>NC_059111.1:27492500-30327500 GCF_020740685.1 Jaculus jaculus
AACCATTTTGGCTATTTGTATTCTATATGCTGTTGTTTAATTCAATAAAAAGTTCACACTTAAATGTATATTTACTAAAATTGTGTTTACAATTCGTTTTTCACAAAATTTCCTGCAAATTTGATTAAAATTGTATAGCATGTCAAGGCCAATTAAAGGGATTTGTGCCTTGTTAATGTTTGTGTGGAATATATCTGCACATTACACAACAGTGATTTATGCAGTTTTTTGCTTCTGGTTTAAAGTGGTATTTTACAACAGGCTTCATGTTCCCCCTAAAAATTCATTAATAGTACATGTACTAAGTTTAAGTTGGTAAGTATTTTAGAGCTCTTAATTGTCGTGGATGAATTGTATAATGAGAATTGCAAGTTGTTTCAAAGGGTTGCAGCTCACACTGATAAAGCACTTTCAGTTGCTTCAAGTTTGTCCTAACTTTTAACCTAAAACTCAGTGAATATGTTGCCTTCTTGACCATTTTGTACACGATGGGACAGCAAAGAAATTCTAATGTGAAAATGATGGGAATAAATGTGGGTAGCTGAATTCTCTTTAATGCATTGTACTTCCTTAACTAAAAGGAAGGGAGAAACCCTTTACAATTAGAAAATATGTACCAGATAGAAAGTATTCTTCATAGGTTTTCGATCATATATCTAAAAGCTTAGTTGGTTGTTGCCATTTGCATTTGAGACTTGCTTTGGCCATATGGTCTGTCTTTATAAAAGCATTGATTGGAAAATACAGGATTCTTGGGGAAGGGTGAAAGGTGTAGGTAAAGAGTGGATGGAGTACAATTTTCCCTAATTTTAGACCTTAACATATGGCCAGTAAGATAACATGAGTTTGAAATAAAATTTTAGTTAATCTGTGAATTTTAAATAGTCAAGATTGCTTTGAGTATATTATACGATCATTGTATGTCTTAAAAAAATATTTCTTGCAAGTAAGTGGGAGCAAATGTCCCAAGGTATAACTTCTGCTAGATTTTCCTTTAGAGACCTTCTAATATTTTAAAATAAAATCTATTTGTGAGGAAGGGGATGGGGTTTTTAAAAACTCAGTCAAATTATTCTTTCCCCAAATGTCAAAGAAAAAAAATCAAACCTTAACTGTGAGTGAAAAACCAAGTAAAAGGAAATTAAATAATTAATACAAAGGCAACTGTTTGGATAGACTTCATATAAATAAGATTTACTATGTTAAAGCTTTAAAAATTTTTTTTTAATGCTATCATTATGTTTGTACACATGATTAATTTAAAATTTATCTAACTGATTCCTTTTGTTACCTGGCTAGCAGGGAAAAGGGGTCGAGGCCGGTCCTGACCTGTTACAATGAAGACTGACTTGCTATGTGGGATTACACCAGAAGCTTGCAGTGGAGTAATGGTAAGGAAATCAAGCAACCTTAAATATCTCGGCTGTGTAGGAGCATATTCTATTGCAGAAGACCTTCCTATGAAGATCATGGAATCAAATATGGGACATTGAACTAATACTTGGACTTTGATATGAATTTCTTTAACAATTTTCTCTGCAGTGCAAGTTATTAAACTAAAGCTACTCTATTTTCCAAATGTGTTCCAACAGAAATCCTTCATAACTTCTAGCATGATATCTTAATAAAGAATAAAGTTCTCTTAAAAAATCTGCTCTAAGTAGATTTTTCCCCTGTTTTTTTAAATTAAGGATCTCAGCAGTGGTATTCTGAAATATTCTCTTGAATTTGTGCATTTAAATTTTATTGCAGTGATACAGATGAATGCCACTGTTGTTATCCTTAAATTTTATTTCTGCTCACCAAGGTTAATCATGATTGTCTTTTTTATAGTAATCAATTTTGAATTGTGTTCAGATATGCAGTTTCAGGTGTAATCATCAGAGCTGGTTAGTCAGGCATTCCAGATAGTGGTTCTTTTCAGAACCTTTTTTAAAGGGTTGGTTAACTACCTCAGTAGCAGAGGATTGAACTATACCCTGTCTGTACTGTACATAGAAAATCTTTGTAGATAAAAGCAAGGCTTGTTAAATATGATATGAGGGTAAGATTTTAATATACCAAATGTAACATTCTTAGTTGCCTTTAGTTTCAGAGGCTTGTAAGACTTCCTCATGACCATCATAACAGGCCTTGCTTTTGTCGTATTTTGTGGCTGAAAAAGCAGCCTTGCTTCTTCAGATATTGTAGTTATTTGGATGTATAATAGTTTAGCAAGATGTTACTTTTGTAAGACATCAGATGTTCAAAAAAGTGCATCCGAACTTGTACTAAATACTGCAGTGTCCCTTTATAAAAAGTCAGACTAAAACTGACAATTGTACAGCAAAGCCTGACATTTGGATATTTTGAAGTTTTTTCATAAATCATAGAAATTAGTATCTGGCTGTAGTTTAGCTTTTTAGGTAAAAGGTATGTTTCATTAGTGCATTTGTTACTGCTGATCACTAAAAATGTGAGTCAGCTTTCCATTTCTTATACAGGTCATGATAACTTGTAGAGTAGAGTACAATCATTTGTGCTGTTTTTAATTTTCTAAAGCACCTTGATGACAGTGAGTGTTCAGTGGTGAAGCATCCTCTATTGAATCACCCTCAAGAAATTTTTGCCAAGTCCTAAGTTGATAGCTTAAAGTAAAAAATAAAATTATAGTTTAATGAGGACTTGGTGTAAAGAAATCCCTTCTCCCCTTCCCCAAAGGGATACTGCAGTTAAATCACATACCCAATAGGCACCACGATGAAGATCAGAGCTTATACTTAATTAAAGTTTTATACACACCAGTTCCCCAGTAAATGCAAATTTAACGAGAAAATTAGATATGTCATATGTTCAAAATGCTCATGGCAAACAATCATTTTGCATTCCTGCAAATAAAATTGTTTTATACTGTAAGCTGGAGGCGAGTGTAACTTATTTTTGTAATAAAGTTTTTATTTTTTTTATGTGTCATTAATATAAATGTGTGTTAGTATAGAAAAAACTTCTGGTTTAAAAACTTAGAATTGCACACATTTCAGTATGTTCATTTGTACTTAACATAATTTTAGAATAGTGGTTGCCAATAGCCTGTATGTTTCACATTAATTGGTTTTTTTTGTTACCTTAATAAACCATTTTAGTATGTTGTATGTCAGTTACTGGGATAGCTGGGACATAGAGTGTAATTTAAAATTTGTCAATAAGTATTCATTGGAATATATGTAAATGTGCCTTGCCGGTTATTGAAACTTACCTACAAAATGAGTATGGGGTGACAAAAATTTGTTCCTGGTGCTTAATGAAACTTTCTTCCACTGATTTTATATATTACCCCGTGCTTTTTAAAAGTACATCTCTTTTGAATCTTAGTGTAAGTTTGAGGGCTACACAAACATTTACATTTCATTCTAACATAAGTATACTAGGTTGTAGAAAGTGGGTGAATTAAATGTAGCCTTCAGCAAAATTGAATCTCAGTGTAATCCTTGGTGCTGGCATTTCCCAGGTCCAAGGAGTTAAATGATCCCATCTAAGAGGTCATTGCCATGCCTATTGGCACTTAACTGTCATACCATTTTTAAGGGACACTGTCAAGGTCTTTAAGTTAATTCTCAGAATTGTTTGTTTGACTTAAAAGAATGACATTGTTAAAGCTGAAAGATGAACACTTTTGTGAGCTCACAAATGTGTTCTTTAACAATGCGCTAAAATATGGAGCTCTGTGGGTTCCCAAGACTTATTTGGCTTTTTTTTAGTTTGGTTTATGGGAGGGAAATTGTGAAGATTGATGTTTATACTTAAGGGTAATGTAAACAGTGGTGATGAAATGTTATACACTCAAGTGAAATTACTTGACAGTGTTCATTTGAATTCAAGCCATTATAATTACTTTGAAAATTAAATATCATTTGCACTGTTCTGACAATGGGTGCAGTTTTTGAGCAATATAATCAGAGCTAAATATGCATGTAGTGATTAGTGATGTGAACAATTAAGTTCTGAAGAAGAAATACTAACTGGTATTTTCAAACTTAAATTTCTGTAGTAAAATCAGTATCAAACTTATCAGAGATCAAGGAAAACAGGCAATGCATATAAAAATAATTTTGAATGTTGTGTGGCCTATAAAGCAATAATGCAATTTGTGTGGAATGTCATGGGATATGAGAAATGGAAATGCGAAAATAATTAATCTTTAGTAAAAATGTCAACATGTTAAAAGGGGGAATGTTAACTAATGTAGGTTATTGCTATTTGTGATTTGTTTATGGGTTCTTGGCTTTGACAGCTTCAAAGAATGGACAGATGATAAGTTTAAAAAATTCTGTATATATTGCCAAGAAAAGAGTCTTAAATCCAGTAGTCAAGTCCCTTCCTTGGGGAAGTGTATCCTTAAAAGCATTCTGGCTGTTCAGAAAAGTTACTTAACCAAAACAGACGCAAGATTTTGTTTCTGCAGACTACAATCAAAAGTGTTCATAAATTTAGCTTATCAGTTTTCAGAAAGTTGGTTTGTGAGAATATTGTAATTTTTGGGTAAGACTTTTAGTCATTACCTCACATGTTAAAGATGGAGGGAGATTTGAGCATATAAAGTTGCATGCTCATTGATAACAGCTGTAACACCATGAGAAACTTACTGATTGTTGCATATCTAATATAACAATAGAAACAATTTCTCATGATAAAGACAGATGGACTAATGGAGTGATATGGGTTATACAGTTGTATATAAGATGTTTAAAAAGATAAGATGACATCAAATTACATGGGCAGAAATGACAAGTTCAGTATAGCTTTTTGAGTACTAAGTCAAAATCGACTTGGTCCAAAACAGCAAAACATTATATTAAAGATGATACAGTTTGTATTTTGTGAGGAGAATTAAAATATTGAAGAGCTGCACACATTAGGAGGCGCTAATCCTTGAGTAAATGGAAGCTCAGGTTCCTAAAACTCCAAGAACACCCACCAGAACTGTTTTCTCCCCAGTCTTGTATATCATGCAATTTTTAACTATAGAAATTCAGTGGTGGGTATAAAACCAGTAAATGTACACCTTAAAGGTAACAATGCATAAAACAGATTTGTGGGGATGGTTTTTAAGGTACCATACTCAGTAATCAATCATACCACTCAATAGGACATACCACTAAAAATGCTAATTATGAATCAAGGCTCACAGACATGTTTTTATAAAACTGGGGTCTGTCACTTTTTACAAGTTCCTAAGACAAACTGTATTAGCACCACAGTCTGCCTTCAGTAATATAACTAAAATGATCAGGACTGGAAGCATTTGGATAAACCTTTTTTTTCTTTCCGCAAATGCAAAGCAGTATTATTAATATTCTGGGTCAAAGATTTAAGTTTTTAATGATATTAACAGTCTGGTGGTTCAGAAGTCTGGCATTGAGAAACAAAAGCTTGTACCTGACTAGTATTTTAATTTAAAAAAATTAGTTCTGTTAGCTTATTTAAATTCTTTTACATTTATTTATCCATAGAATTTATATTTATTTCATTCCTTTCATTTCACTGAACGCTGTCTGCAGGCTCTTTGATTTGGATTAGATGTGTGAAGTACTGTCTTTCGCCAAAAACCTCAAATGACCTGTTTCTTTTCAACGTAGTGGGTTTGTGCTTGTTTGGAGATCAGTTCAAAAACTATCTGTACTATCTGTACTGCCTCTGATGTTAAGATTTTATGTATAGCATAAGGAAGCTAGCTCTGACTATATTTTCCTAAGAATAAAGACCTATTTTTGTAGCATGTCTTAGGACCTCCAGGAGTCCAAGAATTATTGTGAGTGTCCTCCATTTCATCATCTTTCACTTAACAGCATTTAAATAGACACCTGGAATCTCTAGATCTGTCGCCTTTTGATCATGCTTACATTCTCAAAGTAACTAGCCCGTTGGTATAAACAGATGTTCTCAAGGTATTCCTAATTGCAAGCACATGGCTGGGGGATATAGAGAATCAATGCATTGGGCTGGTGTTTGTAGAATTGTGTATTTTGTGGTCAAGTGCACAGTGGTTAAGATTTGATGAAGTTTGGTGGTTTGCTTCTTTGGAAGCAAACTTCACCATGTAGTCAGTCATATATAGAGTTCTTCAGTTTTCTATCCTTGCAAGAAAATTCCTTTGAAGATGTGGAAATATGATTGAAGTTTTTAGTAACCCAGGAAAAAGGAAGACACTATTTTAATTTGTACATTTAGATCACTGCAAATGAGGTTAGATAAGCAAACTTACTTAACATGTGTATTTTAAGTAGATGGAGAAGTGGAGGATTTGTTAATACATTCAGTGGTTTTGGCTCATAGCTCTAGGAGGTGATTAGGGGTGTGGAGATAGCTTTTTTTTTTTTAAAGTACTACCAAAACTTGACATTGACTAGTGAAAGGTTTTATCATTTCAGAATTCCATTGGACTTTGGGGTATGAAAGTCTTAATAAATCACTTGGGAATTAGTGTTTCCAAGTGTTAGTTTCTTAAAATGTGCTTTTTACGTCCTGTGCTCCCCCCCCCCCCCCCAGAATTCACGGTCTTGCGCATGCTAGTTAAGCTCTGTTGTAGGGAGCTGTATCCCCAGCTCTTTAAAAAGAAATAAAAACTTGTTAGGATCTCGCTGAGTTGCCTGGGCTTAGCTTGTCACTCAGTCTGTTGGTCAGGAATGCCTTTACCTTTTGATCATGCTGCTGTAGCCTGCCAAATGCAAGTAGATAGGAATGCAGGCCATGACACCAAGCCCAGCTCATAAAATGTATTAACAAATTATTTATTTGAGAGAGAGAGAAAATGAATATGGGCTCGGCAGTTCCTCCAGCCATAGCAAACGAGCTCCAGGTGTATATACCCCCCAGTGCTTCTGGCTTCTGTGGGTCCTGGAGAGTTGAACCGAGATCATTTGGCTTTGTAGGTAAACACCTTAATCGCTAAGCCATTTCTCCAGCCCAAATGGGTTTTTAAAAAATGTTACATGTGTTTGTGTGCACACATACGCACCAGGGTTTCTTGCCGCTGCAAACTAATACCAGACACCTGGGTTCCACATATGCTTGTGTGGTAGGTGCTGGGGATTGAACCCTGGCCAGTTGGCTGTGCAGGCAAGTGCCTTTAATCACTGAGCCACCTTCCTGGCCCCCTAAAATATCTTGCTAGCATGAACAATAAAGTTAAATCCAAATAAGGTCATTTTAGAAGTGACTTGCTACAAGTTTTAAGTTTTTTTTAAACTGCTTTATGAAGCAATTTAAAACAAATTCTAATCTGAGATTAACAAAGGTTTATGTAGATTAGATTATGCATGAGCTGTTTCCTGTCCTTTTAAAGCTTTTTTTGGCTGTATTCTGAAAAGATTATTGCCAGTAAATTTCAATTTGGAGAGTTTTAGGAAACCCAAGGGAATTGAGCTATGAATTAGGGCCAGTTACGCTTTTTCAGGGAAAAGGGTGAAAGGAGCTGGTGTGGTTGAGCCACTAGTATAAAACAGCTAGAGAAGTGCTGTCTACTACATGACATACCAGAAGGTGTCCATCATACCTTTTCCTATGTTGTAGCTAATTAATGGCATTAGCTTTAAATATGATGGCATTTGATTAGTCATGGGTTTTCTGTAACACAAGTATCGTGACTATTTGAAGGCAAATTGGCTAAAGCTAGTGGCTCCATATCCTAATTAAATTTGTGGAGACATTTTAATGTGCATAATGGAGTTGCCCCACCCCCAGGGTGTCCAGGCTGACCTGGAATTTTGTCTCCTCTTCTCAGGGTGGCCTTGAAATCATGGCGATCCTCCTGCCTCCTGTGTGCTGGGATTAAAGGTGTGCACCACCACACCCTGTTCATACTGGTTTTTTAAATAGAAGATTCAGTCAGGTGTGGTTATGTAGAGGTGTAATCCCAGGAGATTGAGGTAGAAATTAAGATTCAGGAGCTAGACCTAAAATAGCTTTAAACTTAGGTAATGTGATGAATTAAAGAACCTTAGTACTAATGATGTGCTTAGTTTTTTATAAGCAGGGCCTCAGTCTACTCAGGCGGACCTGGAACTCACAGCCATCATACTACCTCAGCCTCTCTAGTAGAGAGATTAAAGGTGTATGCCATCACACCTGGCAGTTGTGCTTATTACATAACTTGAAATGTGCCTTGCAACTAAGCAATATATTAAAAGTTGTTTACAGATGGCATATTATACTTGTAAGTTATCCATAGTCACATGCATATATAGTCAGTACAGTGTGGTTTTGGCAAGTTTAGTTCTTTTTCTTGAAATAGTAGATATACATATTTGTAAGAAATTATTTCTAGGTAATTCTTCTAAACAATTTGGTTTCAAGAAATGTTTTCTTTATTAGAGAAAGAGACAGATAAAGAATAGGTGTGTCAGGGCCTCCATCTGCTGCAAATGAACTCCAGATGCATGGGCCATGTTGTGCATCTGGGTTTACATGAGTACTGGGGAATCAAACTTGGGTCCTTAGACTTTGCAGCCAAGCATCTTAACCACTAAGCAATCTCTCCAGCCCAAGTTCATTGTTTTAAAAAGGTTCTTTGCTTAGCAATTTGAAGATGAGAAAAACATACAGGCTTGGTAACTAAAATGTGTCAAAATGAGCTATTTCTATTATTTATTACTTACTATATTTTAATATAGCGGGAGAAACAATTTCATCTACAATAATAGCTTTTATTTATCAGTCTATAGGTGGCTAAAGTTAGATCATCTGTAAAGGTAGGCTATGTATGAATACTGATAGTTTGAGAAGTAACAAGTGATGTTTTTAAATGTCAATTTAATGTTTGAGAGAATGGGCATGCTAGGGCCTCTAGCCACCTCAAAATCTAGATGCACGCGCCATCTTGTGCATGTGCATTACATGCATACTTGGGAATTGAACTGGGGTCTTTTGGGTTTTCAGGCAAGCACTTTAACCATATCTCTATCCCATAATTTAGTTATTTTTTTTTTTTTCCTCCCCCGAGGTAGGTTCTCAATCTAGCCCAGGCTGACCTGGAATTCACTATGGAGTCTCAGGGTGACCTCAGATTCATGCCTCCCAAGTGCTGGGATTAAATGTGTGTACCACCATGCCTGGTCCACAATTTAGCTTTTTAATTATTATTATTTTTTTAATTTGAGAGAACATACACCACACATGGGCACACCAGGGCCTCTTGCCTCTGAAAATTAGCTTCAGACGTATGGACCACTTTGTGCACCTGGCTTTATACATGGATACTGGGAAATTGAACATGGGCCAGCAGTCTTCGCAATCAAGTGCCATTAGCTGCTAAGCCAACTCCAGCTTGTTTTTATTTCACTTTTTAAAAATTTTTAAAAATTTAAGAATTTATGGTGGGCTCAGTGGTTAAGGTGCTTGCCTGCAGAGCCTAAGGACCCGAGTTCAACTCCCAAGTACCCACATAAAGCCAGATGAGAAGGGTGGTGCATATGTCTGGAGTTCATTTATAGTGGCTAGAGGCTCTGGTGTGCCCATTCCCTCCCTCTGCCTCTTTCTCTTGCTCTCAAATAAAAAGAAAAAATTTTAACTTGAATAGTACATTTTTCCTGCTGTGGTTCTGAGGTTTTAGGCATAGTAAACCTCACTAGACTGAACCTCATTGATAATAGTGTAAATAAGAAACCTGTACAGGGAAAGCATTCAAGTAACAGAGGCTGTGAAAGTCAGCACATAGCTCACTCCCAGAGATGATGCCTGCATTTCTAGTGGTCACATTTTCAAACTTCCTAGTTCCTGTTAGCTGTTTTTTTTTTTTTTCCTATTTAGGTTATAATATTTTGACTTACACTTTGTAGATTTAGTATAGCCAAAACATAGTGTATCAGAATGCTCTGTTCTACCTGAAAATAGATTTTCATCTTTTTTCCCCTTTAAGTTTCTAGTTTTGTTTTCTTAGTCCAGCGTATGTTTCAGGTTACTTGTTTTAATGCATCCTGAAATTATTTTTCAAAAAAGCATTGCTTTTGTTTCACTATCAAGATTTCACAACTTGTTTTAGGTTCTGCTTATGTTTTTAGGTAGTACTTTCAGAGAGATTACATGAAACCAGTTGTACTATTATTTGACAAATTGGATAGGATTTTCTGTCATAGAACTTAAGTTCTATCTCTCTCCTATCCCTGTATTTTTATTTCATCTTTTTCCTTTTTTTGAGACAGTTTTTCTGTATAGCCAGACTGTCCATGTTTGTCCATGAGGAAAGAAAGAGGTATGGGTATGGGCTTCTCAAAGTAAAAGTGCTTCACTCTTCAATTGTTCTGCTCTTGTAAGCTTGGGTTGAAAGAATTGGAAGAGACTTCCTCTTTGATGTTTAAACTATCTCACCCAGTACTTTTAGCTTTTTGTACTTCATAGAATAATAACCCTTCCAGTCCAGGCTGTTGAACTCACAGAGATTCTCCCACCTCAGCCTCCCAAGTGCTGCTACTTTTCCCTTCTTTTCCCTCTCCCTCCTTCCCTCCTTCCTTCTCCCTCTGCCCTCTCCCTACCCTCCCCCTCCCAGAGAGAGAGAAAGAGGCAGATAAAGAGAATGGGCATGCCAAGGCCTTCAGCCCTAGCAAACGAACTCCAGATGCATGTGCCACCTTGTGCATCTGCCCTACCTGGGTTCTGGGAAATTGAACCTGGGTCCTTTGGCTTCATAGTGGCATTAACCACTATTTCTCCAGCCCTACATTTTTTTTTAAGGTAGGGTCTCATTCTAGCCCAGGCTGACCTGGAATTCACTCTGTAGTCTCAGGGTGGCCTCAAACTGATGGTGATGGTGATCTTCCTACCTCTGCTTCCCAAGTGCTGGGATTAAAGAAAGGCATGCACAATGACGCCCACCATCTGTTTTATTAAAAAAACAAAAACATTTTATTTGAGAGACTATGGGCACACTAAGGCCTCTTGCTACTGGAAAGAAACTCAAGATGCATGTGCCACTTCATGCATCTGGCTGTACATGGGCAGCAGGAATTTAATGTAGTCCCTCCCTCACCGTGCGCGCGCGCGCGCGCGCGCGCGCACACACACACACACACACACACACAGTCTCTGTCTTTCCCACCCCTCCTCCCTCCCTCCTGCTCTCTGTTTCTCTCCCCCTCCTCCCATACTTTTTAATTTTTTTAAATTTAATTTATTAGACTTTTTTATTTTTATAGCTTTGGTTTTTCGAGGTAGGGTCTCACTCTAGCCCAGGCTGACCTGTAATTTACTATGTAGTTTCAAGGTGGCCTTGAGCTTGCCGTTATCCTCATACCTCTGCCTTTTGATTGGAAGTCTTAGGCTTTTGTCCAGGCCCAACTTCATTGGTTGTGGCCATGCAGCACTATCCTACTGATAGCATTTTTGTAACACGGTTGTTTCCCTGCCCCTCAGAGGTTGCCACCGTGAATTAATAGGCAATATGGTTATCATGGTTTACTAAGTACAGCCTTGAATTCTTGGTCTGAAGTACTGATCACTGATAAAGACTGGAGACTTTGTTTTTAAATTGCTAGGGTCTTATCCAGTGGATTAGTGTAGTCACATTAGTTATTTTTGTAGTTCACATTGTTCTTAGTTGCTTCACGGTTCTTTCTATTTATTTACTTGAAAGTAGAGAAGAGAGACAGAATAGATGCTCCAGGACTTCCAGCTACTGCAAACGAACTCCAGATACATGTGCCACCTTGTGCATTTGGCTTACATAGGTACTGGAGAATTGAATCTGGGCCCTTAGGCTTCAAAAACAATTGCCTTAATCAGTAAGTCATTTTTTCCAGCCCGCTCTTTAATTTTTTTTTAAAAATTTATTTATTTGAGAGCGACAGACACAGAGAGAAAGACAGAGGGAGAGAGAGAGAATGGGCGCGCCAGGGCTTCCAGCCTCTGCAAACGAACTCCAGACGCGTGCACCCCCTTGTGCATCTGGCTAACGTGGGACCTGGGGAACTGAGCCTTGAACCGGGGTCCTTAAGCTTCACAGGCAAGCGCTTAACCGCTAAGCCATCTCTCCAGCCCCGCTCTTTAATTTTTTTTTTTTAATTTTTATTTATTTATTTGAGAGCGACAGACACAGAGAGAAAGACAGATAGGGGGAGAGGGAGAGAACGGGCGCGCCAGGGCTTCCAGCCTCTTCAAACGAACTCCAGACGCGTGCGCCCCCTTGGGCTAATGTGGGACCTGGGGAACCGGGCCTCGAACCGGGGTCCTTAGGCTTCACAGGCAAGCGCTTAACCGCTAAGCCATCTCTCCAGCCCGTCTTTAATTTTTATACATAAAAGGCAAATAGTTGTATATGTTAGCTGTTCTTAAGACCTTTCAGGTCCTTAAACATAAGTTAGGGTTATGATATTAAATGGATGTTCCTTGAACCCTTTTAAAAATTATTTTTATTCATTTATTTGATGAAAGGCAGAAAATGAGAGGATGGGCATGCCAGGGCTACTAGCCACTGCAAATGACCTCCAGGTGCATATGCCACTTTGTACATCTGGCATTAATTATGGGGGTTACTGGAGAATGGAACTCGTGTCCTTAGGCCTTGCAGCCTAGCCTTTTAACTGCTGAATCATCTCTCCAGATGTATTTACTTTGTTTTTTTAGTGCCAAAAGCCTTATATGTGGGTGGGTATGTAACACTCTTTCTAGGAAGGGTTACAAAGAAAATTTGGAGTGTATAGTAGCAAAATTATTTACCCACAGAGCATTATCTCCAAGTTTTAAAACTTTTAGGATAAATTTCTTTCAAGTCTCTTATGAAATTGTAGGTCAAAGTTTTTATGAGATTAAATACAATGAAGTGAATGAGTCTGATGAGGAATTAGGTACTCAATGCTAAACCCACTTCCTATATTTTTTGGTAATTCAGAATTTCCTAAAACCTACAGGGTTAGCAAATAATACAAAGTAACAGGTGTTTTCCTAGGTACCAGTGGTCCTTCTCTGGCTTCAGCAGACTTTCTCAGTTGAAATCCTACCATGTTTAACCATGAAAATATTTTCACCTTCCTAGTGTGTTCATTTGTTTTAGAATGATACATTTAGGTTTTTCTTTTTCCTCTTTTCTCGAGGTAGGGTTTCTCATGTAGCCCAGGCTGACCTGGAATTCACTATGTAATCTCAGAGTGGCCTTGAATTCATTCACAGTGATCCTCCTACCTCTGCCTCCCAAGTGCTGGGATTAAGGAGTGCGCCACTGTATCCAGCTCTGCTGCCGCCCCCCACCCCCAGGCAGGGTCTTAACCATCTCTCCAACTTGAAATTTACATTTAAATGGTAACCGAATATAGATGCTTTCCAATAAAAGGTTTTTTTTGTTTTAAAAATCTTTAAATATTTTTATTAAAGAAACAGGCAGAGAGAATGGGCATGCCAGGACCATTAGCACTGCAAATGAACTCCAGATATATTGGCCATCTTGTGTATCTGGCTTTAACTGGGTACTGGGGAATCGAACCCTGGTCCTCATCCTTCATAGGCAAGCACCTTAACTTCTAAGCCATCTCTCCAGTCCCTTTTGTTTTATTTATTTATTTATTTTTTAAATATATTTTTTTTAATATTTATTTATTTGAGAGCAACAGACTCAGAGAGAAAGACAGATAGAGGGAGAGAGAGAGAATGGGCGCGCCAGGGCTTCCAGCCTCTGCAAACGAACTCCAGACGCGTGCACCCCCTTGTGCATCTGGCTAATGTGGGACCTGGGGAACCGAGCCTCGAACCGGGATCCTTAGGCTTCACAGGCAAGCGCTTAACCGCTAAGCCATCTCTCCAGCCCCTTGTTTTATTTTTAATATTTCATTTGAAAGAGGAGAGGATGAGTACGTCAGGACCTCTATCCACTGTAAAATAACAGATGCATGTAGTACTTTGTGCATATGCCTTTATGTGGGTACTGAGCAATTGAACCCAGGTTCTTAGGCATTGCAGGCAATTGCCTTAACTGCTGGGTCATATCTGCTGCTCCATTAAAAGTTTTTCAGTAAAAATTTTCAGTATTCAATATTTCTACTCACATAAGCTGTTTGGTTGTTACTTTGAAGGTAGGTTCATATTCTAGCCTAGTCTGACCTGGATTTCTCTCTCTACCCTAATGTGGTCTTGGACTCATGGCGACCCACTTACCTCAGCTTCCCAAGTGCTGGGACTTAAGGGAAGCACCATCAAGCCCATCTTTTGCCTGCATTTTTATTTTTAAAGATTTTATATATACTTTTGGTTTTTTGAGGTAGGGTTTCTCTCTATCTGAGGTTGACCTGGAATTCACTCAGGATTCTCAGGATGGCCTTGAACTCATAGCAATCCTCCTATCTGTGCCTCCTGAGTGATGGGATTAAAGGTATACTCCACCATACCTGGCTACCGAGTCTTTTTAAATAAATTACTTATTTGAGAGAATGAGAATGGGTGCACCAAGACTGCCAGCTGCTGCAAATGAACTCCAGATACATGTACTATTTTGTGCATCTGGCTTATGTGGGTCCTGGAGAGTTCAATCTGGGCCCTTTGTCTTTGCAGGCAAGCACCTTAACTGGTAAGCCATCTCTCCAGCCCTTATTTATTTATTGAGGAAGGGTCTCATTCTAGTCCAGGCTGACCTGGACTTCACCGTGTAGTCTCAGGGTAGCCTACAATTTACAGTGATCCTCCTCTTTCTGCCTCTGAAGTGCTGGGATTAAAGGTATGAGCCACTGTGCCCGGCTATTTTTATTTTATTTAATTTTCCTTTATTTTTGTTTATTCTTACTTATGTGAGAGTGACACACAAAAAAGGCAGAGGAGAGAGACAGAGATTGGGTGCCCCAGGGCCTCCAGCCACTGCAAAAGAACTCTAGACACATGCATCTACTTGTGCATCAGGTTTACGTGGGAATGGAGCCTCGAACCAGGGTCCTCGGGCTTCACAGGAAAGCTCTTAAGTACTAAACCATCTCTCCAGCCTGTATTTTTTTTTTTGCGGGGGGGGGGGGGTTATTAGCTATTCGTAGGATGCCACCATCTTGCTACAAATTGTAGTTTGATGTTTTGTTAAAGCTTTATGCTTTCTGGCACTCATGTTGAATCAATCTTGAACAATGTCCCTGTTGCTGGTCTTTTTGAGTGAGTGAGTGAGTGAGCGAGCGAGCGAGCGAGCGTTTGTGTGTATGGTATGTCGGATCTTCTTGCTGCAAAGGAACTCCATTTGCATGTGCCACTTTGTGCATCTGGCTTTACATGTGCACTGGGAAGTGAACCTGGGCTGCCGGGATTTGCAAGTTAGTGCCTTTAACTGAGACATCTCTAGCTCCTATGTGATTTTTGTATTAAGTGCTGATCTGCATTTCAGCTATCTTTGTATTATTTTTCTTATCCATTGACTTTGCTACATAGTCCTTTTGATCATTTACTGTACGTACAGTCCTGAAATATCATTTGTATCTGTCCTCCCTATCTTTAAGAAGTATGTGTTTGGCTGAAGTTCTTACACATTGTTACGGTTTCTAAAGAGTACAGTTTTAAAATAATATACTTCTGTATTTAGTTTTAGAGTCTACAGGCAGTGTCTAAGGTAAATGCGGACCACTTACCATCAGTTTTGTAACCTGTCTCCATCTGTGCAGAGTACTGCCTTTGACTCGTACCTATCCTTTTTGAGTCTTGGAGCTGTACCACATTATAAGCCAACCACTTGAGACAAAAATAGTGTAGTAGACACATTGAAAATGTCGTCAGTATATGTCTTAAATAACCATTTGAAAACTAACGTTTAAGTTCTGGCATTGCTCTCTGGGGAACAAACTGAGTTTTCTTTACTGTGCTAATATGATATCCAAAAGCAAATTATGGCCGGTTGTGGCACTTGGAAGGCAGAGGTAGGATCTTTGTGAGTTCAAGGTTAGTCTGGGCTAGAGTTAAGACCCTACCTTTGCAGGGGGGGGGGAGTATATTATAAAAACGGTGTTTTTTGGGGGGAGCAAAGCCATAGTATTTAAACAGCTGGCAACATTTGACGTAAGAGAATCTTCAGGATCATTTAAGAATATTCAAGATTTATGTGTATGTGTGTGTGTTAGGGCCTTTTGCTGTTACAAACAAATGCCACACATGTGACACTTGTTTTTTATTTCTTTTTTTAATTGATAGCTTTCATAATTATATATCACAAACCGTGGTAATTCCTTTCCCCCACATTCCTGTTCACAGTTGCAACTATGCATTGTATCCCCTCCCTCTTTCAGCCTCTTTTATTTTTTTAAAGATATATTTTATTTATTTCTTAGAGAGAGAATGAGAATGGGCATGCCAGGGCCTTTAGCCACTGCAAACGAACTCCAGATGCATGTGCCACCATGTGCATCTGTCTTATGTGGGACCTGGAGAATCAAACCTGGGTCCTTAGGTTATGCAGGCAAGTACCTTAACTGCTAAGCCATCTCTCCAGCCCCCTCTCTGTTAGTTTTTGATGTAATCTTTTCCTCCTGTTATGATGGTTTTGTGCATGTATTGTCACTCACTGCGAGGTCATAGACAATTCAGGCCATTTTGTGTCTGGAAGAGTACATTGTAAGGAGTCCTACCCTTCTTTTGGCTCTTACACTGTCTTTTTTGAAAAAAACTATTATTTATGTGTGATTGAGTGAATGGGTGCCCTGGGGTCTTCAGCCACTGCAAATGTTCTCCAGATGTGTGTATACACCACTCTTGTGTGTATGTGTATTTGCTTTTGGCTTAGGTGGGACTTGGCGATTTGAACAGATGTTCGCAGGCAGGCACCTTAACCACTAAGCCATCCCTCTAGCTCTTGCTCTAACCTAAAGGGAGAGTAGCATTAATATATGGTTATGAACATTACAAGAAGTGCTTACTGGACAGCTTGGTGAGCATAGTCTAAAAATGTACCCAGACACCAGTAGTCATTACTCCCTTAGGGCTCATAACCTCCCCCATCATAGGTTTTCAGTATTGTGCATGTACTCCTTCCCATGGAGCTGGTCTCCAGTCAAATTAAGAGTGTGGTTGGGTTCCCCTTTAATGGACATACTGCACCCATTCAAAAGTGTCACTTTACAAAAATTTGAGGGTGACAGAGAGAAAGAGGCAGATAGAGAATGGGCATGCCAGGGCCTCCAGCCACTGCAAAGGAACTCCAGACGTGTGCGCCCCCTTGAGCATCTGGCTTGCGTGGGTTCTGGGGAATTGAGCCTCGAACTGGGGTCCTTAGGTTTCACAGGCAAGCACTTAACCACTAAGCCATCTCTCCATCCCTAAAACATATTCTTATTGCCAGGCGTGGTGGCACATACCGTTAATCCCAGCACTTGGGAGGCAGGTAGGAGCATCGCAGTGAGTTCGAGGCCACTCTGAAACTACATAGTTCCAGGTCAGCCTGAGCTAGTGAGACTACCTTGAAAAACCACAAAAAAAAAAAAAAAAAAGGGCAAAAAAGGGCTGGAGAGATGGCTTAGCGGTTAAGCGCTTGCCTGTGAAGCCTAAGGACCCCGGTTCGAGGCTCAGTTCCCCAGGTCCCACGTTAGCCAGATGCACAAGGGGGCACACGCGTCTGGAGTTCGTTTGCAGAGGCTGGAAGCCTTGGCGTGCCCACTCTCTCTCTCTCTCTCTCTCTCTCTCTCTGTCTTCCTGTGTCTGTCGCTCTCAAATAAATAAAAATACTTTTTTAAAAAAATGGCAAAAAAAAATGTTTATTGAGCAGGGTTTGGTGGTGTACACCTTTAATCCCATCATTTGGCATGCAGAGGTAGGAGGATTGCCACGAGTTCGAGGCCACCCTGAGACTATATATTCAATTCCAGATCAGCCTGGGCTAGAGTGAGACCCTATCTCAAACAAACAAAAATATTTTTATTTACTTATTTGTAAGCAGAGGGAGGGAGACAGAATGGGCGTGACAGGGTCTCTAGATGCTGCAGATGAACTTCAGATGCTTGCACCACTGTGCATCTGGCTTTACATGGGTACTAAGGTCTTTAGGCTTTGGAGGCAACCACCTTAACCGCTGAGCCATCTCTCCATACCACATGTGCCACTTTCTGCTGTTGGCTTTATGTGGTTTTTGGGGAAGTGAACCCCAGGCTGACTGGTTTTTGGAAGCAACCAGGAAGTTATCTCCCCAGTCCCATTTGAGTTATTACCAGTACCCTTCCAGCTCATTTCCTGGCATTATGTGGTAATTACAACCCTCTTAACCTTTATCATCATCTCATATTTTGCTTGTGTCAGTCTATATATTTAAATAGCTTTAAGATGAGTTTAAGAATAACACTTTCAACATTCGAAGATGTAGTGTTTGAAAGGATACTTAAGAATACTTTGCAAGCTGGACATGGTGGCGCACACTTTTAATCCCACCACTCAGAAGGCAGAGGTAGGAAAATGGATGTGAGTTCAAGGTTACCCTGACACTACATAGTGAGTTACAGGTCAGCCTGTTTTAGAGTAAGATCCTGCCTTGAAATTAAAAAAAACAAAAACACTCGATAAACTTTATATAGATCTCTGAAGGTATGGGAGCTCCACATGATGACCCCATAACTGCATAACTGTATATATACGTCACCTTTGTCGTCTGTTTTGTTTTTAAACAGAAGTGATAGAACCTGGTTCATATCCTCCTTGGGGGTGGTAAAATTCTGATCTTGAGTAATGAAGAACGTTTCTAGTTTTTCATAAGACTGAAGAGCACAGGCTCAAAATTTAGATTTTTGCAATCTTCTGTTCTTGTCTATTAAACCTACATTTAAGCAAGTGTCTTTGATCTCTGACCCATCTCTCCAGCCTGAAACCTACATTTAAATGGTAACTGAACATAGAAATGCTTTCCAATAAAAGTTTTTCAGTAAAAAGTTTCAATATGTTACTCAAGTTTTCAAATTACATAAATTGTTTTATTTGTTTTTGTTGTTTTGAAGTAGGGGGTCTGTGTCTCACTTAGGCTTTCCTAGAACTCACTCTAGCTCAGGCTGGTCATGAACTGGTGATCCTCCTAAAGTCTTCCAAGTGCTGGAATTAAAGGTGTGTGCCATCACGCCCAGCTATACTGTACTTTTGTTTATGTTTAAAAATTTATTTATTTATTTATTTATTTATTTATTTATTTATTTATTTATTTATTTATTTGAGGAAAAGAGAGGCAGTTAGAGAAAGAGTGTGCTAGGGTCTCCAGCCATTGTACATGAATTCCAGATGCATGCACCACCTTTTGCATCTGGCTTACGTAGGTCCTGGTGAATCAAAGCTGGGTCTTTTGGCTTTTTATCTCTGCAGCCCTAAGCTTGCTTTATTTATTTTTGTGGCTGTAATCAACTAACCACAATAGGTAAATCTTCCTTTTAGTGAAGGTAAAAATCTTGTAATTATTTGGTGGCAACCTTATTATTAGGATTATTATTCAAATACTATCACTAATATTTGTGATATTTACAACTTATTCTTTTGAGACAAGTTCTCACTCTGTAACTTAGTATAATCTGAAAGTAGCTATGTAGCCACTGTTGCCTTAAACTCATGGCAGTACTATTGCCTCAGCCTCCCAACTGTGATTACACATGTGAGCCACCTGTAATCATGCTTGGCTGATTCTAAACCAAACCTAAATGCATGGTGACTCATAAGTGGCTTGTCAGCTTTTTGTTTTGAAACAGTTAAGTTATTAAGGTCAGTTTTTAAATCTATAAGCATCTGAAATGATATGATAAACACTTATTTTCTAGGTTTTTAAAAAATATTTGAGACAGAGGAAAAGGGCATGCTAAGGCCTCATGCCCCTGCAAAATTACTCCAGATGTGTACATGTGGGTACTGGGGTATTGAACCCAGGCTGTTGGGCTTTGCATGAAAGTGCTTTTATACCCGCTGAGCCATATATCCATCCCTACTCTCCCCTACCCTTTCTCCCCTTTCTTTGTGGTAGGTTTTCCCTCTGGCACAGGCTGACCTAAAATTCACTATGTAGTCTCAGGTTGGTCTTGAACTCACAGTGATCCTTCTACCTTGGTCTCCCATGTGCTGGGATTAAAGGTGTGTGCTATCTTGCCTGACCCCTTTTATTTTTTATTTTATTTATTTGGGAGAGGTAGGCAGATAGAAAATGGGTGTGCTAGGGCCTCCAGCCACTGCAAATGAACTCCAGATGCTTGCTTCACTTTGTGCTTCTGGCTTACGTGGGTCCTGGGGAATCAAATCTAGGTCCTTAGGTCTTGTAGGCAAACATCTTAACCACTAGGCCAGTTCTTCAGAGCCCTAATTTTTTTTAAATGAATGGAAGCCACTGTAATTAATCTAAGAATTTGGTGGGAGTATTTTTCCTCCTTTAATGAAAATAAATACACAAAAGCACTGGCAGTCATGTGACAGTGTCAAATTTTATCTTCTGGCCTGGTATGTTTATTAGCAAGTAAGCAGGCTTCTTTAAATTAGTCTGTCATAATGTAGTAATAAATTGAGAGCTACGAAATACCTAAAATATGTGGTGGTAAGATCATGAGACCACATAGGTTTCTACGGTGTGAACACAGCTTTTACCCACAGAGTATCTGCTTGAGTTGCTGGTTCTGTAAAGCTTGTAGTTCTTAGCAATTTCCACTTGGAGCTTTTAATTTATGACCACAAAAATGTTAAAATAAGAAACTATTGCAATCATCTCATACCTCTAAAATATCTTCATGTTACTTTTCTTTGAGTTACCTATTCATAACATTTTTTTTTTTACCCCAAGGTAGGGTCTTGGTCTAGCCCAAGCTGACCTGGAATTCACTATGTAGTCTCAGGGTGGCCTTTAACTCATGATGATCCTCCTACCTTTGCCTCCTGAGTGCTGGAATTAAAGGTGTGTGCCACCACGTCCTACTAACCAATTCCTATTTTAAAAATGAGAAATAGAAGAAAGTAATTCAGTGCCTTTTTCTACAGATTTTATATCCAGAAATTGACACACTTGTCAAGGATGCAGGAAAAAGAAGGTATCTTGGCACAAAAAAATTGTAGACTGAAATATAGCATTAGTTTTATCTCAGATGGAAATAATAACTTTGATTATTTGAGTTGAGAAGAAAACCAGGTTTTTTTTTTGGGAAAAAGTTTCTCCCATCTTACTAAGAGCACGCTCTAAACCTGTGAGGAAGTGACTGAAATGGCATTGTTGAGTAGAATAGGTAATCAGCCCTTTCTTTCCTCCTGTACCCATGCAGTACAAATAAAAGACTCCACATACTGAAGTATGGTTTCATTTAGTAATTTTGGAATTGAGTAGGCCTGAAGTGGGTTCAGGAGTGCTGAGGCAGCATGAGCTACTGAGTCAAAAGTGCAGTCTCAAAAAACAAAAATCAAAAAAGTTGCTGGTACTCAAATACTCAATACTATCTCAAATTTCTGTGCCAATATAAAAAGCAGTTCAATTTGCTGGTGGGATGGGGAGAATTTTCAATCTCAACTTTGCTTGGTACTTACAAGACTTCTGAGAATGAGCTGAAAGGGCAGTCCCATTTGCTCAGAGTAACTTTCCCAGAGGTCTTAGAGAGCCTGGACAGTGTATATAGAAATCTGCCCTGTATTATACATTACATATGTGTGATTTGTTTCCACTAGATTGTAAGCCGCTGGAGGTCAGAAAAATGCACCTGAACTCATTGTATCTTCCACCACATCTAGCACAGTGCCTTACACTTGGTATTCAATAAACATTCGTTAAAATAATGGACATTATTGAAGTTTGTCTATAAGCCTTTAGATGGATTCACCATCATTTGTAGTTTTAATATTTCTGTGGCACACATAATTACTAAAGGTACATGTTTGCTAGGTGTGGTGGCTCACATGTAATTCAGTGTACTGGAGGCTGATGCCAGGAGGATTGTGAAGTGTAGTCCACCCTGAGCTACAATGTGAGACCTGGTCTCAAAAAAGAAAAAAATAAAAGTCAACATTTAACTCTACTGGCTCTGCACAGCCAACACTAACAGTCCAGAGCAACAGTGTCTAATAGAAATGTGCAAGCTGAGCGTGGTGGCGCACACCTTTTTTAAATTCCAGCACTTTGGAGGCTGAGGTAGAAGGATAGGCATGAGTTTGAGGCCACCCTGAGACTACATAGTGACTACAGTGAGACCCTACCTCAAAAAGTGGGAGGGGGGGCTGCGGCGGGAGAGAAGGGTTTGCAGTTAAGTTGTTTGCCTGCAGAGCCAGAGGATCCTGGTTTGAGTCTCTAGGACCCACGGAAGCCAGATGCACAGGGGGCGGGGTGCATGCATCTGGAGTTCTTTTGCAGTGGCTGGAAGTCATGGTGGGCCCATCCCCCCCGCCTCTCTCAAATAAAATATATTTTAAGAAAGCCATGGGTGTTTTGAATTTTCTGTCATTAAAGTAAGAAGCAGAAGCATTGTTTAGCCTATTTCTAAAGTATTTAGTAATTGTTAAAAATGGAAGGTTTTGATATTCTCGTTTTCCTGTGTATTTTATGCTTGTGGCATACGTCCAGTTATAACAGCCATGTTGCCAGAGGCTCTGAATAGGACAAGTCTGCAACTCAAGGGCTTTTAAATTTTATTAGGGAGGCAGAGAATGGGCATGCCAGGGACTTAGGTACTGCAAACTCCAGACATACGTCTACCATGTGCATCTGGCTTATTTGGGTTCTGGTGAATCTTATCTGGGTCCTTAGTCTTCACAACCAAGCAGCTTAACCGCTAAGCCATCTTCTCTTCAGCCCTTAAATCTAGTTTTTTTAGTTTTGTGTGAAGTCACTAAGTACCTTGCACTCAGTTTCATCTTCAAACTTTATGAGACAGACACCTATTTTAGAAGTGAGAATAGATAGCTTAACCTTGTTACCTATCATTAGGTCAAGGTGTTTTCAGAATCAAAATTGCTAGTAGATATACATCCACTCTGGGAAGTTCAAAGTTTTCTGTAAGATTGGAATGAAATTTCAAGCTGAGTGAGTGTAGAAGTGGACACTAGACTGTAAGTTGAAACATTTAATGAAACCAAGTTTCATTTCCTTAGGTGAGGTTTGTAGATGTAGGGTTTTGTGTGTGGATTTCACAGAGTATTCCCGGGCTGGGATTTAGTCCAGTAGAGTGAGTGTGCTGTTCAAATTGTATGAAGTCCTGGCTTCAGTTCTTACAGTAAAAATTTTTGTGGAAGAAATTTATTATTTCTTTTCTTAGATATAAAACCAAATGTAGAGGCTGCAGAGATGGTTCAGTGGTTCCAGTTGCTTGCTGGTAAAACCTGACAGTTGGGTTCCATTCCCCAATCTCCATGTGTAAAGCCTGATGCACAAGGTGGCACATGCAATTGGAGTTCATTTGCAATGGCAAGAGGTCCTGATCTGCCCATTCTCACTCTCTCTGCCTCTTTGTCTCAAATAAAGGTTAAAAAATAAAAAGAATTAATGTAGAAATTGTCTTATTTATTATTGGATCTGCCAAATTATTGAGAAGATCAGTTGAGTATTGTAAAAATGTCTTAATTTGCAGAGAAAACACTTTAAAAGTAATAGCTTTTGGTGAAAAGTTAAACTAATTTTAGAATAAGCCTTTGAGGCAAACATTTTTAAATTCAGCTGAGCAGCTTATAACAAGTATAAAGTACTTATTTGCGGTAGGCACGTGATACATGCAGATTATGAAACGTATATATATTTTTTCTTTTAAGATAGGGTCTTGCTCTATCTAGCCCAGGCTGACTTGGAATTACTATGGAGTCGCAGGGTGGCCTTAAACTCATGGTAGTCCTCCTACTTCTGCCCCCTGGGTGCTGGGAATGAAGGTGTGTGCCACCACACCCAGCTAGTATGTGCTTTTTATACTTCGGTATTAGCAGTTGTATGTTCACGTAAATGAGAGGTGTTACAGATAATCTCAGGGGTTATCTCTGTCTCTTATCCCTGTTTTCTTGATTGCTGGGACAAACCCAGAGCCTTACGCATCCTAGCCAAGCACTTTTACCACTGAGCTACATCCTTGGCTCTTTGACATAAGGTCTTTTATGTAGCCCAGGCCGGCTTCTAACTCCTGATCCTCCTACCTCAAACTCCCAAGTGTTGGGGTACTCCTTGCCTGGTGGCCTAATAGAGTGGACCCCAAACCCTGCTCAAGGAGTTAAGGTGTTTTAACTGCAAAATTAACTGTTGAATGTGTACCCAAGCCAGGTGTGGTGGCACATGCCTTTAATCCCAGCAGAGAAGCAGAGCCAAAAGAATAGCTCTGGAGTTCAAGGCCACTCTGAGAATACATAGTGAATTCTAGTTCAACCTGGGCTATAGTGAGACCCTGACCTGAGAGCCCCTCCCAAAACAACAAAAACCCAGCAACATATGTACCCAAAACATTTTTGAAAGTTGGAGCTTTCCAGCATATTTGTGGTGATAATAGCATGGTGATAACCAGTGAAGTGTACATGTGGATCTGCCACTTACAGCATTACTACCATCTACAGATATTTTTGTTAGTATGAATCAAGAATGCAGTTACTCTTTGACCCAGTAAATGTATAAGAGTTAACCCTAAACAAGAAATGTGTAAGTTAATCAAGGATGATCATGTCAGTGAACTTAAATGCTCAGTAGTAAGGAATGATACATTCTAAAAACAAGCACCATTAAGGATGACCCAAGTTCTCAGGATAATATGAGAAAACATTTATGAAGCTGCACAAACAAAACATCTGTGTTTCTCTCCCGCTTCGGAGGGTAAGATCCTCCACGTCATCTAAGATGACAGCATGGGAGCATCGTCTGGCTTTACAACTTAAAATCTCGGTTTCAGTACCTATTATCCTTAGCCAGATCCTACCTGTCCCAGTACTGTGGTTATGTAGTAGCTGTAACTAGAAAATTTACGGGAGAATGTGCTTGGCACTCGCGTAAATTAGCATTTTTACTGTGATGCCCTAGTGCTTTTCAGGAAGAGCAATAATTAGAATGCACCTTAACCTAGCCTGCCAACCTGCTTCGTCCAACACGGGTTTTGGTTTAGACCCCTCCTGAGCTCCACCTGATCTGTGACACGATCAAAACAAGGTCTTTTCTTGGAGTGGCGGTCATGTGAGTTAGGGTCCTTGGCAAGCCAGAGCTGTTTCACCAGTTTGCCCCTCTTGGTGCTCGGACCTGTAGCTACCGGGAGCTAGTCTGCGCTGCACCCCTCCTCTTCCCATTGGCTGACTTCCTCGCGGACTACAGTTCCCAGGGGTCTGCGCGCGTCCCGTGGCCGCAGTGCCTGCCGGCGCCTGGGTGACTTCCCTGCTGTTCTCTGCAAAGGCTTCCCCGGTTTCCGGAAAAGGCCGGTAGGCGGAGAAGCCGGAACCTCAGCGGGGAGGAGGGGGCGGGGCGGGAGGTCCCGAGAGACCTCCCGCGGCGTGGCGACCTAGCACTCGGCGTGCCGCCGTCCGTCCGGCTGGCTGGGGCGGCGGCCGCGCACGCGCAGCGAGCGCCGCGAGGCGGGGCGTGAGGCGGCCGCGGCCGGCTGCGGAGCTCCGCGGGTGGGCAGGCTATGTGGGTCCGCCGCCGGGCGGCGGGACCGGGACGCGGGCCGGTGCCCGGGGTCGCCTCCACCGCGGCCTCTGCGGGCGGCGCATCTTCCGAAATGGTGCCCTGGATGCGGACGTTCGCGGGGAAGCTGAGGCAGCGGCTGCGGCTGGACGTGGGGCGCGAGGTCTGCCGGCAGTACCCGCTGTTCTGCTTCCTGCTGCTGTGCCTCAGCGCCGCCTCGCTGCTCCTCAACAGGTACGGGGCGGGCGGGCGGAGGCCGGGCCCGGGCTGCAGGCCGAGCGGAGCGGCGCGGCCGTGCGGGGCGCGGGGACTGAGCCGCGGCCGCCCCGTCCTTCTCCACGTCTGGACCTGCGTCGCCTGTCTTCTCCCAACGTCACCCAGAAAGGACGGGGCAGGTCTCGGGTCTGTCTTTACCTGGGCGCACACATCACGCTTCCATCAGGGCTCTGCTCTCATTACTACCCAAAGTAATCTCTGCCTGCCTCGGTGCGTTCCGCCGATGAAGGAGGGTTCAAGGTCCTGTCGCAGTTTGGGGCTGCACCGCTTACACGCACGCACACACACATACACCTTTGTAAAAGATCAAAAAGATTTGTTCCCCCGAAGTCAGAAAGTAAAGCTGTACCTGTCACATCTCTACAATATTCCTAAAGGGATTGAGTATTTTTTTTTTTAAAGGTGAAATATTGTGAAAAGCTAAAAGTGGTAATTAAATGGACCTTTTGAGGTTGGAAAGTCCTGCCCCTGAAAAACGTTTGTAGATTTCCCTTTGTTTTGCTATTGCAAGAGATGAATGATATCAGTGCAGTAGATGACAGAAATGCTACTTCACAACATCTTCACGCCGTTTTCTCTGATGTTTTTTGAACATGCCATCTTTAATCTTATGGTAGCTTGATCCCCAAGGATTGCAGGGGAAGCAGGCTTAAGGTCTTTAACTTAATTTTGCACTACGTTTGGGTAACCTTTTTTCCCTTGACAATGCTGAAGTTCCCCCAGGATTTATTGTTTAAAAAAATTTAATTTAATTAATTTATTTGACAGAGAGAGAGGGAGATAGAATGAGAATGGGCGCACTAGGGTCTCCAGCCACTGCATACGAACTCCAGATGCATGTGTCCCCTTCTGCAACTGGCGTACGTGGGTCCTAGGGACTCGAATCTGGGTCCTTTGGCTTTGCAGGCAAACACCTTAACTGCTAAACCATCCCTTCAGCCCCAGTATTTTTTTTTTTTTTTTTAAGGCAAGGTCTCACTACCTACACTTGTCTTGGTAATCATACCTCAGCCTCTGGAGTGCTGGGATTAAAGGCGTGTACCACCACGCCTGGTATTGATTCCAGATTTAAACAGTAATAAGTCAGTTTAAATTACAATTGCTTTTTTACAAAGAAATTTGCCTGGGTTGTGATGATGAGATATTTGATCGTAGAAATGTGAGCTCTTTAACAGAATAGAAATTATTAATTGCTATCTGTCATTTGGAAGGTATTCCAAGCTAGACTAATAGGCTTGGTGTGAGCAAAATGCAAACTTTATTACAGGATGTGTAAGGTTTACCCAGGGCTTGCCTTTTTTCGTTTGGTAACTGGGTCAGTTTAGACGTAGTAGGAGTACGTTGAACTAGAATTTGGAGATCACCGACGTATGAACTCATAACATCTAATGTTATATGCTGTTGAGAAGTCATAGGATGCCACCTGACCTATGTACCATGTGATCTGTGCCATGAATTTTTTTTTTTTTAATGTACTGAAGACAGGAAATACATACAAATTTAATCTGAGTGGTTAGGTTTATGAAGGAAATTGATTTTTCACTGTTTTGGTATTTCCCATTTATCTGCTGTAATCAGCAAAGTGATCTTTAAACATGATGATGTTTTCTTTAAATAAAAGGATAATTAGATACTGTCTTCCAGGAAAAAAAAATATTTGGGAAGGTGCCCAACAGTGTAAATAACGTACTTCCTATGGCTTCAAAGATCTTTATGCTAATTCCCAATATACTTTCCATGTAGTGGGTTATGGAATATTTTCTCTGGCATGTCTTCAGACACCTGAAACTTAGCATGTCAAAAGACTTCATTTTTAAAAATCTTTTTCTTCACCTGTCTAATCAGCAACTTTAGTCTTTCTAATTTTTCGTCCTGGATGTCTGTCAGAGACATCAGCTCCTCTTCCTCCTCCTCTCCTTCTCCCTCCTCTTCCTAGTCCCCTCCTCAAGGTAGGGTCTCACTGTAGGCAAGGAATACACTATGTAGTCTCAGGATGGCCTTGAACTCATGACAATCCTCCTACCCCTGCCTTCCAAGTGCTGGGATTAAAGGAGTGTGCCACCGTGCTGGGAAAATCTGTTTTTTTTTTTTTTTTTTTTTTTCCCTGTATGACTCCTCCCTAGTGCAGGCCCCGTTGACTGTCCTGGGTCATCACTACTGCAGCTTTCAGGTTATTTCTGAGCATTCCCAGGCAAGGCCAGTCTCCATGTACTGCGACCTGGTTAGCACCCATGTAAGGCTGTCACTTTCCTTCCCTATGATCTTCTTATGATTCTTCATTGTTCCTTTGGCATCATTCAGGACTTGTGATGGTAGGTGACTGCTGTAGTCAGCTCACCGTTGCTAGGAGGAGTGGGTTTATTTCAAGCTTACAGATCCAGTGAAGTTCCATCAATGGCGGAAGAAACTGGCTCCCTTTCACAGAGCCAAGCAGAGAGGAACCACCAGACAGCCAGCACCATCAGCAAGCACACACCACCGGAACTTAAAGTACTCTCTACACCTTAGGGCTGGACTCCAGCATCTGCCTCCAGTGACACCTCCTCTAGGCTTGTAGTGGAGACCCAAGTTACAACTGTAATTTTAATAAAAACACCTGTGCTGGGCATGGTGCGTAACGCCTTTAATCCCAGCAGTCTCGCAGGCAGAGGTAGCAGTATCGCAGTGAGTTCTAGGCCACCTTGAGACTACATAGTGATTTCTAGGTCAGCCTGGGCTGGAGTGAGATCCTATCTCAAAAAAGCAAAACAAGGCCTGGAGAGATGGCTTAGTGGTTAAGGTGTTTGTGTGCAATGCCAAAGGATCCCTGTTCGATTCTCCATGGACCCATGCAAGCCAGATGCACAAGATGGCACATGCATCTGGAGTTTGTTTGCAGTGGCTGGAGGTCCTGGCATGCCCGTTCTCTCCCTCTATGTCTGCCTCTCTCTCAAATAAATAAAATACATTTAAAAATGCAAAACAAAACAAAACCCTGAGGGGCCATATATTTACACTATCACATTCAAACTACCACAGTGGCAGAAAGTTATTCACACCTGATTTGGTAAAGAGGAGAATTACTGGAAGGTTCTGTGCAGAAATAACTGGTCTCTGTAGCTGGGCCTCAAGACAAACGGGAAACAGTATTTGGAATATCACCCGAACTGCCTTGCCTGCCCTCCACTTTCCTCCTTTCTGCTGTGTGATTTCATTTTCTTCTGAATACCATTTCTTCTAAGTGGTAGAGCTTATGTTTCATCAGTTATTAGAGCTTCACATTTCTGCTGTGAGGAGAGAGGCCGAGACTGATGGACCCTGGTCTCTAGTTCATGTATTGAATTGGGGGTGGTAGCTCAGGCCTGTAATCTCAGCTCTTGGGAGGCAGGGACAGTAAGTTTTAGGCCAGCCCAGTCAATGTAACAAGTTCCGGGCCAGCTATGATTGCCTAGTGACACCCTGTCTCAAAATATAAGCAAATAAATGAAAAGCAAAACAAAATGAAATAAACAAACAAAAATGTATCAAGTAATTTGAACTTAGTGTATAGAGTGTCTTTTCTAGGTGTGTCTAGGTAATTGTTTTTGGTGTGTGTGTGTGTGTGTGTGTGTGTGTACAGATGCATGTGCCTGTGCACACTCATGAGGAGGTCAGAGAAGAACATTCACTGTCTTCATGGCTCTTCCACCTTCTCTCCTTGAGACAGAGTCTCACACTGAACCTGGAGCTCACCATTTTTAGGTCAGACCCGTGAGCCCCAGTGATTTCTCGTTTCTGTTCTTAGCTCTGGGGTTATAAGCATGTGTGGCCATGTCCAACTGTTTTATTTTATTTTATTTATTTGAGAGAGAGAAGCAGACAGAGACAGATATAGAGAGAATGGGCCCACTTAGGCCTTCAGCCACTGCATACAAACTCCAGATACATGTGCCACCTTGTGCATCTGGCTTTACATGGGTACTGGGGAATTGAACCTGGGTCCTTTGGCTTTGCAGGCAAGTGTGTTAATCTCTGAGCCATCTCTCCAGCCCCACACCTGACTTTTTACATGGGTACTGGAGATCAAATTCAGGTCTATGCTGTGTTTGCATAACAAGCATTCTTACCCACAGAACCATCTCCCAAGGCCCTCTCCGACTTGGTTGTCTTAGAGTTTGAACCCAGGGCCTTGTATGTTCTAGGCAAACACTACCACTGAGCTACATTCCCTGGCCGCCTCTTACTGTGTTCTAGATGGGTTGCCAAGCCTCTTAAGTATGTATTGTTTTCAGTGTTTCATTTAGTGTCATGAAATTCCCAAGGCTTTCTGTAAAGATTTCTGTAAAGATTTTTTTTTTTTTGTCAAAGGAAGGTAGTGGATTATGGTCATGGTATATTGTATGTATATCTGGAGGTTGTCAATAAGTTCATTTTTTTTTTTTTGTTTGTTTTTTCAAGGCAAGGTCTCACTCTAGTCCAGGCAGACCTGGAATTAGGGTGGCCTCGAGCTCATTGTGATCCTCCTTCCTACCTCTGCCTCCCGAGTGCTGGGATTAAAGGTGTGCGCCACCACGCCTGGCTAATAAGTTCATTTTTTAAAAAAATGATTCTTGCCCAAAACACTTCTTCTAGGGCAGTTTCTTTGCGTTCCCCTCCCCTCCCTTCCGCTCCCTTCACTTCTCCTCCCCTCCTCTCCCTCCCTCCGCCCTTCCCTCCCTCCCTTCTTCCCTCTCCTTTTCTTTCCTCTTTCATTTCTTTTGTTCTTTTCTTTGGCTGGGATCTCATGCTAGCCTAGGATGACCTGGCAGTCTCTGTAGCCAAGGTTGGCCTTGAACTCAGTGATCCTCCTACCTCCTATTTCTTTTTTAATTTCATTTACATTTGATTTGAATTTCACTTCTAGCATCATTACTGCACATTATTATGTTCTACTTTCATAATTATGAGCCAGTTTCCTCTTGAAATGCTTTTACTTTTGCAAAACATCACATAGAGTTATCACTAGGGGCTGGGAGAGGTGTGGCTCCATGCTTTGCTGGTGTGTATAGTAGCTAACAGCTATGGGGAGCAATTAGGTACCAGTAAAAGTGATGTGATTGATTATTGATTATAATGGTCATATGTCATTTATATAGTGAGTTTTGGACTTAAGAGCTAACAATAAAGTTTATACTTCATATAGTTATTCACAATTAACATTTTTATTTATTTTATTTGCAAGGCATGGGGGAGAGAGAATGAGACCCCAGGGCTTCTCACCACTGCAAACTCCAGTGCATATGCCGCTCTATGCATTTGGCTTTGCCTGGGTATTGGGGAACCACCCTGGGAGTCAGGCCTTGAAGTCAAGTGCCTTTAACTGCTGAGCTATCTGTCCAGTCCAGTTATTCACAGTGAATAAATATACTGTGAACTTTGGACTTTGAACCATGTGAGGGATTGATGTTAAAGTCATGGTAACTGAATACTGACTGTTGTGAGACATCTTTATATGACATATCGTATAACAGTATCATTTGGCTTCTTCCTGTTTAGCATCTTCTCAGGACTGTTCTTAGACCTTTGCCAAGTGGTCCTTTCAATTTTTAAAAAATATTTTTATTATTTATTTATTTATTTGAGAGGGAGGGAAGGAGATCTCTAGATGCATGCACCACCTTGTGTGTTTGGCTTACATGAGTCCTGGGAACTTGAACCTGGGTCCTTTGGTTTTGCAGTCAAGTTCCTTAACTGCTAGGCCATTTCTCCAGCCCTCTCTTTGAAATTTTAATAACCCCACCTCTTCCTTTGGAGTTCCCATGCCACCTGTATTTTCTGTGTGGCAGTGTGGAACATGGGCTCACATTATATTGTGCTCATTTATTCACCTCTTACCACAAGACTGTTCTCTGTGCTAGTGGAGACAATGGCAGGGATATTCCCTTCTACATCCCCAGAACAAAATAAGTGCTCAGATGGGGCTGCAGAGATGGCTTAGGGTAGCTGCAAAACCTCATGATCTGGCTTCCATTCCTCAGTACCCACGTAAAACCAGATGCACAAAGTGGCACATGTGTCTGGAGTTTGTTTGCAGAAGTTAGAGGCCCTGGTGTACCCATTTTCTCTTTCTCTCCCTCTACCCCTCTCTCTGCAAACAAATAAATAAAATATTAAAAAAATAAGTACTTAGAATTTTTTTTTTTTTTTCCGAGGTAGGGTCTCACTGTGGCTCAGGCTGATCTGGAATTCATGATGGAGTCTCAGAGTGGCCTCAAACTCATAGCAATCTTCCTATGTTCCTATCTCTGCTGTCTCCTGAGTGTTGGGATTAAAGGCATGTGCCACCATGCCTAATGAAAATTCTTCTTTTTCTTCTTCTTCTTTTTTTTTTTTTTTTTGAGGTAGTGTCTCACTCTAGCCCAGGCTGACCTGGAATTCACTGTGTAGTCTCAGGCTGGCCTCGAACTCTGATCCTCCTACCTCTGCCTCTCGAGTGCTGGGATTAAGGGTGTGTGCCACCATGCCTGGCTCTGAAAATTCTTTTTTGATTGAGTAATCATCAGAATTTTGATGGATTATGAAAATAGAAGGTGTTATGGAAGAATGTAGGTCAGGCTCATTAAACAGTCAGCATAGGGACTAACTTGTGAAATGTAAATGTTGGGGATTTATTCCTCCTTGTACTTTACATGAAAGTTACATATTTGATAAGTACATTTTGTGCTTCTTACATTAAACACATTACAGAAAGCTAATCATGCTTAGAAAAATGGCTTCTGATTATCAGGTGCTTAGTGAATGTTTGTTAGGTCAGTGGGAGGATAGTGCTGTATGTTTGCTTTGGTCCTGATAACTGTTATTTGTTTCTAAGGTATCTTCATGTCTTAATGATCTTCTGGTCATTTGTTGCCGGAGTTGTGACGTTCTACTGCTCCTTAGGGCCTGATTCTCTCTTACCAAATATATTCTTCACAATAAAATACAAACCCAAGGTAAAATTGTGTTTTTTAAAATTTTTAAATGTCATGTATATGACTCTGTACTGTTTAATCTTTATTACTGAAAGCATTTTAAAGCAATACTTTAAAAAATTCCTTTACTATTACAATAGAAGATATAAAGTCCATAGAAAAATTTCAAAATAAAATATATGTGTGTATATTAACATGTGTATTACTTATTTTAATTTAAATGTTGTATTTAAATGTTGTATTTTTGGTGCTGAAGTTTGAACCCAGGGCTTTCCATGTACTTTACCACTGAGCTCCCCAGCCCTACAAGTGTTAATAGTATTTTTTGGTTGGTTGGTTTGTTTGAGGCAGGATCTCATTCTAGCTCATTTTGACCTAGAACTCATTGTGTAGCCCAGGTGGCCTCGAACATAAGGTGATCCTCCTATAAAGACTCCTGAGTGCTGGGATTAATGGTGTGTGCCACATACACGGTTGGCTTATGGCTTTTTTTTTTCTCCCCCAAGATACAGTCTTGCTGTAGCCCAGGCTGACCTGGAATTCAATAGTTTACAGTTTTATAAGAACTGTAAAAGAAAATACAACCTGGACTGGAGAGATGGCTCAGAAGTTAAGGCACTTGACAGGAAATGTGCAGTCTTCTCAGAAAGCTGAAGATCTAAACTGTTAGCTTGTTCCCTAGGAACATATTAACTGGGAGGCAATTTAGTTAAAACAGGTTCCTAGTGCTAGTTGTACAATAGACCTACTTTAGGAATCTTCGAAAATACAGATTTTGGGACTCTACTACGAGATTTTGATTAATAATTCTGGTGACAGCCCTACAATTAGTACTTGTTAAACATATTTCAGGGCTGGAGAGATGGCTCAGAGACAAAGGCATTTGCCTCCAAAGTCTAATGACCTGAGTTCAATTGCCCTGTACCCTTGTAAAGCCAACTGCACAGTGGTGTGTGCATCAGGAGTTGTTTGCAGAAGCTGGAGTCCCTGGCGTGCCTGGTTCTCTCTCTCCCCTTGCAAGTAAATAAAAATATTTTAAAAAGGTGTTTCAGGTGATTCTGAGGCACACACACTTAAGAAGTTATGGGTTAAATAAAAATTTAATCCATTTAATTTATTTTGTTGGTGCTAAGGATTGAACCCAGGGCCTTGTGCATACAAAATAAGTGGCGTACCATTGAACCCTCCAACCCGATTAATTTCTTAAATATCTAGTTATAGCATAGAGACAAATAGACAATTTGTTTAACCAAATTTATAATGAAAGTAGTATATTAACTCTGTTTGTGTTATGCAAGGCTTTGGGCTTTTGGTGTATAGGTCATAGTTTAGTGGGAAAACTTATTTTTTGGTGGTGCTAGAGATTGAACCCAGTGCTTTATGCCCACCAGGCAAGAGCTGTACTTCTGAGCTGAGCTTCCAGCCCAGAGTAGGATATCCTGAAACCTGTAACTCTCTCAGTTTCCAAAGTCCTTTGTTTCTTTCAGGTTTTTAGGTATTTCTGCTTAGAGGAAACATAGTTGGAAGTATTTGGTCTGGAACCTGATAGGTTGTCACACATCTTCTCCCTCACTGAATATAATTGTAGAACTAGAACCTATTCAAAGGCAGACAGACTTGTAAGAGATAGAACATTTGATTTCAAATTTTTTTTATGAGAGAGGGAGAGAGAGAGAGAATTGGTGTGCCAGCCACTCCAGTTGAACTCCAGGTCCGTGTGCCACCCTGTGTGCATGCATGACCTTGTACATGTGGGTCTCCTTGTGTGTTTGGCTTATGTGGGATTTGGGGAGTCGAACCTGGGTCCTTAGACTTCACAGGCAAACACACCTCACCTGCTAAGCCATCTCTTCAGCCCCCTGATTTTAATTTTAAGCTTGAAAATTTGGCTGTTCTCATTTTTACAAGATAGGATCTTGCTGAATAGCCCAACAAACTCTAGATCCTTCTGCCTCAGCCTCCCAAATGTTAGAATTACAGGTATGTGCCACCATGCCTGTGAGAGAAACTTTTGGTTCCTACTTTGTTTGGTTGTTCATTATAGGGATTGAACCTATACCCTTGCACATGCTAGACAGTTCTCTACCACAGGACCACTGAATAACACCCCCAGCCCTGGTTTAGGTGTAAAGAATTTATTGCATCTGGCATATTGCCTCTGTTGGCAGTTTTAGTTAAGCAAATTTTTACTTATTACAAAGAATGGCTTCACTGTTAAAACATCAAAATCTTCTGAGTGTTTATATGAAATGATGAAACAATTGAACAACTGTTTGTTGTAAAGGTGACATGTAAAATAAAGATAGATCTCCCTGTCCTCTCCCGATTTTCTTTTTTTAGCAGTTAGGACTGCAAGAATTATTTCCTCAAGGTCACAGCTGTGCTGTTTGTGGTAAAGTGAAATGTAAACGACACAGGTAAGTTGAACCTTATTCATTCGTTCATCTTTCAAATTATGGTTTGATTACAAGGGATTCACTTTGCATGATTTTCTTTAGACCTTCCTTGCTACTTGAAAACTACCAGCCATGGCTAGACCTGAAAATCTCTTCCAAGGTTGATGCATCTCTCTCAGAGGTAATTGGCTTAATTAATATTACAAGGATGGGAATATGTTCTGGAAAATGCATTGTTTCACAGTTTTGTCCTTGTGCGAGCATCACAGAATGTACTTAAATAAACCTAGATGGTAATGTCAGTTACTGGGGAGGGCTTTTTAATGCTCTCAGGGGACATGGTGAACATGAGCTATTGGAGGCTGCTGCCAGCCTTACGTGGTATGTTCCTTCACACTAATTGTCTTTCCCCCTTTTAAAAAATTATTATGTGTGTGCATGCCACATGTGGAGGCCTGAGGACAACCTTGGGGACTTTGGCCACTGCTTTCACCTTGCATGAGACAGGGACCACTCTTCTCTTGTTTTCTTCTGTGTGTACACGAGTGTACCTGGCCATGAGGTTTTGGATTCTCCTGGCTCTGCCTCCGATTGCTGTAGGTGTGTTGGCCTCACAGACATGTGCACTACTTTGTGTGCAGCTTTGTGTGGGTGCTGGGGAATTGAACTGGCTGGCAGGCTTGCAGGCCAGGTTCTTTAATTGACAAGCCATCTCTCCAGCTCCCTTCTTTATTTTAATTAATAGGCATGCAGTCTGGAATAAAAAAGCCATGTGTGGTGGTGCACACCTTTAATTCCAGCATTTGCCTTTAATCCCAGCATTTGGGAGGCAGAGGTAGGAGCATTGTCATGAGTTTGAGACCAGCCTGAGACTATGTAATGAATTCCAGGTCAGCTTGGGCTAGAGCGAGACCCTACCTCAAAAAACCAAAATCAATAAATAAATAAAAAGAAGGCATATACTGTAAAGTACAGTATGCCATAAAAATATGATATAATACATTCATAAACCATTGGCAGTCATGTATTGTGTGTTCCATACTGTACACAGTTGTATCAGCATGTTAGTAGTGCATTGAGTTACTACAGCTGTGGAGCCCGCTAAGTGACAGGAACTTTTCAGGTCCTTTATTATCTTATGGGCTCATTTGTATTTTTTTTTAAATTTTACTTGAGTCTCTTCATTTATTGTTTTTATTTACAGGAGGAGTTCAAACACATTTTTAGAGTGTTTTTCTTTTCCCTTAAACATGAATCATTCAATTGAAGCCAGTTTAACTGTGGAAATGTAGCAGAGTTAGGCAACAGTAACACAACAAACCAAGAGCTAGGGTTGGGGGCGAGGAGGTGCACTCTGCTTTAGAACATACGCACAAGTGCTGGCTAACTCACCAGCTCAGGATCGCCTCCCCGGAAGGCAAGCATGAGGACCACTTTTGTTTTTGTTTTTGTTTTTGTCTTTGTTTTGAGGAAAGGTCTCACTCTAGCATAGGCTGACTTGGAACTCATTCTGTAGTTCTAGACTAACCTCAAACTCATGGCTATCCTTCTACCTCCACCTCCAGAATGCTGGGATTAAAGGTGTGTACCACCATGCCTGGTGACAAGGACCTTTTTTTTTTTTTTTTTGCATTGAACTTCAGGCTTCATTATTATACAATAGGGAGGGCCACACCTTTCCCAACCACACAATTTTTAAAGTGATACTAACTCTGAGATTATAGGCAACTCCCTGCATGTTTTCATGTGGACTTTTGAAGACAGTACAACCAGGAAAATTCCAAGTTTTCTTCCTTAAACACAGAAATTATTATTTATAGAGCCTACTTTTACACTGATGGTAAAAGCAGTAGAATTTATCAGTGAACCAAGTTCTTTATTACTTCCCTTAAGTATTATTAAACATGTTAACTGCCCCAATGACTTCTTGTTCTTAATTTCTTGGTGCATTCACTGTCCTTATCCTTCTTTGGACTTTTGGTGCATTTCCTGGCACCTTGGCCCATTTTAAGAGATGTTTTCTCTGTAAACATCTGAAAATATTTCAGATTAAAGCTCAAGGTTAAAATAAACAACAACAATAACAAAAACTAACTAGAAAAAAGAAAACCAGAAACCACCCAGCCATAACCACCTTCCTTAATCAATTATAGGAATTTCTTTTCATCTTATAAAAGGTCAGTTAAAAATACTGAAAAAAGCCTGGCGTGGTGGTGCATGCCTTTAATCCCAGCTTTCAGGAGGCAGAGGTAGGAGGATCACCATGAGTTCAAGGCCATCCTGAGAATATATAGTGAATTCCAGGTCAGCCTGGGCCAGAGTGAGACCCTACCTCAAAAAAAAAAAAAAACAAAAACTTTATATATATATATATATATATATATATGTATGTATGTATGTATGTATGTATGTATATTTATTTATTCATTCATTCATTCATTCAGAAGTTTCTTAGAAAACAGACCAGACATAGCCCCTGGTCCACCCCAGTTGGGAGGACCAGTAAGGCTGGAAAGCATGGGGTAGTAGAGCTTCTGGTGGAAAATATGAAACCCAGCCCCAAAGAAATGAGAAAATGCAGGAGCAGGGTGCATGGGGATGATACACGGCCATACAGAAGGTGGAACAGAAGGAAATGAGAAAGGCCTTAGGCCTCTTCTTGACACAGAAAATCTGTTGATACAAAGATCCAAGTAATTTGGATCCAAACTGAAGTGAATACTTCAATGTTTATTCACATGCTTTGTTTTCTCTTAAGCATTGAAGTTGTTCAAATTAAATCTTTTTTATATTTTATTTTAATTAATTTATTTGAGAGATAGAGGCAGGTTGAGAATGGGTGCATCAGGGCCTCCAGCTACTGCAGACGAGCTCCAGACATATACATTACCTTGTGCATCTGGCTTATGTGGGTCCTGGGGAATTGAACCAGGGTCCTTTGGCCTTGCAGGCCTTAACCACTAAGCCATCTCTCCATCCCTGAAATTTAATCTTACTGCTAACATTACTACATATTGCTACAAAGAAAAAAAGGGGGGGAAAGTATAAGGGCTTCTACAGTCAGGATGGGAAGAGTCTGAAAGTCAATAAATCAGCCCTTTTAGCTCTAAATGAAGAAAACTTACTTTCTAATGGGGAACAAACAAAAGCCCAAGCGTCAGCATCGTTCTGCCGTACCCCACCATCAAGTGAGAAATGCAGCTGGAGCCCAGTGTGGTGCCCACTGCTCAAAAGCTCTCGTGGGCCTTTTCTGTCCAGTGAGACAGTAGCAGGGATGTGGTCCACTGGGTAGAGTTCTGCCTGGCTGTGGGGGATGAGGTGGGATTTCCAGGGTCTTCTAGAGGCTCTTCCTTTGTTCATCTGTCACCAGTCTCTCCCAGTGCCCCTTTCCTCTCTGGGCAAGGGTGCCCATCAGGTGTGACTCTTACTCAGTTGCACCTGTAACTGGCTGCTTCTTCTCAGTTCTCGTCACACTCTCATCATCTTCAACCCTTCTCCCCCCCCCCCCGAACTTATCATGAGCCTCTTTGGGGCTGTTACTGGATTTCTGGAACATGGACCAACCCAGAGCTGTGGGAGGGATCCTTGGTCATGCCCTGGCTCACCCACTGTCACTGCCATCACCTTTGTTGTAGTTATCTTTGCTGCTGGGACAAAGCACCTGACCAAAAGCTTATGGGAGGCAACCGTTCATTTTGGCTTATAGTTTCGAGGGAAGCTTCCTGATGGCAGGGAAGGCATGCCATGAGCAGAGGTTGGGCATCACCTCTGCCACAGCAGGCGGACAACAGTAGCAGGAGAGAGGGCCTAGCCCTGGCGAGGGGGAGCTGGCTCTAGCACCCTCAAGCCCACCCCCAAGAACACAACCTCCTACAACAAAGTTCCTCCTCCCTAAATTGCCATCAGCTGGGACCAAGCATTCAGGGCACATATCCAGCCTGGGAACCAAACGCTTCATGGGTCCTAATGAAAGACAAGGCAGCAGAGCTAGAGGAATTCCCAGCATTTCTTCTTGTCTACATGTGTACATACATGTGCATCCAGACACATATGAAGTGCATGTGCATACCATACACACCCATGCCCCCCCCACAAAGCCAACAAAAAGTAGAACTCTTTGTGGTAGGGAAGTAGAAATAACCATTTTGTAATTCCCAAACATTGAACTCAAGCCAGGCATGGTGCACACACTTTTAATCCCAGTGCTTGGGAGGGAGAGGTAGGAGGATTGCTGTGAGTTCGAGGCTACCCTGAGACTACATACTGAATTCCAGGTCAGCCAGGGCTAGAGTGAGACCCTACTTCAGAAAACAAAACAAAACAGAAAAACAAATAACAAACAACAAAATATCAGGTACATTGAACTCATAGAGAACCAGTGGTGCACCTTATTGAATTGTTATCCTACTTCTGACACTGACTATGGTAGAACAGGGAGTGAGGTAATTTTCAGTACAAAGTGTATTTTCTCTTCATTCTGGTTACAGAGTTTTGCTTTGTTTTCCATGTTTTAGTTACTGGTTTTAAAAGGTGTGTCTTTTCCATGCATCTGAGAAAGCAATTATGTCCTTGAAGATGGGGAGTATGGTGTCTCATTTGTTCCCAGGAACAAGTTTGGGATCATATATGTTGTTGATAGATGATAGGCTTGAATTGAATTATGGTGAATGCGAAGTAGTTCAAGAATAACATTAGGCACTTGAACCCTGTCAAATTGTCCTTTCTTTTAGTTTATATACTCTGTGGACTAGTATAAGTTTCACAAAATGCCATTCATTTGGTATTTTTGCTTTTTCCTTGCTTCAAGGCTTTTTCTGTCTCTTTGATTTGCTGATTCAAGAGTGTAGTGTCCAGGGCTAGAGATGGACCTCATTGGTAGTCTGTCTGTCTACCATGTCCAAGGACCTGGGTTATATTCCCCAGCCCCACAAAAAAGAAGAAAAAAATAGGCACTGTCCAGTATGGTAGCCCTGCCACATATAGCTGTCAGCGAACATCTGAAATGTGCTAGTGCAGTTTGAAATGTGCTCTACATATGACTGCGAACTCTAGACTCTGAAGAGGCAAAGGAATAAAAGACGTTTTTTGTCTCTTCTATTGATTAAATGTTGAAGTAATTTGGACATAGTAGGTTAAATAAGACAGAATTAGTTTCATCTGTTCCTTTTTGCTTTTTTTTTTTGGTTTTCCCAGGTAGGGTTTCACTCTAGCCCAGGCTGACCTGAAATTCACTATGGAGTCTCAGGGTGGCCTTGACTCAAAGTGATCCTCCTACCTCTGCCTCCAGAGTGCTGGGATTAAAGGTGTGCACAACTTCGCCCAGCCTCCTTTCTGATTCTTAAAAACCATGTAACTACTAGAATATTTAGAGACTTTATTCCTTCAAAAAATGAAAGTCATGTATGTAAAGCTCTTAGCCCTGTGTGGCATATATTGGCACTCAATAAATATTAGCACCCATATTTAAAATAATTTCTCACCTCTTGATATGAGCAGGAAGATAGACCTGAGGGATGAAAAGAGACATGAGATGAGGTTAGTCCTTGTCTTCTAGAGCTTCATTTAGAATTGGGGGTACAGTGGTAGGAGAGCGCGGAAGGGGTAGGATTCGCGTATAGGAGGGAGTGCACGAGTGTAGAGAGGGGCATGAGGGAGACGACTCCATGCTGCCCCAGTGCTAGTGTGGGAAGGGAATTACACGGAGAGCTCCTGGGAGGAAGGAGCTGAAACAGGTGGAGCGTTTAGAAAGTTGAGGGCAAAAGGTGGAGGTTGTAGACAATAAAAACCTACGATTTTCATAGCCAGCACTTATTGATGCTGTGTGTTCGATACTGTGTTCAGCACCTGCACTGCTTCATGCAACCTACACACAGCTTATGAAGTGGGTGATACTGATACTGCCAAAGGTAATATTTAGGAATTTTGACAGGTTAGTATTTTTTTTTTTCCTCCAAGTTTCTTATCTGATTGGCAGTAGAACTCATTTAAAAATTCATGTGTGGCTTAGCCTATGACTGGTATTTTATGATAGCCCTTCAGAACTCAGAGCATACACAGTGGAGTTTTGGTTAATTGATACTGGAAGCAGTGGTTTTCAGAGAGCTTAGCTGGAGCTTCAGATGCTGCAGCAGGAGGTGACAAGAGTCTCACAAGGACGTTTTCAAGCATTGTGGCCTGATATACTGAGGGTTTTATATGAGGGAGTGATGCACATTGTAGATTCTTGCCACCTCTATGGAGGGTAAGGCATAGCATGCTTGGAAGCAGGAAGATTAATTTAGAGTCTGTTGCTGCAGTGTAAAAAGTAAGAAGAGGAACCAGGCGTGGTGGCACATACCTTTAGTCCTAGCACTTGGGAGGCAGAATTGGGAGGATCACCATGAGTTCAAGATCACCCGGAAGCTACAGTAAATTCCAGGTCAGCCTTGACTAGAGTGAAACCCTACCTCAAAAAAAAAAAAAAAAAAAAAAAAGAGGAACCCACAAGCAGTGGTCCCACACAAGAGAGCTGCCTACCATGTAAGCTCAGTAGTATTTGTTGATTGATAAGCATAGGCAATAAACCATGATCATAATCCCCTCCCATGACCCCTATTGCCCCCTCCCAAATCTCCCTCCACTGAACCCCTACTTCTTTCCAACTAGTCTGACTTCTATTTTCATGTCATTTGTGTTTTTTTTCCTCCTATTATTCAGGTCTTATACAGGTAGGGTCAGCCACTGTGAGGTCATGAATACCACTTTGTGTCTGGATATATCATTATAAGCAGTTGTCACCTTCTTTTGGCTCTTACATTCTTTTTGCGACCTCTTCTGCTATGGTCCCTGAGCTTTGGAGGGTGTGATGGAGATGTCTCACTTAGTGCTGAACACTCCACAGTCACTTCTCCTAAGCACTATGGTAGATTGTGAGTTTCTTCAGTGGTCACTGACATCTTAAAAGATAATCTTCTCCAACTGAAAGTGAGACTAGCATTAATATATGGGCATAAACATAAGTGTTTAGAGTTTTGTGGCATAATATATGAATTTAGTCAGACAACAGTAGTAGTTTCTCCCCTAGGACTTATGATCTTCCTTGCCATAGGCTTTTGACTAGGTTTTCAGTACGAGGCATGAATTCTCTCTGTGAAGTGGGCCTCTAGTTCAATGAGAGTGCAGTTGGTTTCCCCATAAGAGACATGCCACTGTTGCACCATTTGCCACATGTGGTCTGGCTGACCAGCTATAAGGCTTGCAGAGTCCACTGCTGGTTAAAACCATTGGTGACTTTTGTCCCCCAAAGGTTGCCTAGCTTTTTCTAGCATCCTGACACCTAGTCAATAGGTAGGAGCTTCCAGCTCAGCTTCAGCTTGGCTTGTCAGTGTCCTGTAGCCCAGGTACATGGAGTCTTCTGTAGCAATAGGGTTTTATCATGTACTTCTGTTGGACAACCAAGAGCCTTGGCAAAAGCCTGTAACATTTTTGGTGGCACCAGGGGCCTTCCTGGCTACCAACTCACCAAAGACCAAATGTTTAAGGGTAATTTCTAGTCTTTTTTGTATCTTATTCATTGCTGTTTTTTGTTAAGAAGTATTTTCACCCCTCCCTCATTTAGTATAATTAATGCTTAGATTATTGGAAGTCTTAATGTTCAGAGAACCTACAGTTTTTGTTACTGGTACTATGGAAGGCATATGATCTACTTTGGGAATCTTTTTTTCGTAAGATGTTTCATTCTTTCCCTATTGCCCCTTTTTTATTTTTCTAAATTTATCCCTTTTTTAAAATGTAATTTTTGTGTGTGTGTGTTTGTGGTGTATGTTGTGTATGTGCGGATGTGTACATCCTGTGTGTGTGTATGTGCAGAAGCCAGAAAATATTGGGTATCTTCCTTCATTGCTCACTTACATGTCTGCTTGAAACAGAATTTCTCATTGAATTTATTTTGTTTCCATGAGATGGAGTCTCTTAGTTAGTGAACCCAGGGCTGTTGTTTTGGGTCAGTATGGCTTTTCCCAACAGAAGTAGGGTTACAGGATTGCACGATCATATCAGTTGTTTATGTGGATGCTGGGAAATTGAACTCAGGGTGAATCAGTCCTACTAGGTTCCTCAGGCTTTCACAAGTGATCTTACTCACAGATTTTTCTCTCTAGCCTCATACTTGGCACTTCATTAGTGGGAAAATCACTTTTATCTAGGCAGAAAGACAGCAGTGATGAATAGGACTAGCACCCGTCCATTTTCTTGGAAATCAGTTGTCTGTCCATGCAGATTTAGAGGAAAAGCTGTTGTGGAGCAAACTCCCCATAGTTAGCTAGTGAGGGCTGCAGAGATGGCTTCGTGGTTAAGGTGCTTGCCTGCAAAGCCTAAGGACCCATGTTCTAGTCTACAGATCACATGTTGGCTTGTTGCAAAAAGATGAGGCAAACGCAAGGTCGCATATGCCCACTAGGTGTCGCACTTGTCTGGAGTTCAATTGCAGTGGCTGAGGCCCTGGCATGCCAGTTCTCTGTCTCTCCTCACTCTGTGTGTCTCTCTCATTCTCATTCTCTCTCTCTCAAAAAAAAAAAAAAAAGATCATAGTTATCTAATGACTGACAAACCTGGATAGAGGGTCTCCTTAGGGAAAGCTGGGCTGCTGGGATGGCAGGACTTCTGTGTCAGGCTTGATGTTATGGTCCAACGGGGCAGCTGACCCTGTGCACAGCCTACCAATAACTTCTCAAAGTTCCAGGCATTGTCATTATGGCACACTGGAGAGCTGATGATGGACTTGTTGTCAGTCGTGAGTGAAGTGGGGTTGTTATGGAGTGCTGGTAGGGCCACCTGCAGAAAGGTGAAGAGAAGCTGAGCCTTTTCACCATTCACCTCACATTTTTAGAGTAGGAAGTTGGGCTTGAACCTGCTGCTGGATTGGATATACTTGAGGAAATTTAGATCTCTTTATTCTTGGCATTCTCCTGGTGTCTAAAATGGATGTACAGGAAGGTCAGCCACTACCAGTCTATAGAATCTGAGCCTCTCTGCATGTCACTCATTTTGATGTAGTCCCAGGCTGTGGTGCCTCAGAGGGATGCCACATTCTCCATGAGGAGCACCTTATCCCACATGGACCTCAGGTTCACGCACGCACACACACACACACACACACACACACACACACGCACACACACACACACACACACAGATGAACTGGGCCTTTGCTGTCAGCTGAGAAGTACTTATATTCCCACATTGCTCTTTTAAGTTACTGCACAGTGCTGAAGTGCCTTATAACTGATAAGGGGCTGGAGACATGGATCATTCCGTCAATAGGGACCTGAATTTGTATCCCAAGCACACATGATAGCAGTTACTTTCTTGCAGGGACAAAATACCTGACCAGAAGCAGCTTTGAGAGAGAAAGGGTTCATTTCTGCTTCTGGTTTCAAGGGGAAGTTTTCATCATGGCAGGGAAAGCATGGCAGGAGCAGACAGTAGGCATCACATCTTCCAATCAGCAGGTAGGAAGTAGCAAGAGTAAACTAAGTGTGGCAAGTGGGCCTGAGCTGTGTCACCGTAACACCAACCCCCTAGTGATATGCTAACTCTAAACTCTAGCCTGACCCTTCTTTCCAGTCTGCACAACCTTTCTGCACTGTGTCACCAGATGCATACGCCACTCTGTGCATCTTGCTTTACGTGGGTACTAGGGAATCAAACTTGGGTCATTAGGCTTTGCAGGCAAGTGACTTAACCACTGAAACTTCTTTCCAGTCCCATAACAGTTTCTTTAACAGTTGTAGCTGAAGTGAAGTGGCCATAGTCCCTGGGCCTGGAACCTAAACCTGTTCATATTTCTTCCTATATCAGACTTTATAGTTTTCAAACCCTTTTGCTCTGTATTTTCTTCTACCAAGCACACACCACTCATTACTTTTAAATTCATCTTTGCTCATGTTCTCAGAACATGGGCACAATGCAGCTATCCTCTTAACAGAATATCATGAGCTGTTTCTAGCCCAGTTCTCCATAAAGTCCTTTTGTTCCCCCTGCCCTCTGAAATCCCATAAGTCAAGCCTCTTTACTCCACACTTCTCTCTAATTCTTACCAGGATTGCCCATTCAGCTATGCTTACAGCATTGTAAAGCTTCTCTAGGGCAAAGTTGTAAATCCTTTCATAGTTCTACAAATCAGTACCAAAAGACTTAAAAGCCACGTGGTCAGGTTTATTTCAGCAATGGTCCCGCTTCTTGATAACCAATTAAAAAATACTTTAAAGTTATTTATTTATTTGAGAGAGAGAAGGGAAAAGGGAGAAGGAGAGAGAAAGGGAGAGAAAGGTCATACCAGGGCCTTTAGCCACTGCAAATGAACTCTAGACACATGGCGTGGGTAATGGAGAACTGAATCTTAGGCTTCGCAGGCAAGCTCCTTAACCACTAAATGGGTGCACTGGGGCCTTCACCTGCTGCAAACAAGCTCTAGACTCATGCACCAACCTGTGTATCTGGCTTACGTGGGTACTGGGGAATTGAACCTGGGTCCTTAGGCTTCATAGGCAAGTACCTTAACTGCTAAGCCATCTCTCCAGCTCATTGATACCAATTTTTTGTCATACTTACTTTCTTGTTGCTGGGTCAAGATACCCATTGAGAAGCAGCTGATGGAAGGACAGGGCTTATTTTAGTTTATAGATCCAAGGTGAAGTTGCCATCATGGCAGGATCAGAGAGCTAGGCATCTTATCTTCCTGTCAGCAGATAGGAAGTAGCAAGAATGAGCTGAGTGTGGCAGATGGCAGATGGCGCTGGGCTCTAACACCCAAGGCCTGCCCCCATCGATGCACTGCCTTCAGCAAGGTTGTCCTCCCAAAGGCTTCTCAGCTTTTCTGAGCAGCACCATCAGCTGGGGATTAAGAATTCAAAAACGAGGCTATAGGGGACATTTTATGTTCAAACCACTACACCCATGTGAAAACTGGGTACCCAGTGGCAGCACTGGCCTGCAGTCTCCTCACTGGGGAGGGCAGAGACAAGAGATTCTAGGACTTGCTGGCTCGCTAGCGTAGCCCAGTTGGTGAGCTCTAGAGTTGTTAAGAGATCTTACCTCAAAAAATAAGGTGGCGATTGGACAGGGAGATGGTTCTAGATGAAGTGTTTGTCACGCAATTCTAAGTACCTGTGTTTGGTTCCCTGGATTCCATGTAAAAACTGGAAGCTGTGGTGGGTTTCTATTATCCCAGCGCACCTATACTAAGAAGGGAGTTGGAGATAAGAGAGTTTCCCAGAAGCCACAAAAAGAGGTAAGCAATGGAGAGACCTTGTCTTAAACAGAGTAGGAGTCAAGGACTGATCTAGAAGTTGCCCTGTGACTGTCGCATGCACACTGTGGCCCCTGTAGTCACACCAGCCATACACAGTAAATTAAGAACAGTTAAGTGGAGAGGGAGTAAAGACGACACTGGCTTGAACTCTGGCCTCCACACACACACACAGGTGAACACCTACACACACATGCTCTCAAACACCTATGAACACACACACAATGTAAAGAAAAAAGTTACAACACGCTGTTACACTCAGAACCAAAAACTGGAAGGTGTCATTCTTAGGGTTTTATTATTTTTTCATGTTGAACTTATATACTGATATTAAGTATATGGCTAAAACTTTGACAAAGTGACCATACCCATGCAGCTAATAGCAGGCAAGGCTAAAACACTGCAAGCACCTCAGCACTCCCCTTCATGTCCTGCAGGCATGGCCATCTTTTCAGAGCAAGTCTCTTACACTTAAGTTTGATTCCTTATGTAAGTGTTAGGTACCTGTTTCTATAGTTTACTCTGAGAATACTTAGTCATAGAGAAGGTGAGGAATGAAAAAGATTAACTTTTTAAAATAAATATTTTACTTTTATTTATTTGAGAGAGAAAGAGAGAGAGAGTGAAATAGAGAGAATGGGCACACCAGGACCTGTAGCCACTGCAAATGAACTCCAGACACACAGGCCACCTTGTGCATCTGGATTACGTGGGTCCTGGGGAATCAAACCTGTGTCCTTTGGCTTTGTAGGCAAGCACCTTAACCACTAAGCCATCACTCCAGCCCAAGATTAACTTTTCTTTATTCTTTTCCATAGAACTTTTTTTTTTAATTTGTTTTTTTTTTTGAGGTAGAGTCTTGCTATAGTTCAGGCTGACCTAGAATTTACTATATAGTCTCATGGTGACCTTGAACTCATGGCAATCCTTCTACCTCTGCCTCCTGAGTGCTGGGATTAAAGGTGTGCACCACCTGAACTTTTGTTTTCAATTAATTAATCTGCAAGGAGAGAGAGAAAGGGAGAGGGAATAAGTGAGAGAAGGAGTAGGTATGCCAGTGCTTCTTGTCATTAAAAATGAACTCCAGACACATGTGCATCTGGCTTTACATGGATTCTGGGGAATCAAACTCAGGCAGTCAGGTTTTACAAGCAAGTGCCTTTAACTGCTGAGTTACCACTGTAGCTACTCTATGAACTTAAAAAATATTTATTTATTTGTTTATTTGAGAGAGAGAAAAGACAGAGAGGGGAAGAATGGGCATACTAGGGCCTTTTGCCACTACAAATGAACTCCAGTTGCACATGCCATTTTGTGTGTCTAGCTTTACATGGGTGCTGGGGAATTGAACTCATGCTAGCAGGCTTTGTGAGTGCCTTTAACCACTGAGCCATCTCTCCAGACCAGACCTTTTAAAAATATTTTTTGTTTATTTTTATTTATTTGTTTGAGAGCGACAGAGAAAGAGGCAAATAGATAGAGAGAGAATGGGCATGCCAGGGCCTCCAGCCACTGCAAACGAACTCCAGATGCATATGCCCCCTTGTACATCTGGCTTATGTGGGTCCTGGGGAATTGAGCCTCAGACCAGGATCCTTAGGCATCACAGGCTAGCGCTTAACTGCTAAGCCATCTCTCCAGCCCAGACCTTTTGTTTTGTTGTTGTTCAGTGAAACTTCATTTAGGGACAATTTATTTGATTTTTTTGATAATGGGAATATTTAGAAATATGTGTGTCATTCTAATAGAAACTTCTGTTTCTGGAGTTTTGTGTTTTTCCATTTATCTTGTATTTATCTTGACCCTCACAACCATGAAAGGTTGAAATAAGCATATTGCCATGAAGTATGATAGTCCTGTCAGTGTTTGTGACAGTGAGGTTGGTTCTTGGTAATATAGATTACTAAGCAGCGCAACTTATTTTCCCATAATTAATTCTTCTTCTTAAATTTTTTTTTTGTGCAGGTTCTTGAATTAGTGTTGGAAAACTTTGTTTATCCGTGGTACAGGTATGCTTTCTCTATGTGTTTCCTTCTTTAATATGGAAAATTCCAATAGTAAAGCACAGTAGCAGGGTGTCTTCAGCATTAGCTGGAAGTTCTCAGCTTGTAACCACATAGTCTGAGCCTTTATTACAGAGGGCTGCATTAGCAGCTTTTCTTTGAATGGCCTGTTCCCTTAGGTGCTGGCAGTGTGTATACTCACCTTCTCACCCCCAATCTGACGACCAAGCTGCCATCTGAGAAGACCAAGTGTTGGAAGTACTTGGAAGGCATAATTGTCCCTTGTTAAACATCACTATAAGTGTCTTAAATGAACTTCAAAGTTTGCATTTCTCTAATATTCATTATGTTTTAAAAATGTTTTTGATGATGCTTAGAAAATAATCTTAGTTAATGCAGAAAGTCTATGTATGTGCAAGATTACATGCTGCAGTTTAGTAAACAATGATTATGAGTTGGTGCTAAAATTATAAGAAAGGTTTGAGTATGTTAATATTTCTTCTTCAACAAAATGTATTATTTGTAAGTAAAAAGAAAAGTAGGGGTATAGGGAGATTGCTCAGTGGCTAAAGGCACTTGCTTGCAAAGCCTGCTGGCCCAGGTTTAATTCTCCAGCATCCATGTACATAAACCCGATGCAAAGTGCCTCGTGTATCCATGTTCTCTGCATACCTGAGGCAATGGGAGGCTGAGCCAGGAGAATCGGAAGCTTGTGGGCCAGCTAGTGTGATGTTCGTTTGCAGTCGGGCAGTTCATCCGCAGAGACAACAGGTTCAGAGAAGGTGGAGCACAAACACCTCAAAGTTGTGCTCTGACCACATACTGGGGCCTGTGCACCCATATACAAACATAATAGCTAAATAAATAAAGAAAAGAAACATAGTATAGGTTTCAGAAAACAAAATCCTTTTTTTTTTTTTTTTTTTGTTTCAACAAGGTGAAGTTGTATTTCTCTGAACTTCTGAATGTTTGTTTTTCTCCTTAATTGAAGGGATGTGACAGATGATGAGTCCTTTGTTGATGAGCTGAGGGTAACATTACGGTTTTTTGCATCTGTCTTAGTACGAAGGATTCACAAGGTATATATTTATAATGAGAAATTTGGGGATTTGGGGTTTCGTTATTGTGAAAGATTATTTAAATCATACTTTTCTCTTGGATCATGTGTATTTATTTTTTCTTCAGTTTTCATTTTCTTAGGTTTAAGAATGGCTGAATCACTGTTGATCCATTGACCAGTTTTGCCTTCTTTGATGCTTGATTATCTTGGTTTATGGAAATTAAAAATGCAAAGCCAGCTACAGAAAAGTCATGTTTCAGTTAGATGATTTGCATAAATGTTGATGGTTATGATTTACCATCTAAAATGTTTTTGAACTGTATTTTATATGTTTAGGTTTTTCCATATATATATAATGTATAGTTTATTGGCTATAGATACATTCTTCTCTACTGCTTCATTATTTAATAGGATTAAATATTGACAATGAGTTAGTATATATATATATATATATGTCATTAATAAAATGAAGATTAATTAATCATGTTAAACATTTCTATAAGCTTTTGAAGGAAATAAGGTTGTTCACAAAATAAAAATATAAAATGGCCACTGAATGACTGAGAATGCATTATCTACCTGTTAGACTGGGAAAGATAGAAAAGAATGTTAAGCTGAGTGTGGTGGCACATGCTTTTAATCCCAGCACTTGGGAGGCAGAAGTAGGAGGATAGCTGTGAGTTTGAGGCCAGCTTGAGACATAGTGAATTCCAGGTCAGCCTGGGCTAGAGTGAGACCCTACCTCAGAAAAAAAAAAGAATGTTAAGGAATGGGGTGATGCCTCGGTGAAGTGCTTGTGAGGGCCCGAGTTTGGTTCCCCACCGTCTACCTGAATGCAGGTGTGACAGCATACGCCTGCAGTCCTAGGCCTCAGGAATGGGGACAGCAAAAGGTGGCTGGGAAGACTAACAGAATCTGTGAGCTCTGAGCTTTAGTGAGAGGCCCTCTGTTAATAAATAAGGTGGAGGGGCTGAAGAGATGACTCAGTGGTTAAGGTGCTTGCCTGTAAAGACTAAAATCCTGGGTTTGATTTCTTGGTACCCATGTAAAGCTAGATGCACAAGGTGGCGTGTGCATCTGGAATTCAATTTCAGCAGCTGGAGGCCCTGGCATGTCCATTCTGTGTGTCTCATCTATCTCTGCTTGCAAATAAATAAATAAAAATATTTAAAGATAAGGTGGAGAACAATTGATAAATACATCCAATGTTGATGTCTGGCCTCCACAGGTGTGCATGTGCACACACAATTGACTGTGTGTACACACACACCACACAAAGACTTAATACCTAGTAATGTGCTGTGTGTGTGAGGGGGTGTTGGGGGGTAGACAGGCGAAGCAAGTGCTCAGGTCTGTCCCTGTTCGTCTTTACATTTGCTCTGCTGCTTTGTTTGTTTTAGGGTTTATGTGTGTTTTAGGGTTTTGTTGTTGTTTTGGTGGTTTTTTGGTGTTTTGAGGGAGTGTCTCGCTTTAGCCCAGGCTGACCTGAAATTTACTATGTAGTCTGAGGTTGTCCTTGAACTCACATTGATCCTCCTACCTTGGCCTCCCAAGTGCTGGGACTAAAGGCCTATACTATCATGCCCCACTTTATTTATTTCACATAGAGTCTTGCTATGTGACCCAGGTGGCCTTAAACTAATCCTCCTTCCTTAGTCTCCCAAGGCTGAACTTATAGGCATGAACCACCATGCCTGGCATGCATTTATGTTTTTGTTTTTTAAAGTTTATTTATTTGAGAGAGAAAGAGGCAGATAGAGTGGAAGTGCCAGTCAATGCAAACAAACTCTGCCAACACATCTGGCTTATGTGGGTCCTAGAGAATTGAACCTGGGTCCTTTGGCTTTGCAGGCAAGCATTTTAACCATTAAGCCATCTCTCCAGCTCCTGACATGCATTTATGATTTCATTTCTTTATTTATTTGCAAACAGAAAGACAGACAGAGACAGAGAAGAAAGAGAGGGAGAGAGAGAAAGAGAGAATGGGCATGTCAGAGCCTCTAGCTACTGCAAAGGAACTCCAGATGCATGTACCACTTTGTGCATCTGGCTTTACATGGGCATTGGAGAACTGAACTTGGGTTGTTAGGCTTTGCAGGCAACTGCCCTAACTGTTGAGCCATCTCTCTAGTCCACATTTATTCAGGTGTGAGGAGTGTGTGTGTGTGTGTGTACACTGTTTATTTGCTTGGATATTTTCCCTTTCCTTTACTTCCCTTCCTTTTTTCCTTCCTTTCCCTTCTTCCTTCCCTTCCCTTTTTCCTTCACTTCCTTTCCTTTTTCTCTTTTCCCTTTCCCCTTTCTCCTTTCCTTTCCTTTCTTTCCACATTCCATTTTCCCTTCTCCTTCCCTTTTCCTTTCCCTTCCCTTCCCTTTTCCCCTTCTCTTCTTCCCTTTCCTTTCCCCTTTGATGACAGCTTTATACATACTGTTTATTCACTTACCGCATATAGGTCAGTGGCTTTTCTCACCATATTCAGAGTTGTGCAGACTTCACCCACAGTCAGTTTTAGAATATTTTTATCACTGAAGGGACTTTGTATCTGTTACATGATCCTCAGCACTCCTATCCGCTTAACCCAGCCAACAGTCATTCTATTTCTGTCTCTAGTGGTGTCATCTGTAGCTTTTTGTGACTGATTTCATTCTCTTAGTGGAATGTTCCCTAGATTCATCCATGTTGTCATATTGTAGCACTTCATTTCTTTGAAATTATTTATTTGTATGCATGTGCGTGCATGTATGTGCACCAAGGTCTCTTGCTGCTACAAACCAATGTGTTGGTTCTATGTGGATGGCTGGGGAATTGAACCAGGCTATCAGGCTTTGTAAGCAAGAGCCTTTAATCACTGAGCCATCTCCCCAGACCCAGCAGTTTATTTTTTTTTTTCTATTCTTCAGTGGGTGGATATTGGATTATTGTCACCTCTTGTCTGTTATGAATATTTGTGTGCATGATTTTATTTGCATTTATTTATTTAAGAGAGAGAGAGAGAAAATGGGCCCACAAGGGCCTGTAGCCACTGTAAACTCCAGACTCATGTACCACCATGTGCATCTGGCTTATATGGGTTCTGGGGGAATTGAAACTGGGTCCTTAGGTTTTGCAGGGAAACAACAACTGAGCCATTGCTTCAGCCCCTTCATTGATTTTTTTTTTTTTTTTTTTTTGTGGAAATGATTTCCTGTGCCTTTAGGAATTGCTTGGTGAATTGGTAGCTGTCAGGATTTCACCCTTTGAGGAGCTTCCAGAATGTTTCCAAAGTGGCAGCATCATGTGCATCCCCATCAGCTATGTGTGAAGGTTCCACTTTCTCTACATTGTCAGAATGAGTTCTTTTCACACCCCCCCCGCCCCGGCAGGGTCTCAACTTCGTCCCAGGCTGACCTGGAACATACTCTGTAGTCTCAGGCTGGCTTTGAACTCACAGTGATCCTGAGTGCTGGGATTACAGGCATGCCCCACCATGCCCAGCTTTACATTTTTTAGGTCAGGGCCTCCCTGGGCAGATTGGATTGGTCTCAGACTCTTGCTTCTCAGCCTGTGGTTGCTGTGTGGGATTGGCGTATGTTACCACATGTAGTTCGTCACGGTTGTGGTCTTGACATTTGTGAGTATGAGTGGGCTTTTGGGACTTGTTTCCATTTCCCTGATGTTAGTGACATTGAACATCTTTTAAGTGCTTATTGGTTGTTGCATATCTTCTTTGGAGAAACGTCCATTCAAAATCTCTACGTTATAGTTTAAGATTTTTTGGGGGGGGTTGTAGGTAGGGTCTCATTCTCTATACTACATTCTACGCTCTCACTCACTACATAGTGGAATTCACTATGTAGTCTCAGGGTGGCCTTAAACTCACAGCCATCCTCCTGCCTCTGCCTCCCAAGTGCTGGGGTTAAAGGTATGTGCCATCATGCCTGGCAAGATTTTTAAGTTTAAAATTTTAATTATGTATATTTCTACAGTGCGAGGTAATATTAAGATATATGAATACATTGTCAAATAAGTCAAGCTGGTGAACATATAAGCATGAACTTAAATACTTCACTTTTTTTGTTGTGAGAATATTTGAAACTTAAAGCAGCTTTGAAACATAATCTGCTATTAACTACACTTACCAAAAATATTCTTATCTTAGCTGGGCATGGTGGCACACGCCTTTAATCCCAGCACTCAGGAAGCAGAGGTAGGAGGATTGTCGTGAGTTCGAGGCCTTCCTGAGAGTACATAGTGAATTCTAGGTCAGTCTGGGCTAGAGCAAGACCCTGCCTTGAAAAACCAACAACAACAAAACAAAACAGAAATACTCTTATTTCATTCTTTGTCAATTAAAAAAAATTATTTATTTATTTTTATTTATTTATTTGAGAGCAACAGACATGAGAGAAAGGCAGATAGAGAGAGAGAGAGAATGGGCATGCCAGGGCCTTTAGCCACTGCAAACGAACTCCAGACACGTGTGCCCCCTTGTGCATCTGGCTAGCGTGGGTCCTGGGGAATTGAGCCTCGAACTGGGGTCCTTTGGCTTCACAGACAAGCGCTTAACTGCTAAGCCATCTCTCCAGCCCTCTTTGTCAATTTTTTCTAATTGAAGCTTTGTTCTAGTATTTTAAGTGTTCTTGTTATTGTAACTTACTGGTTATTATTTTTTTGTTTTTTATATTAATTTTTCCAGGTGGATATTCCTTCTATTATTACCAAGAAACTATTAAAAGCAGCAATGAAACATATAGAAGTGATAGTGAAAGCCAGACAGAAAGGTAATAATCTTCTTCAGCTGTAGTTTGAGTGATTTTATTCTAACATGCCAACTTAGCTGAAGTATTTTGAGTACTAACACATTAACTGATATATTCACAAATGTTTTGAAAATATTCTTTAAATAAATCCCTGCAGTGTTTGTTTGAATGGTAGTCTGTTCCCTTGATATTACTCATGTCTCTTCACTGATTCCTAGATTCTCATTGATGAGTTTTATAGTTTTGACCTATTTTGGTAGATATTGCTTCCATTCTCATTTCTTTAATTTTTTTTTTTTTTAAATTTACTTATTTATCTGTGAGACAGAGAGAAAGAGACAGACATACAGAGAGAGTATGGGTGTGCTAGGGCCTCTAGTTACTGCAGACGAACTCCATATGTAGCAATACTTTGTGCATCTGGCTTTATGTGGATACAGGGGAATCAAACCTGGGTCCTTATGCATTGCAGGCAAGCACTTTAACTGCTGATCCATCTCTCCTGCTCCCCCCCCCATTCCTTTATAGCACAATTCTCATGTAATTTTTTACCTTAAAAATTTGTGACTCTGCTATAGAGTCTATAGGCATGTTTATTGACATGATTCACACTGTGTTTAGTAAATGTTTTTTGATGCAATACATGAAATCTTGGTTTAAAAGCAAGCTAAAATGTTCTTTCTTTTTTCTTTTTCTTTTTTTTAACAAAATCACCTTTGTGTTTTGCATTTGTTTGTCTGTAAAGGGTATGTTCTTGTGTTTGGTATTCTAAAATACATTGTGTGGAATATCAATCTCTATGTATGACTTTATGGAAACAGGTTTCATGGTCATAGTTTTGATAATTTTTATGGCATTCTCCTTCTAAACATTCTCAGGAGTCACTAGTAGCCCCCCAAAAGCTCTGATCATTCTGTAGTGAGACATAGCTTGGAGTTTATTTAATCCCATTTGAGCATGGAGCTGTTTCCCCTCCCTTACAATCTGAGTTAAATATAACCAGAGCACATTTTGGGAATTAAGCTGCAAGTAGAGTTAAAGTTAAATTAAACCAAATTATTCATGTATTTACTCAGTGGTATGAGTAATTGTTATGAGAGCATTTAAAAATTATTTTGAAAAAAATTACTTTGTGTTCTTATATCAAAATAAGAATTTTAACCTTAAAGTAGTTTTAAAAATGGCTGAGTCTGAAAGACTTTAAGCCCATATAGTTTAATTATTATATAAAGGTTATCTATTTTTGTTTGTTTCTTAGTTGGTTTTTCTTTATTTTATTTTAAAGATTTTTTATTTATTTATTTATTAGAGATAGAGAGAGAGAGAATGGGCACGCCAGGGCTTCCAGCCACTGCAAATGAACTCCAGACACATGAGTCACCATGTGCATCTGGCTTACATGGGACCTGGAGAACTGAACCGAGGTCATTTGACTTTGCACCATACACCTTAACCACTAAGCCATTCCTCCAGCCCTAGTTGGTTGGTTTTGAGACAGGGTCTTATGTAGGCCAGCGTGGCCTTGAATTTGCTGTGTACCCAAGGTTGACCTTGAACTCATGAGCCTCTCATCTCCATCTCCTTCATGTTAGGGTTGCAATTGTGTGCCATTATGTTGATTTAAGGAATTAAATCACTGGCAAAATTTCACAAAAGGTAGCATCTTTGTGTCGCCGGTTTGTTGAGAGCACTTTCTTGTCTGGAAAAATGGAAGAAATAGTTCAGTAGGTTTGACTTTTGTGTATGTTAAATAATTTGAGTCACACAGAATGTTTTAAGCTGGCTCTTTTACTTAGCAATAAGCATTTAAGGCTCCTTGTCTTCTCCTAGTTTGGTAACCTCTCTCTCTCTCTCTCTTTCTCTCTCTCTCTCTCTCAGGTTTCTTCTTCTTCTTCTTTCTTCTTTTTATTTTGCTTTTTGAGGCAGGGTCTTACTCTAGCTCAGGCTGACCTGAAATTTATTGTTGTCTCAGGGTGGCCATGAACTCACAGTAATCCTCCTACCTCTGCCTCCTGTGTGATGGGATTATAGATGTGTGCCACCACATCTGGCTTCTCTTCTTTTTGTTACTCAGTTATATCACCTTGTGTCCTATACTCTGGCCAAAAATGCAAAACTTACCTAAGGAAACCAGTGTCGATAGCACTCAATGGTTATCTGGATGATACTGATGTAAAAGTTTGTGCAATTAAAGATTTTGAGTATGGTAGTTATTGTTTTGATAGGGAATGAGCATGATTCAACATTTGATAACATTTGTGTGTAGTAGAAGACATTTTTCCTTAGAAGTTTTCTTTTCCACTTAAACCATTTGTTATTATTTTATAATTTGTAAAGTAGAGGTCATAAGGTTCAATTCTTGTTTGCCCAGAGGGAAAAGGGTCAGTTACTAATTTATATTGCAAAATTAAAATTTTCCCGCAAAAGAGGATCTCTCTCTTTATATCCTGTTCCCCTTAGCATACCTAGTAAAAAGAACAGGGGCCTAAGAAAAGAGTGGATGGAATTGGGTTAGGTGCTCTTCTTTATGATAATGAAATGGCTGGAGTTATTTAGTATGTCTTAACTCACTTCATTGCTTTTTGACATTATTTGCAGTTAAAAACACGGAGTTTTTACAACAAGCAGCTTTAGAAGAATATGGTCCAGAGCTTCATGTGGCTTTGAGAAGTCGAAGAGATGAATTACAGTATTTAAGGAAACTTACTGAATTACTTTTTCCTTATATACTGCCTCCTAAAGCAACAGACTGCAGGTATAAACATATTAGAAAAGTATCATAGTAGATTTGTGTATATATGACAATCTTCATATAACATGCATATACATAGCATAGGAGTTGACTAAAATTGATGTTACTCTTAAGATATGAATAGTTTTTCATTTGAAGAGAATAATTTACCAACTATGAAAATGCCTGGTGTGAAGTATTCAAGTGTGTTATACTCCCTAGTGTTTGTTCTAAATAAGAACAAAATTAATTGTTTTTTAAAATAGATTCATATGTAATTAAAGTTTTTTTTTTTTTTTTGAGGTAGGGTCTCACTGTAGCCCAGGCTGACCTGGAATTCACTATGGAGTCTCAGGGTGGCCTCGAACTCACAGCAGTCCTCCTACCTCTGCCTTCTGAGTGCTGGGATTAAAGGTGTGCACCACCACGCCTGGCTTTTTGTTTCATTTTGTTCTGTTGTTTTAAGAAACACTTTTTAAAAATATATTTTATTTATTTATTTAAGAGAGAAAGATGGAAAGACAGAGAGAGAGAGAGATAGAGTGTGTGTGCATGCTCAGGTGCATGTACCAGGGCCTCCAGCCACTGCAAACGGAACTCCAGATGCATGTGCCCCCTTGTGCATCTGGCTTGCATGGTTCCTAGAGAATCGAACTGGGATCCTTTGGCTTTGCAGGCAAACACCTTAACCGCTAAGCCATTTCTCCAGCCCTAAAATTTTTTATTTTTATTTATTTATTTGAGAGAGGGAAAGAGGCAGAGTGAGAGAAAGAGAATGGGTGCACCAGGGCTTCCAGCCACTGCAAATGAACTCCAGATGCATGTACCACCTTGTGCATCTGGCTTATGTGTGTCTTGGGGAATCAAGCTGAGGTTCTTTGGCTTTGTAGGCAAGCACCTTAACCATCTTTCCAGCTAAGCCATCTTTCTAGCCCCATATGTATATATTTTCAGAGTCATCTCTCCAGTCTATTAAATTAATTAATTGGTTAATTAATTTGTTTATTTGTAAGCAGGGGCAGGGAGGAGTAAGTGTATGGGCATGTCGGAGCCTCTTGCCACTTCACATGAACTCCAGTTGTGTGCTTTATTTGGAGCATCCGGCTTTATGTGGGTGTTGGGAAATTGAACCTGGGCTAGCAGGCTTTGCAAGCAGTTAACTGCCTTTAACTGCTAAGTTGTCTCTCCAGTCATCTATTCTTTCTCTCTCTCTCTCTCTCTCTCTCTCTCTTTTTTTTTGGGGGGGGGTTTCGAGGTAGGGTCTTGCTCTAGCCCAGGCTGACCTGGAATTCACTATGGAGTCTCAGGATGGCCTTGAATTCATAGCAATTCTCCTACCTCTGCCTCCTGAGTGCTGGGATTGAAGGCGTGCGTCCCCATGCCCAGCTATCTATTCTGTCCTTCGCACGCACGTGCGCGCACACACACGCACATACGCACACACACGCACACACCAGGGCTTCTACCCACTGTAATTTAACTCCAGATGCATGTGCCTCTTTGTGCATCTGGCTTTATGTGGGTACTGGGGACTTGAACCCATGTCATTAGGGTTTGAAGGCATGCACCTTAATTGCTAAGCTCTCTCTCCAGCTTCTGTAAACATTTTTTTTTTTAAATTAACTATTTTGTTTGCTGGGGATGAAACCCAGGGCCTTGAATATACTAGTCAGTCACTAAGCAACATCTCCAGCCTGAAATATTAATTTAAAAATGTCCTAGCACTTAAAATAACTCTAGGTTGGAACTGTGTTCTGATGTCTCAGTAGCACTTCTTATGTGAAAATATACATTTTCTCCTAGACAGTGTCTCTTTTAGTCAAGAATAGACTACAGATCCATGTCTGTGAGCCTGTAACCTAAGCGTTGCAGGAGTTTGTTGAAAATGCAGTCTTGTGGTGGAGCCCCAGGTCCTCACGTGATCGACAAGCGCTGTGTCACTAAAGTACATTCCTAGGCCCATAGCTGCATTCATTCTAACTTTACTTAGTTCATTTGCACTGGAGTATTAGGAACTAATGTAAATCACTACATAAACTACTATCATTTCTTTTTTCAGGTCCCTAACCTTACTTATAAGAGAGATCCTTTCTGGTTCTGTGTTCCTTCCTTCTTTGGATTTCCTGGCTGATCCAGTAAGAAGTGTTTTTTTTTTTTTTAATTAAAAAAAAATTGTAATGTATACTAAACATATAAGTACTATCTTAAACAATATTTATGTTCACTGCAGTGTTGTTATGTATGTTTATATTACTGTGCAATCATCACTCCTACTCCCTCCAAAATTTGATCTTAACAAAACTGAAGCCCTACAAATTCTCCAGTCATTAAAGAATAATTTATTTTAAAATATTTATTTATTTATTTATTTATTTGGGAGATAGATAGAAAGAGACACAGAGAGAAAGAGTATGGAAACGCTAGGGCCGTCTGCTACTGCAAATGAACTGATGGATGCCCCACTTTGTGCATCTAGTTTTACATTGTACTTGGGAATTGAACTCAGGCCATCAGGCTTTGCAAGCAAGCACCTTTAACGGCTGAGCCACCTCTCCAACCCTAAACAATAATTTCTTAAACCTTCTTCACCTGCTACTTTCTGACTATAAATTTAGGTACTTCATATGTGGGAATTGTATACGTTTTATATAACTAGTTGGCTTATTTCATTTAACTCAATATCCTCAAGATTCCTCCATGTTATAACATGTGGTAGATTTTCCTTCCTTTGCAATTCTCATTAGTAGTCCATTTTGTGAATATATATATACATATAATGCACATTTTCCTTATTTGCTCATTCATTGATGGATACTTTGAATATTCCATCTTTAATCCATTGACATTTGAAGAACTAGGGGCTGGGAAGATGACTCAGAGGTTAAAGGCATTAGCTTGTAAAGCCTGCTGGTGGCCTAGGTTCAATTCCTAGCCACCCATGTAAGCCAAGTGCAAAAAATGGCACAGGTGTCTGGTGTTCATTTGCAATGGCAAGAGGCCCTTGTTTGTATCCATACTACACACACAACACAAATATATAAATATATAAATAATAATAAAATATGTGTAATTTAAGACATCTTAAATAAAAAACAAATAGCTTTTTCACAAAGGTTAAGAATTTCCTTATAGATTTTAAAAAATATATTTAAGTTATTTATTTAAGAGAGAGAGAAAAGGCATAGAGAGAGAAAGAGAAGGAGAATGGGCATGTCAGGGCCTCCAGCTCTTGCAAACAAACTCCAGATACATGTGCCCCCTTGTGCATCTGGCTTACATGGGTCCTGGGGAATCAAACCAGGGTCCTTTGGCTTTGCAGGCAAACACCTTAAGTGCTAAGCCATCTTTCCAGCCCCCCCCCAATTTTTTTTTTTTTTTTTTGAGGTAGGGTCTCACTGTAGCCCAGGCTGACCTGGAATTCATTATGTAGTCTTAGGCTGGCCTTGAAGTCATAGTGATCCTCCTACCTCTGCCTCCTGAGTGTTGGGATTAAAGGTGTGCATCACCATGCCTGGCTTCCTTATAGATTTTTTTCTTTTGGTTTTCTGAGGTAGGGTTTCAGTCTAGCCCAGGCTGACCTAGAATTCACTATTTATTTGAGAGAGACAGATAGAGAATGGGCATGCCAGGACCTCTAGTCACTGCATATCAACTACAGAAACATGTACCATCTTAAGTCTCTGGCTAACTATTGGTACTAGGAAATCGAATCTGGGCCCTTAGGCTTCATAGGCAAGCACCTTTACCATTAAGCCATCACTCCAACACTACCATGCCATGTTTTTCTTTCTAGAAAATTTTATAATAGAATTCTCGGCAGAATACGATAATGCAATAATCTTGACCTATATTTATTATATTTCACTAGGATACTGTGAATCACCTACTACTTATCTTCATAGATGACAGTCCAGTGAGTATTGATCATATTACAAAATACTTCAGTTGTATTGAATTTTGAGTGTCTACGCCAAATTCAACGAGAATTTTACTAAGCTAATAATTATGTTTTCTTCAAAGCCCGAAAAAGCAACAGAACCAGCTTCCCCTTTGGTTCCGTTTTTGCAGAAATTTGCAGAACCCAGAAATAAAAAACCATCTGTAAGTATTTTCAGCAATGATATTATTCTTAAAATAAAAAAAATTATAGTGACTTATGTGTGGTTAATGTATTCTTTCTCCTGTACTGTTACAAGGTGCTGAAGTTAGAATTGAAGCAAATCAGAGAACAACAAGATCTTTTGTTTCGTTTTATGAATTTTCTGAAGCAAGAAGGAGCAGTGCACGTCTTGCAGTTTTGTCTGACTGTTGGTGAGACATACTTGTGTATTTTTTATTTTTCATGTTATTTGTTAACTTTTTCAAGTTTGATTATACTTAGAACGAGTTACAGTAAAATTTTAATTAAGTCTTAGGAAAACACATCAACATTATATGGTAGCCAGTAAGTGATCCTTAAGGCTCATAAAATGGCACCACTATTGTTAGCTGTTTCTAGATTTCTACAGAAACACATTCACATAAGCATGGCTGGCTTTACTTGTGTGTTTTAGTTAATTTCTCATTTTATTAAAATATATTTTTAAATTTTTTTGTTTATTTATTTATTTGAGAGTGACAGACAGAGAGAGAAAGAGGCAGAGAGAGAGAAAAAAATGGGTGTGCCAGGGTCTCCAGCCACTGCAAATGAACTCCAGACGTATGCACCCTCTTGTGCATCTGGCTTATGTGGCTCCTGTGGAATCTGGTCTCAAACTGGGGTCCTTAGGCTCACAGGCAAGCGCTTAACCTCTAAGCCATTTCTCCAGCACTAATATATATATGTATATATTTTATTTGCAAACAGAGGGAGAGGAGAAAGGGAGAAGGAGAGAGAGAAGGGGAAAGAGAAAAAATGGGTATGTCAGGGTTTCATGTCACTGCAAATGAGCTCCAGATGCATGTGCCACTTTTTGCATTTAGCTTTATATAGGTACTGGGGAATTGAACTTGGGACATCAGACTTTGCAAGAAAGTGCCTTTAACTACTTAGCTGTCTCTCCCACCCCTGTTTTCTCATTTTTTGAGAACTTTAATATATGAACATACAGTAACTTGATCATTTTCCCATCCCTTAGAGAAATTAAAAACCCTGAAAACAACAACAAAAAAGTAGTGATGGAGGAATATGCTGACATCTACCTCTGGCCTCCACATGTATGTGGACATGTACACACATGTGAAAACAAGCACACACACACACATACATCCCTCCTCCCCCATTATAAAGCCCAAACAAAATTTAAGACACTCTGAATAATGAGACTGGGGATGTAGCTTAGTTGGTAGAGGGCTTGCCTAGCATGCAAAAAGTAAAAACCTTGGATTGGCTCTCCAGCACTGAATAATAAAATAAAATTGGTATGGCAGTGCACACCAGTAATCCTAGTACTTGGGATGTGGAGGCAGAACGATCAGGAATTTAATAAGGCTGGCCTCAGTTATGTAGCAAGTAACCACTTTGTCACATTTTTTGTTAAGAATAATTTTGAGGGCTGGAGAGATGGCTTAGCGGTTAAGCGCTTGCCTGTGAAGCCTAAGGACCCTGGTTCGAGGCTCAATTCCCCAGGTCCCACGTTAGCCAGATGCACAAGGGGGCACACGCGTCTGGAGTTCGTCTGCAGTGGCTGGAAGCCGTGGCGTGCCCATTCTCTCTCTCTCCCTCTGTCTTTCTCTCTGTGTCTGTTGCTCTCAAATAAATAAATAAAAAATGAACAAAAAATAATATAAAAAATATTTTAAAAAAAGAATAATTTTGAGGCCAGCCGTGATGGCGCACGCCTTTAACTCCAGTACTCAGGAGGCAGAGGTGGGAGGATTGCCATGAGTTCGAGGCATTCTGAGACTACATAGTGAATTCCAGATCAGCCTGGGCTAGAGCAAGAGCCCCTCTCGAAAACAAAACAAAAGAATCATTTTGATTAAATGAATATAAAAATAGTCCAATGGGCTGGGGAGATGACTTAGTGGTTAGGGCATTTGTCTGCAAAGCCAAAGAACCCAGGTTCGATTCCCCAGGACCCATGTAAAGCCAGATGCACAAGGAGGCACATACATCTGGAGTTTGTTTGCAGTGGCCAGTGGTGTGCCCATTCTGTCTCTCTGCCTCTTTCTTGCTTTCAAATAAATAAATAAAAAATAAAATGGTCCAAAAATTTTTTTGCTAGGCGTGGTGATGCACATCTTTAAGCCAAGCACTCTGGTGGCAGAGATAGGAGGATGGCTATGAGTTTGAGGCCAGCCTGAGACTACAGAATAAATTCTAGGTCAGCCTGGGCTAGAGTGAGACCCAACCTCAAAATAAAAAAACAAAACAAAACAAACAGAAAAAAACTAAAAATGGGATCTGGGGATTAGTTTAGTGGTAGAACACTTAAAGCTTTGCATTTGGTTCATTTATATATGTTTGATTTATTTTTATTGTAAACTCCATAAAGTATATTATCATGGATTTTTAGATTTATGAAAAATTATATGGACTCTTGAGATTTTTTTATAATGTCTACAATTCTTTTTTAAATATACACTTTAAAATTTAAGATGTAATTTACGCACTGAAATAATGTTCAGAATTTGAATGTACTGTTTTGTTGGTTTTACACATGAGCAAATCTATGTATGTGTGTATGTATGTATATGTGTGTGTGTGTGTGTGTGTGTATGAGACAAGATATAGAACATTTCTGTCATCCCAGAAAGTTCCCTTAGGGCTCTTCCTAAGAGATCCATCCCTTGCTAACTCCTGCTAAGCAACCAATGGTCTCATTTCTGTCACCACAGGATTGTTATATGTATATTTTCCTCATATAAAACCAGCGTGTGGAGGGGGGAGAGATGGCTTACTGGTTAAGGCACTTGTCTGCAAAACCAAAGGACCCAGGTTTGATTCCCCAGGACCCACATAAGCATATGCACAAGGTGGCAAATGCATATGGAATTCATTTACAGTTGGCTGGAGGCCCTGGTGTACTCATTGTTTCTCTCTCTCTATTTCTTTCTCTCAAATAAATAAATTTAAAGTAACATATTAAAAAAATGAGGATCATGCTTTGTAAGATCCATCCTTGATATTTAGATCAGCAGCTTACTGGTTTTTTTTTTTGTTTGTTTGTTTCAAGGTAGGGTCTTACTGTAACCCAGGCTGACCTGGAATTCACTATGTAATCTTAGGCTGATCTCTAACACATAGTTATCCTCCTACCTCAGCCTCCTGAGGGCTGAGATTAAAGGTAAGCATCACCATGCCTGGGCAATTGAACTCAGGCTGTCAGGTTTTACAAACAAGTGCCTCTAACTGCTGAGCCATCATCTCCCCAGCCCCTGTTCCAATAGTCTTTATAAAGTATAAAGATTTTTTTTGTTGTTTGGGATTGAACCAAAGGCCTTAAGCATGTTTGGCAAATACTTTTACTATTGAGTTGCATCCCCAGCTCCCCTCCTTAAATTATATATAGTTAGAGAGACTGGGATTAAAGGCATGCACCACCACGCCTGGCATATTTTTTTTCTCAGGCTGTGCTACTCAAATTTGCAGTAATTCTCTTGTCCCAGCCTCCCAAGTACTTAATTACAGGCATGAGCCACCATGCCTGATTTTATTGTTCTATTTTAGAAAATTTGTATTGCTGTTCATATATTTATATTAACAAATATCTGGTTGACTTTATTCCATCTGAAAATACTACTCTCAAATCTTTAAAAAATATTTATTTATTTATTTGCAAGGAGAGAGAGAGAGAGAATGAATATGGGTGAGCCAGGGCCTCTAGCTGCTGTAAACGAACTCCAGATGCATGCACTGCTTTGTACATCTGTCTGTACGTGGGTACTGGGGAATCAAACCTCTGTCATTAGGCTTTACAGGCAACTGCCTTAACTGTTAAGCCATCTCTCCAACTCCCTAGACAGTTCTTTTTGTCATTTTTTTTTCCGAGAACCTCCATACTGTTTGCCATAATGGCTCTACTAATTTACATTCCCACCAATATTTTGCATGAGTTTCTTGTTTTCTACCTTGTAGCCAACACTTGTATATTGTGTCTGTGTGATAACCATCCAACAGATACAAAGTGATACTTCAGATGATTAATGTTGAATACCAGTTCACATGTGTACTTTCTTTGGAAAAATGTATCCTCAGGTCCTTTATTTATTTATTTTGCTGTTGAGTTATGAGAGTCCTTAATGTATTTTAGATACTATTCTTTTTCAGATTTATTGTTTGCAATTTTTAAACTATTGTATAGCTTATATTAAAGTAATATTTTTCTTCATTTTTCTCTGATTTGTTAGAGGAATTTAATGATAGGATTTTGCGACCAGAGTTATCCAATGAGGAAATGTTATCTCTTCATGAGGAGTTGCAGAAGATTTATAAAACATATTGTTTGGATGAAAGTATTGACAAAATTAGATTTGATCCTTTCATTGTAGAAGAAATTCAAAGAAGTAAGTCAGAGATGGGTGAAGAGAATGAACTGTCTAATTCTTTCATTTCTGTGGCTATTGTTGGAATGGCTGTGGGAGGCACATTGACAGCTTAAGTTCACATTTTTAAAAATATTTATGGCCCCTTTATTAACTTCATGTGTGTGTTGGTGTGCCTGCATGTTCGTATGTATATGGACTTGTGTGGGTGGGTGTTCCTGCATGTTTGCATGTATATGGGCTTGTGTGAGTGGGTGTGCCTGCCTGTTTGTGCATATATGGGCCTGTGTGGGTGGCTGTCCCTGCATGTGTGCACATGGGTGTGTGTTGGAGGAGAGTTTGATGCTGGGTGTTCTTTGGCGCACTCTGTGTTACTCTTTGAGGATTTCTCGCAGAACCTAGAGCTTGCCAGTTTGGCTAGACTAGCTAGCTAGTGAGCTCCAGGGACTGTTGCTACCTTCCCACTGCTGGAGTTAGAGTGACACACTACTGTGCCTGGCATTTACACGGGTGCTAGGGATCTGAACTTAGGTCCTCATGCTTGTGTGGTAAGCCCTTTGCCCACTGAGCTTTCTCCTCAGCCTCAAAACATTCCTTTTTTTACATACGTATTTTACTAATGAGATGAAAGCTTTGAGGAAGAGGATTATTTATAATTTGAATAGCTTGAGTCATACATGGAGGTACATTCCTATAATCTCAGCACTGATTGGTGGAGATAGGGGGATCAAGAGTTCAAGGCCAGGGCTGGAGCAATGGCTCAGTAGTTAACATGCTTGCCTGCAAAACTTAATGACCTGGGTTCGATTCCCCAGTACCCACATAAGCCAGACGCGCAAAGTGGCGCATGCCTCTGGTGTTCCTTTGCAGTGGCTAGAGGCCCCAGGGTACCCATATTCACCTGCCACATGGTGATCCTCCTACTTCTGCTTCATGAATGCTGGGTTTAAAGGCATGTGTAATTTTTAAGTGAGTATCCAGTGCACTTATGCTACTCAGAAGTAATTTCTACAGTAGATTTTTTTCTAATAGTTGCCGAAGGCCCATACATGGATGTTGTGAAACTTCAGACAATGAGGTGTCTCTTTGAAGCATATGAGCATGTTCTTTCCCTCTTGGAGAGCGTGTTTACCCCCATGTTCTGCCACAGTGATGAGGTAAGTCGGAATACTAACTTTGACAACCATTACGTAAAGTTTAATAGTGGCTCGCACAGGTATTGCTAGGCAGGTGATTTAAATAGTAAGGTGAATAGAAAAATAAAACAAGATTATGAAAGTGGATACTATTTTCTATTGTAGAATGGAAACTAAAGATTATTTACAAATATAATTCTAAATACTAAAACCATATTTGTGCTTATGTGGTGAGGTGGATTAAGACACCATTATTCTACTCAATTTGCCACATGCATAAGTGCTTTTGTAGTACTGTGGTAATGCAGAAACCCTGTTCTTGTATACATATCATTTACAGGCCTATGGAAGTCAAGTCTATCACCACTTGTAATATTCTGATCCTTACCCAATTTGACTGTGGTTGTATTTATTTGATTTAAATGGTTCTTTTCTTTATTTATTTTTGTTTTGTTTTTTGAGGTAAGTTCTCATTGTAGCCCAGGATGAGGCTTGCCTCGAACTCACAGCGATCAACCTACCTCTGCCTCCCTTCCCTAGTGCTGGGATGAATGGCATGTGTCACCATACCTGACTTCTAAATAGCTCTCTTATTTTTGTTGTACTGGCAATGAATCACAGTGCCTTGTGCATGCTGGGAAAACTCGGTACCACTGAGTTACACCTGTAGCTCTTTTTTTTTTTTTTTAATAAACATTTATTGAGACCCTTAATACATGAACATACTATCAGTTGATTGTTTTCCTGACCCATCTTCCTCTTTTGTCGCCCTCCCTTCCCCTGTCCCCTTGAGAGTGCCTTCTTCCTCCAAATAGTTCTTCCTCTGTTCTGATGTCTCATTTGTTTTGTCTTCCTCTGTCCTCCATGTCAAAGTGTTGGTGGGCTAGAACTGTGCAGGTCTTCTGGGGGTAATGACAACCACTATGAGTTCATGAATGCACCTCTAACTCTTAATTAAATGGGAAAGTAGACAGGTAAAATTGCTCCCACAATGCATGAACCATAACCCCATAGGGAGTACCTGCAACCCCACTGAGGAGGGTCTCCAGTGTAATGGGGGCAGGGACAAGGGAAAACAGGGTACCAAAACATGATGTATCTATATGAAATATGTTGTTAATATAATAAAAATATTTTTTAAAGTTTGTAAATCATCACTATTATTTGTTTTGAAGTATTTCAGACAACTTTTAAGAGGTGCAGAATCACCAACACGCAATTCAAAATTCAACAGGTAGGCATGTTGAATTCTGTTTTTGGTTTGGTTTAGACTTGCTGTTGGCAATCTTTCTGTGATAGTGTCAGGGTCATTATCATTAATTTTTCTGAGTGAAGGTATGGTACCGTTAGAGTTGGCAGATATTTCATCAATGACTTATAGAACTATCCTACATATGCTAATCTGAAAATGCCTGAACTTCTTACAGAAAACCTGCTTTATTGGAGATTAATGACTATGTGCTGAAGTAAACCCAAAAATGAATAAAAAATTTAGACAATTTTGTTTTCAGAGAAAAAGCTTTATTTTGTTTTTGGTTTTGGTTTTTTGAGGTAGGATCTCACTCTGGCTCAGGCTGACCTGGAATTCTACTACCTTTGCCTCCGTAGTGCTAGGATTAAAGGCGTGTGCCACCATGCCTGGCGAGAAAAAGTTTTTATTAACATATGCTAAGTACACATAATAATGGGTTTCACTGACATTTTCATACATGTATGTAATATAGTTGGATCATATTTAGCCGTTAGCTTCTCTTGTCACCTTATATTCCTGCTGATCTCCTTCTTCCTCCCAACTGGGCCCCCTTCTACTTTTTTTTCTTTTTTCTTTTTCTTTTTTGTTTATTTTTATTTATTGATTTGAGAGCGACAGAGAGAGAGAATGGGTGCGCCAGGGCCTCCAGCCACTGCAGACGAACTCCAGATGCATGCACCCCCCTTGTGTATCTGGCTAACGTGGGTCCTGGGGAATAGAGCCTCAAACTGGGGTCCTTAGGCTTCATAGGCAAGCGCTTAACCACTAAACCATCTCTCTAGCCCCACTTCTACTTTTATGTTATTTATTGTAACCCATTAGGTTTAACAAGGGTTGCTTATCAGAACAACTTTTTTTTTTTTTTTGAGGTAGGGTCTCACTGTAGCTCAGGCTGACCTGGAGTTCGCTATGTAGTCTCAGGGTGGCCTCCAACTCATGGCAATCCACCTACCTCTGCCTCCTGAGTGCTGGGATTAAAGGTGTGCTCCACCATGCCAGGCTGAAAAGCCTTTTTGTTAAGAGTATTTCCTGCATACAGATCTTTTCTATTCCTGTCTGGCTTTCTGGAAATGGAAATGTACATTTAAATATAAAGAAAAATTAACAGAAGAGAAAATTGTAAACCTTTATAAGCTGGGTGGCAGTACCCTGATTTGTCTTTATAACACTATATGTACAAGATTAATACAAACAACAAATTCTCTACAGAATAAATATCTACGTTGTTCTCAGAACCTTCCAGTTGGAACAAGTATTCAGTATGTAAGATGGAGATGTAGTACAAAGAAAAACATAGTTAAATCAGAAAATAAGAACATATTTTTAGATGTACAAGGGTACAACTGAAAACTTGGTGGATATAGTACAGTTTTTGACATAACCAAGAGTTTTAGAAATAAAATTTGAATATATTTGCAGTGGTGAATATTAATTCTTACATAGTGCTTCAGGAGAAGCACAGTACATGCACATACTTTTCTGTAAACTACAACTCTTTGTAGAAGTATTCTCTCTCTTACTTTTCCCTCACAATTTATATGTCATAGACATGAAACCTGGACTTTAACAAAATCATGTCTTTGCTACCCAAAATAATATTCTTTCTCGTACTCACACACCTTTTGTTTTAGCCAAATACTTTTAAAGGCCACCCATCAAACTTCTAGTATACTTGTAAAGCAGGTGGGATTTATCCTGTTTATAGACATGTGATGCGGGTTGGAGTCTCTGTGTGAGCCTTTCCCTGAGCAGAGTGAGACTCCTGTGGAGAACCACGTCAGGGAAGTGGGTCATGGTCTTTAGAGCCCACCTGCTGGCTCAGTGTACATCAAGGGCACAGGCTTCAGAGATGGGAAGCCTTTTCTTCCACTTTCAGAGCACCTGGATATCTTCAGCACTCATTTTTCTAGTTTTAAAATACAAAAAAGAGGGCTGGGGGAATGATTCCGCAGTTAAAGATACTTCTTTGCAAAGCTTGCTGGCCCAGGTTTGATTCCCCAGTACCTGTATAAAGCCAAATGCACAAAGTGACCCATGCATCTGGAGTTTGTTTGCAGTATGCGGCCCACACACACACACTGTCTCACAAATAAACAAGTAAATAATTAAAATATATTAGAAAGACAGGAAGGAAATATGGGTACTGATAGTTGCCTTTCTTTTTTTTATTTTTTTAAAATATTTTTTTAAATTTTTTTTGTTCATTTTTTACTTATTTATTTGAGAGCGACAGACATAGAGAGAAAGACAGATAGAGGGAGAGAGAGAGAATGGGTGCGCCAGGGCTTCCAGCCACTGCAAACGAACTCCAGATGCGTGCGCCCCCTTGTGCATCTGGCTAACGTGGGACCTGGGGAACCGAGCCTCGAACCGGGGTCCTTAGGCTTCACAGGCAAGCACTTAACCTCTAAGCCATCTCTCCAGCCCGATAGTTGCCTTTCTTTTCTTTCACTTGACTGACGTTCATTTTAACTGTCAGCATTCTTAGGACTCTGCTTCTCTGACACTTCATGATTTGTTTACCTAAATAAAATAAATATAAAAGTTTTTTTTTTAAAAACATTTCTTCATTAGAAATTGAGAGTGGCTTTGCTGATTTGCTGTTAAATGACTTAAAATACCTATTTTTTTAATTTATGTTTTATGTTTACATTTTAGCATTGAGTTGTATCTTAAAAGTAAAAAATTTAATGCATGTTACCAATCCTGATCTAGTTTATTGCATATTCAAAATATAACTTTTAATATTTAAGGATATTTTTGTTATCTTGGATTCTTAATTTAAAGCATTCTTTTTTCCTTTTTTTTTATTAACAACTTCCATGATTGTAAACAATATCCCATGGTAATGCCCTCCCTTATCCCCACTTTCCCCTTTGAAACTCCATTCTCCTTAAGCGTTCTCTAAAAAGACTTTGTGCGTTTGAAATTGAGTCCAGGGCCTCTTGCATATGAGGCAAGCACTTTTCTTACTGAGCTACATCCCCAGTCCCAAAACATTTTTTGTTGATTTATTTTTTTGAGACAAGGTCTTAGTAGCCCATGCTGTCCTTAAATTTGTGGTAATCCTCCTGTCTCAGCCTTCCTAGTGCTAGGGTTACAGGCATGAACCATCATGCCTGGAGAAAACATTCATTTTTAAGTACACAAGCTAAAAGTATGTTAAGAATGTGTTAGAAGCTGGGCGTAGTGGTGCACACCTTTAATCCCAGCACTGGCGAGGCAGAGGTAGGAGTATTGCTGTGAGTTCAAGGCTACCCTGAGACTACATAGTGAACTCCAGGTCAGCCTGAGCTAGAATGAGACCCTACCTCAAAAAAACAAGAAAAATGAAATCTCTGATTGAGAGGGGGCGGGGATATGATGGAGAATGGAGTTCAAAGGGGAAAGTGGGGGTGGGGGGGTGTTACCATGGGATATTTTTTATAATCATGGAAGTTGTTAATAAAAAAAAATTTGAAAAGAAAAAAAAAACAAGAAAAACAAATGAACAAACATGTTAGAAAAGCATGCATGTTTACACTGAACATGGCTGTTCCATACGGGAAAAGCTTTTGTTGGCTTAGTCTCCACATGCTTCCTGTTGTGTCAAGCAAATGGTATGCCCAAAGAGAAAAAAAAAAAAAGGTAAGTGTTTTCCAGACCTTGGTTTTTGTAAAGAGCGTTAGTGGTCTGTTCTTCACACCCTCAGACAGCATGCGCGTCGCTTCTTTGTGCGTCGTGTCATCCATGAGTTCTTCTTTTTGCAAAGATGAATGCTACCCACCTGAGTACCTTTTAAGCTTTTAAATTTTGTTTTATATTCTGAAGTGAAACTTGTTTAATATCTGGGCTTTCTCTCTCTTCTCCTTACATTATTTCATATATCTGATATTGCAGAGGTAGCCTAAGTTTGGATGATTTTCGGTAAGTCTTCAGCATGTGACTTTTTTCAGTATTTTATTTGTTTTAGTCCAAAAAATATGCTCCATAAAACCGAGGTACAACTAAAAAGGGGAAGAAAGGAAGCACAGTTTCTTTATGCCATTTATGGAGAATAATCTTTTGAGTTGAATCTCTTTGATTCTAGAATCTTTTTGAAATTGCATATATACTTGTAAATAAAATGTCCTGATACTATTGAGACATTTTCATTATTTACCAATATCTTACTTTTCAAGGCTTTTGGTTTCTTTTGTGAGTAAGGGAGATGGTTGATTTTTGCTAAGCAATTTGTAGACTTATTTGTGTGTAAAGAGTTTTATTTATTTTTTGTTTCTGTGATTCTGGACATAATTACAAGTGAAGCATTAAAAAATATATCATAATTCAGGTGTTTATAATCTCTAGGTTCTAGAGATGAAGATAACCTAGGTTTTAGAGATTTTATTACTTTATCAACATTTTTATATTTGTATTTGGAAATGGCTTTATCAGGGGTAAGTACAACTAGTACTTCAGAGAAACACTAGCTGTGGGCTCCAGATAAAATCATCTGGTTTACTCCTCATACTGCTATTAGCATTTTTCTAGCTGTAAACTAAAGTTTGATTTGTATCACAGACATATGTTGCTGTATATCTGGTACATTTGAAAGTTGATCAGTTTCCTTTTATTACTGTAATTGCTAAATTTCTTTCAGTAGATAGATTTTGCTTGTAGGAGTAATATCTACCGATTAAGTTAAGCATTCTGCACTAACTGTTGAGTTTTTTTAGTTGGGTCCCTTGTGGTAGAATTACATAATGAGAGTTTTAAGTTGGTGAAAAGTTAGTGTTTTATTTACTGAAAGCATTTGGCTGCAGTGGAGAAACTGTTTTGTTAATTTTTAAAGCTATTTCTGCTTTTGAAAATTTACTTTTGAGAGAAATTGTGAAACTAATATTTTAACATTTAGGGCAGAGCAGACTGCTTCCTTGAGGCTGTTTGCTTTTATCCTGTTTTTTTTTTTTTATTACTTTGAAATTAAGATCCATTTTATATCTCTTTCTCTTTTGAGTATTTATATGATTATACAATTGAATTTTACTCAAATCTTTGTCATAGAGGATAAATTTGTCTCACTGTTTCATCTGAACTTGTAATGAGAAAGTCATAGATTTATCACTTTTCTTGTATTACTGTTTCAGCAGCACAGTTAAGTTATTAGAAATGGATGTTTGGATTTGAGCATGGGTCTTCCTACTTTTTGTTGTTGTTTGGTTTTTCGAGGTGGGGCCTCACTCTAGCCCAGGCTGACCTGGAACTCACAGTGATCTTCCTACCGATGCCTCCCGAGTATTGGTATTAAAGGCATGTGCCACCATGCCTGGTTTAATATATTTTTGTACTTTAAAATAGTGTGGCAGTAAAAATTATACAGGGTTGTCAATTTTTAAATATTTTAGTGCATTAATGCTTTAAAGATTGCAGTAGCAAAATTTTGAATTTTTCTTAGTAATTTTTTTATCTCATTTGTACATACTATGGATTTAAACTTGAAATGCTCTCATTTTTGGCTTCTGATATGTTGAGATTTAATCTGTGACCAAAACCCCCAAAAGTTGCCAGCTAACCTTTAATTAATGTTGCTCTTTTATTATAGTAAACTGTTAACAATAATTTATGTACTTGATACATTTTTGCTTAATATTTAGAAGTACACAGAAAAGAGGAGAATCATTTGGAATCAGCAGAATTGGTAGCAAGATTAAAGGCGTGTTCAAGAGCACCACCATGGAGGGAGCAATGCTGCCCAATTATGGTCTGACTGAGGGGGAAGATGATTTTGTGAGTAAACTTCTTCAAGGGGATGGGTGTGTAATGTATCAGCTGCACTAACTTATTTCCCTCTCCTTCATCATCTTACTTCTGACTTTCTTTATATTATTCATGCTTTAATCATTATGTAGTTTCATGGTATTCACCCAAGGTTTTGTTTTTTTTTTTTTTTCAAGGTAGGGTCTCACTCTAGCTCAGGCTGACCTGACTATGTATGTATTCTCAGGGTGGCCTCGAACTCATGGTTATCCTCCTACCTCTGCCTCCTGAGAGTGCTGGGATTAAAGGCGTGTGCCACCATGCCCGGCCTAGGTTATTTTATTTTATTTTTTTTGCTTTTCCGAAGTAGGGTCTTTCTCTAGCCTAGGCTGACCTAGAATTCACTATATAGACTCAGGGTGGCCTTGAACTCACATTGATCGTCCTCCCTCTGCCTCCTGAGTCTTGGCACTAAAGGCGTGAGCCCCCATGCCTGGCTTTACCCAGCTTAAAAAAAAAAATTATTGGGCTGGGGAAATGGCTCAGTGGTTAAGGCACTTGCCTGTGAAGCCTAAGGACCCAGGTTCGATTCTCTAGGACCCATGTAAAGCCAGATGCACAGGGGGTGCATGCATCTGGAGTTCGTTTGCAGCAGCTGGAGGCCCTGGCGTACCTGTTGTCTCTCAATAAACAAATGAAGATAAAAATAAAAACTGAAGAAAAAAGAGAGAGAGAATGGGCTATTATCCACACAGGATATAGAAGAGGTGGACAAGGTGAGTTTGAATTCAGCAAACTGGGCAGGCAGTGTCAGGGCAAAACTGGCTTGTGTTCCTGTGCTTTTGTGCATGTTGTGCTGCTGGAAATGCCTTTCTTTTCCTTTGTTTCCCTGGAAAATACTTCTCTCCTTTTAAACTCACTTGTTTCAGTAAACGGCTACTTACATCTACCAGGCAGAATTAACCATTCCCTCCCACTGTTGCCATTATTCTTTTGATCATATTCGTAATGACACATGGTAGTTGTACATATTTTTGGGGTACCGTGTGATATTTCATCTCCTAGATACAATGGTGAATGATGGATCAAGTTAACTGGTATATCTATCACTTCAGGTATTTTTTCTTTTTTATATCATAAGCAGAATCTTCTGTACTGGCTATTTTGAATAATTGTCATTAACTACAGTTATCCTGCTATTTCAAGACAGTGAGTGGGAGAGTGCTGAGGATGGTATCACTTGGGATTTAGACACCATGTGCTAGCTCTGTTCCTGAACCACATCAGCGCGCCACACACCGTATTGTACTCGTTCTACGCAGTGCAACCTTGAGGAATTGCAGATTGGGAAATTGTTGACATGTGATTTGAAATTGGGACTTGGGAGACATTATCTTTAGAAAAAGTGATCACTTGTCAATAGTGCTGACTTGCTATGTGAACTTAGGCAAGTCGGCCAATTTTATTGTGATTTTATTTCCTCACATGTGAATTGGGGTCCACCCTCTATCTTCTTTGAGATATTGTTAAGAGAGTCCAGTAGCTTATGTGAGGCACTGAGCGGAGTGTCTTCCCGTAGCACGCAGTGCACATGCTGTACAGTGCTGTGGTGCTGTCGAGTCTCACAACTGTATTGGTACGAGTGATAAGTCAGTGTATGTCTACTAGCTTAGAAACAAAAGCCTACTGTGTGATACTGTATCTGTGAAAGGTAAGAGTACCATGTGTTTGACATGAGCCTGGCCTAAGGTCTCAAAATAATAACAAGAAAAATTGTCTATCTGAAAATATACTTCTGTCCAAATTTAGAACTGATTTTTTTTTTTTTTTCGAGATCACATTCTCTAGCCTAGGCTGACCTGGAACTCAGTCCGTAGCTCCAGGATGGCCTCTAGAACTGATTTAAAATACATTTCTGGAACATTATGTCCATTAGTAAGCTGGCATTTATAGCCATCTAGTATAAGATAAATGTGAGAAGCACCATCACTCCTTCAGGAAGTAGGCGCCACCTAGCCTTTTATCTTTGTCTTACTCCTCATCCTTTTCATAGAACAGCTCTGTTTGAAAATGAGAATGTACTCAGTGTCCCTGCATCAACATTTTGGTCAGGTATGTTGGCACACACCTGTAATCTCAGCACTCGTGGGACTGAAGCAGGGGCTTGTGAAGCTCAGCGCCAGTCTGGACTGCATCATAAGGCCCAGTCTCTAAAAACGCACAAACAGAAAAGGCAAATGTGTTAGCTACTTGCAGTGTTTGTCTCCTGTAACATTGCTAAGAGATGTGTAGGTGACCAGGAAATTTATATGTCAGCTTCAAAAATTTAAAAGAATTAGGCAGGGACTGGGGATATGGCTCAGCAGTTAAAGGCACTTGCTTGCTAAACCTGCCAGTCCAGGTTCAGTTTCCCAGCACGTAACATAAAAACTGCTTGCAGGCCAGACTCGTGTGTAGTGGCAAGAGTCTCAATAAAGGCGGAGCACAGACAACTCTTGACCTGCATATATACATATAAATACATGTGTAACTAAATAAAAAATTAAAACAGAATTGTTTAAAATTTTAAAAAAATTAGCCAGGTTTGGTGGTGCATACCTTTAACCCCAGCACTCGGGAGGCAGAGATAGGAGGGTTGCTGTGAGTTTGAGGCCAGCCTGAGATTACATAGTGAATTCCAGGTCAACCTGGACTAGAGTGAGAACCTACCTTGAAAAGCCAAAATAACAAAACAAAAAAATAAAGAATTAGCCAGGCTTGGTGGTGCACGCCTTTAATCCCAGCACTCGGGACAGAGGTAGGAGGATTGCCGTGAATTCGAGGCCACCTTGAGACTCCATAATTAATTCCAGGTCAGCCTGGACTAGAGTGAGACCCTACTTTGAAAAACCAAAAAAAAAAAAAAAAAGAATCAGACAGAGTTCATCTTCTTTGTATATTTCTAAAATATGTGGTTTTATTTTTGAAATTTTTTTTTATTTTTAGATAATAAAGTATTGTAGATACTTATTAAAATTTTAGCAAAGAGATGAGAAACATCAAGTTCTAAAGTAGTGGGTCCCTTTTAGATCTTTCTTCCAGGGCTTCATATATTTTGGGGTGTATGTGTGTGCAGGTGTGTGTACCCTGTAAGGGCAGAGGCAGACTTAAGTGTCCTCCTCTTCCATTCTTCTCCGTACTTCCTTGAGACAGAGTCTCTCACTGAACCTGCAGCTTCCTATCTTTCCATTAGACTGGCTGACCAGGGAGCCCCAGGCATCCTCCTGTCTCTGACCCTCTCAACACTGTATTTTCTGGTCAGTCCCCAGGACTCCCTATGGCACTTTGTGTCTGGTTACCTCCATCAGAGCCTGGGTACGCTTATGAAGTTGTACTTCTAAGTAAATGTACTAGTACATTACTTTTCTGTGGTGTAGAGAGACTTGATTAGATTAAGAGAAGGAATGGCGGGAAAGTTCAGAGTGCTCCTGCCATGAGGGAGGTGACAGGGTAAAGCCCCTAGTGCATTAATTTTTATTAATCACTAAGTTTGAACATTTTCACATGTGCATCTTTTTAATATTTCCCCATAATCTCTGATATGTGTGTTCTCTCTCTCTCTCTCTCTTTTTTTTTGTTTTTTCGAGGTAGGGTGTCACTCTAGCTCAGACTGACCTGGAATACACTCTGTAGTCCCAGGGTGGCCTCAAACTAATGGCGATCCTCCTACCTCTGCCTCTCAAGTGCTGGGATTAAAGGCGTGTGCCATCATGCCCAGCTTGTTCTCTTTTATTTTATTATTTATTTATTTTTTTGGTTTTTTGAGGTAGGTCTCACTCTAGCAAAGGCTGACCTGGAATTTACTGTGGGGCCTCAGGGTGGCCTGGAACTCATGGCAGTCCTCCTACCTCTGCTTCCCGAGTGCTGGGATTAAAGGCATGCGCCACCATGCCCGGCTTTGTTCTCTCTCTCTCTTTTTTTTCTTATTGTACTTTCATCTCCAGGTGATAAAACCAAACATGGAGTTGATGCTGGTAACTTGTTAGGTTGAACTTGTTTTTGCATGTGTACATGTGTAATGTGTGATATGCAGTGTTCATGTGTATGAGCTGTTATGGTGCCCCAAGTTGACACCTGTGAGTCCAGACAAGAATATCAGGTATAACCCTCCATTGCTTACCTGCCTGTTTTTCTGTGAGCTGGAGTCTTACTAATTCCAGAGCTTGCCATTTTTATGAACTTCAATGAGTCACTCACTGTTCCCCACAGGACTGGTTACAGTCATGTGGTGGCCACTCAGTTTACATAGGTGCTGGGAGACTTGAACTCAGCTGGTCTCAGCCCTCATGCTTGTGCAGGAAGCACATCTAACTGCTGAGTGCTCTCTCCAGCCCTGTGGTTTAACCTATTATCTTTGCTTTTTCATTACAAAATTCTACATTAGTTTCCTGTTTTACATATTATTGAATTGATATGAGTATATTAATTTATAATTGTTTCCCATATGCTATAATTCTCCCATCCAAGTACTAACCAGTACTAACCAGGCCCGACCCTGCTTAGCTTCCGAGATCAGACGAGATCGGGCACGTTCAGGGTGGTATGGCCGTAGACCCATATGCTATAATTCTAAAGTTCTACTGGAAATACTAAATTCATCCCGACAGCTTTTTTTTTCTTCCAGATTGAAGAAGGTATTGTTGTCATGGAAGATGATTCTCCAGTAGAAGCTGTGAGCACGCCTAATACTCCTCGAAACCTTGCTGCATGGAAAATTAGTATTCCATATGTAGACTTTTTTGAGGATCCTTCCTCTGAAAGGAAGGAGAAGAAGGAGAGAATTCCTGTGTTTTGCATTGATGTGGAAAGAAATGACAGAAGAGCAGGTGGGAAGAGTCCTAGTTCTTTCTTAAAAGACATCCAGGAACCTGATGTTATCAAATATGCTGAACATTTGGCTGCTTATAATTATTTCTTTTCTTCTTTTAAAATGTTCTATTGACAACCCCCATACATAGAGACAATATACCATGATCATAATAGTCATAATCCCCTCCTACCATCTTCCCTTTACTGCCTCCTGAATCTCTCCTCCACTGAATTTCTCTTCTAAGTATTATCTCTTCTATTTTGATGTTATTATCTCCCTCCCATTATGCAGGTCTTGTATAAGTAGCATCAGCCACTTTGAGCTATTTATAGCATTGAACATGATTCTTCAAGCAAATATAAGTTTCCAGAACATACAATTAGTAGATCTAGGTTGCCTCTAGTATCAGTGACCTGACTTAATTCCTGCAGTGAATACTATGGAGTAGTGTTTATATGATGCTTTATTTTATTTTATTTTTTATTTATTTGAGAGAGAAAAAGAGGCAAAGAGAGAGAGCGAGAGAGAGAGAGGAAGAGAGAGAGCGAGAGAGAAAATGGGTGTGCCAGAGCCATCAGCTACTGAAAATGAATTCAGATGCATGCACCACCTTGTGCATGGCTTATGTGGGTCCTGGAGAATTGAACCTGGGTCCTTTGGCTTTGCATGCAAACACTTTAACTGCTAAGCTACCTCTCTAGCCCAATATGCTGCTTTTTGAGTGTTTTTTGTTGTTGTTATTATCATTAGCTTAGTTGACTATCATTAATGTATTTAGCACTTTATTAGATACTATACCACTTTAAACATTTCCCCTCCCATTGTTAAGGATTAATTGGAATTGAATGAGATGTCGTCAAGCACAACTTTACCAACAGTCCTTGTGCTTTGCTGTCATTTCCTTTGGTTGTCTCCAGTGTGGACTGCAATGGAGACAGGGAATGCAACAGCACCTACAGCAGTATGTTCAGTCACATTTGGTTTTGTCAAACAGTTGGGACATTCAGAACAAGGAAAAGCACAAAGTCACACATTCTGGAACTAATGAACGGAACAGAGAATTAAGTTCATGTCGGCAGGATGGAACTATCTGTGAGGAAAAGAGGGAAAAAGTTACCATTCGGAAGTGCTTTATAGACTAATAACTAAGTAGTGAAAGTCAGTGTGAACTTATTTTTCAAAACAAAAGTATTATTTTCTTACTTTCCTTAGTTAATCCTATTGCAAGAGCACAAAGCATAGAGCCAGGGCAGGAAGTGTGCTCAGAGCCACCAGCTGTCCTGCCATGATGAAGTGGCAGCAGATCTGTCCCGGTCAGTGCGCTGTAGCTGTTCTGCACTGCTGCGGGCTGTTCTCGGCATTCTCTCAAGCACACCGCCCACTCTGTGCCCGACTCCAGTCTGATTTCTGTTGCAGATACCCTTCTTCTCCCTTCTTCCTCCTTCCTCACACTCCCCATAGATCTCTTGAGACCTTACACTGAAGAAGAAACTAGGATTTTTAGTACATAGCCCAGATTGGCCAGGGATTTGCTGTGTAATTCAGGTTGGCCTCAAATTTGTGATCTTCCTGCCTTAGTGTCCTGGGTACAGATTGTTTTTTCTGGATTAAAGTAGTTCTGGTTTGGAGTGGCTTTAGTTTTGATTAGATCCTGTGAATGCTCAGATCTGTACTAGAATGGCAAGCAGTGCTAACCGTGGCACTTACATTTTGGGGGTGCTGGTTCTGTTGTGTACTACATACACAAAAATTGTTCATGTGTATTGTTATTATGTGATTAGCACAGTTATTCTTCAGTGAGACTGACGTACAGTGAGATGAAATCATTCATTCAAGGACAGATAATAACTGGGGCCACTGGGTTGGAATAAGCAGTCTGACCCAACTCATTTTTTCCACCATGACTGTGCTTTCCAGTTTGGTAGTCACTAGGTACATGTGTAGATTAAATTAAATTAAATGTCCAGTTCTTTAGTTGCACTAGCCACATTTCAGGTGCTCCATGGCAACAAATGGGTAGAAGCAACTATTGAGCACAAAAATATAGAGCACTTACATCACTGCAGGATGTCCCGACCTGCTCTGAACCCTGTGGTTTCATCAGGACAGTTTGGGAATATGAAAATGATTATACATTTTAATGAAATATAATGGTTAATTTGGTTGTTTTTTGAGGTCAGGTTTCGCTCTAACCCAGGTGAAATATATTATTTTAATGACATTTAAAAAATAGTAATGAAGCTGGGCATGGTGGCGCATGCCTTTAATCCCAGCAACTCAGGAGGCAGAAGTAGGAGGATTGCCATGAGTTCGAGGCCACCTTGAGATTACATAGTTAATTCTAGGTTAGCTTGGACCAGAGTGAGACCCTACCTTGAACCCCCCCCCAAAAAAAAGATTAATAGTAGTAATGAGCTAGGCATGGTGGCACACTCCTTTAATCCTAGCACTTGGGAGGCAGAGGTAGGAGGAGTTCGAAGTCACCCTGAGACTACATAATGAATTCCGGTTCAGCCTGGGCTAGAGCTAGACCCTACCTTGAAAAGCCAAAAAAAAAAAAAAAAAAAAAGATAAAATTTTCTAAAGTTTCTGCCACCTTTAACTGTATTGTAGATACATACAATTTCACATAATAAGGAGATGAAAGTTATCAGTCTCTTTTAGGTAATTTAGAATTAAAATATTAAAAAAATTAAAATATGGGATGAAGCAGGGGGTGGTAGTACACGCCTTTAATCCCAGCACTTGGGAGGCTGAGGTAAGAGGATCACTGTGAGTTTGAGGCCAGCCTAGGCTAGAGTGAAACCCTGCCTTTATTTATTTATTTATTTATTTATTTTGTTTTTTTCAAGGTAGGGTCTTGTTCTAGCCCAGGCTGACCTGGAATTTACTATGAGTTTCTGGGTGTCCTTGAACTCACAGTGGTCCTCCTACCTCAGTCTCATGAGTGCCGGGATTAAAGGCATGTGCCACAATGCCCAGTGATACCCTGCCCTTAAAAAAAAAAAAAAAGAAACGTGGGATGAAGTATGTTTATATAATGCCAAATATAAAGACTATGTCCTAATGTCCCAATTTTGTTAATAATGCTTTAATGCTGTGTTTTTTTAGTAGTTGGTTGTAAAATTACTTATATTCAATTTACAGTTGGACATGAACCTGAACATTGGTCTGTCTATAGAAGATACCTTGAATTCTATGTACTTGAATCAAAACTAACAGAATTTCATGGTACGTCATTCTTTTCGTATTAAAACATTACTCAGTAGTTACCCTTCTCAAAGCTGTTGTACCAGATGCAATTTTTTTAATTTAGGTAACTGTTCCAAAGATACATGGTAGTGACAATACATATAGTTTTATTAATTATAGAAATATACTTGTTTTGTTCATATTTTTTCATAATTTTTTCATATTAGTTGCTTTTATTTATTTATTTTGGTTTTTTGAGGTGTAGGGTCTGTGTACTTTTTGCCTAGATTTTTAATTTGTACTTGTCTACAAATGCATTGTGTAGTTTCAGATTGGCCTTAAACTTATGGTGTTCTTCTTACCTCCACCTCACAAGTGCTGGCATTAAAGGCATGTCACCATGCCTGGCTTATATTTTACTTGTTTGTGTGTGTGTGTGTGTGTGTGTGTGTGTGTGTGTGTACGCGCGTGTGTCTGTGCTCACATGTACCAGACTCTCTTGTTGCTGCAAACGATCACCCATGTGGCTTTACAGCATTGAACCCTGGATGGAACAGTTGAAAGCTACTGCCTTTAATCACTGAGCCATCTCCCCAGTCCCTTGACTGTTTTCTTTTTAAATTTTTATTTTTATTTATTTGAGAGTGACAGAGAGAAAAAGAGGCAGGTAGAGAGAGAGAATGGGCATGCCAGGGCCTCCAGCTACTGCAAATGAACTCCAGATGTACGTGCCCCCTTGTGTATGTGGCCTACGTGGGTCCTGGGGAATTAAGCCTCGAACTGGGGTCCTTAGACTTCACAGGCATGTGCTTAACAGCTAAGCCATCTCTCCAGCCCCTTGACTGCTTTTTTTTTAAAAAAGTTTTTATTTATTTACGTGAGAGAGAGAGTGACAGAGACAGGATGAATATATAGTATGAGCATGCCAGGAGCTGTTGCTACTGAAGATAAAATTCATATTCATGTGCCAATTTGTATGTGTGACTTTATGTGGGACCTGGGGATGGAATCCAGGCTAGCAGGCTTTGCATGCTTCCAAAGTGCCTTCAACCACTGAGCCAGCCGTATCCTCAGCCCATGAATGCTTTTGAAATGATAAAATTTGGGGCTGGAGAGATGGCTTAGCAGTTAAGGTGCTTGCCTGTGAAGCCCAAGAACCCATGTTCAACTCCCCAGATCCCACATAAGCCAGACACACAGGTGATGCCTGTGCAGGGTAGATTGTAGGAGCTGGAGGCCCTGGTGCACCATTCTCTGTCTTTTTTTTTTTTTTGGTTTTTCGAGGTAGGGTCTCACTCTGGTCCACGGCTGACCTGTAATTCACTATATAGTCTCACGGTGGCCTCGAGCTCATGGCAGTCCTCCTACCTCTGCCTCCTGAGTGCTAGGATTAAAAGCGTGCACCACCACACCCAGCTTCTAATGTTTTCTTTCTTTCTTTTTTTTAAAATATTTTTTGTTCACTTTTATTTATTTATTTGAAAGTGACAGAGAGAGAGAGAGAGGGAGAGAAAGACAGATAGAGAGGGAATGGGCATGCTGGGGTTTCCAGCCACTGCAAACAAACTCCAGACGCATGCGCCCCCTTGTGCATTTGGCTAACTTGGGTCCTGGGGAAACGAGCCTCGAACCAGGGTCCTTAGGTTTCACAGGCAAGCACTTAACCACTAAGCCATCTCTCCAGCCCTAATGTTTTCTTTTTAAGTAACTTTTTATTTACTAGAGAGAGAGAGACTGGGTGCACCAGGACCTCTAGCCACTGCAAACTAACACCAGATGCATGTATTACCATGTACATCTGGTTTACGAGGGTTCTGGGGAGTCAAACCTGGTTGCTTAGGCTGCACAGGCAAGCGCCTTAGCCACTAAACCATCTCTCTAGCCCCTCTCTCATAAAAGAAATTGTAAATGATAAAATTTAAAAGGCAACTCTTCTTTTTATTATTACCATTTTTTATTTATTTGAAAAAGAGAGAGAGGGAGAAAGTATAGACGCCCTGGGCCTCTTGCCACCTCCAACAAACGTGAAATGCATGCACTACTTTGTGCATCTGACTTTATGTGAGTACTAGCATATCAAATGTGAATTGGCAGGCTTTGTAAGCAAGTGCCTTAACTGCCAAACCATCTCCCCAGCCCTGTGATGATTTTTTTTTTTAGTTTAGAGAGAGGAGAGAATTGGTGCGCCAGGGTCTTAGCCACGGAAATCAAACTCCAGATGCTTGTGCCACCTAGTGGGCTTGTGTGACCTTGCACTTGCCTCAACTTTGTGTGTCTGGCTTATGTGGGATCTGGAGAGTCAAACATGGTTCCTCAGGCTTTGCAGGCAAGCACCTTAATTGCTAAGCAATCTCTCTAGCCCCCCTCCCACTTTTTCTTTAAATATTTTTATTTATTTATTTGAGAGAGAGAGAGAATGAGTATGAGCGTGCCAGGATTTCTTGCCAGTGCAAATAAACTCCAGATGCATATACTTTAGAAAAAGTCCTATGCAGCTTAACTTTATTTATTTATTTATTGAAAGCAAGACATAGTTTGGGTGTGCCAGGGCCTTCTGTCACTGCAAGTGAACTCCAGACACATGTGCTACCTCATGCATCTGGCTTTATGTGGGTATTGGAGAACTGAACCCAGGTCATGAAGCTTTGCAAAAAATCACCTTGTAACCACTAAGCCATTTTTCCAGCCCACTTTGTTTATTTCGATGTGATATGGAATTCACACTAGGCATTTTAGGGCTGTTTTGTTCTTTTACCACCATGCTTCTCTGTAAACATGCTTGCCATGAACCCTGGCAAATACTCGGAATTATCTTATAAGTTATCTCTTGAGTTTAGTTGTGGAGATACAGTTTATTATCATTGTGATTCATCATTGCATTTCTTTGCTCTGTATAATTTAGCTACAATCAGATATAAATATTTTCAGACATTTACAATTGGATTGTTGAGCCACATTTGTTTATTTTTATTTATTTATTTGAGAGTGACAGACACAGAGAGAGACAAGAGGCAGAGAGAGAGAGAGAATGTGTGCACCCGGGCCTCTAGCCACTGCAAACAAACTTCAGATGCATGTGCCCCCTTGTGTATCTGGCTTATGTGGGTCCTGGGGAATACAGGGCTCGAACCAGAGTCCTTAGGCTTCACAGGCAAGCACTTAACTGCTAAGCCATTTCTCCATCCCCTGGTGAGCTATATTTGTATGTCCTGAATAATTTCAGGGTTAGGAAAGCCCTCTGGAAGATCTCTTGATCCAATTTCATGTTAACTCTGAATTAAGGGCAAGGAATCTTCTTTACCCTAACATTAAGAACAAAGCCCTTGGTAAGGTGATTATTATAGGGAGATAAGTAATTCAAACTCCTGGGCTGGAGAGATGGCTCAGTGGTTAAGGCACTTGCCTGCAAAGCCTAACGACCTGAGTTTAGTTCCCTAGTACTCATGTAAAGCCCGATTCACAAAGCATTGTATGCATCTAGAGTTCATAATCAGTGGCTAGAGGGCCTCACATACCCATTCTGTCTGTCTGTGTCTCTCTTTCTGTGCTTGAGAAAAAAAAAAAAAAAAAGAAGAAGCCGGGTGTGGTGGCACACACCTTTAATCCCAGCACTCGGGAGGCAGAGGTAGGAGGATCGCTGTGAGTTCGAGGCCACCCTGAGATGACATAGTGAATTCCAGGTCAGCCTGAGCTCGAATGAGACACTACCTCAAAAAAAGCAAAAAAAAAAAAAAAAATACAACCCAAGAATTCAAACTCCCACTGCATACTTTGCTTAGATTTTTAATTTTTACTTGTCTACAAATGATACTTTCTCTCTGGCAGTCCAGCATGGGACATGTGTCACCTTGTGCATCTGATTTATGTGGGATCTGGGGAATAAAACATTGGTCCTTAGGCTTCGCAGCCAAGTGCCTTAAGTGCTAAGCCATCTCTCCAGCCCTTAATTTTTTTTTTTTTTTAAATGAGACAGACAGAGAGAAAGAGAGAACGAATTGGTACACCTTATGGGTTTAGGGAGTCAAACATGGGTCCTTAGGCTTCGCAGGCAAGCACCTTAACCGCTAAGCCATCTCTCTAGCCCATATATATATATTATTTTTATTAGCATTTTCCATGATTATTAAAAATATCCCATGGTAATTCCCTCCCCCCCCACCTTTTATATTTTTTTTTGAAGCTGATTTACTAGCAAATCAAAGAAGAGTTGTTGAGTGACATTTGAGATATTAATAGACTTCAGTTCTTTGGTCTGCATTACTGATTTGAAGCTCGCTGTGTGAAGACTGTTTAAAAGATAGTGTCACATCTCTACAATGAAGTATTGCAAATCTGAATTTGTCATAACAAACTAAATTAAGTCTTTAAAAGCAGAACATAGTAAAAGCTTTATTATGCACAAATTTCAGGCACATTTCCTGATGCCCAGCTTCCATCCAAGAGGATCATTGGTCCCAAAAACTATGAATTCTTAAAGTCAAAGAGAGAAGAATTTCAGGAATATCTACAGGTACAGCACCAAGTGTATTTCCTAACTTAAAACATTGCCAGATAAAGTGATGTTGTTCTCTCTTGTATATATGAGCTTTCTTTTTTTCTGCTTGACTCACTTCCTCTTGTATGTGTTGGTGTATATTCATTGTGCAGAATAGTGGTTGTCATGGTGACATCTTTATATATATATATATATTATATTAATATTATATGTATATGTTAATTATATATATATAATTCTCCTTGATCATCATAATTGCCCCATTACCCTTTTCTTTCTTGTCCCTGTCCCTACCTCCTGCTTTTACCTTTGTCTTCCCAAATGGACCTCTTCTTTCATGTCTTTTTATTTACTTATTTTTTGTTCTTCAAGGCAAGAGTCTTGCTCTGTAGTCCAGGCTGACCTGAAATTCACTATGTAGCCTCAGGCTGGCCCCCAGTTCACCATGATCCTCCTATCTCTGCCTCCCCAGTGCTAGGATTAAGGACATTTGTTGCCATGCCTGACCTTTCATGTCTTTAAAAAAAATATGCATTTATTTATTTGCAAGGACAGAGAGAGTAACTTTAAAATGAATTTTTTTCAGAGATACATAGACTGTTCAGTTGTCATTGTTTTGTGGCACTGAGGGTCAGACTTGGGGTCTTGCACTTGGTTGGCAACCATCTATACTGAGCTATATGCCCAGTATTATTTGTTAAATGGTGACAATGAAGTACTAGATATATCCTGGTTGCAGGGGGATATCTTTAATTAGTTTAAAGTAAGAGCGAGTAAGTATGGGAGGTTAAAAAGAAGCAAAACTTTTGATATAAAAGATTAAAGCCATGCTCGCTTCGGCAGCACATATACTAAAATTGGAACGATACAGAGAAGATTAGCATGGCCCCTGCACAAGGATGACATGCAAATTCGTGAAGCGTTCCATATTTTTATCAGTGGAACAGAATAGAGGACCCAGATGTAAGCCCAGGTAGCTATAGCCACCTGATATTCAATAAAAATGCCAAAAATACTCATTGGAGAAAAGACAGCCTCTTCAGCAAATGGTGTTGGGAAAACTGGGTATATATCTGCAGAAGGGTGAAAATAGATTCTTCTCTCTCGCCATGCACAAGAATTAAGTCCAAATGGATTAAATACCTTAACATTAGACCTGAAACTCTGAAACTGCTAGAGGGAAAAGTAGGGGAAACCCTTCAACATACTGGTCTTGGCAGAGACTTTCTGAATACAACCCCAATTGCTCAGGCAATAAAACCACAGATTAATCACTGGGACCTCATGAAATTACAAAGATTTTGCACTGCAAAGGACACAGTGAAAAAAGCAAAGAGGCAACCTACAGAATGGGAAAAAAAATCTTCGCCAGCTATATATCTGATAGAGGATTAATATCTAGGATATACAAAGAACTCAAAAAGTTAAATAATAAGGAATCAAACAAGCCAATCAAAAAATGGGCTATGGAGCTAAATAGAGCATTCTCAAAGGAAGAAATACGAATGGCATATAAGCATCTAAAAAAATGTTCTATGTCACTAGTGATCAGGGAAATGCAGATTAAAACTACATTGAGATTCCATCTCACTCCTGTCATATTGGCCACCATCATGAAAACAAATGATCATAAATGTTGGCAGGGATGTGGAAAAAGAGGAACTCTTCTACACTGCTGGTGGGAATGCAATCTGGTCCAGCCATTGTGGAAATCAGTGTGGAGGTTCCTAAAGCAGCTAAAGATTGATCTACCATATGACCCAGCTATAGCACTCCTAGGCATATATCCGAAGGAATCATCTCATTTCCTTAGAAGTACGTGTTCAACCATGTTTATTGCTGCTCAATTTATAATAGCTGGGAAATGGAACCAGCCTAGATGTCCCTCAACTGATGAGTGGATAATGAAGATGTGGCACATTTATACAATGGAGTTCTACTCAGCGGTAAAGAAAAATGACGTTATGAAATTTGCAGAAAAATGGATGGATCTGGAAAGGATTATACTAAGTGAGGTAACCCAGGCCCAGAAAGCCAAGTGCCACATGTTCTCCCTCATATGGGGATCCTAGCTACAGATGATTGGGCTTCTGTGTGAGAAGGAAAATACTTAGTAACAGAGGCCAGTAAGTTAAAAAGGAGATATAAAGGGAAGAGAAAGGGAGGGAGGAGGGTACTTAATAGGTTGGTATTGTATATATGTAACTACAATGATTGAGATGGGAAGGTAATATGATGGAGAATGGAATTTCAAAGGGGAAAGTGTCGGGGGGAGAGGGAGGGTATTACCATGGTATATTTTTTTATAATCATGGAAAATGTTAATAAAAATTTAAAAAAAAAGTAAGGCTGGGTGTGGTAGTGCACACCTTTATTCCCAGTATTTAGGAGGCAGAGATATGAGGATTGCCATGAGTTTGAGGCCAGCCTAAGACTACATAGTGAGTTCCTGGTTAGACTGGGCTAGAGCAAGACCCTACCTTGAAAAAAAAAAAAAGAAAGAAAAAAAGAAATAATAAAAAAAAGATTTTTATACGAACTGGGAAGATTGCTTAGTGGTTAAAGGCACTTGCTTGCAAAGTCTGCTGACTGAGGTTCAATTCCCATCTCCATGTGAGCAAGTAATAACAAAAGGTTAAAAGTAACAAATGCCTTTAATCTCAGCACTCCAGAGACAGAGGTAGGAGGATAGCTGTGTATTTGAGGTCAGCCTGAAACTATAGAGTGAGTTCCAGGCCAGCCTATGCTAAAGTGAGATTATACCTCAAAAACAAATTTTATAAAAAGCCTGGCTTGGTAGCCCACACCTGTAATCTCAGCACTTGGGAGGCAGGGTAGAAGGATCACTTTGAGTTCGAGGCAACCCTGAGACAACATAGTGAATTCCCGGTGAGTGTGGCCTAGAGCAAGACCCTACCTTGAAAAACATAATAAAAAAACAAACAAAAAGCCAAAAGTATAATTGGTATATTATTTGAGTGGATAGTATAGTTAGCTTAAAAGTTACATATTTGGCTGCCAAAAATTAATGATTTTATTTCTTTATCTAGTATATACAACCAAAGAGAGAATATATTCATTGATTTTTTATAAAACCTTTATTTATTTATTTTTTTTGGTTTTTCAAGGTAGGGTCTCATGCTGGTCCAGGCTGACCTGTAATTAACTATGTAGTCTCAGGGTGGCCTCGAACTCTCAGCGATCGTCCTACCTCTACCTCCCGAGTGCTGGGATTAAAGTTGTGCGCCACCACGCCCGGTTTTAAAACCTTTTTTTTTTTTTTTTTTAAATTTGAGCATGGAATTACATCATTTTATTAGGCATTGTGATAAGTGTGGACACTTCTCAACCCCAAATAAGTACTTTCGTAGTTAAAATTTTTTGTAACTGTAAGGGATATATTTATATTTTATTTCCTATATCTCAACTGTTGAATGCTTTCTACTCAAATTATTTTATGTAATTTTTTATTTTTTATTTTTAGTTAAAATTTACAATAGCTACTAACTACTGCAAGGATGTTTGAATGTACTTCAACCTGTGTCTTTCTTTATTGATATCATGAACCATTATTTCCACCACCTAGTTCTAGGAACTAAAGTACCTCGTACAAGAAGTGTTTCCTGTGAACTGGAAAGATGGGCTGAGTGGATAAAGCACTTCCCTAGGAAGCCTAAGGACCCAGGTTCAATTCCCCAATACCCACATAAGACAGATGCACAAGGTGGCACATGCTTCTGGAGCTTGTTTGCAGTGGTTGGAGGCTCTGGTGTACCCATTCTGTCTCTGTTTCATCCTTTCTCTCTCTCTCTTCCCTCTCTCAGATAGATAAATAAAATATTTCTTTAAAAAAGAAGTGTTTTTTGGCTTATGTTAGAGGCTGCCGTACTGGTATTTTGTTCATGGAGATTTCTACTCATAAAGCTTTGGAACCTTTTTTTTATTTTTTGGTTTTTCAGGGTAGGGTCTCACTCTAGCCCAGGCTGACCTGGAATTCACTCTGAATTCTCAGGGGGTGGCCTTGAACTCATGGTGATCCTCCTACCTCTGCCTCTCCAGTGCTGGGATTAAAGGCACTCTTCTTTTTATATTTGAGGCAAAAAGAGAGAAAGAAAGTGGAGTAGGGGAGAAGAGAGAATGAGTTGCCAAGGGCTCCAGTTGCTGCAGATGAACTCCAGATAGATGTGCCACCTTGTGCATCTAGCTTACCTGGGTCCTAGGGAATCAAACCTGGGTCCTTTGCTTTGCAGGGACGCACCTTAACTGCTAAGCCATTTCTCTAGCCTGCTTTGTAACTGTTTAATACTTGCAAGTCTGGGTTTATCTTGGCCTTTAAAAGTTAGTTTATTTTATTAGAAAATTAAACTAATAGGGACTGGGGAGATGACTCAGCAATTAAAGGTGCTTGCTTGCAAACCTTACCAGTCTGGGTTCAATTATCCACTCATCCACACACAGAGCCAGACAAGCATTTGATTGCACCTCTAAAGACTCTGGCATGTGCATGTGCCTATGCACACAAACATATGTGTGCAAATAAATAAATGATTTTTAATATGTTTTATTTATTTAAGAGAAAGAGGTAAATAGAAAGAATGGGCATGCCAGGGCCTCTAGCCACTGCATACAAACTCCAGATGCATGTGCCACTTGTGCATCTGGCTTATGTGGGTATTGGGGGATCGAACTAGGGTCCTTGGACTTTGCAGGCAAGTGCCTTAACTGCTAAGCCATCTTTCCAGCCTCAAATAATTTAAAAAACAAAGAAAGGAAAGAAGGAAGGGAGGAAGGAAAGGTGGGAAGGGGAAAGGAAAAAAGAGAAGGGAAAGAAAACAGAAGGCTATGAAAATGGAAAGCAAATTTTTCAAGGTGTTCTACACCCGCCTTCATTTCTACATAAAGTTTTCTGGAAAACTCTTTATGCCAATTTACTTCAATTATCAAGAAATTTGTAGTATATTGTCCTTTTTTTTTCTTTCCCCAGGTAGGTTCTCATTCTAGCCTACCTACTCTAGTTTACCTGGAACTCTGTAGGTCAAGACTGGCCTTGAACACACAGCAATCCTACCTTAGCCTCCTGAGTGCTGGGATTAAAGGCATGCACCACCATGCCTGGCTAGGATCTTGTACTTTATGCATTAATTTGTTGTGTGAGACTGTGAATCAAGGATATGCGTATCAAACCAGTGGTCTACCACTGAGCTACAACCCTTGCTTTGTACTGGTCATTGTGATGTTGAGAAATGAGAGGTAAAATTAGCTAAAGTTTAATCTTACTGTGTATCAAATCCTTTTTGTAAGGATCTGACATAGAGAGTGCCATTGTCTTCATTTCACATAGGAGGAAGCTTACTCTTGGGCAGTTTAGAACCTTTCCTAGCGTCACTGAGCTAACAGATAGAAAAGGCAGATTCAAAGCCATTCCCACCAGCTGTATAGGCCATGGTCTTACCTACAATGCTGTATTATTCTCTGTACAAATGCACTTATTTTATTAGAATATAAAATAAATTTTAGTGACTTGAAGTTCTTGGTTTTTGTTTATTTAAACCATTTCCATGCAGGTCGGGTTGCTCATCTAGATTCTAAACTGTTTTTTCCTCTCTCTTTTCTTCACTGAAGAGACTTCTGCAGCATCCAGAACTGAGTAATAGTCAACTTCTGGCAGATTTTTTGTCCCCTAATGGTGGGGAAACACAGTTTCTTGACAAGATACTACCAGATGTTAATCTTGGTAAGTCATTTGTAAGAACATATATAAAAGCATAAACTTAAAAGAAAAGAACCAGCATTTTCAGATTCAGTTAGAAAAATAGTTTATGTGGCATTATGTGATAAACTCCATGCTTTTGTTTTTCAACTAGAGATAGGTTTTCAGGTGAGGACTTGAGCTGTTTGCTTTGGAGTCCAGTTATTTCTGGTCACATGCTTTATTACAAAAAATTATTAGCCAATATTTTGGCCTTCATAAATTTAAAATATTTTTATTTATTTGAGGGGGGAGGGTAGATAGAGAATGGGCACTACCAGGGACTGCCACCTTGTGCATCTGTCATATTTGGGTACTGAGGAATTGAACCTGGGTCCTTAGGCTTCTCAGGCAAATGCTTTAACCACTAACCCATCTCTCCAGCCCTGCCCTTATAAATTTAAATAAAATCACATATTACACAATGACATATGGCATATATGACAGTGGTCTTCTAAGCCTGTCTACCAAGTATTTCCTTATTTTGTATTTTTAGGCCTTATAATTATTTCTTAAAGCCCCATTTTCCCTGGGTAATTTATATAGACATTGTATGTTAGTTAAATTGAATTACCTTAATTCATTCTGTACATATTTCTTTCTATGGTACTTGTGTACATGAAATTTATTCAAAGTGTTATTAACTGTTGGCTAAAAAATGCTGCCATAAAATGTAACCATGAGGTGGTCTGTGTAAAAATATTGCTCTTAGACTCAGTGATTTTAATTTGTTTGGATTTTTAAATTTTAGAATTTAAGAAAGTAGGTGAAGAAAATTTTCCTCCTTACTTTCTGAATAAGTGTGTGTTTGTGTTACTTAGGAATGAACCTAGGGCCTTGTACATACTTAAATGTACTCTACTGCTGTTATCTCCCCCACCCCTTCTTTTAAAAAAAATTATTTATGAGAGAGAGAGAGAATGAGAATGGGCTCTCCAGGGCTCTCTGCCACTGCAAACAAACTCTAGACACCCTTGTACCAGTTTGTGTATATGGCTTACATGTGTACTGGGGAATTGAACCTGGGTCCCTAGGCGCCTCACACAAGTGCCTTAACTGCAAAGCAATCTCTCCAGCCCCTAGAATTGAAATTCTTAATCCAAAACTTAAGAATATAAACTATTCAAATGCTTAAATGTTTCTTAAAACTTTTTTTTTTTTTTTTGCTTTTAGGTGTGGAGTATTATATATTCATCACCGATTAAAATGTTTTGAAAACATATTTTCCTGTTTTGGTGTGTGTGTGTGTTTTGTATGTGTAGGCCAGAGGCCAACATCAGGGGTTTCCTGTTCCCTACCTTATTTTTTGAGGTGAAGGTCTCTCACTGAACCTAGAGCTCAGCAGTTTGCTAGATTAGCTAGCCAGTACACACCAGGAATTCTCTTGTTTCTGCCTCCACTATGCTGGGGTTACAGGTGCCCAGCCATTGCATTGCCCAGTGTCTTACAGGGCTGCTAGGGATCTGAACTCAGTCCTCATGTTTGCATATAAGCACTTTACCCTCTGAGCCGTCTCCCCAGTGCCTTGAAAATGCCCTTGAGACGTTTTCTGGGAAAGGAGTGTAACTTAGTGTAGACCACTTACCTTACATATACAGGGTTCCTAGGTTTGGTCTCAGCACCAAAGAAGAAAAGGGGGGGCGGTTATGCACAGAAGTAGAGAAGATTGTATGATGGACTTCTTACTCCTCTGTTTATCAGCCTTGGGCTTTTATTCATTCCTTTCATCACCACCTCAGTAGATGATTTTTATAAGACTTCCAAATGTATGTATTACATAGTTTAGTGTACTTCCTTTATTTCAAACTACTATTAAGTATGAAATGGTCAGTTCTAAATACTTATATGCAGTTTACTTTTTATTTGGTTATTTACTGTTTAAAATTAGCAAAATATAGTATATTATACTTTCATAAAAGCATTATTTTTAATTGCAGGGAAAATTATAAAGTCTGTTCCTGGAAAACTAATGAAAGAGGTGAATATCAGACTTATTGATAACTTGACAGTAAGAACCTCTGTAAATATTGATCAATTTTGGCAGCTTTATACAATATTAAAAGTCGTAATCTTATTTTATCACAGAAAGGTCAACATTTGGAACCTTTCATCATGAATTTCATTAATTCTTGTGAATCTCCAAAACCCAAACCAAGTCGACCAGAGCTCACCATCCTCAGCCCCACCTCAGAAAACAACAAGAAGGTATTGGCTGTGGTGCTGAGGGATGAGCCAGATTTGCTGGGGAGGAGAGGAGCCAGGCACTGTGGTACATGCATACCTGCAATCCCCCCCGGCACTTGGACAGCTGAGGCAGCAGATTTGTAAGTTCTAGGCCAGCCTGGACTATATAGCAAGACTGTGTCTTAACATTCCTCAGAAAGTCAAAAACAGGACTGGAGAGATGGCTTAGCAGTTAAGACGCTTGCCTGTGAAGCCTAATGACCTGTTTGATTCCCCACTACCCTCATAAGCCAGATGCACAAGGTAGCACATGTGTCAGGAGTTCATTTGCAGTGGCTAGAGGCCCTAGGTTGTCCATATTATCTGTCTGTCTCTCTGCCCATCCATCCATCTATTTATCTATCTACCTACCTACCTCTCTCACATAAATAAATAAAATATTTTTTAAAAGTAAAAAACAACAAAGGGGCTGGGATTGCAGCTCATTGGTAGAGAATGTGCCCAGTGTGCTTGTGTTGAGGTTCTGGGTTCCAGCCCCAGCACCACCAAACAAACAGACAAACCGAAGGACAGCTTTGTGGAAGGAAGATGCATTGAATTTAAATTTTTGTTTGTTTGTTTGTTTTGCGGTAGGGTCTCACTCTAGCCCAGCCTGACATGGAATTCACTATGTAGTCTCAGGGTGGCCTCAAACTCACAGCAATCCTTCTACCTCTGCCTCCCAAGTGCTGGGATTAAAGGCGTGTGCCACCACACCCAGCAAATTTTGTTTTTACTTACTTATTTATTTTTATTTATTTGAGAGAGGCAGGTAGAGAGAGAATGGGTGTGTCAGGGCCTCTAGCCACTGCAAATGAACTCCAGATGCATGCGTCACCTTGTGCATCTGGCTTATGTGGGTCCTGGGGAATTGAACCTGGGTCCTTTAGCTTTGCAGGCAAGTACATTAATTGCTGAGCTATCTCTTCAGCCCAGGATGCATTTTTTCACATGGAGTTTTGGAAGCAGATCTTACACTTCCCTGTTAGAGTATTTTTGGTCTGTGTTGTTGTCTCAGTGCTGCTCATTAGGTGCAGTAAACTATGTACTTCTTCATTTCAACTTTCTCTTTAGCTTTTCAGTGACCTGTTCAAGAATAATGCAAACCGTGCTGAGAATACAGAGAGAAAGCAAAATCAGAACTATTTCATGGAGGTGTTGACTGTTGAAGGAGTCTACGATTACCTGATGTATGTAGGTAAGGCCCCAGTGGTTGTTCTTTATAAATTTAGCTTATGATGCAAATTAATGCTTTTGAACATTGCCCTGTGTTAGCTTTATGAAAGATGCTTCTTTCCTAAGATTTAATACATTGGTCTTGAGCTTATAGACTACTAGGATTGTAAGTAAATAACAAAATTGATCATCATTATTTGTGTTTTCTATGTTGGGAAATGTGCAACGTACCAATTTATCAGGAACAAGGTATTTCAATTGTTCTTCTCAGGACGAGTGGTTTTCCAGGTTCCTGACTGGCTTCATCATCTTCTCATGGGCGCACGCATCCTCTTTAAAAACACTCTTGAGATGTATACTGACTACTATCTTCAGCGCAAACTAGAGCAACTGTTTCAGGAGCACCGTTTGGTTTCTCTAATAACGATTCTCAGAGGTGTGTATTATATCCTGTCTATGTTTCATGTTTTGTTTCCTGAATGATAATAATTGGATATAAATGAATTTTTTTTTAACTAGCCTTTCTACTATGAAGAACTACTTTGTGCATAACTTTTAGAAACTTGGAGGAATATTTTTCTACTCTTTTCTTAAAAACTTTTCTTATTGACAGTTTCCATAATTATAGACAATAAACGGTGATAATTCCCTCCCTTCCTCTACTTTCCCCTTCACAAATCTACTATCTATCATGTCCCCTCCCTCTCTCAGTCTCTCTTTTATTTTGATGTCATCTTTTCCTTCTGTTATGATGGTCTTGTGAAGTGTTGCAGTCAGGTTTGCATTGCTGGTAGAAATCACCCGACCAAGAGCAGCTTGTGGGAAAAAAGGTTTATTTTGACTTACAGCATCGAGGGGGGATGCTCTATAATGGCAGGGAAAACTAAGGCATGAGCAGAGGGTGGACATCACCCCCTGGCCAACATCAGGTAGACAAATAGCAATAGGAGACTGTGCCAAACACCAGCAAGAGGACACTGGCTATAACACCCATAAACCTGCCCCCAACAATATACTGCCTCCAGGAGGCATTAATTTCCAAATCTCCATCAGCTGGGAACCTAGCATTCAGAACACCTACGTTTATGGGGGACACCTGACTCAAACCTCCACATGAAGGTAGTGCTAAGCACTGTAAGGACATGAGTATTCAGGCCAATTTGTGTCTGAAAGATTACATTGTAAGGAGTCCTACCCTTCCTTTGGCTCTTTCTGCTACCTCCTGTGCAATGGACCCTGAACCTTGAAGGTGTGATAGAAATGTCTCACTCCTCTGTCATATCTTCTCAGCACTATGTTCCCTTTTGAGTCATCCCAGTAATCACTGCCATCTGAAAAAAAGAAGCTCTCTAACCAAAAGTGAGAATAGCATTAATGTATGGGTATGAATGTTAAGAAAAGAGCTTATCAGGCAGTTTGGTGAGCATAACATATGCATTTAGCCAGATAAGAGTAGGTGTTACACTTCTAGGGCTCATGACCTCCCCCACCATAGGCTTTTTAAAAAAATATTATTTATTTATGAGAGAGAGAGAGAGAGAGAGAGAGAGAGAGAGAGAGAGAGAGGGAGGGAGGGAGGGAGGGAGGGAGGGAGGGAGGGAGGGAGGGAGGGAGGGAGGGAGAGAGAGAGAGAGAGAGAGACAATATATGGGTGTGCCAGGACCTCTAGCCACTGCAAACAAACTCCAGATGCATGTGCCACCCTGTACATCTGGCTTATGTGGGCAATGGGGAATTGAACATGGGTCCTCAGGCCTCATAGGCAAGTGCCTTAACTGTGAAGCCATCTCTCTAGCCCACCATAGTGGTTTCTTTTTTTTTTCCTTTTTTTTTTTTTTTTTTTTTGATTTTTCGAGGTAGAGTCTTGCTCTAGCCCAGGCTGACCTAGAATTCACTATGTAGTCTCATGGTGACCTTGAACTCACAAATATCCTTCTGCCTCTGTCTCCTGAGTGCTAGGATTAAAGGTGTGCACCACCATGCCCAGCCTTTTTTCTTTTTTGAGGAGATGGGGTCTCACTCTAGCCCAGGCTGACCTGGAATTCACCATATAGCCTCAGAGTGGCCTCCAAGTGATGGCAGTCCTTCTATCTCTGCCTCCCAACTGCTGGGATTAAAGGCATGTGACCCTATGCCTGGCTGGCCATAGGCTTTTGATTAGGTTTTCAGTGCTAGGCTTGTATTTCCTTCTATGGTATGGGCCTCCAGTTCAGTTAGAGAGTGGTTGGTTTCCCCCATAATACACATGCCACTGTTGCACCTGTTTTGTCATTTGGCCTGTCTGGCCAAACTTAAGGCTTGAAGTTTCATGGCTGATGACTTCTGTCTCCCATAGGGCTGTATGCAGTGCAGCTTTTTCCAGCTGTCTGTCAGCTGATCTATAGGGAGGAGGTTTTCAGCTTAGCCCCACCTTGATTTTTCAGTCACTTTTGTAGCCCAAGTATGTGGAGTCTTAAGCAGTAGGGTCTTGTCATCTGTTTATGATGGGAAACCAAGAGCCTTGGCAAAGGCCTGTAATGCTTTGGATGCATCAGGGACCTCCCTAGCCAAAAACTCACTGGAAGATATCCCATCCCTGGCACTGAAATTTTTCCAATAGCAGTCTATGGCTTCTGGGTGTGCCATTATCCATTCATTATCTTGAATTTTGATTAACCCTTTCCCACCTTTCTTTTACTCAGTCTCTTCCAATGACCTTTTTAAATTTTTTTTTTTGTTTATTTTTATTTACTTATTTGAGAGCGACAGACAGAAAGAGGCAGAGAGAGAGACAGAGGAGAGTGGGCACGCCAGGGCTTCTAGCCACTGCAAATGAACTCCAGATGCGTGTGCCACCTTGTGCATCTGACTAACATGGGTCCTGGGGAATCAAGCCTTGAACTGGGGTCCTTAGGCTTTATAGGCAAGTGCTTAACTGCTAAGCCATCTCTCCAACCCCCAATGACCTTTAATTAGGCCATTCCACCCCCCAGTAATCTGTTCATCTACTTACCTATATACAATACCATCCCCTTAAGTCTTTCCCTCTCCTTGTCCCTTATGACCCTATTCTAGCTTACAATGGGGAATTGAACATGGGTCCTCAGGCCTCTGCTAATGACTTTTACTTCAACTCACATACAAGTCTTAACATTTGTAGTTAGGATCCACTTATGAGAGAGAACTTGTGATGTTTGGCTCTCTTGGGCCTAGGTTACCTCACTTTTTTTTTGGTTTTTCAAGGTAGTGTCTCACTATAGCCCAGGCTGACCTGGAATTCACTCTTTAGCCTCAGGGTGGCCTTGAACTGATGGCATCCTCCTACCTCTGCCTCCTGAGTGCTGGAATTAAAGGCATACACCGCCACTCCTGGCTACTTTCTTTCTTTCTTTTTTTTTTTTAGATGCTATATTTTGTGAAAATACTGAACCTCGATCTCTCCAAGATAAGCAAAAAGGAGCAAAACAGACTTTTGAAGAAATGATGAATTACGTTCCAGGTATAATATCTGAATTATGTAATTTCATGAGCGTTTTACTTCTTCGAGATTGCAATGTGTAGTAATTATTGAAGGTAGTTGTCACTATGCACTTTCACCTTAAGTAGTAAGAACTGATTAAATTATCTCACTAGTTAAAAACAATTTATTCTTCTGTTGGTACCACTAATATTTTAATGTGTTTTGAGACAGGGTTCTACTCTGCAGTCCAAAGTAGCCTTGTTCTTGAGATAGTCCTCTTGTCTCAGCCTTCCTAAGGCTGAGATTGTACGTATGAGCCACACACACCTGGTTTATTGCCACAGATTAAGACAAGGCTGATTTTCCTCACATACTACCCAGATGATGATGATGATGATGATGATGATGATGATGATGATTATTTTTGGTGAATTTCAGGTCAGCCTGAGCTCAGGCTGGCCTTGAACTCACAGCAATCCTACCTCAGCTTCTTGAGTGCTAGGATTAAAGGTGTGCCTCACCAAACCTGGCACCTGACTGATTGCCTCCCAAGTGCTGCGATTGAAGGCGTGTGCCACCATGCTCAGCTCAGATTGGTTATTGAGACAGGGTTGTGCTGTGTAGCCCTGGTTGTCTTGGATGTAGAATATGCTAGCCTCAAACTTGTAAGGTTACCTGCTACCTCTGCTTCCTGAGTGCTGGAATTACCAATGTGCATCACCTCACCAGGCCATAAACATTTGTTGTTGTTGTATTTCCAAGTATGTATATACAACTATACTTAAGCATCATTTTAAGGTTTAAATTCTCTTGTTTTACCCAGTGGGTAATACAACATGTATGGTTTATATGCTGCAGTATTCCTCCAAGTGTACAACTCTGTGCATTGTGAGATTCTGAAAGGGGGATTAATGCTATATTCTCAACTTGACATCAATCTTGTTTGCAGGAGCTTCTTGCAGAAAATACAGATTTGGGAAACAATTGGGTGACAGTTTGCATATGATATCTTAGAAACAACAAAAAGTGGATATTTTCTTATTTGATGTAGCAAATATGTCACTCACAGGTTGTGTCTTTCTTGTGTAGACCTGATGGTGAAGTGTATTGGTGAAGAAACCAAGTATGAAAGCATTAGACTTCTGTTTGATGGCGTACAGCAGCCAGTGCTCAACAAGCAGGTAAATGCATAAAAGCCAGTGGACTAGTCTTGAGGAATCAAACCCAGGTCCTTACACTTTGCAGACTGGATGTCTTGTATGGGGTGTTATACTAAAAACACAAGTCGTCATAATTCAAACATTCAGGGCTGGAGAAATGGCTTACCGGTTAAGCGCTTGCCTATGAAGCCTAAGGACCCTGGTTCAAGGCTCAGTTCCCCAGGACCCATGTTAGCCAGATGCACAAGGGGATGCATGTGTCTGGAGTTCGTTTGCAGTGGCTGGAGGCTCTGACACGCCCATTCTCTCTCTCTTTCTCTCTTTCTCTCTCTCTCTCTCTCTCTCTCTCTCTCTCTGTCACTCTCAAATAAGAATGAACAAAAATTTAAAAAAAAAACATTCAGAAAGAAAAAAAACCTCCTTATTTGTGATACTGTTTTGTTTTTTAAATGGAATTTCTGTTTGTTTATTTATTAGAGAGAGAGAGAGAGAAACTGAGTGTGCCAAGGCCTCTAGCCATTGCAGATGAACTTCAGATGCATGCACCCTCTTGTACATCTGGCTTACATGGGCACTGGGGAATTGAACCTGGGTCCTTAGGCTTCATAGACAAACATCTTTACTGTTAAGCCATCTATCTCTCCAGCCTGATACTCTGTTTTTTATTGACTCTCATTTTTTTTCTTTTTGTCATTAATTTTGTTTAATATGTATCAAAGAAAATTTTAGATATATGGAATAGTCATGATAAAAAGTAAAATTTTTAAGTTTAGAGTAACTTTTTATTTCGGTTTTTCAAGGTAGGGTCTCACTGTTGCTCAGACTAACCTGGAATTCACTCTGTAGTCTCAGGCTGGCCTTGAACTCACAGCAGTCCTCTTACCTCGGCCTGCTAAGTGCTGGGATTAAAGGTGTGTACCGCCATGCCTGGCAGAGCAATTAACATTTTTATGAGTATAGTCTGTATATTCTGTTGAAATTTTAATACAGTTTCAAATTTATGTTCTGTCTGTTTCTTTTAAAATTTTATAGCCTGTACAGTAATACTATTTATGGTTGAGGCATAATAATAAAATGTCTTCATGCAAACATGTATACCTAACCATACATAGTAAGTATAAACATTATTGATAATGTTAAAGATATTTTACTGTTTGTTTTACATTGGTATTCCTGTTCCCTGCCTCCCCACTTTTAGTGATAATTACAGTCCTGAATTTTGTCAGTTTTACTGTCTAGTGCCTTAAATTTTATTATTTTTGCTGTAGCTTACCTATGTTTTGTTGGACATCGTGATACAAGAACTATTTCCAGAGCTCAATAAGGTAAACTGAAAAGCAGGTCTTTTATTTGTTATTCTCTTAATGGTATATGGACATTTTAATTAGAAACACAAAATTTAAGGAGACTGTTGGGATTGTGATCCTTTAAAAGGTGAGCATTCTCCACCATTTTTTTAAAAAAAATATTAATTTACTTGAGAGAATAGGCACTGTAAACAAACACCAGATACATGTGTCACTTTGTACATCTGGCTTTACATGGGTACTGGGGAATTGAATGTAGGTCCTTAGGCTTTACAGGCAAGAACCTTAACTGCTGAGCAATCTCTCCAGCCCTTAAATTTTTTACACATATCTTATTTCTGAAAGGGAGAGTAGGGGGGAGAGGGAGGGAGTGGAGGGAGGGAGGGTGAGTGTCACATAGAGAGAATGGACACACCAGGGCCACCAGGGCCTCCGGTCACTACAAACTCCGGACGCATGTACCACCTTGTGCATCTGGCTTTACATGGGTACTGTAGAATCAAACCCAGGTCCTTAGGGCTTTGTAGGCAAACACCTTAACTGCTAAACCTTCTCTTCAGCCTGGTTTTTAATATTTTCTTATTCAACATGCCCAAACGTACAGTAGATTTTGGGGAACAGGAACTGAATAGCCTCTCCTTGACTTCATTCCTTTCTAATAAGCAACACTGAATGCTGTGTAAATCAGACTCACATATTTTTTTTTCAAACAATTGGATATATGAATATAAGGACACAAAATGAATTGGAATTAGGACATGGTATTGTTACTATATTTAATCCAGAGGAGTTTGGATTTTTCTCTTCCATTCTGGCTATTCTCTTCAGTTGGATGAAAGAATAGTGAAACATGTTCAAGTCTATGGCAATGTAATGAAGTGTCACTTTTGTAGAGTAGGGAAACCAGCTTTGGACTGCTGATCTATTGCTTGTAAGTTTTCAAGTTTTATAAATGTAAAATGAGGGCAGTTTTAGACATTTTATGTTAAGTAACATTAGTCCGAGTACCAGGAAATTTTCAGCTCTGAGGCATTCATCAGGTCTGTCACCACATAGAAGCTATTCAGTTTCTCTTACTGTTTTTTCTGCTTTATATCATAGGTATTATTTGCTTGCATATGCCAGCAAATTTTTTTCTACTGCATGAGGGCTGTTTGGCAATTAATTCACAAATGAACCCTGTCCCATTGTCTTCTACTAAGTGGATTTATTTTTACTTTAGGTGCAAAAAGAAGTTACCTCCGTGACACCATGGATGTAAACGCTTGGATCTGGTATAGGATAACACTATACTAGTATTCTAGAAGTGTACTTTTTTCTTCTACTTTTGTATATTCTTATGTATATATATTATGTACTTCAGTGTTTGAAATATGTATATTTTTTGTTTTAATAAAGACTAACACAAATGCTAATAATAATTAAAAATGAGTTTTTATAGCTTTTAATTATTTTTTTTTTTGAGGCAGGGTCTCACTGTAGCCCAAACTGACCTGGAATTCACTATGTAGTATCAGGGTGACCTCAAACTCATGGTGATCCTCCTACTTCTGCCTCCTGAGTGCTGGGATTGAAGGCATGTACCATCATGCTTGGCTGAGTTTTATAGCTTTTTGTTTTATATTCTCCGAATTTTATTAGAACACATGTTACCTATTATTGGTGTTTTAAAAAATATTTTTATTTATTATTTATTTGCAAGAAGAGGGAGAGAAAAAAAAGAATGGGCACGCCAGGGCCTGCTGCCGCTGTAAGCGAACTCTAGACATGTGTCACTTTGTGCATCTGGTTTTACATGGGTACTGGGGAATCAAACCCAGGCCTTCAGGGTTTGAAACCAAGGGCCTTTACCTGCTGAGCCATCTCTCCAGCATGTATTATTGTTTTTGAAAGAGAAAACTCATAATCACCTTGGGGCAGACAGGTCAGGCCAACCATTTTTGTATTATGTCACTTTAATATGGTTTATATTTGTGTGGAGAAACAGTAGCTAGAGCTGACCTGCTATCTAACTTAATGCTGATAACATTTTCCTCTTTACCAATGTTCTAAATCTGCTAGCACTGGGATCTTGTTCTTTCCTATCTCTGTAATTTTGTTTATTAACCCAATCTATGTTTTTTTTTTTTTTGAGGTAGGGTCTCACTGTAGCTCAAGCTGATCTGGAATTCACTCTGTAGTCTCAGGGTGGCCTTGAACTCTCGGCGATCCTCCTACCTCTGCCTCCTGAGTGCTGGGATTAAAGGCATGCACCACCATGCCCGGCTTATGTTTTTTGTTACAGGAATCCAACCAGACTTAGCCACCAAATTGGAGGTGTACTTTTTTCTTTTTAAATTAACTTCAAAAAAAATTTTTTTTTAGTATTTATTTGTCTGAGAGAGGCAGGTGTGTGTGTGTGTGTGTGTGTGTATGTATGTATGTGTATATATATATATATATATATATATACACATACATACAGAGAGAGAGAGAGAGAGAGGGAGGGAGGGAGGGAGGGAGGGAGGGAGGGACAGAGACAGACAGAGAGACAGACAGACAGACACGGAGGGAGGGAAAGGGAGAGAGAATGGGCACACCAGGGCCTCTAACCACTGCAAACAAACTCCAGACACATATGCCACCTTGTGCATCTGGCTTTACGTGGGTACTAGGGAACTGAACCTGGATCCTTTGGCTTTGCCAATAAGTACCTTAACCACTCAGTCATCTCTCCAACCCACATATGGTTTAATTTAGTGGTTTGAAGTATGTCAAAATTGTGTGTTAACAGAATTCTTGTGGAAGAGTCCTAGGCATACATCCAGGTAAGTTAATTAAAATCTACACTAACCTGAGTGTTTTATTTTTAGGAAAATTTGGAACTTAAACCCTTCTCTACATTAGATTCTGTACATCAAAGCCAGAAAAGTTAAGTTTTCCTTTAAAATACTACTTTTCTTGGGGCTTTTACTTCCTCCTACCTTCTCACAGGCAGGAGGTCTTCATAATCTCTCCTCTTTCCTTCTCTCTCTTTGTTTGGCTTTTCGAGGTAGGATCTCACTCTAGCCCAGGCTGACCTGGAATTCCCTATGTAGCCTCAGGGTGGCCTTGAACTCATGGCAATCCTCCCACCTCTGCCTCCCCAGTGCTGTGATTAAAGGCATGCACCACCACACCAGACATCTTCTTTCCTTCTCTTAGTCAAATAGTATCTAAACTTAAAAAATTTATGTTTTGGGCTGGAGGGGTTCCTTAGCAGTTAAGGCATTTGCCTGCAAAGCCAAAGGACTCAGGTTTGATTCCCCAGGACCTACATTAGCCAGAGGCACAAGGGGGTGCACACGTCTGGAGTTTATTTGTAGTGGCTGGAGGCCCTGGAGTGGGCCATTCTCTCTCTTTCCCTCTTTTCCTGTCAAATAAATAAATAGTAAAATATTAAAAATGTTTATTTTTCTCAGTACCAGGAAGATGGCTTAGATAAAGCACTTGGGGTGCAAGCATGAGGTCCACAGTTTGGATCCCCAGCACCTGTGCAAATGTCATGAGGGTGTGGAGCCTGCCTGAAATTCCTGTCCTCAGGAGCTGGAGATGGAGATGGGATTCCTGAGACAAGCTGGCTAGCTACACAGTAGGCCATTCAGTGAGCTCTGGGTTCAACTGAGAGATCTTGCCTCAGCAACTAAAAGTAGAGAGCAATTGAGGAAGACGCCTGATATCCACATGTGCATGCATTTGCATGTGTGAGCACACACACACACACACACACACACACAGGCAAAAAACTTTAGCTTTCTCTCCTACTTAAAAATTGCATCCATTTTTCTTTTATTATTTATTTACGTACGTGTGTGTGCATGCGCATGCTTGCATGTGTGTGTTTATGGGTATGTTTGCCACTATGTATGTGTGGTGGTCAGGAAACAATATCAAGCTGTCTGAGCTACACTGTCCTTGAGACAGGGTATCTTGTCACTGCAGATGAATTGCTATGCTGCAAACGAATGTCAGGTTTAGCTGGCTCACTTGTTGTAAGGGAGGGTGGGATCACAGAGGCATGTGCCACTTTGTACCCAGCTTTACATGGGTTCTGGGGAATTGAACCCAGCCAGAAGGCTTTGCAAGCAAGCACTTTAACAACTAATCCATCTCCTCACCCCCTTTCCCAATTAAAAAAAATCTTTTAAAATTAATTTATTTATAACAGAGAAAGAGGCAGAGAGAATGGGTGTTCCAGGGCCTCTAGCCACTGTAAATTAACTCAATGCATGTGCCACTTTGTGCAGCTAGCTTACATGGGTCCTGGGGATTTGAACCTGGGTCCTTAGGGTTCTCAGGCAAGTGCCTTAACTGCTAAGCCATCTCTCCAGCTCCCCTTTTCAGTTTTGAAGTGGAAGAAGGCCATTAGAAAGGGTTTATGATCAGAAGCATACAAGTAGACATTGTCAAGAATTTTTCTTTATCCTTCAGTGGCAAGTGTCTGAGAGAAGAAACTACCACCAAAGACCAAGGATCATATGTTCAGTTTTATTTTTGGGACTCTCCAAATGCAGTGGTCTAGGGCCATTTCTGAACACTCCTGCATAATACATATACACACATACATATTTAAAAAAGGTTCTTTAAAAAATTATGTTCTAATAAGATTTCTTCCAATTTACTGGCCAAGCAAAAAAAAAAATATACTTCTGATGCACTCTTTGCTGTTGCGGACAGTCTCATGGTGTGTGTGTGTAGTGGATCTGCATGCATAGAACTGAAGGCCGCATTTTGCTGCCACCTCCGTGAACCCCGTAAACATTGGGATGCAAGCACCCTGTCCCCACACCTCTAGCAGCTGTGCTCAGGGTCTCGAGGGGAGGCTCCTGTTTCTGCTTAAATTTCTACTGCAGGGCTGAGCAGCTCACCTGGACCCAGCACCATCTTGAGTAATTGTTTGCTCTGTGGACAGAAATTTTTAACCATCTGGGAATTTCCTGAGCTTCTCTTCAGGTTCTGTGTCTTGCTGGTGCTTCCATGGCTGGACTTGAGAATGACTGACAGTGATTAAGTTTTGCGGCACAGTGACTTTAAACATCCTATGCATAACACATCTTAAAATCTTCTAGAACTCGGAATTTTCTCTAATGCTCATGGTGTGACTAGAGCGAGTGCTGCGCTGACATCCTGGGGAGGGGCGGTGCAGGATTAGAATTATAGTCTATTTTAGAAGGTTCTCCTCCAATGACACCTTCATGCTGGGAGGGAGGAAGGAAAGAGCAGAGGCGGGGCATATGGAGTCGCATAGAACTAACAAGAAGCAGAGCTCTCTGTCTGCACTGTGCTGCTCCTGAGCGCGTCTGAGCCCCCATTAGCTCTTGCTCTTCTGTAATGCAGACTGGTCCTGGCTCATGTCTTCTCTTCTTTCACCCCTTCCCCTTGACTGCCTTTGGCAGCTTCTGGACTTCCTGGCTATTTGCTTCAGTTTGCTGACTCATCAAAGGCACGTGGTGGTGCAAGACAGAATGCTGTCCTGTGTTTAGACTCCAACTCGGTAACACAGCAGGAGCCCAAAGGGAAAATGTTGTGGAGAGCAGCAATAAAGCCAAGTCTTGTTATCCATGAGCTTGGGTGTTGACAGTGATGAAGAGAGAAGACTTGATGCAGTGGAAAGAATATTGGATTCAAGGTCAAAAGGCCCAAGTCCAGGTCTTGAATCTGTCACTTTTGGCCATATGGCCTTGAACAAGCGTGCTGAACTTCAGTTTCCTTATCTGTCACAGTGGGCACGCAACACTTAGGTGCTGCCCCCTGCAAAAGGCTGGGAATGAAGCTGTGCGGAAGCTTTGTAAGCTTTTTTGTTGGAGACAGAGTCTCACTGTATAAACCTGGTAATCCTGCAACTTGTTATGTAAACTGGGCCAGCCTTGAACTTGTGGTAGTCCTCCTGCCTCTGCTCTGCCTCTGCCTCCCAAGTGCTGTGATTACAGGTGTGAGCCACTGCCTGGCAGTGGTGCAGCTTTGTGTAAACATTAAGTTGTTGATGGGTTTGAAATGGGTAATTGGAATAAACTGATTTTTGTGGTTTAAAGGTGTTAATCTAATTCGTTGTCATTTGGGTATGTAAACTAAATCTAGTTGGCTTTCCCCACAATGATCCCTTCCTGTTTAATTTCCCTTTCTGTCTGCTCACTAAGTGGCCGGCTCAAGAGCTGATCATTCTCTTGCACAGTGCTCTGGGCATCCGCTTCTTGGAGCCCATGAGGATGTCCAGCGCCGTCTCAAAGCCAGGTCCTAAGAGGCAGATTTCCATATCACTGCAAACAACAACAATGCAGTTTCACATCAGTGGTAAGGAGAATTTCTGCTATTGGTACAAAACAAGGATCACTGCCAAAAGTGAAAGAAATATCAAAAGAAGGCTTCCCTGGCAATAGCTTCCTGTAGAAAACTTGATCCGGCCTTCAACTGCTGGGTAAACTACTTTCATTTTTGAGATGTATTGAGAAACCACACTAATATCTTCGTCACCTGGAAAAAATACAGACATTATTTTACGTATCAGTTATCAACTAACAGTAAGGCAGTGGGGAGATGAGGAATAAAGTTTTTCTCTAAAGTCCCTTGTAATCCTAAAAGGGAAAAGACTTTTTCTGGGGGGTGGGTTTCAAGGTACTGTAGCCCAGGCTGACCTGGAATTCGCTTTGTGGTCTCAGGGAGGCCTTGAACTCATGGCAATCTTCCTGCCTCTGCCTGCTGAGAGCTAGGATTAAAGGCGTGCCCCACCATGCCTTTATTTTACGGAGAAAATGTCACAGAATGCTGGTGACTGTTTAAGTGCTAAGACTCAACTGCTTTTCCCTATTCCCATGTGAGATTCTCCCGGTGTTTGGCACTGGGCACTGGGTTGCAGTGGCACTGTCTCAGCAGTAAGGTTTGGCCTGAGAGGCTGACATCATAATCCGTGCAGAGCCAAGGGCGCTGGAGCTGTGTTAAGAGCTTCCTCGTTCTGCCTCCTCACAATTACTTCCACATGATTGATGGGACAGTGGAGGCTTCGTTTCCACAAGAGAATGAAGTACTGCTCACCTGTGGCTGTACAACACCATGAAGACACAACAGAATTTTTATTAACGAAAAATCACTCCAGTGCTTAGAAACAGAACTGCTCTTTTTTTCTGTGCAGCTCTCACCTTGGTTGTGTAAAGTTGGACTTTCTCACAAGCTGGGACCAAGCCATTGGCACTTCATTTACAGCACTCCTAGAGGCAATTCTTATTTTTTTCTTCATTGTCTCATATAGTTTATTTGCACAACAATGCAGTATTTCTAAAATTATCTATCTTAAATTTCCCCAGTAATTTTCCATAATCCTGTATTTATTTACTTTTGGTTTTTCAAGGTAGGGTATCACTCTAGTTCAGGGTGACCTGGAATTTACTCTGTAGTCTCAGGGTGGACTCAAACTCACAGCGATCTTCCTACCTCTGTCCTGAGGCAATTCTAACACACAGCTGGGGGAAGAGGGCGCTGGAGAGAGGGCTCAGCGGTTAGAGCACTTGACTGCAAAGCCTAACAACCTGGGTTCAGTTCCCCAATATCCATATAAAGCCAGCTGCACAAAGGGGTGCATGCAATCTGGAGCTTGTTTGCAGTGACTAGAGGCCTTGGTGTGCTCATTCTCCTTTATAAAATAAATACCTTGGGCCCAGGTCTTTCACACTATAGGAGCTGAGTTGGGATTTGAGGCTTGGTTTTATTATGGGATGGACAGAAGTGACTGCTGCCTTTCCAGGAAGGGTGGCCTTTTTTGGTCTGGCTGCCCCCTGTCCTCCTTGGGATGCCCACCATGGTAAGTCTGGGGAGGAAACTTGGTTGAGCTCCCCAGAGATGCTGAGAACCTGTGAGCATGTTGCTGTACGTGTGTGCTCTGTTGTGGGATATTATGCTTTCAACTGGATTTCCAAAAGTGAACTCTGTCATAACACCAGCCGACACTGGGTGTGGCTGCTCCGTTACCTTGCTCTACCAGCCCACTGTACTGAAAAGACACTTAGCCATCTACTACTATTCATAGCTGAGGAGTCTCAAAGAAAATTTGGGTTGCTGGGTATGTTGGCACAGGCAATCCTCCTACCTCTACCTCCCGAGTGCTGGGATTAAAGGCATGCACCCCCATGCCTGTCTCACCCTGAGATTATGTAATGAATTCCAGGTTAGCCTAGGCTACTGGGAGACCCTACCTTGAAATAAATAAAAAAAAAAAATTCAGGTTAGTTAGCACAAGGATTTTTTGATGTCCAACCTAAAGTTGCAGAGGTGTGACTTGTATAAATGCAAAACTTACACTTCAGAGTGAACACCTGCTTAGATGTGGATAGAAGAAATGGCTACTTTCTGCTTTGCCCTCCACAAGTCACCCCCCCTTCTTTGCCTCATTCTGTCGCAGAGTACCTCTGGGACAGGGAGAGAAAGACACTTACCAGAGTCATGTTTTAATAGCTCGTCTTTTATCATCCAGAATCCATCGCCTCCAGTGACCAGGTAGCTGGGGAGGACTACTTTATACACTTCATCTACTTTGAGAGGCTCGTAACTGGGCACGCGGCACTTGGTGCAGAGAACATCTAATTTGACCACTCTGTTCCCGGGTTTCTGGGAAAGATCATAGACTATATGGATTCCTAGAAAGAAATAAGGATTTTTGTTTGTTTTTTTTGAGGTAGTGCCTCACTCTAGCTTAGGCTGACCTGGAACTTGCTCTGTAGTCACAGGCTGGCCTCAAACTCACAGTGATCCTCCTACCTCTCTGCTGCCTGAGTGCACAGCTTATTTATTTATTTTATTTTTGGTTAGAAGTGAGGATGTTTTTATAATGGACTCAAAGGCACTTCTGCCTAAGAAAGGGATTTTGGCCAAGATGTGGAATTAGGGTACTAGTCTTGGTTCTCCTTTAGCTCAAACTTGAGTGAAACTTCATTAGAATGGAGGTGACTTTGCAACTTGCCTTTCTTGGCCTGAAGTGTATAAAGCCTCATCCTTGAGTCCCTCCAGATGTAAGAACCACTGGAGGGAAAATAGATGCTCAATCCAAATGGAAGGGTGATGTTTTTCCCAGTACTTTGCAATCCTTTTAATTAATTGGTCGAATGATGATTCAGTGGGTTAAAAAAATGTGAAATAGATGAGAGGTGCAGAGCATGCGTAACGGTTTTGAAGACTAATTTGGGATTGGATGCTTTCCACAACTCATACTGGTAGGGCATTTTGCTAGAGCACTGGAGACTACTGTTTCCTGGGCTGTCCCCTTGGAAAATGCTGGGTGCTGGGGTTACCCAGCGTAGAGGTTTGGTTATACATTCCCCCCATAAACTCATTTGTTTTGTATACTTGGCCCTCAGCTGGTAGCAATTTGGGAGGTGGAGCCTTATTAGAGGAGGTGTGTTGTTGAGCATGGTGTATAACCAGCTCCCCCTTGCCAGAGTTCAGCTCACTCTCCAGCTGCTGTTTGCTGTCCACCTTGGACTGGCGAGGAGGCGATGCCCAGCCTCTGCTCTACCATGTTTTCCCTGCCTTGTGAAGCTTCCACTGGAGATCGTAAGCCCTGGATCAATGCCTTTCTTCCATCAGACGCTTTTTCTTTATTCCAGCAACTCCCAAGGTAGCTAATGCCCTTCAAACAGCAGGCCAGGATCTCCTGCTGCACGTGCACAAAACCAACAAGTGTGTTGTGCAAAGGAAGGGCTCTCCAAAGCCACAACACCCTCAAGTGGGGCCATGAACTAAAGTGAAGAAATGAAAGCATGTATTATGGCCCATAATCCCAGTATTTCAGAGTTAAGGTAGGAGGATCACCATGAATTTGATGCCAAGATATGTTACATAGCTTGAGGCTAGCCTGGACTACATATTGAAACACAGTCAGAAAAAGCAAAATGAAGTCGGGTTTTGTGAAGCATGCCTGTAATCCCAGGAGTGGAGGAGGAGGAGGAGGATCAGATGTTCAAGGGCCAGCCTCAGCTGTATGAGACTGTCCAAACAAAATGAGTAGCTACATAAGATCCTGTCTATACACAAGTAAAATAAGTAAATAAAATGAGGTCAGAGTATGGTTTTGGAGTAATTTAAGATTAGGATTAACTCATTGGATTGTGGAATTAATTGGAAAACCAGCATTTCAGAAGCTCTAGAAACATAGCTCAGGGGTAAAGCACTTTCCTAGCGTGAGTGAAGTGTTGAGTTCCATTCCCAGCACCACAAAAAACAAGATAGGGCTGGGGAAATGGCTTAGCAGTTAAGGCATTTGCCTGTGAAGCCTAAGGACCCTGGTTCGATTCCCCAGGACCCACATAAGCCAGATGCACTCTGTCTGGAGTTCCTTTGCAGTGGCTGGAGGCCCTGGTGTGCCCATTCTCTCTCTGTCTGCCTCTACTTCTCTCTCTCCAAAAATAAATAAATAAATAAATAAAAAGTTCTTGGATGTTTGCCCTGACATGTGTTTGATTCCCAGCACCACCATTGCCCCTCCCTTCCCAAAAAAGAAGGAAAAGAAAAAAACAGCACTAGCTGTCCTGGCAGTAAGGGAAACAATTCATTTATGATCAGTCAACCCTTAGCACAGTGCAAGAGAAAGCACATCAGAGGTGGAGCTCTTGCCCCACTCCCAGGGAGATGAGTGGGGTACTGCTCGGACCACCCTTTCTGCTTCCTTTGAACCCTGACAATGGAATTAGTGAGTATAACAGTGGAAGGCAATTTTTTTGGTCGGGGGGGGGGTTCTGTCCTGGAACTCAATAATCCTTCTGCCACAGCCTCCGAAGTGTTGGGATTAAAGGCATGAACCAACCCATACGGCTTTAGAAAAAATAATATGATTTTGGGGCTGGAGAGATGGCTCAATGGTGAAAGGCATTTTCTTGTAAAGCCTGATGGTCCAGGTTAGATTCCCTAGTACCCACATAAAGTCAGACACAAAGTGTCTGCATGCATCGGAATTCCTTTGCAGTGGCAAGAGGCCCTGGTGTGCCCATACATGTTTTTTTTTTTTTCCTCTCTCTAATTGCAAATAAATCAATACAAATATATTTTTTTAAAAATCATTATTTAAACAAAGTGGGTTCAGTGCTTATCTAAGCAAGGTTTCAACAGGAAGTCCTCCTGGCAGCTGACTTGCTTGGTGTTTCTGATGTCCAAAAAGACTTGACAGATACTTTGTATCCCACTACTAGGGGGTTGGTCTCTAAGAGACAGTGTTTTGTGGAGGAAAACCCAAACAAGTCTGGCCACAGAGGTCATGGTGAGTGGGGAGCGGGGACAACTCACGTCGCCTTGGACAGCTGGCCTGCAGTGTGCCACTTACCGCCCACCTGCAGGAACTCTCCTGTGGACTGGCCGTAGCGACGCACGCTGTGCTCAAAAGCCTTCTTCAAGGTGGAGCCTTTTAGTTGGACCAGGTCAAATGTGCCCCCGAAGGGCAACACGGCTGCCAGATTCTCCCAGGTAATTATGCCTGAGAATCACAGTGAGGCAAGAAAGGAAGGAACTTAAGACTTACACACCACCGGCTCCCTCTGGCTGAGGGGATAGAGAGGGTGCTCAGAGCATGTGTCTAAAAAGGGGGAGTGGGCTGAGAACTTCCACCCTGCTATTCGCCACTGGGCGAGGGCTCAGGAGCTAAAAAGGACATCGGCTCAGAGACCCGTGACACAGTCGTGCATCTGTTGGCTTGACTGGATCTTCAGTAGGCCATTCAGCGTTGCTCAGTTCTGCCGGACAGGCAGTAGGTCCTGACATGGGCTTTATACTGACGGGCTTTCACAGCATATCACAGAGGGCTGCAGGAACGTCTGAGACAGTTACTTCATGGATTAGTTTTAACATACACAATCTTGGGCATCTGCAACTCTCCTAAGATATGTATTTGGTATGTCTTTCCTAGCATAGGAGATTGGCAGTTCTGTCTTTCTCCTTTTCCAGATGCCAAGGGGAAAGCTGTTAATATTTTGCACAGAACAGCAACAAATTAGTATTTAGCTTTGCAAGTCAGAAATTTAGGCAAAGCTTGGGTTTGACTAACCTGAACTGTTGTACGTGTGTGTGAATACACAGGAGAACACATGTGTGTCCTCTAGTCAAATCACTGAACTTGGGCTGGGGCAATGGCTTAGCAGTTAAGGCATTTGCCTTGGAAGCCTAAGGACCCAGGTTCGATTCCCCAGGACCCATGTAAGCTGCATGCACAAGGGGTTGCATGCGTCTGGAGTTCATTTGCAGTGGCTAGAGGCCCTGGTGCACCTATTTTCTCTAACTACCTCTCTTTTTCTCTCAAATCAATAAAATAATTTTGAAAAAAAAAATAATTGGACTTGAGTGCAGACAGCCAAGGCCAGCTGAGCTGCCTGTGGGTACAGACCCCCAGTGAGAAAGCACGGCAGAGACAAGATAGCGACTAAGGAAGCCGGGCCCGGGGAACCTACCATTGTTCTGCTCATCAATGGGTGACCGGATGCCTCCTCCATTGAAAATGCACATGGATACGTGGTTCCAGAACATATCGTCTGGGTGTCTAAGGTTGTTATTAATCTGTAACAGTACACAGAACTACATCAGTTAATTTGGGTCTTCCTCCTCAGGATGAGTTCCAGAAATCTGGTTATCTCTGGTGAGAAAATGAAACTTCTTTTCCCCTGCTCTTGGGTCCCCAGGTATTTCTCAACTATAATTGGAACTAATTGTATCCGGTGTTAGTCATATGCAACAATTATTAGCCTATCTTCTTCTTTTCTTCCCCCTTTAAGATAAGGGTTTCACTCTAACCCAGGCTGACCTGGAACTCACACTGATCCTCCTCCTGCCACGAGATTGCTGGGATTAAAGGCGTGTACCGCCACACCCCGCCACACTATCTTTTGTCAGTCTATGTATCCTCTTATTCGTCAGAAGCAAAAGCATACTGGAACCAGTCCCATTCTAGATTCAGAAACAGTGCTCGTTAACCCCTCTGTCCACCAGGCTAGGGGCCTTAACAAAATGTTCTCTTTGGCCATAGCCTTTGCACCATTATGGCTCCACTGTGGACAGCCTCCTCCTGGTCCAGAAAAACCACAGTCCTCAATCCAGTCCACAATCTGCCTCAGGCTAGTCAGCCAAGTTAGCAAGAGGCACAGGGACACCCTAATGAAACTAGGGAGAATCAGGCTCATTCATTTAAAAAAAAAAAAAAAAATCTCCAAGGTCGGGGAGAGAGAGAACGAGAATGAGCACATCAGGGCCACTGCAAACGAACACCAGATGCATGTGCCACTGTGCATCTGGTTCTACATGGGTAGTGGGGAATCGAACCTGGGTGATTAGGCTTTGCAGGTATGCACCTCAACCACTGAGCCATCTCTCCAGCCCTCATTCTTATTTTCTTTTACATATATATGTTTAATTACAATAAATAAAGTGCATACTTTTAAATTTAAAATAGCACAAAAAGTAAAAATTTATGTCATGTCTTTAACAGAGAGGTAAGTGCTCTTAGCAGCCTGGGTGTTTCTAGATCCTTCTCTAGACAGTTCTCTCTGGGTGCTTCTCTCTTACTGAATGCATGATGCTGAGGAGCCTTGGGGGCCATGAGTCCATTGGTGTCTGAGCAGGTGACCTAGGCTCAGCATGGCCCCAGGAAGCCACCTTGGCCCCAGAAGAGTGCTTCCCCATGGGTGATTTTGCTGTGGCCAGAGACTTTATCCTTTATATTGTTGTCATTCTATGCTTGCGGTTCCAGCGACCTGAGGCTGTATTCTCTGGAGCCAAGAGGACAGATGGGGAAAACCAGTGTGGTCACGTTAAGTCTGAGCAGAAGTGTTTCACATGCTCTGCGACAGCTGCATAGCTGGGGAAGACATCTAAGCAGGGCATCTTAAAGATTTGGGTGCTAATAAAGAAATAATAAAGTGACGGTCACCAGATATCTTCCAGCCCTTTGTCATGGTGCTCAGTCTGAAGTCAGCCAAGCTTTTGTCTGGACACTAAACTTGTTTAAAAAAAAAAGTCCCTAGTCCTGCTGTCTCTTTGTCCCCAGGTGTGTCTTGTCTTTCATCTCCACCCACCCCCGGCAGGCCCTCTGCCCTGCGGAGGACTCACCATGGCATCACAGATCAGGTTACCCATGTTGCACTCTCTAAAGCGGCATGACTGGGTGGAGCCATCCAGGTAGACGATGGTTTTCCCCAATTCCTGCCTAGAGTAGTTATCTAGCTTTCTCCTCCATTGGTCGATATCTGCTTTGATGCTCAGATCTAGAATTGAAAAAGCAAGAAGGACATTGGAAAGGTGATGTGGGGGTGGGACAGGAGCTTACCCTTCAAGCACATCTCTAGTGGGTAACTTCTGGAGAAGAAATCAAATCTCATGTGGCTTACCTGTGGTGAGTATTCACTTCCTTTCCTGTGTGTGTGCACATTTCAGGCTTGGCCATGAACTTTCCACAGGGATGTCTATTGTACTGCCTGGTGTGAGACCTGGACTGCATCTCTGTGCAAGGATGTGATGAGCTTTTTCATCAACTCACCACAGCCGGTGAGTACCTGTCAGCGGTGGCACTGGCAGTGCCACGAGGGGTTCTGAAAGGCCCAGGGCCAGTACAGATGCCCGCTTGGGGGAAGAGTGTTCTAGGTTTCCTCCCTTTCTGGCCACTGAGAGCCAATGTCGTGACTATAGGCTTTCCTGGGCACGATGGTACTTCAGTGTCTTTCCTGGCCATGTTTAACAGAAAAGGGTGGTGAGGCTAGAGAGATGGCTCAGCAGTTAAAGGCATTTGCCTGCAAAGCCTGGTGGCCCGGGGTTCGATTCTCCAGTACTCGTAGAAAGCCAGGTGCACAAAGTGGCACAGGCATCTGAAGTTCGTTTGCATTGGCAAGAAACCCTGGTGAGCCCAAACTCATTCTCTATTCTGCCTCTTTCTCTCAAGTGAAGAAATAAAAATATTTTAGAAAAGGGTGGTGAGAAAAAGGGGTGTGATCATGCATACTGTTATGAAAGTGGAAATCCACTTGTTAAGGCACAGTGGCATACACTATAATCCCAGTCCTTAGAAGGCTGAGGCAGAAGGATTATGAATTCCAGGCCAGCTTGAGCAACATAAGGAGACCCTGACTCATAAAGCAAAACAGAATAAGAAGAAAAAAGAAGGAATTCTTTATCTGATGACTGGAGAAGCCGAGGCCAACTTCGTCTGGGCACCTTGCCCTCAGCACGCTGCCCTGGTCAGCAGGTGAGGACTCGAGCCCTGCTGTGCTTAATTTGAGCAGCTTAGCTTCAGTAGTCAGCTCTGCTCTGGGCAGGAGCTGAGAGTGTCTCTTGTTTTGCAAGGTCAAGTTTTTAAACAGCAGAAGCCATGGTGCATGGCATTTGGAAAAACAAATGAGGATTTGGACATTAGAAGCTTTAAATTTCCTTATCCATGAAGAGAGTAATAAACTCAAGGGAGAAGCTAACTTCTTCAAAAGTATCGTGCCTTTCCTGAAACAGTTAAAAAAAAAAAAATGATGAAGGGGCGAGGAAAGCCTAGCCACCTAGCTTTTGGATGGTGGAACCTTCCCCAGAATTTCACACACCTTCAGGAATGCTGCTGTTGAGAAGAATGGGATTTCCGTGCGAAGTGATGACATTCCCTTTCTCATCGAACTCGACCTTCAAGTAGCCCAGGTATTTGCCAAAAGCGTAGGCCTGGACTACAGGAACCTTCCGCCCATCATCAGAGGTGACTATGAATGGGTACTTCCCTTCAGGCTTCTCTGTGGAGGGTGGATTGCCTGAAACACAAGAACCAAAGCCCATCAAGTCCACCTTTGCACACTGCACTGCAGGCCACTGGCCGGATGACGGTGGATTTTAAACTCATGATTTTCCAGCGGCTGTTCTACATGGCTGGCCTATCAGAGCCCTGCTGGGGCATCTGTTCCAGTTTTCAAATGCCCTTTTGGTGCAGGAATCTTGCTGTTTACTTACTCAGCAGGCATTTACTAAGCTATTCCTAAGTCCAGAGCATTGTGCCTGGTGATGTGAACCACACAAAAATGAGGGATGGTGAGATAGATGGCTTAGTGGTTAAGGCACTTGCCTGTGAAGTCCAAGGACCCAGGTTCAAGTCCCCAGTACCCATGTAAAGCCACCCAAAGTGGCATATGCATCTGGAGTTCATTTGCAGTGGATGGAGGAGGCTCTGGAACACCCATTCTCTATCTACCTCTTCCTCTCTCTCTCTCTCTCTTTCCCTCCCTCTCTCTCAAATCAACAAAATATTGAAGAAAATTTAAAAAAGGAATACCATGCATGCCTTTAACCCCAGCACTTAGGAGGTAGAGGAAGGAGGACTGCTGTAAGTTCAAGGCCAACCTGAGACTACAGAGTGAGTTCCAGGTTAGCCTAGGCTAGAGTGAGACCCTACCTTGAAAAACCAAAAATAAATAGACAAAAAAATGGAATATTGCTGTGATTATCCAATCACCCTAGCTCTGGCTCTGTCCCTTTTACCTAGGTGGATTAGCTAGCCATGCTATCTTTTTAAAAAATATTTAGTTTTGTTTATTTATTTGACAGAGAAAGGGGGGATGGGCATGTGCTAGGCCCTCCAGCCACTGCAAATGAACCCCAGATGCGGGCGACCCCTTGTGCATCTGGCTAACATGGGTCCTGGGGAATCGGACTTGGGTCCTTTGGCTTTGCAGGCAAGCACCTTAACTGCTCAGCCATCCCTCAGCCCCATGCCATCTTATTGTGCTTCCATTTCCCTGCTTATAGAACCTTCCTGCCTCCACCTCCCACGTGCTAGGATTCTAGGTGAAATACAGGCAAGGAAACTGAAAGGAGTGCAGTAAAATCCCCAATCCGCAGGACTGTCAAGACAAATGTCTAAATTCCCCCGCACGGTGCTGGATAGACAAAGTCAGCGTAGAGTAAATGCATGTTTATATTCTAAGGTGAAGGCATTCTCTAGAGACCCTGAACACTTAAGAGCTACTATCCTGAATGGGAATGACAGAGCTATCCTTGGATGTTGCTGCTAAATTCTCAGGTACCTTTTGGAAGCGTCACATTGACTCTGGACACCAACCAGCGCAGGCTCCATCTCACAGTGTCGCAGGGAGAACTTGGGAGCCATTCCTCAGCGAGAAGCCTCCTACACACGTGTCTGCCTGAGGGCAGGAGTGTGGCCATGCAGGAAGAGGCATGGTGCCTGGCACCTCACCATTTGTCTTGTGTAAGTTCCTTAGCAGCACCCCTCTTCCATGCATACTGTGTTCTTTATTTTGTTTTTTCTTTTTTTTAAAAATTATTTATTTATTTATTTGAGAGCGACAGACACAGAGAGAAAGACAGATAGAGGGAGAGAGAGAGAATGGGCGCGCCAGGGCTTCCAGCCTCTGCAAACGAACTCCAGACGCATGCGCCCCCTTGTGCATCTGGCTAACGTGGGACCTGGGGAACCGAGCCTCGAACCGGGGTCCTTAGGCTTCACAGGCAAGCACTTAACCGCTAAGCCATCTCTCCAGCCCTTGTTTTTTCTTTTGAGACAGGGTCTCACTATGTAGCATCAGGCTGGACTAAATCTTGTGATCCTCTGGTCTCAGTTGACTCTCAAATGCTAGGATTACAGATGTATCTGACTTGTAATGCATAGCTTACTTCTGTGGAGACAATGGCATAGTTTGGGCTGTTTGGATCAAAGACTACGAACTCTTTTTACCTTTGACCCCAAGACTATTTCTGTTACCTACACCACTATATACATGATCAGCCTTCTCTAACATGTTTCAGAAGGTCCAGAAAACAGCACATGTTGGTTACACACATGGAACAGTTTATGAGAGTTATGGGTTATATCACATTTAGTCCCCCAAGCTTCCCACGAGGTTGGCTATATTATAACTGTACTGGGACTGGAGTGATGGCTTAGTGGTTAAGGTGCTTGCCTGCAAAGTCTAAGGACCCAAGTTCCATTCCCTAGTACCCAGGTAAGCCAGATTCACATAATGGCACATGCGTCTGGAGTTTGCAGTGGCTGGAGGCCCTGGTGTGCCCATTCTCTCTCTTTCTCTCTCTCTCAAATAAATAAATAAAAACAAAACATACAAAATTTACGTGCAAGCCAGGTTTCTGCCTTTGTGTCTGGATTTCTGGGCCTCTCTACCTATGACAAGCCAGGGTGACATGCTACAAGGAACCCATCCCCGCCCTACCCTATGCCTGGAGCAGCCCCTTTCCTGCGCTACAACCAGTGGGTGGAGCAGGAACACTCCAACTACAGTTCCCAAGGAAAATACAGCTCCTTCCAACTTTCATGCCCCATTTTTTCTGGCACAAGCCGTGTGTAGAGTAACAGGGAAGAGGATCAGTTATCAAACTCCTTCTAGGTGCTTCTATCTTGTCCCGGCAAGGACAAGCCTGCTCTTCATTTCAGGGGCCAGAGGTTCCTCTTCTATGCAGACGTTTGGGAAGGTGCAGTTCCTCCAAATGTCCACAAGATGGCAGAGAACACCCCACTCAGGAGGAAAAAGCACTAATAGGTAGCAGAAATCCGGCAAGAGAATGGCAAGCCTGACTTTTGTTCTGCCTTGCATAAGAAATATCCAAGCTTAAATAGAATGTAAAAGTTAGCAACCTGACAATCCTGTCAAATGCCTCACTAGCTCTGCCTGTACTAGCAAACAGGAGTAGCAAACCCTGCTTTCATCTGACAGCAGCACTCCCCAGTGCAGAAAGGCCAGGATGTTCCTTTTTCAAGAGCAAAAGATGTGTCAAGGGCATTTCACACGGGCTTAATCGGGAGCTGGGAAGCTGTGCCCCTATGGCTGAGACAGTTGTTGGCACAGAAAATGTATGAGTTCATATTTTGCACACCATCCTATACTATCCAGCCAAAGACCTAACTTTTCAAAAAAAATATTATTTATTTATATATTTGCAAGGAGAGGGAGAGAGAGAGAATGGGTGCACCAGGGCCTCCAGCTGCTGCAAATGAACTTCAGATGCATGCACCACCTTTTGCATGTGGCTTTACATGGGCACTGGGAAATCAAACCCAGGTAGTCAGGCTTTGTAAGCAAGTGCATTTAACCATGGAGTCACCTCTCCAGCCCCAGTTTATTTATTTATTTATCTTTAGAGATAGAGAGAGAGAGAGTGAGAGAGAGAGTGAATTGGCATGCCAGGGCTTGCACCACCTAGTGGGCATATGCAACTTTGCACTTGCTTCACCTTTGTGTGTCTGGCTTACATAGGATCTGAAGAGTTGAACAAGTTAGGCTTCATAGGCAAGCACCTTAACTGGTAAGCCATCCCTCCAGGTCTTTTTATAAAAAGTTTATTTTTATTTTTATTTATTTATTAGAGACAGAGAGGGCGGGGAGAGAGAGAATATGAGTGTGCCAGGGCCTCTAGCCACTGCAAATGAACTCCAGATGTATGCGCCACTGCACATCTGGCTTTATGTGGGTCCTGGGGAATCGGACACTTGGGTCCTTTGGCTTTGCCGGCAAGCATCCCATAGGGTGACATTAATGGATAATCCCAGGACAGGGTCAGGTCATCTGCTGGTATGCTCCACACCATGCCCTTCTCCTCCCTTCATAGCATGCTTCCTTAGTACCTATGTTGTCATTCATTTGCACACTCACTTGCATAATTTTGGGAATGTTTTCTTCTTCCTTTTTTTTTTTTAAAAATTGTAAACAGCTCAAATGTTTTTCTTTTTTATATTTATTTATATTTGAGAGAGAGAGAGAATGGGCATGCCAGAGCTTGTAGCCACTGCGGATAAGCTCCAGACACATGCAACAACTTGTGCCTCTGGCTTACATGGGTACTGGGGAATCAAAGCTGGGTCCTTAAGCTTCGTAGGCAAGCACCTTAACCACTAAGACAACTCTTTTTTTTTTTTTTTTAAGGCATTTTTGAGGAAGGGTCTTACTCTAACTCAATCTGATGAACAATTCACTCTGTAGCCCTAGGCTGGCCTTGAACTCATGGCTCTCCTCCTACCTCAGCCTCCCTAGTACTGGGGCTAAAGGTGTGTACTACCACACCCAGGTTTACTTGTGTCTTTTTGCAATGACAATCTGATCAAGGTCAAGACCCCTCTAAAGACAAGTTCCAGGGGGGTCAGTCAGTGGTAACTATCTCCAGGGCTGTCTAGCACATAGTTTGTACTCAATAAATATCTGTGGAGTGACTTATGTTTCGAATATATCTTCTACAGTTCCTGTATTTTAAACAATCCCCAAAGCAGCGGTGGGGGCTTTAAGATGTGGCTGGAGCTCAAGGCTCTGCTCCCACGAGCACACTCATGTTATCGCAGGCGGGGCTTGTTGTGTCAGTAAGTCCAGCACGCTCCTGCTCCTCCTGCACTTTCTCTGGCCATATGATGCCATGTGTCACCTTAGGAGACAGCACAAAGCCCTCACCAGGATTGGCCTCTCGATCTTGGGCTTTCCAGCCTCCAGAGAATCATGACTTGCACTGTTGGTAAACTACTCAGAATGCGGTGTTCTGGTTGGTAGCACACAGAGAGCCAAGACAGTAACTCTACTTGAGCACGTTAGCAAATCCTTTCTCATAGGTCATCCAAAAGTTTTATGCTTTCCTTGTGATAGCATCTATGTGCAGGGGCCAGCGATGTCTGATATCAACCCCCGCTCACTGACTCTCTTCAGTTCAGCTTCCTCATCTTATTGAACCTGGTGGGCGGGTAAAGAAAAGAGCCCGAGTGGAGGCTGGGAACTGAAAGCACGGAATCCTAACCACTAGGCCTCCCGGGAAGCAGACCTGGGAACTGAGAGCAGCTAACCCTAACCACTCACTAGACCATCACGGGAGGTAGAGCCTGGGAACCTAGAATGGATTTTGGTGTTAGTTCAGTTTCATTCCGGTCTCTTGACCTTGGGAAAGATGCTTAGCCTCTAACTTTTTGTTTGTTTGTTTGTTTCAAGGTAGCGTCTCATTCTGGCCCCGGGCTGACCTAGAATTCACTAGGTAGTCTCAGCTGGCCTTGACCTCACACTGACTCTACTGCCTCTGCCTCCCAAGTGGCGGGATTAAAGGCGTGCGCCACTATGCCCAGCTTCTAGCTTCTAATTTTGACTCTAATCACGTGGCCTAAATTTGTAAAACAAAGTATTTGATCAGTGGCTTAAGCCCACGGTGGTTTAACTTCAGCTCAGCTATTGAGTTGAAGCCATCTCTGGGTGCTGAAACTCAGCTCTGTGATTCCTGACACTCTGTGATAATCAGGACACACGGAAAAGACGGCTGATCTGAGGACTTCGGAGTCCAGCCCCGCCTGGCCCCTCCAGGCCTCTCATCACCCCGGGTGTCTCATGTGAGGGAAGCTCCAGTGTTGAGGACAAGAGAGTTATAGGGGGGAAGAGACTCCATCCCTCCTCGTATCCCTTTCTCTCCTTTGCCGTGGCCCAGTCAAGCAAGGCCAGCACCAAGAGGAGTGAGTCACGGTCTCTTCGCCCGGCCCAGAAAGCTTGCTAGCCCTTACTCTCCCCATGGGCTCCTTTACTCCCTCCAGCTCCCCACATGGCAGGAGCTCCCTGAAGTTTCTTTTCCCTCTTTTTTTTTTCCCCCATGGTTTTTCCAGGCCATCCACGTGGGATCTCTAGCCACTTGGGTGCCTTTCCTTGGCTGTGTACTTCCCTCAATAAATATAATAATTTAATAAAATAAATAAATAATTGCTTGAGGGATATTTAGAGAACCAGCTCTATATGTGGAAGAGTGTGAGGGAGATATTCTTAGAACAGATAACTACCATATTTGCCTTCGACCTCTATGTTCCAAGTCCAGGTCTATGAATATTTTACCTCATTTAATCCCTAAGACAGTTTTCTTAGGTAGCTATACCACTGCCACCATTTTCAACAAAAGGAAGCTCAAGCTCAAAGTGTTCAGTAACTTGTCTAGTTTTAGACAGACATCATAACTGAGCAGGAAAGAACTTGAGCCTGGGCTGGAGAGATGGGTTAGCAGTTAAGGTGCTTACCTGCAAAGGCACAGGAGCTAGGTTTGACTCCCCAGGACCCATGAAAGCCAGATGCATAAGGTAGCATGTGTCTGGGGTTCGTCTGCAGTGGCTGGAGGCCCTGACGCACCCATTCTCCCTCTCTCTCTCTCTGCCTCTTTATATCTATCTCTCAAATAAAAAAAATATTTTTTGGGGGGGGTTTTCGAGGTAGGGTTTCACTTTAACTCAGGCTGACCTGGAATTCACTATGTAGTCTCAGGGTGGCCTCGAACTCATGGTGATCCTCCTACCTCTGCCTCCCGAGTGCCGGGATTAAAGGCATGTGCCACCATGCCCGGCAATAAAAATATTTTTTTAAATTAATTAATTTTTTTTTAATTAATTATTTTTTATTGACAACTTCTATTATTGTAAACAATATCCCATGGTAATTCCCTCCGTACAGGTTCTTCTTCTTTCTTTCTTTCTTTTTTTTTTTTTTTTTAAATTTTATTTATTTATTTATTTGAGAGCTACAGACACAGAGAGAAAGACAGATAGAGGAAGAGAGAGAGAGAATGGGCGCGCCAGGGCTTCCAGCCTCTGCAAACGAACTCCAGACGCGTGCGCCCCCTTGTGCATCTGGCTAACGTGGGACCTGGGGAACTGAGCCTCGAACCGGGGTCCTTAGGCTTCACAGGCAAGCGCTTAACCGCTAAGCCATCTCTCCAGCCCAATAAAAATATTTTTAAAAAAACCTGAGAAATTGAGTCTGTAGGAGTCCCAGCTCTTTCTATAATCCCAAGTCCCATCCCAGTGAGAGTCAGAGAGATGAGATCCTATGGAAGACCATTACACAGCAAAGCTGAAGAAGCTCAAAGGTCCATGCTGTGATGGAATCGGTGCCTCGGACTGTGACAGGCCCACCTCGTTGTAAGTTTCCCTTCTATAACTCTGCCTCAGTGATGGACCTTAACCGTGGCTTGTTCAGTCATTCTTTTCAGATTTTGGCTTTTGATAGAGCATTTCATCTCGGAGAGCAGCTTTAGCAGACATAGGAAAGCTTTCAGTGTTACGGGGTTGCAACACGACCTGGCTTTGCTCCGGGAGCAGGCGCTGAGGCTGGGCGAGGAGCAGGCGCTAAGTGAAAGGACCTGAGCGGATGACCGCTGGAACGAGCGAGTCCCTGCTCTCACGGTGGTCAGAATCACCCAGCCAGATCCTCGGTGAGGCCAGGGGTCACACCTCTGCCCTTTGGCTCATTCCCCAGTGCACTTAATAAACCGCAGCTGTCAGCAGTCCTTATCAAATGCCCAAGGAAACAGTTGTCCCTGCGGGTCTTTCCCTGGCCGGTGAATGTGGCAAACTCTAAGGTCGTTTCCTTGCTTGGAAGGACAAGATTATCTAAAGCTCAGCTTCCTTTCTCCTTCTCTTCCTCCTCCTCCTCTTCCTCTTCTTTTCCTCCTTCTATTTTGTTGTTTTGAGATAGGCTCCCGTGTAGCTCAGGCTGGCCTAGAACTTGCTATGCATTAGAGGAGGCCCATGAACTCCTGTTCTTCCTACTTCTACCTTTCAAGGGCAGAAATTATAGGCCTATGTCACTACATTTATTTGGCTTAAACCCCAGGTTCTTAAACTATGGATCATGACCCCATATGGAGTTGCTCAACTGAATGTAAGAGTCACAAAGAATATATGGCATCAGTGCCAGGCGTGGTGGCACTCACCTTTCATCCCATCCTGAGACTACATAGTGAATTCCAGGTCAGCCTGGGCTAGTTAGACCCTACCTTGAAAAACCAAAAAAGCAAAAAAAAAAAAAAAGAAAAAACTACATGGCAACAGTAAAAGGTTTCTGAATGTGCAATGACCAAAAATTAATTCAAAGCCAAATAAACTTACAGTAAATTCAAGGCGCTTCTGGCAGCACTCACCTGTGTGGCATCACATGACCTCTCTGCAGCCTTGGTTCTGAGCACACACGTGCATTTTGCACTATAGATGCTGTCATACCAATGCCCGAAACACCCTGGCTCAGATTCAAGACTATTGTATGTTATGAACTACAGTGAGCATACACAGTTCTCTGTCCTTAAAGAAGTGTCATGGGGAGGAGCCTGGCGAGCAGTTCAAGGCTTGCAAAGCTTGTTGACCTGGGGTTCGATTCCCAAGCTACCCACTCAAGCCAGGAAGTCTGACCAGAGGGTCAGAGCAGAATTCTGGAGCTGTGTGGAGACGCCCATGTCTCAGCTCTTGGCCCACAAATGAAGGTGTGGAGGTGAAGTGGAGGTGACAGTCATGTGGGGCTGGGAGCAAGAGGCTGGGTCAGCAGCCACACAGACGTCTTTCAGGATGAAGGCACGGGCTGGAGTTCAGGAGAAGACAGGAACGTGGGCGTTAACCAATCAGTGACATGGAAGAGTTCCAGGAGGCCGTGGCTACAGTGATAAGAGCAGGCAGGTCACGTGGGCCTCAGAGGAGTTCAGTGCAGTAGCCCAAGGACATTAATCTATTATGAACAACAGAAAATGATCTTGGGGCTTTCCCATTGCCAAGGAATGATGCTCCTGCCTTCTTGTGGGCAGGAGCCCTCTGTATTCTTTCCTCTCTTTCTCTAAGCACTTTAAGCTCTATAATCTAACCTCTCCAAACATAAATAAAACGATTTTCTACAATCTTGAAAAGTAAGTAGTCTCTATGCATGGATGCCTTTCTAGACAACAGCGTATCAGAGAGGAGTGGTTAGAGAACATCAGTAGTAATTCCTGACCTCTGTCCTGACTGAACCGTACATAGACTCATGTGTCCGCTTGCCCACGACCGTAGCTCACCACACGGATTTGTAAACCACTTGGTTCAAATACTGAGAGACAGACAGGAAGCTGGTATCCTAGGAGTCCTTTCAAGGGCTGCAAATAAAAGGAAGTCCCTGGCACGTCTGCTGTAGGTTCCAACCTGAGCTCACCTGGCTACTTTTTTCTCAAGGTGATAACCTAGACTCTAGGATTGCACTCCTTTGGAGAAAGCATTTTCAGCCCCATCCCTTTCCATGCAGCTTTAACACTTTGTAAGCCTGGCTGAGAAACCCTCTCCACTATGACCGTGAGAGCCACCAAGCGATGCCAGGGCTAGTGATGAGATGTGTGGGAGCTGCCTGCCCTCATCATGTGAAGAGGAGCACTTCATACCCTGTGTGAGTCATGTTTCATGAAATTCTAAGGGTTTTTGTTTTGTTTTGTCTTCAAGGCAGGGCCTTACTCTAGCCCAGGCTGACCTGGAACTCACTCTGTAGCCCAGGCTGGCCTTGAACTCATGATTATCTTCCTACCTCTGCTCCAGAATGCTGGGATTAAGGTGTGCGCCACCACAATTAGCACATTCTGCCTTTTTTTTTTTTTTTTGAGGTAGGGTCTCACTCTAGCCCAGGCTGACCTGGAATTCACTATGTAGTCTCAGGATGGCCTCGAACTCACAGTGATCCTCCTGCCTCTGCCTCCCAAGTGCTGGGATTAAAGGCATGTGCCACCACACCCGGATCATTCTGCTTTTATCCCAAAGCAGTAAGCACAGTGCAGTGAAGCAGAGAGCAAAAAGCTGAGTTTTAAAATTCCCGACTAGGGCCGCAGAGAAGGCTCAACAGTTAAGGCGCTTGATTACAATGTCTGATGACTTGGGTTCGATTACCCAGTACCCACGTAAAGCCAGATGTACAAAGTGACCCATGAGTGTGGAGTTTGTTTGCAGCAGCAATAGGTCCTGGCATACCCGTTGTCTCATCTCTCTCTTCTTGCAAATAAATAAATAAAATATTTTTAAAACAAAGCTAAACAAAAGCCTATGGGCTAGATGGGCTAGGGACCAGCTGGCAGAGTTTGTCTAGCATGCATAAATCCCTGGGTTTAATCCTTGGCTTCAGCCCCAGCCCTGCATAAACCAGGTGCAGTGGTGCATGCTTGCAATCCCTCAGCTCCATCTCGGGTTTGAGACCTGCCTGGGATGCATACGACCCTGTCTCACTCAATCTATAGCTAGAGATATATATGGGGTAGGTACAATAGAATGAAACTAAAGATTTAGTAAAATGTGTTGTTAACCTGCACAATAATGGGCTCATAAACATGTTGTCATGGATGATGGAAGAATGACAAAAAAAAAAAGTCATCAAAATGGAGGAGAATCAGGTGTGGCGGTGCATGCCTTTAATCCTAGCACTTGCGAGGCAGAGGTATAGGAGGATCACTGTGAGTTTGAGGCCAGCCTGAGACTACATAGTGAGTTCCAGGTCAGCCTGGGCCAGAGCGAGAGCTTACCTTGAAAAACAAAAAAAGAAAAGGGACTAGTTGGGAAGAAGGGGTTCAGTGGGAGGGAATCTGGGGAGGAGGGAAAAAAGAAAGTAATGAGAGGGGATTGTTTTCAAAATAAATATGTACACATACAAAAACTGTCAACAAAAATATAATCTTGGGGCCGGAGAGATGACTCCGCAGTTAAGGTGCTTGCCTGTGAAGCCTAAGGATCCAGGTTCAATTCCCCAGTAAGTACATAAGCCAGCTGCACAAGGTGGTACATGCGTCTGGAGTTTGTCTGCGGTGGCTGGAGGCCCTGGCACACCCATTTTTTTTTCTCTCTCTCTTTGTCTTTATCTGCTTGCAAATAAAATATATTTCAACTTTTTTTTTTTAAAGACTTGATAAAAGTACAGAAAATATCAGAGGGCAATTCAACTTCTTTGGGAACATTTTCTTTCAAGTATGTGTATGCGTGATTTGAAAAGGCTCTTAACATGATTTAAATTTACAAAAAAGTGTGTTGACTATATTTATTAATTAATCATGTGTAACAGATAATTATTTTAATTTCATGATAATTGCATAAAATGGTAGAATTTTTTTGTTTTGGTAGATTTAAAAGTTTTTTTTTCTAAGAATTATTTATTTGAGCGAGCGAGAGAGGAAGAGGCAGGCAGAGAGAGCATGGGTGTGCCAGGGCCTCCTGCCACTGCAGATGAACGGCAGACACACTCACCACCTTAGTGCACCTGGCTTTACGCAGGTACTGGGGAATTGAACCCAGACAGTGAAATTTTGCAATCAAATACCTTCAACCCCTGAGCCATCTCCTCCCCTCCCCCACCTTATTTTCTAGGTAGGGTCTCACTCTAGCACAGGCTAATCTGGAACTCACAAAAGTCTTCTGACTTCAGCCTCCCAAGTGCTGGATTAAAGGTTTATGCCACTATCCTTAGTTTTAGAGGACTCTTGGTTTGCAAATTGGGTTCTGCTTTTTTTTCTAACTTCTTATTGACAGCTTCCATAAGTATAGACAATAAAACCATGATAATTCCCTCCTTTCACTCCCATTCTTCCTTCTCAAATCCACCCTCTGTTGAATCCTCTTCCCCTTCCAATTAGTCTCTTTTATTTTGATATTACCATCTTTTGGAGGAATATTTAAAAATATTTTTATTTATTTATTTGAGACAGAGAGAGGGAGAGAATGGGCATACCAGGGCCTCCAGCCACTGCAAACGAACTCCAGATGCATGTGCCACCCTGTGCAGCTGGCTTACGTGGGTCCTGGGGAGTTGAACCTGGGTCCTTCGGCTTTGCAGGCAAATGCCTTAACCATTAAACTATCCCTCCAGCCCATGGAGGAATATTTTTTTAATATATATATATTTTTTATTTGCGAGCGACAGAGAAAGAGTGAGTGAGAGAGAGAATGGGTCTGCCAGGTTTTCCAGCCACTGCAACAAACTCCAGATGCGTGCGCCCCCTTGTGCATCTGGCAAACGTGGGTCCTGAGGAATAGAGCCTTGAACCGGAGTCCTTAGGCTTCACAGGCAAGCACTTAACCACTAAGCCATCTCTCCAGCCCAGGAATATGTTTTTAAAGCTTGGAAAATTTATTTTAGACAGGTTAGTAGGCTTTATTCCCTATTTTGTCCTGTAACTACCTTCAGTTGTTAGTGCCTTAGAAGAGAATCAAAATAGATTTTCCTGAGAACAAGTTTTATCTTGGTAAGCCAGGATGAAATGTAAGATAAATGACTAACCCTCAGTTATGTCAGTGTTCTGGAGACTAAAATGATGTAATTCAAGATTTACAGATAAGCAAGCCCCAGCTTTGTCCTCAAATCTTTCTTTCATCCCGCACAGCGGGACTTCACTGGCCTGGACAATAGTTATAAAATGAAAGCAAAAATAGCCACCCCCCATCCTTTCAGGCCAGTAGGGACTGCAGTCAATAGGCACCCACCATGGGCTGTGGGTATTCAAATTATGCCATAAACTGGCATCAATTACGATGCATAAGGCATGTCAAATTGACATGAGATAAGGTAAAAAAAAATAGTCTACCTATTGAATGATAAATGGTATTTTAAAAAGTAAAAAGAGCCGGGCGTGGTGTCGCACGCCTTTAATCCCAGTACTCGGGAGGCAGAGGTAGGAGGATTGCCGTGAGTTCGAGGCCACCCTGAAACTCCATAGTGAATTCCAGGTCAGCCTGGGCTAGAGTGAGACCCTACCTTGAAAAAAATAAATAAATAAAAAGAAAGAAAAGCCAGGCAGGATGGCAACTCCTGCAATCCCAGCACTTGGGGGGTAGAGGCAGGAGGATCAAGATCAGTCTTGACTACATCGTGAGTTTGAGGCCACCCTGGGATTCACAAGACTGTCTCAAAACAAAACAAAACATAAAGACTGGAACAACAAAAACAAAGATGTCAGAGCCTAGCACACATGAGGACCTGGGTTCAATTCCCAGTACTGCAAACAAATAAATATGTCAGGCTGCATTCCAGGTGCTTTGTGAAAAGTTTACCTCACTTTGTATGTGTCTGTATGTGAACATGCACACACATTCTTATCAGGACTCCGAGCCAGTGACATTTGAAACCAGTACTGTAAAGGATAAAGGGGCGGGAGACCTAAGTCACTCCCACTGTGGGCCTGACGTTATCTCAGAGAGAAGCTAAGAAAAATCTTGGGAAAAGTGTTTTAACAGGTCCTGTGTCCACAGAGCTGGTGCATAATTGAAATAAGGTCAGGCTTGGTCCCCAGTGTGGTGGCCTTGAGAGGGGGTAGAGTCTTTAAGAAGTGAGATCTAATAAGAGGGGCTGAGGTAATTGGGGAGAGGTTGATGGAGGAGATTAATGCAGTTCTCTGAGGCCCCATTTAGTTCTCATGAGAGGAGGACGCTATGAAGCAAGGCCTCTCCACACACTTGGCCTTTTCTGCATACATTCATTCCCTTCTTGCTTCCCTGCCATGTCACGACCAGCTACAGGGTGTTTATCCAAGGCCAAAGTGATAAAGCTGGCTGTTCCTGGACTTTCAACCTCTTAAACTGTGAGCAAAATAAATCTCTTCTGTGTGTGTGCGTGTGTGCGTGTGTGTGTGTGTGTGTGTGCGTGCGTGTGTATAATAGTTTTTGCTTGCAAGGAGAGAGGGAAAGAGAGAGAGGGGGAGAAAGAGAAAGACAGGAGCTCCTGCCACTGCAAATGAACTCCATTTCCCACTTTGAGTATCTGGTCTTACACAGGTACTGGAAATTTGAACCTAGGCGGCCAAGTTTTGCATGCAAGTGCCTTTAACCTCTGAGCCATCTTTCCAGCCCAATCTCTCCAATCTCTTTTGTTCTTTTCCCTTTTTCTTTTGCAATGAGGGTGAGGCAAGTGCTTCAATCTCTCCCCTCCCCCCCTTTTTTGGCTTTTCGAGGTAGGGTCTCATTCTAGTCCAGGGTGACCTGGAACTCACTATGTAGTCTCAGGGTGGCCTCGAAATCACAGCGATCCTCCTACCTCTGCCTCCCAAGTGCTGGGATTAAAGGCATGAGCCACCACGCCCGGCTCCACCACCTTTTTTTTTCAAGGTAGGGTCTGGTTCTAACCCAGGCTGACCTGGTATTCACTCTGTGGTCTCAAACTGGCCTTGAACTCACAGTGATCCTTCTCCTTCAGTCTCCCAAGTGCTAGGATTAAAGGCTGTGCCACCATGCCTGGCCTAACTAATCTCTTTTCTTTGTAAAATATTCACACAGCTTCAGATATTTTGTGGTGGCAATAGGAAACAGCTTAAGACGGAAGTCATTTGCTTACACTACTTGTTACAGTTATGGACTCACAGTGGCCCTTATAACAGGTATGTGAGGTATCTCTCTAATCCCATAGGTGGGCATCAGGCACAGACAAAATGGTGTGCATTCAGCAGGACGGCATTTTCATCCCCCAGTGCCGCCAGCGATGCTGGGCTCTTCTGCCTTGGCTCTCCAAGTTATTTCATCGCTCCTGGAGCTGGGCTTAGAGAGTGGGCTTCAGATGTGTGGCTGCAGTGTCACAGGAAGGTCCCATCCCATCCCATCTATCATTAGCCCATTGCTTACTGACCACCTTTATGTGCCAGACATCTTTTCCCATGAAACCGTATTTACCCTAGTGCTCAGCCTTTTCTAATCTAATATCTCTTAGCCTGTCTGTTCGAAAGTGCTAGGTGTGGTGGCGCATCCCTTTAATCCCAGCACTGGGAAGCAGAGGTAGGAGGGTTGCCGTGAGTTCAAGGCCACCCTGAGACTACATAGTGAATTCCAGGTCAGCCTGGACTACAGTGAGACCCTACCTCGAAAAACAACAAACAAACAAAAAACGGAACTGGAGAGATAGTTGAATGGTTAAGGCACTTGCTTGCGATGCGTAAGGACACAAGTTCAATTCCCTAGTACCCATGTAAGCCAGATGTACAAGGTAGTGCATGTGTCTGGAGTTCATTTGCAGTGGCTAGAGGCCCTGGCACAACCATTCTCTCTCATAAATCAATAAATAAAAAAATGTAAAAATATATAAAAAATTTAAAAAGTCACCCTGCTGCTGACAATCCATGAAGCTGATTTCATAATCACTAATGAGTGGAATTTCAGTTTGAAATTCTTTAAGACCTGTAAAACAGTTGAACTGGCACACATTAAGATGTATGTTATTTTATTAAGTGACGGCCTGACTACTTGTTGAGTCACAATTTTGAACACCACGTGCTTGCCAGTAAGCACTTTCAACCACCTGTATAGCAGAATACAGCTCTGCACGATGAAGAAGCACCATTCTTCCATGGACTGTCTCACAGAACTTCTCCACTGCTGTATGTGGGATGAGTGGTTCCGCCTCGGGAAGCCATGTTCACAGGACCACAGTGGTTAAGCGACTTGCTCAAGTCATTCAAGTGAATTAGGAAGGAAAGCTCCAGATCCAAAAAAATTGCTTTTCTGCCTTTTCTTTTTAGGATTTGCATTGTACCTCATTTTCTGATTGCAAGAATATCATGTATTCTGTATTTGAAAATACTCAGAAGTGCAAGGAAGAAAATCAAAATCAAATTCTTTAAAAAAAACTTTTGATTTATTTATTTACTTATTTTGAGAGAGAGAGAGAGAGAGAGAGAGAGAGAGAGAGAAGAGAGACAGAATGGGTGCCCCAGGGCCTCTAGCCATTGCAAATGAACTATGTACACATATGCCACCTTGTGCATCTAGCCTATGTGGGTCCTGCGGAATTGAACCTGGATCCTTAGGATTCGCAGGCCAGTGCCTTAACTGCTAAGACATCTCTCCAGTACCTAAAATTCAATTCTTTCCAAACCAGACATGGTAGTGCATGTTAATAACCCCAGCATTCGGGGTGGGGGGCAAAGGCAGGAGGATCTTTGAGGCCTGTATGGGCTACATAGTGAAAACCAGACTCAAAAAAATCAAAGCCTGCTGGGCATGGTGGCACATGCCTTTAATCCCAGCCCTCGGGAGGCAGAGGTAGGAGGATCGCTGTGAATTCGAGGCCACCCTGAGACTCCATAGTGAGTTCCAGGTCAGCCTGGGCTAGAGTGAGACCCTACCTCAAAAAACCAAAAATAAATAAATACATAAATAAATAAATAAATAAAAATCAAAGCCTAAGGATATAGATACCATGGGTTCACTCCCTAGCACTACAAGAAAAATAAATAAAAATTACTTTCTTAGTAATAACTGCTTTGACACTTCTGGGTAACCCTACTAATTGGTACATTTTTGCTTTTATTTATTTATTTTTAATTTTTGCTTTTATAGAAACAGGATGGCCATAAATCGTCATGTGAGGCTGATTATCAACATAAGGACTTTTCCTACAATGAGCCTTCTTTCCCACAATAGATATGCCAGGACTTTGTCTTTCCTATCCTTGAGCAAAGACCCATGTCGTGCATGCTGGGGGCAGTGGGGAGAGGGAACCATATTCACATGTTTAGTTTTTATTTTTATTTTTGTTTTTTTGAGGCAGGGTCTCACTCTAGCCCAGGATGACCTGGAATTCACTATGAAGTCTCAGGGTGGCCTCGAACTCACAGTGAACCCTCCTACCTCTGCCTCCCGAGTGCTGAGATTAAAGGCGTGCACTGCCATGCCCGGCTCACACATTTTGTTTTTGATAGTCTAGTTTCTAGAATGGGTGCAAATAAAGGCTTTTCTTTTCTTTTTAATGTTTAATTATTTATTTATTTCAGAGACAAAGGGAGAGACAGAGAGCGAGGCAGGTAGAGAATGGGTGCTCCAGGGCCTCCAGCCATTGTGAATGAACTCCACCTTGTGCATCTGGCTTACATGGGTATTGGGAACTTGAGCCTGGGTCCTAAGACTTTGCAGGTAAGCACCTTAACACTAAGCCATATTTCCAGTCTGAAAATAAAGGTTTTTCTAACAAAAACTACCTAATATCAAGCTTGGACTATGGCGAAAGTTTGTGGTAGGCATGCATTCTAGCTCTTCTGATAACCTGTGACTCTTCAGTCTTGCTGTACTGGATAGGCAAAACTCAACCAGAGGGCTGGAGAGATGGCTTAATGGTTAAGCACTTGCCTGTGAAGCCTAAGGACCCCGGTTCGAGGCTTGACTCCCCAGGACCCACGTTAGCCAGATGCACAGGGGGCGCATGCGTCTGGAGTTCGTTTGCAGTGGCTGGAGGCCCTGGCGCGCCCATTCTCCCCCTCTCTCTCTGTCTCCCTCTTTCTCTCTTTGTCTGTTGCTCTCAAATAAATACATAAAAATAATTAAAATAAAAATTCAACCAGAACTCCAGTTTCTGTTAGCTGCACAACCTACAAATCACGTCTTATCACCTTTGGCTGAAAAGGCACTATTTATTACATTGTTCATTAGTCTGCTTATGCTTAACACTTCTTATAACACATCTTTTTTGTTTTGTTTTGTTTTTGTTTGCTTGACTTTTAAATATTTATTTATTTATTTATTAGAGAAAGATAAAGAGAGAGTGAAGGTGTACCAGGGCCTATTGCTATTACAAATGGACTCCAGATGAAGGTACCACTTTGTGCATCTGGCTGTACCTGACTACTGGGAAACTGAGCTCTGGTCAGCTGGCTTTGCAAGCAAGCACCTTTTACTGCTAAGCCATCCCTCCAGCCCTGACTCTTTAAATTGTTGTTGTTGTTGCTTATTGATTTTTTTTAAATAAAAAGGTCCAACCCTGACTTTTTGTTTTAAATTTTGAAACAGAGTCTCACTGAACTAAGCTAAACTTATCTCACCCTTGAGGTCTTCCTGCCTCAGTCTCCCAAGGGCTGGTACATGTTGCTTTATTTATTTGTTTATTTGTTAGTTTGTTTCATTTCTTTCCAGGTATGGTCTCACTCTCATCCAGACTGACCTGGAATTCACTATGTAGTCTCAGGCTGGCCTCAAACTCACAGTGATCCTCCTACCTTTGCTTCCTGAGCGCTGGGATTAAAGGTGTGTACCACCACGCCTGGCTGTTTCATTTTTGCAGGTGTTTGTGTGGTGTGTGATGTGATATGGTGTGTGGGATGCGGTGGTAATCCATATACTTGCCTACACTGGGGGGCACTATGCTGGCTGGAGAGGAAAATCTAGCGTCTCCCTTCAGCGCGCTCCCACTGGTCTTGGTTTGAACTAGTCTCTTTACGGATCCCGGAGCTTGTGGGGCTCTGATGGTTCTCACGTCTCAGCTCTGCGTGGGCCTGTGGTTACAGGTGTGTGTGAACATGCTCAGCTCTTTTCATGTGATCCGGAGAGGCCAGCATCCGGCTGTCATGCTTGTGAAGAAAGTGTGCTTAATTGCTGAGCAATCTCTCCACCTGACATGTTGCTTTTTGATAGGAGTCTCTCATAAGCTGGCTTTTATTTGGGGCTCAATAATCTCTTCCTTTTACAATGTGCATCTGTTATATGAATGTACAATTGACTTATACTCATGAACTTAATAAATTCTTACTGTCTTCTAGTAAAAATAACATGTGGGGTTGCAGAGATGGCTCAGCAGTTAAGGTGCTTGCCTGCAATGCCAAATGACCTGGGTTTGATTCCCCAGTATCCATGTAAGCCAGATGCACAAAGTAGTGCATGCATCTGGAATTAATTTGCAGTGGCTGGAGGCCCTGGGACACCCATACTCATTCTCTGTCTCTTCTCTCTCTGTATCTCTCTGCTTGTAAATAAATAAAAATATTTTTAAGAAATACACATGTGGGCTGGAGAGATGGCTTAGCAGTTAAGTGCTTGCCTGTGAAGCCTAAGGACCCTGGTTCGAGGCTAGGTTCCCCAGGTCCCACGTTAGCCAGATGTACAAGGGGGCGCACGCGTCTGGAGTTCGTTTGCAGAGGCTGGAAGCCCTGGCGCGCCCATTCTCTCTCTCCCTCTATCTATTTTTCTCTCTGTCTGTTGCTCTCAAATAAATAAATAAAAAATTAAAAAAAAAAGAAATACACATGTGAATCACACATATATAGCATAGTTAGATTATACAATATATATAACATATTAAACAGTAGTGAAATGATAGTAACATTTATAAAGGTCTAGGAGACAAGGTAACTTACCTAGACCTCCTGGCCTGTGTGATTCATCTGAAACACTTACCTGTATAGAGAAAGGTGTTGGAGTGTCCTCCTACCACGATGTCCACACCCTTCACTTTCTGAGCGATGAGTTTATCCATTTCAAAACCAGAGTGTCCCAGGGCAATAATCTTGTTCACATTCTGAGCTTTTAGTTTGTCTACTTCAGGTTGCAATGCAGTAATTTCATCTTCAAATATTAAATCTGGTCCTAGGGAACAACATAAATAAACTAGGTGTTCATGACAATTTTACTATCATACTTACTCTATGGACCAACATACCTAGAATAATAAACACCGTCAATTACTAAGACCAAAGTGTAATTGTACATTAAATAAAAAGTCCCTAGAAAGCCAAGAAACAGTAAAGCCAATTTTCTTGGTTGCACTTACTTCATGTTGTGATGGGGTACATATATATATACACATACATGGTATTGCTCATACATTTTTTTTGAATTAATTTATTTCCTTACTTGCAAGCAGACAGACACAGAGAGAGAGAGAGAGAGTCAGAGAAAGAGAGCAAATGGGCGTGCCAGGGCCTCCTGCCACTGAGCTGTATATATTGTACTGGTTATATATTTTGAATTAATTAATTTCCTCATTTGCAAGCAGAGAGAAAGAGAGAGCATACCAGGGCCTCCTGCCACTACAAATGAACTCCAGATGCACGCGCTACTTTGTGAATCTGGCTTTACGTGGGTCCTGGGGCCTCCAGCCCAGGCCATCAGGCTTTACAAGCCAGTGCCTTCAACCACAGCCATCTCTGCAGCCCATGTTGTAGGTATGTTTGCTTGAACTGTACTCACGCTATGCGCACACTTCAGGCTTATATTTCGTCTTCCACCGTAACCATGCAGAAAGTGTCTGAATGGAACTGTGACACACATGACTGCTACTCTCTCTGCACCTGTGTTTGGAAACCTGGGACAATCTTTCTTTCAATCTGAAACACTCAGCAAGTAGCCTCAGAATGGATAGTACGTGCGATGCGTGCGGCGTGCGCACGTGTATGTGCCCGGGCAGCACTCCGGGCGTGTGCCTGCAGAGGCAGGAGAAGGTTGGCTGTCCCCTTCATCAGTCCACCTGCCTTTCCCCCCCTGAGATGAACTCTTCTAGTGATTCTGGGCTTGCCATTTTTTGTTAGGCCCAGTGATTCTCCAGTCTCTGCTCCTCACAGGACTGGGGTTACAGATGTGCATGGCTCTGTCCAGCTGTTCACGTGGGTGCTGAGGAAATTGAACTCAAGTGGTCGCGGGCCTCCTCAGGCCCTCATGCTTGCACAGGAAGTAACCTTAACTGCTGGGCCATCTCTCCAGCCCCTAGACTGGCCTTTGTTGTATGAGAGAATGAAAAAGAGAGAGAGAGAGAGTGTGTGTGTGTGGGGGTGGGGTGGGGGGGTTGGTGCACCAGGGGGGCCTCCAGCCACTGTAATTGAACTCCAGATGCATGCACCACCCTGTGAGCATGTACAACCTTGCAGGCTTGCAGACCTTGTGTGTCTGTCTTACATGGGTCCTGAGGAGTTGAACACGGGTCCTTAAAGGCATGGTTCAGGGCTGGTGTGCCAATTCTGTCTCTCTTATTAAAAAAATTTAAAAATGTTAAATAAAAACACTCATGGCTATTTTTTATTCTTTTTCTTTATGACACAAGGAGAGACAGAGAGAATTGGCATGCCAGGGCTTCCAGTCACTGCAATCAAACGCCAGATGCGTGTACCACCTTGTGGGCATGTGCGACCTTGCATGCTTGCATCACCTTGTGCGTCTGGCTTATTTGGGACCTGGAGAGTAGAACATGGCTTCACAGGCAAGCATTTTAACCAATAAGCCACCTCTCCAACGCTTCTGTTTCTTTATTGATGTATTTATTTATTTACAAGAGATAGAAAGGGGCAGAAAGAAAGAATGAGAGAGAGAGAGAATGAAAGAAAGGAAGAAAGGAAGGAAGGAAGGAAGGAAGGAAGAAAGAAAGAAAATGAGTGATGAGTGTGCCAGGGCTTCTAGCTACTGCAAATGAACTCCAGGCATATGAGACATATTGTGCATCTTGTTCACATGGATACTAGGGAATTGAACCTGGGTCCTTAGGCTTTGTAGGCAAATGCCTTAAGTGCTGACCCATCTCTTCAGCCCTCTTTTTAAATATTATTTATTTGTGAGAGAGAGAGAGGCAGAGAGAATGGGCATGCCAGGGCTTTCAGCCATTGCAAACGAACTCCAGATGCATGTGCCTCTTTGTACATCAGGCTTACGTGGGTCCTGGGGCATAGAACCTGAGTCTTTAGGCTTCACAGGCAAGTGCCTTTATTGCTAAGCCATCTCTCCAGCCCTCTTTTTGCTTTTGAGCTTGATGTTTTTTAGTCTCGTGTTCAGAGCTAGCCCACTCTTGCTGTCCCTCCCTGTTGCCCATATGATGACATGTGGAGCCCCATCTGCTTGCTTTGCCTTACTTTCCCTGCCATGATGAAACATCCCCTCAGAGAAACCCTTCCGGCCATATGCTGCTTCTGGCTGGGGTGTTTTGTCCCAGCAATGTGGAGGTAACTGCTCCAGCGCTGACTGCCTGTCTGTGGGGAGCCCGGCTAGCATGGGTCTGGCTAGGCAGTGGAATATTCCTATGCTGGGACAGAACCAGGTCGTCCCAGCATCTGAAGCCGAACCTCTGCAAGTCCCGAGGGTTTATGGCTGGCTTCCACCATCATGAAGGGACTGTGAATACAAACTGTCACATTGCTTCAAGGCAGCCCTCAAGTGACCCACACTCCCTTATGCCAGTTTTTAAGAACCAGTACTAAGGTCAAAATGCTAAAATAAAAAAATTCACAAACAACTTTGAAAATGTGAGTCTGCAAACTCCAGTTTGAAAAGCGACAGCCACAGGATGACTAAAGACATAGCTCTCGTTCTGGATCCGTGTGCAAGGCCATCCGCGTCGCTCAGGGAACTCCTGAGCCCTGGCCACGTGTCAGCTCCACAAGTACAAACTGTCATGGAAGACACATGGCAGCGTAGCTGGCACCGTGACCAGGAGGTGGCCCAGGACAAACAGCTGGGACATGAACAGCTTCCAGACCGGCTGCAAACAGCACTGGAAAATGCACGGTTGCCAACTTTGCCACTGTTTTCTAAGACAATGTCTCTTGTGTCCCTCAAGAAGCTCAGGGCTCTCCGGGCAGCCCCCAGTGCTGCATCTCCTTCTCTATAAGCCTTCCCCAAAGTGACAAGAAGCACCCCTCCCCTGCCGTATTCTTTCATCCTCCCACTACACACGTGCGGCGCAGGGTCCAGGGCTTCTTGGTGTTCCTTGGTGTCTAGAATGGTACGAGGCACACACTTCATGATTAATGGGCGAATGCTGCCACCCTTTGCTTTGGTTAGGCTAGCAGTAGAACACTGGGGAGATGCCTCAGGGTAGAGGAATATTTTTTCCTAGTACATCAGACTCCTCAAAGGCCTGAGCACCACATATGCAGACTGCATTAGGATAATACATACATGTATATATATATTTTTTCTCAGCTAAATCAAATGTGCTAGAGATTCATGTCATTTATGTGTCATATATGTGTGGACACTCAGGCCATTAGAACTGGGAAAAAGGGTTTAATTGGGGGCAGAGATTGATAGGAACAACCACTGTCTCACTTCCAATTTTAAACACAAGGAATTAAACAAAGATGCTGCTTGTGTCAACAAAGATGTTCCCAGTGCTGGAGAGATGGCGGCCCAGGTTCTATTCCCCAGGACCCATGTAAAAGCCAGATGTACAAAGTGGTGCATAAGTCTGGAGTTTGCTTGCAGTGGCTGGAGGCCCTGGCACACCCATTCTCTCTGTCTTCCTCATCTCTTTGCTTGCAAGTAAATAAATAAATGGGGAGAGAAAGAAATCGAATGTAAGTAAGGAGTTCCCAAAGCAGCAGTGGCGATGTCTTCGTTTTGTTTCTGTGTGCACGTGGGCTGTGCGGCCCCCTCTAGCTCTCTGCCGCCTCACTGTCCTGAGACAGTCTCTCACTGGACCCGACACTCAGTTCTTTTTGGTTCGATGGCTGACAAATGAGCCTCAGGGGCCCTCCTCTCTTTCCTCCTCTCAGTGATGAAATTACTGGCATGTACGGCTGCACCTGCCTTTTTATGTGGGCTCCGGGGTCGATCTCAGGCCTTCATATTGAGCAGCATGTGCTCTTCCTCACTGAGTCATCTCCCCAGGCCAGGGCTCTCTTAACATGGCAACGTAAAGCAGCAAGAATTCACTAGCTTGGTTTTCATCAACATCATCATAAGTAGACCACTTGGCCACTTTTTCTTTCTTTCACTTATCGTTCATAAAAAGTCTTACCAAACTCTGATTTAGCACATTTATTTTCAAGTCATAAGTTCTGTAAGAGTAGAAAATATATAAAAAATGAGGACATAAAAATGGTTGGGCTTGGTGGCACATGTATTTAATCCTAGCACTTGGGAGAGGTAGGATGATCACTCTGTGTTTGAGGCCATCCTGGGGTTACAGAGTGAATTTCAGGCCATCCTGGACTACTTCAAGAAAAAAAAAAAAAGATAGGAGAGAGACTTGTTGAGAAGAAAAAGGGATTCAGATGAGGGGAGATTTGGGTGGGGGGAAGTGAGGGTTGTGGGAGGGGATTATGATCATGGTGTAATATATATATATATATATATATATATATATATATATATATATGGAAGTTATCAATAAACAATTCTTAAAAAGAAAATACCTGGAGTTGAGAGTATAGGGGTTTCTTTTGAAGTATATCCAACAATTCCCACAGATTCACCACCAACAGCAAGAATCTTATGTGGCAAATAAAGTCCTGCTATTTGGGAAGCTAGTGACCCCTTTGCCTTCATGTTTGCACTCAGAATCGGAAACTTGGCCTGTTTGAGGAGTGGATCAATCAGTCCTTTCACACCGTTGTCAAATTCATGGTTTCCCAGTGCCTAGGACAAGGGAAAAGAAAAAGAATTAAGTACCCCGTAATTTCCAATAAAAGCATTTAAAAGAAAATATTACGGGAGCCCAGGGGCTCCACATGTCAGCAGGGCTCTGTGTGACTGACCTATGGCCCGAAGTCCCGCTCAGAGCTGTGATTCAGGGGCCCCAGGGCTGGGCCCAGGGCAGCCACATCACTGATGGGTCCCCTGCCACCCCACGAAGATGCTGTCAGTGTGCACACATGTCCTTGTAAGCAGGAGCCACTGTTCCAGCAGCCTCACGTGGCGCCAGGCTCCAGAGCCCACCTGGACCATGGTCTTTCTAGGAAGATGTCTCACTCTATCTCAGGCTGACCTGGCATTCACTGTTTCAAGCTGGTCTCGAACTCATAGTGATCTTCCCACCTCAGCCTTCTGAGTGCTGGATTAAAGGTGTGCACCACTACCCCTGGCTGCCCAGTCTTTCTTATGTTATTGTCTCGAGTTATTCCCATGCTTCAGGCCATTATCTGCTTAGCAAAATGCTGACATCCACAGGCTCTCAGCAAATGGCAGGCGCCCTGAAATGTGTGGCAGGCAGAGCTAGAACCTCCTTCCTCATTGACTCTCCTTGGCCATAACACCCCTGTTCACGCGACTCCTCCTCTAATTCTGGTGGGGGAATAGGACTGGCCAGCAGGAGCCTGTGTCTCCACAATTTACAGGGGGTGCTGTGGGCCACTCTTTGTCCTGAGGCAGGATAAAAAGGCAGGGAAAACTATGGGGACATGGGAGAAAAAGAAGTCCCTTACACTGGAGTCTGGCTGAAGCCTGTCACCAGTTGAGAATTTCAGCACCAGGAACAATTCACATTTGCTCTGAAGGTTTCTCACATAGCAGTAATATCAAGAGATCATGTAAAACCTATACAAGGATATTTTCAAATAAGAATATTAAAACTTGTATTACCTTCAAGTATGGCCTTTTCTCAGATATTTTCTGAAAATCTCACAACTAAGATTAAAACTTTGTTTACAGTAAAAACATCTTAGGGTTTAGTGGTTAAGGTATTTGCCTGCAAAGCCTAATGACCTGGGTTTGATTCCCCAGGACCCAGGTAAAGCCAGGTGCAGAGTGTTGTATGCATTGGGAGTTGGTTTGTAGTGGCTGGAGACCCTGGTGCACCCATTCTCTCTCTTTCTCTTTTTTCTGTTTCTTTCTGCTTGCAAATAAATAAGGAAAAATAGTTTAAGAATCTTAATATCCTCTGCAACCTTTGTGCCCTAAGGTTTTACTTTAATCATTGTCATTCTATACAATGAGCAGGAACCACTCTAGGATCTAAGTTTTCAAAGAAGAAACCCTTTGAGGTGTAACTTCGGAAACCACTCGGTACACGTGGCTGCTGTAAAGATATTGATTTATTACATTTATTTATTTTTTTGATTCAGGGTCTCACTTTAGCTCAGGCTGACCGGGAATTCACTCTGTAGCTGACCTTGAGCTCATGGCAATTCTCCTATCTCAGCCTTTGAGTGCTGGAACTAAAGATGTGTGCCAACACACTTGGCTAAATATTTTTATTTACTTATGTGTGTGTGAGAGAGAGACAGAAAGAGGAGTGAATGTGGATGTGCCAGGGCCTCTTGCTGCTGCAAATGAACTCCATACACATGTGTCGCTTTGTGCAGCTGGATTAACATGGGTACTGGGGAATCAAACCTCGGGCTCGCAGGCTTTATAAGCAAGTGCTTCTAACCACTGGGCCTTATCCCCAGCTCTGTAAAAATATTAATCATGAATCTCATTTGAGAAGCCTATATCCATGCTCTTGGGTGCGAACTCTCTTGTTTCCTAAGTGCCTCTCATTCTATTTATAGTTGGGTATAATAAGCTCTAACTGTGCTTCATGCTGGTCTGTCCTGAAATTCTTTTCTTTAGCAAAATCATCTTTACTTGGGCAGAGGCAACTGAAAACGCCGCAGGCTGCAGGAGACAGCAGCATGGGGCTCTGTCCCCACTCCGTTGACTCTCCATCCGTTCCCAGCAGCACAGTGGGCGGACCACGAGCTCCTCAACAGAACTTGGGGTGGAGCAGGGATGGTAAAACATGGGCAGTGGGACCTCCCCCAGGGGGTTACTTATGAAACATGGTATGCAAGTCACTTTCCCCAGTGCGGTCTTTGCCTGGATAAGCCCGCCTTCTCTGGGCAGCACCTGCTTCTTGGGCTCAGTGCTTGGACCGCTGACCCCAACTCTCTCAATCCCACCTCCAGTTCTGCTTCACTTTGTGGGTCAGCTGGGGACAGGTCTGGTGGCGGCAGCTCCTGGCCCGTGAATGGAACCGGGGCCTGGTGCATCTCTTCAGTTAACCCTCCCCAGCGTGCTCCAAGTCCACACGGTGTGTCTGGGGGGGTCATTCATTTCTGCCTATCCCCAGGGCTATTCTGAATCCTCCTGAGCCACCCTGCCCTGCCTCCTCTGTCCCGCTCAGCACTGGGGCACCTTACATGGCACACGGGCATTCATGAGGATGTCACTCAAAGGGTTGTGCATACATCCTCGGGGAGAGCAATATCTCCACTGTCTCCCCTGGGAAATGCAGAATGTCTGGACTTGCTGGTTTCCTCAACTCTGATGATCTATCCACTTTTATCTCTTTTATCTAATTAACTTCCTCTTAAAAGCTAAAGGTTCTTCCAGTCTTGGGTAACTGTTAGTCTTAGAACTTCAAGGTTTCTTTTTTTAAAAAATTTAATTTATTTGGAAGAAAGAGGAGAGAGAGAGAGAGAGAGAGAGAGAGAGAGAGAGAGAGAGAGAGAAAGGGAACACCAGAGTTTCCAGCCACTGGAAACGAACTCTAGATTCATGTGCTGCCTTGTGCATCTTGCTTTACGTGGGTACTGGGGAATCGAACCCAGGTCCTTTGGCTTTGCCAGCAGCACCTTAACCACTAGGCAATCTCTCCAGCCTGAACTTTGAGATTTTTGATGGAAAAATAAGTTTTCTTTGTTATATAAAAATATTTGTTTTTATTGAATGCTTCTATAGATCTTTGTTTTGAGATACAGTATCACTGTGTAGCTCTGGCTGCCCTCAAATTTGCAATCTACCTGGTCTCAGCCTCTGGGGTGTCAGGATCACAAGAAAGAACCACACACACATGCCCACTTCCACAGTCCTTCATAAAAGTTAATCCAACTTGTCAGTGATGTCATATTCTTTGGGTAAAGCAGGACCATTTCATAGTTTTCATTTTTCCTTAATTCCTTGTAATCTACTCAGTTACATGATTTTTAGTGAAAAGAATGGAATCTGAGTTGTACTTCCTGCCCTGGGTGGGGATATGATTTTCTAAACTGCCCCAAAGACTATACATTTACAAAGACTATTATTCCCGCTCTTAAAATAATCCAAGTGGGCCTGTTAATTACCTGGACACGAAAATGCCTCTCAAACACTTGTAATTTCAAGAAACATGATACATTTTCAGAAGGCGGGAAGAACGGCTCCCCCTTAATGAGATCTGTTCTTACACCGGAAACGCCTGCCTCGAAATGTCTTACAGCTCCTTATGCTAAGCCTGTTCACCTTCTGAGTTAGAATGTCCTCTTTTCCCTCTTCCTAGCTCCTTTTCCCAGACTCTGGCCGAGATCCTAACCCTGCCTGCCCCGTTCTTCGCTCTCTGAGGACCCCGGTCTCTGTGCATCCAGGGCTGAGCAGGCCGCTCTCCTGCTCTCTGACTCGGAAAGCGCGCACATGGTCTCCTCTTCTCTTCCTCCAGCTCCTCCTCCCAGCCGCTGCTGAGGCCTCCAGCTTGCCTGCCCTGCTGCTTTTTCACTGAAAACTCCAAGTTTCCTTGACTCTTGTTTTTCCTTGACTCTGTTTTTTTTTTAGTTCATTTTTTATTTATTTATTTGAGAGCGACAGACACATAGAGAAAGACAGATAGAGGGAGAGAGAGAGAGAATGGGCGCGCCAGGGCTTCCAGCCTCTGCAAACGAACTCCAGATGCGTGCGCCCCCTTGTGCATCTGGCTAACGTGGGTCCTGGAGAACCGAGCCTCGAACCGGGGTCCTTAGGCTTCACAGGCAAACGCTTAACTGCTAAGCCATCTCTCCAGCCCCTGACTCTGTTTTTTAAATTAATTAATTAATTTATTTGAGAGAGACAGAGGCAGATAGAGGAGAGAGAGAGAGAGAGAGAGAGAGAGAGAGAGAGAGAGGGAGGGAGGAAGAGAATGGGTGCACCAGAGCCTCCAGACACTACAAATGAACTCCAGATGCATGCGCCACCTTGTGCATCTGGCTTATGTGGGTCCTGGAGAATTGAACCTGGGTCCTTAGGCTTCACAGGCATGCGCCTTACCCACTAAGCCATCTCTCCAGCCCCTGAGTCTTTTAAAATTCCTTTGTGTGTGTGGTATACAGTGGCCATGTGTGTCCACATGCGTGCGCCTCATGCCCATGCACGAGGAGGGAAGAGGAAGACTTTGGGTTCCCTCTATCACTTTTCTGCCTCATTTCCCCAAGACAGAGTCTCTTACTGAATCTGGACCTCTCTGGTTTTTTTTTTTTTTTTGAGCTTTTTACATGAGCGCAGGCATCAAACTCAGGTCCTTATTCTCTCATATGTTCTTACCTACTGGCCATTTCCCCAACATCCATTTTTAAGACTGTGTGTGTCACTGTCTGGGGGTGTGTGTGTGGTGGGGGAGTGTCTGAGAACAATCTTGGAGTGTTTATCTTCTCCTACCTTGCTTGTGACAAGGTCTCCCTTGGTGGCCTCCTGCTGCACGTGTGCCACTCTAGCTGGCTGGTGGCTTCTCCTGGCTCTGCCTTCTATTGATTGAGGCTTGTTAGGTTTACAGACTTTGTGTCTGCCTGTATCTGGCTGCATGGGACTTGAACTGGGGCCAATAAGCTTGCAAGTAAACACTCATAACCACCCGAACTGTTGCAGTTACCTTCTCTTTGCAGGAATGAAGCATCCAGCAAAAAGTAGCTAATGGGAGGAAAGTGTTTTAGTTTGGCTTACAGTCTCTAGTGGAAGCTTCGTGATGGCAGCGGACAGCATGGCATGGGTAGAGGCTGGATGTCACTTCTGCCACAGCAGGTGGGAAACAGTAGCATGAGAGTGAGCCGGCTCTGGCAAAGGATAGCTGCCGTAACACCTCCAAGCCCACCCCCGGCAGCCCTCCTCCTCCAGCCAGGCTCCGCCTCCCACGCAGCCACCAGCGGTGCCCATTCAAAGCATTCAAAACACGCATCTGATTCAAACCACCATATGAGCCATCTCCACAGTCTGCAGGCCCTATTTTAAAAATTCTAAGATTTTAAAAAAATTAATTTATTTGCACGTGGGGTTGGAGGGATGCTAGGGCCTCTTGCTGCTGTAAAGGAACACCAGGCACCTGCACCACTTTTTGTGTCTAGCTACCACTGGTGGCTCAGAAATTGAACCTGGGTCATCAGACTTTGCCAGCAAGCATCTTTCACCACTGAGCAGTCGTCCCAGCCTCCTATTTTTAAATTCATCTACCTACAAGACTGAGAGCTTGTAAAAGGGAGTCTGAAGCTTCCCCTCACCGCAAGTGCTCCTTTCCTTTCGTTCCATTGCTACTGTACTCACTGCAGTCCTTGCTGCTGTTCTTGGACTTCACCGTGGCTTTCAGCTACCACCATTCCCTTCCCTAAACCATCCTCTATGCTGCTTCCAGAAGGACCCTTCTGACATTCAGATCTGCCCTTAACACTCTTTGCAATGCCTTTAGGATAATGCTCAACAGCCTCAGCAGGCTCCCAAAGCTCTCCATCTCCATCCAGCCCTCCATCTCTCTCTCTCTCTCTCTCTCTTTGGTTTTTTTAAAGCATGGTCTCATTCTAGGCCAGAATGACTTGGAACTCACTCTGTAGCCCAGGATGGCTTCAAACTCACCTTGATCTTTCTACCTCAGTGCTGGGATTAAAGACATGAACTTCCATGCACAGCTTCCCTCCTTCCCTCCCTCCCTCCCTTCTTCCCTTTCTTCCTTCTTTCCTTCCCTTTCTCCCTGCCTCCTCTCCTTTCTCTCTTTTAAAAATTACATTCTGGGGCTAGAAGGATGGATGAGTGGTTAAAAACACTTGCTTGAAGAGCCTGTTGGCCCAGGTTCAATTTCCCAGTACCCACATAAACCTAGATACACATAGGTCTGGAGTTTGTTTGTGGTGGCAGGAGGCCCTGGCACACCCATTGTCTCTCTCTTAAATAAATAAAATATTTACCAAAATCTGATTCTGTGCTGTGTTTTGTTACTATGCTTATTTTATATTTGAAAAATCCAAGATGTGGACAAGTTTGATGATTTGGAGGTCAACACCAGACTCCAAGCCTTTAACCTCTGTGTTTGCCTGTGAAGAGCTTCACGTAGGCTGGGCTCAAATAATAGCAAGTATTCAACAGGAAGAAAAAAGAGCAGAAAGAATCCTTATGGCCAACAGTTTCCCAGGCTCTGACTTAAGCTTGTTCCTTTGCGCATGAGGGTGAATGAATGACAGCAGGTAAGCTGACAGACTGAACAGGCCCGGCTGCTTCCTGTCATACCTTGGTGGCCTTAGCCACCTAACCAAAGACGGATGGCCCTTTCAGGAGAGATGGCTCAGAAACCAGTCACTGTGTTCCCTGTCAGGGTGACTTGGCCATCTCTGGGCAGCCCTGGCCAAGCTCATCCCCCTTCCTCATCCAGCTGTTCCTGGACCACAGTGGGGTTCACTACTGAGTGAATAAATGAACCAAAGAATCATTCCTTGCTTGCTTGCAAAGATAGGTGTGGTGGCACACGCCTTAAATCCCAGCACTCAGGCAGGAGGCAGAGGTAAGAGGATTGCTGTGAGCTTGAGGCCACTCTGAGAACTACATAGTGAATTCCAGGTCAGCCTGAGCTAGGGTGAGACCCTACCTCAAAAAACCATAAAAACAGCAACAAAACAAAACAAAACAAGAGTCATTCAGAAGATCTCCCACCCATAGCTACTTTTTCCTATGAAAGTTAATGCAGAACATTTCCTTTGTCACTGTTTTAAAAAGTATTTTTATATTTTATTTATTTATTTGAGAGCGAGAAAGAGGGAGAAAACGGGCATGCCAGAGCCTCTGGCCACTGCAAATGCACTCCAGATGCATTCACCTCCTAGTGCATCTGGTTCTAAGTGGGTACTGGGGAATCAAACATGGGTCCTTTGGCTTTGCTGGCAAGTGCCTTCACCACTAAGCCATCTCTCCAGCCAATCTTTTGTCACTATTTATCTTCTGTAGATATTTAAATTTGCATTTTCCTACCTGGCCTTCCTCCTGCCCACTTTTCTTCTCTTGTATGTAGGAAAAAAATCAGCTCTTCTGAGGAGGGACTGTTAGGTCAAGGACAGGCTCCCAAGATGGAGTCTCCAAGGACAGCAAATGGTGACAGAGGCATAAGGAAGTAGATCACCCACATTCTTTAAGAAACCACCCAGTCATCACACCTTCCTTGCCTAACAATGCCCAGGTCATGTTTTCTTGCTCCGAATCTCCTAAGTCACATGGTCACTGTTCTGGTGTCACACCCTAGCTATTTTAAATAAAGAATGTAATGATCTCCCCTAAAGGAATTTCTCTATTGAACTTAACAAAAAAGTTCTTTTTCCTTCCTCACCTTCCCCCAACTGAAGAAGCCCTGTAAAGCCCACTGCCTGTGGATCAGGTTGGCTGTCCTCCTCTCTGGTGAGTCAGCCCCGGCAGCTTGTGCTTTTCTGGAATAAAAGCTTTCATCTTTGCCTCAGGGTGGTTTGCGTGGTCTTGGTCATGCCCGAACCTTACATCTGGTGCCCTGACTTGGATAGGAGGCTTCTAGTTTCCCTCTTGGGTGGCCAGACCTCCTTTCCCCTGACCAAACCACTGAGCTGCCACTGACCATCTGAAGGCTTTGGACCATCTGTGCCTGATACCAGCGTTCACACCCACCACAACTCGGCTTTGCTCTTCTTCCCTTCTTCATCTCCTCCTTCCTTCTTGGTAAGTGTCCCTCTCGGGTTGGCTGGCTCTCAGGTTTAATCCCTCCTCATGGAAACCTGGCCAGCATGCCAGGCTACACCCCTCACCTGCTTTTGGATCCCAACCCAAGAGAAAGACACACTCTGGACACTCGGGTCTTGCTCTCTGGTCTACCATACCCTAAGGAGTGCCTTTTGGTTCAGTTGCACCATCTCAGGACAATCTCTTCCTCCCTCCTCTCCCTCCACCTCACGAGGTCTCATCTTTCATGGCCAGCTGCTTTCGCCATTGGGAGCACAGTCGCCCTCCTTGCCCACTAACAGGCTAAACAGCTGACAGTTTGACCTATCGGCCTCTGCCCATGTGAGAGGTGCAGGCCCCATTCACCCTGATGGGCCAGGGGGTCATACTGGTATTCTGAGTAAACACAGCTTAAGCCCTGATTCCTTTCTCCCACCCTCGTTTTGCTCTTTCTCTGTCTCCTTAAGAACCTAAACCTCTACGACTCTTGAACGCCATCAAACCTTGTCATCTGACCTTTCTCTGCCACTCTGCCTGGCCACAATATAACTGCACAATGGGTCCAAATGGCCTGATTATGGTCCTTTTAGTTTCCAAATTCTCACTGATTTAGAAAATTTCTGCCAACATACAGGCAGGTGGTCCAAAATACTCTATATTTAGGCACTTTTCACTCTGTGTGCACAGCTCTGTCTCTCTCCTTTACCTGTTCTTCTTACCAGGTTCTTCTAGTCAAGGTCTCAGGAATGTTCTATCACTCATCTCTTCCCCATACTTATCCTCACCCTCTGCTTTTGACCCGGACACTATAGCTGACCTGCCCCAACAGCTTCCTCTGTCTCCTATTCTGCCTCCGTGCCCCCATCGTCTCCCATCTCCTCTCCTCCTCTTTATTTACCCTCCTGCCCAACATAGCCATTCTCACAGAGACAAAATATATCCTTTATGAGAGGTCACAGGCACTGAAGAAATTGTTCATGTTCATGTTCCTTTTTCCATGTCTGATTTATCCCAGATTAAAAAACATCTACGGTCTTTCACCACTGGTCCAACACACTATACTAAAAATTTTCGCTACCTCACCCAGGCCTATGATCTAACCTGAGGCTCACTTGACTGATAACACTTTCCTAATGGGGATGCTTGCTGGCCCCAGGGAGGACCCTGACTGGGAATACCATGCCTCTACTAACTCCCCCAAAAGGGTAGCCTATGATAGAACGGTTCTTTGCCTCCTGGCTGGCCTCCAAAAGACATCCCATAAGTTTGTCAATTTTGACAAACTGTGGATTCTTACCCAGAGGTCTAATAAAAATCCAGCTGAGTAACTGAGACACTCACCCAATACACTCGTTCCGACCCCACTTCCCAAGAGGGCCTGATAGTTCTCAATACCCATTTCCTGTCCCAATCTGCCCCTGACATCAGGAAAAAACTTAATTGCCTAGAAAAGGACCCTCAAACCCCTCAGAGAGATCTGCTTGACCTGACATTTAAGGTTTTTTTTTTTTTTAAAAGGTTCTCTAGCTTCAGACCTTTTTTTTTTTAAAGTTTTTTTTTTTTTATTAATTAATTTATTTATTTGAGAGCGACAGACACAGAGAGAAAGACAGATAGAGGGAGAGAGAGAATGGGCGCGCCAGGGCTTCCAGCCTCTGCAAACGAACTCCAGACGCGTGCGCCCCCTTGTGCATCTGGCTAACGTGGGACCTGGGGAACCGAGCCTCGAACCGGGGTCCTTAGGCTTCACAGGCAAGCGCTTAACCGCTAATCCATCTCTCCAGCCTGACATTTAAGGTTTTTAATGACAGAGAAGACCAGGAATGAGCTTAGAGGGTGGCCAGAGACAGGCAGCAGTTCCAGTTCCTGGCGGCGGACCTAGGCCTCTCCAGAGAAGCCACAGTGCTCACCACCGACGCCCTGCTTCAAGTGTGGCCACACCTGTCCCTGGGCAAGAGTCTGCCCCAACCCGCGCCCGCCGCCAGGACTCTGTCCTCACTGTGGACTTCCTGGACACTAGAGGGTCAATGGTCCTTCTTTGCCAGCCCCTTCCCCTTGCCCCCCATGAGAGCCAATTGCTGATCTTCTGGGCCTGGTGGCCAAAGATTGACGGTGCTCTGGGACCTTGGCCCCCACCAATACTCCCCATATCACAATGGAGGAGCCCAGGGTCACAGTCCAGCTGGAAAGAAGGCCTGTCCCATTTGTTCTAGATGCGTAGGGCCAGTTGGTCTGTCTTACCATCCTATTGTGGCAAGACTTTTCCCTGTGTCAGGTATTGATGGCTAATCCCACTCCCCACACATAATCAATCCCCCCTTACCCTGTGTAGTCTGGGACACACCCCTCTCCCATTCATTTCTCATAATACCCTCTTGCCCTTTTTCCCTCCTGGATCAAGATCTTATGCAAACGTGCGTGTGCGCACACACACACACACACACACACACACACACACACACACGCTCTGTCTTCCTCCTCACACCAGCCCCAGCCCTGTCTCCGAGGTTGATCCCAGAGTGTGGGACACTTCCTCATTGACGTTAGCCTCTCACCACACACCTGTCCTCATCCGACTCAAAGACACTACATCCTTCCCCTGCCTCTTCAATACCCAATCTCACTTAAACACAGCCAAGAACTCAAACCTATTATTTCTTGCTTGCTCCGAGCCAGCCTCCTTTGCCCTACTCATTCCGCTCGCGATACTCTGATCTTGCCTGTTATCTAACGTGATGTGACCTATACCACTTAGTCCAAGACTTGCACCTAGTCAATGCTGTGCTACGCCCATTCATCCAGTAGTCTCCAACCCCTATATTGTCCTTCCTCACATCCCTTCCTCCACTATTCTTTAGTTCTTAACCTCAAAGACACCTTCTTTTCCATCTCCCTCCACCCCAGTACTCACCATCTCTTTGCTTTCATCTGGGAGGACCCTGATACTCAATCTGCCTCTCAACTCACCTGGATTGTCCTTCCCCAGGTTTTTAGAGACAGAGCCTACCTATTTGATCAAGTTCTCTCCACTGACTTTTTGTCTCTGGATCTGTCACCGAGCACACTTTTACAATATGTAGATGATCTTTTGCTCTGCTCTCCCTCTCTCTCTCTCTAAGCTATATACCAACAAATTTCTTTTCTTTTTCTTTTTAATTTTGTTTTTTATTTATTTATTTGACAGCGACAGATGAGAGAGAAAGAGGCAGATAGATAGATAGAGAATGGGCACACCAGGGCCTCTAGCCACAGTAAAGGACCTCCAGACGCGTGTGCCCCTTGTGCATCTGGCTAACGTGGGTCCTGGGGAATTGAGCCTCGAACTGGGGTCTTTAGGCCTGACAGGCAAGTGCTTAACCGCTAAGCCATCTCTCAGCCCCCAACAAATTTCTTAACTTTCTCAGATCTAAGAGATATTGAGTCCCCCTCCCACTCCCCACCCCTCCCCCCGCCGCCGCCAAAGCTTAACTTTCTTTAACTCAACTTAGGTACTGGGACTTTCACCTTACCCCCACCTCACAATAACTCATCCTAAACCACAAACAACATCTTCGCTCCCACTCCCCACCTACCTCTAGGGAAAAAAACCTCTTTTCTGGTTTCCTTAAAATGTGGATTCCAAACTTTGCCCTCCTGGCCAAGCTCCTTTAAGATATAGCTAAGGGAGACCCCCATGAGCCCCTGGACCCTAAGTCAGCGACGGATGCCGCTTCTCCCACCTGCTCTTGGAAGCTCGGCCCTTGTACTTCCTGGCCTTCAGCAGCCTGGTCTTCCTTACTCCACAGAAGAAGGGGATGTGGCAGTGGGAGTTCTGGGCCATATAAAGGGTCCATCCTCTGCCCCTGCAGCTTATCTTTGTAAACAACTAAAAACCCTCTGTCCAGTAGGCAACTATGCCTATGCGCTCTGGCTGCAGCTGCTCTTCTGGCCCAAGAGGTACAGAAATTCACTTTTGGGCAACAACTCACTGTGCTCTCTCCCCACAGGCTCAAGGAACAAATACTATTCTCCAAACTCACCTGTCTAAAGTGACTTCTGAACTTCACCTCTCCTGGCCCCAGCTCTTCCCACTTGCCTTAGCCAGAATCAGAGCTACTCCCCAGCTCCCCTCCTTCCTTAGCCCTTTTGAACTCAGGTATGGGTGCCCCTAGCCCCATTACCAAAACCTCCTCTCCATGAGTACTTCCCAACTTTCAATTTTATCCAAAGCTTTCTCTGGGAACGTTCGACCGCCTTTATCTCCCACCATCAGAGAGGGCCATAACACTCTCACTTAACCCTAAAGATCAAGTCTACCTTAAGCAGTCTGGCCCACAGGAACTTAAGCCACTCTACAATGGATCTTATCTGATGATCCTAACCATTCCCATGGCTGCAAAGCTTCAAGACATCCCCAACTGTATTCCCCTATCAGCTAAAGACAGTCACGTCACCTCCATCCTACCCTACCTCATCCAGGGATAAATATACCACCACCCCAACAGGCCCTCTCAAACTTAAACTCTCTCGTGTTCCTACTCCTTCCCAATCCCAAAATGTTCCTCTTGAATACACTGATGTCCCTCTGCCTCCTCTCTCTTGCCCCAAGCCTTCTATCCCTCGCCTCTGACTGCTCATCCTTCCCTTGCACCTGGCATTTTGATGTCGTAGCTGTTGATAAGGGTAACAAGCTCCTCAATTCTTCCTTCTGTCCTCTCACGGGCTGCGTGGAGCCTGTCTCCCTCACCTTCTCTATAGCAGATGTCACCAGAAACTGCCCCAAAGCCAGCTCCATACAGGGATGGTATGAGAGATGTCTCTGTTTTGTTCAGGACCATTTCATAACAGCAGGCTACGCTGGTTCTGTCAGAGGGTTCTCACTATCAAGCTCACCACTCTGTGGCCTCTAGCCACCATCACCTCATCACCTTCCCTGAAGGGAGACCCACTGACCACATTACCCAGCCTCTTCCATAAGAACTCACTGCCCCCTATGGTCAGCATGAAGAGACTACAGAAGAGAGACCACTGCCCCTTATCATTAACAAAAGGCTGCAATGTTAGGTTGGGACAGGCTCCCAAGATGGAGTCACCAAGGACAGAGGTGACAGAGGCATAAGGAAGTGGATTATCTACTTTCTTTAAGAAACCACCTTGTCATTATCCCCTCCTTGCCTAACAATGCCCCAGGTCATGGTTTCCCATCCCCTTATCTCCTATGTTACGTGGTCACGGGCTGCTGTCATACCCTAACTATTTTATTTTATTTTATTCTATTTAATTTTATTTATTTATTTATTTTAGAGCAACATACAGAGAAAGAGGCAGAGAGAGGGTGGGGGGAAGGGGAGAGAATGGGCGCACCAGGGCTTCCAGCCACTGCAAACAAACTCCAGATGCGTGCGCCTCCTTGTGCATCTGGCTAACATGGGTCCTGGGGAATCAAGCCTTGAACCAGAGTCCTAAGGCTTCACAGGCAAGCGCTTAACTGCTAAACCATCTCTCCAGCCCCCCTAACTATTTTAAATGGTTAATCTAATGATCCCTCCTAAAGGAACTTTTCTATTCAACTTAACAAACAAGTGGTTTTTTCCTTTCTCACCTTCCCCCAACTGAAAAAGCCCTAAAAAGCCCACTACCTGAAAACTCAGGTTGGCTGTGATCCTCTCTTGTGAGTCAGCCCTGGCAGCTCGTGCTTTTATTCTTTTTTTTTATTTTTAATTTTTATTAGCATTTTCCATGATTATAAAAAAAAAATCCCATGGTAATTCCCTCCCTCCCCCACACACTTTCCCCTTTGGAATTCCATTCTCCATCATATTGTGCTTTTCTTGAATAAAGCTTTCATCTTTGCCTCAGAGTGGCGTGTGTGGTCTTGGTCACTCCTGAACCTCATAGGGACCATACTCGTCACCAAGGTCCCCAGTGCTGGCCCGCAGCAGGCAGGAGACTCATGCTATTATCAGGTAGGGGGTTTGCAACAGAGGACCAAGACAGCTTCCTGGGCTCAAAGTTTTATTCGGTACCAATGTTTGGAATGCTAGGAAGGACTGGTGGGATCCAAAGCAAAAGAGAGGGAAATCTCTGGACCCTGAGCAAGGGGAGGAAGGAGATTTCACGGGCTCTCAGGAAGCAGAGGAGGGAAAACTTGTCTGTGAAGGAAGGGGCTTGAGCATCTGTGACTCAAGATGTCTCTAGTCTATGTGATGTGAAGAGGGACATCTCATGTTTGGGCGTGGCTTTTATGGTCACTTCTCAGAGTTGACTGGAGCGCCTGCAGAAGTGAGGTTTGGATTGTCACATGCCCACCCAGGGGCACAGGTAGTGACTGGGAGGAGGTCTAAGCCCTAGAGCAGCGAGACTTGGTTAGTCCCTGACAGTACAGAGGGATTTCTGTGGTGCTGGGCAAACCTGTTGAGAGGGAATGGACCAGAGAGACACCTTTCTTGAAATTGAATGTTTTCTGCCTTCTTGTTTACATAAAAAGGACAGCAGGATAGCTTTAGGAGAAAAAGGAGATGGGGGTGGTTCATGGGGTGATGTGTTCAGATGTTTAAATGCTTCCTGCTGAATGAATGGTGGCATCTTTGGGTCAGGTGGCCCTCCTCATCTTGGGTGTCTGATCCAGGGTAGGCATCTGCACTGTCACATCGGAAGGACATTATCCACGTGAGTCCCTGTGATGTGCTAGATGATGGTCTGCATAAACCGGGTTAGTAACCAGATTAGCGAGAGGCCTGTGGACATAAGAATCCAAACAGCCATTGGGGGTGGCAACAGGTGCCATTTGGAATTAGGTCGGCTGAAATGAATTCCACAGGTATGCAAGTGAGGGACAGAGCTAGCACTGTCCCAGAAAGAGCCACGCACACGACATTGCAAAGCAGAAACATGCTTGTAGACGCAAGGGAGTCCTGGCAGAAAAAGAGACCGACTTTTACCTCCGAGCAAATAAACAAGGTCTCATATATAGGTCTAGCTTAATGGGACTATGTCTAGAAAAATTAAAACCCAAAACAAGTGGTGTCTGAACTGGTCACAGAGATGTCAAGTCTTAGATAGAAAAAGATAATAAGCTGGATATTTAAAAAGGCTAATATAGCCCAAAGTAATGTTGGCTCTAGACCTGTTACACAACTGCTAGAATTGGTTGTTGAAGTTCTAGAAACAGAGGTGTGGCTTCTGAGAGCCTCAGCTTTTTGTTCATTTTCTTACTTTCTTTCTTTAGTTTATTTATTTGCAAGCAGAGAAGAAAGAGATACACATACACACATACACACACACATACAGAGTGGGAGAGGAGAGAGAAAGAGAGAGAGAGAGAGAGAGAGAGAGAGAGAGAGGGAGAGAGAATGGGCATGCAAGGACCTCTAGCCACTGCCAATAAACTCTAGATGCATGTGACACTTTGTGCGTCTGGCTTATGTGAGTACTAGGGAATCAAACTCAGGTCATTAGGCTTTGCAGGCAAGAACCTTAACCACTGAGCAATCTCTCTAGCTCTTTTTTATTCTCTTTCTGGCCAACCCGTTGTCACCTTGGACTTTGAATCCAGGAATGCGAGTCAGGGAACCATATATCAGGTTTGGGTTCACAACAGAGGACCAAGACAGATGAGAGACTGGCAAGGTCTAAAGAAGAGAGGGGAACCTCTGACCCTGAGCAAGGGGAGGAGGACGGCGAGGAGGAAGAACTGCTGTGTGAGGGAAAGGGCTCGTGCACCTGTGACTCAAGATGAGTCACCACCACGTGATGGTAGGGGCATATCCCTTTTCTGAGTCTGGATTTTATGGCCACTGATCAGGGTTTTCTGGAGTTCCTGCAGAAAGTCCTTTAGGGAAGTAAGGTTTGGGTTGTTACTTGGTGGCTGGGAGGTCTCATTCCTCATCCAGACCCTGGGACAGCAGGACTAGTCAATTTCTTTAACAGTAGCTAGGGAATATGTGGTCCTGGATGTATCTGTTGGAAGTGGGTAGATGGGAGAGGCAGCTTTTCTGCAATAGATTGTTAGAACACTCAGTAGATGGTTCTTGTGTCCTCATTGCTACCATTTTTACTATGTAATCTCAGGGTGGCCTCAAACTTACAGCGATCCCTCTATCTCTGTGGCCCTAGTGCTGGCATTAAAGATATGCACCACCATGCCTAGAAAGGAAAATTAAAAAAAATTTTTTTTGAGGCAAGGTCTCACTGTAGCCCAGGCTGACCTGCAACTCTCTCTGTAGGTCCAGGCTGGCCTTGAACTCACAGTGTTCCTCCTTCCTACCTCTGCCTCCCGAGTGGTGGGATTAAAGGTGCGCACCACCATGCCTGGCTACCATTTTCATCAACAGCGTGAAGATATCGCGGGAAAAGACTGACAAGAGAAGAACACGGAGTAATAAAAGATGGAAGGGCTGGCCATGGTGGCGCATGCCTTTCTCCCAGCACTCAGGAGAGGCAGAGGTAGGAGGATCGCTGGGAACTCAAGGCTAGCCTAGACGACTGAGTGAGTTCCCGGTCAGCATGGGTTAGAGTGAAATCCTACCTTGAAAGAAACTAAAAGAAAGAAAAAGATGGAAGGATATAAGGAGGACTCAGCCTTCCCTCAGAATGCAGAGGGGGTTGCTTCCATGACTCCCCATCCCAGTACCGTCATAACAGCTCCTATCATGCTGTGTCGTTTGCACATAACATGGTGTAGTGTTCAGCAGGCGCTCTACAGACCCAGAAGAGGAATCCCCCCATAAGCTTTAAATATCCCTAGACTGCTTGTATCTCCTGGTGCAGTATCAATGCTATGTGCCTGTTGCTATGCGTTGTTACACTATGTTGCTTAGAAGGTATTGATTTTTTTTAAGGTTTATTTTTTATTTATTTGAGATGGAAAGCGGGTATGGGGGGTGCATACCTTTAATCCCAGTACTTGGGAGGCACAGGTAGGAGGATCGCCAGGAGTTTGAGGCCACCCTGAGACTACATATGAATTCCAAGTCAGCCTGGGCTACAGTGAAACCCTACCTTGAAAAACCAAAACAAAACAAAAAAAAAAAGAGGGAGGGAGAGAAAGAGGGAGAGAATAGGTGTGCCAGGGCGCCAGGGCCTCTAACCACTGCAAATGAACTTCAGAAGCATATGCTACCATGTGTATCTGGCTTGTGTGGGACCTGGAGAATTGAACCTGGGTCCTTAGGTCTTCGCAGGCATGCATCTTAACCTCTAAGCCATCTCTCCAGCCCTAGAAAGTATTGATTTTTAAAATGTCTGTACCTATTCAATACCAACACAATTCATTTTTTTTTCCCCCAGTGTTTTGGATCTGCTGTTGGTGGACTCCATGGATTTGGACCTTGCAGATAGGAAGGGCTGGCTGTATTCTTCGTCTGCCTTTTTTGGTTCTCTCTGAAAGTTCTCATCTGCAAACTGAAGCTCTCTGAAGAAGCCTTGTCTACACTGAAGAGCCTGTGGACTGTGTGACCTTCCTGACTAGAAAGAACATTGTGACTGTGGGGAGATGGAATGTTGTGGAAGAAGAGCCAAAGTCATCTTGGGCTATCTTTAGTCTCTCTTGATAGCCATTCACTATCAACCTCTCTATCTGACCTCATGTCCTCCCAACTAGATAAGACTCCTCAACTTATTATATTGCTAAGCTTGACAGACTGCTAGCCTCCACCAGCCCTAATCCTAATATAACATATAATAAAAACAACCCTCCCCCTTTTTTTGAGACAGGGGTCCTGTATTCCAGGCTGGCTGGCATGAAACTCACTATGTAATTGAGGATGACCTTGAACTCTTGATCTTCCTGTACCACCATGCATTTTCTTCTTGAGGTAGCGCCTTATTCTAGCCCAGGCTGATTTGGAATTCATTATGTAGACTCAGGCTAGCCTCAAATACACGGTGATTTTCCTGCCTCTGTCTCCCTAGTGATGGGATTCAAGGCATGTGCCATCATGTCTGGCTGCCATGCACATTTTATGAGGTGCTGGGGATTAAACCCAGGGCTGTCTGTGGTCTACATAAGCACTCTACTGATTGAGCTGCACTATCAGCCTCCAGCAACTTTTTAAAACAAAATTTTATATTTATTTATTTATTAGAGACAGAGAGGGGGAGAGAGAGAGAGAGAGTGTGTGTGTGTATGAGAGTGAGAATGGGTGTGTCAGGGCCTCTAGCCACTGCAAATGAACTCCAGATGCATGCACCACTTTGTGCATCTGGCTTACATGGGGCCTAGAGATTCAAACCTGGGTCCTTAGGCTTCGCAGGCATGCGCCTTAACTCCAGCCTGCAAGCAACTTTTTATTCTATAGAAGAAAGAGATTTCCCACGGTGCTGTGGCCACTCACCCAAGGTTTCCCAGCCATACGCTTTGTAAGAACACTGATTTGTGACTTTCATTTGTTCCACAACTATGAAAGGCCATGTAGTCTCTTCCCCAGGGTAGCTTGAATTTGTGTTTCCAAGCCGTGGTCATTTGTAGTTGGCTCTTATTTCCTATAAAACAGTTATTCTACATGGTAAGATCTAAACTGTTATTTGTCCCAGGGTTTAACCATGAACTTAGGCAAGCAACTGCCATGATTCTAAGTCACATTCTCTTTCTCATCTGTTGGTTTGCAAACAGTGGGTTTGCTCATTCATTAATTCTAGCTCTATGACAACCTTATGTGATTTTACTCTGAACACTAAGTTTCACCAAATGTAGTTTTCTGTAATTTAAGAGAGCTGGGGTTAGCAAAATGACCTTCACTATCTCTAATATCCAAATCTTGGACTTATAATGTCTGTATCTGTGCTATCCTCAGCTGCTCACCCTCAACTTCCTTTTGAAGTTTTCAAAAGCCTAAAATGTTGCTTAAGTTGAAAAAAAAAAAAAAAAAAAGGAGCCCAGTGTGGTGGCTGGCTCATGCTTTTAATTTCAGCATTTGGGAGGCTGAGATAGGAGTATCACTATAAATTTGAGGCCAGTCTGAGACACACTAGTGATTTCCAGGTCAGCCTGAGTTAGAGTGAGACCCTACCTCAAAAAAAGGGGGACTGGAGAGATAGCTTAGTGGTAAGGCACTTGCCTGTGAAGCTTAAAGACCCAGGTTTGATTCCCCAGGACCCATGTAAGCCAGATGCACAAGGTGGCACATGCATCTGGAGTTTGTTTGCAGTGGCTGGAGGCCCTGGCACACCCATTCTCTCTCTCACAAATAAATAAAAAAATATTAGAAAAGAATTGATGATCTTATATCAAGGACACTGCATGCATACTCTCCATCTAGTGTAGGATGTTTGGCATCTATCTACCTGAAACACTGTTTGCCATTTAGACCACAGAGGTTACAGGGATGGCTCAGTGAGTAAGGAGCTTATTGTGCAAGAATGAGGATCTGAGTTCTGATCCCCCAAACCCATCTAATCAATGACAGTGCATGTCTGTAACCCCAGTGTGCCTATGGTGAAATGAGAGGTTGTTGCAGTTACCTTCTTGTTGCTGATGCAAAACAATTGATCACAAGCAGATGATGGTGTTGGAGAGATGGCTTAGTGGTTAAGGCACTTGCCAAAGCCTAACAACCTAGGTTTGATTCCCCAGGACCCATGTAAGCCAGATGCACAAGGTGGTGCATGCATCTGGAATTTGTTTGCAGAGGCTAAAGGCCCTGGAGTGCCCACTCTCTCTTTCTCTTCTTCCTGTCTCTTTCAAATAAATAAAATAAATAAAACTAAAATATATTTTAAAAGAATTTTTAAAAAGCAGATGATGGGAAGAAAGGATTTATTTTGGCTTTCAGTCTTGAAAGGAAGGCAGGAGAAGATGGTTATGGTGGTTTGATTTAGGTGTTACCCATAAACTTAGGTGTTCTGAATGCTAGGTTCCCAACTGATAAAGATTTGGGAATTAATGCCTCCTGGAGGGAGTGTATTGTTGGGTGTGAGCTTATGGGTGTTATACAGTTTCCTCTTGCCAGTGGTTGGCACACTCCTGTTGCTGTTGTCCACTTAATGTTGACCAGAAGGTGATGTCCACCTTCTGCTCATGCCATCATTTCCCCTGCTATCATGGAGCTTCCCTTTGAGACTGTAAGCCAAAATAAAGCCTTTTTTATTTCCCACAAGCTGCTCTTGGTCATGTGATTTCTGCCAGCAGTGTGAACCTGACTGCAGCGATGGCTGAGCAGAGGCTGGACAGAACCTCCTTACCAACACCATGAAGACAACAGCAGCAGGAGATTGAGCCAAACTCTGACAAGGAACAGCTGGCTGTCACACTCCGAAGGCCACCCCCCAACAGCATGCCTCCTCCAGCAAGGTTCCACCTCCCAAGTTACCATAGGCTGGGGACCAAGCAGTCAAAACACTAGAGTTTATGGGGGACACCTGATCCAAAAACCACCACAGAGGTAGAAAGGAGAATACCAGAAAGGTCACGTGTCAGCTAGCCTGGTGTAGACAGCAACAGACAAGAGACTGCCTCCAACAAGCTGGAAGGCAAGGACTGACACCCAAGGTTGTCCTACAGACCTGTAATTCTAATGGGCCTACAGCAATGGGAGGCAGGATCAGGATAATCCTAGAGCTCACGCCCCAGGTTGCCAGGCATTCACAGCAACAGAAAAACACCATAAGCCATCCTGTCTCAAATAAGATGGGAAATGAAGCTAGGTGTGGTGGCACATGTCTTTAGTCCCAGTACTCGGGAGGCAGAGTTAGGAGGATTGTTGGGTGTTCAGGGCCAGCCTGGGACCACAGAATGAGTTCCAGGTCAGCCTGAGCTAGAGGGAGACCCTGCCTCAAACAAACAAACAAACAGAGGGGCTGGAGAGATGACTTAGTGGTTAAGGCACCTGTGAAGACTAAGGACCCAGGTTTGATGCTCCAGGACCCATGTAAGCCAGATACACAGGTGGCACATGTGTCTGAACTTCATTTGCAGTGGCTGGAGGCCCTGGTGTACTCATTCTCGCTATCTGCCATTCCTCAAATAAATAAATGAATATTTTTTTAAAAAGAACTGGAAAGTGAGGAGTGACACCCTGAGGTTGTCCTTGGACCTCCACCATGCACCATGCACATCCACACACAGAAGCTAAAATATACACATACAATAATAAAAGAAAGATGAATAAATTAATTAATTCAGACTAAAGTTACAAATAAATGAGAAATTAAAAACACAGGGTCTGGTTCTTCTGCGACTCAGGATCCCATTGTTGTTAATGAACTCTGAGGAACACAGCCTGATGTTCTCAGATCTTCTGCATGTATTTAATAGTTACCCTGGCTGTGATGATTTAGAAATGCCTTTTGGCTTTGGAGAACCTCCTGTTGACTATGGGTAAGACCCAGCAGGTCATATGAGTAAGGAACAGAGGAATGAAGACATTATCAGGCTTCTGATGCCAAGTTTCTTGTTTTGATTATTACAAATGCCCTACAATTAAGAGGCAATGGAAAACTTGTGTCTAAAGTTTGGCCTGTAAGTCACATGAATTCTGTCACAGGTCAAGGTTACTTCCCCTTTGGAGATAAGCAATGTCCTTACTTGGAAAAAATTTCAGATTAATTATGAGGTGAACACAGCTTTATTCATTTAATTCTTTCTAATACGTTATACATTGAAAGAATCCAGAACAGTATTCAATTTCCATCTTTTGGATACCAAATGAAATGAGAGGTCCCATTCAAGTTGAGGTGCAAACATCGCAATGTGATTCTCCCACATCCTTTTCCTGGTCTGTGGCCAATGCCAATTAATTGATTGAGGTAATCTTTTGTTTTTGTTTTTGTTTGTTTTTTTCAAGGTAGGGTCTTGCCCAGGCTGACCTGGAATTCACTATGTAGTCTTAGGGTGGCCTTGAACTCACAGCAATTCTCCTACTTCTGCCTCTCAAATGCTGGGGTTAAAGGTGTGCGCCCCGGCAAGCCACTCTTTTCTATTGAGTATGGATTAAGCTCAGGATCCTTCTTATCCTAGGGATGAAGGGAACTGTCAAGCAACTAGAGATGGTGCTGGAGATGAAACTATTTCCATTCTTTTACTAAGATGATAATAAGTGTGGAATCTATTTATTGGCTCTTTTGTTTTGTTTTGTGAGGTAAGGTCTCACTCTGGCCCAGGCTGACCTGGAATTCACTATGGAGTCACAGGTTGGCCTCAAACTCACGGCGATCCTCCTACCTCTGCCTCCTGTGTGTTGGGATTAAAGGCGTGCACCACCATGCTGGTTTACTCATTGGCTTTTTTGGGGGGTTTCAAAGTAGGGTCTCACTCTAGCCCAGGTTGACCTGGAATTCACTATGTAGTCTCAGACTGGTCTCGAACTCACAGTGATCCTCCTACCTTTGCCTCCTAGGTGCTGGGATTAAGGGCACATGCCACTACCACACCCAGGAGACGGGGGGCGGTGTGGAGAATGGGCTTGACAGAGCCTCTAGCCTCTGCAAACAAACTCCAGATCATGTGCCTCTTTGTGCATCTGGTTTTACATGGGTACCAGGGACTTGAACTCTGGTCATCAGGTTTTGCAGGCAAGCTCCTTAACCGCTGAGCCATCTCTCCAGCCCCATTATTGACAGGAAAATGTGTCTTTAGCAAGTAACAAATGCTAGACACAGTAATCTTAAAGGAGAAAGAAATTCTTCTGAAGTTGCTCTCTGTGCTACATTTGATGTACTAACAGTATGGCTGAAATCTGCGACTCTGGGGCTGAAGGTCCGCACGGACCCCACTGTCCTCTGAGGCAGCGTGCTGATGGCTCTGTTGTCTTTCCCACATGCTGTCTAGAAGGAGCCACTCGAGTTGGTCCTGAGTGGAGGGTGAGTGGAGGAGATGACAGACAGCGTTCCTCAGAGAGGGAATGGGAAAGAGCCACTCTGTGTGAGAGCCAGCCACAGCCCGGTGCTGATGTGGGGCAGAAACAAGGCCTGAGTCCAAACCCTGGTCTGCAAAGGAGGCACAAGGTCAGTGGCCACCTGGTGACCTTCTGAAGGACTCCCATTATTCTGGAATCATTTAATGAAATCTTCCACTTTCCGATCCCCAGGTTATAGCTGATTGGTCAGTGCAATCTCTCTCTGTTATTAAAATAAACAGTGTGCGCTGATTTTATCCCCATAGTCCATTTAAAATGTCTCCAACACAGAGGAAACACTCAGAGAGTATTGACTGAGTAAATGATGAAATAAATAAATAGCTGGTGGGGAGAAAAGAGAGACTTTATTTCCTCTAGGACTGGAGTTACTGGTCCAGTTGCCCCAGATGGCCTCATGTGTGAGGTCTAGAATTCTTTAAGTGTCGTTTTCCACATTGTACTACAATGGGGGAAAGAAAGGGTCACCACACACAGCCTTTTTGGTTCCAATTATCAAGGTGACAGAGTTCTGTTTGGAAAGTCTTTGGTGAATGAATACCACAGTCACAAAGTGATCTTCTAAGCTGGAAGCTGGGCAGCAGAAGGCAAGCAAACCACACAGCCATGAAGTTGAGAACCTGGGCTGGAGAGATGGCTTATCAGTTAAGGCGCTTGCCTGCGAAGCCAAAGGACCTAGGTTTGATTCCCCAGGGCCCACATAAGTCAGATGCACAAAGTGGCACATGTGTCTGGAGTTGGTTTGCAGCAGCTGAAGGTCCTGGTATGCCCATTGTCTCTTTCTCTCTCTGTCTCTTCCTCTCTGTCTCAAACAAATAAAATTTTTAAGAAGTTGAGAACCCCACTGGCCAAGACACAGTCACCTCAGTTACCGGGGACATGTGTGTCTCAGAATAAACAAAGCTTATGGTGGTCTCAGCAGTCCACTCCGGGGAGTCACTGAGGTGGCTTCAGTCACTTTGTTGTGACCACTGGCTAGTTGGTTTTTTTTTTCTTTTTGAGGTAGGGTCTCACTCTAGCTCAGGCTGAACTGGAATTCACTATGTAGTTTCAGGGTGGCCTCGAACTCATGGCAATCCTCCTACCTCTGCCTCCCAAGTGCTGGAATTAAGGGAGTACACCACCTTTTTTTTGAGGCATGTATGTAGTCAGGCAGACTAGCTGTGTAGCTGAAGATGATCTTGAACTGAGAGAAAGAGAAAGAGAGAGAGAGAAACAAGAGGTTGGGCAACAGGGCCCCTTGCTGTTGCAGCTCGCTTTATGTAAGTACTGGGGAATCGAACCAGGGCTGGCAGGCCTTCCAAGCAAGCATCTTTAACCTCTGAACCATCTCCTCAGCCCTGATCTGGAACTTTTTTTTTTTTTTGAGGTAGGGTTTCACCCTAGCCCAGGCTGACCTGGAATTCACTATTATCATCTCAGGCTGGCCTCAAATTAGCCACTGCAAAGGCCACTACAAACAAATCCCAGATGCATGCATCACATAGTGCATTTGGCTTTATGTGGGTCCTGGGGAATCAAACTTGGGTCGTTAGGCTTTACGGGCAAGCACCTTAAGTGCTAAGCCATCTCCCCAGCTCTGATTTTGAACTTTTAAATTTATTTACTTATTTCAGAGGAAGAGAGAGACAGAGTGAGAGCAAGAGGTAGAAAGAGAGAGAGAATGGGTATGCTAGAGCCTTTAGCCATTGCAAACAAACTCCAGATCCATGCACTGACTTGTGCATCTAGCTTATATGGGTACTGGGGAATCGAACCAGGGTCCTTAGGCTTTGCAAGAAAACAACTTTAACCCCTGAACCATTTCCCCAGCCCTGATCTTGAACTTTTGACCTTCCTGCTTCTGCCTCCTAACTGCTGGATTACAGTGTGTGACACCATGCCCACGTGATGAGGTTGTACGGCTCAAACCCAGGCTTTGTGCATGCCAGGCAAACACTCCACCAACTGAAGTATATCTCCAGCTCCTACTGGTTGAAGTTTTATTCCAAGTGTACCAAAAAACTTAGACTGTTCGCAAATGCTAAGATGATTCCCTCTCTGTTTTAGTCCTTCCAGGCTTGAAAGGAGACCGAGTGGGGTTACAGGCACGGTGCAGGTGGGCGGCACAGCGCCTGGCCCCTTCTCTTTGCTTGTTCCAGGAGGTGTTTTGTGGAGTCTGCTGAAGCACTGTTAGGATCCTTGCTGCTTCTTTCTCCCTCCCCACAGCGCCCGGCCATCCACCAGCCGGAGCAGCCCTGCCTGCCGGGTCAGCCGGCAGCAGGCCGGTGGCCCTGTGAATCAGCTGCTCAGGAGGACGCAGATGCCCGCCGTGCCTGCCCCGCCCCAGTGCCCTGCTTCTACTGTTGGCCTGCCCCTTGGAGGTCTCCTGGACCACTCTGGAGTTGTCCAGTTCATTCTGTCAACTTTTCAAGTGCCCTCTGCTCTAGGGACACTAATCGCCCAGATGAAGTGGGTTGCTGACAGCTTGGTTGACATGTCCAGTGCAGAGGCGTTTCTGGTGTGCTTGTCATATGTCGCCCACAAATCTCCTGGCATTTGTCCTAGCTGTGGCTGTGCTCACACATCAACTGCCCCTTACTCTCGATGGCAGTGGGTAAGCGTTGTCACCAGTGCCCAGCAAATGCCCACTGAATGAGTAACAAAACCACTCCTCTAACTGCTGCTTCTAAATGAATCCTAGTTCACTCTGTTTTGTTGTGTGAGCCATCGAAACCTTCCAGATGCAGGCAGGATATGAAACAAACTCGGTTGGCTGCCTTCGCTGTCTATGGAGACAAAGGAAGCTGCTAGGAAACCAAGCTGACTGCTTGCCCACCTCCCAGCCTGACCCCGGCCGGCTCCCCAGAGCCCCTCTGAACAGCTGCCAGGCCCTCCTGCTTTCATTTCCTGTGTTTTAATTTACAGGCTATCTTTATACGTGCTTGCTAATATCTCACTGGCACTTGTGTGTGCATGGAGCACGCTTTAAATACTTTCAAAGGGGGCTGGAGAGATGGATCAATGGTTAAGGGGACACTGGCTATAACACTCATAAACCCGCCCCCAACAACACACTGCCTCCAGGAGGCGCCAATCCCCAAATCTCCATCAGCTAGGAAGGAACCTAGCATTGAGAATACCTAAATTTATGGGGGACACCTGAATCAAGCCACCACACCCAGTATCCATGTAAAGCCAGACACACAAACTGTCACTTGCACCTGGAATTCTTTTGCAGAGGCAAGAAGCCCTGATGGGCCCATTCTCTCTCTTCCTCTCCTTGCAAATAAATTATATATACATGTTTAATTTATTGATTTATTTGAGAAAGAGGGAGGAAGAAAGAGAGGGAAGGAGAAAATGGGCACAACCAGGGCCTCCAGCTGCTGCAGATGAACTCCAGACACATGTGCATCTGGCTTATATGGGTCCTGGGTCTTTTGACTTTGCAGGCAAATGCTTTAACCACTAAGCTATCTCTCCAGCCCCTAAAATATATATTTTTTAAAAAATTGTGAGGCTGAGCATGGTGAAGCAGGGCATGACACTTGGCAGGCTGGGTCAGAAGGATCATGAGTTTAAGGCCAGCTTGAGCTACATAGTAAAAACCCTGTCTCAAAAAAAGTTGGGTGTGGTGGGGCACACTTATAATCCCAGCATTTGGGAAGCTGAGGTATGAGGATCACAGTGAGTTTAAGGCCAGCCTGGGTTACAGAGGGAGTTTCAGGTCAGCCTGGGATAGAGTGAGATTTTTGCTTCAAAAAACTATTGAATTATTCTGTGTGTTGCCTGTGTATACATTTGAACATTATTTAGATTCCACAATGGAAATTAGAGAGAAGATGGAACGAAAAGTCTTTTTTAAATGGGAAATCTGCTAAAGTAACTCTTTAGCCCATCAAAGGACATCAATATCTGAATTAGGAAAAAGACATTTTATAGCCTCACTTTTTGTTCACAGAGGAACATGAGAATATCAGTTAATTTAAAACGAGAATGAAGTTAGTATTTTTGAGTTTTGTTGTTGTTTTGTTTTGAGGAAGGGTCTCACTTTAGCCCAAGCTGACCTCGAACTTATTATATAGCCTTGAAATTATAGTGATTCTCTTACGTCAGCCTCCCGAGTGCTGGGATTAAAGGTACATGCTACCATACCTGACTGAACGAAGTTAATTTTTTAAAAAATTTTTATTTATTTGAGAGCGACAGACACAGAGAGAAAGACAGATAGAGGGAGAGAGAGAGAATGGGCGCGCCAGGGCTTCCAGCCTCTGCAAACGAACTCCAGACGCGTGCACCCCCTTGTGCATCTGGCTAACGTGGGACCTGGGGAACTGAGCCTTGAACCGGGGTCCTTAGGCTTCACAGGCAAGCGCTTAACCACTAAGCCATCTCTCCAGCCCCGAAGTTAATATTTTAAGGCAAAAACATGACACAAAGAAAGTTTATGCTTTGATGTTACACAGTCCAGCCTACTTACACATTAACTCATTTTATCCTGACAGTGCTGGCAGGCAGCTAGTATTGCTTTCGTAGACAAGGAAACTGAGGCACAGGGTTCCTACAACTAGCCCAGGGCAGAGCTGAGATCTGGACAAAGGCAGTGAGTGAGGCTTGAGCAACCAGGCATGGCCTTTCCTTGGCCAACTGATTTGACTGGGAGAAGGGGTAGTTTTTCACAGGATGCCAAATAACGACACAAGCTTTGTCCTAAAGATGCTTGTGGGGCAGACAGGGAGCAAGCACAAATCCAGAATCCATCCAGCCATCCATCTACTCATCATCCATCCTCCTTTCCTCCATCCACCCATCTGCCCGCCCACCCACTTATCTCCTCCATCACCCATTCACTTACCCACACATCTATTCAATCACCCATCCATCCATCCATCCACCCCTCCACCTACTTAACCATCCATCCACCAACCCAACCACCCAGTCACCTGCCCATGTGCACATCAAACATTAGGAACAGATGCAGGAGCCTGCTCCTTCAGGAACTGCAATCTGTACTTCGTGAGGCCGGTCAGGGAAGGTTCTCAAGCAAACATCACCAATGGCATACACCAATGAGGGATGAAATAAGAAGGGTGAGGTGCTCACAAATGTTCCAAGTGAACAAAGAGGACTTAAACACGTCTGGGGGAAACCACGGAAAGAGGAATTTACTTAAAAGTATTAGCGTATGCATGATGCAGAAGAAAATAATTTCTTTTGTAATTCACGGAAGTCAACTGTCACAGTGTCAATGAGGTATTTGTCAGAGACTCCAGGCACATTTATTCAGTGACTCACTTATACATCAGTTCCTTGGTAAGCCCTGCAATTTAAGGCTTACAGACATAATCTGGCCTATTACACAACGGAGCTCAGCTGTCGATCGCTCAGAGACCCTCAGCAACATCCCTAAGCTGGGAGGATTACCAAGTATGTTTGGTTTGGTTGATTCATGTACGATCCTGGACCACAGCTGATGCTGAGTTGCCCCGTCCCTCCCCACAGTCCCAGGGCATGTTGACATTGGCAGGTGAGTGTGACATTCTACTGAATGACAGAAAAGATCCCAGGGGTCAGCCCAGTTAGCTTGAGTGCCAACATGCGTTGAAAGAATCAACGACAGGGTAGACAGATGGCTTAGTGGTTAAGGCACTTGTCAGAGAAGCCTAAGGTTCCAGATTTGATTCCTCCCATATAAGTCAGTTGCACAAGGTGATGCATGCATCTGGAGTTCATTTGCAGCTGCTGGTGTACCCATTCTCTCTCTCTCTCTCTGCCTCTTTCTGTCTCTCTCAAATAAATAAAATAATTTTTAAAGAAGAGTCAATGAATGAACAAATACAGAATGACCAGCATCCCACATTTTCTGTTTAAGCTGGAAAATGTACAAACTCTTGACAATTGGCAAAATGCATAGGACACTGTGACATTTAGAATGACCTTCTCAATAATTGGGGTCCAGGCAGGTTTATGTTTGCATGATAGAGTTTCAGCTAATGTGCACATTACATATAGAAGCAGTTTATTGGCATGAGGAAAAGTGTCTAGAGAGTTTTAAAAGTCTAGTTATGGGGCTGAAAAAAAATGAACACTAAAGGAATTTACACAGCATTCAGATATACTTGTAGTAAAGTACAGAAAAGCTGCCAAAATGATGTGTGATTCATTCGGTTCTTTCCAACTTTCAGTTAACAAAACTCAGATGTTAGAATAAGGGCTGGACGATCCCAGAAGTTGCCTTTGCTTTCTCCTCTGCTACCTGGGGTTGGAGTCACCAGCCCACTCTGGTCTGGACCTCAGTTGGGCGGAAGTGGAGGCTGTGGCTTCTCATGTTTGAGGCATGAGGAACAATTCTTCAATTCTGCAGCTCCCTAGACACAACTTCTGCAATCTGGGCTCTAGCTAATATTGCTTTTTCTCCATCTCCTCCACTTAAAAAAATACCGTGATCTGTTTGATCCCTATCCTGGGCTACAGAGTGAGCTGCAGTTCATCCTGAGTGCAAGAGAGAGAGACCCTGCTAAAAATAGAGAAAGAAATTAATGCATAAAAAGAAGCCTGGGCCTGGAGAGATGGCTTAGCGATTAGGGTGCTTGTCTTCAAAGCCTAAGAACCCAGGTTCATTTCCCCAGGACCCACCCAAGCCAGATGCGCAAGGTGGTACATGTGTCCAGAGTTAGTTTTCAGTGGCTAGAGGCCCTTACACACCCATTCTCATTCTCTCTCTCTCACACACACACAAACACACATACAAATAAATAAATAAAGAAAGAAGTTTGTTGGCAGAGGACTGGAAACTCTTCTTTATCCAGGCTGCATGTAACCAAACAGAACACGTGTGAGAACAGTCTTATGATCTCCCAATTCAAGAGAAGGCACCTACTATGTAATTGGTGTCTAAAGGGCCAGGACTCACGTGTCAGGAATCTTGGTCCTGTCTCAACTTGCTAACCCACTTCCATTTTGGGGCATGTCTTTCTCTTTTTCAATAAATTATTCCTGTCACTAACCATGTGTCCCTGGTGCAATTCTCTCTTTATTTATTTGCAAGGAGAGGGAGAGAGAGAGAGAGGAGAGGGGGAGGTAATGAATGGACACACCAAGACCTCCAGCCACTGCAAACAAACTCCAGATGCATGCACCACTTTGTGCATCTGGCTTCATGTGGACATTGGGGAACTGAACTTGGGTCATTAGGCTTTGCAGGTAAGTGCCTTCACCCCTGAGCCATCTCTCCAGCCACCCCTAGTGCAATCCTTTGTAACAGGGCACAAGGTCTTGGGAATCTCACCTGTCCAGACTCCAATTCATGCCTAGAAAAATACCCCATCCAAATCCCTTCCCATTGTTCCTAACGGCTTCAGCTCCACAGGGGACACATGTGCCCAGGACACATGTGCCCAGCAAGTCTGGGAAAGGCCTTCACATTGCACTGCAGTGCTTAAGACAGCAGGCCCCAGCTGTCAGGAGGAGCTGTGGTTTGAAGGGCCCCACCAAAACTCATGTTGAAATTTAATCTCTACTGTGAAGTATTAAGTGGGACCTCTAGGAGGTGATTCACTCATGAATGAGTTCGTACATGTACAGGTTAGTGGATGAATGGGTTGGGTTACTGGGTTATCCTGAGAGTGGTCTGTTATAAGAAACCAGTTTGGCTCTGTCTCTTGTTGAGCACTTCTTCCCATGTGGCACCCAGAACTGCTTCAGAACTCTGCAAAGAATCCTCCTCCAGCAGGAAGGAGGAGGTCAACTGACCTTGAACTCCCAACCCTTAAGGAACATGAGTTAAAATAAACCTGTTTTCCTTATGGATCCCCCAGTCTCAGGTATTCTTTAATTCTGTAACAGAAATCTTGTGGATGAGGAGGTAAGATTAGGGATGGAGAGATGGTTTAGCATTCTTAAGGTCCTTGCCTGCAAAGCCAAAGGACTTGGGATTGATTCCCCAGGACCCACATAAAGCCAGATGCACTAGGCGGCACATGCGTCTGGAGTTCGTTTGCAGTTGGCTAGAGGCCCTGGTGTGCCCATTCTCTCTCTGTCTGTCTCAAATATTAAAATATTTTTTTTAAGGAGAGATAAGCTTAAATAGAAGAACTGACAGCCTTCTGTAGTTGTGTCAAAAGCTGCTGGTTGATCTGGAGAGATAGCTTAGCAGTTATGGTGCTTGCCTGCTAAGCCTAAGGACTGAGGTGTGATTCCCCAGTACCCATGTAAGCCAGATGCACAAGGTGGAGCATGCATCTGGGTTTGTTTGCAGTGGCTAGAAGCCCTGGTGTGCCTGTTCTTTCTCCATCTGCCTCTTTCTCTTCCTCTCTCAAATAAATAAATAAAGAAAGAAGGAAAGAAAGAAAGAAGGATAGAAAGAATATTTTTATTTAAAAAAGCTGCTGGCTCCCCCAGTGTCCCAGAAACTTCCCTTAGAGACTATAAGCAGTATTTAAATCCTTTCCTCATATCAGCTGCTTTTGGTTGGGTGTTTTATCCTAGCAACAAGAAGGTAACTACAATAGCCTCTTAGTCTTATACCAAACCATCTGCCTATCTACGCAGGTTCCTGATGGATTCGGCCTTTCACATGACTATGGTGCTGTCCTCATTGCTCCCTAGGCCTGTTCCACACTCTTTTCTTTTTTTAAAAAAATTATTTATTTGAGAGCGACAGACACAGAGAGAAAGACAGATAGAGGGAGAGAGAGAGAATGGGCACGCCAGGGCTTCCAGCCTCTGCAAATGAACTCCAGATGCGTGCGCCCCCTTATGCATCTGGCTAACGTGGGACCTGGGGAACCGAGCCTCAAACCGGGGTCCTTAGGCTTCACAGGCAAGCGCTTAACCGCTAAGCCATCTCTCCAGCCCCACACTCTTCTCTTTTACTCTTCTTTTTTTCAGTTCATTTCTGTCATCTTCGCAAAATGATTCCTCTAAGTACCTGAGGGTTTTCTTTAATATATTAAATTAGTTAATTTATTTGCTAGAGAGAGAGTCAGAGATTGGGCATGCCAGGGACCACCTTGTGCATCTGGCTTACATGGGAACTGGGGAATTGAACCTAGGTTCTTTGGCTTTGCAGGCAAGCTCCTTAACCACTAATCCATCTCTCCAGCCCAACTGAGGGCTTTTGTTTTGTTTTGCTTTGCTTTTGTTTTTTTTCACACTAACTAGTTCTCCAGTTCTCTGCAAACACTGACTGGATGTGCAACGTTTCAAACAATGCTAAGGCTAGCCACCTAGACTTACACCCACTGCACAAGTCACAGGGCTCAGCCACCCAGGGCTGACTTCACTTCTGGCATCAGTTGAGAGTCCTGGGCCCCTGTCTTTCTAACAGACCAGCTAAAATCTGCAGGTCCCATGATCTCACCTGCAGATTTGATTATTAGCTAGAGCAATTCACAGAACTTCCAAAGTTACAATCACTGATTTATTATAAATGATACACTTGGGCAGAGTCAATTAGAAGTAATGTCCAGGGCAACAAATGGCCAAGCAGAGATCTTGTGCCCTCCCTGGTTGCCCCACCTTCCAGAACCTCCATGTGCCCTGCAACTCCATAGCCCACCAAGCTTGGTCTCCAGCTGGCCTTCCTCTCCTGCAGGTAGGTGGATGAGGTTAGAAGCCTCAATTTTAATCCTCTAAGCATTAGGCATTTCTCCTGACGTGCCCCACCTTGAGGCTATACAGGGGCCCAGCCCAGAGTAACCTCATTAGTTTAAAGTTAGGAAAGAGGATCATTAAGAATAACAAGAGACCCTACCTCAAACACACACACACACACACACACACACACACACACAAATAACAAGAGAGAGAGTTGTCTGTGGAGGCACACACCTTTAATCCCATCACTCAGGAGGCAGAGGTAGGAGGATTGCTGTGAGTTCGAGGCCACCCTGAGACTACATAGTGAATTGAAGGTCAGCCTGGGCAACAGCAAGATCCTATCTCAAAAAAGAGAAGAGAGAGAGAGAGAGAGAGAGAGAGAGAGGGGGAAAGAGAGGGAGGGAGGGAGGGAGGGAGAGAGAGGGAGAGAGAGGGAGAGAGAGGGAGAGAGAGGGAGAGAGAGCGAGAGAGAGCGAGATCCTTCCACCACTTACAGGACTATCACTGTGGGAGATCTGGGTCAGGAAAGACCAAGTATTATTTTCTTACTGCGCCACAGTTACCTTCTACTCTGGGCAGGCACTGGTCACCATTGCAACCTAGCCCAGTAAGACTCAAACAACCCCATGTTCCCTGATTTGTGACACCTTCCAGTCCTCATGATGGGGCTTTGGGAGATGTCTGGAGCAGCAGAAGTCACTCTGGTCCAGGCCTCTACACCTATACTTGATCTCCTGATTTCTCACTGAATAGAAACATCTGAATTAAAAAAAAATCCTGTGGCTGGAGAGATGGCTCAGCAGTTAAAAGGCGCTTGCAAAGCTTGATGGCCCACGTTCTGTTCCCCAGTACCCACATAAAGCCAGATGAACAAAGTAGTGCATCTATCTGGAGTCTGTTTGCAGTGGCATGAAGCCCTGGTGTGCCCATTCTCTCACTCTCTGCTTGGAAATAAATAATAAATAAAAAATATTAAAACTTAAAAACAAATCCTCATGACTCTCATTTTTCAGAGGTGTATAGCTTCTCAGAGACGTGCTGGTTCAATCTGCTCATTACATCCATGAGGGAAATAGCACAGCCAGTTTTATAGACTCGTTTCTTTAAATGACAGAGAGGACAGCAGTAATCTCTGAATTCCAATGACAAAAGAAGAGGACAGATTTTATTTTATTTTATTTTTGTATTTCTGAGGCAGGGTCTCACTCTATCCAAGACTGACCTGCAACTCACTCTGTAGTTCCAGGCTGGCCTTGAACTCACAGTGATCTTCCTACCTCTTTCTACCTCCTAAGTGCTGGGATTAAATCCTGCACCACCATGCCCAGCTTAAAATTTCATTATTTGATTTCATTTTTAGGATTTCTGTTCTATGAGGTTTTTTTTTTACTATGGGAAAAGTCAGTACATACAACATCATCAGAAGAGATTTACAAATTTATGTCTTAAATTACTATAGATCCTGTTGGGCATGCCTTCCATTTGGCTATTCCTGAACTCCTAAAAGTAAAGCAAACTTAATTGAAAAGAGAAGAGAGACTGCCATCTTCCTCGTAGAAACTTCTGTGCTATGAGAGCCAAGTGCAAGAAGAGGTGAACATGCAGGCTGACGCCCCAAAGAGGAAAGACGAGGCAGGGCTGGTCCAAGAAAGCAGCCAGTGCGGCCAGGCAGGCTGTGGAAGCCAGACAAGGAAGCTGCCCTCTGTGGGGCCATGCACCATGGTTCATGATCCCTCTCAGTGTGTCTGGAAAGTCCACCAGCAGGTGACTGCCAAGACCACCTCTGAGAGACCCTGCCTTGCTGGCAACCAAAGCACTCCCTGCTGATCCTTTACCCTGGACCTGAGATTCTAGAGCAGCTGTGTGCTCAGCTGTGAGCAAGGGTCACGTGTGTACAATACGTCACCTCTTGTATCAAAAGAAGAAAGAGGAGGAGGAGAAAAAGACAGAAAGGAAGAAAGGAAGGAAGGAAGGAAGGGGGAAAGGAAAATAAATAAAAAAGAGAGAAATATATAAACATGCAATTTAGGGAACAGGAAATCCAAAACGTTAACGCACATATCAACAGGTGCTGAAACTCACTAGGTATTAGGAAACCACAAACTAAAACAAGTACTGTCCCTTTACAGCTACTGCAGGATGGATAACGCTAAGCATGGGATTAGCAGAGATTAACCTTCTGCCCGTGTGTGTGTGTGTGTGTGTGTGTGTGTGTGTGTGTGTGTGTGTGTGTGTATGGGAGGTGTAGGGGACACAGCTCTTCAGGAAGGCTTAATCAAACAAATACCATCTGCAGTCAAATAAATACCAAGCGCACACACACTGCGATGGTTACTTTGAGCATGTATGGAGATCCTCGTAGCGAGGCCTACAGGACATCCCAAGGCAGGAGGTTGGAGCCATTTGCAAACCCATCAGTGCGTGATGGCAACACGTGAGGTGATGCCCAAGGAGCACAAAGCACGTGACATCCCGGAGGAGCTGTAGATACAGACCAAGGCAGGAGAATCATACAACCAAGGTTAAGGTTAGGAAGAAAGAAACAAGTTGAGCTAACAAGACTGCTCAAGCAATTGAAAAATACAAGCACGTAACGTTCCTCCAAGTACACAAAGATACCAAACCATACACCTTCAGATGGCAGGAGGAGGGGAGGTGACAACAGAAGGGCCAGAGGGCTGTTGTAGCTGCTTGTTCACTGAGAGGGTTAAAGGCACGGGCCATGCTAGCCATGTGTGTGCTGCTGTCTTAAGCACTTGGGAACAGCTTGGAGAGCTTGTGGCCTAGATAGCAAGGGCCTTAGAAGCAGGAAACAAGTGGAAATGGGAGAAGGTGAGACCCACCCAAAGCTGTGTTTAATCACAACCTGTCCCAATGGTGAGACTGTCGCCTCCATCCTTCAGCCCCTTTGGTTTTGTGCTTGGGGAGAGAGGAAGGGCATCGTTTGTCTGGTAAATGAGTACTTAACTGAAAAATAGTTTCCACAAATGGATTTAGGCAAGATGGTGGAGGGGAAGTCTGTGTAGTCTGACAGGCTGTCAGAACCACATAAACGGACATTTATCAAACTGCCTACCAGTGTTCCTCCTCTAGGGTGTATGGAATGAACCTTCAGGGAGCACTTTCTTGGCACCAACAGGACGCCTGGGATTTTCATATTTGTTCTTTCATGTCCTATTGGCAGGTGGGGGTGTCACTCCCAGCTAAGGAACATGGGACTCAGAAGTAAGCAGACAGAAATGTCCAAGCAACTGTGTCCTCCAGCCACCTTTTCTTTTCCTCGTTTTCTGAGTCCTGTGCTTTCTTGACCTCCGAGCTGCTCCTGTACCACAAACCCCTTTGTGCATCTTTCCTCCTGTGCCTGACGGAACACCAGTTCTTCCATAATCAGACACTAACTGGCTGATTCTGCCATCCTCCCTCAGTGTTGGGCCTAGCAACAAGGCCTGACTTAAGCGGGGTTCGGGGGGGTCCTTCATGCTCCTGCACAGCTATCAGAACTGCTCTCGGGGCTGTGGCAGGTCTAGAAAGACTGCACCTCCTCGAAGGCCCCGCTCTACGGCTTGGCTCCTGAGGCTAAGCTACATTCTCGATGCTCTTCCTCCAGACCAGGATCTGTTTGCAGCCAACTAGAGAAGTCCCCCCGTACTTGTTCACCCTGGTCTGATCCTCCAGTGTACCCAGATCAAGATGTAGCAGATTGCTGTGATGGGCAAACCTTTAAGGCAGGACAGCAATAAATATTCTGAGTCTTAGCATAATATGAGCAAAATGACAGTAAAACCTCAGTGTAAGTTAGACTGTGGAGTGGCGGCACACGCTTTAGTGCTGCAAGAACTAGGGTTTGGGGCTGGAGAGATGGCTTAGCGGTTAAAGTGCTTGCCTGTAAAGCTAAAGGACCCAGGTTTGATTCCCCAGGACCCACATAAGCCAGATGTTACAAGGTGGCACATGCGTCTGGAAATCTTTTGCAGTGGCTAGAAGCCCTGGCATGCCCATTCTCATTCTTGTTCTCTCTCTTCCTCTTTCAAGTGAATAAATTAAACCAACAACAACAAAAATAGGGCTTTGTGCAGGTCAAACCATGTTTGTTAAAGTGCCCAAAATGCCCCCCCAGGAAAAAGTCCTGGTGGGGCGCTATCAGGAGCATGCCACCCTCCTCTTTACCCCTGCCAATGCGGTGTCATTAGCTAATTCTTCCTCAGGCCCCTGTTCAATTACTTTGAACAAAACTTGAAAGAAAGTAATTCTATCCCACAAAAACGTATAAAAACCTATGGAGGGGACGGGCTACAACTTGCAGCCTCGCCCAGTGGTCTCTCGTTCACATTTGATATGATGCACACACGAGCTCGTTCTGTCTTAAAGAGGAACATGTTACTAGGGACACTAGGAACTATATATATTTTTTTTTCAAAGGAAAAGAGCTTGCATAACTGAAGAGGAAAGGAAAAAGTGCTAAAGGAAGAACAAAGTTGCAAAGTTGTGGTCTACATGAAATCAAAACAAACTCAAGCCCAGTGTATCCTACCCTTCTGGAGGAAGTGGAGATCTAAACTAGTTAACAATTCAATTAGATAAATGTTTATATTATTGATACTTCTTGCAAAGCTTCGGCAGGTCTAGCTGTGGTGTGTGTTGGGGGTGGGTTGCCTAAGAGACCACAGAATTCTTGAGTGAGACTCACTTGGGAGTCTTCAGCCAGATGCTGCAGCCCTGCCTCCTCCATCAACTCGGGAAACCCAGAGACCTGCTGTTTAGAGAACCTTAAGCCAACCTTCGGAAGGGAGGGAATTCTCTTCCCTCCTGGGATCTCTGAGCTGTCCAGAGTGTGAAGTCAATCCCAGCAGGAACACCAACCACCCCTTTCTTTCCTGCCCACATTTTCAGATTTCAGATTCCTGGGACTCTTGCCTTGTTCTCACAAAGGTCTATTATTATTATTCTCTACTTTTTCTACAACCTGGCTGAATCTTTTTACTAGAGGTGTACATGAGATTGAACTTGGGTGGTAGTTTGACTCACATATACATCTCAAAGACGTTTATTTATAAGGTATCATCCTCTCTGCTTCTTGTTTAGAATTTAGTTCAATAAACAAGGCATCGCCTCCAAAGGAGTACCATGAGTGTCAACTTAACGCTCATGCTTTAAAGTCCACCCTCGGTTAAATTGGGTTCTTCCTGAATCTCTGGCTTAACAACTGAACTCCTCTTTAAAAAATATTCTATTCTATTTATTTATTTGAAAGAGAGAAAGAGACAGAGACAGACAGAAAGAGAATGTGGATACGTCAGGGCCTCTAGCCACTGCAAACGAACTCCAGAAGCAAACCACCTTGTGCATCTGGCTTTATGTGAATACTGGGGAATCGAACTCAGGTCCTTAGGCTATGCAGGCAAGTGCCTTAACTGCTGAGCCATCTCTCCAGCCCAACAAATGAACTCTTTTGAAATTCCAGTTTCTACAGTGTCAACTAGTTATAACAATTGACATTTTTAAAGACCACATTGTGTGTAGACAATGCTATGCGGAGCATATAATTATCGTTCCCAATTTATAGACGATGATACCGAGGCACAGTAGGTCACTTGCTCAAGGTCACACAGAGAGTAGCCCGTGCCAGAAATGTACCCACTGAAGCGTGTTACTGAACTCAGGCTTTAGGGTGAAAGAGGACTGGTGTACAACTTGACTGCTTTCCTTTTGGGGGGTCTAGTGACCTTGATAACTCACTCAGTTCCTTTGGCTCTCAGTTTCCCTTTCAATGAAAGAGAGACAAGGCATTCTTTGAAAGATTCAGCAGCAAATGAGAGACGCAGGGGGGACCTAGTTAGGTCCCTAGCACTCGGTAGCCCGGTGCTCCCACGCGCCCTACCCGAGTGGGATCGCTCAGCTGATGCCCTGATCCCACAGCCAGGTTGATAGCATCGCTGGAAGACAACAGGGCCCCATCCACCCAGCACCCAGGCCCGAGCCTAGCTCTATCCGCACATCACTGGGTCTTGGTCCCAAGCCCTGCCGCTAGGACTGGAGCACCTACCCCGACAGCCCGGCGGCCTTACCATGGCATCGTAGCGTAGGCGGTTCATGAAGTATGCCACTTCGGCGCCTTTGTACACGGTGAACCAGATGGTGCCCTGGTACTGGTCGCCGGCGTCCAGCAGCAGCACGTTGGGCTCAGCGCGGCGGATCTGCTGCACCTTGGTGAAGAGCCTGGCCACGCCGCCCACGCACTTGCTGGCGTTGCTGCACTTGGCGGAGTTCTCGCTGGTCTGCTCCAGGCGGCTGTGCACGTCGTTGGTGTGCAGGATGGTGAGCTCCCAGGCGCGGGCCGCGGGCCCCAGCAGCGCAGGCAGCAGCAGCCAGCGGAGCGCAGCGCCGGGACGCATGGCCGCGGCGCACGGAGGCGGGCGAGTGCGGCCGAGCTCCCTCCCGGGGCACAGCTAGCTTCGGGCACCGGGACGGGCTCCAGGGCAGGGCGGGACTGGGCGGGGCGGGGCGGAGCCGGTCCTCCTCCGGACCCAGGCCGACCCAGCGGCCCGCCCGCGCGCTCCCGGGAGTCGCCCGATCCGACCCTGGCACCCCCGGGCGCACGTCGCTAGCTGCCTGTGTGTCGCGGTCTCCAGCCCCTGCGCGAGCCTGGGCCGCTCTGGCCCGGGGCCGCCGGGCGCGTCCTCCCCTCACACCCCACCACCGACCCGTGCTGCAGTCGGGGTGGGTGGTGCCGCGCCGTGGGTGCGCGAGCTCATCGCCAAACAAGGGGACAGAGGAGCGCGGCACGGAAGACGGGCGAGAAAGAGAGAGAGAGAGAGAGAGAGAGAGAGAGAGAGAGAGAGAGAGAGAGGGAGAGAGAGAGAGAGAGAGAGGTATAGGAGCCCGCCTGGCACTTTGGGGAGAGCCAAAAGCACCCGGAGAGACGCGATGCTACAGGTTTGAGACCGCGCCGGCTCTGCGTCGCCCAGATTTGGAATCTCAGAAGCCAAGGCATCCTTGGCATGCGGTCTTTAATTTATTTACAATTAAAACCTAATGAATAGGGGCTGGAGAGATAACTTAGCGGTTAAGGCGTTTGCCTGCGAAGCCTACGGACCCAGGTTCAATTCCCCAGGACCCACATAAGCCAGATGCACAGGCGGGGGACGAATCTGGAGTTCGTTTACAGTGGCTGGAGGCCCTGGCGTGCTCATTCTCTCTCTATCTGCCTCGCTCTTTCTCATAAATAAATAAAGATAAAATATTTTAAAACCTATGAATAAAGCTGCTGCGGCGTGTGTTCGGCTCCCAACTGCTGACGCGGGTCTTGGGGAGACTCTGACAGCTACGTGGGTGCTCGGTAGCCACCGTTTGTTTTTCTAGTCTCCTCTTTCTGTTCTTTTTTTTTTTTTTTTTTTTGAGTATGGGGTGAGCGGGGGCGTGTGTTTAACCCCAAGCTTTTAGCTAGGAAGGATGAAAATAGGAATCCATCCGACGGAAACAATTATCATCAATTTAATTTGATGCGGAATCTCCCTCTGTTTCATAGATTAACGCCTACTCTCGAATTAAGCATAATCAATGACTTCACAGTACTCAGCCAGCGGAGGCGCAGAGGCACAAGGTAACTTGGGTTAAGTGGCAGGACTCTCCGCGAAGCTGTTTTCAGATTGCGGTAACATATACATCACCTGAATGTCCCGCTCAAGCATCGGGTGGTGTTCGCATACTCACCACCGTTCCTCTCCAGAATGATTTGATCTTCTCAAGAGGAAACCTTGAACTCACTGAGCAATGACTCCCACAGGGCGCTGGCGCTCACAGCTGTAATCAGAGCACTTGGGCGACAAGGCAGGAAGAAGATAAAAAGTCAGAAGCCAGTCTAGGCCACAGAATAAGTTCCTGGGCTCCAATCGCAAGACTTGTTCCAAAAAGAAACACATCCAAACCACTAGCTGTCTAGATGCTGGAAAGAGCCTTACAGCCTGTTGGGGGAGAAAACTCATCAGTGGCATCAGCAGCGGACACCGCAAGCTTTAGGGCTGGCCGGCCAGGTCTGATACACCAACTGGTGCAATGGTGGCAAGTCTGTTATGGGGGAAACCCACTGATCTCTGGACTTGAGGCCCACTCCATGGGAGGGAATTCCTGGCACTGAAAACCTCATCAAAGGCTATGGCTGGGGAGGGGGGGGGGTCATAAGCCTGGGGTGGGGGAGACTACTGTGGTCTGGCTAAATGGATCTATTATGATGGCCACCAAACTGCTTTCTAAATACTTATGTTTATGCCCACATATTAATATTACTCTCACTTTTGGTTAGAGAAGCTTCTCTTTTCAGATGGTGGTGACCACTGGGGAAACTTAACACCCATTAAAATTCTGAGGAGTGACCGTGATGTGTTCAGCCCTAAATGAGAAATCTCTCTCACACCCTCCAAGGCTCGGGGATCATTGCAGAAGAGGAGGTAGAAAGAATGTAAGAGGGTTGGAGAGATGGCTTAGCAGTTAAGGCACTTCCCTGGGAAGCCTAAGGACCCTGGTTCAACTCTCCAGATGCCACCTTATCCAGATGCACAAGGTGAGGCACGCATAAGGTCGCACATGCACACAGGTGGTACATACATTCCCTTACAGTGGCTGGAGGCCCTGACACACCAATTCTCTCTCTCTCTCTGTCTATGTCTCCCTGTTATTAAAAAAGACAGTCGGTTGGGCTTGTCTCAAAAAAAAAAAAATTAAAAAATAAAAGGAATTTAAGAGCCTTAGGAAGGGAAGGGATGTTTTGCAATACTGTGTTCCAGACACAAAAGGACTGTGGTGTTCATAACCTCACAGTGGCTGATGCTATGACCTGCACAATAGGAGGGGAATAAAGGATGATATCAAAACAGAAGAGAGACTAGTTGGAAAGAAGAAGGAATGCAGTGGAGGGGATTCAGGAGCTGCAGAAGGGAAGGTGGTGGGAGGGCATTATGATCATAGTGTATTGTCTATATGTTTGGAGGTTGTCAATAAAAAGTTTAAAACAAGAATTACAAGCAGAATAATAAGAACACATCTAACCAACCACACAAAAATAAGGGCTCCCTGTCACTCACCTTCCTCACCCTTGGCAGCTGACATTTGACTTTCTGTCTGTGTGAACTTGCCTGTGGTAGGAACCTCACATTTGCCTTTTTCTGACTGGTTTATTTCACTTCAAGTTTCATCCATGGCATAGCACCGTATGTCTGAGTTCCCTTCTTTTGGGATGAAGAGATGGCTCAGTAGTTAGAGCCTGCCAATCTGGGTTCGATTCCCCAGTATGCACCAAGCCAGATATACAAAGTGCCTCAGGCATTTAGAGTTCGTTTACAGTGGCAAGAGGCCCTGGTGTGCCCATTCTCATTCATTCTCTCTGTAAGGTTCAGGAATGACCAAGACCATGGAGACCACTCTGAGGCAAAGATGGAAGCTTTTATTCGGGGAAAACATGACCTGCCAGGACTGACTCTCATCAGTGGAGCAGTCAGCTTTGAGATTACAGAGCTCTTCAGTTGGGGAAAGGTGAGGAAATAGCTACGGTGTGAGACCAGCACAGTGACCAGGTGGGAGATAAGGAGGCAGGAAACCTAGACCTGGGGCATTGTTAGGCAAGGAAGGGATGATGGCTGGGCAGTTCCCCGAGGAATGTGGATGACCCACTTCCGTGTGTCTCTGTCCCCTCCTGCTGTGACTCCATTTTTGTCCTGACCTAACACTCTCCCTCTCTTTTTATCTCTCTCTCTCTCTCATAGGTAAATAAATAAGTATTAAAAAAGAATTTCCAGGCTGGAGAGATGGTTTAGCAGCTAAGTGCTTGCCTGTGAAGCCTAAGGACCCTGGTTCAAGGCTCCATTCCCCAGGACCCATGTTAGCCAGATGCACAAGGGGATGCACGTGTCTGGAGTTTGCAGTGGCTGGAAGCCCTGGCGTGCCCATTCTCTCTCTCTATCCGTGTCTTTCTCTCTCTGTCACTCTCAAATAAATAAAAATGAACAACAACAACAAAATTTAGATAAAAAAAATTTGAAACGAATTTCCTAGCCAGGCACGGTGGCACACACCTTTAATCCCAGCACTCGGGAGGCAGAGGTGGGAGGATTGCCATGAGTTCAAGGCCACCCTGAGATTCCATAGTGAATTTCAGGTCAGCCTGGGCTAGAGTGAAACCCTACCTTGAAAAACAAAACAAAGCAAAAAAAAAAAAAAAAAAAAAAAAAGAATTTCCTTGTGTGTGTGTGTGTGTGTGTGTGTGTGTGTGTGCGCGCACGCTCGCCTGCATGCATGCACATATGTGTACATGCCAGGCCCTCTTACTTCGGTAAAGGAATGCAAGATGCTTGCTCCACTTTTTTTTAAAAAGTCTGGATTAAGAAAAAAATATTTTATTTATTTATTTATTTGCAAGCATAGAGAGATAGAAGAGAAACAGAGAGAAAGAATGAGTGTTCCAGGGCCTCCAGTCACTGCAAATGGACTCCAGACGCAAGTGCCACGGGGGAATCGAATTTGGATCTTTAAGCTTTGCAGGCAAGAGCCTTAACCGCTGAGCCATCTCTCCAGCCCCTGCTCCACCTTTCCGTGTCCAGTTTATGAGGACGACATGGGAATTAAACGCTGGCCAGCAGGCTTTTCAAACAAGGGCCTTTAACTGCTGAGCCATCTCCCCAGGCCCCAACTTTGAATGCAGTTCTGTGCGTATACTGATTCATTTCCCCACTCAGCAGCTCAGGAACAGTTGGTTTGCCTTCCGTTTTGCCTCTTGCGAATCATGTGGCTATGAACAGGGGCGTACTAGTATCTATCAAATTTCCTGCTTTTGTTTGTTCTGATTATTTTCCTAGAAATGAAATTAGTGGACAGTCACATGTGAATTTGTTGAGGAATTACCACATTTTCTCCTAGAATGGCAGTTTTCACACATCTTCACCAACAATTTTGTTTGTTTTAGCTGACAGTTGCCTTCAGGAATGTGAGGTGGCATCATTGTAGTTCTATTCGCATGCCTCTAATGGTCAGTCATGTTCGGCATCTTTTCATGTACTTATTGCCCATTTGTATGAGTTTTTGTTTTGTTTTTGAGGTAGGGTTTTGCTCTAGCTCAGGCTGACCTGGAATTCACTATGCAGTCTCAGGGTGGCTTTGAACTCACAGCGATCCTTCTCCTACTTCTGCCTGCCGAGTGCTGAGATTGAAGGCGTGTGCCACCACGCCTGGCTTCAATTTGTATGTTTTTTTGTTGGTTCCCCACCCCACCCCTGAGAAATGTCTATTTAGGGCCTTTGCTTCTGTTTCAACTGAGTTGTAGGAATCCTTTATATATTCTGGTATTTATCCCCTTGCAGATGTGTGACTTGATAATATTGTCTCATATTCAACGGTTTATGATCCTGGAGGAAATTAGAGTGTCAATAGGTCCTTGAACTGTCTGTCCCTCTTTTATTCCCAAGCCTCATGGCAGCTTGACTGGACTGAGTGAGGCTAGAATGCTTGGATAAGGGCTATCTGGAGGAACACTGACTCCCTGACATGAATACCAGGAACTTGGGCAAACTATTGTTATCTAGAAGGGAACCTGCTTCCTGTGTGTGCATCAAGTCAGCTAGTCTTCAGAATGCTGAGCTAATGATGTCACCGCTCACGTAATCTACCATATAAACCTCCGGTCCCCGTGGCAGTCAGGGCAGAACACAACAAAGCACTGTGGGTGATAAGACTGCCACCCGGCCTTCCAGAAGGCAGGACAGGTGCCCAGTGAGAGAAAGTGTGTCACCAGACCCGCTGGCCACCACTGGACAATTGCAGCCCGTGGAGATGGGTGCCGCTGGTCCTCTGGAGTCATTTTTCTGTTCACCCCCTGCAGCTGGTTACTACCTGTCTACTTAGTGGGATGCTTCCAGACATTCAGCCTTGTCGGGAAGGAGTTTCAATAATCCCCAGGACTCACTCACAGCCTCCTAGTGCGTCTTCTTCCAGCACAATCTTCACATGCTCCACGGCACTGTGAATGCTACAAATGGCTCTTTTTAATTGCCCGTTGTTGATAATATCCTTTGTGCACAAACAGTGCTACAATTGTTTCCTGGTGGTGCTCATAATTAAACCCCAGACCTTGTTCACATTAGACGTGTGCTCTATCACTCAGCTGCATTCCAACCACAACTGCTTTAATTTTGAACAAGTCTGATTTATCTATTTTTTTTTCCTTTTGTGGTTTGTGCTTTTTGTATCATATCTAGAAATCATTGCCAAATATGATATCATGAAGTTGTCCCCTCATGGTTTTTCTTTATATTTCCAAAAATGTATTTATTTATTTATTTATTTTGAAGTTAGGTCTCACTCTAGCCAAGGCTGACCTGGAATTCACTATATAATCTCAGGCTGGACTCCAACTCACAGCAATCCTCCTACCTCTGCCACCTGAGTGCTGGCATTCTAGGCGTGTGCCACCATGCCCAGCTCTTTATTTTATTTTATTTATTTATTTTTAAATATTTTATTAATTATTTATTTGACAGAGAAATAAGGAGAGAGAGAGAGAGAGAACATACACACCAGGGCCTTCAGCCACTGCAAATGAACTCCAGACGCTTGCGACTAATGTGGGTCCTGGAGAATTGAACCTGGGTCCTTTGGCTTTGCAGGCAAATGCCTTAATTGCTAAGCCATCCCTCCTTTTAACAGGCTTAATTCACTTTTATTTTTCTGTATAAAATCCCTATGTGGTAGGCACAGCTGGAGGCTGGGTCCTCTGCACTGAGACTGTGGTGTGGGTTTTCACAAGATGGTCAGTGAATTCCTGGTAGGGAGACTTGGTGAACCCTGTTTCTTTCCAAGGTCAGGGGTCAGAGAGCTGTAGGTCTTAGAAATGGCGTCAAAAATGGCCTTAGCAACGTTGCCCAGGGCGGCAGTGCAGCCCCTGGCTGAAGTGTCACAGTCATCAATACCAGCCATCAGCAGCAGCACGGGGACACGGGCACGAGGGCAGAGACAGTGACAGTGACCCTGGGGACAGAGATAAGGCGCACCAGCACAGAGCCACAGCGGTTTGTTACCTTTCAGGGGGCTGTGTGGGGCTTGTCGACCTTGTTCCCCCAGTAGCCTCTCCGGACAGCACAATGGAGAGCTTGGCCAAGATGATGGCCCCTCAGATGGCAGAGGCTCCCTCCTTAGAGCACTTGACACCCAGGCCAACCTGACCATTGTAGTCCCCAGTGGTGACAAGAGCCTTGAACCTGGTCCACTGGCCAGCCCGAGTCTGCTTCTGCTTTGGCATGATCTTCAAACCTCATCCTCTAGGGATGGCCCAAGAAGAAGTGAATAATTTCAGGCTCCTGGATGGGCAGGGAGAATGAATGGATCTCCTGCAGGGACGTGATCCTCATGCCCTTGACCAGGCGTTCCAGCGTGGTGATGGGCATCCACTCCTTGCTTTTGGCTTTGCTTTGGCCATCACCACGCCCATGACTGCCGCCTGGCATACCAACTGTGGCCAAAATCTCCGCAGAAGCCGCCTTGGCTCCCAGGCCTGGGCCCCCAGCCCTGCAGGCCCTCTGGCTACACTGGCATCATCCACCATTTGATGTTTTCCCGGGGAAGAAGCTATTTTATTATTTATTTATTTGTATGGATGAGTCAGTGTCTCATGCCACTGCAAACAACTGCCAGATGCATTAGCCACTTTTGTGCCTGGTTATAAGTGGATGCTAGGGAATTGAACGCAGGCCAGCAGGCTTTGCAAGTAATTGCCTTTAACCACAGAGCAGCTCCCCAGCCCCTCCCTATGTTTTCTTCTAAAAGTTTTATGGTTTTGGATTTTACATTTAGATCTCTAACCCATTTTAAGTTAATTTTTAAATTAGGCAAATTGGATTTGGTAAAATTCCAAGTATATTCTTTTGCATATGGATATTCAGTTTTCCCCTGTCCTGTTTGCTGAAATAACATCTCTTGCCAACCCTGTTTTTCTTTTCTCTTCTCTTCTCTTCTCTTCTCTTCTCTTCTCTTCTCTTCTCTTCTCTTCTCTTCTTTTCTTTTCTTTCCTCTTCTCTTCTCCTTTTCTCTTCTCTCCTTCCTTCCTTTCTTCCTCTCTCTCTCTCTCTTTTGCGGTAGCGTCTTAACCCAGCCCAGGCTGACCTGAAACTCACTGTGTAACCACAAACTGGTCTTGAATTTATGGTGCTCCTCCTACCTTAGTCTGTTGAGTGCTAAAATTAAAGGCATGTGCCACCATGCCTGGCTTGCCAACCCTGGTTGTTTTGAGGGAGGGGGGCAGAAGGGGATTGTCATTTAGTTTTTAAACTTTTTATTGACAACTTCCATAAAAACAGACAATATAAAACCATCATAATCCCCTGCAACCCTGTTTTTAAGGCATGGGATTTGAGGCTTGGTGACTGCAAATAAACATGTACCCAGGAGTGGCTTCGTGGATCACGAAGAGCACACAAGACCCCCACTTCTGAAACACCCTCTGAACTTGCAACGCTTGCAAGGTTTTATATTTTGGGAGAGAAAAGCCATTGCCCAACATAAAATTTAAAATAAAACACTTAAAATTTTTTTTTGTTCATTTTTATTTATTTATTTAGTGAGTCAGACAGAGAGAGAAAGAGGCAGATAGAGAGAGAGAGAATGGACGTGCCAGGGCCTCCAGCCACTGCAAACAAACTCCAGATGTGTGCGCCCTCTTGTGCATCTGGCTTACATGGGGAAAAAAGCCTCGAACCGGGGTTCTTAGACTTCACAGGCAAGTGCTTAACTGCTAAGCCATTTCTCCAGCCCTAAAATAAAACTTTAAAAATATTTTATTTATTTTCAAGCACAGAGAGAGATAGGGAGAGAGAGAGAGAGAAAGAGAGGGAGGTAGAGAAAATGGGCACACCAGGACCTCCAGATGCTGCAAACCAACTCCAGATGCATGTTCCATTCTGCGCTTCTCGCTTTATGTGGTTATTGAGTTAAACCCGTGTCGTCAGGCTTTGTCCTTTCTCCAGCTCCTACAATAAAGGGAACACATTTAGTACTGTCATGTCTCTCTGAAGGTCAGCAATCTTCTAGACTTTTAAGCACATGGGAAGCTAGGGCAAGGCCAGGTCTAAGGCCAGTCTCTCTCAAGGTTTAAAAAAAAAATTGAGGGCTGGAGGGATGGCTTAGTGGTTAAGACATTTGCCCACAAAGCCAAAGGATCCAGGTTCGGTTCACCAAGACCCACATTAGCCAGATGCACAAGGTGGTGCATGCGTCTGGAATACATTTGCAGAGGCTGGAGGCCCTGGCGTTCCCATTCTCTTTCTCTCTCTGCCTCTTTCTCTCTGTCAAATAAATAAATTAAAAAAAAATAAAATGCTTAATAAAAAGAATTGAGACATTTTTTGTTTCTCGAGGAAGGGTCTTGTTCTAGCCCAGGCTGACCTGGAATTCAAGTCTCAGGCTGGCCTCGACTCTGATTTTCCTACCTCAGCCTCTGCAGTGAGTGTTGGGATTAAAGGTGTGTGCCACCATGCCAGGCAAAAATTGAGACTTTTTGTTTTGTTTTGTTTTTTCGAGGTAGGGTTTCACTCTAGCCCAGGCTGACTTGGAATTCACTATGGAGTCTCAGGGTGGCCTCGAACTCACGGCGATCCTCCTACCTCTGCCTCCCGAGTGCTGGGATTAAAGGCCTGCGCCACCACACCCAGCCCAGATACTTTTTTTTTTTTTAAAAGATTTATTTTTATTTATTTATTAGAGACAGAGACAGAGGGAGAGAGATAAAGTGAGAATGGGTGTGCCAGAGCCTCTAGCCACTGCAAACCAACTCCAGAAACGTGCACCACTATGTGCATCTAGCTTACGTGGGACCTGGAGAATTGAACCTGGGTCCTTAAGCTTCACAGGCATGTGCCTTAACTGCTAAGCCATCTCTCCAGCCCCAAAATCGAGACTTTTAATACATTATCAGACTGTAATTTGCTTGTGCTTTTCTTCCTATTGCCCCCTCCCCCCCACACCTGTAGCCCTTCCTCTTGCCAAATTGTCCTTCTGTTCCAATGGCTCATTCTTTTTGTCCTTCACAGTCCTCATCAGAGTATTCATGGGTTCAATAGTCCCTCTCCTTTCAGACCTGTGAAGAGCAGACATGTTTGTTTTAAGAGAACTTACTTAAAGCATGGTATGGTGGCACATGCCTTTAACCCCAGCACTCAAGAGGCAGAGGTAGGAGGGTCATTGTGAGCTTGAGGCCAGAGTTCTGCTTCAAAGTCATTCTCCTAAGCCATTTGCATACAGATCTAAAACAGTCTTCGACTATTTATTGACTCAAGTTCAAGCTTCCCAACTTGTCCTTTAAAAGTTTCACTGTACCCACCCAACTTTACCTTCCATGAGTTCTGCCTCAGACCAAGGCCCTGGCTCCCTTTATGTTCTGCTCCAGTTCAATAGGAAGTTTCTTTGATTCCTCCACACCACTTTGACCTTCTTTAAATTCTTTAAATCTAAATTTAAATTCTTTAAATTCCTGAAGTATTCCAATTTCACTTAAGGTGGCCATTTTCTTTTTCTCTTCTTTTATTTTTATTTATTTATTTATTTGATAGAGAGAAAGAGGGGGAGAGAAAGAGAGAGAGGAAATGGGTGCGCCAGGGCCTCCAGCCACTGCATTCAGACTCCAGACATATGTGTCATCTTGTGCATCTGGCTAACTTGGGTCCTGAGGAATTGAGCCTGGGTCCTTTGGCTTTGCAGGCAAACACCTTAACCGCTAAGCCATCCTTCCAGCCCATCCTTTTCTTTTCATAGGTGTTTAAAATGTGCTTTGTCTTTCCACCAAGTGTCCAGACAGAGCAGCTGCTAGTGCAGGAGTAGCCTTCACCTGAAATCTCCTTTAGAGACAGGAAGCAAGACTTTAGCTGTCTGAGAGCCCATGCAGGGGCAGACAGAGCAAGGCTGTGTGTATGAGCTCAGCACCGAAGACTTCCCTAGTGGGGTGTAATGCACATGGTGGACTTCTCCATGGTAGCTAGCTCAACTTACAAATCAGGGCTTGATTTATTGTTCTGCTGATCTGTTAGACTTGAGAAACTAGGGAGAAATTGTTAATAAAACAAGATGTGAACTTAAGTGTGTGACGTCAACAAGCATGATATTGGGAATAGCATAAAAATTGAGTAAACATTCTAGTACTTGATTTTTTTTTTTGGAGGCAGGGTCTCATTCTAGCTTAAGCTGACATAGAACTCAATATGTAGTTGGGGCTGGCCTCCAGCTCATTAGATTCTCCTCCTTCAACCTCCTGAGTGCTGAGATTGAAGGTGTGAGCCATTACCCCACTAAGATTTTTTTTTTTGTGTGTGTGTGTGGGGGGGGGTCAGGGTTTTATGTAGTCCCCGTTAATCTAAGACTCACTGTGTACTGAGAATGACTTTGAACTTCAACTCTTTAAGGTCAGGGTTTTAGGTAGTCCCAGTTAATCTAAGACTCACTGTGTAATGAGAATGACTTTGAACTTTATCTCTTTAAGGTCAGGGTTTCAAGTAGTCCAGGTTAATCTAAGACTCACTGTGTACTAAGAATGACTTTGAACTTCACCTTTTTAAGGTCAGGGTTTTATGTAGTCCAGGTTAATCTAAGACTCACTATGTACTGAGAATGAATTTGAACTTCTTTTTCTTTAAGGTCAGGGTTTTAGGGTTTTATGTAGTATCTAAGACTCACTGTGTACTGAGAATGACTTTGAACTTCTTTTCAATTTTTTTGCTTTTTCATTATATTTATTTGAGAGAGACATAGAGGGAGAGAAAGAGAAAGAGAGAGAGAGAGAGAGAGAGAGAGAGAGAGAGAGGGAGAGAGAGAGGGAGAGAATTGGCACACCAGGGCCTCCAGCCACTGCAAATGAACTCCAGATGCATGTGTTATGTTGTGCATCTGGTTTACGTGGGCACTGGGGAATTGAGCCTCGAACCGGGGTCCTTAGGCTTCACAGGCAAGTGCTTAACTGCTAAACCATCTCTCCAGTCCCCCTAAAAGAAGCTTTAATTTAATGAATGTTAAATAAAAATAGCTTGATTTAATGAAAATGACATATTTTAACAACAGGGCACATATCATATTCAATAACAATAAATTCACTAAGTCTAAAATGGATAACGACATTTGTTAAATCATACCTGAATTGGAATCATAGGCTGACTAGGGATATAAAAATCCTATAAAAATAAGTGGGAGCAGGGGAGAGAAGACTGGAATAGGGACACAGAGCCCTCTCCTGTATTCCCACAACTCTGAAAGAAAACACTGGATCCATGGTTGGAGGGAGAGGTGAGGGTCAAACAGGGTAGCAGGGGCCGAAGTTGCCAGCAGACGGAAGACCAGGGCAAGTCCATAAATGTGTGTTGAACATTAGATTTACAAAGAAAACCATAGGTTGCAACTTAGAATGCTGAAGGGGAAGCATCTTCCAACACCCTGCAAACAGGGCCACATACAAATGAGAAAAGGGAAGATTCCAAAAGCGGCACATTGTGAAAACAAAATCTCAGATGGGAGATAATGTGCAATAAAGCAGAGAGCTGAGGAGGGGCTTACGCACCTCCCTACCTCCTGGGCTGGTACAGAATCTGAGGGAGCCGATCCACAGAGACAATCTCGAACCAAGCCTCTGTCAAGGGGAGCAGAACACTTAGCACCCCTCTTCTCTTAGTAACCAAGCAAGCGACTACCCTGAAAATCACCACAGACACAGGCCAGAGGAGCTCATGCGGGCTCACACTCACAGATACAAATGCATTTGGGCAATGGCCATGGAATGCAGGCAGCCCGAGTTCATGGCAAGAGGAGAAGATCTAGCCATCAATATAAATGGGAACATGGCTCCTCAGAGTCTTAGGTGTTCAAATATGTGGGCAAAGAGTACGACCAGCCAGCACACTGAGGAGGGAAGCCAGTGGGGTAGATGTTAAGATTAGGGCTGGGGCTAGAGAGATGGCTTACTGTTAAGGCACTTGCCTATGAAGCCTAAGGACCCAGGTTCAGTTCCCCAGTACCCATGTAAGCCAGATGCGTGAAGTGGCACATGAGTCTGGAGTTCATTTGCAGTGGCTAGAAGCCCTGGGACATCCATTCTCTATCTGCCTTTGTCTCTCAAATAAATAAATAGATGAAATATTTTTTTCTTTTTATTTATTTATTTATTTTATCTTTATTAACATTTTCCATGATTATAAAAAAATATCCCATGGTAATTCCCTCTCTCTCACTCCCGCCCACACTTTCCCCTATAAATGAAATATTTAAGAAAAGATAAGGTATGGAGGGAAGTTCCTTTCTTTTAGGCTGAGGTCATTCTTACACAGGAATTCAACTCAATGGGAAAGACAGACGAGGGCCCAGGGCACGGAGTTCATTCTAGTCTAACCAGGTTGAACTTCAGAGATGAGAGATAAGCAGCTGCTTTCCCATCTGCAGATATTCATCCCAGCAAGGAAGAAATACTGACTAGTGTTAGATTTTATATTTTCTTGTTTTTATATTTATTTATTTGTAAGCAGAGAGAGAGGGAGAGAGAGAAAAAGAGAGAGAGAGAAAGAGAGAGCCAGAGAGCTGACATGCCAGGGCTTTTTGCTACTACTATAAAAAAAAAAACTCCTGATGTATGTGCCACTCTGTGCATCTGGCTTCACATGGATATTGGGGAATTGAACTCAGGCTGACAGGGCTTACAATCAAGTACCTTTAACTGCTGAGGCATCTCTTCAGTCTTCTCACTATTATTTCTTTTTTAAAAAATTATTTATTTATTTATTTATTTATTTGAGAGCGACAGACACAGAGAGAAAGACAGATAGAGGGATAGAGAGAGAATGGGCGCGCCAGGGCTTCCAGCCTCTGCAAATGAACTCCAGTCGCGTACGCCCCCTTGTGCATCTGGCTAACGTGGGACCTGGGGAACCGAGCCTTGAACCGGGGTCCTTAGGCTTCACAGGCAAGCGCTTAACTGCTAAGCCATCTCTCCAGCCCACTATTATTTCTTATACAATAATCCCATTTACTTTCCCTCTCACTTCTACTTTATTTTTTTCCCTCTGCCCATTCCCTCTACTTTTTACTTTTTTTTTTTACTAAGACTCTTAATTGTAATAATCTAATAAGTTCTGGCTTAAGAGATGGCTTAGTGGTTCAGCGCTTGCCTGTGAAGCCTAAGGACCCCGGTTCGAGGCTCGGTTCCCCAGGTCCCACGTTAGCCAGATGCACAAGGGGGCGTACGCGTCTGGAGTTCGTTTGCAGAGGCTGGAAGCCCTGGCGCGCCCATTCTCTCTCTCTCCCTCTATCTGTCTTTCTCTCTGTGTCTGTCGCTCTCAAATAAATAAATAAAAAATGAACAAAAAAATATTTTTTTTAAAAAGAATTTGAACAGAAGGAACATCAATCTGCGCTTTGCTATGACTTCAGAACAAATAAGCAATATTGAAAGCTACAAGAGAAAAACATCAACCTATTTACAGCAACAAACACACCATAAAAGCACCGAAATGCTTAGCAGAAGCTAAACTCCAGGAGAGCATGGAATGATGTTTCGAGCATGGAAGCAAAATAAATAAATAGACTAAAAAATAAAACAAACAAATAAAAAGTTTCAATCAGGATGATTATAGCCAGTGAATTTACCTTTGTAAATTGATGGAGAAACAAAGACTTCAGAAAAAGCACAAACTAAATCAATTCATGACTACCAAGTCATCACTCAAGAAGATACATAAATAGGAAGGAAGATAGTCACAAACAGGGCACCTTAGGAAAGACTACATCTCATGAGAAAAATAGGTAAATAACTAGAACTAGGAAAGACTCAAACATGCCAAACTCAGTAAGTCACAAACCTCAAAGATGAGTGAGAACAAAAACAACAAACAATATTCAACCAATCAGAAAGACAACAACAAAATTACAGGGATGAGGTGCCATGGAAGCTTCAGCCTGTAGCCCCAACATTTTAGAGGTTGAAAAAGGAGCTCTAGGAGCTGGAGGAAAGCCTAGGGCACACAATGAGATGGACTAGCCTGGGCTACAGAATGAGCCCTTGCCTCAACAACAATGAAATTAGAGGAATCTCTACATAGTTCTCAATAGTAATGGTCTCAACCATTCTGTGAAAAGATGAAGGCTAGCTGATTAAGCTTTTTAAAAACTTTGTTAGGGGCTAGAGAGATGGCTTAGTGGTTAAGGCATTTGCCTGCAAAGCCAAAGGACCTCAATTCAATTCCCCAGAACCCATGTAAGTCAGATGCACAAGGTGGCACATGCGTCTGGTGTTCATTTGCGGTGGCTCGAGGACCTGGTGCGCCCATTCCCCCCACCTCTCTTTGCCTCTTTCTCTCTGACTCTCTCAAATTAGTTAATTAATTGATTAATTTAAAAATAGTTTGTTAGGATAGCAAAAGAAAAAAAAAAACACCTAGGGCTGGAGAGATGATTTAGTGGTTAAGGCAACTGCCTGCAAAGCCAAAGGATCCAGGTTTGATTTACCAGGACCCACCATAAGCCAGATACACAAGGGGGTACACGTGACTCAGTTCCTTTGCACCAACTGGAGGTACCCATTCTCTTTCTCTGCCTCTTTCTCTCTCTTTTTAAAATAAGTAAATAAAAATAATTGTAAAAAACAAAACTAGATCCTGGTATGGAGAGATGGCTTAGTGGTTAAGCGCTTGCCTGTGAAGACTAAGGACCCTGGTTCAAGGCTCAATTCTCCAGGACCCATGTTAGCTAGATACAGAAGGGGGCGCACGCATCTGGAGTTCGTTTGCAGTGGCTGGAAGCACTGGAGCATCCATTCTCTTTCTCTCTCTATGTGCTTCTTTCTCTCTCTGTCTGTAGCTCTCAAATAAATAAATAAAAATAAGCAAAAAAATTAAAACAAAACAAAACTAGATCCTGGTATGGAGAGATGACACAGTGGATATCACACTTGCTGTATAAGTGTGATCCTGACCTGACTTAGGATCCTCTGACCTCATATAAAAACTTGAAATCAGCCGGGCATGGTGGTACATGCCTTTAATCCCAGCCCTTGGGAGGCAGAGGTAGGAGAATCACTGCAAATTTGAGGCCATTCTGAGACTACATTGTGAATTCCAGGTCAGCCTGGGCTAGAGTGAAACCCTACCTCAAAAACCAAAAACCAAAAACCAAAAACCAAAAACCAAATACCAAACCAAACCAAACCAAACCAAAACAAACCAAAACAAACAAACAAAAAAAACCCCCAGCAAACCTTAAAGCCATAGAGGGCTTCTGTAATCCCAGCATACATATGGACTATGGAGAGATGGGAGGCAGAGACAGGTGAATTTCCCAGAAGCTCGCAGACCACCAGCAAGGGGGGAGATGAGTGCTGACACCTGAAAACTGTCCTCTGACCTCCACATGCGCAACCATGCTCACACACGTGGACAAGCACACACACCATCCATCTATCATGCATCGGTCTGTCCATCTGTCTATCTGAAACAAAACAGTAAGAAAAAACATGATCGACCAAGTTGTCGGCAAGAGATACACCTTACTGGAAATCACATACATAACTGAAAGTGTCGGGATGGAAAACAATGGTCCAAGCATGTGGAAGCTTAAAATAAGCAGGCTTGGGGCTGGGGCCATGTCTTAGCAGTTCAAGGTACTTGCTTACAAAGCCTGTAGGCCTGGATTAATTTCCTCAGTACCCATGTAAAGGCAGATGCTGTTAAAGGCATTTGCTTGAGAGCCTGTTGGCCTGGGTTTGATTCCCCAATACCCAGGTAAAGCCAAATGCACAAAGTGGCATGAGGCCCTGGTGTGCCCATACTCTCTCTCTCCTCAGATAAATGATACAATATTTTTAAGTTTTATTTTTATTTATTTGAGAGAGTGAGAAAGGGAGAGAGAGAGAGAGAGGCTTTGCAAGTAGATGCCTTTAACCACTGCACCATCCTCCAGCCCCAAATCCTTGTATTCTTTGAGAGCAGGCTATGGAAGAGTTCCCAGCTATTATGGCTTAAATATGAAATGTCCATCCCATGCTCGTGTGTTGAATACTTGGTCCCCAGCTGGTGGTGCTATTTTGGAAAGTTCTGGAAAACATTGAGAGGCATGCTAAGTTTGAGGAAGGAGCTCACTGAAGTTATGTTCTTGGGGACTTCATGTTTCTACCTGCTTGGATCACGTCCTGTCTGTCATGAAGAGGCCAGCTTCCTCTTGCACCTGCTCTTGCTACCGTGATGTTTTTCCTTATCACAAGCCCAGAAGCAGAGCCAAGCACGGGCTGACCCTTTCGAAGCTGAGTCAAAATAAATCTTTCTTCCCTAAAGCTGCTTTGTGAAGCACTGGTTACAGAAAGCAAACTTTGACTCTACTAATATGCTAGTGGAGCTACCAGATGGGTATTTTAGGTTTTCTTTATGATAAGAACCTATTTTATAGCTATCTTTTTTTTTTTTTTTTTGAGGTAGGGTCTCGGTCTAGTCCAAGCTGAACTGGAATTCACTATATAGTCTCATGCTAACCTCAAACTCATGGCGATCCTCCTACTGCCTCCCAAGTGCTGGGATTAAAGGCGTGCACCACCATGCCTGGTTTATATTTTCTATTTTTTCAATAGATTATCTAACTCTTTTGAGACTGCTTTGAGATGAACCATGCCGGTGAGGAATGAGGGAGCTAAGCTAAAAAAAAAGCTGGACGTATTGTCCCACCTTTAATCTCAGCACTCGGGAGGTAGAGGTGAGAGAGAAAGTTCAAGGCCAGTCTGGGACTACAGAGTGAGTTCCAAGTCAGCCTGGGCTAGAGTGAGACCCTACCTGGAAAAAAAAAAAAAAAAAAAAGAATGAGAGGAACCTGCTTGCACATAGGCATCATGACACATTTAGGTTACTTGCTAAAGGAATAATATTGGTTTTGTCTTATTGGTGAGATAATATAATATTTAACCTGGATAATGCATTGTATAATATCTGATGAAATAGGTAAAGACAAATTTGCCTTTATTGCAATGTAGAAGAAGTGCAAATGTTTTAATTTCAAGAAAATCCCCAGTGTCTTAGAATGAGACCTTATTTGAAAATGGGATAAAATGAGGTCATTAGAGTGAGTCTTAACTCAAAATAATTAGCATATTTAACAGGGAGGGATTTGGATAGACACATATAGGTTTTGCAGGCACGTGCCTTAACCACTCAGCCGTTTCTCCAGCCCCTCTTTTTCACTTTTGAGACAGTGTCTCACTATACACAATCCAGTCTGGCTTGAGACTGTGTTGCCTAGGCTCACCTAAACTCATGATTCTCCTGCTTCTGCCTCCTAAACGCTGGGATTACAAGTATGGGCCATCATGCTAGGCCAAATTTGAGATTTAAAATCTTGAGTGAAGTCATGCTAGGTGGGCCAGAGAATTGTGACAAGTAAACCATTATATGGAAACTCATCTGCTAGGATTTTCCCATTATCTTAGAAGAGAGCTCCTTCTCTTGGTTAAAAAACAGCTGCCTCTGGAAGCCAAGAGGAATTACAAGAGAGTTTTCAGATATATTCAGGACTGTTATCTGCCTTGAAGTCGCAACAGTAACCATACTTTTGTGACTTATTCTTGACAGAGCTACTTTTCCTTTCCCTAGCATTCTAAATTTTTTTAAAGTCACATGTAAATGATTAAACTATTAACTGGTCACTAATATTTTCTTTAAGTTCTCAGAACTCAGAACATCTGGAGACCTTCAGATACCGTTGGACGATGAAGTGCCTTTCCTCGCTCTTTGATTACGTGCATCAACTAAGGCATAGCATGTAAGCTACCGTGGTATTTAACTCAGAGAGGCTGTGTTTGTAACTGGCTGTAAGAAGTTAGGGTGGACTTGGATGGATGGAGAAGGAGACACACGCCTCCTGATGAAGACCTCACTCAGCACAGAGCCTTCCTATGTAAACGCTGTGTCCTGTTCACCCTTCCCCTCCTTCCAACCTCCCTTCCATCTCTGAGGTCCTGAAAATGTGGCTTTGAAGATTGACAGCCTCTCCATTGGGATGCTGGTCCTTAAATAAAGCTGATTTCTTGGGCTGAAGAGATGGCTTAGTGGTTAAGGCACTTGCCTGTGAAGAGTAAGGACCCAGGTTTGATTTCTTAGTACCTACGTAAGCCAGATGGATAAGGAGGTACACATGTCTGGAGTTTGTTTCTAGTGGCTAGAGGCCCTGGCATGCCCATTTTCCCTGTCTGCCTCTTTCTCTCAAACAAACAAACAAACAAACAAATAAATAAATATTTTTAAAAAGCTGATTTCTATCTCACTGACTATGGCCTCTTGGCTTTTGTTTCTGAAGCACAGTCTTACTGTGTTTCTTAGGCTAGCTTGGAGCTCACTATGTAGTCTAGGCTGGCTTTGAACCCCAGTCCTAAGGTCTCAGCCTCTCTAGTGCTGAGATTATAGCCATGTGCTGCCATACCTCCTTTGTGAGTACTGGTTTTTGAACAGTGACTTGCCAGACCTATGTATAGGCCTAATACGACATTACCTTTTTTTGTTTTTAAATATTTTATTTGCTGGGCAGAGTGAGTGCATCTGGCTTTATGTGGGTACTAGGGAATCATACCTGGGCCTTCAGACTTTGCAAGCAAGTGCCTTTTACTGCTGAGCTCTCCCTCCAGCCCTGATATTGCTTATTTAATTTAAATTGTGAAGAACACCAAATAGTTACATTACTTTTGTCATGAAAATTCAGCCTGAGATGTTCAGTTTGGGCGATATGAAGGCCCTTAGTGACGGCCCTGACCTACCGCCACTGGGTTGAAAACTGCAACATGAAATCATTCCTTCTCAAGGAAAACCTGCTTAGCTTTTCGCTGAACTATCTCAGAAGCAATGGCACTCCATGGCCCATTTTAATGCAAAGTACTGTAGCAATGCAATTTTGAGACTTTCTCCTGTTAGGAACACAGAGCAGAATGTGGGCAGATTCGTGACCTAAATCACTGCTAGCCGATGAGATAATTTGTGTCAAAACAAGTAGCAAGTAGTCATTCAAATGGTCTCTTGAGAAACTCAGACAGTGGAAACTCAGACATTCTCCTGAGATTGCCTGTGGTGGTATCAGCGTTGGGGGCCATATTGCTGCCAGGATCAAAGACTGAATTTTATTCTCAGTTCTTCTTTAGAAAGGCTATGAGCTGTCAAACTATTCGATTATCCACACCAACACACCTTTCCCAGCTCAAGGGTTCTGCAGGTTCTCTGTGCCTCATGCTTTTGGCATTCTTATGAAGACTGGTCGCCTTTCAGAAAAATGCTTTGAGAATAGGTCAAGTAAGCCAGGCATGGCGGCGCACGCCTTGAATCCCAGCACTTGAGAGGCCGAGGTAGGAAAATCGCTGTAAGTTCAAGACCACTCTGAGATGACATAGTGAATTCCAGGCCAGCCTGGGCTAGAGTGAGACAATATTTTGAGCCCCTGCCTCAACAAAAAGTTAAATAGAGGCTTGGAGAGATGGCTAAGCAGTTAAGGTGGAGCCAAGTTCGATTCCACAGTATCCACATTCAAACCAGGTGCACAAAGTGGCACATGAATCTGGAGTCCGTTGCAGCAGCCAGAGGCCTTTGAGTACCCATTCTCTCTCTTTCTCTGCTTGCAAATAAATAAATAACAATAATTTTAAAAAATAATATTTATTTATTTATTTATTTATTTATTTATTTATTTAAGAGAGAGAGAGAGAGAGAGAGAGAGAGAGAAGGAGAAAATGGGTATGCCAGGGCCTCCAGCCACTGCAAATGAACTCCAGACATATGTGCCATCTTGTATATCTGGGTCCTGGGGAATTGAACCTTGGTCCTTTGGCTTTCCAGGCAAGCACTTAACTGCTAAGCCATCTTTCCAGCCTCACCTTTTTTTTTTGAGGTAGGGTCTTGATGTAGCCCAGGCTGACCTTGAACTCACAGTGATTCTCCTATCTCCACCTCTCAGTGGGATTAAAGGTGGGAGTCACCAGACCAACTTAAATTTTTTTTAAAAAGTTAAGTAGAACTTGGCGTGGTGGCTCAGGCACACCTTTAATCCCAGCACTTGGTGGGCTAAGGTAGGAGGATCACCATGGGTTCAGGCCAGCCTGGGCTACTGAGTGAGTTCCAGGAAGAGTGAGATCCTGACTCAAAAGCTGAAAAACAAAATAAAATAAATGGAGCTGTGGAGATGACTCAGTGGGTAAAATGCTGCCACTCATACCTAAGTTTGGGATCCTCAGAGAGCAGATGAGCAGGCAGAAGCTATGAAAGGCATCGGTAATCTCAGCCCTCTGACTGTGAGATGGGTGCTAGAGACAGGAGACATTCCTGGAAGCTCCCAGCGAGCACAGCATGAAGAACCATAGCAGAGCAAGGTCAAGTGAAGCCCTGTCTCATGTGAGGTGAACCTGGGAGGACGGACCTGAAAACTGGGAAGCTGAAGCAGGAGGATCATAAGTTTGAGGCCAATCTGGAGTACATCAAACTACTTTGTCACCCCACCCAAAAATATCAGGGCAGTAGAGAGATGGCTTAATGGTTAAAGCACTTGCTTGCAAAATCTAAGGACCCAGATTTGATTTCCCAGGACCCACATAAGCCAGATGTACAAGATGGCGCATGCATCTGGATTTTGTTTGCAGTGGCTGGAGGCCCTATGCACCCCTTCTCTCTCTCTCTTTCTCATAAATAAATAAATAAATAAATAAATAAATAAATATTTTTAAAAATGAGGACTAGAGAGATAGCTCAGCAGTTAAAGGCACTTGCTTGTAAAGCCTGACAGCTGATGTTTGAATCCCCAGTCCTGACATAAAACCAGATGTGCACAAACTAGTTGTTTGTAGTGGTAGGGGTCCCTGATGTGCCCATCCTTTCTCTGTCAAATAAATAAACAAACAAACAAATAAATAGTCAAAACTTACTACAAAGTTACTATTGTAGTTTGAATATGGTTCCTCTCCAAACGATTCATGAGTTGAAAGCTTGGTCTCAAGGGTGACAGGGTTGAGGTGAAACTGCTAACAGGTGTGACCTAGTACAAGGTAATCAGGACAAGGGGTCTTCATGCTTGTGAATGCATTGGTTCTTATTTTTCTGGGGGGGGGAGATGTGGGGAGTTAGGGTCTCATGCTCTCCAGGCTGGCCTTAAACTTCCTAAATAAAATTTTTGAGTTAAGATCTCACTAAGTTCCCTGCATGGCCTCAAACTTGCAATCCTCCTGCCCAAGTCTCCCATTAGCTAGCATTACAGTCATGCACTAATGCCTGGCTGAGAGCGGGTTGTGGTAAGTGTGACACCTCTTCTGAGTCTCTTCTTCATGCACTCCTGGCACATCCACTGCAAAGCTGTTACAAGACCCAGGTAGATGATAGCCCCATGCTTGTCCAGAGTTGTGACTTAAATAAGCCTCTCTTCTTTATTTCTCAATTTTCATTCACTTATTTTCAAGCAGAGGGAGAGAGAAGAGAGAGAGTAAAAGAGAGAGAGAATGATTGCATCAGGGTCTTTTGAAACTGCAAATGAATTCCAGATGCATGTGCCATTTTGTGCATTTGGCTTTATGTGGGTACTGGGGAATTGAACCAAGGTCATTAGGCTTTGCAGGCAAGCACCTTAATTGCTAAGCCATTTCTCCAGCCCAAGTCTCTCTTCTTAATAAAGTATATACCCAAATATTATGTCAAGAAAACACAAAATGAACTAAAGCAGCTGTAATAATCAAGAAAGTGTGGTACTGGCAATAGAAAAGATAAATAGGCCTGATATGGTGGTGCGCACCGTTAATCCTAGTACTTGGGAGACAGAGGTAGGAGGGTCGCTGTGAGTTCCAGGCTATCCTGAGGTTACAAAGTGAATTACATGTCAGCCTGGGCTAGAATGAGATCCTACCTTGAAATAAAATAAATTTTAATTTTTTTTGTTGTTTATTTTTATTTATTTGAAAGCGACAGACAGAGAGAGAGAGAAAGAGGCAGATATATAGAGAGAGACAGAATGGGCACGCCAGGGCCTCTGGCCACTGCAAATGAACTCCAGACGCGTGCGCCCCCTTGTGCATCTGGCTAACGTGGGACCTGGGGAACTGAGCCTCGAACCGGGGTCCTTAGGCTTCACAGGCAAGCGCTTAACCGCTAAGCCATCTCTCCAGCCCGAAATAAAATAAATTTTAAAAAAAGAAAAAAAAATAAGGATAGGCACAGAGTGAGTAGGCCAGATCCCTGATCCTTGGCGCTTCTCGCAGTTTCCTGGCCTGTGTAGGTCCCCCAGCAGCTGGCTTGGGGCTGCTTGGACCCTGCGAGCCTTCTGCAGAAGGAGGCCCCTTGCTTTACCTTCCTAATCAAAGTGCCCCTGGGTCCTCATTCCCAGATAACCTGTGTTGGAGGGTGGGCAGCAGGCATGGAGTAAGTTGGCCAGATTCCTGTTCCCTGGGGACTCTGCCTAGTTTCCTGGTCCCTGTAGGTCCCCCTGCACCTGGCTTGGGGTGGCTTGGACCCTGTGTGGGGGCTGTGGAAGCAGACCTTTTGCTCTGTTATCCTGACAGGCCCCTGGATACCAACATCCCTATTCCCCTGAGTCAGAGGATGCAGGATGTAGGAGCAGGCCTCTTGCCTCTGGCTCTCCAGCTTCCTGGAGCCTGTGACCCCCATGTGCTGAAGAGTACTTGCAAGTGGAGTGAGTAGGCCAGAGCTCCCAGTTCCCCGGGTTCCTGTGATGCACCTGCAAGCTCCACAACTTGTTCATCTGTGGCTATAATCCCAAAGTGCACCAGTACACCAACCTGGTTAATATTTAAAACAGAACACCCTCTGAAGATCCTACAAGGACAAAAACTTGCTTCCTGTCCAGAAAACGTGTCTCCCCAAGATGGGTGGACCACAATGCAAAAAAGCCAACAAAAGTCAGAAAACTAGGAGATCTACACCAAGGATGCCTAGTCCCACAATGGAAGCCCCCAATGAAATCATAGAGAAATCAACAGAAATTCAATCCCAAAATGAAAACACAACAACCAATGAGACCCTGATCAAAAGAATTGCTGAACCGGAAGCAAACCATCAAAACACCAACAATCTTATCAATGAAATTGAACAGAATCAGTTGTAACAGTGTTCAGCTTTTGAAAATAGGCTTAACTTGATTGAAGAAAATGTTGGGACCTTTAAAAGAGATATGAATAAATTGAAGGTGAGTAAAGAAATGGCAGATATCAATAACTGATTGATTACGCTTAATGAAGACTTGATCAAATGTAAGAATGAATTCCAGGAAGAATCAAGAAAATCAGAACTTGAAATCATACCTCAAAAAAGAGATGGACAGGATACAAAATAACACAATAGAAAACAAAAATCAACTAGAAATTATAAAAACCTCTCTAGGACCTCTCACTATCAGAGTCATTAATGTGGAAGACAGAACCTCTGACCTGGAAGACAAGACAGAAGAAATTGATCAGGAGGCCAAAAACTTCACTAAGTTCAAAAAGTCAAGTGAACAAGATATGATGGAACTGTGGGATACCCTAAAGCAGCCAAATATCAGGATCACGGGTATACTAGAAGAAGAGGAAACTCAGGACAGAGGCAAAAAGACCATATCCAACAAAGTTATTGAAAAAAATTTTCCCATTCACATACAAGAAGCTCACAACACCAAAAAGACAGGACCAAAGAAGAAACTCTCCAAGGCACATCATAGTTAAAACTCTTAACAATGAAAACAACGAGAGAGTGTTAAAAGCAGCAAGAGAGAAACAACTCACAACATACAAAGGCAATCCCATCAGAATTACCTCAGATTTCTCAGTGGGAACCCTGAAAGCCAGAAGGACCTTGAATAGACTACTTCAAAAATCTAAAAAACTATGGCTTCCAAGCCAAGCTATTCTACCCAGCAAAAGTATCCTTCATAATATGGTGAAAGGAAAGCTTTCCATAAAAAAGCCAATTCTACAATTTTATGAACACAAACTAAACTTACAGAGACTACTTCAGGGAATATTCCTCATAGAACCAATCTCAAGAGCCAACAAGAAGATCACAAAGATAATCCAGACTCAAAAAAGTCCAAAACACAAGGAAGCACCAAATCCCATAAAGCACCTCATCATGGCAGGGATTAATTTGGACCTCACATTAATAACTTTAAATATTAATGGTCTTAACTCACCCATCAAAAGACACAAGTTATCAGGGTGGATCAAAAACTGGACGCTTCTATCTGCTGTCTTCAAGAAACCCACCTCATCACTAAAGAAAGACACCTCCTCAGGATGAAAGGATGGAAAATGATATTCCAAGCAAATGGAAATAACAAACAAGTGGGTGTTGCTATATTGATATCTGATAAAATAGACTTCAAACCAACAGTAATCAAAAAGGACAAAGAAGGCTACTTCTTACTCATCAAGGGAATGACCCAACATGAGCACATCATAATCATAAATATATATATATGTCAAACACAGGAACACCACAGTTTATAAAACAAAACCTACTTGACAGCAAAACAGAAATAAGCACCTACACCATCATAGTCAGAGACTTCAATACTCCACTATCATTGATAGGCAGATCATCCAAGTAGAAAATCAATTAGGAAATAATAGAGCTCAACAACACCATAGATCAACTAGATCTAATGGACATCTACAAAACTTTCCACCCTAACTCTACAGAATAGACATTCTCAGCAGCCCATGGAATGTTCTCCAAAATAGACCATATATTAGGCATAAAGCCTCCATAAATTCAGGAAAATTGAAGTAACTTTCTGTATCATGTCAGATCACAATGATTTAAAGCTAGAAACCAACAAGAGACTCATCAAGAACACCACCAGCTAATGGAGAATAAACAACACACTTTTAAATAATGAATGTCTTGTGGAAGAAATCAAAATAGAAATTATAAAATTCCTAGAGTTGAATGACAATGAAAACACAACCTACCAAAACTGATGGGACACAATGAAGGCAGTCATAAGGGGAAAATTCATAGCACTAAATGTCTTCATTACAAAGAAGAGAGATCCCAAATTAATAACCTATCTGTCCACCTAAAGGCACTGGAAAAACAAGAAGAATCCAACCCAAAGACCTCCAGATGGAAAGAAATAATCAAGATCAGAGCAGGAATTAATGAATTGGAAATTAAGAAAACAATTTTAAAAATCAGTGAAAAAATAAAAATCTTTGAAAAAATAAAAAAGATTGACAAACCCCCTGGCCAATTTGATCAAGAAAAAAATAAAAGAGAAGTCTCAAATTAACAAAATCTGAAATGAAAAAGGAGAGATCACAACTGACATTGATGAAATTGGAAGAATCATCAGGGCATACTTCCAAAATCTCTACTCCACAAAACTGGATAATCTGGAAGAAGTGGATGAATTCCTAGACACATACCACCTACCAAAGTTAAACTCAATTCAAAAGAACTGAATAGGGAGTTCTCAGAGGAAGAATTACAATGGTTAACACAGATTTAAGAAAATGTTCAACATCTCTAACCATTAGGAAAATGCAAATTAAAACAACTATGAGATTCCACCTTACTCCAATAAGGATGGCAATCATTAAAAAAATCTAACAATGACAGATGTTGTCGAGGATGTGGGAAAAGAAGAACCTCATCCACTATTGATGGGAATGTAAGCTTGTACAGCCACTGTGGAAATCAATCTGGAGATCCTTGAAAAGGATGAACATAGAGCCACCAACAGACCCACTTATTCCCTTACTGGGCATTTACCCTAAATGCTCCATGCTTCAATGCAGAGACATTTGCTCAATTATGTTCATAGGTGCTCAATTCATTATAGCTTAGAACTGGAATCAATGCAGATGCCCATCATTGGATGAATGGATAATGAAATTGTGGTACATTTACACAATGGTATTCTACTCAACAGTAAGAAACAATGATACAATGAAATTTGTAGAAAAATGGACAGAATTGGAACTGATCATATTCAGTGAACTCACACAAGCACAGAAAGACAAATGCCACATGGTTTCACTTATCTGTGGTTGCAAACCTGGACCTGCTCAAGTTGCTGTCATACCTGATAGGCAACTCAGGGCCCAGACAATAGGGATGGAAGGGTTTGGGTAATGGGAGGGGAAGGGGAAAACCAAATACAAAATTAAATCCAAAATGAGCTGATACTATAGAAACCTCTGTTCTTGGAGATAGCCTAAAAAAAAAAAAAAAAAAACCCTCAAAAGGGATAAGAGGAGAGTTCCTGAAAAGGAGGGCTCTGATGAGGGTGGGATGAAGCCTAAGCTTATAAGAAAAAAATTTTTTTTTTCCCTATGATCAGTAACTCCCTGTACGAGAGATTGGTTGCTACCCACATCGAGCTGTTGATTGGACAGACCTATGAGGCCCCAAGTCAAGACAGCTTTCTGTCAAAGCACTTGGTTATGTACCTGAGGCAAAAGCTAAGACCCTATTTCTGAAGACACCATATGCTGCTGACACAGAGCATGGAGAGATCTGGCTGGAATTTAGAAGAAAGTCAGTCCCCAGACAGTTAGCCTGTCTAATGCTGGAAAGTGCTACATGAGCTGCTGGGGAAAAATGGCCAATTACAGTCTGAGCAACCAGAGGTCTAAGCTACTCAGAACAAACACCCTGACAGGATGGCCACACCAGTGCATTAGTGGCACACAGCCTTAGTGGGTAACCAATAGCTTTCTGATTGTGGGAAAAAAGAGGTTTATTTTTGATTACAGGCTTCAAGGGGAAGCACCACGATGGCAGTAAAAATAATTACATGAGCAGAGGGTGGACATCACCCTTGGCCATTATAAGGTGGACCATAGCAACAGGAGTGTGTGTCAAACACTGGCAAGGGGATACTGGCTACAATACCCATAAGCCCACCCCCAACAATACATTGCCTCAAGGAGGTGTTAATTCCCAAATCTCCATTAGCTGGGAATCTAGCATTCAAAACACCTAGGTTTATTGGGACACCTGAATCAAACAACCACATTCCAACCCTGGCTCCCATAAACTGATAACAATACATGATGTAAAATGCAATGCATCCATTCAACTTTAAAAGTCCCCATAGTTTTTCTTAATCAATTCCAATGATGTTTATACATCCCCATAGTTCAAGATATTTTAACTGAGCCATAATACCAAAAAAACCCTCAAAAAAAAAACCCATAATGGCACACAATAAATAAACATTCACACTTCAAAAGATGTCATTGGGTATAGCAAAGAAATACTCAAGAAATACATGACATTCTTCATGGAAATAGAAAAAAACAATCCAAAAATTCATTTGGAATCACAAAAAACCTAGACTATCTAAAATAGTACTGAGCAACAAAAGTAAGGCTGGTGGTATCACCATACCTGATTTTAACCTATACCACAGAGCCAATAGTAACAAAAACAGCATGTTACTGGCACAAAAATAGACATGTAGATCAGTGGAACAGAACAGAGGACCCAGATGTAAGTCCAGATAGCTATAGCCACCTGATATTCGATAAAGGTGCCAAAAATACTCATTGGAGAAAAGACTGTCCTCAACAATACCCTACCTCCAGGAGGTGTTATTGCCCAAATTTCCATCAGCTGGGAACCTAGCATGCAGAAGACTTAAGTTTATGGGGAACACCTGAATCAAACCACCACAGGTACCAACACATGATGTATCCATACGAAATATCTTGTTAATAATAATAAACATTTAACAAAACAAACAGAAAAAAAATGAAAGAAAAGTAGATCCATGGAGTAGAGCACCTAAAAACAGACCCAGATAAACACAGATGCTCCTAGACTCCTGAAGGTTTCACTCCCAGCTTTTCAACTTCCCAGTGGTGAGAAGGCAGTGCACATTCCCTCTCATTGAGTGTTGATCTGTGGTGTGTGTTGTGGGTTGTGATGCTCTCTTAAGGCCTGGGCAGCAGCAGGAAGCTATAGCTTCCAGGCAGCCACATGATCTTGGGGTGTGCAGCTCATGCTCCCCAACATACTGTCACTCAGCTGTGATGTGGCATGTAGGTATGTTAAGTTCATTTGTATTTTATTTATTTATTTATTTATTTATTTATTTATTTATTTATTTATTTATTTATGAGCAATAGACAGAGAGAGAGAGAGAGAGAGAGAGAGAGAGAGAGAGAGAGAGAGAGAGAGAGAGAGAATTGGGCGCACCAGGGCCTCCAGCCACTGCAAATTAACTCCAGATGCATGTGGCCTCTTGTACATCTGGCAAATGTGGGTCCTGGGGAATCAAGCCTCAAACTGGGGTTCTTAGGCTTCACAGGTAAGCACTTAACTGCTAAGCCATCTCTCCAGCCCGTTAAGTCCATTTTTAATTTGCAAATGGGTGCATCATTCACCACATCCTAAATCATGGAGAATCTGTCTGGTAAGGTGATTGTTGACCAAGAAGCAAAAGCACACAGTGGAGAAAAGATGGCCTTTAGCAAACGATGTTGGAGCCACCAGGTATCTATAAGCAGAACGTCTTCTAGCTTCTGTACTCTTTGCTTTAGCTTTCTTTTTATTATTATTATTATTATTATTATTATTATTATTATTATTATCAACATATTTCATATGGATACATCATGTGTTGGTAACCCCTGTTTCCTTATCCCTGCCCCCATTCTGTTGGGGATGCTCCTCAGTGGGGTTGCAGATATTCCCTATGAGGTTGTGGGTAATGTGTTGTGGGAACAGCAGTCAGTTATTCTTGGGTGGAGGGAATGCCTCTGCCCTTAATGTCTCAACCTGTGGCTCTTATAGTGTTGGAAATAGCCTGCAATGATTTGGGGCATTAGGCACCTTTCTGACCAATAACTCACTGAAATATATCCTGTTGCTGGCATTAAAATTTTCTTTATAACAATCTATGGCTTCTGGCTATAGTATTATTCATCACTATGAAGTAACTGTGTTTAAAAAAATTTTTTTTTGAGATAGGGTCTCATGTAGCCAAGGTTAGCCTAAAGCTCACTGTGTAGCTGAGGGTGGCCACTTCTCTTTTAATAACATTTTTATTGACAGTGTTCATAAGTATTTTGATCATAATTCCCTTCATCACTCTCTTTTGCCCTTCCCTTTCCTGTGCCCCTTCCACTGGATTTGATGCTTGTTTTTCTTCCTCCTTCACTATCATTGATGACATATTCATTGGCCCAAGGTTGTGAAGGTAATAACAGCTGTTGTGTAAGATCATGAAAGCAATGCCACCTCAAACTTGCTATGTAGTCAAGGATGAGTTTGAACTTCTGATCCTCTTGCCTCCAACCCTCAAGTACTATGATGACAGATGTGTACTTCCGTGCTAGGTTTATGTGATGCTGGGGATTGAACCAGAGCTTCATGTATGCTCAGAAAGGAGTCTTTCAACTGAGCTACATTCCCAGCCCCTCCTATGTTATTAGATTCATAATTTATAATAATTTGTGATACTCCAGATATCATCTCTTATCAATGAAGCCTTTCCTCTTTCACACCTTTTCTTCTTCCATCAGAAACTAGGAATTTGGAGTAGTGGAGCCACTTGTGGGGAAAACGTAGCTATATATTTGTACCTATATTTTCTTTTTTTAAGATTTATTTTTATTTAGCCAGGCGTGGTGGTGCATGCCTTTAATTCCAGCACTCGGGAGGCAGAGGTAGGTGGATCGCCATGAGTTTGAACCACCCTGAGACTACATAGTGAATTCCAGGTCAGCCTGGACTTAGAGTGAGACTCTACCTCAAAAAACCAAAAAAAAAAAAAAAAAAAAGATTTATTTTTATTTATTTATGAGAGAGAAAGAGCGGGGGGAATGGGCATGCCAGGGTCTCTAGCCACCTCAAATGAACTCCAGATGTATGTGCCACCTTGTGCATCTGGCTTACGTGGGACCTGGAGAATTGAACCTGGATCCTTAGGCTTCTCAGGCAAGTGCCTTAACCACTGAGCCATCTCTCCAGCCTTGTGCCTACATTTTAAAGAGAAAAATACCTACATATGCATAAAATAGACTTTAAAAAAATTTAAGAGCCGGACGTGGTGGTGCACGCCTTTAATCCCAGTACTCAGGAGGCAGAGGTAGGAGGATTGCCGTGAGTTCAAGGCCACCCTGAGACTCCATAGTGAATTCCAGGTCAGCCTGGGCCAGAGTGAGACCCTACCTTGAAAAACAAAAAACAAACAAACAAAAAAATTTAGTTAGGGTGTCACTATTCAGCCTAGGCTGGCCTTGAACTCACAGTTATCCTGCCTCAACTTCCTTAGTTCTGAGATCATAGTGTGTAACACCATGCCTACATTTCTTAAACTAAAGAAAATATAAGGGGCTGGAGAGATGGCTTAGCAGTTAAGCAGTTAAGGCACTTGCCTGAAAAGCCAAAGGACCCAGGTTTGATTCCCCAGGACCCACATGAGCCAGATCTACAAAGGGGCACACACTTCTAGAGTTTGTTTGCAGCAGCTGGAGACCCTGGTGTGCCCATTCTCTCTCTCTTTCTGTCTATCTCTCTTTCTATCTGCTTTTCTCTCTCAAATAAATAAATTAACTTAACTGAAAAAGAAAATATGAGACAAGGTAATTTAATTAATTTAAGCCACATTTAATTCTCATGGCAGTCTGTTCAAAGTCACAGACAGGACACATTGCCTAGTCTGGCATATCCTGTTCCATCTGGCTCACTAGTCTAAGTTACTTCAAAGTTGAATAAATTTTAACCTCATGAACTGGTTGACAGTACAGATTAGAAAGAAGAGGGTCTCTGAGATCTTGGGAAAGACTCTTGGTTTCCCTGCCTGTGTGAGAAGTGGTGGAAGAATTCACCCCCTCAAACTTGCAAAATAGGTTCTCCTGACACCGCCCTAAGGTGAAATAGTGCTCGCTGGTGAGGGTCTGAGAGCTGGCTTCCTTGCAGGGCAGAGGAGAGCTGTGTCGTCTGACTTCCTGGTCCCAGAGTACTCACCAGTTAATGTGGAGGCAGTCAGTGGAGATTGTCACTGAGGTCAGGGAACATGTATGTGGGGATTGAACAAACTAGTGTTTATATCCAGCAAAAGAGCATCAGCATGCCTGAACATCTCCCTGTCTTTCACAGAATAATGTATAGCTCTTTGACATCCAATTATTTCTATATATCTGGCACTTTATACCAATAAGATCTCATTTAATAATCTCAACACTTGGTAAAGTAAATACCTTTGTTATCTCTGTCTTGAAGATTTGTGTTCCTACTTCTTGCTCAAGATCACACAGCTGGTAGGTGAAGAAATTACACTGCTCAATTGACTGACCCATTTGTACAACTTTCATAGGTTTCTACTAGTTTTACAGAATTTCACAGCCTGGAGTTTCCTTAGCCAAGAGGCCTTCAGGTTGACAAGCTTTAAAGTAGGTCAGGAATATAATCCCTCTTTCATGAGAATCACTAATATAAGATTGACCTTGTATTATTGTCTCAGCCCTTGGTCTCTACAAACTGGTTGCAGAATCAGTCTCCAGAGTGTGATTATTTCCATTAGGCCTGTGAACTCAAGCCTTCAAAAGAGACAGAACTATTTATTTATTTGCAAAGGGAGATATAGAGATAGATAGATAGATAGATAGATAGATAGAGAGAGAAAGAGAGAGAGAGAGAGAGAGAGAGAGAGAGAGAGAGAGAGAGAGAGAGAGAGAATGAGCATGCTGGGGCCTCTAGACACTGCAAACAAATTCTGTATGCCTGTTCAATTTTGTGCATCTGGCTTTTCATGGGTACTGGGTAATAAAATTCAGGCTGTTGGCTTTTGCAAGCAAGCACCTTTAACCACTGATCCACTTCCCTAGCCCCAGAACTATTTCTTAGCATAAACTACTTAAGAATATTATTTATTTATTTGCAGGGAGAGAGAGAGAGATACAGATAGATAGATAGATAGAGAGAGAGGGAGAGAGAGAGAGAGAGAGAGAGAGAGAGAACATGAGGATAGATGCTCCAGGGTCTCTTGCCATTACCAACCAATTTCAGATTCATGTGTCACTTTGTGCATCTGGCTTTATGTGAGTACTAGAGAATCAAACTCAGGCTGTCAGGCTTTGCAAGCAAATACCTTTAGCTGCTGAGCTACTTATCTACCCCTCAATCTGGTTTTTAAATTTTTATTTCTAAATTTTTGAGATAGGGTCTCACTGTAGCTCAGGCTGACCTGGAATTCACTATGTCTCAGGCTGGCCTGGAACTCACAGCAATCCTCCTACCTCAGCCTCCTGAGTACTCAGTGCTGGGGTTAAAGGTATGTGCCATCACACCCTCAATCTGTATTTATTTATTTATTTTTGGTTTTTCGAGGTAGGGCCTCACTCTAGCCCAGGCTGACCTGGAATTCACTCTGTATTCTCAGGGTGGCCTCAAACTCACAGCAGTCCTCCTACTTCTGCCTCCCGAGTGCTAGGATTAAAGGCATGTGCCACAACACTTGGCTATCTTTTTAAAACTTTTTTAATCTATTTATTTATTTGCAAGAGGGGAGAGAGAGAAAGAGAGAGAGAGAGAAAGAAAGAGAGAACATCAGGGCCTCTAGCCACTTTGAACAAATTCCTGATGCATGTGTGCATCTGGCTTTACATGGGTACTGGAGAACCAAACCTGGGTCCTTTGGCTTTACAGGCAAGCAGTTTAACTGCTAAGCCATCTCTTGTTGTTTAGACTAAGATGGCTTCAAGCTCTTGGTCTTCTTACCTCAGCCTGCTGAATTCTGGGATAATAGGGGTGTGCCACTTCACCCAGCTATCTTTCAAACTCTAAAGTTTGGTTTTCAAGGTAGGGTTTTCCTCTATCCCAGACTGATCTGGAATTCACTATGGAGTCTCAGGGTGGCCTCAAACTCACAGCAATTCTCCTACCTCTGCCTCCTGAGTGTTGGGATTAAAGGCATGTGTCACCATACTTGGCACAAAAGTTTTTGATGTCAGATGGTGGTATATCTAAGAAACCACTGCTTGACTCACGTCATGAAGATTTATTTCTATGTTTTCTTGTGAGAAATTTAGAGATTTGGTTTAATTTTTTTATTTATGAGAGAAAGAGAGAGAGAGAGAGAGAGAGAGAGAGAGAGAGAGAGAGAGAGAATGGGCACATCAGGGCCTCCAGCCATTGCAAATGAACTCTAGACACATGCATAATACTGTCCATTTGGATTATGTTGGTACTGGGGAATTTAGCCTGGGTCCTTAGGCTCTGCAGGCAAAATGTCTTAACCGCTAAGCCATCACTCCAACCCAGATTTGCTTTTATGTTATGTCATAGATCCACTTTGAATTACTATATGGCATGAATAAAGGTTCAAGTTCATTCTTTGGCATATGGCTATTTAGTTGTGTTGGTGTTGTCTGTTGAAGAATCTTCCTTTTCCCCCATTGAATTATCTTGAGAGATAATATTGAGAGAATGGGCGCGCCAGGGCTTCCAGCCTCTGCAAACGAACTCCAGACGCGTGCGCCCCCTTGTGCATCTGGCTAATGTGGGACCTGGGGAACCGAGCCTCGAACCGGAGTCCTTAGGCTTCACAGGCAAGCGCTTAACCGCTAAGCCATCTCTCCAGCCCCATGAGCAATTTACATAGAAGCAATGTTTATCATCACTATTACTTAAGCTGCTTTGAGATGTACTACACAATTTCATTAGCTAAAATAATTATTAGAGTGAGTAAATATTAAATTAAAATTAAAATCAGTTGACTTTCAATATTCAGGTTTATTTCCAGACTTCCAATTCTATTCAATTGATGTGGTAGACAGCCGCACGTCGCTGGGATGAACACCCAAAGCAGACACAGTTTCTGGGAGGAGTGGCTTTATTTCAAGCTTACAGATCCAGGGGAAGGTCCATCGGTGGTGGGAGAAGCTGGCTCCCTTTCTCAGAGCCAAGCAGAGAGACACCACCCAGCCAGCACCACAAGCAAGCACATGGGCAGCACAAACACAAACCTAATCTCTACACCTTTGGGCTGGAACTCAGCTCCAAATACCTCCTTGGAGCTGGATTCCAGGATGCACCCCCGTGACACGTCCCACTGTAGCAAGAATCTAGGGACTGAAGTTGTAAACTCAATTTTAACAAAACTCCTGAGTCTATGGGGCCATACATTTACATGATCACATTCAAACCACTATAGTTGGTAAATGTCTAGTCCTATGCCAGTACTAACATTTGAATAAATGTAGCTGTTGGGGTTGGAGAGATGGCTTAGCTGTTAAGCACTTGCCTGTGAAGCCTAAGGACCCCGGTTCCAGGCTCGATTCCCCAGGACCCACGTTAGCCAGATGCACAAGGGGGCGCACGCGTCTGGAGTTCGTTTGCAGTGGCTGGAGGTCCTGGAGTGCCCATTCTCTCTCTCTCTCTATCTGTCTCTTTCTCTCTCTCTCTCTGTCATTCTCAAATAAATCAATAAAAATGAACAAAAAAATTAAAAAAAATAAATGTAGCTTTTTTTTGTCTTTTTAAGATTTAGGATATATAAAAGCCTTTCAGTTAAAAAATTATTTATTTGCATGCATGCATGTGTGCGTGCGTGTGTGTGTGTCTGAGTATCTGGGCATACCAAGACTTTCAACACAGCACACAGAACACCAGGTACTTCTATCACCGTCTGTGTCAGGTTTGTGTGGGTGGAGGACAAGCTGTACCAGCAAGCTTTGCAAGAAGGCACTTTTAGCCCTCTACCCAGCCCCTCAGCTTTGATTTCTTGATAGTGATTGTTTCAGTAATACTGGCTAACTTTCTTTGCCTACTATATTTCATTCTATTGTATTTTTACACAATATATTATGAATAATTGATTTTCTATTATTTTGTAATTTTAATTGTTCAGTATACTTACTTATCTGCTACCAAATTTTTAGTTATATCTCATTTTTTGATAATTTTATACACACACACACACACACACACACACACATATATATATATATATGTAAAATGCATTTTGATCATATTCACCACTTGATTGCCCTCTTTTGTCATCCATCCCACTTTAGCTAAACCCCTTCTTCCATCTTAGTCCTCTTCCCACTTCATGCCTTGTTTCATGGCTCACTGAGTTTAATTAAGATTATCAAGCCATTAATTTTTATATATAATTTTTTCACTGATATCTTAATAGTTGATTTATCTTAGTGTTCCTGAAGTTTGTTTCTACACCTTTTTTTTTTTCATACATCAAATCTTATTATCTGAAAATTAAAAAGCTTGGTTTCTCTTTTCCAAGTCAAAAATAATATTTACTCACTCTAATAATTATTTTAGCTAATGAAATTGTGTAGTACATCTCAAAGCAGCTTAAGTAATAGTGATGATAAACATTGCTTCTATGTAAATTGCTCATGCACAAAGCCATGTATTTGAATGACATAGTTGATAATAATTCTTTTGCCTGTATATGTGTATATAGTGTATGTGCGTGCATGTTCATATGCATGTGAGTGCATGCATGTACAGGTGAGCTTGCACATATGGGCACGGGTTTTTGGAGGTTAGGGGTTGGGTGTTGTTGCAGTTACTTTTGCATTGTTGGACAAACATCCACCCAGAAGCAGCTTATAGGAGGAAAGGGTTTATGTCGGGTTTAAGGCTCCAGGGCACACGCCACTGGTGGCGGAGGGAGCTGGCTCACTTCGCATCCTCAGCAGAGAGGAAGAGCAGCTGGCAGCAGCAAGCTGGAGGGCTGGTGCTCTAACTGCTCTGAACACATCCAGTGTAAGATTGGCTCCCAGCAACACACCTTATCCCCAGGGATCCACTCTCTGGAGGCTCAAGTTGCAAGCTCAATCTTAATTAAAAAAAAAAAAAAAAGTTGACTTAGTGGTTAAGGCGCTTGCATGCAAAGCCCAAGGACCTAAACTCAACTCTCCAGAATCCATGTAAAGCCAGATGCACGTGGTGGAACATGCATCTGGAGTTTGTTTGCAGTGGCTAGAGGCACTGACATGCCCATGTTTTTTCTCTCTCTAATAAATAAATAAAAATAAAATATTTTTTGCTTATGTTTATTTACTTATTTGAGAGCGACAGAGAGAGAAAGAGGCAGAGAGAGAGATAGAGAGAGAGGGAATGGGCGCGCCAGGGCCTCTGGCCACTGCAAACGAACTCCAGATGCGTGCGCCCCCTGGTGCATCTGGCTAACGTGGGACCTAGGGAACCAAGCCTCGAACTGGGGTCCTTAGGCTTCACAGGCAAGCGCTTAACCGCTAAGCCATCTCTCCAGCCCAAGATATATATATTTTTAAATGCCTGAGTCTATGGTGCCATGCATTCAAACTACCACAGGCATCTTTTATCGTTCTCCACTTTATTTTTACTGAGGCTTTTGCTGAACCCAGAGCTTGTTATTTCAGCTTCTTGCCAGCCAACTTGCCCAGGGATTGTCTGTCTGTGTCCTGGGAGCTGGGATTACAGGCTGGATGCCATCTGAACACCAGGCTTTACACTTTGTAGCAAGCATTTTATCCACTAAACCATCGCCCCAGTCCCATGATTTCCACTTTACTAATAGTAAAGAACTAATACTGGATTTTTTTTCTTTGCTTTGTCGCAGGCCCTGCCTACCCTTCTTAAATGAATTCATTCTTTTATTGAAACCTAATTAAAAGTAAGCTTTACATGGCACCACCAAGAACAGGGTAAATTTGCCACCACTTGCCTGGGGATGTGACCGCAGGTGGGGCGGGCTCCCGAGCACACACTCGGATGCCGTCCTTCCCCCCACACCTCTGTCCCACTGCCTGGCTCTGCACACCCTGAAGACATGGTCATGCCACCCCCCTCCCACTGGAGTACAGAATCAAGTGGAATGACAGTGTTTCTGTCTGCGTGTTTTTCTGCAAGGCTGGGCCTTGAGTTCAAGACACCAGGAAGTGATGGCGGCCATCATGCTGTGAAGCAAGGAGGAGAAACAGGTAGCGTATTCTGTCCTCAGCCCAGCAACCCCAGGCGGCCACAGGAAGGAGAGGGCCAGAAACCATGGCTTCCTGTTGGTCCCAAGAAGCTTAGCTGAGTATTACTGGGCACAAGGCAAGTCAATGGTTCTGCGTGGCTTAGGAATTAAGGCTTTTCAGGAACAGTCTCAGCATGCCAGACCAGGACTTTCCTCCAGGAAATTATGCTGCATCTAGAAACCTAACAAGTATTCTTGCTTTTCTCTGCTGCTGCACTTCATTATTATTATTATTATTATTATTATTATTATTATTATTATTATTGTTTTTGTGTGTTTGTATAACTAGTACCAATGGAGATACTATACTGGCAAGGGGATATTTATATCCTTTTTAAGAGGCTATAAATAAGTCATATGGAATCCTACTTTTTTGGACAATGGAACACTCCAGAGTCATAGATTGTTACTAGAAAACTTTCAGTGCCAGGGATGGGATGCCTTCCAGTGAGTTGTTGGCCAGGGAGGTCCCTGATGCCCCCAAAACATTAGAGGCCATTGCTGAGGCCTTTAGTTTCCCACCAGAAATAGATGGTAAAACCCTATTGCTGAAGACTCCACATACTTGGGCTGTAAGGTCACTGAGAAATACTGCTGGAGCTGAGCTGAAAACCTCTTCCATGTAGACCAGCTGACAGAAAGCTGGAAAAAGCCACGCTGCATGTCATTCAATGGGAGAAAGAGGAATCGTCAGTGAAGATACTCAACAGTGGACACTGCAAGCCTTATATTTGGCCAGTCAGGCCAAATGAGCAATTGGTGCAATAGTGGCACATCTGTTATGGGGGAAACCAACTGCCCTCTAATGTAACTGGAGACCTGCTCCATGGGAGGGAATACATCCCTGATACTGAAAACCTACAACAGGGGTAGTCATGAGCCCTAGAGGTGTAATGTCTGCTGCTGTCTGGCTAAAAGTATATACTATGCTCACCAAACTGCCCAGTAAGCACTTCTCTTAATGTTCATACCCATATATTAATGCTACTCTCACTTTTGGTTAGAGAGCTTCTCTTTTCAGATGGCAGTGACCTTGGGATGACTCAGAAGGCATCATGGTGCTGAGAAGAAGGAACAGAGGAGTGCTCAGCACTGAAATATCTCAATCACACCTGCCATGGCTCAGGGCCCACTGTGGAAGAGGTGGCAGAAAGAATGTAAGAGCCAGGGCTGGAGAGATGGCTTAGCAGTTAAGTGCTTGCCTGTGAAGCCTAAGGACCCTGGTTCGAGGCTCAATTCTCCAGGACCCACGTTAGCCAGATGCACAAGGGGGCACATGCATCTGGAGTGCATTTGCAGTGGCTGGAGGCCCTGGCCCGCCCAGTTCTCTCTCTCTATTTGCCTCTTTCTCTCTCTGTCACTCTCAAATAAATAAATAAAAATGAACAAAAAAAATTAAAAGAAAAAAAGAATGTAAGAGCCAAAGGAAGGGTAAGACTCCTTACAACGTGCTCCTCCAGACCTCAAATGGCCTGGATATCCATGACCCGACACCAGCTACACAAGACCATCATAATAGGAGGAAAAGATCATGACATCAAAATAAAAGAGGGACTGATTGAGAGAGGTAGGGGATATGATGGAGAATGGACGTTCAAAGGGGAAAGTCGGGGGAGGGAGGGAATTACCATGGGATATTGTTTACAATTATGGAAGTTGTCAATAAAAAATGAAAATGAAAATTAAAAATTTAACTTTCCAACTATCTATTAACTCGCTCAAATTTCTCATTTTGGTCCCTGTAGGAAGTTCTTTGCCGAAAGTCCTGGTTGATTTTGTGACTGACCCTCCTGTTTGTTTTATTTATTTATTTAAGAGAGAGAGAGGATTTACATGGGTGTTGGGGAACTGAACCTGGGTCCTTGGGTTTTGCAGGCAAATGCCTTAACTGCTGAGCCATCTGTCCAGCCTGATCCTCCTATTTTAGTTCTAATTTTAACAAAATATATGATATGTTGGACATGTGAATATTCTGCCATATTAAAGTATTAAGGGAAATGAGCATATGTTAGTTGAATTCCTTTTATGGGAAAGAGGTGTAGGGAGTAACTTCCCTCTTCTGCCCTGTAAGGAGGCACATAGAAGATGCTATCTATCAAACAAAGAGCGAGACTTCACAAGACACTGAATCTGCTGGGGTATTGATATCGTTCTTCCCAGGTGCCAGAACCATGAACTGATGCTTACAAAACACTCTGGTTGAGGTATTTTGTTATAGCAGCCCAATTGTGGCCACCCCGTTAGGAGCACCTAAAGGGAGACCCTTGCACCCCCACCCTTGGCTATCAGCCTCTTGAAACAATGGTCCTCAAGGAACTGGAATTTCCCAAGGAACCTCACGCTGAGGCAAGGGAAGGGCTGAAGACCTGGTAATTGCTAGAGGAAGAGCTTGTCTCCTAGAAAGATTTCACACAGTTCTGACAGCTGACCAGACGTCTTGCAGAACAGTCTGGAGCCTAGGCAAGAATGAATGGGAGGGACCACACCTTGACCAGGGCTGCCTAGCTATGCCTACCTTTTATTCTCTATATAGTCCTAAGTCTCATGTTAGTGTCCCAAATACAGTCATAAGGTGTCACTTGACCCCTCTCTATGTTCCTCTTCCCCATGTGACCATGTTGAATAAAACTTTCTCTGCTTTTTACTCTTACTTGTGTCTTTTATTTAATGTTATTTATGCATTCATTCATTCATCCATTTATTTGCAAGCAGAGAGAAATAGAGAGAAGAGAATGGGCATGCCAGGGCCTCCAGTCACTGAAAACGAACTCCAGACACATGTGCCCCCTGTGCATCTGGCTTATGTGAGTCCTGGGGAATTGAACTTGGGTCCTTTGGCTTCGCAGGCAACTACCTTAGCCACTAAATCATCTCTCCAGGCCTAGTTAATGTTTTTTTGATGTAGGGTCTCTCTCTAGCTGAGGCTGACTTGGAATTCATAAGGCAGTCTCAGGCTGGCCTTGAACTCACAGCGATCCTCCAACCTCTGTCTCCTGAATACAGGGACTAAAGGCATGTGCTACCACCCCTGATAGAGAGACATGTGTGACTGGGGCATTGAACCTGGGTCACTGGGCTTTACAGGCAAGCACCTTAACCACTGATCCATCTTTCCAGCACTTACTTGTGTCTTTATTGGCATATTGAAGTAGAGTGGCTGAGCCTCACTTCTTAGGACTTCCAGAACCCAGACTTTGGCCCTAACAACTCTGCTAACAAGAAGTCAATCACAAAAGTTCATGCTTTCCCTCAAGTACAAATTTCTGAGTTCCCTATTTGTATGGATTTGCGTTCTGTATTGCTGGGTGTCTGCAAATTCTCCACCCAGAATTTGCAGCAATATTTCCACCTCATGGCTGAATAGATCATTCTCTGTTTAGTTAACTTAATCTCTCAGTGTGTTTGGATTTAAATTGCCCACGAATTACTCACTAGTAACACAACAAAACTCTTTAGTTCTATTTGGGAAACAGGACTAAATTCGTCATCCGAAAGCGAACACTCCTTTTCCTGTTGGTCCCACCGTGTGGCTTTGGTCTTGGCAGCTATTCCTAAGGGGTCAGGCAATGGTGCCAGTTGGGTAGACTCTGCCGACCGAAGACAATGTCAAGATCAAAAGACTTAATGACTGTTCTGGTTGTCCCTTTAGAGACAGCTCTTTCCTTTTGTACCACCAGCCTAGCTTGCCTGGTGTGGCTCCCCCCAGAAAAGTTCTGCCGAATAATATGATGGTTTGTCTCTGGTGCATGCCTCCTTGCTTTCACCAGTCTCCTCCCTGCTTCCTGTGCGATGCCTCACATTTTCCTGAGGTTGGCTCCTGGCTGCCTGGCCAAGAACCTCACCAGTAGAAAGTACCAAGGCAGCCTTTTCGTTAGAAGTCCTTAAAACAGACTTAGAGGGTCGAAGGTTTGGAGCTGAATGCAGTGAGAGATTGACAACACATAGCTGTTGTTGCTATGCATGCAGGGTTTCTGTGCATGCGTGCATGTGTGTGTGTGTGTGTGCACACGCGTGTGTCTGACAGAAGGAGGGAGAGAGAGAGAGAGAGAGAATATACTGGTGTCTGCGTGCACTGTCTATCTTTTATGCTCGATTTGTATTCATTTATTTTTACCCTTGCTCTCATATATTATTTCAAAGTAAGTTGTCTTTTTTCCCACTCCTGCCATTAAAACACAGCCATAGCAAAACATGGTGTCTTGAGCTTTTAATCTCAGCACCCAGGAGGCTGAGGTATAAAGATCACCTATGAGTTCAAGAACAGTCTGGGCCACAGAGTGAGTTGTTCCAGGTCAGCCTGGGCTACACAGTGAGACGCTGCTTCAACACACACACACACATAGATAGAGATAGATAGATAGATGGAGCAAGGAGAGAGAATATGTGATAGAAGGAAGACAACCAGAGCTGATGGTCAGGCAGGCACAGTAGAGCTGTGATGATTGCCAAATGTGAAATACTTCTGATGGCAAAAGACAGCTGCCACAAGCCCCACCTGAGTGTTCCTCTGTGGCCAAAAGATGTCCCCAGATCTTCTCAGAATTCTCTAGCAAAGGTTCATGCCTGAAGTAGCAAGGGCTGTCCTCCACATTGCGCTGCCCTTTGCCTGTCCCTGCCCACTCTGCTTAGGTGGTATATCCTGTCTTGTACCAGTCATTGCATATATCGTTTGTCACTTCCTGAAAATAATACTTCACCCAGAGCATATGCTTATCCAGCCAGTGCTAATTCTTGAATTAAGCCATGACTGGGGAAGGAAGTGCAAGAAATCGTTGAACAGCATGAAGACTTCAGAGTGAACTCCCTTAACAGCGAAGAGCCCACAAAGTCCAGGAGGAACTTTGGGACAACTTAGGTGGTACATACATACATATATATATGTATATGTATGTATACATATATGTATGTATGTATGTATGTATGTATGTATGTATGTATGTGGCTGGGGAGATAGCTTGGTAGTTATAGGCACTTGCTTGCGAAGCCTGCCAGCTTGGGTTCAATTCCCCAGCCATCAGTGTAAAGCCAGGTGGCATCTGTTTGCAGCAAAAGGAGAGAAGTGGATGCTGTGTCAGGGACTGTTTGCATGTCCTGGGCTTAGATGTGTGCTGACTGTGAGAGCCAAGGAGACATACAAGCAGCCTGTAATTATGAGTGCTTACCCAAGGCAGCCAAGGTATGTGGGATGAAATGACAAGCATGCATGTGGGGTATCAGGGTGCGGAAAGGGGAAGCGAACTGATTTTGGGAACAAGCAGCTGAACTTCTAAGGCATAATGACAACGACGAGGGGAGTGGTCACCTTCTCAGACTTAACTGAAAGGACAGGCTCTCCTGGCCTCCTGAGGCTCATGGACAGTCACTACTATGGGTTACCCAGAAATGTGATGCCCTTGCGTTTGGGCTCACTTTCTTGAGTTTAGACTATGCATGAAGTGTCTTCTGTAACCAAGGTTAGACCTCTGAAGAGAGTTGCAGATTAGATTCACTGGGGAGTGCAGAAGGCAGAAGCTTGCAGATGCGCACAGATTGCTGGCGAGCAGGACCCCAGGGGATCTGGCTAGAATATCAATATGGCTCCTGTATGAGCCCCTGGATCTCTTGCCACTGCAAATAATTTTTGTATTGCCTTGGTTCTTCCCTCTGTTCTTTTCCTTTCTTTCCCTTTCCTTTTCCTTCCTTCCACCCTCCCCTTCCTTCCTTCCTTCCCTTCTTTTTTTTATTTTTTTTTTGGTTTTCTGAAGCAGGGTCTCACTCTAGCTCAGATGAATGCATTACTTTGCATCTGGCTTTACATAGGTGCTAGGGAATTGAACCCAAGCTTCCAGGCTTTGCCAGCAAGCGCCTTTAACTGCTGAGCCATCTCCCTAGCCCCTGGTGGGTTGTATACCTTTGATACATTAAAAAAAAAAAAAAAATTCAGCCAGGCATGGTGGCACACGCCTTCAATCCCAGGACTTGGGAGGGAGAGGTCGGAGGATTGCCATGAGTTTGAGGCTACCCTGAGACTATGTAGTGAATTCCAGGTTGTCCTTGGCTAGCAGGAGACCTTACTTTGAACCTCCCTGCCCCGTAAAAATGGATAAGAAGAAAAAAAAAAAAAAAGATAAGAAGAAAATTCAAACCCTAGGCAAAACAAAAGGTGCAACTCAACCCAGCAAAATAACTAACACTTATAACAGTATCCTCCTAAGTTATTAGCTATCAACATCTCAACAGATCTATACTACACTATAGTACACACACACACACACACACACACACACACACACACTACACTCTCCTAACTCTTCTGAAAGCACTATGCCAACATCATGCCTTACATAATCCCAAATAATGCATCTCTTATAAACAGAGACATTTTCATCTTTTGACTTAAGCCATACGGCTTCAATCCCACTTCTGAGGAACATTGCATCAGTGATACTTGAGAGGAAATAATAAACTTCCCCAAATAGTTTCAGGAATGTCACTGGAGTCAAGGTGTCACCTTTGTCTATATGCTTCCTTAGCAGCCTTCAGTCTATGACAGTCCCTTTTCTCCCTCCTCTGCACTTGCTCATGGAGCCTCTGAAGGGTCCAGGCAGATGCCTTACAAAGCCTACTAGGAATTCCAGACACCGGGGCCTATTGGGCTGTCTATTTCTGAGTCCATTGAACCCTGATCTTGGGAGACATAGACTTGGCTTTTGCTAGATGTTTGGCGTAAACACAGCAGACCTTTGTACATCTTTGAAGATAAACCTCATAAGCACGCCTCTGAAGAGCTCCAGTTCATTCATTCCCTTCTCACCGCCGCCTTACCCTATGCTTACTTGCAAAATCAGTCATACTGCACTAATACTGTGCTACAGCCACTGGGATCGTTCTGGAAATGCACAGGAGAAAGGAAACAGGAGTATTTGAGTAACTTTCCCTTTGGGTTGATGGCATGCGCTCACTCTCATGCCAGAAGTAAAGTGGAGAGTGATAACAGACTCAGAAAATGATTAGCTCATTCTTTCTTGAGTATGTGTTGGACGATATCCTTACACTTCACCTGCCCCATAATGGACTAACATACTGCTCACTGGAACGTGGGTGAGGACTTTCAGTTGGGAAATGCTGGATGCCTGTGGCAGATAAATTATGAACAATGGGCTATTATTGCAATGAGCCCTCCATCCCAGTATTCAGCATTCAGATGGCTTCTGTTCTTTTCTTTTCTCTCTCCTTCCTTCCCTTCCTTCCTCCCTTCTCCCTCCCTCAGTCTTTTCCTTTCTTTTCCCTTCCTTTTCCTTCCTTCCACCCTCCCCTTCCTTCCTTCCTTCCTTCCTTCCTTCCTTCCTTCCTTCCTTCCTTCCTTCCTTCCTTCCTTCTTTCCTTTCCTCCTCCTCCTCCTCCTCCTCCTCCTCCTTCTTCTTCTTTTTGGTTTTCGGAGGTAGGGTCTCACTCTAGCTCAGGCTGACCTGGAATTCACTGTATAGTCTCAGGCTGGCCTCAAACTCACGGCGATCCTCCTACCTCTGCCTCCTGAGTGCTGGGATTAAAGGCGTGTGTACTGGCCTTCCTCCTTTCCCTTCTTCCTTCCTTCCTTCCTTCCTTCCTTCCTTCCTTCCTTCCTTCCTTCCTTCCTTCCTTCCTTCCTTCCTTTCCCTCATCCTTTCTCCCTTCATCCTTTCTCCCTCCATCCTTTCCTCCTTTCCTTCTTTCCTCCTACCCTTCCTCCCTCCCTCCCTCCCTTTCTCTCTCTGTTTCTTTTTTCCCTCTTCTTCCCTTTCTCCCTCCATCCTTCCCTCCCTCCCTCCATCCCTCCCTCTCTCCCTCCCTCCCTCCCTCCCTCCCTCCCTCCCTCCCTCCCTCCCTCCCTCCCTTCCTTCCTTCCTTCCTTCCTTCCTTCCCTCCCAATATCTCCTTATGTAACCCAGGCTGGCCTGAAACCAAATTCATGGTTCTCCTGCCTCAGCCTCCCACGTGCTGAAATAATAAGTGTGTGTCATCGCACCCAGCAAAGCTCCTTTCATCTTTCCAAGAATCTAAAATGATGACTCCAGAGGGATGAGGTAATGAAGGTCCTGAGAGAGAAGTGGTCTTCCCAGCCTTACCCAGCTTGTTCGGTGGTAGACTTAGGATGATGACCTGTTTTCCGTTTCTGCCCTGTGTGTTGTGTATTGTTACCTGCTGTGAAGGAATCCTCACAACCGTATTCAGACTCTGGAGGAAGCATTGTGAGTCTCCTAGTGCCGAGGAGGAGAACACCATGCGTTCTTTATACCCCAAGAGAATCAGAACAGTTACAGTCAGAGCAGTGTGTTCTGAACCTAGAGGCCTGACAAATGTAGCCTTTTTTCTCTCCGAAAAGACAGAATGCTTTGTTTCTAGAACATTTTTTTTCTTATGATCTGACAAAAATCACGTTTTTGACCATCAGAATTTGAATTATGATACTATATGTGGGGTTAAGTAACATTTCCTTGGTTGTTATAATAGATCCCTTGTCACTTCTGGTGCATTATTCCTTTTTACAGGAATTTCCCTTCTAAAACAGTTTTGAAAAGATCTCTCGCTCTCTCTCTTCCTCCCCCAGAGGCATATAAATACCCTTGCAATTACCAGGTGTCTGACCTTACCTGTTTATTACAGAGGGAGTTCTCAGAAGTTCCAATTATACTTCAAATCCTTGGCTTACATTGTACTTTGAGCTTAAAATAAAATTTAAGGCAAATTTTCTATCCCAGATTCAAATAGTCTTGCTATCTTAAATCTCCTTTGTGACCTACATATGTATTTTTCAGTTATATTTTTCCTTCCCTAAAAGGCATCATCATTACCCTTGGAAGAAGGAAAGAAAGAAAGAAAAAGAAAGAAGGGGGCTGGAGAGATGGCTTAGCAGTTAAGGCTCTTGTCTGCAATGCCTAATGACCTGGGTTCGATTCCCCAATACCCACATAAAGCCAGATGCACAAAGTGGTGCATGCATTTGGAGTTCATTTGCAGAGGCTAGAGGCCCTGGTTCACCCATTCTCTCTCCTTGTAAATAAATAAAAATTATTATTATTTTTTGTTGTTTTTTTAAAAGGTAAGGTCTCCCTGTAGCCTAGGCTGACCTGGAATTCACAACGTAGTCTCAGGGGGCCTCGAATTTATGGTGATCCTCCTACCTCTGCCTCCCCATTGCTGGGATTAAAGGTGTGCCACCATGCCTGGCTAAGATATTTTTGGAGAAAAGAAAGGGAACAAAAGAAGGGAGGAGGGAGGGAAGGAAGAAGGAAAGCAGGGAGCTACCTACACTTCATTATAATTCAGGGTTTTTTTTTTTTTTTTTTGGCTAGGTTATGAACTGTTCAAGTGCTTTCTTTTTTTTTCTTTTTCTTTTTTCTTTTTTTTGTTTTTCGAGGTAGGGTCTCTCTCTGGTCCAGGCTGACCTGGAATTAACTCTGTCATCTCAGGGTGGCCTTGAACTCATGGCAATCCTCCTCCTCTGCCTCCCGAGTGCTGGGATTAAAGGCATGTGCCGCCACCGCGCCTGGCTTTCAAGTGCTTTCTAATGTTGATGAAAATCTTCTTAAGAAGCAGTGTAGGAAGGGCCAGCACGTCTGGATCAGCTAGATGTTTTGGCTACAAGTAGCCACCAACCAGAAAATAACCCTCACGCTGCCTTAAATAGCAACGAAACTGCAGGCTCCTAGGGGAGAGGTGTGAGCTGCGCTGTGCTGATGGCAGCTCAGCATCGCCAGGACCTCCGTCTCTGCACGTCTCTGTCAGCCACAGAATGAACCCTGCTCTGGCGCTGGCTGCTCTTGAGGTTCACGTAGGTGTCAGCACCAATTAGGGACTACAAGAGTCCTTGTTCAAGTTTCCTTTCAAAAAGACCATCCCATCCTGTGGTTCTCTTGAGTGCCAGAAGACCCCAGAACATGTTTCCTGGTATCACATTAACCTGAATGGAATCACATGTCCATTTTCTGCCAACCAATTCCTGGCCACCAGAGGACACCATGCTAAGACATGGGATTTTTCCGTTGTGCCTGGGAAAAGAAAATGTCTGTACTGAAGCTTCACTGGGTTGTGAGCTGTCCTCAATGTTCGTGTGTGTTAGGGTGGGGGTGGGGTGGGCCATGGGGAACAGGGAGCTGTGAATCCCCTTCAGGGTGATCCTTGTATTAATAAGGGAAATGGCTTTACTCCTCTGCCTTGGACTGTCATCGCATGGAACCTGACTCCACTGAGTGTGTGGTCTTGGGCAAGGTGGCCGGAAGACCAGCATGGGCTGAAGACTACCCCGCCCTCCTCAGGAAGCCTCCAGGCCTTTATTGCTGGATTGGGGCTGCTGAGGCATCTGGCCATGTGGACTGAGCAGCGACACTGACTTCCTTGATTCTCTGGCCTGTATCTACCATTGGACAACCATCAGCTAATCCAATACATTCCCTTTTAACATAATTCCTCCTATTGGTTCTGTTCCTCTAGAGAACCCTGACTAACTCAACTCTCAAGAGAGCGGGAGGCTCCCTAGAAGGAAGAGAGAGAGTTGCAAGATGAGGGCTTAGAATTTGGAATATGTAGGTGGAAAAGCCCCAAAGTGTCAGAGCAAGCATGCTTAAGCAGTCTGCTGCCACCCGAGAAAAAGAAAGAAGGAAAAGAGAAAGTTAGGCTTTTTTAGTTAGAACTCAGAAAACCAGTCTGACTCAATGGTGTTGGTCTGTAAGCAACTGCACCAGGGGAGGGGCCTCTTGGGTGTATAGTAACTTACCTCATTGAAGTGATTACTATTGTTCTCACCTTTTTAGCCTAACTGTGGGTGGGGGGTGACTTCTGACCGGGTGGGTGAGTGATTGGCAGGCTCCTAGGAGCAGAGGAGTTTGTTCCTCTGATTGGGAGAAAGTGTCTCTTCCCATTCTAATGTCACCAGAGACATGGGAGGGTGGGGTCCTTCTTATGGTGACCTCTAAGCCTAATGTCACCCCTCTCAACTCTGCCCTCAAGAGTTGAGACCCTTAGTCAGGTGTGGTGGCGCACGCCTTTAATCCCAGCACTTGGGAGGCACAGGTAGGAGGATCGCCGAGAGTTTGAGGCCACCCTGAGACTCCATAGTGAATTCCAGGTCAGCCTGGACCAGAGTGAGACCCTACCTCGAAAAAACAAAAAACAAAAAAAAAGAGTTGAGACCTTTAACTTTAGGTGATGGACCCTTAAATTTAGGTGATGGGGGCAGCAACTAGCTATGGAGGACTACTTCCTCTGTAAGCCTCACTTTATTTATTTATTTTGGTTTTCGAGGTAGGGTCTCACTCTGGTCCAGGCTGGCCTGGAATTCAGTCTGTATTCTCAGAGTGGCCTCAAACTCACAGCGATCCTCCTACCTCTGCCTCCCGAGTGCTGGGATTACAGCTATGCGCCACCCCGCCTGGCCAATCTCACTTTATTTTGTAGGGCAGGTAGGCCTCTATGTTCTCTTGAACCTGCATTCCTAACTGACTACCTGCAAAAGAAAATTACCTTGCAACCCCACCCCACCCTCCAAAAGTGTAGAAGATGGCACCATGAAGCAGAAAGAGAGTCCAGGAAATCCACTTCATCTGGCTGGAGGAGCAGACCAGATGGGAATGGTCAAAGCTTGGAGAGAGTGAGGGAAGTATATATTTCTTCATCCCTTCCTCTCCTCTGGTCCATACTTTTTCATTTTAGGCCACAGTTAATCTCAGAGCGGGGACAGTGGTGTCAACACCGAAAGTGCAGAAGCCAAAGTTCGGAGGGCAGAGAGCGTCACTTTGCACTCGGCAGAGCTGCAGTTGCGCCAGGGCCTCCCCTTCCTCCCCGTTAGAAGTCCTCACACTGCTTGTCATTTGGGCCCCATGTGTAGCCTAGTCACAGAACAACCTAATTTTTTTGGCAGATGAACTGGAAAAAAAAAAAAAGTTCTAGAGAACCAGAAAATATTGGACAAGAAAGAACTGAGGAAACATTGCATTCTCTGTTTCTGAAAGATTTTGGCCACAACCACAACCTGTGCATGCTTCTGATTAGCCTTCCAAACACTACGCATGTGGGGACAGACTGGGTGTGGTGACACACACACTGTGCTTTCAGCACTTAGGAGGCTCAGACAGGAAAGCAGGAGTTTCAGGCCAGCCTGGGCTACGAAATGAGTCAAGCCACCCACCCAAAGACAAATAACTAAGCTAACAGGCTGGCAGACAAGTAACATTAGAACCTTTGAGAGCTGAGCCCGCAGTAGCCAAGAGCCCTGGACAGTGATCATGAATTTGTGAGTTGAGCCCAGCCAGGCAAGTACCTGCTAAACAAAAATATCAACATTCGCCCGTAAGATTTTAAACATGAATCAGTTCCTCCTAAAGAGTCTCATGAAACATCTGGGATACAGTCCAGGACTGCTTGGCCCACAGAGCACTGGGCCATTGTCAGTTGGCACCAGAAAAGGCCATCCGAGCCAACAGTAAGATGGCTTACAGGGACTGGAATTACTTGACAAGGACTTTGAAGTGGCTACTGTAAAAACGCTCAAAAGGTTCAAACAGAAACAAATTCTGATGAAGAACAAACGGAAATTTTAGGACTGGAAAGTCATTCGTTAAAATAAAAATAATCTGTAAAGGAAAGGAAGATGCCAGGAAAGAAATATGAACTAGATGGCTGATGAGTAGAACTTTCTCATCTGGACCTCAAGGATTAAAAAAAAAAAAATATTGAAAAACAACAAAAAGGCGGGGGGTCCTTCAGAGATCCGTGGTATACTAAAAATATGTGACACGTGTGTCAGATTTGCAGAAGGTAAGAAGAAAGAATGTGGCGCTGAAAAATAAAGTCGAGGAAATGGTGTCTGAAACTGCATAATTCTGAGAAAGATATATATACACACACTCAAAAAGTAGAGTAAACTCTAATTAGGATAAGATCAAAGACATGTCTACCCAACTACATCATATGAAAAATTCTGAAACATCAGTGCAGCAAAGAAACATCCAGAGGGAGACAAGGCCGGTCTGCAGAGAAATACGAGTGCTGACAGAGCCCCCACTGGATACCCCGCAGCTCAAAGGAAGAGGCGCATTTCAAGTGCTCAAAGCAAAGGGCTGTCAACTCAGAATTCCACACTTGACTAAAATAGCTTTGAGCAATGAAAGTAGAATAACTACATCCTCAGTTTACTTGCTACTCCTCTTGTTTATACATACATACATTCATACATATATTTGTGTGTGTGTGTGTGTGTGTGTGTATACACACACACATACGGAATTGTTAAGGGAAGTTCTAGTTCTAACTGGAAAACACAGAGCTCCAGGTTCTGTCTCAGGAAAATAAGGAGCAAGAGTGATGGAGGAGAACACCCACTGTCTTCCTCTGGTGTTTGCACGCCAGGGCACAAGGTACACACATCTGCCCACACATGTGCATACACCACACCTTCCACACACACACAACTATACAACTAAGAAGCAAAAAAAAAAAAAAAGAAAGAAAGAAAAGAAAAAGAAAAAAAGGAAAAGAAAGGACAGATAACTTAACACCTGAAGGAAATGTGGGCTTCATGAAGGTAGAAAGCAACAGAAGTGGTGAATATTTAAGTAAATATAAGTGATTAGTGACTATTCGCCTCTTGAGTCCTTCAAACTAGGTAATGTTGTCAGGCATGATGGTGCACGCCTTTGCTCCCAGAACTAGGGAGGCAGAAGTGGGAGGATTGTCATGAGTTCAAGGCCACCCTGAGACTACATAGTCAATTCCAGGTCAGCCTGGGCCAGAGTGAGACCCTACCTCAAAAAACAAAGCAGAAGGGGCTGGAGAGATGGCTTAGCTAAGCCAGCTCTCCAGGCCTCACATTCTGTTTTGAAGAAATTATTTAGACCATCCAGACATATACACAATGAACCCTGATCATCATCCCCTCCCACCACACTCGTTTCTCCCTCCCTTCATTCTCCCCTCCACTGAATTCTCTTCCTTCCAGCTAGTCCCTCTTCTCTATTAATCTTTCTCTTTGTCTTCCTCCATCCATCATCCATGATAGTATGTAGTTGGGGCCAGTCTTATGCAGGTCTTGTGAAGATAATGACAGCTGCTGTAATTTCATGAATGCAACCTCCATTTCTTGTTTCTTTTTTCCTTGTGTTTTTTTTTTTTAATTTTTATTTTTGGTAGGGTCTTGCTCTAGCCCAGGCTGATCTGGAATTAGTCTCAGGCTGGCCTTGAACTCACAGTGCTCCTCCTACCTCAGCTTCCTGAGTGCTGGTATTAAAGTTGTGAGCCACCACACTTGGCTACACTCTCCATTTTGTGTCTAGAAGACAACGTTGCAAAGAACTCCTCACTCGGGTTTTTCTCCCCACCCATCCCTCAGTGGTCCCTGAGCCTTGGAGGTTGTGACTGAGATGTTTCAGTTAGTGCTAAACACTCAACTGTCAGTTTTTCTCAGCCCTCTTTTTTGAGTTTTCCCAGTTGTCACTACCATCTGAAAAAAGAAGCTTCACTAACCAAAAGGGAGAGCAGCACTAATATATGGGCAAAAACATATTTTCAGGGTTATTTGGTGGGCATAATATCTCAATTTAGCCAAATAACAGTAGTAGCTTCTCCCCTAGGGTTTATGACCTCTCCAGCCATAGGCTTTTGACTAGGTTTTCAGCATCAGGCATGAATTCCCTCCCATGGAGTAGGCTCCAAATCCAATCAGAGAATAATTCATTGCCCCTATTATAGACATTATATACACATAAACTTTTTTTTAATTTTAATTTTAATTAATTTATTTGATGGAGAAAGTGGGAGAGAGAGAGAGAGAAAGAGAGAATGGGTGTGCCAGGGCCTCCAGCCAGTGCTGACGAACTCCAGATGCATGTGCCCCCTTGAGCATCTGGCTAATGTGGTCCTGGGGAATTGAACCTGGGTCCTTTGGCTTTGCAGGCAAATGCCTTAGCCACTAAGCAATCCCTCCAGCCTACACACACATTTTTTAAGTACACATAAAATATTTTCCAAAAGAGAAATGTCACTTGTCAAATTAAACAAATTTTAAAAGAATTACAGTCACACAAAAATACATTGTTAAAAATAGAGAGACTTGGGATCGGGGAGATGGCTTAGCAGTTAAAGTCATTTGCTTGCAAAGCCTCATGGCCTGGGTTTTATTCCCCAGATGTTAAACAAGATGCACACAGTGGCTCATTGTCTGGAGTTCATTTCTAGCCCTAGCATGCCTATGTTTTCTCTCTCTCCCTTGAAAATAAATAAAATTTTTAATAGAGACCTAATATTTTCATGGATTTAGTGACTGAACATAATAATTATTTTGATTATTTCTAAATTGATCTACAGACACTTAACCAAAGAGAACATAATGACTGAAATAAGCACACAGATGCCACTCAACCCCATTAGCTAGTAAGAAACACAGATCAAACTACACCAGACATAACTACTTACCTGTTAGAATTGCTCACTTTAAAAACATTGGTGGGCTGGAGAGATTGCTTAGTGGTTAAGGTGTTTGTCTGTAAAGCTTAAGGACCCATGTTCAACTCTACAGATTCCCACCCAAGCCAGATGCACAAAGGTGAGGCAAGCACAAGGTTGCACATGCCCACTAGGTGGCGGAAGCGTCTGGAGTTTGATTTCAGTGGCTGAGGCCCTGGTGTGCCAATTCTCTCTCTCTGTCCATGTGTGTCTCTCTCTAAAACAAGACAAAACAAAAATTAAAAAAAACCTGGTGATCCCAAGGGCTGACAAGGATGTGGAACCATTGGAATTCTTACACATTAGGGCTAGAAAATGGTTTTGGCAATTTCTTATAAAATTCACCATACACCCGTGTGACTCAACAGTTTCTGTCCTATATACTCCAAAGAGAGGGAACTGTACACAAGTGGGCATATCCACTCTACTCATAACTGTCAAAGCCTGAGAAAAACTCCTATGTCCAGTGGGTGAGTGGATAAATCATAGTACAGTCATCCAGTGGAGACAACTCAGCAACGAGGTCCAGACCATTAACAGAAGGAAAACTTGGAGGGATCTCAGAACATCGCTGAATCCAAGATGCTGATCTCTAAATGTTAGACGTCAGAGGATTCCATTTCTGTGACTTTCTTGAAAAGACGAAACTCTAGTCATAAAGAACAGATCCATGATGGCTAGGATCAAAGGGTGAAGGAGGGTGTGATGAACAAAAATGATAGCTCAGCGGGGGAGTCTTGGGATGAGGGAGCAGTCCTGTGTCCTTGACGAGATGAGGACCACTGAATCTGCTGGGTCCAAGGAAGAGTAGGGCAGGGGCCTGTTTTGATTTCTGTTGTTACAATCGTTAGAAACAAAAACAAAAGCCTTTAAAAGCCACTTTCTGAAGATTATGCTAGAGTCAGCAGAACGCTTTCCTGAAAATTGCTTTTTCTTAAACAAGCAAAGACGAGGATCCACATCATAACCAGACATTTACCCATGCAGAGGGGACAGTCTGAGGACGCCACTGTTAGGCTGGCATCTCCTCCTCATCCTCAGCGTCCAGCCATCTCTTTCCTGGAAGCAAAGTTTCATGTGTCCTCCCACGTACTCCAGAAAAGTCTAGAGATTCCTAGCAGATGTGCCACGAGTATTATTTGCTTTAAATTATCCCCTTGTCCCACTTATTTTATTTTCTCTTACTTGTTCTTCTCTGTCCACATGTTTCTAATACTCAAGAGTTCTATTCCAGACTTCATCTTCCAACTTCCAAAATTTTTCAGTTATGACAGAGTGTCATGGATTAATAGCTTTTCATACCTCTTTTGCTCCCTTCCCCTTTAGTATTATCTCTCTGCAGTTTTTACTTGTTCTACTAATGCTTTGCATGTGTGCCATATGTGTGCTGTGGTATGTGTGGTGTATACATGTATATGGGATGTGTTGCCCCACACACTTGACTGCGGTGGCCAGAGGAGAGTGTTGGGTGTCGCCCTTCATCACTCATTTGCTTATTTCTTGTCACAGAGTCTCTTACTGATTCCAGAGCTTGCTGTTAGGAAGCCCCAGAAATTCTCTGGTCTCTCTCTGCAGGGCTGGAGTTATAGATGCTCCCCACCCAGGTGCTTATGTGGCTTCTGGAAATTCAAACTCGGGCTCTTTCAGACACCCTCAGTTCCATATGTTTGTGTAGGAGGCACATTTGACTGTGGAGTCAACGCTCCAGCCCTCCTGTTGTACTATTTAATCTTTTTGTTTATTCGAATAATTTTTTTTTTGAGACAGGGTCTCACTATGTAGCCCTGGCTAGTCTGGAAATTGCTATGTTTTCTAGGCTATCCTCAAACTTAAAACTATCCTCTTGTCTCTGCCTCCTGAGTGTTGGCATTACAGGTATGAGCCCACACTCTTCCTTTAACTTTTCTTGTACAATTGACAAGGAAAGATCATTATTCCAACCAAGTTTTCCTCTAGTTGTGATGGAAATTTCAACATGTTTGAGAAACCCATAACCTGACCCAGAAGGAACTACCCAGAGACACGAGCAGCATCTGTGACACTCCCCACTCCCTCCACAGACAAGACTAGCATCTGGATCTGACTGCCCAAGGTTATGACAGACATCTGGATGCCCGGGAAGAAATGCCAAGAGAGACCAAGCTGCAGCCAGTGATGAGTTGAGACCATAGTCGGACTCCATATCTCTACTCAGCTTTCTGCCCATCACATTTATTCCCTGTTTATTTAATATTCAATGTCAATTTAGTAGACCAGCTCTTTCTCATTTTCCTTTTAATAGGCTTTTTCAAAGAACACAGGTTAGCCTGGTTAGTGATATCTTCACGTCTCAGTTTTCTGAGACCTGAGACTCTTTTAGATTATCTGATTAGGGGCTGCAGAGATGCCTCAGCAGTTAAGGTGCTTGCCTGCAAAGCCTAACAATGTCGGGGATGTCAATTACCTAGTACCTACATTAAGCCAGACACACAAAGTGATACCTGCATCAGTAGTTCTTTTGCAGAGGCTGGTGGCCCTGGTGTGCCCATTCTCTCTCTGTGTCTGTCTCTTTCTGCTTAAAAATAAATAAATAAAATATTAGATTGTCTGATTACATTTCTTTTTTCCTTCTTTTCTTTTGTTTTTGGAGGTAGGGTCTCACTGTAGCCCAGGTTGTCCCGGAACTCACTATGTAGTCCCTTCAAACTCACAGTGATCCTTCTACTTCTGCCTTCCAAGTACTGGGATTAAAGGTGTGTGCCACCACTCCCGGCTCTGATTACATTTCTTTGCCTTGCTCTTTCCATTCTACTTTTAGCCAAAACTACCTCATTCTCAACCCCTATCTGGTTCTCGTCCCCAATGTTCCCTTTCATCTACTTATCTCCTTTTTCTCTGTCAATCCAATTCTAATCACTGTTTGTGTTTTTTATTTTCATTTTTTTTGAGGGAGGGTCTCACTCTAGCCCAGGCTGACCTGGAATTCACTATGGAGTCTCAGGGTGGCCTCGAACTCATGGCGATCCTTGTACCTCTGCCTCCTGGGTGCTGGGGTTACAGGCGTGCACCAACCACGCTCAGCATAATCACTGTTCTTACTTGGCTTTTTGCTTTTCATTCATACCTACAGTGATTAATATCTTAGTGACATTGTACTAGTAGTGTTCATTTACTAAAATCATTGGAGTTTTAAGAAGTGATAGTTATTGGTTATTACTATCAGTGTATTGTGGGCCATCCTCTGGTAGTGATTGTTTTTGTAGACAGGATGCTGTTTTCAGGGTAATACTGGTGACTGTGCCTTGTTCCCCAAGCACCAGTAGAGCAGAGAAAAACAATACCACAATCTGCTACACCCTAGTTCCTCTTGAACAACCCAAACACTTCCACTGAAAGAATAAAGGTTACGAAAAAAAATCCAGCCAATGATCTAACCCCAGATGTACAAGCCTCAATGCAAACACACACACACGAAGCATAAAAAGCAAAGACAACATGCCTCCTTCAAAGATTACTACACCAGGCTGGTAATATGCTTAGTGGTTAAGGTGCTTGCTACAAAGCCAAAGAACCCAGGTTCAATTCCTCAGGACCCACATAAGCCAGATGCGTATGTGTTTGGAGTTCGTTTGCAGTGGCTGAAGGCCCTGGTGCACCCATTCTCTCTCTCTTTCTCTCTCTCAAATAAATAAAATAAAAATATTTTTAAAAACATCCTTCAGTATGTCCTCCAACAAGAGTGGATTAGATAGATCAGATTCAGACAAAGACAATGCAGGATATGAACACAGAATTCATTAAAGAGAAACAATGAAAAAACAAATGGATTAAAACACTGGAAATAAATATTCAATAAATCAAGTAAAAAGCTCAGTGGAAAGCTTCACCAATAGAATGGGTCAAGAGGGAAGACAGAATATCAGGGTTTGAAGACAAGGTAGAAGAATTGGAACATTCAGACCATGACAAAATAAATTAATAATAAAATGCACACACAACATTTATGATCTATGAAAAGACCAAATGTATGAGTCATGGTCATGCTAAATCCATAGACAACATTTTTAACAAAATTATAGCAGGAAATTTCTCAAATTTAGGACAAGAGATGTGTAAGAGATGTTTAGATCACCAAATAGAGAAGACCATAGAAGAAACTCTCCATGTCATGTTATAGTCAAAACATTAAATATACAGCACAAAGAAACTATGTTGAGAGCTTCAAGAAAGAAATATCAAGTTTATATAAAGGTAAACCTGGGCTGGAGAGATGGCTAAGCGGTTAAGCACTTGCAGTAAAGTCTAAGGACCCTGGTTCAAGGCTCGATTCCCCAGGACCCACGTTAGCCAGATGCACAAGGGGGCGTACGCGTCTGGAGTTCGTTTGCAGTGGCTGGAAGCCCTGGCGCGCCCACTCTCCTCTCTCTCTCTGCCTCTTTCTCTCTCTGTCTGTCGCTCTCAAATAACTAAAAATAAACAGAAAAATTTAAAAAATATATATAAAGGTAAACCCATCAGAAAAACAGTAGATGCCTCAACAGAAAAGACAGGAACACTTAGAATGATCTACTTCAAGGTCTGCCAACCCAGACTACTATGTTCAGCAAAAATATCTTCTATAATAGGAGGAAGGTTAAGGGGGTTGAGGTACATGGCTTGTTTGGTAGAGGTCTTGCCTATATGCATGAAGTCCTGGGTTCAACACTCTGAACTACATGAATCTGATGTGGTAGTGCATGTCTGTAATATCAGCACTTGGGAGGTGAAGGCAGAAGTTCAACATCATCCTTTTCTACATAGTGAGTTCAAAGCCAGCCTGGGCTCCATGAGTCCGTGCCTAAAAGCAAAAACAGGCAAACAACAAACAACATAAAAAAAACCCCTCAAAACAAAGAACAATAACAAAAATAGGCCAAGGAGTTCATGACCACTAAACTTGCTCTACAGAAGATACTTGAAGGAATCCTTCAGACTTCAGGTTAACATAAATACATCCATGTGGCCATAGGAAAGAAGAAACCAAATTAGAACAGTAGGTAAGGAAATAAACAGGAAAATGTTCAAATTCAACAAAATGACAGGAATTAACACACACCTTTCAATAATAGCTCTAAATATTACTAGTCTCAATTTACTAGTAGACACTGACTAGCAGATTAAATTTTTTAAAAAAGGATCCATTTGTTGCCTCCAAGAAAGCATAAAGACAGATACAACCTTAAGGTGAAGGCTGGAGAAAAACTCCAAGCACATGGAACTAGGAAACAAGCACATGTCACTGTTCTAACACCTGACATCAAACCAAAATCAGTCACTTCATACTGTTTAAGGGAACAATCTGTCCAAGGACACCAAAATTTTAAACAAATACACTCTGAATGCAGATGCACCCAATTCATAAAACAATTACTACTCCAATAAAGACACCGATTTAACCCCAAAACAGTAAGAGTGACATCAATACTCCACCCTCACCTATAGCCACATTATTCCAATAAACACCTGAACTAAATGTCATCATAGAGTCAATGAGCCTAATCGATATCTAGCCATCCCATCCAAACACTGCAGAACAACCCTCCCAGAAGCCCACGGAACTTTCTCTAAAACATCACATCATAAGAACAAAGAGCAAATCTTAACAAATACTGGAAAACCAAAGTCATTTCTTTTATTCTGTCTGAATACAGACAGAATTAATAGCAAGAGAAATATAGACAGTAAATAACACAGTATTAGATGATGACTGTGTCATCAAATTAAGAAGGAACTAAAAGAGTTCCTAAAATCAAGTGAAAATGACAACACAAAATATAAAAATCGGGCTGGGGAAATGGCTTAGCGGTTAAGGTGTTTGCCTCTGAAGCCTAAGGACCACCGTTCAATTCCCTGGGACCTACATAAGCCAGATGCGCAAGGAGGCTCAGGCGTCTGGAGTTTGTTTGCAGTGGCTAGAGGTTCTGGCACGTCCATTCCTTTCTCTCTCATAAATAAATAAATAAATAAATAAATAAATAAATAAATAAATAAATAAAAATCTATTGATATAGATTAGGGGTAGAATATCTTTTTCTTGATAGTCAGTTAGCTAGAGTCTGGCCCACAGAAATATGCCTGCCACCTCACCTCTCGTGGCAGAACTAAAATTTGCATCTGATCCAACCTCATCCAAGATGGCTGAAAACAACCTCTTAATTCCTCCTCAGCAACAGCAACAGACTCCTACTTTGCAGTCTTGCAATCTTAGCCCCTGTGGGTGTGCCCTTCCTGAGTCAGTGTTCCTGCTGGGCCCACCAACCAACCACATTGCTCCCTACACACCACCAGAGCCTGGTGATGACGCTCATTCTAAGTAAATGTCTGGTTCATATAAATGGCCCCATCAGGTGTATAAGGCCCTTCTGTCCTGTTACCCCTCCCCCTTCTCTCCTTCTTACCCCTTTTCCTTTTGCTCTTCTGCCCCTCCTTCCCTTCCCGCAGCTTGGGAAGGAGATTCTCCAGGTCTCCTCACTTCCTTTTCCAGAATAGGGAGAACTTGCTTTGGCTTTGGTCCTTTCTTGCTTTGCTTTCCCATTTAACTGTCCCTAAGACAAGTCTCATAATTTGCCCTTGTCTGAGTCCGCATTTCCATTCTTTGATGACTTGAACAAGGACCCAAGTTTGAGGTTCATGGGCCTGGTGGGGTCTTCTGCATCTTTATGGAGGTCTAATCCCTCCCAGGACTCCAAGCCGGCATCATTATGGGATACAGTGAAAACAGATGCCTATGATGAAAAGTCAGAGAGGGCTGGAGAGATGAGTGGGATGTTGGGGCGCTTGCCCGCAAGTCCTGGTGACCCAAGTTCAATTCGCCAGCACCTAGGTAGGGCCAGATGCACAGAGTGGTACATGCATCTGGGAGTTCGTTTGCAGGGGCTGGAAGCCATGGCACACCCATTCTCTCTGTCGCTCTTCTCTCTCACTCTCTGCTTGCAAATCAACCGATCAATCAAATATTTTTTAAAAGTTAGAGAGATCTCAAATATGAGTTTGGGAACTCAATGTTTTGGGCTGGGAGATGATACAATTATTAAAGGTGCTTGCTTGCAGAGCCTACTGGCCCATTTTTGATACCCTAGTACTCAGTTAAAGCCAGATGCACAAAGTGGCACATGCATCTTGAGTTTCTTTGCAGCAAGACACCCTGGCATACCCATACCCATACACACACACATGCACACACATTCTCTCTCTTCCTCTTTCTCTCTCATTGTATGTGCATGCACACAAGTGCAAATAAATACATAAGTTAAAGAACTCTTTTTTTTTTTTTTTTGGTTTTTCGAGGTGGGGTCTCACTCTGGTCCAGGAATTCCCTATGTAGTCTCAGGGTGGCCTTGAACTCACGGCGATCCTCCTACCTCTGCCTCCCAAGTGCTGGGATTAACAGCGTGCGCCATCACGCCCGGCAGAAGTCTTATTTTTTGGAGATAATACCTTATACATAAATCTTTTTTCATTGTGTTACACCTGAAAACATTTATGTCTTTTTTCTTCCAGCCCCAGAAATTACAGAACTGCAAAGTTAGTAAAATCTTCAGATAAGACATAGCAAGATGTTTGGTCAGTGAAGCACCATTACAAGACATGGGCTCCGAGCCATTCTTCTATCTTTTGGAAGGATAATTGCTGAAGGAAAAGCTCACTGTGGGGACAGGAGAGATGGACCCAGAGCGTCTCCCGTGGTACACTGCTCCCTGATATGACTATCATCACAGCCCCTCCTGGGAGGCGTGACTCACCAGACGTGGACTGCCGGAGCTGGAGCCCACAGTGCGGTGGCATTGGGCTATCAGACTTCAGTCTTGCTTAGAGTTCAGTGGGGCACATGTAGTGCTTTGATAATATTTTTTTAAATGCCATGTACAAAAAGAGAGTTTATCATTTCACTGTTTTCCCTGGGCTTTCTCACAACTCATGAAATGATAGATAAGCAAATGCAACTGTACCTACTTTTTTACTGCCTTGACCATGTTGGATTTACCTAAGGTCATTTCAGAAGCAAGAGCACTCTCTGTATGTTGAGATTGACCTTGCTGATCTTGCCAAACACATTTTATTGCTTTCTTTTTCTTTCCTTTTTTTTTTTTTTTTTCAGTTGCTGACCTGTGGGTTTACAAGCAGAGTTTTACAAATACCTGGTAACCCTTTAATCTCCTTAACTGAGTTGCTTCCACTCCAGGCATGCGCAGGAGATAAGGAATGGGGAATGTGAGGCTTTAGTGGATTTCAGGTCAGAGGCTAAGGTGAAACAAATTCATCAATGCATTCAATGGTGTTGAAGAAACAGCTAGGAAGGACCAGCTGGCATCACCTTGAGCAACGTGAGGGGAGCGTGGAGCTCTGGGCTTGCGAGAGGCTGTGGAAGTATGAGAGGTTTGACAGATCTCCAAACCCAGATTTGTAGTGGACTCAAACTTAACGTGATCAGGTATAAGAGAATCTATAAACCAGGAAGCTTCTTTATCTATTTACAGTAGGGGTCATTTTTTTTACTTGAATCCTTATGTCCTTATCTAGGTCCTTGCAGGTGCCTAGTGCTTTCTGAATCAGCACTAGTAAAAAGATTGCATAATGAGTTTGGAATCCACAGGAATGAAAGGTCATGGTGGTCATGGAGGCAGCTTGTCCTTTGGGCTAGCTGATGGTCCGGCTGTTTTCATGTCCAAGGTGTCCCACACTGTGGCTGAAGGCCATTATGGAGTCAGTCAGTAGTCCTGAACAACCTTAGCTACGTCCTCCATTCAGGAGGCAGATGGGGACTCTACCACTTTCTCTTGCGTTCCTAAGGGATGTCATGAATCTTAGGTCTCAAAGCTTCTCTGTGACTCAACAATATGCACCTTTCTTCGTACCATTACTGTGCAGACTTGGTTAAGTATGTAAATCATGAAGCGATGTATAGGAAGCACACCCTGTAGATGTGAAATACATTTCAACCACACAGAGGATGGCACCCTGCTCCAGGACTGCTCAAAGCTGTGTGTGTGTGTATGTGTGTGTGTGTACACATGCATGTATCTATGTGTTCATATGTGTGTATGGAAACTAGTCCATGTCAGATGTCTTCTTCCTTAACCACTCTTTTATCTTATAATGGTTATTACTTTTTTGAGATATGATCTTTTACTGAACCCCAGAATCACAGATTTAGCTAAAATAGCCAGCCAGGCAGGCCTGGGGATCCACCTGTCTTTGCCTCCCCAGTGCTGGTACTATAGCCACACATCACTTCCTCTAGCATTTTACATGGGTGCTGGGGATTTGAACTCAGATTCTCATGCTTTCCCAGCAAGTACTTTGTCCACTGAGCCATCTCCCTAGCCTTCTTTTTCTTTCTTTTTTTTTTTTTTTCAATTTTTGTTAACATTTTCCATGATTATAAAAAATATCCCATGGTAATACCCTCCCGCCCCACTTTCCCCTTTGAAATTCCATTCTCCATCGTATCCCTTCCCCATCTCAGTCAGTCTCTCTCTTACTTTGATGTCATGATCTTTTCCTCCTCTTATGATGGTCTTGGGTAGGTAGTGTCAGGCACTGTGAGGTCATGGATATCTCAGCCATTTTATGTCTGGAGGGAGCACGTTGTAAGGAGTTCTACCCTTCCTTTGGCTCTTACATTCTTTCCACCACCTCTTCTGCATTAGACCCTGAGCCCTGGAAGGTGTGTTTGAGACGTTACTCAGTACTTCAGTCACTTCTTTCAAGCACTATGATACCTTCTGAATCGTCCCAAGGTCACTGCCATCTGAAAAGAGAAGATTCTCTACCCAAAGTGAGAGTGGCTACGAATATTAAGAGAAGTGCTTACTGGGCAGTTTGATAAGCATAGTATATACACTTATTCAGACATCAGCAGATGTTACACCCCTAGGGCTCATGATTACCTGTGTTTTAAGTTTTCAGTATCAGGGATGTATTCCCCCCCAGAGAGCGGGCCTCCAGTCCAATTGGAGGGCAGTTGGTTTCCACCATGACAGACGTGCCACAATTGCACCCGTTGGCTCATTTGGCCTGGCTGGCCAATTATAAGGCTTGCAGTGTCCACTGTTGAGTATCTTCACTGGTGGTATCACTTTCTCCCACTGAACTACATGTAGAATGGCTTCTTCCAGCTTTCTGTCAGCTGGTCTACATGGAAGAGGTTATCAGCTCAGTTCCAGCAGGATTTTTCAGTGGCCTTGCAGCCCATGGATGTGGAGTCTTCAGCAATAGGGTCTTACCATCTATTCCTGGTGGGAAGCCAAGAGCCTTGGCAATGGCCTGTAATGTTTTGGGGGCATCAGGGACCTCCCTGGCCAATAACTCACTGGAGGTATCCCATCTCTCCTAGCCTTATTTTTCATGCCCAAATCTTTACCCTTATGACTGCCTGATATTTAATTTCCTTGAGCCTTTTCAAGACCTGGAACTTATTCCAAAATTTGATGGGGGCTGGGGTGAGAAAAGATAATTTATAGAAGAGATTGGAGCTGAGTAAATGCTCAAAGGCTGTGGTGGTTTGATTCAGGTGTCCCCCATAAATTTAGGTGTTCTGAATGCTAGGTTCTCAGCTGATGGCAATTAGAAATTAAAAGCCTCCTGTAGGCAGTGTATTGTTGGGGGTGGGATTATGGGTATTATAGGCAGTTTCTCTGTGCCAATGTTGGGCACACTGTCCTGTTACTATAGTCCACCTTATGTTTGACAGTGGGTGATGTCCACCCTCGGATCATGCCATTGTTTTCCCCTGCCATTGTGGAGCTTCCCCTCAAGTCTGTAAGCCAAAATAAACCTTCCCCCCCCCACCCAACAAGCTGCTGTTGGTTGGGTGATTTATACTAGCACTGCGAAGCTGATTGCAACAGTAATGTTGGTACCGAGAGTGGGGTTGCTACTAGATACCTAACTGTGTGGCTTTGGCCTTTTGGAGCTGATTTTCAAGAAGAATGTGGAAGATTTGAAACTTTGGCCTGAGAGATGCCCTATGGTGATGTAAATACAGCTTGATGGACTATTCTGGTCAGAGTTGAAAGACTTGAATGTCGTAAGAACTATGGACTGTGAGGTTTGGCTTAATAGGGCTTTGCTTGGACTGGGCTAGCAGTTTGTGTGAGAGGCTTGCTGTTATGACCATGTCATGAGAATCTGTGTAGGGTTGCATTGTGTAGAAATGGAGTGGAGTGAGCAGAGGGTTATAGAACAGAAATGAAATCTTTTGGACAAAACTGCTACCCATTCAGCTGCAATTGAGAGATTACAACCTTTGAGGTTGGGCCAGCTGAGCTGCACTGGAGCAACAGGAAGAATGTACACTCTTTTGAAGGGGCCTGAGTGTTCAAGGAGTGTCTTGTTCTTCAAAATATGCTTTATTCCCCCTTGAATTACCAAATTGGCACCCTACCTGGTACTGTGGAGTATAAGAAGTGCAGGAAAGAGAGGGCCATTGAGTTTTCAACATGGTCTTGTATTTTGGAAATGGCCATGGGCAGTGTGAAGCAGGTTTTCTGGATGCCTGCATGAAGACCTGATGGAGCCATGAGGATGAACCGTGGGTTGCAGTGGAGACCTGGCGGAGGTGCCAGGACCATGAGATGGCTGCTAAGGAAAGCTTCTGGCCCCAGATGAAGTTTTCCAGGACTTTGAGTAGCCTAGCTGGAGGGGCTGAATTGGAACTCCAGAGACTTGTTGCTGGTTACAATTATTGGACATGGAAATTTGTCACTGACTAGAGCTGTTGGATTTGGAGCACCAGAGCTTGATGTTTGCCCTATTTAAATCCTAAAAAAATTTTTTTTACTTTATTTTTATTTATTTATTTGAGAGAGAGAGAAAGAGGCAGAGAGAGGGAGAGAGAATGGGTGCTCCAGGGCCTTCAGCCACTGGAAACGAACTCCAGATGCATGTGCCACCTTGTGCATCTGGCTTACGTGGGTCCTGGGGAATCGAACCAAGGTCCTTTGGCTCTGCAGGCAAATGCCTTAACTGCTAAGCCATATCTCCAGCCCCCTTATTTAAATCTTTTATTGGTTGCATATTTCTTTGCAATGCCCAATGCCATCTTTTGCAGAGTGACTGTTTATTCTGTGCCATTATGGGTTTAGGGGGGGATTTTTTAGGTATTATGGTTCAGTTAAAAGACTTTGGATTAGGGGGATGTTTGAACATCATTAGGACTGATAAAAACTATGGGGACTCTTAAAGCTGCACTGCATTTTACATCATGGGTGATTATCAGTTTATGGGGGCCAGAGGCAGAATGTGGTGGTTTGATTCAGGTGTCTCCCATAAACTTAAGTGTTCTGAATGCTAAGTTCCCAGCTGATGGAGGTTTGGGAATTAATGTCTCCTGGAGGCAGTGCTTTGTTGGGGGCTGGTTTATGGGTGTTATAGGCAGTTTCCTCATACCAGTGTTTGTCACACTCTCCTGTTCCTATTGTCCACCTTATGTTGTCCAGAGGGTGATGTCCACCCTCTGCTCATGCCATTGTTTTTCCCTGCCATCATGGAGCTTCTCCTCGAGCCTGTAAGGCAAAATAAACCTCTTTTTCATCACAAGCTGCTGTTGGTTGGGTGATTTCTACCAGCAATGTGAACCTGACTGCAACAAAGGATAAATAGATCTGAGGTGGGACAAGGACGGGAAGGGTGCAGAGCCAGCCACGTGCAGAGAGGGCGGGGTAGGTGACTGCTGGTGCTCCACAGGGGAACCGCGAGCCCAGGCGAGAGAGAAGACCGGCAGGACAAGTAGAGACAGGCCAAGGGCTGGAGAGATGGCTTAGCGGTTAAATGCTTGCCTGTGAAGCCTAAGGACCCTGGTTCGAGGCTCGGTTCCCCAGGTCCCACGTTAGCCAGATGCACAAGGGGGTGCACGCGTCTGGAGTTCGATTGCAGAGGCTGGAAGCCCTGGCGCGCCCATTCTCTCTCTCTCCCTCTATCTGTCCTTCTCTCTGTGTCTGTCGCTCTCAAATAAACAAATAAAATTTAAAAAAAAAAAAAAAGAGACAGGCCAAGAACACTTTACCCTCCACCATGCTGTGAGGTCACAGTGCCATCACCAGAAGCCTGAATGAAGCCTCTGGAACTTTTTAAAAAATTTGTGTTATTTTTATTTATTATGACTTATTTGAGAGCAACAGACAGAGAGAAAGAGGGAGAGAAAGAGATAAAGATAGATAGAGAGAGAATGAGCACATCAGGGCCTCCAGCCCCTGCAAATGAACTCTAGATGCATGTGCTACCTTGTGCATCTGGCTTACTTGGGTCCTGGGGAATCTAGCCTTGAACAGGGGTCCTTAGACTTCACAGGCAAGCGCTGAACCACTAAGCCATCTCTCCAGGCCCTCTGGAACTTTTGAGCAGCATAACGACAGGGTCAGGTTTGAGCTTTAGTGAGGGAGTTGAAATTTCCCTGGTCTGTCAAGCCTGGGTGGCAGATGACAGTGTGTTAGAAGGGATAGAGGGCTACATTCAGGGAATGCTGATGGAAGCTGCAGGTTCCTGGAGATGCTACGGATGCTGTATGCAGATAGTGACAGATGAAGCCCCTGCTTTTCTGGGGAAGGCAGACCACACACAAATCCACCAAGTATTTTCATTTGTGCACCTGGTTTTACATGGGTACTAGGGGATGAAACCTGGGTCATCAGGCTTTGCAAGCAAGTGTCTTTAACTGCTGAGTCACGTCTCCAACCCTCCTAAAGTGTTTTCAGGAAGAGAGGGCTGCCCTAGTACATGGTGAGCAATGGTGAGTTTGTGAGCTGGGCGATGTGAGTGGAGCAGGGATGCAGTAAAGCTGGCCAGGTAGGTCACTTGTTCTGTGTCCCTCCCTGGTATGCTTTGTCAACCTGTGCTGAGCAGAGCAGAGCCCTCCAAACCTCCCAGCCATCCCTGGAACACTCCGTGCCCACAAGAGCAGTGTTAGATCATGCACATATGTATGGGAGAAGGTTTCCTTGGTCAATCAACCACAGATGTGAAACCCCCATGAAATACATCATTTCCTTTTTTTGTTTGTTTTTGAGTGGGGAGGGGTTGAAGCAGAGTCTCATTCTAGCTCAGGCTGACCTGGAACTCACTCTGTAGCCCAGACTGGCTTTGAGCTCACAGAGATTCTCTGACTTCAGCCTACCAAGTACTGGGATTAAAGGTGTGAGCCACCACATGTGTTTTTCCTCTTTTCATTTCATTTCATTTTATTTTTATTTTTATTTTTTTTTGGTTTTTCGAGGTAGGGTCTCACTCTAGCCCAGGCTGACCTGGAATTCACTATAGAGTCTCAGGGTGGCCTCGAACTCATGGCGATCCTCCTACCTCTGCCTCCCAAGTGCTGGGATTAAAGGCGTGCGCCACCACGCCCGGCTCATTTTATTTTTTTATTGTGTGTTTCCGAGGTCGGGTCTCCCTCTAGCCCAGGCTGACCTGGAATTATAGTCTCAGGCTGGCCTCGAAGTCATGGCAATCCTCCTACCTCTGCCTCCCAAGTGTTGGGATTAAAGGCGTACCAACACCCCACTCAGCTTTAAAGATTTTGTTTTGTTTTTATTTTTTAACTTAAATTTTTTTAAGAAATGTATTTGAGAGATCCTAGACAAGCAGAAGCATCTTGAACTCTTCCTCCTCCTCTTTAAATCTCACTTGATTGCCTCAGACCCACTGGCACACATGTGTTCTCCTGGCTTGGCTAAATGGGGCTGGAGGCTGGAACCCAGAGCAAGCTGTCTCGCTCTGAAGTCGCCTGCTCGCAGGGCTGGGGCCAGAGATCCTCCGGTCCCGCGCAGTTTCTCAGGGTGCTCCTCCCCGTGTGTGTAGAAGACACTCTTTGCCCTGTAGAAGGCAGGGTCCTAAGCTGACATGGGTTATAATTAGTTTTGCCTTTCTTATTCTCTGTCACAGATCCATGGTACTAGGAAAGCAAAATGTCCCCTGGAGCCTCCGCTGGCCCTTCTCATGGTGGTATTCCAAGTCTGCCGTGGCTTTAGGGATATTTGTGTTTCACATTCCTGCTGTGTTGTCTGGGCTGCATGAGGAAACTGAATAGACTAATTTTAGAAAAGTTTAAGCGAAGAAGTCCTGTATACAAAAGAGTGGGCAGGCTTTGGGAAACCCTGGCAAATAGAGTGTGGGCTGGAAACATCCAGTGTCTGCAGCCATCAGGGAAAGAGGTGAGCTAACAGAAGCTTCTGGAAAGGCCAATTGGCGAGTCTGTGCAAAAGAGGAACTGTGACTTTCTGTGGAGGTTGTCCCCTAAGAAGGAAGGGGACAGACAAATGCCTCCACCTACCTGCCCTGCCTCCCTCTGAGCTCATCCAGTTCCCAACTGTATTTGTGACTTCTTATTGCCCTGACAAAAGGTAGCATAAGGAAGGAAGGGTTTATTTATTTATTATTTTTTCCCAGGTGGTTGAAGCCATTATGGTGGAGAAGGGCAGGCAGCAGGAACTGGGAAGCTGGTTGGGCACATTGTATCCAGAGAAGGAAGTGAGGCCTGGCTATAAAACACCAAGGCCCACTCCTCAGGGATCCAGTTCCTCCTGCAGGGCTCTATCTCCTAAAGCTTCCATAGCCAGCCATCAGCGAAGGGCCAGGTGCTGAGACACATAAGCCTATGGGGGTCGTTCCACATTCAAGCCATTTTCAACCTCACTGAAAGTTCAGTGGAGAACAAGGGGGACTTTTGATGTTGCCCAGCCTGCTGTGCAAAGGATCAGAGTCTTTGATGGCAAAGGAGTTGCTGGGGTTTTTGCCAGGATGTTTCCCCATTGGCCTCTCATTCCAAGTGATACCTCTCAATCTGTCCAGAAGATTTAGCCATCTCCAAAAGAGTGTGTTAAACTATGTCTTGGGGAGAAGGGTTGACCCCAGTTTATTTATGCACATCTTGCTGTGCCCCACAGTGGCTAATGCATGAATGAACGCATCACAGTCAGATTCTGTGGGATGCCTAAGATACTTCTATGAAAGGGACTATTTATTATTCAGGCATTACAATGTTTCAGAAAGTTTTTAATGTTGCAGGTAAAGACATAACCCATTATACAAATGGCCCAATATCTGTATTGATCTTTTTAAAACATTTTTTTAAAATAATTTATTTATTTATTTATTTGAGAGTGACAGACACAGAGAGAAAGACAGATAGAGGGAGAGAGAGAGAATGGGTGCGCCAGGGCTTCCAGCCTCTGCAAACGAGCTCCAGACACGTGTGCCCCCTTGTGCATCTGGCTAACGTGGGACCTGGGGAACCGAGCCTCGAACCGGGGTCCTTAACCGCTAAGCCATCTCTCCAGCCCTCTGTATTGATTTTTAATGTTTGTTTTTTATTTATTTGGATGTGTGTGTGTGTGTGTGTGTGTGTGTGTGTGTGTGTGTGTGCAGGGGTTCAATAAAACACTGTCTGGCGTATGTGGGCCACTGGGGAATTGAACCCCAGGCCATCAGGCTTTGCAAGCAGCATGTTTAATGGCAAAGCCATCTTCACAGACTTTCTATGAAATTTTGATCCAAAATTTGAGGAAGGGAGGGAGGAAAAGAGGGAAGGAAGAAAGAGAAAGAGAAGAGAGAGAGAGAGAGAGAGAGAGAGAGAGAAGGCTTTTGAGCTTTCAAAAATAAACAGGTAGTCATTTAAAAACCATCCACAGACACTCCAAACATCAAGACTCTGGTTAGGCCCTTTCCATGAGCACTGTGGCTCCTGTGAGGTTAGGAACCTGTCCCCTGAGGCTTTCTTGAGGCACTTCCTCTCCAGATGGTGTAGGCTTAAGGTGTTCCCCATGCTGGGAAAGAGCTTGGGAGGGAAATAGGTAGCTTTATTTTCATTTAGGAGAGCGCACAAAGAGGAAACCAGAAAGATGTCACATCACCTGCCTGCTTCAGCAGAACCTGAGTTCAGCATTTGATCTATCCAGTCAGTTCTCCCTTTCCCTCTCTCTCTCTCTCTCTCTCTTTCCCTCTCCCTCTCTCTCACCTCCAACTCAGTTGTGTTCACCTCTTCTCCAGCCAGCCAACTGAGCCCGGACCACTCAGCACTCTCTCAGACTCACCTGAGCCTGAGTGTCAAGCCCACCGCAATAACATTATCAATAGATGCTTATCAGGAGGCTGCAGCCTCTGTCTTTTTGGCTGTTTATTTCTCCTAAACCTCCAGGTCCCTGTTTGGTAAGTCCCCCCGTCCCAGCCCAACTGCGCTTACACAATGGGGGGAAGGGTCTCTACTCCCACGTGGGCTCTCTGTCCTCCACATGACAGCTCTCTGTACTTTCTCCTCTTGCCTTCTCTCTCTCTGTCCTTTTATTTTATTTTATTTATTTTTTGGTTTTTCAAGGTAGGGTCTCGCTCTGGCCCAGGCTGACCTGAAATTCCTATGCAATTCAAGCTGGCCTCGAACTCATGGCAATCCTCCTACCTCTGCCTCCTGAGTGCTAGGATTAACGGCGTGCGCCACCACTCCCGGTCTTCTCTCTCCTTTTTATTTTATTTATTTATTTTTTTTTGTTTTTCGAGGTAGGGTCTCACTGTGGTCCAGGCTGACCTGGAACTAACTATGTAGTCTCAGGGTGGCCTCGAACTCATGGCAATCCTCCTACTTTTGCCTCCTGAGTGCTGGGATTAAAGGCATGCGCCACCACGTCTGGCCTCTCTCATTTTAAAATAAAGGTATTTGTTTATTTATTTGCAAGCAGAGAGCAAGAGACATAGAGAGGAGACAGACATGGGCACGCCAGGGCCTCCAGCCACTGCAAAGGAACTCCAGATGCATGCGCCCCTTGTGCATCTGGCTTACGTGGGTTCTGCGGAATCGAACCTGGATCCTTTGGCTTTGCAGGCAAATGTCTAAGCTGCTAAGCCATCCCTCCAGCCTGCCTTATCTTAATCTTATAAAGTCTCTCTAAGCCTTACCCTCTGGTCTGTGGATTTTAATTGTTTAAATTCATAAGACAAAGATCTAGGGATCCCCCACGTTCATTGGTGCGTTGGTATATATTAGTAACCCCAGGACTCCCATTACAAGCTGAGGGGTGGATAAGGCTACAGGGCACATAACCAAGCCAGCCCGCGATCCTCTGACGTGAGAGGCATCCTGCTGCCTCAGCACTCCTGTGAGGTCCCTTTTATGTTTGCTACATACCAGCTGCGTGCCTGGTGGCTTCCCTATGAGAGCTTCTTTCAGAAGTGATCAGGCTGAGGGGACCTGAGAGTGGGTGGTTCAGGTAGAGACCCTGGAAGCAGAAGGGTGCTGGGGGCTGCCTCCAAGGGCAGGGCTTCCCTAGTTTCAGAAGCAAGGTGGGCCAGAGAGGAGCCATGCCCATTTAGAGATGGGACAGCCACGTACCCTGGACTTTGGACAGCTGTGTCAAACATTAGCTTAGTAAGACCAGCCTGTCCTTAGGAAGGAAGTTTTCAAATTTCAAACCGCTTGGCTTTTGGCCCCACCTTTCCTCCGATTTGAGTCAAAGAGGTGTATAGTTTTTCCATTGCCAATAACAATGGGCTTTTAACGTGTTCTGTAAATCTCTGTGGTTCCCTGAATCTGCTGTTTATTTTGAGTTGATAGCCACAAGCTTGAATTGGATTGAAAGGAAATGGACTGGAATGAAATGTTGGGGCTTGTGGCCTGGAAGGATGGACTGTTTTAGCTTACTGAAACAAATGAGCTTTTCTTTAGTGACTTGGCATGAGAATTTCGCATGCAGTCATGACAGCCACCTGTGACTTCTGCCTGGCCGTCAACGCAGGGGCACCCTGGCTTCTCAGCAACTTCACCTAAGTTCCTCACCAGATTGCTTTCGGCTGGCGCAAGCCACGGGCAGAGGGAAGCGCCTGGTTTATGTGATCTGCTCCAGGTCACACCGTGACTCCACCTTACTTCCCATGGCTTTCAGGTCCAATTTCCAAGACAACTGAAAATTCTGCCCCTGCCTGGAAGAATTACTTACTTGTCTGGTTCAGGCAGGCCTCCCGCCTATTTCCTGAGCCAGTGCCAACTGGCTCCCTCCCCCCTCCCCCAGTGATGTTTCATCCTCCCACCCAGGCTGGCACACTCTTCTGCTACACTGATCAAAGATGTTCTAAGGACATTCAACCTGTCTTTGGTAGCTCTCTAAAATTTAATCTTTTAGAGGTGTGTGTGTGTGTGTGTGTGTGTGTGTGTGTGTATGTGTGTATGTGTGTGTGCACACGCACGCACGCAGATGCATGTGGAAGCCAGAGGAGCATATTCCATCTTATTTTCTTGAGACTGAGATTTCCAGACTGGCTGACCAGGGATTCCTAGCACTTCCGTCTCAGCACTGGGGCTGCAGGCACGCATGGATACGACTGGGTTTATTTTATAAGTTCATTGTGTCTTAAAAATATTTTATTTATTTATTTATGAGAGAGAAAGAGACAGGGAGAAAGAGAGAATGGTCATGCCAGGGCCTCCAGCCACTGCATACGAACTCCACACACGTGTCCTCTTGTGCATCTGGCTTATATGGGTCCTGAGGAATCGAACCTGGGTCCTTCAGCTTCACAGGCAAATGCACAACTGCTAGGTCATTTCCCCAGTCCCCTGTTTTTCTGTTTTAAATAAAAAGGTTGCACACATTGGCCCCATCTTCCCCACCCCAATTTTGCTGAGGGTTATTGGTTACTTGTCATTTATTGGTTATTTGCTGAGGGGGGTTATTGGTAGTCATTGTGGGGACCAAGAGACCTCAGTGGGCACTGGAGATTAAACTCAGGTCCTCGAGCTTGCACAGCAAGAGCTTTCACATCTCTCGGGCTCCTAAAATCTTTCTTCTCAAAGGGAAGTGGTTTAAGTGTAACACCAGGGTTGCTACCTCCAAATTCTGAGCCCCCAGCCTGCCTTGGCTTTACCAGTCTGTCTTAAGAGTTCCTCAGGATTTGTTTATTTAGTTCAAAAAAAAAAAAAAAAAACAGTGAGGTGTCAACCCCACTGAGTCAAGGCTCTGCATTATGTGGGTTTGCCTTTTGTCTAAACAGATATCTGGCATGGGCACTGCCCTACTTGAATGGGTGGCAGGGCACCCCTCCTGCAGGCCTCTGGGTGTGTGGTGGAGCGCTGCATGCATGGGGGAGACCATGGGACCAGCTCCATCTCTGAAGGCTTCCCAGAGGGCAGACCTGGCAGACAGTTGTTATTTCCTGAGGACGTGATTCATTCCTCCCCAGCAGACACACATGTGTTCCCTGCCCGACTGTGAGAATTTGCTCACAAAGCCACATCGCTGGTCCTTGCGCCCAGGCTGGCTGCACAGGTCTAGTGTCGCAGCGGAGAACTGCTGCCATGGCAGGCTGTCCCCCGTCTGGTCAGTCCAACCCATTCTCGTCATTGTCTCCATCTTCTTCGACGCCTCGTTCTTTTACAAAACTTATTTATTTATCTGAGAGAGAGAAAGAGGCAGAGAGAAAGAGAGAATGGATGCACCAGGGTCTCCAATCACTGCTAACGAACTCCAGACGCATGTGCCACCTTGTGCCTCTGGCTTAAGTGGGTCATGGAGAATCAAACCTGGGTTCCTTGGCTTTGCAGGCAAGCACCTTAACCACTCAGCCATCCCTCCTGCCCTGCAGCTCATTCTTGCCGTGTATGTTTGTAGTACTATGTGATGTGTGTGGAATACGGACGTGCGCATACATGAAGAGGCCAGAGGAGAACTTTGAGTCTTCTCTTGTATCCTCCATCTTATTTCCTGGAGATGGAACCTGGGGCACACTGTTTTGCAGTGAGTCCCGGAGATCCTCCTGTCTCTGTCCCTTCTTCCTCTCAGTGCTGAAGTTACAGGCATGCAAAACCACACCTGACCTTTTTTTTTTGTTGTTGTTTTTTCGAGGAAGGGTCTCGCTCTAGCCCAGGCTGGCCTGGAATTTACTCTGTAGTCTCAGGGAGGCCTCGAACTCATGGCACTCCTCCTACCTCTGCCTCCCGAGTGCTGGGATTAAAGGCGTGCGCCACCACGCCCGGCTCCTGTTTGTCCCTTTCATCAGATGACTTTGACCTAAATATACTGCTTACTTGTCCGGTCTGTTTATTGCCTGCTGGGAGGCATTCAGTAATAAAAGAGATGGCTCCTGTGCTTCCTGGTCATCTGCCAACCCTTTGCAAAGTTGCCTTTGTTGGGCGCTCAAGTTTTAAATAATATTCCCTGTGGCCATTGCAATCTGACAGCAAATGATAAACATTTATGAAGTATTGTGTCCCTGAAGTACTGTTTATAATGGAAAGGAAATGCCATCCATTTCTAAGTAGGCCTCATGGGGCATCACCCTGCCTACCAGCAAGGTCTTCTCACAGGGTGACGCGGTGATGGCTTATATTGACAAGACGGAGAATCACCTGGGAGGGATTATGCAAATTAGGTTAGCCTTGGTGCTCATCTGTGAGGGATTATCTTGATTATGCTAACGAACGTGGGAAGACCACCTCAAATGTGTGCAGCACAATTTCAGGGGCCAGGGTCCTGGACTGTATAAAAAAGGAGAGAGATAGCTGAGCATCAGCATTCATCCCTCTCTGCCTCCTCACTGTGGGTTGAATGTGACCAACTCTGCTTCAAACTCCTGCCGCCACACCTTTCCCTTCACTGTGGACTGCAACCTGGAATTGTAAGATGAGATAAACATTTCCTCCCTAAGTTGATTCTTGTCAGGTATTTTGTCCCAGCAGAAGAAAACAAACATAATGAAGGAAGGCAAATAACAGTGGTAACATTGATAATAAAAGTAGATTAACACTTATCCTGCACTACAATTTTACAAGTATAACTCTCCTAACATGCTAGGCTCCTCCTTGGCAGGGAAGGACTCAGTGATGGGTAAGGGACAGCCAGTCTTCCCCAGAGGCTGGGAAAAGATCGTGAGCACCTAGCCTTTACCCAGGACATGTGCAGTTTGTCCATTCTTCATTGCAGCTAAGGTTTCCTGGCTGTCAGTTGGCTCTGGAAATTCTGTCCTTTGAAGACAGCTGGAAATACTTCAGCACTGAGGCTATTTGGCATTACATGGATTACTTTCTATCTGTGAATAATACTGGTAGAAGATTGTAGTGGTTACCTTCTCATGGCTGGGACAAAACACCCAGCCAGAAGCATCTTATGGGAGGAAAGGTTTTATTTCAGCCTCATAGTTTCAAGGGAAAGTTTCATCGTGGTGCAGAATGCATAGCAGAGCACAGGCCGGGCATCACATGTGCTGGGAAGTTTCAGCAAGAATGCCTTAGCTAGCGCTGCCAAACCTCAGGGTCTGTTCCGGAGACCCTCCTCCCCGTCCCCCTGCCCCTGCTCCAGCAAGGCTCTACCTCCCAAATGGCCACCCGCTGAGGAAAGAAGTATTCACAACACACAGGTCTATGGTTCAAACCCCCACAGAGATTACAGCTTACCTGAATAAAACGATCTCATAGCACCATAGTCAAGTGAAGACAGAAACGGGAAGGAAAGGGAAAAGGAGAGAGGGCGTTCAGGTAGGAGTTGTTATTATAAAAGCTTAATCGTGAGCAAACTGCTGACCTTTTTCTTCTGCCTCAGAACATCCATTTATTCTGGGTTCCAAGATGAGTTTTGAGAGTCCACACACGGTTCCTGAGCTGTTCATATTCAGCACGAGCTTTCTCCCTTGCAGGGGTCAATGCTAAGTTCTGGTCAGATTTTAATGACTCCTCAATAAGAAACTCTGGGTTTTGCTATTACACCTAGTTGTTTTAGGTTAATTTGTCTTTTTTTTATGTGAAAAAAAATTTTTAAGCTGTAAAGCTCAACATCCTCTTGAGAAATTCCTGCATGAATGGTGTAGCCAAACTAGAAACATTCCACGTTGACATTAACATTAGGTCGGTGATCGGGAAAAGCAGTGAGTGGTAGGAAGAGGCACACGCGGAGCCAGGAGCGTGTGTCGTGCTGTGGTCCCCGAGTAACCGCTGGGTGGAAACGGGGCGTCACAACGCTCTCAGGAGGAGGCCTGCACGGGGCGGGCACCTTGAACTGGGCAGCTAGGTGGGCGACTGGGGCTCTGAGACTCGGTCCCTTGCCTCTCTCAATCAGGCTTTTGGAAAACAAGAGGAATTGCAAGTCGTTTTTCCACTCTGTGTGCTGCCTGAGCCTGGACAAGTCCTAGTACGTTATGTAAAGACTGTGGGACACGCGTGAGGAGGATGGCCTATAGCCATGGTGGCCTGCGCCCCCTTCGCCTTGTCTAGAACTGCGCAAGGACCTCTGCGGTCTCCCAAACCACCGGGGAGCAAAACAGCCGTGGTCTAGATTCAAGAACGCTTTGTATTACAGTGTGGGCTGCGTTTCTATAACTTTTATTTTTACCACTGACTCAGTATTAACTAGATTTTAAAAATATTTTTATTTATTTGAGAGCGAGTGAGCATGGCTACACGAGGGCCTCTCGCCACTGCAAACGAACTCCAGATGCACGCGCCACTTTGTGCGCTAGCTTCATGTGTGCCCTGGAGTCGAAGCGGAGCGGCAGGCCTCCTCCTTCAGCTGATGAGCCATCTCCCCAGTCACGGCTTGTTTTTTTTCTTTTCTTTTTGGAGAAAGAGTCTCACGACATAGCCCAAGCTGGCCTCTAGCTCAAGAGTTCCTGTCTCAGCTTCAAAAATGCTGGGATGGAGCTGGAGAGATGGCTTAGCGGTTAAGGCTCTTGCCTGGAAAGCCAAAGGACCCAGGTTTGATTCCCCAGGACCCATGTAAGCCACCTAACCATGCATCTGGAGTTCGTTTGCAGTGGCTGAAGGCCCTGGCATGTCCATTCTCTCTCTCTCTCTCTTCCTGCCTACTTCTCTATTTCTCTCAAGTAAATAAATAAAAATAAAAACATAAATAAAATAAATGCTAGGATGATAGGCATATGACACTGTACCCAACCTAACTAGATTTTCGGGGTAACTCTGTAGCAAGCAGATGGATGGACATGCCAACCCAGCGTTCACCTGCATCAGATGTCTTCAGTGCACACTGGCCACTTCCCATCCCATGTGTTCAGAGCTCAGTTTCTCCCCTTGTAACCAAAGGAGCTCGCTTGGCTATGAGCCGGGCTGCCAGAAGTGTGGCAATTGGTGCTCCAGGCACAAGCCTTTCCCCCTTCGTGGGACAATTCTGAAGGGTGACTAGTGGTTCTCAGTGGGCCTCAGCTCTGCACCCTTAGTGGCAAACAGCTTGTCCATGTCCTCTTCCTTATCGCATGTCTCCCTTCCCAATGTGTGTTCCTAGTTTACCTTTAAGGGAACCCAGAGGCAAACAAGCACATTTTGTGACTACAGTTCCATGCAAGACCAGGGCAGCTCAAGCACCTATTGCTGGACAAGGGACACAGCAGAAAGGACCATCCACCATCCGTAGACCATGCCTCTGCACTGTGAATGGTGCAAAATAACAGCTACAGGGGACTCATAGAAGGGGCGGAGAGTTTCCATGTGGGATGAAGAAGAAATCGGAGAAAGCAGGATAAAATGAGACTTGAAGCTTGGGCTGGAATTGATTTTCCTATGCTTATAAAACAGCAATGAAGCTATGATCTGAGGATGGCAAACAGATTCTTTGATTAGAGAGAGGGCATGGGAAAGAGGGGAAGAAGAGAGAATGGAAGAGAAGGGAAGGGATGGGAAGGGAGACTAGGGGTGATGCGGGTCAAATAGGGCACAGAGTCCTCAAGAAGGCCCAGTATTTGGGAATACACATTTATACTTCCCATCACTTATTTTTTGTTTGTTTTTGAGGTGATGTCTTACTCTAGCCCAGGCTGACCTGGAATTCACTATATAATCTCAAGGTGGCCTTCAACTCACAGAGATCCTCCTACCTCTGCCTCCCCAGTGCTGGGATTGAAGGCACATTTTTTTTTTTTTTTTTGAGGTAGGGCCTCACTCTAGCCCCGTACTGGGATTAAAGTCATCCACCAACAACACCTGGCAACCTTCCCATCACATTTAATCCCCTAAATAAACATATGAGAAAGTTGCCATGATCTATATAGTTTTAGGACAAAAATTTGAGGTCCAGAGAATTTAATTGGTTGCTTCAAAGTAGTGAGGCAGTTTAGGGGTGACAGGGCCCCAAGATGAATAGCTTCCTCTTGGCTATATCAGGAATTGTCCTTGGATCTGTACGGAAAAAATTCTGGGTCATTACACTTGGCTACAGGTCAGAACCGCCACAAGGGTCTGGCCGTTCCTTATCTCTGCCCCCCTTAGAGAGTCCTTCAATGCAAATCTGGGGGACCAAAGTGATTCTTGGAACCCCAAGCCCTGAGTCTGTATCTGTTGATTAACCAAAGGATTAGCAACTCAGACTGAGAACAATTTTTAAGCAAATGCACCTTATTCAGTATTCAGACATAAAGGGAGATGGGTGGAGGGTTGGAGGGCCTAAGAGGAAGGGAAAGTGAGCAGAGAGATCAGAGAAAATACACCACGCGCCCCCGGAGCCCATAAGAAGGAACATGGACCTTGGATCCAAAAAACTGTCAGAGGGGGTAAAAAAAAAAAGCAGGTGCTCTCAAAGAGATTAAAAAGAAAACAAACAAACAAACAAACCAGTAATGATAACATGTCCGTTCCAGCCAGGCCGCCAGTGTGGGGGAGAGAGAGTTTTCCCGGCGCGAAGACCCAGACTTGGAGCTGCGGGCAGGTCAGTGCGAGGGCCGTCCAGCCTACCTGTGACTAACCCAGACTCCCACACTGCCTTCTTAGAACAGCCTTCCTAGAGGATTCGGATTTCTGGGAAGATTGCTCTTTTCCAGAAAGCATCAGAAGTAGACTGGTTAAACCAGCTATCAATCCACGGGGCTCATAAAGACACCCCAATGCAAGTCTTCTCAAAACTTCTCTTGCCTCTGCATTCCTTCCTTCTCTTATGTTCTGGGCTTCTCAATGTCTTCCTTCCTCTACACCTCCCTTCTCTTAAAGCTCTAAACTATAGTAAAATCTTCCTGAACCTTATCCTCTGGTCCGTGAATTTCATTCTTCATAAGACTAGAATCCAGACACCCCAAAAAATTACTGGTGTATTGTCATATTATTACCTCCCGAAAACCCCTGGCTGATCATTTGACCAAATTAATCTTGGAGGTTATCTTAATCTGCAACAGATGAGGAGCCTACACTGAGAGTTAAAGTTACCAGTTCTAGGGTGCTGCTAAGCCTTTTGAGATGGAGAGACAGTTCATTTCTGCCTGGGTGGATGTTGCAGTCGGCTTCATGATGCTGGCACAAACAACTAACCAGAAGTAGTTTATGAGAGGAAAGGGTTTATTTTGGCTTACAGACTTGAGGGGAAGCTCCATTATAGCGGGGGAAATGTGGCATGAGCAGAGGGTGGACATCACCTCCTGGCCAACATCTGGTGGACAATAGCAACAGGAGAGTGTGCCTTGAAAAACAACACAACACAACACAACACAACACAACACAACACAACACAACACAACACAACACAACACCAACCACTGGCAAGGCAAAGCTGGTTATAACACCCATATGGGCAATCCCAACAAGACATCTCCTCTAACCTTCCAATTCCCAAATTAACATCAGCTTTGAATCAAGCTGTCAAAACACTTGAGTTTATGAGGGACATCTGAATCAAACCACCACAGTGGACAATGCAAAAGGCAATAGGACTTTGATTGGTTGGTAAGATAGGAATAAAATGCTGCATTTGATCAATTAATACAGATATCTAAAAGTATTCTTCACCCATTTTATGAATGGTTACATTGGACTTGATTAGTGACTTATTTCACTCATCTTGGCCTCCAGGTCTGATCTTAGCCTGGTAGCAGAAAAGAATGATGACTGCTACACATTTGTAGAGCAATTAGAATAATTCTCCCACTGGGAATGTTCCTGGTGCTGCTTGGAGTGACATAAATTGTTAAATAGGAATTAAATAAACACGAAAGGCTAAGCACTTCTCTTTTAATTCAGAAGCTGCTAAGAATAGGAAACACACACACACACAAAACCTCTCAAGGGTAGGCCGTCAGTATTGAATAAGGATGAAAGCCAGAGGCCTTCTCTCTAGTGCAATTTGGAACTTTATGCTTCTTTAGGATTTCAAATGATTTCAATTTGATTTTAAATGGATTTAATCCAGAGAATAATTTGTCTAGAGGCTTTACAATTCAAAGATTCTACCTGATTAAAAATGAAAGAGCCAACTTGAAAGAGTTAGAATATAACTCTCCCCCTCTCTACTCCCTCCTGGCTAATGGAGGGGAAATGGAGGGCAGAGTAGGAACAAAGACACGCTTGAGGCTTGCTATCACGTTGTGGAAACACTGGGGAGAGTGAAAAATAGGTGTCAGCATTCATGAAATTCTTTTTATAAAATTTATTTATTAGAGAGAGAGAGCGAAAATTGGCATGCTAGGGCCTTCTGCCACTACAAATGAACTCTAGATGCATGTGCCACCACTTAGTATCTGGCTTTATGCAGGCAATGGGGACTCAAACCTGGACCATCAAGTTTTGTAAGAAAGTGCCTTTAGTTTCTGAGCCACCTCTCCAGCCCTCTAGATATTCCTCTAAGCATTGTACCTATAGGAAAACTGAGGGATAAGGTAGGTGCTTTTGCCTTAAGTAGTTCTGGGGTGAGACCAGCCACTTAGGCTTAGCATGTACAGTCAAAATCTCCACACTGCCTAGTTCACTTTAAGAAAAGTAGTAATTGGAGGTTGGGGAAATGGCTTAGTGGTTAAGGAGTTTGCCTGTGAAGCCTAAGGACCTCGGTTTGATTCCCCAGGACCCATGTAAGTCAGATGCACAAGGGGGTGCATGCATCTGGAGTTTGATTGCAGTTGCTAGAGGCCCTGGCATGCCCATTCTCTCTTTCTCTCATAAATAGATAAATAAAAAGATATTTTTTAAAAAGTAGTAATTAAATAACTTTCCTTTCTTCCTCCCTCCCCTTCCTTCCTTCCTCCCTCCCTCCTTCCCTCCCTCCCTCCCTTCCTTCCTTTCTTTCTTTTTCAAGGTAGGGTTCCCCTCAAGCCCAGACTGACCTGCAATTCACTATGTAGTCTCTGCTGGCCTAGAACTCATGGAAATCCTCCTACCTCTGCCTCCTGAGTGCTGGGACTAAAGGTGTGTGCCACCACACCTGGCTTTAAATAACGTTTCAGGGTAGTCTCTGTGAAAGTGTATCTCCAGGCATCTTTTTTAGGGCTAGAATCCAAGTACTCAGTAGAATGATGCAGGAAGATCACAAGTCCAGGGTTAGTTTGGGATAATAGTAAATTTAAGGCATGCTTAGGATATATAGGGAGATCTTGTCTCATAAAAAATCATCCTTTAAAAATTTTTAATTTTATTTGAGAAAGTGAGGGCAAGAGAGAGAGAGAGAGAGAGAGAGAGAGAGAGAGATAGACAGAGACAGACAGGGAGAGAGAATTGGCATGCCAGGGCCTCAGCCACTACAATCTAACACCAGACACTTGTGCCACCTAGTGGGCGTGTGTGACCTTATGCTTGCCTCACTTTTGGGCGTCTGGCTTATGTGGGATCTGGAGAGTCAAACATGGGTCGTTCCTTAGGCTTTGCAGGCAAGCGCCTTAACTGCTAAAGCATCTCTCCAGCCCGCATCCATTTTTTAAATAAGAATATTGAGACTTGGAAAAATTAACCAATTAGCTTATGATCAGACAACATGTATGGCAAAGCATGGGTTTAAGTATGGGCCTATCTGATTTCAAAATCTGTGCTTAAAGCTCAAGGTCAAAGCAGTTACTAGCTGCTATTTAGATGGAGGTTTTTGTCAGGCTAGTAACAGGCTGGAAAGACATCCAGGATGGACCCCTCTTCCCTCATAACCAGCTTCTGCCTGTACCTCTTGTGTCCTGTAGCACACTAATTTTGTAAGTGAAGATCCGTGATAGGTAAAGGAAAGGGTGAAGCATGTTAGGTGCCCCTCCTTAAGATTAAAGATTCCATACAAAAGGGAGGAACGTGGAGGGGACAGGGCTCCATGAGGCCGTTTCCTTCTGGTGTCTTCTACACTACCCCAAATGCTTGAATCAAAACTATGACTTGGGCTGGAGAGATGGCTTAGCGGTTAAGCACTTGCCTGTGAAGCCTAAGGACCCTGGTTCGAGGCTCGGTTCCCCAGGTTCCACGTTAGCCAGATGCACAAGGGGGCGCACGCGTCTGGAGTTCGTTTGCAGAGGCTGGAAGCCCTGGCGCGCCCATTCTCTCTCTCCCCCTCTACCTGTCTTTCTCCCTGTGTCTGTCGCTCTCAAATAAATAAATAAAAAATTAAAAAAAAAAAACTATGACTTAACCTTTTTTGAGATTTAGCCAAGTAGAGATTCTCTCTAGATGTGATAAAGCCAATCATACCAGAATGCTTTTCAGGATTCTACTGAAATTATACTTCATTTCAGCTGAAGTAAAACCAATAAATAGTGTTAAAATAAGAGATAACATCGCTGTGTTCTAAGAACAAAATGTAATCTCTTGGTTAAAAAATGGTTAAGTGAAGTTATAACTTTAAAAAGGTCTTTTCATTTATTTATTTACAAAGTGTGAGAGAGAGAGAGAACGGGCACACCAGGGACTCTTTCCATTGCAAACAAACTCCAGGTGCATGTGTTATGGGCTACGAATGCTGCTGTGAATTACTTCCTCCTCTTTCGCTTGTTTTCCATTTGTTTCTGTTTTTCATTTATTTCTGAAATTGCTTAACACACATTTAATTTGCCTAGCTTTATAAAGATAAGTGAGAAATTATATCTCTTATCTGTCTCAGAAAGTCAAAGTCCAGAAAGAGATAGCTGCGTAGCAGCGGGTATGATGGATGTCTGGAAATATGTGCCCGGGGCGAGAAGGAACCTGGAACTCAGATGAGGCCTGCCTGTCTGGGTCCAGGTGCAGGGGCAGAGGAAACTCCAGGCTGCGACTTAGACAGTGCGTTTAAAGGGCAAGTCAGGCAGGAAAGAGGGTCGAGGTATTTCATTCACAAGCAATTGCGCATGCAAATGCCTTATGGCACTGAAAAGTAAGTACTTGCTTAGGAATGTCTTCCTTTTTTTTTTTTAAAAAAAATTTATTTATTTGAGAGCGACAGACACAGAGAGAAAGACAGATAGAGGGAGAGAGAGAGAATGGGCGCGCCAGGGCTTCCAGCCTCTGCAAACGAACTCCAGACGCGTGCGCCCCCTTGTGCATCTGGCTAACGTGGGACCTGGGGAACCGAGCCTCGAACCGGGGTCCTTAGGCTTCACAGGCAAGCGCTTAACCGCTAAGCCATCTCTCCAGCCCAGGAATGTCTTCCTTTTTGAGACGGGATTTCACTGTCTATCCTAGGCTGGCCTTGAATTCAAAGCCATCCTCCTGTTCCGGCCGCAGCGTGCTGGTGTTACAAGTGCGCTCCGCTCTGTCATGCCTAGCTTTGCTTAGGACTCCATCGGAAGGGTGGGGGAACTGGGGTAGCCAGCCCTGGAGGGTGCGATTCCCGAGGGAGGGTGCAACACTAACAGAAAGAGACATTTTGTGCTTTCGGGATCAAAGGAAACCTAGGTTGGGATGGGGTGGATATGGGGGGAAATAGGCACACCCCTTATTTTAGCCCCTTTTTTTGTTTTGTTTTGTTTTTTTGAGGTAGTGTCTCACTGTAGCTCAGGCTGACTTGGAATTCACTATGTAGTCTCAGGGTGACCTTGAACTCACAAACTCACAGCGATCCTCCTATCTCTGCCTCCCCGCATGCTGGGATTAAAGGCGTGCACCACCTCACGCATCAACCATTTTTATTTTAAGGGACTATGTTCTTGGCACTGAATAGGCATTATATACATGTTTATTGAATTTGACTGAAATGATTTGACAAGCTTTGTTTTGCTTTTTTACATATGAAGATAACAGTGTAACAGAGCGAACAGAAAATAATCCACATTGTATTATATACTTCAAATAAATATGGCAATAATATGTATAATTGTACATATTATATATAGCACACACACATATATGGTTTACTTATTTGCACAAGTGTATATATGGGCATGCAAATGGGTACTCATCCAGCTTTATGTAGGTGGCTGGGGAATTATACCCCAAAGTGCCAGGCTTTGCAAGCAAGTGTGTTTAACCACTGAGCCACCTCTCTGCCCCTGTATGTTTTTCAAATTGTTTCTTGGATGCTTTCATGTTATGACTGAATGTAATCAATTATTTATATGGATTATTACAAAATTCTTCCCCTCTCCAGCTATGGTGGTTTGAATCAGATGTCTCCCATAAACTCATGTGTTTGACTGGTTGGTCCTCGACCTGTGGCAATTTGTCAGTGGAGCCTTGCTGGAGGAGGGTTGTTGCTGGGGAGAGACTTAGCAGTGTTCTAGCGAGCTCCCCCTTTGGCAGAGCTCAGCTTACTCTCTTGCTGCTGTTTTCCACCTGCTGTGGTGTCCAGTCTTTGCTGTACCATCTTCTCCTGCCATGATGAAACTGTCCCCCAAGACTAAGCCAAAATGAACCATGTCCTCCCATCAGGTGCTTTGTCCCGGCAACATGAAGGTAAGTACAAAACTGGCCCACTCATCCTTGCAGGGTACTCTGCCATCTGTCAACCGCTGGCAGCTGTTTCTCCTTCCCTGGAACCTGGGATGCCTCAAAATCCAGCTCGGTATGAATGTCACTGTCAGATGGAATAGTTTTGCTTAGCCTTTTAGAGACACACATGACCTGACAGACAGCTCCAGCTTTGGACGCGACGTTCCCCATGGAGCCTGCAGCCCAGGTCAGCTCATTCACTGTAACCCATATACAAAACTGTGGCTGTCTCCACACCAGTCCAGCAGAGGATGCTTGTACACAAACTCACTAAATGGTAAGCAAAATGGTTGTGTTTTAAAAAGTTCTAATTAATCAGACACAACTTTTGTATGAACAAATCATGTGTTGGTCCTGTTACCCTCCTCCCTGCCCCTGTTCCATTAAGGGCCCTCCTCAGTGGGGTTACTGGAATTCATGGGGTGCTGTGTTATGAGTGGTGAGAGCAGCAGTCGGTCATTGTGGGGAGGGGGGTGCCTCTGGATACTCCTTGGCACCCTGTGGCTCGTACAGGTTGTTTGCCCCTCTTCCACAATGTTCCCTGAGCCTTAGCCAGTGTGTTATCAGCCTGCTTTAGTGCTGAGCTCTCATCAGCTTCTGGATTTCTGCTTTGATATGTTTTGAGTGTCCTCAGTGTCTATTGCCTTCGCCTTGGTGCAGGTTATCAGGCTCACTGTGACAGAATCACTCTTTAACTCGTCAATTCCGCTGTGGTTTCATCAGGACCCTGGCTGATGTGCAATAACATGTTGTGTGTGTGTGTGTGTGTGTGTGTGTGTGAGAGAGAGAGAGAGAGAGAGAGAGAGAGAGAGAGAGAGAAGAGAGAACTGGTGCCAGGGCCTCTAGCCACCCTTGTGTGCACGTGCGACACTGCATGCTTGTGTCACTGTGCGTCTGGCTTACGTGGGACCTGGAGAGTAGAACATGAGTCCTTAGGCTTCACAGGCAAGCACCTTAACTGCTAAGCCATCTCTCCAGCCTGAGTTGTTTTAAGACATTAGCTTTTGGGGTTATGTTTTAATATTTTATTTATATTTATTTATTTGAAAGAGAGAGAGAGAGAGAGAGAGAGAGAGAGAAAGAGGGAGAATGGGCACTCCAGGGCCTCTAGTGGCTGCAAAGGAACTCCAGACTCATGTCCCACCTTGTGCATCTGCCTTACATCAAACCTGGGTCCTTTGGCTTTGCAGGCAAGTGACTTAACTGCTAAGCCATGTCTTCATTCCTTTTGGGGTTCTTTATGAATAAATGAACATGCATCCTCCCAAGTGCTGGGAGTGTAGGGATTTTCCTCTGTTGTAAACTTCAGTCTTTTTCTGGAATCAAATTAAAAGCCGCTAACTTCTCAGCAGAGCCCAGTGTGGAGAGCAGACAGTGGCTGCTCATTTGTTCTCACTCCCCAGCGAGTTATTTGCATCTGAAATGAAAGGGGCCCTGTTGTGAAGCTCTTGAGAAACAGAAGATGGCCTCTATCACCAACAGGGACACCCACCCAGAGCTGCAGGGGTCTCTGACGTCATTCGGCCTCACGCTCTCATTTTCCATCCAGACCAGAGAGATGAAGCAACTTGCTGAGGTATTCACGGCTCTTGAGTGGCAGGCAGGTGGGCAGGACCTTGAGAAAGGGGTGAGGCTGAGCACTTCGGAGGATGGTTTTGGAGGTCACAGAAAGGTCCTCGAAGACAAAAATACTTCCAGAACCCAGGTGTGCTTCATCTCTGAAATTGGGGCAGGTACAGCAATTGCTACCACGAGAGGGTCATTGAGTTGGACATTCTGGACCGTGTCTGTTATCCCAATACTTGGGAGGCTGAGGCAGGAGGATCACCACCAGTTCAAGGCCAGCTTGGCATAGATAGCAAGTCCTTTTTTCCACAAAACAGTGAGAGCAAACCCCTGAAGCTATCCCTTAATGTGCTTGGTCTTAAGCGCAAAACCACAAGGTGGTTCCGGTCCCCGGGCAGCAGTAGTTCATTGTCTGAGACACTCAGCTGGAAGCGCTCGCTTGCGGCAGGACATCACCTTCCTCAGGTGTGCTGCCTTACTCCCACAGAAGGGGGCGCACGGGATATTCTAACACACCTCCGTGTACCATAACCAAGGTCAGTTGCTTGATAAAGCCACATCTATTTATTTTTTCTAATTGGGCTATAAGTTCGCGAGCAAATAACAACATCTCGATGATACATCATCTCTGTAAGTTACTGAGAAAAATAACAAAATCCCAAGCTGTGATTGGGGGTTGTGGACACGTCTGTTTCCCCCTTGGCTTTGTTGTGTTTGCACCATGTATTTTGAGGCTGTTACTAGATTATTTTTAAAAACTTATTTAAAAAAATATTCTTATTGGGCTGGAGAGATGGCTTAGCAGTTAAGGCACTTGCCCGTGAAGCCTAAGGAACCAAGTTTGATTCTCCAGGACTCAGGTAAGTCAGATGCACAAGATGGTGTATGCATCTGGAATTTATTTACAGTTGCAAGAGGCCCTGGCACACCCATTCTCTCTCTCTCAAATAATAAATTTTAAAAGTTTTAAAATGACTTATTTGCAAGCAGAAAGAGGAAGAGAGAGAAAGAGAAAGGGCACTCACCAGGGCCTCTAGCCACTGCAAACTCCAGATGCATGAGCCACTTTGTGCATCTGGCTTTCCATGAGTACTGGGGAATCAAACCCAGGCATTAAGCTTTGCAAGCAAGTGCCTTTAACTACTAAGCCATCTCTCCAGCCTTGCTGGTAGGTTCTCAATGTCCTGCTGTTTTTCCACCTCCCTGGTATTTCATTTTATATCCCCCCTTGTCACTAGCAGATGTCTCTGTTCACCTCTCGCAGTCTGCTTTGTCCTGAAGTCCATTTTGTCTCCTGTGCCAGCGTTGATCTGATGAATGCATTCATGTAGCATCTAGTTCCTCAGGTCACTCTCAGCCCATCTTGCTGTGCGGAGTGCCTTGCTTGGGGACAGCCCTCAGTTATGTCCGGCTCTTGGTGTACACAAGGTCTCAGGGCTCAATTTCCACTCCCACAGAGGTGTAACTTGCTAGCCCTTCAAATCTATATCTGGCCCAGTTTTTCCCAAGATCTATGTCCTTTCAAAAACTGATTATTTTTGTGGTTCTGCTGCTGTTGGAAGGAAGTGTCACAGGCCTTTGTTTATATGTCTGCTTTTCCTGAAATCTACCTCTTGCCCCTTTTGTACACACGCTCACTCTGCACTCTTCAAACACATCCTCTTCTTTGGCTCTCAGCTCGGCAGCTCAGCACTGTGGTATCCGTGCTGTTCATGAGCTCATCGACACTAACTCAGTTCCTGAGACATCATTGTGCTCAGTGGATGGGGAAGCGCTGAATGGAGAAAGGAAGAGCTTGCTCTTGTAAATAAGAGAAAATAGAAATAGTTTTACTTGCCCTTACAGACAATTCTTAGAATTGTTTCCAATGTCAAGGGATAAAGGAATTAAACTCAGTGTCAATTCAAGGCCACAATTTAGAATTTCTGTTTGTAAAATTTTCACAACTGTGAAAGAACTGGACCGTGCTTATGACGTATTTTCATAAGTAGATTGAATTGCATGGTGTGGTGGGTTGAATGTAAAATGTCACCCACAGCCTCGTGTGACTGAATTCTTAATCTTCGGTTGGTGCTGCTATTGGGAAGGCTGTGGAACCTGTAAGAGGCGGGGTCTTGCTGAGGAAGTGTGCCACTGGCTTTGAGCTAACAGCCCAGCTCCGCTACTTTCTACTTTGTCTACTTCTTCCCCGGTGAGATGAACATGTTTTGTCGGCTGTCTGTTCTTTCCATGTCTTCCCTGCCATGATGGAACATCCCCTCAAAACTGTAAGCTGAAGGAACTTTTCCTTCCAGAAGTTGCTTCCGGTCATGTATTTTTGAAACAGAGTGTTAGGGGTTCAGGAAAGTCCTTGAATCCCAAACCCTACGTTTGTGTCTACTTTTAACCAAAGAATTAAATAAATTAAGACAGAGAAGGATACTTTTTAAGGAAAATGAATACAACCACATGGCCTGAGAAAAGAACCATAGAGCAGACAGAAAATAAAGAAAGGACAAAGAGCTCGTGCCATGTGGGGGGCGGGAGGGGTGGAGAGCCCATGTGGGAAGTAGGGCCAGGGGCTTCTCCCTTCTTGGCCCAGCTGGGCAGAGATGAGACGAGACGAGGGGAAAACTCACCAGAAGTGATGAATGGGTCACTAAGAAAAGAGGCTTGTCCCCTCACATGCATCTGTTTGTAACCTTATGGTGGTGGGCCCTACCTTCTAGCTCAGGTTTGCCAGAGACACAGCGATCGGTTTGCGCTGGGGGCTGTCTCAGGAAGAGGCCAGCCATGATGCCAAGTTCTGGGAGCTGAGCTTGACCAAGCACAGCGTTAGGACTAGATCAAATACTAGGAAAATCAGATCTAGGTAAGAGATCAGAAGTCAGTTCATACTTTGAGCTCTAGCAAAATGGAGACTGCAAGGACAGGCCCAGACATTCCTGCTTCTTACTTTCAGGGGCCCGGTCACCCTAACTGCCTAATAAAGGTGCCTGAAAACCTCTTATTTTGTCATAGTAACAAGAAAGTAACTGATATATATGGTTTAGAAGATTTATATGTATTTCAAATCCAATAATTCACACTTCCCCAAACCTAAAATCGAGGACTTGCCATCCTCTTCTAGACTGAAGGGAGGTATTCTAGGAAATGCAAAATGAGGGGAGAGGGGTTTGTTCAGATCTAGTTCACGAAACCCAAACGAGTCTTAGAACATTCTTGTATGGGGCTACTGAGATGGTTTAGTGGTTAACGTGCTTGCCTGCAAAACCTAACAATCCAAGTTCCATTCCCCAGTACCAGCATAAAGCCAGATGCACAAAGTGGCACATGCATCTGGAGTTCCTGGTGTGCCTGTTCTCATTTTCTCTCCCTGCATATAAATAAATAAATAAAATTAGTTTTTTAAAAAAACTTTGTTGAAAGAACATTCTTATGTGTCTCCATATAAGAATTTTAAAAATCAAATTGCAGAGCTGGGCATGGTGGCGCACGCCTTTAATCCCAGCACTTGGGAGGCAGAGGTAGGAGGATCACCGGGAGTTCGAGGCCATCCTGAGACTACATAGTGAATTGCAGGTCAGCCTGGGCTAGAGTGAAGCCCTACCTTGGAAAACAAAAACAAAACAAAAAGAAAAAACAAAAAAAAATCAAACTGCAGAGTAACCAGGCCCCGGACACCATGGAGTAGACAAGCAGGAATGTTGGACTCAGGGCTTCCCAAAACCAGCTTTTCAGTTGAAGAACACGTTTTAAATTGAGCCATGAAAAATTATGTTCACTTTGTAGCCATGATTGATGGCACAACTTTCTCCTGGAATACACCTGGTCTAATTAACTTAAGTACTCATTGCTCCAATTAAGCGATCATTGCTTAAACACTTAGGGTGCTTATGCCTAATGACTGTTCTCGCCTTATCGCTGACATCCCCTCTCACCTTCTTTGATGTGGTCTCTTTAAGTGTTGCTTGAGTAGCTCTTGGGACAAGTTCATGAACTTAGAGCTGTGACGGGGTGGGGGTGGGGTCACGGCACTCTCGGCGCTCAACGCATAGGGGAAAACAGAAAGCTTATGCCTATGTAGTTGGGGTACAGGGAGATGGGCAAGGCTGCTGTGGTCAAGAGCCAAGGGAGTGTTTCGATAGTGTAATGGATTTTATCTCCTGGGGAGTCATGAAATTCTTCCTCCTTAAAATGAGAAATCACTTTTCTAGGTTGTGTGGCACTAAGATTACCGCTCTGTCCTAATGCTTATCTACCTCTGAGACTTCCTTTCCCTATAGTCTGTCACTAGGACCACAGCAGGAATTTTCCTGGGTTAGCAAGTTAAGCTGATGTTTTGGGGGAGAGAGGGAGGAAAGAAAATGGAAAGAGAGGCAGAGAGAGAGAGAGAGAGAGAGAGAGAAAGAGAGAGAGAAAGAGAGAGAGAGAGAGAGAGAGAGAGAGAGAGAGAGGGAGAGAGAGAGACAGACCAAGAAGTCTGTAAGTTGAGCATTGCAAATAAACTGATCAAATAACTGCCAAGTGGGTCAATGAACATTTAATAACATAAACATCACAAGACCGGCACAGGTTTACGAGCATTGAGTTAATTTAACAGCTAGATTAGATGGAAAGTAGGCTGGGGGGAGCATTTGGACTACAGGATTGTGACAGAGATTGGAACCCATTAAAGGGAAATCTTGCCTTTAAACAAGGTTGTTGATTCGGTATGTAAATGCAGAGAATTCATCTACTGGCATTTCAAAGTCATGTCAAAAATAATGACCATACTGCTGTTGGAGGTTTACCTTTGATGTCTGCTCTTAAATATTCAATTATTTCTAGTCTAGAGTTGGAGGGCTAATAATTAGTGTCTAAATTTGAAGAGCTATTTTTTTTTGTTCCTTGTCTTTGGTTCTGAATTCAGGCAAAGAAAATTATTTTTTTTCAACCTGTATTAAATTTCTTAAGTACTACTTATTTGAATTATTTGAAACAAGCTAAAAAAAATGAAAGAATGAATCAGTACCAGGAACCATAAAATTGGGTTATTTTAGACAAGTTGCTTTTCATTTCTGCACCTTGATTCAAACGCTAATAAACCAGGATGGAGAAATGGCTTAGTGGTTAAAGGCATTTGCTTGCAAAGCCTGATGGCCTAGGTTTGATTCCCCAGTACCCAAGTAAAGCCAGACGCACAAAGCGGTGCCTGCTTCTGGAGTTCATTTGCAGTGGCAAGAGGCCCTGGTATGCCCATTCTCTTCCTCCTCTGCTTGCAAATTAATAAAGGAATGTCATTTTTTATTCTGCCCTCCCTTTTGTACATCTTCTTCTTATTGTTATTAAGAACATATTTTGTATGGGCATATCATGTGTTGGTACCATCTTTCCCCTCCTCCCTGCCCCCATTCCATAGGGGGCCCTCCTCAGTGGGGTTGCTGGTATTCCCCATGGGGTTGTGGGTTGTGCGCTGTGGGAGCAGCAGTCAGTTATGGGGGAGGCAGTGCCCCTGGGCATGATATCCCCACCTGTGACTCTTACAATCTTTCTGCCCCCTCTTCCGCAAAATTCCTTGGGCCTTGGTGGGTGTGTTTTAGGTTTACTTTAGTGGTGAGCTCTTAGGAGCCTCTAGATCTCTGCTTTGGTAGGTGTTGAGTGTCCTCAGCGTCTGTCTCCTTCACCCTGGTGCTGATTATCAGGTTCACCATGGAAGCAGCGCTCTTGCTCATCTCCCCACTTCCCCTGTGGTTTCGCCTGGGCCTTGACTGAGTTGTGAGGGGTGGTTTATCTTCTCGGGTCTTGCTGCCTTCTGGAAAAGGCAAACAGATTCTCCAGTGGAGAGTGAAGTCAGAATAGGTTAAATTGGATAAGCATTATTTAAGGAGACTTGGATGGATGTAGCTCCTCTTTTAGCTAAAGACTAGTGGGAACTTGACATTGGAGAGCATAATCTTTGTCTCCATAGGATCCAGACCTGGTTCCCAGTTCTGGATATGGGTTCCTTTCCACTGAGCAGATCTCTTAACCCATCACAAAGCCATTTGTTGCCCAGCAAGGCTGGATGCCATTATTGCACTGGCATAGACATCCTGGCAAGGGTTTGCTTCTGAGTAGCTCAGACCTCTGTTGGCCATTTTCCCCCAACAGTTGTGCAGTGCTTTCCAGCAGGAGACAGGCTAGCTGTCTGGAGACTGACTCTCTTTCGGGTTCTTCCCTGGACTGTGTCTTCTGTACCAGCCCCCTGTGGTGCCTTCATCGATAGGGTCTTACCTTTTACCTCAGGAGTAATCAAGTGCTTTGACAGAATGAATGCTTTCAAAATTGATAAAATAAAGAAACAAGAAAAGAAGGGACTGAAGCAAGTGACTGTGAGTTTCTGCTGGTTATAATCTTCTGCTTCAAAGAATTGCAGCAATAAAATGACACTCAGACAGTTGAGTGGCTCTGAGGTAACATCAAATAGCTTCATCCCCTCCATGAGCATTTTAAAAAATGCTTCCCCCAACCCTGCTGCTGGGGATCAAAGCCCAGGGCCTTACATGCTGGGCAAGTTTTCTATCACTGAGCTCTGCCTCCAGGGCTTGGTTGTGTGTGTGTGTTTATTTATTTATATATATTTTTTTGCTTTTGTCTTGGAACCGGAGTCTTATGCAGTTCAGGCTGGCCTTAAACTTCAAATCTTCCTGCATCTGCCTCCTGAGGACTGGGTTCACAGATGTGTACCACCTTGCCCAGCAGAAATAGTGATGTTATTGTTTATTTACTTATTTATTTGAGAGGAGAGATAAAGAGAGAATGAGTATGGTTATACCAGGGCCTCATGCTGTTGGAAAAAAAAAAAAAAAACTCCAGACACATCACCATGAGTTTGAGGCCACCCTGAGATTACATAGTGAATTCAGGTCAGCCTAAGCTCGAGCTAGAGTGAGACCCTACCTCAAAAAACCAAAACCAAAACAAACAAACAAACAAACAAACAAACAAACAAACAAACAAACAAACAAACAAACAAAAAACCCAAAACCTCCAGATACATGTGCCACTTTGTGCATCTGGTTTTATGTGGGTACTAGGGAAGTGAACCCGGGCTTCACAAACCGGTACCTTTAATCACTGAGCCGTCTTTTCAGCCTAGTGGGATTATGATTAAAGAGCTTTGAAAACTCAATAAAAAGTTATCAGTGGTAGCCGGGCGTGGTAGCACACACCTTTAACTCCAGCACTTGGAGGCAGAGGTAAGAGGACTGCAGTGAGTTTGAGGCTACTCTGAAGTCTCAGAGTGAATTCCAGTTCAGTCTGAAATAGAGCCAGACCCTACCTCAAGAAAAAAAAAAAAAAAAAAAAAACAAAGAAAACATCAGCAGTGCCTAGAAACTTTCAATGTAGACTTCACTTTTAGTAAGAAACACAGACAACTCAATTTTGTGACAGGAGAGCAAGGCACATGGAGAGGGAGGCATCAAAATTAGTAGATAAAAATTTGATTGGCAGGGCTGGAGAGATGGCTTAGGTTTGAGGTTGAGGTCCAGGTTCGACTTCCCAGGACCCAAGTAAGCCAGATGCACATGGTGGTGTATGCATCTGGTGTTCGTTCGTAGCAGCTGAAGGCCCTGGAGCACCCATCCTCTCTCTCTCCCTCTTCCTCTCTCAAATAAATAAAATTAAAAAAAAAAAAAAAACAACTCATTGGTGGAGGAAGACTAGAAACCCTTCTCCACAGGGACACAAGTAACACAACAGAGTGTGGGTGAGAAGCGCACACAAGATATACCTATGTGGGAGAAGGTGGCACTGTGCCAGTGATCTATAAAAGATCATGGCATGGGGTAGAGGGAGGCTTTCAGACCTCACGCCTCTAGCCCACTCTGGTTCTTGGGAATACCTTTTTCTTTCTTAATAAACTGTAGGAACTCTGTTCCTGTCACTATCCATGCGTTCCTCATCCAGTTCTTTATTCTGGGACATAAGAACATGGGACCCTCAGCCAGTCCCCTCAGGGCTCAGGTCTACGTGTGTAACGCCTTGACTCCTCAGACCCAGGAGCAAAATGTGGACTGAGCGGAGAGTAGCAGTGTACCTGCCTGGGTGCCGAAGCAGAGGCTCGATGCTCATCTTGGGCAGTTTATTCAAGTAAGTAGGTGTGGGAGTTTGAATGTATGTCCCCCCATAGACTCAGGTATTTTGTTAAAGCTTGTAACTTGGATTTCCAACCTCTTGGCCAGAAGAGGTGTCACTACAGGTGGATCCTGAGGTCCAGCTAAGGTGTGTTTGGGGGCAGATCTGATTTCTAGTGGAAGGGTCTGCAGAGAGGGCTCTGTCTGCATTCTTGCTGTCTTGCTGCCGGTTTTGCTCTTGCTTGTGGCGCTGGCTGTTTGGTGGTGTCGCTCTGCTGGGATTTATGAATGGGAGTCAGCTTTTTCTGCCATTCATGGAACTTTCCCTTGGATTTGCAAGCTGAAATAAGCCCTTTCCTTCCCTAAACCATGCTTGGTTTGGATGTTCATCCCAGCAATGTGACTACAACAGTTTTGGGGTCTCTAAGATTTGAAGGGGTACTATATGCATCTTCTGTACATATTAAATACTACAATTAACTATTTAAATATTTATACTGAATATTAAAGTGTTAGCTAAAGCTCCCACCTGGCTAGTCATAGTGATGGAGCGCCCTATGGGAGCTGCTGGAGGACAACGGTCCAACGGCATGAGCAAGCAGGTACCCTGCAGGCTACCAAATCGACCAGCCAGACAAGAAAAGCACACACTTGTACAATGATGGCACACAGCCTCTGCACGTAACCGATGGCCCTCTGATGGGACATGAGGCCCTCTCAGTGGAGAGAGAACTCATACCTGGTGCTAGAAACCAAGTCAGAACTCCATGGTCAGGAAACTCAGGCTTCAGAAATAAGCTCCCGCAGCTCTCTGGAGAAGAAGAGTGGGCTCGCACACCAAACAATCTCTCAAGTAATTTTGCATGCCCCCCTTTAGCCCAAGGCACTCTCCTAACCCTTGCTTAGAGAATCTGCTTTATTTTACAGATGGTGGAGAACGTGGTGGAGAACCAAAATTCATCAATAAGACAAGAAGACAGCTAGCTGCCCACCACAAGACATGCCACATCTACCACATCTGTGGGGCCCAGGAGAAATTACAGAGGAAGCTGCAATACAAACACTGCTCTCCCTGCTAGCCTGACAACCTGCTCCCGGGCAATGGTGAAAGACACAGTGATCCATCAAAACCTATCGAAGCAGAAATCCAGAGGTTACAGAGACCTCAACACTAAACCAGATTGCCAGCAGGCCTGCCATGGCTCAGGAAATATTGTGGAAGAGGGGACATAAAAATTCTAAGAGCCACAGAGTGGGTAGGAATCTTTCTCTGCCAAAATTCTATCCCATGGAAGCTCAGCGTTGAAGTTGATAAACTGCTACCAAGGAGCTGTGAAAGTGTCTCCTTATCCACAGGACGGTGTCTCCACAGATAGCTACTCAAAGCCCTGGCTCCTCTTACCAGTGGCTTTTGCAGATGGATGTTCACCAATTCATCTTCTATTCTTTCTTTTTTTTAAATTTTATTAACATTTTCCATGATTATAAAAAAAAATCCCATGGTAATACCCTCCCTTCTCTCTCCCCCCACTTTCCCCTTTGAAATTCCATTCTCCATCATATTACCTCCCCATCTCAATCACTGTACTTACATATATACAATACCAACCTATTAAGTACCCTCCTCCCTTCCTTTCTCTTCCCTTTATGTCTCCTTTTTAACTTACTGGCCTTGCTACTAAGTATTTCCTTCTCACGCAGAAGCCCAGTCATCTGCAGCTAGGATCCACATATGAGGGAGAACATGTGGCACTTGGCTTTCTGGGCCTGGGTTACCTCACTTACTATAATCCTTTCCAGATCCATCCATTTTTCTACAAATTTCATAACTTCATTTTTCTTTACCGCTGAGTAGAACTCCATTGTATAAATGTGCCACATCTTCTTTTTCCACTCATCAGTTGAGGGACATCTAGGCTGGTTCCATTTCCCAGCTATTATAAATTGGCAGCAATAAACATGGTTGAGCATGTACTTCTAAGGAAATGAGATGAGTCCTTTGGATATATGCCTAGGAGTGCTATGGCTGGGTCATATGGTAGATCAATCTTTAGCTGTTTTAGGAACCTCCACACTGATTTCCACAATGGCTGGACCAGATTGCATTCCCACCAGCAGTGCAGAAGGGTTCCTCTTTTTTCCACATCCCTGCCAGCATTTATGATTGTTTGTTTTCATGATGGTGGCCAATCTGACAGGAGTGAGATGGATTCTCAATGTAGTTTTAATATGCATTTCCCTGATGACTAGTGATGTAGAACATTTTTTTAGATGCTTATATGCCATTCGTATTTCTTCCTTTGAGAATGCTCTATTTAGCTCCATAGCCCATTTTTGGATTGGCTTGTTTGATTCCTTATTATTTAACTTTTTCCTATTCTTCTTTTTAACACTTTATTTATTTGAGAGACAGAGAGAAAGAGATAGAGAATGGATACACCAGGTTCTTCTGCTACTGTAAGCAAACTCCAGATGCATGTGCCACTTTGTGTATCTGGCTTTACGTGGGTATTGTATTGGGGGAGTCAAACCTGGGTTGTCAGGTTTTGCAGGCAAGTGCCTTAACCACTGAACCATCTCTCTAGTCCTCATCTCCTATTCTTATCTCCAAGATAAGAACCATCACTTTTCTGAATCCTTTTTCATTTGTTTTTTTTTTTTTTAGGTAGAGTCTCACTGTAGCTCAGGGTGACCTGACTCTGTAGTCCCAGGTTGGCCTCAAACTCACAGCAATCCTCCTATCTTTGCCTACCTCTGCCTCCCAAGTGCTGGGATTAAAGGCGTGTGTCACTACACTGGACACCTTGTTGAATCCTTCTGAGGGAATCATTTGTGCAGCCATCCTTCTGTAAGGCTGTCCTCTCTCATGAAACCTTAGCACAAGTGTAGTGGTTTGAATCATGTGTCCCCCATAAACTCAGGTGTTCTAAATGCTTGGACCCCAGCTGTTAGCAATTTGGAGCCTTGCTGGAGGAAGTGTGCTACTGGGGACAAACCTTACTATCCCCCAGTTTTCCAGTGCTAGTTGGCTCACTTTCCTGCTGCTGTTGTCCACCTGCTATGGCTGAGGTGACGTCCAGCCTCTGCTCACGCCAAGCCTCCCGTGCCCTCATGGAGCTTCCCCTCAAGACTGGAAGCCAAAGTAAATCCTTTTCTCCCATCAGCTGCTTTGGGGTGCTTTATCCCAGCCACACGAAGTCTCCCACATCTTGTTAAACTTATAAATATATTTGTAAGCCAGGCATAGTGGTGCCTGCCTGTAATCCCAGAATTTAGAAGACAGAAAAAGGAGGGCTTAGAGTTTCAGGTAAGCCTGGGTTACACAGGGTGACCTTATCTATTTTTTAAAAATCAACCAGAGTTTTTAAAATACTCATTGTGACTTGTCTATGAAGCTGTTATCAAATCCATGCTTAAAAGAATGAAGTTTTGGGCTGTAGAGATGGCCTAGAGGTTAAGACGCTTGCCTATGAAGCCTAAGGACCCAGGTTCAATTCTGCAGTACCCATGTAAGCCAGCTGTGCATACATTTGGAGTTCATTTGCAGTGGCTGGAGGCCCTGGTGCACCAATTTTCTCTCTCTACCTCTTTTACTCTCTCATAAAATAAGTAAATAAATAATAAATAAAAATTCTATCTTTAAAAAAGAATGAAGTTTCATAAGTGCCAATTCACCTAAATAATGTCCTTCCCACCCCTCTTTAGAGTGAGTTGGTCTCAGAGATGTGGTTGCTTTGTCAGAACTTCTGCCCACCTTGATACCTGAATTTCAGGTTTCCAGCTACAAGGTGCCCATTAAAGCCCTTTCCAGAGCAGTGTCAAGATTGTTAGGAGCCTGTTACCTCTAGCTAATGTCCTGTGCCCCATAGTCTTGCAGTTGCTTGCTTTTCTTGTTCTCTTGCAATGCTTGTATATCTTGCCCACTTTACCTGCCAGGTACATTCAGGCATGGGGTGGGCCTGACACATGCACAAGACACAGCACAGTGGGAGGCCCCTCTTCCAGGATGGGACTGTGTCACCAAGGCCAGCACACGTCATGTAATTGGTCAATCAACTTGGGACAGCCAACCCTGAGACTCTTCTGCTCAAACCCTTCGACAAGCTCCATGTGTATCTTTTTTTTTTTTTTTTTTTTTGAGAAAAAAACAAATTAGGTTACACATTCATGACTCTAAGTTGAAGCGCTGTTGTTTGGTTTTCTTCCTACCATATCCAGTTACCATGTGCTTTCATAAGATAACAGCACTTGAGCCAGCCCTCCTCACCTTCATCCAATTCAAAAAGGCAAAGTCCAGGTTTGACTTTGTCAGCAGCTCTGGGCTGAGATGAGTTGCATCCACTGAAAGTTATGAGTTTTCTGCATCTGAGTGTATCAGTCAACTTCTCATTGCTGGGACAAAATACCTTATAAAGACCATCGTAAGGGAGGATGGGTTTATTTCAGCTCACGGTTCCGGGCGCAGCCCGTCACGGCGGAGAAGGCCTGGCAGCAGGAGCTTGAGGCAGCTGGTCAGTCAGTCTGCAGGGAGGAAGCAGAGTGAGGAGTGCTGCTGCCCAGCCGGCTGTCTCCCTTTAAAAGATTATTTATTAATGAGAGAGAGAGAGAGACAGAGAGAGAGAGAGAAGAAGAAGAAGAAGAGGAGGAGGAGGAGGAGGAGGAGGAGGAGGAGGAGGAGGAGGAGGAGGAAGAAGAAGAAGAGAGGGAAAGAATGGTCTCACCAGGGCCTCTAGCCACTGTAAATGAACTCCAGACACATGTGCCACCTTGTGCATCTGGATTGTGTGGGTCCTGGAGACTCGAACCTGGGTCCTTAGGCTTTGCAGGAAATTGCCTTAGTTGCCAAGCCATCTCTCCAACCTAGTTGTCTCCTTTTTATCCAGTCCAGGACCATAGCCCCTGGAATGGTGCCACCTACAGTTAAGGTGGACTTTTCCATCTTAATTAACCTAATCTGCACAATCCCTCGCAGGGTCTGTACAGTTGATGATACAAACCCTCACAGAGTGATGCTTTGGGAGGAGGTCACCTCCCTCTTTTCTATCTTTGTCCAGGCCACCATCACTCTGTAGAAACATATGCCTTATATCCTTCCATGCTAATAGGCTTGACTTCCAGTCAAACGTACAAAATGTGCAAAACTTGATATGTAACCATGATTCAGCAGGCCTTACGTCAATGAGATCATTGTGTGAAGCACACCAGCGTGCATATTCCATAGATAAGCCCCCTGAGACTGATCTAAAGTGTTCTGCCCTGATCTGCATTATATCTGTCTGCAAATATCTGCTCCACATGTCCTCGTCCAGATGGCCTCACCCCCTCCACAGCTTTCTCTGGAGCTGCCTGCTCCTGACACACTCTCTCCCAGACCTCTTGGCAATGTTCAGTGTCTTCCTCTTAAATAGTCCAATGATACGCTTTAGTAGCCAGCAGCCATTGAAAACGTGAATCTAAGTTCTATGAAGACTCAGAGTTTGGATTTTAGGGCTTTTCTGTTTCCAGAAGCCCCTTTTTGCTGGCAGGAGCTCTGCCTTCCTTCCTTCTCTTAAGTTCTAGCCATAACCAAGCATAATCTCTCTAAACTTGAAAATAAAGTGCATTTGGATTTTTTTTAAAAAGTGTGCAGTTTTTCAACATGCTGAGCTTCACAGAACACAAGTCTCCCAAAGCCAGAAATGGAGGGGCTCAAAGCAGGTCTGCACCTACTCTGACTTCATGAATAGAGAGATTGAGACCTTGATTGCTCAGATGGCACAGCTAAGATTTGAGAAGATTCCCCAAAATGATATTTATTGGATTGTGTTATTTTTATTTTATTTTATCTATCTATAAATAAAATTTAAAAAAAGAGAGACAGGGGGCTGGGAGAGAGAAAATGAGAATGGGCACACCAGGGCTTCCAGCTACTGCAAACTAACTCCAGATGCACGCACCACCTTGTCCATCTGGCTTTATGTGGGTACTGGGGAATCTAAGCCAGGTTGTCAGGCTTTGCAGGCAAGAGCCTTACTCACTGAGCAATCTCTCCAGCCTAGATTGTTATTATTATTATTATTTTTTTAAAGAGAAAGCATACTGAGCCTTGTGGGAAATGGTTGTTTATTTATTTTCTTTCTTTTTTTTTGCATGTGCTTGGTGTGTGTGTGTGTGCACACGTGTGCTCTCGGATGTGCGTGTGTTTCAACGAGTGCATGCAAATACACGTGCCTTGTGTGCCTGCATGCAAAGGCTGGGGGAGAATGTCAGATGTCCTTTTATCGCATATCTCTGTATTTCCTGACTCGGGGGTCTTTGTCTGCCAGTGAGCCCCAGAGACTCTCTGGTTTCCCCATCAGGGAATGCGGCTGCGGATGTGTGTGTCCATGCTCAGGGTTTTGCATGGGTTCTGGGAAGTCCTTGGCATTCTACATCTGAGAGGCCCTGATGCTTAAACTGGCCAATGCTCTTAACCACTGAGCCATCTCCCCAGCCTCCAAAATGATTGTCTTCTTCCAGGAAAAATAACATTGTCTGGGAATTAAAAAGCTTCAAAACTGAACTAGAGAGATGACTCAGTGGTTAAAGGCACTTGCTTGCAAAGCCTGATGGCCTGGGGTTCTATTCCCCAGTACCCATGTAAAACCAGATGCACAAAGTGGCGCATGCTTCTGGAATTGGATTGCAGTGGCAAGAGGCCCTGGTGCATCCATTCCCATTCTTTCTCTCTTTCTCTGCTTGCAAATAAATAATGAAAAATTCTTAAAAAAAAAAAAAAAGCCAGGACAGCAACAACAGCCACAGAAATACCAGAAACCACTCAGACCCAGCCTGGGGAATCAGCGGGGGCTCCTGGCCATCACTTGTCCTCTGGCAGGGGTCCATGGTGGCCCCATCCTGGGCAGGTACCAATACTGTCAGTACCGTGGCCCATGCGGGCTGCGGCGGAGCTTCTGCTGGCTCCCCTACACTCAACATGTCCTGGAGAAATGCGGGCTGGCCAGTTTCTAACAGCCAAAGAAGTGCATCTTGCCAAGTGTTCTTTCTGTCTTTTCCCAGGATCTTCCTGAGGTCAGTGTGTGTGTGTGAAACATCTCCCAGAACTATCCAGGTTCTTGACTAGGAAGCTCCCTCCCTGAGGCCAGTGTCTCCCTGCATGGTCCTGCTTGTCCCACACGGTCCGCACTGGAGAGCGAGCTCATGCGCTCCACACAAGGCCTTTGCCAGCCTGTTTTCTGATCTTTGATCCCCTCCCCCGGCCCCGCAGCAATGAAGCACACTGACACCTAGCCTTTGCTGTCCACGGATTCCAAATTTGTGAACTGCTTACTTACAGTGTTATTTACAACCCCAAATCGATTACGTGTGGCGCCCTAGCTGTCAGTCATGAACACGGCACACAGGTTGATAGCTGAGGTCAAACAGAGTGACACCCTGACTTCTTGTTTAGGCCTCGGTCTTGTCAACAACCAACTTCCCTGGAGGACTACTGAGTGCCATGTTTTCTGCGTTTTGGAGTGATTTTTCTATTTAAAAATCGTCATTGAATACTGTGTTGGAAATTCTGTGTTAGGGCTCCAAGGACAAGAGGTGTGTGATGTGCATTACAGAGCAAATGCGTGTGTGAGACAAGCTTCAGGCATGACGTAATGGTGCAGTGGGATGAGTTCAGTCTTTTGAATCAATACTGTATGTTAAGTCAGGTGTGGTGGTGCATAACCTTCGTCACAGCCCTGGGAGGCTGAGGCAGGAGGATTGCCATGGAGTTTCAGGTCAGTTTGGGCTAGTGTGAGACCCTGCCTTGAGTGATATTGGTAACCCCACCGAGGAGGGCCCTCAATGGAATGGGGACAGGGGAGATGGAACATGATTATAACCTGATGGAAGTATGCATAATATTCACCCAGTAAAATTCTCAATTAATTGAAAAGAGCCACCGAAGAGCACATATTAAATAAGATGTCTTTACACAGAAACACAAAGAAAAGTTATGTGTTAACTCATTTGTAATGATATTATGACCAGAGGTTTTCAGAAATTCTCAGGAAACCAACCCTATGTTTGCAGAGCAATGTCACCAATTCAGTGTTTGTGACACTGTAAAATGTAACAACGGCAAATGAGATGAATTGTATGTGAAAGGCCTTATAATTCTTTTTTTGAAAAATATTTGTTTTATTTATTTGAGACAGAGAAAGAGACAGAGTGAATAGAGGCATACCAGGCCATGCGGGTACCCTGTGCCAGACGGTGTGTGGGCAGGCAGGCGCAGCACGGAGTGAGTAGGCCAGACCCCTGTCTCCCTGCCCCTCCCAGCTCCCCCGTTGGGGTGTCCTGCATCTGATGGTGTGTGGGTGGGCAGACAAGGTGCAGAGTGAGTAGTCCAGACCCCTGTGTCTTGCTCTTTCCAGTTCTCTGGTCTAGGTTCCCTGTGCCCAATTGTGTGCAGGCGGGCAGACCCCTGTTCCCAGCTCCTCCAAACTCCCTGGTCCAGGTACTCTGAACTGGAGGGTTTGCTGGCAGGAACTGTGAGTGGGCCACATCCCTGTTCCTTGTCTCCTCTCAGTCCCCTGGTGGTTCTGGTAAGGCCCATTGTGCCTTGCTTGGGGAGGCCTGGTCCCTGTGTGGGCTTTGGAATCAGGCCTTTTGCTCTGGTATCCTGACTGGCCATTGGATACCAACATCCTTGTTCACCTGAGTCAGAGGGTGCACCAGCCAAAGGACAAAAACTTGCTTCTTCCTCAATAAAATAAAGATTCTTGGGCTGGAGAGATGGCTTAGCGGTTAAGCGCTTGCCTGTGAAGCCTAAGGACCCCGGTTCAAGGCTTGGTTCCCCAGGTCCCACGTTAGCCAGATGCACAAGGGGGCGCACGCATCTGGAGTTCATTTGCAGAGGCTGGAAGCCCTGGCGCTCCCATTCTCTCTCTCTCTCCCTCTGTCTGTCTTTCTCTCTGTGTCTGTCGCTCTCAAATAAATTTAAAAAATAAATAAATAAAGGCCTATCCTCAGGACCCTGATTTAAAAAAAAAAAAAAAAAAGATTCTTCCTAAAATGGGTAGACAACAATGCAAAAAAGCCACTGAAAGTCAAAACTGAGAGATCTCCACCGAGGATGCCTAGTCCTACAGTGGAAGCCTCCAATGAAATCATAGAGAAATTAATAGAAATTCATTCCCAAAATGAAAACACAACAACCAATGAGACCCTGATCAAAAGAATCACTGAATTGGAAGCAAACCATTCAAAGAACCAACAATCGTATCAATGAAATTGAACAGAATTGTCTCTTATAAAGTTCAGCTTTTGACAGTAGGCTTAACTTAATTGAAGAAAATTTTAGGGTCCTCAAAAGAGAAATGAATGAATTAAAGGTGAGTCAAGGATTAGAAGATCTCAACCACCAGTTGATTAAGCTTAATGAAGACATGATCAAATGCAGTGAATTCCAGGAAGCATCAAGAATATCAGAACATGAACTGAAATCCTACCTCAAAAAAGAGATGGACTGATGCAAAACAAAAATCAAACAGAAGTTATAAAAACCTCTCTAGAACACCTCACCAACGGTTATTCATGTGGAAGACAGAACCTCTGATCTGGAAGATAAGACAGAAGAAATTGATCAGGAGGCCAAAAGCTTCACTAAGTTCAAAAAAATCAAGTGAACAGAATACAAGGGAACTGTGGTATATCCTAAAATAACTAATATCAGGATCATGGGTATACCAGAAGGAGAAGAAATCCAGGCCAGAGGCATACAGAACATATTTGACAAAATTATTGTTATTAATTATTATTATTATTTTTAGAGGTAAGATCTCACTTTCTAGCCTAGGCTGACCTGGAATTCACTGTAGTCTCAGGGTGGCCTCAAACTCACAGTGATCCACCTACCTCTGCCTCCCAAGTGCTGACATTAAAGGTATGTGTACTGTCAACAAAATTATTGAAGAAACTTCCCAGTCTCTCAAAAGAGAGGTCTATCCAGATATAAGAAGCCCATAGAACAGGACTAAAGAAGAAACTCTCCAAGGCACATCATAGTTAAAACTCTTAATAATGAAAACAAAGAGAGAGTGCTAAAAGCAGCAAGAGGGAAGCAACTCACAATATACAAAGGCAATCACATCAGAGTAATGTCAGATTTTTCAATGGAAACCCTGAAAGCCAGAAGGCCCTTGAATGGAACACTTCAAAGTCTAAAAATACTATGGCTTCCAACCCAAGCTGCTCTACCCAGCAAAAGTATCCCTCATAATAGATGGTGAAAAGAAAACGTTCCATAAAAATGTCAACTCTATAATTATATGATCACAAAGCCAAACCTACAGAGAATACTTCAGGTAATACTCCACTTAGAATAGTCAAACAACTAATCTCAAGAGCCAACAAGAAGACCACAATAACCAAAATTAGACCAGGCTCAACATAGTATAAACAAAAGAAAGCACCAAACTCCATAAAACACCTCATCATGGTAGGGATAAAGTCAAACCTCACAATAATAATGTTAAATACTAATGGTCTTAACTAACCCATCAAAAGACACAGGTTATCAGGATGGACCCAAAACACTGGACCCTTCTATCTGCTGTCTTCAAGAAACCCACCTCACCACTAAGATAGACACCTCTTCAGGGTGAAAGGATGGAAAATGCTATTCCAAGCAAATAGAAATAACAAACAAGTGGGTGTTACTATATTAATATCTGACAAAATAGACTTCAAACCAAAAGTAGTCAAAAAAGACAAAGAAGACCATGTCTTACTCATCAAGGGAATGATCCAACATGAGCACATCACAATTACAAAGTTTCATGTGCCAAACACAGGTACACCACAGTTTATAAAACAAAAACTACTTGACAATAAAACAGAAATAAACACCATGCCATCATAGTCAGAGACTTCAATACTCCACTATCATCAGAAGACAGATCATCCAAGCAGAAAATCAATAGGGAAGTAATAGAGCTCAACAGCATCATAGATCAACTAGACCTCACAGACATCTACAGAACTATTCACCCCACCTCTACAGAATACACATTCTTCTCAACAGCTCATGAAACTTTCTCCAAAATTGACCAAATATTAGGCCATAAAGTGTGTCTCCATAAAGTCAGAAAAATTGAAGTAGCTTCCTTCGTTGTGTCAGATCACAATGCTTTAAAGCTCAAAATTAACAAGAGCCACATCAAGAACTCTAGCAGCTCCTAGAAACTAAGTAACACACTTCAAAAAAAAAAAATTTTTATTAACATTTTCCATGATTACAAAATATATCCCATGGTAATTCCCTCCCTCCCCACCCCCACACTTTCCCATTTGAAATTCCATACACCATCATATTACCTCCCCATTACAATCATTGTAATTACATATATACAATATCAACCTATTAAGTATCCTCCTCCCTTCCTTTCTCTTCCCTTTATGTCTCCTTTTCAACTTACTGGCCTCTGCTACTAAGTACTTTCATTCTCATGCAGAAGCCCAATCATCTGTAGCTAGGATCCACATATGAGAGAGAACATGTGGTGCTTGACCTTCTGGGCCTGGGTTACCTCACTTAGTATAATCCTTTCCAGGTCCATCCATTTTTCTGCAAATTTCATAACTTCATTTTTCTTTACTGCTGAGTAGAACTCCATTGTATAAATGTGCCACATCTTCATTATCCACTCATCAGTTGAGGGACATCTAGGCTGGTTCCATTTCCTAGCTATTATAAATTGAGCAGCAATAATCATGGTTGAGCACGTACTTCTAAGGAAATGAGATGAGTCCTTAGGATATATGTCTAGGAGTGCTATAGCTGGGTCATATGGTAGATCAATCTTTAGCTGTTTTAGGAACCTCCACACTGATTTCCACAATGGCTGGGCCAGATTGCATTCCCACCAGCAGTGTAGAAAGGTTCCTCTTTTTCCACATCCCCGCCAACATTTATGATCATTTGTTTTCATGATGGTGGCCAATCTGACAGGAGTGAGATGGAATCTCAATGTAGTTTTAATCTGCATTTCCATGATGACTAAAGACATAGAACATGTTTTTAGATGCTTATATGCCATTCGTATTTCTTCCTTTGAGAATGCTCTATTTAGCTCCATAGCCCATTTTTGGATTGGCTTGTTTGATTCCTTATTAGTTAACTTTTTGAGCTCTTTGTATATCCTAGATATTAATCCTCTATCAGATATATAGCTGGCAAAGATTTGTTCCCATTCTGTAGGTTGCCTCTTTGCTTTTATCACTGTGTCCTTTGCAGTGCAAAATCTTTGTAATTTCATGAGGTCCCAGTGATTAATCTGTGGTTTTATTGCCTGAGCAATTGGGATTGTATTCATAAAGTCTTTGCCAAGACCAATATGTTGAAGGGTTTCCCCTACTTTTTCCTCTAGCAGTTTCAGAGTTTCCGGTCTGATGTTAAGGTCTTTAATACATTTGGACTTAATTCTTGTGCATGGCGAGAGAGAAGAATCTATTTTCATCCTTCTGCAGATATATATCCAGTTTTCAAAACACCATTTGCTGAAGAGGCTGTCTTTTCTCCAATGAGTATTTTTGGCATTTTTATTGAATATCAGGTGGCTATAGCTACTTGGGCTTACATCTGGGTCCTCTATTCTGTTCCACTGATCTACATGTCTGTTTTTGTGCCAGTACCATGCTGTTTTTGTTACTATGGCTCTGTAGTATAGGTTAAAGTCAGGTATGGTGATACCACCAGCCTCATTTTTGTTGCTCAGTATTATTTTAGATATTCGAGGTTTTTTGTGATTCCAAATGAATTTTTGGATTGTTTTTTCTATTTCCATGAAGAAAGCCTTTGGAATTTTGATAGGGATTGCATTAAATGTGTAGATTGCTTTAGGTAAGATTGCCATTTTCACGATATTGATTCTTCCAATCCAGGAACAAGGGATGTTTCTCCACTTTCTAGTGTCTTCTGCAATTTCTTGCTTGAGTGTTTTAAAGTTCTCATTGTAGAGATTCTTTACTTCCTTGGTTAGGTTTATTCCAAGGTACTTTATTTTTTTTTGATGCAACTGTGAATGGGAGTGATTCTCTGATTTCATCCTCTGTGTGTTTGTTGTTAGCATATATGAAGGCTACAATGCTGTAGGTTTTGATCAGCTCTAACAGTTTGCTAGTTGAGTCTTTAGGGTCCTTTATGTATAGAATCATGTCATCTGCAAATAATGATAACTTGATCTCTTCCTTTCCAATTTGTATACCTTTAATGTGTGTCTCTTGCCTTATTGCTATGGCTAAGACTTCCAAAACTATATTAAATAAAAGTGGGGACAGAGGACACCCTTGTCTTGTTCCTGATTTTAGTGGAAAAGCTTCCAGTTTTTCCCCATTTAGTAATATGTTGGCTGTAGGCTTGTCATAAATAGCTTTTATTATATTGAGATATGTTCCTTCTATTCCCAGTCTCTGTAGGACTTTTATCATGAAGGGATGTTGGATTTTGTCAAATGCTTTCTCTGAGTCTAATGAGATGATCATGTGATTTTTGTCCTTCAACCTGTTTATGTAATGTATTACATTTATAGATTTGCGTATGTTGAACCATCCCTGCATCTCTGGAATAAAGCCTACTTGGTCAGGGTGAATGATCTTTTTGAAATACTCTTGTATTCTGTTTGCCAATATGTTGTTGAGAATTTTTGCATCTATGTTCATGAGGGAGATTGGTCTGTAATTTTCTTTTTTTGTTCTATCTTTGCCTTGTTTTGGTATCAGGGTGTTGCTGGCCTCATAGAAGGAGTTTGGTAGAATTCCTTCTTTTTCTATTTCCTGGAAAAGCTTAAGAAGCAATGGTGTTAGCTCTTCTTTAAAAGTCTGGTAAAATTCAGCAGTGAATCCATCTGGGCCTGGGCTTTTTTTAGTTGGGAGGTTATTGATAACTGTTCGGGTCTCCATGTTTGTTATAGGTCTATTTAAGTGATTAATCTCCTTTTGATTTAATTTAGGTAGGTCATATAGATCAAGGAAATCATCCATTTCTTTCAGATTTTCATACTTTGTGGAGTATATGCTTTTATAGTATGTCCCTATGATTTTGTGAATTTCTCTGGAATCTGGTGTGATGTTACCTTGTTCATCTCTGATTTTATTAATTTGTGTCTCTTTTCTCTTTCTTTTGGTCAGATATGCTAAGGGTTTATCAATCTTGTTTATCCTTTCAAAGAACCAACTCTTTGTTTCATTAATTCTTTGGATTGTTCTTTTTGTTTCTATTTCATTAATTTCTGCCCTAATCTTTATTATTTCTTCCCGTCTACTGATTTTTGGTTTGCCTTGTTCTTCTTTTTCAAGGCTTTAAGGTGAAGCATTAGGTTGTTTACTTGCGACCTTTCTAATTTCTTAATATAGGCACTTAAGGCTATAAATTTACCTCTTAGAACTGCCTTCATTGTGTCCCAGAGATTTTGGTATGTTGTGTTCTCATTATCATTTGACTCTATAAATTTTTTGATTTCCTTTTTGATTTCTTCATTGACCCACTCATCATTTAGTAGTGTATTGTTTAGTTTCCATGATTTTGTGTATGCTCTATAGCCTTTCTTGCTACTGATTTGTAGTTTAATTCCATTGTGGTCAGATAGAATGCAAGGAATTATTTCAATTTTGCTGAATTTGTTAAGATTTGCTTTGTGTCCTAAAATATGGTCTATTTAGAGAATGTTCCATGTGCTGCTGAAAAGAATGTATATTCTGCATCCTTTGGATGAAATGTCCTGTATATATCTATTAAGTCAATTCCTTCTATGACCTCATTTAGTCCAGATGCTTCTCTGTTTATTTTTTTCCTGGGGTGACCTGTCAATTGATGAGAATGGGGTATTAAAGTCATCCACCACCACTGTGTTTGGTGTTATCTGTGACCTTAGTTCTAATAGTGTTTGTTTGACGAATTTGGGAGCCCCCATGTTAGGTGCATATATGTTTAGGATTGTAATGTCCTCCTGTTGGAGTGTGCCCTTAATCAATATAAAGTGACCTTCCTTATCTTTCTTGACTAATGTTGGACTAAAGTCTACCTTGTCTCATATTAGGATAGCAACCCCTACTTGTTTTCTAGGCCCATTTGCTTGAAACACCATCTTCCAACCTTTCACCCTAAGACAATGTCTATCCTTTGTAGAAAGGTGAGTTTCTTGGAGACAACAAATTGTAGGATCCTGCTTTTTAACCCAGTCTGCAAACCTATGTCTTTTGGTTGGGGCATTGAGGCCGTTGATATTAAGAGATATTATTGAAAGGTGTGTATTTATGTTTGCCATTTTTTTTTTTTTTGTGTGTGTGTGGTTCCGGTTCTACCTGTGCTCTCTTCAGTTAACTAGTATTTGAGTATTGCTTGCTTTTTTCAGGTTCCTTATATGTATACTTTTCCTTTTCTTCAGCATGGAGGATTCTATCAAGTATTTTCTGTAGAGCTGGTTTTGTCTTCAAATACTCCTTTAATCTGCTTTTGTCATGGAATGTCCTTATTTCTCCATCGATTTGAATGGATAACTTTTCAGGATAAAGTAACCTTGGTTGACAGTTGTTATCTTTCAGAACACCAATTTTTCTCAAACTGTTTCACATAAAAGTTTGTGTTGAATAATCTGCTGTAATCCTGATGGGCTTGCTTTTGTAGGTAACTTGATTTTTCTCTCTAACTGCTTTCAATATTTTTTCTTTGGTGTGTGTGTTTGGAAGTTCGATTATAATATGGCGAGGAGAGGTTCTTTCCGGGTTTTTTCTGGCTGGGGTTCTAAAGGCTTCCTGTATCTGCATTGGCACCTCTTTCCCAATTTGGGCGAAATTTTCTTCTATGATTTTGTTGAAGGCACCTACTATGCCTTTGGAGTGGATTTCTTCTCCTTCTACTATGCCCTGAATTCTTATATTGGATCTTTTCATAGTGTCCCAAATATCTTGAAATTCCCACTCATACTTTTCTATAAGTTTGTCTTTCTCTTTGTTGGACTGTATTAGATCTGCAACCTGATCTTCTAGCTTAGATATTCTGTCCTCTCCCTCATCCATCCTACTGGTGAGATTTTCTACAGAGTTTTTTATTTTGTTAACTGTGTTCTTCATTGCTAGTAATTCTGACTGGTTTTTCTTTATTATTGCTATTTCCTTATTTATGTCTTGTATTGCCTTCTTTATTTCATTAAATTGGTGTCCTGTGTCTTCTTTGATTCCTTTGATTTCCTCTTTGATTTCTTCTTTGTTTCTTTTGATTTGTTCTTTGACCTCTTTGAACATATTTATAATCATTCTTTTGAACTCTTTCTCAGGCATTTCCTCTAACTCATTCTCGCTGGAGGACATTTCTGATGCATTAATACTTTTAGGTGGATTTATATCGTCTTGCTTTTTAGTGTTTCTTGTGTTATAATGTATATATTTTTGCATCTTGGATTAAGTTAATGCTTGGATTTTCTAGCTAGCTGGGTATTCTTAGCTGTATCAATTGATTTGATGTAATATATTTTCAGGGTAGGAGCTTAAGGTGTTAGGTGTGGCTCTTAAGACTCTCAGAGTATCTACAAAGATGTTCTTAGGGGTTGAGTTTCCCTGTTATAGGAGTATTCAAGCAGGCTGAGAGGAATAAAATACAGGTAGATTCTAAAGTTTAACTAAACACTGTGCATGTTCAATCAAAAACAGCCTCAAGTATGTATGCAAGAGTAGTTATTATAATGACCAGATCCTCTATCAACAAAGAGGTTAAGATTTCTGGTCTGTTGAGGGATCCAAGTCAGCTTGTGACCAAGTGAGACCCTTCCCTGGTGCAATCCCAGTTACCTTGGATGATTTTGGTCTCAGTCAAGTTGCTGCCTGGGTCGTCGGGCTGCTGTTCTGATTTCTGGAGCTGGGCACTGGCTTTTCCTGCAGGGCAAACCGAGCCTGGCAAGTGTGGCCCTGCAGATCAGCACCCCTGCTGCTGGAACTGCTTCTCAAGCTGCCCCTGCTGGGTCTGTAGCCGCTGCTGCTGAAGCTGCTGCTGCTGGGCCCACCGCTGCTGCTGCCTCTGCTGCTGCTGTAGCTACCACTGCTGGAGCCACCACTGCTGCTGAAGCTGCTGCTGCTGTGTCCACTGCCGCTGCTCCCACAGCAGCTGCTGCTGCTGGGTCTGCCACTGCTGCCGTGACTGGAGCTGCTACTGCTGGGGCTGCTGTTACTGGTGCCGGAGCCACTGATGTTGCTGCCGAACTCTGCTCCTGCTTGTGTCCCACTGTCAGCTCAAGTTGGCGTGGCCGGGTCCCGGGACCGCTGTTCTGTTCGCTGGAGCTGGGCTCAGGCAGTGGGGGAGGGGAGGGAGCCGCAGTTGCTCTGGTTGTCTCGCTGCTCCACGTGTTCTTCTACCTCGCGGTCTGCTCCTCCGTTGCTCACTGCCGCTCTCCCTTCACGTTTCCCAAGTTGCAGAGAGCGCCGGTGTGAGGGGAATCTCCAGCACCTGGCTTTTCCTGTGGCTGAAGCCGAGCCTGGTGGCTTTCTGGTGTGCCGCTGCCGCCGCCGCAGTTGGCCGAGCTGATGGAGCCGCTTTGCCGGCCTGTGCGGGCTCTGGATGCTCTGGATCTCTCCTACTTCTCCGCTGCCGCTTCAATTTCCTATACACCTCACTTTTTAGTAAAAGTGTATATTTTGCTGAGTTTTTTTGGTCTTTTTTCCCCCCCAGGCTGCTTTGGCATGGTACCTACACCGCCATTTTAACCGGAAGTCCAGCATTGATAACACACTTTTAAACAATGAATGGGTCATGGAAGAAATAAAAAAATAAATTTTAAAATTCTTAGAATTAAATGGTAATGAAAACACAACCTACCAAAACTTATGGGACACAATAAAAGCAGTCCTAAAGGGAAAATTTATAGTGCTAAATGCCTTCATTACAAAGAGAGATCCCAAATTAATAAACTAACTGCCCCCCTAAAAGCACTGGATAAACAAGAAGAATCCAAGACAAAGAGCTCCACATGGAAAGAAATAATCAAGATTACAGCAAAAATTAATGAATTGGAAACTAAGAAAACAATTAAAAAATTGATGCTATGAGGAGCTATTTTTTTGTAAAAACAAACAAGATTGACAAATCCCTAGCCAATTTGATCAAGAAAACAAAAACAAAAACAGAACAGAACAAAACAACAACAACAAAAAGAAAAGTCTCAAATTAACAAAATCAGAAATAAAAAAGGAGCAATCACAACAGACATCAATGAAATTCGAAGAATCACCAGGGCATACTTCCAAAACCTTTACTTCACAAAATTGAATAGTATGGAAGAAATGGATGAATTCTTAGACACATACTCCCTACCAAAACTAAACCCAGAGCAGATTAATCTCCTGAACAAACCTATCACATCCATGGAGATTGAAAATGTAATCAACCCCCACCTCAAAAAAAAACCATTGAAAAAGAAAAGTCCAGGACCAGATGGCTTCTCAGATGAATTTTATCAAACCTTCATTGAAGAACTGATACCAATTTTTCTCAAACTGTTTCACATAATTGGAGACCAGGGAATCCTCCACAGCCCCTTCTATGAAGCTAACATCACCCTAATACTAAAACCAGACAGAGACAACAAAAAAAGAAAACCAGAGGCCTATATCCCTGATGAACTTAGATGGAATGATCCTGAACAAAATCTTCACAAACTGAATTCAACAACACATTAAAACCATTATCCACCTTCACCAAGTAGGCTTCATCCCAGCGATGCAGGGATGGTTCAACATACAGAAATCGGTCAACATAGTACACAACATAAATAAACTTAACCATAAGAACTGCATGATCATCTCAATTGATGCAGAGAAGGCCTTTGATAAACTACAACACCACTTCACAAACAAAATGCTGGAAAGAATAGACACAGAGGGTTTATATCTCAACACAATAAAGGCTATATATAAAGCACTCAAGGCCCAAATAATGGTTAATGGGGAAAGACTCAAGAAGTTCCCATTGAGACTGGGACCAAGACAGGGGTCCCCACTCTCACTGCTGCTCTTAAACATAGTACTATAAGTACTAGACCAAGCAATAAGACAGGAGAAAGAAATAGAAAGGATTCAAAAAGGGAAAAAAGTCAAGTCAGCACTATTTGCAGATGACATGAGTGACCCAAAAGTCTCCATCTTAAAACTTCTAAAGGTGATTAATTCCTTCAGTAAAGTGGCAGTATACAAAACCAATGCACAAAATCAGTAGCTATATGCAAAAGGCAAATATACAGAGAAAGAAATCAGTGAGGCTGTCTCATTTTCAATTGTAACAAAAAAATTAAATTCCTTGAGTAACACTAACCAAGGATGTGAAAGACCTATATAATGAAAACACTGAGAAACTTAATAACGAAACTGAGGAGGACTTGAGAAGATGGAAAGATCTCTGTTTCAGTCAGGTTCTCATTTCTAGCAGAAATCACCCAACCAAGAGCAGCTTGTGAGAAAAAAAGGGTTTGTTTTGGCTTACAGATTTGAGGGGAAGCTCCATAATGGCAGAAGAAAAACGATGACATGAGATGACATCACCCTCTGGCCAACATCAGGTGGATAACAGCAATAGGAGAATGTGCCAAACCACTGGCAAGGGGCCATTGGTTATAATACCCATAAGCCTGCCCCCAACAATAGACTGCCTCCAGGAGGCCTTAATTTCCAGATTTCCATCAGCTGAGAGCCTAGCATTCAGAACACCTCAGTTTATGGGGGACACCTTAATCAATCCACCACATTCTGCCCTTGGCCCCCATAAACTGATAAACACCCATCATGTAAAATGCTGCATTCTGTTCATCTTTAAAAGTCCCCACAGGATTAATCCTAATGATGTTCAAACATTCCCATAATCCAAGGTCTTTTAACTGAGCCATAATACCAACCCCCACTTACCCATAATGACACAGAATAAATATTCACACTGAAAAAGATGACAATGGGCATGACAAAGAAGTACTCAACCAATACAAGATTTAAACAGGGCAAATATCAAACTCTGTAGGTCCCAAGTCCAACAACTCTAGTTAGTGACAAATCTCCAAGTCTGGCCAGGTGTGGTGGCACACACCTTTAATCCCAGCACTTAGGAGGCAGAGGTAGGAGGATCTCTGTGAGTTCGAGGCCACCCCTGAAACTACATAGTTAATTCCAGGTCAGCCTGAAATCTTCAAGTTTGATAATTCTAACCAGCAACAAGTCTGCAGTCCTGGGCAACTTCATCTGGGATGGCAGCTCTCTTTGGCCACCGTCTCATGGTCCCAGCATCTCCAATGGGTCTCCACTGCAACCCATGGTTCATTCTCATGATTCCATCGGGTCTCCATGCAGACATTCAGCAAACCTGCTTCTCACTGCCAATGGACATTTCCAAAACACAAGACAGAGTTGCAAAGTCAATGACCCTCTCTTTCCTGCATTTCTTATACTGTAAAATATCAGGTAGGGTGCCAGTTTGTTAATCTAGGGGGAAAGCAGACATTGAAGAATAGGACACTCCTTGAACACTCAGTCCCCTTCAGAAGTATCTACATTCTTCCTGTTGCCCCACTGTGGGTCACTTTGCCCAATCTCAAAGGTTGTAATCTCTCATTTGCAGCTTAGTGGGTAGCAGTTTTTGCCTAAAGATTTCTTTTGTTTTTTTTTTCTATGCTATACCCCTCTGATCACATCGGTCTGTTTCTATGCAAAGCAACCTTACACAAGTTCTCAGGACACAGGCATAACAGCAAGCCTCTCACACAAACTGCTTCAAGCCCAGTCCAGGCAAAGTTATTTCTTATCCTCAGAAGCCAAATCCCACAGTCCATAGTTCCTACTGCATTTAGGTTTTTCAACTCTGACCAGAATTGTCCATCAGGCTGTACTTACAGCATTGCAAGTCGTCTCTTAGGCCAAGGTTTCAAATCCTTCCACATTCCTCTTGAAAATCAGCTCCAAAAGGTCAAAGCCACACAGTCAGGTATCTAGCAGCAAATGACACCACTCCTCAGTGCCAACATTACTGTTGGAGTCAGGTTTTTATTAGCAATCCCAATCCTCTGATACCAACATTACTGTTGCAGTCAGGTTCACATTGCTGGAAGAAATCGCCAGACCAAGAGCAGCTTGTGGGAAAAAAGGTTTATTTTGACTTACAGACTTGTGGGGAAGCTCCATAATGGCAGGGGAAAATGATGACAGAGGGTGGACATCACCCCTCACCAACATCAGGTGTACAACAATATGAGAATGTGCAAAATACTGATAAGGGGACACTGGCAATAATTCCCATAAGCCTGCCCCAATAATACACTGCCTCCAAGAGGCCTTAATTTCCAAATTTCCTTCAGCTGAGAACCTAATATTCAGAACACCTAAGTTTATGAGGGACACTTGAATCAAACCATCCAACCTCCCATGCTTCTGTATAGTAGAATTAATATTGTGAAAATGGCAATTCTACCAAAAGCAATATACAGATTTAACACAATACCAATAAAAAATACCAACCTTAGTCTTCACAGAGATTGAAGAAATAATATCAAAGTTGTATGGAATGGCAACAGGCCTTGGATATCCAAACATATCCTCAGGGGAAAAAAAAAATCACACCTCTGGAGGTATCATTATTCCCAAACTAAAGCTATATTACAAAGCCATAGTGACAAAAACAGCATGGTACTGGAATAAAAAAAGAAATATAGACCAAAGGAACATAATTGAAGACCCAAACCTTAGGTCAAATAACTACAGCTACTTGATCTTTGACAAAGGTGCCAATAATATAGACTGGAGAAAAGACAGCACCTTCAACAAATGGTCTTTGGGCAAATTGGATGACCATATGTGGAAAATTTAAATTAAACCCACTTATTTCTCCATACATAAAAATCAAGTCCAAATGAATTAAAGACCTCAATATAAGACCTAAAAGTCTTCAACTGCTGGAAGAAAAATTAGGAAGCACGTTCCATGATATAGGACTGTGAAAAGACTTCCTGAACAAAACCCCAGGAACCCAGGAAATTAAACAAACTCTCAACCAATGGCATTTCATGAAGCTAAAATGCTTTGCACAGAGAAAAATACCATAAGCAGAGTCAATAGATTACCCACTGAATGGAAGAAAATCTTCACTAGCTATACCACTGACAGAAGCCCAATATCTAGAATCTATAAAGAACTCAAAAAACTAAACAATAAAAAAAAATCAAATAACTCACTCCAAAAGTGGGGCAGAGAACTGAATAGGGAGTTCTCAGAGGAACAATTACAAATGGTTAACACACACTTAAGAAAATGTTTAACATCCCTAACCATTAGGGAAATGCAAATTAAAACAACTATGAGATTTCACCTTACCCCAGTAAGAATTGCAAACATTAAACAAATGAAAGCAAGTGTTGGTGAGCATGTGGAGAAATAGGAATACTCATTCACTGTTGGTGGGAATGTAAGCTGGTACAACCACTATGAAATCAGTATGAGACTCCTGAAAAGGATGAATATAGAGTTACCAACAGACCCTTTTATTCCCTTACTGGGTATTTACCTAAAAGCTTTACATCTCAGTTCAGATATATTTGCTCAACCCTGTTTATAGCTGCTCAATTCATGATCGCTAAGAACTGGAATTGGATCAGGTGCTTATCACTGGACAAATAGATAACCAAGATGTGGTATATCTACATGATGGAATTCTACTCAGCAGTAAGAAAAAAATGACACAATGAAATTTGTGGAAAAATGGTTGAACTTGAAACAGATCATACTAAGCAAACTCACACAATCACAGAAGGACAATCGTCACATGGTCTCACTCATCTGCAGTTCCTAACCTGGATCAGCCTGAGTTCCTCACATACTTGAATGGTGTCTCAAGGTTTGGTCAATATGGTGGGTAGGGCTTGGGGAAGGGGAAGGGTGGGGAGGACACAATACTGAACCCAAATTGAACTGGTACCATAGAATAATATATCTTGAAAGTTAGACCAAGTTTGAACCCTCAACAGGACCTTAGGGGGAACACCTGAATAAAGGGCCCAGGAAAGGGTGAGATGAAGCCTAATCTTAAATTTCTCCTTTTTTTCCCCTGTCTTTTTCTTTTTTCTTTTCTCTTTGTGCTGGCCTGTAATTCCCTGTGTCAGGACACAGATCACATCCACAATGACCTGTTGATCAGGGACCTACCAGGTCTCTCAAAACAAACAAGACAGACTTCTGTCAGAGCACTTGATTACCCACCAGAGGTCAATGGTAGGACCCTCCTGCTGAAGACACCATTCAACGTTGGTGTGGACCATGGAGAGACCTGGTTGGAATCTGGAAGAGAGCCAGTTCCCAGACAATTAGCCCAATTAGCTGGATGGTGCAACATGAGCTACCGGGGGAAAGTGGCCAACATCTGTCTGAGAAACTCACAGTCTAAACTACTCAGAAGCAAACCTGACATGATGCTCACACAAGTGCAATAGTGGCACATGGCCATAGTGGGTAACCAACTGCTCTCGGATTGGCTAAGGGATCTGCTCAGTGGAAAGAAACCATATCTTGAAGTGGGAAATAAGTCAGAATCATACCCACATAATAATTTTGCTTTCCAATGTCAAGCTCCCACTAATCTTGGGCTATAAAGAGGGTATATACTCTTTAAATTCTCTCTAAATTAATAATGATCATCCCATTTAACTGGTGATAACTTCACTCTCTGTTGGAGAATCTGCTTCTCTTTTCCAGATGGGAGCTGGACCTGAGGAGATAAACAACCCAATGCACTCCACCCCAGCCCCAGCTGAAACCACAGAGGAACTGGGGAAATGAGCAAGAGTCTGCTTTCTTAGTGAACCTGATATCAGCACTAGGGGGAAGGAGACAGACACTGAGGACACTCAACACCTACCAAAGCAGAGATCCAGAGGCTCCTAAGAGCCCATCATTTAAGTAGACTTAAAATGCAGCTAACATGGCTTAGGGAATTTTGCGGAAGAGGGGGAGGAAAGATTGTTAGAGCCACAAATTGGGATGTTATGCATAGAGACATTGCCTGCCCCCCATAACTGACTGCTGCCCCCACAATGCATGACCCACAACCCTCATGTGGTTGACCTGCATCCCCGATGGAGGAGGGCCTCTCTGGAAAAGGGGTAGTGAGGAGGGAAAGGATGGCACCAAGATGTGTTGTTGACATATGAAGTATGTCCATATCTAATAAAAATAAATAAGTAATATAATATATTATTTTATTTACTTAATTATTTGAGAGAGAATGAGTGCACCAGAGCCTCCAGCCACTGCAAACAAACTCCAGATGCATGTGCCACCTTGTGCATCTGGCTTACGTCGGTCCTGGGGAGTCAAATTTGGGTCCTTATAGGCAAGTGCCTTAACTGCTAAGCCATTTTCCAGCCCTCTTATAATTCTTTAAACACTCCAGGTGTCAGCATGTGCTGTGTCTGACAAGTTTTCTCAGCTTGTGTCTGCGAGGCACCTTTCATCCTCCAGCTCACAATCCTGTAATTCATCTGTCCCTTTGTTTGGGGTGTGCTTCCCCCCACAAATTATTGTGCATAGCCACATAGTTTCTTTAATTTGATATTTGGGGATAATTTCAAGAGGAATAAAAATCTCACCAGGGAGGGACAGCCTTACCACTTCCCTTTGGTATTAGGTCCCATGATGAGGAGAGATGGTTTGACAAGATATTTTCCCCTTCCTCCTTTTTGGATACATTTCTACATTTCTACGTACTCCTATATTTCTTTCTGCCCCCCCCCCCCCACTTTTTTCTCTTTTTCTCGAGGTAAGTTCTCATTCTGGTCCAGGCTGACCTGGAATTCACTTTGTATTCTCAGGACAGCCTTGAACTCATTGCAATACTCCTACCTCTGCCTCCCGAGTGCTGGGATTAAAGGCGTGTGCCACCATGCCTGGCCCTCCCTCCCTTTTTCTGAGGCAGGGTCTCTCTCTAGCCCAGCCTGACCTGGACTTCACTACATAGTCTCAGGCTAGCCTTGAATTCATGGTGATTCTCCTACCTCTATCTGCCTCCCTAATGCTGGGATTAAAGATATGTGCCACCCTGTCCTGTCCCTTCTGTCCTCATTATGGATGACACTGGTTTAGACCATTTGAATGATTTAGAATGGGATTAGGACACACTATCCTATACAAATGCGTGTAGAAAAAAACTAATGGTAGCAGATGACAGACTGGAATCTTTCAGGGGAGACAAGGTGGGGAAACTCCAAAGGCGCAGACAGAAGTGGTTTCATAGACGCCCTGGGCCCACCTGCTGCCTGAGTCCCACAGGGCACAAAGCCTTCACTTGAGGTATGGGATTCAAGGGTGTAATAGGAGAGGCGGCCTGTACCCTTGCTTCCTGTGACAGCCTAGGGAGGTGGCAGAACTTTGAAGCAGCAATCACCAGGTTGCCTATTGAGCCCTAGGGCAACCCACAGCACCACAGAGTCATTTGAATTGCTCCCTGGGGGGAGGGGGAGGGGAGAGGGGAGCTGCAGATTGCTTTCACTGAACCTGAGCAGAAGAAGCAGAGCATTGTCCACAAAGAACCATGCTGTTGAGAATGAGCCCAGTGGGCTGCCAGGTGAATGAGACAGACCTCCATCTAAGTTGATGCTGGTATGGACAGATATCGCTAATGGCCATGCTATTGCCTCCTTCCCATGAGATTGGATACAGCCATTGACCAGACTTTTTCCTCTTTCAAAAGGTATATTTAAACTTGGCAGAGCTTTAGATAACCACAAAGTCATAATGTCCCACAGTCAGCAGAATGACTTACTTACATTAAACAATAATAACATATAGTGTATTTCAAAAATGTATTTATTTATTTATTTATTTATTTTAGAAAGAGAAAGACAGAGAGAGAAAAGAGAGAGAGAGGGAATATTGGCATGTCAGGGTCTCAGCCACTGCAATTGAACTCCAGAGGCTTGTGCCACCTAGTGGGCATGTGCGATCTTGTGCTTGCCTCATCTTTGTGTGTCTGGCTTATGTGGGATCTGGAGAGTCGAACATGGTCCTTAGGCATTCTTAGGCATTGGTTAAGGCAAGGGCCTTAACCACTAAGCAATCTCTATATTTTTCTTTAAAAATATTTTTTTATTTATGCATTTGTAAGGAGAGAGAGAGAGAGAATAAATATGAATGGGCATGCCAGGACCTCTAGTTGATGCAAAGGAACTCCAGATGCATGCACCACTTTGTGCATCTGGCTTTATGTGGGCACTGGGGAATCAAACCCAGGTGGTCAGGCTTTGCAGACTAGTGCCTTAACTGCTAAGCAATTTCTCCAGCTCCCTATAGTTTATTTCTTAATACTTCTGAGTCATTTGTCCCTATAGAAGACAACAATAATCCCGCAGACTATGTTTATAAATATACAGTAAATGCCACAGACAGCTTGGCCATTCAGCCGGGCCTTGAAGGTTAAATGTCTGGAAACACTTAAGCAAGAATGTGAGGGCTGGAGGGATGGCTTAGCAGTTAAGGCACTTGCCTGCAAAGCAGAAGGACCCAGGTTCAATTCCTCAGGACCCACGTAAGCCAGATGCACAAGGGGGCGCATATGTCTGGAGTTCTTTGCAACTGCTGGAGGCCCTGGCACACCCATTCCCTTTCTCTCTCTCCCTCTCTCTCTCTGCCTCTTTCTGTATGTCAAATAAATAAATAAGGAAAAATAAAGAAAAAAAAAGAATGTGAGTCTGTGGCTTGTTTGATCTACTTTTGTATATCAAATAAGAGGGTTCCTCTTTCTCCAGACTGGTTTTTCTTTTTTATTCCTGCCTTTCCACCAATGATGCCCACTCCCCCTTTCTTTCTTTTTTAAATCTTTTTATTGGCAGCTTCCATAAGTATAGACAATAAAACCATGATAATTCCCTCCCTCCACTCCCATTCATCCCTCTCAAATCCACCTTCCATTGAATCCCCTTCCCTTTCCAAGCAGTCTCTTTTTTATTTGTCATCTTTTCCTTCAATTATGAGGGTCTTGGGTAGGTAGTCCTAGGCACTGCGAGGTCATGGATATCCAGGCCATATGTTTGTCTGGATGACTGCATTATAAGCAGTCCTACCCTTCCTTTGGATCTTACATTCTTTCCACCATCTCTTCTGCAATGGTCCCTGAGACTTGGAAGGTGTCAGAGAGATGTCTCAGTGATGAATGTTTCATTGTTACTTCTTCTTGGTACTATGGTGACTTTTGAGTCTCTCCAGTGGTCACCACCATCTGAAAGAGAAGCTTTTCTCTCCAAAAGTGAGAGTAGAATTAACATGTGGGTGTGAGCATTAAAAGAAGTACTTCAGGTCAGTCTGGTTGGCATAATGTATACATTTAGCCAGACCATTGCAGGCATTACTTCTAGAGCTCATGACCTCCCCAGAGATAGACTGGACCACACTTTTAGTACCAGGCATGTATTCCCTACCATGGAGTGCACCTCCAGTCCAAACAGAGAGGGGTTGGTTTCCCCTATAACAGACATGCCACTATTGCACCAGTTGGCAATTTGGCCTGGCTGGTCAGTCTTAGGGCTTGCAGAGTCCATTGCTGTTTATCAGCATTGGTAACTTCTCTCTCCCAAAGGGCTGCATTCAGGATAGCTCTTTCCGACTAAGCGGCAGCTGGTCAGCAGGGAGGAGGTCCGCAGCTCAGTTCCAGCTAGATTTCTCAGATACCTGCAGCCCAAGCATGGTCCCACACCCTTTTGTTGTTATTTGATTTGTTTTTGATGATAACCATTCTGACTGGAGTGAGAAAGAATATCAAAGACATTTTCTTTTGCATTTCCCTGATTGCTAAAGATATTGATTATCTTTTTAGATGTTTATCCACCATTTGTATTTATTCCTTTGAGAACTCTCAGTTCCTGGCTCCATTTTCCAGTTTCTTTTTCTCCTGACACTGCCTGTGTCAGTAGCCATTTTATAACCAAGAGAGCAAGTTGCCGATGGCCACAGAGATTCCAGCTCTCACACTGGTGGACTGCTAGACTCTCAGCCTTGAAACTATGACAGAAAGTCACCTGATCGTGCAGTCCACCATTGGGTATTCTGTTACCTGCAGCCAAGTTATTCTTAAATGACACACAGCTACAGATCAAAGAGACAATGTAAGAGAGACGTGAAGTTCGACTTCACATGAGAGGTAGCACCTTCCCAAATTTCTCTTTAGAAGAGCTTTTGAGTTTTGGTCTTTTTTTCAGGAAGGAGAAGTTATGGCAATGCATGAGTCACGAGGGTGATTTATGGCGAAGTCACAAAGAACAACACCTCGGTAGCTCAATCCCTATAGAGCAGAGGTCAGTGTAACCTGCCCACAGGGGCAGCCTGTCCCACAGCCTGATTTTGTGCACAATGCAACCAGAGCAGTATGGAAAGCCAAAGCATTGACTGATGCTATCAGTCCACTAGTTCCTCAAGGCTCTTGGTCACTTGCTTATTTAAATTAAAATTAATTAATATTGAAATAAAACTTCTGTTTCTTAGTTGTTATCCAGAGTAGAAATCACTAGCCATATTTCACATGCTCAATAACTATATATGGCTAGTGGATACCATGTCGGGCAGACTTAGAACACTTTCATCATCATCCAGTGTTGCTGGACAACAATACCTTGTAAGAGGGTGTGGCAAGCTTTTTCTGTAAAGAGCCAATGGTGTAGGTTTCAGCTTTGCTGGGCAAGGAGCTCATTTTAAGATAACACATGCTTTTAACTGCCTTTAAAGCTCAAAATTAAATACTGACAACAGACTGTATGAACATGGACTTGACCATGTTCAGATCAAGCTTTCTATTTTCATTTATTTGAGAGCGAGAGCGAGGAAGAGACAGAGAGAGGAAGAGAAAGAGAATGGGCATACCAGGGTTTCCAGACACTGCAAATGAGCTCCAGATGCATGTGACCGCTTGTGCATCTGGCTAATGTGGGTCCTGGGGAATCGAGCCTCAAACTGGCGTCCTTAGGCTTCACAGGCAAGCACTTAACTGCTAAGCCATCTCTCCAGCCCCAAGCTTTCTATTTTCAAAGAGAGAGAGAGAAGAGAGAGAGAGAGAGAGAGAGAGAGAGAGAGAGAGAGAGAGAGAATATGAATGGGCATACCAGGGCCTCTGGCTATTGCAAACTAACTCCAGATGCAGCTGCCACTTTGTGCATCTGGCTTTATGTGGATACTGGGGAATTGAACCTGGGCCAGCAGGCTTTGGAAGCAAGTGCCTATAGCCACTGAGCCATCTCCCCAGCCCCCAAAATTTACTTTTGAAAGAAGATTCTGAGGAAGTGTGAGGCATGCAGATTGCCATGAGTTTGAGTTATTGTCTGGGCCACATTGTGAGTTGTAGGTCAGCCTGGGCTACAGTGTGAGATTCTGTTTCAAAAAACAAAACAAAACAAACCAAGAACAAGTAAGCAAGCAAGCAAACAACCAGTCCCTCAGACAGCAGGCTGTGAACCTGCTGGCTAACCCTGCTGTACGATGCTGGCTGTGGGACTTCCTGCACAAGACAAGACACTATATTCTAACCCTTCTACTTCAATGTCAAGGACTCTTGATATCATTCTCAAAGTTCCACGCAAACATTATCCATATATACTTAGAACAGTTGTAAAGGATTTGCATTTCTTCTTCTTCTTCTTCCTTTTTTTTTTTTTTTTTTGAGGTAGGGTCTCACTCTAACTCAGGCTGATGTGGAATTCACTCTGTATTCTCAGGCTGGCCTTGAACTCATGGCGAGATCTTCCTACCTCTGCCTCCCAAGTGCTGGGATTAAAGGCGTGCGCCACCACACCCGGCTGTACGTGTTCATTGTATTGGGAGGGGAGTTTAAGAATACTCCGACTTCAGTCTGATTTTGTAATTTTTAATTTTTTTTTTATCACTTTAGAAATTATTTCTTGTTTTTCTTGCTCAAGCTTTAGTAACGACTTGTTGATAATTAAAGAGTCCCAGTGATTCTGCTGAGGGCTTAAAACTGGCATCAAGGATCGCAGGGGATTTAATAAAATGTGCAAACGCTACTGTCCGCGCTCTGGTTTAGACCAGTCTGATACCTAAGTCTGCGGAATCACTAATGGGCTACTAAGAGACAGCCAGTGCCCAGGTCCAGAGGACAGAAGTAAATAACCTTGTGACCTTGGGCAACAGATTCACATGATCAGGCTGATTTTTCTTTATTTTTAAATGTTTTATTTATTTATTTCAGGCTGCCTTTTCTTATTCTACCATCTAGCATGTAAAAGGGTAGTGGTGTATCCAGTGGCCAAGTGATCCGAGCAGTCGCGACAGCACGCTATCTTTTTAACTAGACGATTGCGCCCTCTGCTGGACATCTTCTATATCTGCACCGTGAGCTCCCTGGGCGCCTTCCCTGCTTGTTCACATTTTTAAAATTCAGCTCAGGATCCTAAGTGTCAAGTTCTAATCTGCAGAATTCCGTTTAGGGTCAAGGAGACGCTCATGCAGGGAGCGGGTTTATAAAGTCCCTTCCCTTCTGCTATTTTATGACGAGGTAGCCACAGTCTATCATAGGATTATAATAGGGGTGGGTGGCCTCAGATATCTAAGACAATTAAACAAACATGGTACACTGTTCTCAAACACACAATCACACTGCGAGAACACAAAGGCAGGGATACTCACAGGCAGGATCTGCTCACACCAACTTTGGGACAGGTGGCTCCTGGGAAGAAAGGAAGGTAAATGGGATTGAGAAAGGATGTCTTTCAATGTACTGGCAATGTTTTTTTCATGCCCACTGATGCAAACATGAACTCCAAACTCATGCACCAGTTTATGCATCTGGCTTCACGTGGGTACTGGGAAATCCAGCCCAGGCTACAAGGGCTTATAAGCAACTGAACATCTGGCGTTTGCTTACAGGGGCTAGAGGCCTTGGCCTGCCCATTTCTCTTTCTTTCTCTCTGCCTCTTTCTCTCTCAAATAAATAAATAATTAAAAATAAGAAACCAATTACAATAGGGCAGAATATGTAACACTTGAGTGCGGTGATACAACATTATAAAATGTTTCAATGTCCTCCCATCACTTCTTTTTCTCCGGTGCTCTAGGGAATCCTGTCTTTTCTAACCATGAATGACATTTTGGTCCAGTCGCCTGGGTGTTGCTGTCACCTTGAAACATTTGCTCCTTTAAAACGCCTGAAGAAGTCCATCTAATCAAAAGAAAGCTTTGACGTCTCATTTACTTTAATAAACCTTCCCCTTCCTTGGCCAGAACCCAGCTGGTCAGTAGCCTGCAACACTGGCCCCTCTTTTCTTCTCTGCTCAGCTTGCTACTGTGTTTGTGTGCCTAATGTGGTCTGCAGGTTGCTGTGGGTGGCAAGGATAGAACAGTGGGGAAGCACCTTTCTTCATTTTAAATATATATTTTATTTTTATTTATTCATTTAAGAGAGAGAGAGAGAGAGAGAGAGAGGAGAGAGAAGAGAGAGAAGAGAATAGGCATGCCAGAGCCTCCAGCCACTGAAAACTCCAGATGCATGCATCACCTTGTGCGTCTGGCTTTACATGTGTACGGAGAAAATTAACCTGGGTCCTTAAACTTTGCAGGCAAGCACCTTAACCACTGAGCCATTTCTCCAGCCCTTAAAAAGAAATCTTATTGACAGCTTCCATTCAGTACAGACAATAATTGCCTCCCTCAACTCCCATTCTCCCCCTCTCAAATCCACCCTCCATCAAATCACCTCCCCCTTCCAATTAGTGTCTCTTTTATTTTGATGCCATTATCTTTTCCTTCAATTATAAGGGGCTTGTGTAGATAGTGTTAGGCACTGTGAGGTCATGGATATCCAGGCCATTTTGTGTCTGGAATATTGCATTGTAAGCAGTTCTACATTCTTTCTGTCACCTCTTCCTCAGTCGACCCTAAGTCTTGGAAGGTGTGACAGAGATGTCAGTGCTGAACACTCCACTGTCACTATTTTTGAGCACTATGAAGACTTCTGAGTCACCCCAGTGGTTCCCACCATCTGAAAAGAGAAGGGACGTATCTATCTTCTTGCTAGCTGAAGTCTGGCTTGGTGGTCCTGGCAGTGGGTGGTGCCATGGGATGTGGGTACACATCTGGGGCTGTTTGGAACCTCTCTCTCATAAAGGAACTTTTCCCAGAACCGTTCTTCTCCTCTTCTGATGCCATCCACACAGACCTCTCTGCTGGGTCCTGAGCTCTGGCAGGTGGGCCTCCTACATGGGGGGGGGGTGCTGTTTCCCTGGGGTGCCCTCCTGTTGTGTAAAACTTACTTCTTCATCATACATAAGAGGACAGCCCACTGTCCCTGAAGTCAGCTCTCTTCCACTGGCCATAGGGCAGCTCCAGGCATCTCTCCCTCACTTGGCCCAGCATGTGGCTGTCACTTGGCATGAGTTAGTGGGAGACCTACCACTCATAGCAACTGAGAGGGGCTCAGCACCCTGACAGTCCTCTCACAAAACAAAACAAAACAAAACAAAACAAAACAAAACAAAACAAAACAAAACAAAACAAAACAAAACAAAAACAAAACCTCTATCAGTATGGGGGAGTATTTAAGCCTTTTCTTCATATCCTGGAGAATGAAGGGTGTGACCCAGTACAGCAATCATTGCCAGTGGTCTTGTGTCTGTTTAAAGTGGGCAGGCACAGTGTTGCAGTCAGGTTTGCACTGCTGGTAGAAATCACCCGACCAAGATCAGCCTGTAGGAAAAAGAGGTCTAATTTGGCTTATAGGCTTGAGTGGGAAGCTCCATGATGGCAGGGAAAATGACGACATGAGCAGAGGATGGACATCACCCCTTGGCCAACATAAGGTGGACCATAGCTACAGGACAGTGTGCCAAGCACAAGCAAGGGGGAACTGGCTATAACACCCATAAGCCCGCCCCCAACAATACACTGCCTCCTGGATGTGTTAATTCCCAAATCTCCATTAGCTGGGAGTATAGCATGCAGAACACTTAAGTTTATGGGAGACACCTGAGTCAAACCACCACATACAGCATTTTTGTTTTATCTCTGGGGCAAGTGTCTGTGCCTCTGTACCTTTGCAGACATGGCCTTGGGAATGGGAGCTTTCTGTCCAGAACTCCATGTCTGTAATTGCAGCCATAGGCACGTGTGTCTTTGCTCCTCAGAGCTTCCTCCCCCCTCTCCCCCGGGGACTGCCTTCGGTAAGTCAGCCTTCCAAGACTAGGGATACATTTGTAAAGTTTGGCCCTTGAGTATGTCATGCTTGGCTGTGTAGCACAATTTTTCATATTATTGTGAAGCTGTTCCAATGCACTACTTAGTACTCAACTAAGTGATAAGAGTGAGATCCAGTGAGGTGAAGCCATTGGCCCCAAGTCACACATGCAGAATTAGGGTCCAACCCCCTAGACACCCAGCCTGGACCACCTTGCCGTGAAATCTGTTATATCATCTTCCCAGGGCATAGAAGTATGGTGGTCAGTTTGCTTTGAGTTTACGTGCATGTGAGCTTAAAAATATTCTTAGCTTAATGAAAATCATTAAGCCATTGGAAGTATTTTTCAAGGACATCAAATTAGAAGAAGTAACTGTCTGGGGCTTGGTGGTAGCCAGGGTCTTCATTATTTTTGAGGGAATAGCACTATATTTCCACGCAGACACTGATCACTGGTGCACACAGCGCTTTGAGTTGCTGTGAAACCAGGCATACTGTTCCAATTAGCCGATGATTTTTGGTTCTATTTTTGTAAGAAGCAAATATGTGAAAATCAGGACCCGACACTGAGCTCATTAGCTACATTATCGTGGCCTTGAAAGTTTAGCCCTCTTCTTTCTTCCTGGAATTCTTACCACATGTCCTTGTATTCATTTGTTCACCCATCTAGCACATATCGAGGGTCTGGCATGCTTGTCTTGCTCGTCTCTGATAACCTTGTCCTGACGTACTTCCTTCAAGGTGTCAGTTAACTTGATCAAATTATTTCTGGTCACTTTGCACTATCACTCTGCTGACAGGAGATGGCTTCAAGTTGCTAGGGACTGTTTTAGGGTCAAGCATAAGAAAGAGTCTAAATTATTTATTTATGAGAGAGACAGAGAGAGAGAGAGAGAGAGAGAGAGAGAGGGAGGGAGGGAGGGAGGGAGGGAGGGAGGGAGGGAGGGAGGGAGGGAGGGAGGGAGAATGGGTACACCAGGGCCTCTAGCCATTCCAAATAAACTCCAGATGCACGTGCCACCTTGTACATCTGGCTCTACATGGGCACTAGGGAATAGAACTTGGGTCATTTGGCTTTGCAGGCAAGAGCCTTAACCACTAAGCCATCAATCTCTCCAGCCCAAAGTGCAGTATGTTTTTATTAAGTAGTGGGATTAGATCAGGGCTCACCCTGCCCCCCCTCCTAAGGTTTAGTTCTGTCTACTTGCTTCGATTTCCATTCTGACCCACCACGTGCACGCTCCTGCTTGTAATCAGGTGTGTCTGGCAGAGAGGAGATGAGAATAACTCCTGGCTAAGAGTGCCTGGTACGTGTGCTTGCTCTCATGTATGCAGTCACATAAAGCCCAGAGTTACGGTTTACAAGTGAGAATATGTACAGACATCTCTTTAATGAATCTTCGGGGAGGAAATTTAGAACACCTCAGATTGGACCCATGCTTTCAAACACCATTTTTAGCATGACAGTTATTTAAGGAAAACATTCTGTGACTTGAAGTATATACTGCAAGGTAGTTATAGATAAAGATGGAATGATTCTTTGACTTAGAGAAATATTTGAATTATCTATCTCTTGTTATTACAAACCTGTGGAATGCATGTGAGTATTCAAGGGGTAGAGGGTTACAGGAAGAGTGTGGGATTGGGGAAAGTATAGCTGCTTTTTAAAAATTATTATTTATTTGAGAGCAACAGACAGAGAGGGGGAGAGAGAGAGAGCGCACCAGGGCCTCCAGCCACTGCAAACAAACTCCAGATGCATGCACCACTTTGTGCACCTGGATTATATTATGTGGGTCCTGGGGAACTGAGCCTTGAACCAGGGTCATTAGGCTTCACAAGCAAGCACTTAACCACTGAACCATCTCTCTGGCCCAGCAAGCTGCTTTTTGCAGCTCATCCCCCAACAACTGTCCCTGCAGTGAGGTCACAGTGGAGCAAGGAGAGGTTCTCAGTGTTCATCCTCACAGGTTCAATTTTATCGCTGTTGAACGCAAGAGCCCTCCCCTTCCCTTCTCCCCTTCCTTCCTCTTCTTTCCCCTCCCTCCCTGCCCTCCCTTTCTCTCTCCCCACATTCGCATTCCCCCCTTCCCTTCTTCTTCCTTCTCAGCTCCTTCCCTCCTCTCCCCTCTTTAACCCTTTCCACGCCTCCTAGCCTCTCTTTCTCTTCTCTTTCCTTCCCTATCCTTTCCCCTTCTTTCCTCCCTTCCCCTCCCCTTCCCCTCTCTTCCTTTCCCCTCCCCTCTGTACATGGAACTCCAAGAGTACAGTTTGGCTGAAAATAAGTTTGAACAATTCTGGCCTAGGTAACTAATTAGTAATGGTAATTGTAACCAGGGTGTTTTTTTTTCTTGGTTGTTACCAAAATTACCATGATGTTCATCGACTCTCCTTCCTCTAATCTGCTCGAAGACCATTATCCTTGTGTTGACGGAACTCTAGATGTCTACCTGGACCACACTGCTGCTGCTCACGTGTTCTGTGGTGTTCTTGCTGAGATTCCGAAGATGTTTGCCTGAGCGAGGGATGGAAGCTGTGCTCTCAGTGGGAGGAGTGAACTTCTCATTGAGGCAGTGCTCCTCTTACATGCTCACACACTCACCCCTCTTACATGCTCACCCACTCACCCCTCTTACATGCTCACCCACTCACCCCTCTTACATGCTCACCCACTCACACCTCTTTGACTTGTCTCTGGAACACAGATGTGAATGGCATTTGCTTTCCTTAATAGTCATCTAACATCCCCTTGTCTAGACCCATTGAACTTTAATCAATCATTTTCTTTTTTCAAAAATTTTTATTTTTATTTATTTATTTGAGAGTGACAGACAGAGAGAGAGAGAGAGAAAGAGGCAGATGGGTGGGGGGAGAGAATGGGCACGCCACGGCTTCCAGCCACTGCAAATGAACTCTAGACATGTGCGCTCCCTTGTGTATCTGGCTAACATGGGTCCTGGGGAATTGAGCCTTGAACCGGGGTCCTTAGGCTTTACAGGCAAGAGCTTAACCACTAAGCCATCTCTCCAGCCCTAGTCAATCATTTTCTTATTACTATATATTAACTCCCAGATTAAAAATATTTTGCCTGGGGCTGGAGAGATGGCATAGCGGTTAAGCGCTTGCCTATGAAGCCAAAGGACCACGGTTCAAGGCTCAATTCCCCAGGACCCATGTTAGCCAGATGCACAAGGGGGCGCACGCATCTGGAGTTCGTTTGCAGGGCTGAAGCCCTGGCATGCCCATTCTCTCTCTCTCTCTCTCTCTCTCTCTCTCTCTATCTGCCTCTTTCTCACTCTGTCTGTCACTCTCAAGTAAATAAAAGTAGCAAAAAATTTTTTTTAAAAAAATATTTTACCTGTATTATAACAGGTTATACTTTTTTATCCCATTTTCTCTGCCCCTCCTCAGTGAGGTTGTGGTATTCTCTGTGGGGTTATGAAGGCTTCAGTCAGTCTGTGTGGTGGGGGGGGGGAGCACCCTGCCTCAGAGTGTCCCTACCCACTCTGTAGTTCTTAACGTCTCTCCACCTCCCCTTCCACAGTGTTCCCTGAGCTGTGGCAGGGCTGTTGGCAGTCTGGTTCAGTGCTGAGTCCTCTGTAGCCTCTGGATTTCTGCTTTGTTGGGTTTTGATTGATTACCTTGTGCCTCGCCATCTCCCGGGAGCTGGGTTTAAGGCTAGCGGAAAGAGCGTGTTCATGTCGCTGCTTCCTCTGCCATTTCTCCTGGGTCCTGGCAGATGTGGTAGAGGTGGCACATCATGGTGGGCAGTTGGATATCTTCTTGTTTATCTAATGGATCTTGGTTCTCCTCCACTTTCTCTGCCATCTATAAAATAAAGCAGATTCTCCAACCACGAGCGAGAGCAGCTTGGGAGTATGCAAAGTTATTTGAGAGACTATTTGGTGTGCAAGCCCACTCTTCTTCTTCAAAGAGCAGAGGGGGATTCTCCCTGAAGTCTTTGCAACTCCCAGGGTTTTGATCACTAAAATAAACCTCGTAATGTACACTGCAATACACATATTAGTACTTCTGTTTTTGTAGCATTGGAATCTCTCAAGTGGATTTGCTGGAGAGAAGGTATTATGCATCCTAGTAGACAGTCCTAGTTGCTTTGCAAATGCGTAGCTGCATGCCTCACTCCTACCCATGGGGCCAGGACACTGTCGTGCCTGAACCACCAGCATAGAATCTAGCACTTTCAAATTTCTTTTTGCCAATCAGGCAGAACTATATTTTCTCTTGTTGGTTTCTCTTGTTTTCTCATTTTTAGTCTTAAAGAACTTTCCTGGGCTTGGAAAAGTCTGTTGTTGTAGTGGTTTGAATTGGGTTTCCCTCATAAACTTATGTGTTCTGAATGCATGGTTCCCAGCTGATGGCAATTTGGGAGGTGAAGCCTTTCTGGAGGAGGTGGGTTGTTGGGAGCAGGCTTAGGGTTGTCATAGCCAGCTCCCCTTTGCTAGAATTTGGCTCACTTTCCTGATGCTGTTTTCCACCTGCTGTGGTAGAGGTGATGTCCAGCCTCTGTTCATGTCATGCTTTCCTCTAACATCATGGAATGTCCCCTTGAGTCTGTAAGCCAACACAAACAACCTGCTTTTGGTCAGGTACTTTGTTCCAGTAACAAGAGGTAACTACAACAGAAAATTAATACCAGAAGTGGGGTCATTGTTGTTAGAAACTGACTGTTGCTTTTGACCTTTTGGAAACAGCATTCCCCAGTTCAGCTGCAAATGTTTGCAAGATTACAACATTTGATATTGGGCCAGCTGCTGTGCATTGGGACAGCAGAAAGAATGCTGACTTGGGCTGGAGAGATGGCTCAGCAGTTAAAGGCACTTGCTTGCAACTTGTTGGCTGAGGTTTGATTCCCAGATGTGCAAAATGGCTTATGCATCTAAAGTTTGTTTGCAAATACAGGAGTCCCTAGTGTGCTCATTCATTCTCTCTCTTTTTTTCATGTAAATTATATATATATATATATATTAAAGAATGCGAACTCTTTTTAAAGTAGGGGGCTGAATGCTGAAGGAGTTGTCCTGCTCTTCAAGGTTGGCTCTGTTCTCCCTTGTATTGACAAGCTGGTAACTCACCCGGCATTTATGGGAATATAACAAATTCAGAAAAGAGGGGGTCATTGGATTTGCAATATGGTTTGTCTTTTTGGAAATGGCCACTGGGTAATGTGATGTAGGGTTCTCTGTATGGAGGCCTGATGGAGCTATGAGGAAAAACTGTCATGTTTGTTTTACAGCTCACGGTTAAGAGATCTTGGACTATGGGGATGCTTGAACAGTACTGGGATTGAAGCAACATTATAACTTTATTTTTATTTGTATTTATTTATATGCAAGCAGAGAGAAAGAAGAGAGAGAGAGAGAGAATAAAGATAGAGAGAGTTGGTTATGCCATGGCCTTCAGCTGTTGCAAGTGGACTCCAGATGCATGTGCCACTGTGTATCTGTCTTTACATGGGCACTAGGGAATCAAACTTGAGTTGTTAGGCTTTGCAGGCAAGCATTTTACCTGATAAGCCATCTCTTCAGCCCTAAGCTTTGGAACTTTTAAAGTTGGACTGAAATCATTGCGTTTTATATCATGGATGATCATCTGTTTATGGGGGCTAGGAGCAGAATGTGGTGGTTTGAATAAATTGTCCCCGTAAACTCATGTGTTTTGAATGCTTGGTCCCCAGTTGATGGAATTTTGGGAATTGGTGCCTTGCTGGAGGAGGTTTGTTGTTGGGAGAGGACTTAGGAGTGTGATAGTCAGCTCCTTCTTGCCAGAGCTCAGAGCACTCTTCTGCTGTCTCTACCTACTGTGTGGCAGAGGTGAGGTCCAGACTCCGCTCAGGCCATACTTTCCCCTGCCATCATGGAGCTTCCCTCAAGACTAGAGACAAGAAGGTAACTGCAAGACCTGGGCTGCTGCTTATAAGCCGAGCCTTGGGACATAGATAGACCTGTTTTAAATCCTGACTTTACCAGTTCCTAGCTTTGTGGTCTGGGGAAACCTCATTAATTTTTTCATTCTTAGTTTTACCATCTGTGAAAGTATTGTGATTATTAAATAAAATAACATGTTTAAACTTAAAATATGCCAGATGTGGTGGCACATGCCTTCAATCCCAGCACTCAGGACACAGAGGTAGGAGGATCATCGTGAGTTCAAGCCCAGCCTGAGAGTACATAGTGAATTTCAGGTCCACCTGGACTAGTGTGAGACCCTACCTCAAACCCCCATCCCCCAAAACAACTTTATGATAATCTCTCACAGCTAAGAAAACTTAACCGGCATGGTTATTATCTAATTAATACATTGTATCAGGGATGACTCCAGACAGAATTACAGAGTCATTATCTTATTACTGTTCTTCATCACCTACTGGTAATTACTAAGTGATTAACTAAGCTTAGGGCTGGAGAGATGGCTTAGTGGTTAAGGCACTTGCCTGTGAAGCCTAAGGACCCATGGTCGACTCTCCAGACCCCACAATAGCCAGATGCACAGAGGTGAGGCAAGCACAGGGTCTCACATGCCCACTAGGTGGCGCAAGAGCCTAGAGTTTGATTACAGTGGCTGAGGCCCTGGTGGCCCATTCTCTCTCTAAAATAAAAAATAGAGCCGGGCGTGGTGGCGCACACCTTTAATCCCAGCACTCGGGAGGCAGAGGTAGGAGGATTGCCATGAGTTCAAGGTCACCCTGAGATGACAGAGTTAATTCCAGGTCAGCTTGGACCAGAGTGAGACCCTACCTTGAAAAACCAAAAAAAAAAAGAAAAAAAACAAAACATAAAATAAAAAATAAAAATAAAAAGCCAAGTTTAATTGAATTACCAATGTATTTTATATCTGTATTTAAAATTTATGCTAATTATACACTACTGGGTTTTATTTTGCCATTTCCATACATGTGTGGCACTTTTGTCATATTCACCCTTCTAATTATTCTTCATTATCCTCTCTCCTAATTTCTTTGCCTCACCTAGTAGTCTTTCTATTGCTTTCTAGGCTTTTCTAAAAAATTTTAGATTTCACTTGTAAAAGAAAACATGTGATACTTGCCTTTCTGTATCTCTGTATCTGGCTTATTTTATTATGCTTAACTTTAGTTTCACCAATTTTCCTACAAGTTTCATGGCTTTGTTTTTGATGGCTGAGTAATATGTCATTATATACGTATATATTTTACATTTTATTTATTCATTAATTTGTTGATGGGGACCCGGGATGATTCCATAACATGGAGATTGTGAATAGTGCCATAAAAACATGGATATAAGCTGGGCACGGTGGCATACGCCTTTAATCCCAGCACTTGGGAAGCAGAGGTAAAAGGATCGCTGTGAGTTCAAGGCCACCCTGAGACTACATAGTGAATCCCAGGTCAGCCTGGGGTAGAGCAAGACCCTACCTCAAAAACAAAACAAAAAAGGTTGCATATATATATATATATATATATATATATACTTTTGATAGAGTTTATTTATTTAGTTTTTAATTTGTCTAAGCATAGAATCTTATTATTTGTTAGTAGAGATAATTTGACTTCCTCCTTTCTTGTTTGTTCCCTTTTTTTTTTTGAGGCATGGTCTTATTCTATTCTAGGCTTACCTAGGACTCACCCTGTAGTCCCAGGCTGGCCTTGAACTCACAGCAATCTTCCTATGTCTGCCTCTCAAGTACTGGGGTAAAAGGTGTGCACCATGATGTCCAGCCATTTGCTCCTTTCTTTCTGTCTTTTTTGAATCATATATATATATATATATGATTCTCTCTCTCTCTCTCTCTTCTTCTTTTTTGTGTGTATTATATGCACCTGTGTGTGTCTCATGCACATGTGTGTGTTGGACAGAGGAAGATATTGGGTGTTTTGGTTAGACTGGATGACCAGGGAGCTCCAGCTATCCTCCTCTCTTCCTTTGAGAAGTATCTGTTTAGAACATTTGCCCATTTATTGATATGATTAATTATTCTTTGGCTTTAATTATATTTTTTTTTTTGAGGTAGGGTCTCACTCTAGCTAAGGCTGACCTGGAATTCACTATGTAGTCTCAGGGTGGCCTCGAACTCACAGCAATCTTCCTACCTCTGCCTACAGAGTGCTGGAATTAAAGGCATGTGCCACCATGCCTGGCTTGGATTTAATTTTTTTTTAAAGTGTATTTCTTTATTTGCAAGCAGAGAGATAGAGAAGAAAGACAGAGAGAAAATGGGTGTGCCAGGGTCTCCAACAATTGCAAATGAACTCTTGTTGCATGGGTCACTTTGTGCGTTCGGCTTTATGTGGGTGTTGGGGAATCAAACCTACATCATTAGGCTTTGCAGGCAAATGCCTTAATCGCTAAGCTGTCTCTCCAGCTCATATTCTTTGTTATTTGTAAAAATATATTCTGGATATATTTTCGGTGGTAAATGGCTGGCAATGTCTCTTCGTTGGGTTGGCTCTTTTGCTGCACAGAAGCTTATCCATTTAGTGTAATCCTACACACTAATTTTGTCTTTTATTTTCTGAGGCATGGGGATCATATTCAGGAAACTTTTGCCTTTGGCAATATCATGGAGCAGTTCCCTTATGTTTTTCTTTAGTACAAGTTTTGTGGGTTATGTTCAGATCTTTGACTCATTTTGAGTTGATATTTGTGTAGGGTGGGAGCTAAGGATCTACTTTCAATATTCTATATATTTCTCTAGCATCTCTTGTTTAAAAAGGCTTTCTTTTTCTTCAATGTATGTTTTTGACATTCCTGCTGAGAACCGGTTGATAATAAATGTGTGGGTTTATTTCTATTCCACTGGTGTGCTTTGGGATTGGCACCATGCAGTTACTGTTACTAAGGTTATATGTAATGAAAACATGAAATCAGGTGTTGTGATACATCCAGCATTGCTCCTTTTACTCACAACTACTTCGGATATGTTGGGGTCTTTTTTGCTTTATTATGGATTTTAAGATTGTTTCTTCTAGTTCCCTTGTTTTTTTTTGGTCTTTTTATGATTTTGTCTTTTTTTTTTTTTTTTTTTTTTTTCAGTGCTGAGGACCGAACCCAGGGCCTTGCGCTTGCTAGGCAAGCGCTCATCCACTGAGCTAAATCCCCAACCCCAAGATTGTTTCTTCTATTTCCAGGGAAAATGTCATTGGAATTTTGATAAGGATTGCACTGAATCTGTAGATCACGTTCAGTAGTATTACTGAAACCCACTATTAATTCTGCTGAGCCATGAAGAAGGGATGTTTTTACATCTTCTAATGTCTTCTTTAGTTTCTTTTTTTTTCATTTTTATTTATTTATTTGAGAGTGACAGAGAGAGAAAGAGGCAGACAAGGAGAGAAAGAGAGAGAGAATGGGTGCGCTAGGGCCTCCAGCCACTGCGAATGAACTCCAGATGCGTGCGCTCCCTTGTGCATCTGGCTAACGTGGGACCTGGAAAATGGAGCCTCGAACCGGGGTCCTTAGGCTTCACAGGCAAGGGCTTAACTGCTAAGCCATCTCCCCAGCCCTTCTTTAGTTTCTTTCTTCAGTGCTTGATAATTTTCATCACAGAGGTCTTTTGCCTCTTGGTTAAGTACATGCATAGGGTCTTCCTTTCTTCCCTCCCTCCCTCCCTCCTTTCTCTGTCTCTGTCTCTCTCTCTCTCTCTCTCTCTTTCTTTCATTGAGACTATTGTGAATAGGATTGTTTTTTCTCTCTTTTTTTTCCCCTCAGTGATCTCAGTGTTAGTGAATAGGAGAGTTACTGAGTTTTTTATGTTATTTTGTGTCTCGCATCATTGCTGACTTTATCAACGACTTTTGATAGAGTTTATTTATTTAGTTTTTAATTTTTCTAAGCATAGAATCTTATCATTTGTTAGTAGAGATAATTTGACTTCCTCCTTTCTTGTTTGTTTCCCCCCCACCTTTTTTTTTGGAGGCATGGTCTTATTCTATTCTAGGCTTACCTAGAACTCACCCCGTAGTCCCAGGCTGGCCTTGAACTCACAGCAATCCTCCTATGTCTGCCTCCCAAGTACGGGGGTAAAAGGTGTACACCATGATGTCCAGCCATTTGTTACTTTCTTTCTGTCTTTTTTGTTGTTGTTTGTTTGTTTGAGGTAGTGTCTCACTCTAGACCATGCTGACCTGGAATTCACTCTGTATTCTCAGGGTGGCCTGAAACTCATAGTGATCCTCCTACTTCTGCCTCCCAAGTGTTGGGATTACAGGTGTGAGCCACCAAGCCCAGTGTGTTCCTTTGATTTCTTCCTATTGCCTGATTTCTCTGGCTAAAATGTTAATTGCTATGTTGAACAAGAGCATCAAGAGTGGGTACCCTTGTCTTGTTTCTGATTTTAGGAGCAATTAGAGCCTTTCTTCATTCAATATGACATTGATTATGAGCTGGTCACATACAGCCTTTATTATGTTGTGACATGGTCTTTCTACGCCTAGTTTATTTAAGGCTTTTATCATGAATAGATGTGGAGTTTTTATCAAAAGCTGTTCTACATCTATTGAAATGATTGTGTAGTTTTTATACCTGATTCGACTTATAGTCCATAGTGTATATATTAATTTACATATGTTGAAAGATCTTTGCATCCTTGAATAAAACGAACTTGATCATGGTATATGGTATTGCGTGTGTGTGTGTTCCCACACCACATGTGGAGGCCAGAGTTGACCTCAGGTGTCTTCCTCAATTTCTCTCCACCTTATTTATTGAGACATGATCTCTGACTGAACACAGAGCTCACCAACTCAGTGAGTCTACTTAGCCAGATGGGCCCACCCAGAGGGTCATGTCTTTGTCTCCTGAGTGCTACCATGCTTGAGATTTACATGACCGTGGATATCTGAACTCAGGGCCTCACATCTGCACAGCAACCACTTTGCTAACATCTCCCTAGGAGGTTGGCTTTGACCCCACAGGCCTCAGGGGAAGCTCCTTAATAGTGGCTGAATAGTGGGTCCAGAAGGTTCATGGAGAACCCTTCCAAAAGAGTTCAACTGTTTGTTTGTTTTTTTTTTTGGTTTTTCGAGTTAGGGTCTCACTCTGGCTCAGGCTGACCAGGAATTCACTATGTCTCAGGGTGGCCTCGAACTCTCGGCGATCCTCCTACCTCTGCCTCCCGAGTGCTGGGATTAAAGGCGTGCGCCACCACGCCCGGCTTCAACTGTTTTTTAACTAATACATTTCAAATAGTTTAAAAGGGACTCAGTATATTGTCTATACTTAAGACATTGCCTTTTAAAATTTTTATTATTTTTATTTAAAAAATTTTTGCTCATTTTTATTTATTTGAGAGTAACAGAGAGAAAAAGAGGCGGAGAGAGAGGGAGAGAGAGAGAGAGAGAGAGAGAGAGAGAGAGAGAGAGGGAGAATGGGCGCACCAGGGCTTCCAGCCACTGCAAACGAACTCCAGACGCGTGCGCCCCCTTGTGCATCTGGCTAACGTGGGTCCTGGGGAATTGAGCCTCGAACTGGAGTCCTTAGGCTTCACAGGCAAGTGTTTAACCACTAAGCAATCTCTCCAGCCCTTAAAGTTTTTATTTTTATTTATTTATCTGAGAGAGAGAAATAGGCAAAGAGAGGGAGAAAGAGAAAGAACTGGTGCACCAGGGCCTCTTGCCACTGCAAATGACCTCCAGATACATGTGCCACCTTGTGCATCTGGCTTACATGGGTCCTGGGGAATCAAACCTGGGTCCTTTGGCTTTGCAGGCAAGTGCTTTAACTGCTAAACCATCTCTCCAGTCCAAGACATTACTTAACAATGTTTTTTAAACAGAAGGAAACAGAGGAGAAAAATTCTCATGAGCTCCCCAAACTTTTATTTTCTTTAATGACTCCATAAGTCTCCTATATTCATGTCCAATTAAATAAAAAATAGCAGGCAGCTGTTGTCAGAAATGGTCAGATTGCTTTTATTAAGTGGCCACTTTTATGCCTTTTCTTTTGGCTGCCAAACATAAATTTAATAGCATCAAGTATACTCAAACAGCAAAAGAAGGTAAATAAAAATTTTCAATAGATGTTAAGTTTAGACAAGTAGAATATAAAAGCATCATGCCCGCTCTGTTTATCCAGAGGTTCTGGGGACTCAGAGAAAATTTTATTAAAATTCTGATAAAGGTAAAAGTGTGCTGTGGTATTGTAAATGTGCCAGTGCTTTATCAAGAACCAAATAAAAAATGGAAAATATTAACGTCATATGACTTCATATATATGAAAGATAAGTGAATTTGAATTAAATAAAAGAACCAAATGATGGGGCTGGGGAGATGGGTCCGTGATTAAGAGCACTTGCTGTGGAAGCTTGAGGGTCTTCGAGAACCCGACTTCTATCCCAGGACCCACTTAAAAAGCTGGATGTCATAAGCTGGGCGTGGTGGTGCACGCCTTTAATCCCAGCACTCGGGAGGCAGAGGTAGGAGGATCGCCGTGAGTTCAAGGCCACCCTGAGACTACAGAGTTAATTCCAGGTCAGCCTGGACCAGAGTGAGACCCTACCTCGAAAAACAAAACAAAACAAAACAAAACAAAACAAAACAAAACAAAACAAAAAGCTGGATGTCATAGATTAGTACTTCTGTACCCTTTGGTCAGAGAAACCTCGTTTTGAAGATGGCAGTGACTAATGGGGCAGTGACTCAAAACTCAAAGTGGAGAGGAGTTACAGCTGAATGCTCAGCACTTAGTGGTATATCTCTATTGTGCCCTCCAAGGCTCACGGCCGAGGAGATAGAAAGAATTTAAGAGGCAGAGGATGGGGAGGAGTGCTTTGGAAGGCTGGACATGAAGTGGCCAATGCGTTCATGACCTCATGATGTCTGTCATTACCTGTGTAAGACCCATAGTAATGGGTTCACTAACATTCTGTCACAGATGACAAAAGTGGGCAAAATGACACTAAAATAGAAGAGGGACTAGCAGGAAAGAAAGAAACTGTTAAATGGAAGGGATGGGGGAAATGTGAGACAAAAGAAGGTAATGGGAAAGAATCGTGATCAAAATACGTTATGCACACATATAAAAATTGTTAAGAAATAATTTTAAAAATGCTTGGTGTGGTCGTGAATGCCTATAATTTCAGTGCTGGCCAGAGGTGGGGCAGGAGAATTTCTGAGGCTTACTAAAAATGTAAAAATCCCTAAAAATGTAGCAGCTACAGGTTCAATGAGAGACCCAGTCTGAAGGAGAGCTATGTGTAAGAGTGATGGAGGACACTTAACAATCCCCCCCTGGCCTCCACATGTGTGTACATGGGCACACACCTGTATATGCTACACACACACACACACACACACACACACACACACACACACCACACCACACCAAACATACTACACACATGCCAAAGAAGAGCCAGGAAATTTGTGCTAAACATACATACACTTATGGTGCCTGTAAAAGCCACTTTCTGAGGGAAATGGAGGGGGGAAGAATATCCTCTGTTTGAAATGACATAATACCTCTTTTGTCCTTCAAGTAAAAAAAAAAAAAAGCTATTCTTTTTCAGGGCTTTTCAGGATTAAAGTACAATACATGCAGTCTCTTCAACATCTCCAAAAATAAAAATGTCCTTGAGGGGACTGGAGTGATGGCTCAGCAGTTACAGGTGCTTGTGAAGCCTGATGGCTGGGGTTTGATTCCCTGGTGCCTACATAAAGCCATGTACAAAATGCCACATGCATCTGGTGTTTGTTAGCAGTGACAGGAGACCCTAGCATACCCTATCCCTCTCTTTCTCATACTCTCTCCATCTGCTTGCAAGAAATAAATATTAAGAAAAAATGCCCTTGAGGAGAAAGGCAAGTGGAAGAATCTCTGGCAGATGAAGGTGCAGAGATGACTTCTCCCCAAAGGGCTGAGCATCACGGGTACAGTGGGACCATCTTTGGTGGGTGCCTGACCCGAGGGTGAACATCACAGTGGCTTCCCCAAATTCTCAACACGTTAGGAGAGGCAGCAGAACTAAGTCTAATGAACATTAGAGAAGAAAGATTGATGGAGAGATAGTAGATATGAAAAGCTCATAAACAAACAAATAAAATACAGACCAAAAATTTATACACAACAAAACTGACAAATATTTAAAAAATTTAGAATTTCTGTGTTGGTGGTGTCTAATGGATTTTTATAGTTTATGTGTGTTCTATTTCTTTATTTTTAAAAAACAAAAACCCATCACTCTAGGGTGGCAGAAATCCAGGCCAAGTTAAAAAATTATTTATTCATTTATCTATCTATTATTTGTTTATTAGAGAGAGAGAATGGGCATGCCAGGGCCTCTTGCCGCTGCAAACAAACTCTAGATGCATCTATCATTATTATGTGGGTACTGGGTAATCAAACTTGGGCCACCAGCCTCTGAAAGCAAACACTTTTGATGGATGAGTCCTCTCTCCAGCCCTTGTTACTTTCTTTTCCCTTATCAGTGATAGGAATAACATTCATTTTCTGTCCTATGTGTATTTTATTTATTTATTTATTTAGCATGCCAGGGCCTCTAGCCACTGCAAATGAACTCCAGATGCATGTATCATCATGTGTATCTGGCTTACATGGGTTCTGGGGAAATCAAACCTGGATCTTTAGGTTTCATAGGCAAACACCTTAACTGATAAACCATCTCTCCAGTCCCTGATGTGTATTTCTTTTTTTAAAAAGTTTTTAATTAATTAATTTATTTATTTGAGGGGGAGAGAGAGAGAGAGAGAGAGAGAGAGAGAGAGAGAGAGAGAATGGGTGCACCAGGGCCTCCAGCCACTGCAAACGAACTCCAGATGCGTGCGCCCTCTTGTGCATCTGGCTAATGTGGGTCCTGGGGAATCCAGCCTCGAACCTGGGTCCTTAGGCTTCACAGGCAAGTGCTTAACCACTAAGCCATCTCTCCAGCCTGTGTATTTCTTTTTTATTTTCATTTATCTATTTTTTGATGTGTAATTTATTTATTTATTTATTTATTTTGCTTTTTCATAAGTGCAACTTTTTAATAAAAATTTACATCTAGATAAGATAAACAATTTTCAGATTTTTGAAACTTTAATAAGATTTTAAAAACATGACTTTGAACTGAAAAAACATACACATTTTGCACACAAATATTGTAATATGAATCAACTCCAACTCCATTTGAAAACATGTGAATCAAATTACAGTTTTAGAAGTTAGTAATTCACATTTAAGCAAGTTAGCGCCTTGCTGAATTCATTGTAAAAAAGAGACTTAGTGCATATTGTAACGGTACATTGTAATTTTGTACCATTTTGTTGTTTTTTTCACCTTATTACAAGATTAAGTTCTTGAAAGTTGGTAGATAGCGGCTAACTTTCTATGACATGTGAAATTTCCAATGGTAACAGTTACATTTTGTAACACTTTCTATAGATTTCTTTTCTATCATAAAATTTTAAAAGCAATTATTGTAAGGATTGCATCAACGTCAATTTAGCAGAGGAAGATCAAACTATATTGAAACTGCTTGCATACAAAATATATTGCACTATAACCAAACAAATGTCAACATAAAATCCAATCTGTTGTCGCTAATATGTACAGAGAATATTGCCCAAGAGCAGTTACATTACAAGGTCATTCTACCTTGGTTAATTATCTACAGTATTTTTAAACCGAACAGCTTACAGATGATGTGTGCAAGGTACCAATTTCTGTTTTCAAATACTATACATTCCCAGAATAAATAACTAGAAATCAACAGCAATGTTTGGCAATACTTTGTAAAAGACTTCTTAATATTTGTGAAATCATGTGCAGTTTGTTGCCATTTTCTATGCTTATTTGTATGCAAGGAAAAGTAACTGTAAAATGAAAATTCAAAGAAACAAACTCACAAGGTACAGCTGAGGCAGAACTTCGGTCTGTACTGCTCTGTACAGATTCAGTGGCACCCCTACTCTGAGTTATTTTTTAAGAAAAATATAACATCTTAGAGTGAAGGTCCTTCACATATTTTTCTTTAGTAAATTTCGTTCATAAGAAGAAAAAAAAAATCAAAAACAAAACCCAACACATCGAAAAAAAAAAGAAAGTATTGTTAACTAATCCTAGTCTGCTTTTCAATTATGCTTATACATTAGACTTGAAATTTCAAAGTTTGCAAAACATTTAACCTGCTTCCAATGTTTCTTAGACAAAGTACCTGTACTTCACAGGGTTATTAAGTGTTTATGAAAAATGACCTTCATATCTCCCCCTGCAAAAAAAAACTTGGACATAAAATATGCAAAACTTCATAAAAATTTGGGAGGGCAAAATAAGAAGGCTCTAAATTAAAATTGGTCATCAGGCCAAAGAGCAGGCATGTCCTACTGACTTTCGACCAGGGAGACTTGCGACCAGCTGAAAACATTTTAGCCTCTCTCAAATGAAAAGATAGTTATTTCTTCTCCTGTCTCTACAGAAAAGTTACATATCCCTTCCAATAACACTATGTTATACTTCAGTGCAATAAAATAGGAATGAAAAATGAGTCCTATTCTTTATACTGCCTAACCTGATGTTTATGTGAGGAACAAATATGGGAAGCATGCATTCTTCTAGAAAGTACTATTGTCTGACAGGGTTTGCTACATCTTGAACATTTAGTGTTTCCAACTTATCTTCCCTGAACTCTGCATCCAATATAATATTCCTACCTGCCAAGATATAAAAAAGGCACAGATCATACAACTTTTTTTTTGTTTTTTTTTTGCTAATGAAAATGACAAATGTCACATCACACATGTTTCAGGATCCACCAAAATACTAGAAAAGTGGACCAAAATGTAAACTGACACAGGACGTGAAATGGCACAGCATTTCATGGAAATTCCTAAATTCCTACATGGGATTGAAGACCGAAGAATGGTATGATTACCACAAATGTCATTCAGAAACACTGAAATGTACTGGCGAGTTATCACCCACTGCAGGAAAATTGTACAAATTAATAAAGAACAACACTGCTCAGTACTTTAAAAAATAAAAGTAAAATCCTGCCCTGAAGTGCTAAGTGTACTTAAAAGCAATGTTTCAAATTTCATGATCTTTTTGTGCAAATCTGAAATGTTGCTTATGGCCAATACCAAAAAATAAAATTCATTGCAGAATTTGTGTTCATTTCATGCCCTGTGCCATCTTGCCTACTATTTGTCTTTGGCCTAACAAAGTTTTCTAACGTGGAATAAGAATCATGGAAATGGTATAGAAAATGTAACTTCAGAACGATGCAGTTTAGGGCACTCCATTCACGAGTGGTTGCTGACCATCCATGCTCTCTGGCTTGTCTTTCTTCTGGGTGCGATCTTTCCCCGTGCGCAGTCGGTTACCTTCACTGGAGGCATTCTGAAGGGATCCATCAGCTGTTCTTCCTTTAGCCACTCTTGGATTACGTGGACGATTATCTGTTCGGGAGTGATCGTCATTTCCTTTGAAGCCTCCTCCTCGTCCTCTTCCTCCCTGTCCTCTTCCTCCCCCTCCACGCCGCCCACTGTCTCCTCTGCGCAGGAAACTCTCCCTCTCTTCCTCTGTTGGAGCTAATGACCAATCACTGAGTTCGTCTCTGTGGTCAGATTCTGTTTCAGAAGCATTTGATGCTTCAGAATTAGTTCCTGAAGTATATCCAGGACCGCGTCTGCCGTGCCCCCTATTTCTGTAAGGTCTACTACCTCGACCCATTCCTTGACCATCATCAGTCACATAGCCTTTCTCCTTATCTGTACGGTTTGGTGGTGGTCTAGAACTAGCTCCAATCTGTCGCAACTGCTCATCAATCTGTAATCTCTCCCAACGCAACTGGTCTACTTCCTTTAAGTAGTTCAAGTGATAGTCCAAAAGAACAGGGGCATTGGCGATGCTATCTTTTGTTCCCACAAAAACAAATGGTACCATACCCCTCTGGACTTTTGTACTGTTAGGCTGAGAAAAATGGGTGCTGTTTTCCTTTATATCTAAATGCTTTTTTCTTCAGAAGAATTAGATCCAACCCTTGAATTATTAGAAGGCAGGGAATTTGGTGCCATAATTTCCTCTTCTTGTGGAACATTTTTTCTCATTTTCGGCCTCAATCCTCACCCTTACAACTCCTGACTTGTCCACAATCTCTTGAATCAGTTTTCCATTTTTTTCCTATTACTTTGCCTACTAAGTTCCTTGGAACTTGTATGATATCTTCAGCAAATTCCAGAAAGCTTGTAGCCTTTTTTACTGCGTCCTGATCCTCTCCATAAATATGAAATGTGCAGGTATCTTCATCGAGATCAATAGCAGTAACCCCAGGTACTTTTCTAGCTTGCTGAATGTTAGCACCATGAGTACCAATAGCTAGACCCATCAGATCTTCTCGTACAATAAACTGTTCATGAAACCTTGAGGCAAGCTGCCTTGAACTCTCCAGTTGCTTACTGGCTTCTTCATTTCTCAGCATAAGAGACAACTTGGTGCGCAGACTCCGAAAGTGCATGTCAATTAGCATATGTGCTCGCTTTGAGGTGACTTCATTGATGGACAAAATGACAAGCTGGTAATTTTCTGGATCATATGTTACAGAAAAGGCACCAACTGCCTTTTTAAAATCCTTATGTGCTGATTCCTTGGCACACATTTGTCGTAAATCTTCCGGCACCTCCAGTTTGATCTTATGGAAATTATCTTTTGTAGCAGGTTTGTTGGGATTAACTGATCGTAGACGTTCAATTGTGACAATTTCATTGTATGTAGCATCACATGCTGCATATTCTATTACAGAGAACTCACCCTTTATCATCCTCACTTTAGCTAACCACCAACAGCAAGGTTCTTTTTCATTGGCTCTGGAATAAACCTCAACTTCATCACTTTCATTTATACCTTTGTTATAACCTACAGGTGGTGGGAATCTCACATCATGGAATGGAATCTGCCTCTCTGGCTGCCAGTTGTTTTCAAATGCAACTGTTATAGAATCTTCATGAACATCTTTTACAAATGCCTTGTAGAAAGCGCCATTGGAGCCCCGCACTTCCACCACCTGCTCCTCCATCTTCCCGTCTAGGCGCTGCCTGGCGCCGGGAGTCCGCCCGGGAGAGGCGGGCTGCAGGCGCTCGAGGCCCGCCGAAGCCGCCGCCGCCGCTGCGCGCCCCGGTCCCCGTCCCCGTCCCCGGCCCCGGCCCCGGCCCCGGCCCCGAGCCGTCCGCCTCACCGGAAGTGAAGCCGAAACGGTGCCGAGCGCCTGACTCGTAATTTATTTTTGATAAGGCTATCTCATTCTGGAGCCCTGGTGGCCTGTCCCTGTGGGAGGCTGGAAAGCCTTTTCCTTGGGCCTGACTACAAAGAGTAGTCAGGAATGTCACCTCTGTGGTCCATGTGATGGTGGAGAATGGCGATACAGGATGCTCCTCAGTCCGTGGAGCTGAACAGATGCTTCAGGCACACCTCAGCAGTCAGCCCCGCGTCACTGTGGTGCAAGTCAGAAGGCTGACGCAGGAGAAATAAAGTCACAATTTTGTTTTCTTCTGTTTTCTGTCCATGTGTTAAGCAATGGTCCAGCATTTGTAAGGTCCAGCTGAGAGATGAGTTAGAGGTGGGTCAGGACATCCAGACTCCACTCATGGCCTTGCTATTGTCCTGAGCGGTGAGGCTCTGTTTGCACATCTGTGTAATTAGAACACTGAAGCCTGCCAACCTCACCTACAATGTCCTTGAGAAGGTCGCATGTCAGTGAAACATGAAGTCCTGTGCACGAAGAATTTGTCAAAGAGTTACTGTTAATATTGTATTATGAATATGATGACATACATTTTCTTCAGTGGTAAATTGCATGTGCTCTGGAAAATACCCCCCAACAATGCTCATGTAAACCCTAGTTAAACTTAGTGTGTCACACACAGAAGAAAAAAGAAAACATCAAAGTAGAAGAAGGGTTAGTTGGGAAGAAGGGGTTAGGTGGAAAAGGGATGGGGTGGGGAGGAACAAGAGAAGGAAATTTTAATCAAAATACATTACATACATCTATAAAATTGTCAAAATTAATATTTATAAAGAGGAAAGAAAATAAAAATGAAAGTTCAGGATGGACCCACCAGACATCACTAAGCCAGAAGTGAGGAGTGTTTGAGATGGGTGTTTTCTAACTTGGTGTGGAACCTTACTTCTGCCTTTTAGTTAGGTGGGTCATCATACTCGAGTCCCAGCATTCTTTGAGGCAGCTCCATTGGTCTCTCTGCTTGGAGCCAGCTTCTCTTGCTTTGGGTTTTGCTTTGTTCAGTGAGCACACCTGGCCCCTTGCCCTTCTCTGACTCTATACGTGGACTTGGTATTGGTGTTTTGTGTCCCAGAGGCTTGACTCTTCTTCCATGTGAATTTACCTTGGTGGTGCCTGGACATTTCCTGGGCAGACAACCTTTGTCTCACCATGAGTGAGACCCTGGGCAGTTTGAGTAGCCAGTGCTGGAAATAGTATTATTGCGGGATAAAGTCAGGATTAATTCCACAGGTCAAGGAGACTCTGAGCTTTGATCTTCTGTGATATTCTCCATTTCAGTTACTTCCAATTCCCCCTCACCAGAGGTGCGTTCTCATGATGTAAAGAAGATACATCTGGGACTCAGGCTGCTTGAGGATGTATAGCATTCACCATCTCATTGATGGGACAAAACACCTGACCAGAAGCAGCGCACAGGGCTTATTTACAGTATCTAGGGGAAGCATAACAAGAGCAGACAGCTGGGCACCACAGTTTGTCATGTCTGCAGGGAGAAAGCAGCAAGAGTGAGCTGTGAACACTCAGTGTGGCTGGACTCATAAACCTGAAGGTCCACCTTAGTGACACACTTCCTCCAGCAGGGCTCCACCTCCGGAAGGCTCCACTAGCTGGGGAGTAACTGCGAGGCTCAATCACAAATGCATGAGGCTATAGAGACATTTTACACTCAAACCACCATAGGATGTAACTGGAAACACTGGGCAAGTGCAGGCATGTTTTCTCTTATGGACTAGTAGTTTAGAGTTTTGACTATTAATTTCACCTTAGTTATTAACATCGATGTAGGTCTTCCTTCGTTGTTGGCCTCTGTTTCATGGCCATCTATTTTATTACTCTATCTTCTATCTTCTGCCTCAACTTCATTTCATTTTAACCCAATTTTCTGTATACCTCCTGTGTTGGGCACTGTGACTCCTGTGTGTTGGCTAAGCATTCTTTGCATGGGGCAGGGAGGAGACACCTTGCTTTCCTTTTTTTTTTCCTTTTGATATTTCCGAGGTAGGGTTTTACTCTAGCTCAAGATGACCTGGAATTCACTATGTAGTCTCAGGGTGGCCTCAAACTCTTGGTGATCCTCCTACCTCTGCTTCCTGAGTGCTTGGATTAAAGCCATGCACCACCACACCCAGACACTTTTCTCTTTTTAGAACTTGTCCTGTGGTCACCAGAGCTGCTGTTGTGCATGGGAAAGGAGAAAGAACCACGGTGTAGGCACAGGAACAGATCACACCCAGTTCTCCTGCCTGGGTGTTCAGGGCCTAAGATAACTGAGGAACAGGGTCTGGATGGTTCATGTGTTATCTGAGATACTTTCTGGAGAGGATGATATGATTTATTTTCCGACCCTACTTTCCCCTCCTTGGGAAATACCAAGGAATTGGATAACCAGATTTCTGAGGAAGAACAGTAGAGGCCAGAGGAAAGTGGCATCAATAATTCCTTAACCAGAGAACTCATGAGTGAGTGCCACACACAAAGCCACACAATGCAACATGACAGGTGATTTTGACCCTTGGCAAGAGCCTTGTGAACTTGACTGTGTGCTTGGGCCTCAGGCCACAGGGAGAAGGGCTCCTTGGCCATTGTTGTTTGTTGTGGGGGGAAAATGTTGACTTCCCACATTTCCTTTCAATATGAAGTTGACTGACTAGAAATGCATTGTTAAAACATTGAGAAAACGTGATTGCCAGAACTGGATTGTGAGATCCTATTGCCGAAGACATCACATGTCTTGCACACAAGATACAGAGAAATCAAGCTAGAACTAAACTAGAAACTTCTTCCCTGCTGGCTAGCTATTGTATTACTGAAAAGTGCTATTTCATCTGCTGGGGAAGAACAGTCATCATAAATATGTTGTTAATAATAATAATGATAAACATTAAAAAAGATTATAAAAAAAGAAACGTCCTCAGTAGTCTTACCCAGCAGTAGACCCTACAAGGTACAAAAGCTGCCAGCCTGGTAAGATGTGTCCACTGGTGCAATAGTGGCATGGCTGTTATAGCGGCCACCAACTGCTCTCTGATGGATTTGAAACCTGCTCCACATGAGGGAATTCATGTCTTGTATGGAAACTCTAGTTTCAAAGCCAGTCATGTACCCCTAACCAATCATATCCCTAAAGAATCACATACCTAAACAATCATATACCTAACAAATAATATCCCTAAATGATCATATGCCTAAATTATCATATCTCTAACCCATCATATCTCTAAACAATCATATCCCTAACAAATAATATTCCTAAACAATCATATGCCTAAATATCATATCTCTAAACGATCATATACCTAGACAATCATATCCCTAAACAATCATATCGCTAACCAATTATATACCTAAATAACCATATTCCTAACCAATCATATTCTTAGCCTATCATACCCTTGAATAGTCATATTCCTAATCAATCCCTAAACAATCATATTCCTAACCCATAATATATCTTAGCAATCATATCCCTAACTAATCATAAACCTAGACATTCATATTCTTAAACAATCATATCTCTAACTAATTATATACCTAAACAGCCATATTTCTAGCCAATAATATCCTTAGTCTATCATGTCCCTGAATAATCATATTCCCAACTAATCATATACCTATATAATCATATCCCTAAGCTATCATATCCTTAACCAAGCACACGGTTGAACTGATTTCAGTTCGCTCACCTGCAGCTCCTACAAGCTAGCAGCATCCCACGAGGGCATATCAGAGGCCTTTGTTGTACTGCACTGTAAAGTTTCCTCACTCCTTGCTCACCTTTGAGTCTGCCAAACGAAAGTGATCATGATGCAGTCTCTTGTTCTAGAGAGTGCTGAATGAACAGTCTTTGCGTATCCTCATGTGGACTTATCCTCACTTATTTCCACACTTATATCAAGTAAAATATGAAGTGGTAGCATGAAGTTTCCAGGCCCCTAATCCACGATGACGCAATCACCTGATTGATATTGTTCTTTTTGTTGTGTCTCTTGATTTTTGAGGGAAGGAAACTCAAATATTTCCTCTACCCTCAAAGATCAGCAACTCCTGTGTGCCTAGTAAACAGTTATTAATATGTAGGTGGTAGATTTTATTTCTGTGGAAATTGATCGCTTCTGTGACAGAATGATAGCTGTGCATCACTGCGCTGTCTTTTCCTGGGTATATATGGAAAACTCTCTTTTCAGTCTCCTGTGAGTTTTGGTTGGGAATATGGGGCTGAGCTCTGGTCCATGAGAGCAAAGACAAGATCTGACTTGACTTCTGACTGAAGATGGTTATGACAGTGTAAGCTTTCTATCCTTCTCCCCTTCTTGTGGATGGCTGCAAAAAAAAATCAAGATGGGGCTGGAGAGATGGCTCAGAGGTTAAGGTGCTTGCCTTTAAAGCCTAAAGAGCTGAGTTTGATTCCCCAGGACCCAAGCCAGGTGTGCAGTGGCATCTGGGGTTAATTTGCAGTGGCTGGAGGTCCTGGTCCACCCATTCTCTCTCTCTCTCTGCTGGGTGTGTGGTACTGCACGCCTTTAATCCTAGCACCCGAGAGGCTGAGGTAGGAGGATGGCTGTGAGTTTGAGGCCAGCCTGAGACTAATTCCATGACAGCCTGGGCTAGAGCGAGACCCTATTATGAAAAAAAATAATCAAGCTGCTGAAATTTTAAGGTGGAAGCTTAACACCTCCCCCGCCCCCGCAAAGCTGTCTGGAGAAGAGCTCACAGTGTTGTTATTCAACCCGTGACATGTGCAAGGGCCCGCCTCTGAGAGCTCATTTGTTAGCATAAGTGAACATAATTAAGCCCCTCTCTTTCATAGCCCACTGTGAAGTTTTGTCATGGATTCCCTGCACCTTCTGTGATAGCTTTCAGCAAAGCCAACACATTCACAGTATTTCACCATCATCAACTATGTGCTTGCTGCAATCGCCTCAATGCATGGAATTCAGGGCTGGCTCATGATTCTGCAAGCTTTGCAGTCACACAGGGACCATGTTAGAAGTTTCTGGTGCATCCTTGGCTTCTGTGGTATTGTTGTCTTAAAAGTCAAAGAAAAGACTCTCATTTTATTTTATTTTAAAATACTTAATTGGTTTATTTATGAGAGAGAGAGAGAGAGAGAGGGAGGGAGGGAGGGAGGGAGGGAGGGAGAGAGAATAGGCACACCAGGGCCTCTAGCCACTGCAAATGAACTCTAGACGCATGCGCCCCTTTGTGCATCTGGCTTATATGGGGACTAGTGAGTCAAACCTGGGTCCTTAGGCTTCACAGGTGAGCACCTTAAATACTAAGTCATCTCTCCAGTCCTTATTTTGTTTTTATTTTTCTTTCGAGGTAGGGTGTCACTCTAGCCCAGGCTGACCTGAAACTCACTGTGTAGTCCCAGGCTGGACTCAAACCTACAGCAATTCCTCCCACCTATGCCTCCTGATGCTGGGATTAAAAGCATGCGCCACCACACCTGGCAAGGCTTTTATTTTAGATTTTCACTGGGCCTTACAGATTACATAGCCAGCTCTGACTGGGTGACAGGAATAGAATTAGAAATTACATCAAGTGTAATGGAAATGACCTATCTTTCCTTTTCTCATTTTTGTTTGGTTGTATGTGTTGTATGTGTGTATGTTCATGTATGTGAGTGCAGGCACACACATAAAATAACATACGTGAAGAGGTCAGAGGAAAACTTGTTGGTCCTTGCCTTCTACCTTGTTTGAGACAGGGTCTCTCATTGTTCGCTGCTTCGTTTCCCAGGCTAGCTGGCCCAGAAGTTTCTGGTGGATTCTCCTGTCTCTGCCTCCTTATTTGCCATAGGGTTGTTGAGACTATAGACACCACTACAAAATGCCTCCACATGGGCACTGGAAATGAGAATTCAGTTAGTCGTGCTTGCTCGATAAGTGCTCTATCCAGTGAACCATCCCCCAGCCCACATGTCTCTTTCGATAATGTATCATTGAAATCATGGAGCTCAATGAACTTGAGAATAAAATAATCATGCTAAAACCTTTCCATGGCTATCCAAGACATTAAAGCTCCTCCCTAGCTTAGAAAACCATGGCCTCAAAGAACCCAAGGGACTTGTTCTGGTCCAGTCAGCCCGATGTGCCCACACCATGGGAAGGAGGCTTTCTACAGGTTCTATGGGTGTGGGAAAGCTGGCAAGAGTTTGTATAGCAATGTTTCTAAATTTACTTTTTATGATGATACGTGTATATTTATAGCTTTCTATAGTGAAGTAAGGCATACATGATGAACATCTAATATGGAATTGAATGGATTATCACATTAAGTCTTTTTTTTCCCCCAAGAGTCAAATTGGAGCAAAATTCTCAGCATTTCTGAATGTGACCTTATTTGGAGATAGGGTCATTGCAAAGGTAATCATGTTAAAATGAGATCGTTTGGGCATCCCTAATTCAGTATGGCTCCTGTGCTTACAGAAAAGGAGACATGTGGACACAGTACATGGGGAGGTGCCATGGTGTGAAGAGGAGCAGAGGAAAGATGGCTGTTCACAGTCAGGTCAAGTACCTGGGACAGCTCTTCCCTCACAGCCCACAGAACAATCAGACCCTGCAAATGTTCGGACCCTCGTCTTGTAGACACTAACACTACAGATAGTAGATTTCCCTTGTGGAAACCGGCCAGCATCACTGCATGTGAGACACACATACACACATACACACACACACACACACACACACACACACACACACTCACATATACACATACACATTCACATAATCTAAGGTGAGTATTTTGTGGAATGATTCTAATTCCACAAGGCGCACATGAACATCAGATTCATTATTTGTAATCATGCTCTGTATAAAGAGAGACCAATCTGTCATGAGACATGAGACATACCTACTTAAAACACCAAATTGTTCCATGAAGGAAGTACAGCATTTAAAAAATATTTTATTTTTATTTATTTATTTGACAGAAAGAGGGAGAAAGGGAGAGATAGAGAGAGAGAGAATGAATGGGCACATCAGGGCCTCCAGCCACTGCAAACAAACTCCAGATGTATTTGTCCCCTTGTGCATTTGGCTAATGTGGGTCCTGGGGACTCGAACCTGGGTCCTTTGGCTTTGCAGGCAAATGCCTTAACTGCTAAACTATCCCTCCACCCTGGAACTACAGCATTTTGACTTCTGTGCACTCATGAATGCTTGAGGACATTTATTCCATGACTAACTCATAAGTCTGCTGTCTTTCCAACAGCAACATTTCCCGAATGTGGGTGTTACATGTTCCTCAAACTTCCATTTCTTCTTCCAGCTTCAGTCTGTATTTGTAAGTTAACTCTGGCAGATCTCAAGCAGGAAAGAGCAGTCTATTTTGTTCTCGACTCAGATTTTCTTGTATAGCATTGGGAAAGGTGGCATACACAGCAGTTAACGATCATTGTTATCTTGTACTTGGGCACTTTGCCTTATCAAAGTTCTCTTGTAGTTGATGTTAGTGTCTGAACTGACTATTGCTATTTATGGAAACATGAGTGGGGAAAACCCAAGAACAGGGGCATGCCTAAAGCAAGGAAGAAATTTTCTCGTTAGAATGCTAAGTGCTCCAACAGCTATAGCAAGACAGATCCAAGCACAACTCTAGTTATTAGCAAAACAGGCTTCATGTGGGTGTGGAAGTTTGGCTCTGAGGTGGATGATAGATTCAGGAGGGGAGATTTTGGATGTTGTGATGTTTGCTTTTACTTTAAAGATCTGTAAATGTAGAGCCAGATGAACAGTTCCAGTCACTTTTTTTTCTTTGCTTTTTTTTTTTTTTAAACTGGCATCAAGTAAAAGGTAAAAATATCACATCAGATGATGAGGTCCAAACTAAATTCAAATGTGGGAAATCTATAAATCACAAGGCCAGGACCTGGGACCTGGGAGACACTGGCCCTAGGCGGTGGTTGGAGACTTCAAACCAACATCAGGACTCTGGTCAAAAGACAGGAAGTAAGACCAGGAAACCAAGCAGGGTTGGGACATTCCTGCTGGTGGTGCAACCAATTCTACAAGCCAGGCATGGCCCGGTCAAGGGAGACAGGGCAGCCTGCAGGCAAGACTGTGGCCATCAGAGACAGTAGGCATTTAGACCATAGAAGAGCAGACATGCCTGCGACCCTAATGATCTCCAGGGCATGTCCATCCCGTATGGGCAGAGCAGTTCTAGGGGGCAGTGAGTGGGTGAAGGCAGTTTGAAGAAGAGAGAGCAGCCATTCTTGTTCTTGTAGGAGACTGGATAACCCTGTCATACTATTCTGAGACACGACAACACTAGGACTTTCTAGATCACCAACTGTTTCATATGAATCTCTATGGATTTGGGGGTGTTGGAACTAAGCTCGAAAAAGAGGAATATCTCATCTTGCTGCCCTAGGATGGTTATTTGTGATGAGAAAGATGGCTAGAATACTTTTGGGTGTGTATAATGTGACGTGTGTGGTGTTTGCAAGTGTGTGTACATGCCCATATGGTGCCCTGTAGGCTCATCTGTGATGGGGTGTGTTCACTAGAGATGGCCCAGAAGTGGGAGGCTTTGGGTATCTGACTCTATTGCTCTTCTGTCCCCTCCTTTTTTTTCTTTGGTTTTCCAAGGTAGGGTCTCACTCTAGCCTACACTGACTTGGAACTCATTCTGTAGCCCTAGACTCCTTAGCCTCCTGAGTTGACCCCAGAGCTTACCTTTTTTTTTTCTTCTGAGCCACAGCAATTCTCTGTTCTGTGCTCCTCTACCAGACTGGAGTTACAGGCATGCCTGGCCACTGCAAGCTGTAAATGTGGGTCCTGGAACAGAATTTGAGCAGCCTCTCAGGCCTGCCAAGGTTCTCATGCTTGCACATGCTCTTAACCATTGAACAAGATCTCTTTTCATCCAACAATTATTAAGCATCTCCAGCAGGTGTTGTAGTTAGCTCTATGTTGCTGGGATGAACCTCCAAACCAGACATACTTTATGGGAGGAATGGGATTTATTGAAGCTTACAGATCCAGGGGAAGTTCCATAATGACAGCAAAGTCTGACACTCTTTTTTTTTGAGGTAGGGTCTCACTCTAGCCCAGGCTGACCTGGAATTCACTATGGAGTCTCAGGGTGGCCTTGAACTCACGACGATCCTCCTACCTCTGCCTCCTGAGTGCTGGGATCAAACGCGTGTGCCACCACGCCTGCCTGGCAGCGAGTCTGATGCTCTTTCACAGATCCACACAGAGAGAAAAGCCACTATCAGCATCACCAAAATCAAAAGCAAAAACCTGCAGCCAAATAGCAGGGAGCCCAGGCAGAACTCACTTTGCATTATTTAGGCTGGAACTCACACCCAACCCCACCCACACTTTAGGGATGGGCCCCAGGATCTGCCCGCAGTGACACCTCTTCCAGTCAGGTGGCTGGAAATCCAAATTACAAGCTTTAATAAAGCATTTGAGTCTACTGGGGGACATAAAGTCAAACTACCACAGTGGGCCAGGACTAAAAGCAGCTTGTGTACAAAGATGAAAAGGATTCTGGCCTCCTGGAGCTCATTGATGCAAAGGGGAATATACGATAATACTCACAGTGCAGCAAGATATGCTAGCCAGAGATGGTGCACATTTGTGTCTCAAGACACACTTGTGGGGTGGCAGTCGCATCAGTGGGGTGGTTGGTGGTGATACTTTTTTACCCCCTTGCTCCTGCCACCCTGGGCCCCCTCCTCAGTGGGGCTATGGGATTCACTGTGGGGTCATGAAGACCTCAGTCAGTTCCTATCGGGTAGTGGGAGGGCATGCCTCAGGGTATTCCTACCCACTCTATGCCTCTTACAATCCTTCTACTGCCTCTTTTGCGATGTTCTCTGAGCCATGCCAGGGCTGTTGGCAGTCTGATTTAGTGTTGAGTTCTTTGTAGCCACTGGATTTCTGCTTCGATGGATTTTGGTTGACCACTGTGTCTTTCACCAATACCCTGGAACTGGTTGTCAGGCTAGCAATATGTCTTCATCTTTAAAATATTATTTTGATTACTACATGTTTTGGCATTCCCTTGAATTTGCCTCTGTTAAGTACCCCTTGTCTCTCGCTTCAGTCCTCACCCTGGCGAAGCACCTTAATACAAGGTTTAGAGGCAGCAGAACGAAAAGAAAGGTCATGCAATGGGGAAGGAGAAGAGGCCCCGGGGTGCCAGGGGAGACCTGGCAAGGCAGAGGCGGGTAAACTGAGCCTTGGAGGATGGAAGGCTTTACCAACGCAAAGCCAAGCAGGTGGGTTTCGTAGCTGCGTAAGCGTGCGTACTCTTGAAGGAAAGGCCTTCGGGCCAGCGCTGCGCGGGAGCGTGCAGGAGCGCGGTGTGAGGAGCGGGGTCCAGCCTTCAAACAGGAGATCGTGGAGAGACCAGCACCGGGGCATGGAGGACCTGGCGTGAGGGCTCGCTTCGACGTGTGGGCAGCCGTGGGACAAAGACGGTTCTCGACAAAGTAAATAAGATTTCCTGAGTGACATGACGTAGATCCTGTAGAGCTGTGAGGATGGTGGGGCAGAAAAACACTTAGAAGGGGATGAGGAGGAAGGAAAGGGAGGGAGGTGAACGGAAGGACTGGAGATGTAGTTGGATGGGTTAATTAACAGGATCGTACCCGCCTCAGACACAGGCTGCACAAGTGCCTTCAGATGCTCCTGTGTGAGTCTTCGCGTGTGTTAAGAGGAGCCTGCATAGATGAAGGGATGCGTTCCAGCTTGGCTACCTCCTGGGCTCACTGCGGCTTTGCCACTTACAGCTAAGTGAGCTCAGGAAAGGGCCCTACCTTCTTGGTGCCTTGGCTACTTAATTTGTAATAAGGGGATAATATTAGTAACTATCTCACAGGACTACTATGGTAATTAAACAAGTCACTGTTAAATCCTTACGATGGTTTTAACACATAGTATGGCACATAGTATGATTTAAATATATAGTCTGCCTAGGCACATAGTATGACTTAAATACACGTTTGTGTAAACAGCATGAATAAAAAATAATGTTGAGCCAGGTGTGATGGTGCATGCTTTTTATCCCAGCACTCAGGAGGCAGAGGTAGTAGGATCGCTGTGAGTTCGAGGCCACCCTGAGACTCCATAGTGAATTCCAGGTCAGCTTGAGCTAGACGGAGACCCTACCTTGAAAAACAAAAATAGAAACAACAACAAAAATGTTGTTGGTGCTGCTTGGTCCCTACAAAGAATACCAATAGTCCTATCTAGGAAGACCCTCAGTAGAATTGGGGTGGGAGAGAGGAGATATAGGAATACAAACTTTTTATTAGAAAAAGTCAGTGGGGTTGGAGAGATGGCTCAGCTGTTAGGTCATTTGCCTGCAAAACCTAAGGATCCAAGTTTGATACCCCAGTACCCATGCAAAGCCGGTGGTACATGCATCTGGAGTTCATGTGCAGTGGCTAGAGGCCCAGGTGTTTTCTTTTTCTATTTCTTTCTTTGTCTGCTTCCTTCTCTCTCTCACAAATATGTAAATAACCATTTTTTTTTACAAAACCAATAAAAATTAATGTTGCAATGACCTTTCTTTTAGTATACAAAATGATGGACTTCATTATGACATTATTTATTTATCTGCAAGGAAAGAGAACGAGAGAGAGTGAATAAGAATAGGAGTGGGCACGCCAGGGTCTCCAGCCACCGCAAATGAGCTCCAGATGCTGGCGCCACTTGGTGCATCTGGCTTTATGTGGGTACTGGAGAATGGACCTGGGGTTGTTAGGCTTTTCAGGCCGTAGCAGTGCTGGCATTACATGTGTGCTCTGTTTTTGTATCTGGCTTTACGTGGGTATTGGGGATCCCAACTGCAATCAGCAGGCTTGCAGAGCCAGCCCCTTTAATCACTGAGCCATCTCCTAACCTGTTGGTATCAGTTTTGACGTCACTTCTCCAGGGGAACTGGCTCCGCTTGATTAGATTTGATGATCCCATGGCACAGTATACTTTTCCTTTATGTCCTTTGTCATAGTTAATAATGCATCCCTTTTGGACATTACTTCCATATTGCTTTTTGCTCTCCCTTAAGCTTATTGTTATGTTACAGCCTTTGTTTTCTGTTTACCATTATCCTTGGTGCCAAAACAGCCTAAATGCTTACTAAATATTTGTTGAAGACAGTGAAATAAAAAAATTGTTTACAGAAATTTTGTTTGTGTACAGAAAATTGTTGACAGATACAGAAAGAGGCAGGGGGGGGGGGAGGAAAAGAGAGAGAGGGAGGGAGGGAGGGAGAGAGAAAATGGGCGCATCAGGGCCTCCGTCCACTGCAAACGAAATCCAGATTCATGCGCCACCTTGTGCATTGGGGGGAATCAAGCCTCAAACCAGTATCCTTAGGCTTCATAGGCAAGCACTTAACTGCTAAGCCATCTCTCCAGTACAACAGTGAAATTTTTGTTGAATAACTTGCTTCAGCTACTGAGAAGGTCACTGTTTACCTGGACCCATAGAGGATCTTCTGGAATTAGGTGGCCAAGGTGGAGGAACTGGACAGCGGTTCTTAGGCCAGGATTGATGATGTTCTATGTAACGTGTCTGGATGGTTTTGGAACCTTTATTCTTACAGGTTCAAGCTTAGTCGAATCAGGGGCTGCCCTGCCCTCCTGCTGTTCTTAAGGGACCGCCCTGAAGGATACCTGTGGTGCTGGTCTCTTGTGCAGGAGTGGGAATATGAGAAATGGTAGAAAGAGTTGAGTCCCTTCCTCTACTTGTATATTTTTGCCTCACACCGTTAGTAGTGGGGGACAATGCCCTGAAGATGTCAGTTCTAATGTGGCTGGCTGTATTAAATGCTAGAAATAATAATGGAAGAAACTGGAAACTCTCTTTGCTGCAGTGTGCGTTGCTGAGGAAATGAAGAAGGTCACATTCAAAACCTCATTTCCCCTCCTAACTACAGGGATTTTAGCATCAAAGGGCTTCCTAACCCAGATTTCCACCTTGTAAAAATTCAGCCTGCAAACTGAGCCCAGCAGGGGGCGCTACGGCCCTTCCTAAGAAGCACTTGGTCCTCACCTGAAGATTGACATCCGGATTGTGGAGCAAAGATGATCAAGTCTGATGTTTATGACACCCCAGCTACAAATCTGAGAAGAGAAAGGTTTATGATGGTGTAATTTATATGCTTTCTTTAAAAGCCACACGAACCTAGTTTGTTTAAGCAATCTGTTTGCCATGAAAAGAATAACGGGGGAAAAAAATCACCCATTATTTAGTTTGGGGGAGAAAAAAAAAATCACCTTTCTAAAAGAAAGCATGACCAGAGCTTTGGAACATTGATTTAATGTGATCCGAATTCACACGCCAGTTTAGGGTCATCCAAGCTCTTAGGGGTCAAAGGAGCTTGGCTGGGAATTCTCAGTAAATCCAGACACATGTATAGGAGGCTGAAAGATGCTTACGGTAGATGGGTGTTTGCAGTGCATGCCAAAATCCAGTTTTAGCTCTAACGGGGCCTTAGACAGAACACCGAGCCAGCCATCAGGAAGTCCATGGGTATCAAGCGCCTTGACTTAGGGGGGACGCCCCTGGCTGATCTCATTCACTGGGATCCGTTTCAGGATTTGATTGGCCTCAAAGTTTGGAAATCAGCACCACCTGAGGAGAGTGTTTATGATGCCTTCCCCATTTTTCACCTGGGACTTCGGTTCCTGCTAGACCTGTGTCATTGCAGACTGGGGTAAATGGTCACACCAGTAACCTTGACAACCACTCCACACAGTTCTTCTGGGCTGCTGTTGCCCATGTGAGGCCACTGCCGGGCAAGGTGGGCTTGGTCTCTCAGAGTGGCTGTGGGCTTCTGTCTCCGTGCCTCTTTCTGTATTCCTGGGGCCACCTGTCACCTCACATTCTGTCCTGTTAGTGAAGGAAAGAGGTTTATACTCCTTTGCAGTTTCAAGCTGGTGGAGTGAACAAGTTGCTAGAAGTTGGCCCTGGAAACCTTGAGCCTTGGCTGGGAGCTTGATTTGAGGTAATTATTTAATCATAAATTCACTGTTGGGGGGGAATATTTTATGTCAGATGTCACATGCTGCCTCCTTAATAAAAGATCTATGAATCTTTTTTTTACCTTGCAAAGAGTGGACACGCCAAAGCTTCTGAGTGTTCAAGAACTTTCCTTCACCCCTTCCCCAAGCCTCGCAGAAGCAGCAGAGTTGCAAGTGTTCGTAGGAGGTGGCGGGCTGGTGGAGGGGCTGGGGCAGCTGTGCTTGGCACCTGGGTGTCAGCCTTAGCTGAGTGTAGAAGACATACATCCCTGTTGGCTTGGAGGGGAGCAGTGGGCGGGGGGGGGGGGGGCGTATAGTCGGTGGCACAGAACCAGGCAACACTGCAACCATCACTTGTAGGCAGATGTTGGGCTATTTTACAGCAAAGAGAATGGGACTGTTACAGGAGCTTGTGGGATTGATTAAAGGGGGTGGGGCCAATGCAAATTCAACAAGCCAAGTCGAGTGCTGGCAGGCAAGCTGGCCTTTGAACACTTTGTAAGGCTTCGTGGAGGTCTTTAGAAACATGGTAAGTCCCCTTGTGTCTGGAGGGTTGTGGGAGGTCTTCCCTTAGGCCTGGGTGTGGATTTGATGAAGCCTCAAAGTCCTTTCAGCATTCTGATTCTGTGGTCAAGATTAGACAGACACATGTGGCTGAGGATGAAGTAAAAGTAGGATATTTAGTTCCTGCCCATTTCCCAGTGGGAGATAATCTGTTGTCTGCTACAGGGCTGATCCTGTCCTGTCTGTTTCAAAAGTGGAGCGGAATTGTTTCGCTTCATCTTGGCCTTAGCACTCTTCTTTCATGTAGAAACATTTATTTTGAATCTCTTTGAAACACTCGAAGCAAAGGGCCCAAGAAAATGGATCATTCCAGGATATTACAGATGCACTTATTGGAACTCATCCATTTAACCCTCCAATCCAAATTATACCAACTGAGTTTATTTTCTCTGTTAAAATTTAAAATTCATTGCACAAGAAATGACAATCATGGAAAAACAAACTCCAAACCTGACAAGTGTCTTTACAGAAGGCCTCCCTGTCTTTGTAAGTGCTTCATGCTTGGAACGAGAGGATCTTGTGGTTTGATAAAACATGGTTGTTTTTTTTTTTTTTTTGAGTACTCAGGGAGGGCCTCCTTTTGAGGGCTCTGTGTCCTCTCTGAAGACCTGAGTTTACTCAGAAAAGAAAGGTGGGCCCCACTTCTTCCACGTCAAACCCACGTCTGCACTATGCACCATTGCACCCCTATTCCATTTCAAACAAACACTGACCTTGTTCTCGTGTGAAGTCAGAGGGGGTGTGAAATTCAGCACGGAGAACCGTCTGGTGCAGAAACATGAACGTGCCAAGCAACAGAAACACTATATTTAAAAGGAAAAGAGGAAGGTCCCAGGTTGGTCTTTCTAATTCCTTCTCTGCTGTGGACCTTGGGGAAAGTAAATAGTTATCAGTCGCTTTGGGAAAATTGCCTATGCTATTTCAGATTGCCAGTTGGGTTTCTCCCCCCACACCCCCCAGTATCTATTTCTTGAAATTCCCCGTTTCTTTCTTTTGGCCTAAAGAACTTTTCTTGAGAATGTATTGTGTGTGTGTGTGTGAACTTTTGACCTAAATACTATAAACCAGTTTCATTTGGAGGCTAAACAAGCTCTCTCCTTTCTCTGAGGCTGCAGGCTGCTCCTCATCTGGGATTTCTTAAGTCTTGATGTCTTAGGAGAAGACCTTTGAGTTACATTAACTATAGCACAAGGAAAAGGGACACAGATTGGGAGATATTCATTATGTGTGATTTTGATGCTGGAGGAACATCATACAAATACCAAGTGTCTTCTCTCACAAGATGGAACAAGGTGAAGATCAAATGAGATCAGTCAGTGGTTTCTCCTACAGTGCAATGTATGGTCTCCTAAAAATCAAGGCATTCCTTATAGAATTTCATGCAATAAAAATGGTAGGGCTTATGGGAAAAATAGATCACCTGTATAGTATAGTAAGGAATACTCCTCTAAAACCTGGATGAAAATTATAAACATTTTTGTTTTAGTTCTTTTGAAGCAGGGTCTCACTGTAGCTCAGGCTAATCTGGAACTCATTCTGTAGCCCTATGCTGGCGTCATACTCATGGTAATCCTCCTGCCTCAGCCTCCTAAGTGCTATGATTAAAGGTGTGTGCCAGCATGCCAGACCCTGTAAACATCTTAAATTCCTAATAAATTAGGGAAAAAATAACCTCACCATGATGTGCAGGTTTCCTTGGGGTCATATGCAAGGATGGGCCTTATAAGTTGTGGAGAAGGAAGGGAATAATTGTAGAGAGAAGCGTATGGTAAGCAAGGTGGTGTGGCTCATTTGTTTCCTATTTGCATTGAGTTAAAGTAGAAATCTATGAAAGTGCGTGCATGGTCCCAAGTGATGGGGTGGGCCACGAGGTGCTGGGTAGCCCGCTTGACTTGGGGGTTATTGTCTTCAATCCTTGCAGGTGTCTGTCCGTCCAATCCAAGTAGTTGCGACACTCTGGAATTTGTCGTCAGTGTGACATCACCATGACTGTCCTCAGGATGGCTCGACAAGACGCTGCAGGCCGTGCAGCTTTTCCTGGTGAGCAGCTTTTGTTTCCATGTCGTTGTACTGTCACAGCGTGGAGGTCCTTCAGCCTCTTGTTCTTGTGATGCCGCAGCTTCTTGTGTTCCTTTCTGTTCGCTTTATGGTTTTAAGCTTTTCAAGGTTTAGAGCTTTCGGTCCTCAATCGCTGTTACTTGGATTTATCTACTCAGAAGGATTATAAATGCTTGTGCTCCTACAGTGATTTCAGGAAGAAAATTCCATACGCCCCGGTGGACGGCACTCGGCACTATGTAGGTCACATGGGTAAGAGAGAAGATGGGTGTCTGTTTCTCTTATGGTCACTGCATGGTGTCAGTATTCTTACATTTACTTGGTGTCACTAGATGGCACATCATAGTCACCTTGTGAAATATTATATCATGGCTTTTTGTCTTGGGGATTGTATCTCTTTATCTTCCTCCTATGAATAAATTCATACATAGAAGAAAAGCTTTGTAACTGGCTATGCCCGACATATTTGCAATAAGCACTCAATAAATGCCAGCTAATGATACAAAAAGAATAGCTCTTTTGAATTGATAACTCATGTGCTTTCAGTATAAAGGGTGGGGTGCAGAAAGATACGTGCGGGGCACGACCAGTGAGGTCAGTGGATGAACCCATGGGGTAGGAAACAGGGTGGTGTGTGGTGTACAGCCCTGGGTCTGAGCGATGGGCTTCGTCACACACTAGCAGTGAGGTTGCAAACAGATAACTGTCTGCTTTCATATCTGCAAAGTGGACGTAATTAAAACCTGCCTCTCCTCTGCGTCTGTGGCAGGAATTCCAACCTGTGCCCTGTGAATGTGAGGGCTTTCTGCAAACTGTGGGGCTCCATGGAAATGCTCAGCTTAATACAATCACTGATCGAACAGACCACGATGCAGGAAGGTGAGAATTATTTTTAGGTGTGCAAAGGGCATTTCCTTCCACTCACAAGCTGTCTCTTTTGCTTTTTCATTTCCATCTCAATGCGAGAGCTGACCATGGGCCATTCGTAGGCATTGTAAATTTTCTCCCTCTGTGCGTATGCTGCTTTCCGCTTGGTCAGGAGTGTCAAGAGGAAATCCTTGCTTAGGTGTGCCCTAAGTCAAAGCCGGGTAGAGATGCTGCAATATTGTCAGCTGTGCCACTTGTGGCCACATCTTGGTCTCAGGAGGCTGTGACTTTTTCGTTGCTGTTATTTTTTGGTTTGGGGCATTTTGCACAGAAGTAGAGGTAAGACAGTGATAAAATAAAACTGCACTTCTGCATCGTCATCTGGGACACTCATGCAGGAGAGAGTAACAACGTTGTCCCAAGGCATCCCAAGCCCTGTGGAGAGGCTGTGTGAGGTGCTGTGGACTCCTGTCCCATTTGATCTCTATATCCCTGACCAGGTGCCAGGCACGTGAGTGAAAGAGACTCCAGAAGGTTCCTACCCCAGGCGTCCAGTTACCTCTTGCTTGTGATTTGTTTTAGGCTAGGTACCAACACCATGGACAAAAGACAAATATTCCTACTTGGACCTGTGTGAATCTTTGACCCATAGGATCTATGAGAATAAACAAATAGTTGCTTCATGTCCCTGTTTTTGGGGTGGCTTGTTATGCAGCAGTATTAGCCCGCACAGGAGGCAACCACAACTGTGGACATCAGCAAGGAATGTCTTATTTTCTGCGCATGTCTATTTCACCCTACACAACAGAGAAATTTAGAGTTGTACTCAAATAAAATAAATAAAAGGTCTTCTGGATGTGAATAAAATGTTGATTTAATCATGTTTCACAGGATCAATGCATTTGTTCCTAAACCTTGTTGTGAGCTAAACTCTGGGATGGCTATTTGAAAAGGATTCCATAGCTAATATTCACTTATGTCTGTATTCCAGACAAAGTGCAGAGCTGTTTATAGATGTAAACACTGTGTATTCATTAGGAATCTAACATATTTGAGGTGTTCAAAAAATAAATACAAAGGATTTCAGAGCCCAGCCTTAAGCCATACAGGTGGCCCATGCATGCCAACTATCAAACCCTGTCCAGGTCTCTCAGAGGCGCATGCCCAGTCACAGACCACGGAGACAGATGTGCTACGTGATCTGTCGGCACCAATGGGCTGTTGGTGTCGGAAGTCACAAGGTATGGACGAGAATGCAAAATCTGTGACTCTTAAGGGTCAACTAAAATTTGAACTTGACTTCGAATTTAGGCCCTTCAAAAACTTATTTTAGATATGTTAATAAAACATCCATTCTGTGCAGTTTTTGGACATCAGAAGGCCAGAGCATGGCATCATTTGATATGTTTATTTCTCCAAAATATTTATTGTCCCTAATGAGTTTATTTAGATTGTTGAGTGTTGAAATGTAATGGGTCCACAATCACTGAGTATATTAGGAACACTGAAAAGAATTTAGATGTGTTTTGAAACTTAATCACTACAAAGCATTCATGTGTCATTTGGAATCTTCCTCAGGTCTATGCCATCCCAAACGTTCAGAGTATTACAACTTGGTGTCATTTCTAAGACTCAAAGTGGCTCCATCTTGAATGTTTTCTCTTCACTTGGCTGAGCCTGGCTGGTCACTTGGAGGCCACTCCTAAGCACACATGGTCCTCGTTAGCACTTCGTTGCTCTGCATCACAAAGTCTAATACTGCTTGATTAATTGGATGCTATCAGCAGCCTTGGAATAGACTTACTCAAAAGGCGAGACCACTAAATGAAGGTTGAAAGTGCCGTGGTGTAGCATAAAGGTTTGGTTTACAATACTTCTATTTTACAATGACTCAAGTTGAATGTGTGGACTTTTCCCCAGAGTGGTAGGTGCCGGTTTAATGATTCCCTCTGCTTAACATAATTGAAAAACACCTCCTCCATTTAAAAATTTACTTTCAGAGAAGTTTTAGAGCCTATGGCCAAAAGGCAAATGTTGACTTTACTTCCTTTGAGTGGTGCGTGGGGAGCTGAAAAATAGTGTGAACTCCCATTTTTGCCACCTTCAACAATTTGACAGTTAGCATAAATTATGAAAAAAAATAGTGAGTTTGGAATTTGGCAAGTTTTAAGAAATTAATATGAACACATATTTCAGAAAGCCTGTGTATGATGTATGTGTGTATATTTATATATGTATTTTCTTAGTTTTTTTATTTTTTATATTTTATTTATTTGCAAGGAAAGGAGAGAGAGAGAGAAAGCACGAGAAAGAGAGTGTAAGAATGAGTGAGAATGGGCACACCAGGGCCTCCTGTAATTGCAAATGAACTCCAGATGCAAGTGCTACTTCGCATCAGACTTTACAAGGGCATTGGAGAATTAAACCTGGACCATCAGGCTTTGCAAACAAGTACCTTTAACCACTGAACCATCTCTCCAGACTCTTTCCTAGTTTTCACAATTTTATTTTTAATAGATATGTACCTAGTTAGTATGTAAACCATAGATGTTGGTACCATTGTTTCCCTCATCCTGGCCACTTTTCCAAAGAGGCCCTCCTTGTTGGGGATGCAGGTCAATCCCATGGGGATTGTGGGTCATGCATTGTGGGGGCAGCAGTCAGGTAAGGGAGAAAGGCAATGTCTCTGTGTATAATGTCCCAATTTGTGGCTCTAATAATCTCTCCGTTCTGCAAAGTTCCCTGAGCCATGTTGGGTGCATCTTAAGTCTACTTAAGCTATGGGCTCTTAGGAGCCTCTGGATCTCTGTTTTGGTAGGTGTTAAGTGTCCTGAGAGTCTGTCTCCTTCACTCTTATGCTGATATCAGGTTCACTGAGAAAGCAGCACTCTTGCTCATGTCCCCAATTCTTCTGTGGTTTCAGCTGGGGCCAGGGTGGAGCGCACTGGGTTGTTTATCTCCTCAGGTCCAGCTCCTATCTGAAAAAGAGAAGTAGATTCTCCAGCAGAGGGTGAAGTCAGCACCAGTTAAATGGGATAATCATTATTAATTTAGAGAGAATTTAAAGGGTATAGATCCTCTTATAGCCCAAGATTAGTGGGAGCTTGACATTGCAAAGCAAAATTATTATGTGGATATGATTTTGACTTGTTTCCCATTTCCAGATATGGTGTCCTTTCCACTAAGAGGGTCTGTTAGCCAACCCAAGAGCAGTTGGTTACCCACCATGGCTGTGTGCCACTATTACAGTTGTGTAAGCATCACATCAAGTTGTTTGCTTCTGAGTAGCTTAGACTTTGAGTTGCTCAGACAGATGTTGGCCACTTTCCCCTGGTAGCTCATGTAGGGCCTTCCAGCACTAGATGGGCTAACTGTCTTGGGAATGGCTCTCTTCCAGATTCTAACCAGGTTTCTCCATGGTCCATGCTGACAGCAGTTGGTGTCTTTGTAGGGTCTTACCATTAACCTCTGGTGGGTAATCAAGTGCTCTGACAGAAGTCTGTCTTGTTTGTCTTGGGAGACCTTATAGGTCTCTCCTATCAACAGCTTATTGTAGATGTTAACCACACCCTGGCACAGGGAATTATAGGGCAGTGCCAAGGGAAAAAAAAAAAAGAAAAAGACAGTAAAAAGAAAAAAAAAAAAAGAGAAACAGGAGAAATTTAATTCAGGTGTTCCCCCTAAGGTCCTGTTGAGGGTTCAACCTTTTAGTTTAACTTCCAGGATATTGGATTCTATGGTACCAGTTCAATTTGGGTTCAGTTTTGTGTTTTTCCCCACCCTTTCCCTTCCCCTAAGCCATACCCACCCTATTGACCAAGCCTTGAGATGCTATTCAGGTATGTCAGCAACTTGGGCTGATCCAGTTAGGAACCACAGATGAGTGAGACCATATGACGATTGTCTTTCTGTGATTGTGTGGGTTCACTTAGTATGATCTCTTCCAAGTTTGACCATTTTTCTACAAATTTCATTGTGTCATTTTTTTTTCTTTCTGCTGAGTAGAATTCCATCATGTAGATATACCATGTCTTGGTTATCCATTTGTCCAATGATGGGCACCTGGGTTGATTCCAGCTCTTAGCTATTATGAATTGAGCAGCTATAAACATGATTGAGCAGATATCTCTGAACTGAGGTGTGAAGCTTTTTGGTAAATGCCCAGTAAGGGAATAACAGGGTCTGTTTGTGACTTATATTCATCCTTTTTAGGAGTGTCCATATTGATTTCCATAGCGGTTTTACCAGTTTACATTCCTACCGATAGTGAATGAGTGTTCCTATTTCTCCACATCCTCGCCAACATTTGATTTTATTTGTTTTCATTTATTTGAGAGTGACAGAAAGGCAGGAGAGAGAGAGAGAGAGAGAGAGAGAGAGAGAGAGAGAGAGAGAGAGAGAGACAGAGAGAGAGAGAGAGAGAGAGAGAGAGAGAGAGAGAGGGAGAGAGAGAAAGAGAGAGAATAATGGATGCATCAGGGCTTTCAGCTACTGCAAATGAACTCCAGATCCATGCGTCACCTTGTGCATCTGACTTACACGGGCCCTAGGGAATTGAACCTGGGTCCTTTGGCTTTGCAGTCAAGTACCTTAACTGCTAAGCTCTCCTCCAGCCCTCTTTTTGGGTTAAGTTAGCATCCAAAGTAATGAAATAATAAAGTTAGTCTATGAAGCTTCATTATTGCATTTGCATACATTATTTATTTTCTCCAACCTTTCTCCCCCTTCTCCTGACCCCCTTGCTGGTCACCTTCTTCCCTACAATGGTCAGTCCCCTCTGTCTGCATGTCATGTGGATTCCATTTCTTTCTCTTTCTTATCTTCTGCCCTTCATTCTCCCTTAAGATCTCTTTTTGCCCTTGTATTGTCCCCTTCCTTATTTCATCAACACTCTCTCCAGTTAAAGATCTAGAATATGCATATCTGTTTTTCTGGGTCTAGTTCCATACATTTTCCTACAAATGTCATAAATTTTTATTTATCACCATTGAATAAAATGGCATTGTATGAACATGGATATGCAAGCATCTCTGTGGTAGATTTTACACTCCTTTGGGTATATGTCCAGAAGTGGAATCCCTAGGTCATATGGAAGTTCTACCTTAATTTTTGAAAAAGATCTATTTTTATTTATTTATTTATGAGGGAGGGAGGGAGAGAGAGAGAGAGAGAGAGGGAGAGGGAGAGATATTGAGAGAACGGGCAAACCAGGAGACTATAGCCACTGCAAACAAATTCCAGACACATGTGCCACCATGTGCATATGTCTTACATGGGACCTGGAGAATTGAACATGGGTCCTTAGGCTTCACAGAAAAGCACCTTAACTGCTAAGACATCTCTGCAGCCCAGTTTTTTTTTTTTTTTATAAGAAACATTCATACTGATTTCCACAGTGGCTATACTAGTTTACACCAGTGTGAACAGGGGTTCCCTTTCCCTCACACCCTTACCAGCAGTTGTTTTCACAGTGATAGCCATTCTGACTGGGGAGAAGTGATAGCTCAAAGTAGTTTTAATTTGCATTTCTCTGATAGGTGAGAATGTTCACTTTTTAAAAATATTTATTGGCTCTTTGTGTTTTTTATTTTGAAAAGGGATTGTTCAGTACATAAGTCCATTGATTAGCAGAGGTTTTTGGTGTTTAATTATTTAAAATTTTATTATTTTATTTATTTGCAAGGAGAGAGAGAATGCGAGAGAGAGAGAGAGAGGGAGAGAGATAGCTGTGAATGTGTTCTCCAGGGCCTCTTGCCATTGCAAATAAACTCCTGACACATGCGCCACTTTGTGCAACTGCAACTGGCTTTATGTGGGTACTAGGGAATTGAACCCAGGCTGTCAGGCTTTGCAATCAAGTGTCTTAACCATTGAGCCATATCTCCAGACCTTGGTAGTTAAGTTTTGCAGTTCTTTATATATTCTATAAATTAACCCCTTGTCTGATGTATAATTAGCAAACATTCTCTCCCATTTTGTAAGGTCTTGCTTCATCTGATGAGTACTTCTTTTGTGATGTAGATGGTTTTTAATTTCATTTACTCTCTTTCAGCTATTATTAACATCATTTCCTGTACTATTGGAGTGTTTTTTAAATAGTTTTTGCCCATAACGTTTAATATATTTGATGATTTGAAAAAGTTGAACCCTATCCTTGCATCCCTGGGATGAAACTAGCTTAGTTGTGGTGTATGATCTTTCTCTAACATTAATTTTTTTAATTTGTTCTTTGACATTTTCATATGCACATATATTGTATTTTGTATTTTGACCACATATACCTTCACTTACCCTCTCTCAACCTCCTCCCACTTTGACTGAACCCCTTCTTCATAACAGTGCCTGCCCCAGTGAAGAGAATAACTCCTCCTTCTCCCGGAACCATTAGCTATCATGAGCTCGTCAGGGTGAGATGAGCCACGACAGCCCCTTCCCTACCTATGACGGAGAACTGACTGGCACTATCTTGTACATAGGCTCTTTGTAGGTAACCACAGCTGCTGTGAGTTCATAAATGAAATGGCCATGTCATATTCAGATGAAAGAGTGCCATAGCACTCCTTCCTTTCTAACTTGTTTCTGTTCCCTATGCAATGTTTCCTGAGCCTTGGAGGAGGTGATGTAGATGTTCCATTTAGGACTGAACCCTCAACAGTCACTTATTTTCAGCACTTTGGCCAGTAATGTCTCTGCATTAATCACTGCTCAGTATAGGGATAAAAGCTTTTCTGTACATGCTGAGAGCAGCTGATCTATATCATTTATCTATCTATCTGTCTATTTTTCTGTCTATCTATCTATCTATCTATCTATCTATCTATCTATCTATCTATCTATCTATCTATCATCTATATTTAGAGGTCAGTTTGACAACATACTCATTTAGTTAAACAACAGTGATAGGATCTACCCTAGGGCTTATGACCTACCTAATCATGGAGTTTTGGCCAGGTTTTTAGTATCAGACATGAATTTCCTCTTGTGAAACAGGCCACAGAGTAGATTAAAAAAAAAATGGTTGGCTACCCACATCACAGTTATGCCACTATTTTACAGAAGTGGGGCACATTGTGCCTGGCAGGTCAGTATATAACATGCGGAGTCCACTGCTGAGAGAGACTGCTGATGACTTTCCTCCCCCGCTGCCTTCACAGCGTCCTCTGGCACCCTGAAAGCCAGCCAGCAGGGAGGAAGCCCCCATCTCATTTCCAGATTGATCTCTCTAAATCCTGCAACTAAAGCCTGTAATGCCTTCAGCAATAGGCTCTTACTATTCAGTTCTGGTGGGCAACAAAGATTACTGCCAACAACCTGCATTGTTTGGGGGCTTTTGAGGCTTCCCTGGTGAACAGTTTCTAGGTAGGTGTCTCACACCTAGCACTTGTATTTTTACTTAATAACCTATGAATATATCCATGCAAGAGGTTCATTCTCTTATTTTCAATTCATTTTTCAAAGTGTTTTTTTTTGTACATGGCTTTTTCATATCTCTGGTTTTGGTTAACCCTCCCCTCATTTCTCTCCTCTCCCCACCCTCTACTCTCATACCTGCTTAGCCTTTTCCAGTCCCAACGTACCCCACACTCAACTACTTTCATATCATTTGTGCTCTATTATCTACTCCTTAAGGCTCCTCCCCCATTTCTTAGTCCTTCTCTAACTTCCTGATCTCTGTAGATTCTCCAAGTTAAACACATAAATCTGAAAATTTGAAGATAGGATCCACATATGAGAAAGAACATGTGGTGTTTGTCTTTTTGATTCTGAGTTATCTCACCAAGCATATTATTTTCCATTTTTATCTGTTTTCCTACAAATTTCCTTAACTGTTATGAAAAGAGCAGCAATGAACATGGATATTCACATTCTTCTGACTTAGAGTGTAGACTCCTTAGGGTATTTGCTCAGGAGTGGTACAGCTGGGTCATATGGCAATTCTAGTTTTAGATTACTGAGGAAACTGCACCCTGATTTTCATAGGGGTTGTACTGATTCACACCTCTGCCAACAGTGAATGAAAGTCTTCCTTTCCTCACAGCCTCATCAGCACTTATTGTCCTTAGTTTTCTTTCTTTTTGAAAATTATTTATTACTTTTTAAAAGTATTTATTTACTTTTATTTATTTATTTGATAGAGAAAGAGAGAGAAAGAGAGAGAGAGGAAGAGAATGAGTGTGCCAAGGCCTCCAGCCACTGCAAACGAATTCCAGAAGCATGTGTCCCTTTGTTCATCTGGCTAATGTGGGTCCTGGGGAACTGAACCTGGGTCCTTTGGCTTTGCAGGAAAATGCCTTAACCACTAAGCAACCCCTCCAGCCCCCCCCCCAAATTTGTTACTTTTTAAAAATAAAACAATTGTACCCCGTAGACCTCCTTTCCACCACAGTTCTGCTGAGGGTCTTTGGTGGGTAGCTGGTGTTCATTGTGGGGACAAGAGGCCTCAGTCAGGCTCTGCAGGGATGGGGGGACACATGATGCCTCAGGCTATTGCCTCCCACCCTGAGGCTCTTACAATCTCTCTGCCCCTCTTCTGTGGGGTTCTCTGAGCCTTGGTGGGCAGGACAGGAATTTGATTTAGTGTTGCTTTCCCTGTAGACTTGATCTATGTTCTTATGAGGTTTGAGTGACCACAGTGTCCGTCACCATTTCCCTGGAACTGGTTTTCAGGCTAGCCACGAGGGCAGTATTCCTGTCACCACTTCCCCTGTAAGGACTTCTGGGCTCTGGCCGATGAGGTGGAGGTGACCCATCTGTCATGGTAGACATTGGCTCTCTCTTCTTGATGATGTATCCTGGTTCTCCCCAGTATTCTCCTCCATCTGTAAGATAGAAAAGATTCTCCAACCAAAGGTGAGAACCGTTTGAATAAAAGGGAATAAGCCTAGTTATTAGAGATATTTATTGATGTGTGTATCAACTCTTCTTAGGTAAAGAGCACTGGAGGGTCTCGCTGGAGCCTGTTGGTCTCCTGTTCTTTGGAACCTGGCTTGGTTCCCAGAGCCAGCTATGAGTTCTCCTCCACTGAGCAGGTCTCATGTCCAATCTGTGAGCAGTTGGTTACCCACATCGGCTGTGTGCCACTATTGCACAAGTGTATATTTCTTTCTCTGCTGATCGGTTTTGTAAGTGGCAGTTATCTTCTGCTTATTCAATCCATTGGCAACCATTATCCTCTAGCCACTCTCATAGCACTTTCCAGCACGATGAGGGCTAGCTAGGCAGGAACTGGATTCCCTCTCTGTTCCAGCATGGTCACTGGATGTCACATGGCCACAGGCTGTGGTATCTTCAGCAATAGAGACTTACCTTTTAGCTCTTGCAGGTAACCAAGTGTTTTGGCAATGGCCTGGATTATTTTGGGAACCTTGTGTCTCCCTGACCAATAGTTCTCTGTGGGAGGGAATCCAATTCTGGCCCTAGGAATTGCCAGCCAGAGTCCATGATTTTAGAGTTAGGCTTTTTCCACTTTCTATGTAGCTCTTCTGCTTGAGTCCCCCTCCCCCTTATTGAGGGTAATGACTTGTAGAAAGGAAGAAGGTTTCTACGGAATTGATTTGTGTTGCCATTAGATTTGTGAATTTCCTGCTGCCCCTTCCTTTACGCCTAAGGCCTTTCCTTCCTTTCTGTTCTTCTTCCTTTCTTTGTTTCAAACATTTTATTTATTTATTGGACAGAGACAGACAGAGAGAGAAAGAGAGAAAGAGAAAGAAAGAGAGAAGAAGAAGAAGAAGAAGAAGAAGAAGAAGAAGAAGAAGAAGAAGAAGAAGAAGAAGAAGAAGAAGAAGAAGAAGAAGAAAGAGAGAGAGAGAGAAAGAAGAGACAGATAGAATGGGTATGGTAGGGCCTTCAGCCACTGCAGATGAACTCCAGGTGCATGTGTCACCTTGTGCATCTGGTATATGTAGGTCCTGGAGAACTGAACCTAGGTCCTTTAGCTTTGTAAAAAAAGCACCTTAACTGCTAAGCCATCTCTCCAGCCTGCCTTCCCTCCTCTCTCCCTTCTTTCTTTCTTTCTTTCTTTCTTTCTTTCTTTCTTTCTTTCTTTCTTTCTTTCTTTCTTTCTTTCTTTCTTCCACCAACTTGTTGAGTTCTTTTTTTTAAAAATTATTTAGGAGGGAAGAGAGAGAGAGATAGAGAGAGAGAAGTAAGTATGTATGGTCATTCCAGGGCCTCTTGCCACTGCAAATTAACTCCAGATTCATGCACCACTTTGTGCATCTGGGTTATGTGAACCCAAGCAAGTGCCTTTAATGGCTGAGTCATCTCTCCAGCCCAATTTTCTTTCTTGATGATAGCCATTCTGACTAGGAATGAAATATCAAAGTAGTTTTATTTTGCATTTTTCTGACGGCTAAGGATATTGAACACATATTAAATACATATTAACCATTTATATTATGTCACAAACTCACTGTTCAGTCCCACAGCCCATTTTTTTTGGAATAGGTTGTTCATTGTCTTTATATTTAGGTTTTTGAATTCTTTGTTTGTTCTAGATATTAATCCTGTCACATGCATATCTGGTAAAGGTTTTCTCTTATTCTGTAGGCTGGCTTTTACTCTATTAACAGTGTCCTTTGCTGTACAAAATCTTTTTAATTTCATGAGTTTTCATTTGTGGATTATTGATCTTAATGACTGGAATCCTATTCAAAAAGCCCTTCTTTCTCTCTCTCCACTACATATACATATGTACATATCTCTATCTCTATCTCTATCTCTATCTCTATCTCTATCTCTATCTCTCTATCTATCTATCTATCTATCTATCTATCTATCTATCTATCTATCTATATCTACATATATCTATATCTATATGTTTTGGTTTTTTCGAGGTAGGGTCTTGTTGTAGCCCAGGCTGACTTGGAATTTGCTATGTACTTTCAGGCTGGCCTCAAACTCATGATGATCTGTTTACCTCAGCCTCTTGAGTGCTGGAACTAACGGTATATGTGGCTATATCTTTTTAAAACATTTATTGACAACCTCCATACTGGTTTGCATGGATTTTTGATACTTTGCTTTTTCATTCACTTCTAGGAAGCTTTGATTTTTATCTTGATTTCTTCAGCAACATAGTCACTATTCAGTAGTGTGTTGTTTAATCTGTATGAATTTGTGTATTTTCTGTAGTTTTTCTTGTTGTTGATTTATAACTTTATTGTATCGTGCTTCATGCCTTGGAGTGGTCAGGTAGAATATAAGATATTATTTTTTATTTTCCTATATGTGTAGAGGCTTTCTTTGTGTCCTACTGTGTGGTGTATTTCAGAGTAAGTTCCATTAACTACTGAGAAGAGTGTATATTCTATAGTTTGGGTGGGATGTTCTGTAGCACATGTTAAGCCCATTTGTTCTATGATGTCTTATAACATCATAGAATGTTAACTTTTTTTGGCAGAGAGGAAAGGTGGTCTGGAGACTTGTCTATTGGCAAGAGTGGGATATTGAAGTCACCTATTATCACTGTGTTGGGTTTAATCTGCTATTTCATGTCTAGTAATAATTGTTTAATGAAATTGGTTGTCCCTGTGTTTGGTGTGTATATGTTTAGAATATAACATCACCGATGTATTGTTCAGCATAAAGTGTGGCCTTCTTTATCTCTTCTTATTATTTTTGGTTTGAATTCTATTTTTTTTCAATTTTTCAATTCTATTTTTTTTTTTTCTGGCCTAGGCTCACCTGGAATTCACTACGTAGTCTCAGGGTGGCCTTGAACTCATGGCGATTCTCCTACCTCTGCCTCCTGAGTTTGGGATTGAAAGCATGTGCCACCATGCCCACCTTGAATTCTATTTTTTAAAAATATTTTTATTTATTTATTTGAGAGAGGGAGAGAGGAGAGGGAAACAGGCAGAGAATGGGTGCTCAGGGCCTCCAGCCACTGCAAATGAATTCCAGATGCGTGTGCCCCTTGTGCATCTGGCTTACATGGGTCCTGGGGAGTTGAACTGGGGTCCTATGGCTTTGCAGGCAAATGCCTTAACCACTAAGCCATCTTTCCAGCTCAAATTCAATGTTTTTTTTTTTTTTTTTTTTTTTTTTTTTTTTTTCCAGCTATTGGAGTAGCAATGCCCAATTTCTTCCTGGTTCCATTTTCTTGGAATACATTTTCCATCCTTTTACCCAAAGGAACTGTCTATTTTTTATGGTGAGGTGAGTTTCACGGAGACAGAGAAAAGGTTGGATTATATTTTCTAATCCAATTTGCTAGTATGTGTCCTTTGATTGGGAAATTTAAGACCATTAATATTTAAAATTATTATCAAAAACCATTATTCCTGTTATGTTGATGATTTTGTAGTGTTGTTTGGTGTTTTCTTTTTTTTTTTAAAGGGGGTGCTGACATGGTGGCTCATGCTTTTATTTTTTATTTAATTAAATTAATTAATTTATTTGACAGAGGAAGAGAGAGAGAGAGAGAGAAAGAGAGAAGGAGAGAGAGAAAATGGGTGCACCAGGACCTCTAGCCACTGCAAACGAACACCAGATGCATGTACCCCCCTTGTGCACCTGGCTAACATGGGTCTTGGGGAAATGAATAGGTCCTTTGGCTTTGCAGGCAAATGCCTTAGCCACTAAGCCATCTTTTCAGCCTGTTATTCTATACTTGATGAATTATTTCCTTTCTTGGTATGTGGTGGCCTTCTTTATCTCTTCTGATTAGTCTTGGTTCAAAGTCTACTTTACAAGATATGATAATGGCTTTGCCAGCATATTTTCAGCTTCCATTTGGTTGGGAGGTTGATTTCCCTTCTTGAACTCTAGGTATCTTTGCCAGTGAGTATTTTTTTTTTTTTAATTTTTCTTGGAGACAACAGATTGTTGGATCTTGATATTTATTCTAGTCAGTTAATCTATGTATTTAAAAATATTTTTACTTATTCACGAGGAATGGAGGAAGGAAGAGTGAGAAGTAGGGAATGAGGGACAGAGGAAGGGAGGGAGGGAGAGAAATATGTGATAGAAAGAATGGGCACACTAGGGCCTCTTGACACTACAAAAGAACTCCAGACACAAGAGCCACTTTGTATGTCTGGCTTTAAATGGCTACTGGGGAATAAAACTCAGGCTGACAGGCTTTGCAAGTAGTGCATCAACCACTGAAACAATTCCCCAGACATGAAGCCAGATGCACAAAATGGCACATTCATTTGGAATTTGTTTGCCTTGGAAAGAGGTCCTAGTGCACCCATTTCCTTTCTCTCCTTGTAAATAAATAACTAAAAATTTAAAAAGAAAAGGTTACAACTGTTTTGCATGTGTTAGAGGAGGGACAGAATGAACACCAAGGCAGTGGTGCTGGGGAGGGACGAAATTTCCACAGCTTCTTTCTCCAGTATCACAGGCTCTGCTCAGTGCTCTCTCTCTCTTTCTCTGATGCCAATTTTCCTCTCAGCAGATACCGTGAATCTATGGGCATGAAACTCCTCAACTTCCTACTCTATAAGCTTCACCTCTGCATTATGACTTCCCTAACCTTGTATTTTCCCTCTGTCAGGAGTAATCACTTGTGACCTGGATCTGATCCTCTTGGACCTCTTCAGGACCATGGTGTAACTGCTGAACCCAAAGGGATCCTTTTATTCTTCTGTTCTGCTTATGCCTTTGGTGAACTTCGACCCTGTGGACCAACCACAGGCCTCTTGTTTACCTCCTTCTGCTACAGATTACATTCTTCTCGGTCTCTTCAGGTGGTCTCTCCTGCCCTACATGTCTCTGAAATGTTGTGAGCCTCACCCTTGCTGGGCACACTCCCTCATAACTTAGCCATTCCCCTGGATGAAGCCACACTCAAATCTGCACATGGCACCCAGACTAGGAGTTCAGGCTTCAGCCCGGCCTTCACTTAGACTTATACAAACAACTTTCTGGGTATCCCTCCTTGAATTTTGGGCAGTTACTTGTGATTCAGCATAGTCCAAAAATTGAACTCATTTATTACCCCACAAGACTATTCTTCCTGTTGCATTCCGTTCCTTGATAAATAACACCATCCTGTCATACTGAGAGCCTATAGCTTTCTTTGACTACATTCTTCTCTTTTATCCCAAAACCTGACTGAAGAGCAAGCAGTACGCATTTTCTTAGTATTCTTCCTGTTCCTTGCTGCAGCCTTTCCTTGTTTGTTACGATTACTGAAGCAGCCATCTACCTGGTTCCTTTTACTTTTAGTCTTACATATTCCCTAATCTACCATCCATGAGCTATTAGAAGGTCTTTCCAAGATAAAAATACAATCAGAAACCTCTTACTTTAACCACTGCCAACACTTTTCCTTCCTAAGGACATCATACAAACTAGAAAGCTTTTACAGTCTTTCATTCCCAGACCCAACATCCTGCTTTGGTTTTACCTTTCTCCTTCCTTCCTTCCTTCCTTCCTTCCTTCCTTCCTTCCTTCCTTCCTTCCTTCCTTCCTTCCTTCCTTCCTCTCTCTCCCTCCCTTTCTCTCTCTTTCTTTTAAAAATAATGATGGAAACTTTTTGTTTCATTATGTAAATAAATAAATAAGTTTTATTTATTTATTTGCAAGCAGAGAGAGATAAAAGAGAGACACACAGAGATGGGACATGCCAGGGCCTCCAGCTGCTGCAAACGAACTCCTGATGCATGTGCCACTTTGTGCATCTGGCTTTATGTGGGCACTGAGGAATCCAGCCTGGGTTGTTAGGCTTTGTGGGCAAGTGCCTCAACTGCTGAGCCATCTCTCCAACCTCTGGTATTGCCTTTGTCTACATTCCAACAGATGCTGTGTATCCTCATACTATTTCTCACCTTTGTGCTCTGCACGTATTTTGATTTGGTTTGGAAATCTCCCCCCTTTTATTGACATTGACTAAAATTGTGCCCTTCTAAAAATTCCTTGTAGGAACTAAGTTTTTTTTTTTTTTTTTAACAGGTGGAAGTGTGTAAGTACGTCTGTACAAGTTCATTACCTGAAAGCTGTCTATCTTCTATCTATCCATTTCTCTTACTGACAAAGAAAGAAAAAATTAACACAAGAAAAACAAGATACATCTCCAAGCCTGAGCATGCGCAGGCTCCTGAGAAAGTCTGGTTAGTGATTTGAGAATGCCTGCGGAAGCTCAGGGAGGACTCCCGAGTATAGTCAGTGTTGCTTTCTAGTTGGCAGAGCAAAGGCATTTGGGGCTGAGATGAAAGCCAGTGCTAATAAGCAGAATAGAAGGCTTGACCCTTTCTCAATGTGCTGTGCAATTTGCTAATAAAACCACTTATTTATTTAAGCAAAGCCTTGGGTTTAGCCAGATTTTAGTTTTATTGGTTTAATATAATTTCAGCATCATTCATTATAATCTAGCTCTTAAAGTTTTTGACCTTAAGACTCTCAAGAAGAAATAAAATAGGAAATATATTGGGCACATAAAATGGAGATGAAAATTCAGGGGAAATTTAACAGTAAAGGAGTAATTTGGAGGCAGATTTCAACTTTGTTCTCAAAATAATTTTGGTCTGAGAGACTTTTCTGAGTAACACTTATTTGCTTGGCTATGTGAAATGTCAAATTCTAGGCAGGCAAAGTCCCTAAGTTCCTCCCTTTAATAGAATAAAAAGAAACACAAGGGAACTTGGTAGAGCTCCCCTGGAGGATAATTTTAAAATTAGTCTGACTTTGAACTGGAGCTCCTGTTGATCCCACTAAACGTCCTTTAGAGGAGAAGAGCCCCACCTAATTGCTGAAGTTTAGAGTATTCAGTGACTCAAATGCCATTTGCTGGAATGACTTGAGAAAATCTGCTCTTCCCATCAGGACTCCTTGGCTGTACAGGCCTTGGCTCCCTTGTGTCATGGGCTCTATCCTGACCTCTTTAGAGATTCCCTCTAATCCACACACATGGAGCACTGGGCATGTCTAAGGAGTCTCATCAGCGAATGGTCCACCCGGCTTCTCTCTCAGGAATGCACTTACAGGTCTAGAAAAGCCAACACTTTCCTCATCTCTGCGAAAAAGCAATATAGGGGCTTCTGACATTTTTGCAGATATAAAAATCATATGAATTATATTTTATGACTTTTAACCTCTCTTAGTCATCCAGTGTGGCTCATGTTAAATGTGTAAGGCATAATGAGCACCTGCCCCTTCCCCCCCCCCCACCATGATCCTGCATGGGATGGCAGTTCTGGGCGATGGGATTACTGAAGAAGGAATGTATGCCTCAAAGTGATTGGATTGTTCTTCATGAGAAATGTCCTGGGTGGAGGATGGGTGCTGGAAAGCCCTTTCACTCCCCGTGGGTGGTTGCTTGGTAAGTATGGAGGTGCAGACATGAGAGACAGGATCGTGTAGTTTGTTAAGCCAAGGGATGTCTGTCCCACAGAGTGAGTTGTTAGCACTCAAACTCATTCTTCTTTATGTCTGTTCTTTCTATCTTGGATACATTCTTGCTCTCAAAGAGTTAATTCACAGACACTTTCTTCAGCTATGATGATGTCTGATAAGAACGAAGATTCTGTTCATGTTTCATCAAGGATGAATTATACTTTTCCAGCTCTTTTTCTTCTGTTTCTCTTGTGGAGACAGGAACTGTTTGCAGATTTTGGATGCTGTAAATTGCGTGTTGATTTTACCAGCTTAACTCTTGTGATCCTAATACCTCCCAATGTACTAATCACCATGGGGTTATGTCTCTCTTTACTTTTCCTGTTTTTAAAAATATTATATTAATTTATTTTTTGGAGAGAGAGAGAGAGAGATTGAGAGAGAGAGAGATTGAGAGAGAGAGAGAGAATGGGCTTGCCGGGGCCTCCAGCTAATGTAAATGAACTCCAGACACATGCACCACCATGTGCATCTGGCTTATGTGGGTACTAGGGAATTGAAACTGGGTCCTTACACTTTTCAGGTAAGTGCCTTAACCACGAAGCCATCATTCCAGCCTGGATTTGTGATTCTTAAGTGAATCACATTATATTTTGCTTTGAGAATTTTACAGCACTACTGGAAACAATAAGATGATAAAAGGTTAGAAAAATATTTACCTTAGAATAATTACAAAATAATTAAAAAGCTGTATTTTCCATGATAAACATACATGCAAAAATTCTCAGCATAAGATACTTGCAAGTTGAATTCAAGAACACATTGGGAAGATCACATATCATGGCCAAGTTGTTTTCATCTCAGGGATGAAAGTTTGGTTCAACATACACAAACCAATAATGTAATACACCATAGAAATCATACAGTCATCTGTATGGATGCAGAAAAAGCATTTAACAAAGTTCAACATGTCCTCATGGTAAAAGTCCTGGAGAAATTAAGAATAGAAGGAACATATCTTAAAATAATAAAGCCTCTATAGCAAAAATTGATATCTAACATTATACTGAATGGGGAAAACAGAGAACTTCCTTAAAAAGTTGGAATGAGACAAGGGTGTCCACTCTTTATTAGTCAATATATGTCTGAAATCTTAGCTAGAGCAGTAAGACAGAAGAAAGGTATAAAAGGGATACAAATAGGACTGGAAGAAGTCAAGTTATCCTTGTATTCACCACTTTGTGCACCTGGTATTTTTTTTTTATTAATTAGTTTTGTATTCAGCAAATACAGTTAGTTTGGTACCATTATTAGGCTAATCCATGATCTATCCCCTCCCCTTGGCCCCTCCTTGTTGAGGTATATGGGTCATGCATTGTGGAGTTAGCCCACAGTTAGAGGTAAGATAAATGTCTCTGCATATCATGACTCAACATGTGGCTCTGACATTCTTTCTGCCCCCTCTTCCGCAAAATTTCCCTGAGCCATGTCGGGTTCATTTTTGGTCTGCTTCAGTGATGAGGTGTTGGGGGCCTCTGGGGCTCTGGCTCTCTGATTTGGTAGGAATTGATTTTTCTCTGTATTGATCTCTTTCCCCCTTGTGCTGGTATCCGGTTCATCAGGAAAACAGCACCCTTGCTTGTTTTGCCAATTTTTCTTAGTTTCAGCCGGGGCCCTTTTGAGGTATGATGGGGTGGCTCTCTCCTTAGGATCTGCATCTATCTTTCTTTCCCCGGGATTTGCAGTGCAGCTAGGCAGTCACCATCTTGGCCAGAAGACCTCTGTGCATCTGGCTTTATGTGGACACTGGGGAATTGAACCTGGGTCAACAGGGTTTGCATGTAATAAATGGCTTTAACTGCAGAGTCACCTCTTTAGCCCCTATCTCTGTTTTCAATTGATATAATTCTATACTCAAAATGCCTTTAAAATGAATCCACCAACTTTGAGATCTGATAGGTAGTGTGGCAATGCATCAGGATACACAATCAGCATACAAAAATCAGGAGCTTTTATTAAACCAATAGTGAACTTGTTGAAAAAGAAATTGGGAAAAATATCTCACTCACTATAGCTTTAAAAAGTACCTAGTAATAGATCTCCCATGCTCTTAGGTTGGTAAAATTCATTTTGTTAAAATGGTATACCACCAAAACTAATCTTCAGATTCAATACATTCACAATCAAAATTCCAATGACTTTCTTAACTTAACTAGAAAAAAATTCTAAAATTAATCTGTGAACAGAGAACTTGAGAGATAGCCAAAGCAATCCTAAGCAAAGACACTGTTGGGAGCATCACAATATCTGACCTCAACTTATACTATAGAGCCAGAATGACAAAGACAGCATGGTGCAGCAAAAATAGACCTGTAGGGGCTGAAGAGATGGCTCAGTGGTTAAAGTGCTCACTTGCCTACCTGGGTTCGATTCCCCAGTACCTATGTAAAGCCAGATGCACCAAGTGGCACATTCATCTGGAGTTCGTTTGCAGTGGCTAGAGCCCTGGTGGACCCATCCTCTCTGTCTTTCTTCCTCCCTGCTTGCAAATAAATAAATAAAAATATTAAAAAAAATGGACATGTGGACCAATGGAACAGAATCACCCTGAAATAAATCCACACTGCTATAGCTGCCTAATATCTGACAATATTGCCAAAAACCTATACTAGAAAGAGAGCCCATTTGTTGTACATAGTTTTGCATTGCTGGCAGAAAACACTTGACCAAGAGCAGCTTGTTGGAGTAAAGGGTTTATTTTGACTTATAGACTTGAGGGGAAGCTCCATGATGGCAGGGGAAAGTTATGGCATGAGCAGAGGGTAGACATCACCTCCTGACAAACATCAGTTGGACAGTAGTAGCAGGAGAATGTGACAAACACTGGCAACGGGAAGCTGGCTATAAAAACCATAATGTGTTATTATCCAACAATACACTGCCTCCAGGAGGCTCCAAATACCAAATTGCCACCAGCTGGGGACTTAAGAAGACTTAGGTTTATGGGGGACACCTGAATCAAACCACCATACCCGTCAACAAACGATGCTGGCAAAACTGAATATCCATCAGCAGAAGAGTGAAATTAGATTCACATCCATCATCCTGTATGAAAATCAATTCAAAATGGATCAAAGAACTGAAGTTAGAACCTGAAATGCTGATTTTCATGCTATAGAAAAATGTAGGAAAACACCTCAAAAAGGGGTGGATAATAGAACACACATGGCATGGAAATGTAAAGGAGGAGTATTCACTACCTTGTTGCTGTGATGAAAATACCAAAAAAAGCAACTTAAGGAGGAAGGTTTAGTTTGTCTTACACTTCAAGAAAATAAAGCTCACCAAGGCAGGCAATACATGGTGGCAGAAGGAGGTGACTGGTCATATTGCACCCAGGCAGGAAGCAGAGCACAGTTCAAGGGGTGCAGTCTATCATAGCGGGAAGGCATGTCAGCAGGACCATGGAGCAGCTGGCCACATTGCATCTACAGTCACGAAGTGGGGAGGTATGAATGCTGACTCTCAGCTCGTTTTCTCCTTTTTATACAGCCCAGGACATTCACCCTATGGAGTTGCATTACCCACACAGAAACACTTGAAACAAAGATCCACTGTGGCTGCAAACATCACAAAAGGTCAGACGGCCAGGTATAAAGTGCCTTAACCAGTCACAACATACTATCAAAAATCAAACCCAAATGCCATCAAGCCTCCAGACCTAACTACTAGTTTATAGGAAAAGGCAGGAGAAGAGAGACATGTTAAATGAGGGCATGGGGACCCAACCAGCAAAATTCGCAATATCAAAAATGACTCAGAAAAAAGCCTTATTTCTCTAACAATAAATTGTGTGTGTGTGTGCATATGTGTGTGTGTGTATGTGTGTGTGTGTGTGTGTGTGTGTGTGTGTGTGTGTGAGAGAGAGAGAGAGAGAGAGAGAGAGAGAGAGAGAGAGAAGGGGAAATGTAGAGAAAGAGATTAGAGGGAGGGACAGAAATGGAGGAAGAGAGAAAGCTGTAGATTTGAGATATTAGGCACATCAATTGCAATACTTTTATTTTGATTTGAACAAACAATAAACAACATGATTTAGGGAATATCATCAGGGTAGTTTGATGACTGTTTATCAGTTGGTATTACAGTATTGTCTTAAATATTTATGCATGTTAATGTGAATATTCAATAAGAGATCGTATCTTCTAAGGACACCAATAGAAATGAACACATGGCGTCTGGGATTTCTTAGGGTTCCAGTGGTGGGGGTGAGTGGTAGACAGAGGTGGAGGGGAGCCATGACTGGCCACTAATTTGGTAACTGTTGGAGCCAGATGATGAGTAAAAGTTAATTTGATTAGACTATCTACATGTGTTTGTTGTTTTCTATAAAAAGGAGAGGAGTGATGTGGAGAGATAGCAATTACTTTCACCCATGGAATACACTGACATTTTCTTGTTAAATGGGAAGCTTAACTGATACTGTGGAATTTTTAGGGCATAAAGAAGAGGGAAAAGCAGGGAATGGCACTCATGCATATAATCCAACACTTGATAAGTAGAAGAAGGAGGACGAGAAGGCAGAGGAGGAAGTGGATGAGCAAGGTAATCCTTGGCTATAGAGCAAGTTCAAGACCCATCTAGGCCACATGAGACCTTGTCTCAAACAAAGAAGAGAGCCACCATATCTTTCAAAGATGTACTATGGTGGTTTGATTCAGGTGTTCCCCATAAACTTTGATGGTCTGAATGCTGGGTTCCCAGCTGATGGATATTTGGGAATTAATGCCTCCTGGGGGGAGTGTATTGTTGGGGGCAGGCTTATGGGTGTTATAGCCAGTCTCCCCTTGCCAGTGTTTGGCACACTCTCCTGTTGCTATTGTCTACCTTATGTTGGCCAGGGGGTGATGTCCACCCTCTGCTCATGTCATCGTTTTCCCCTGCCATCGTGGAGCTTCCTCTAGAGCCTGTAAGCCAAAATAAATCTGTTTTCCCAGAATCTGCTCTTAGTTGGGTGATTTCTACCAGCAATGCGAACCTGACTGTAGCATGTACCAACGACCAACTGAAGCTGTGGTTTTCCCTGGATAACCTCCAGTGACTTTCTTAGACATATCCTCCTCTGCAACACTGAGCAGGACTCTTCAGCTCCCACAACTTATTTCTGGAGGCTGGGCTGATAGTGTGCTTAGCTGGGGAACTCCACCTAGTCTGTGAACTCAGACCATGAGGGGTCTGTAGCTCTCTTGGCTCCTATTCTGGAAGCATTTATGTGTCCCCTCAGTGCCATCTGTCAGTGAGTGATCAGAGACTAGGCATCAGGTGGACCCTTTACAAGGAACTGTGATAAAGCCTCCACCTTACTTTTCTCTTTGGCTTCTGGTGGAACTGGTTTCCTGCAGGGTTGAATGTGTTTCCCTCTAGCATTGCCAGAGACAATCATTCCCACCAGTGGTATTTTAATTGCATACCAAGCATCTGTCTGAATATTTTGTTGCCTGAAATGTCTAACTTGGTCACCAAATTATTCCAATATATTTTTTCTTAAAGCAATGAGAATATATCAGGGTAAAGGCCATTAACTGTCTGAAACTGATAGAATGACTCTAATTTACTTTCACATCAAAGTTAAATGATTTGCAATGGTACAGTCCTTTTCACACATTTGGAGGCAATACAAATTACAAGATATATAAATCACTGCTATAGCACAGTTAAGAAAATTCATCAACTTTGGACTATTTCTGTTTTGACTGTAGCGTCTAGAAATAAAACTATGTCTGTTGATCCTACCCCATTTCATTACCTATTCCCCATGGGCAGCTGAGGGCATATTCCCACAGACAGAGGGTCTGAAAATGTCCTTTGGGCCTGACTTTACTTGAGAAATAGGCTTGAAGCTATCAGACCATGGCTTGTTGGGGGCAGAGAGCTCGTTGAGAATCGGAATCCTGACCTTTTCCATAGATGCATTGGTTGAAAATGTTGACATTGTCCCATGTTTGCCGTTAACTCTGTCACATTCTAAGCTTCAGAACTCTCACCAAGTATGTCCAGAGAGCACAATCAATGTCACAAGCAGAACAATGACCTCATCTAAGTGTGTGGGTGGCCCCTTCCCACCACTTTGTGTCTTGGTGTGGGTCGGGGGTGGGGGGAGGTGGTCAGAGTTGAGCCAATTGAAGTGTCTGGGATTCCATTCTAAGCCTGTGTTTCTTCTGGATTTTGAGTCCTGGCTACATCTTTTCAGTGTGGAGCAGGAATAAGTAGAAAGCATCTTATTTATCCTTCAGTACTGTGCACTCAAAATGGGGCAACCCTATTAGAATACATCAAAACTGTAATATTGAAAATGAAGACAAAATCAATTTTATAGCAAAAGTAGTTAAACTCAAGTGCAGCTCAAAGCATTCACTTAGTACATGAGTGAACTTGGGGCTTTAATTCTTTGCAACATTGAGTGGAATGTGAGGGCACACGGAAACCCAGCAGTGATAAAACTGGCCCTTCCATGCACATGGATGACATTACAGAGCCTGACTTTCTTCATTTATCCTCGAGGCCCGACACAGAGTCATTTGGCGGAGGGTTTGTGGAGCCAGTGACTGTGTCTACAAGCCCTTCCAACCCCATAACACACATGCAACCCTTCTACCAGAGCACAGTTTTGTATTATCTAAGCCAGTACCAATTTTTCAGTAGAATCCACTAGGGCTTTTTCAGTGTATGAAGATTTCAGAAATGCTCATCCAGGGGTGGGGCAGACAAGAACACTGTGCAAGCCAACAGGAGGAGCAATGAGCCAGCCCCGGTGGATCAGGGAGGCACCAACCTGGGGAGATAGAATGCCCTTGTTGGGGGCCCTGGAGTATTAGTGGGAAAGGGTCTGGGAACCACTCAGTAGATAGTCACAGAACATCTAGAATGAATCTTGCACCTTGTACAGAGAGAAGAGAGCACATCTGGAGAGCTGGAGAGACAGCATGGCATGGCATATTTGGGGGGAAAGGAGGTAGATGAACCATTCTCCATTTGACAGATATTTACTGAGCCTTGGCTGCCTGCTAGGCTTTGTTGAAGGGGCAAGGGATGCAGCAGTGGAGGAGACAAGAAGGCTCATGTGTTTACAGAGCTTGGGAAGAAGGGGAGTAATTATATAATAAATTAGTAAGGTAGGCCTGGAGAGATGGCTTAGCGGTTAAACGCTTGCCTGTGAAGCCTAAGGACCCTGGTTCGAGGCTCAATTCTCCAGGACCCACGTTAGCCAGATGCACAAGGGGGTGCATGCGTCTGGAGTTCGTTTGCAGTGGCTGGAGGCCCTGGTGCGCCCATTCTCTCTCTCTCTCTCTCTCTCTCTGTCTCTTTCTCTCTCTGTCGCTTTCAAATAAATAAATAACAATGAACAAAAAAATTAAAAAAAAATTAGTAAGGTAATTTCACATGGTTACAATGTGAGAGAATATGTTAGAGTGATTAAGAGTCAGACTAATATTTCAATTATTATTAGATAACATTAAATGCCAGGGATTTCACATTGAAAGAGATGATTATTTAGAGTGCTGAATACCTCATTATAACATTTTAGGTTACGGATCCTATTGACTGTTCCTAAAACCAGAAAATGCGACAATGGCCCTACCCTTGGAGATGAATGTGGACACAGGAAGGTGATAAGGGAAAAGAAAGGAGAAAATAAAAGTGGGAGGGAAACCAAGCAGAGAGAGGACGTAGGAAGACCATGGTGCACACTGAGGAGTGGATTAGTGGCAGCTGCAGGCAGGTTTTGAATGCCATCATTCTCAAGGTTCTGCTTACAGGTTTACATGTGCCAACTCACTGTGTCTTCTCCTGACCCTCAGAGGAAGCAACTTTTATCGCCCTCATCAACACTGAGCAGAACAGAGGCACAGAGAGGTTTGGCAACTTGTCCAAATTGGTACTGGCTCAAGACCATAAGTGCGACTCAACCCTAGACATCATTTCTCCACAGACTAAACTCCCAACCTTGAGTCTTACTGCAGTCACCAATGGCCTGGGAATTCTCCCAGGTTTCTTTACCCTGTATTCACTCACTGTGCACACAGGACTGGGAGACTTATCTTTGGATTCTGAAGCCCACTCAAGCTTGTGGGTTTATACAAGTGAGTTCAGATTTACCAGTGTCATACTTTGAGCTCAATTCACTGCCAGTTAAGAACGTTACATAGGTAGACTGTTAATGATACAGGTAGAGTACACTCCTTTCTGGCAGAGCTTACGAGATGCTCCACGGGAATTTCACATTGCTACCTCAAACCTAAGCAGACAAGGAGGATTGTGTTATAGGCATATTTAAAAAAATATTTTCTTTCAATTAATTAATTTATTTATTTGAGAGAGAGAACGACACAGAGAGAAAGACAGAGATAGAGATAGAGATTAAGAGAGAGAATGGGCATGCCAGGGCCTCCAGCTGCTGCAAACGAACTCCAGATGCATGTACCACCTTGTGCATCTTGCTTATGTGGGTCCTGGGGAATCAAACATGGGTCCTTTGGCTTTGCAGGCAAACGCCTTAACTGCTAAGCTATCTCTCCAGTCTGGGCATGATTTTTATTTGGCTATAATGCTCAACTCACAAACTATTTCTGGAGTTGTAATTTGACATTTATAATAATTGCTGCAAAATCACTTTCTTTTGCATGAAATTGAGCAGTGATTTGGATAGTGAGATGACCCAAACCATATTGATATTCCTGGAGTAAGAGCTGGTTTGTGGAGCAGAAGCCTAGGTTCCTTATCACTTGTCACTTGAACGAGTGGTCTAAATACTTCCCAGCCCAGCTCACCAACTAAAAAGGGAGGTTTAGACTGGCTGATTTTTCATTTCTTTTCAGTTTTAAAAGTTAGAAACTCTTTGCTCTTAGAAACAGAAAGTAAGATGGTTCCTAGGGTATAGGAGAGGGGGTGAAGGGGAATTACTTAATGGGTAGTTTCAGTTTGCAAGGCAAAAATTTTCTAGGGATCTGTTGCACAATATAATACATATTTGTAGATAATATGATAATGTACTTATTATAGTTTTACTTCACACAGAAAGTTCAGGAAAGCAAATTTCATGCTGCTTTTTATCACAAAAAAATAGAATATCAAGAACTGCAGTAGACTTCCAAAATGTTTTGTAGTTTATTAGGATACCCTAACATTGTAAGTGATATATGCCTTGAGGTCCACTTGAGCTTTACCGCCCAGGCACATATGATGCCCAGCCCCTTTCAACCTCCCTGGGAAATCGCTCTAGAATTTGAGTGTCTTTTCTTGGCAAGGAGGCTGTCAGCATGTCCTCAAAGTGAAGACTGCTTGGCTGGATTCATTTATCTTCAAGAACTTTTCCTTCAGGATAGCTTGGAAGAATTCATAGTTTTATCTCCAGCATGGGGGATTTTCTCCCGCAAGTCTTCCTCAAAGCACAGCCTCAAAGACGGGGGTTGGCAAGAGCTCACAGTTGGTTGCTCAGCAGAGACCTGAAGTGATTGCAGCCTCTGTTCCCAGCATGTGCCCGAAGGAGGTCCTTCACATTGCTTTTCAACACTCAGTTGGATCCCCAGTGCTGACATGGTGACTTGGAGAGGAGCTGGGCTGCTCTGTGAACATCACAGCACCAAGATCCAGAAGGGCTGGGAGGTCCTCTGAGGTGGGCCCAGCTGAAGACTATGAGCCGGAACAGATGTCAGCTTCCTTCCTTGCAGCCCTCTCCCCATTCTTTCCCTAAGACAGCCTTTATTTATGTGCTTGGTGCTAATAATATTCTTACATTGTGTGCATTGATCCAGAATACATTAGTGCCATTGAAGCACCAGAATGTGTTAGGGGGGAAAAAAAGATCTGCACATTCTTCTACTGAATTGTTTAGAAAATTATGACAATTGCATACCCAAATGAATAAAAGGGGATATAGAGAGATCCCACAAAGGGGACAAATACCTTTAACAAAAGTGAACTTTGTCGGTCTTCTGCCCTGTTGGGATGCTACTATCCCCTATCTCTTGAAGGTTGTAGAAAGCTGTAGATTAACTCGAGGCACAAATTGACTCCGCGTGTATTCCTGGTGGTGGACCCTGGCTTTCTGATTCCATCGGGGCTGGAGAAGACAGGCAGTGCTTGGTGGGCATGTGGCTTTGTGCTAGTGGGGTGGGGTACATTCTCCAGCTGAAACCAATCAAATGCACCTCAGAAGCATTCTTCAAAAAGTCAGACGAGGGTTTGACAGTCTCAAAATGCTCTCATGATTGCTGCAGCTGTGCAGGCCTTAAAAATATTCCATGAAAAAAAATAGACAATGGTTATGGATTCTTGTTGCCACCCTCACCCCATGCCTGCTCTGGCCATAGGATCAGAAGAGCTTATTTCCCGGTGTCGCTAACTCACCGATTATTACAAACATCCCTATTCAATCATTGCTAAAACTGCCCACAACTTTCCTTTATTTCTTGGTAGAAACCCAGTCAGTTGTATCCCCATCAATTATATCTGGGTAAATGGGCTCCCATTTTATATATTTTTAATTTTATTTGTGGCTAAGAAACACTCAGATGTTATCCTCTTCTTGAGCATGTGCCATTTTCCAAATTTGTGCAGTGGGAGTAATGGATGCTGAGTTGCTACCTTAAAAATGTTAGCAGACTGGGCTGGAGGGATAGTTCAGCACTTAAGGCGCTTGCCTACAAAGCCTAATGACCTGGGTTCAATTCCCAATACTCATGAAAAGCCAGATGCACAAAGTGGTACATGTATCTGGAGTTCCTTTGCAGTGGCTAGAAGCCATGGTGTGTGCCTGTTCTCTCTCTCTCCTTGGAAATAAATAAATAAATAAATAAATAAATAAATAAATAAATAAATAAATAAAAACTATTAGCAGGCTATCTTAATTTGATTCCTCTTTTGTATTTATTTTTTTGTTAACACATACAGTTTTGGTTAAGCCTCCATTTTTCCCTCCTTTGCCCCACCTCCTAAACTGGGATTTGAGGAATGAGGCTATGAAATGACATGCCTACCTCCATGTTAGTGAAGACATAACTGAATGTTTGGAGAAGGCCTTGCTGCTGTTAATTTCTTTTAGTATCTTTTTGATATTGCACAGTTTCTAGCTATAGAAGGAAAGAACAGATGGAAAATTGTTCTTCTTTTGAGGATCCTAGTAATGCACTCACTTCTCAGAACCTTGTATACATGCATTTGCAGTAACGTTATTCCTAATGGACAACAGGTAGAAGCAGTCCAAAGGTCCATAAGTGAGATGTGGCTAAAGGAAATGCGGTGTGTGTACGCCATGGAAGGGTGATCCAGCCAAAGACAGGAATGAAATAGTTTGGATGAACCTTGAAAACATGGGCTAACACAACATGATAACATAGTGGGAAAGAAGCAATTAATTAATTTAAAAATATTTTTATTTATCTGCAAGCAGATAGAGTTAGAGAGGAGAGAGAGAGAGAGAGGGAGAGAGATATTGAGAGAGAGAAAGAGAGAATAGGTGCACCAGAGCCTCCAGTCATTGCAAACAAACCCCAGATGCATGTGTGCATGTGCCACTGTGCATCTGGCTTTATGTGGGTACTGGGGAATCAAACCAGGGTCATCAGACTTTGCAGGAAAGCACTTCAACCACTGAGCCATCTCCCCTGCTCAGTTATTTTTTTTTTTAAACATAGGTGGAAGTATGTCACCTTCCCTGGTCTGCATTTTCCTGAGGACCCTCTTCAGTAGGGTTATTGGTGTTTACTGTTTACTGTGAGATAATTAGGTCCTCTGTCTCTGGAGGGAGCTATCCCTCAGACTGTTTCTACCCACCTTGTGGCTCTGACAATCTTCCAATCTTCTCTTCTGCAACAGTCCCTAAGCCTTGGCAGGTGTGTTATTGGTTAGCGTTGACTTCTCTGTAGCCTCTGTATTTCTGTTATGATATGTTTCTGTTCACCACAGTATTTGTTGCTGTTTTACTGAGTGTGGTTGTTAGGTCAGCATTGGAAATAATACTTGTACCATTATTTTTACATGACAAATGTGGACCAGGCAAGGCTATCAAATCAGAAAACAGATTAATGGTTGCTTGGGGCAGGGGATAGAAGTGGGTAATGCATGCATGGGAGGAGAGAATGGGGAGTGATTACTCACTGGGCATAGTGGCTTCCTTTGAGCAATAGAAAGTTTTGTGGATGTAGTGGTTCCATATCAATATAAGTGCACTGAATATCACTGTAGAGGTTTGAATCACATGTCCCCCATAACCTCATGTGTTCTGAATACTTGGTCCTCAGCTGATGGCAGTTTGGGAGGTGGAGCCTTGCTGGAAGAGGTGTGTTCTTGGGGATGGGCTTAGGGTTGTTGTAGGCAGCTCCTCCTTGCTTTAATTTGGCTCACTCTCTTGTTGCTGTTTTCCACTTATGGTGGCAGATTGTGACGTCTAGCCTCTGCTCTACCACCTTTTCCCTGACACCATGAAGCTTCCCCTTGAGACTGTAAACCAAACTAAAAATTCCCCTCCCAGCAGCTGCGGTGAGGTGCTTTATTTCAGCAACGAGAAGGTCACTGCAACATCACCAAATTAATATATGCTAACATTGATGATTGTATAAGAATTTCATCATTTAAAAAGAAATTCTCTACTCATTTTCTTTTTAATTTTTAATATATTGACTTATTTATTCCTTTATTTGTGTGTGTATGACAGAAAGGGAGGGGGAGCAAGGGGAAGGGGAGGGAGAGAAAGAGGAAAGGGAGGAAGAAAGAGAGCTAGAGGGAGGGAAGAGAGAGAATGTGTGCTTTAGAGCCTCTTGCTACTGCAAATGAAGTCCAGATGCATGTGCCTCTTTGTGTATCTGGCTTCACGTGTGTACTGGGGAATCCAACCAGGCCCTGTAGGCTTTGCAAACAAACACCTTTAACCACTGAGCCATCTCCCCCGTCTTCATCTGCATTTTATAGATGTCATATTTTTGTTCAGATGTTTGTGTGGTCTTCTATTCTAGTCTAGAGAGGCTCATTCTTTACATTCCATTTAAATGATCCAGCAAAATCCTTGATCTGGGCACAGTTACAATTGAGTTCATTTTATATTCTGCCCTAGGAATTTATACACAATATAAATGTATACACAGGACTGCATCTCTCAACTTGTCTCCTTTTCTTGGTGACAAGCATACTCTTTAGAGTTTGTGCATCTGTATTCAGGGCCAATCCTCACTGCAAATGAAAACTCTGGAAGGCTGGTGGACTCTCTGGAACTGGCAGCACAGGATAAATAAACCCTGAGTGTTTGAAAATAACATTAAAAAATACAAAACAATAATTCCTTTGCTTCTAATCTTTTATTTTTTCAATTTTCTTGGCTGGCTTCTGTGAATTTTTTTAAAAATAGTTTTCTTCCTGCCTTTTTCACTACTGGCATCTCAACACAAGTTGTTAAAAGGAGCCTATTTGTACAAGCAAAACTCTATAAATCCTGTTGTGATTAGACAAGGGCCTTTCCTGTTCTGGAGAGGGAGATCATAGTGAAAGGGAGGTGACAGGAAAATAGAGAGTGAGCAAGACCGGAAGTCAAGTGGGGTAGTTAGTAGTAAAAGAGAAGGTGGGAGAGGGTTTTAGAGGTCCAGGGAGCTCTCCTGTAGTGTGAGATAAGACTCATACTTAGAAAAGCCTGTCCCAACTTTCACTTATGATGCTACAAGAATCTCCTGAAAGGATTCTTCCTCAGATTGGTGGCTTTCTTTCATATACCTCTTATCCATAGGAAGCAAAGAAAGCAGTTTTTCACACTTGAGCCAAGGACAACGAATCCCAGGAACAAACAGTATTAAATTCCTTGGGCACCAGTTTGGCTAACCAAACTCAAGCAGGGGACCCACTGGGTTCATGTTCCATGTATGAGGGTAAAATCAGCGTTCTTGTTCAAAGAGAAAGGGCTATGGCAGCTGTACAGAAGTTCTCTAGAGTTCAGATAACAGTATTCCAGTGAGCTAAGTGAAAATCAATTAGAAGCACACATGTTAAAATTACCTGGAAATATGGGCTGGAGAGATGGCTTAGTGGTTAAGCGCTTGCCTGTGAAGCCTAAGGACCCCGGTTCGAGGCTCGGTTCCCCAGGTCCCACGTTAGCCAGATGCACAAGGGGGCGCACGCGTCTGGAGTTCGTTTGCAGAGGCTGGAAGCCCTGGCGCGCCCATTCTCTCTCTCTCCCTCTATCTGTCTTTCTCTCTGTGTCTGTCACTCTCAAATAAATAGATAAAAAAAAATTACCTGGAAATATGAACAAGACAAGGGAGATTAATTATAAAAGTTTGAGGTAGTTCAGCAAATGCCTCTTGTTGAGTGTATAGACAACAGAAAATCTTTACCTAAAAGTTCAAGTATCTTAGAAGATTCTGAAGGCAGGGGAGACAACTCATTGTCTATAAGAACTTCTTTGAGAAGAATTTCAAAATGAAACCAGGACCAGCAATTTCTAAGAAAATAAATTTTAGTACTAAGAATATGACTGTGCTGTAGTAGAGTATAAAGTTAACATAAGACAAGATTAATTTGCTCTACTCCTGCAAAGAATTTTCTTAAGTTCCTCACAATTGGATCCCCTTAGAGTTCTAGGGCCACCCGCAACCAGAAAGCAGTGTCCCTAGCTACTGCTGATTGGATGAGGCGTGTGCATATGACTTTAGGAGGACCAATTACATTTGATCACTAAAAGGACATGGAATTGGGACACCCAGACTCCATTAATTCATTCTAAGTATCCGAGGCGTCATGTTGACCTAAGGAATATGGTCGCCATTTATGAAGGGGAAGACTACCATGTGATGGTCTGAAGCAAGAAGAGGGAGAGGAGGAAGGGCAAAGGGGCCTGGTGACACCTTTATGATTTCCCCAAGGTTCAGCTTGGATTACTCACTTGGCTTCTTTTGAGATCCCTGTGTCCCCACAATAAAACTCTTTTCATTCATGCTAGTATGAACATATTTCACTTTCTCACAAGCCCAAAATGATCCCCCCGAATAATTCAATCCACTCCCTGCTGCCCAGTGCCAGGTCCTCTAGGGCAAATGGTGATCTCCTGCATTTTAAAAGCTTTTCAGGGATGGTGAGGCCAACTCTCATAAAAGCCTATTTCAGTGCTTAGAAACCTTTAATTAGAGTCTTATTCCACACCATTTTTTTTTTTTTTTTTTTTTTACAGAAAGGAGATCCTATTTTCTCCACTCTTCATTTTTCCTGTTTGAGATAGAGTATAATTTCATTTATTACTCAAAGTGGGCTTCATATCCTACACCAGTATTTCTCAAACTTGCTTCACTACAAGAATTAGGCATTTCACATTAACAATTCAAGTTTTCTGTCTCCTCCTCTGGATGTGATCCAGAGGTCCGTGGTGGAGCCAGGAATCTGTATTTTTAACAAGCATCCCCAGTGATTCCTGTAATCAGGGAAGTTGGGAAACATTGTACTTAAGGACAGTTAATGCTACCCCTTGTGATTTGCTGTCTCCAAAAACATTTCCTCATCTCTAATTGCCTCCCTGCCTATGTCTACAAGTTCAAACTCTTCCTTCTAGTCAAGGCTCAGAACACATGCCAATATCTTCATGACCCCACATCATGAAAAGACATGGAAGAAATCTCACATTTCAAATCTAAGAAAACAGTTGCTGAGCAGTGTTGGATATAGTACAACCTATCCTTGACCTTTATCTACGGACCCCTTATGGACTTTGGATCATTTATTCATTATGATTATTCAGCTATTTGTCTAATAGTCCCTATTGTAGTGCATACTTGTTCACTGAGGAATTCTTTTTAGCACCCAGCAGAGGGCTCTGGAGGAAGCAGACTCAGGGTGTGTGGAGGGGCCAATAGGAATCATCTGCTCTGGAGGCTACACACTAATAGTTCAGGGCCGATAAGAGAGCCCACCTTGTTGGGGACTACTGACAAATTTTCTAAGGCCAAGTACAAATGAGGCTTTCTTTTTTTCTTTTTTTTTTTTTTGGATTTTCGAGGTAGGGTCTCACTCTGGTCCAGGCTGACCTGGAATTAACTCTGTAGTCTCAGGGTGGCCTTGAACTCACGGCGATCCTCCTACCTCTGCCTCCCGAGTGCTAGGATTAAAGGCGTGCGCCACCACGCCCGGCCAGCTTGCTTATTTTTTTAAAAAAATTATTTACGTGTGTGTATGTGCATGTGGGCACACATAGCATGGCACTTGTGGAGGTCATTGGACAACTTTGAGGTGTCTGTGCACAAACTTCTTTGAGACAGGGTTACTTGCTTCTGCAAATGAACATCACATGAGCTGGTCTATAGCTTCAAATTCTCCTGGCTCTCGCTGTGATTGTTGTAGGCATCTTAGGACCACAGATACCTGTACCCAGTTGCATCCAATTTCACATGGATCCTAGGGAATTATGCCCAAGCTGGCAGGCTTTTCAAGCAGTGGCTGAACCATCTGTCTAGCCCAGAGCTGGCTTCTTAATCTCCCACCCATCCCACTGATAGCGATTTGTTTTGAGAACTTCATCAGGAAAAGATTAAAGAGGATATGTGGATGAAGGAGAATATATGGGGGAAAATCATGAGTTTGTCCAGTGGCAATGGTGCTCATTTCTCTTTTTGTCTGGGGGAAGAGAAGCATTTGATTTGTTTCTTTAGATTTCTAAAAGATTAGGGTGCTTAGACCACTCTCTTCAAATTAGGAGCAAGTAACAATCCCTTCTATGAAAGTTATTGTGACCTCCAAACCTGAGCCTTTCAGAGTGTGTCACTGCCCTGAGAGCAAGACACATGAGAGAGGTGACAGAAGAGAGAAGACACTGTGATTGGGGTGGGGAGGCATTCTGTATCCCCATCCTTTGACTTAACAAGAAGGTGTGGGAGTTCTATGTGGTCAAGAGAAGACCTCCAGTGGGAGCTGGCAAGAACTATTGTCTATTTTGCTTAGGGAACTTACCCCCCAAAAACCATGGACTGGGTTCCCCATTTTGGTAAGTAGGGTGGGAAGGACAGTCTCAGATCTGCAGTGACTTTTCAGCAGAGGTCCTTGCTTGTCTTCTGAACACCTGTGTCTGCATGATACTGACAGTGTCAGCTTCCTACCAAGGACAGAAGCAGTAACAAAGAGCACAATAGTAGCATAGGTGTATCCATGACCTTTGGCAAACTTTACCCAGCACCTGGTGCTGAACCATGTACTGGGCAGGGTGAAGGAGGAAGGAAGAACTGGAGTGGGAGGGAACCCTTAGGAGGACAGATTGCACCTCACCTTCCAGCATAGGCAGCTAGAAGCAAGGGTTAAGTTACAGGTGAAGGAAAAAAAGAGCTTTGCAGAAGCACAAGATGGCTTTAATCACCAAATATGTCTGTAAAAGTAATGGATCCAAAACTGATTTTTGTTAAGGGAGGTGGCTCTTGAGAAGAAAGAGGATTTTTTTTTATGTGTATGGAGTGTGTATGTGTGTGTGTGTGTGTCAGAGGACACACACCTCAGGTATCTCCTTCATGTATACAGTCCACCTATTTTTGAGACAGGGTCTTTCGTTGGCCTGGAGTTGATCACCTGGGCTTGACTGTCATGCCAGTGAGCTCCAGAGAACCTTTTGTCTCTGCCTTCTCAGTGCTGGGATTACAGATGGATATCATGCATCTTAAGCGGGTACTGGGGATCAAAGGCAGGTCCTTATACTTGTGAAGTAGCACTTTACTGACTGAGCTATACCCTCAACTCCAGAAACAATACTTTGAGAGGGTAAAATTACTGGCTCTGTACTTCAATAAGGATAAGACTGGGAACATTACCATGGAAAGATTCTGTGCCAACTCTTACATGACAATATTGTCTGATTTTTCCAACAATAACATGATAGAGGTGCTGAAAAGAAATACCAAGTCACCCTGGGGGACAGAAAAGTCAGTTTCCCTGTTGGCTCATGTAAAACAGAAAAGTCCAATCCCCTTCCCCCAATAGCACATGTGGGGGAAGAAATTGTGGTTCCCCCATGGCTTAGGTGGATCAGGTAAGTCCGGTGTCAAGTCCCCACTACCATGGCATGTGTGGACAGGGAAGTCCTGTACCCCTGGCAGCTCATGTGTGACAGGGAAGTCCTGTTTATCGAGCAGTGCCTGTTTCCCAGGCATGCAGAAAGGGAACCAATGGATCCCCACACAACATGGGTTGGGGCAGGTTCACAAGCAGGGATTTGCCTGGAGTCATTGATCCTAGACCATCTCCACAAATGTGTGACCAAGGCAGGCCCTATAACCACTGTGAGGTCAAACTTTGCAAGCAGGATCCCTGCTATCTCATTGCCCTGCCTGCCACCAGTTGTTGTAGCCAAGACCACCACCAAGAGTTAAAAGCGAGTACCAGACAGACATCAGGACCCTGCCTAGTCACTGCATTGGCCCTACCCAGAATTCCCAAGATAGTAAATATGCAAAAAGGACCCAGCTCAGGCTCAAGAGTACTCAGTCATAACCTGTAATATACCACAGTTCCACTCCTACCTTGACTGAACCTAAACAAGGCAATCAACACATACTCCACAGAGATACTAATGGCTACAGCCCCAGCAAAACAAGACAACTACCTCAAGATAAGCAAACTCCAAACACAAAACAAGGAATATAAGACACCAAGCCAAAAGATCTCCACCAAGGACATTTATCCCTTAATGGAAATCTCCTTTGTAAACCTACAGGAAACTCCAGCTATAGAACAAAAGGATGGAAATATTAGTTGAGAACTTAAATAAACAACTCACCAAAGAATTTAAAGTATGACTGAATGAAGAAAATCAACAAAAAGAATTCAAGAATGAATTCAAATCATGGCTGAAGGAAACAGAAAGAAATTGCCAAAAGAACTCAATACATGTCTGAAAAAAGTTCGAGAATCAAAAAAAGATCTTAATAGAAGAATAAAGGACATGGGGAAGAACCAACAACAACAACAAAATGATCCCAATGGGCTGTGGAATAAACTCAATGAAGATATAATCAAATGCAGGAATGAATTTCAACAAACAAGCAAGTCTAATCAGGAAATGAAACTGGAATTCCACAAAGAGATGGAGATGTTGAAGACAAAAATGTAATAGAGAATACCAAGAAAATAACTGGAAAGGCTCCCAGTCAAGCCTCACCAGCAGAGTAGACCATATGAAGGATAGACTATCAGAAGTTGAGGACAAGACAGAGGAAATAGTTCAGCGGTATAAAACCAATGATAAATCTAAAATACACTTGGACAGAATATGAGGGAAATATGGGACACTCTGAAGAGACCAAATATTTAGATCACTGGCATAAAAGAAGGGGAAGAAATACAGGTTAAAGGCACAGAGAACATCTTCAACAAAATTATAGAAGTAAATTTCCTAAACCTTATAAAAGAGAGCTCAATAAAAATATAAGAGGCACCCAGAACACGACACAGGACCAGAGATGGAAGTCCTCATGTCATGTTATAGTCAAAACTCTCAACACTTAAAACAAAGAAAGGGTTTTAAAAGAATCAAGAGAGAAACAACTCATTAACATACAAAGAAAAATCCATCAGAATTACTTCAGATTTTTCAATGGAAACCCCGAAAGCAAGAAGAGATTGTAATGGAGCACTACAAAGTCTAAAGAACAATGGCTTCCAACTCAAGTTACTGTACCCAGCAAAAGGATCCCTAATAAGGGGTGGTGAAAGGAAAAACTTCCATGATAAAAGCCAGTTTTGTGATTATATGAACACAAAGCCAAGCCTACAGCAAATACCTCAGGAAATACTCTACAAAAATTAGTCGAACAACCAACCCAAGAGCCTACAAGAAAAAAATCACAATAACCAAAACTAGAGCAGGCACAAAAACATACAAAGCCCAAGAAAGGGCCAAACACCATAAAACCTCACAGTTATAATATTAAATATTAATGGTCTCAACTCACTCATGAAGAGACACAAGTTAACAGGGTGGATCAGACCCTTCCATCTGCTGTCTTCAAGAAATCCACCTCATCACTAAGGGTAAATACTGCCTCAGGGTGAAAGGATGGACAATGATTTTCCAAGCAAATGGAAATAAGAAACAAGCAGGTGTGGCTATATTAATATCTGACAAAATGGACTTCAAACCAAAAGTAAGCAAAAAGGACAAACAAGGTCACTTTTTACTCATCAAGGGAATGATCCAACAAGAGGACATCACAATCATAAATCTATATACACTAAACACTGGTGCAACACAGTTTATAAAACAAAACCTACTTGAAATAAAGTGCACAGAAATAAATTCCAATACCATTATAGTAGGGGATTTCACTATCTCATTATCATCAATAGACAGATCATCCAAGCAGAAAATCAATAGGGAAATAATATATCTTAACAACACCATAGATAATTAGACCTAAGCGGCAGCATCTGTAGAACATTTCACCTCAAATCTACAGAATAACCATTCTTCTCAGCAGCCCATGGAACCTTCTCCAAAATAGATCATATATTAGGGCGTAAAGCATTCTTCCATAAATTCAGGAAAATTGACATAACTTTCTTCATCATATCAGATCATAATGTGTTTAAACTAGAAATTAGCAACAAGAAAAACAGCAGAAATTACACCAGCTCCTGGAGACTGAACAACAAGCGGTTAAACAATGAATGAGCCATGGTAGAAATCAAAAAGGAAATTGTAAAATTTTCTGGAACTAAATGACAACAAAAACACAACATACCAAAACTTATGGGACACAGTGAATAAAGTCCTAAGGGGAAAATTTATAGCACTAAATGATTTCATAACAAAGACAGATAGATCTCAAATTAATAACTTAACCATCCACCTAAAGGCATTGGAAAAACAAGAACAATCCAACCCTGAGAGTTCCAGGTAGAAAGAAAAAAAAAAATTAAGATCAGAGCAGAAATTAATAAATTGGAAACTAAGAAAACAAAAAAATTTGATAAAATGAAGAGCTGGTTCTTTGAAAAATAGAAAAATAAAGTCCAACATGGCAGGGATTAAATCAAACCTCACAGATATAATAGTAAATATAAATGGTCTCAACTCACCCATCAAGAGACACCAGTTGACAGGGAGGATCAGAAAAATGGATCCTTCTATCTGCTGTCTTCAAGAAATCCACCTCATTTTCTCTCACTCTATCATCATCATCATCTATCTGATGTATCCTCACAGTTTTGTTATAATGAAATCAATATATAATAAATTATATATGTATAACTTCATAAATTTCAATACATGCATAAAACAATGAAACCATGAACATAGTCACACTAATGAATATATCTACCCCTCAAAAATTTCATTAAACTTTTTTTTTGTGTGTGTGAGTATAGGATGTGGGTATGAGTGTGGGTGCATGTATGCTCCAGCACGTATGTGGAGGTCAGAGGACAAATTTAGGTATCAATCTGTGCTTTCCCTTTTTTTTTTCTTTTTTGTTTTTTTGAGGTAGTGTTTCACTCTAGCCCAGGCTGACCTGGAACTCAGTATGTAGTCTCAGGCTGGCCTCAAACTCAGGGTGATCCTCCTACCTCGGCCTCCTTAGTGCTGTGGTCAAAGGCGTACTCCACCACGCCCAACTGCCTTCCATCTTTTTTGAGGCAGGGTCTCTGGTTGATCACTGCTACACTGGCCAGGCTGGCTGGCCTATGAGCGTCTGAGGGACTCTCCTATCGCAGCCTCCCTTCTCACCACAGGCCCACTAGGAGTGCAGACACTCAGGCTTTATGTGGGTTCTGGGGATCTGAACTCAGATATACTTGTAGGGCAAATGCTTTAGCCAGCTCCCTATCCTTCCCTGTGCTCTTTTATAAGCATTTCCTCCCGCTTCCTTGTCTTACCTTCCTCATGGCTTTACTCCCCAACCCTTCAATCCTCAGGCAATTTATTATTCATGATCTGACTTTTTGTTTTGTCAAGGCAGGGTCTCACTCTAGCCCAGGCTGACCTGGAACTCACTCTGGAGCTCCAAGCTGACCCTACACTCATGGCAATCCTCTACCTCAGCCTCCCAAGTGCTGGGATTAAAGACATTGCACCACTATGCCTGGCTTTGACATTTTTAAAATTAATTTATATTTGCTAGAATTTTACAAATGAAAGTATTCAATGTATTCCCTTTGGCTTCTTTCACTTAGAACTATTATTTGGCAATCCACCCATGATGTAGTATATCATGTTTCTTCCTTTTTTTAAAGAAATCATATTTATTTATTTATTTGAAACAGAGAGGGAAAAAGGCAGATAGAGAGACAGAATGGTTGCACCAGGTCCTCTAGCCACTGCAAACAAACTCCAGACACATGTGCCACCTTGTACATCTGGCTTATGTGGATCCTGGGGAATCAAACTTGGTTCCTTAGGCTCCTTGGGCAAGTGCCTTGACCACTTAACCATCTTCCAGCCCAGGTTTCCTATCTTTTATTGCTTCAGTAGCATTTCATAGTTATGTATATTCCACAGTGCTTTTATCAGTTCATAAGTTAATTGACAGTTGGATTGTTTACAGTTTTATTTACTATAGACAAAGCCACTGTACACATTTATGTAAAACTCTTTGTATAGTCATTAGCTTTCATTTCTGCTAGGTTAATAAATACCCAGAAAGTGGAATGATTGGATCATGCGGCATATGTATGTCTAACTTCTTAAAGAGTTGCCAAGCTGTTTTCCAGGTGATCACACCACTTTGTGCTCCCACGGCCAGTGTCTGCCAGTTTCATTTCACCTGCATCCTTGGCAACACCTGTCGTGGTGTCCCCTGTCATTTTAGACATTCTAATTTGTGTGCAGAAGCATTTCACTGTGGTTTTATTTTTGCGTGTCAGGAATGACTAATAATATTAAACATTTTGACATGTGCTTATTTGCTATGTATATGTCTTCTCTGGTGGAGTATCTGTTCATATCTTTATTTGGTTTTAAATTGGATTATTTGTTTTCTTGAGTTCTTTTTCAGAATTCTTTATAGATTATTTTTTATTAAAAATCAGATATATAATTTAATCAAGTTTTTCTCTAAATAGTATTTCTTATAGAACAGATTTTTCTTTTCTTTTTTTGTTTTTCAAGGTACTGTCTTGCTCTAGCCCAGGCTGACCTGGAATTCACTATGTAGTCTCAGGGTTGCCTCGAACTCACAGTGATCCTCCTACCTCTGCCTCCCAAGTTCCTGAGAGCTGGGATTAAAGGTGTGCACCCCGGATACCAGAGTTTTCTTTTTAAAGAACATTTTGATGGCTTGGACCGATGACTCAGTGGTTGAGTAAGCAAGAGGGCTCAACGTGGCCTGAGGTACTGCTCACATTCAACCCAGGACTGTCACAAACGGCCAGACACAGCCACACACGACTCTCACCCTAGCCCCGTGTGGTGCAGACACTGGAGAATCACAGGTATTTGAAAAAATACACAGCAGTTTTGGGGATCAGTAAGAGTCCCTTTCTCAAGTAAGAACTTATGGAAGAGTGATGGAGGGGAACACCCCATGTTCCCCTCTGTCCACTTCAGGGACTGCACTCTGCAGGTGTGTACACACACGGGCACATACATGTGTATATCCCCCACATGCCACGCCATCCACACACAACCTTACACACACATAAATAATTGATTAACTCTAATTTATCTTTTATTATTATTTTTATTTATTTATTTATTTGAGAAAATTTACTTATTTATTTATTTGAGAAAGAGGCCGAGAGAGAGAGAATGGGTGCACCAGGCCCTCTAGCCACTACAGTCGAACTCTAGATGTATGTACCTCCTTATGTATCTGGCTCACATAGGTCTTAGGGAATTGAACCTGGGTCCTTTGGCTCTGCAGGCAAGCACCTTAACCACTAAGCTATCTCTCCAGCCCTACTGTATCTTCTTTAATTGCTTAACACATCATGCATTTGGTGTGTGTCTAAGGAATTTGTCTAACCTTGCTGCTTGTTTTTGATCCATATGTGTTCCTTATGGAGCATACTTTTGGGTTGTCCCTTGGTTTATGCTGAAATCCCCAGTTCTGTTCTCCGTTTTCTTAGTTCTCCTTTTGTGTCCAGTTGAGGAGTATTCCAGGGATACTGTACTCCATGCTGTTACTCTGACTTGTCAAAGGCCTACGGAGATGGACACCATGCTGTTGGCTTGTTGGTGATTTAGCCATTGAAAAATATCATTTTAATAGTCAGGGTTCTCCACAGGAACAGAACTGCTAGAATGAATTATTTTAAAAAGGGAATTTATTGGATTATCTTACGGTAGTCCAATAACAGTTGCAGGCCCGAGAATCATGGAACCTGGTAGCTGCTCAGTCCATGTGGCCAGATGCCTCAGCAGTCCTGACCCAGCACTGCAGATGGCACCAGAGGGCCTGGAGGCTTCCTGAGGAGCTGCTGGGTTATTTGCATCATACATTGTGGGGGTAGCCATTAGTTATGGGTAAGAGGCACGTGGGTCTTCAGTTGATGCTGGTCTTCAGTCCGTGCTGTCTTCAATCCATGCTGGAAGGCAGTAAGCAGCTCCTGCAGCCAAGTGGAAGGAAGGAAGGGAGGAAGGGGCTCTTTTTCCCAGAGCTTCCTTATATCAAGTCCTCCTCTGAGTGTGCCCACCACTCTGGGGGAAGGGCTCACTCTGGGGGAAGGACTTCCTCCTTTAGTTGATATGTCCTGGAAGCAACCTCTGAGACCCAACCGAAAGGGATTTCTGTGGATTACTAAACAGATCAAGTTGACAACACCTTAACTATCACAATCATGTTGCTCAATTATCATTATTTTCAATTTGTATTTATGAGAGAGATAGGGAGGAAAAGAGGGATACAGGGCTTTTTGCTAATGCAAACTAACTCCAGACACATGTGTAACTGCATCTGGCTTTATGTGGGTTCTAGAGAATAGAAACTGGGCTGCAAGGCTTTGTAAGCAACCACCTTTAATCACTGAGCAATCTCTCCAGCCCTCAGTTATGTTCTTTTAAAAAATTTATTTATTTATTTTCAAGCAGAGAGAGATAGCAGAGAGACAGACAGAGATAATGGGGTTGCTGCAAATAGACTCCAGATGCATGTGCCACTTTGTGCATTGGCTTTATGTGGGTACTAGGGAATCAAACTCAGGTTGTTAGGCTTTTAAGGCAAGTGTCTTAACTGCTGAACCATCTCCTCAGGGCAATTCTATTCTTTTAATTGGCACTACATGTGCCCAAATTTTATTGCTTTTTTCATTGATGTGATAGAATGCATGACAGAAACAAGTAGAGGGAAGAAATTTTTCTTCTAACTCACAGTTTAAGAGGACACAGTTTATCCTGGCAACAGGAATAACTAGCAGCTGTGACAGCAGCAGCATGAGGTGTCTTGTTCACTCACATCTTGGTGGCTCAGGAATCAGACAGCTTGAGCCAAAAGTAGAGCCAAGCTACAACCCACATTCTGCTCCCTGTGACCTGTTTATGTTAGCCAGACTTCACCTCTTAAAGGTTCCATAATGTCTCAAAATAGTGCCACTTGATTATGTTTAAGCACATAAGCTGTGTGTGTGTGTGGGGGGGGGTCATTGCAAACTCAAAGTGTACGGACGCTCTAGTTTGTACATTCACACATGAGAAACAGTTAGTTGACCTGACATAGTACCACACTCCCCCTTGGCTTCTCAAACATTTTGCATACACTATCAACACATTTATTTAGGTTCCCTAACTGTGTTAGTCAGATTTTCTTTTTCTTTTTCTTTTCTTTTCTTTTCTTTTCTTTTTTTTTTTTGCATCTGACAAACATACCTGAGAAATTCGGTTTAAAGGAGGAACGATTTATTGTTTTAACTTTTTAACATTTTTAATATATTTTTATTAGTTATGTACACAGCTTGCATATAGTCATGTTGGTACCATTGTTAGCCTCCTTCTTGCCCTCCCCCCTCTGCAGGGACCCTCCTTATTGGGGAATATGCGTCATACATTGTGGGGGTAGCCATTAGTTATGGGTAAGAGGCAATGTCTCTATGCATAATGACCCAACTTGTGGCTCTAACAATCTCCCCCTCACCTTTTCCGCAAATTTCCCTGAGCCATGTTGCATTGATTTTAGGCCTACTTCAGTAATGAGGTCTTGGGAGCCTCTGTGTCTCTTGATATCTGGTTTGATAGGAGGTGAGTGTTCCCTGTGTCGACTCCTTCACCCTTGTGCTGGTACCAGGTTCATCAAGAAAGCAGTGCTCCTGTTCATTTCCCCGGTTCCTCTTATTGACAACCCCCACACATATAAGCAATATATCATGATCACAATCCCCTCCAACCACCTCCCATTGGAAAGATTTATTTTGTCCCACAGATTCAGAGGTTTCAGCCCATGGTCACGTGGGCTCCATCTCTGTGGGCTGATGGTGAGTTGGAACATTATGGTGGGAAGGAAGTGAAGAAAAAGTGCTGCTCACTTCATGGAGACAGGAAAGAGGGAGGGTAGAAGAGACAGAGAAAGGAGGAGAGAGACAAAGAGATGGAGAGAGAGAGATAATAAATAAAAATTTGCATGGAGGAAGGAGACAGGTTAGGGAGAAAGGGGACAGAGGGAGTGACAGGAGATTGAATATAAAGGAAGTATAATAGTATACATGCATAAAAGTTCATGAAGAAACCTACTACTCGGTATTCTTATTGAAAATTAAAATATTAATTGACTTAAAGACAGCAAAATGGAAGGGGCCAGTGTCCTAATACACTGTTCATGGGCACGGCCCCAGTAATTTGCTCCTTCCACCTAGGCTTTACCTCTGAAAGTCTTTGCACTTCCCAAGAGCAGCAAGCAGGTCACCAGGTCTTTAGTCCATGGTCCGTGGGGGGACATTTCACATCTACACCCCATCACCAGCCTAGTGACTCATCTACAGTAAGCATGAACACACAGTGCCAGAAATAAGTACGTTTTCCAGATAGATGGTATTCTTTGAACATCTTCTAGGTATTACTTAAACAGTTCAATTTGGAGATCTCTCTTTCTTTCCCTGCAGGAAGGGTATCATTGCTTTTCTCACTTTGTCATTTCTCAGAGTTGTCTGCTGAGCTCTGAGCTCTTCTGCACCTTTCTCTAACATCCTCTCACCAAGTCTACGGAGGACTCATTCCATCAGGAGTGATTCACCACCCTTCTAGCCCTTTCTAGTTGAAGTCACCATAAATCCTTTATTTATCGTCACAGTCGGTCTTCCTGGGTGTCTCGTTTCCAGCCCCACACATGTGTGAGAACAAAGTTTACCCATACTATTTTCAACCACAATTTAATATGCTTTCCTTTGTATTTCCTGCCTGGCTGTTTCTCATCAGGTTTCCAATTCTTATCTCTCTCTTCTTTGACATTTTATCTCCTTTAGAAAGGCCAAGGCTCAGACTTACAGACTTTGTAGAACAGTCAAGGCATCTGTCCACCATCTTGTTACAAAGATGCTTATTGTCTTGACATGTCAACTTGTCAACATGAAGTTGTAAAATATTTCATATGGGCCTTCCTATGTCCCTTTTATAAAATTTGGAGATTTGAAAGTCTTTTACTGCTTTCAAGTGTACTCTGATCTTTATGGTCCTGGGGAATTCTAATTAAACCACCAATGGAGCTTCACCTCCAGGGGCTCTTAGAAGAAATACCTTTAGCTGGGCTATGGATATTCACAGGTCTTACCCAGTGATGACAAAAGTCTGGTGTTTGACAGTTGTTAAGCTAGCTTTGGACTGTTCTTCCTCCCATTCTTGCTGAAGTCACCGTTCTATTGGCTTTCAAGAGAGATTTGGATTGAAGTTACGAATGAACTGTGTGCGAGGGTTCCTTACAGTCTCCACATCAGAGAACCTCTGCGTGAGGGCCAGGGCTGGCTTTGTGTTCCAGGGAGGCCTTGGTTTTGATGGGCTGGGGATGTTTTGGATTAAAATGGAAGCACATTGGCAGAGTGGCGTGGGGAAGCTTGCATACTGTGCAACGTCTGTCAGTACCCTGCCTTGGTGGAGCCAGTGCTTACAAGTACCTCAGTTTAATGAGTCCAGTATACACCTATGAGCTTCATAGGCTAACACCAAAGCAAATCACATGGAAGTTGAAACACAATATGTTTTTTGACCAACGGTGATATTTTCAGGTACTCACCCATGAGGCTTTCAAGGACTATAAAATTTCTCCCGGAAACAGTTGCTGGAAGCAGCAGCGTGGCTTTGGGGTCTAAATATGCACAGCCTTCTTCATCCTCATGATCTGAAAATGTGCCTTGCTTTCTCCTCTTCCTGTTCTCCTATAGTTTGACATTCATATATTTTTTGGGTAGAAACTAAAATTGTTTGCATAATCTAAGGCCCCTTGATCCATATTGTTACTTGAATAAAAAAAATGCCTGCCAAAAGAGTTAGTGGTGTTTGCAAGAGAGAAGAGGCCCTTGTTATAGCATTGCTCATTAACTAAAGCTTGATGAAGAATACACCTTAATTTCCTATCTTATTGATGAGAATCTTTGGAACATTTGCTTAACCTTACCAAAGTCAATGTCAAATAACTTTTCTCTAATCCTTGAAAAGACTGTTCTGCCTAAGGTTCACATTTGTTTTTCTTTGCTTTCTTATTTGGTGTGTGTGTGTTTGTGTGCGTGTTTGTGTGTGTGTGTGTGTGTGTGTGTGTGTGTGTGTGTGTATGCACTTATGTGGAGGTCAGAGGACAACTTTCTGGCCAATCCTTGCCTTCTACCTTGTATGAGGCAGGGTCTCTCACTATTATTGACCCCTCTGTGACCTTCTAGGAATTGCCACCTCTACCTCCCTTCTTGCCTTAGGCACACTGGAATTACAGAAACTTGTCATGTACTGTAGCTTTTACTTGGGGCCTGAGGACATGAACTCAAGCACTCAAAGTTCTGTGTCAAGCAGTTTATTCACTAAGTCATTGGCCCAACCTCAAGGTTCACATTTATGAACTCTGATTCTCACTGGAAGAAATTCCTAGAACACAATAGGTGCTCAGTAAGGATTGCCTAGTACTACAATTCAAAGATTTGTGAAGTTTAGGTGGTTCTTCTAACAGAACCTTAGAAAACAGTCTATTTTCTTCTTTTTCCTTTGTTGAGAAGATGCTGAAAAAGACTGACAGTGTTAGTAAGAAACAGGTTTTCTCAGATGTAGCTTAAGACATTGTAAAGCTGTCTTGAGCATTCAAGAATGCAGTGGGTTTTGCATGTGCCAAAACCTTTTAGCTTATACCATCCCCACTCCAAGATCAGAAAGTTCAATGATCCATGGAGTCAAAAGAAGCACTTCTCCAGCCGAAAAAAGAGTGACAGATGCACAGTATATATTGTATATTGTCCTCTTTTAAGAGACACTTTTCAAAGAGGACATGAAATGAGAATTCCCCAGCCAGGCTCTCCACTCATCTACTCCTCATTGCGGCATCATTGGCACAATAGTTTCCAGGACATCTGTACCAAAGATGTTGCTGATTGCAGAACACACGATCCGGGCAGTGGTCGTCAGCTGCTCTAGGTTAGTGCAGCTGATGTAATCACCATCATTTCATTCATAACAAGCACTCGTCTTATATGGCCCCGTAACCACTCGAATATGGATTTGTTCTGTGCCGGTCAAAGTTCAAACATTATATGCAAGCACAAAGCAGTCCCGAATGCTCTGGTGGATATTTTATTTTCCAAAAATGTTTCTTTCAGTTGTGTCCAATAAAAATAGTTTGAGTGGATGGATGGTGTGGAGAGACAAGGTTCTTATACCTATAGGTCTCTCTGATCTTTCATCTCCCCCACCCCCCGAGATCCCTACTACAGTTTTCATCAAAAGCAGCAGAGACACACTTCTTCAGGATTGATTCTCATGCCTGTTGTGCAGCGATTGATGATGTGTGCTTTCCTGGTGTAGCCATGTGGATAGTGTAACCGATCTTCCCCCTTTCAGCAGTTAATGAGTGCTTTTCTTTGCCTGGAAAGCTCCTAATTCTCTTTTGATGCTTGGCTTGGGCATCCTCTCTGCAAAGGTTATTTCTTGACACCATTTTCAGGCAGCTCTGTTTTTGCTCTCGTAACATTACGTGTTTATGACTGTCAACGTTCTCAACATTATATGGAAATCTTGTGCTGCATGTCATCTTGTCTAAGTATAAGATTTTCGAGGGCAGTGAGTGGTGTTTTTAAAATGAATTTATTTGAAAGAGAGAGAAAAGAGATAATGGTCACGTCAGCTCCTGTTGCCACTGCAAACAACTCCAGATGTATGTGTCACCTTGTGCATCTGGCTTTACGTGGGTACTGGGGAATCAAACTCAGCCATCAGGCTTTGCAAGCTAAGTGCCTTGAACTGCTGAGCCATCTCTCCAGCCCATAACGGGGTCTTAATCATCTGTGTGCATATATCCCATGTCCCACCTTGGGCAACAAAGAAGTATCTTCCTCAAAGGATAGAGTAAGCAGACAGCTTTAGCCAGTGTAGGAGTTGGTGTTAGGTACTGCATAGCACCAATACTGAATTATGTCCAATTATATATGGTTACATTTTCCCCTTTATCACATCCATTTTCCATTTGTTTAGCTAGTGACAAGAAGAAATTTTGAGTTGATTCTCATATGCTATTATGGCATTCCTATCACTTCCTAGTATTTTTTTTTATAAAGTGAGATCTATTTCCAGGCTCAGATTATTTTTATATGGATTACTTTTTATATGTCTGTGTGTGTTGTGCAAGTGGGTGTATATGCATATTCATGTGCATGTGTGTGCATGTGCAAGTTTCTATGTGTGTGCATGTGGAGGTTGATGTTGAGTGTCTTTCTCTATCCTTTCCACCTTTTTTCTTTTTGGTTTTTCAAGGTAGGGTCTCACTCTAGCTCAGGCTGACCTGGAATTCACTATGGAGTCTCAGGGTGGCCTCAAACTCACAGCGATCCTCCTACCTCTACCTCCTGAGTGCTGGGATTAAAGGCTTGAGCCACCATGCCTGGGTCCACCTTATTTTTTGAGACAGAGTCTCTCACTGAATTGGGAGCTATCTGACTCAGCAGGAGTAGATGACCTGCAAGCCTCAAGGATCCTCCTATCTCCTTCTTTCCAGTGCTTTTATGTGGGTGTTGGGATCCAAACTCAGGTTCTCATGTTTACACATGAAGCACTTTACCAACTGAACTATCCACCAGCTCAAAGCTCAGAGGTTTTAACAGTCAGAATTTCATAATATTGTTTGGCAGCCATAGTATTTATTGATTTTGGTCACCTTCTATTTATAGTATGCAATGCTAGTTTTTTATTCATTATTGTTACATACAATTTCCAATTAAAATAGAATTTGTTTCAATAAAAGAAGAATCATAAGTTTTCAAAAGTATTTTTAAATTATTTATTTATTTGAGGGGGAGAGAGAGAGAGAGAGAGAGAGAGAGAGAGAGAGAGAGAGAGAGAGAGAGAAAGAGAGAGAGAGACAAAGAGGTAGAGAGAGAGGGAGAGGAAGAGGGATAGAATGGGTATGCTAGGACCTCCAGTTGCTGGAACAAAAAACTCCAATGCATGAACCACTTTGTGCATCTGGCTTACATGGGTCCTGGGGAATTGAACCTATGTCCTTTAGCTTTGCAGGCAAGCATCTTGATTGTTAAGCTATCTCTCTAACCCATGAGTCACAATTTTAATTTTGTTTATTTTTACTTATTTATTTGAGAGTGACAAGCAGAGGGAGAAAAAGGCAGAGAGAGAGACAGAGAGAGAATGGGCATGCCAGGGCTTCCAACTGCTGCAAATGAACTCCAGATGCGTGCACCCCCTTGTGCATCTGGCTAACGTGGGTCCTGGGGAATTGAGCCTCAAACCGTGGTCCTTAGGCTTTACAGGCAAGTGCTTAACTGCTAAGCAATCTCTCCAGCCCATGAGTCACAATTTTAAAGAAACAAAATAAGGTTATATGTGAGGGTAGCTTCAGAGTCATATTACCATGAAGTTGTACACCTTTCAATCTGTTAGATAACTTCTACAGCCTCATTGTTGTTTGGCAGGTGAATGGATATGATGACAGCACATATCTTTTGGGGTTATATGAAGAGAAAATGGGATTACATGAAGTGCTGCACACAGGAACAACTGGCATTATCAAAACTTGCTATTGCTCGTGTTACCTGCCTTGTGATGACACTGAGCAAGGGCTCAGTAGGGCTTACCTTTTCCCACAGGATCGCAGGCTTCTTTCCTAACTTCTTGGAGCCCTGCTTTACCCTCTGTAAAAGCAGCTGGTTTCATATCTCTTGCAGGAACATTGAGGGTCCTCAGGATAATCCAAGCCTCCACATTTCCACCTCTTTGGGAGCCCTAGGATAACAAGGCAAATCTTTTTGGAATGCTAACATGAACAGATGATTTCAAAAGCATTTATATGCTAAAATGTAGGGCTGGAGAGATGGCTTAGCAGTTAAGGCACTAGACTGCGGAGCTAAGAACTCATGTTCAAATCTCCAGGTCTCATGTAGCCAACTGCACAGTGATGCAGGTGTGCAGTGTCGCACATGCACGCCAGGGGGCAAACAGTCTGGTGTTTGTTCACAGCAAGCTGAAGGTCCTGGCAAGCCCATTCTCTCTTTCTGCCTCTTTCTCTTCCTCAAAACAAAAATAATTTTAAAAAAGTACATGAAGGGATGGGGTCAAGTGCTTGCTTTGCAAGCATAAGGACTTGAGTTTGATCCCTAGAAGTCACAGAGAAAAGCTGGGTGTGGTAGTACACTTGGAATCCCATCACAGGGGAAGAACAGACAGGGGGACCCCTGGGGCCCACTGGCCAGTCAGTCTAGCCTACATAGTGAGCTCAAGGTCAGTGAGAGACTCTGTCTCAAAACGAACAAAAACAAACAAAATCAAGCCCAAGAGGAATTAACACTGAAGTTGTTCTCTGGCCTCCACACACAAGTGCACACAATGTGCACCATACATGTGCACATGCGTTAAAACTAAGACATGTGCATACCATGGAGTTAGTCACCACTCACATGAATATCCGAGATCATGTATAAGAGAGAACAGAAGTATCTGGTAGAACATTTCCCCTGTTTTTAGAGAATGGCATTTCCTTTGGATTGAGCAGTATGAAGGGACAACACTTTGCTTAAAACAGAAGGGTGAGATGGCTGAGTAATCAGGCATTTGGGTAGTAATACATGCCAGGCATTTCACAAACGCTGCCTGTAATTATTCTGAATGTTTTTTTAAAAATATTTTATATATTCATTTGAGAGACAGACAGACAGACAGACAGGCAGACACACACACACACACACACACACACACACACACACACACACACACACACACAGAGAGAGAGAGAGAGAGAGAGAGAGAGAGAGAGAGAGAGAGAGAGAGGGAGAAGGAGAGACAAGGAACGTGCCAGGGCCTCTAGCCATTGAAAACGTACTCCAGACACATGTGCTGCCTTGTGCATCTGGCTTATGTGGGCATTGAGGAATTAAGCCTGGGTCCTTAAGCCTCACAGGCAAGCACCATCTCTCTCTATCCCCTTCTGAATGCCTTTAACAGATTCTCGCAAATCCCCCTTTCTACCAGGCAACATAAGAAGTTGTGACCGAATGGACTTAACCCAAATTTTCTCCTTTGTAAGCCACCCTTGCCCAGTTCTGGTTTTTCTTTTTCTTTTTTTTCCTCTACCTGGGTTATAAAGTATAGCCATGGGGGTCTGAGATCTTGCAGTCTGTAGGAACTGTGCATTTAACACCCACAAAATATGTGTACAATTAGATATAATCCAAGTCTTTTTTGTTTTTCAAAGAGAAACTAGTCAGTATCTGGGGCTCTAGAAATCATAGAGGCCAAAATAATTTAGGAGTTGATTGCTTGCTATCTGAAATTTCACATCTTGAGCATGCTTCCAGTGATTGGGCTAGATGTATCCATCCGGTTAGTCTCCCTTCTCTTCCACTGCCTTTATTTTATAGGCTTTGTAAGATGGTAAGCATTGTAGGCAACCTTAAAAGTGGAAAGGATGATTTTGTCAAAGAAGGGACAACAAAAAAATCCCTGGTGTTTGCAAAAGAGCTTCACCTCTCTCCTGTGGTAACTGTCACAGAAGTTGGTACTATGGAGTGGCCCCAAAGAATCCACTGTTCCCAAGATTGACCTAATTCCTCTTCTAAGCAGAATATAACACTTAGGGAATCTCCTAGAATTGTCATAATTTCTTTTGGTGAACCATACTTAACAGTGTTCAAGTGAAGCATGGCTCATAGTGTTTAAGAATCAGGGAAAACATAACAACTTGGGCTAGAGAAATGTCTCCATGGTTAAGGTGCTTGCCTGCAATGCCTAAGGACCCAGGTTCGATTCCTCAGTACCCATATAAGGCAGAAGAAAAAGGTGGCACATGCCTCTGGAGTGACTAGAGGCCCTCACATGTCCATCTTCTCTTTCTATCTACCTCTTTCTCTTAAATAAATAAATAAATAAAATATTTAAAAAACAAAAGCCAATTCCTTTTCTACACAAATGCTTTATACTAACAAAAGGCAGAGACATATTGACAAGCTCCCATACACACAGTCAGTGTGCGTACCACTTAGAAACCACATTCTCCAGTGATTTGCTTTTATCTGCAGTCAAATTAAAAGAAATTAAGAAATTAAGGGTGAATAGTCACATTAAGTCATATATAAGAAAACAAATTGTCTTTAAATTTTTCTATAATTTAAATTTATCTCTAACTGACCTCCACATCATTATAGGAAATGAAATTTTAGGGAATTCAGAGCAAATATTCATGCTCCTTTTAGGCTAAAACTTAAGAGTGTTTGGAATTTTCTTTTTGCCTCTTTTTCCTTTGTCCCAGGCCATAATATCATTTTCCAGAGTTCCATGGAGGAACTCCTGGCCTGCCAAACTTACTAGAACATTCCATACCCAACTTATTGGTGCCAAAGGGGCGGCAGATGGCCCAAGGGTGCTACAAGGTTTTCGGCACCTTATCCCTGCTGCACCTCAAATTCTTCTCCTGTCTTGTTTGCCGCAATCTTGATGCCTCCAGACCAACAAACGTATCCGAAAGATTACTTGTGTCTGCATTTTTTTTGTCTAATCCAGTACATAAACAATGTGAAAGATGTAGGGTTTTGCAGATTAAAGCCACTGTTTCTCTTATAGATTCAAAATTGTGTTTCAAACCTTAAAAACTCAGCTTGGACCATGTTGTCTGCACGAGTTTGTGTTATTTTACACCTCACTGGACAATGTTCCACGTGTGAAATCCACAAGGACACCAACCTGAGTTGTGACCCCCCTCATAACTCTAAGTGCAGGAGGCAAGAGCAGTCCAGCTGTCTCAGCTGGTGGCAGGGACCCCAGGGAACACGGATGTGCAAGAGACAGAGGTCAAGTATCATAAATTCTTCAAATATCCTCCTACTTACATGACAACATTCATTTTTATCAGCCCAAGGGGTCATTACATGTTATGTTATAAATCTTACTATAATGGATGCTTGTTCCTATTTCACGTGAAGGGCTCATTATTTCTCTCTCCATGTTTCTATGTCATGCCCTGCATTCTATAGTCATTAATTATGATCATTCAGATATGGAAGAGGATAAACTCATGACTCAAGTCTTCTTTTTTACCAGATATTAAATTGAAATATAAATATTTTATTTATTTTTTTTTTTTATGATGCTGGGAATCAAATCCAGGGCCTATTGCATGTTAAACAAATACTTTAAGCACTCCTTGTCCTTAAATAGAACAATTTTAACTACACATGTTTGTTGATATTTTGAAATGAGGGTACTGTGTGGGGAGTGAAGTTAGAGTGATTTGTAGCTAGTAAAATCTAGGATAAAAATGTCAGTACACGGTGGATGTTTACACCCTGGTCCCTTGGGGCAGCATCCTGGACGCTAGGCTGCCTGCTTCCTAGTTTGCACCTCTTCCCTGGCTTGAACGATAAACATTTACTTTCTCGGCAGAGCTAGTTTCCCTGGAGCTTCACTTCTTAGCTTTTCAACAGCCATCATCTCCTGTTGTCTTTACGTGGTCGCCTCTCTCAGCCCGTGCCCCAGTCTCTTCTTTATACGACATTCATCATTTTGGATTAGGACCTGTGGGAATGATACCACTTTAATTTAACTACTTCTTCAGAGATCCTGTCTACAAATATAGAACCATTCCGAGGCCATAGACGTAGAATTCACTGGATTTTTTTCCTTTTTACAAAAATTATTTATTTACTTAGGAAAGGGGGAGAGAGGAGGAGAGGAAAAGAAAGAGAGACTATACGAACATGTTATGGCCTCTTGCTGCTATAAGCACGTACCACTTTGTGCCCCTGGCTTTATGTGAGAGCTGGGAAATTGAACCCAGGCTCTTCGGCCTTGCAGGCAGGTGCCTTTGGCCTTGAGCGATCTCCCTGGGCCCAGCGTTTCTCTTAATGAGTGTCTTTCTGCCTGTCCTCCTGTGCCCAGGCCTCCCTTATCTGGAGATGGCGGCAGCAGCTGCAGCGGGGGTAAAATGAGTTCAGCTTTCCGTCACATCTCATTTTTCTATTCAAATTCAGATAGAATACACATTTGTTTTTCCCCCATAAAGAGGCATTGTAGTTACCAGGTGGACTAGCTTCACGAAGGAGAAGTGAAGTGTATCAGAGCCCTTCAGACGGTCGCTGTTGTCTGCTTGCATTGCTGGGCAGTAGTAGGATAACTGCTTTACTGGGTAAAGAGCGCTGCACTGTGGTGGACAGCAAGAGCACAGCATGGCCTGAAACAATCAAATGGGCACATGCAAAGACAGTTTTCAGGGGCCGGAGAGATGGCTCAGTGGCTAAAGGCATTTACGTAGAAAGCCTGATGACCTGGGTTGGATTATCCAGTACCCACTAAAGCCGGATGCACAGAGTGATGCATGTATCTGGACTCTGTTTGCAATAGCAAGAAGCCCTGCTGATTTCTTTCTCTTCTTCTCTCTGTTCTTGCAAATAAATAAATAAATAAAAATATTTTTAAAAGATAAGCTTTCAGAGCAAGATAACACATGCACAGAATCAGTTGTAACCACAATATTTCAGGGAAGATTAGATGGAGCTGACAGGGGCTAGGCGCCCAGAAATTTGTATGTGGTATTCTATTTTGCTCTTCTTTTATTAGAAAGGTATATTTATTCTCCTTCAGGGAGCTTTCTCTGATTCTATTTGACTCCTCTGGGATGTTGGGCAAAGACTAGGGACTAAGACCACAGATAAAGTGATGAGAAGGCCATCAAATAAGGAGTGCCTGAATGAACTTAGCTATGTGAATATCTGAAGGGTGTTGTGAGAAGTGTTGGGTTTGTTACTTTGTTGGGGTAAGTGGCAGGAAGCCACCTGAAGCTTTTAGGCAACAAGTTGACATGAACAGGCAGTGAGTGTTAGGAATAGATAGTGTTAGGAGGATAGAGTTCTCAGAAGCAAAGCAGGAGTCAGGGAAGTGATTAGGTGTCCGTATTAACAGCCTGGTGAGCGTTGCTGTGGGAATCCATAACTCAGTATTCACAGGGTTTGGCCAAAGGAACTGAATATTTGAACTGTTTGGGAGGAAAAATCTGCTGCAATTATAATAGATATTAGGGCTGATTTGTATGATTTAGGTTCATAAAAATTCTGATCATGGGGCTGGAGAGATGGATCAGCAGTTACAGGTACTTTCTTGCAAAGCCTGATGACCTGGGTTCAAATCCTCAGTACCCATGTAGAGCCAGATGCACAAAGTGGTGCCTGAGTCTGGAGTTCATTTGTAAGAGGACCTGGCGCACTCATTCTCTCTATCTCTCTCTTTTCCTCCCCCCTCTCTTTGCCTGCAAATAAATAATAAATAAAAAGTTTAAAAGCCTGATTGTCTGAAATAAAAAATACAAAAGAAGGAGCAGAAATGGGGTGGGAACCTCCTCCTGAGACAAACAAATGAGGGTGACCTTTGGGGAGGCTGGCTGTGGGCAGGGGGCTCAAGAGGGTCTGGACTGGAGTGGAGGTTGTGGGCTGCTGGCCCAGTGTGGATAGTGAGGCAGGGAGAGCAGGAGTCTCTGGAGGGCCCTGGGAATGACACTGGAAGGTGGGAGGAGAAAGGGCAGGTATAAAGGGGCTGGAGGAAGAGTGGAGATGAGGTCAGGAAGTGGAGTCAGTGAGTGAGAAGTTCATGGAAGAAAACCAGGGTGGACTACTTTGAAAAGCTTGGCTGGTGTGGTTTAGGGAGGGTCACAGTCATTGGAAAGGGATAGGTGAGAAAATGGGTACCAGGGAGATGGTCCAGCCCTGGGGCTGACTGCATAGACCACAGAATGACAAGAAATAGGAGGGAAGGGAAAGATGCCGGGGAAGGGAGGCAGGCAGGCAGGCTCTGTGAAGCCACAAGACCGAGCACTGGAAGACACCATGGTCAACACAAAGGATGCCTTCAGCCGCATGCGCTTCTAGGTTGTCAGGACATGGAAACTGGAAAACTGAATAGAATGTTCCATTTGTACAGATGAATATTAAAAAGATGTTTTTTCTTAAGTTTTCACTTTTTGTTTGAATGTACCGAGGTAGTTCCTTAAAATGACAATCCACTCAGAAGTAGCTGGCAGTTCCTGGTCAGAGGGTGGGCCGTACTACGCCGTGTGTAAGCACCGAGGCTGCCAACATGTCTTCTTAGAGGCCGCCTCGCTGAGTTCATCAGATGTGCACATTACCGTAATGTCTGGCACAGATTAAATACTAGCCAAAAAAGTTCGGCTGTTCTGTTTATTCCTATTTTGGTAGTCATTTTTACATGGGGCTTTTAGGCAAATTGCACTTTATTGACCCGCATTTCAGAGGCTTAAGATTGATTATAGATGCACGTAAGTGTGTGTTTACTTCCAAGCTATTAGTAAGAAGATACTCTTACCAAGGAAAATATACTGAAGTCATTAAAAGAAAATATTTGCCTGCTTAAGGAGAGTTGTTTAGCTGCTGAAGTTAACAGGCAGCCAAAGCTGCTGAAATGTGTAGTACGTCTGCTAAACATTTAGCCTGGTGCAACCATTGTGGTACCTAGCCTTCAAATGGCATTTTATTTCTCCTCTACAGCACAAAGATGACTGTGACTGCATAAAGTACCTTTTCTTTTTCCAATAGATCAGAATTACTGGTCAGTTTAGATATTAAATATGTTTTTATCTACTTATGAGAGATACATACAGAGAGGGCAGGGAGGGCAAGTGAGCACGTATGGGCACACAGGGACCTCCTGCCACTGTAAACAAACTCTAGGCATGTGTGCCGGTTTGTGTGTCTGGCTTTGTGTGGGTACCGGTGCATTGAACCTAGGCCATCAAGGTTTGTAAGCAAGTGCCTTTAACCTCTGAGTCCAGCCCCCAAGTTTAGTTTCTATATTAGTTAATAAATTGACCAATACATAATTTTGATGTGTGCGATTATACTGTGGAAATCAGGAGAGACTTTCTCTCATGTATTTTCCTTAAACATGACGTTCTCTGGAGTATATTTTGCTTGTTATAGGCATTTGATAGTGCTAGCATGCATAGAATAATTGAAGGAAATCAGTGTATCATTTTGTGCAGCGGCTGGAAGCATTAACAGTGTTTATGTTCATCGTCTTGTATTAGGTGGGAAGACGCCTCACCTTGATTAATGGTGTGGCTTTCTTTGGGAATGTGAATCTAGAGATTGTTTCCCTTTCATCCCTAGAGAAGAGACATGGTCATTGTGGATGGAGGTCCTTTGTTTTCACCCAGCTGAGGTTTCTGCATCCATGAAGAACATGAGTCAGATTCATTTCACATGGAGAGTTTACCTTTCATAAAAGGATAATTCATTTACTATCCTCCTTTCTTTTACAAAACATAACTATCACAAACTTCTAAAAAAGGTTCAGAGAGACTTTATTAGATTATGAGAAGGAGAGAGGAGGAATACAGACTGCTTCTGCCATGAGGGAGGCGAGATTAGAGCAGAGGTGGGGAGTCTCCCCTCATCTCAGCCTGACTGGGCTGAGATGGGGGAAGGCTTGCCAGAACCTGGAAGTTCAGGAGCCAGGAAAGAGTATTACATGCTTTTAGCTCAATCTGAAACATATTAGCATGTGTAACAATATTGAAATAAGGATTTTTTTTTAAGGGAAGAAGGATGCTTTTGGCTCAAAGTTCCAGAAGATTCCATCCATACTATTTAGTCCCATGCGCTTGAGCAGGGCATCAGGCATAAGGAGGAGAGTGTCCCTTCTTGGTGGCAGGAAACGGAGGGTGAACATGGAAGAGGGCAAGGATAATGCCTCCTCAATAACCCACCCACCAGTGGGTGGCATACTTGTACCAGCTAGACACCATCTCCTAAACCTTACAGAATCTCTCTAAATAGTGACACCAACTAGGACAAAATAGGTTTGGAAAATATTCATTTGTAAGCAGAGAGAGATAGAGAGAAGAGAGACAGAGAGAATGGGCACACCAGGGCTTCCAGCTGCTGCAAACAAACTCCAGATGCATGTGCCACTTTGTGTATCTGGCTTTAGGTGGGTACTTGGAGAATTGAACTCTGAGTAGTTAGGCTTTGCAGGCAAGCACCTTAACTGCTGAGCCATCTCTCCAGCCCTCTTATTCCCTTCTTTTGCCCATCTTTCTCCCCACCACCATATTACAGAACTTCCTCCTCTTTCCAGGAAGTCCTTCTATTTTGATGTCTCATTCTTTATATCCTCCTCTATCCTCTGTGTCCAAACATTTATGGGCTTTGACGTCTTCGCTAAAATATTAGCTCTAGTCGTTGCTATGAGCTTATGATAGTCTACATCCTCACAACACTTTGCTAAGATCATTAGCTTGTGTGTGTCAATAGTAAGCTAAAAATGAGTGAACGGTAAGCTAAACATGAGGGAAATGACCTAAACTTTAGTGGTGAACTTTGATAAGTCATGATCTTTCAAGGCTTGTTTTAGTTTCTCTGCTTTAAAATATGCAATGGAAAATGGAAAAGAAAACCAAGAGGGAAACAAACAAACAAAAAACTCTTTTTGAGCTGCACATGATGGCACCACCTATAATCCTAGCATCCAGTAGAGAGAGGCAAGAGGATGGCAAGTTCAAGGCCAGCCAGAGCTATGTAGTGACTCTCTCTCTCTCAAAAAAAATAAAACACAGGCTGGTGAGATGGCTTAATGGTTAAGACACTTGCCTGGGAAACCTAAGAAGCCAGGTTTGATTCTCCAGTTCCTACGTAAGACACATGCACAACGTGGCACCTGTGTCTGGAATTCATTTGCAGTGGCTGAATGCCCTGGCATGTCCATTCTTTCTCTGTCTTTCTATCTGCCTCTTCTCAAATTAATTAAGAAATTAATAAATATATTTAAAAACCACAAATAAACAACCACAGCAGCAACAAAACCCTTTTTGGAGCCTTATGCCTGATAGGGCTTGGAAAAAAAAATAGTGCAATCTTGCTGCAGACCCTGTGACTCCAAGACTAAGAGTCCAAGATCAGCATTTTCAGCAGCATGCAATGCAAACCACTCTTGGTAGGTCTTGTTTCTTAAACAGATTCCAGATCTCCCAGCTTCTCCTTCTTCCATACTCATTTCATCTGCTCATTCTAGAAAAAAAATATTTTACTTCTCAATTGCAGGTGAGGTTTTTAAAATTTAATTAATTTATTTTATGAGAGAGAGAGGGAGAGAGAGAGAGAGAGAGGGAGGGAGGGAGAAAGGTATGAGGGAGGGAGAGAATGGGCATACCAGAGCCTCTAGCCACTGCAAACAAGCTTCAAACACATGTGCCATCTTGTGCACCTGGCTTTATGTGGGTCCTGGGAACCAAACCTGGGTCTTTAGGCTTTTCAGGCAAGTGCCTTAACCACTGAGCAATCTCACTAGTCCTACAGGAAAGGTTTTAAATGCTAATATAATATAGTGTTTGAGTTATTTAAATTTGTATCAAAGAAAAAATGTCTGACTGTCTCCACAAACCAGTACTCCTTTGGTCCTTACCCAAGGAATTGAAACTGGGCTGTTTTATGAGTAGGCGTAATGCAAATTAGAGATGGGTTGTTCTTTCTGTGTGTGAGTCTGTTTACATCTTGCATCAACAGATTGCCCCTATTTATCACCAGTCACACAGTTATCGCTTCTGCATGCTATCTCTTGGCTTTTGGATAATGAGTAGAATTGAAGTAATTATCATTCTGGCTATTTTGCAGTGGATTAAAAACATATGATTTGAAACAAACAAACATACCTTTTCTGGAAACAACATTTGGAACTTGTTATATTTGTATGCATTGCTTTTGTTTTAAACACAACTATATAGGATTCAAACATTCTGACGACCTAAGAGACAACAGTCTTAATGCTTTTCTTTCCTCACACAGCGTTCCTGGCCAGAACTTGACTGAGCTCACAGGAAAAAGAATGACCTCATAGATGGAGCGGCTCCACATTAGGAAGTGCCATGAGAGTTATGAAATGCGGCCACAGCAGGGAAAGAAATCTGTTTGCATTTGGAGGACAGTCCTTTGTCGCTAAGGGGCCACTGGACAGCCAGGCTAGTAGTTGTTTATGATGGTCCAGGGGGGCAAATGCTGCTCTCTTTCCCCACCTTCTTCGTGTTTTAATTCTTTTTTGATCTTGTTTTCCTTGGCTGGATTTCCAGGTCTTGTGATGTGCCTGAGGCTACCAGGTGAGTATGGTTTTGGCCTGTCTCTGACTTCAGGAAGCAGAGCTTCCGGGTTCTGGCTTTTTATTTTTTAGAGCAGTTGCTACCATAGCCCTTCTCGGCAGTGTTTAGACATTTGTCTGTGTCAAAGTGATGCATCTTGTGTCTGATAGAGCTACAGGAATTCAACATGAGTTTGGCTAGTACACCCTTTACAACTCCATCATGGGTATGCAGGGAGCCATAAGCTGTAGCCAAAGGGGAAGAGGCATATACTGAAGTACCCATGTAAGCCAGATGCACAAGGTGGTACATGCATCTGGAGTTCAGTTGCAGTAGCTACAGGCCCTAGTGTGCCCTTCCTTCCTTCCTTCCTTCCTTCCTTCCTTCCTTCCTTCCTTCCTTCCTTCCTTCCTTCCTTCCTTCCTTCCTTCCCTCCCTCCCTCCCTCCCTCCCTCCCTCCCTCCCTCCCTCCCTCCCTCCCTCCCTCCCTCCCTCCCTCCCTCCTTTCCTTCCTTCCTTCCTCTCTCTCTCTCTCTCTCTCTCTCTCTGCCTGTTTCTCTCTCTGTCTCTTCTGAAATAAAAATAAAGAAATAAAAAATAAAAATGGATGACACTCTGCCTGCCCTGGCAAGACTAGAACTCCAGACTGATTCAGTCTCATCCAAGACCACTGGAAGCAACAACATCTCAGCAACCACAACTACCTGTTTTCTTTCCCAGTTTCATGGGCTTAGCTCCTGTGAATGGGCCCTTCCTAAATCAGTGCTACCCCGCCCACTGGCCAATCCAGTCCCTCCCTACACACCGGAGCCTGGTGATGCAGCTAATTCTGATGTTGGATGGATGTAAATGAGCTGGAAAAGCAAGTGCGAGCACATTCTTCTCCCCTCCTCCAGCACTCCTGAGGCTTTTATTCCTCATGTGAGGAAAACTTTTTCTTGTTTTTTTCCTTTCTCCTCCAAACAATGCTAGGAGGGAGGAATTCCTCTTTTTTGCCTCCCCACTTGCTGCTCTCCTGTTTTCACACGATCCTTAATAAATCTCACAACTTATCCTTCTCTGTGTCTGTGTTTTTAAATTCTTTGGTAACTTGGACAAGGACTTGAAATTGGGATTCACAAGCCTGTGTGTGTGTGTGTGTGTGTGTGTGTGTGTGTGTGTGTGTGTGGTCTCCTGTATCGAATCCCTCCATGAACTCCAATCCCACAGCAGTTTGATTTCGGATTTTTAAATTTTGCTGTGGTGAAAGAACCCGTGTGCATCTGGTAGGCACCATACTTTGAACCTGACCATTTCTCAGGTCAGCAATATGTAACAGGACACTCTCTCACAATGCTGGGCAGAGGTAGTGAACCCAGCTCCCAGTCAGCCATGAAGGCAAGCAAATGATGCTTGGTAGAATCCTGAGTGGCTAAGATGGGATGTGTACTGACCCAGTTCTAACTTACACTCTTTTTATCTTACCTGGGTTTATTGGGTAGCACTATTACAAGTCAGGAGGCATTTCTATTGTAGAAAGGGCATAGCAACTGACATGTTAATGATAATACCTGCTCATTGCTACACAGAGAGCTATGGGCCCAGGAGGAGCATGCTCATGTCATGTGATAATCATGGAACAAACCTTGTCATTCTATTGTGTGATAGAAGACTTGTAATGCCAATATGCCTGCAAACACTTCCCTGATATTGTCCCCCAAATATAGATGATCAATAATGACAGCATTTTCCTGATTGCAAAAGTATTGTGTAGCAGAACTGGAGGCCAGGAACATGACCGTGAGAAAAGAATGCTGAAGTTGGGAGCCAGAACCATTAAAGACAGTCCTCATTACTAATTGTGTCAGTGACATATTATCAACACTGGACATGATACTGCTGAGAGAGCCAAATCAAGCTTCTCAAAGTCTTCTCCCCATTGTCTGTAAGGAGAAAAATTAAATTAAGATTTAAAGCAATGAATTAGCTAATTTAATTAAAATTAACTTTTTTATTGAAAAAAAGTGAAATACTGAGAATTAATAGCTTTACCACAAGGGCTGGAATTTTGGAGGGCACAAAGCACTTACTATCTTTTTTTTTTTTTTTTTTTTTTGAGGTAGGATCTTGCTCTAGCCCAGGCTGACCTGGCACTCACTTGCTAGCTTCCAGACTGGCCTTGAATTCACAGTGATCCTCCTACCTCTGCCTCCTGAGTGCTAGGATTAAAGGTGTGCTCCACTACACCTGGCAAGCACTTAATATCTATGACTCTTTCACATTTTCTCCTCTTGGAGCTTTAGCATAGCCTGGACAATGCTTGCTTGACATGTGGCTGAGAGGCTTGTAACTGTGCCTGATGCTTTTAAAACTCTTTTTAAAAATATATTATTTATTTGTTTGAGACATGGAAAGGAAAAGGCAGACACACACACACACACACACACACACACACACACACACGCACTGCAATTGTACACATCAACATTTGCATTAACTAACATCTTGTTCAGAAATATGAATTATGAAACCCACACATACCCAACTTCATTTACAAGGTGTAAATGAGAACAACTAGTTGTGGTAATTTATTTCAACAGGGTTTCTTCACTCTGAAATGCCTTTGCCATTAGTGTTGGGAACCAAGAGGAGCAGATGTCCAAGGAATTGTCCAATGTTCTGGCTTAAATGACCAATAACACCTATGATGTCCTTAGGGAAAAGGCCAAACTTGTGAAGTAACTAGAAAGGCTTTGTGTACTAACTTTAGTCAGCCAGGCAGAGGAAGCAGGAGCTCGAACCTATGCTCTGCTATGGTTATCCTTTGCTTGCTGGGTACATGGTCTGTTCCATGTATGTGTGTTTCTAAACTCTGTATGTAAGGAGTTTTAGGAGCAATTTCTTTCTCCTCAGGGTGGAATATGTGTGATCCAAGCCATTAGAATTAACACTCTTTTTTTGTATGAAGCCATTTCAAAGTTCTGTGCACTTAAGTGAGTGGTCCTGAAGCTGAGGTTCATGCCTTCAGCTTAGGGGCTTCCTTGCCCCGGGGAGTTTTATTGGATATTAGCCATTAGTTAAGTGGATGCCTCAGTTCTAAATCATGTCTGTCACCTTAGGTGTTATAGAAATATGTGACTATTGCTATATGTAACTGTAAAATGAATTATTTAGTCATTATGTCTCCAATTTCTAAATACATTGATGTGGAAAGCAAGGGAACTTTTAGTGGCTTTCTTGCCAATATTCTTCAAGATTTGTTTGTTTGTGTGTGTGTGTTTCAATGAAGAAAACCTCATAGAGTGCTTGAATTTATTTTATTTATTCTATCTTGCTGTCAAAAGTCCACTCATGAACAGGCAGGATGGCATTACTTAGGAGGGGGACATGACCACAACCAGAAGAAAGAAAGTTATGGCAGTTCTAGAGAGCCACTGTGAGCACCTGTGGCACTGTAACACACTGGGCGGGTGATGGAGCCTTAGGGATGAGACTGTTAAGTCCAAGGAGACACCCAGACGATGGAATACCAGGAGACCTTGTTGCTTTTACCCTGGATTGTAGAAATGGCCAGGGGAAGAGATGAGAAGCTCATGACTCTGATGCTTTTGAATGGCTTTTGAAAAAGCATACCATATCCAACAGAAGCATAAATCCAATTCAAATTTATAACTGCATCTTTCATCTATGGCTAACTTCTCTGTAACTCCATCGTCTCTACTGTAAGATTGGGCTAACAATAAACATACATTTTGGGCTGGTAAGAGGAGTTCACTGTCAGTCAGAGCTTAGGCTGATGTCCCTCTGCAAGCCCACATATGGTGGTCAACCTTGGGTGACAGCCCATCCAGTTTCTACAAGTAGCCAAGCTCAGACAGTTTCATGTTTGAGGCCTGGAAGTGACTTATGCCACTTCTCTTGGGTAGATCACACTACCAGACCACGTATACCACAAGAGAACCTGCACAATGTGGACTAGCTGTGTGCTGAGGGAGAAGAAAATAGATAATGATGACAATTGAGTGGTGCCTAGCTCCACGTTTACTAGCACACAAGAGAGTGTTTTCATCCCTGTGACCTCCAGGTCCATTGATTTCTATGCTCTCAGAATATGCATTCATTATTCACTTGTTTATTGCTACTGCATGTATTCCTTGAGACCTACTATGTGCTTTTCACTATGCTAGGGATGGTAGCTAAAACGGAGGTGACTTTGATTTTTTTTTTTCTTCTTTTCCTGGCAACAAAGGAGAAAAACTTCCAAATTTCAAAACATATATGTGTTATATTGCATCATAACCTATAATTGAAAGCAGACGTCATGTGAAACCCTTGTTTCATCTACATCTTCCAGATCTCTGATCTGACTCCAGTGTTCTGACTGAGCACACAGTAAGAACTCAATCTTATGTTTGTTAAAAGTATATTTATTTGATTAAGAACCAAGTGTGCCTGAAACTCATTAATAAATGACTCATTCTGTCTGATATGTTCCATTGAAGGAGTTGAATTCTAAAAGAATACTTTGTTTTTTATTAGCAATTTTGGCAAAATTCATTGACCACTTCATTTAGTGCTGTGTAGACAAGACCTTTAGTTCTTAGAGTAATAGATCTTGTGGGACCAATTTAGTTTCATCCAAGAAAGCAAATTACCTTGCAATGACTGAGATCTGATTTTCATTAGGTGGGCTGGCTACAAGGTTATTTAGTGAAAACAATGTCCGGAAGCTTCTGACTCCATTTAAGTTTAGCTTCATCTCATCCACCTGTATTTCTGGTGCCTGCGTCAGAAAGTGTGTGGTAGTTTCATTTGGGAAGACACCATTAATATAATTAGTACTAAACACTTTATTTTTAAATAGATTTATTTATTTATTTCTGCAAGGAGAGAGAAAGAAAGAGAGTGGGGTGAGAAGAGAGAGAGAGAGAAAGGAGAGAGACTGAGAATGGGCATGCCAAGGTCTAGCCACTGTAAATGAACTCCAGACTCATGCACCACTTTGTTCATCTGGTTTTATGTAATACTGGGCCATCAAACCCAGGCCTTCAAGCTGGGCAAGCAAGTGCTTTAGCTTCTGAGCCATCTCTCCAGTCTGAAAGCTTTGTACTCCACAGAAAAATGAATGAAGTGATGCTTGAGCAGGTGCTCCTCAGAAGAATAAGTTTAGGATTAATATTGGCTGGTGATTATTCTTGATATTATGGTTTCTCAAATAGCATAATTATTGGGTGAATCATTGAAATGAGAGGAAAGAAGGCAAGAAATGGACCAGCTCAGAGGGGACAAGTTGCCTGGGAAAAAGTGCTAAACCACATAAAGCATATTTTAATTAGCCACAGTGGGACAAGCACTGAACTATGCTTTGGGGCTCACGACACCTTGAAGTAGCAAGAAGGATTTGGGGGATGAATAGCTTTAATTTTGTCCAAAGAAAACCAGCATATAGCACATCTGTTGGTGGTTAGCAGATCCTCAACATGTCTAAGAGACTGAAAATGTTGTATATTTAAGGAATATTATTTTGGATTCTCTACTTTTTTTTTTTTTTTTTACGAATTCAACCGTAGAAAGGAAAACATTGGAAATGGAGCTTCCAGACTTCTTTATGAGAACTTTTAGAAGTATTCTAATAAAAATTCTATCGACTTTCATAGAGCCTGGAGGAGACCCAACAACCTTAGGTCCACTTGGCCCATCCCCTCAGCTCAGGCACTACGTAAGCAGAAGAATATGTTTAAGAGTTGCGCAGTCTGAACTTTGAGCCTCGACCACTCTCAGTGCTGTGTCTTGCATTTTTCTCTTCTCATGGAGGGTAACTGTCTTCCTAGCAGAACTTACAGGGACTGGAGCTAGGGGGAAGTGTATGTCGATAGGGAATGAGAGTTGGTGGTGACTCAGGATGTCATATCTGGACCAGAGATAATCTAGAAACCGTTTGTATAGCCCCTGGGTCTGCTGCCTCCAAATGCTCTACAAATTGTCTTAGTGTTAACTCCACACATGAGAGGATTTTCGGCATTGGAAGGTCTCTTCCAATAAACCAGATGCACTGGTTGTCAACTCTGGTGCAAGAACAGACTCTTGGGAAGAGGTTTTTTTGTTTTTAAACACATAAAAGACATGGAGGCTCATCCAAGGATATTTGATTTCACTGGTCTGGGTTGTAACTGCTCATGGGTGTTAAAAAAAAACGGCCCTCAGGTAATTATTGTGCAGCCAGCATTGAAAACCAAGCAGGCAGTTAGCTCTCCTTTCAAAGGTCCTAGGGTCCAGTCAAATACTGGACAATTAGCTGAGAGAAGACACACGGCTGCTGCCTAGGACCCATGTAACTCTTTTCTGATGCTTTGAATTTTTTTTTTTAATGTCATAGTTGGTTTTCTGTCAGTCCGTGAAGTACAATATAAAACATGACATACATTTTAGATATTACAAATAGTAAGATCTCATAGGGAGAGATCCGTGTTTCTACAGTGAAAATATCCAAGCCACATTTATATCTAATCCCTTCCCAACACATATATCTGTTTCTTTTGGTCTAAATGTATATGACCACTTTTCTGATTTATTTATTCAAATCTTATGTTTTATTTATTTATTTATTTATTTTTGTTTTTAGAGGTAGGGTCTCACTCTGGCCCTGGCTGACCTGGAATTCACTATGGAGTCTCAGGGTGGCCTTGAACTCACAGTGATCCTCCTACCTCTGCCTGCTGAATGCTGGGATTAAAGGTGTGTGCCACTACGCCCGGCTTCAAATCTTATTTTGTGAATGAACTTGGAATGTGTTCCTGGGCCATGACAAACTTATCTCAGCGATCGAATCCCATCCCTGACACGGGTACTAGGCTGTAGTAGCAGGTGACCTAGTTCTCTTTGAGATGGAGAGAGTTTTCTACTGGACTTGAGATTAGAGAAATCTAACCACCTTGTTATCTTTTTTTCCCCTGTGTTTGTAATGGAACCCAGGCCTTCTCCCAAGTTAGACAAATATTCTATCACTGAGCTACAATCTCAGCCCCAAGAAGAAATCTTAACAAAAGGTAGTATGTATCAGTAAGTTGAATAAATTATTTTTATTTCTTAAAGGTACTATCATAGGTTTAAAATTTTTTTTTTTGGTTTTTCAAGGTAGAGACACTAGCCTAGGCTGACCTTTAATTCACCATGTAGACGCAGGGTGACCTTGAACTCATGGCAATCCTCCTACCTCTGCCTCACAAGTGATGGGATTAAAGGCGTGAGCCACCTCGACTGGCTAGGCCTCTCCCTCCCACCAGGTAAGGTTTCATTCTAGACCAGGCTGATCTGAAACCCTGTAATTCCAGGCTGGCCTCAAACTCACAGTGACCCTCCTGCTTCTGTCTCCCAAGTGTTGAGATTAAAGGCATGTGCCACCCATGTATGGCTATCATAGGTTTTCTTTTGTTTTGCATGTGCATATGTGTAGTGGTATGGTGTGTGTGTGTGTGTGTGTGTGTGTGTGCAGATGTACCTCCCCACATGCACACAGAGGCCAGAGGAGAAAGTCAGGTGTCTCCTTGCATTGTTCATGCACTTGTTCCTGGAAAGACAGTCTCTTCACTGATTTTGGAGCTTTGGAAGTTTTGGGAGCCTCAGTGATTCTCTGAACTCCGCTACCCACACAACTGGGGTTGTAGATGTGTGTGGCCATACTCTGCTGTTGAAATGGGTTCTTGAGATTGAAAATCTCAGGCCCCCTCAGGCTCCCATCAATGTGCAGAAAGCACAGTTAACCACTGAGCCATCGATCCAGCTTGATGCCAAATAATTATTATATTTTTTAAAGAAAAAAAATACATGAATTGTAGCTGTTACTTTGAAGATTTTACCTACTGTTTGAAAATAAAGGTTGCTAAGAACAAACTCAAAAGTCAAGTACTTGATTTTAAGTGTTCCGGCTGCAACTCTGAGCTGGGGAAGGAACAACAAAGGCTTCTGTTTCCCTCATCCCCTGCTGGCCCACCTGGGCCCGGCCAATGCCAAATTCTTGGAGGTCTCAGGGCATGGGTCTCCAGAACTGGCCTACGTTAGAAAACTTTGAAGTTTCTGAGTGTTTTCCTGTTATTTTTACTTTGTGGAGGTCCAAGATGAATCACTTATGGACATAGTAAAACTCCAACCAGAATTATTCTAACCTATATAGAAAGCATGTAGACAATGGAAAGAAGATAGTCTTTTAGGGACACAAATATAGTTCAGTGGCAGAAGCGTGTCCAGCATGTGCAGTGCCCTAGGTTCTATCTCCAGAACCACAAAAGAAATAAATTGATCAATTAACAGTCTTTTGTACCTACTAATATGGACCAACTCTTTGCTACCTTAAAATTCTCAACCTGCTCTTCCCACTGGGCTAGCTTCAAGCAAAATAAATAAAAGATAAATAAATAGTTCTGTTTGAATGAAATGAATTAAATGTAAATGTTTTGGCAAATTGTTCATACTCTAGAATTTAATCACATTTTGTCTATATGATGTTATATAGTATTTTTAAGTCCATAATATAAATATGTATCTTTCATGATCAAAACAAACCAAATCTATAATTTTTAATTGAAAGCTGCAGCATAGCCCACTGAATGGATTTATAATTATTTCTTTAACCAATGCTTAAATTGCTTCTAATATCTTATAACAGTTACATCCATCTTTGTACAGACATTTTTTTAGCTTGTTATTTATTTATTTAGTTGAGAGAGAGAGATTAAAAAACACAAAGAGAGAAAGGCAGATCAAGAGAGAATAGGTGTGCCAGGGGCTCCAGCTACTGCAAAAAAACTCCAGATACATGAGCCACTTTGTGCATGTGGGTCCTGGGGAATTGAACCTGCGCTTTTTGGCTTTTTAGGCAAGCACCTTAACCTCTAAGCCATTTCTCCATCTTTGCCTGACCACTTTCTGACATGTGCCTTAACCACTGATCCATCTCTCCAGCCCCCAGCTGACTACTTTCTTAACAGCTTGCAAACAGAATTGTTAGGTCAAAAGAGATGTGTATGTAAATTTTTTCTCACATTACCTAACTGCCTTTAAGAAAAGCTATTAATTACTTTCTCACTAAAGACACATCATATAACATTGATCGATTCTAAAATCTTTAGTGAAAACTAAGTCCCAATCATTTAAATATTTGCCATCTGGTGAGGTAAAATTTGACCTAAGTATCTTGGTAGGTTTTACTTTCCAAAGAAAGGGAGTGAGGGAAGCAGAGTAAGGCAGGAAGATGAACAGACAAGCTGTGGTCTCAGCTAGAGATGGGCTTCAACTTGACTCCCCAGGGAGCTTGGGAGTGTGACTGTCACGGCTATGAGCTGTCTTGAGGCAAGTGGACAAGCCACAGTATTTGTTGGTCATTGTCAGCGGTGTCTGAGAGGGGAAAGCAACTTCTTGGATGAAACATCTCCCTATTATCAAAGTCCACGCTCTTCTCCAGAGTGAGGCCAGCTGTGAACTTGTGCAGGTTTATGGATAAGTGTGGATTCCTAGAGGGACTGTTGGGAGGTGTAGGTGATTGACTACAGCCTGGGGTTCTCCTCAGTTCAGGTCCAGCAAGAACTTCATAATGTGATCTTATTTGAAAACAAGTCTTTCTTTTTTTAACTTTGGTTTTTCTGAGGTAGGATCTCATTCTAGCCCGGGCTGATCTGGAATTCACTATGTAGCCTCAGGGTGGCCTTGAATTCACAGCAATCCTCCTACCTCTGCCTCCTGAGTGCTGGGATTAAAGGCGTGTGCCACCACGCCTGGCTTTTTTTTTTTTTGAAACAGGGTCTCACTCTGTAGCCTAGGCTGGCCCATAACGCACTATAACCCTTGCTGGTCTTGGGTTTGAAGCCATCTTCCTGCTACAGCCTCTTAAATGGTGGGATTACAGGTATGAGTCACTATGCCCAGCTGAAAAGAGGGTATTTGCAGATATAATGAATTAAGATGTGGCAAGTCCTAGTAGAGTAAGGTAAACCCTATATCCAGTATATAGGTGATGTAGCTCAGTGGTAAAGTGCTTACCTAGCATGTGTAAAGCCCAAGGTTCAATCCTGAGGAGAGCAGGAGAGGAGCTGTCCTCCTCTACAGAAAGGGATGCCACGGTTCCCTCACATATGAGGGCAGCTTGGCTGGATGAATCAAGTTGAATTATCAGTAGCATCAATGCTATGGTCTTAGTATAGTAATGTCCCATTCAAAATCTCAAACGAAACGTATTACTTAAAATACTTTTACCTTGTAGCAACTGATTTCATTCTTAACCCTCAGTATCTTTATCAAGGAAGGGAACATAAATGTTCACTGCATCTTGAGTATAAAATTTTGCAGAAAAGGAAACAAGGTCAGAAAGATGCCATATATCTTGCCTGATCTTAAACTTTGTTTTATTTTAAGAAAGAGTGAGAAACAGGAGAGGGAGAGAGAGAGAGAGAGAGAGAGAGAGAGAGAGAGAGAGAGAGAGAGAGAGAGAGCGAGAGAGGGAAGGGGGGGGAGGGAGAGAGTGGGTGGGTGGAAGGAAAAGAGAGAGAGAGAATGAGAATATTGGCACACCAGGGGTCTCAGCCACTGAAATTGAACTCCAGACACTTGCACCACCTAGTGGGCATGTGCAACCTTGCACTTGCCTCCCCTTTGTGCATATGGCTTATGTGAGGTCTGGAAAGTTAAACATGGGTCCTTAGGCTTTGTAGGCAAATGCCTTAACCACTAAGCAATCTCTCCAGCCCTGATCTTAAACTTAAAAAAATTTTTGTTGATTTATTTTGAAAGAGAGAGGAGAAAGGGCACACCAGAGCTTCCTGCCACTACAAATGAACACCAGATGCACATGCCACTCTGTGTATATGGTTTTTGTGGGTGCTGGAGATTGAACCTGGGCCATCAGACTGTGCAAGCAAGCACCTTGACTGCTAAGCCATCTCATCAGCCCAATGACCTTAAACTTTTAATAGCCTATATATATCACAGAATTCTACTTTTCTTTTCCTTCCTGTATCGCCCTACATCCGTTGCCATATTTCATCCATTAGTAACTATATATTTTGGTCCATTATCTGAAATAAGCCAATGGCCTTCACCTCCTTTCTTCCCTTACACAAAATCTATTTGCATATGAGGAGAACATTTGCTCTCTTAACAAGTTCAACCATTTCCTTTTTTAAAATATATTTTTAAAATATTTTTATTTATTTATTTACAAGGAGAGAGAGAGAGAGAGAGAGAGAGAGAGAGAGAGAGAGAGAGAATGGGAATGGGCATACCAGGGCTTCTAGCTAGTACAAATGAACTTCAGATGCATGCACCACTTTGTACATCTAGCTTTACATATAGGTACTGGGGAATCAAACCTGGGTCGTTAGCTTTGTGAGCAGTCGCCTTAACCACTGAGATGTCTCTCCAGCACTCATCCATCATTTCTTTAGCAGAGATGCACAATTTTTGCATGCGGTGTATATATGTATTTATGTGTGGTTGCATGTCTACGGGTACATGTGTGTGCAGGTGTATGTGCATATGCATGTGGAGGCCAGGGAGTGGCATCAGGTGTCTTCTTCTATCACTCTCCACTTTATTTACTGGGGTAGGGTCTCTCTCTTGAACCTAAAGTGCTCTAAGTCAACTAGCCTCACTGGCCAGCCTGCCCTGGAGGTCCCCTGACTCCTCTTACTGGTGGGCCATCACTGCTGCTCAGCATTTACATAGGTGCTGAGGATCTAAACTCTGGCCCTCCTGCTCATACAGCAAGCGCTTTATTCACTTAGCAATTTCCAGCTCTTTTGGAGCCCTGTGGCTGGCTGGGCTCGAGGCTTGAAAGGAGAGAATGGAAACTGATCTGTGAGGCAGAAAGAGATGCCTGGGCAGCTGGAAGTGGAGGAGGAAGCAGAGGAAAGGGTAGTTAGACAGGAGAATGCCACAGGAGTGATGACACACACCCGTGGACATCACATCTTCAGGGAACGGCTACATTCCCAAATCATGTTGCAAATCTACACGGACTCGAGGAGAGGCGGGGTTTCTGATGAGGTGAGTGAGGAGTACAACGGAGGCAGTTTTCTCACATCGAGTGTAAAATCAAAGACCTGATGGAAGCAAGCACTGGTTATTTTTTAGAGACCTCAGGGAGGTTTTGGCTGTCATAAACCATGCATGACATTGATCAGGTCAAGTGTTTACAGGTTTTTGAGGTTTGGGGAAGTGTGAGATGTTATAATCTGGAGCCTGCAGTTCAGTGGTGTGCTGTGGCTTGATACTTTCATAACTCTTGAACCAATCACACATGAAACCCTTCATTCCTCCAATAGGCTTAAACATAGTAAGGGGAAGGACCAATGTTTTCACTCCTTTATGAAGTATAAGTCAGGAAATGCTCATATTAAGTTAGCAGAGAAGGACATTTCTACCCACTGAGTTTGGGGTTGCAGAGAACAAGGTTAGGGTAACAGACACTGGGGTAGCTAGGGTATGGCCCTCTGAGTGCCTGTATATCTCCTTCCTCATTCTATCTTTCTCTTGCAATTCATCATGGAAAACATATGGTGGTTATGAAATCAATATGATAATTATGCTAGTATTTTCTCTGGGTAGAAGAGCTTTCCATCCACCTACCCACCTATCTCCACCAAACTTGAAATGTTTTAATCAGACTTCTAGTTTGCCAATAAGAAATAAAGCTCTACAGGCTGGAGAGACGGCTCAGCAGTTAAAGGTGCTTGCTAGCAAAGCCTGCTGGCTCAGGTTCAATTCCCCAGTACCCACTTAGAGCTAGATGCCCCAAATGGTACATGTATCTGGAGTTTGCTTGCAGTGCCTGGAGGTTCTGGTGTGCCCATTCTCTCTACCTCTTTTCTCTCTGTCTTTCTCTGTTTGCAATATATATATAATATATATATATAATATATATATATAATATATATATATTTAAATTTTTAAAAATTATTTTTATTTATTTATTCTAAAGTGATGGAGAAAGAGGCACATAGAGACAGAGAGAGAATGGGCGCACCAGGGCCTCCAGACCCTGAAAATGAACTCCTGACGCGTGCACCCCCTTGTGCAACTGGCTAACATGGGTCCTGGGGAATCGAGCCTCGAACCGAGGTCTTTAGGCTTCACAGGCAAGCGCTTAACCGCTAAGCCATCTCTCCAGCCCCTCACCCTTTGTTTTAAAGGAACACAGTACACTGAAGAAAAATTTCTCTCATGTTGTGATTGGCCTTAGGCTGGCCATGAAGAGAGGTGAGGTTGAGAAGGGAAGGAGTAGCCAAGACAGAAAGGGCAACAAATCAGCTCATGAGGAAGGGATAAACCGAAGAGGAGAGAGAGAGGAACATGGCAAAGGATGTGGAGGAAGAGGAAATGAACAAAGGGATCAGTGTGAAAGCTCTATTCCCTTAGAGAACACAGGACAAGTGGAAAAAGTAAGAAAAGAGCTCAGTGTGGGGTCAACAGATACGAACAGACATCTACGAATTTCCCTCTGTATTCATGTGAACAAGATCAATTCAATCAATTTCAATATTTGAAATTCAACCACAACATTGTATATGGTCTGGAATTAAAAAAAAAAACAAAACACAGAAATGGCCTGGGAGGGATTCTCTGTTTTTCTGCGTTTAGCAAACGCTGCAGATAAATGTGCTTCTGATCAGAGGGGCCAGAGAGGAGAGGGCACCGGGCCAAACACATGGGGGCAGGTGCTGCTCAACTTCTCCTGCAACTCTGCCAGAGCGCTCACTTAGTGGAAAGGGCATGCTTCTCTATGCGCACCTCTGGGGGATGATGAGACCCCCCCCAGCTTATCTGGATTTGATATCAAGGTGCTATGTGGTCACATCAATCCTAATGGGAAATCTACTCAGGCTTCATTCTGTCCTAATCCTCCACCCAAAGTCGGGCCTTTATTGTTTTTTTTTTTTTCTTCCCCATTATTGTTTTTAATCTTTTAGAATAATGAGGCTGCTGAACACCAAGGGTAACCTGCGATGTTGGGATAGTTTGAAAAAAATAACAGAAGATAAGGCTGTCTCCTGGCCCATGCTGTTATCGGTAGACTGTGCAGGATTTTCTGCTCTGCTTTTCACTCTCAGTGGCGAGTGGTCACAAGGTCAGGGAAGCGACGCGCTCGTGATGGGGTGGACTTGGACTTAGTCCATCCGAGGGCAGGTGTGGGGAGCGTCCTGGCTTCGGAACATGTAGGTTTCTAGGGTGGCAGTCACAAATTACTCTAAATCTGGTGGCTTAAGACATTAGAAATTTATTCTCTCATAGTTCTGGAGGTAGGAACTTAAGCATCAAGGTGATAGCAAGGCTGTAGTCCCTGTGAGACTCCGGGTGGACCCCTGTATTACATGTGGCCTCTTGCCCAGCAGCCAATGTGACACTCTAGCCTGCTTGTGTTTGCACATGGCACTCTCCCTACAAGCCTTTGTCCACATGATATTCTCTGTGTCTGTCTTCATGTGGCATTCCTCCACATGCCTGTATTTGCTTGGCTTTCTTTGAGTGTCACTGTCTTCAAGTCTGTGTGTCCACCTGCTTGTGACACACTCCCTATGTACCCCCCCCCCCCCCCGTGTGTCTCTGTGTTTGCATGGCATTTGCCCATTACTTCTGTCTTCAAGTGATGTTCTTCCTGTCTCCATCATCTTCACATGAATTCTCCCTCTGTGCCCTTGTGTTGATGTGACTCTCTATGTGTGCCTGTCTTCACTGATCCACTCCTCTTTTTAAACATGTCATGTTTTAAAAATTTTAAATTTTAATTGTTTGGCTTCTCGAGGAAGGGTCTCACTCTAGCCCAGGCAGACCTGGAATTCACTCTGTAGTCTCAGGGTGGCCTTGAACTCACGGTGATCCTCCGACCTCTGCCCCCCCCCCCCCCGAGTGCTGGGATTAAAGGCTATGCCACCATGCCTGGCTCATTTTTTTTCATTTATGGACGTTTTTCTGTTTGTTTGTTATTTTATTTATTTGAAAACGACAGACAGAGGAGAGAGAGAGGCGGGGGTGGGAGGTGGGGGAGGGGGGGAGAATGGGCGCGCCAGGGCCTCCAGCCACTGCAAGCGAACTCCAGATGTGTGCGCCCCTTGTGCATCTGGGTAACGCGGGTCCTGGGGAATCGTGCCTCGAACCAGGGTCCTTAGGCTTCACAGGCAAGCGCTTAACCACTAAGCCATCTCTCTAGCCCTCATTTAGTTTTTGAGAGAGAGACATATGAGAGAGAGAGAGAGACAGACAGAGAGAGACAGAGAGAGACAGAGAAGGAGACAGAGAGAGAGAGCGCGCGCGAGCGCTAGCGAGCGCCAGAGCTTCTAGCCCCTGCAAACAAATTCCCAATGCATGCGCCACCTTGTGCATCTGGCTTTACATGGGCACTGGGGGATCAAACCCTGGTCCTTAGCCTTTGTAGACAAGCACCTTCACCACTGAGACATCTTTAGCCTTTTCCCTCTACTTAAAAAAATTTCTTTTTTGGTTTATCTTGACTTATTTATTTGAGAGCGACAGACAAAGAGGGAGAGAAAGGGTGGGGGGAATATGAGTGCGCCAGGGCTTCCAGCTAGTGCTGACGAATTCCGGATGCGTGCGCCCCCTTGTGCATCTGGCTAACGTGGGTCCTGGGAAATCGAGCCTTGAATCCGGGTTCATAGGCTTCACAGGCAAGCGCTTAACTGCCAAGCCATCTCTCCAGCCCTCCCCCTACTTTAAAAAGGACATTATAACCTCATTTTAAATGAGGTTTACCTGCAAGAAATGATTTCCAAGTATGAAGTAAGGTCATGTTTATAACTACATGGATTAGTACTTCAATATCATGTCTTTTTTTTGGGGGGGGGGTTTACACAATTCAACCCATAACAACAGATGTTCAGGTTTGATTGTGTGGTAGGCTACAATGAGGCCTATTCCTTCTCACTGATTGGCATGGGGTGAGGGGTGGGATAGGGGGAAGGGAGAAAGGGCAGCAGGCAGGATGGGATCCACGAGGTTTGTTGCATCAGAGGCCAGGAGAGCAGAGCTTCAGACTGTTGCCGGACAACTGGAAGGCTGAGGCCACAGACGGCTTCTCAGAGGCCCCAGTAAGGAAGCATGCCTCCACTTGCCTTTTCAAAGAATTCGGTGTAGCTTTGGCACAGTGAAGATCCCAGGGTCGAGTGTTCGGAGGCACCTGTAGTGCTGTCAGATGGCAGAGATAGTAACAGGAGGAATAACAGGGGCAGGATGACTCTCCCAAGAGCGTTTCAGATAGGAGTGAAGCACAAGGGGAAAGGCGAGTCCCAAGGATTATTGGCTTTGGTGGCTGCTGAGCAGCATGACTGTGTTGACAACTGTCTGAACTGAGTGGCAGTGCCAGTAATTTCCTGGGAGTAGCTGGGACTTCTCAGGCTAGTCAAACTTGTAGGCGCCTTACTCTTTTAAATATCTTATTTATTTATGAGGGGGGGGGAGGGAGTGTGTGTGTGTGTCTAGCCCTGCAAACAAACTCCCGATGCACATGCCACCTTGTACATCTTGCTTACGTGTGTCCCGGGGAATCAAACATGGGTCCTTTGGCTTTGCAAGATGCGCACATTAACCACTAAGCCATCTCTCCAGCCCCACCCTAATCTTTTAAACTTTATGAAATGTTGCATGCTTTTAAGATGTACAATTGAGATTTATGTATAATCTAGAACATATATCTGTATCTACATATAAGTATCAGAACATACATACATATATGAGAACATTTTACTCTCTTAGCATGTAATGTATTCATTATTGTCAACGATAGTCACTATGGTGGTCTGAATGTAAACTAATCTGCACAAGATTATGTATTTGAACACGTAATCTCTAGCTTGTGGTGCTCTACAAGGCTTTGCAACCTTCTGGAGGTAGAGTCTTGTTGTCAGGTGGGCAGGCCTTGAGGTCTTCTGGTCCAGCCCCAGTTGCTGTGTGCTCTCGCTCTCTTTCGCTCGCCCTCTCTCTCTCCCTCTCTCTCTCTCTCTCTCTCTCTCTCTCTCCCTCTCTCTCTGTCCGTCTTCTTCCCTGCTGATGTCATGGTGTGACACTGGCTTTCTGCTCCTGCCACACTTCCCCACTGTGGTGGACTCTACCCTCTGGAAATGTAAGCTGAAATGAACTCTTTCCTTCCCTAAGCCTCTAGCCACTGCAAGCAAAACCCTAGACACATGCACCTCTTTGTGAATCCAGCTTTAAGAAGGTGCTGGGGAATTGAACTTGGGTCCTTTGGCTTTGCTAGCTAGTGTCTTAATCATTAAGCCATCTTTCCAGCCCAGTTTTTTTTTTTTTTTAAAGATCAAGATTTATTTTTTATTTTTATTTTATTTTATTATTTTTTATTTATTTATTTGAGAGCGACAGACACAGAGAGAAAGACAGATAGAGGGGGAGAGAGAGACTGGGCGCGCCAGGGCTTCCAGCCTCTGCAAACGAACTCCAGATGCGTGCGCCCCCTTGTGCATCTGGCTAACATGGGACCTGGGGAACCGAGCCTCGAACCGGGGTCCTTAGGCTTCACAGGCAAGTGCTTAACCACTAAGCCATCTCTCCAGCCCTCCAGCCCAGTTTTAAAAATTCTATTTATTAACTTGTATGTGTGTGTGCACCAGGGTCTGTTGCCTCTGCAAACAAACTCCAGGCCCATATATAACTTTGTGTCTAGCTTTATATGGGTGCTGGGGGGGGGGGATCAAATCCAGGCTGGCAGGCTTTGTAAGCAAGAACCTTCAACCACTGAGCTCTCTTCCCAGACCAAATGCTTTTAATCTTTCGTGTTTTTGACAACAGCCATTCTAACAAATCTAACAATGATATTTTATTGTCCTCCCCCTCTCTCTTTTTGGTTTTTAGAGGCAGGGTCTAACTCTTTCACAGGCTGACCTGGAATTTACTATGTATTCTCAGGGAGGCCTTGAACTCATGGCGATCCTCCTACCTCTGCTTCCCGGGTGGTGGGATTAAAGGTCTGTGCCACCACGCCCAGCTCTCATTGTCTCTTACAATTTCATGTATATAGTGTATTTTGATCTTATTTACCACCTCCATTATTCTCCTGCCTCCCCTCCCCCCACTAAAACCCTTCTTCACCTGCTTTCATGCCTTTCTTTCTGTGACCCACTGAATTAAATTAGGGTTGCCTGCACAGACCTGGGTAGAAAGTTATTCACTAGAGAATGGGCAAATTACCACTGAAGAACATGATCAGTTGCCCTGTCCCAGAAGCTATTAACTGCCAACAGCTATTCTAGGGGGGGTGAGCAGGACCTTGTTAACACCTCCCCATGCACGAGGAGATGTTGATGGTCTCAGCTTCGGGCAGGATATCACAGTTGCCATGTGTTCAAGAGTGTGATGGACATGTTGTGGTCTTTCTCATTCTCTGTCTCTTACACTCTTTGGCCCCTTCTTCCATGAAGTTCCTTGAGTCTTGGTGGGGAAGCGACTGAGGCACCATAGTCACTTATGCTCAGCAGTTTTGCTAGCTGCACATCCCTGCATTCGCTGCTAATTGCAGAAACCTCCTCATGGAGGCTGAGAGCAGCACTTAGCTGTAAATTTCCAGAAGGTAGTTGTCAGTCTGTCCACTTACTATATTAATGGTAGTGTCCCGTCCCCCCCCCCCCCCACCAACAGTAGGTGTGTTCTCCCTCTCCATAGGCTTTTGACCAGGTTTGCATGATCTGACAAGAATTTCCTCCTGTGGTGTGGGCCTCAACACCAATCCAAGAGCGGTTGGTTATGCCTCTAAAAATCACGCCATTATTGTGCTAGTGGGCACATCGTTCCTGTCAGCTCAGTTGTGGAGAATACAAGGGGCCACAGCTGGGTAAGACTGTGGCTGACTTTCTCCATCAACCATTTGCATAACATCTTCTTGCACCATGAAATCTAGCCAGCGGGGAGGAAGCTTCTGGCTCAACTCCAGCTTGATTTCTCTCTGTCTTGCAGACTTATCTAGTTTTGGTGGGCAAATAAGAGCCTTGACAATATCCTATATTGTTTTAGGGGCCTCAGTAGCTTTCCCATCAACAAGACATTGGGAGGTAACTCCTGTCTGACACTCAGATTTTCTATTAATAACTTAAGCTTCTGGGAGCAGATTTATCTGCCCATATAAAGCAATGCCATTCATTTTCTTTTTAATTTTACTTGTTTTTAATTAGCTTATAAGGTAGTAGGTTTCAACATGGCTTTTTCAAATGTCCTTAGTTTTAGGCTAACCCTTCTTCCATCTTTTCCCCTCTGTCCAAGGCCCTATTCCTGCCTAAATTCTTTCCTCCTACTTTCCCCACCTCCTGCCTCTGTGGCCCCTTTGTAGCTTACTGGCCTCTACTGTTGACTCATAATTTAATGTAAGCCCAGAAAGCTAGAAATTCAGAACTAAGATCCACATATAAGGGAGAGCCTGCAAAAGAACATGTGACAGATTTGTCTTTCTGAACTTTGATCACCTCTCTCAGTGTATTTTCTTTTCCTTGTTTTTTTTTTCGTTTTTCAAGGTAGGGTCTCATTCTAGCTCAGGATAACCTGGAATTCACTATGTAGTCTCCAGGTGGCCTCAAACACACAGTGATCTTCCTACCTCTGCCTCCTGAGTGCTGGGCTTAAAGGTGTGAACTACCACGCCCAGCTCTTTCAGTATATCTTCTAGCTTTATCCATTTCCTACAAATTCAGTAACTTAAATTTTCTTTGCAGTTGAATACAACTACATTATGTCTGTGTACCACATCTTCAGTATTCATTAGTCAATCAATGAGTATCTAGGCTGATTGCATTTCCTAACTGTTAAGAATAGAGCAGCAATAAACATGGCTGGACAAATATCTCTGTAGCAGAATGTAGATTCCTTAGGGTATATACCCAGGAGTGGTACAGTTGGTTCATATGGTAGTTGCATTTTTAGCATTTTGAGAAACAGCTAAACTGATTTTCATAATAGTAATAGCAGTTTACACTCCCAACAGTGAAGAAGGATTGCTTTTTTTTTTTTTTTTTTTTTTTAACCACACCTTTGCCAGGATTTGTTACCTGTAGTTTTCTTGAGGAGTTTTCTAAATATTGATCACTTGTCAGATGTATAGCTGGCAAAGATATTCTCGCACTCTATAGGTTGCCTCCACTGGATGAACAGTTTCCTTTGCTGAACAAAAGCTTTTAAATTTTCTGCAGTCTCATTTGCCAATTTTTGGCCTTATTTTCTGAATTACTAGAATAATAGTCAGAAAGTTCTTACCTGCACCTAGATGTTATAGGTACTTTCTCCTTTAGCAGTTTCAGAGTTTCAGGTCTTACAGTGAGGTCTTTGATCATTTGGAGTTGATTCTGTGCAGGGTGAGAGAGAAGGATCTAGTTTCATCCTTCTGCATTTAGATGTCCAATTCCCAGCATGATTTATTGAAGATGTGGCCTCTTTTCCAGCACGCATTTTTAGCATCTTTTGTTGTTTTTTTTTTTTTTTTGAGGTAGGGTCTTGCTCTAGCCCAGGCTGACCTGGAATTTACTATGTAGTCTCATGAGGTCCTCAAACTCACAGTGATCCTCCTACCTTTGCCTCCAGAGTGCTGGGAGTAAAGACGTACACCACCATGCCCAGCTTATTTTTGCCATCTTTGTCAAAAATCAGATGGTTTCTGGAGAGATGCTTTGTGGTTAAGGTGCTTGCCTGCAAAGCCTAAGGACCCATGTTTACATCTCCAGACTCCATGTCAGCCAGACATACAAAGGTGAAGCAAGCATAAGGTTGCACGTGCCCACTAGGTGGCGCAAACTTCTGGAGTTCGATTTCAGTGGCTAATGTCCTAGTGTGCCATTTCTCTCTGTAAAAATAAAATAAAAAATAAAAAAATTCAGATGGCTATCATGGTTATCCTCCTGCCTCTGCCTCCCCAGTGCTGATATGAAGGGTGTGAACCACCATGCCTGGCTCTATTTTGTTTTCTATTGCATTCTATTCTACTTTATTCATTATCCTATCCTATCCTTTTCTGTCCTTCCCTTCTCTTCCCTTCCCTACTCTTCCCTTCTATCCTACCCTACCCTACCTTTCCTTTCCTTTCCTTTCCTTTCCTTTCCTTTCCTTTCCTTTCCTTTCCTTTCCTTTCCTTTCCTTTCCTTTCCTTTCCTTCCCTTCCCTTCCCTTCCCTTCCCTTCCCTTCCCTTCCCTTCCCTTCCCTTCCCTTCCCTTCCCTTCCCTTCCCTTCCCTTCCCTTCCCTTCCCTTCCCTTCCCTTCCCTTCCCTTCCCTTCCCTTCCCTTCCCTTCCCTTCCCTTCCCTTCCCTTCCCTTCCCTTCCCTTCCCTTCCCTTCCCTTCCCTTCCCTTCCCTTCCCTTCCCTTCCCTTCCCTTCCCTTCCCTTCCCTTCCCTTCCCTTCCCTTCCCTTCCCTTCCCTTCCCTTTCATTCCATTCCATTCCATTCTATTCTATTCTATTCTATTCTAAATTTTCTTCTTGATCTACACGTCTGCTTTTATATTTGGTAGCATGCTATTTTTTATTATTATGGCTCTGTAGTATAACTTGAATTCAGGTATGGTGATATTTCTAGCTATTCTTTTTGCCCAAGATTTGCTCTGGCTATCTGGAGGTCTTTGTGCTTCAATATGAATTTTAGGATTTTTAAAAAAATTTTATTTATTTATTTATTTATTTATTTTTATTTATTTATTTGAGAGCGACAGACACAGAGAGAAAGACAGATAGAGGGAGAGAGAGAGAATGGGCGCCCCAGGGCTTCCAGCCTCTGCAAACGAACTCCAGACGCGTGCGCCCCCTTGTGCATCTGGCTAACGTGGGACCTGGGGAACCGAGCCTCGAACCGGGGTCCTTAGGCTTCACAGGCAAGCGCTTAACCACTAAGCCATCTCTCTAGCCCAATTTTAGGATTTTTAAAACTATAACTGCAAAGAATGAGGCTGGAATTTTGCCTGGCATGACACTGAATTTTCACAATATTAATTCTTTCACTCCATGAACATGGGAGGTCTTTTCATCTTCTCATGTCTTCCTCAATTTCCTTCTTCAATGTTTTAGAGTTGTCATTGTAGAGGTCTTTTACTTCATTGGCTAGGTTAATTCTAAGTTTAAAAAATTTTTAAATATATATATATATTTATTTATTTGAGAGAAGGAGGGAGGGAAGAAGAAAGTAAGAGAGAGAGAGGGAGGGAGGGAGGGAGAGAGAGAGAGAGAGAGAGGGAGGGAGGGAGGGAGGGGGAGGAAGAATGGACCCACCAGGGCCTCTAGGCGCTTCAAATGAACTACAGACACATGTGCCACCTTGTGCATCTGGCTTACATGAATACTGTGGACTCTAACCTGGGTCCTTAGGCTTCACAGGCAAGCAAGCACCTTAACCACTAAGCCATCTCTCCATCCTCTAAGGATTTTTTATGCTCTTCTAAATGGTATGATTTTCCCAATTTCCTTATCAGTATGTTTGTCATTGGAATATAGAAAAGCTACTTATTTTGTGTGTTAAGTTTGTATTTTCTGCCACTTTGCTAAAAGTGTTTGTCAGCTCCAGGAGTTTTTGCTGCAGTCTTTATGGTTCCTTATGTACAGAATCAAATCATCTGCAAGTAAGGATACCTTTTTTCACCCTTTCCTATTTGTATCCCTTTTGTATCCTTATCTTGTCTTATTGCTGCACCTGAGATTTTAAGATCTATATGGAATAGAAGTGGAGAAAGTAGACATCTCTGTTTTGTTCCTGATCAAGTTTTTCTCCACTTGACATGATAGTGGTTATAGGTTTATCATAGAAAGACTTTATTATGCTAAGATACTTTCTCCCATCTCCAGTCATTCCAGGACTTTTTGCATGAAGGGATGTAGGATTTTGCCAAAGGCTTTTCTGCATCCATTGAAATGATCATGTGACTTATGTATTTGAGACCACTTATACAATGAATTACTTATTGATTGTTGAACCATCCATGCACCTGTGGGGTAAAGCCCACTTGATTGTGGTGAGTGATCTTCTTGATGTATCCTTAAATTTGGTTTGTGTGTATTAAACCTTATTTTCCAGGTAAGGTCTTACTCTAGCTCAGGCTGACCTGGAATTCACTATGTTGTCTCAGGGTGGCTTTGAACTCATGGTGATCCTCTCAAGTGCTGGGATTAAAGGCGTGTGCCACCATGACTGGCTTAAGAATTTTTGAATCTGTGTTCATCAGGGAGATTGGTGTATAATTTATTATTTGTATCTTTATTTGGTTTTGGTATTAGAATAATACTGGCTTCATAAAATGAGTTTGGATGCATTCTTTCCTTTTCTAGTTTATAGAATAATTTGGAGAAATATTTGGGAGTGTGTATATTTTACATGATTTCTCTTGCTATTGATTTTTAGCTTTATTCCATTGTTGTCAGATAGAATATAAGAAGTTTTTTCAATTTTTCTATTTGTTGAGTCTTATGTTGCATCCTAATATCATCTCTGTTTTGGGGAATATTCCATGGGTTTCTGAAAGGAATTGTACTGTGGAGTGTCTGGGTGGAATGTTCCATTGATGTCTGAAAGTTCCATTTGCTCTATGCTGTCATTTCACTCGTATGTCATTGTGCTTTTTAAAATTTTCTTTGTGTGTGTGTGTGAGAGAGAGAGAGAAAGAGAGAGAGGGAAGAACGGGGTGAGAGGGTGGGAGAGAATTTGTGGGCCAGGGCCTTCAGCCACTGCAATCGAACTCCAGATGTATGTGCCACCTTATGTTCATGCGTGATCTCATGTCATTGTGATTTTGAATTGCATTTTGCTGATTGTTGGTGCTGAGTACTTCCCCACAGACCCATTGTGCATTTGAATGTCTTCTTTGGGAACATCTCTGTTCAGGTCCTTTGACCAGTTTTAACTGGGCTATTTGAGATTTTTGTCTTGTTGAGTTGTAGGCGATTCTTAAATAATTTGGATATTAACTCCTTGTCATATATGTGCTTTGCAAACACTTCTCTCATTTTATAGGTTGCCTGATAATTTTCTTAATTGTTTCCTTTTCTGTGGAAAACCTTTTTAGTTTGCTGTAGACCTACTTAAAAAAATTTCTTTAAGCTTTCTTTGCTTGCATATGTGTGTGTTTACTGTGTCTATTCATATATATATATATATATATATATATGAAATCTTGCATTAACCCATATACTCAAGAGCCTGCAGAGGGGGTTCCTTGCTTATGGTGGATAGAAGTGGAACCCCAGGTGTCTCAATCAGTCCCACCCACCTGGTCTTGATTTTGAGCTGGAATCACTTTATATTTATTTATTTTTACTATTTATGGAACTAGTGGGACTCTATCCATTCTCAGGTCTCTGCTTCCTGTGGGACAGGGGTTACAGGCATGTACAGACCTGCTGAGCTAATTTACACAGGGTCTGGAGATTTGAACTCTGGCAGTCTCATGCTCCCTCAGTCCCTCATGCTTGCTCATGAAGTGCATCTAACCACTAAGCAATCTCTCCAGCCTTGCCTCAGCTTTCGATTTCATATTTAGAAAATCATTGCCAAGACGGATTGCTGATGAAAGGTTTTTCTGAAGAGATGCCAGTGAGTGCCATGTTCCTCCACACCTTCCTGCGTAGGGCATCAGTAACAGACTAAAGTACAATTTCACAGAAGTTCAGCCTAAAAAACCAGTAAGACTTTGGTCGTCTTTGTGGTGCATGGGAGAAGGGTTCCTTACACACGCAGGAATAACCCCCAGAGCTGACACAGCATCAAGTCTCATCCCAGCACAGAGAGCACCACCATATCTGCATATAGTGGAGCCCTGTCCCTTGATCATCTACCTTCTATGGCTTCTCTCTTCCCCTGAGACCACAAGACCACATGTGTCTCTACATGCATCTGGCCCAGAGAGTAGCTGAGACATCTGCAGATTCCATTCCCTTCCTTCTATGAGGGAATGTTAATAGGCCTAATCTCAAGGTTTCTTCACAACTACTTCAGATAAAGGTGATAATGATTGTTTCTCTCGAAGGACAGCATCATCACACAACGTCAACACTAAGGCCCCCCCCCCCCATTTTCTAGTACCACTTACTGAAAAGAATATCCTTTTTTTCTCATTGTACATTCTTGGCACTTTTGTTAACAGACGGTATGGGTCTGTTTTTGGACTCTGTGTTCAGCTTTTCCTGTAGGTGTCTGAGGAGGCCAGCCTTCTAAGTAAGTAACCTGCACCAGCCTAGGCCAGCTACCATGACCCTCTTGAGAACATGTGTCTTTCTTGCTAATTTTTGAAAACTTGTGAATCTCTTTAAGATATTTTACTAAATTTTCTTGAGCTTCTTTGGTTAATGTTTTCAATCAACACTGGGACATTTTAAATTATTATTTCAATTATCTTTAAATGCCTTTGCTTGCCCACTTTTCCCCCTCTTCTTGTGATTTCTTATATATATTGTTGTATAGCAGTGTCTTATAGGCCTCTAAGGTCCCGTTCATTTTTACTCATTCATCTTTCCTTCTGTTCATCAGAAGGGAATCTTGATTAATCTGTTTTCAACCTTACTGGTTCTTTGCTGTTATCATAAATTTGTTCTTGAGCCTCTATTTTTTTTCCATTTCACTTATTGTTATTTTTTGCTCCAGAGTATGTTTTATTTTTAACTTTTAAAAGTTATTTTTATGTCTTCATTAATATTTTTATTTGATTAGACTTAAGAGTCATACTTGGCTCTAATTCATTCAGCATACTGTCTTTCAATTTTGAAAACATTTTTGCAATGACTGATGTCTTTGTTATGCTAGACAATATCAGAGACAATTTCTGTACACTCCTCCTCCCTAACTCACCTCTTGTATGGACTGTTTTCTTTCTCTCTCTCTTTCCTATCATAACTTAAGATTGTATATTTAGCTAATATGATCTGATACCTCTGCAATACGATTTATAACACTCTTACCCTAAGGTTAGTTCTTATTGTTTCATTCTATTAAATGTTTAGTTAATGGCTTTTCTGAACACATTATGTAGGCACTATATTCTTTGCAGTATGCTTGTGGTAGTGATTTGGCTTTTCAAAAGTTAATTTATTTAAAAAATTCTTATTGTTCTTTTTACACCTGGCTTCTGAGAGGTTAGTCCTGAGTCAGCCAGCAAATGATTATTAAAAAGATTTCCTAGCCTAAGAACCCAAGTTTGATTCCTTAGTACCCACGTAAGCCAGATACACCTGGTGGTGCATGTGTCTGGAGTTCATTGACAGTGGCTAGAGGCCCTGGCATGCCCATTCCCTCTCTCTTTATCTCCCCCCCATCTCTCTTAAATAAATAAATAGATTTCCTTAAATGCTTTGAGTCAGTAAGTATTTGTTCTTTTATTTTATTTATTTATTTATTTTTTAGTTTTTTAAGGTAGGGTCTCACTCTAGCCCAGGTTGACCTGGAATTCACTATGTAGTCTCAGGCTGGCCTCTAACTCACAGCAATCCTCCTACCTCTGCCTTCTGAGTGCTGGGATTACAGGTGTGTCACTATGCCTGGCTCATATTTGTACTTAAAATAAAAAAAAACTTTTATTGGCAATCTCCATGCATTTAGACATTGTATCGTGATCATAATCCTCTCCTATCACCCTCCCTTTTCTCTCCTCCCCAATGCTTCCTCCACTGGATCCCTACTTTTTTTCCAGCTACTCTCTCCTCTATTTTAATGTCATAATTTTTTCCCTCCTATTTTGTAGGCCTTGTGAAGGTAGCACTAGTCACTATGAGGTCATCAATACTATGATCACTTTGTGTCTGGAAGACAATATTGCAAAGCACTCCCCTTCCTTTGGCTCTTTCAGTCTTTCTGCTATCTCTTCCCCTGTAGCCCCTAAGCTTTGAAGGGTGTGATAGAGATGTTTCATTTTTTGCTGAATATTCCACTTTCACTTCTCAGCACTTTGGTGAGTTTTGAGTCCCCCTAAGGGTTACTGGAATCTGAAAAGAGAAGTTTCTCTAACCAAAATGTGAGTAGTATTAATATATGGTCATAAACATAGTAAGTATAACATACCCACTTAGCCAGAAAACAGTGGTAGTTTTCCCACTAGAGCTTATGATCTCTGCATCTATTGGCTTTTGATCAGGTTGTCAGTACAAGGTAGGAATTCCTTTCCAGTCAGTCAGCAGTTTGTTTCCACCCTAACAGACATGCCACCTGTTGCACCTTTTGGTCCATTAGGCCTGGCCGTCCAGCATAAAGCTTGCAGGGTTCAGTGGTAGTTAAGACTGTTGATGACTTTACTTAAAATAAGTGTTCTTAAGGTTTTTTTTTTTTTTTTTTGGTTTTTCGAGGTAGGGTCTCACTCTGGCTCAGGCTGACCTGGAATTAACCATGTAGTCTCAGGGTGGCCTCGAACTCACGGCAATCCTCCTACCTCTGCCTCCCGAGTGCTGGGATTAAAGGCGTGCACCAGCACACCTGGCTTTGTTCTTACTGTTGAAGAGGTGTGTGTATCAGTGCTCGGTAGATTGGTAGATTCTTAACTCTGAAGAGGTTTACAGTTTATAGTTCTGCCTCCTTCTTTTGTGCAGGCATCAGTGTTTGATAGAGTAGGGTGGGTGGCCACTGTCCTCTCTTGTCATTCTTGGGCCTGAGCCCAGCTCATGTCAGAGCTTTGAATAACCTTCCCCCATGGAAGTCTTATTCTCCAGAATGGATATATATCCATGCCCGGAGTTTTACATGGGTTCTGGGTATTGAACTAATAGCCTCATGCTGACATAGCAAATGCTCTTACCAGGCAAGCCATTCCCCTAGCCACTAAACAGAACAACAGTGACAATGAAACCTTGGCAAATTTGCCACTATTTTCATGATTTTTGTGGGGAATGAACTTATGGAGATCTGACTCTGTCATTCCAGAGTTTTACCTGTTGTAGGAATTTCATTTTATCTCGTCTTTTCATTGTTTCTGTCTATATGGGCAAAACGACCAAGAGTGTTATTTTTTAATCTAATAAACTCAGATCAGAATTTATGTACAACATTGGTCAAAAACTCTATTTGGATTAAATTGTTATAAATCCATTGAAGAAATTCTGTCCATAGCTCAGAGGGCCTTATTTTCTGTGTCTCCAATGCAGAAATGGTATAAACATTCCAGAAATTCTAGGTACTATTTATCAATATCAAGTTCAACAGAAAGAATTTAAAACAAATATTGGTGGGAGAAAAGCTGACATTTAGTGAGCACTTAGTACATGCCATTGCATTAAAAAAATATTATCATGGTTATCTAATACTTAGCATTGAAGCAATGATATCTTCTATTTGATTCTTTTACCAGAGGTAAGGGAAAATTGCAAAACAAGAAGGTCTTGGAATGCACCTACTCTTTTCTCACTATAATTCTTGCTTATTCCTCTGTGTAAGTGATACTGTTGTATGTATATGTATGGCCAATAATAAATGTTGTGAATGAATATATTAATATGTACACACATTTAAGTTTGGCTCAGTTTTGCTTTTGCAGATGTTTGAATTTTCCTTTTATATCTCCTTTTATATCCTATGCCATTTGCCTATTCCTCTTTCATGTGTGCGTGTGTGTGTGTATAATATGTGATATGTAATATATGATATGATGTGTATGTAGCATATACACGTATGTGTGCGCAAATGCATGCAGCCTGTGCAAATCCATGCAGAGGGCAGAAGAGAACGTCGTGTGTCTTCTATCACTCATGTGCGCTGCCTTGAGATAAAGTCATTCACTCAAACCTGAGTTGTAGTTGTTTTCAGTCAGCAAGCCCCAACAATTCTCTAGTCTCTGCCTCTTGTAGAGACACTGGATTTACAGATCTGTATGGCCATGCCTAGCTCTTTATGTGGATGGTGGAGAATGGACCTCGAGTGGTCTCAGGCTCTTGCTATCCTTCTCAGAACCTCATGCTGATGTGGCAAATGCTCTTATTCTCCGAGCCATCTCCCTAGCCCCTGCCTATTCCTACTTTAATTTCAAAGGCAGAGCTAGTGGCACTCCTCTCTCTATCACACACACTCAATTGCTGCATTTACTGACAAGTCACTTAGAAATCTAGTCAGAGCTGGACGTGTATGGCTATGCCCTCAAACTCTTTCTATTTTAGTTCATACAAAGTAAAATTTGTAGCTGGGCATGGTGGCACACACCTTTCATTTCAGTATTTGGGAGGCAATCACTGTCAATTAGAGGCCAGCCTGAGACTGCAAAGTGAATTCCAGATCAACCTGGGCTAGAGTGAGATACTACTTAAGAAAAAACAAAAAAACAAAAAAACAAAAAAACAAAAAAAAGGAAAATTCTGCCAATTTTTTTTACAAGATTTATTTTAGTTTATATACTGAGCTGTCAATGCTAAAAGATCAGTGTAAAGGGAGAAACCAAAAAGAAGCATAAACAGCCATTCTTCTTGGCTATGTGCAATAAAAAATTTGTATGTAAAAAGCACATACAGGTGCCAACATGGAGGTCCAGTTTCTTTTGTCCATCAAACGTCACTGTGAACTTCTCCTTTTCATCCTAGGATTTAACCTCCTGTCTCCCTTCACCCTAACTTGCAGAAGTGATGCCTCTTGCTATGGCCAGACATTTAGGGATGGAAATTAAATGGGGAATGAAGAGAGCCGGAGACAGCGTCTTGAGGTAGACTGTTGCTCAAATTAGGCAAAGGAAGCAGAGGATTTTAGGGCTGCTAACTTCCACTTTACTCTCCCAGCTACTCTATGTGGCAGACTTTGCTTAGCAACACGAGGACATGGTGAAGAAAGCACAGAGAAGTCACATCTAGAAGAGTTCCTGATTCTGCTCTTTTTGTCCTCTTACTATCTCAGAGCGCCGTTAGGGTAAGTGCAGGTTTTCCCCTTATAGCTTGAGTATTTGGTGACCAGATTGCTGCGGTGTGAGCTAAAGGTTCAGCGGCATCCAATGTCGGCGTTTGTGGGTAAGCCTCTGGTGCTAGCAGTCTTTAAAGCTTCTTTGAATGACTGGTTATCTTCACCTCTGTTAGGGGGTTGGGCTTCAGAGTACATCCTCTCTTACAATCTGCTCTAGATGTGTGCTTACTGCACCTAGCGTACAGTTCACTTCTACTTGTTGACCTTGGTGATCATAAGCATACAAGGCAACTATGGAGTCAGACTGAAGTCTCCTGTGATCATCTGCATGGAAAGTTTTAACTGACTCCATTTGAATCAAAGGATTAATCTGTCCTTTTGGAATCTTTAGGTGACAGGCTATCTCTAGTATGTCTAATACAAGGTGAAATAGGGTTTGAAACCCTATTCAATGATTCAAAACTGCTTATGTGAATAATGACCATTAGAATCCAGATGTTTCCCAATTTGTACTTTCTATGCTGTTTCTTTGCTTGTTGCAGTATGTGGAAAATTAGAGTGACATAAAGATCTAAGTTAAGAACTTAATTAACTTAATGATAACATTCTCTCTAGGAAGAGTCATTTATTTGAGCTCTTTAAAAAAATATTGTCCTTTTTTGTTTGTTTATTTCAGAGGAGAGAGAGAATGAATGAATGAATGAGAATGGGCATGCCAGAGCCTCTAGCCACTGCAAACCAACTCCAGATGCATATATCACCTTGTGCATCTGGCTTTTCGTGGCTACTGGGGAATGGAACCTGTGTACTTGGGCTTTGCAGACAAGCACCATAATCACTGAGCCATGTCTCCAGCCCCCATTTGACTTCTTATAATTCAATTCCTGACCTGCATTAAACGTATTTCCTTTCCCATACCTATTAAAAGATAGGTGTCTGTTCAGCACCTTCCAATTCAATTTTGTTTTGAATTTTAACTAATAGGTAGTTCTTTTTTTCTTTTTGCTTGTGTGTGTATATGTGTGTGTGTGTTTGTGTGTGTGTGTATAGATAAGAGGTTAACATTGAGTGTCTTCCACAGACTCCCCACCTTATTCTTTGAGGCAGGATCTTTCACTGGACCTAGAGCTCACTGATTTAGTGGGACCATGGTCAGTAAAATCTGGGGATTCCCCTGTTTCTGCCTCCCCAGTATTGGGGTTATATGTGTGTACCCCCATACCTGGCCTTTTCAGCGGGTGTTGAAGATCTAAACTCGGGTTCTCATGCTTTCACTGCGAACATTTTATCCACTGAACATTTTATCTTCTAGTGAGCAGTTTTTGAAGTTAGAACTCTTTTTCAAAAATATTTTTATTTGTGCCAGGCGTGGTGGCACACACCTTTCATTCCAGCACTCGGGAGGCAGAGGTAGGAGGATTTCCGTGAGGTCAAGGCCACCCTGAGACTCCACAGTGAATTCCAGGTCAGCCTTGGCTAGAGTGAAATCCTACCTAGAAAAACCAAAAAAAAAAAAAAAAATTGTTTTGCAAAGGGAGAGAGAATGGACAACACACTGGGGCCTCTTGACACTGCAAATGAACTCTAGATGAATGCATCGCTTGGTGCATCTGGCTTTACACGGGTACTGGGTTATCAAACCTGGGCCAGTAGGCATTACAAATAGTGCTATTAACCAATGAGCAATCTCTCTGGCCCTGAAACTAGAACTCTTAACTGAAGAGAAGACAAGGTTTGAGTTGGATTGCTAAATTCAAGGACACTTGGGTAAAACAGAATACTTCACTCATGTTACCCAAAGCCCATAGAAGCTGAACTAACTTAGGGTGTAAAGCAGCTTTGTACATTATGCAGAAAATGTGAGAAAAATGAGAATGAATTTGAGCTGAAAACTTAATCTTCTGTGCTGACAAAATCATGGGTTTGACTCTTTGTAACATAATCTTAGGACCTCTGCTAACCCTTGTTAATGGCGTAGTATTTTCTCTTTGCTTGCAAAACGTTGTTTACCATCTGTGTAATATTACTTACTTAGGATAACTTAGCTGCCTGTGAGTTGTCCCCCACACTTCATTTTCAGCTTCCCAAAGCAGGACCTGGGATGCAGCCAGCACAAAGCCAGGTCTGAGCTAGTGCTTTGAACCATGGCTACCCAGTACAGATAAATCCTCTTCCCTTCTATCTCTTCTAGTTTTCTGTAGCCCAGCCCTTCTGCTGCTTTAATCTCCAGGGACTCCCAGTGGCTGATGTTTTCATCACTCCATCAACAACCTACTCTGCACACTGGAGAGATGGCTTAGTGGTTAAGCTGCTTGCCTGCAAAGCCTAAGGTCCCAGGTAGAATCCCTAGTACCCACATAAAGCAAGATGCAGAAGGTGGCACATGTGTCTGGAGTTTGTTTACAATGGCTTGAGGCCCTGGCATGCCCATTCTCTTTCTCTCTCTCCCACTTTCTCTCTTGCTCTCTCTCAAATAAACAAATAAAAATAAAATAAACACAAAATATTTAAAAAATCTTTGATGACCATTGCTTCCCTTGTTGAGTTTTACTGATTGGTTTTACTCCCATTGCAACATCAAAATCCAGGCTATTTTTTTTTCGAAAAGTTTTATTTATTTATTTGAAAGACTGAGTGGGGGGAGAATGAATATGGATGCACCAGGGCCTCTTGCTGCTGCAAACAAACTTCAGACCCATGTGCCCCATTGCACATTGCACATTGCACACCTGGCTTTGTGTGTGTACTGTGGAATGGAGCCTAGGCCTGCTGCCTGGGCAAGCAAGCAAGTGCCCTTCACTGATGAGCCATTTCCTCAGCCCTTCTAGATGATTTCTCAAGCTTGGTTAGTCATCTGGCAGAATTCTCATCACTTCACTTTAAGATTTCGTTGGAGCTCCATTCTTGCTAGGCTTTCTTTCCCATCAGAACTAAGCTTCATAGCCATCAAAACTCAATAGTGGTTCCAGAGCCCCCAAGGGAGGAATCTGTGAATTTTTGATTATCTTCTAGATACCATAGTGCACAGAGCAAGGAGCCACCCTAGGCTATCAAACCAACTCCTAGCAAATGCAACAAAGTGAGCAGACTGCCAATTCTCAGGTTAGCATCTCGCTTGAGGCCTTAATTTCCCTCCTACTCATCATTAGGAAACAACGAGAAAGGCAGACACATCATCTTCCTGTAAGATGGAGTTGATGCACTGGGAGAGATTGTTTTGTGAATGCTTCCTATGATTGGCAGACCCCAGTGCTCATTTTGCCGAAAGGTGTATTTTGCTTCTGGGATCCTATGGTTTCTACTATCATGTTCCTCACAGTCCTCTTTCATCTCAATAAACACAAAGCCATTTGCAAAATTATTAAAATAGTGCAGTGTTACATCTTATACTTTGTAATTGACTTTTAAAAGGCTAGTGATTGACAAGTTTTTCTAATACTGTTTTACTCTTAAAATAAACTGCAGGTGTAACTGGATATTTTAGTAGCCAACTTCACCTTTAAATAATTTTTCTTATAAAGGAGAATTTATTCAGTTGGCTGTCTTTAGACAGGCAAATTACACATTATAATAAAATGTTTTTTGCTACATTTAGGAAAAAAAGTGTCAGTGTTGACTGCATAGATCTTTAACTATGAGACCATCTGGGAATTGCAGTGTTATATACATTTCAGCAAGGCGTTCAAACAGTCTCTCAGGATTTTAAACACTCCTAGTTATGAAAACTAATTTTCATCTTTATTTTTCCAAGCTGTCTCCTTACATACAGCACTTGAGAAAAATCACCACCATTAGCCTTACCACCTGATTGCTTACAGTTAATTGGTTCAGCACCTGGCCAGGAAGCTGTTTTGGCAGAAACTCTGTTTTCTTCAAGATCTAGCCATAAAATTCGGGATAGAGAATTGTAATGAGAGTCTCCTTTTGTTTTTTTTTAACTATAGAGCATACAGGAATACTAATGTGATAGCTTAGGAAATTACAGTGCACTTGTAAGAAATATGGAAATGGTTCCATAGCTACAACTTGGCATTGAACGTTCATATTTCTTACTAGATTTTAGGTCTATAATTGTAATATTCAATGAACATATCAGTTAAGCTTAGTTTTTTTCTTGCTACAATCTTCCCTTAAATGACTTATTTCATATCTTCAGGTAAAAATGGAGCTTGGGGGCTGGAGAGATGGCTTAGCGGTTAAGTGCTTGCCTGTGAAGCCTAAGGACCCCGGTTTGAGGCTCGATTCCCCAGGACCCACGTTAGCCAGATACACAAGGGGCGCATGCATCTGGTGTTTGTTTGCAGTGGCTGGAGGCCCTGGCATGCCCATTCTCTCTCTCCTTCTATCTGCCTCTTTCTCTCTCTGTCTGTCACTCTCAAATAAATAAATGAAAATGAACAAGAAATTTAAAAAAAGAAGAAAGATTTAGAAAAAATGGGGTTTGGTAATGTATAACCGCTCCAAGACTAAATCACATGTGGTCTGGTTTTACGAAGGTTACACGCTTGTCCTCACAGAAGACAAGTGCAATTAGCTTTCTCATAATTCCTTGTCCACTCAAGGTCTTAAACTCTTGTTCTATGAAAAGAGCAGGTCACAGTCAGACAGCCTAACATGAACTCCAGAAGGATCTAAATATGAGCTCAGCTCTAACAGAAGCACTTTTCTGCTCATCTTATGTAGATCATCTTATCATCTTATGTTCATCACTCTTACCTCTGAAGTTCTCCGTGGATCACTTTCTCATCTCATTGTCTTCTTCTCTTTGCCAAGGGTGAGCATCATGCTAAACAGTTGTCCCTTATAGTTTGACTCTGTGTTTCTAAAAAAACATATTTCATTTTCTATATCTTATTACTTTATCCTTCTGTGAGTTGGATTTCATATTTTCTAGTTATTTTTCACAAAATTCACATATTTAAGGTATACAACATATATTTCACTGGGTATCTATCATCTATCTATTTATCTCCTATGAAATAATTGCAGTGAAACAAATTAACACTATACATATATCCATCTCCTCACATAGTTTGCTGCTGTCTTTCCCTCTCCACTAAAATCTACTTTCTTGGCAACTTTCCCATATCTATTGAGCTACCCCTGATTGTGGCCATTATACTGTATATGAGCTCATAGCAATAGTCATTCTACTTCACTGCAGCTTTGCAGCTTGACCTGTCTTCCACTCAATAGTATGTGTGTATGACTCATGCTGTTCCTTGGAGCCTAAATTCATTCATTTTTACCAACACAGATTTCTCTATAGGACTATGCCACAATTTGCTTGTAATTTCTACTAGTAGTCACATTTTCTAAGAAAGGGAGTGTGAAAGGTAAACATTCTGGAAACGAGTTTTGTTGAGGAAGGTTTTGTAAAAATCTCTCGCATCTAATGCTATTTTGGCTATAGAATTTTAAGTTGGGAATTTTTCTTTGCTGTTTTAAGGGCTACTTCAAGCTTCCAGTGCTTGAATGGAGAATTCTGCTGCCATTTAAATTCCTTATCCATTGATGGCACCTATATATATGATATATGCACCATTTTGTGCATCTGGCTTTTTGTGGGTACTGGGAAATTGAACCCTGGTCATTAAGTTTTGCAGGTAAACACCTTAACCACAGAGCCATCTCTCCATCCCCCTACTGTGGTTTTTTTCTTTCTTTTTTTGTTTTTTAAGTTAGGGTCTCACTGTACCTCATCTTGACCTGGAATTCACAATGTCGTCTCACGGTGGCCTCAAACCCATGGTGATCCTCCTACCTCTGCCTCTCAAGTGCTGTGATTAAAGGCATGTGCCACCACCATGCCTGAACCTCTACTGAGTTCTTGTGTCATTATGATGTTTATTTCCAAGAGATACTTGCTTATAATCTGAATTTTTCTTTAAAAATATGGGATTCATTTTTGGTTTCATAGTTTTAATCTTTTTCTTATCTTTCTGATGATTTTACTAGCATCATCTTTCTTTCTTTCTTCATAGTCTTTGCTTTCTGCTAGCTGCTTTTTTATGTTGGCATTGCTCATTTATCTATTTATTTTATTTATTTTGACATAGTGAAGGAGGGTAGGAGAAAGCTAGCTTTTAAAAGGTGTACTATTCCAGCTTGACATTTAATTAGACAGTTTCAGTTTGAGATTGAGGCCCAAAGAGAATCAAGAGATGCCACCCACCATGCCACCTCAACCTGACACAAGAACCAAACTCTTGGCAGGAATGGGCCTCATGTCTGCTGGAGGCTGGTCTATAGCCTCCCCCCGCCCCCACCGGTGCCCGTAGTCTGGCATGTCACCTGGATGGGCTGGCCCAGATGGGCTGGCTCTGGGATCCATGCTCTAAATTTACACAGCAGTTGGGGATTCCCCTTGCATACCTGAATCTACTGCTATAAAAGCTGCAGCCTTATGTGCCCCCCCCCCCCTGCACAACCTTCAGTGTGTGTGTATGGGGGGGAGGTCTCTCTGGATTCCCTCTCATCTCTGCTCTGACGCGTGTGAGTCTGGCCTCTACCTCTCCCCAGCGCTGGGTGCGTAGGAGAGAATAGCATTGCTTGGTATGAACTTTTCTGCTTGCCTCTGTTTTATCGTTTGAAATGATTTCCCATTTTGATTACTTGTATGACTTTCCTCTGATCTCCAAATCTTCCTTTCCTTACACTCCAGCTCTTCCATGTGGGCACTCTCCCCAACTCGAGTCTTGTTGTCCAGGTAGTTTCTGTAAACTCAGGATAGCCAAGGGCATAACACTCTTTACCACTCATTTTTCATCTGAATACTTTCCCTCTACTCTTCCTTTTACCCTTTTAACTTGCTTCCATGGGGAAACCTAAGGTGAATGCTGTGGGTGTTCCTTGTAAATCTCCTCACACAAGCCCCTGAATTCTATCCTCCATGCGCTTGCAGCTTTAGTCTCCCTTTGAAGACCTGTTTCTCTTCCACATGTTTGCAGCTTTATTGTAGTCTCTCCTTAAAGGCCTCAGTTTCTCTTAAATCCCATTCTCCCTTACATAAACTCCATAATTTGTGATTTCCCCATAACTGAACTTAATGATTCACAATCTACCTTTCTTGAGTCCATCTTCATTACTTTTTCATTAAAGGTAGGACAGAACCCAAAACTTGGAGTTCATATTTCTGGAGGACCCCTCCTGAAGCCCCAAATCCTGCATCACTAGGGTTCCATGTAGTCATGGCTGGCCTCGAACTCCCTATGTAGGGGCGTATATGGCTCTGAGTTCCTGATTGCTCTGCTTTCTTCTCCATGAACTCTTGACCCGTCTTGTTTCACTGCTGAGTGCTGGGATTACAGGCCAGCCTGGGTAAGACCCTCTTTCTTCAAGAGATCTCTCTAGTCCATTGCTAGCTGTTCTGTGTATAGTTACATGTAATAATAACACCCATCTTTGGGCCTTTCTTCCTGGATGGGTAGATTGCTGAGGGAGAGCCCTGCGTCCTCACTGTAGGGCTGTAGATCTGACCGGCAGCATCCTGAGAGCCAAGTAAAGACAGAAGATTAAGGGTTTCTGCATTTCGAATTTAAGATTTCACTTAAACTCTCCATTTGCTTTCAGTATTATCTACTCTATTTTTTCTAATTTATTAATGTATTTGAGAGACAGAAAGAGGGAGAGGGAGAGGGAGAGGGAGGGAGGGAGGGAGGGAGGGAGAGAGAGAGAGAGAGACAGAGAGAGAGAGAGAGAGAGAGAGAGAGAGAGAGAGAGAGAGCCTGCCAGGGCCTCCAGACACTGGTAAGTGAACTCCAGACACATATGCCGCCTTGTACATCGGCTTACTTGGGTACTGGGGGAATCAATCCTGGGTCCTTAGACTTTGCAGGCGAGAGCCTTCCCTGCTAAGCCATGTCTCCAGCCCAGTATTATTTACTCTTAACTGTACCTGGTATTCTTTAGTCCATACTTTTCAAACCTTTGTAGAAAATGAAGTTCAGTCTAATGCTAACTTAAAGGAGGAGATGGAGGCTACTTGCTTTCTAAGTGGACATTCAACCACTGTCAGTTTTTGTCCCCCCATCTCTGACCCTCATTTCCAGAAACACCTTGAGACTTCGGGGTGTTCTGCTATACAGACTGGATAGAGTCAGTGGGTCCATGTAGCCCAAGCCCTTTCTCACGCCAGCTGTTTATCACATGGATGCAGCTGACTTTCCACATCTTTATTCATCTTACATGTTATTTGTTTTCCCTCCCCTCCTACTCCTCTCCTGCATCTTCCTTCTTCTCTTCCCTGTGTTAAGCTCTTCTGCTTTCATGTCGCATTTGATAACAAAAGGATCATTGAAGGGAGGTCTTCACGGAGTGGGAAAGGGAACTGCTGGCATTTGTTTATACTAGACTTCTGAACACATCGTACCATGTTGCTTTGGAGTTCTGGATTTGGAAGGTCAAATGATGACACTTAACATGGCCATTGGTGATTTCATCTCCCACTTTTGATGATCTCGAGGAGAATGAGTAAGAGAGAGGGGATAAACAAACCCAGAATTACCCTGCATCTTAGAAATAAACCACATGAGAACTTATTGCTGTGTGCAATGTTTCTGACATGGACAGTAAAACAAATGAAACAAAGATCCTATCTTAGGAGGCATAAAGGAGGGTATCTATTTCTCAGTCTTCAATTCTTAAAAGAGGCCTTTTAAAGGAGGAAAGTGTCCCAAGAGTCAAAGGCCCAAAACCTGCAGAATTTCAACGGAGAGACGAGGTGGAGGTGGAAGGAGACAAAACTCTGAAGTTGGACAGGCAGCTCTGGATGAAAGAATAAGAATGTTCTCAAGGGACCACATCAGCTGTGTGCCAAACTTGGATTTCTGTTCTTTTCCAAGCAGAGTTGCTGCTGCACACGTGCCCTGGACGTTACAGTTGAAAGCCTTTCTTTGCCTTCCAACTTGCTGCCTGCCTGGCTTTCATGATCAAGCTATAGAGAAGCTCCAGTTACTATAATTTGTGTAAGAAAAGATGGAAAAGTAGCAAGGAAATGGGAAAAGGGGGAGCTGGGAAAGGAAAGCTATTTCAACTTAGCATTTTATTGGAAATCACCTCAATGCCTTGGTTTTTGGTGAGCTTACAGCTGGGTGTACAGCTTGGGTATGGGGGAATCAATCCTGGGTTCTTAGACTTTGCAGGCGAGAGCCACATTGAGACGTGAAGTCTGTGTGGAGAGGCCTTTAAAGTCTGGGTGGTGTTGAGAAGCTTGGAGTCTTTCTCATAGCATGCTTTTGTCTGGCTCCTGTCAGGGTGGAGGTGTGGCTCTCACTTACAGCTTATCCAAGTATCTGTGTCACCCAGGCAAGCCAGGTAACCATAATACTTTTCAGGTAGCCCAGGCTACCCAGGGATAGACTATCCAAGGATGGAAATGATCTAGAAATATAGAATTTGGCACTTGAATGTTCATAACTTCTTAAGCTGTTGCATTGTATTATCCACCAATTCTGCACTGTTTACCATGTGCTTTATATAGCCTCACTTCTCTAGGTCTTTTCTTAAAATTTATTTATTTATTTGAGAGAGGAAGAAAGAGGGAGGGAGGGAGGGAGAGAGGGAGAGAGAGCCAGGGAAAATGGGCATGCCAGGGCTTCCAGCCACTGTAGATGAACTCCAGACACATGTGCTCCTTTGTGCATCTGCCTTACATGGGTCCTGGAGAATCAAACCAGGATCCTTTGGCTTTGAAGGCAAATGCCTTAACTGCTAAGCCATCTCTCCAGCCCCATAGCCTCACTTCTCTATGGAGATGGTTCTGCATGGTATTTTCTTTCACACACACACACACACACACACACGTATACGCACATATCTTCAACATTTTTTTTAACCTCATCTGGGAGTGAACATGCTGTTCATTCTAATGTTTTACTTCAGGGTTGGAGAGATAGCTTAGTAGTTAAGGCACTTGCCTATAAAGCCTGAGGACTTGGGCTCAATTCCCCAGTACCCACATAAAGCCAGATGCACAAAGTGGTGCATGCATTTGGAGTTTGGTTGCAGCAGCTAGAGGCCCTGGTGTGCCTATTCTCTCCTCTCTTTGCACATAAATGAATAAATAAATAAGTATTTTTGCTGTTTAGTGCATTCACATGTCCATCAATGCCTGTCAAAGCATCATAGGAACTAACAAGTTACAAATACTTTTGGCAGGCAAGCAAATATAAAATTAAAAAATAATATAAGAAACAAATATGTCACATACTAAGTTGAGTAAATATTAAACCACATCCATCATTCACTCACTCAGTGATTTTTTTTTAACTGTGTGTGTGTGTGTGTGTGTGTGTGTGTGTGTGTGTAGGGTATAGCTTCACATGTGCCATGGTGTATGCAAGTGGAAGCCAGAGGACAGCTGGAAGGTGTCTGTGCTCCTCTGTTGCTTTATCTGAGACAAGGTTTCTTGCCAGTGCAAATGAATTCCAGGTTAGCTGGTCTGCGGGCTGCTAATTCTCCTGATTTCTGCTTTCCCTTGTCATGGGCACGTTGGGATCACAGACATGTGTGCCACTTTGCATCTGGCTTTACGTGGCTGCTGGGTCATTGAACTTGGGCTGGCAGGCATTGCAAGCAAGTGCCTTTAACTGCTGAGCCACCTGCCCAGTCCCAACAATACTTTTCCAAGAATCCATGATATTACAGCCATCTTTACTTGTGTCAAAGGATTCAAAGATGACTGGTATAGTAAATGGGCTTAGATTACTTAACATTTTCTTTTTATCCTTTTTTTTTTGTTTGTTTACTTTTACTTATTTATTTGAGAGCAACAGACAGAGAGAGAGAGAGAGGCAGAGAGGAAGAGAGAGAATGGGCGCGCCAGGGCCTTCAGCCACTGCAAACGAACTCCAGACGCATGCGCCCCTTGTGCATCTGGCTAACATGGGTCCTGCGGAATCAAGCCTTGAACCAGGGTCTTTAGGCTTCACAGGCATGTGCTTAACTGCTAAGCCATCTCTCCAGCCCAGGATTTTATTTTTAGAATAAATTTTCTCATGTATTTTTAACTGACTTAATATTTAATCAACTATTTGATATCATTGTTCCTTATACTATTTTCAATTTTATATTTGCATATTTTCTTACTTGCTAAGATGCATTTGTAACTTATAAGTTCATGGCAGTCATTAATGGACATGTGAATGAACCAAACCATAATCATTCCAAGCAGAGGTAGAAAAAGGTGGAGATGTCTGTGTGTGTATCTGTGTATGAGAGAGATAGAGATAGAGATAGAGATAGAGATAGAGATAGAGATAGAGAGAGAGAGAGAGAGAGAGAGAGAGAGAGGAAGGAAGAGGGGAAGGAGGAGAGAGGAAGGGAGAGATAAGACCTTGTGAGTCTATGTGACTAACTTTTCATTTATTCTCTGAAAAAAATAAGAGAAATAACGAGATTTTGTTTAAGATTTTTTAAATTTTATTTTATTTATTTGGAAAGAGAGAGAGGAGACAGACAGAGAGAGAATGGGTATGCCAGGGCTTCTAGCCGCTGCACACTAACTCCAGATGCATGCACCATCTTGTGCGTCTGGCTTATGTGGGTACTGGGGAATCAAATTTAGGTCCTTTGGCTTTGCAGGCAAGCACTTAACCATTAAGCCATCTCTCCAGCTCCTTGAAGATTTTTTTTTTTTTTTTGATGGAGAGGTAACTCTGATATTTTCATTATCAAGTTTTTTTAATTGCTTTTAGAGGCCACAATGTAGTCCTAAGATGACATTTTTCTTTTAAATGTTGCTTTTGATTCTTGCCTAATGTCCTCCCTGCATGCTCTATGAAGTCATGGTAGAAGGCAGCCTGTTGTACATCAGTACACTGAGATTTTTCTGGAAAGTCAGATACTATGGTGTTTGCTGTATGGTTCCAAACAGCAGCATTGAGATCTTCAAGGCAGAATGCCAAGGAAAACAGCTTTAGCTGAAGCTGTGAAAGTATATTTGTGACCCAAATGAACTAGGTTTCCATGGTGACTCCTTCTAACATTGGTCAGGGAGGTGTAAAGTTTTTTCAAAACGTTTTACTCGGGTTTTCTCACATATTGAGATACAAGGGGATTCCTAGAACCAGAAACCTTTCCTTTAGCAAACGGGTTATCGAGGCTGACAAGAAAATGACAACCAGGCCTCCTAAGCTGTATTTTCATCAGAGGCATGGTGTCTTATGGGAGCATCTGGGTGGCCTCAGGCTTGACTATTGCTCTCACATGGGTGACCGTGCTTACATCAGGGGCCAGTCGTTTGCAAACCACAGTTCATCACCATGCTTCTCGATGTGCTGAAGAGATCCCTGTGTTATCTGTGCTTCATAAGTCCTTTATGTATGACAACTTTTCAATGTATTTGGAAAAAAAAATTCTTGATTGTAAAGGACCTAGATGGAGAGGTAATTAGAAAGTATTCATTGATTGGAGAGGTGGCTCAGAAGTTAAAGGGACTTCCTTGAAAAGCCTGATGGGGGCTGGAGGAATGGCATAGCTATTAAGGCATTTGCCTGTAAAGCTAAAGGATCCAGGTTCGATTCCCCAGGACCCACTCTGGCCATGGGGTACATGTGTCTGGAATTTGTTTGCAGTGGCTAGAGGCCCTGATGCGCCCATTCACACACACACACACACACACCCTCTCTTTCTTCCCCTCTTTCTCTGTCAAATAAATAAAAATAAAATATTTAAAAAGTCTGATGGTCTGAGTTCAATTCCCTAGGACCCACATATAGCCAGATGCACAAAGTGGCTCATGTGTCTGAAATTTGTTTGTAGTGGCAAGAGGCTCTGGTGTGCCCATTCCCTCTTCTCTCTCTCCTTGCAAATAAATAGAAATCTTTAAAAGAAAAAAAAAAGTATTCTTGGCACTCCATCCTTAGTGAGGAAGGTCTTTAGATGGGCACAACAGTGAGGAAGAGGGCTCATATTAAATATAAGCATGTTGTAAATCAGTTGTGGCTGATTACTATGGGAGGTTATGTCTTCTTAATTTCAGTTTAGCACTATTAAGAATTTGGAGTGTCTTTGCCCATGGAGATGTGTCTGAGCATATAGAGAGGTAAGGGACAATGTCCACTTGAGCTGTTTTGACCTTGATGTTTTTCCCTAAGCAGAATCCAGTCAGCTCTATCTCTTGGGCCCGGACCCTCTGCACTTGAGGTATAAAGACTGACTCATGAGAATCAAGAAACTTGGGACAGTTCAGTGGAGTCTCAGAGGACGATTCTCATTCGTGGTGTGTGAGGGAGACAGAGAACCAACAATATACCCCACCCCTGGATCTGCGCGGCTTAGATGAGAGGGACAGAGCACACAGTGTGCAGTCGCGTTCTGAAGTTGGAGTTCTAACTGGATTTAACCTTTGGGGGACTACATACTTTCTTATTCTTAATTACTTGTTCTTTTGGAATCTAGAAAATTCTAGCATTAATCTAAATGGTTTAATATATAAAGCACTTTGCATATATGAATAACACGTTAGCACAGTAAGCCTCCAGCAAAGTGTATCAGTTTTTTTTTTTTTTTCTAACTAAAAGTTATGGGGCTGGAGAGATGGCTCAGCAGTTAAGGTACTTGACTGCAAAGCCTAATGACCTGGGTTCAATTCTCCAGTATCTACATAAAGCCAGATGCACAATCTGGAATTCACTTGCAGCAGCTGGAGTCCCTGGCACGTCCATTCTCTCTCTCTCTCTTTCCTGTCACTCTCTTTCAGTCTCTCTTCTCTATCTCTCTACTTGCAAATAAATAAAAAACAGATGTACTTCAAAATGCACATCTTGAGAACATGACTTTTGAAGATGATGAAATATTCACTAACAATTTTTACAAATGAGGTAGCAAATGAGCAGCATTCTGGGATAGTTCAAGGTACGCGGGATCGAATGCTGGTATTGGGAAGGGGTTCAAAGACCCTTTGAGGTCCTTTTCAGTTCACTTGCTCAATGACTTCTGTGTCTGTGTTCATATCTCTTCCTTCTCTTGTACCCCTCCCCCACCATTCACTGGGCTTTGTAGGAAGTATATAAGCTTTTCAATTTAACCCGTTCCCCCCCCGCCAAATCCAGCCAATGTAGACATTTGGTAGCTGTTTATAGACTTGCATAATAGTTTTAGAATATTGATTTACTCAGATGGAATCTACTTTATGAATAAATTCCATTTTTAAAATTCATATATAAATTATTTGTCTGGAGCTTTTACTCCATAAATGTTAGAAGCACCATCTCAGTGTCTGGGCAAGCCCAAAAAAATAATGCTGGTGCTTAGTGGACTCCCAATGTTTATTAATCATGTATTTGTCTAAAATATTTTATTTATTTATTCATTTATTTAAGAGAGAGAATATGAATGGGTTGTACCAGGGTCTCTAGCCACTGCAAACAAACTACAGATGCATGTGCCACTTCATGCATGTGGATACTGGGGAATAGGACCCTGGCCATCAGGCTTTGTAACCAAGTGCCTTTAACTACTGAGCCATCTCTTCAGCCCTTACAATGTATTCTTTTTAAAATTTAAAAAAATTGTTTGAGGCAAGCCCAACAGACTACCTTTTCTATGGGGGGGGGGCAGGGAATGAATTGGCATGCCAGGGTCTCCAGCCACTGCAATCAAACTCCAGATGTGTGTGCCTCCTTGTGTGCAGGGGCGACCTTGTATGTTTGGACCACTGTGTGTCTGGCTTATGTGGGACTTAGAGAGTCAAACATGAGTCCTTAGGCTTCGCAGGAAAGTGCCTTAACCCCTAAGCAATCTCTCCAGCTCCCATGTATTCTTGATTGTGGAAAATGGAGACTTGTGATACAGGAGTGGGGAAGAAAGAGAAAGTTTCCTTGTCCTTACCTGATACAAGTTTTACTCCAGTAGACTCTCCAAGCCAACATGCCTTTTGGGGTCACCAACACATTACCTTTTATGCACCCTTGGAAATTCCCTAGCTTTCTTATCCTTGAGGCTTTGCACTGACCAATTATGTACTTTTCCTTTCCCTAATGTCATGTTTAGCATTGAATATAATATAGACACTAATAGAAAAACATCTGATTAAATTCCTTCACATTAACATATTAATACTTACAGTTACTTAACTTTTTGCATGATATAATTTAAAATAGGATTAAACCTTTGTAGAACTAGCTGAATTCTAGATAATTCTAGAGGTGGAGTGATAATTTTCCTCAAAGTTGAAGAGCAAGAATTTGAACAGGGGCTGGAGAGATGGCTTAGCGGTTAAGCGCTTGCCTGTGAAGCCTAAGGACCCCGGTTCGAGGGTCCGTTCCCCAGGTCCCACGTTAGCCAGATGCACAAGGGGGCGCATGCATCTGGAGTTCGTTTGCAGAGGCTGGAAGCCCTGGCGCGCCCATTCTCTCTCTCTCCCTCTATCTGTCTTTCTCTCTGTGTCTATCGCTCTCAAATAAATAAATAAAAAATGAACAAAAAAATATTTTTTTTAAAAAAGAATTTGAACAGAAGGAACATCAATCTGCGCTTTAGAGCAGATACTGAAATGTAGGTTTTAAGCTGGGCGCCTCTCCTTTAGCATATGTAAGGAATGTGGCGTGTCTTCCTGAAGTGTTCATGATAACTAATGGTAATATTTAATAATCAAATAATTTTTAGGCATTTATTATAGCAAATAAGAATTATAAGCTACTGAATGTAATAATCCTTTGAACCAAATACTAAAGCACTGCTCATGGTGCATGGCTTCAAGTGGCCTCTCCTGGGGTCAAGTCTGTGACCCCTACTGGATCCTGAAGAAGGCATGATTGGAGAAGCAGAATCACTCCTGTGTTACACAGCTTTGTTGTATGATCCTCGACCTGACAAAAGTTTTCAAGGCTTCCCAAGAGCTGTGGTGGGAAGAGAGGAGTTAGTAGTTGATCTCTTAGAGACTGTGCTTGCAAACTAGAGACTAATTGTGCTTTAAAAATCTTCACAGTTGGGCTGGAGAGATGGCTTTAGCAGTTAAGGTACTTGCTTGCAAATCCTAACAACCTAAGTTTGAGTCCACAGTGCCTGCATAAAACCAGACGGCACAGGCGCCTAGAGTTCATTTGCAGCTGTTGGAGGCCCTGCTGCATCCATTCTGTCTCTCTCTTCTCTATATCTCTTTCTGCTTGTAAAATAAACATATTTAAAAAAAATCTTCAAAGTATCAAGGCATGGTTGTGTACGCCTTTAATCTCAGCACTCAGGAGGCAGAGGTAAGAGGATTGCTATGAGTTCAAGGCCAGTTTGGAAGTACAGATTAAGTTCTAGGTCAGAAGTGAGTGGGCTAGAGTGAGACTCTACCTCCAAAAACAAACAAACAAACAAAAATCATCAGAGTTCTAGACCATTATAGTTGAAAAATTTTGAAATAAGTAAAATGGTCTTTCTGACACTCTTTTGTTTTAATTGGGTCACCTCAGATTATTGTTGAAGTCCTTGAAGGAAATATCATTAAAATAAGCAAACAAAGAACACCTCACTACATTATTACTGATCATATGTTGGAAGGTTCTTATTTGGTAAGCTGAAAAATGAGAGAGAAACATAAAGTTTTTCTCCCTTTTTCTCACTTCTTTAACCCAAGACATGAGAAAAAAATCAATAATCTTTCATAAGTATAAGAAGATTCCAATTCCAATTTCAATGGACAGTTTGGTAGATTGTTATATTAAGGCATTTGGCTTTTGAGTAAATCTTATGAAATACATGAATAATTGTCCTCGCAGGAGACAAGATATTTTAAAATGATGGAACCCCAGTGAATTAAAATCCCATGACGGGGAAGGGAAAGGGCCAGAGCCACAGTGCTAGCCAGAGGAGGAACTTTTTCTCCAAGGAAAGATTTCACACATTTCTGACAACGTATCATCCGCCTTGTCAGTCAGACTGGAGCCAAGACAAAGACGAGTCAGTAGTAGACGGAACAGCTTGTCTGACATACCTGTAGCTCTCTATTTACACCTAAAAGTCATCTGGTCAGTATACTGAAGATGGACTCAGGTTCACTGAACCTCTTTTTGTGTTTGTCTCCCCAATGTGGCTGCAGTGTATAAATCTCTTTTTCCCGTTTTTCAGTATCACATGTCTTCTTAATTAACATATTGGGGATGGTGGTTTGTGGAGACTGCCAGAGCCCAGGCTTTGACCTAAGAACCCCAGTAACTCAGTGCTGGTTTGTAAATGTTGTAAATATGGCATATTCTCCAATTGAATAGGAAGAGAAGTGTGATTGAGTTCTTTTCTTCTTCTCTGAAAACAAAAATGATTAAATCTCTTAATCTAGGCTTAGTGTAGAACCCAAACCACGCTGTGTAATCAAGAACAGGAAATCCATCTATGAGGACATCTCGATGGGTCTTCTACCGCCAATATTAAAAACAGACCTGCTCTCAATGAGTCTATAGTGGACCTTTATTTATTAGGGCAGGTATTTCTAGTTTAGCTAAAGCTTATCCCCATGGTACTGAGAAACTGAAAAAAGAAAAGTGAGTGCAGAGGTCATAGTTAATAAGAGATTGAAAAAAATGAGAATTAAGTGCCTGTTTTTGTAACACTGGAGAACTCAGCCGTTTCCTGTTACCTTCTCTTTTCAGCCATTTGTCTCTCACTGCTTTCTTTAAAGCAGGCTGTTTGTTGGGGCCAGCCTTAAGTGAGGCATGCATGCTATTCACTGTTCCTGTAGAGAAGTGCACATTTAAAAGTTGACAAAAAATAAAAAATAAAAAACTCTGAGCTCTTTTGAATTAATCCTCTAATCTTAGAATCCCTTGAACTTTGACCATTATATGATTTTAACTCATCACACTTAGTTCACTGCTTTTATTGAAACTAAAACAGGTATATCTTATGGAAGTTTGCCTATTTCAGACTCTTAACTACCTGTTCTGTAAGGATAATATACAAATTAGCTGGGGGAGGAGGTAGCAAGAAGAGAGAAAGAATGGTTTGGGCTGTTGTTACCTAACTGGGATTAAAAAGTGCTCAAAGATTAAGAGACTCTCGATTTTCCCCATTTCCTTTTTCATTATATTCTTTGAAAGGGGCATTGTCTGGGACTTCTCCTCTGGCTCTTAACCATGTGCCTTCAACAAATGATGTGATCAATGTCTTGGGAGAATCTGAAGGTTTATCATAGATTCCTGGTGAGTTTTGTTTGATTTCTTGTAAACTTATATTACGATGGCTTTGTATTTTCCATCTGCCACTGGACAAGCTGAAATCCAAAAATGCATCCTTAAAGAACAGTTCTCCAGGGTTCTGGAGGCACTTTCCTCTTGTGTCTCATTGTCAGTCAATTTCAAAGCCTTAGGAGAACAGACAAGTTTTCCAGACCTCAGTCTCACCTCCCTGTGTTCAAGTAAAAAAATAACCATGTCTCAGAAAAGCGGCCTCACCCAGGGCAAAGGCGGGCTCTTTCTATCACCTTGGTGTGAATTCTGGGACCCTCTGTCCACCTATTTTCACACGTGCTACAAGAAGCACACTGTCAATGTTCTTATTTTTGCCTTCAGCGCAGTTCCTTCACTTTGTGCTGTGTGCAAAATGCATTGAGCCCTGACCTTCATATGCGATCTGACAGTGCAGTAGGATTTACATGGTGTGTGTGCTCCAGTTGAGTCTCTTTCTCCACTTCCATATCCTGCCTGAAGTGTGAGTCATGGTCTCCAATTCCATACAGAGCACTCTTTTCCTGAGATTTGAATCGGACTCTCGGGTTCCTTTTCTCTGTTAAAATTTATGTTCTGCTTGCTTCCTTGCTTCCACCCAAAGCCTGGAGCTATGTGGCTGCTTAGGAAATGCCTTTTCAGGAGAGATGTGGGATTAAATCTCTCTCTCTGTGTGTGTGTGTGTGTGTGAGAGAGAGAGAGAGAGAGAGAGAGAGGGAGAGAGAGAGAGAAAGAAAATACGTCAAAGCAGTGCCGTCTATATGCTCTGCCTGCCTGGTGCTCAAAACCAGCTTTTTAAAAGTTTTTTTTTAAATATTTTATTTATTTGAGAGAGAAAGAGAGAGAAGAGAAAGAGGAGAGAGAGAGTAATAAAAGAGAGGAGAGCGAGAGAGGGAAAGAGAGAGAATGGGCATGCCAGGCCCTCTAGCCACTGCAAACAAACTCTAGATTCATGTGTCACCTTGTGTATCTGGTTTTATATGGGTACTGGGAATTTGAACCTGGGTCCTTAAGCTTTGCAGACAAGTGCCTTAACCACTAAGTCATCTCTCCAGCCCAGTTTTGTTTTTTTTTTTTTTGTTTTTTTTTTTTTTGTTTTTTTTTTTTTTTTTTTTTTTTTTTTTTTTTTTAGCATTGAGGAAGGTGTACGGTGGGGGGGAAGAAGAAATACAGGCCTTTACTTCCTTGTGAATTCAGAAACTTTGGAAATTCTGTGTGAAGTTGCTGAACTATGAACCTATTAGAAGTGATGAGAAGAGCAGAGACAGCGGAACAGGAAAAGAAACTGCTCTTGTCTGAGAATGACCTCATTTCCCCTGTAGGATGAAGTCCTCCTTTTTTTGTTGTTTGTTTATTTTGTTTTGTTTTCGAGGTAAGGTTTCACTCTAGCTCAAGATGACCTGGAATTCACTATGGAGTCTCAGGGTGGCCTCAAACCTACAGCAATCCTCCCACCTCCGCCTCCTATGTGGTGGGATTAAATGCATGTGCCACCACGCCCGGCTCGAATTCTTTTTCTTTTTTTTTCTTCTCTTCACCCATCTCTAGTCTATTTTCTGCCCAAGCTACCATGTATGGATTGCTTTGGTGGGTGCTGGAGCCTTGTTCTTCCTTTGGGCTCAGCCAGTAGGATGTCCCAGCAGGAGATTGGAAATTGGAAGAAAGGGAAGAAGGGAGTCTAAATTTTCCCTCCCTGCCGTCTCAGGCTGCCTCAGACTGGCCGATCCTGCTCAATGTGAGGGAGTCCTTCCCCTGAGGAAGCCAACTATGTGACTCTTCTTCTAGGTTCGGAGACCCTCTTCCTTCCCTTGTCCCTTCAGGATTAGGTGTGGTGGCAGCTCTGATGACATTGTTTCCAGGCCCCTGCATGAGCTCTTGGGATTCTCCGTTAGCTTATGTGGGTTTGTAATCAGACCCTTTATAAAGACTCTCTCCTTGAATTATATTTTTTTCTAATTTTAATTTTTTGGTTTTTCAGGGTAAGGTCTTATTTTAGCCTAGGCTGGCCTGGCACTCACTGAGATCTTCTTACCTCTGCCTCCTTAGTGCTGGGTCCTTTTTTATTTTTAAGATATATTTATTTATTTATTGGCAAGCAGAGAGAGATTGAAGACAGCAGAGAAAATGAGCATGCCAGGGCCTCCAGCTATTGCAAACAAACTCCAGATGTATGTGCCACTTTGTGCATCTGGCTATACGTGGGCATTGGGACTCAAACCTGGGTCATTGGGTTTTGTAGGCAAGCACCTTAGCTGCTGAGCCATCTTTCCAGCCCTCTCTTTGTCTCATCTTACTTTGAACATATAGGGTACTGTCTTGTAGGACACTGCTCATAATATAACCTCTCTTGACCTTAGCCAGTTAAGTTACTTATTTGGTTAATAAATTCCTCATTAACAAAGTAAATACATCCTTGGAAAGTTAATCTGGTATTCACAATAAAGTATGAATGACAAATAAAATTTTAAAGACTGGGATTTTTTAGGTTGGAGATTTGAAGGCAGAGAAAGAAACAGCAGAGAGGAGGGGGCGGCATTTGAAGCATAAAACAAGAATGAGGGAGGAAGGAAGCTACAAAAACTGCTTGTCCCTGACAGTGATGGATGGCCTAAGGACAGGATGAAGTGTACCTGGGGTTTCTCTATCTGAAAACTTTTCTGGATAACCTCACTGACCCCCTGGAATACAGACCAACAGCAGTGTGTGTCATGGCCCTTGAGCAAGGGGTTTTTCTCAGCTTACCCAAGTCCGCATTGTGTGTGAGGAGCAGAGGTGTTCTGTGAACTTTGGGAGCCTGGCTTCAGAGTCTAGGCCTTTGGCTAAAGGTATGCCTTTAACTCTGAGTAGACATTAGTGGCCTTTATGTGTCTGGGCCACAAAATTAATGAAGAAACCATTCCTTTGCTAGGAATCTTGAGATTTCAGGCATTTAAACCTGGCTGAGACTGACCGTTCAGAAACCTGTGAAAACTACAGAGACTCACAAGAAAGCAGGACAGAATTCATTCTGGGTTTATGACTAACATTCAACTATTTCTTCGAATTTGTTTTATTATTATTATTATTATTATTATTATTATTATTATTACTATTATTTTGTAATTGTGGTACTTCTTGTAATGTGACCTAGGGAAGAATCCAGGAGTGAGAAAGAATGATCAGGGCAGAAACAACCTGTAAGGCAGTCATAATGACTTTCACACTCACCATCAACTAGGATTTCCACTTAGTATCAACCAAGTGTGTCACTGATTTGGACACCCAAGCCAAAAACTCTTTATCCTACCAGCAATCCTCTAAGCCACTCAAGCACTGAATTTAAATATCTTTTGGCTGTGTTTCAGCCAGGTTGTGCCAAAAAAGCTGTTTTGAGGTAGAGGTAATGGGTGTTAATATGTGGCTGGAGCAGAACTTCTGAGCAGATCACCAGCATAAATCTCAGGTCACAATCACTGGCTGTAATTTAAGTCATTTATGGGACCCTGGGTACTTTCCTAGGAAACAGCATGTGCATCTCCGTGAAGCTGACTGGGGCTCCGTGTGGGTGTCTACTGGATGAATCCACAAGCGTGGAGAGGGGCGTGGAGCACAGGTCCCTTGTGCGTCCTCCACAATACAATGACCAGGACGTGATGGCACAGAGAACTAAACAGGGCAGCAGCCATTTGACTGCTATCGCCAGGCAGTGGTTCTGCGGCAGTGCGAAAGCCTGCATTGGATTCACAGCCGTGATGTACCCACTATTGCATTCTAACTGAGACTTGATGATATATGAACTTGAAAACTTTTTAGTTGTAACACAAAGCAACTCTTCCACACCACTGAAATCTCTGACATGCTATTTTGTTTATTTTTATTTATTTATTTGAGAGCGACAGATAGAGAAAGAGGCAGAGAGAGAGAGAGAGAGAGAGAGAGAGAGAGAGAGAGAGAGAGAAAGAAAGAGAGAGGGAGAGAGAAAGAGAGAGAGAGAGAGGGAGGGAGAGAGAATGGGCGTGTCAGGGCCTCCAGCCACTGAAAATGAACTCCAGACGTGTGTGCCACATTGTGCATCAGGCTAACGTGGGTCCTGGGGAATCGAGCCTTGAACTGGGGTCCTTAGGCTTCACAGGCAAGTGTCTCCAGCTCTCTGACATGCTTTTTAAAGGTAACAGCTGGTCTAACAATTGACTCAACCCATGTGGATTTTTTTTTTTTCAAGGTAGGGTTTCACTCTAGCACAGGCTGACCTGGAATTTTCTCCGTATTCCCAGGGTGGCCTTGAACTCACTGTGAACCTCCTACCTCTGCCTCCTGAGTACTGGGATTAAAGGCATGCGCCACCATGCCTGGCTATTCCATGTGGATTTTAATCAAGTTTCATCCCTCCAAAAGATCCTGAAAGTAGATGTACAAAAGTAACGGCAATTACAGTGACCATTGGTATTTTCTTTTTCCTTCCTCCCTCCCTCCCTCCCTCCCTCCCTCCCTCCCTTTCTTCCTTCCTTCATTTCTTTTGTTCTTTCTTGTTTCTTTTTGAGACAGGGTCTCATGCGCCCATGGCTGGCCTTGAACTCATTATGTACTTAAGGCTGACCTTGAACTTCTGATCTTCATGCATCTACCTCCTAAGTGCTGGGGTTGGAATATTATTCCCCCATGTCCAATTGGTCTATGCGGTGCAGATGATTGATCCCAGAGTTTCATATGCATGCTAGACAGCACTCTACCAACTGAGCTTCATCTCCCCATAGAGTTTTCTTAACGGCTGTTTTTTGAATATGTTGAATGGCAATCAGAATGAAGGTACATCGTGTTTTACAGAAAACAAAACCAAAAAAGAACAAAGCCCTATTATATTCTGATTATGCTTTCTTTCAGAAGTTATGCATGAAAAAAATCTTAATCAAAAACCCAAGTCATCCTGCTAATTAAGATTTTTTTTTAAAATGGGAATTTAAGGTGGTGGGGAGGAATAGCCTTCAACAAATTCTCCAGAATTTAGCCCCAAATTTAGCAAACTAAAGAAATGGCTGAGGATAAGGGGAACAAGTCAGTAGGCTACTGATTTATTTATTTGACAGGGTCTCATTATGTAGCCTATGTAGCTCTCATGACGGTACTACATTTGCCTCTTAAGTTCTGGGATCACAGGGGTGCACCACCATGCCTGGTCTTACCTCTTACTGTTTACTTTCCCTCATTTTTTTTATTTAACCATGAAAACTATATTTCACCTTACTGTCTTCATGTAACAAGTTGCAATTAATTTAGACGTTTTTTAGATAAGGCATTGTGGCATCTTGGACATAGATTCTTATATGCCACACCCCCCCTCAAGTTTATTGAAGGATTACTAACAGAATAAAGAGTATGAGTAGAGGCTGGAGAGATGGCTCAGTAGCTAAAGGCACTTGCTTGCAAAGCCTGATGGCCTGAGTTCAATTCCCCAGATGCGCAAGTAGTGCATGCATCTGGAGTTCCTTTGTAGTGGCCAGAGTACAAGTGTATTTCCAAGGGAAATTGTTATGCTAATTAGGACAAAAGCCTCTTGTGGACTTTCCTTCCTTCAGCATATGCGACTATGGACAACTGAGACTTACTGGCCATAGAAGGGTGAGCTTCTTGTAGAACTTTGTGGCTTCACTTAGTCTCATGCACTTTTTCATTAGAGTATGACCCCTTGAATGTCATTTGTTGTATTTGAGCACAATTTTCACATTCACGCTAACCTTGGTTTCTGTTATTAGAATGCTCTGTTTAAGATTCCCAAAGACAGAGAGAAAAGGTTTGGTAACAGTCATGGAAAGTTCGAAAGTCTATCCAAGAAACCACCATTCCGCTCTTGTCACACCTCCCGCTGGTTCTGCAGAGACAATGACAGCACAGGAAAACTCATGAACCAAAGGACCTCGACTCCAAAGTAGGATAAAGAAGCCAGGGCAGAAGTCAACATGTGGCCAACTCAGCAGTAGGAAGGCTCAAGACTGCCTGGGATAGTTTTGTAGGTGATGTCAGATTGGGACTTGGAGAACTAATCTTTTGAATTTAAGAGTGAAATAAAATGTCGAGCACAGGGTCTCAGAACCTTCACAGAGTTCCTACCTTTTGAGCTTTGCTGGGAAGCAGCTTTGCTAGCGTGGGGGTCCCAGAGTTGACAGATCTGGCTGGGCAGACTTGTGCCCCTTATCCTCAGCCACTTCTTTAGTTTGCTAAATTTGGGGCTAGCTTCTGGAGAGTTTGTTGAAGGATATTCCCTCCAACCTTAAATTCCCATTTAAAAAAATCTTAATTAGCAGGATGACCTGGGTTTTTGATTAAGATTTTTTTCATGCATAACTTCTGAAGGAAAGCGTAATCAGAATATAATAGGGCTTTGTTCTTGTTTGGTTTTGTTTTCTGTAATCTCTAAATGGGACTATCCTAGCTGGCCTCACCCATCACAGCTCCCCCTAGCCTGCATCAACTGGAGACTCAGTCAAATCTCTCCTGAGCACACATCCTGCCCAGGTGTGGGTAGATTCCTTCTCTGTGCCCAGGCTGATTGGCTGGGACAGCTGGTGCAGGTGTGTTCAGGTGCACTGAGCTCGAACTCTTAAAGGATACCTTCTCGGACCCACGGTGAGAGATTCGCTCTGTGTGGAACTGTTACAACAGCATGTTCAGGGTCTTTGTGCCAGTAAGACTACCCTCCCCGTTTTCCATCTTTGTGATAGCTGATCAAAATGCCATGTTTTAAAAATCATTTCTCTAGCCTGGGATTGCCAATTATTTGGGTTAATTTGCAGATATGAACTCAGGGCTTGGGGTTCCAGGAAGAGCCACAGAACCCCATATTTATGTTACACTAGGGTATAGGTGATATTCACGTGTAAGATGAGGCAGAGCTTTCTGCAGCACCCTGTTCTTCTGACTTCAAGGAGAAGCTCTAAATCTGCAGTGATTATCACATGGAACACCTAACCTGACCCTGAAGTTCTGTGATTTACTTTCATGGACCAGACAACCATCTTGGGGCTGTATTTCTGGTAAGCAGTCCAGGGGCCACATAGGTATTCATTCTGAATGCTTAAGTGCTCCTGAGAAAGACCCTCCAATTTCACGGTATTACTCAATGCAAAGTCTGAAAGATTTACAAATGACAAAGAGTTCACCTCAGCCTGAGAGCACTTATTTTCCTTAGCAGTACTTGGATAAAGAGAGTCTATGGATTACTTGATGAAATATTAAGTAAAAAAATATTTTGTAGCAGCAGTTTTCATGGGGCTAAGAATGCAGGAAAATAAAGTGAGGCATTTCCCTCACATAAAATCATTTATTTTATTGTTTTTGAATTCTTTTAGGCAACTCTCTGGGAATTTTTTTCTTTATGCCTTATGCTTTATGCCTGGTCTAACATAATCTGTCAGTTACATTCCACTATATTGTAAAATTACTTTGCGGACAGCAGACCATTGTAAGGTCAGACACCATCTGGCCTTCAAGTCTGGGCAAGGCTTTTTGGTTCCCACCCACTCATTCCTCTCTGTCACCTTGGGAACTTGGGCTCCTGTTGCTCATTTAGGTTTTATTCCTAACCCATTTATATTTCGGATCTCACCATGTGGCTCTATAACTCAGTTTCCTCCCCTGTAAAATGGAGTGATATTAGTACTTCCCTCATAGGGTTTACTATGGATTAAAATGTTAACATATTTAGGATGTTAGAGTATAGCATAAGTCTCCATTGATGTCATGTCCTAGTCACTCGTTCAGTTATGAGTGCATCAATGGGTTAATCCACTGAGAGGTTTCTGAGTCCATCAATAACTAATAGCTTGTAAATAAGCTTTCAACACAACAGCCTTCATATCCAAACCATACCGTCTTAATCAAATCATCTGTAGATCACAACACAATGGTATTAAGTAATATGAACAGTATGTAAATAAGACTATGTTGTTTATGGAATAATTACAGGAAAAAATGTTTATATGCTCAGCATAGATACTAGGTGACATTTTTGATTTATTGTTGATTTAATCTTTAGATTCACAACCCACGGTGGGGAGGGCAGGCATTGGATATATAGAGGACTGACTGTATCAGAAGCAGGAAAATCAATAAAGGTAGACTTTAAAACTAATTAAAACTTAACCATTAGAAATAATGCTATATATCCAAATTGTTTTGAATGAATAAAAAGTAAAGTTTATCAGTCACTAATTGAACAGGTCAATATTAACTGATTAAAGTCAACCAATTCTATAGATTTTTTTTTTCAGAAATCACTTCCGTTACGTAACACTGGTTTGGATGTATAATTCAGAATCTTCCTGACTTAAAGTCTCATTAATTTTCACTGTCTTTCTGTGTTTTTTTCTCTCTCTCTCTCTGGTTTTTTTTTTTTTTTTTTTGGCATGTTCTTATGTAGCCCAGAGTGGTCTCAGACTCCTGATCTTCCTGCATGCTACAGTTACAGATATGTGCCAACATGCCTGGTCCATACATTTTTATGGCATTTTTATTATTTAAGGAAACATATGAGTGGACATTGTTTTGCTATGGAAATGAGTCATAAATGATAGGAATTCTAGGAAAATTAGGAATTAAAAAGTCTTACATACACTGCTATAAGATGACTTGTAATCCCACTCTGATCTCTGGAGTTCTACTGAACAAAAGGCAATCTCATGGAATGAGCTATGTATAGTTTAGTTATGTGAATGGTCTTGAGAATCAGTAACTATTATCTTTCCCAAATCATAAGACATTTTATAAGGCACTTAAAATATCTGGACGGATGCGAAGAAAGACACAAAGTAAACCAGATAATACCATAGGCTGGCTTCAAAATGTTTCCTCAAATCATTAAACCTACAAAACTGTACAGGAATTCTACACATATCAGAGCCACATTCTGTTATGTTTATGGATTTTGCTCAAGAGGCCTCCTTTCAAACTAAAGTCATGGGTTTCATGTAAATCTAACTAACTTATGCATCACGATAAACACGGGACAGGAGAGGAATGGTGGCCATTGTTCCAACTATTCACCCATGGGTCTGGGGGTGGCTGTCCTCTTCCTCCGCGCAAGCTGCTCACAGAGCCTGAAGTTACATTAGCTCCTGAGCATGCCTTAGACTATCTGGAACTGATATTCTGTGAAGGCAGTGGCTGACTGGCTTTTCACTGCATGCTGTCACATGTGCCCACAGGAGATAAGGCCTGCTTGGACCGCATCTTTGCTTCCCTTTCACTTAATGTCTTTCAGTCCCAGGTCTAGGAGGCTATTACCAGGGCACAGCTCTACCAACATACAGTGGAGAAAAAAAAGCAATTTTGTGCTGTACAAAACATAGTTGGAACCACCCATGCTTATGCAAGCAACTACAATGAAACTCAATGGGGCCCTAAAAGCTGGAGAGATGGCTCAGCATTAAGGCGCTTGCCCATAAAGCCTAGCTACCAGAGTTTGATTCTCCAGTACCCATGTAAAGCCAGAAGGACAAAGTGATGTGTGTCTGTAGTTCAACCCTGGTATGTCCATCTTCCACCACCCCTCTCTCTCTTTCATAAACAAATAAAAATGTAAAAAAAGAATTTTAAAAATAGCACAATACAAGGATAATAAGTGGTGATGCAAAATTTTAATGCAGTTTTCTAAATTTGAGATATAAGTTAAATGTATTTTATAAATATCTAAAGCTGAAAGTCAGAATGATAGTAACTATACTAAATGTAATTATAGTTTAGCAATGTATTAGATAAATTTCTGTGCAATTTTGACAGCTACCAGTAAAGATTATATAGTTTCCTTTTAATTGTACATTTGTTACTTAAGAAAAATTTTAAAAACTGGTTTTATCTTGAGACATATGTCAACTAAAACCAAAATAACCAGTTCAGAAATAAAACTAAATATGGGGAAAAATTTCACACATTAAAAATAGAAAATAGCTTCAGTACATTCTAGAAAAACTCATTAAAATTCCCTCTTAATTTTATTTTATCATTTTCAGTTTGACAGCAAGATTTTTAATCTTGTCCTCTTAGAAGAAATAGATAAAGAAGATTTTATTTGAGTAATAAAAGCAAATATAAATTATTAATTGATTTTTTGGGGGGCTAGACAGGCTGTCTTGGAACTCTACAGTTCAAGGTGGTCCTGAATTTGCAATGCTTCTGACTTAGTGTAGCTATGCACCGCCATGCCTGGTTTGGGTTGATTCTTTAAGCTCTTTCATTGGACATATTTTATCTATTGTGAAAATAAATTATTTTTAAATATTCATTAGCATGCTTAATTGGAACACACACATGTTCCAGGCTTAAAAATAATTGAAACTTCAAGATTTTTATTGAAGTCAAATGATTTGCGCTTCCTTGGGGAATTGTAGAATACAGGGTAAGCAAGCGATGCAAAAACAAAGTTGTCCTTCCCCTGTTCCCTATCGCGTCATTGGTGCAAATGTACTTTTCCAGAACTTCTGTTTTAGAGCTAAACACTAGTGTCTCTCTCCTTAATAGACATTATGCTAAATACACTGGCCAATGAAATGCAGTTAATTACAAACATGCCTTCTAAGTGTTAAGGTCACATTAGTACCCGAGGATTTAAGCCTACATTCTTTCTTTACTTTTGTAACAATTTAAAAACATATTTCATTTATTTATTTACTTATTTAATTGTTTGAGATAGAGAGAGGCAGATAGGGAGAGGAGGAGAGAGGGGGGGCTGAGAAAGAGAGAATATGGGTGAGCCAGGGCCTCTAGTCACTGCAAATGAACTCCAGATGCATGCACCACAGTGTGCATCTGGCTTACATGGGTACTGGGGGATTGAACCTGGGTCCTTAGGCTTCATAGGCAAGCTTCTTAAATGCTGAGCCATATCTCCAGCCCTTTATTTCTTTTTAAAATTTTATTTTTATTTATTTATTTCCAAGGAAAGATGAAAGAGAGAGAGAGAGAGAGAGAGAATATGAATGAATGAGAATGGACATACCAGGGCCTCTTGCCACTTCAAACAAACTCCAGATGCATGTGTTACTTTGTGCATCTGGTTTTACATGGGTTCTGGGGAATCAAACCCCTGCGGTCAGGCTTTGCAAATAAGTGCCTTTAACCACTGAGCAATGTTGCCAGCCCCCTTATTTCTTTTTATTTTAGTAGAGCAAAGTATATTTTGGATTATTTTCTGGGAATAATTATGCTGAGCTAAGCTTTAGCTAAAAGTTGGCTAGTTTTACATGGTAAACTTTCTTTTTTTTAAGAGGAAAATCTGCATTTTAATGCCAATGGGAAACTTGATACTCACTGTTTAAAGGTCGAGGGCCTTTTCTCCTAATGATATTGAAAAATAGAATTGCATAGTGCCAATCTTGTTACCACTTCAAAGTGTGGTTTACCATGCATTTGGGTGCGTGGCCTATATAAAACCATTTCTTAATTTCTACATGATTTGGGAAGGTGTGGCTTCCATTGTGTTTCAGAAACCTGGTTGAATCAGATGTGATAACATTTATGCTTTCAAGCTTTCAAGATGCACATGCTCAGTTCTGCTACCTCTGAGTGCATGCCCCACTCAAGGAAACTTCCATCATGCATAATGATGTTTCTGCAGCACGGAGGATTGAACCCAGGGCCTTACACATGCAGGGCAGGTGTTCTACCACTGAAGTACATCCTCCGCCTTCAGAACATCTTTTCTTAAAAAACAACATATCTTAATTATACATAATAATGGGTTTCATTATGACATTTTCATGAAGGCACATGATGTATTTTGATCAAGTTCACCTCTACTTCCCCTATTCGTCCCCCTTCCATTCCCACTGAGCCCCCTCCTCTTCCCAACTTCCTCTTCCCCTTCCTGTTTCCGTGTTTGGTTTTTATTTTTATTTTCGTGATACAGTTACTTATAGAAAGATAGCTAAAGAGTTATTTACGGGCTGAAGAGAAGGCTTAGCAGTTAAGACACTTGTGCCTGTAGAGCGCAAGGATCCAGGTTTGAATAAGCCAGATGCACATGGCAGCATGTGCATCTGGAGTTGGTTTGCAGCAGATCAAGGCCCTGGTGTGCCTATTCTCTGCTTGTCTCTCACACACATAAATAAATAAAAATGAAATTTTTTTTTTTTAAAAAAGAGCTATTTACAGGAGCATAGGCAACTTTACCAGTCAGTGGCTATATCACTGAAGAAGAATCTCTCCCACCCCCAGCATAGTTTACAATCCTCTGGGAGGGTGAGGCCTCGGAAGCTCCTCCCCACCCATGACGACATGTTAATAGGTTTAATCTTGTAAGGTCTTGTGCAGGTAATCACAGTGAGCTCAGAAGACAGCGTTTCATAACACTCCTCCCCATCCTCCGACTCTGGCATTCTGTCCGCCTCCTTTTATGCAGTACTCCCTGAGCCTTGAAAGGGGTGACATAGATGTCTCATTTAACGCTGAGTATTCAACACTCACTTATTCTCAGCACTAGGACCGGTTAGGAGTTTCTCTTTGATGCTGCCTGCAAGAAGGAGCTTCTCTGACCAAAGCTGAGGCATAAACATAGTGTAGAAGTACCTTGGTTGAAATATCATGTGCATTTAGCTAAACAGCAGCAGTTACTTCTCCACTAGGGCCTGTGACCTTTCTGTCCTCTAGTTATTGGCGAGTTTACTATGCCAGGTATGAATTCCCCCCCGTTAGAGTAGGCCTCAAATCTAATGAGAAAGTGGTTATGCCCACAGCTGTCAGGCCGCTATTGCACCCATGGGAAGGCACAGTCTTTGGAAGGTCAGTAGTATAGCACATTGTTTCACAGCTGAGAAAGCTCATCCATGACAATTCTCTCTCAGCAGCCTGTATAGCACCATTCAAACTATGCAAACTAGCCAGCAAGGAGAAGGCTTCCAGCTCAGCTCCAGCTTGATTTCTCTGTGTCCTGCAATCAAAGCATGTCATGTCATCAGAAACAGGCTGTTACCATCTACTACTACTTTTTTTTTCCTGTTTGTTTGTTTTTCGAACTAGGGTCCCACTCTAGCCCAGGCTGACCTGGAACTCACTATGTAGTCTCAGGGTGGCCTTGAACTCATGGAAATCCTCCTACCTCTGCCTTTCAAGTGCTGGGTTTAAAGGCACGAGCCACCACACCAGGCTACCATCTGCTTCTGATGGGCATCCAAGAGCAGTGGCGATAGATTGTATTGTTTTGGCAACTTATGGGTGTATATAGAGTTTCTTACCAAAAAACACTTGGTGACACTTGAGCTTGTTCTGTTGGAAACTTGTATTTTCTTGACTGAATGAAATGAGGACTTTTAAAGAGCTCACATGGCATTTTTTCTTAATAATTCTATCATAAATCTACTCAAGAGATTATTAATTTTGATGTTTAGCTAATTATTTTCAGATAAAATTTATTTGCTATTTATTTATTTATTTATTTATTTATTTATTTATTTATTTATTTATGAGGGTCTCACTTTAGCCCAGGCTGACCTGGAATTTACTATGTAATCTCAGGCTGGCCTTGAACTCACAGTGATCCTACCTTGGCCTCTGGTGTGCTGGGATTAAATGCATGTGCCACCATACCCAGCTTCCAGATAAAAATTAGTGTTTGCTTTGTGGATTAATGAAAAACATAGCTTCTTCTGATCACACTGATTATCCTCAAAAAGATGGTAGTGCTTGTTAAGTTTGAGGGTCAGACCCATACACAAAGAACAAAGGAGACACTAAAATAGAAATGGAATTAGCTGGGAAGAAGGAAGGGTTCAGCAGAAGGGAGATAGGAAGGAAGTGTATAAAGAGAAGGTAATGGGAGGAGACTATGATCAAAGTACATTCTCTCTCTCTCTAAATATATATATATATATGTAAAACATATATATATATATATAGTCAATATAAGATAAAATGGATAGAACTGGAAATCAATATGTTAAATAAACAAATCAGACTCAGAAGGACAAAAAAAATTGGTCATTCAAATCAGTAAGTGTAAAAGGAAGGACAAAAATCACATTATCATCAATATATGCATAAAAAAGCATTCAACAATTTCAACATCCTTTCACAGCTAGAAATAATCTCTCAACAAACTGGATATTTAAGGCAGACACCTCCATATAATGAAGACAATACAACATGAAGTAGCTTCATTCTTCATGGTGAAAAGCTGCAAGTGTTCCCTTCTGGGTCAGGAACCAGAGCTGGGGCTGGCGATGCAGGTCTGTCATCCCAACTTGTCAGGAGGCTCAAGTTGGAGAAATGCAAGTTTAAGACCTGTATGAGATACGCAGAGACACAGGACAGCTTGTGAGACCCTGTCTCAAAATAAAGTGTGAAAGATCTAGGGATGTTTTTCAGTCTGACTGAGGCTCTGGGTTCAATCCCTAATACTACAAAATTAAAAACAACTCAGGAATTAGAACGAGTACCTACTTTTGCTTCTTCTAGTCAATATAGTTTTGAGACCTAGAGCAATTAGCCAAGAAAAAGAAATAAAGACCATTTTAGAGATACTGCTTACTGGTTAAAGGTGCTTCCTTGCCAAGGTTAAAAGCCTAAGTACCAGGGTTTGATTCCCTGGTACCCACATAAAGCCAGGTGCACAAAGTGGCGCATATGTCTGGAGTTTATTTTCAGTGGCAGGTGTTCTTGGTGTGTCCATATTCACTTTCTTTCTTTCTTTACTCCTTCCTTCCTTCCTTCCTACCTACCTACCTTCTTCCTTTCCTTTTCTCTCTCTCAAAAAAAAAAAAATTAAAAAAGAAATAAAGGACTCTAGAGCTGAGCTGGGGATATAAATATGTTACTGATACAGTGCTTGTTAAGCATATATATGGCTCTGAGTTTGATCCCCCTGGGGCTTGGGAACCCAACCAAATACAAAAATAAAGGGAAGAGGGAAATAAAACATGTAAGTCATAAAGCAAGTAAAATATTTGTTTGCAGATGGCATAATCTTATGCACAGAACACTGAAAACTTCCTTAAGTGCACATCTATAATTAGCACATTCGAGGAATAGGCAGAAAGAACATGAGTTTGAGAGAAGCCTCAGCATTATAATGAGCCTGGGGTTAACCTGAGCTACATGGTAAGCACCTGTTCTAAATGACAAATACATAAACACATGCAATAAAAATAACCCAGAAGGATTACTGAGTTAACAATAAAATAAAAAAAAATACACAAAGGAAAAAAATCCTATTTATAGTAGCACCACCTCTCAAAAAAAAAAAAAAAAAAAAGCCTTGAGATAGAAATCCAAATCTAATTAAGGGGGTGACAGAACTGTGCACTGGAAAATCTTAAACACTGAAGAAAGAAATTAGTCACAAGTAAATGGAATGGTATCCCATTTTATCTTACTTATTTGTGAGAAGGAGAGAGAGGGAGAAAAAAAAGGAAAGTCAGATATAGAAAGAATTGACATGCCAGGGCCTTTCGCCACTGTAAATGAACTCCAGACACATGTGCCACTTTGTGCATCTGGCAAATCAAACCTGGGTTCTTAGGCTTCACAAATGCCTTAACCACTAAGCCATCTCTCCAGCCCAAGACATCCCCTTTCCATGGATTAGATTTGATAATAGTTAAAGTGTTTATACAATCCAAAGTCATCTATAGATTCCATACAATCTCAAAGCTACAATAACATTTTTTTCCCACAGGAATAGACAAAAAGGTTCCTAAAATTTATGTGGATCTACCAAATCTTGGGAAGACAAAGTATGTTGAGAAGAAAGAAAACAGTAAGAAGTACTATACTTGCTCATTTTAAAGTACATTACCAAGTGATAGTAATCAAAACAAGTATAGTAATAATGTAGAAACATCCAGATGACTGGAGCAGTAAAAACAGACAAAAAATGAGTCAAAAATATGAAGATATGTCTGTGTGTGTGTGTGTGTGTGTGTTTGTGTGTGTGTGTGAAGCTGCATGCTTTGAATGTATTCAATCCTTGTCAGTTACATTATTTTAATATTTTAAAGAGTATGAATAAAAGCAAACAAATACTTTCCTTGTAGGGCAAGTTAAGATACTTGTTATATGCTTTGAAATTAGGGATTTTATGAAATTTGAGAATCAACCCAATGACCACACCTTAACATTCATGTCTTTGAATCATAAAGTTCAGCGTTATACAAGGTTGGAGTCAATGCAGCCTGTCCTATCACTGATGAGGAAGAAACACGATTCAGCAATTTTCCAACTGCCAATTATTTGTCAGAACAAGCTAACTCTATTGTAAATGGCTCCAAAGATTTAACGGCTTAATAAGTACAAATTTTCTTCCTGTTTATGTCATGTAAATTATGGGGTGGAGGAGGGTGTGGTAGGCTGGACTTCATTCTTTTAACTGATCCCTTATCCTCTAATGTGAGAGGAGAAGCTGCAAAGTTTCTCATCCTCTGGTCTTAGAAGTGGCTGGCATCACTCCAAGGGAGCTCCCTTGACCCCTCACATCACCCAGCACCTGCTCTTGTTTCGATCCTCTGCACTGAAACATTGCATTCTGGACAGATGCCCTTTAAAGCGCCTAAAACTGAGAAAGTAAACAAAACCCAAACAGGCGGGAAGCTCCTGACACTTCCATAAGGTCCCTTCCCAACAACTGCTTGTAAACAAGCAGTAAGCAAATCCTGGGGAGAGGAGCGACTGTTTCCCACGGCGCTGCCTGGGGGTCTTCTGGTGAGCTCCAGGATCGCAGCTTCTGTGAGTCATCCATCACCTAGGCTGTGGTGGGCTTTCCAGTGATACGGTTGCCTATACACGATCCGTACTTCTGTAGGTAACGAGTCACCCATACTCCTGTAAGATAGACCTGGGTGGAATCATTACTTGGGTCTAGAGGTGCCCTATCTGGGGTGAACAAGTGCTTGCTTAAATCTTCCTAGGAAAAGTTAATACAAAAGTTAATACCTGTCTTTAAGGGATACTGGGAAATATAGTCCTACCACATATGCAGGAGGAAATTCAAAGAGGATTTAATGAACTCAAGTGGTCTCTGCCAATAAATAAATACATGTAAAAATATTAGGAGCTATGAGAACCTTCAAAATAGAACATCTATAGTTACATTGGTTATTTAACTGCTGTCATCCACGGAGGAATGGTAAAAATTGACATTGTTTTTATTTGATGACATTGATCTTAAATTTTTAAGGAAAAAAGATGCAGACAATATTTGCTTCAAATGAGCATTATTTTGTATTGCTCTGAAATAAATTGTTCTAAAACACAATGATTTAACAGAGCAAGAATTTATATTATTCTTCCCACAGTCCAGTAATTTGGGAAGAGCTCAGCTGGGTGGTTCTGGTGGGCCTTCATGTGGTGCAGTCGGTGGTAGCTGGCTCTGTAGTATTGGGATGTGGGAGCCACTGCAGGAGAGAGACCGTCTGGAGAGATGCTATTCATGCCATTGCAGCACCTCTGTATGATCTCTCAACATGGTCTAGTTCCAAATGTCACCTCAGGGTGGTCGTACTGCTAACAGATGTTGAAGTCTTCAAGAGGTACTTTCTGTTATTTCTGTTATTAGTCTTCTTATTAGACATATTTCCTATTTTCTGTGTTGTATCAAATGATACTATCGCTAACATTTTTACTTCTATGTAACAAGGCTCCCTGTCCTACCACTTCAGCTTCAATAGCATTTTTTTCTTTTCTGTAATAAGTAAAATATTTTTTATTAAATAGAGAGAGTAAGAAAGAGAGAGAGAGAGAGAGAGAGAGAGAGAGAGAGAGAGAGAGAGAGAGAATGGTTGTACCAGGGCCTCTAGCCACTGCAGACAAACTCCAGATGCACGTGCCGCCTTGTGCATCTGGCTTATGTGGGTTCGAGGAGTGGTCCCTAGGCTTCACAGGCAAGCACCTTAACTGCTAAGCTACCACTTAAGACCCTTGTTTTTTTTGTTTTGTTTTGTTTTGTTTTGTTTTCAGTATTGATGATTTGAACTAAGGCCCTGCATAAACTAAGCAGGTGTTCTACCAATAAACTACATCTCTAACCTGAGAACATTATTCTTACTTTCTTTTAAACTCTCACAGGGTCTGTCAAGAACCTTGGAGGTTGCTGAGGCTCTTAGTTTCCCACCAAGAAAAGATGACTCCACATACTTGGGGTGCAAGGTTACTGAGAAATCCTGCTGGAGCTGAGCTGAAAACCTCCTCCATCTAGACCAGTTGACAGAAAGCTGGAGAAAGCTATACTGAATGCAGTTTAATAGGAGAGAGAGAAATCACTGGTGGAGATACTCAACAGTGGACACTGCAAGCCTTAACTTTGGCCAGCCAGGCCAAATGAGCCAATGGGTGCAATAGTGGCATGTCTGTTATGGGGGAAATCAACCACTCTGTACTTGGACTGGAGGTCTACTCCATGGGAATGAATACATCTCTGATACTGAAAACTTACAACAGGGGTAATCATGAGTCCTAGGAGTGTAACTTCTGTTGGTGTCTGGATAAATGTATGTACTGTGTCTACCAAACTGCCCAGTAAGCACTTCTCTTAATGTTCATACCCATATATTAATGTTACACTCACTTTTGGTTATAGAACCTTCTCTTTTCAAATGACAGTGACCTTGGGATGACTCAGAAGGCACCATGGTGCTGAGAAGAAGTGACAGAGGAGTGCTCCACACTGAAATTTCTCTAGCACATTTTTCAAGGCTCAGGGTCCATTGTGGAAGAGGTGGCAGAAAGAATGTAAGAGCCAAAGGAAGGGTAGGACTCCTTACAACGTGCTCCTCCAGACACAAAATGGCCTGGATATCCATGACCTCACAGTGCCTGACGCTACCTACATAAGACCGTCATAATAAGAGGAAAAGATCATGACATCAAATTAAAAGAGAGACTGATTGAGGGGGGAGGGTATGTTACAATGGAGAGTGTTTCAAAGGGGAAAGCAAGGGGAGGGAGGGGATTACAGTGGGATATTGTCTACAGTTATGGAAGTTGTCAAAACAATAATAAATTTAAAAATAAATAAATATAAAAAATAAAGCAGCAAAACAAAACAAAAAACAACCAAAATAAAAACCCTTGGAGGCTTTTGGTTTTTTTCGAGGTAAGGTCTTACTCTAGCTCAGGCTGACCTGGAATTCACTAGGTAGTCTCAGGGTGGCCTCGAACTCACAGTGATCCTCCTACCTCTGCCTCCTAAGTGCTGGGATTAAAGGTGTGAGCCAACACACTCAGCTTCCTTGGAGGCTCTTTACACTTTGATTTAAGGCTTTCTTTGGGCCCCTCCATCTTTACTTGTTTTTCGGATCCAAAGATGATGTTGCAAGGTCTAGTTTTTTTTTAATAGCAGCATCCTACTCCAGGAACAAATGTTTTATTTTATATAATAAGTTACCACTCTAGTTACTAGCTTAATTACAATCTCTTTTTAATCAATTATTATTACAGTTGTTAATGCATATTAATTGTACATATGAGTGCGTTTAATGTGTGGTATTTTCATACATGCATATATTATGCTTTTAATTTTTAATATATTTACTTATTTATTTTCTTGTTGTTCTAAAGTATTTCAGTAAGATTGAATACCTACTGTGAAGTGGGCCACAATATCCCTTTTTGAATTTTTAGATTTTTAATTTTTATTTATTTATTTGAGAAAGAGAGGAGAGAGGATGGGTATGCCAGGGCCTCTAGCCACTGCAAATGACCTCCAGGCACATGTGCCTCCTTGAGCATCTGGCTTACATGGGTCCTGGGGAATTGAAACTGGGTCCTTTGGCTTCAGTGGCAATTGCCTTAACCACTAAGCAATCTGTCCAGCTCTTTTTTATTTTTTATTTGAGACAGAGAGAGAGAGAATGGGTGCCACAGGGTCCCAGCCACTGAAAACAAACTCTAGACACGTGCGCCACCTTGTGCATCTGGCTTTATGTGGGCACTTGGAAATCGCCTTAACCACTGAGCCATTTCTTCAGTCCATATATTATACTTTGTATTTACCCTCCAAAACATCTTCTCTATCTCCCCATCAGTGTGGTCCCCTTATCTTTCTCCATAGCCTCTACACTACTTTCTCAAGTATTTTTAAATTTCTAAGCTTCCATTTATATGAGAAAGCAATGCAAAAAATTTGAAAATTTGTCTTTCTGTACTTGGGTGATTTTGCTTAATATAATGACTTCTGCATCTATTCTTTTTTCCTGAAAATTACACATTACTCTAATATTGCCATATGCTTTTTCTTTGTCAATTTATCTGTTGACAGACACACTACTTGCACACTTTGGTTATCATGAATAGTGTCACAGTAAACACGGGTATTCAGGTATATCTTATGTGTGTCAATTTCATTTGCTTCAGATATATACCCAAGCATGTATATCTTGAAGATATGGTAGTTACAGCTTTAGTTTAGCTTTTTTTTTTTTGAGGAGCTATCATGCTGTTTTCTATAGTGGCTACTTAGTAATTTCTATTCCCACCCGCAATGTATAAGAGTTCCCTTTTCTTCATGTTCTCACTAGTTTTGTTTACTTGTTTGATGATGTCATTCTGTTTAAGGCAGGATAGAATCTGAGTATTGTTTTGATCTGCATTTCCTTGATGGATAATCATGTTCAATGATTTTTTCATACTGGTTTTTAATTTATTTTATTTTATTTTTATTTATTTATATGAGAGCAGCAGACAGACAAGAGAGAAAGAGGCAGATAGAAAGAATGGGCATGCCAGGGCCTTCAGCCACTGCAAATGAACATGCATGCACCCTTGTGCATCTGGCTTACATGGGTCCTGGGGAAATGAGCCTCGAACTGGGGTTCTTAGGCTTCACAGGCAAGTGTTTAACTGCTAAGCCTTCTCTCCAGCCCCCACTTTTTTTTTTTTTGCTATTTGTACTTCTTTTGAGAAGCATTTGTTCAAATCATTTGTCTATTTATTGATTGATTACATGTTCTTCTGTTTTGAATAGTAAAGGTGTTAGCTCATAGTCAGATTGGTAATGGTTTTTCTCACATATTTTAGTCTCTTTATTGATTTTTGCTTTTCTATACAGAAGCTGTTTAATTTGATGTAACCCTATATGCCACTCTTTGCTCTTATTTCTAGAATTACTGGAATCCCAGCAGAAAGCCTCTACCTGATCCAATACTTTTAAGTGTTTTTTTCCATGAATGTTTCTTCTTTTTCTGGCATGTCTGTGGGCATGTGTGTTCACATGTGTGTGTTTTTACATGTGTATACAGGTGTGAATGGACATGACTGAGAGTGCACATGGTGACTACAGGACAAACAGGAGTATCACCTACCTATTTTTGAGACATAGTCTTTCACTGGACTGGGGAGCACCAATTAGGATAGACTGGCTAGCCAGTGAGCTCCAGGGATCCATCTGTCTATTCATCCATAGTGCTGGAATTATAGCACACTACCATGTCTGTCATTTTATATGGGTTCTGGGATCAAACCCTAGCATTCACTTTAGCCACAGAATTACCTTCCCATCCCATTCCCTACCCTATGTTTGTCTACAGTAGTTTCAAAGTTTTATGTCTTACATTAAAGTTGTTGCTGTATTTTGAGTTGATACCTTTCCAGGCTGAGATATGGAGACCTAGTGTCTGTCTTTAGCATGAACAAGTTTTCCCATCACATTTGGAAGAGGCTGACTTTACCACTCTCAGTGTGTATGTTTTGGACGGTTTAGTTGAGGGTCCATCAGCTGTATCTGTTTAGGTTTATTTCTAGGTCTTCTAGTCCTCTGATCTGTATCTATTTATTTACTTTCGGTGTGTGTGAAGTATGTGTGATGTATATAGTATATGCACGTGTGTTCACAGATGTGAAGGCCAGAAGGTCCTCCTCTATTGCTCTTCCACTTTCCCCCTCTGAGACAAAGCCTCTCACTGAACCTGGAACTCCTTGGTTTTTGATTAGACTGCCTGACCAGGGAGCCCCAGTGCTCCTCCTGTTTGTGTCAGCTCTCAGTGTTAGGTTTACAGGCATGCATGGCCACGCCTGGCTCTTTGTGTGGGTTCTGTGGGTCAGAATCTCACACACTGATTTATCTCTCTAGCCCTTATCCATCTGTTTTAAAGACAATAACCTGCTTTTGTTAATTTGGCTCTGTAGTGTATCTTCTAAGCAGGCATTATGATGCTTCCAAGCATCGTTATTTCTGCACAGCATTGCTTTAGCTACTTACAGTTGCTTGTGCTTCCTAATTAATTTTAGGATAGATTTTTGTTTTTCTTACTCAGTGAAGGATGTCATTGATATTTGGGGAGATCTGTAGATTGCTTTTGGCAATATGACTATTTGAGTAACATCAATACTTCTTTAAACATGGGACATCTTTCAGTTTCTTCAGTATTTTGTAATTTTCAAGGGGTGTTTTTGGTATTATTGTGAATGGAATTGCTTTCCAGATTTATTCTCAATGAATTCCTTACTGGTATATAGAAAAGCTAACGGTTTTTATTTGTTGAATTTGTAACTTGTCAGTGTGTTTGTGTTTGTGTTTGTAAATGTGGTGCTGGGGATCTGATCTAGAGCTTCACAAATAATAGGCTCTGCTGTTAAACTATATCCCCAGCCCCTGAATTTGTTAATTGGTTATACAGAGTCTTTTAGTGGAGTTTTTGAGCTTTCTAAGTGGAGAATCTTATTACCTGCACATGGGGATATTTTGTTCTTCCATTCCCATTTCTATCCATTTTGTTTCTTTTTCTTGCCTGATGGTTCTGGCTAAAATTTCAAGTGTTATATTGAACAAGAATGCAGAGGGAAGACACCATTGTCTTATTCCTGATTTTAAGGGAGACACTTTCACTTTTACCCCATTCAGTATGATATGGTTTTTAATTTACTCAAATATGGGCTTTATACTATAATGGCATATGATCTTTTTATGTTAACTTTATTGTGTTTTACCATGATGAGTTGTTCAATTTTGCAAAACCTGTTTCTGCTTTATGGAGATGATAATGTGGTTTTTACACTTGACTTTATTACTATTATTATTATGGACATGCTTAGTATGCATACATCATGTGTTGGTACCATCTACCACCTCATTCCTACCCCCATTCCGCCGGGGGCCCTCCTCAGTGAGGTTACTGGTATTCCCCATGGGGTTGTTGCCCACTTTTCCCCAGTAGCTCATGTCGCACTTTATACCACTAGACAGACTGTCTATCTGGAGACTGGCTCTCTTCCGGATTCCAGCTGGGTCTCTCCATGTTCTATGACAGCACCATATGGTGTCTTCAGCAATAGGTTCTTACCTTTTTCCTTAGGAAGGTAATCAAGTGCTTTGACAGAAGGCTGTCTTATTTTGGGGACCTTGTAGGTCTCTCTGATCAACATCTCATTGTGGGTAGCAACCAATTTCTAGTACTGGGAGTTACAGGTCAGAGCGAAAAAAGGTTTTAAGGTTAGGCTTCACCCCACCCTCTCCAGGGCTTTTAGTTTCAGGCACTCCCCCCTTACTCCTGTTGAGGGTTCAATCTTTTAGTCTACCTTCAAGGATAAAGGTTTCTATGGTACCAGTCCATTTTGGGATTAGTTTTGTGTTTGTTTCCCCTCCCACCCTCTCCTTCCCCTCCCCATCCAACCCTTCCATCTTCATTATCTGGGCCTGGAGTTGCCTATCAGGTATGCCAGCAACTCAAGCTGATCCAGGTCAGGAACCACAGATGAGTGAGAACATGTGGTATTTGTTTTTCTGCGATTGTGTGTGTTTGCTGAGTATGTTTTTTCCAAGTCTATCCATTCTATTTTCCACTTGACATTTTATGTGCTATATCACATTTAACATGTGCATGTTGAACCATCCTTGTATCTCTGGTATGAAATCAACTTGGTCATGGTGTATGATTATTTTTAATGTGGTTTTGACTTCAGTTGGTAGGTATTTCATTGGGGAATTTTGTGTCAATATTCATGAGGAATATTGGATTATAATTTTTTTCTTCTTTATTGTTTGTAATGTTCTTATTGAATTTTGGTATTATGATTTCTATAGAAGCCTCGGGGAAGGGCTGAGATGGCCGGTCCTCATTCTGATTGTGATGATTTGCTGAGACTGGGACCATAGTTGGCAACTTCAGCAAGGGACTGCAAGGGTTAAATCAGATGCATAAAGGTGTGCTTGCCATACCATTAGTTTCTAAGGTTTATTTCTTTGTTTATTTTGAGATAGTGTTTCACTCTAGCCCTGGCTGACCAAGAACTCACTCTTAAGGCTAAGCTGACTTTGAACTCATGGTGATTCTCTTACCCCAGCTTCTTGAGTGCTGGGATTAAAGGACATGAGCTATCACACTCAGCTCTCATGTTATTAGTTTCTGAAAATGCTAGCTCTATTCATTTTTGTGTCATTCATGAAAGCAATATACAGATTTAATGTAATACCAATAAAAATTCTAGCATCATTCTTCACAGAGAAAAAAAAAAAGGTCTCAAAACTCATATGGAATGGCAGCCGGCCTTGGATATGCAAGCATATCCTCAGCAAAAGAAGCATTTCTGGGGGCATCACCATACCTGATATAAAGCAATATTACAAAGCCATAGTAACAGAAACAGCATGGTACTGGCATGAAACAGGAATATAGACCAAGGTAACAGAATGGAGGATCCAGACTTTAGGTCAAGTAACTATAGTTATTTGGTCTTGAACAAAGGTCCCAATAACATAGACTGGGGAAAAAACAGACATCATTTTCAACAAATGGTGCTGGTCAAACTGGATAACCATATGCAGAAAAATGAGAGTAGACCCACTCATTTCACCATACACAAAAATCAAGTCCATTGGTTGAGTGATTGTTTAAGTTCCTGAACTACTGAGGTTTTGTTCAGGAAATCTTTACCCAGTCCTATATTGTAGAGAGTTCTGCCTATTTTGGACTACTGGAAGAAAAAATAGGAGGAACTCTACAATCTTAAACTTAACTTAAACAATCACTCAACCAATGTGACCTCATGAAGCTAATTTTTTTTGCACAGACAAAAATACCATAAACAGAGCCAATAGATTACCGACAGAATGGGAGAGAATTTTTGCTGGCTATATAACTGACAGAGGCCCAATTTCTAGAATGTACAAAGAACTCAAAAACCTAATCAATAAAAAAAAAATCAAACAACCCACTCACAAAATGGGGCAGAGAACTGAATAGAGAGTTCTCAGAGGAAGAAATAGAAATGGTATGGGCTGGAGAGATGGCTTAGCGGTTAAGCGCTTGCCTGTGAAGCCTAAGGACCCCAGTTCGAGGCTTGGTTCCCCAGGTCCCACATTAGCCAGATGCACAAGGGGGCGCACGTGTCTGGAGTTTGTTTGCAGAGGCTGGAAGCCCTGGCGCGCCCATTCTCTCTCTCTTCCTCTATCTGTCTTTCTCTCTGTGTCTGTCGCTCTCAAATAAATAAGTAATAATAAAAAAAAAAGAAATGGTAAACACACACTAAAAGAAAATGTTCAACATCCCTAACCATTAGGGAAATACAAGTTAAAACAACTATGAGGTTCTACCTTACCTCAGTAAGGATAGCAAACATTTAAAAAATCAAAGGAAAACAAATGTTGACGAGGATGTGGAGAAATAGGAACCCTTACTCACTGTTGGTGGGAATGTAAGATGTTACAACCACTATGGAAATCAATATGGAGACTCCTAAAAAGGTTGTATATAGAATTACCAAAAGACCCAATTATTCCCTTACTGGGCATTTACCTAAAAGCTCCATGCCTCATTTCAGAGAGATTTTCTCAACCATGTTTATAGCTTCTCAATTCATAATAGCTAAGAACTGGAATCAACCCAAGTGCCCATCATTGGATGAATGGATAACCAAGATGTGGCATAAGTGCATGATGGAATTCTACTCAGCAGTTAGAAAGAAATGAAAGAAAGAAACCCAATTAAATTTGTAAATAAAAATGGTTGAACTTGGAACAGATCATTCTAAATGAACTCACACAATCACAGAAAGACAATCATTGCATGATCTCACTCATTTGTGGTTCCTAACCATGATTAGCTCAAGTTGCCGACATTCCTAATAGGGATCTTGAGGCCTGGACAATACGGAGGGTAAGGGTTGGGGTAGGGCACAAAACTGAACCCAAATGGAAATAGTACTATAGAACCCTATATCCTGGAAGATAGAATCAAATGTTAAACCCTCAATATGATCTTCACGGGAGCATCTGGATTGAAGGGCCCTTGAGAGGGTGAAATGAAGTCTAACCTTCAATTTCTCCTATTTTTTTTTTCTATTTTCTTTCTTTTCCCTTGGCCCTTGGCACTGGCTTGTAACTACAAGTGCCAGGATGTGGTTAACACCCACAATGAGCTGCTGATCAGGAAGACCTATAAGGTTTTTTAAAACAAGACAGACTTCTGTTAGAGCACTTTATTACCTACCTGAGGTTAATGGTAAGACCCTACAGCTGAAGACACCATATGCTGTCAGTACGGAACATGGAGGGACCTGGCTGGAATGTGGAAGAGAGCCAGTCCCCAGACAATTAGCCCATCTAGTGCTAAAAGGTGCTACATGAGCTACTGGGGAAAGTGGCCAACATCTGTCCAAGAAATTTCAGGTCTTAGGTACTTAGAAGCAAACAACCTCACATGATGCTCACCCAAGTACAATAGTGCCACACAGCCATGGTGGGTAACCAGATGTTCTTGGATTGGCTAACAGACTCACTCAGTGGAAAGGAAACCATATCTGTAACTGGGAAATAAGTAAGAATCATATCCAGATAAGGATTTTGCTTTCCAATATCAAGCTCCCACTAATCTTGAGCTACAAGAGGGTCAACATCCATTAAATTGTCTCTAAACTAATAGTGGTTATCCCATTTAACTAGTGCTGGCTTCACTCTCCCTTGGAGAATCTGCTTTTCTTTTTCAGATGGGAGCTGGACCCGAGGACAAAAACGACTCAACACACTTTAGCCTTGCCCCAGCTGAAACCTCAGAGGAAACTGAGAAATGAGCAAGTTTCTTGGTGAGCCTGGTATCAGCACAAGGGTGAAGGAGATAGACACTGAGGACACTCAACTCCAACCAAACCAGAGATCCAGAGGCTCCCAAGAGCCCATCACTGAAGTGGACTTAAAATGCACCCAACAGGTCACAGGGAATTTTGCAGAAGAGGGGGTGGAAAGATTGTTAGAGCCACAAATTGGGGCATTATGCACAGAGACATTGCTTTTCCCCCATAACTGACTGCTGCCCCCACAATGTATGACCCGCAATCCCCATGGGGATGACCTGCATTCCCAATGAGGAGGATTCCTTTGGAAAAGCAGCAGGAATGATGGGAAGGATGGTACCAACATATGCTGTTTGCATACTAAGTATGTCCATAACTAACTAAAATATATATATATTAAAGTAATAAAATTTTGAGCATTAAAAAATATTCCACACACTTTAAAGTTGATACCAGACTAAGCTGTGATTGCTGTTACTGGAGATCAGCCCAAACTGACACATTAAAAAAAATTCTAGGGTCAAGAAACTTCCACAGACATTTCTTAAAGTAAATCTCTTGGCACTATGTGTCTTTTCAGAAAAGAATAATTGCACAGGGCAGCCTTTCAGATTGAGGGATCCTAATACTTATACCGACCCCTAGTCAACAATAATCAAACCTTCAGTATGAAGGCAGCTGAAAGCCAGGGCAGTTTCGTGTTGGCTGGATTTGCAGCTTGTATTTAATGTACTGTGGCATTGCAAAGGAGCTAGTCACAGATCCAACACTCATGAATGGTTGCCAGCTAAAAGAGAATAAATAGGCTTTTGGGGGAGAGAGAGAGAGAGAGAGAGAGAGAGAGAGAGAGAGAGAGAGAGAGAGGGAGGGGGAGAGGGAGAAAGAGAGGGAGGGAGGAAGGGGGAGGGAAGGAGGGCGGGAGGGAGGGAGAGGGAGAGAAAGAGAGAGAGAGAGAGAGAGAGAGAGAGAGAGAGAGAGAGAGAGAGAGAGAGAGAAAGTCTCAGTACTCATGGCATTGGTTTCAGCTCATGCTCAAATCATACTTCTGGAGTGCTTCCTTGACCTCAGTAAGAGCAGTGAGGAGTGAGATGAGTTGCAAAATAAGTGCCAATGTAGAAATAAAACCAAATTTAAATGTGGATGTCTGGAGCTGGGGAGCTGGCTTAATAGATAAGATCACTTGCTGTGCAAGCACAAGGGCCTAAACGCCATCCCAGCACCCACATAAAAAGCCAGGCTTTTTCACAAATGCTCACTGGTCAGCCAGGCAGTGAGTGCAGCCAGAATTAAACAAAGACAAAAACAAGCAAACAAACAGAACCTGTGAGCTCCAGGTTCAGTGAGAGACTCTGTCTCAAGGAAATCAGGTGGAAGAATGTGATAGAGGAGGATATTTGACACCTGATCTGGTCTCCACATCAGTGTGCATGGGGTATGTGCATCTGCACACCCATGTACTTACCCCGTGCACACACATACACCACAAAACTGTGCACATGAGCGCTCACGCTCGCACGCACACACACACACACACACACACACACACACACACAAGAGAGAGCAATAGCAAAAGATAGATTTGGATTTTAAAGCAATTAATGAGGGACTGTATTTACTGAAAATGTCTCCCTTCCTTTTTCTCTCTTTCCCCATCTTTCTTTATCCATCTCTTCCTCTATTTCCCTCTTTTCCTTCCTTTTTAAAGGACTGGGGATGTTGCTTAGTTGGTAGAGTGCTTACCTAGTATGCAGAAGGCCCAAAGTTCTTGGTTCAATCCCAGGGTCATATAAGGGTGTTGTTCCTCATACCCGTAATCTCAGCACTTGGATGGTAAAGAGGCAGGAGTATAAGAAACTAAAAGTCATCCTTAGCTACATAGGAAGACTGAGTCCACTCTAGTATACATTGAAAAAAAAAACCATACAAAAACGAAAGAGGTCATCTGAACAGAAAGTGGCAGTGTGAGAACAACTAGAACACTTACTACAAAGTAGTTCACACCAGCATAAATGTTACAACATGGAAAAGGACGTCCAATCCTCTCCTGTTAGCACGTGTAAGAACACTTGTTGCTGCTGCCCCTGTCAGGAATTTGAATCTATGAACAAGGCTTAGAATGCTTCCTAGGCTATACGATTACATTTGTGGAGACATTATTCTAATAGATAAATTTGGAGTCCTGGAATCCTAGAGAATTTAGAAATTGTATTTTGTTTCATAAATGTCTTCATAAGGGCTGGAGAGATGGCTTCATGGTTAAGGCACTTGCCTGTGAAGCCTAAGCACTTAGGTTTGATTCCCCAGAACCCACATCAGCCAAGTGCACATGGCACATGCGTCTGGAGTTCCTCTGCAGTGGCTAGAGGCTCTGGCCTGCCCATTTCCTCTCTCTCTCTCTCTCTCTCTCTCTAGTAAATAAATAATTTTTTAAATGGCTTCATAAAAATTATATGGTGATTTGATATGGAATTCACTAGATTGTGAGGCTCTTTTTCTGTTAGATGGACTCACTCTCTTGTTTCTAATGTTAAATGTTAAGCAACTTACAGTCCTATGTTTTGGGTAATAGACTTCCATTTTGCATTTTCAGGTAACCCATGGAAAATAAAAACTAATTTCAAAGAGGGCCCTCTAACTCACTGAAAACTGCAGATTTTGACTTTTGGACTGTGACCTTGGAGGATGGGCACCTGTCAATGCACATGCGACCCTGATGGGGACAGCATTCTCTGTCTTAGTATCCCAGGGAAAACCACAGAATGAAAAATAGGAAACAGATTTTCACTTAGAGGAGAATGTTTGAAAACAAAGGGGGAAAGCGTAAAGATAGCAATGTTGTTTCCTGTGAGCCAGATCTCTCCAGGACTGTGGGAAACTTGGACTTTGGTCTTGGCCTTCCTTTGCCAAGGTGTTCTATTTTTATGTCATGTCCTAGCGTGTATAATTTCTTACTTTTACCCATCTTTTGGCAAGAATATAGCTTATTTTAAGAGCTGCTAGTTTAGGCTGGGCATGGTTATGCACGCCTGTAATTTCAGCACTTGGAGGGCAGAGGCAGGATGATCATAAGTTCATGGTATCTTGGGCTCTATAGTGAGACCCTGTCTCAACCCAGCTTCTTATTCCCCTTCCCACCAAAATAGTTAATGGTATGTAGGCATAAGCTTAGTTATTTTATTTTTTTTTAGGGGGAGGGGATGAAGGAGAAGAGGATATCATCTATGAAGTTATAAAATTTGATCTTTTTGATCTATTAAGCCCATTCTCCACGAATTAATATCAAGTTATGATGATCCACCTGTTAGCAAGCATTTGCCTTTCCATTTGAATGGCAGACTATTTAGCCAGGTGGCACGGATTTGTGGCACAGGGGAGTATGCAGACTTCTAAAGCCGCACTGGCATTAACTATGGCTCCTGTGTGTAGCACTGCAATGCACACGAGATCTTTGCTAATGTTTATTTATTAATTTTCAGTTAAAATCAGGAAACCACAAAGCCATGTTAGAACCATTTAGTCACATTCAAGGTTTATCTTCAAAGATAATGGCAGTTGAAATTGTCAAGTGCTCAGCAGTTTCCACCTGCAGCTGTCAGGTTGCACCACCGGAATGCACCTGCGCAGCAAACTCCTTCTTCAGAGAGACGTTTTTCCTTGTTTGGAGCAAGCAGTGTTTGGAGCTGTATCATGGACAGTGGTTCTGCCTGGAGGAGACAATGTTAAGTTTACATTTCGTTATGAAGATATATAGGAAATAAGCTTCTGAGGTAAAACAAAGCAAATTGTGTATGTGTTAACTTATATCTGTAGCTATAGTCGGTATGTAATACATATGTGATGATGCAAACCAGAAAGCTTTCTGTTTTTGTATTGAATAATTAACACTGGGAAGTGCTAAGATACGAGCTTCAAGTATTTCTTATGCTCAGAGAATGACCACTGGGTGTGTTTGTCTTCCCTTGCAATGTTCAAGTGGAATCAGAGCTGGTCCGGGTGAATTTAGGTCCTCCTGGGTTTTAAACACTCTTGATCGTTTAGGCCCCCTTCACACCCCTGCTTCTTCCACCTCAACTCATCTGTCTCCCATAGATCTGCATGGAAACACCCCCTCTTCTCCTCTGAAAGGCAGAACTTTTTAATTATGCCTTTTGTTTGCCCCAAAAATACAGTACCTGTGTTGGGTGCCAGTGCCAGAAAGCAAAACATTCTGCACTTTCCTCAGAGCTGAATATGTCTAGTCAATCAAACTCCAAATGACCACTTCAATCCCTCGTAATTATCACTGACTGTATAGTTCACACCTGACATGCAATCATCACAGGCACTATTTCATAATTAGCCCCTGACGAACCTGGACAGGAAGAGCAACCACGGAGAGGGACTGCTGTGCAGGATGGTTGCCAATGCTATAGGCAAGCTGACCCACCCTTCCTTGGTCCAGAGAGAAAGGTTGTTAACTCCTCCTATCCCCTAATAATAAAACATGCATCCACAAGAGCTCAGGTATATTATGTCTGTTTCAGTGCCTAAAGAATAGGCATCTTTGGTTGTTCTTTAGGGAGAGAACATTCCCACATTGTAAAGTTACTCAGAAAATCACAGGAGGTATGACAAGTTTGGAAGTGAGAATAAAAGAATCCAAGGTTGTGAATTCTTGTTGCTTTAGAGTGACAAGTTAATTTTAAATGTGTAGACATCATCTTGGACAAAGAAGGCTGCAAACTTTCACCATAGATAGCACATAGCTCAGAATCAAGTTCTTACCAGCCTTCATGCTCAGGCTAAGATCATTGCATGCAGATCACTTCTGACAAGCAGACTGTGTGGACCAAAGCCATGGGCACAAATGACTAGTTATGCCAGACCCATGTGTTCCAACTTCTGACAGCAATGCTTGGGTCTTTTTGTGAGAACAGACTCCAGAAGAGTAAAGGATCTATGTTCTAACAGGAGCGTCCCATATCGATCCCCACCCTCTTGGGCAGCTCTTTCTTTTCAATATAAATACCATTCTTTGTTTTTCTCTCAGTGTCATGAATCTATCCTCCCATCCCCTCTGTATTTACTATCAATGGGTCCTGTGAAACAAGGATACAAAGATGAAAGGACATAGTCTCCCCTCACGGAGTTCACATAGGGGACACAGATACGTAAACAATGTCAATCTGCAATAGAAAAAAACTCTAAAAAAAGTAAAACAGCCCTGCACCGTGGAAGCACAGAAGAGGTATGATAATGCTTCCTGGGAGGGGAGGGGTTCAGCTTGTTAGAAATGTAGATGTTTGAGGACTAGAGTGATGGGTTAGCGATTAAGGCATTTGCCTGCAAAGCCTAAGGACCCAGGCTCAATTCTCCAGTACCCACATAAACCAGACGCACACGGCAGCACATGCTCACGGAGTTTGTCTGCAGTGGCTAGAGGTCTGGCATGCCCATTCTCTCTCTCTCTTTCTCAAATAAATAAATAAATAAAATATTAAAGACAAATAGATGTTTGAGATGGGGCCTGAAGAAAAAGTAGAAGCGACCAGGCAGAGAAGGAAGATAATCCAGGTACTTGCTGGGAAAAATTTAGATTTTATTGCTCAGGGAACACAAATCCACTTTGAGCAGGAAGTAGATATGATTAGACTATCCAATAACTCTGTAGTTTAGAGGGCATTATGGGGAATCTGAGACCAGCAGACAATGAGAGGATGTAATGGTCTGGAGAGAAAAAGTGGGGGCCTGAAACAAGATAATGATGCTCTGTGTGTATGAGAGGGTAGATGAAAGGCATCTCAAAGGTGGAATTAATAGGTATTGGTGATGGATGAAGATTGAGACTCCATGGATTCTTGCTCAGGTGTCTGTGTAGATGTTGAAATTGTTCATTGGTTCAATGGATACTTATTAAGCACCTGACTTGTGTAACACACAAAGATAATCAAGTAAAATCATTTTTCTTAAGCCCAGAGGCTATCAATTATAATAATGATTTGTGGAGATTTTAAAAAAAAACCCACTGTTCAGATCATCCTTAAACCAATTAAATTATATTCAGGGATTGGGGTGAGGGGCAGGGTTGGGTGCAGACATTACTAGTTTAAAAGTTCCATGAGTGAGCCTACTGTGTAGCCAGGGCGGGATCTACTGCTCTGAGGGACACAACCTAGTCAGTCACTCACAGCCTTGAAACCATGTTAAGAGTGCTAACTGACATCAGGACATGGGGGCTCGAGAAGTGCCTTAGCAGAGATAAGCCTAAGGACCCAGGTTCGATTCCCCTGGACTCACATAAGTCTGATGCACAAGGTGGTTACATGCATCTGGAGTTCATTTGCAGTGGCTGGAGGCCCTAATGTGCCTCTTTTCTCTTTCTCTATTTGCCTCTTTCTCTATTTGCCTCTTTCTCTTTCTTTCAAATAAATTTTTAAAAATATCAGGACATGGTCTCTAGCTGCAGAAGGAGGGTCCATCTGGCCCCACAGTCCAGCCAGTGGGGGATGAAGGCATTCTAGAGAAGACTGGAGAGTGGAGGGTACCCCAAGAGCTGAAGGAAGGAGGGCATTCTACCGTGTGGAGAAGACCTTGCAAAGAATGCTGTGATAGAGACCAGTTGATGGAGATATGAGTGAGGAAAGAGGGGGGAAATACTATAACTGCTTTTGGAGGCACTGGGTCCCTAGACTATGCCAGGTAGAAATGCCAGTATCAGTTGGAAATATGATTCTGGAGCTCACAAGAAGTGAGGTCTAACGAGAGAGCAATTGGGCTGGAGAGATGGCTTAGCGATTAAGCGCTTGCTTGTGAAGTCTAAGGACCCTGGTTCAAGGCTCGATTCTCCAGGACCCACGTTAGCCAGATGCACAAGGGGGCACACGGTGGAGTTCGTTTGCAGTGGCTGAAGGCCCTGGCGTGCCCATTCTCTCTCTGTCTCTATCTGCCTCTTTGTCTGTCACTCTCATCAACGTCAAGCCATCAGGTATGAACGAAGAGCTGAAAGTGTCAAATGCCTTCTTTTTAAAGCTTTACTTTTCATTTTCTGTCGTATTTCCCTGGATTGGAAGCCTTAGTTACTGTTTGGAGAAGTGCATTTAAGAGAGTAAATGAAAGAATGGTGTTGATAAAGAGGGATTACAACCTTTAAATTAATTTATAAGATATTAACATCTGGCTATTTTGTTACCAGAGTATAAATGTCCTGGTGACCAAGAAGCAATTTATATTTACTGTTGAATTCCTAGTTTTGTATCTGGCATGTACCACTTTATGCCCAGTGAATATTAAATGAGTTCCAAAATGTAGATTAACCTGGCTTCTTCTTTGTCCTGTGAAAGATAAATCCACCACTAATTCTGAGGCATTTTAGCCCAGTGAGGATGGAGAATACAAAGTGCTGAATTTATTATAACACAAGTTGGAGCGTGATGGATTCCTTGGGTTGACACAAAAATCAGTTGTGAGGACTTCAAGAAGAGCAGGAACTGGTTAATGGATGAGGAAGAATTTCAGACAAGCCTTTCAGCTCGAAGGAGCTGAGCGAAGCAGAACTGGTTCTGGAGGACCTGGCTTGAGGGAAAGGAAACTGCAGCACATTCAGAGAAGGGTAGGTGGGCTTCACAGAAACTTTGTGGACCACATGTCGGAGAGTTGGGGCAGGGGACATGGGTAGAGGAGGATTTTGCCTTCATGCCCTGAACATGTAATGCGCTTTCAGAACTACAGAGGGCATCAACCTCAGACTCTCTCAGTCCTTTGAAGATAAACATACCTCCCAGAGAGATGACCCGTCCAGTGCCATATAGGTAAAATAAATAAATAAAAATGACATAAAGAAGACGGGATATTGAGCTGGGGAGATGTTCATGATTTAAGACCACTTTCTGCGAGAGCATGAGGTCTGGAGGAGGCCGGAGAGACGTAGTTCAATCCTGAGAGCCCAGAGAAAACCAGTGGGGTGGGGCCCCTTTTATCTCTAACCTCAGTCGGTCCTGCAGGGGGGCAGAGCCTGAGAGTTTCTGGAACTGCTTGGAGCGGCATATAGTGAGTCCTGGAATCAGTAAGGAACTCCAGCTCACATATGCACGAGTGGACGAGCAGTGGAGTGGACCCCAACATCCCACTGAGAACACACCCACACCCACACAAATAAAAATGAATAAAAGGGATGCTGCATAGAAATCCCTTCATGACCACCCCCAAATTACTCCGAACTCTCCCCTCCATATGACCTATGGAGTGCTAGGGAAGAACATTGATCTAGGTATAAAGTGGGTGGGGGGGGTGGATTGCACAGTTATATTTATTTCCTTTGAAATTAAGAGCTGTTTGTGTGCATGGGCTGTCTGTTTCAGCTTAGTGTCTCCTACAGACTCCAACATGTAAGAACCTCCATAAATATTTTTGAATGATTGTGTGTGATTATGTTCCACAAACTCTCATTTTCCTGTTGGAATTTGTGGGTTTTTTTTCTTTTTTAAAAAAGATTATTTATTTATTTATTTATTTATTTGAGAAAGAGGCAGAAATAAAGAGAAAGAAAGAATGGGCATACCAGGACCTTCAGCCACTGCAAACGAACGCCAGACACATGTGCCATGTTGTACATCTGGCTTCTGTGGGTCCTGGGGAGTTGAGCCTGAGTCCTCTGGCCTTGCAGGCAAGTGCCTTAACCTTTAAGGCATCTCTCTAGGCCCAGAGTCCATTTCTAATGTAATAAACTTAAACAGATAGGCACCACAAGATTCAATTCTAAGAATCAAACCTGCGGAAAAGCTTGGCCAAGGTACTTTGCGCTGCTTGCATCAGCATAACCTACCACTAGGTATGGGTGTGAATGCTGAGGCATCAGCGAGCCACGTTCAGTGTTTATGACAATCATCCTGTAAATCACAGTGGAGATAAGCTTATCCAAGTCTCCGACCTGAAAACTTTTGCTGCCGGGCATGGCGGCACACGCCTTTAATCCCAGCACTTGGGAGGCAGAGGTAGGAGGCTTGCCATGAGTTTGAGGCCACCCTGAGAGTACATACTAAATTCCAGGTCAGCCTGGGCTAGAGTGAAACCCTACCTCAAGAAACCAAAAAAAGAAAAAAAAAAAAAAAGCTTTTGCTTATTATTTGCTTTTGTTATTATGATTAGCATATTTTCAAAGCTAAATTTGCTTTTTAAAACTTAAGTAAAATTTTATTTATTTATTTAGTTGAGAGATAGGGAGAGAGGTAGATAGAGAGTGGGGGGGAGAGAATGGGCTCACCAGGGCCCCTAGCCTCTGCAAACAAATTTCAGATGTACGTACCACCATGTGCATCTGAGTTATATGGGTACTGGGGAATCAAACCTGGGTCCTTATGCTTTGCAGGCAAGTGCCTTACCTCTAAGCCATCTCTCCAGCCCAGAAGTTTTCATTAGTAAACACAAAACTACATTATCACTATGTATGATTTTTGGTAGATGGCACCTTAAGTGTTATAACTTCCTCCTTTTCTCTTTTCTTTCTTTCCTTTTTTCTTTTGGTTTTGTGAGGTAGGCTCTCACTCTAGGCCAGGCTGACCTGGAATTCACTATGTAGTCTCAGGGTGGCCTCCAATTCTTGGTAATCCTTTTACCTCTGCCTCCTGAGTGCTGGGATTAAAGGTGTGCCCCACTATGTCCACCTGTTGTTAACTTTTTGAAAGTCATACATTTTAATTTTTGTTTCCTTTTATATTTCTATTATATCTGTGACAAAACTGAGGCAAATAACTTATGCATTTTGAATTTAACTTGAAGTGAGGTGGTTTGGTTCCAGAGACCACTACACACACTGCCTCAGTGTCTATTTAAATAAGCTAAACATTTACATAATATGAGCACTTTCATTATGTTAAACTTTATTCATTTGTAAGCAAGAAGATATAACCTATGACTATTTTAAGCATATCCATTAAACATAGTATTACCAGAAGTAGATTTTTTTTTCTGTTTAATATGATGGCTGAAAAATCGACTTTATGCCACACTGTATGGCTCTGCGTATTAACACTAAAGACAATGACAAGTTTTGTGCATGCAGCTCAAGGTCTTTTGAGTTAGAGGATTTTCGTGCTTGGCTAGGGCTGCATGGGGAGGTGGAGACAGAGTACTCTGGAAAGGCCTGCTGTGAGGTTCCTTGTCTCAGCCCCTTCCAGGCTTCCATGTGATCAATGACAATTTGGAAGTGAGATCTCACTGTGGGGGGTAGGTCATTGTGTCCTGCTGTGGAAGGGGTATCTTGTCCTCAAGCCTCGACCTCATGGAAAGCGCTGTGAATGTTCTGCATTCCTTTGTCTCTGGGACATGTGCTCTGCGTCATGGCACATGGCAGTCCAGAACTTGTGTTTCTGCTAATGCTATTCTAGGGAACAAATTTATGTGCAAGTATTTTTTTATTGGATTCTCCTGAGAGTCGTCTGATAACTTGAAGTGCCAGCATTTCTGTGGTTATAAAACAAGTGTCAGAATGTTTGCCAGTTTCTTTGCTTAATATTATTTCTACTCCCATCTCCTGTCCATAGTTCTCCCTTAGTTCAATCACAGCATCCAAAGCCCCAAATCAAACATTTATTAGTAAATATAAAGGGTTGATTAGAAAAACATCCTGAAAATGACTCTGAAATCTGACCAACATCATTTAAGCACCGTGGTTGGCAGATGATTCAGTTCTTTCTCAGAAGAAAGGCTGCACATCTAACTTTACACAGGCAAAGCAATTGAGATCTGGGAAAACCTACTGGTTTACCCAAGGCAATTTGGTGATACAGCTATTGGATTTTGAAAAATATCTTTTCCTTCTTTGCTCTCAATGGGGAAAATACACAAACTTTTCACCTGCAATTCTTTTCCTGTCTTAAAATTCACAGTTGCTTCTAGTTCCTTCCTTCCTGCCATCTGTCCCTGCATTTACCTTTAAATCTTTGTTCCTTAGGCAATCATCTTACTGCCTTTAGAGGTCATTATGTTAGACCTGCTGTTTTGCTGTTTCCTTTAGTAAGTGACAAAAAAAGACCCACATGGGGTCTTCCCTTGGGGTGGGGGTCTGAGGCATTTCGCGAAACCTTTAAAATTGGTTAAATTGGTGACCAATAAGATCACCATCTCTGTCCATGGCCCTTGGAGTGTTTCTTCATTTATGAAGATAACCTTCCAGCTCTTCTGCATTTCATCCGTGGCAAGAGTAGACACTGTTAAGGAGAACTGTGGCTCTCTGCCTTCAGACTTAGGATAAGCAAACCCGCCCTAAACCTTCCTCTTGAGCTTCCCGGTGGACCTTTTCTCTTCTGGAGAATCTCAGCTGTGTTCTGTCGTGGGATTACCTCATTTTTGTCCCACATTTGGTGACAGGCCAGTCTGAATGTTCCCATAGCTGTTCTACTAAGTCCACTGAGCATATTTCATTGGTGACTCAGTGTTCACTTCCTACCCACTGGCCCCAAACAGCACAGCTCTCCATTTGGGACTGAAAGTTCCCTGTGGGGTTTTAACTCACTGTGGACCAAGGTAATTCCTGTTCAGTGGGAAATTCTCCTTCCACGGAGGTGGAGTCGAGAGCAGATCTCAGTCAGGTTCTGTTCACTGACTTTAACCATGGTGCATTTGTCGGGAAGTTTCTGAAGGTGTCTTGCAGAGATGTTGAATTCCTCCCCTGGTACCTGGAGTGACTTTACATCTGAGAACTGTCATGAAGGGATTATTGGGGCTCCTCAGAGCCAGGTCTTTATTGGGTTTACTGCCCAGATCCAGGCTTTTGGTATTTTCTCTGCCTCGAACTTCCTCATACTTTTCTTTTCTCTAGTCTGTGTGGCATGGTCAGGGCTATGCCTATGGCTAATCAGCATAGGTTCTGCACTTCTTACCTGGTCCCTCACGGTCCCTCATCCATAGGAACTGCTTCATAGCTTGGTCTGTGACATGGAGGCAGTGTACGAAGAGACCATTCCCGAAGTTCCTGGGGACACCCAGACATGCCTCTGGGGGTTGGAGCTTTGGGAGGAGGGATAACAGCTGCAGGCATGTTGTGTCTACTGGAAGGCTAAATCTGGAACCAACTCCAGAGATGCAGTGCTGAGAAAGGGAGGATAGAAATGGGCCACTGAGTCCCAAATCCAGCTGTGTAAACTCTTTTCTCTGATATACGTACATACATACATACATACATACATACATACATACATACATACATATATACATGTGTATGTGTTTTCTTGCTAGAAATGGTTTAAGTAATGCCATCATTATTCAGCCGTGACCATTCACACCAGAATCCTCTCTGAGATGCTCATTTCCAATCAAGAAAGAACATAATTTTTGGTTTCTGTTCTTTTGGAACAGGAAAAAAAAAAGATGAACTTATTTTAAGGATTACAATCCATAGATTAAGAAATTATTTAGAATGAAAAATAGAATTAATAAATGTAAGGGAAGAGAGAGGTGAGCAAATATGGGGAAACACTTCTAGATATAATGGCACTCACTTAAAGTCATAACAAAAAGTTGTCTTTTAAATTTTTTATTTTATTTATTTATTTGCAAGGAAACAGAGAATGGGGGAGAGAATGGCCTCTAGCCACTACAAACTCCAGATGCATGCACCACTTTGTACATCTGGCTTCATGTGGGTACAGAGGAACTGAACCTGGGTCATTAGGCATTGCAGAAGAGTTCCTTGACTGCTGAGCCATCTCTCCAGCCCCTAGATTTTACATTCTGGTGTCACAAAATTACTCGTATCCACAGGCTATCCATAGTTACCTTCCTAATTCATTTAACATGTTCTATGCCATCTACTAAATATTTTGGTATTAAATACAATTTAGTGCATTAAATAGATTTTGTTTGGAAATGTGGAGTTCTTTGACCTTGGGCAAGTTCTCAGCACTTTAGTGGTGCTATTATAATGGTAATGTGTATTAACTCTTTACCTTGGGACATTGAATAAAATAGGCATTTAGAAGTAGACCACAAATTCTATGTTATTATTACTTTACTTTGGTAACCCTCTAGAAATTTGAATCTCTGCCCAGTACAGGTGTTCTTCTTTGTAATTGCCCCTGTTAGGGAGCCATTTCTGTCCTCAGCCTTCTTCCATATAATTGGTCTTTTCTGATGATATTCCTTCTGGATTTCTTTTTTTCCCCCTTTTTAACAAAAAAGGTTATGATTTTAAACAGATACCCCCACCCTGGACTCATGTGTTTTGAATACTTGGTTCTCAGCTGATGGCAATTTTGGAGGTGGAGCCTTGCTGGAGGAGGTGTGCTGTTGGAGGGTGAGCTCAGGGAGGTTACAGCCAGCTCCTCCTTGCCAGAGTTCGGCTCATTCTCCTGCTGCTGTTTTCCACCTGCTGTGGCAGAGGTGATGTCCAGCTTCTGCTCATGCCATGCTTTCCCCGCCATCATGAAGCTTCCCCTTGATACTGTAAGCCAGAATAAATCCTTTCCTCCCACCAGCTGCTTTTGGTCAAGTGCTTTGTCCCAGCAATGAGAAGGCCATAACAACAAAGGCAGAACAAAATATAATTGCTTCACGCCGAGCTCAGTGATGAAACAACATTAGCAAGTGTTGGCTTATGACTGTACTGTAAACAATTATTCCTTTTGAACAATACTGAAAGTCTTAAATCACACAGCAATCGTTGATATCATTTATTACAGACTACCCAAATGATAGCAATCATAAGCACATCTGGGCTCTCAACTTTCCCAAGTAATCTTAGCGCTGTTTCTCTGAGTCTTAACTTTGTCTCAGCATCCCTCCCAGCCCCAAGCACCCAGCATGCATCAGTGATGGAATGTTGGCTCTTTAGCAAAAACTTTTATTTCCTCCCTTATCTCTGAGTTGTTACATTTTGTTGTTGAAATTGAATACATATTTTGAAGTGTTTTCTAATTCTCTACATTGAATTTGGAGAGGGATTTGTGTATTCGTGTGTGTGTGTGTGTGTGTGTGTATGTGTGTGTGTGAGAGAGAGAGAGAGAGATCTACTGATGTGGTGTCCTGTGCTTTTGTACCTGGTTTCATGACTCAGTTTCCTTTTTAGTGGAAAGGAACTACTTTTCAGAAATTACTTTTATCTTAGACTAGTAGGTGGGAAAGATACATAAAGAACTATACAAAATGAGAGGACACAAAAACATAAACAACAGACCCAGAGGGAAATCATATGGAATCTTAATCCAAAATCCTAGACTCATGGAAGTTTCTGGCACCTGGGCTCAGGGATGGCTGTAGATGTAACAACAGTTTTTGCCTTTGAGAATCCCCTGTCCTACTTTGGAGGCATTCAGGTACCAGTCTGCAATTGCCAGGCACTGTGGCAAGGTCTAGAATATAGAAGAGGAGAGTGAATTGTATGTAGGACCAAGTTCTGAAATACCCACTGGCGTTAAGAAAGGTGGCTCTTGCTTGACACTGCCTCATATTGCCTGCCTCATAATATAAAAATGGGGTGTTAGTGAGTTGTTACTTGACGTGCCTTGTGAGAAGTCCTGGTGTTTCTGACAATTCCGAGGAACCAAGTGTGGTGACGAATAATTTAAAAATACAAGCTCTGGAATCAGGTAGTCCTGGCTTGAAATCTTGACCTTCTGGTGACCAGCTGTATGACTTTGGGAATATTAATATCCATTCTGAGTCTCAATTTCCATCTTATACATGTGTGCGTGGTGTTAATACCTGTACTTGTTCATGCAAGGGGTGCATGTACACATGAGTTCACATGTGTGTGGAGGTCACAGGTGTCTTTTTCAGTTGTGCTCTCCCCAGTCTTTGAGGCAGGGTCCTTCAGTACCCAGAGATCACTGATTTGGCTAAACTTACTAGCCAGTAAGCCCTAGGGAGCCACCTGTCTCCACCTCCTCACTGCAGGGATTACACGCATGTAACACCACACCAGACATTTTATGTGGTTCCTGGGAGTAGGATCTGAACTCTGGTCCTCATGATTTTGTGGGAAGCACTTTACCCTCTGGTCAATCTCCCCAGCTCTCCATTTCTTGACCTACTGGGTTGTTGAGATTTAAAACACAGAACATCATGGAAGTACCTGGAGCACATTAGGAAATCAGTAAATTAAGTTTTATTATTTTAATTAAAATATTTTATTTATTTTCTTGAGAGAGAAAGAAAGAGGCAGAGAGAGAGAGAATGTCAGGGTCTCTAGCTACTGCAAACACACTCCAGATGCCACCTTGTGCATCTGATTTATGTGAGTACTGGGGAATCAAACTTGGGTGCTTAGGTGATGTAAGAAAGTGCCTTAACCACTGAGCAATCTCTCCAGCCCACATTTTATCATTTTGATTGTTGTTATTCTCAGTCCAACATTTGCATTGTTTTTTCTTCTAAATTGGAAGTTTGTTAATTAAAATCACAAGGAAAAAACTGAGCTGATCTTGGGACAAGGAAACAAGGCTATGGAGTTTGGTGGTGGTTTGGTGCATTCTTGTGGAGTGTGTACTTGGGGTGGGGAGGAAGAGGCTGAGAGATCAAGATGCTGACTGAAGGGGATCAACCAGGGTGGAGAACAGCTGAGGTCCAGAGGAGGATGGCTTGAGCATGGGGCCAGGGCATGAAGTCAGCCAACATGGTGAAGGTCTGGCTCCTAAGTGTTCTCCAGAGGGTCAGAGAAAATGATCTTGGAGTTTGGGAACAGTTTTGTTGATGTGTTGACAGCTAAGGTTATAGTGGCATTTCCTCTAGAAAGTCCCAAGTGTGTAGAAAATGAACTCCTACCAAATATTTTAGTTTCAGTTTAACCTATTCCTACATAACAGAAGTGTTGGGTTTTGGGGGAGGGGGCAAGGGTTATTGCTAAATCTGTTTATTTCTATTTTTGGCTACATGATACACAGAATCCATTACATTCTGAAGCAGGGAGATCTGACAGGTCAGAAGAAATGATGCAGCAGGGAGCAGATGACCCCAGCAATGGCTTTGTATTTGCCTAATGAACAAGGAGCAGATGTTTGGCTGATGTGGAGAGTAAACATAGCAGAGAGAGAGAGACAGCTGTAATAAAATCAGTGTTCCTAGTTTTGGCTTCACTGAATAGTGATCGAAACCTAGAGCTGGGTAAGTGTTTTGCACTTAACCCTACAGAAACCTATATAAAGCTAACTCTAACCAACTGTTGCATAGTCTCTACTAATGAATAGTTTTTCTATTATTGAATTTTGTTTGGCAGCTCAGAACATAGAGGTTGTATATGTGGCAGGTTATAAGCTAACACTTTCTTCTGCAGGGCTTCATAGAGGGGAATGCCATTTTCAGGCCAACTCATGGGATGTAAGGCCGATGTTCCTGGAAGAGGTATGGCTGTGAAATGTGGAGTGTCCTTTATGAAGGGAGTAGCAAGATCCCAGCAACCCTTTTGCTGCTGGGGACTGGTATGTAAGGATTAGAGGAAGAGGTATATACTATTGGGAAACTGGCATGGTTTAAGTCATAGACATTTGTATCATCTATGAAAGATGTCTTTGAAAGTCTGTCTTGCTAAAAGCAAGTATTTTTCATTACATCGTCAATAGTTTGGAGGAGAGGAGCATACATATTTCAGGTCTAAGTGTGGGCAGAGTAATTGTATGCAAGCAGTTGTAAGGGACTGTAGACAGTGTTCACATCACAAGTTCAGGTGCTGATAGCCACTGGAGTCCAGGAGCACAGTTGCGAGTCAAGACCTAGAGCAGGGGCCTAAGGGTGCAGAGAGGTATGCCTGTTACTCCCCTCACTCCTCCTCAGCTCTGGCACAGCCTGGCATTTGTGTCTAGGTGAGTCAGAACCGTAATCAATGGCAGTAAGAGCCAGTACTCAGTGTTAGAGTTGGATGCAGAGCTGAAGGGGTGAAGACCTCTGTAAGGGGGACCACGCTGGTGTCAGGGAACGCTGACTGCTGGCTGGGACTCTACACATGCTGTTCTTATAGGAAGAAATGCCTTCCTGCCACATCTTCTCTCCAGACTCTATCCCCTCCAAGCGAGAGGCAAGCCACAAATATGGATTCCTTAAGACTCACAACACATACCCCTCCTTTAAGGTAATTCATAGACCATGTCATCAGTTCACTTCAGTTGTGAAAAATATTAAAGAAATCCATTTTTTTTTTCTGGTTTAATATTAATACCTAGCTTTTTATATCACATGAATATTTTATTTGTGTATCTGATATGAATATGTATGTAGGCACACACATATGCATATAAATTTGTGATCTTAATCCTGATAGTAACTTTGTAAACTGCACATGTACTGTACTAAAAAGGAGACTGGGGCTCAGAGAAATTGACTGAAATGTTGATGCTTGTGTCATGTATGGCAGAGGAGAAACACGGGATTCTGACTGTGTGTGTCCAAGGTAATCCTCTTTGCTCCCCCACATTTTCCCTTCAGTGTGAAGCCCACTGACTTCCCTAAGTACACTGGAAGCAGTGCTTTGCTGAGATATTTATCCATCTGGTACAAGCCATCTCAGTATGGCAGTGTGACTACCACAACATGCAAAAAAAAACAAATGCATGGGCTTCCATCATGGCGTCAGATTTTGCTATGCTCATTTTCATTTTTACTGGACATGGCTTGGGTTTTTGTTGGCTGACCTTCTACAGTAGGATTTAGTCAACTGTTCAGAAGCTTAAGTGTAAATGTGGCAGAAAGACTGGAGGTTACTATATAGCCAAACTGACCTGTGACTAAGTCCTGGCTCTAGCACTCAAATATGTTTTACAAGTTACCCTACTTTTTATTATGTTTGTGTGTATGCATATGACATGTGTGTGGACTTCCGTGGGTGAGTGTGGTTGCGTGCATGCTACAGTGTATGTGTGGAAGTCAGAGGACAGCCCTTAGTGTGTCCTTGTCTTTCATCTTGTTTGAGATAGGTTCTTTGTCATCCACTGATTCCTGTGAGCTTCCAGGATTATTTTTTTATTTAACTTCCATCTCTACAGGAGGGATGGATTAAAGGCACTCATTACTGCTTCTGGCTTTGCGTGGGCTCTGGAGATTTTAAACTCAGGGCTTCACACTTGTGCCATAAATGTCATGCCACTGAGCCACCTCCCTGGCCCCAGCCCCAGTTAGTTCACTTTACTTCCTTGTGAACGTAATATTCTAGCCTGGGAAGGGACAGTGACTGTCTTTCAAGGCTGTGATCAGGCACCTGGTATGTCGGTGTGGAGGGGAGGGAGAGAGGGCATGGCAGGTAGCTCATTGGTACTATTCTTGCTGTTGCCAGAAGCACAAGTCATCCCACAACTGGAGGGCAATGTCCTGCAGAGCCATTGATTAAAGTCCACTGGTCCATGACTGCTTTTCAGAGATCAGAGTATGGAGGTTCCAAAGGGGTTTTCTGTCTCCCTTTCCATCTCTTTAATAATGGGTTTACTGAGGAGATGAGCTAGCTATGAGGCTCCAGGGGAGCTTTGATAGTTCACTTGCTACTCCCAGACTCCCCGTGATTTCCTCTAAAACTGTGTTATCTCAAATACACACTTCAGTTGTATGGGAATGGATACCACCTGCGGCTGTCATGGGAGAAATTTTAGCAGCAGTGACTTCTTTGTACCACAGACCAGTGCCACTTCTTGAACTTGCCTTAGGGAACGAGGGGCTGACTGGTACACTGTGGCTTGCAGGAAGCAGAGAATACCTTAGTCTGTGGTGGAATGCAGAGCCGGAGAGCTCAGAGATGTCGCCTTGTGGTGGGCACCCTGCCAACTCCACCACTTCCCATCTGGTTTGACCTTGTTTCTTCCTGGCTCCTGCACTTCCAAGTCCTCTTGGGATAGTCAGATGGTCTTTCATGACTTCTGAGTCAAGAAGGAGCTTTGACTCAGAGGGGGTTCAACAACTCCTTCAGTCCTTTGTTGAGAGGGGCCTTCCAATCGTGTGTGGAACTTTGCTTTATTAAATCTGATGAGTTCTATATTTTTGCCACATGTCACAGATCACCCACGTTGACTGAATCTTGCCAGAGCTGAGCTGCTGTTACCCTGAAATGAAGCCAGATTTTTTAAGTGGGTGGGGGTAATTCCAGTTTGGTGCAATAAATTATATGGTTCTGCATGATTTGTTTTGCTCTGGGCTGGGAGAACTCATGACGGAATATATCTTGCAATGTGTTTGCATAGGGCAGGGAGCCAGCAGGAGCTATGGGGCTGTTCGGGAAGGAATTAAAGGTTTGTATAGTGAATGGGCTGAAGGGAAGTACAGTAGTCTATGGCTTTTCCTTTCCTTTCACTTCCCCAGCTCAGCCCATTTCTCCTATTTGTCATATGCTTAAAACCTGGGGCTGGCTTTTGAAATTCCAGGAAGAAATTTGGGATCTAACATCTTCCAGAAAGGGTAATAGAAGCCCTCCTGTTTATTTCTCTGTCACAGAAGGAAATTCTGGAGACTTAGAATTCCAAGAAATGCTCCTCTTAGAAGTTGACTTTTCTGTTTTGAGGCTGCTAGCTTTGCAGGAGGATTCTGGATGCTACAAGATTGCTAGTAGTTCATGCCCCCGCTTGTAAAATGTGCCTGGTTTTCTGAGAAAAATGAGGCTGGTACCACATATACAAGTAAATAAGATTTAAACTTTATCTTTTTCTTAACTAGAAGGGGATTTGAATCATCTGGACTTTAGGTATGAAAGCTAGTGCATAAAGCATATTCAAACAGAGCCCAGGGAAAGCTGAAGTTGCAGATGGTGTTCAAATATTTACATTGCCTCAAATTCCTAATCTCTATGAGACTTTCATTTTTAATCAGTAAAAAAAATGGCAATACAATGTACCTCACAGGAATCTCTTCAAGATTAGGTACAAAGGGCTGGAGAGATGGATTAGTGGTTAAGCGCTTGCCTGTGAAGCCTAAGGACCCTGGTTCGAGGCTTGATTCCCCAGGACCCACGTTACCCAGATGCACAAGGGGCCGCTCGTCTTTAGTTTGTTTGCAGTGGCTGGAAGCCCTGGTGTGCCCATTCTCTCTCTCTCTCTCTCTCTCTCTCTCTCTCTCTCTCTCTCTCTGTCTCTCTGCCTCTTTCTCTCTCTGTCTGTAGCTCTCAAATAAATAAATAAAATAAACAAAAAAATTTTAAAAAAGAAAGATTAGGTACCAAAATGTGGATGAATTTTTCTGTGACAATAAGAAAGTTCAATATAGGGCTGGAGAGATGACTTAGTGATTAAGTGCTTGCCTGTGAAGCCTAAAAACCCCAGTATGAGGCTCAACTCCCCAGGACCCACATTAGCCAGATGCACAAGGGGGCGCACGTGTCTGGAGTTCGTTTGCAGTGGTGGCTAGAGGCCCTGGAGTGCCCATTCATATTCTCTCTCTCTCTCTCTGTCTGTCTGTCACTCACAAATAAATAAATAAAAATGATTAAAAAAAAGAAAGTTCAATATATGTATTTTTTAAAACATAAAGCAAATTTGAAGGCATGAACTCAGACTGACTACTGTCAACAAAGGAGCTAGGTCCCTTTGTCTTCTGGGACTTCTCTTTGAAGGCAGGGCTAAGCAGTCATTACTCAGCACCGTGGTGTCCCTCCTCACAGCTGGGCTAGAGGAGCCTGCAGGCCCAAGAAGGACTTCTGGTGAGAAGCCTGGAATCACATTTGGAAAACATTCTGAGTTTATAAATGTGTCCTTCATTTATTTCCAAAACAAATAGATTTAAATAATCTCAAGTGTTCTTATTCAGGCTCACTATGCATAGAATTTTAGATTTGGAACCTTACAAATTGAATTTTTCTTTTTTTCTTTTTTTTCCCAATGAGCTCTACAAGGAATCATTAAAAAAAATTCTTAAGTGCAACAAATACTTTTTCTGTCCATAAGATTCTATAATGCATACTTTAAAAAATTTTGCTTCAAAGAAAATCATCCTACTGGGAAATACCAGATGGCCAGAGGGTGATCATTTTTATCATATCATATGGGACTGAAGCAAACTGGAGATGTGTCTCCAGAATGACAGAAGGAAATCTTGGACTTTATTCTCCACTATTATGTGATTTGTTGAAAGCTAATACTTTAATAAGCCTCATCAGTATATAAATAAAGGTGAATCTTGACTCTCTTCCCTTATCTGGTATGTTTTTTTCTTTAAGGATAAGTTCTCAACAGGTTGGTTGGCATCTCTTTTCATTATTGAAGAACTTACCTTAGGTTAAACATGTTCTCAATGTGTTTGGTTCATAAAATTGTAGGGGAAAAAAATCTTAAGAAAAACTTGAAGAAGCTACTGGATTTCAATTTAAAAAGCCTTTGGAATCTGTTGGTAATCACATATGGAGCTGAGGTTCCCTATTTGATACAGCCCCTTGGGTTTACTCTCCATTTTCTCCCTTGGGCTTCCCAGCTATGACCTTTCTCCTTAACTTACACAAAGATATCAGCAAGCCTTCTACTGGTTCATGTCCTCTTACTGGGCTTGGACTTTTGCCATTTAAAGATCAACTATCCCAACATTCATTATTACAGGACATTAACTAACAACAGTGTTGATAGACTGTTCTCAGTGACATCTTCTTGCACCCTGACTATGCAAATGTTCACTTTTCTCATAGAATATTTTGTCTCTGTTAGACCTGACAAAATGTAAACATTATTAAAAGTACTTATTCATCTTAAATATCTTGAGTAATAGTCTTAACCATCTGGAAATTGCTAAATCATTCTATGAGCACTTTATTATTAAGTATACATTTCTACTTCAATTCCCCAACACTGTACTATTTTTTAAATTATTCTTTCTTAATATATTTTTTAAGTTTTTTCTTTAATTTATTTATTTGAGATCAACAGACAGAGAAATAGGCAGGTAGAGAGAGAGAAAGAATAGGTGTGCCAGGGCCTCCAGCCACTGCAAATGAACCCCAGATGCATGCACCCCCTTGTGCATCTGACTAACATGGGTCCTGGGGAATTGAGCCTTGACCTGGGGTCCTTAGGCTTCATAGGCAAGCACTTAACTGCTAAGCCATCTATCCAGCCCCCTCCCTTTTTTTTTTTTAAAATATTCTTTTTAATTTTTAAAAAAATTTTTTTTCTTTATTTACACTGTACTATTAATAGAACAAACATTTATTATTTTTGATTTTTGCAGAGAGTGAATTAGTATAAAAATTTGTTTTAAGAGGAAGAAATTTGGGTGAGCTTTAAAGATAATTTGAAGACCCTTATAGTCATCAAAAAGAACTATAGGCTAGGAACCAACCAACCAAACAAGTGAAAAACACACACCAGGAGCTGGAATTACTTAAAAAGTTTTTTTTGTATTAGAAATGTTTTGTAGCTCACTGCTTGTTTTAATAGCCACAGGATTTACATTGTTTAATTCCTTGGACACTTAACATTTTTCCTTTACACTCTTTTACATTTTGCATTGTTAGAACTCCTTGTGCTAGAGGACATTATATATTCCACTGGGCAGGACTTGAAAGGGGTAAAAAGAGGCATGGGACTTCAGCTGTGACCACATCCCTGCTCTCTTTAAAGTGGATCAGCATTAAAAGTATGAGGGCTATGCCTCAGAGAAGTTGGCACCTTTGACATAATTTAGATGTAAATATAACTATATTGTAATTACATTTTTGTTTCTTTAGGTGATTTGGAGAATTGAATAATTTCTTTCTTCCATCCATCAAAGAATTTCCTTTCTAATTCTAGTTTTCTCTTTTGTATTCTGTATACACACTATGAGCACAATACCAGTTTAAAACAAGGGGTAAGCAAAAATCACAGAAAGTGTTCTTTTTTTTCTCCTCATCTGTTCACAGTTTTGTCAACAATGTTTAGCCAACAATGACACATCTGTATTCATTCTTGCTCTTTTCTTTTTTGCCTGAGTCTTCAAAAACTGACCTCCATGAACTTCCAGCTTCTGCCTTCTTGCTTTCCTTAGGTTCAGACAAAGGCAGGCAGAAGCAAGTGAGTGGAGAGGCTCAACTGTGTCTTCCCCTGAGATTTCTCTGCTTGGCGGTGTCTGGGTAGCAGCTGTACAGTCCCAAGCCTTTGGCAGTGACTCTGGTTGGAGAGCCCTCCTCCCAGGTAACACTGTGATCTCCACCTGCTGCGCAGCTCTAGAGGTGGGTGAATGATTTCTCTTCTTATGTGCCCCTGAACAGTGACCACATTTCTGTGAAAAGTCTAAGACTGTTGGTCATGCCTTCTGCTAGGACTCTTGACATAGGAGCCTTTCTAGGTGAAGGAAATAGTAGGCAAGGGGGTTAAGAACAAGAATCGGCTTGAACAAGCCCAGAGCATGTGAGGGTCAGCTGAGAGGAAGCACTTATTGGATAAGGTTGGGGGAAATGGTAGAGACTAAGTGGAAAGCAACACCAGAAACCACAGCAAAAGTAGAAATTGTCTTATCAGATTAAAAAACAACAACAACAAAACTTTTGCACAGCAAAGAAAAGAATCAACACAGTGAAGAGACATGTACAGAATTGGTGAAAATATTTGCTAACTATACATCTGATAGAGGATTAGTGTCTAGATGGAAAAGGTACTCTAAAATTGATTAAAAAATGTAAGTAACTTGATTTATATATAGGCCATAGAATTAAGTAGACATTTCTCAAAAGAAGACAAAGTATGAAAAACAAGGTGTGAAGTTTTTCAGCATCACTAACTGTCAGAGAAATGAAGATCAAAATAATGAGACGTCACCTTCCCCAGTAGGAATTGCTATGAGGAAAAATTGACTAATCGTGGCAAGCCCTGGCAAGTAGGAAATGAAAACTTTGAATACTGTTGGCAGGAATGTAAATTAGTTCAACCATTATGAAGAGAAGTATGGAGGTTCTCAAAAAAATTAGAACTGCTCTGTGATCCACCAATCCCATTGCTGAGTCTGTATCTACAGGAAATGAAATCAACGTGTCAAGAGACATCTGCACAGTTGAGTACAGCATTATTCTCAATAACCAAGAAATGGAAACAATCTAAGTGCCCATCAGCTGATGACTAGATAAAGGAAATATGGTACAGGCAGATAATGGAGTACCGTTCAGCCAAAAGACAAATTGTAATAGCATGAAAGAAGTGGAGGCCATCCTGTTGAATGAAATAAGCCAGGAGGACAAATACCGTATGATCTCACTCATTTGGCATCTTTAAAACTTGATCTCACAGAAGTTAAGAGTAGCATGGTAGAAGAGATGGGGAGAACAGGTAAAGGGCAGGAGGGGTAAAGATTAGTCAGTGGGCACTAAATTGGAGTTAGAATTAAGAAGTATTGTGAGCCGGGCGTGGTGGCGTACGCCTTTAATCCCAGCACTCAGGAGGCAGAGGTAGGAGAATCACCAAGAGTTCGAGGCCACCCTGAGACTATATAGTGAATTCCAGGTCAGCCTGAGCCAGAGTGAGACCCTACCTCAAAAAACCAAAAAAAAAAAAAAAAAAGAAGAAGTATGGGTGTGCTACTGCCGAGTAGATGCATATATGTGTATGTATGTATGTATGTATGTATGCAAGTATATATATTCAACAATGTACCACCCATTTAAAAGTTGAAAGAAAGAATTTTGAACGTTCATGATAAATATTTACATTCACCCTGATTAAACAGTATGCAATATATACATGTTGAAACATGAATGATACTCCATTAATCTTATCATTTTTATCTCTAAATACATCTATTAAACTCCATTTAATTTAAATCATTCTTTTTTGTTAGTGTTTTTAAGTTTGCATAAAAACCAATGGGTTTCACTATAGCATTTTCATCCATACTTTGTTTTTGTTGATCCTCCTCCACTTCCCTTCCCTGTCTTCTTTTCTCTTCCTGCTAGCCTACTTCCTCTCCTAAAGACTTCCTTCTGCCCTTTCATGCCACATGTATCTTATTACTCTCTTTTCCTTTTTCTCTTACCAAACCCTTAATATCTCTTTCTCCCCTCATGATACTCTTTCAAGTTTCATGATTTACCCATACCCACATGCATGCACATGTGCATGCACACACACACATATGTGTACACCTAGTATATATTATATGTATATACATATATAATGATATAAATTAAAATCAAGAATTCACATTTAAGAAAATCCATTCTATATTTGTCTTTCTGAGTGTGGGTGACTTTGCTTAACATTAATAGTTTGCAGTTTCTAGTTTCATCCATTTTCCTGCAGATGTCATGATTTCATTTTTCTTTATGGCTGAATCAAGTTCCTCTGTGTATATTTACCATATCTGATTTAACCATAGTTCTGTTGATGGCCATTTAGGCTGGCTTCATTTCAAAGCTATTGTAAATATTGCTGTAATAAAAGTTATGTGCAGGTATCTCTGTCATATGTTGACTTTGAATACTTTGGTTATACATCCAGGAGTGGTAAGGCTGGGCCACATGATAGTTCCATTTTTAGTTTTGCAAAATCTTCACACTGGCTTCAACAGTGGACACACCAGTTACACTCTCACTAACAGTGAGTAAGAGTTCTCTTTCTCATATCCTCATTAACACATGTCATTTGTTTTTTTGATGACGGCTATCATGACGGGAGTGAGATGGAAATTTAAAGCAGTTTTAATTCACATTTCTCATGGGCTAAGGATGTTGAACACTTTTTCAAATATTTATTGACCATTTGTGATTTTCTGTTGAGAACTCTGTTCAGTTTATCAGCCCATTTATTGATTATATGTTTTGGTTTTTTTATTTTGGTGTTTGATTTTTACAGTTCTTTTCTTTTTTTAAAAAAAAAATTATTTATTTATTTATTTGAGAGCGACAGACACAGAGAGAAAGACAGATAGAGAGAGAGAATGGGCACGCCAGGGCTTCCAGCCTCTGCAAACGAACTCCAGACGCGTGCGCCCCTTGTGCATCTGGCTAACATGGGACCTGGGGAACCGAGCTTCAAACTGGGGTCCTTAGGCTTCACAGGCAAGCGCTTAACTGCTAAGCCATCTCTCCAGCCCTACAGTTCTTTAAATATCTAAATATTAGCTCTGTCTGGAATATAGCTGGAAGAGTTTGTTCTCCCATTCCATAGACTGTATTTTTTAAAAATTAATTTTTTAAAAAAATTATTTATTTATTTATTTGAGAGCAACAGACACAGAGAGAAAGACAGGTAGAGGGAGAGAGAGAGAATGGGCGTGCCAGGGCTTCCAGCCTCTGCAAACGAACTCCAGACGTGTGCGCCCCTTTGTGCATCTGGCTAACGTGGGACCTGGGGAACCGAGCCTCGAACCGGGGTCCTTAGGCTTCACAGGCAAGCGCTTAACCGCTACGCCATCTCTCCAGCCCTAAAAATTAATTTTTATTTATTTGAAAGAGGGGGGGGGGGAGAGTATATGGGTATGACAAGGCCTTTAGCTGTTGCAAATGAACTCAAGATATATTTGCCACCTGGTACATCTGGCTTATGTGGGTCCTAGGGAATTAATCTTGGGTCATTTGGCTTTGCAGGCAAGTGCCTTTACTGCTAAGCCTGCTTTCCAGCCCTAGACTATACTTTAACTCTGTTCATAGTTTTTCCATTCAGAAACATTTTCATTTCATGCGTTCTCATTCATCAATTATTAGGGTGATTTCCTGTGCAATGAGAGGCCTTTTCAGACAGTCCTTGTTTATATTTTTATCTTGAACTATTGTCCTTTAGCACTTTCAGTATTTTAGGTTTTATAATAGGGTCTTTTAAATTGATCACTGTGCCGGGTGGGAGATATGGATCTAGTTTCATTCTTTTCTATGTGGTTACCCAATTTTCCCAGTGCACTTTGTTAAAGAGGTTACCCCTTCCTAATGTAAGGTATTTATCTTTGCCTAAAATTAGTCTGTAGCTACATGGATTTGTTTTGGAGTCCTCTATTTTATTCTATTGGCCAACTTGTCCATTTTTGTGCCAGTATCATCCTATTTTTGGGTCTATTATGGGTCTGTAGTATAAGTTGAGGGTAGGTGTTGTGATACCTCCAGCAGCAATCTTTCATTTTAAGAGTGTTTTGGCTATTGGAGTCTTCTGTGTTTTCACATGAATGCTAGGGTTGTTATTTCTAGATATATGAAGAATATCATTGAAATTTTGATGAGGGTTACATTGAATCTATAGACAACTTTTGGTTATATAGCCATTCTAACAATATTAATTCTGCCCATCTATGAGCATGAAAGGACTTTTTTTCTAGTTGTCTTCAGTTTCTTTCCCCAGCATCTTAAAGTTTTCATTATAGAGATCTTTCATTTCCTTGATTAAGTATTTTATTATTTTTTGTAACTATGGTGAGGCAGGTGTTTTTTTTGTTCTCAGAAAGTTGTTATTGGTATATAGAAAAGCTACTGGTTTTGTATCCTGATAGCTGCTTACAAGATCTAAGAGACTTCTGGTGGAGTCTTTAGGATCTCTTAAATATAGGATCATGTCATCTGAAAAGAAGGAGAAGTTGACTTTTTTCATTCCTGTTTTTGTGTTTGCTATTGCTTTCATTTGTCTTACTGTTCTAGCTAGGACTTCAGCATGTTGGATGAAAGTGTTGCTTGCTTTGGCAGCACATATACTAAAGTTGGAATGATACAGAGAAGGTTAGCTTGAATAAAAGTGGTGAGGGTGGGTAATTGTGTAGCCATTTCTTCTGAATTTAAGCATTCCATCCTTGAAGGAGAAGAGGCTCAGGAAGTAAATACAACATACAAAGCCCAGGAAGTAAACAAAACTTACCAGTCTTAGGAAGCTTCTAAAACTTAAAAGATTCAAAGGCATCTCCCCAAGGTGGTTAGGCAGTAACTATTGCTGGGAAGGGAAGGCTTTCCAACATGCAAGTCATGTAGCAGGGATGTAGCTTTGTGAGTCATCTTTCATGCTGGAGTGGACTGTTCAATGCTGCAGCTGTCTTTGAATCATTCCTGCTCCTGTAAGTAATCCCTCATGAATACTCCTGTAAGTAAACTCATAACCCCACTGGAATACTGTTTTCATCCTTTCACACTAACATGTCTGTGATGGAAATTCTTGGAGCCAATAAATAGAGGTATCCTCTTTTTTTTTTTTTTTTTTAATTCAGCCTGCTGTGACTTTGGATTTATAGGGTTTGATAATTTCCCATTGCTAATCTTCTTGACTGCTTTTCTAGCATGGTTTCTTATTTCTTACAGCTTCACAGATGTGTTCGTCATTCACTTTCTTCTGATGACTTCTTTAGAGCTGTATTATTAGTCAAGCATTCCTTTAGAGCATTTTTGTTATGGACAGTATGTTTTTTTCTCTTTCACTTAGGACTGATAGTTGCTTGGTAGACAGGGTTGGCAGTTATTTTCTTTCAGAGTTTGAAATACATCATTCCAAACCCTCCTGGCCTTTAATGTTTCCATTGGGAAATCTACTTTTAGGCTCAAGAATCTTTCTTTATGACTTGGTATTTTTTTCATACAACCGTCAATATACTTTGCTTGTATATTATTAATTATAATATGAATAGGAGGTCCTTTTCCTGTAGTATATGTCCTGTGTTCTAAATGCTTCCATCTAGATAGTATCTTTTCCCCTAGAATTGTGGGATTTGCTATGATTTTATAGGAAATGATTTCTATGTCTTAGTATGATATTCCTTTTTTTCTTCTATGTCTACAATTCATCGATTTTTCTCTTTTCATAGTGTTCCATAGGTTTTGTGTGTTCTATTCTTACTTTCTTATTTTTAAAATCTTTGTCATTGACTTAAAGTTCAATTCCTCTACCTTATTATATCAAGTCTTGATATTATGTCCTCCCTGTAATACATTTTGTTTATGAGGCTTTTCATAGAACTTTTTTTTCATTCATTGAATTTTTTATTTTAAAATATTTTATTTATTTGAGAAAGAGAGAGAAAAAGGCAGATAGAAAGAAAGCGAGAATGGGCATGTCAGGGCCTCTAGCCACTGCAATCGAATTCCAGATGCATGCATCTGGACCCTTGTGCATCTGGCCTATGTGGATCCTGGGGAACTGAACCAGGGTTCTTAGGCTTCACAGGCAAACGCCTTAACTGCTAAGCCATTTCTCCAGCCCACTCATTAAATTTTTCATTCCAGTATTTAAGTTTGGGTTTTCCTCAGTGTTTCTCTTTATTGAATTCCATTTTCCTATCATATGTTGACTTCATTATTGTTAATTTTATTTATTTTACTTGAGAGCAAAAAATAAAGAGGCAGAGAGAGAAAGAGAGAGAGGAGGGAGGAGGGAATGGGCACACCAGGGCCTTTAGCCATTGCAAACAAACTCCAGTCTCATGTGCAACCTTGAACATCTGGCTTCCATGGGTCCTGGGGAATCAGACCTGGGTCCTCCAGTTTTGTAGGCAAACACCTTAACCATTAAGACATTTCTCTAGTCCAATGACTTATTTAATTCAGCTGATTTTTTTTTTTTTTTGGTCTTAGAATCCATTCAGATATTTGTTTTTGTCTTGTTTGGCTTCTTTGAACATATTTAGAAATTATTCTTTTGAATTCTTTGTCTGAAATTTTATCTAATTCATTCTCATTGGAAGCTACTATTTTGGGATTGGTAATTTTGGGGGGAATCATGTTGCCTTGGTTTTTCATGTTTCTTGTGTTTTTACATTGGGACTTGAGTAAATTAGGTTATGTCATGGTTAAATTTTTTAAAAAAGATTTTTATTTTTATTTATTTATTTTGAAAAAGAGAAAGAGGAATGGAGAGAAAGAGAGAGAGGGAGAGAATGGGCATTCCAGGGCCTTTAGACACTGAAAACAAACTCCAGGTGCATGCACTACCATTTGCAACTGGCTGGAGAATCAAACACGGGTCCCTAGGCTTCACAGGCAAGTGCCTTAACTGCTAAGCCATCTCTCCAGCTGATTGGCTAAATTAAAAAAAGATGTTTATTTGTGAGAGAGAGAGAGAGAGAGAGAGAGAGAGAGGCTAAGTACCTCCTGCCATAGCAAATGAACTTCAGACATATGTGCTACTTTGTGCTTTGGTGCTTTTTAAGCGGGTTCCCAGACTTTTTGGCTTTGCAAGCAAGTGCTTTTTTTTTTTTTAATTTTTAATTTATTTATTTGAGAGCGACAGACACAGAGAGAAAGACAGATAGAGGGAGAGAGAGGGAATGGGCGCGCCAGGGCCTCCAGCCACTGCAAACGAACTCCAGATGCGTGCGCCCCCTTGTGCATCTGGCTAACGTGGGACCTGGGGAACCGAGCCTCGAACCGGGGTCCTTAGGCTTCACAGGCAAGCGCTTAACCGCTAAGTCATCTCTCCAGCCCGCAAGTGCTTTTAACCACTGAACAATCTTCCCAGCCCAGTTAAAGTTTTAAAAAGTCATCTTTGATTGTTACAATGGAAGTGTTTGCAATATTTAAGAGGGACTAAATTGTAGTAAGGTTGAGGTGCCATTTTTTTCTGGGTAACAGTTCAGGTCTACTAGAGTAGAATACTGTATGCAAAGATAATGAGTATCAAAAGCTAAGAACAGTATGAAAATAGAAATAGAAAACCCAAACAAGGAGGGGCCAGGGGGAGGGGAGAGGACAGGGAGGAGGCTAACAATGGTACTAACTTGACTGTATTCACTGAGTACAAAACTAATTAAATTAAAAAAATTGAAAAAAAGGTTAGGGGGCTGGAGAGATAGCTCAGTGGTTAAGGTGATTGCCTACAAAGCCCAAAGACCTGAGTTCAACTTCCCAACACCCTCTTAATGCCAGATGCAAAAAGTAGACCATCTAGAGTTCATTTGTAGTGGCTGGAGGCTGATGGATTCATTCTCTCTGTCTATCTTGTGTCTATCTCTCTCTGCTGGTAAGTAAATAAATAAATATTAAAAAAGAAATAGAAAACAATCATTTAAACACTCATTTTGAGAAGTAACAGAGTACTTGTACATTAGCATAGTACTTTCTAGGGGAGTGGAAAGAAAGAAAAAGAAACAGAAGAGTAATAATATTCAACAGTATATGGTTGGTAGAGAAGAAATAGAGGAGGGAAGTATGAATATAAGGGATAATGTTAGGGACAAAATGAGCATATGGGGCAGTTTTTGCTAAAGACAGACTGACAAGAAATAAGAAAAAGATTGAAAAGAAATGTAGTAAATAACATTGAATTGTTTCAGCTCTCAGAAGGCAGAGACACAGACAGCCCTCAAATCAGGCAAACCTGTGTTCTTTAAAAGAACATGTAATAGGAAAAGAAAAAACAAGGCATATAGGACATGAACAGAGCAGGATGGAGCCAACCTACTAAATAGACCCTGGGGATTAAGCAAAGAAGGAAAGGGCTGGAGAGATGGCTTAGTGAGTAAGTCACTTGCCTGCAAAAGCCTAAGGACCCATGTTTGACTCTCCACGTAAGCCAGATGCACAGTGATGCAAGAATGCAAGGTTGCACATGTGCACAGGTGGTGCACACCATTTGGAGTTCAATTGCAGTGGCTGGAAGCCCTGGTATGCCAATTCTCTCTGACTCTCTCTCTCTCTCCCTCTCTCCCCCCCCCCCCCCCTCTCTCTCGCTTTCTCGCATAAAAAGGCCAATTGGTTGGGCTTGTGTCAAAACAAAACAAAACAAACAAGAAAAAAAAAAACACAAGGAAGGAACAAATGTGAAGGGGGAAGAGCTAGATGGGGGAAGAGAACATGACTGCAGACTGGTTTGGAGGCTGATTTCAGTCTTGGTGTTCCTTCCTCTCTTTTTAGAAACCCTGTCACATTCCCTTTGCAAGGTTGTGTCACAGGTGCTGTTGACACCAGTGGAGGGGAGGGATGGTCCCTCAAGGATCTTACTGGGTTTTACTTTCTCAGGTCAGGGTATTGGTGCTGCTCTGGTCAGTGGGTCATGCTTTACTGTTCGTCTAAAACTCTGGCCGTATCCCTGGGAAATCCTTCCGAAGTATAGTTGCAAATACTTCCAAGTTTCCCCACAGACTCTAACCAGGTTTCCTCCTCAATGAATACTGAGATTCTGATTCAAGGCTTTTCCTCTACGGTCTGGGAGTATTCTCTCCAGGTTTCTTCACAGAGTTCCCTGGAACTTGTTGGGAGTTTCCTGAGGAGAGTGCAGTTGGCAGAGGATCTTGGGCTCAAGAGCCATCGGTAGGGTCGGGATCTTTTGGAAATGGAGTTTACTGGCCGCGCTGATTGAATACCAAGTGCCAAGTGGTGAGCAGAGGGTGTTCTTGGCATTTCCCCCACCAGTGCTGCCATACACTTTTTTGTCTAGAGCCTCCTCTTTTTCTGATCTTGAAAATGTCCATTACTGGAAGTATGGAGAGATTTTTTTTTTTTTTTTTTTTTTGCCTCTGAGCTTCTTTGTCTTAAGCTGTGGTCCCCGGCACTTGGGTCTGCGTTCCCTCTCACTTTGATGGAGAACTCTCCAAATCAAGCCAATCCCTTTGGGATGGACTCTCGAGTCTTCAAAATGTATTTTTCAGCCTCAAGTTTTTAGGCAGTTCCTGTGGTTTTTCTTGCTGTTGATTTCTAGTTGTATTGCATGATGGTGAGATAAGATGAAAAGTATTATTGCCATTTTTCATACTTGCTAAAGTTTACTTCATGAAATTTTAGAGAAGATTCCATGGTCTGCTGAGAAGAATATGTATTTGGCATATGTTTAATGGAATATTCCTCAGGTATCTGTTGAATCCAATTGCTCTATTGTATAACTTAGCTCTGATTTTTCTTTGCTGATTTTTAGTATGGAAGACACATCTAAATATGAGAGTATGATATTAAACTTTACTACTATTACTGTATATGGACCTTTCATACCTTTTATTTATTTATTTATTTTTCTTGAGGTAGGGTGTCACTATAATCCAGGCTGACCTGAAATTCACTATGTAGTCTCAGGCTGGCCTCAAATTCACAATGATCTACATACTTCTGCTTCCAGAATGCTAGGATTTAAAAGTGTGCACCACCACACTTGGCCCTTTCATGTCCTTATAGTGTTTGTTTTTTGAAACTGGGAGCCCCAACATTCTCAATGGATTTTTTTTCCTTTACTAACATATAGGAGCCTTCTGTATAGTCTAATTTAAAAAAAATATTTTTATTTACTTATTTGGGCGCAGAGAGAAAGAGTCAGAGATAGACACAGAAAGAGTATATGTGAGCCAGGGCCTCTTGCTACTGCAAAAAACTTCAGACATATGTGCCACTTTATGCATCTGGCTTCAGGTGGGTCCTAGGGAATCAGGCCTGGGCCATCAGGTTTTTCAAGAGAGTGCCTTTAGCTTCTGAGCCATCACCCCAGTCTCTAGTCTAGTTTTTATTTGACAGATATGACAATAGCTTGTTTATGGCTTTCATTTCTTTAAATTTTTCATTTTACTTATTTGAGAGAGAGAGAAAAAAATAGAGAGAGAGAGAGAATGTGCATGTCATAACCTTCAGCCATTCAAATGAACTCCACATGCATGCATCATTTTGTGCATCTGGCTTACGTGGGTCCTGGCTTTCCAGGCAAGCATCTTAACCACTAAGCCATCTCTCCAGCCCTGTGGCTTCCATTTACTCGCTGTGTTGATTTGTGCCCTTTGATTCAGGTATTCAGGTTGTTGGTGTTTTTCCAGTGTTGTGTGTTTCCTAGAGACAACAGATAGGTAGATCTCGGTTTTTAATCCAGTTGGGTAGTTTTTTGTCTTTTAATTGGTGGGTTCATACTATTCACTTCTCAACTGGATTTGCTATTTCTCTTGGCGTTGTTGGCTGTTGTTCTGGTTGTTGGGTTTTTCCTCCTCCCCTTTCTGTAGTAGGGGCTTGCTGGTTTCCTATTTGGGCATGATTAATGCCCCCCCCCCCCGCTATCCGTTGTTCATCTGTTCCTCCTCTCATGAAGTATACCTTTCTTTCTTGTGCCCTCATGGATGACATTGTCTTTCTTCTTTCTCTGTATAGCATTCCCTTAAGTGCTTTTATTTTATAGCGCTCATGTGGTTGGCATGATGCCTTAGTTTGTGCTTGTCTTGCAGTATCTTGTTTATCTATCACTTTTTAAAAGATGTGTGTGTGTGTGTGTGTGTGTGTGTGTGTGTGTGTATGAATGTGCCAAAGCCTCTTGCCACTGCTGCAAAGGAATGCTAGACACTTGCACGACTTTTTGCATCTGGCTAACTTGGTTCAATTGGGAGTTGAAACCAGGCCAACAGACCTTTAAGTGCTGAGAGCTTTTAACTGCTGAGCCATCCTCCCAGCCCCCACTCATCAACTTTACAGCATAACTTTGTTGGGAATAGCGATCTTGGTTGACAATTGTTTTTAGGGTTTGAAATATGTCACCTCTTTAGGGCTGTCAATGAGAGATCTGAAGTTATTCTACTATGTATGTCTCTGTATGTGAGTAAATGTTTTTCTTTTACAACTTTTAATATTTCTTTGCTTTGTATTTTGATAGATTGACTATTGTGTATCCTGGAGAGTTTCTTCTCTGGTCATGCCTGAGGTTCTTCCTATTGGAGTTCTCTTGTGTTTGGATGTTCATTTTGTTGTTGTGTTAATTTGGGTACTTTCCTGCTATGATGTCATTGAATAGTTTTTCTATGCCTTCAGTTTTATCTCAGCCCTTTCTTCTATCATGTTCATATATAAGCTTAATCTCCTGGCTGTATCCCAGACTTCTTGAACATTGTGGTCATGCTCAATTATTTATTTATTCTATTTACTTATTTATTCAATTATTTGTTTTTGAGGTAAGCCCAGCAGACTGGCCTTTTTTAAAATGTGTGAGAACCAGTGCAAAACTAAAAGAGAGAGAGAGAGAGAGAGAGAGAGAGAATTGGCACTCCAGGGCCTTCAGCCACTGCAGTCAAACTCCAGACGTGTGTGCTGCCTTGTGCACATGTGCAAGCTTGTGACTGTCACCTTGAGCATCTGGCTTAAGTGGGACCTGGAGAGTTGAACCTAGGTTCTTAGGCTTTTCAGGCAAGCACCTTAACTGCTAAGCCATCTCTCCAGCCCTCAATTATTTATTTCTTTTTCAACTATTTATTTTTACTGATGCCTCGATATAGAATTTTGTTGGCTCTGTCCACCATCTATGATATTTTTTCATTTGCCTGGTTGAGACTGTGGGTGATGCTTTCCAATATTTTATTTTTTTTAATTCATTGAGGTTTTCTATTTCCATATTTCTATTGCAGAAAATCTCACTTTCCTTGCTGTAAAAAAGTTGCTAACTTTTTTCATCTATTTTCTCATGCATTTTACTGACTTTTCAGATCCTGAGTTGAATTTACTCTACTTGTTGGGATCTTCTGTGGTCATTGATAATTTTTACTAGCAAACTTCCAAAATCTTTTGTTTATGTATGTGTGTGTAGGATGGTGTAGTAGTGTGTGTGTGTGTGTGTGTGTGTGTGTGTGTGTAGATACATGTGCCCAGTGTGTGTGCACATGTAGGCTGGAGGATAACATCTGCATATCTCCTTGAGATGAAGTCTCTCATTTTCAGAAGCCATGGTAATTCTCTAGGCTTTGCTCCAGCACAGGACTGGGAGTATAGGCATACATGGCTAGACCTTCTATGTACCTGGGTGCTGTGGAATTGATCTGAGGGTGAATCAGAGGGTTCCTCCCACGACCTTATGCTTGTGTGGCAAGCGTAATCACCGAGTCACCTCCACAGGACAACTTGTGAAATTTTCATCCACCATTTTATGTATTTTAGGTCTTTGAATTCAGTAGTTGATAGTTATTGTCTTTTGTTTCTTTGTTTTCTCATATTTTTTTCTGTTTTGTGATTCAGTTTGAACATTTGTTGATTTAGATATTCTTCCACTCTTATTTGGAATTTAGCCTTCCCTTCAGGGCTCAATGTTCAGTCCACTAACGGAGGACAAAACAAACTACTGTAGCAGCAACCATATAAATGTGCTTTGAAGTTAAAATTTATCTAAGTTAAATATGGAATAGTGAATGAATGAGATAAAGGAAGGAGACATAGAAAAGGGAATAGAGAGGAGAAGTTCAGTAAATTAAAGCAAAAGAATAGAGAAGAGCAATGCTATGAATAAGAAGGAAGAGAAAGAAAAAAACAATAAGCTAAAGTCAAAATGCCACCAAACTGCCCTGTAAGCACTTAAAAAAAAATTTATACTCATATATTAATGCTACTCTGAGCTTTGGTTACAGAAGCTTCTCTTTTCAGATGGCAGTGACCTCTGGGATGACTCAAAAGGCACCATAGTGCTAAGAAGAAGTGACAGAAGAGTGTTCAGCACTGAGACATCTCTAGCACATCTTCCAAGGCTCAGGGTCCATTACAGAAGAGGTGACAGAAAGACTGAAAGAACCTAAGGAAGGGCAGGACTGCTTACAACACATTCTTCCCAGACACAAAATGGCTGGGATATCTATGACCTCACAGTGCCTGCTACTACCTGCACAAGACCACCATAACAGGAGGAAAAGATTGTGACATTAAAATTAAAGAGAGTTTAGGGCTGGAGAGATGGCTTAGCGGTTAAGGGCTTGCCTGTGAAGCCTAAGGACCCCGGTTCGAGGCTCGGTTCCCCAGGTCCCACGTTAGCCAGATGCACAAGGGGGCGCACGCGTCTGGAGTTCGTTTGCAGAGGCTGGAAGCCCTGGCGCGCCCACTCTCTCTCTCTCCCTCTATCTGTCTTTCTGTGTCTGTCACTCTCAAATAAATAAATAAAAAAAAAAAAATTAAAGAGAGTCTAATTGAGAGGGGGAAGGGATATGATGTAGAGTGGATATGTGGAGGGGAAGAAATTATTACAGTTTATTTTCTGAAATTATGGAAGTTGTCAATAAAAAAGTTTTTTTAAAAAAATTATTTATTTCTATTTAAGCACGTGCGAGAGAGAGAGAATGGGTGCGCCAGGGCTTCCAGCCACTGCAAACGAACTCCAGACGCGTGCGCCCCCTTGTGCATCTGGCTAACGTGGGTCTTGGAGAATTGAGCCTCCAACCGGGGTCCTTAGGCTTCACAGGCAAGCGCTTAACCGCTAAGCCATCTCTCCAGCCCAATAAAAAAGTTTTTAAAAAAGAAAAAAAAAATGGGCCAGGCATGGTGGCGCACGCCTTTAATCCCAGCACTTGGATGGCAGAGGTAGGAGGGTCACTGTGATTTCAAGGCCACCCTGAGACTGCATAGTGAATTCCAGAGTGAGGGAGTGAGACCTTACCTGGAAAAAAAAAGCCATTGAAAGCATTACAGAAAAGACAAAAGGCAGGAAACATTAGAAGCAAAAAAGGAGAAAACAACAGCAAAATAAAGAAAGAGAGAAAGGAACCATATTGCTCAATAATGAATGGCAATATATAAAATTAAATGAATATATGAAGAATTTTAAAAACTAGAAATGCTATACAATTTTAGAGTACAATATTATAAAAATACTGTTGAAGGTATAGTAGCAAAGCCAAAAAAGGGGAATTAACAATAAGCTAAAAATTAAAAATAAAAAGTTGAAATGTTGGAGCAACTTATTTCTGTGTCCTTGCCCAAAGGCCAATTAAATGCACGAACTTATAGAGTCTTCCTTTACGTAAGTTTATTCTGAAGTCGAGTCTGTATTGGACAAGTGGCTAGTATCTACCAGAGCTATCTTCATTTTAGTAGCTTCCCTTCTTTGCATACCAGCGCCCTCTGCTGTCCACACTTAGCTTTGTAGTCAGTGTGTGGCGAAGGTTCTACCCTTGGGATTCTCCTCTGGAGTGACTTGCTTTCTTGCTCCGGGTTTCTCCCAAGTGGGGTGCTATCACACTTACTTCACTACAGGAGGATGGCATGTCTTGCTACCTTGAAGACCTAAGTATTAACTACCCTGCTGGGGGATAAAGCTGTGCATGTTACATGGACCGCTGAGATCCATTTTCAGGCTGTACGGCAGCGAGTACAGATAGGTGGTTGCAGAGGTTGACCCACCCACTGACCTCAAGCTCATGGCTATCATCCTCCAAGATTATTCTCAGTTGATGAGATCTGTTCTCAGTCACCAAAGATGGAACTACCTTTCCTTGAAACTTTGTTGCCTCAGCTGAGTCTCACTTTTCATCTCGTCAGTCTCTGGCTCTCTCTCTCTCTCTCTCTCTCTCTCTCTCTCTCTCTCTCTCTCTCCTCCACAACTGCCTCCCAGGTCTGTCTCTTGCTCTAGGTTAAATTCAGGCTCCCTGACACTATCATTCCCAGGGTAGCTCAGTTTTAAATAATAGATATGTCCTCAAGATGGCTTCTGCCTTCCATGACATTTACAGTGACAAAACAACAATATACTTGGCTGTTTGAGGTATTCCTATCTCACCAAACTCCACAACTGCAAAGTTTGAGAGCTATAGGTCTGTTTTGGAGGCAAGACTGCCTGTGTCTTTTACCTGGGGCTTCCTGGTCTCTGTGGCAGGGACCCATGCAGCTGGAGGTGTTGCTTGGCTTGACTTGCTCCTTTTTGATGCAGTTTTTAGATGGCCCATCACTACCTTTGTGAATCTCTGTAGCTCTTCCTGTCTTTCTCAGGCATGGGGTCCATTTTTTCCCCCCTATTCTGATTGTTGTACTTCATGGGATTGCACAGAGGCAGCTCGTAGCTCACCATCATACGTGGAAGTCTGCCTTGTTGCTATTTTTTGTGTCATCTTGGACATTCAGCATAGCAGAAAGAATCCACTTTTCTCTGCCTCTGTAAGGATAGTCTTCAGCAGGTAGCAACTTCTGAATCAATGTTTTTTAAAATAGCCAGTTAGTTAATTGTGTCTCATTGGTAGGTTATGAAATTTAAGAGCTATGGTCAGCATTTTTAAAATGCTTTTTTAAAAGATTAATTAATTAACTAATTAGAGAGAGAGAGAGAGAATGGATGCACCAGGGCCTCTAGCCATAGCAAACGAACTCCAGATGCATGCACCACCATGCGCATCTGGCTTATGTTGGATCTGGAGACTAGAACTGGGACCTTAGGCTTTGCAGGCATGTGCCTTAACCACTAAGTCATCTCTCCATCCTAGCATTGTTTTTTTAAATGAGATGTGTAGCAGTCAGCTTCCCATTGCTGGGCTAAACTTCCAAAGTAGATACAGGTTATAGGTTAAAGGGTTTATTTGAAGCTGACCAATCCAGAGGAAGTTCCGTGATGGCGGGAGAAGCTGCCCCCCTTCAAGCAGATCTGCATGGAAAGACCTCCAGAGCACCAGGAGCAAGCACACTCCAGCAACCCCAGGCAGAGCTCAAGACTCTGCACATCTTTGGCTGGAATTCAGATCTGCCCCAAAACACACCTTAGGGCTGGGCCCTAGGCTCCGCCCACAGTAACATCAAATTACAAGCTAGAGTAAAACTCCAGAATGTATTGGAGAACATCCATTCAAAGTAGCACAAGATGAAATACATGGTAAGTATTAGATTGCATCATGCGAAGTGTGGAACTGTGATTTTAGTTATGCGTGTGTGGGTGTATTTGTGTATTAGGTTGTGATGTCTTATGAGTCATTGACTTTAAAACACTCCTCTATATGGATAAACAAAGCAAAGTTCTGATTACTCATCACTGGAAAATCATTTGACTTGGAATGTTGGATGAATTAACCTTTGGCTTTATTTAATCTATAAATCAATCACCATTCTTTAGTGTGCTTCAAAGAAAAGTGATAAAATATTTGATGATTTCTCATACCAACAAGGTATTATGCCAGAGGACAATGTGAAGTTTCAAAATGAAGGGAATACATTTCATGCCTTCAAAATTTAAGAGGTGAAAACCTCAAATGCAAGTTCATGATGACAATGATGATTTGTAGGTATGGCATGGAAGAGATGTGAGACACCGCAGAACATCGGAGATCTCTGAAAGCTGGAGCTGCTTATAAAAGCTGCATTGAGAAGAATGGTCAGTCTATGTTTGGGTTCATATCAGATGGAGATATGTGAGTTTATGTGGAAGAGGGTAGAGCAGCCAGAGACAGCGATGATCCCACTTTGCCAGTTGATTTTCTAAAATTTATTGATTTTTTTTAATAAAAAAGGTTGCACACATAGACCTCCTCTCCCCCACATAAATTCTGATGAGGGTCTTGAGTGGGGTTATTGGTATTCATTATGGGGACCAAAAGGCCTCAGTCAGACTCTGCAGGCATCTCAGACTATTCCTACCCACCCTGAGGCTCTTACAGTCTTTTCTCCCCCTCTTCCCTTCTTGCCTTGATGGGCAAGATAGAGATCTGATTTAGTGTTGCTTTCTCTGTAGACTCTGAATCTCTGTTTTTATGAGTTGAATGACCACAGTGTCTGTCACCATTTTCCTGGTTTTCAGGCTAGCCATGGGAGCAGTATTCATGTCACCCCTTCCCCTGTAATGACTTTTGGGCCTGTGAAGGTTAGGTGGATGTGACCCATCTTTCCAGGTGATTTTTGTCTTCAAAGTACTTTAGAAGAAATTCTAAAGACATATATGCACATATTTGAATGGTCTTGACTGGAAGTTTAAGTTCTTAGTCCAGGTGAAATCATAGAAGGCTTTGGAGGAGAAGACTCTAATGATGATATGGTTATTTTATTCATTTGCTCACCAAATATTAGGTATTAAATCCTTGTTAGATGACCCAGAAGCAGTGGGTGAGGCAAGAAGATGCATAGTATTTGGTTCTTTATTCAAAGAAGTATGTAGAAAGAGAATCACACATACTCTTCTGTGGGGTGATTCACACAAAGGGTTCCAGTTACCAGGGGAGGGGAGAGATCAATTTTGTCTTATCTTTGAAGGATGTTGATGTGTAGAAGTGGGCAAAGAAGTTGAGCAAACTCACAGAGGTGGCAAAAAGGAATTGTTACTTCATCCATTTAGGACATACACAGGTATGTCCCAGTGGTTAAGGATATGTAAGACAAATGAGGCTGGGTGACTCTGCCAGAGGGGCTTTGAACACCACTGGGTGCAGGTCTTCCTTTTAGCCAAGACTCAGACAACCTGTAGACATGGCATTAGAGTTTGCTGTACCATGAGCTGTCTATGTGTGCAAAATGGAATGTGCAGGATGGATTGAAGCCAGAAAAATTCAAGTGTGCAGTATTAGACTATGAAGTTTTATCTCATCCTATTCTTCATTGTTGTAAGAATTCTACTATGAGCCACACATTTTGTATACATGGGGTTGAAAAAGCCAGCCAAGAATCAGCCAGCTAATGAGGAATAACAAACAATATCGTTTACCACTAAATAAAAGACAAAAGTAACAAAAACCTGTTTGTTTGTCCTTTCTCTCCCTGTGGCATTTATTTTATTTGTTTAAATGTTGAGGATAAAAAAAAGACAATAAAAGGACAGTGTTCAAACAGCTCCTATAACATCCCATCAAGTCTCTACTTTATTTCTAGCGCTCATAGTTCTGAAAAGCGGCTTATACAATGGCAGATTTCTAGGGTTTATTTCCTTACCTCCATGGTTCAATAAATTAAGTAACACGTCACTACTGAGATAGTAGATGAACATCTGTCAGAGAGAACTGGTCCTGGGGGCTTTGTGCTCTGGTATGGAAAACGTTTGATCTCCGTGTGCCGTCATAAAAGATGGGAGAGAGTTTATTATCTTTTATGATCCTGACTTAAGTAACAGTACCTGACAGGGTGATTGGGCCTCAGCCTCCACTTGGAACTGGAGATGTTCTCCTTGGCTTATCCCTGAATGAGGCCCAGAACTTGCTGGTGAAACATCAAAACAAGCCAACATATATGACTCTGGCAGTGGGATTCGGAACAGCTGCGGGCCTTTCTCCTGTAGGGGGCTGGCAGGAAGAAGAAAAATGAAAGGAGAGCAATCAATCTCTAAAGCATTCTATATATTAATAATGTTTGCCAGCTCCAGACATTGTTTAATCACTACCGGATGCAGGCTTTGCCATGGCTTGTAGTCCTCAGCATGCCTCCTGGAGACAAGCCTGAGCTCTCGGCCTGGGGAAGTGGGCACACTGTGTCCACGCAGGAACAGTACCATGTCCCTGGAAATGACTAGACAACAATTCGCACAGGAGGCAAGGTAATTCTTGAAGTCTGGTAAGCAGGAGTGATTCCTAAAGAAACTGGCAGGCGGGCTCACCCTTTCCCCACCTCATGTTTCCTTGGCCTGCAGGCCCAAGTCTTCAGGAACTGCACTGAGGGATCATTCTCCTCGGACGCCAGGGGGCGCCCATCGGAGGCAGCCTGACCTTAAGAGGCTGGTGAGCCTCTGAGGTCTGCAAGACAAAGATTTCCTGGAGTTCCCTGGGCAGAGATGTTTGTAAACAAGGAATTTGAATTTACACATTTGTAAAACAATAAAAGTAGAACAGAAGTTATCTGATGCTATGAAGGGTGGAGCTGGGATCAACTTGGAATGACAAACGCAAAGGGGACTTTTCCTCTTTGGAAGGTTTAATTGTTTAATAGTTCAATAGTTCAAAGGCTAGTCCTGCTCAGCAGGGCTTGTAGGCTGCAGTGAAGAATGGCATGCCCTGAGAGAGGCTTTTCAGCTTTCACTAAAAAAATTAATTAATAAATTAAAAAAAAAAAAAAACCTTAGTAACAGCTGGATGGCTTTATCTCACAGACTGTCATTGGCTCCCTTTCCAGGCCCCTCTGTCGATGAGTGTGTCCTTATGTGCACTAGTTAAAAAAAAAAAAAGTCATATCAAGTCTTTGCTCCAAACAAAAGCAAAACAAACAGCAAACCTCCAACCCAAACTTCAGCCCCTTTATTTACTGCCCCTCCTCTCCCGCCCCTCAATATATTTTGTCAATGTTACTTAAACACCGAGTTGGCCATGTAAACTGAGAGTGTGCACACAGGCCTCTAACAAGCTGAAAGCCAAGGTTGAGGTGGCAATTTGCTCATAAACCAGATAATTAAAGATGTGCCAAGTTACCTGTAGGGGGCCTGGGGTTTATCAGTGTTTTTATTTACTGTTTAATAGTACAGCGTGTTATATAAACCTTGAAGTAAAACAATTTGATTATAAAAATAGCCTTTTCAAAGTCACAGCACCTCCCCTACAGAGTTCTAAAATCAGTGGAAAATGGGCAGTGTCAATAAACACGATGGCTAATGCCCATAAATGTTCTGCCCACCCGGGCACGCTATTAACCAAGCCTGTGTGAGGACAAGGTGGGAATATGAACATGTATCTCTGCTCTCCCTTCATCATGAGGATCTTAGAAAGGGAAATATCTGTAAACGCACACGTGAAAACATTTCTTTCGAAGTTATTTCATTCAAGAAGACTTAACCTTTTCTTTTCTGAATTTCTCATTTAATTTCCAAGGCTTTGCTAATGGAACCAGAACTGTGGTCTTAAAACTTGGCATGCAGAGATGTAGGTATCATTCATTCTGGCATTATCACATACAATTGGTATTGCTTGATTCTCACCCCTCCCTCTTTTCCCTACCCCTCTTCAATTCCCTTCCTCCTAGTGTTGCCCCACGTTCTGTTTACAAGCCACACGTGTCCTTTTGCCCTACTCTGACCCTGCTTTCTATTCAAAGCTTTCTGTGTGCTCCTGGCTACCATTCTACCTTTATATGTTTTACCCATCTTTGATCCCCTTCAGACAAACTAGGATCCATAAATCAGAAAGAACACGTGGTTTGGTCTAACTGTGGGTCAATTCACTTAACACAATTCTTTCCAGCTCCATCCATTTTCCTGCAAATTTCATTATTTCTGTACTGCTGAATAGAACTCCATCTTGTATATATACCACATTTTTATTATCTATCCATCTGTGGAAGGGCAACTGGCTGATTCCAATCCTTAGTTATTTTTAAAAAGTGCGCCAATAAGCGTGGATGAGCAAGTATCTCTGGAGTAGGGTGTAGAGTCCTTAGGGTATCTGCCCAGGAGTGGTGTAGTTGGGTCATAAACCCTCTGCACTTGAAACAAGCTCTGGGCTGGCGGGATGGCTGCTGGGGCATTCACAGCCTGAGCAGTGAACATCTGTCTGGGGGCAGTCTGACACTAGAAGGGAGATAGAAGCCAGGCTGTGAGCTCTTTCTATTATTCATGTGTCCTACATGGATGAATTTCTGAGCCAATTGACCTAGATCCTCTTACTACTTCTACAATGGGTCATGCCTTTTTAAAACATTGATTTCCCTGAGACAAAAACAGCCTGATCTTGAATGTGCCTCATGGAGGAGTGGCTTGTCCAGAATGCAGTGTTTCTGGGCCTGCTGAGGCAGGGGGATCATGTGTTGTGCTGAGTGTGAGGGCAATTCTTTGACCACTTTGTGTTACTCCGAGAAAGTAAAATTATCGTTTCCTTTTTCACAAATGAGGGAATTAAAGCTAAAGAGAAGTTAACAAGACCAGGAAGCCAACTTTGGTGGGGCAGGGTGAGGGAGGATGGCTGATGATGTCTGGTTGTTTCCCATCAGGGTTTTCTTTGCCTGGTCCTGTCGCCTTCTTTGCCCTCAGCATGGTGCCCACGTTGCCTCTGCAAGCCTTCTTCCTGTTTGGATGACCGGATCTTTTCAGTCATTACCGAGAGCATTGTCTTCTCTTTTGTTGGGTCATAGCTACTCTGATAAACCAATTTATGTTCGCATATTCATTAATGGGTCTGTGGGGCACTATCATCGTCCCATGACAGCATTATTAAGTGTTTTCTCTTTATCTTCATTTCAAAATGATAAAATTCTGTTTGAGTTTCTGTGCATGTCTTATGCTTTTTAACTGTGGCCAAAGTAACTAGTTAGCTCAATAAAAAAATAAGTCTGTCAAAAGCAGTGTGTTTGAGGGCTTATTGGAACAAGCACTTGTCTGACCGATAATGTTTTCTTTCCTCCAGTTTGGTTACTTCTGATAGTCCCAACTACAGACATTTTTTAAAGTGCTTATTTTTGAAATCTGTTGCCGACAGGCTTCAATCGGAGAGGCTTCCGTAGCTCACACGGCGACGCCATTTCATGGCAGGGGACCTCCAGGACAGAGCTGTGGGAATTCCAGAGTCCAAGTCTCACTCTCAGGCCTTGCCAGCCCCAGCCTGAGCCTGTACCTCCCCCGGGGGACCCTCCAGTCCTACCCCCCCCCCCAGCCTTCTTGGGGCCAGGATGTGGGCTTCCCTTTATTCATACATAAATGCTTTCTGAAGTATGGTGCACAGATTATGGCAAGAGAAGGCTTGCATCAGGCCGGGGACAGGGCTCTGATGGACGCATGGGACAGGTAAGAGGGACTTCAGCAGTCAGTCTCCACCCTTGGAACTGCTTCTGCCAATAGCTGAAAATGCCAACACACAATCCTGTTCTTTTGCTTTTTTTTGCATGAAAGAAAATGACTGACAGCCAAACTGTTGCCCCAGACCTTAGTGTCCAAAGTGAATTTTATTAATTTCTTTTTCATGTGGTACACGTGGAACCCACCACCACTTGAGAAGAATGCAAAATTGGTGAAAAGAGCAGCAATGAGTACAAGAACTGGGTTTGCTAGCAAGTGACTGTCTTGTGTGTCAAGCCAAACTCCATGCACAAGTGTGTGCAAATTGCTTCATTAAGAACCAAGTGTCAATAAAAGGTACAAATAACCATGCATTTGAAACTTTCCTAGCAATGAAAAGGTGTTCTCACCCGAAAGAAAAAGGGAAAGGATGAAAGAAAATAAGAACTTTAACTTTTATTCTTTGACTTGGCAATCAGCTGAGAGTGAATTAGGAAAAAGTTGGGGGTGGGGAGAACTAATCTAAAATCTGAAAAAGAATTCATCTAAATGTCTCTGATTTCTAACGGCTCTGTTCTTTACAGAACAACAGCCGGGAAAATCATTCCTGTCTATGGAGGAGTGATGTACTGCAAGTTGTTTTTTTTTTTTTTTTTTTTCCTTTCAGATCCTAAGTTAGCCCACTTCTTCCCTTCCCCCAGGAGCATGTGCCTGTTTGTGAGGGTGTCTACCTAATTGGCCACAAGAGGGAATTAAACTAAATAAAATCACTATCCACGGGAGGCCTCTAAATATGCCTTTTTAATTTGAAAATTTTTGTGGGTTATAGTGTAATTCAAGCTTTTCAAGGTTTATTGGCACATAGTTCTTCGCAGAGCTCACATCGCTGACTCCAAGTCTGATATGTTTGCCGCTAACCCAGAGAGCCAACGTGCCTTTCATCTGCCGAAAAGGAGAGGTGACACAGCCTAGGAAAGAAGGTGACCTGCGAGGAAAGCTTGTGAATAAAAGCTGATGGGAGTTGAAGTGGGTGCTGTGCAGTGCTGGCTGGACCCAGCCCTGGTAACCGCCGGCGTGAGGAGCTGTGTGGGTTCACTACCTTGGGGTGCTAAGGATAAAGATGTCCCTGGCAGATGTGAGGACTGACCGGTGGTGACTTGCCGCCTGCCGCCCTCCCAGTCAAAACACCCGGCTCTGTGTAATTAATTGCTGCAAGAGGAAACGGACCAATGGGGCCTTCTGCTGTGAAACTGTTAATGGAGAACTTATGGAGAGAAAGTCAAGTTCTCCCATCCAAATTGGAATGTGAAAGAAATCTGTTGGAAGGTGATGACAGAAATGAAGTAAAACAGTTGTTTCCTGATCCCTGTGCCAGGTGTGTCGCACACTGGGATAAATAAGAACTGCGTCCTACACTCCAGAAATTGGGGAAAATACAAGCGTTTATTATGGTGAGGTACAAAAAAAAAAAAAGCACTTGAAATGCTTTGTTTCTCCTGGCACCAAACAAGGAGCCAGTTACTGCACAATGCCTGCAACTGCTAATTCCTTTGTTTAAGTCCAAGCCAGCATGGCCTATTAAAAGCTTAAATTCAGTTTTATTGTCAAGGTATTTATTAACTGATTATGAAAAGACATTAAGAGACAAGTTGATCCTTCGCTTGATTAATTCCCTCCTTTTCTTACACAACAGAAAATGTCCTTGTGTTTGTGGCCTTGACATTGAAAGCTTCATCTGGCTCCAACCAGAGCCTAAATGCAAGGTAGGGGTGAAAGCCGGCAGGTTCGGGTACCAGGGTCCCTCCACAGCCCCGAGTGTGAGCAGTGCTCAGGTTCAACCCGCAAGTCATCGCTGGGTTTCACCTGAGGAGAAGCAGAAGCGAGGGTGTGAAGGACTCCTGACAGCCACTTTTAAAGGCCCTGACTTGCAGAGAGTCTGTTGCTGAGTTGTGTGCACGCACCTAGGACAGGCATCCCCAGGCTGACCACCTATGTCTTCCTTATACTTTAGCCTTGGATAGCCTAGCTTACTCAGAACTTCCATCCACTGACATTATTTTCCTTTTTTTAAAAAAAATCTATTTTATTTATTTATTTGAGACAGAGAGAGGGACAGAGACATAGAGAGAAAGGGGGAGAGAGACAATGGGTGTGCCAGGGACTCCAGCCACTGCAAATGAACTCCAGATGTATGTGCCACTATGTGCATCTGGCTTATGTGGTACCTGGAGAATCGAACCTGTGTCCTTAGGCTTCACAAGCATGCACCTTAACTGCTAAGCCATCTCTTCAGCACCAGTTTTTTTTTTTTTTGAGGTAGAGTCTCATGCTAGTCAAGGTTGACCGGAAATTCACTATGTAGTCTCAGGGATGCCTTGAACTCACCGCAATCCTCCTACCAAAGCCTCCCAAGTGCTGGGATTAAAGGCATGTGCCACCATGCCCAGCTTCCCTTTTTTAGTTTTTTTTCTTTTCTTTCTTTCTTTCTTTCTTTCTTTCTTTCTTTCTTTTTTTTTTTTAGGGGAGTGGTTTTGAGGTAAGCTACAAGCAAGAATGTTGTACTTCCTAAAAACAACAAAAGTTATGAAAATTATTGTAAATCCTGTTCATTAACATCTAAGTTTAGATGGGTGTGGTGGTGTCCATGTGGAGTTCCAGCACTCAGAAGGCAGTGGCAGTCAGTGGGTAACCTCAGGTTTGAGTCCTGCCAGAACTATAGAGCAATATATAATATATATATATTTATATATATATATAAATATATATATATATATATATAAATTTATCAAATACATATAAAGATATAGTCTTTTGACAAAGGAACTTCCTTAAACCTTTCACAATTTTAGTTTTCAATAGCTGTGATTACTCTTTAGACAAACATCATTGGATGCAATACTGCTACTAATAAAAACAGATTTAAACCAGAAATACAAATAAAGGACTTTTAAAAAATATTTTTTACTTATTTGAAAGAGAGAGAGAGAGACAGAGGCAAAGATAAAGAGGCAGATAGAGAAAGAGTGAGGATGGTGTGCCAGGGCCTAATCCTACTGCAAGTGAATGTCAGATGCATGTGCCACTTTGTGCATCTGGCTTTACGTGGGTCTTGGGGAGCCAAACCTAGGCTATCAGGCTTTGAAGGCAAGTGCCTTTAACCACTGAATAATCTCTCCAGCCCCAAATAAAATAATTTTATTGTAATAATGTTGAAAACATAGATGTCTAGTTACTGTTGAATCACCTATTTTATTAAAATCTTCTATTTCAGTGCCATATCACTTTGCTGCTATTCTCTTTGAAAATTGACTTAAAAGATAAGGAAGCTTATTATTTTTTTGTAAAGCTTTAAACAGTATAAGGAAGTTAAATACAACACTTCCATAGAACTGCCTGCATTGTATGTATGGCTTAAAGTGATAAAATCAGCTACAGCTATATTTGAGAATATCAACTATATTTTTGTAGCCATGTGTATGACCAGGAATTTTTAGACTTAGTACTAAAACTTGAAAGAGGTGCATATTTTAAAATTTCTTTAAGCAATATTAGTAGGGGTCAATTTGAGGTAATTTGAAAGATGATAACATTTACTTGGGTTTTCGGTTATTCAAGTGCTAAGTGCTAATTTTTTCCCCCTCTCTCCCTCCCTCCTTCTATCCCTATTCCCTCTTTCCATTCTTTTTTTTTTCTTGCTTTCTTGCTTTTTCTTTTGAGGTAAGGTTTTATTCTAGCCCAGGCTGACTTGGAACTCACTCTGCATGGTTCCACAACTGGAACTCACAGTGATTCTCCTACCTCTGCCTTCTGAGTGCTGGAATTAAGGGGTGCGTGACCACACTTGGCTCTTACTACTAATTTCTGAAATTTAAAATAAACTTTCACTAAAACTGATGTTTTAACCCTGAACAGTAGTTTCAGTTTAATATTATCAAAATAAAAGGCGACTGTCTGTAATTTAAAGTTGCCTTGTTTATTTTACAAAATTATTACTTGAAAGACAAGTGACTATTCTCAAAGAAAATACAGCTTTTAAATTTTTTTCTCATAATAATATTATATGACATTTAAAATAAAGATGTTTTTTTAGGAAATATTTGCTTAAGGACGTGATAATTATTTTGTCTAAATTATTTTAGTTTGAATTAATTTAGCAACCATTTTTTTCATTTATAAGATCATATAAAAGTGACATTGTTTTCATCACATTCATCTTGAAAACGTAAGATTGATTTGCTTTTTAGTATTTCAATAGAGAAGATTTCATTCCCCCATTCTTTCTGTCATTCACTTACTCATTTCACAAGGATTTAGTACTTTTGGACCCCATGGACTCACAATGTTAGACACACAGCCTTTACCTTTGAAAATCTTGGCTGAGGGCTGAAGACAAAGCTTAGCAGTTAAGGCGCTTGCCTGCAAAGCCTAAGGACCTAGGTTCAATTCCCCAGGACTCATGTAAGGCAGATGCGCAAGGTGATACATGTGTCTGGAGTTTGTTTGCAGTAGCTAGGGGCCCTGACGTGCCCATTCTCTCTCTCTCTCCATATATGCCTCACTCTCAAGTAAAGAAAGAACAAAAGAAAGAAAGTCTTGGCTGAGCAGAAGATTGGATGTCAAAAGAGGACTTGGGCAAAAATATGACCAGATTATCCACTATGTACTGTAAGAGGGGACTCAGAAGAAAATAATCTATAGGTAATTCAGATTGGGCTGTGGATGCAACCACCTACCCTGATGTCTGTTTTCCCATGCCACTGACGGGTCTCTGGGCTTTCCTTTCGTGTCTCTGTCTATTATCCTTTCTCCTGTTTTCACACCATATAAATCATGTTTGATATATCCACAGCCTGCAGCTCTTCTGTGATTGTACCTGACGTCCAACGATTGTCAAACCACAGCCTCTCGGTCTTTATATCTGCTTTGGTCAAAAGAAGATGCAATTCCCACAGAGAGGTACATCTATTAACGTGACTTCCCTGCAGGGTCTGTGTTATGTTTCATGCTTACAGAAGAGTTTTGGACCAGGTAACAGCTGAAGCTTCCATGTCCTTTCATGAGCCCCTAGTCTCTACTTTGGGGGTCCAAATGGAAGACTGATGTAGCAATGAAGAGCTGCTGTTTTATTAAAAAAAATAAAACCTCCCCCCCACCACCCCACACCAACAGTATTTGCCCAGGAGCCAGCTCACCTCCCACCGCCGTAGTCAGGGCCTGTTGGCAGCTACAGAGGTGAGGTGTCGCTGACTGATGCATAATTATGGTGGACAGAAAAATGTAGACGTGTTAGCAAAGTCAATATTATGGAGACCTCTGTCTTCCCAAATACTGTAAGTCAAAGATATTTCTAGGGTATAGCCAATTACATTCTCTATTTTTACGACCAGTCACAAATGTATTTTTTATTAGCTGGTGTGTTCAATGTTTTGAATGTGCAGCCCCTATTTCAATCTCATTTTAGTTTGTGGTAAGTGCAAAAGGATTTTTGCTGACTTGAAATAGTGAAGCTGCTCTCTTGAAGCTGACTGGCAGGGCCTGCTGCCCTGAGAGTTTATTCCACAGCCTTCTGTGACTCTTGCCTGTAAATTAGTCTCTGAAGTGGTGTTTATTGCTGAACCGAGAGGTTAAGACAGCCTAATTATATGTTTGTGCAGGAGAAAACACTATGCCCCACCGTGAGCAATTATCCTGTCCCCCTTTCATAGTTTAATCTGGCTCCAGCTAAGAAGAATGAGGAGATGGCCTGTCTTCACCACAAGTTTAGCTACCACGCATTTTCAGTGTTAATTAGAATTTTTGTTCACTGCAAGAGTGACTTCTTGGTATAACACAGCTTCCAGCCAAGTGGAGGGCATCTGGTAAGGCAACTTGAAGTGTCTTTGTGGATTAAATCTCTAATTCCACCCATGGGACAGCACGTGGGTGGGACCTTTGCCACATTCTCAACTTCATCGCGTGATGCCATTTTGCTTCTTCTTTTTTTAAAAAAAATACAGTTAAAGCAGTGAATGCTATATAAGGCGGGAGAGAGATACTGGGGCTCTGCGTTGTGGTTTTTCTTTTTTTTCAAATGAAAATCCTAAGGGACTTTTTTCTTATGTTAAGAAGGATGCAGCCAATAAAAACCAGAACAAGATCAACAGGTCAATATCTTTAAAGTTGGTCGTAAAATGTATCACAACAAAGGACCTGTAGGGTAAAAATTGCATGCAGAAATACATGTCTTTGTTCTTGGACACTTCTCTGTCCCAGGGCAGCATACTTCTGGTTCTCTTCAAAAGCATTTGTCTCATATTTTCATACACAGGCATATGCTGAAATCTCACAAAGCACAGGTTCAATTTCCTCTTAGGAAAATAAAAGATGCCCTTCATGTCTTCTAGCACTCAGCTAGAAATGCTCATTGTCATTGAAACGAGCTGAGGGAAGAGCCAGTTCTCCATGAAACAGCATTGCAAGCATGGTCCAAAGCGCTCCGCTGTGACGGGGCTGCCGCTGGGGACATGGGCTTCTCATTATTAGCAAATTTCCAACCTATCACTCAATTCTCTTATCTTTATCCCATTTCTATGAATTTTGTTCTTAGGATGAAATAATATCTCTCTTTCTCTCCACCCTTCCCCCACCTCACTTCCAGCTCTCAACTGTCTTTGCTCTTAGACGAGACCCGAGCAAGCCCCCTCCTCATTGGCTAACTCTGCTTCCTTCCCTTAGGTTTGTTTCTCTCGCTTTTGAAGCAGGTTATTTAGGCACAGTGCTTGAGGCAAGGAAAGTCCGCCCAGAGTGGGATCGAGAAGAGACTGAAGGCTCTTTTGCCCCATTTATTTTAAGAGACTTCCTACCCTGTTCTAGGGCATCCAAACACTTCCGAACAATCGATACTCTGCTATTCTGTCCCATCTTTCTCTCTTCTCTGCCTGCAAAAGAAAGTGATTGTGGTGACTGGAAGCTGGTGGAAGCGCACGCACACGCACGCACACACACACACACACACACACACACACACACACACACATAATGTCTTCATTATTTTTAGCTTCTTTTGAAAACACGTCTCCCCAAACCATACACTTATCCCAGTGAAATCACAGCAGGCCTTCTCTTCTCTCCGCTTGTGTCCTGCTCCATGAGTCACCAGCTGCCCTTTCCAACTCGAAGCCGTTGTAAGCTGTGTGTGGAAGCTCTGTCATTCAGCAGTTATTTGTGGAACATTCCGCTGTGCCAGCTCTGTTCTCATGAATGACTGGCACATTGCTTCAGGCTTCCTGAGCCTTTTACTCTGCCACAGCGCATATTTGCTATGAGAGAGAGAGAGAGAGAGAGAGAGAGAGAGAGAGAGAGAGAGAGAGAATGGGCACACCAGGGCCTCTAGCCACTGCAAACAGACTCCAGACACATGTGCCACCTTGTGCATCCGGCTTTACATGGTTACTGGGGAATCCAACCTGGGTCCTTAGGCTTCACAGGCAAGTACCTTAACCACTGGGCCATCTCTCTAGCCCCACATATTTGTTTTTTTGACACATAGTTTTCACTTATGTTAGGATCAAATTCCCTTGATACAAATAGCTTTAACCCCACAAAGCCACACTAGCGTGTCTTAACCCTTCACTGGATGGTTCACTTCCCGCTTCCTCGGGAGTGTACTGATGTTTTTGTGGCATCTGATGAATGGTGATCCAGTGGGGTGCTGGGGGAATGAAGCAATGCTGTGACAGTGATCTTCTCCAGAGAGGACTCTGTGACTGGAGGGGAAAAAAAAAGCACTTTATTGAGAACCTTTGTTTCCTAAGAGTAAATTTAAAAGGTGCCTTTTAAACTTGAAAACTCAGTGACATAGATTTACTCTGTACCACATCTCCTCTCTGAAAGTCAGTGTGTTTAACTTCCCCCAGAAGTAGGTGGCCAGGTTATTGGCACGCAGTGACTAGCTTCCATGGGTCCTAAGCTGCACTTTAGTACTCCTGGGTAACTTGATGAAGGTAGGCACCAACTACCATCCAAGTCATCATGTCCTAGCCGTATATGTTAAAGGACTGAAAACTTACCAAGAGCTTATAAACTAGAGAGTCTTTATACAAAATACCAGAACATTCTTCTCCAAGTTAATTTAAAGCCTAGAAATAAATCTTGAAGTAAAATTTCATGGCTTGTTGTATTACATCATTGTTTGACATAATACAGTCTGATTCCAACCTTTAATTTTGGCTTTGGTAGATCCCTTGGTGTTGCTATGCCTGAATTAAAACTAGCTTACTCTTTTTATGGATAGGGTCTATGTTTCTGTTTCTATTCAGAGGGAATAAGTGTATTTCTGTTGTAAAGTTCTATGGAATAAGAAGGTGGTCCGATGAGACTCAAGAATTTCCAGGAAATCAGTCCCGAGAGAAGGTTCCTTCCTTGCGCAACCACAGGAGGTAGAAGGTATAAGGAGCAGCTTTTAAAGGAGGTTAAAGAGGAGATGAGAGAAGCTGCCATATGTCATTGCTGGAGGAGGGAATCAAATAGAATACAGTGTCAGCCTTATACTGTATCTGTGGTCTTAGGGCAGCTATCTATCTTTCCTGAAAAAGCTTATATGATATCATATGAAACAAGAACATTTAAAAATATTTTACTTTGGCTAGGCATGGTGGCACGTGCCTTTAATCCCAGCACTTGGGAGGCAGAGGTAGGAGGATTACCATGAGTTCAACGCCACCCTGAGACTACAGAGTGAACTCCAGGTCAGTCTGAGCTATAGTGAGCCCTACCTTGAAAAACAAAAAAAAAAAAAAAAAAAAAAGATTATATATATATATATACATACATACATACATACATGAATACATGAGTGAGAGAGGAAGAGACAGAGACAATAGGTGTGTCAGGGACTCCTGCCACTGCAAATGAGCTCCAGACACATGTGCCACTTCATGCATCTGGCTTTATGTGGGTACTGGGGAACTGAACCCTGGCCATCAGGCTTTTCAAGCAAGTACCTTTAACTGTTGAGTCATCTCTCCAGGCCCACGACATGTTTTAACACATGAAATAGAATAATAAATGTAATTGCACGTTCAGCTTGTGTGTTTATACACATATATGTCCATGAGCATGAATACTGTAGATTGCTGTGGTAATTGTTGTGGTGAGAGAGAGAGTAAAGTCTCTGGCCAGGCAACTTTTGTCCTCTTGGGTAGGTCCTGCATTAGATGGATCCCTCTTATTCCTCTGACCTATGCTAACAGCGTGGGTAATCCCTGCTCTCAGGAGTAGCTGAGTTGGCAAGACCATCTTGCTTTTCCCAAACCTTAATTATTCTTCACAGCCAAAGCCAAGTGAAAGCTTGCTTTATACAAGACGTGTGGAGAAAGTGTTGATTTGGGCCAGAGAGCAACATATGAGCTCATCGACAAATCACGAGCTTGTGTCGAGGCTGTGTCTGACGGCATTTCACATTAAAGTGGGGAGTGACTTTCCTGTCAATGACATGAGCCAAATGTGAGGTAAACTGAGGTACGGTAGGAATCTGCTGCAGATGGCGGAGCTACATACATATTATGTGTTTGGCACATGTTAGGTGGGCTGCTGATAGATTCTTGTAGAGAATAGGTTAAATTAGTTCCAGGACTTACAGTAACTGAAGTTTGTATTTGCAGGTGCAGCCTGGGAACTCGGAACGAATTCTCTTCAGAACGCAGACAAAAACCTACTTGAAACAAAATGCACCTTCTTAGTGAGGAATAAATCTAAACCTAAAGACGGCAATTGCCAGCTAGCCAAGCCTTTACTGACAGACTTTCAACATCAAATTCAACTTCAGGTTCAAAATTTCAGGACAATTTTATTTTTCCAGTGGCACCTGTGCCTTAGCATCTAGTGCTAGACAAGATATTCTGAAAATAACTTCTCTGAGAGGGAATGAAGATTGGACCCAAGTCCCGCAGGAACTTATAATGCCTCAAGGAAACCTTTGTCATTCCACTACTGAAGGCATAATGGCAGCTTCCTCCGCAACCTCCCTTAAGCCCACTATCTCCCCTTGATTATCCAGTTATGTTTGCTTGGTTCGTGGTGATGATGACTTGTGACTAGGTAACATGTTCAGGAAACAACGTAGTCTATAGGTTAGGCAACTATGCAGCTGAGGCAGGTGTTTAGCTTGCGATCTGCCCGCTTCAGTCTCCCAAGAAGCTAGGTCTGAGTCACCAGTGCTACGTAGAGTTAAGCCAAAAGGTTTTGGCATTAGGCTCTTTGGGTTATACCACTTATTAGTCATATGGTCCTCACAAATTACTTAGTTTATTTAAGCTTCAGCTTCCTCATTAGACAACAAGGAGTGTCATAGCCTCTGTCCCATTGGGTTTTGGGATGACTAGGTGAATCCACATAGGAATTACTTGTTCCAAGGAAGCCACTGTTTGTACTTTTCTCTTATGCTGTTTGCATTATGGAATTGTTTTTACATTTTTTTCAAAAAATATAATTTTTAATTTAACCTTTTTATTTATTGAAGAGAGAAGGAGGTGGATAGAGAAGGGCACGCCAGGGCCTGCAGCCACTGCAAACAAACTCCACATGCACATGCTGCTTTGTGCATCTGGCTTACGTGGGTCCTGGGGAACGGAACCTGGGTCCTTTGGCTTTGTACACAAGGGTCTTATCCACAAAGCCATCTCTCCAGCCCTTGTTTTCACATTTCTTACTTAGCTTAAGTACAGTGAGAACCCACCAGTGGAGACTGAGGACATAAGGATCTTTTACTGTTACCTTTCTCTCCAAAAGTTCAAGAGCAAGGAATGCAACAATACAGTGTGATCCCAGAGAGGGTCATGGTCCTGGAATTTCACTGAGAAGTGAGAATTATTATTGCCTAATGGTGCAGTTTACTTCCTCCTTTATTGAAGGAGAGCAAGTCAATGAAACCTTTCACTATAAGTAAATATTTCTTCTCATTTTCCTCTTCATATTGAACCCATAGTTTAGCCAGGAAACCGGAACATTATTTCTCCCAATGGTGCACAGGCCAAGTGGCCACATGGCTGGGCCTTGAAGAACCTAGCAGCTAACAACAGACCAGACCTCAGCACCAACTCTAAGCATATGTTTCCTTTGAATTTTCTCTCCTGTTAATCTTGCTATTTTTTTGGCCAAATGGCAACCAATTAATGGGATGCATCTTAGTCTTTCAAACTAAAAGTCTATCACTTTGTAAAGCCAATAAGCCTGTGCTTCAGGAAAAAAAAAGTTCATTGTTTTGTAGCATCAAGGGGGAAAATAAGGAAATTTCTATCAATATCTATATAGCTGTTTCAAAATTTACACCTTAAGTGGCATAGTCTTATTAACACTATCTCAATAACAGATGGATGATACTAGTCCTGCTTTGGATAGTTTCTCTCTCAAATCATCCTTGCATTCCATACACAGACATCCATCCATATAATTTTCCAGTGATGGTGAGTTCTCGAGTTTCCTCTTTGTAAAACTTTACCAAAAGCAAAATGAAGGAGGCAAGGACACTTTAAAGAGGAAAAGGTCTTTGTTTTCAAAATGGAGGAATGGTTAGTGTATGTTGCAGTCAAGTTCTGCAGTCAGGTCCGCATTGCTGGCTGAAATCACCCGACCAAGAGCAGCTTGTGGGACAAAAGGTTTATTTTGGCTTACAGGCTTGAGGGGGAAGCTCCATGATGGCAGGGGAAAGTGATGACTTGAGCAGAGGGTGGACATCACCTCCTGGACAACATCAGGTGGACAATAGGCACAGGACAGTGTGCCTACACTGGCAAAGTGGAAATGGCTATAACACCCATAAGCCCACCTCCAACAATACACAGCCTCCAGGAGGCATTAACCCCGAAATATCCATCAGCTGGGGACCTAGCATTTAGAACACCTAAGTTTATCAGGGACACCTGAATCAAACCACCACATTCCACCCCAGTCCCCATAAATTGATAACCATATATGATATAACTTGCAATGCATTCAGTCCAACACCTTAGCACTGAAGCAGACCAAAAATGAACCCAACATGGCTCAGGGAAATTTTGTGGAAGAGGGGGCGGAAAGAATGTCAGAGTCACATGTTGGGTCACGATATGCAGAGACATTTATTGTACCAATAACTGTGGACTAACTCCATAATGCATGACCCATTTACATCAACAAGGAGGGTCCATTGGGAAGGGGTAGATCATGGATGAACCTAAACAATGATACCAAACTGCCTGTATTTGCTGAAAAGAAAACTAATAAATTAAATAAAAAAAAAACCATAATGGCACAGAATAAGCAATCATACTGCAAAAGATGGCACTGGGCCTATATATCAAAGAAATAGTCAACCAATACAAGATTTAAACAGGGTAAACACCAAATTCTGTAGCTCCAAGTCTAACAACTCTAGTCAGTGACAAGTCTCCAAGTCAAATAATTCTAACCAGCAATAGGTTTCTGAATTTCCAATTCTTCCCCTCCAGCTAGGCTACTCACAGTCCTGGAAAACTTCATCTGGGGCCAGCAGCTCTCCTTATCAGCAATCTCGTGGGCTTGACATCTCCACCGGGTCTCCACTGCAACCCATAATCCATCCTATGGCTCCACTGGGTCTCCATGCAGGCATCCAGCAAAAGATAGTAGGAGCCAGAACTTAAATATAGTAAGATTCACAAAAATAAACTTTATTTTTTTCCTGATGCCATTAATAACTTTTCTTAATCTCATATAGTAGAACCATTTTCCAAATAGTTGTGCTATCAAATGTTTGAGGTTGTTGAGTCCTCCAGTGATCATGTTCCTACAGCTGGGTATACAAGAAGCTGTCAAATTTTTGCAGGAAGGCAAGGATATTAGGGACTTTTCTCATGTACAACATGGGTAGAATGAAGAACTACCTCTGCAGTGACGCAGTGATAACCAGACAGAAGTGGCCTGTCTGTAACCACATGCTTTGTCTTGGCCAGCTGCAAAATCATTTAGGATGCTGATCAGTTCTGCAGAGAACTCGAAGTAAGACCAATACAAAAGATGATCAGATAACCAACCAAGTAATAGGCTAGAAAATGGGGTCAAAGTCAAAGCTAAAAATTTAACCAAGTCCTCTATTTATGATACAAAGCCAGATGTACAACTATAGAATGTGTCATTTTTGGAGCACTTAACAATGAAAATAATAACAGGCTATGATAGATGGAAAATAGTACAAGAATGATGCTACCAACAACAGATACCAGATGAATGTTGTCTATTTTCAAGCACACATTCTGTAAAAAATCCTGTAAAGGCCATGTCTGTTCTTGTGGGAAAAGCTTATACATGACATAGCAGTCTGAAGTTCTATACACTATAAGGAGTTAATATGTTATATATGGAGGAATCTAGGGGAGAAGGAGACCTTCTCACCGACCATTTTCCCAACCACATAATCAAATCACTTCTAGATTTAAGATTTTCAAAAGTCTTTGAAAAAAAAAAAAAAGTCCAAGGAAGTAGGGGAAGATGGCTCAATGGTTAAAAGCAGTTGTCATGGCCCGATGAAAAGAGGTCAGATCCCTAGAATTCACTTACATATAGACACTAGTAGTCTACATGTCTATAATTCCAGCATGCCTTCCCACAGTAATGGGAGTGAGATTCAAGAGACCCTCCCAAAGCCCATGAGTCATCTAGTTTGGCATTCAGTGTCAAAGAACAAGAGAACCCTGTTTCAAACCAGGTGGAAGATGAGGACCAATACCTTAAGTTGTCTCTTGACCTAAACGTTGTTACTTATATGCCCATACCCCCCCCGCCTCCCTCCCCACACACACGAAGAAGGAGGAGGAGGAGGGGGAAGATGAGAAAAATGAGAAGATAAAAATAGAATAAAAAAGAAACAAAAACTTCAAGGTGAGGGACCTGGTTCTTGTTGAAGATGGCTTTGAGAGGGAAGGATGGCGTTAGGTCAGAGCAGGGGTACTTGGGTGCCGTCAGGTGGAGGAAGGAAGGCAAGAGCAGTGCCACAGGGGAGAAGAAGATGGAAGAAGATGTGAGGAAGGCTCTGTGCTCAGTAACCATCAGAGCCGAGGGCGGGTCTGGTATGTGTGACTCTAGATGAAGCCTTGAGCATCCTGCAACTGCAGCTTCAGATTGAGATTGAATGTTTTCTTAGCGAGTTTTACACAAGATTACAGAGCGACACGGTAAGACAGGATATACACACAAGGAAAGCAATTGTACACAGGGTAAGCATCCCAAGTGTGAAAATCCAAATTCTGCAATGTGCTAAAATACGGGACATTTTGAAGGCTGATGTGACAGAGCGGACAGTTCCATACCTGCACATGTGAAAAACACAGGGATGCTGAAAGCATTGAAGAAGTCACTGTTAGGGTGAGTGTGTATGAAACACGCATGAATTCTGTGTTTAGCAAATCTTTCCAAACCTGAAATGGAAAGCACTTCTGGCTTCCAGTGTTTTGGAGAAGGGACGCTCAGCTCAGCCTCTGTTCCTTCTGGCTTGCACACACTGTCGCTTTATGCTGGTCTCTCTCAACTCTATGTTCATAGTTTTGAGTTTTCTGTGCACAATTATACAGACATTCTCTATCCCTTTGTTTTTACTCCTGTGATGGTTAATCTCTGGTTGTCAATTTGACAGGATTTAGGATCACCATGGAAATAAATCTCTGGTCATGTCTGTGAGGGATTTTCCTGATTAGGTTAATTGAGTAGGGGAGACCCACATTTACCGTGGGAGGGGTCCTGGACCGTATGAAAAGGAGCTCCCTGGCTGAGCACCAACATTCACCCTTCTGCTTTGCTTCCTTGTGATTAGACTGAATGAGACAGGTCCTGTCCCCATGATATGATGGACCATAACCTGGAACTGCAGGCTGAAATAAACCTTTCCTCCTAAGTGGATCCTTTTCCTCTTTTTCTTTTCTTTTTTTTTTTTTTTTTTTTTTTTTTTTGAGGTAAGTCCAACAGACTGGCCTTTTTTAATGCAAGAGAGTGAGAGTGAGCAAGTGTGTGTGTGCACATATGTGAGAGAAAGAGAGAGAGAGAGGGCACGCCAGGGCCTTCATCCAGTGCAATCCAGCTTCAGACGTGAGCACCATCTTGTGTGCATGTGCCACCTTGTATGTTTGGGTCACCTTGTGGAGATGTCTGGCTTAGGTGGAACCTAGAGAGAGAAGCATGGGTCCTTAGGCTTTTGCAGACAAGTGCTTTAACCACTAAGCCATTTCCCCAGTCCCCTTAAGCTGATTTTTGTCAAGTATTTTGTCCCAGCAACAAGAAGGTGACTAGTAAGACCCTCTTCCTTCTATGCTGAGGTAGAAAGCATGTGGCAGGTGTTTCTATTCAGCTGAACTGAATGTGGAGTCAGGCACAGGGGATTCTCTTGATCATTTTAGCATAACCACAGGGGCCACTTGAGGCAATAATGCTTTGAGTCATTTGTTCCCTATTCCCCCCCCCACCCCCATATCCATTTGTTCCACATCTCAGTCCTGTGACTGCTTAGGATGGGACTTCACTGTGCTTTTCTACTAAAAACATAGAAAAAAAATACATGATTTATTTTTTTCTGGCAAACATCTGTGACTTCCTGGGGGTTGTACATTTTCTGATCATTGCTATTTCACTAGAGAATGCAGTGGGGAGTCACAGATATGAGAGGGCAAAAGGAAGGCATGGGCGTATTATTTTGCATACGTCACTACTAATAGCAGCAAATGTTTCAGTGGGCCATTAGCAGTTTGATCCCAAATCTATCATATGTCTTTCCTTCTCTGTTCTGTATGGTGGAGGGTCTAGTGGTTCCAGCTTCCACTGGGCAGCCTCCATGCTCCTCCCGCCCCCTTTTTTGGTCTCTCTAGCCTAAGGAGTGGCTGTGGCTTGCTGCTCTGGTACTAAGAAGTTTCCTTCATGGTGTGTTGTTTGGCTTTTCATCTTTGCACTTGTCCTAGTAGTAAATTCTCCCTACAAACTTCCTGACATGAATTCTAGCTTCCTGACTCAACCATGTCCACAGCAGTGTTTAATCAAAAAGAAAGAGCAGCTATAGCTGCAGAAACTAAAGAAACAGAGAGGAAAAACTATTAATAAGATGCTGCCATAGAGAATTCTAATCTCCAGTGTGGACTTCTGGAAGCTCAAATTAAGACCCTGTGCACAGGAAATGCAAAACTTAAATTTGACACAGAAACAGCCCAAGAAGAATTTGAGGAGCAAATGATAAGACGCAAAGCATATTATGAAAAAAATAAAAGCACATAAAGGTAGCTTAGGGGAGATAGAAAGGAAATGGTCATTTATGACTGAACTCCATGAAAAATAAGATCTCATAAAAAACTAAGGAAAATGAAAGAAGAACTTACACATATCTCCAAAATCCATGAGAGAATCACATAACACAGCTACAGGAGGACGTTTCAAAGCTAGAGAGTAATATTGTAACTGTAAAAGAATCTACTGTTGAAAAAAACGTATTTTCTTGAAGGAGAGAAAAACATGAAAAATTAAGACAAAAAATAGAGAATCAAGTTAAAAAAAAAAAACAACAACAAATATACAAGCTGAAAGTGAGGATGCTGTGGTGAGTCATGCCTGTAATGTCAGCATTTGACAGGAGGATAAGTTCAAGCTAGCCTCGGCTACAGAGTGAGACCCTGCCTCAAGAAAAAATAATAATGAACAAAATTAAAGTGAAATTGGCTTCTTAAAGCATTGAGATACTGCCCTTGAATTCTGTCATGGTTGTTTAGATGAAGAGAGAAAACCTAAGAAATTTCCTCTTAATGGCAAATAAAATAATTTTAACATTTAAAAAATTATCACAATAAACATCAGTATTTTAACAAGAAATGAAGTACTCTTCAGCTTGCAAGTTACAAGATTGTTCTTTCTTTCTTTTGTTCTCTCCCTCTCTCTCTTTATTTCTTTTTCAGGACCAATGTGAACATTAAGGAATTCCCCTAGGGTATCTTACTGACATTGTAGATATTTAGCAAACAACGGTTATCCTTGCACTCTACGTGGGCATCTGGTCCCAGGGTAAGGTTACTCTGCCATTGTGATGCCTGGGAGCCCAAATTAACCAAATATTCACATGGAAAAAGTTCTAACTTTACACAGGTATTCCAAGGACACCAAGTTCTATTTGTTTCAGAAGTATATTATTTTGGGTGGAAGCCTACATTAAAAAATTTAGGCTCTTAGGGTTGGAGAGATGTCTTGGAGGTTAAGGCACTTGCTGGCAAAGCCAAAGGACCTAGGTTCGATTCACCAGTACCCATGTAAAGCCAGATGCACAGGTGGCGCATGTATCTGGAGTTTGTTTGTGGCTAGGAGACGCTGATGCACCCATTTTCTCTCTCTACCTCTCTTTCACCTTCTATTAAATAAATAAATAAAATATTTTTTTTAAAAAAAATTTAGGTTCTTTAATCAAGGAAAGTCCTGCTGCCTACCTAATGCAAGATGTTTATGAAAAGTAACCAAGTATTAAACTGAAGCAACCAATAATTAAAATTAGAGTTAAAAATTGATTTCTATGTCTTCCATCACAGTCCTTTTAACTCTTCTGTGAACAGCTGTGAACCAAGTGGCCAATAATGGTTACCAGATGTCCTTTCTTGGTAATGTGGCTCCTCGGCTACTGGGGGAGGGGACAGCATGCATTATAAAATATTCCTTGTTCAAAGTCACAGTTAAGGGGAAATGTTGGAAAAATAAAATTGCCTAATGAAAACAATGGGGGAAAAATCAATACCTCCCACCCTTTGTGTCCAATATAAGCAATAAGAAATATTTGTGGTTAAAACATCAGAAGTAGGGACTTTTGGTTTCCAGCTCTTACAACGGGTACACCAGTACCATTAAGGGTTCCTTGCCACAAAATTCTAAAAAAGACTGCAGGGTGTGAGGACATGAAACTATAGTGCCCATGTGGTCCTTCTAGAGAACTGGTGCTTTGTGGGGAAAGTTATCCTGCCAGAAAATGGGCCTTAGGTGCTCATTTTATACCAAGACTCCATTCTTTGGGCTTTGTTTTATATTCATTGCTGCTTACAAACCAAAGTAACAAAGATGGAGTTTTGGGGTTGATGTTGGGAGCCAGTTAGTCCCAATTTTTTCCAACAGCATTTTAACTGCTATTCAACCATTTTTCATGCTGCATCCAGGTTACTTTTTGCCTCTTTCTTTCTTTTCTTTTCTTTTTCTTTTTTTGTTAAGTAGAAACTTTGCATGGACACATTACATGTTGGTACAATCATTGCCCTCTTCCCTGTCCCCACTCCACTGAGGGCCCTCCTTAATGGGATTGTTGGTATTCATCATGGAGTTGATGTTTATGAGTGTTGTGAGCAGCAGTCAGTCATTCTGTGTGTGTGTGAGGGGGGGACAGTGTCTCTGGATATTCCCTCCTAGCCTGTGACTCTTACCTTCTTCCTGTTCCCTCTTCCACAAAATTCTCTGATCCTTTGTAGGTGTGTTCTAAGTCTACTTTAGTGTTGAGCTCTCAGCAGCTTCTGGATTTCTGCTTTGGTGTGTTTTGAGCATCCTCAGCACCTGTCTCTACCACCCTGGTGCTGGTTGTCAGGCTCGCTGTGGAAGCAGCGCTCTTGTTCATCTTGCCATTTCCTTTGTGGTTTGTCTAGACCCTAGCTGCTATGGGGAGGAGGGTGTTAATATTCTGCCAGGAAGTCAGCTATACTTGTCTTGCTGGTAGATTTTGGTTGTCCTTGTTCATGTTGCTCTTGTTCTGCTTATTCAGTTGTTCATAAGTGATTTATTTATTTTTATCAATTAGTTTTGTACTCAGTGAATACAGTCAAGTTGGTACCATTGTTAGCCTCCTCCCTGTCCTCCACCCCCCCTCCTTGTTGAGGTATATGGGTCGTGCATTGTGGAGTTAGCCCTCAGTTATGGGTAGGAGGAAATGTCTCTGTGTATCATGACCCAATGTGTGGCTCTGACATTCTTTCCACCCCCTCTTCCACAAATTTCCCTGAGCCATGTTGGGTTCATTTTAGGTCTGCTTCAGTGATGAGGTCTTGAGAGCCTCTGTGTCTCTGGATATCTGATTTGGTAGGAGTTGATTGTTCTCTGTGTCAATCTCCTTCACCCTTGTGCTGGTACCAGATTCACCAAGAAAGCAATACTCTTGCTTGTTTCCCCAATTATTCTTAGTTTCAGCTGGGGCCCTTTTGAGGTATGATGGGGTGTTTCTCTCCTTAGGATCTGTGTCATCTGAAAAAGAGAAGCAGATTCTCCAACAGAGAGTAAAGTTATCACCAGACAAATGGGATAACCCTTATTTTATTTTTAGAGAGAATTTAATAGGTGTAGGCCCTCTTGTAGCCCACAATTGGTGGTAGCTTGATAATGGAGAGCAGGATAAGTTTTGGACATGGTTCTGATTTATTTCCCAGCTCCAGCTATGGGTTCTGTTTCACTGAGCAGACCAGTTAACCAAATCAAGAGCAGCTGGTTTCCCACCATGGCTGTGCACCACTATTGCACTTGTGTGGGCATCACAACAGGTTATTTGCTGCTAAGTAGGTTAGGCCATGAGTTGCTTGGACAGATATTGGTCATTTTCCTCATAGCCCATGTAGCACCTTCTGGCACTAAACACACTGACTGTCTGGGGACTGACTCTCTTCCAGCCATGCCATTTTACATGTCAAGCACATAAGGTGTCTTCAGCAGTAGCGTCTTAACACTAACCTTTGATGGGTCATCAAGTACTCTGACAGAAATCTGTCATTCTTTTAGGAAACCTTGTAGGTCTCTCTGATCAAAAGGTGATTGTGGATGATAGCCACGTGCTGGTACTAGGAGTTACAAGTCAGTGCCCACAAAGAGAAGGAAGAAAAAGATAAGTAATATAAAAGAGTTAGAAAGTGGGGGGAGAGGGGGGAGAAGAGAGAGAGGCTGGAGAAGATTAAGGTCAGTCTTCTGAATAGTGAGAACAAAACTAAGAACCAGAGGTTAATTAGTTAACATACCCTAAGAAGCTGGTAAGTTTGGAGCTGTTAGTCCACCATGATGAATGCAAAGAAGCCAATGTGAACAAAAGTGGGCAGATTCCAGAAGTGATGGGACAGCGGAGAGGGAAACATTGAATCAAAAGTTCCCTTTGGATTTTAGAGCACTCACCTCTAGCCATGTGACTCACTGGGTCAAACTTTGACTTCTTTACAGGGATGCAGATAATCTGGGAAATTTATCAACTTAGAAGTTTGACTAAATGCCATTCTGTGACCTGAACAAAATATCAACTTCTATGTACAAAAATTCAGGGTTTCTGTACATAAGTGTTTCCTATAAAGACAAACACACACACACACACATCTATCTATCTACTATCTATCTATCTATCTATCTATCTATCTATCTATCTATCTATCTATCTATCTATCTATAATATAGGTTTGTGTTGAAGCCTAAACCCTATAGATTTCAGGTAATAAATAGGATGGAGTATGCCAGATTTTTTCCATTCGCTTTTGTCTCCAAGAATGTTCTCTTTCTGTGTTCTCAAGTCACAAACATCTGTTTTCGACCATCTAGCTAATTTGGCTCCATTGAGTGTTCTAATGAGGGCAGAGCGAGCAAGGGAGTAGATTTAATGCCCAAGGAAAAGCGTGTTTCTAATTGTGCATCCGGTGAAGGTGGAAAGGTTAAAGTAATGAGCTGCTCTGGAGAGCTGTGGCCGAGAGAGGGCTTTGTTAGTTTCACATTTCATCTTTGTTATTGTCACCAAGAAGTGCTCTTATTTTCACCATGGCATGGCTTATCAAGAAGTTCTGCTGTTTCATTATCATGCCATTTCTGAAGGAGACAAGTTGGTGTCTTATAGCACAATGACAGTGCACCAGCAACTATAATCACCCCATCTCTGCTGTGCTCCCAAACATCTTGTATACAGCTGTGAAGGGCTGTATTAGTGCCAATTAATCTGGGGTAAGTTTACTGAAGGAGGGTTGCTGTGCAGCACTATAGGACAGTCCATGAGTTTTCCAAGAGGCATTTCTAGAGAAGACCACTAACTGGAAGGAGCAGTCCTAGGAAGAGACTGTCAGGTTTAAATTTCAATGAGGACTGCCATCTCTAAACAGCTTCACTTTCCCAGAAAGCATGGAGACAGTCTGCAAATAAAAGTATTTTTTTAAAAAATCTGTCTTCCAGCCAGGCATGGTGGCACACACCTTTAATCCTAGCACTTGGGAGGCAGAGGTAAGGGGACTGCTGTGAGTTCAAGGCTACTCTGAGGCTACATAGGGAATTCCTAGGCTAACAAGACACTATCTCAAAGAAAAAAAATCTGTTCTTCAAGGGATTAGAGCTTGAACAGTGTAATTGTAATTGAAGATATTGGGAAGACACACTTTGGTTGAGTAACACTTAACTTACTGACCTTGGATGGTGAGGCTAAATTCACATTTTAGCAATAGAAGGGTTCTGTTGTGAGAGTTTGTGTCCTGGAGGGGCAGGGTCATTGGGTGTGGTAGGCAAAATTTTTACTTCAGTGTTTAAGTGTATCTCATACTTTCCAAGAATCACAGAATAAATTGAATTATCTAAGCAGTCTCTTCCTAAGGTAATATGTTGAAGATTGAATATCCTATTTAGGTGGTTTGAGAATATGACATAAGCAAAATTTAAGCACTGTAATATAAACATAATATATAAATCCTGGTGTTTGAAGGTAGAGTTTCCATAATTTTACAAAAAGGATTTTTGTTCTGTGCCCGTAAGTTACCAAACTTCAAGGATGTTCAAGTCTTTCTATAAAATGGTATGGTATTTGTACATAATCTACAAATATCTACTCTATTTCTTTAAATAATCCTTATATTACTTGATATAGCAGTTCTTATTTATATTATTTTGAGAACCATGACAAGAGTAAAACCAGTATGTGCTCAGTACAGGTACAGTTTATTTTCAGATATTTTTCCTACACAGTTGGTTGAATTCACAGGTGTGAAGTGGATGGACATGAAGGCTGACTGTGTGTTTTCTAAAGATGAGGAAAGTGAGCTGTGACTCCAAAGATTTCCTTGGCTTCTGTGCCCTGGCCTGACTTGGTTCCTGCTTAGTCAATGCCTTGGCATTGGCTGAGCCGCTGTGGATCCCTCTCATCTTCCTTTAATAACCTGACCTTTTTGTTCAGTTTCTCAATCTGCCAGCCTTGTTTCTGCCTTTATCCTTTCTCTTTCTCTTCTAAGCATTATTTTTTCCTAGCTCTTTTCTCTGATTCTTCCTCTTAACTGTTAAGTCTCCATTTAATTGTTCTTGTTTCAACAGCAAAATAATAGTCCAAAAAAAAAAAAAAAAAGGACATTGTTGTTACAGTTTACTATTGAACAATGTGGTGGTTTGAATTTAGAAAAAAAAGATGGTGAGTGTGAGGACAGGGATGTGGTACAGACAGAAACTGAGGTTTTGGGAAGAAGAGAGCAGCCCTTTTCAGCTGCAATTATTTTGAGAGATCACTGGCGTTGAGACTGAGCCAACTGTTTTCACTGGGACAGCAGTAAGAATGCAGACTGCTCTGAAAGTCAAGGGCCAGAATGTTAAAGAAGTTTTCCTATTTTTTAAAGTCAGCTTTAGTCCTTCCTAGATCAACAAGTTTGGTAGCCCACTTAGTACTGTGGGAGCATAATAAATACAGGAAAGAAAGGATCCCTGGATTTGCAGTGTGGCTTGTTTATGTGGAAATGGCCTGTGGGTGATGTGAGGCAGGGTTTTTGGTGTCCTTGCATGAAGCCCTGATTAGAACTATGAAAATGGGTGGGTCGTAGTGGAGACCCTAGGATTATGGAGACCCCAGGGCTATGGGAAGACTCCCAAAGAGAGCTGCTGGTCCAGGAGGGGTTGTTCCGTAGTTTGTAAGCAGCCCAGCTGGAGTGGTAGAATTGGAATCACAGAGACTTCATCACTGGTTATAGATGTCAGACTTGGAGCTATAGGGTTTGATGTTTACCCTGTTTGATTTAGACATTGCATTTGTTAAGTCTTTTGTTGCAAGGCCATCTTTTCTGAAGTGTGAATGTTTACTCTGTTCCATTTTATGCTTTTGGTTTTGTGGGCTTACAGTTAAGTGACCTTGGGATGTTTGAAAGTATTGGAATTGCTAACAATGATAGGCACTTTCAAAGTTGGACTGAGTGCATTGCACCTTACATCGTGGATAGTCACCAGCTTATAGGGGACATGGGTGGAATGTGGTATTTTGGATCAGATATGCCCCCATAAACTCATGTGTTCAGAATGCTTGGCCCCAAGCTGGTGGAAATTTGGGAGGTGAAGCCTTGCTGGAGGAGATGTGTTGTTGGGGTGGCCTTAGGAGTGTTGTGGTGGTTTGATTCAGGTGTCCCCCATAAACTTAGGTGTTCTGAATGCTAGGTTCCCAGCTGATGGAGACTTGGGAATCAACACCTCCAGGAAGCAGTGTGCTGTTGGGGTGGGCTTATGGGTGCTATACTCAGTTTCTCCTTGCCAGTGTGTGGCACACTCTCCTGTTGCTGTTGTTCACCTAATGTCGGCCAGGAGGTGATGTCCACCCACTGCTCATGCCATCGTTTCCCCCTGGCATGGTGGAGCTTCTCCTCAAATCTTTAAGCCAAAATAAACTTTTTTTTCCCCCACAAGCTGCTCTTGGTTGGGTGATTTCCTCCAACAATGTGAACCTGACTGCAACAGGTGCTATAACCAGCTTCCCCTTGCTAGAGTTCACCTCACTCTCCTGATGCTGTTTGACCTGCTGGGGCAGAGATGATGTCCATTTCCTGCTCATGCCATGCTTTCTCTGCCATCATGAAGCCTCCCCTTGAGACTGTAAACCAAAATAAAAATCTTTCCTCCTATCAGCTAATTTTGGTTTGGTGCCTTCTCCCAGCAATATGAGGCAGGTATACTTAAAACATACCCTACATATATATAAATATACATATAGATATACATATACATACATATATATGTATAAATATACATATTTATAGAAATTATTCAAAATAGAGTCACTCAAACATCATGGAAAATAAGTCATATTTCTTATTTACAAAATAAGCAACGTTTCTGCTCCAGAAGCAAAGCCTTTGGTGGCTTTGATAGTGGTTTTCTTGGAGGAGGTATTTCCTGTAGCATGTGTGACCAGCAAGCTGAGCCTGTGGGGACCAGAATAAACAGACAGTTTTTGGACTGGGCAGATAAGGATGGTCCCGCCTGGTTCAGTTGCGGCATTCAACGTCTGCCCATTTGAGTGACCACCCTGTCCAGGTGCCTGCATTGTCCTGAGGATGGACTCAAAACACATATCTTTCTATGGTCCCATGGAGAAGGCTCTTCTTATCCTCTCCAGAACTTGGGCTGCACATAAGAACATGCCTGGGTCTTCATGCCAGTAAGATAGATTGGCCCCATCAAATCCACCCCCGGCAACCCTGGGTGGGAAGGGACTCTATTACTGTTTTGGACTTTTTGATCTCTTTGAAAGTGCACATATTTAAAATACCTTCTTATATTTTAAAATTAGTTGATTTATTTATTTGAGGATGGTAGAGAGAGGGAGAAAGGGAGAGAGAGAGAGAGAGAGAATGGGTGTGCCTGGGCCTCTAGCTGCTGCAAACAAACTCCAGATGCATACTCTACCTTGTGCATGTGGCTTATATGGGTCCTGAGGAACTGGACCTGGGTCCTTAGGTTTTACAGGAAAATGCCTTAACCACTAAGCCATCTCTCCAGCCCATCTTTTTTTTTTTTTTTTAATCTAAGGTCCATTTTCATTTACATGAACTTTGAACCATGTAGTATATTTCCCCTCCCCCACCTTCTCTTCTCTTCCTCAACCCTTTCCTTCCCTCACATTCCTGTGATATTTGAATAAAATGTACTAATTTAAAAAGAATTTTCTTTAGTCTGGATTTCCAATTCTTTAGTTAATTAACAGACAGGTTCCAGGGAGCACCCTAGCACTCCATTTTAGGCCAGCTCCTCATGTTAAGCCTTTCAAAAATGTGTCAGTCCTCTCCTTGATCATGGGTCCAACATGTAAGCCCACATATTCTTTCAAGGTGACAGATCTCTGTTTCTCACTTTCCACCCAAAGGAGGAAGGATGATGGAATTAGTCTCTATTTCCTGCTTTGTAGGTGTATTTTCTGTTCCTTTAGATGTCAGACTTCAAAATCAAGGTCAAGTGCAAGGGAGATCATGTTCAGTGAGCCTGTACTCTGAGTGTCACGAAAAGAAATACTGTCCAAGAGAGAAAAAGTAGGAAAAAAGAACCTCACCTGTGCTATGTGAAAAGGGGCTTCCTGACAGAAGCACCCAGAAGTGTCCATGCTCCATGAAGACAGCATCACTCGGAGGGGAATGTGAATCTCATGGGGATCAGAGTTCTCCAGTGCAATCTACAGAGCCACCTACACTACTGGTGCCAGAAACAAATGCTTCTCTATATTCTTCCGCATGTTTCTATTCCATGATGGTTAACATTGATTGTCAGCTTGATTGACTCAAGCAACATGCCTCTGAGCTGGTCTGTGGGGCAAGTCGCCCCTCCCCTGCCCAGACTTGGCACCCCTTGTGAGACAGCCCAGGTATAATGAGCTCTGGGGCATTTTGTTCCAGCTACCCAAGAGGAACAAGACAGTGAGAGTGAGGTACAAAGCAAATATAAGTATTAAAAAGTTGGCAGGAACTATTAGGCAATAAGCACATACAATAACTTCCTCAATTAAACTAAGAGCACATTGGCCAGGAGGGTGGGAGGGGAGGGTGCAGTGCTGGTTTCGCCTGCCTGCCTCTGTTCCTTGTTGGTGAGTGCATTCACCATGTTGCTGACGTCCTTTGTGGACCCAGAAACCAGCTTACGTGGCTTTCCAATATGGACCAAAGAGCAGTGGCTTTCCTGGAATCCTCCAGGCCTTCAAGTCAGATTTGGACTGCTGAGGCATCCAGACTCACGGGCTGATTACCTCATGGGTTCTCAGACTCTCCAGCATGCAGACAGCCCATAGCTAGTCTGCCAATCTCATTCATCCCCTTTGTAATCATATACATGTTACATCAGTTTTGTTCTTCTAACGAATATCCTGACTGATTCATATTCCTATTGTTACTGCTCTCCCTCCATCCTCTGCTTTTTTATTTCTTAGGGAATGATGGATGGTCATTGAAGCACAGGCCTGGCAGGGGCTTGGTCTACTTGGGTTTGGAGGCAAGCACCATGACTTTGTAGCAAATTACTTACTCTTTGTGCCTGACTTTTTCCAATGTGCATTCATCTCCCTTGGGGGAACCAACCCTGTGGAAGGATGCCCTGGTAGAGTCTCTGTGGTCACAAACAGTAACCTTTCCAGGGTCAAACTGACCTCCAATTCCTCTTCAATAAGCACACAGGAGAGTTTCTGGAGGGAGCCTTTACAGTGTGGATGGTGGTCCTGGGGGATATCCAACAAGCATCCTTACTGTGTCAGGCTACATCGCTAACTGAGGGTGCAGTTGCCCATGCTGACCACACTATCACTGTTATCTCTCTCTCCTTAGCACCTAGGCCCTAAGTGCCCGTGGCAGTCAGGAGGATAGCAGTTCTCTAGCTCTCATTGATGGTGCTCCCCCCCTCCTGGCCAATGTGCTCTTAGTTTAATTGAGGAAGTTATTGTATGTGCTTATTGCCTAATAGTTCCTGCCAACTTTTTAATACTTATATTTGCTTTGTACCTCACTCTCACTGTCTTGTTCCTCTTGGGTAGCTGGAACAAAATGCCTTCAACAGGTCATTTATAAATAACAAAAGTGTATAAATGTATTATTCTCCATTCTGGAGGCTGGAAAACATAAGATTAAAGTGCCAGGAGACTGCTGTCTGGTGAGGGCCTGTTCCTCATATGGTGAAAGACGAAAATAGCTCTGACAAGGGTCACTGATACCGTTCATGAGAGCAGAGACCTTCTGACTCCCTCACTTTCCAAAAGGCTCTACTTATTCATCTTTCCTTGGGTCTGGTTTTGTGTGTGTGTGTGTGTGTGTGTGTGTGTGTATGTGCATGTGGAGGCCAGAGTTAGACAACTGATGTCTTTCTAGATGGTTCTCCATCATGTTCTTTGAGATAAGATCTCATGTTGAGCATTGAGCTCACAGATTCAGCTAGTCTTGTTGGCCATTGGGATAAAGGGTTCCCTGTGCCTGCCTCTCCAGTGCTGTGATTACAGGCGCACACTGTGATTCCTGGCACTTTGTGTGGGTTCTGGGGACCTGAACTCTGGTCCTTGTGCTTGCTTAACAAGTACTTTACTCACTGAACCACCTCCCTGCCCTCCCCCGCCAAAAAAACCTCTTAATACCACCACACTGGCTGGGCGTTAGTTTCCAACACATGAATTCTGGGGACACAACAGTATTCAGACCTTGGATTTACCTTTTGGTCTTTTATGAGCTGGTTATTCAATCTACCAGTTGTTTATTTATTTATTTTATTTTATTGTTTTTCGAGGTAGGGTCTCACTCTGGCCTAGGCTGACCTGGAATTTATTATGTAGTCTCAGAGTGGCCTTGAACTCATAGCCATCTTTCTACCTCTGCCTCCTGGAGTGCTAGGATTAAAAATGCTGAGATTGAAGGCATGCGCTACCACACCTGGCTCAGATTTTTTATTTTTTAATAAGTACTTGTTTCCCTGATTTTTTTTTCCAGCTTTAGGAAAAATTTCTTTCTTTATTTTTTTGAGGCAGGGTCTCTCTCTGTCTAGCTCAGGCTGACCTGGAATTCACTCTGTAGTCTCAGTTGGCCTTGAACTCATGGTGATCCTCCTGCCTCTGCCTCCTGAGTGCTGGGATTAAAGACTTGAGTTCAGAACCCCAGCATTCACATAGATGCCTGGTGAATGTAGCAACTTGCCTGTAATCCCAGCATTTAGGAGAGAGAAACAGAGGCTCTCTGGAGCAAGCTGGCTATGACTAGCCAAACTGGTGAGCTCTGTGTGTGAATGAACGACTGTCTTGACAAATAATGTAGAGAGTAACCATGGCCTTCACACACATGTGCACCCACCCCTGTACAGACACACATGAACATCACACGCACACACAGACACACACACTCAGAGAGAGAGAGAGAAACAAAGAAAAATAAAACCTACTTTGCTGCTATTCCTGAATGATGCTAGAAGAATGCTTTCTTCTTTAATTGTTACAGAGTTTTAATTTAGTTTTTATTTTTATTTTAGATTTCTAAAAGGTGAGTAGTTAGCTTTCTGTCATTGTAAATGAAATACTTGAGATGATCAGCTGTTACGATTTGGACTCCAAAGAGCCCGTGTGTGAAAAGCTTGGATGTCAGCTTGTGGATAACTGGGAAGCAGCAAAGTCTTGAGTGGATGGGGATTAGCAGAGGAAGGTAGGCCAGTGGGTGCATGCCCTTAAAGGGGTATTGGGATCCTGGTTCAACCATCCTCTTTCCTATCTTCCCCTCTTCTCTTCCCTGCTCTCTCTCTCCATAGCACAAGGTGAACAGGCTTATTTCACCATGCACGTCCCACAAGCACAAAGCAATTAGTCCAAGTGACCATGGACTGAAGCCCATGCAAAAACAAAAGCCAATATTAACCTTCCCTCCTTTCAAGTTGATTTCTTCAGGTATTTTGTCAAAGCAATGGAAAGCTGATAAAAGCACCAGCTTTAGTGGAGGGAAGATTTATTTCACTCCGTGGTTTTGGAGGTTTCATTCCATGATTGTATGGCACCATTACTTTTGGACTCATGCCATGGGGTGTGTGGCAGTGAGAACTGCTTCCATGCAAGCGGAACTTCCATGGATCCGCTCATCTTGTGATTTCCAGGAAATGGAAGGAGAGAAGAACAGACCAGAAGCCCACAATTCCTTTGAGGGATTGTCTCCAATGACCTAAAACCTCCCACTAGGCTCCACCTTTCACTGTTCCCACCCCCTACCAGGCTGAGGACCAAGTACTTAACCCATATCTAAACGGTAGCTGTGGCCTAGCTCTGACAGCTGCTGTCTTCCATTCCCTCACCCACTGTGTTTTACTGAGGATCTTCTCTGGACCAGCTGCACTGATGGGCACAGGTGCTAACTTAGAAGACCCTTGATTGCTTCGCTGTTCTACACAACCAACAGGATGAACCTCTCCTACTTCCATAGAATTCCCACCAGGTTCTTTCACACTAGAGGCTGTGATTTGCCATATTATCTACCTTTAGGGTGGAGAGGAATGATGGTAGTGTTCAGTAATGTGGAGGTGGGATGGAAGACTCACTTCATAGCAATGTTTGTACCACACTACACTGTCATACACATGTGCCCAGGAGAAGGGCATGCAGAGAGGGTTTCCTTATGGAGCCCTCATTCCAACACCAGAGTATCAGAAGTGGTCAACTTTTTAATTTTGATGTTAAACATGTCATGCTTTAACTATTATCAGTGTGAAAAGAGCATATTACATATCAGAGTGTATCTCATAAGGACTATTTAACCAACTAAGATTTGGAGGAGGTGTTTTGATTCTGGTGCCCCCCGTAAACTTAGGTGTTCTGAATGCTAGGTCCCCAGCTGATGGGGATTTGAGAATTAACGCCTCGTGGCAGCAGTGTATTGTTGGGAGCAGGCTCATGGGTGTTATAACCAGCTTCCTCTTGCCAGTGTTTGACACACTCTCCTGTTGCTGTTGTCCACCTGATGTTGATGAGGAGGTGATGTCCACCCTCTGCTCATGCCATCATTTCCCCCTGCCATCATGAAGTTTCCCCTTAAGTCTGTAAGCCTAAATAAACCCTTTCTCCCCCCACCCCCAAATTACTCTTGGTCAAGTGATTTCTGCCAGCAATGCAAACCTGACTGCAACAATAAAGTTGGTACTAAGGAGTGGGATTGCTGCTAGACCCCTGACTGTGTGGCTTTTGGCCTTTTGGAGCTGAGATTCGAGAGGAAGTTGGGAGTATTTGAAACCTTGGCCTAAGAGACACCTTGCAGTGTTGTAAGTATAGCTTGATGGACTATTCTGGTCAGAGTTGAAAGACATGATTGCAGTAAGAATATGGACTGTGAAGTTTGACTTATGAGGGTGAGAAAGAGCTTTGCCTGGACTAGGATGGAAGTAATTTGTATGAGAGGATTGCTGTTATGCCCATGTTCTGAGAACTTTTGCAGGGTTGTATTGCATATAAATGGACTGGTATGTGCAGTGGGACATGGCACAGAAAGCAATTTTGGGGCTGAAACTTCTGCCTGTTCAGCTGCAATTGTATGTGAGATTATAACCATTGAGGTTGGGCCCGATGACCTGCACTGGGGCAACAGAAAGAATGCAGAGTCTTTTGTAAAGAGACCTGCATGCTGAAGGAGTGTCCTGTTCTTCAAAGTCTGCTTTATTCCCCCATGGATTAACAAATTGGCACCCCACCTGGTATTGTCAAGTATGAGAAATGAAGGAAAGAGAGGGTCATTGAGTTGGCAATGCTGTCTTGTGTTTTGGAAATGGCCATGAGTAGTGTGAAGCAGGTTTGCTGGATGCCTGCATGGAGACCCGATGGAGCCGTGAGGATGAATGTGGCTTGCAGTGGAGACTCTGGAGATTCCGGGACCATGAGATGGCTGCCAAGGAAAGCTGCTGGCCCTGGATGAAGTCTTCCAGGACTGGGAGTAGCCTAGCTGGAGGGGTGGAATTGGGACTTAAAAACTTGTTGCTGGTTAGAATGATCAGTCTTGGAGGCTTGTCACTGGCTAGAGTTGATGGACGTGGAGCTATAGTTTGATGGTTGTGCTGTTTAAATCTTGTATTCATCGAATATTTCTTTGCTATTCTCAATGCCATCTTTTGGAGGCAGTGTGAGTGTTTATTCTGTGCCGTTATGGGTTTTTTGGTATTATGCCTCAGTTAAAAGACTTTGGATTAGGACTGCACATCAATAGGATGAATGAAAACTATGGGGACTTTTAAAGTTGGACTGAATGCATTGCATTTTACATCATGTATAGTTAGTTATCAGGTTATAGGGGCCAGGGGTGGAATGTGGTGGTTTGATTAAGGTGTTCCCCATAAACTTAGATTTTCTTAATGCTAGATTCCTAGCTGATGGAGATTTGGGATCAATGCCTCCTGGAGGGAGTGTTTTGTTGGGGGCGGGCTTATGGGTGTAAAAACCAGCTTCCTATTGCCAGTGTTTGGCACACTCCTGTTGCTGTTGTCTACCTGATGTTGGTGAGGAGGTGATGTCTACCCTCTGTTCATGTCGCTGTTTTCCCCTGCCATCATGGAGCTTCCCCTCGAGTCTGTAAGCCATTACAAGATGTATGTAAAGTCTGATGAAGATATAAATATACAACATGCATTTACTCATCTTTTATTTCAAGAAATACCATATTGTTATTTATTTATTTATTTATTGGTTTTTTTAAAGGTATAGTCTCACTCTAGTCTAGGTTGACCTGAAATTCACTATGTAGTATCAGGCTGGCCTTAAACTCACAGTGATCCTCCTACCTCTGCCTCCTGAGTGCTGAGAGGAATTAAAGGTATGTGCCTCCATACCTGGTAGAGAGAGAGAGAGGGAGAGAGGAAATATGGGCATGCCAGGACCTCTGGCCACTGCAAACGAACTCCAGATGCATATGCTGTTTCTGCACCTTGCTTTACATGGGTGTTGGGGAACTGAATTCTGGTCATTAGTCATTGCAGGCAAGTGCCTTAACCACTGAGCAATCTCTCCAGCCCCATATTGCTAATCATTTTCAAAGTTTCTGTGTGCTCATCATCCAATTTTCTCCTGTTCATCAAAGGAGCACTAGCCTGAATTATCAATGATTCATAACCTTTCTTTTCCAACATTTGTCTTAATACATTTGGGCACGCCTAAGCCATGTGTTGTGTTTCAATTTTAAGTAAATAAAACTCTTTAATGTAATAGAGTACATTTACCCATGAGTCTTTTTATACCCACTCAGTATCATGCATATCCAATTTGTTCATTTTCACCACTGCATTGCATTCCATTTTATGAACATGCTGTTGGTTGCTTTGTTTTTTTCTCCGTGATATTGTGGACAGCCTCATGCATGTTTCATGGTGAAATCTATGAATAGAAGTTTTGGCTTGTAAGTTCTATGTACATTCAACTGTTGTTGCAGTTACTTTCTTGCTGCTTGGACAAACACCTGACCAGAAGTAGTTTATGGGAGGAAGGGGTTTATGCCCAGCTTATAGAATCCAGGGGAAGCATCATCAATGGTAGAAGAAGCTGGCTTACTTTCACAGATGCATCACAGACGGACATCACCAAACAGCCTGCACAAACAGCCAGAGCTCAAATTGCTCTGAATACACCTTAGGGCTAGGCTACAAGATCTACCCCTGATAACACCTTCTCCAGCAGGGGTTTGCCTTGTGGAGACTCAAATTGTGAGAATATGGAGGAACATACATTCACCTTCAGACTCTAAATCCATTTTGATGCTTTTCAATGTACTTATAATTTTTTACACTCTATCAGCAATACATTAGCATTTCCATTGCCTGTATTCTTGCCAAAATCAGCTATGGCCAGATTTAAAAATTTTTATTAATCTGGTAGATAGCAATGTGTCATGTTTTAAATTGCTATTTCTTCAATACTAAATGGGATAAAAGCCACTATAAATTTTTGTGGAATGTTTTAGATCTTTTGAAGTGACTCTTTAAGTTCTTTGCTCATTTTTGTCTTTTGATTAATGATTTGCAGAAGTTTTTCTGATTCTTGATACAAATCCTTTCTCTAAAAATATTTTATTTAGGGCTGGAGAGATGGATCAGCAGTTAAGGTACTTGCCTGCAAAGCCTGATGACCCAGGTTTTATTTCCCAGTGTCAAATGCACAAAGTGGTGTATGCATCTGGAGTTTGTTTGTATTGGCTAGATGCCCTGGTGTTCCCATTTCCTCTCTCTATCTCTCTTCCCTCTCTGCTTGCAAATAAATAAATGAATAAATACCAATATTTTTAAAGAAACATTTTATTTATTTATTTGCAATCAGAGAGAGAGAGAGAGAGAGGGAGAGAGAGAGAGAACACACCAGGACCTCTAGCCCTACCAACTCCAGATGCATGCTCCGCTTTGTGCATCCAACTTTACAGCCCGAAATCCCTTTTTATTGTTATTAGAAGTTCTCAAATCAGTTTCTAAAGTACTGTGTGCATGAGAAGAAGGGTATATATTCATATGGAAGGGGTGTTCCATTCCATATGTGTCTGTTGGACCAAGAATATTATTTCTGTTGTTCGGATATCCTATTGGCTTTTTGTATATGAGGATATATTATCTACCTGATAACGTAATATTGGTCACTCTCACTGCTATAGTGGCCTTGTAAATTTCTCCTTGCAGTAGATTTGCTATTTACATTTTTAAAATTTAAAAAAAATGATATTTATTATTTAGTCCATTGTCTTAGTTTTTTTTTTTTTTTTTTACTTTTTTTCCTGAAATATATCTGTTAGAAAACTGCTTTGTTGTTTGTTTTTACTGAAAATGTCTTAGTTTCACCTTGCTTCTGCATGCATGGTTTCAATGGGCAAAATCCGAGGCAGTCAGTTACTTCCTCTGAGTATTCAGAAGCCATTGTCTGGCTGCTTTTCAGAGTTTGAAATAATGGAAATGGGCTTATTGTGATTTCCTTCATGGTAATCTACTTTTTACTCTTGCTGCTTTGCCCTTGCCCAGTGTTTTGAGCACATGGCAAGATGGGATTTTACAGTGAGTATTTGTGCTTGTTGATTTGATTCTATCATCTGCATATACTATACTTGCTTTGTCATATACACATGTATCCATGCATCTCTGCATCCCTTTGTCAAAATAAGTGACTCACCAGTCTTCTTGGTATCACTATGTTTCTACCTCAACTTTTTACTCTTCAACATGTCTTTATCGCTGGGGCTATTCATTTAGGCTCCTGAGGCCTTTATTTAACCTGAGTGAGATTTTATGACTTTTTTTTTTTTAAATTAAGTAGAAACCTTGTATGGACACATCATGTGTTGGCATCATTTCCCTCCTCCCCTCCACTGAGGGTCCTCCGCAGTGGGATTGTTGGTGTTCAACATGGAGCTGTGGGTTGTGAGTTGTGAGAGGGGGGGCGGGGCAATGTCTCTGCTATGCCTCCCACCCTGCAGCTTTTACAATCTTTCTCCCTCTTCTGCAAAATTCCCCACGCCATGGTGGCTGTGTTTAATTCTACATTAGTGTCGAGCTCTCTGCAGCTTCTGGATTTCATCTTTGGTGCATTTTGAGTATTCTCAGTGCATGAGTGGTTAAAAAATATCCAATTCAATTCTTTCTCAAATCTGGTTTTCCAACTTTAATAGAATTTTATTGGACAGATTACATTTTCTCCTTTTCTTTCTATTGAACATATTTTATATTTTGTCTCTGGCAGTGTGTGTATCTGCAATCTTTGCTTACATGACTCTAAAGTTTGTTTTCCCAGCCAACACATGTCCGTGGTCCGTTATTTCTTCTTATGCTGAATGCCCTGGGATCGGAACACCCCTCCAGAACAGACTGTCCTTCACCCCTGTTGAGCATGAGGGTTTTATTACCTGAGGCAATGTAAACTAGATCTTTGATTTGTATATTTTTAAATTTTAATTTAATTTTTTTTTTTTTGTTTTATTTTTCAAGGTAGGGTCTCACTCTAGCTCAGGCTGACCTGGAATTCACTCTGTAGTCTCAGGGTGTCCTTGAACTCATGGTGATCCTCCTTCCTCTGTCTCCTGAGTGCTAGGCATGTACCCCGCTTGATTTGTGTAGTTTTGTTTGCTTGTTTGATGGCTTAATATTTAAAAATATGTATTTATTTGTTTGTTTCTTTATTCAGTTACATATTTATTCATTTATTTATTTGCAAGCAGAATGATAGAAAAGAGACAGACAGAGCGAATGGGCATGCCAAGGCCTCCAGTCACTGCATACAAACCCCAGATGTATGTGCTACTTTATATATCTGGTTTTATGTGGGCACTGGGGAATCAAACTCAGGTTGTTAGGCTCTGCAGTCAAGCACCTTACCTTTTGAGCCATTTCTCCAGCCCCTAACTGCTTACTTTTTGACCATGAAGGTATTATGAGTCTAGTCTCTATGTCTCCAGTGGAGTGGCTTTAAGTTAGGGATACAGAGGCAGAGGTTGCCATTTGTTGGTATTCTCTACTCAGTCATGGATTGCTCAGAGTGCTAAAGTGGCAAGGCTTGGCATGTATCTCCTGAGGAAATGCTGGCTCCAGAATTTAGTTATTCCTAGGGACTGGCAAATTTTTATTATTTCTGATATTTGAGGAATTACTTTCTGACAAGTTTATTCAAGCATTGACATTATGATTTTTTAATATCAACTAGTGGTTTTTATTAACTTGTGTAACATGTGAAGGGAATGTCAATGTTTTAGAAAAAAATGTGCCTATAATGTAATTTGAAAAACAAAATAAATTCAAGAAACTCAGCACCAAACTATAATTTCAGGTGAAAATCTCTCTGGATTTAATTTTCTAGTTGGAGTGTTCCAGAGGAAATAGTTGAAAAGATGACTGGAAAAAAAGAACCAGAGGGGATGGAAGAACTCTCATTAAAACCCATTTTCTATCTGCCAAAGAGATGCAAAATTTTCTACTTCCTGCTTCTGGGTTTTTCTATTGTGACTTTCCAGATTTATTAGGCTTTAATGAGGCAATGTATAAAAATTCTGTAATGTGATTTTGCATAGAGTACGTAAGAAATGTAGGCTAACGTTGACTTTGAGCCTCCTAAAAGGACTTAAAAATTTGCCTTTTTTTGGCCTGGAGAGATGGCTTAATGCCTGAGGACCCTGGTTAGAGGCTTGATTCTCCAGGTCCCACATAAGCCAGATGCACAAGGTGGCACATGTATCTGGAGTTCGTTTGCTGTGGTAGGAAGTCCTGGTGTGCCCATTCTCTCTTTCTGTCTGTCGCTCTCAAATAAATAAATAATTTTTTTTTTAAATTGCCTTTTTGGGGCTGAAGAGTTGGCTTAGCAGTTAAAGCATTTGCCTGCAAAGCCAAAGGATCCCTGTTTGACTTTCCAGGACCCAGGTAAACCAGATAGATGCACTAGGGCGCACATGCCTCTGGAGTTTATTTGCAGTGGCTAGAGACCCTGGGGTGCCCATTCTCTCTCTCAGATAAATAAATAAAAATAAAGTTTAAAAAATTGCCTTTTTAATTGACTTATATAATATGTCATTATACAAATATATATGATATTTATTGTGTTCCTTGTGACTTTTCAACACAGATGCACAGTGTGTCATGATCATGTGTGGATTGGTGGTGTGAATCCATTGCAAACACTTATTGTTTCTTGGTTTTAAAAACAGTGTACATCCTCTCTACTAGCTATTTTGAAACACAATTAATTAGCCCTCTTGGTTACTCTGCTGCATTCCAGGTTGCTGTACAAGTCATTTATCCTATCCACTTGTTGTGGTTTTGACCTTCCCTCTCTTCCCCTCCCCTTTACATTTTTCTAGGCTCTGGTAACCATTATTCAATCCTCTACTTTCACAAAATCAACTTTGTATCTTCCACAAATACATGAGCACATGTGGTATTTATCTTTCTGTGTCTGTATCCAACTTATTTCACTGAATATCCATACTGCCCTCCACTTCCATCCATGTTGCCATGAATTACAGAATTTTACTCTTTTATGGCTACATAACTCTTGTGTGTATAATAGTGCATTTTCTTTACCCATGCACCTGTTGATGGACAATTTGTTTGATTCCATGTCTTGGTTATCATGAATGTTGCCTCAATGAACATGTAAGTGAAGATGATTTTTTGACATATTGATTTTATTTCCTCTTGGTGTATATATTTAGGAGTGGTATTTCCGGATCATATATCCCAATAGAATGCTGATAAATCCTTCCTGGAGACATAGCCAATACCCTGTTACATATAACACTGTTAAGAAGAGATCTTAGATTCAAGCTAATAAAATGGCAAAAGGCAACGCTAGGGGGAAAATAGCTGTGAAGAAAACATTCTGATGGATGTTGTTTAAATACAAGTTGCTAGGAATTTCCTCTGAAGCTCCAAGAGATAAGAACTGCTTGTGTGTGTGTGTGTGTGTGTGTGTGTGCACGCACGCGTGTGTAAGACAATGTCAGTATCTCTCACTGAACCTTGAGCTCATAATAACTCTAAAAATTCCAATAGATTTTTACATATCATCTTGGTATTTTCTATTCTGAACAGTGTTGCTGGTTTCTGAGGGCAGTAAATATGTTAATACTTCTCTGAATGATAGAGCCAAGGGTAGGATGCCTGGATTTACTTTCTGCATTCCATTTAACTTCTTTGCACAAGTAGTTTCTTTAGAGAATGGGTTTTTAAGCCGGGCATGGTGGCGCATGCCTTTAATCCCAGCACTCGGGAGGCAGAGGTAGGAGGATCACAGTGAGTTCTAGGCCACCCTGAGACTCCACAGTGAATTCCAGGTCAGCCTGGGCTAGAGTGAGACCCTACCTTGAAAAATAAAAAATAAAAAAAAAGAGAATGGGTTTTTAATTACTGAAAGGAAAAGAATAGTCTTGCATCATTTGGGCACACAGTCTGAATGTCCCTGAACATCACAGAATCTGGTCAGGCTGAGGCTTGGCTCACTCAAGGTGAACCCATATTATTTTTGACATTTACTGTGTGGGGCCATTCCTGCCAAAGGAATGAAATGTCTTCCAGTTATTTTAAAGTCAGCTCGCTGTGATGGTTGGTTTGGCAGAGCTCGTTGACATTAAAACCTCTCCCATCTTGAATGAAAATTAAAACCCGAGTGCAAGCCTGTGAGAAGTAGAAAACCTTGAAGAAACCCTGGGCGCTGCTGCTCGTGGCTCACGCGGGGCTAGACAGCAAGGGCTCTGTATGATGAGCCGAGCGGCAGGTGGGCGCTGAGGCTGACTCCGGATCCTGGCCTCCTCCTCAGGCTGGGTCACCATGGCTTCCTGGAGAACTCTCCTTGACCTAAGTAGCTCCAAGAACCTGTGGAACTTGTGCACACACCTGTGTGTCAAAAAGGACAGTGAGGGCAAAGGAACAACGATGAAATGAGGCATCTTCACCAATAGCTGAAAAAGGAGCATGGTGTAGCTCAACAGAACATCTGAGAGAAAGGCCATTAAGGATAAATTATGGTCTCACTTCTACTTTGCTGTACCTCAGATCACATAAGCATGGACAAATAATGGTAATAGCCACTATACAACGTTAGGCTGTTTTCAAAGATTAGCTACCTCAATTACCAGCATTAACAACTTAAGTTAGACATATTTAGCCTCTGATGACAAAAAAACAGTACTCAGAGAATATTGTAATTATAGTTGCTTTATTATGAACATAAGAATAATTATTTCTATGATTTATTGGATTATTATACTTACCATAAGATATGCTAGTTATTAGATGATTATGTTGCTTTTCCCATCAATCTAGTGTTAAATGGATTTTTTATTGACAGATAATAACGATACACATTTGTGGGGTTCTGTGTGATTTTTTTTGATACATTATTTATCCATTCTGTCAAAGATTCATCATTTCTCTGTGATGAGAACATTCTAAATATCCCTTCTAGTTATTTTGGATTATATCATACCAAAATGTGGACTACAATAGATCTTTGGTGGAATAGATTAAGGTCACCTATTTCTCCTATCTGATTCAATCTCCATGAAACCACAAAAGTGTGTTTTTCTTATTAAAAGAAGAGTTTACTCCACAGGACAAGTGTTCCTTCCCTGAGGCCATGCATTCTCTGAGATGCGTAAATTTTCATTTTTGAGAAATTGTGTGTTTTGGGGCGAGGAGAGGTTTGTTGATGTCATTTTCTTTTCTGGGGCAAAGATCTATAGCTTTCCTCAGATCTGAGGGGCTCTATGATTAAGGACCCCGACTGAGGATAAAGACAGTTTTTCAGGTGAGGCCTTTCATTGCAGGTGTGGCATATTTCTGAGTTTTAAAATAATGACTATTATTGTAAAAAAAAGTTTGAGAAATCAAAATGTCTGCATTTTGTTAACGGTTAAGAAAAAAAAAATGCCCCAAAATCACTTTTGGGAGTTTCCCAGCATTTTATAATACTCTGCCTTCTATAGCCTATTTTCCTGATACATTAATAACTTTGATATATGACTTCATTTGACCTAAGATATTAAGGGATACAATTTAGTTGTTTGATTTTACTCTGTCATTTGCTGAGTACTTACTCCATAGTTCTTCAACAGTGTGTAGATTTATGAAATTTAATTATGAGGTCATTAGAATTTTAGGGTAGCATTCCAGCAGCCTGTCTTCCTCCCTCCGCTCCCATTCTTCTTCCTACCTTGCTTCTTCCTTCCTCCCTTCCTTCCTTCATTTCTGGTTTTTGTTTTGTACCTTTTTACTTTTTTAATATTGTAAACCCATGCTTTTTGCAAAGAATACTGTGTGATATTTTAAATATGGTAACAATGGTCATAATTAATAAAGCTTGACTACCTAAGCTTCTTTTATTTATTACTTGCAATTTGTTTCTTTAAGAAATGGGAAAAAATTTCCTACCCTATTAGGTAGGAAAATAATAGCTATCCTCATTAAACTAAAATCTGATCTACTACAGCTCTGACTTTCATTTAAAAGCATTAATAACTTGTCCTTTATGGAAATACTTTGAATAGCGTAAGGGCCTGATTGACTGTAGGGCTGTAACTCAATCACCAGTGTCTCCTGACATTGTGTCCCCAAGGGTGCAGCGGAAGGCCCCGGGAATGGCAGCAAAGACCCCAGCCAGAGTTACAGCTCCGGTATACTCAATCTGAGCCCACGTTTGTTATTTATAGTACATGGAAAAAGAGTTCAGAGTTTCCATAGGAGGAAAATCATAAATCAAAGTAACAAGATGACTAGATCTAATATTAAAATAGAAAGCTCTGTGAGGTAGAGGTACGAAGATTCATGAGGATGTGATGTGGGGTTATTAAAGGTGTGATGGGCAGGAGAAGGCATGGATTATGGGGAAATAAAATGAAGTATTTCATTAGAAGGTAATCAAGTGTGAGGACATTGTTAAATGACCAGCTAAAAATGCCAATGTTGTTATCCTAGCAATCTAACTCACCAGCCCTCTTTCTAACGCCCTTTCTTGGAAAGCCCTTGTCTTGCAGTATGATATACAGTAACAACAGAATGCAAACAAACACTGTTGTTGGTTACGACATCATGACCAATGTTTCTTGTAGGTTTGCTCTGCTGGCATGGGTAGTCATGGCAGATAAGAAGGCCAAGGAACAACAGAAAGAATGCTTTTAGGAGTGGTCACCAAATCCTCAACTTTCTGTTTAAAGTACTGAACATAAGTTGACTATTGAGTGCTCAGTTCTGTATAGGCTATCTATATCCTTCCTGCCAATGGTTAGGGAACATCACAGAAGAGGGGGTGGTAAGAATGCAAGAGCCAGGAGGCATAGAGGAATTCTATGGGACTCTGTTATCTGGACATGATATGGCCATTGTCTTCAGCAAGCTCACAGTAACTGTGCTTACCTGCACAAGCTAGGACCAGTCAACATTCTCATGGATGGGAGAGGGTCTCATGAAGCCCCACCCCTCCATGAATAAATAGTAATAGTTGATGGTTGTTATGGGAGAAGGAATCATTCTCTTCAATGCTGCACCCATTAGTATGTAGTGGGGAGAAAAAAGAGATTCTGTGGGAGTGGGAGGAGAATAAATGAGGTTATTTAATAGTTCTTACTATGCTGACTTCACTCTTTGTTGGAGAATCTGTTCTTTTTCACAAGGTAGTGAGACCAGAGGAGATAAACTACCCCTCACACTTTAGCCTAGCTGCAGCTGAAACCACAGAGAAATGGGGAGATGAGCAAGAGTGCTGCTTCCATGCTGAACCTGATAATCAGCATCAGGGTGCAGGAGACAGACTCTGAGGATACTCAGCACCTACCACAGCAGAGATCCAGAGACTCCTAAGAGTTCATCATTGAAGTAGACTTAAAACTCACTCACCATAGCTCAGGGAATTTTGCAGAAAAGGGGGGAAGAAGGATTGTAAGAGCCACAAGTTGAGACATCGTGCCCAGACGCACTTCTTCCCCCTCCAAAAAATTGACTACTGTTTCCACAACGCAGAAACTACAACCCCATGGGGAATACCTAGCGTAATGGGGAAGGGACAAGGGCAAAAAGGGTACCAATACATGATGTATCCATAGAAAATCTGTTGTTAATAAGTATTAATAATAATAAAAGAAAATATATAATATATATGTGTGAAATTGTCAAGGGAGAACCAATTTTTTTTTTTTTTTTAAGATTCTATGTGTTTGAAGAAGAAATGAAAAGCTTGTATTCTGCTGGCCTTGACTGAGGTGGAACAGCCATGGAGATAAGCAAGAGTTACCACCAGAGGATTTCAGATTTCTGGCTCCAGTGCCTCTGAAACAGAATCAGTTGCTAAAACCAATTTCTCAGCGCACAGCCTTTAACCTTTCCTGCGCTGTTTCCTCAATCCACTCACCTGCTCCCTCTTCCCTCTCCCTCATCGTCCCTTCAATGCCTTAAGCCTCATTTCCTGCCTAGCAGTTAATAAAAGAAAAATGTCACCCCCATAACCTCACCCAGGCCACCAGCCCTTTCCTTCAGATTTATAGGTCTTTGTCTTACAGCTAGTTTTTTCACCTTTGTTTAAAGTTTGTCAGCCTGTCAAACCCAAACAGTCCAAATGTACAGAATACTGCAATGGAGCATCAGCAACTTAAGAATCAGATGTTTAAATTCAGATTCCTGAGTCAAAACCAGTGAAACCATTATGAAATGCAAACAAACTAAACATGGTTTCCTTTTTTTTTTTTTTTTTTTTTCTTCAGAGTATGTGAACCTCATCAGGGCATGCCCAATGCCCTGGATTCTTTCTGTTACTTCAGTCATTTGCATGAAATCCAAGAGAAGCTGTTAAATTTCACTCTAGACATTTATTTTAAGTAAAAATTCAGAGACTGTATAATGTAGTTGGGGACAACCAACTATTATTAAATGTATGCATTTAAAGATTTAAAGTCTGGTTCACTACTAAGCGAATGAACCTTAAAAAGGCATCTCAAAAAAGTTCTTACATAGGTCATAGTTTGCTAGTATAATTTTTTGAGAGCTAATGTGAGGGGATGCTATCTTTACTTACAAGGGTTTACACCATCACTTTCTTTGAGGGGTAAGGTAGCTCTAAGCTAGCAGCATTAAAGGGCTCTTAGTCATCAAGCTTTCTGTATGAATTTCTAAGGACTGCAAAAAAACTTAATACAAATTGCATGGCTTAAACCACAATTCATTTTCTTATAGTCTTGGGGACCAGAAGTTCAAATGCAAAGTCTTGGCAGGTTTGGTTTTACATGATGTGGACCCTTGGTTTGCTGGGGTTTATCACCACCTTATAGGGTCTTTGTGCTCATGTGAGCACATCCTCATTTAATTTTCTTAGAACTCAGCAGACTAGATCTACGTCTTTAGCAGCTCTGTCTCTAAGTACAATCTCATTTGGAGATCCTGGGAGTTTGAGCTTCAGTTGAGAAGTTCCAGGCAAGTCTCTGTAATAATATTATAGTCTGTTTATTTTAAATGGGAAGAAATTATGACCTAGAGAAATTATCCAGCTACTCAGCTCATTATTGGTACACCTGGTATGAAGATTCGAGCGCAGCTCATGTAGTTATTGGTATATGCCTGGTTAATGTTTACACAAAAGCAAAGAGAATAACATGAAACAGCAACTTAATAAATCATTGTTGAATGATTGGCAGCTTTTCTTTAATCAGAGATAAGGACTTAATGGAGTTTAGTGTCTTAAGATATATGTGGAGATGATAAATAGAGAAATAGAACAAAGAAACTGAAAGAATTGGCCAAGAACTCTGGGAGAGTAATTATCTTATGAGTATTTTCTCGCATTCTAAGGTCTCATTTTTATCTCCTTTCTTCCTTCCTTCACTGCCTACAAGGATTTGGGCCATTCTGATGGCCTAGATTGGGAGAGCTTGTGGCTTGAGGGCTGCAAGCATTGGCTGCAGGGAAAGCCAGCCAGGCCAACTCTACCATGGGTTTGCCAGCTCTCCTAGAGACCTAGACAAAGCCAGGCGATGGTTTCTCTCTACAGCAGCAGGCACATGGTGGCCACTGACAAATGAATGAAAGAAGCCCGTAAGTAAAAGAATGCCATTGAGCTCTGAAGATAGAGACTAAGACTGAAACCTGAAACAGCACCTCAGAAAGACTCCTGGCTGGGTCCAGGACTTGGTCACAGTTCTAAGTCAGCCATTCCATTTGCAGTGGCAAAAGGATTTCCTGGGCTGGAGGGATGGTTTGGTGGTTAAGGCACTTGCCTGCAAAGCCAAAGGACCCAAATTTGATTCCCCAGGACCCACGTAAGCCAGATGTACAAGGTGCCACATGTATCTGGAGTTTATTTGCAGAAGCTGGAGGCCCTAGTGTATCCATTCTCTGTATCTTTCTTTCAGTCTCTCTTAAATAAATAAATAAATAAATAAGTTTTAAAGGTTAAAAAAAGTCTTGAATCATTTTTCAACCCAGGTTGTGCCTTACCCTTACCTCACACTTCCAATGACTCTGATCTATTGTTTAGTATCTCAGGCAGTTATAGAGACACCAATTAGATAAGTAGATCATAGCATTCATTTTCATTTCTTTTTTTTTTTTTTTTTTTGAGGTAGGGTCTCATTCTGGCCCAGGCTGACCTGGAATTCATTACGTAGTCACAGGGTGGCCTTGAACTCATGGCAATCCTCCTACTCTGCCTCCTGAGTGCGGGATTAAAGGCATGTGCCATCATGCCCTGCTCATTTTCATTTTCTTAAATATTTTCTCTTTTTGAGCTTGTGTGATTTTTTTTTTTTCTTTCTTTTTGGTCATGGATTCTACCACATCATAACTAGGCCCTCACAAGCCTACTTCTATAATTCCAGAAGCCTTTCTAGTGTGCATTGGCTGAGTGCCACTCACCTTCTTTGGGCTCTGATATTCTCTTTGACCTCTGATATTATGGTTGAAATATGAAATATGTCCCAAGGACTCATGCACTGGGAGCATGGCTCCCCCCGATGGGTTTCTGGGGAAGGAACTGGGTTCTCAGGGCTCACCATCCAATCCATGAGTTAATCTCTTGATGGATTCATAACATGATGGCATTAGTGAGAGTTTATGGAAATAGTAGGAGATGGGGCATGCTTGGAGGAAGTAGGTCACTGGGGGCATGCTCTAGAGAAGATTTCTGGTCCCTGACTTTTCTCTGTTGCTTGGCTTCCCAGCTGCCGTGAGGTGAGCAGCCTCCTGCTCCACAGGCTCTGCCACCTTGAGGCTCTGCCCTGTTTCAGGCCCAATTTGATGTGATTCACCTTGGGCTGGAACCTTTGAAACCAGGATTCAAAATTAACCTTTTCTCCCTTTAAGTTGTTGCTCTCAGGTGTTTCTCACAGCAAAGAAAAAAAAAAAAAAAAGACTGTCTGACACATTTGGGCAGTTGTTGTCCTTCTCTGTGTGTCTTGCATTTAGATTTTTCCACTATAAATATATTGGAGCTCAGAAATGATTAAACATTGGAGATTTCCCTAAGAAAGATCTGGAATTAAAGGATGTGAATTATGAAAATCAAGGTGGCAACTGTGATCACCATTTGTAAGACTATCAATTAAGAGGTAAAGCTTCCACACATCTTTTGGTCATCTCCCTCCCAGCTTTTTGTATGAGCCTCGTGCCCTGCCCTCTCCAGTCCTGCCCTGTCCTTCCATTCCCTCCCCTTCCCTGCCTTGCTCTGCCCTTCTCTTGTTTCCCTTTCCTTTTGTCATTACATAACTCTGGCAGTGACAGCTAAACTGGTAACTTAAGCTACTATATACACTATAGACTATGGGAGAGCCAGAGATCGCTACTGAGGAGCTCGTCAACACTTCATTGACAAGCCAAAGTGTAGGGCTTTCCTGCCCTGACTGTGTACTGAAGCCACTCTTTTCCTCTTCCTAAGCCTCTTTCCTCCTTCTCCCTTCCAGGTATACCTGCTGATGTGAAAAGATGCAAGGCAGGAGACACAAAGAGAAATTGGCAGAAGCTTGCCTAGGCTTCCAAATGGTTCTCAGATGGACTGCAAGGAACCATAATGCACACACAGCCATTTGGAAAGCAGAGAGAAAGTCAAACCCAGATTTTCTTTTCTTTTTATTTATGTATTTCACACACACACACACAGAATGAACTCCAGGGCCTCCTGCAACAAACAAATTCCAGATACATGTGCCACTTTGTACAACTGGCTTTATGTGCATACTGAGGAATTGAACCAGGATTGGCATTCTTTGTAAGCAAGCCACCTTTAACCACTGAGCAATCTCCCAAATCCTAGCATTTATGTTTTTCAGTGACCAAGAATAGTGCTCTGACTTAAGAATAAAATCATCGTGGGCTGTTTTTTCAAATGAATCTGACACTATTTATGCGATGCCGCAGACCTTCCCTGTCTGCTTAGCCTGGCTGAATATGAATTTGGCAGTGAGAAGGAATGTTGAATGCTGTACACAGGGAGGGTGGGGGATGTTGGGAGGTATACATATCAATTTTGCTGAGAGCTGAAGACCAGCCTTTTCTAACCTCCCTACTCTGTTAAAATTGTCTGGAGCACACTTGCTCTTACTCCCTAAACCTAAATCCCTCTGGAATCAAGCAAAACAATTAGTCTCACCTCCTGGAGTTGATGACTCTCAGAGCATGTCCGATGAAGGGCAGAGACAGCCAGTCTGGAAAGAGGTGGTATAAATAATTTGTGTTTTTTCCCCCACCTACGTTATTTCTGTCCTACGAACTCCTTCATATCTTTCAGTTTCACACGGAACAGTCCCCCACCATAAGCTTCAACCTCTGCGTCTTTGGCAGGGCTCTGGCCTCTCCTACAGATTCCAAACTCTTTAGTATCAAGGTTAAGTTACATAATTCTTTCTACCCTCACAGCATCAAGCCTAGGGCTCAGTAAGTATGGTTTAATTCAAAGATGAAAAGGAAGGAGAAAATGATTTGACAGGCAGCTGATGAGGTGGGCAACAGGCATAAGAAGATTTTGAAAGTTTGATGAGGTCACTGTCTTCCTGTGTGTTCACATTGTCTGGATGGAGGTTTTCACAACATCTCAGATTATTTAAAGGAACCCTGAGTCTTCTCCAGATGCGGTTCTACAGATGTCTGTTAATCATGGCACAGACTGTTAATCCCTAATCCTAAAATCCAGAATGTTCCAAAACTGAAACTTTTTGGGCAATAGACCTCATGTGATAGATCACAGTGAAAATAAAAGCATACTGAAAGTATTGTGTACAATTGCTGTCAGACTATATATAAGAAACATAAAATAATTTCATTTTAGACTTGGGCTCTGTCTTCTAGGTATCTCAATGTGCATGTCCAAAATGTTGTTTAGTTGAATGTGCAACACATCCTTTAGTTTAGCTACTTTTTTATATCACTTTGGATGGACACCTTGTTTGATTCCACATGTGAAAGAAATGCAATAAACATTAATGTGAAAACAAAAAAATCAGAAGGAAATATCTGAAGTCAGAAACATTTCTGGTCCAATAATTTTGGATAGTATTACTCAGCTTGTACTGTAATGTAGATAATGACATAAAAATGTTTATGTCATGTCTCCTAGAATTCTCAAATGTTCAGATGTGTAGTGTTGATCCACTGGAGACTAAGAGCTGAGAACATGGGACTGACAAGTAATATCAACTAGGGTGTCAGGTGTCTGATGCATCTCATGCAATGATTCTGTCGGGAAGGTATTAAGATCTTTATTTCAAAGATGGGAAAACTGAACCTCATAGAGCTTATGTAATTCATGTCTGGGTGCATGGCTAGTTAGTGGTGAACTTTCTCTGTTTATCTCAGAGGCTTGAGCCCTTACCCAAACACAACAAGTGCTGCTCCCTGAGATAAGCCTGTTATGTTTGTTGCATTTTTCCTAAGGTAATATGTAGAAATCCTGATGCATTAAAAAAATTAAGAAATAGGAGGGGGTTAAAGAGATAGAACAGTAATACTCAAGGCACCTGCCTGAGAAACCTAAGGACCCAGTTTCAATACCCCAGGACCCACATAAGCCAGATGCACAAGGTGGCACATGCGTCTGGAGTTTGTTTGCAGTGGCTAGGCGCCCTGGCATGCCCATTTTTCTCTCTACCTGCCTCTCTCCTTTTCTCTCCAATGATAAATAAATAAATAAATACATAAATAAATAGTGTTTTAAAAAATGAAAAGAAATAGGAGGAAGACTTATCCTTGGAAAATTTGGGTTTGTTAAGAAGTAAAAATAAATTACCATAATTTTCTTATTTATTTGCAAGGAGGGAGAGACAGAGAGAATGGGAATGGCTGTTCTAAAGCCTAGTGCTATCGCAAGCGAACTTCAGATGCATGCATCATTTTGTGCATCTGGATTTATATGGACACTGGGGAACTGAACTCAGGCCTTCAGGCTTTGAAGCAAGTGCCTTTAATTGCTGAGCCATCTCTCCATCCCAAGAAGTAAAGAGTTTTAAAAATTATTTTGGGGAGGATAAAAATGTACTGTTAGGATGGGAAGATGACTCAGCAGGTAAAAACATTTGCCATGAAAGCCTATTGGCCTAGGCTGGATGTCCCAGCAACCATATAAAGCCAGATACAAATAGTTGTGTGCACCCCTCCATCCATTTGCACACATATAAATAAAAATAATAAATAAACAACCTTCTTCTGGAATAAATAATTCAGAACTATTTGATAGTTATATGCTCATTTTGTGGTAAAAATAATTTAAAGAAAACTATACATTGGAAAGTTAGTATATTGAATAGTAAACTCTTTGTGGTGGTTGGATTCAGGTGTCCTCATAAACTTAGGTGTTCTTAATGCAAGGTTCACAGCTTATGGAGATTTGGGAATTAATGCCTCCCGGAGGCAGTGTATTGTTGGGGGTGGGCTTATGGGTGTTATAGCCCATTTCCCTTGCCAGTGTTTGACACATTCTCCTGTTTCTGTTGTCTACTTTATGTGGGCTAGGGGTGATGTCCACCCTCTGCTCATGCCATTGTTTCCCCTGCCATCATGGAGCTTCCCCTCGAGCCTGTAAGCCAAAATAAACCTCTTTTTCCCAGCAGCTGTTCTTGGTTGGGTGATTTTTACCAGCAATGTGGACCTGACTATAACACTCTTCTATTTCTTTAAAAATAGATCTTCTAAAATGAGATGTTAGAAAGGAATTCATGAAGGGATGTTTTTATTTTGCTTCTTCAAAGATGAATGATCTGAGAAGAGTGCATGCTATACATATTTTATATTCAACAATGTCTGTGTGCACATTCTAAAGAGAGCTGAGACAAGGGCAGTTGTTCTCAACAATATAAATAATAAGTTACTCCTTACTATCTTTGATAATTTCCCTTAATTCTAGTCATATAATGTAGTAATAAATGTGCTTTAAAAAACTGATTTCTAAGCCGGGCGTGGTGGCGCACGCCTTTCATCCCAGCACTCGGGAGGCAGAGGTAGGAGGATCACCATGAGTTCAAGGCCACCCTGAGACTACAGAGTTAATTCCAGGTCAGCCTGGACCAGAGTGAGACCCTACCTCAAAAACAAACAAACAACCAAAAACTGATTTCTTGCCGGGCATGGTGGCACACACCTTTAATCCCAGCACTTGGGAGGTAGAGGTAGGATATCACTGTGAGTTCGAGGCCAACCTGAGACTACATAGTGAATTCCAGGTCAGCCTGGGCCAGAGTGAGACCCTACCTCGAAAAACAAAAACAAAAACAAAATTGATTTCTTAATTCAGTTTAATTTGGAACAGTACTGGAACTTATTTATTTATGCATACTTTTTTCACTTGTGGCCTTGGGGCAGACCTACTTTCTTGTTACTGGTGCCTTTGGGACCAATTTCACATATATCCTGTGTATTTACTGGAGAAATCAAACAGAGTTTGTCTGATGGAAATCTATCTGAAAAATGATTTTGGAGCTATCTTAGTTTGAATAATTATCACTAATATACATCTGACAGAAGAGTAATATCTAGAATATGCAAAAAGTTCAGAAAGCTAAGTCCAAAAACAAAATTATCCATTGAATAAACTGGCTAGTGAAATGAATCAACAGTACCCAAAGGATGAAGTGTAACTGAGCAATGGATATGAAAAATCTGTTAAACATCTTCAGCCATCAGAAAAAAAGAAAATTAAAACTACACTGAGATTGATCTCACCATAGTCAGAATGAATATCATTAAGAAAACAACAAACAAATGTCAAGAATCAAGGAAAAGGGAATCTTTATATACTACTGGTGGGAATGTAAATTTGTCCAGTCATGAAAATCACATGGAGATTCCTCAGAAACTAAGAATAGAAATGTACTATATGACCCAGATAGACCATCCCTGAGTATATACCCAAGGGACTCTAAGTATATACCATGGAGGTACTCACACATTCAGGTTCATTGGAACACTAGTTCTAACAGCCACGTTATAGAATCAGCATATGTGTCTGTCAATGGAGGCATGGGTAAAGAGAACATGATAAGCCTGGTGTGGTGGTGCACACCTTTAATCCCAGCACTTGTGAGACAGAGGTAGGATTGCTGTGAGTTTGAGGCCAGCTTGAGACTATATAGTGAATTCCAGGTCAGCCTGGGCTACAGCAAGACCCTACCTCCAAAAACAAACAAAACAAAAAAAGAGAACTAGGCTCAACCATTTTTCCTCAAATTTCTTTGTGTCATTTTTTCTTGAGGAAAAATGGTTGAGCCTAGAACATATCATTCTCAGTGAACTTACCCAGTCACAGAAAAAAAAAAAAAAAAATCGCCACATTGTCTCACTCATCTACAGCACCTAACTTTAATCTACCCAAGATACCTTACATACCCAGCATGGACTAGACACTAGGATGGAGGGGGAGGGAGAGGAGGGCATCGAAGGGGTGGGAAACACTAATCTAGACCCAAATGGCAATGGTACCATAAAATTCTACTTCCTAAAAGGCAGACCAAAAGGCTGAACCTTCACCAGGCCCTTACAGGAAACACCTAAACCACAAGACACCAGAGAGGGTAGGATCAAGTCTAACCTAAATCTTCTACATCTTCCCTCCCTCCCCCTTCCTCCTCTTCTCCCTAGCTCTTGTATATTAGTTATCTTTTCCCTCATTTTCTTAGTGGATACTGACTAATTCCCAGTACTAGTATGGGGCTATCATCCACAATGAGCTTTTGATCAGAGAAGCCTACAAGGTTTCCTAAAAGAATGACAGATTTCTGTCAGAGTACTTGATGACCCACCAAAGATCAGTGGTAAGACCCTATTGCTGAAAACTCCGTATGCAGCTGACATGTAAAATGGAACGGCATGGCTGGAGGCCAGGAGAGAGTCAGTCCCCAGTCAGCGTGTCTAGCACCAGAAGGTGCTACGTGGGCGACTGGGAGAAATGACCAGTATCTGTCTAAGCAACTCATGGTCTAACCTAGTTAGCAACAAATAACCTGCTGTGATGCCCACACAAGTGCAATAGTGGCACACAGCCATGGTGGGGAACCAACTGCTCTTGAGTTGGTTAACTGATCCCCTCAGTGGTGCGGGAGCCGTAGCTGAAGCTGGGAAACAAGTTAGAACCATATCCAAACATAAGCCCACTCTCCAATATCAAGCTACTAAAAAAGGAGAATATGGTACATAAACACAATGGAGTTTTATTCAATCATAAAGAGGAATGTAATGATGTCATTTTTTCTGGAAAATGCATGCAACTAGAGATAATTACAATAAATGAAATAAGCCATACTCAAAAAGACAAAATATCACCGTTTCTTTCATTTGTAGATCCTAGATTATATATAGATTTAACAAAACCACACATACCTTCCTACCTATACACACACACACACACGGAAGCAGAGGGAGATTGAGGGAAGGAAGGAGACTAACAAGAGCAGGGAGTGGGAAGTAAACAGGGGAAGTAAAGGGGTTAAATATAGTCAAAGTAGATCATATACTTAAATTATTTTATGACATCTATCACTATGAACAATGTATATATACCAATATAGAATATGGAATCAATGGAATGGAGGGTAAATGCATAAACTTAAGAATCAGGCTCTTGGAAGTAAGTATCTTTACAAGGAAACATCTTCTCAGCCCAAGGAATCAGACATGCTTGGAAAATTACCTTGGGCTGTGTCTTTGTATAAACTATAAAACTAAATGTCATGGCTTATATTGACTGACAATTTAATAGTCCATAGAATAACATGTGAGGAATTGTGTAGAACTGGGTTGGGAGATGGCACTTGCTTGCAAAGCCTGATGACCTGGGTTTAATTCCCCAGTAACCACAGAATGCCAGATGCACAAAGTGATGCATGCATGTGGAGTCTACTTGCAGTGGCAAGAGGCCCAAATGCATTCACATTGTTTCCTTCTCTCTCTCTCTCTTTTCTCTCTACCTCACATAAATAAATACACAATAAGTGAATATATAAAAGAAACTTTAAAAAGAGCCAGAAATGGGGTACTTGTCTTTAGTCCAACACTTGACAGCCTGAGGTAGCAAGATTGCCGTGAATTTGAGACCAGTCTGGGGCTACAGAGTGAGTTCCAAGTCAGCCTGAGCTACAGTGAGATCCTGCCTCAAAAAAAAAAAAAAAAGTAAATAAAAAATAAAATCTAGGAATATAAAGTACCTAGCTCTAGGTGAGCACTTAATACTTTGATTTGTCTTTCTTTTTCCATCAAGGTTCTCTTTCCACTTTAAAAAGTAGAATTATGATGAATCATAAGGACATTTGGGACTAGAGTTCAAGACTGATTGCTATTACTTAGTAAGTCCATTGGAGACTCCTACACAGATGCCCCTTGAAGCCCTGCCAGAGAGCCTTTGGAGGATGGCATTAGTGTAGCATGGACAGCTCAGAGGACTGGGAGCAAGCCAACGGCCATAAATTGCAAAGCCTTTTCCAATCCAAATATGATGAAAAATATATGCCATTTTGGCGGTGATTTGAAAAGCACATGGTTTGGAGTTATTTTGATGGATTAAGTATTTCCCCCCATATCATCTAGTTTAGAAGATTAAAACTTGATTATAAAACACCAAAATGTTTTTCGATGTGGAAATATTTGAGCATAAATCAAACACTCGAGATTCATGAGAAAATAATCAAGAGAAAAAGTGCTGGGGTATTCTCTAAGATCCAGTGTCAGGACTGAGAAACATTACAATAGTTTGTTCATAGAATAATATATTCTTGCACAATTGCTTCGGAATGTAGGCACTACCCAGAGTTGATTGGTACTTGGCAACACACCAAAATAATGCCCATGATGAAAGAAAGTTATGAGACTGTGAACTTTTCTTTTCCTTTTAGTTCCTTATGTCTCCTCTACTTCAAATCAGAGGTGATTTCACAATTCTGTGATGGCAAGATGTTCCAGAATAGATGTGTTGTATTAGGAAAAAGTTGCATGATTCTCCAGAGCACTGGAACTTAACCTTTATGGGACACAGAGCCTGTTACACAAACTAGAAGCTATTAAAGGTGGACTGGATAAAATGAAGCCTCCATAAGTGGCTAACAGTGCCATTCTAGAGTCATGATAGTTGAAGGAAGTCTGAAAGAATTGTAGTGTGATAGTCAACATCTTATCCCCAAGCAATAGCAAGTCATTAATTTCCTATAATTTTTACATACATGCAGGTGCAGCATGCTCCCTTTTCCTCATCAAAAGTAAAATGATGATGGATTGGAGAAATGGCTTAGCTGTTAAAGGGACATGCTTGCAAAGTTTGATAGTCTGAATTTCATTCTTTACTCAAGTAAAGGTGGCACATGCATCTGGAGTTCCTTTGCAGTGGCAAGAGTCCATGGCACACTCTTTCTCTCTCTCTCTCAAATAAATAATTTTTAAAGATGGTATCAGCACAAGGTTGAAGGAGATAGACACAGTGAATACTCAACTCCTACCAAATCATATATCTAGAGATACAGAGACTCCCAAGACCTCCTCATTGAAATAGACCGAAAATGAACCCAACATGGCTCAGGGAAATTTGCAGAAGAGGAGACAAACAGATTGTTAGAGCCGTAAGTTGGGTCATTATGCCCAGAGACATTGCCTCTCCCCCATAACTGATGGCCACTCCCACAATGCAACACCCACAGTCCTCATGGGGGGACAACATGGAGAAGGCTAAGGATGGTACCATCATGGCTATGTAGTCACTGTATACATAACTTGTAAAAAAAAAAAAAAAAGAATTAGCAAAGGACCCAGAAATTATAGAAAAGCCATACAGGTAATCAGGTGAGAGAGTCCCCCAAAGCCAGACAGATGGAGAAGGCAAGCAGGAAAATACCCAGGCTGAAAGACATATTCTTCACTTCCCAGCAGGGAAGTGGGAAGACAGACTTACACACTGGTGTTCAGGAGAAGCACAGGGAAAACCTAAAGAGGTCTGGCAGACTTCTAATTAGGGTGAGCTTTGTTACCAAGCTTAGGCTTGTAAGGAGAGACCTGATTGGTTCATGGACTCGGTTACCCAGAACGACTCAGCTGGTGAAGGAGCCGGAAGATGCCGCTGGGGAGTGTTACTGGCAGCCATCTTGGAGGAGACAGGATCAGAAACAAGTTGTAGTTTTGCCAGGGTGGGCAGAATGGCATCTCTGTTCTCTCTTTGGGCTTCTACCCCTAACTGCCTGTAAAAAGCTATCTTTCTCCTGTTTTGCTGTCTTACTCCTGTTTCTTCTTCATTAAGGTATCCAATAAATACTTCAGATTTATTTCTTTTTTAAAAACAAGATGCTATGGCAATGAACCATGATTGCTTTCTTTTCACTCTACTACCCCACACTTTTCTCTTACTGCTTTTTGTCACATGTAAAAGTTCAGTTATCAACAGTTCACTTTGGACAAGTGCGAAGTCCCCTGTTTCTTCTGAAACTTTGCTATGCTGATGAATTCCCTGGCATAATCTTTTAACTTCTCTTTTTTGTGGCACTTCTATCCCTTTAAATAAGCACAGGTTGTTATAAGAATGTTGGAAACTGGTCCATGTGTATGCATATATAGCATGGGGCTAGGGGTATTGCCATTGCCTGGGCAGCCAATGTGACCACCAGGGGGACTACAGGGGAGGTTGCATGGAGATGACAGAAATGTGCGGATGACTCCAAAGGGCTGGGCCTTTCTGTGAGGGCACTGTGGGATGGAGTGAGCTAAAGACCTAGTGTTGCTAGAACCAAGCCCTGGCAATGGGGGTGGGGAGATGAGCACAGAAAGCATGCGCAGCACAGGGCCAGCAGGACCAAAATAAAATGGGTGAGGTGAAGAGAAGGTCAGGTGGAGCTCACAGAAACACTCTTGATAACCAGCCGTCCACCCCTGGATGACTTAGGAGATGCCATGTGGTAGAACTTCTTCAGCCTATATGATATTTTTTAATGTGTCTTTGTGGTAAGAATGTTCATTTAGTATTTCAAATGTTCCCAAAGATAGCAGTTACCTTCTCATGTCTGGGACGGAACGCCTGGCCACAAGCATCTTATGGAAGGACAGGCATTATTTTCAGCTTACGGTTTCAAGAGCAAGCTTCATCATGGTGCTAATAGCATGGCGAGAGCAGGTAGCCAGGTCACAGCTCCCCAGCAGCTTGAAGGAAGCAGTCCGCAAGTGAGCTCTTTCTGAACACGCAGTGGGCTGCACTAAGAAACCTCAAGGCCTGCCCCCAGTGACACAACTCCTTCCCCGAGGCTGTACCTCCCAAAGGCTCCATGACTTTCCCAAATTGCCACCAGCTGGGGATCAATTATTCAAAATATATGAGCCTATAGGGGGCATTTCATTCAAACGACCATGCCAGAATTCTGGGACAGGAGTCAGAGTTGTAGGAAGAGGGCTGAAAAATCAGAAAGCAAGGGTTGGGGAGATGGGTCGGTGGTTTAACGCACTTGCCTGCAAAGCCTAACATCCCAGGTTTGATTCCTCAGAACCCGCCTAAAGCCAGCCTCACAAGATGTCGCATACATCTGGAATTCATTTGCAGTGGCTGTATTCATTCTCTCTATCTGCTTTCAACTAAATATATAAAATATTTTTTTAAAAAGTAGGAAAGAAGACCTCCTGATTTAAATCTACCAGTAATATGACACTAAATTGAGAGGGAATGAGTTTAACAAGTGCACTGATGAAATGATAAAGGAAGAGTCACCCTTTGACCCTAATGATTCCAAAAAAGCGTGTATGCAAAAGATAGATTCCTCTTATCCTTAAATAATTTATTAGTTATGACTATCTGACACTTACATGAGTGAGGATGTGTAATATATATCTTTAAGAGGCTTGACTTCTTGCTGAGCATTCAAAATAGCTTAAGTTTATTATAGAAGTGATTCAGCAGATGGGAGCATTATATAGCATGTACCTTCATGTACACTCCTTATATAAGCATCCTGTGACTGAAATAAAGAACCTGGCTCTGTTCTGCTGAGCTCTGCTCTGCATCACAACTGGTGTCTACGAATGTATACTCCATGCACTTTCTTCCACCTGGGTTTATGCCCAAATTCCTCTGAAGCTGCCCACTCCAGACAGCATGAAACATTCTATTATCAGACATGAATGTGCCAGTGTCTGAGTGTTTACTTGAAGGCCTCCAGAACTGTGGTTTATAAATATTCTAGTTTGAATTGAATTCTGCCCATCCCCCAAACAAACGTGTTGAAGGCTTGACCACCAGTTAATGGCATTATTGAGAACTGGTGAAACCTTTTGGATCTGGGGAGGTGCCTTTGAAGGGGCTACTGAGACCTTGGTCCCTCCTCTTCCTCTTCCACTTTTTTCACTTAGTCTGCTTTGATGTAAGCAGGCTTCACCACATCTTTCACCATGACATTCTATTTTAATGCAGGCCCATAGGCAATGGAGCCATGTACAGAAACTTCCCAAATTAAACAAAAATCAGCCCTTTCTCTTTTTAACTTGATTTTCAGTTGTTGTTTTTTGTTTTTTTGTTTGTTTTTACACTAATGGAAAGCTAACTGACACAACAAATCACCCAGTTTATGATTCTTTGTTATAGTAACTCAGACTAAGAAAATAGAATTGAGTCCCAATGACCAATGAGCATTCTGCTCACGGAACTGTAATCACATGCTTTAATGCCAGGGTGTGGCATCCCCTCTGGAGCCCGAGTGTCCACCGAGAGTCTAGTGCCTGTCCCACGCATACAAGCGGAAAGCAACGGCACCATGCAGCGCTGCTGGCGGGACTACCTCGGTTCTCCTGCCTTCTGCGGAGTGCTTGGTGCTGGCTCTCTTTCTTAGCTTCAATTAGGTTTCGGTTACAGAAGGCTTATTAGAATGGTTTTATTGATGCTTTAATACATTTTCTTAGCTGGAAGCTAGTTTAGCAGCCAGTTGGAGAAACTTGTAAATGTACAGGAAGTGGTCATCACTACCAAACTCCAACCAACAGGCTCCCTAAAGTTCCTAAGAAGCATTTACCATGTTTCTAGTAGATTTTTCTGCCTTGGTAAATCTGAGACTTATTATCTGGAAGGATAAATACTTATACAAGAGGATGCATAAGAGAAATAATTGTGTTCACAGCCTCTTAAAAGTCTTTGATTTGTAGGTCGTGGTCTAGGTGCGTGAGTATTTCCCTGAGCCACTCTGTGGAGCTCAGCAGCCTTGAGGGCTGGGGCTGTGCTGGAGGCAAAAGCCTCCACTTCCAGAACAGAAGTCTGGAGGAATAGGGATCTTGACACTCCCTTCCCAGGTCTGGAAGCCTGTGACTTCATTGAAAAAAAAAAAATGATCTATTAGAATTACAGAAAAGTTGTTCTCAATGACCCCAGTTAGTTACACCTTCCATTCATACAATTGTTGTAACCAATGGGCGGATACTTACAAATTATTACTAAGTAATGTGCACAGCTCATTTAGATTTCCTTGGTTTCCTGCTAATGTTCCTTTTTGTTTTCAGAATCATTCGCAAGATGATGCATTGTGTTTAGTCATATTGGTTGTCATGTTTCCTTAAGTTCTTCTTGGCCTTGGCAGTTTCTTAGACTTTTCTTTATTTTTGGTGACATTGATAGTTTGTGCAATGATTACCCTGTTATCTTGTACAATGTCTCTGAATTGGGATATTTCTAGTGCTGGTGAGGATGCAGCAAAAAAGGAAGGCATATTTTTGGTGAGTGTAAGGAAAGTGTAAAAGGAAAGCAAAAGAGAACACTGCATTTGATTTCTACAGACAAGACTGTTTTATTTAGAGAAATCAGCAAGGGGCCTCAGCTTTCTCGCAGGGTGAAGGCTGACGCATTGAGCCAGGCTATGGTGTAAGTTTATAAGGAGGATCCTAAGAACAGACTAGACCAGGTGCAGTTGATAAGAAAATTGTAGCTGTTTGTGTCCTTGTTCAGAATAAGTTTCTTTAGCCAGGAATGTCTAAGGGAGGATACTCCGTCTCTGGTCCTTCAAGGCCATCTAGGCTAAGGGGAGTACATCAATCAGGGAAGGGTGCCAAACTTCTTTATTGCCCTCAAGCTTTAGAGATAGCTATTAACTCTTTAGTTTCCATTAGTTTTCAGGGATGGATATTAACCCTTAAGTCTAGACTCTGGAAGGATAAAAGAAATTGGGGAGAACTGGGGGTGAGTGGGACATTTTGGGGAGGATAGCCTGGGCCAGGATTTGGGACGAACACTCCTCTCCAACTACTTCAATCTGGGGGGGGCAGTAGATCTCTTGGGGTGTCCCATGCCATCCTGTGGAAGTTGGATATTCAGTGGCCATGAAGAATTCAGTGACACAATGTGCAGTGAAGGCCTGTATTCTGTCCAGGAGTAATTCAGTGAGGCATCTGAGTGTGCAAGGATCAGAAGAGAGGGTGAACATTATCATAATCAGGGGAATAAAGTACAGGTCAAAGACAGGATAGGTTTAACTTGAAAGGAGTAGAGCTGTGAGATTTTTTTTAACTTATAGCAATAAATATTTTAGTTGGTCACAGAAAGATGTCAGGTCACATGTAGGGAAATAATATTATTGGCCATTAGAAAGGCTAATACAGCCCCAAATATTATTGGCTTTGGATTGGTAACATTTACAGCTCCACAATCATTGGAGTCCATCATTGAAGTCTTATTCACAGGTGTTGCTTTGGGGAGTTTTAGCTTTTAATTTTCTATTTGCCAAAATCTATTTTGCGATTTGTGTACATAGTAGGTGTTGCAGTCAGGTTCACATTGCTGGTAGAAATCACCCAATCAAGAGCAGGTTGTGGAAAAAAAGAGGTTTATTTTGGCTTAAAGGCTTGAGGGTTAGCTCCATGATGGCAGGGAAAATGACAATATGAGCAGAGGGTGGACATCGCCTCCTGGCCAACTTAAGGTAGACCATAGCAACAGGAGAGTGTGCCAGACACTAGCAAAGGAGGAGCTGGCTATAACACCCATAAGCCCACCCCAACAATACATTGCCTCCTGGAGATTTTAATTTCCAAATCTCCATCAGGTGGTGACCTAGAATTCAGAACACTTAGGTTTATGGGGGATGCGTGAATCAAACCACCACATTCCACCCCTGCCCCCCAAACTGATAACCATACATAATGTAAAATCCAATGTATCGATCCAACTTTAAAAGTCCCCATAGTTTTTATCAATTCCAATGATGTTCATACATCCACATAATCCAAGGTCTTTTAACTGAGCCATAATACCAAGAAAAAAATCCCCCCCAAACCCATAAAGGCACAGAATAAACACTCACACTGCAAAAGATAGCAATGGGGATAAAAAAGACATATTTAGCCCATATAAGATTTAAAACATCCAGGACAAACATCAAACTATGTAGCTTTAAGTCCAAAAACTCTAGTCAGTGACAAATCTCCAAGTCTGATAAATCTAACCAGCAACAATTCTCTGGAGTTCTAATTCTTTGTCTCCAGCAAGGCTACTCATAGTCCTGGAAAGCTTCATACAGGGCTGGCAGCTCTCCTCGGCAGCCATCTCATAGACCCAGCATCTCCACTGGGTCTTCACTGCAACCCACAGTTCATCCTCATGGCCCCATGGGTCTCCATGCAGGCATCCAGAAAACCAGCTTCACACTGCCCATGGCCATTTCCAAAACACAAGACGGTGTTGCAAACTCAATGACCCTGGCTTCCTGCATTTCTTATACTCCACAATACCAGGTATGGTGCCACTTTGTTAACCCAGGGGGGAATAAATCAGATTTTGAAGAACAGGTCACTCCTTGAATATTCAGGCCCCTTCAAAAAAAGTTTACATTCTTCTTGTTGCCCCAGTGCAGGTCAGCTGGCCCAATCTCAAAGGTTGTAATCTTTCAATTGCAGCTGAATGAGCAGCAGTTCACCCAAATATTTTTTTTAATGTGTTATATCCCTTTACTCACACCAGTTCATTTCTATGCAAAGCAACTCTGCACAACTTCTCAGGACATGGGCATAACAGCAAGCTTCTCACACAAACTGCTAGCCCAGGCCAAACAAAGCTCTTTCTCACCCTCATAAGCCAAATGTCACAGTCCATACTTCTTACTGCATTCAGGTCTTTCAACTCTGACCAGAATCGTCCATCAAGCTGTACTTACAGCACTGCAAGGTGTCTCTTATGCCAAGGTTTCAAATCCTTCCACATTCCTCTTGAAAATCAGCTCCCAAAGGCCAAAGCCACACAGTCAGGTGTCTAGCAGCCACTCCACTCCTGTACCACTTTACTGCTGCATTCAGGTTTGCATTGCTAGTAGAAATCCTCCAACCAAAAAAAAAAAAAAAAAAAAAAAAAAGCCAGGCGTGGTGGTGCACATCGTTAATCCCAGCACTTGGGAGGCAGAGGTAGGAGGATCACAATGAATTCGAGGCCACCCTGAGACTACATAGTGAATTCCAGGTCAGCCTGAACTAGAGTGAGACCCTACCTCGAAAAAAAAATTAATTAATAAAAAGAAATCACCCGGGCTGGAGAAATGGCTTGCCTGTGAAGCCTAAGGACCCCAGTTCGAGGCTTGGTTCCCCAGGTCCCACGTTAGCCAGATGCACAAGGGGGTGCACGCGTCTGGAGTTCGTTTGCAGAGGCTGGAAGCCCTGCCGTGCCCATTCTCTCTCTTTCCCTCTACCTGTCTTTCTCTCTGTGTCTGTCGCTCTCAAATAAATAAATTTTAAAAAATTAAAAAAAAAAAAGAAATCACCCCACCAATACAGCTTGTGGGAAAAAGAGGTTTATTTTGGCTTACAGGCTCGAGGTGGAAGCTCCATGACAGCAGAGAAAATGATGAAATTAGTAGAGGGTGGACACCACCCCCTGACCAACACAAGGTGGAACAAAGCAACAGGAGAGTGTAAAAAACACGAGCATAGGGGGAGCTATCCCCAACAATGCACTACCTCCTGGAGGTGTTAGTTCCCAAATCTCTATCAGCTGGGAACCTAGAATTCAGAACACCTAAGTTTATGGGGGACACCTGAATCAAACCACCACAATAGATATTATCCTTCATTGATCTTATGAACAGGCAAGGAGTCAGTTCTTCAGGAGAGTGATAGTTATCAGAGCCATTAGCAAAGAAATGCCTAGATCATGTCAAATCTAGTAGCCATTATGACCTAGTTATTCATGCAAGAGTTTTCTTGAATGTGACATGACATTTACAGGTGACCTGGACATTATATTTAAGGTAGAAAAAATAATAATATTGAGGATGGGTAAGGAAGGAGTTTTTAACTTGGATGGGAGGATAATTGGAATTTGTGGAAATATAAAAATTTGGTTTAGGTATGGTAGGAAGTGTAAGAGATTAGTATTGAAATAATATTTTAAATATATTAATTTATTTTAAATTCAGATATGATAGAGATTAAGAAATTAACTAATTTTGAAATTTAGTCTTAAAGGGTTTTGTGTGTGTGTGTGTGTTAAGTCTTTAATATAGAAGGTTTATAGTCTTTACTTAGTTGGTCAAAAGATCAAAAAGTCTTATTTTAGGAGAACTAATGAAAGTATGTTAGGCTGGGAAGGCTAAAACTTTGATTAGTCTTGATAATTTGTTATTATCAGTTGTTTATTTTATAAACATAATGAAATTGTGTTTTATAGAATTAAACTGGTTATATAGCATAACAAAATATATTTTATATAATTAGACTCAGTTTTATTTACTAGAATAAGTTTATAGCAAATAAGTAAGTCTTACCCAATAGGAAAACATATCAGAATATAACATTTCAGCAACCTATTATTGGGCTGGAGAGGTGGCTTAGCAATCAAGGTGTTTGCCTGCAAAGCCAAAGGACCTCGGTTAGATTCCTCAGGACCCACATAAGCCAGATGCACAAGATGGCACATGCGTCTGGAGTTCGTTTGCAGTGGCTGAAGGCCCTCACATGCCCATTCTCTCTCCTGCCCCCCTTGTGCCTTTCTCTCTCAAATAAATAAATAATAATAATAAAAATACTAAAAATGTCTAAGTGAGATCAGGGTAAGAGATTGAGTAAAGGAAAGTTGGAGGGAGGGCTAATCAAACTCTCTAAGAGAATATAAATAAATCATATGGAAACCTACTTTTTTGGACAATGGCACACTCAGGAGCCATAGATTGTTACTAGAAAATTTTAAGTGCCAGGGATAGGATACCTTCCAGTGAGTTGTTGGCTAGGGAGGTCCCTGATGCCCCCCAAACATTACAGACCATTTCCAAGGCCCTTGGTTTTCCACCAGGAATATATGGTAAAACCCTTTTGCTGAAGACTCCACATACTTAGGCTGCAAGGCCACTGAAAAGTTCTGCTGGAACTGAGCTGATAACATCCTCCCTGTAGACCAGCTGACCAAAAGCTGGAAGAAACCGTTTTGCATGCAGTTCTATGGGAGAGAGAGAAATCACCAGTGAAGATATTTAACAGTGGACACTGCAAGCCTTATATTTTGCCAGCCGGACCAAATGAGCCAATGGGTACAATGGTGGTATGTCTGTCATGGTGGAAACCAACTGCCCTCTAATTGTACTAGAGGCCTGCACCATGGGAGGGAATACATCCCTGATACTGAAAACCTACAACAGGAGTATTCATAAGCCCTAGGGGTGTAAGGTTTGCTGCTGTCTGGCTACATATATATACTATACTCATCAAACTGTCCAATAAGCACTTCTTTTAATGTTCATACCCATATATTAATGCTACTTTCATTTTTGGTAGAGAACCTTTTTTTTTTTCAGATAGCAGTGACCTTGGGATGACTCAGAAGACATCATGGTGCTGGGAAGAAGTGAAAGAGGAGTGTTTAGCAGTGCAGTATCTATCACACCTTCCAAGGCTCAGGGTCCATTGTGGAAGAGGTGGCAGAAAGAATGTAAGAGCCAAAGGAAGGGTAGGACTCCTTACAACATGCTCCTCCAGACACAAAATGGCCTGGATATCCATGACCTCACAGTGCCTGACACTACCTACACAAGACCATCATAAGAGGAGGAAAAGATCATGACATCAAAATAAAAGAGAGACTGATTGATATGGGGAGGGGATATGATGGAGAGTGGAGTTTCAAATGGGAAAGTCGGGGTAGGGAGGGAATTACCATGGGATATTGTTTACAATCACGAAAGTTGTCAATAAAAATAGATTAATTAAAAAATATTTAAAAAAGAAAACTACTGTTGCAAACACGTGTCCTATGTAACAAAATAAAGACTTAGCTTTGATTTTTTTTTTAAAGTTTTTTTTTTTTTTTTTTTTAATTTGAGAGCGACAGACACAGAGAGAAAGACAGATAGAGGGAGAGAGAGAGAATGGGCGCGCCAGGGCTTCCAGCCTCTGCAAACAAACTCCAGATGCATGCGCCCCCTGTGCATCTGGCTAACGTGGGACCTGGGGAACCGAGCCTCGAACTGGGGTCCTTAGGCTTCACAGGCAAGCGCTTAACCGCTAAGCCATCTCTCCAGCCCCATTAGCTTTGATTTTTATGTCACATTCAGATAAGAGTTTAAAAAAATAAACAAAACTAGTTAAAATATCTTGATCCTGTTAACTTTGATATTGATATGGAAACTAAAGCTTACAGAACTGGCACCAGAGACAGAATGGAGAATCAGTCTATTTTTACATCAGTTTGAACCCAGGGGAATCTCTTCCAAAGCCTGAGAAAATGGTTAATTAGTAGAGAGATAACTGTAGCTGTTTTGTGGAGTTAAGAAGAAACATAGGATAATGTTAGTACTGGTCAGAAGCTGTAATAAAAACTATGACCTTGAAACAGTACAAAAACTATAGTGTTAGTACAAAGGGCTATGTAGTATGTGACATAATTAGCATGAAAGTTTATTACACTACAAGACATAATTTGTGCCAGAGGCCTTTAACTTCTCTTTTATCATAATATGAGGTTTGACATTATAAATAAATTTATCACCTTATTCTAGAGAAGTGCTTGAACTATGTAAACAATTAAGGCAAGAGGAATACAGAGAAACAACCTTTTATAAGGTAGGCACATCTTATTTTTATTTTTATTTTTATTTTATTTTTATTTATTTATTTGAGAGCGACAGACACAGAGAGAAAGACAGATAGAGGAAGAGAGAGAGAATGGGCGCGCCAGGGCTTCCAGCCTCTGCAAACGAACTCCAGACGCGTGCGCCCCCTTGTGCATCTGGCTAACGTGGGACCTGGGGAACCGAGCCTTGAACTGGGGTCCTTAGGCTTCACAGGCAAGTGCTTAACCGCTAAGCCATCTCTCCAGCCCCACATCTTATTTTTAAAATGTGTAATAGTTATAAGTATATGTCAAGTGAGACAGCATAAATTTTTGGCATTTGTATTTGGTAACATTTTTGATTAGTTTAGATACCTGTGTGGATGCCAATTACCCCACAAACTGGAAGCAGAACAGCAGCATTTAAGATAATTTTTCTAGATCAAGGAACATGTCTTAAGTATCAACATATATAAGCAATGAACTTAAGAAACAAGAAATGAGACAATTATTTAATTAAAACCTTGATTGAGACTGAGTATACATAGCTTAAGAATCAAGCCAAACTTGGTCATTTTTGAGCTAAATTAGTATGATTTTAACATATGTTAGAGATATTATGATAGACATAAGGTGATTTTTTTCATCAATTACCTTTAATGATTGAACCATATTTTAATATAAGTCAATATTTACAAATGGGAGAATATATGAAGCATAGACAAACTATATTAACATTGTGTGTATATTGCAGGCTTTCCTAGGACAGGAGGAGTTTCCACAGTTTCCTTAAGAACAAAGTTACAATGACTGAACCACCTTTTATAAGACTTAAACAATAATCTATAATCAAGTGATAATCATCCAGTAAAACAGCATGAACAGGACAGGAACCATCTTAAGGTTACAGTTTTTTTTTGTTTGTGTTTTAGATATGATAATCTTATTAAATAGTAAAAAGTTGACCAATAGAGGAACGTAGTAAACTTGGTTGAAAACTTTAAAGTGAGTCTTTCAGAACCATTTTCATGACCAGATTAATAGCAATGAGTTGAAGTTTGTAAGTTTACCACCTGAACACTACAGCATCCTGTTACCAGCCAGAACAATCCTTTATTAGTCTGAGGTAAGCCCTAGGCTAACAGTCATTTTATATATCTCAAAGGGTCTGCAATCTGATCAAGTGCTTTGAGATGTAATCAAGTTTGTCTTTAACTTTCTGTTTAAGTTTACTAATACCTTCATCTACATACTTTTTCCTTACAATCTATGTAACTGTTCTGTAACAATCTTTTTCATCAAACATTTATTTACATTTAAAGTCTCCTCCCCAGTTGATCTTCCTTAGTCAGTTCATCTCATAATTACCAACAGAAACTTTCTTGCCATAAGACTTTTAATATGACCATTTAAGTTTTTCTTCTAACTTCTGCTTGTTAAATTTTTTTCTAACTTTCATTTGTATGGACTTTTTTTTTTTGTCCCTATGGTTAATTATAAATAAACTATCTGCATTTTGATTGTCTTTCTTCCCATTTCCCTGGGTCAGTAGTTCCCCTAGGGGCCCCTCTTTTTTAATATTTAGAAGGTCAGTTATATTAATTTTATATTTTTGACTTTTATGTGACATTTAGGTGTGGTTTAAATAAACAAACAAACTCATGAAAAATGAATCTTGAGTTTGTTAAACATTTAGATTTTTTTCAGTAGTCAGAGTTTTACCTGTAGGAAATATAGGTATAGCTCAATTTAACTTGATTTAAGACATGACAATATAAATAAATTTATCAACTTATTACAAAGAGTAATGTCTGAACTATATGAACAATTAAGGTGAGAAAATATATGAAGACTGAAAACTTTTAAGTTAACCCATTTTATCATAGTCAATACAACCCTTTTTCAGTTTAATTGTCTTAAGATTTTTATATCATTTTCATATCCATTTAATAACATAACTTTCAACAGACTTTTACCTTATAAAGACTTTTCTTGACCAAAAACATTTTTTTTCTGTAGAAGTAAGATTAGAATTTGGTATACAAATATGTCTATTATTATAATAAGCATAAACAAGCACATTGTCAAAAACATAGAGGTTAATTATGGTAATATATTGTAAACCTGGTTTTAGTAGTTTAACATCATCTTAAAATTTATGAGCATCAGAACATTTAATGACCATAAGCATTGGAACAATTAATATTCATAAATTAAATTATACATAAGGACAGACTACATGAAATATAGAACACATGACATGACATGGTTGGCCAACATTAGACATAACAACATGAAACATGGAGAGACATCCTTTTAAGATTTTAGTTATATTTTAAATTGGTGAGGAATTAATCTTAACAGGGAAGCAGCCAGTGGTTTGAATTTTAAGTTGACTTTTTTTCTTTTCCTTTGGTGGCTTGTAATGAAAAGAAGGGGGAAAGGGCAAAGAAAGGAAAAACCCTAGAAGCTGCTCAGTGACTTTAACTTTTAGCAAGAGAAAAATTTGATATCCATATGTAGTATAAGTTAAAGAGGCCCCAGTAAAGACAGGAGTTTCTTTAAGAGGGTAGAGTTTGTATTTGGTTTGTGAGATGTCTTGCATTGAGGGTGAAAGGAAGAGACCCTGGAAAGTGAGAGCCAGATGGCAGAACTGTGTGTGTGTGGTAGAGTTTTAGAAGGGGCAGGATTTTAGGGGAGTTTTGGTGACAGAGGAGAATTTGGTAATAGGAACAAGAAGTAAGGGGGGGGGGCGGGAAACTTAGGACAAAGAAGTACTGAAGGCAGGAACCTTGGACGACTTGTTATGTCTTCTGAGGTAGTTACCAAGACCGAGAAGATTATTAAAATCAAAGTACCAAATTTAGGCCAGCAGTGGCCATTATCTAAGGAATACTGTGGCCAAATTTGAATAGACATTAGAGTAATTTGGCAGGCAGGAGCTCAGAAAGTTCAGGCTCCTTTAAATTAGCCTTGAGACATGCCAATGGAGTGATTTTTAGAACAAATAATTTAGAGCCCATTTTGGAGGACAAGGATTAGGGTGGACAATCCCACCACCAAGGACATCTCCCAGTCTTAGGGACAGAAAATGAAACCCAAGGCTTAGGAGGGAGTGTTCCCACACTCATAAGGCTTGGGGTGTCTGGTGGGATGACACGTGGGAGGCTCCCAGAGGCTCTGATCATGCACGGACCAAAAAGGGAGAAACTCCTGGAGTTTCTAAGGTCTAGGATGGGGCCCCTCCGACACAGACCAAGAACGAATACCTTGTCCTGACGTTGTAATTTGATGAAGGTATGGATGCAGTGGATCACATGGTGAGAGGCCTCTCAGTGTGGAGTTCAGAAGTCCAGTGGGAGAGGGTAAAAAGAAGAAAAGGAAGAAGCCCGCAGGTATCAAGCTGGAAAGACTGAAGATTTCAGGTCGCTGTTTAGTTCAGAGTAGTGTGCACAGTGAGTTTTTCTATTCCTGAGAGAGTGAAACATTGGCAGGGAGCGGGAGAGAAGGAGAGAGGAAGAGCGGCATGGGTGTGCAGTCTGAAAGCCCTGGAGGGGTATCCGAGTCACGGCACCAGAAATGTAAGGCAGGTGTAAGAGAGCAGCAAAAGAGAACACCAGATTTGATCTCTACCAACAAGACTGATTTATTTAGAAAAATCAGCAAGGGGCCTCAGCTTTCTTGCAGGGTGAAGGCTGAAGCATTGAGCCAGGCTACGGTGTAAGTTTATAAGGAAGATCCTAAGAAAAACAGACTAGACCAGGTGGAGTTGATAAGAAAATTGTAGCTGTTAGTGTCTTTGTTCCGAATAGGTTTCTTTAGCCAGGAATGTCTAAGGGATGATACTCAGATGGTCTCTGGTCCTTCAAGGCCATCTAGATTAAGGGGAGTACATCAATCATGGAAGGGTGCCAAACTTCTTTATTGCCCACGAGCTTTAGAGATAGCCATTAACTCTTTAGTTCCATTTAATTTTCAGAGACGGCTATTAATCCTTCAGTGAGAAATTAGATTAATACAGCCATTATGAAAATTTGTATGGAGGCTCCTCAGTAAGTGAAAATTAGAACTATTATATGACCCAAGCATACCATCCCTAGTTTGTTGTACGACTTTTCCTAGGGAAGCATGAAAAAAAATCTGTTCACTCCAGATAAGACAACAACAACAAACCAAAGAAACCATTTTACCCAAGTCCAAAATAGAAAACAAAACAAAACAAAAAAAACAAAAAAAAATCAACAGTGAGTTAATTGGGGTTACTTACAAGAGCATGGAGGACTGACAGGTGACATAACTGGAGAGGAATCCCCCCTCCCATCCTTCCCCCCGCCATTGCTAATCATTTACAGATTCTCAGGGAAGGAGGAGCCATGTGGGCTGCCTCATAACTTCCTCCTGAGTCCTCTTTGTGATTTTTCTGAGCTATCTGCTGCTTCCATGAGGGAATCTTGTGGGGGTTATGTGGGGGTAGTCACAGTCATTCTGGTTTCAAGCTGACAGTGGCCATGTCATGCCCAAAGGACAGAGTTCCACCACATAGGTATGTACCTGCTGAGTTTTAAGTCAGCACATCCCAGAGGTACCTGCACATCCCTGTTTATTGCAGTGCTATGCACAAGTCAGTTAATGGATTCAGCCTAGGCTGTCCATCAACAGATGAAATGATAGTGAAAATGTGGGATGCATACACAATAGAATCTTATTCAGCCATAAAGAAGAATGGAATTATGTCATTTGCAAGGGAATGAATGTAACTGAGGATCACCATGTTAAACAAACATACTATTAAGCCAGGTGTGGTGGTGCACACCTTTAATCCCAGCGTTCAGGAGGCAGAGGTAGAAGGATCATCATGAGTTCAACGCCACCCTGAGACAACATACTGAATTTCAGGTCACCTTGGTCTAGAGTGAGACCCTATCTCAAAAAACGAGAACAAACAAACAAACAAAAATACTCTAGACTCAGAAACACAAATATTGTATGATTTCTCTCATTTGTAGATCTCAGTTCATCTGTATCTCTCTCTCTCTCTCTCTCTCTCTCATTGTGATGTGTATAATATGAAAATAGAAGTGGGACTATTTGTGGGAAGAAAGGGAACTTGCCAGGATTGCAGACAAAAAAGAAGAGTGAATATAATCAAAAGTACATGATAGTGCTCACTTCGGCAGCACATATACTAAAATTGGAACGATACAGAGAAGATTAGCATGGCCCCTGCGCAAGGATGACATGCAAATTCGTGAAGTGTTCCATATTTTTGGAATGTAGGATGGTACAACCACTTTAGAAAGCAATATGGAGACTCCTGAAAAAGCTGACTATAGAGATACCAACAGACCCAGTTATACCCTTACTGGGCATCTACCCTAAAACCTTCAAACCACAGGCCAGAGAGATTTGCTCAACCATGTTTGTAGCGGCTCAATTCGTAATAGCTAAAAGCTGGAATCAACCCAGATGTCCATCACTAGAAGAATGGATAACTAAGATGTGGTATATCTACACAATGGAATTCTATACAGCAGTAAGAAAAAATGACACAAAGAAATTTGAGGAAAAATGGTTGAACCTGGAACAGATCATTCTCAGTGAACTTACCCAATCACAGAAAAAAAATTGACATATAGTCTCACTCATCTACAACACCTAACCTGAATCTACCCAAGATGCCTTACATACCCAGCAAGCACCTCATGGACTAGACACTAGATGAATGGGGAGGGGGGTAGGGCATCGAAGGGGTGGGAAACACTAATCTGGACCCAAATGGCAATGATACCATAAAATTGTACTTCCTAAAAGGCAGACCAAATGGCTGAACCTTCACTAGACACTTACAGGAAACACCTGAACCACAAGACACTGGAGAGGGTAGGATCAAGACTAACCTAAATCTTCTACATCTTGCCTCCCTCCCTCTCCCCCTCCCCCCTCTCTCTCCTCTCTAACTCTTGTATATTAGTTATGTTTTTCCTCATTTTCTTAGTGGGCACTGACCTGTAAACCCCACTACCAGCATGGGGCTATCATCCACAATGAGCTTTTGATCAGAGAAACCTACAAGGTTTCCTAAAAGAATGACAGACTTTTGTCAGAGTACTTGATGACCCATCAAAGGTCAGTGGTAAGACCCTATTGCTGAAGACTCCATACTCAGCTGACACATGAAATGGAATGGCATGGCTGGAAACCAGGAGAGAGTCAGTTACCAGACAGTCAGCATGTCTAGTGCCAGAAGGTGCTACATGGGCGACTGGGGGAAATGACCAATATCTGTCCAAGCAACTCATGGTCTAACCTAATTAGCAACAAATAACCTGGTATGATGCCCACACAAGTGCAATAGTGGCACACAGCCATGGTGGGGAACCAACTGCTCTTGATTTGGCTAAATGATCCCCTCAGTGGTACGAGACCCATAGCTGGAGCTGGGAAACAAGTCAGAACCATATCCAAATATAAGCACTCTCCAATATCAAGCTAGCATCAATCATGGGGTATTGTTATCTAAATTTTCCGGGTGCTAACTTACTCTCCATTGGAGAATCTGCTTCTCTTTTTCAGATAGATGCAGATACTAAGGAGATAGCTGCCCCAACATACCTCAAAAGGGGCCCAACTGAAACTAAAGACAATTGGCGAAACAAGCAAGGGTGCTGTTTTCCTGATGAACTGGATACCAGCACAAAGGGGAAGGAGACCAACACAGAGAAAAATCAACTCCTACCAAATCAGAGAGCCAGAGCCTCAGAGGCCCCCAACACCTCAGCACTGAAGCAGATCAAAAATGAACCCAACATGGATCAGGGAAATTTTGCGGAAGAGGGGGTGGAAATAATGTCAGAGACACATGTTGGGTCATGATATGCAGAGACATTTATCAGACCAATAACTGTGGACTAACTCCACAATGCACGACCCAGTTACATCAACAAGGAGGGTCCATTGGGAGGGGTAGATCATGGATGAACCTAAACAATGGTACCAAATGGCCTGTATTTGCTGAAAAGAAAACTAATAAATTAAATTTTAAAAAAAGTACATGATACACATATAGGAAAATGTCATCATGAATCCCATAATTTTATGATTAAAGTGAAAATGCAAATTAACTCAATTTAAAAAAGAATATTTATTTATTTGTGAGAGAGAGAGAGAGAGAGAGGGAATGGATGTGCCAAGTCCTCCAGCCATTGCACAAGAATTCCATATGCATGGGCTGCTTGCTGTATCTGGCTTTATGTGGGTACTGGGGTATCGAACTCAGGTCATCAAGGTTAGCAAGCAGGTGCCTTAACCACTGGACCATCTCTTCAGCCCCTAACTGAAAACATTTTTTTAAGATGTATCACTTTTCCAAGGACACAGAGCTACTTTCATCCATGTCTGTCTGGGTACAAAGACTGGGGTAACTACCACTCTACACAAAGTGAAAGAAAAGGGGAAATAAATTGTTTTTGTGATGAACACCAAAGTCACCTGCTCCACTCATTTTACTGGCTTCTAATGAACAATATCATTATAAAAAAGGCCAATCAGAGATTTTTTCTTTATGAACTTCTTAGGCAAGTGATGGTTCTGGCACATGTCTTCAGGGACATATTTGACCAGAAAAGTCTGGTCACCAAACTTTTCTGCCATGAAATGTTCATTGCTTACTCAGTCTCCTTGAGTCCTTTGGTTCCTCTCAGTACTTGTAGCCACTGCTTTTATACTGACTCATTATCTCCAACTTATCCCTTTGTGGAAGAATCACCCCCCACCCAGGTTCTCTGTCTCTTCCTTGGAACATTTCCCTATGATTGTACACATCATGCTACTATGCAGCTGTCAGTACACCTTGTGCATAAAAAACAAGGGCTGGGGCGATGGCCCAGTGGTTAAAGGTGCCTGCTTGCAAAGTTTGTGTTGCGCTAATAAATTCCTTTGACTCTATGCATCACAGGGTCTTTAATGCAGCAATTTAAATCTACAGTTACACCTTTAAAGCAGCCACAGGTAATGTGTAAGCAGATGCTTGCTTCTATGTCCCTCTAAAATTCTATATATAAAAAATAGGAGTCAGGCCTGTCTTAGCCCAAAGGTTGTATCTTATCAACATTTGCTATTTATTTATTGGCAAGGAGAGAGAATGAATTAGAATGGGCACACCAAGGTCTCTAGCCATTGCAAATGAACTCTAGATATATATATATGTCACTTTGTGCATCTGGCTTTATGTGGGTACTGAGGAATCAAACCGAGGTAGTTGGGCTTTTCAGGCAAGCAACTTTAACTTCTGAGTCATCTCTCCAGCCCAAGCTTGGCTGGTTTTGAATCACTTTTATTTTTCTTTCCTCTCTTTACTAGACTACAGGTTTTCTACAATGAGAGGATTTGAGTTGTTCATTACTTTATCTCAGCATTAATCTGGGCTCAATATATAGGATTATTAATAAGTGTTGCAAAGGTTGATGTACAAATGAATAAATGAATTGACAGCAAGTTGAGAACCAAATGCATAATGGTGTCAATAAGAACCTGACTAGGTGAGTCATGGTAAGAGTAGACATGCATCAGATCTGTACAAAGAAGAACCTATCCCCCATATCTCTCAGGAAACTGAGGTAGCACTGTTTCCATTATCTGGATTGGTGTGACCTGAGATTTGACTCTCCCACTGTTGGTCTGCCAAAAAGTAAAAGGAACTCTCCAACTTTGGGCCATGGAACGAGTCCTGTACAATCCATGGCTCTAACAAGTATTGTTAAAGCCGGGAGGAAGGGCATGGAGCTTGGACTGCTTTCCATGGATAAATTCTTGGTGAGATTTGCTCCAATGGGTCCTTAGGGTCTGGGTATACAACCATTAGGCTTTATGCAATTTAAGATTGGAACCTTCTAATCCCATGATTTACTAACACTACAAGGATTGGTCAGGTCTTATGCATTCAGTCAAGGTACTGTGGGGTGACCAACCTCATGTGGTAGAGAATTTATAGGCTTTTAAAATCCTTGGAGGAGGACGAGGCTATCTGGAAAATTCACCTGAGTACCTCATTTCCTGACACAAACTGAAAAAATTACTGTGCTCCTAAAGGAAAGGCATTTTACCATAGACTGGGTTTTAAGACATATTTTTAAAAGAATGTTTCAGTGTTATAGACATTTTATTGAGCCAGGAAGCTGAGGAATTGTGTTGAGCAGCATTTTGGTATTAATTTTGATTTGAGAGGAGAGAGAAAACGGAACACACCATACATTTAGAAATATTTTCCTTCATGTGAGATGGAACAGATGAACATGGGTTGAACGATTTGGAATACAGGTCAACAAATTACCGGCACCAACTGAATTGAATTTATTTTCCTTGTTAGTAAACATTTTTCCCTATTTCATTTGCTTGGTCGAATTTCATCCATAGGATTTCATACAGTGAAGAACAGAAAATGACAGGACTGGTTTTGTGCGAATTCTGAAAGCATGGCAAGATAAACACACCATATATATACTTTTTTTTTCCTGTACTATTCCAGGCCAAAAGTGAAGGTTTCTATGATTGTATAAAGTTTAACAACACACAACAGTTAGCCGACATTAAAGCTCCAAGCACAATCAGACAGGTTTTCAACTTCTTCATGCTACAAACTGGGGACACAAATGCGGCTAAACCTGTCCATGACTTTCAGGAGCCCGGCGTCTGGTGGGGAAGCATTCTAGCTGTTTCTGAAGAGCAAACTGCACTAGACTTTGTGACATAAAATAATAACCTTTTAACTTGGATCTTAGTTGGTCAGAGATTCAGACGTGGCTCCCTGGAGGTGGGCAGGCTTCTAAATTCATGATTTACTAGCACTACAAGGGTTGCTCAGGTCATATTCATTTAGTCAAGAACTTTAGGGGTGATTAACACCATGTACTATCTTTTCTCCTTTGGGAAGACCTCGGTGGCTGGAACAGATCAAAATCTGGAAGTTTTCTCACTTCAATTTCTGGTCCCTGGAGTGAAATAATTAACTGCCTTGGCTGCTGCTATTGAACAGAACATCTACACATGGTCTCTCCAATGCAACATGGTTGCTGTATTCAAAAAGAGTAGAAAAAGCACTGAGGATACCAGGGTAGAAGCAGCATGATTTCTTGATCCAGCGGTGGAATCCATGGAGTATCTCCTCTACACTTTGGGCTCACAAGCTAATCACTCTGGCCACTCCAAATTCAAGAGCAGATAAATTGGACTCCACTTTGTAAAGGTGAGTGACAGCATGCACACGGCAATAGAGAGAATGCTACTATGATCTTTAGAAAATACAACTTGCCACGGGTAACTGGGCACACGTATGAGTGGCTACAATGCATAGTGTTATATGTATCAGTTACCAATTACTGAGATACAAGTCACCCCATAATAACTAAGTGTCTTGAAACAATGCTGATCAGTTATCAACTGTGTGGTTCTGCACCACATGGTATTCAATGGGGTCATTCATATGGTTCCATTGAACTAGAAACTTGGAATGTGCAAGTTGGCCTCACTCATGTCTTGTGCCTCAGTTGGGTATTCTAAAATGATGAAGTCCCTTGGTTCTCCTCAGCAAGGTTTTTTGTCACATAGTGGTCTATTTCAAGAATCTTCTTAGTTTTATTAGAGAGAGAGAGAGAGAGAGAGAAAGCAAGAGAGACAGTGAGAATGGGCATGCCAAGGCCTCTAGCCACTGCAAATGAACTCCAGATGCATGCTTCACCATATGCATCTGGCTTACATGGGACCTGGAGAATCAAACAGGGTCCTTAGGCTTTGCAGGCATTCTCCTTAACCACTAAGCCATCTCTCCAGCCCTGTTCCAAGATACTTTCTGTGGTATATAGTGTTGCAGTCAGGTTCAGCAGTGCTGGTAGAAATCCCCCAACCAAGAGAAGCTTGTGGGAAAAAGAGGTTTACTTTGGCTTACAGGCTCAAGGGGAAGCTTCATGATGGCAAGGGAAAATGATGGCATGAGCAGAGGGTGGACATCACCCCCTGGCCAACATAAAGTGGACCACAGCAACAGGAGAGTGTGCCAAGCATTGGCATGGGGTAACTGGCTATCAGACCCATGAGCCCGCCCCCAACAATACACTCCCTTCAAGGAGGGGTTAGTTCCCAAATCTCTATCAGTTGGGAACCTAGCATTCATAACACCTAAGTTTATGGGGGACACCTGAATAAAACTACCACAGTCCTCCCCTGTCCCCCATAAACTGATAGCCATCCATGATGTAAACTGCAATGCATTCATCTAACTTTAAAAGTCCCCATAGTTTTTTTTAAATCAATTCAAATGATGTTCATACATCCCCATAGTCCAAGATCTTTTAACTGAGCCATAATACCAAAAAAATCCCCCCAAAACCCACAATCACATAGAATAAACATTCACACTGCAAAAGATGGCATTGAGTATAATAAAGAAATACTTAAGAAATACATGGTTTAAACAGGGCAAACACCAAACTCTGTAGCTCCAAGTCCAACAACTCTAACCAGTGACAAGTCTCCATGTCTGATAATTCTAACTAGCAACAAATATTCAGTATTCTGATTCCACCCCTCCAGCTAGGCTACTCACACTACTGGAAAACTTCACCTGGGCCGACAACTTTCCTTAGCAGCCATGTCATGGTCCCAGCATCTCCACTAGGTCTCCACTGCAAGCCAAGGTTCATCCTCATGGCCTCATGGAGTCTCTGTTCAGGCAACCAGCAAATCTGCTTCACATTGTCCATGGCCATTTCCAAAACACAAGACCATGTCAAAAACTCAATGATCCTCTCTTTCCTGCATTTCTTATACTTCACAATACCAGGTAGGGTGCCAATTTGTTAATCCAGGGGGGAATAAAGTAGACTTTGAAAGAACAGGACACTCCTTGAGCACTCAGGCTCCTTCAAAAGAGTCTACTTTCTCCCTGTTGCCCCAGTGCAGGTCAGCTATCCCGTCTCAAAGGTTATAATCTCTCAATTACAGCTGAATGGGTGATAGTTCACCTAAAGATTTTTCTTTCTGTGCCATATCCCTCTGCTCACACCAGTTCATTTCTATGAAGAACAACCCTGCACAAGATACAGGTATAACAGCAAGCTTTTCACACAAACTGGTAGCTCAGTCCAGCCCAAGCAAGGCTATTTCTTACCCTCATAAGCCAAACCTCACAGTCCATAGTTCTTGCTACATTCAGGTCTTTCAACTCTGACCATAATAGTCCATCAAGCTGTACATACAGTACTGCAAGGCATCACTTAGACCAAGGTATCAAATCCTTCCACATTCCTCTTGAAAATCAGCCCCAAAAGGTCAAAACCACACAGTCAGGTGTCTAGCAGCAACCCCACTCCTGGTACCACTTTACTGTTGCAGTCAGCTTCAGCATTGCTGGTAGAAATCACCCAACAACAAAGCGCAGCTTATGGGAAAAAAGAAGTTTATTTTGGCTTACAGGTTTGAAGGGGAAGCTCCATGATGGCAGGGAAAATGATAACATGAGCAGAGGGTGGACATCACCCCCTGGCCAACATAAGGTGGACAATAGCAACAGAAGAGTGTGCCAAACACTGGCATGAGGAAATTGGCTATAACATCTATAAGCCCGCCCCCAACAATATACTGCCTCCATGAGACTTTAATTTCCATTTGCCATCAGCTGGGGTACTTAGCATCCAGAACACCTAAGTTTATGGATGACACCTGAATCAAACCACCACAGTTGGTATTCAAAGTTTTGCCTTTTGTATCCATCCAAATTCTGACATCTAGGGCATATATTCATCCCTACTATCCCCACTGGGCATTCATCTCCAACCCTTTGTGATTATTTTTTAAAAATACTTTATTTATTTGAGAGAGAGAGAGAGAGAGAGAAGACAGAGACACAGAGAGAGACAGAGACAGAGACAGAGAGAAAGAAGGAGAGTGAGTGAGTGAGAGAGAGAGAGAATAAGAGAGAGAATAAGAGAGAGAATAAGAGAGAGAGAGCCCCAAGACCCCTTGCCACTATAAAGTAACTTTAGACACTTGTGCCACTTTCTTCCTCTGGCTTTACATGGGTACTGGGGAATTAGATCCAGGGCATTCGGCTTTGGAAGAAAGTTCCTCTAACAGCTGAGCCATCTCGCCATCCACCTTTGGGTTTATTTTTAATGCCCATTAGCTGCAATGCCCTTTTCTTTTTTAAAAACATTTTATTTTACTTTATAAATATTTAAAAAATATTTTATTTCTTGACTTATTTAAAGAGAGAGAGAGAGAGTGGGCACACCAGGACCTCTAGCCACTGCAAACCAAACTCCAGATGCATGTGCCACCTTGTGCATCTGGCTTATGTAGGTGCTCAGGAAACAAATCTGGGTTCTTAGGCTTTACAGGCAAGTGCTCTAACAGCTAAGCCATACCTCCAACCCTGTAATGCCCTTTTCTATTGAAGATGATTTACAACAGCCACTCTGACAGCAGACATTTGAGCTCTGAGGGAATATGTTTCCAGTTGCTGCCTCTTCAGGTATAGAGGAAAGGTCTAGGAGTCAAATGGCACAGAGAATTAAATCAGTGCTCATTCTGGGATTGAATGTAGAAAGGCACTATGAGGATCCTGTTTTGCCATTAATAAAACATAGTACTACATAGAAGGTAAGAAACTCTCTAAGTAATGTTGAATTTTCTTTACATGTTCCATGATGCATTTAGTGTTTTCAACATTGAAGTGTATTTTATTTTTATCATATTGCTAATTTGCATGTGGAACATATGGAAATACTCTAGCAAACACCTTTCTCTATAGCCAGGTAAGTTAATGGATGATTCACTAAAAATTTTCTTACACTCAAAGTATGTATCCTTTCTTAGTTACTTGCATTTATTTTGGCTAAACTTACATTCCATCACTCTGCAACTGCCAACAGCTTCAAAGGTAAAATAGTATCCATAGTTAATCTAAAAATTAAAGCAGCTGCTGTCTTAAGTTTTTAATTTTTTTTTGATTTTAGAAAGATAGAGACACAGAGAAAGAGAGAAAGAGTGACAGACAGAGAGACAGAGGCAGAGAAAGAGAGAGAGAATTGACATGTCAGGGCCTCAGTCACTCCGCTCGAACTCCAGAGGTTTGCGCCAGCTACTGGCCATGTGCAACCTTGCACTTGCCTCACCTTTTGTGCATTTGACTTATGTGGGATCTGGAGAGTCAAACATGGGTACTTAGGCTTTGCCAGTAAGCACCTTAACCACTAAGCCATCTCTCCAGCACTGTCTTCATATTTTTATATGTATTAATATACTTATGTATATATTAAATTATGTATTATATAGCATGCTGGAATGAACCGTGCTTCTATATAAATTGTGCACATGCACCTAAGTCCCCACAGTGGTGTTTGTTGGCAGATATGGAAGCAATCTGAGTAGCAGATGCATGATCTCATTTTGGGTTGGGAGTAGTTTGCAGTCTTTTTAGAGTTCCTACTCTGTCTCCTTAAACTGTAAAGTAATATGCATTTATTGAAATGATAGAGAATATGGCCTGCCTATTCTACCATAAGATGTGGTCCTCCTGTTCCACCATGAGGATATAGTTAGCCCATTCTACAACAAGAAAAGGAACCTTGGAAGCACCTGACACTTGTAAGCAGTTTGCCACTCCAAGGGTATGCCTTGCAACCAGCATTGGCTGGAGTTTCTTGTTTTCTGGCACTTGCTCTAAGTTCTCTTTTACTGATGGGTTTTCAAGAACCCATCAGGTGTAACATCTATTTATGCCTAGCTAAAAATGATTAAGTGAGGATTATCTTTTAAGTGGGACTTTTACCAGGGAATTTTCTTTTCAATCATCCAGCAAAGTGGGAACAGAATAGTGGAAGCCAGAGGTTGGTAAACCATGGTATCTGCAGTCCCTTCTTGTCCATTCATCCTAAGAATGTTGACTTATCTTCTATAATGTACAAGTACTCTGGGGGATGTATCAACAACTTACTGGCATGGATTTTGCTTTTTTGTAGGGGAGAGATGGGCTATACAACATGGGCCTAATGATGAAGTACATCACGTGGCACATCTGTTGGAGATGACTCTCTGAGGAAAACAAAGGAGGATGGGATGTGGGAGTCTGGAGCATGGGAAGTGAGGAGAGAAGCATGCATACCCCGGTCTTTGACTTGTCATCATACGCACACCCTCCACTGTGCACTTCTGCGTTGCTTTGTCCACTTCATTTCCTGCAAGAGCACTGGCTATTGGACTTAAGCCTGTTCTATTCAGTATGACTTCATTTTTGCTTACTCTTCAACTGTATCTACAAACATCTTAGGTCCAAATAAGGACTTAGTCAAGGTACTAGAAGTTAGAACTTGAATGTATGTTTTGGGGGAACCTAATTCAAAGTGCTTCATGGAGCAGGGAGAGGAGAAGCAGGGAGGCCATCAGAGACAGGAGCATGGATGATGGCTAGACCAGGGTGGGAAGAGCTGGGTGGTGGGGTGATTCCATGTCTGAAGATAGAGCTGGAGATACCCTTGCAAACCAGGTAAGTGGCATAGCAGTACCAAGAGTTAAGGGAGACACCAAGACTTTTATCCTGAGCAACTGGAAAGAAGTTATGATCATCTGAACTGAGAAGACTGTGGGAGGATTTGGTTTCAGGGAGTTGGGGGGAGAAGTTTAGCTTTGAATACACTAAGGTTGATAAGTCTTTTAGACATTCACGTGAAGGCCATCTTATGGGGACTGTGATGGAAATTGGTGGCTCCTGGGGACAAACTCTACAAACAAAATATGGTTTGTATCATCAACAGCCCAGTCCTTCCAATTTCATGTTACCTACTGGCTCCCTTTGCCTTTGGCAGGGGTGCCGGGTATGAGCTACGAAGGCAGGGTGGCTGTCTGGCCACCCAATGCTGTACAATAGTTTCATTCTAACATAACTTTGCACTAACACCAGGCTAGTAATATCCCTCTGCAGTAAATTCCCTAAACAAATTGGAAGAGGAAAAAACAGGTTTAAACATGTAGGATTAAACTTTGGTTGATAAATCATACTTAACGCTTTTCATTATTTTCTTCAGGAAATCTTTCTCAGACACTACATAAATTTCTTTTGCAAATTCCCCTTAATTTTGGTTCAGGCCCAAGCTGCACTTTAATCTTTCTTTTTCGGGTTGCAAACGTGCCTGCTGCTTACCCATAGTCTCTTGCTCAATGTATGTCTTACTATATTGCAGTCCCTGTTTCTGATGTTTACCTTTAAACCAGATTTCAAGAATGAGTAAGACTCACAGGAGAACTATGTACTATTCAAGTTATTTTTCATTTTATTCAATGGTTTAAATTTTAGAACTGTTTTAGGTAATGTGGTAATATGAAAATTATAGATATTTATTCAGCAAATATTTCTAAGCAAGTATTATTCAACATAGTTTATATACATAATTAACAATGTGCAATAATTTTCCTCTTATTACATAATTCTCATTTTACTTTGGGAAAATAGGAAATGAACAAAATAAATATGTAAGTGAAATCTATGTTCTGGGTAAAAATAAGGCAGTGAAGTGTCTGGGGAGTCCTAAGGTCTGGGAGAATATTACAGGTTTAAGTCGAGACCTAGGAAAATAATAAAAGTAATACTTCAGTAAGAAAGCCATGTAGACATAGGGAGGCCCTTCAGAAAATGCATGGCCAAGTGCAGAGGCTCTGGGGGGGGGGCAAAGTTGTGTGGCACAGGCGAGGCCAGGTGGCTGGGAGTGCAGAGACCAAAGCAGAGAACGTAAAAGACGAGTTCAAAGTAGAAATAGAGCCTTCTAGGCTTCTGTGACAACTTTTGGCTTTTACTCATAGTGAGCTCAGACAAGTGACACAACGTGACATATATCATGCTACACATTGCAGACTGCTGTACCGTGAATGACCCGGGAGGCCTGCGGACTAAGAAAGGAAACCGATAAAGAGGCTTTTGCAATCCTCTACATGAGACAGTGGGGACATGGGTTAAAGCGGTAGGAGAAGGTGAGGACACCTTTAGAAATCAACTCAGTACCTATGAGCTGCATGTGGGTTTGAGAGAAAGGAGTCAAGGCTGACCCTAAGGTTTGGGGGTAAATTCAGAATTCCATTTTGGAGCCGAAAGCTATCAGAAACCTGTTAGTTATACAGAGAAGTTGAGTGGGAATTCAGAAGAGGGTCTAGGGCTGGACACGTAAACTTGGGAGTTGTCTATGCACATGGCGCTTAAAGGCATGAGGTAGAGAGAGTACAGCGAGTTGGGGATGGAAATGGCCATAGACTAGAGGAGGTCCAGAGTCAAGTTCTGCAATTTCTCATGCTAAGAGATCATGGACATAAAGAAGACAGGAAAGGAGGCAGAGACCCAATTGTGGCTGCATTTGTGAGCAGCAGACTTTCAAAGAGAGGGTCTCTTAGTGCAAAGTATTCCCATCCCACTGTGTTTCTAGCGATGTAACAATTGAGCTCATTATCTTGGGGCACAAGAAGAGAAACAAAAACACCACCAGGCTATAGGCACGGCAAGTCTTTTCCATCTCAGAGTAGGAACGTGTGAAGGACACGCTGGGCTGGGAGCTGGGGGCTTGGCCCTGGCTCCTGTGAACCCCTCATCTCACTGGGTCACTTTTCCCCTCATCAAAGGAGGCATCCGAAGCAAGCACTTTCTGTTCTTCTGCTCTCTGATGCACCTACAGTTTTCCAAGGAGGTTTTGGCTTTGAACATGATAAAATGGCTGGCCACAAACTGAGAGTCTAAATGCTGCTGAGGCCACATAAACAACTTTTGTCTGCAAGAACTATTTGTCTTGGCCAAACCCCCCCCCCAAAAACAAAAAACAAAAAAACAAACAAACAAAAAAAAAACAAAACCAGAGTGAGTGTGAACTGTGAAGGAGATGATACAGTGGGCTGCAGAGAGGCGGGTGTGATTCTCTATCTTTATGGGAATATAGTTCATGCGCTTTAATGCAGATTCCAGATCATCTATGCAGAAAGTGGAACATGGCAGGTGGCAATGAAATATCTGAATGCCACTCATTTTCCCTAGAGCTAGACCAACACCTGGTTCCTCCCACCTATGCCACCCCAAGACAAGCAGGAGACACTGATACCTGCACAGGCATGTGTTCAACAGTCTGTCTTGTTCCCCACTGGGCTTCCTGTGTCGAGCACAATGTCAAGTGCATCACAGACACTCAGCACATGCATGTGGAATGAATGAATGTTGAACGGACTCAAGTTCACGGACTTGTAGGATAGGGTTTATCAACTCAACATGACACATGCAGGGTCTTCTCACAGCTCTGCACCTGTTGGGTTGGGGATTTTCACCCATCATAAATTTGGTGAGCAACCCTTGGGAAAGACACTCTGAATAGTGAAAGGAGCACGGAGCTGGAGTTCTGACTCCTGGATTCTAGAACTGGTACCCAGAGTGTGTGGTTTTGAGATTAGGTGAGGCATGTAGCCCCCGGAGACCTCAGTTTCCTCTGAGGAAAATGTCTAAACAGGACCAATTCATATTGGCCCTCCAACGCTTATTCTGTATTTTGCCCCATTCTTTGTGGATCTAATGGGCCTCACTGGAATTCAAATGCAAGCTTCCTTTGGATAATAACCATTCTATTTGAGACATCTCCTATCAGCTTAGATAACCTAAAATAAATTGTTTTGTATTTGAAGACAATTAAATATCTAATGATTAAAGCATTTTACATGCAGCTTATCTTTGTAGTATTTTGACTTTATAAGTAATCTGATGCTTTACAAATGCAGACTGCTCCATGAAACATTCTTTCATCTTTCATCCACCCATCCAGGAGCAACTCTGCTCCCCATTGATGTTGATTCTATCTGGCACTAGTGATGTTTTGATGGTGTGACAGACTATGTCACAGTTCTTTGCATCCTCCTCTTTTTTCTTAATTATTACTATTATTTATTTGCAAGGGGAGAAAGAGAGAGTAGATGAGAGAATGAGTGTTCCAGGACCTCTAACCACAGCAAACTCCAGATGCGCATGGTCTACTTTGTGCATCTGGCTTTACATGGGTACTGGGAAATCGAACTCAGGTTGCTAGGCTTTGCAGGCAAATGTCTTAACCGCTGAGCCATTTCTCCAGCCCTCCATCCTCTTCCTTTACTGTGGACTCTTAGGCATCAGAGATCACTAGTAATCTGAAAATGTCTCCAGCATAGTTCTAATATTTACTCAATTACTTTCTATATGCAAATGACCTCTAGGACACATGTGCCTTGTAAATTGCTCAATACAATATGGGAAAGGTACATAAGAAACGTCTTTAAAATTCTTCACAGAAAAGCAAATTAAAGCGTAATTGTTATTAAAATTTTTAAGAATTGGGAATATTTAAATGAATAAATTGAACTAACCAAGTTTTTATGTACTTGCAACGAATATAATATTTCTAATTTAAAACTCAAAGAAAGATAATAGATATTTATTTCTGAGAACCATATGGATGACTAGAATTCTTTATAATGAAGAATACAAATAATCTAGTTGCCCACTAGGTTAAATTATGGCTGGTGCTTAAGATGTAGCTACTGTGTAACCATTAGTAATTTTACAAATTTACTTTAATTTCTATAAGAGATATTTGATACTTTACCTGTTAAGAAGTATGTACAAAGAAGAATTATGTATAGTATTTTTCAGATTTGTCAAACTGTGATCAAACATATACACACCATCTCAAATGTCATCAGTAGGAATAATAGTGATTTATTTCTCTTTTGCATTTTTAAATTTTCACTCTCTCATTTTTTTCATAAGTAACAATGTGTGTTTTCTGCCTGCACATAGACAATGTGTACCTCAGCTATGGGAGAGATAATATTCTGCTGTTGAAAATGGGAAACTGGTAAATACTGTCTGCATCACCCTCATTTGCTCCCAATATTGCATTGCTTTGTTTAGGTTTACACCTGAATATGCTGTGCTGTGCAGACGTAGAAGTGAAGCAGCCCAGCGGTGCATGGCTTCAGATGTGCAGACTGACCTGGGCCGGGGCCTTACTTCTGCTGTCTTCACTGCTCCTCATCGCCCATTTCTAAGCCCTGTCCCAGATGCTTCAGACTTCAACTTCTCACTCCCCAGCAGTCCGTGGCTGCTTCTTCTCTTGCCATGGTCATTCAGGGGCCTGCCCTTGTACGCATGTCTCTGGTGATGACCTTGCAACATACTCTATGGTTGCTGTGGGCTTTCTTGTCTCCCTAGGTGGGTCTTAAGCCCCTGATTGATGAACAGTTTCCGTCATCTCTGAACCCTCATCCAGGTCTGTGTGGCCCTTCATCCCTCCCGTGAAGGCCTTTCGTCATCTTTCAGGGCAGGCATCAGGTCGTCGGTAGGCCATAAATTAAATCCCTCAGTTCTCTTTTGGAAAAGACTCATCCCAATAACTTTTTAAAAACATATTTATTTATTTATCTGTGAGCAGAGGGAGATAGAGAGAAGAAAGACAGAGAGAATGGGTGTGTCAGAACCTCCAGCCATTGCAAGTGAACTCCAGATGCATGATGCATGCACCACTTTGAGCATCTGGCTTTACATGGCTACTAGGGAGTTAGGCTTTGCAGGCAAGTGCATTAACCACAGAGCAATCTCTCCAACCCCTTGTCACAATAACTTTAATAGTTTCTCATTTTATGAAAAACTCCACTCTAAAAATTAAAAGTCCGAGAAAATGCCAAGAAATGTGCTCCTAGGTAATGAACTCAAGTACAAATGAATCAGTCTTTCAGCAATTAGCTCAGCATATAAAACCCGTGGTTCCAAGGCTGTACACATCTCAGAATAGCTCTGAATATGGCCCAATGCATTTGTGGATGACAATGTCATGTTGCAATGTCAAATGGTTAGATACTACTGAATTAGTCTATAGATGCTTGGGAGAACAGTAATCAAGTCACCTTGTGTGGGTGTGTGTGTGCACACACATGTGTACTTAAAAGAGATAGCTGTGACTGTCTTCCCATATTCACACTGCTTCTTCAAAGGGGAGGGGTGACAAACCAGAGTTTTCTCCATGGGGCCACCTTCAAATCTAGCCTCTAAACTGCATGGGATCCACCAGTTCTTGGTCGACTTACCTTTGATTCAAATTCTTTACACCTGCGAAGGTTTTCAGGACAAGGTCTTGCTGTGGTCCGGGAAGACAGAGGCTGAAAGAGGTTTAATAGTACATGTGGCTTCAGTCATATTAACATCAGCACCCTTGGGTACCCTAATGTTGCTTTTGACCTTCAAAACCAGCTGTTTCTGAGCTCTGTGGATTGAGCCCTGGGTAACAAGCTCCAGCAGCTTCAGTAAAACTTGATAATATCCTGTGTCGGCTTTTATCTTGATTTACAGGAATCACTAGGGGTATGACATGAACTTTTCCTTACCAAACCACATAAAAACACACCAGCCTCTCCTTGCCAACCTCTCCCCCCTGTCTAGCCAGGACCCAAGGCGTTTCCAGTGTTTTCTCTTCTGGGAAGCAAACTACATGGCTTCCATTAGGGCATGCTATTCCCTGCCATGTGGCAGCCTGGCCACTTCTCCCTTCTTTCCTACTTCCTTGAAAATTAGTTGCTTGTGAGAGGCAGTGTTTTGCAGGTAGCTATTAACAAGTGATCAATTATTTTTATTTGAATTTAGGAGACAACATCACATTTTTTTTTTTAGCAGGAAGAGCTAATATTTTTAAAAATATTGTATTTATTTATTTTCAAAGAGAGAGAGAGAGAGAGAAAATGAATATGAGGATGTCAGGGCCCCCAGCCTCTGCAAATGAACTCCAGATGCATTAATCACTTTGTATATCTGGCTTTATGTGGGTACTGAGAAATCAAGCCTGGCCTGTTGGGCTTTGCAGGAAAGGGTCTTAACCACTGAGCAATCTCTCTAGCCCAGCAAGAGCTAATCTTAGGGCAGGCATCAGAGGCAAAATTTAGTCTAGGCCTATGCCCAGGTGAGGTATGGAAAGGACCTAGGAAAGGTAGTTTCAAGAGGTGGCTCATCAACTCAATCAAAGATGTAGTCTGCTGTGTGCTTGGCCCTGAAAAATACTAGGGAGGAAAGAATCCGCAAAGTGACTCAGAAGCAGTGGGTGCCGGTCCTCTGTCATTGTTTGTGCTATGGATACTCACACATTGGGCCTGGAAATCACCTGAAGGATTTATTGGAACAGATTCCTGATTCAGTCTTTCTGAGCTCAGGGACACAAATCCAACAGTCAGAATGCACCATAGGAAGTTAGAAGAGGAGAGGGGGGAAAAGGGGCGTAAGTGGATGAATAGCTCCTGCAAATGTGCTTTTCTGATTTCTTTCAGTGTTGAGCTATCTTCTTAAGGTGAGGCCTAGATGCTCTTTCAGTAGCTTTAGAAACATGCAGATAATGAACCAGAAGATGCTCTTGAAGACCAAGGAAAGCCTGGGAACAATATCACTTTCTGAAGTGAGCTGGGAATATGTCGGGAGTCACTGAACAGACTTGGAATGAGCAGAGAGTGTGAGCTGTTAGTGCATTTTCAGATCCCTGACACTGAGGCCACCTATATGTAGATTGCATGGGTGAAGGTCAAAATGAATTTGGAGCATATTAGGAGGAACTTTGCCTGCCTATTAAGTGGTGGGTAATTACTTTATGTACCTAATTCTACATTTAAGGGTTTACCCCCTCCATTGCTTCTTTCCGTGTTCTTTAATTCCATAGTTAGGTGTTCTCAGCATGAACAAATGAGCACTGCTACTTCTAGAAATTATAAAATGGTACCCTTCTGCAAATGTAAATTTTAAAATCACTTGTGAGGCAGAACCGGGATGGACGTTCCCTTGGCCCTTTGCAGATGCCTCAGTATGTTGCAAAAATGTCATGGTTTTCCTCTTCAGCTGTCAATAGACAGCCTTACTAGTAACTGCAAGAGAAGGAAATAGGTAGGACTGTGCTGACTATGGAGGGGGAAAGGACAATCAGAAAAGTCACTTCTGCTGACAGTTCATTGGCCAAAAGTAGTCACATGATGATGCAGAGCTACAAGAAGCTAACAAATGTAATCTTTTGTTAGCTTGCCACCTGTGCCCCCCCCCCCAACGCACAGACAAAATATCTAAAGTGGACTTCTCAAAGAACTCTTGCATGGGCCTTTATTCAAGCAGAGCAACGGGGGCGGGGGTAAATGTCTTGTGCAGTGACTTCAAAGATTGAGTTGTTATTCTCCTCATTGACTTGTGGGTGATGAGAGAAGACTTCAGTGGTGGAAGCTGGACACAAAGTGGAAATCCAAGGGCCATGAGGACTTTGGAAAATATGGAGGAAGGAAGAGCAGATGAGTTCATTCTTGGAGCCATCAACTGGTCTGGTTTACCTGTTGCTCTCAAGGGAGTTGTTGGGAAATCAGGTGGTCATATTTCAGATGTCATGGGGGCATTTTGCTTAGATCCATAAGTATTTTGGACCAGGGAGTCTTTCTGCTATCATTGTTAAGTCTTCTACTTGGGAGAGTCACTGAGAGAGCTTTCAGAAAACCTTTAATCATTTCTTTGAGCGATTATTAAAACACAGAAATCACATACTTCTTACTTTCCCCTCCCTTCAGATACATGCCTTAGCAGTAAGAGATGTATCGTTCAATATTTCCTCAGGAAAATTAATGAAGTGAATTAAAGCAAACCGTCTTTCAAGCTGCTCCAAAGGAACTCATTCCGTAGACTTTATCATGGCTTTCTTGCCTTGTGGGAAATTTATTTAAGTTATTAAAAAAATTCCCTAAAATTCTCAGCTGAAAAATTGGCTTCTGTTTTTTCTACAAAGCTAACTCACCTGATTTGTCAGAACAGCTTGAAAATGAAGTGCTAACTGGTGGGTTTTATTGAAAGGAAACCAAGTGGAACAACATATGTATTTTCTTAGGAAACTCAAAAAGCTCACAGTCATGTGGTGTTCCTTGGGGTGAATTCTTTGTTATGAATTACAACCTGCTTACTGATGAGTTGTTAATAAAAAGTAGGCCTGCTGGGCCATTATTTTTTTCCACATAGTACACACAGTTTAGTTTTCCTTGTTTTTTTTTTTTTAAGTTTTCATTAATGCACTGAGTGTGAATAAATCTGTTTCTAATTTGTAATTGTTTTTTCCTTCATCTGGACAGTAATTTATTGCCAAATCTAACACTTGTCCATTATTAACAGCCCTAACAGGAAAGTGTTCTGATTTTATTTCTTTTCTTTTCTTTCCTTCCTTTCTCTCTTCTACCTTTTCTTCTTATTTCATTTCATTTCATTTCTCTGTGTCTCTGTTTCAATAAATCAGGAAATAGAACCAAAAGGCTGCAGGATGGCAGGGACCTTGTTTATGGAAGTAACATCCAAATCTAAGCTTGAGGGATGCTGGAGGTCACCCAGGGCCTGGTCCAAGTTGCACGTTAGGAAGGCCAACCAGATGGAGTTATTTGGAGCTGAGAAAATAGGCTCAGAGAAAACTGTTGAGGGAAACTAGAAACAGATGGTAACCTGAGGTGGCAAGACAACTTTATTTAGCATGGCAGTTTAAATTTATTTATTTATTTTACACATGCATCTGGTCACACTGGGGAGCCTCTATGCATACTCATTATTATGCTGTTAATAGTATATCTGATTTGCCAAGGAATATTAGCAATTAAGTTCACTACATATTCAAGTGCATTCATATTTTAGTGGGCCTTTGTGAGGCATGTTAGTGGTTATGCCTTTATGTGGAAAGGGCATAGACAGGGCTGTTTGAAGTCCTGGTGGTGTGGAAAATGTGCCTATCAATTAAGGATGTTAAAAGGGCGGCGTCCACTGCCCCAAGTACATGCCAACTTGTCAATAAGCTGCCAATAGTGTGATAGTGTAGCCCTGTGGATGCATGCTTGCTTTTAGAAATATATAACATTGTTTTGTTACTCCTTTACAGACAAATGGAAGATGAAACTGTCTTCATTTTCCTTGGGTAATGAGACTGGACCTAGAAGTGGGTTGGATGTTTAGCTCGTTTCATGTCTCCTTATCACATCAAAATCTGGAACATTTCAAATTGCTTTATATATACAATTTGACATTGAAGAGGTATCTTGCAACAATAAAAACCAGTATTTTCTTATTTTTATATAATTTTTCTCCTTCTGAGTATTGCTTGGGGTTTAAAAACTTGTAACTAGGGTTGAAGAGACAAATGAGTTGACAAAATGTGGACCTGAGTTCCATCTCCCAGAATCCATGTGAACAAAAAGCCAGCCATGGTTGTGCATTTGTAATTCCAGCACTGGAGAGGCAGAGACAGGTAGATCCCTGGGGATTGCTGGCAAACTTGCTCTAGCCTACTTGGTGAGCTCTAGGTCAATGAGAGGCCCTGTCTCAAACAAGTGTACATGGTATCTGAGGAACAGCTTCCACAATCGTCCTCTGACCTCTGCCTGTGCACACACTCATGTGTACATGCACATATACATGCACAGATGACCACACATGCACACACAAAGTCTGACTAATGTGGCAATTCCCAGGGCTTTGTCTCTGGGGCACATATTCTCTTGCCTGGTTTCTGGCTGATTTTGCAGAATTGTGTAGCTTAGTTAACATGAGTTTTCATCCGGAAATTGGACTAACCTTATCATGGCCATCAGATACTGTGTCACAAAAGACTTTTATGCAAAGAAATGTTATTTTCTCCATAGGTGATGACTGTCCGGACACTTGTATTAAATGTACGTGGAAGCCAGTGTTGGAGGACATTGTGTTAGGGTCAGGCCTATCAGTTAGTTGGCCACTAACCTAAGTATCCCAGACCTTGTATGTGAAAAGAATTCTGTTAGAGCGTGATTCTCATCAGCAAAATGTGTTTCTCTATGTAAGTGAGCTAGATTCTTTTCAGGTCTGTTATGGTGATGTCAAAGTCATATGGTCTAGATATCCCGTGCCTCCCAGAAAATAAGGTTTCCACAACACTGCAGATTGGAGCTCATACTACTTGGTTGGGTTTGAGTTTAAGGGACATGGTTCCCTTTGAAAAGATGGACACTGGCAAAGCATGGTAAGTAGAACAGGTGGCCACAGACGGTCTCACTGCCTTCATTCTTATATAGCCTGTCTTGCCATGTCAGCCTCACAAGAAGAAAGCACCAGTTGGCCACCTCGTTGGCAGGAGAGAGTGGAGTGAGATAGTAAAGAGGAATCAAAGGAACTGGGAGCTTTAAATGAAGAATGTTGATGCTAAAGTGTCACAGAGTGTCATATTTTCCTTCCAAATTGGAAATAGCTATAGGAAAAAAAATCCTCCCTTTTTCACTTTTTTAATATTTTATTCATTTGTTCACAAGCAGAGAGAGACAGAAAAGGGAGAGACAGAGAGGAGAGGAGAGGAGAGGAGAGGAGAGAGCAATATGGAGAAAGAGAAAGAGAGAATGGGCACATCAGGACCTCCAGTCATTGCAAATGAACTCCAGATACATGCACCTCCTTGTGGATCTGGATTATGTGGGTCTCAGGGAATTGAACCTGGGTCTTTTGGCTTTATACCTTAACCACCAAGCCATCTCTCTAGACCCTTCATTTTTCATCTAATCAGCAATTGTTTGTCCAGGGTCTTTTTGTGTAAAAGCTCATTCTAGCTAGTCCCTGCCATCTTTGGAAATTAAGACTTCTGCATAAAAGAACTCATTTAATGACTGGTGGTGACTAGAATGACATGTTCATTGCAACAAAATAACTCAATAACCAGTGTACTCAGAGGATACTCTGCAGGCTGAGAAGCAAAGAGTAGTGGACTCTGGGATTACAGAAGGCTGTGTGATAAGTCATAATAAACAAGTTGCTGAATCTGAGCCTCATAGTCTTGCCCCGGGTCTTGTTCAACGAGATAATGAATGTCAGGTACAATACAGAGAGTAAGACTTCAGCAAATGGGCAGGAAAACCATTGTTTTCTTCCCTGTTCTTCATGGAACATTTTGGTAAGGATTTGAGAGTACATCATGTTTCCTTTTGCTCCCACGTAGCCTCACATTGATGGATCCTTCAAAACTCTGTGGTCTAGACTTAGCATAATGGGTCAGGGAAGGAAGATTTTATAGCCTGTTGGAACAAGAACTCATGTTTTCTAAGTCAGTGGTGTCTTGATATTGACATTAAATAAGTCTGGCTTCTTTTTAATCACAAATTCTCATGAAGAAATTGAGTAGCCAGTTATTACAGGAATACATAAACATCTATTGAACTTTAAATTTCCTTTAAGGATGGAACTGATTACAGATTCTAAAGATAAAACAAAGCAAGAGTTAGGGCCAACCAAAAACCTGTGACTAGAGGTTCAAGTTCATGTGAAGGAGGAGCCTGTGAATACTGTCCTGAATCCAGAGCGAAGGGTGAACCACTTTCACAAGTGTCCGAGTTTACAATGTAGCTGTCTCCTCAGTCCTTCCCCAAGAGCTTATTTAAATCATCTCTTTTTCACCAGAGGCCACTTGGGTTGGAAAGTCCTCTGCAGACACCATTTAGATAAAAACAAACAAACAACAACAAAACAGCTGCCTTTGTATGTATGTTAAACCACAGTTTTTCCCTTTGGCCCTGATTTTTAGGACTTAAGCCCAGAAACAATAGAAGTCTAGCACCTTGCCATATGATCTCTCTTGTGGGTTTTCTCTTGTTTTATTGCAAAAAAAAAAAAAAAAAAAAATCCAGATCCCTTGAATCTAGAGATTTAAACGTCCCATACCTTCAGAAGACACTTCTCCAGCCCATGTGCCATTGGTTCATCAGGCCATGTCATCCTAGAGTCACTTGTTCTGAACCACCTCTCAGAAGGTGTCTGGATTCTTCATACCAGCGACTGTTCAAACCCCAGAGTTCTTGTTGCATTGGTGATTTCCGTCTGTGGTGTGTGTGCGTGTGTGTGTGTGTGTGTGTGTGTGTTGTGTGTGTGCTGCAGTTTTTTACTATCTCTCTCATCACCTCTCCTGGGAGTTCTGCCTGCCTGCTCTGTGTTTTTCACAAGTCTGGGTCTTTTCAGATCCCACTGTACGACTTCACACATTCCTTGGTCTGGGCATTAGTTGTGGCTCTGGGAACACAAGGATGTAGCCAAGCACATTTCTCAGTTGAAGGAACTGAAACAACTCCCAGCATTTCCATCATGTCTTCACCTCAGAAATCTGCAGTCCTTCTGGGTGTCCCAGCCTCCTTTCGCCCTCGGATCTGAGGCTGGTAGAAGTTGAATGAGATGTAAGCAGAATCTCTCGGTTGAGTTGGAAACACTTTTTCCTTGTAAGACCTGTTTAATGATTTAATTCTTACAGCTGGCAAAGAAGTTGTGATCTTATGTTGGGTAGAATTCATTCCCAAGGCATCCACATTAAAAGACAGGTTCTCACTCTATCTGGGATGCTCAGCATTGCTGATGAGTCCCAGCAGAGACCTTTTCTTTTCTGGAATTTTGTGTCTAAAACTGCTAATGAAAAGAGCAGAAGGGCCAGTCCATGTCCAGGGCAGGAAGCTTTGCAGCTCAGAAGGAAATGACCACACAGTAGGCTGAACATGCCCCTCACGAATGCTCATGTCCCAGTCCTGGATCCCTCATGTAACATAGGAGACTGTGCAAGTGTGGCTAAGTCAATGACCTCATTTTGGGGTGATTCCCCTAAGTGATCTGAGTCTTGAATATAACCACAAGAATGACAATTAAAACAGAGTTTGCAGCCAGGTGCCCCAAAATGGCAGCAGCTCCTAGTAGCTGGAAGAGGTAAGGAAAGGGTTAGGTCATGAAACCTCCACTCGCTTGATTTTACTGAAGGGCTACATTTTCTTTGGGTGGGAAATTTGCGTGTGCGTTCCTTTTGACAGGAATTTTTGCTCACTCTGTAGGAAAAATGTATTAGTTACTGTGTCATTGCTGTGACTGGATACCTGAAAAGAAGAAGCCGTTTAAGAAAGGAAAGGTGGTTTTTTCCAGCTCACAGAGCTGGTCACATGCAGCCACAGTGCGGAAGCAAAGAGTGATAATTACTGAAGCTCAGACACTCTCTCTGTTTTATACAGCCCAGGACTCAGGTTCAGGTGCCACCCCCAGTTATGGGTGCTTCCACCTCAATCAACTTAATATGCTCCCTCTTAGGCAGGTAAAAGGCTAACCACATCTACTTAATACATCCCAGGTGATTCTAGGTCTTGTCAAATTGATAATCATTCTAAACCAGGACTCAGCAGGACTGTCACTTCTGGGCTATCTTCTTTTCCTCTCTGCCTACCTCCCTATACCCTTGTCGGGTGCTCACGTTATGCTCTACAGAAACAAGTGGCTTAATTGTCTCCCTCGCTGGACTCGTGCAGTGGCTGGGTTTGTTTTCTGGGTCTTTGAAGCCTAAGAGGTTTCTGCAGAACCAGCTAATTCGTGGAAAACATTTGCTTTATGAAGGAAATAAAAGATCATGTGTAGAATGGATGACACCTCGGCTTTGAGACATGGTATAGCTTGTGGCTAGACAGACCAGAGATTAAACCTTGGAGTAGATGAACTTTGTCCAGAGAATTCCTGGGGCGCAGGTGCCTAGGGACTGCCAATCCTCACCATGGGCCAGCTTCTTCCTCAAGGTCTCTTCTACTTCAGGGCCAGCCTTGTCACTGTGGTGGGACAGTGATTCAGCTGACGACCCCATCATGCCAACTGAGAATCCAAAGACACAACGAGGAGTAAGGCTGATACTGAAGGAGGTATAGCACTGCTGCTTAGAGTTAGGGGGCTGGAAATCAGAAGGCCTGAGGGGCCTGACTGCATTATTTCCAGGGTTCTATCCACATAAGGGGTTCTGTGCCCCCCAAATTATAAAGACATAAATTTCTGTGCATTTCATTTCTTCTTTTGACTGTAAGTATGACCCTCATTGGCCTTTGTTGAAGGAATGTGTGGGAGCTGTCAGGGAATTGTTTTAGAGAGAAAGCCAATTTAAATCAATGAGAACTTTCTGTTGGGGCTGGGGAGATGGCTCAGTGGATAGAACACCTGACAAGGAAGTGTGAGGACCTATGTTCAGATCCCCAGCACCCACAGAAATGCCAGGAAGGTGCAGAGCCCCACCTGTTATCTTAGCACTCAGAATTCAGAGACAGAGGAGCCTTATCCCTGGCCAGTTAGATTAGCTGAATTGGTGAGCTCTGGGTTCAAGTAAGAGACTGTTACAGTAAATAAGGAGGAAGATACCCGTCATCAACCTCTGGCCTCTAGATATATGCATGTGCATTAAGACCTGCACATGTGTGCACATACACATATGAGCATGCCTACACACATTCATGCACACTATCACACTATAGACATATACACATGCAAAAACAATCCACTTCCTGTTGGACAGGGAGGTGCAGTTCAGTGGTTGAACACTTGCCTAGCATATTTGAGGCCCTGAGTTTGATCCCTATCTCCAGAAGGCAAATTCTGTTATAGGCTACTTTCTGTACCCTTTTGACATTCCTATGTGAAAGTCTTAACTCTCAGTGCATCAGAAAGTGATCGTGCTTGGAGGCAGGGTTACAGGTATGACTAAGGGTAAATGAGGTCATTAAAGCAAGTCTAATCTAAATTGGAGCAGGCTCCTTGTTGTAGTCACCTTCTCATTGCTGGGACAAAGCACCCAACCCAAAGCAGCTGATGGAAGAAAAAACTTATTGTGTTTTACAGTCTCAAGGGGAAGCTCTATGAGGTCATGATGGCTGGAGAAAGCATGGCATGAGGCTGGATGTCACCTCTGCTTCAGCAGGGAGAAAGCAGCAGGAAGAGAGTGAGCTAAACTAATACTAGCAAGCTAGGGGCTAAAAACCCCCAAGTCCACCCCTAGCAACAAACCCTCTTCCCACAAGTCTCCACCTCCCAACTTGCCATCAGATGGAGAAAACATGAACTTCTGGAGGACATGTGATTCAAACCACCACACTCCTTATCAGAAGGTATTTGGACGCAGGCATTCAGAGAAGAGGCCATGTGAAGATGCAGGGAGAGGGCCATGCACTTATCAGACAAGGCTAGGTGTCATAGCAGAGACCCATATTGCCAGCCAGATCTTAGATTTCTGCTTTCCAGCACTGTGAGGAGATAAATTTCTATTGTTAAAGTCACTAGTGTCTGTTCTTTGTTAAGACTACCCTTGGAAACTAATATATTTCTCTTGAGAAAAACCATAAAACTTTTAAAGGAGTGTACATTTACTTAAAACAAGCATGTTGCTGTGGACAGTGACTCGCAGTCTTTTTCCTAGAGGCTCTTTCAGGAGATATAAATGTGCTAGCATGTTTTGAAAGACTGTTTTTCTTGTAAATCATTCAGAGATATTTCCTACCACCTTACTATCCTATTAATTCACTTAGCAGATAATTTCTTCACAAGTAGTGGAAAAATTATAAATAAGTTTAAGTACAACACAGGCAAATAATCATGTATTATATATAGGAAAATAAGTCAAATTAATTATTTTTTTCAGGAATTCTAGGGGTTCAGAAACTGGCTTACATTATGTACCCAAGTTATATATAATCATTCCTCTGCATGAGTCTATTCTTTTGTTAACTTTAAAAAAATTTTTTTTTAATTTTTGTAAGCATAGAGGGAGAATATGCACAGATGTATGTGCCACTTTCTGCATCTGGCTTTATGTGGGTACTGGGGAATCCTGCTGCAGATCAAGGTGCCTACAGACTCTGTAAGGACACACTAGCAGGCTGAGGATTATCTCAAGGTGCTAAGATGCTCTTTGTTGCCAATGTGAGTCAATGTCTTAGTCTATTGTCTGCTGGTATAATTGAAGCAACAACCCCACTCCTGGTACTGATTTGGTATTGCAGTTACCTTATTACTGATAATACAAACACCTAACCAGAAGCAGCTCATGGGAAGAAAGGGGTTATTTCAGGCTTATAGACTCCAGGGGAAGCTTCATCATGACAGAAGCTGGCTTACTTCATTACACATTTATAGCAGAGAGAACACAAGAATAGCCAGGATTCAGGCTGGCTAAGACACACCTTAGGGCTTCACTTAAGTACAAGGTCCACCCCTGGTGACACACCTCTTCCAGCAGGGCTTTGCCTGCTGAAGACTAAGTAGAATGCTTAACCTAATCAAAAATACCTAAGGCTATTGTATATAACATTCAAACCACCACAACTAAGAAGGAAGAAAGCAAGCTGGGGTGGAGGAGGTAAAGAAGGGGTATAGTAATGAGCAAAGTTGTAAATAAATTGTTTGTTGTATATAGTTCTGAGTAACAGGTTGTCTAAATTCAGTGGCTTAAAACAATAGACACTTATTATGTCTCAGGCTTTAAGTGGGTCAGAAATTAAGGAGTGCTTTGGCCAGGCAGCTCTGACTGAAGGTCTCTCATGGGTTATAGTCAGGCTGTTAGCTGGGGCATAATGCTTGGCAGTAGGTATCTGTTGGTGCTTGCTATGGGCAGGAGACTTCAGTTTCTCTCCACACAGGGGCATCATCCAGGAATACCTGAATCATGGTGATATGGCTGCTGGCTTCTTGCAGAGTGTGCAGACCAAGAGAGCAAGTCAGGCAGAAACTGCTTTCTGTATTACGTAGCCTGGTAAGTCACACAGCATTACTTCCACATCTCCTGTTCACTAAGTCAGGCCTACATTTAGGGAGAATGGAATTAGGCTCCATGTTTTGAACAGAGGAGTATCAAAGAGTTTGTTAGATATATTTTAAAGCTTCTGGAATAACTTTGGCTCTGTCCTCTTTGAAAGACAATAGAGGTTAGCACTGAGAGTGGTTTCTTGCAGGAGCAAGGAAACTGGAATGTCTACATTGACCTGTCATGACTAGGGGCTGCCTGAGATGGGAGGTGAAAAATTCCCAGGCTTTGACTTGTAAGCAGAGTAGATATATGAGAATAGCACCTTGGCAGCGATCCGTGTGCTGCTGTCCAGGGTGTCTGAACATGGGGAGGTGCTGTGCACAAACACAGATGAGGGATCCCAGGGGAGGAGGGATCGGCCCTGACTAGGTCTGCTACAGCCAGACAGCAAATCAACAGAACCTCAGCCTCTGAGTGGCTATTCAGTTATGCCATGTTCAAGGCGTCATTCAGTAACATGTATCCTTGCTATCCAGTCGAGCAGGCCTTAGTGGAGATTCTGGCCTTATGGTTCATTAAAGGCCTTTAAAGTGATCATCAGCTTCTGCAACTCTGTTGTCCTTTCCCCTTCATGTGCAGTTTAATCTCCAAGTAATAGTCACTGTTGTCTTAGAGAACCTAGCATGGATGTCTGAAAAAGTGGTGGCGGGGGGAGGGGGGCTGCAGAGATGGCTTAGCAGTTAAGGTACTTGCCTACAAAGCCAAAGGACCCAGGTTCAATTCCCCAGGACCCAGATGCACAAGGTGGTCCACATGTCTGAAATTCATTTGCAGCAGCTGGAGGCCCTGGTGTACCCATTCTCTCTTTCTCTCTCTCTCTCTCTCAAATAAATAAATGAAAATATTTTTAATAAGACATAATGAGTTGAGTAAAGGGTAGAGTCTTTAGGTATATGCCTGGGAGTGGTATAGCTGGATCAAAAGGTAGATTGATTTTCATCTTTTTTGTTTTTCAGGAGTCTCCATACTGATTTCCACAGTGGTTGTACATGTTTGCTTTCTCACCAGCAGTAGGTAAGGGTACTTCTTTCCCCACACCACCAGAATTTGTTGCCATCAGACTGCCAACAGGTCTGTCCTGGTTCAGGAAACATTGTGCTACAGGAGGGCAGAGAGATTGTAAGAGCCACAGAGTTTGTAGGAATACCTTGAGACATAGGTCCTGTTCCACACCACAGGGGCTGACCAAGGCCTTGATGACCCCATAGTGAATTACATAGCCCCACTGAAGAGGCCCCTCAAAATAATGGGAGCAGAGGTGAGGGGATAAAAGAATATAACCTGTTATTTTATATATATATATACATATATATATATATTATATATATATAATGTTACATATGTGTTATTATATACATATACATACATATGTATATATGTGTGTATTTAATTAAATTAAAAGGCAGATAGTGAAACCATGTAACAAAATAGAGCTAGGCAAATGCTGGCTTAAAAGATTCAGAAAGGAGGTGGTGGGACAGCAAGGGTTATTAATAACACTGTGCTTTGGTGGGTCTTTTATCTGAACCTTAAGAATCTGCACGGCCATTTAAGTAATCCAGGGAGTTATTTCCTTGGGTAGAATTTTAAGTCTAGCAGGTCTTTTGAAAGTTTGGAAGTTTGAATGTTTCACTCTTTCTGGATTGTTCTCAAGGGAAAAATGATTTTGGTTCATAAATCATATGGGTTTTTTAAAAGTCACTTATTTATTGAAATAATAGACAGTGCGTGGCATTTGGCAATGCAGGGAGAATTCACAGTCTTTTTGTTTTCTGTTTCACCACAATTCTTTTTCATAGATAATTCATGAAATAAGTTCTGTGGAGTAGAGAAACATGTCGAGAGTCTACCCCAAACTTCTAATGGTCAATGGGATCCACTCATCCTGTTGGATGTGATGTCAACTGACCAGTGGCCGAAGTCTGTTCTGGCCATGGCCATGAACAAGGCGGTGACAGCAGTGGCTCAGCGGCTACAGGCTATCACAGGCTATCTCTCAGCAACATCTGGCTAGTGACAATCAGGTCCACGGGTTGATACGCCTTTGAGATTCTTCACCACACGGAAGACAGACTCCACCTTAAGGCTGAAATCACTTCTCTGTCCAGGCGGTGTCTACCTTCACAGCCATGCTTGTTCCTGTAGGAGTCTCACCTGTGATGACATAGCTGTCTGTCCAGAGGCCAGAGGAATAATGGGGGAAGGACTTGGGGCAGATTTCCTTCACTTGCCACATCTCTTCCTGCACTGGTGGGAGAATGTGCTTTCCCCACTGAGGGGTCGCTGATATTTCATCCGCAGCCCTGAGATCAAAAGGCTTGCACAGTGACAAAGCCCGGATCCAGGAGAGAAAGAGCTCGGCTTCCAGGACGGGAAACCACAGCACAGGCCTGCGTCCTGTGGAGGTCAGGGTTCGTGGGCTGTCCTCTGCGGCCACCTGCTACATTTCTCCAGGCTCAGCATGAGTCCTACGGAATAGGCCTTGTGACAAGGGATGTGTTCACAGCTGTCGGGCGGCTGCTGGGATGCTGGGATGCGGACGCCCTACACCGGATGGCTTTTGGCTTTTTCAACTCACGTTTTTTCTCTTCCTTTGCCCTTTTTTTGAATTAGGACATTTTTTCGCTGGTGACATTTTTCAGATATTTTGAACTACTAACTTTTCCCACTAGGTGACAGCACAGAGCCAAGAGCTGCACGCTGAAGCTAGAGTCCAGAGTGCTTTGTCGCTCCTTTTCCTTGGTGAAGAGTCTCTTAAAAAGGGCAGCGTGCTTGCAGGCTCTTTCAGAGGTCGGTCAGCTTCTCGCTAATCGGCTGCCCTCTCACACAAGAAGTGAGAGAAATTTTGCCCCAGCTTTACTTTTGCATAATGTGGGATTTTTATGACTGCTTTTGTAATCATGGCATTTTCCTTTTTCAAAATTTACTTTCAAGCAGAGACAGAAAAAGAGAAAAGAAAGAGAGAGGGGCAGAGGGTGGGGGGCTGGAATGAGCATGAGCATGCCAGGGCCTCTAGCTGCTGCAAAAGAACTCCAGATAAATATGCCACTTTGTGCATGTGACTTTATGTGTACTGGGCAATGGAACCTAGGTTGTTAGGCTCTGTAGGCAAGTGACTTAACCCCTGAGCCATCTCTCCAGCCCAGGCATCTTTCTTTGCTACTGAAGTTGGAGGAAGTGGTATCTTTTATCTGGAGGAAGACCACGTCTTCTCTGGGTGGGTTTGGATCCACTGGACCTTACAAGATTTGTCAAGCAAGATGGGGACACAAGAAAGTAATGCATGATAAGGTCCTGGCCTTCCGGTCCCCCAACGTTACCAAAGTAAATGAAATCCCACTTCACTTACCTTGTGTAAAGCTTGCTTTCGCATTCTGTCTCATGGCATTGGCATTCAGTCCCAGCAGGCTTCCCCGTGGCAAGTCACACAATTTAATGCCAGCTGGTCAGCTCTGCTGGGCAAGTTTAAGAATCCCGAGTGTCATTAATTCCTTAATTTATTTTTCACAGCTGTGGTTCTAGAATCCCTCCAGTTTCTGAAAGTCTTCTCTTCTTCCCACCCGCTCTGCTTCCCACTGTGCTGCTGAGCAGGGGCCGGGGGCCACAGCTGTGTCACTGGCCCCACTTCATCACCCACTTTGTCTTCGGTCCAGCTATGCAGAGGAGATGCAGAAGCCACTTTGAGGAAAGACACCAGCTCTCTCAGTCCTCAGTCTACACCTTCCTCCCTCACCTACCTGACTTTCTTGTCTGACTGCAGTCCTTTCTCAGTCTTAGAACTTCACCTGTGGTCACCTTCCCACACTGGTCTCCTCTCGACCAAGCATCCAGCGCCGCCTCTCCCTTCCGCGCTCTGTCCTGCCAGCGGCCGGGCTGCCCCACCTCCAACTCCACTCTAAAGGGCACTGGGCATTTCCACACCAGAGTGAGAGGTTCTCTGACACCAAACTCTTTTTTCCCTGTGGGTGAGAAAATAGAGAATTGTCTTCTCTTATGCCAATTTTATTTGTTTTTGCTTATTTGAGGGCAAGCAAGAGAGAAAGAGGCAGAGAGAGAGAGAGAGAGAGAGACAGAGAGAGAGAGAGAGAGAGGAGAGAGAATGAACACGCTAGGGCCTCTAGCTACTGCAAATGAGCTCCAGATGTGTGCATCACCTTATGCATCTGGGTTATGTGGGTACTGGGGATTCGAACCTGGGCACTTAGGCTTCACAGGCAAGTGCCTTAACTGCTAAGCCATCTCTCCAGTCCCATCTTGTACCAGTTTTAAGGGCATTTTTGTGTGGTATGTGTTCTTTTTCCATTCCTCACTCCTGCATGTGATGGACTAGCATTTTTTTTTTTTTTTTTTTTTGAGGTAGGCTCTTTCTCTACAGTAGGCTGATTTAGCTATGTAGTGTCAGGTTGGCTGAGAAGTCACGGTGATCCTATTACCTCTTCTTCTACTTCTGCCTCCTGGAGTGCTGGAGTGTTGGCATTAATAGTATGCTCCCCCACACCAGGCTGCGATTTCTTTTGTACCCCTTTTCTTCTTCCTGCAAAATGTGGCAGATGTGCTTCACCAGAGAGAACATCCTCCCGAAACTAGAAGGATGGGGGGGTTAGCACCTCTTATCACCTGTGAGGCATTGTGCAGGTAACTCTTGCAGTCATGTCCCTGTGTCAGAGAGCAAGAAGATCATGGCATCTAGAAGGCCGTGCAGTCTATGTCGCCTAATTCCTCAATTAAAACAAGCCCAGGCCCATTAAGTGAAGTATCTAAACTTAGATCCAACCCTGGCATTAGACCCCCAGCCAACACTTCCTTCTGATCCACTGATTCTTCAGGAGGACGCCACAATAGTAGAGATCCCGGCACATGAGGTAGTCTCTTTGCTGAATACGGAGACCACCTCTCTTCCACCGCTTTCACCCCAGAATAAAGCAAAGGACCATTTGAAGCTGAGAGGAAAGAAGTGGCAGCTTCAGGGTGAATGTCAACGAACTTACATCCTTCCAGTCTTCTTAGTAGAGGGAAGTGTCCTGAGTTACTTTGATAGAACATTACCTGCTTCTACCACTGCCAAGGGCTAGTTAGACATGGCTTCACCTTTGCCCCTGGGTTGAGCACAGTTGGCTGAATCCTATCTGCATATGTAGTCCTCCAGGCCACTTATGGGCAGATTGTCTGGGGAGGCATGCAACATAGACAGTGTATGGAACTTGGGACTTTTTCTGAGATTGCTGAGCACTGGCTGTGACATTTGAGAACAAACAAATGCCAGATGCTTGCATCACTTTTTATGCCTCTGTGGGTGATTTAGGAATTGAACAAGCTGGTGCTTTGCAAGCAAGCACCTTGAATAACTCCTGAGCCATCGTCCCAGAACCAACCTTTGGAACTCCTGGTATTCATGCTGTTCTTAGCATGGAAATTGTAACTAACACCAAGCCAGTAGTGAGAAAGGAGGGCAGAGAAACAGAGGAGAGAAACCACATTTTGATGACATCATGTAAGCTAGATGAAACCCTCCCTGAACTAAGACTACCTCCAAATGTTTATAGGCCAATAATTTTGAAAAGTACTTTTAAAAACCCAGGTTAAGTGAAGGATTCTGATACTTTAACAATCTAAGGATTCTTTTTTTTTAAATTTTTATTTATTTATTTATTTGAGAGTGACAGACACAGAGAGAAAGACAGATAGAGGGAGAGAGAGAGAATGGGCGCGCCAGGGCTTCCAGCCTCTGCAAACGAACTCCAGACTCGTGTGCCCCCTTGTGCATCTGGCTAACGTGGGACCTGGGGAACCGAGCCTCGAACCGGGGTCCTTAGGCTTCACAGGCAAGCACTTAACCGCTAAGCCATCTCTCCAGCCCGATCTAAGGATTCTTGATTGATATACTCTGGGAAGGTTAAGACTTAAAAAATACAGAGGGGCTGGAGAGATGGCTTGCCAGTGAAGCCTAAGGACCCAGGCTCGATTCCCCAGTACCCACGTAAACCAGATGTGCAAGGAGGCTCGTGCATCTGGAGTTCATGTGCAGTGTCTAGAGGCTCTGTTGTGCCCATTTTCTTTCTCTCTGCCTCTCTCTCTCAAATAAATTAATGAATTTAAAAACTTCAATTTTTTTCTCTTTTTCAAATAAATTAATACATTTGAAACCTCAATTTAAAAGCAAAGTAAAACAATACAGAAAGTCTGAAAAAAATATATAAATGGTGAGGAAAAGGCCAAAAGGGGAAAGTAAATTAAATTTTTCCTGCCCAATTTTTTGGCTGGTCAGTCTCTGGAGCCCTCCTCCCAGGCTGCTCTGAGAGATGACGTCCCCAGGAGGAGCAACACCACCTGCTCTTCCAAGAAAGCAGAGGAGACACCCGCCATTCAGCTTGGGAGCTTAGACCTCCAGCAGCCTGCGTGGTTCCCAGAGGTGTGTATGAGCCACAGGAGACGGCAACAGTTGAAGAATGAGAGCTGAGTGGTGGAAGGGTCACAGTTGGCAAGCGGTTAGGAGGACTTGTGCTCTGGCCTGGGGGAGTCAGTGTGAAGTGTAGAGTGGGGTCAAAAGTAAGTTTCCCAGGAGGCAGAGGCAGAGAAGTGTGGAAAGGAAGGGGCAAGATGAGATGAGAAATGTCACACAGACTCTAAGTTTCACAGCTACGGGTTTATGCCTGAGCTGAGATCAGAACGTCTAAATGTTAGACTCTTCCAAAGCACATGCAGAAAGACAGCAGAGCATGTGGCGACGCATGAGATGCGTTCTATCAGGAGGCTCATCTGAAGTTGCTTTGGGTGATTTGTGCTGACTTTATAAGGGAGATATTATGTTATAATTAATCCATTTTCTCTCTGGTAGTCTTTCCCAGTAGCACTTTGGGAATGATAGAACGTTCCCATTAACATTTATAATATGCTAGGACTTGAACCACATGGCTTATGAAGGCATAATGATGCTGTTGAATCAATTTCTGTGTGGAGCTGAGCCTGTATTCATAATGCATGGGGATTGCTGTGTGTCTCTCTGTAATAATTTTACAATGGATAGGTTGTATCTCTCCCCTACCTCTTGGGTATTAAGAGAGGTGTGCCTCCTGCACACATAGTTTATGCTATGCATCTTACAGCTGTTTGTTGTAACTCTGTGGTTGCCATTAGGGCTCTTTGCCAAATATTTCTGGCTTCCAGGCACGAGGGAGAGTTAGATTGTCCCTTCTTCCTGGAACTATAATATAGTTATGATACAGCCAGATTGGGCTGCTGAATGCGAGAGGTCATGATGTGGTGGAAACATTGAAGTCACGATGCTGCATGTATGGTTTGTTTCTCTTCCTCATGGCACTCATGGTGACAATCAGTGGGTGCAAAGGTCCTCCATCAGTCTGAACCCCTGGATGACTGATGAGGATCCCAATTCACCCAACTCCCATGAATATGTGGCCCGAGCAAGAAGGAAGTCTTTGTTGTTTCAGAGCATTGCAATTATAGGATTATTACTTACTGCAACGAGACTTCATCCACCCAACTTAATGAAAACTAAAAGTATTATAGTGAGTACACATAAAATTCTTCTACTGATGGATATTTAAGATGTTTCTTGATCCACTCGCATACATGACATTTTACACTCTTTAATCTTAAGGAATTCAACTTAAAAAACTGATGAAAACTTACAAAGCAATACAAATATTCATTTAATACAAAATATTTTTTTGTTTTGTTTTCGAGGTAGGGTCTCACTCTAGTCCAGGCTGACCTGGAATTCACTACATAGCTTCAGTGTGGCCTCAAACTCATGGCGATCCTCCTACCTCTGCCTCCCGAGTGCTGGGATTAGAGGCATGTGCCATCACGTTCTGTTTTAATACGAAATATTTTCTAATTCACTCTTAATTCTTCAATTCTGATATCTTGTTAATATACAACATATGTATATATTTACATCATTTTTATATAATTAAAATTTATTAGACACACTTGGGGAGTTGGTTTGTTAGCTAGGACTTTTGAACAATATTTGCTACGTGAGTTTGCATCAGTCTTCACTGTTTGAATGAATATGCAAGGTCAGATTAATTTTGATTCTATTAGATTTTGTTGGCAGTAAGTTACAGGAAAACTCCACTCAAACGGGCTATAAGGAAGTTTAATATTTCATGTATATGGAAGTGGAGGCTGTGGGTTGAGTGATGTAGTAGCTCAAGGTTGTCATCGCGAGTCCAGGTTTTTCCATTTCTCTAAAGTTTGCTCTTTCGGCGCTGATTTCCTCCTCAGGTGTGTCATAAGAAGGCTGTGCTAGCTCCAGGGACCGCTTCTAACACTGTGCTCATAGTTAGAGGCTAAATGGCTTCTTTCAGTGCTTCTTGCTTAGAAGAGAGACATCTTTCCCGAAATCCTCCTGAGAAAGCATTTCCTGTCAGTTGAGCAGCCAGACCTGACTCCAGTGGGCATCTATAAGCCAGTCTTGGGCCTGGGGTGCAAATTGGTGGAGGGGAGCAGGTAGAGCTGTGATGGTCACAGAGAGCACAGTGTCCCTATGGACTAACCACAATTAGGTAGCCATCTTCTACTGATGGGGGTTTAGAATGGTTCTTGAGCCACTAGCATACACGACGTTGCTAGACATATGTCCTTTATGTAGTCCCCCCCAACACCATCATTTCTAAGTTTTCCCAAAATATAGAACTGCTGGATCAAGGGAAGTGAAGATTTTTTTTTCTATTGTTTTCTTTGTGTATTGCTAACATAGTTTTCAATTTGATGAGAATGCTATTGTTTTACAGTGTCATTGGGCCTTATGAATAATGTTATATTTTCTAATGTTGTTACTGTTGGTTTGATTCACGATTCTTTAATTATCAACAGTATGGAATCATTTTTCCATAGCATGCTTTCTCTGACGTGGATTTATTTTCTAGGAAGGTATCCCCCTCTGCTGTAGCAAGCAGGAATGGTAAAGGCTCAATCCAGGAAGCAGAGCTGGTGTCCAGCTCCATCTCTGACACAGCTGAGCTGGAACTAGGAGCCTTCTCCACATACAGTAAATACGAACTACCCCAAAACTCAAAGATCCAGATGGAACCCCAAGGGAGGCCCTTAGTAGGGAAATGTCCCAGGGGCTGGAGCCAAACATAAAGAATCAGAGCCCTCGAGTCCTCAGGTTGTACTTAAGCACCAATTATGTTTATGACCACATGAAATGATTGAGCTAGAAGCATTAAAACATTCTAAATGATATTCACATGTAAAATTTTTAAAAAATGTGAGATGGCCCTATCTCCAACCAAGGGTATCTAAAGAAAATAAAAAGGGGAAATAGGACTAGCAAAACTCAGGTTTAGCAACACAAGTTTTAACAGTGGATTTATCACCCTTTGTTGGAACAAAATAATCTTGGGCGATAATATGTTCTGACAATTGACAATTGTCTTTCTCTCTAATTTCCTGTTATCCAAATGTCTTGGTGAAACACTATAGCAGGTTTCAAGTGTTTGTGTTACTATTTACCATTGAGCTGCCTGGGAGGTTGGGAGACTTAAGAAAATCTTGTTGCTGTTTGTAAATGTGTGTTTGCAAGCGTAGTTCGTGAGACAGGGCTTGAGGCAGTCAGCTCCACCAGGAAGGCCGCAGTGCCGCTCCTGCCATTTCATCTATCTCTGAAGCTCCCTTCCCCCTTTCTCATATCTTCTAATTTGCCTGCTATCACTGTTTATTCAATTTCTCTGAAAAGGCAGAATTTTGGCTTGGGGTACGCCCTTACGGGTTCCCTCTTTCTGCAGGTTTAAACACTTTCTCTGGCTCCTTTTCCCTTGTGTGAAGTGGCCAGGGACCAGGTTCCCTGGTGAAGTTGCTATAACCGATCTCTAAACTGATGAAAAAGAAAACGAGCCATAGCATGTTTGAGTAGATTGGACATTACTATGAATTCTATGTTTTTAAAGTCACTTTAGTATCCTTGTCTCAAATCAGCAGTCATAAACATTAGTTTTCATTCTATGTAACAGTGAGCAAAGGGTCACTTGGGACTTGTGGGGTCCGTTTGCATTTGTACAGTGTGGCAAAATGACAAATGGTCTCCAGTGTCTCACAAAAATGAGTCGTATGACGGTAAGTTCCATCACTTGCCCTGGGATAATTACACACAGGAACTTACAACAGCTCTAGATACTCTACATACAGGGATGTTCCTGCCGAGTTCAGGACTCCAGCATTTTGGACATTTGTTCCACTTTCAGAATCTTGGGATTCTTTTTTTCTCTATTCTAATAGAAAGCGACAAGACATCAAGTATAAATGTAGATCCTATGTATTAGGAACAGACGTGGTATGTGGAAAATAGTCTGCTCTAAGGTGAAGCCAGAAAACAAGACCATAATGAAAACCGAACAATGGGCTGGGTCCCAGTGAGCACTGGGAAGTGTCTTGGGAAGAGGACATCTCCCTCACTTATTTAGAAAACTGAATCATTCCTAGAACACACTGATGCTCAACTCAGTTGCCAGAGAGGCACATTAGGAGCCCTGTCTGATGGTCCTCTCTGGGTGGATTGAGAGAAGGGAGCCAGTGCTTTCTCTCCCTCCTGGGAACTGTCCACAAAACAGGGTCATGTCTGCTGTCCTCAGGATGCTCATGAATTCGTTGAGGGCTTGGGAGTTGTCAGGACTGGAGATTGAATAATACCTTCTGCACATCCTTGCTGTAGAACATAAAAGGCTTTACTTGATCTGGAAAGAGAGAGAACTCCATAATGCAATATACGTATTATTAACAAAAATGTTCATGTATGTGGGGGAATTTTGTGTGGAGAATCCACATTTCCACACAGTCATTCTGAATTTTTTTTATTAGTTTTGAACTCAGTGAATACAGTCAAGCTGGTATCACTGTTAGCCTCCTTCCTGTGCTCCCCCTTCCACAGGGACCCTCCTTGTTAGGGTATATGGGAAGTGCTTTGTGGGGTTAGCCCTCCGTTATGGGTAGGAGGAACTGTCTCTGTGTGTCATGACCCAATGTGTGGCTCTGACATTCTTTCTGCCCCCTCCTCTGCAAATTTCCCTGAGCCATGTTGGGTTCATTTTAGATCTGCTTCAATGATGAGGTCTTGGGAGCCTCTGTGTCTCTGGATATCTAGTTTGGTAGGAGTTGATTGTTCTCTGTGTCTATCTCCTTCACCCTTGTGCTGGTACCAGGTTCACCAAGAAAGCAGCACCCTTGCTTGTTTCATCAATTATTCTTAGGTTTAGCTGGGGCCCTTTTGAGGCATGGTGGGGTGGTTCTCTCCTTAGGATCTGTGTCTATCTGAAAAAGAGAAACAGATTTTCTGATGGAGAGTAAAGTTAGCACCATATAAATGGGATAACCATTAATTTTTGAGAGAATTTAATAGGCATAGGCCCTCTTGTAGCTCACGATTGGTGGGAGCTTGATAATGGAGAGCAGGCTCATTTATGGATATGATTCTGACTTGTTTCCCAGCTCCAGCTATGGGTTCCGTTCCCCTCTCATACTGAATTTGATAATTTTCTCTCCCTATTCATATCACTCACATTGTTTCTATTTAATATAGTTAATGTTTTTATTTTTTTATTAAATATTTTATTTATTTATTTGTAAGCAGAGATACACATAGAAGAGAGAGAGAGAGAGAGAGAGAGAGAGAGAGAGAGAGAGAGAGAGAAAGAGAGAGAGAGAGAGAGCATGGGCACACCAAAGCCTCTAACCACTGCGAATGAACTCCAGACAAGTGCCCCTTTATGTACGTGGCTTACGTGGGTACTGGCAAATGGGACCCAAGTCATTAGGCTTTGTAGGCAAGCACCTTAAGAACTGAGGTTTCTCTCCAGCCCTGTTTTGAATCTAGTCCAGGATGACCTGGATCTTACTCTATAGCTCCAGGGTGGCTTTGAATTTATGGCAATCCTACTTCAGCTTCCCAGTGCCGGGATTATAGACATAAACCACCATGCCCTGTTTATTTAATGTTTTTTTTTTTTCTTGTATTTGGTTTTCAACATTTTTCTCTTCTTTTCTTTGAATTCTTTCTGATCATCATTGATTTCTCTCCTCGATTCTTTTCATTCTTTTTCTTCATCGCTCACTTACAGCCATCCCCTGAACAATTCAGTGGAGCTTGTTTCAATATCATCTACCACCTCTGCATTCACTCAGGATCCTTTCTTGGAGCAACTAAAGAGAGCTGAAAATTCTACTTTAAACATCTCTCTCCTGCTGGGTGAGGTGGTGCATGCCTTTGATCCCTTGGGAAGCTGAGGTAGGAGGATCACTGAGTTAGGGGCCAACCTGGGACTATAGAGTTAGTTCTAGGTCAGCCTGTACTAGGCTGAAATCCTACCTGGAAAAGAAAATCCTTCTCCCAGAGAGACCAGTATAGCTCCTGGGAAGAGAGTGAGAGGGAGCTCTACATGGAAACATGGACGGTGTTATTTAAGCAGCTGGCAAGCTGCCCTGGGCAAGGCTCAGGGCTAAAACAAAAGCATTTGCATATTGATGACTTTTAATAAATACTCATGCCACATTTTTTAACTGTTTAACTTACTTTTGAAATCTGAGAGGTGTGAAAATGAAGAGAGGGGAATTTAGCACCAGGACTTTGGTAGGTAGAAGAGAGGTCAGACACTTAAAAAAAAAGGCAGGTACTTATGGCTGAATGCATAAAGAATGAGAATGTGAGGAAAATGAAACTCTAGCCTTCTCATCGTGGTCAATGAGGAAACAATAGGGGATTTGCTTCCAAGCAAGTCTGGATTAGGCTGTGTTTACAGCTGCGAATGTAAACACGGAACTGGAGTATAGTGCGCTCAGCATGAGCCCGACATCATGTTTTTGTTACAGTGACTGAAAACTATGCATAAAAATTGGAAGATTATTTGGTATTTAAATTCAAATGTGAACTTGGTTACAAACCTCTAAAGATGTATTTAATTTTCCAGTTCCTCTCGGCCCTGGCATCTTGTACCAGGTATTTGTTCTTTTACTGCCATGCCTAATTCTTGACCTGTCTGCCCAGGTCAAAACGTAAAAGATAGGGCAGTGTTACTAGAAGGTTTTATGCGTGGGGCGGGTGGAGGTGGTGGTGCGGGGGGAGGTGAGGGGGGCTGATTCTGACAGCAGGGATTATAAATGTTTTAAAGTAATTAAAACCTGACTCGCTGTAGTTGATGTATGCCATTTTCAAAATGTCTAATTGTTTGCACAACTTGAAATAAGTGGGAGGGGGTGGGGTTGGGGCATGGCAACTTGACTGAGCCAAGGGGGTTGTTTGCAATGGTTCGAGTTATGTTTAGATTCATGGAAGGGTATTTGAGAGAGCTCTGAGGCGGCTATAAAGGATATTTGTTCAGATGATTAAATGCAAATATTGTTTAAAAATTCTTAAGAAAATGATTTAAGAATAAGCAGGAAATTAGAAAAGATGGGGTGGGGAGGCATGGAGGTGAGGAAGGAGATTGTTTGGGAGTTCTCCTCCTGCTGTGACCCTGGGTTGATTCCCCTCTCATCTGAAGAGTCTTTGTTCTGCTGAAGGAGCTGACAGGAAGAGGGGTGCTGAGGAGGTTCTCTGGCCTAAGGGATGCTAGGCCAAGAAGAAGTGCCTGGGTACTGTACATCTCATTCCTCCAAAGGCTGGCAGGCCCTGGACACTTTCCCCAGGATGCCTGAGGCTTTGGAACAATCCATGCCCTACAGACCTGGGAGCAAGTGTGGGAGACAGACCTGGACTAAGCTTTGCTTTGCTAGTGTTTGATACCGAAACCAGCCCCACAGTGCCACACCAAAGGCCAGCTGGAAACCACACTTCTGATACATCCTTTTCCTCCTAAACTCTATCAGTTTGAATTTGGCTTATTTTAGATTTATATTATGTATGAGGTAAATGGATATTTATTTTAGTTCCGGCCTTCTATAGTTGATGGTTGGGCTATTTTGCATGTTAGAAAACTGGTTGGGTGAATTTGGAGAGATCAAAGGCTTGTGTGGCTTAAAAAGTTCAATGCTGAGAGGAAGTAACTATAATTTTCCTGAAGACTTCAAGCTGAAATATCTGATAACAAATGTTGGGGCAACTGTTCTCCATGGGGTTTCTGCTGTGATTGAGGGGGGACCTGGTGCAATGGTCCTTTATACTATCAACATTCTGCTTTTGATCTCACATGGGTTGGAAAAGGAGGGGCTGGAGCCTGGAGGAAGTCTCAGGAGCTTCGGGGAATCCTCTTTTTCCTATGGATTTCAGTCTCCTCCTTGTGGACAACCACGCTTTTATCAAACAAGGGGTACACTTTCAGTTCTGAGTTCAGATCAAAATTCAAGACATTCAGGATTGGAATTGCTCTTAGGATTGGCATGGGAGAAGAAGCATAGGTAAGCTCTTCTAAAGGCTTCTTGAATATCAAATGGCTATTTCACAATAACCTTGTGAGGAGTCAAGTGTAAATGAATCAGAAACATAAGGATCAAATTTCTTTGGAATTCACATGGATTTTAAAATTAAGACAAAGAAGTTCTTGGCCAAGAGCATATTGATACTTGCCAAATTTAAACCACTTGAGGAGGAGCTAGAGACACTCTTTATGGACACTAGTTTGCTGGGTTTCATCTCTGCTCATTTATCTTCTCCACCTTTTTCTCCAGGTGTGTGTGTGTGTGTGTGTGTGTGTGTGTGTGCTACAAAGTTTCAGGAACTGCACACAGGGTATTATCACAATTTCCTGAGTAGCTACCTTCTGTCATGGCCATGTTTTGGGGCATGGGCTCTGTAGTGGAATCAAAAGGCTAACAAGTCTGGACTCTGTTCACACAAGTGGTAGCTTGGGTGATAATGCTGGTGGATCTAGAGTTGTTTTTTTTTTTTTTTTTTTTTTTTTTAAATTCACTTAATGGGAAGCACCTATTCTGGAGGAGGTAGCATTGTGGTTTAGAAAAGCCACTGACTTCTCCAGGTTTGGCCTTAATCTATTGAAGAGCAACCCTTCATGGGGCAGAGATTCTGCACTGATGTTATTTGTTTAAGCACACAGAGATTCCTATGGTAGGTGTCCACAATGGCTGCTATGCTGAATTGACAATGAACTGGGCATGAGTGGGAAATGTTATCATAGAAAAGGGCCATGTTAACAGGGCTTTGGGATTTGGGGAATCTCTTGTAAAGAGATTTCTCTATAGAAGAATTTACTTCAAGCAAACTTAATCTGGAAAGTGGGAAAAGAGGAATGGACACAGTCAGGTAGTAGAATTAGCTTTTTTTTTTTTTATCTTTGCTGCCAAAAAACATACCCCACAAAAGCAACTTAAGGAAGTGTTTATTTTAATTTTTTTAATATATATTTTATTTATTTATTTAAGAGAGAGAGAATGGGCTCTCCTGAGTTTCCAGCCAGTGCACACGAACCCTAGATGCATGTGCCCCTTGTGCATCTGGCTTACATGGGTCCTAGAGAATCAAACTGGGATCCTTTGGCTTTGTAGGCAAAAGCTTTAACTGATAAGCCACCTCTCCAGCCCCAGAAAGAGTTCATTTTGACTAACAGTCTGAGGGTACAGTCCATCATGGCTGGGAAGACATGGCCACAGGAGCTTGAGGCAACTGGTCACATTGCATCCAGCGGGAGGAAGCAGAGAGCAGAAAGAGAGGTGATTTTCTCCTAATTATTCTGTCTGAGTCCTCAGCCCGTGGAATAATGCCACCCACAGTTGGTGTGGCTCTTCCTACTTCGTTTCACCCAATCCCGAAGTTCCCATGGGGAGAGACTCAAGAATTTGTCCTCCGGGTGATTTTTAGATTCTGTCAAGTTGTCAGAATCAGCCACCACCACAGTGATGTGAAGAATCAGTCAGGGGAAGAGCCACTAAATGAAAGGCAGCAAAAACAGAACCCAGAATCTCAGGGCTTAGATGCATCAAGGAGTCCTGAGCTCCACTCTGAAGGGTCCTTGATCCCAGCAAGGGTTGGTGGTGGCATCAAATCTGCTGTGCAAAGAGAGCCACCCATGTGCCTTCCACCATGCACATGTGTATAAAGGTCACCAAGGAAATGAGATGCATCATAACTTTCCTAATGGGGTGGACATAGTACTTAGCCCATTGTAAGTGCTCAATAAACTTTTGTCAAATTAATTAGAGTTAATGTGCATGGATGGTTGTCAGCTAATTTTAATGAAGCAAAAGCAAAGAGTCAAATGTTCCTGAAACAGTGTGCCACTATCCTGATCCATATTGAAGAGTCCCAGAGGATGGAGAGGGGAAGAAATCATCCTAGTTAGCTGCCTAAGCATGTTTGATGGCCATTGCCAGGAAAGTTTCAAAAGACAGAGAAGAAAGCAAAATAATAATAAAACAAAGTTCCAGGAAAAGAGACATTATGTTAGGAAGGTAGAGTTGATGGGCTGCCGTGACCTAGTCTATAGTTCTTCCCTCTGCTCAATCCATCCAGCCCTGTTTCATGAGCATCTACTGTGAGCCAGGGGAAGGAGGCATCAAACAATTACATGATGTGGAAACCTATGGTACTGAACAGTTCACAGATAAGAGCACAGTACTGACTGAGATAGACAAATAAACTGCTGGCAGCTGAGAAAGGGCTTTTGAACTCCTTTCAGTACCCGCCTCACAGCACCCCCATTGATCTTCCCTAACACCCACATGGCCTCGCTTCAGAGCCTTCCAAAGCAGCTGCTGCCTGAATGCTACTGCCACAGAATTTAGCTTCTATTCCAATCCCCAGGCAGATGGCAAATAGAGCCAAGTTGAAGCCAGTACCAGGACCATAGGAGCCTGCGTCTGTCTGAGGAGACACTCCTTCTCAGACAGGAGGAAGGATTTGCCAAAGTGGCATGTCCCACCAAACTCCCCCACCCACCCTCACTGATGTTACTGCAGACAGAAGTTCCTTCAGCACTCTTAGGGCCACCATATAATTAATCGACATCTGTGTCTACCAAAGAGGCTGTGAGAGCTGTTTTCGCATCTTAGTATAAAGCCAGACAGGGCTAGTTTTCATTAGTTCAGGTGTTTGCCTCTTCCAGCTGTTGAAGATTGAAGATAAAGACACTGCTGTTTGTTTTCTTTGGCTGTTTTAGGGTCACTGGATTCCTTGGGTCCATACCCTTCCTTGTTCAGTGTCTCTCCAACACTCACTCTTTGAGGTGGCCTTATCCTTCATCCCTCATCTCTCATCCCTCACCTAGCTTTACCTGTATTTTCTTGTGTCATATGCATTCAATTTTCCATCCCCTATCTATCTACCTTAAAAGTATGTGGGCTTGTTTCAATATTTTTGGAGTGTGTGTGTGTGTGTGTGTGTGTGTGTGTGTGTGTGTATGTGTTCAGAACAGGCTTAATTATGACAAAGCCTTTCTTCAAAAAAAATTATCTCCAAAGGATTCTGCCTCATCATATGTCCAAAAGTGATTTTACACACAACAGTAAAACTTCTTCTTAAAAATAATAAAGTGAAAAAGAAGAGAGATTTTTGTAAAATTTAAGTCATAAAGAATATTTTCCTTAGTGTTGCGCAGAGCTGAAGTTATATTAGTCATTTGAGAAGATGAAAATGCCTGCCATGTTCCAGCAACAGTTTTTGTTCACAAGGCTATCATATTAACTATATAATATGGTTTATTCAGAAATAGTTGACAATAGAAATTGAATTTATTTTAAATGTGTTTAGTTTTTGCAAAATGAAATCTTGGGTTGAGTGTTTCCAAGGAATCTAGCAGCTCTTTCTGCCATTGTATAAGCTAGGAGTGGACGACGGGAAGCCAGCACCCCAAGCATTGCTAGAATGATTCATGGGAAATGTGAAAAAAACAACACGACAGAAAATAAGCCTGCACTTTCTTCCACACTTCTCTCCAGGGATCCTCCTTTTTCCTGTACTCTCTTCCAGCATTCATAGATTTACTCCCCAATTGTTCTCTGTGTTTGGCCCTCAGTAGATTGTTCTCTGTTGCCTTTGAACTTACTGTTGCTCCTTTTGCTTTTCAGTGAACCTCTATGTTCCCAAGATCTCTTTCCACGTGGATTATGGAAAAGGCGGAAGGAGAAAGGACAGGCATGCATCTTTTCAGCTTTGCAGTGGCTCTCTGAAAAGTCTGGGGAACTCTGTACCTAGGCAAACATGCACGGGTAACTTGAAGGCACAACAAAGATCTGTTAGCAAGCTGGTATCTGAGACTACTGGTCATTCACCAGCCACGATGCCATGAAGAAAATTGTGGTATTGCGAAGAGGGTTTGGGCGCTGGCTATAACCAGCTTCTATTGTGACTTACTCACAATATCCTTAAAGTTAGGTGTGTTTGATAATTTGCAACTAACTTTGTAACTAGCACACAGTGGGTACATAGTATTTCATGAATGAAAGAGCCAAGAGTTTAAAGAGCCATTAGTAATAGTATTTAAATATGTATTCACATTATTGTAAATTTTAAATCCACTTCTACAAGTATTTATATCAACTCTTTAAGGATAAGCTGTTGTGTGATCTTTATAGACATGTCAGCAAATGCGTATTCAGTCCAGATAGTGCACAACCATAGACCAAAAAATGATTGCACCCAAGTCTACCTTGGGAACTAGTCTTTGTTGGGGTTACTTACAGAAAGATGGGTGAGAGTTTCTTTATACGAGTAGTGATGACTCGAAGATAGTTGCATGTCACTGAAAAGGCCACCTGAACATGGGAGATGACTCAGAGAAGCAACATGCCCAGCGCTCCCTGTACAACTTGGAGGCAGCTTGGTTGGCCAGAGTCTGTTTCTACAGTAGTTACTTTAGCCCCTATATAAACTGGGAGAGTGGCCTTGAGACTCAGATTTTAGGGACGTCCTCAGACTTGTGAGTTGTTTATTTCTGAGCTTGTTAAGTTTTGTTTACTTCCTGGGTCTTAAGATGCCTCCCTGCAGGGTGGAATATTACAATTGGGAGGAAACTGCTACACAGCATAGATCTAATAAGCTCTACTTTATCTAACAGAAATCAGTGTTACAAAGTATCTAGTTGAGTCCATAATGAACGACAAAGACAAAGGGAATTTGAGTTTTTCAAGACAGTGCACATATAAGATAGTACTGAAGAGGTGCTTCATTGCTTCCTGCAGGTCTAGTGCCTGGAGAAAGGCTGTTGTTTGGTTTGCTGGGGGACTGAACCTTGGGCCTTATACATGCTGGGCAAGTGTCTACTATTGACACAGCTCCATCCCCCAAAATCTTCTGTATACTTAAGAAATTCTAAGAGTCATAGTCTTCTTTAGAAAATACTGTTTTAGTGGAGAGATATTTTAGCTGGAGAGATGGCTTAACAGATAAGGCACTTGCAGGCAAAGCCAGAGGACCCAGGTTCAATACCCCAGTATCCATGTTAGCCAGATGTACATGGTGGTGCATGCATCTAGAATTTGTTTGCAGTAGCTAGAGGACCTGGCATGCCCATTGTCGCTTCCTCTCTCTCTGACAAATAAAAATAAAATATTTTAAAAAATTTTTTCATTAATCTGGGTCCTTGGAATAGCAAATCTTGGGCAAGATTAATCATGTAAAACTTTTATTAGTGGAAGTATCCATGTAAGAAAATGAGAAAGGGGCTGGAAAGGAAAGAGCCCCAGACCATGATGCCAGCCTGATGCAGACTGAAGGAGATAGGAAGAAAAGATTCGGTAGGACAGCTCACTAGCTGAGTCAGCCCACAAAGTCTCAGCACAACTTCCCAAAGTTCAAGACCCTCGGGGGGGGGATGGGCTTAGACAACTTGCCCTAGTTCATTGATGAGCAGCTGTTGGATGGGTGTCCCCCATGCAAACACGGTGGTACATAGTCAGTCATAGGGAAGTCCTGTGATGGGAGGTCTTCAGGCATGTGCTCATGGAAGCCATGTCTGTGCTTGGATTTCAGACACATATGAAATTAACACTATGTAAACAACATCCTTCTGTTTATACATAGTTTCAGATTCATTGATAATACTGTAAACTACCACAACAAAGTTTATTCTTTTACACACAGAATCTCAAACAAACATTTTATCAAACTTATGATATTGTTAGTACAGGGTAGGAGACAGATATTCTTCTCCAAAGCCTACTGTATATAGTTGAATCTGATTTTTGGGTAGGTTCATGGCTGTCTATAATGAAGATCTTTTTTCCTACTGTGCTTTTTAGTAGGTGTGGATGTGACTAGCCTTTGACCAACAGAAGAGGAAATATTGTGTGCAAATCACAGGAAGTTTAGTTTATGCTTTGGGAGATTGTTTATACCTTTCTTTCTGTTGGCTGGAAGAACAGATATGATAGTTGGAGTGTGGACCCCGAAGTAGAAAATTCACGCTGAAACTAACAAAACACTAATATACAAGTAGCCTGGAACCCTGATTGCATGGTACACTATGCCAGCCCAGACTAAAATGAACTTCTATCTTGTTTAAATCACTCTCATGTTTGGCTTTCTATCATTCAGAATTGAACCTAATTTATTAATGCAGGATGTACTTTCTGAAACTGTGCTGAGGGATCGTAAATACGGCACGCTTTTCTGTGACACAGACAATACGTGGTTGAACAGCTGAGATTTGAACCAATTCTCCCAATGTACAAGTTGAGAACCAATCGAATTAAATTTGGAATGTAATTGAGTTAAAAAGCTTAGTGTGCCCCAAGTACATAGACACTACTGAAGACTTCAAGAAGAGCCCAAGTTCTGTGTGTGTTAAACAGAAACTTCTTTTGTTCTACCAATATCCTTGTTTTTCTGAATTATTCTTTTAAGGTAATAGAAATTCATTTGAAATGATTTGCACACTCTAACTCCTCTGCATATAGGCTGTTTTACCATTGTTGGTCTACTGATGTTCAACTTTGAGGTCCAATGCACTGTCCATTGTGCCACAGAGCCACGTGACTTTCAGCTTTGAATGACAGAACAGAATCCATGATATGAGACAGAACTGACCTTAAGCAGCTCCAGGTAATGTTACCTTTGATTATTCAGCGGTAGACTAGAGAAGGGGGAGGTACAGCTATAACATCACTTAGTATTCGGCATTTCCACTAACTGATGCCATGCCTTCTTGTCTCACCTGCATCATCGAGGCTAGACCTCATCTGATCCTTCCATGTCCATTACAGAACTGTGCTTGGTGGATCAGTTGGTTGCTTGGTTAGTATTGCGAACATTGTATTTTATGCTTCCAACAGCTGTGAGTACTATTAATGCTACCACTTTTAAAGATTGTGCTTTTTAAATATTTTACTTACTTGTTTGAGAGAGTAAGAGAGAAAAAAAAGAAGAAGGAAGAGTGAGGGGGGGGGGAGAGAGAGAGAGAGAGAGAGAGAGAGAGAGAGAGAGAGAGAGAGAGAGAGAAAGAGCATGCCAGGGCCTCTAGCCACTGCAAACGTACTCTAGATGCATGCACCACTTTATGCATTGGCTTTTCATGGGTCCTGTGGAATTGAACCTGGCTCCTCAAACTTTGCAAGTAAGCACCTTAACTGCTGAGTCATCTCTCCAGCCTGATTGAACTTTAAAAATATTACGTATTTGAGAGAGAGACAGAGAGAAAGAGGCAGACAGAAAGAGAGTGAGTATAGGTACACCAGCACTTTCTGCATGCAAACAAACTCCAGATGCACGTATTACTTTGAACATCTGACCTTACATGGGTACTGGGGAAATGCATCCCAGCTGTCTTCCCAGTCCCAAGAGTGTGCTTTTTAAAGTGTTCATCCCATGTTCTCCACTTCAGAAGGGCAAAATATGTAATGATTGCATAAATTTCTAAATTTTTTACTCTGTTCTTTAGGGGTTTGTATCCAAATTTTCCTGTTTGTAAATTTTCCTTTGAGACATGGAGATTTTCCTTATGAAACATGGAGAAAATTATAAGCCCCCTTTTCAGAGTCAGTAATTTAGCTTGTTTGTGTAATTCTAACTAAGATCATACTTTTGTGAATACATTATGTTTCATTTGATAATAATGATTAAACAAAGTGATGTAAGGGAAACTTTGTTATGTAATATTTGGTTGTGTCACAACTCTGAAGAGTTAAATGATGAGTCACATGTGACATGGTCATGATTCTCCTTGGACCAATGGCTTTGTGCTACTAGACCAATATCTGTGAAGGGAGACCGGGAATTAAAAGAGTGCTTTAACTTTTCCTTTAATCCATGTCTGACTGGGCTGCAGCAAGTTAAATCTTATTACACAAACAGCCTTGACTTCTGTCCCAAAGATAATAGCAAATATATAAATTGGCTATGTAAGTTACAAAGAGAATCACATATATGAGAATTTGTGTAAAAATTACTTTAAAATGTGGTGACTGCATGAGTTGGCATTAACTCAGACAGTAAATCTAAGGAACGGGAGAGAGACAGCAGGGTAATATCTTTGGAGCTCAAATCTTCAGTACTGTAGAGAGGCTTTTTAGGTTTCTTCTGTTGTGATGTTGACAATAAAACATTTTAGGAATTGTCAACATTGTTTGGGGTAGCTCTAGATATAGTCATGGTCACCAAGTTATTCTTATTGCCAAGTAGTAATGTCACCAAAATTTCCTTGACAGCTGGAGGTAGCATGGCGTTGCTGGATGGAGTCTAAAGACGTGGGCAGGGGCTTCAGTTAGGCACTGAAAGACGCTGAGACCTTGCATGAATGATCTGTCTTGCCTGAACAATGGTTTGATTGCTAGTGGAAGAAAAGCTTTAATTTTGACCTTCTGAGTGTACATGTGTCTTCCAACTTGAATGTCCTCAATTCTGCTCCTTATGTGACAGACCTAAAAAATGTACAACTGCAACATGAGCAATTGTTCATGGAGCTGAAAGTCTGATGTGTGTGTATGGAGAAAATCCTACACAGGGGAGATGGGAAGTGGAGAAAAGCTGACATCACGTTTGAGCTGAAGGCTGACTTGTAAAAACTGTGGCATTCAGGGGTGCTGGGATTATGTTCCTTAAAGTCTGTGAAAATTTTGAGTCACAAATTCTGTGTGTACATTACTCAGATGAAATCTGAAACAATTATTAGATATTTTCTAACTACCCGGGGGTTTGTAATTGTATTTGACAAAACACATGGTTGACATCACATTTTTCAATTTTTGACCAGATGTTAGATGTCATCTGAGCCCAGCAAAGGCGGTCCGTACTTCACAAAGGCAATTGCAAGTGATGAAAAATAATCAGTTCCTCCAGTTGCCACAGAGAACATTAAAAAAACCAAATTATTGACTTGGGCTTGACATTGCCATGGTTGAGTTCAGCCAAACTGAACTGTGTTTTATGGCATCATGGGGTGGTTATTGGTTAAGATCTTTCCCCTTGCTGTTCATGCTGTCAGTCTGCATTTTTTTTTAAAATGCACCCTACTTTTAACAGAAAATCTCTGTATCTGGTTTAGGATGCTTTCAACAAATGAGAGAAAACCCAGTCCAAACCTGCTTAAGCAAAAGTGGAATTTATTGGTTAAACTAATTGAAAAGTCCAGGAGAGGGTCTGGTTTCAGTTGGAGTTTAGAGGAGGGGCTTGGTGTCTATCCCCACGACCTGTTTTTTCTCAGTCTCTCTCTTCTCAACACCATTCCTTCTGTTTTAACCCTTTTCTCAGAAGACCATGGGTAGCGCTTATTCAGTGTCTCTGCATGAATCCCTGAAGGAAGTTATCCCTGCCTTCTGACCAAATGCCCCTAACTTCCCATGAGCCCCAGTGTGACAACACCTGGACCATCATGATGGACAGCAAAAGGTGATGTTTTTGTGGGCTCAGAACTGAGTTGTGGGCTCCCCCTTATAGTCACAGTGTTGAGAATGGAAAGAGCTAGCTCCACGAGAGAAATCAGGTGGCATGAATGGCTGCATGGCAAAACCCAGATGGCTTTGCACTTGGAGTCTAATTTGTTTAGACAACTGAAACCTCTTAATTCAATTTCTAATTCATATCCTCTTCTATGTTGTGGTCTTAGGAGAACAGCTTACCCCCTTCCTGTTTATAGTTGACCTGTCCGTCAGTGGCCTTGCCTCCTCCAATCTGGTCCAGTCTCTCCTTCATCAGAGTTATTATCTCACATATATTTTCTATTTTTTAAAAAAATTAGCATTTGTCTTAGTTTATTTACCTGCTCAGGTCTATCTGGTCATAAAAAATATGTACATATTCCAGTTGTTTTGACTCCTGTCCTCTTTTAACTGCAGTATGATGTCTCCTTTCCTTCTCACAAGCATTTCACTGCTCTCCAAAAATTTGTCAATGCTCCTCATCTTTACATCTGTCACGCATTACTTTCACCATGCTGAAATATGTCTTTGTTTCTACGCTTCCACAGTACTGCAGTTTCTGCATCAACAGAGGTTTGCTCATGGCCGCAGACGTCAGTGTGATCATGCTGAAGGAGAAGACATTGACTGCAGGCAAGAAGGCACGTCACAGCCATCAGAGTTGAAGGAAACGGTGGCTAGCTTCACAGAATCCCAGGAAAATATTGCCAAGAAACTGCTGCCTGAAGTCAGTAACACTAGGGACAATTCCCAGAATCTTCTAGCAAGACCCTCTACTGATGTTCAAGCCCCTGCCCTCAGATGAGCCCATTTTCTGCCCACTGCTCTCGTGTAAGCATCTTCTACGCAGGAGCCGCAGCGTCAAGGGACTCAGAGGGACGTAGCTCACAGGGAGCTGAGGGTGGATGGTCTTCAGAGTTAGAAGATTGTATCTGGTACATTATTCTTTCAGGCATTTCTTTCTCCCAGCCCCTTTGGCTTGTCGCTAGGCCTCTGTCCTTTGGCAGTTCTTTGCTCACACTGTGAACTCCTCTGCAGCTATGTCACTTACCCTGTCATTCCAGTCACCCTTGGGGTAATGAGGTCTTAGCCCCCTTTTCCTCCACACATCTCTCCAATCATCACTTGTTGGTACAACCCTCTAAGCCGTTTCCTCTGATTCACCCCAAGGGAACACACACTCCACTTGTTTGAGAGTGAGATTTTCATTCCTAGACTTCCTGTTCCTCTGTATGCTGTCTCCTTTCCCCATATATGAAGCTGAACACTAAATCTGTATTTTTTAAAATCTTCCCTGAGTTTCCTATCACTACCATAGCATCGTGGTAACCTTGTTCCCTTTTTCCTGGTTACTTCAGCTTCCTATCTGATTTCAACCTTACCCACCTTGAATCTGCTGTTCATATGTTCTATACAAACCAATAGGAAATACAATTCTGCAATGATTCTGTTTTGCTTAGAACCCATAAACGACTATTTAAATGGCTGTAAAGAGGCAACAAGAATTCATCCAAATAATTCATGACATCTTATCAAAGACAGTAGGCAGATGGGCTGCAACCACCTGCAAAAGATGCAAAAGATGCCGTGTGCTGCAGCTCGGGTCACACTGCTGGTAGAAATCACCCAACCAAGAGCAGCTTCTGGGAAAAAGAGGTTTATTTTGGCTTACAGGCTCAAGGGGAAGCTCCATGATGGCAGGGGAAAACAATGGCATGAGCAGAGGGTGAACATCACCCCCTGGCCAACATAAGGTGGACCACAGCAACAGGAGGGTATGCCAAACACTGGCAAGGGGAAACTGGCTATAAAACCCATAAGTCCACCCCCAACAATACACTCCCTCCAGGAGGCATTAATTCCCAAATATCCATCAGCTGGGAATCTAACATTCACAACACCTAAGTTTATGGGGGACACCTGAATCAAACCACCACATTCTGCCCCTGGCCCCCATAAACTGATATCCATACATGATGTAAAATACAACACAATCAGTCTGACTTAAAAAGTCCCCATAGTTTTTATCAATCCCAATGATGTTCATACATCCCCATAGTCCAAGATCTTTTAACTGAGCCATAATACCAAATAATAACCTCAAAAAAACCATAATGGCACAGAATAAATATTCACACTGCAAAAGATGGCATAAGGCATAGCAAAGAAACGTTCAACCAATACAAGATTTAAAACAACCAGGGCAAACATCAAACTCTGTAGTTTCAAGTCCAGCAACTCTAGCCAGTGACAAATCTTCAAGTTCGATAATTCTAGCCAGCAACAAGTCTCTGGCATTCCAATTCCACCCCTCCAGCTAGGCTACTCACAGTCCTGGAAAACTTCATCAGGGCCGGCAACTCCTCAGCAGTCATCTCGTGGTCCCGGCACCTCCACTAGGTCTCCACTGCAAGCCATGGTTCATCCTCATGACCCCATGGGGTCTCCATGCAGGCAACCAGAAAACCTGCTTCACACTGCCCATGGCCATTTCCAAAACACAAGACCATGTTGCAAACTCAATGACCCTCTTTCCAGCATTTCTTATATTCCACAGTACTAGGTAGGGTGACAATTTGTTAATCCAGGGGGGAATAAAGCAGACTTTGAAGAACAGGACATTCCATGAGCACACAGGCCCCTTCAAAAGAATCAACATTCTTCCTATTGCCCCAGCACAGGTCAGCTAGCCCAGTCTCAAAGGTTGTAATCTCTCAGTTGCAGCTGAATGGGCAACAGTTCACCCAAAGATTTTTTCTTTCTGTGCCATATTCCTCTGCACACATCAGTTCATTTCTATGCAAAGCAAGCCTGCACAACTTCTCAGGACATGGGGATAAGAGCAAGCTTCTCACACAAACTGCTAGCCCAGTCCAAGTAAAGCTGTTTCTCACCCTCATAAGCCAAACCTCACAGTCCATAGTTCTTACTGCTTTCAGGTCTTGTAGCTCTGACCATAATAGTCCATCAAGCTGTACTTACAGCACTGCAAGGCATCTCTTAGGCCAAAGTTTCAAATCCTCCCACATTCCTCTTGAAAATCAGCTCCAAAAGGCCAAAGCCATATAGTCAAGTGTCTAGCATCAACCCTGGTACCACTTTACTGTTGCAGTCCAGTTCACATTGCTGGTAGAAATCACCCAACCAAGAGCAGCTTCTGGGAAAAAGAGGTTTATTTTGGCTTACAGGCTCAAGGGGAAGCTCCACGATGGCAGGGGAAAGCAATGGCATGAGCAGAGGGTGGACATCACCCCCTGGCCAACATAAGGTAGATGACAGCAACAGGAAGGTGTGCCAAACACTGACATGGGGAAACTGGCTATAAAACCCATAAGTCCACCCCAAACAATACACTCCCTCCAGGAGGCATTAATTCCCAAATATCCATCAGCTGGGAATCTAACATTCACAACACCTAAGTTTATGGGAGACACCTGAATCAAACCACCACACCATGGTACTAACAATTGGAACAGGAAGAGGAAAAAAGCTGTGCTTCAGAAGCTCCCATTTTGATGCTCCACAATGAATGTCCTGGCATCAGCTGAGGTTTGAGAATGGGAAGAGCAGATGAAGAATCCAGTGTTTTATGCTGCAGTCTTTGGTAGTTTATTAGGTAGCCTAGTTAAGTTCTCATTCATTCTCAGTTTGTGTCTAACCTTCAGTGTGTGCCTGCTGGACACCAGATAGGATGTGCTGTATGAGCAGAGGATGGCCACAGAACAGACACACAGAGAGAGCCTATGGGGAAAACGCGGCTGTTGAAAAAAATAAGAATGAAAAGATGAGAAGTGATAGCAGCACCTGCCTTCTGCTACTTCTGTTGGTTGGCATGAATCATAGTCCTCATTGACCCTGACGTTCTACATGCCTCTGTCCCTGAGGTCAGTTTGGGTCTGGGAGAAGAGGCATTGTTTAAAGGTCAAATGGCAGGCGGCAGTGCATGGGGCTGGCAAGAAATGCTGTGACAGGAGCCTGGTGTTGCTGATTGCTTCACAAATGTCTGTAGTGCATGGGTACATACCAGAAGGGCGGGCGGTTGCTGGGGTAGCAGTCCTTCCTTGTTCCTCACTAGGGATGTCTTCAGTGTCAGGGTCAATGTGGGGCAGGGGCTGCTCTTTCAACTGTAGCTTTCTTTCCCATCAAAATCCACCACCATGGGCTGAAGAGATGGTTTAACTGTCAAGGCACTTGCCTATGAAATCTAAGGACCCAGGTTCAATTCCCCAGGCCCATGTAAGCCCGATGCACAGGGTGGTACATCTGAAGTTCATTTGTGGTGGCTAGAGGCCCCCATTCTCTCTCCCCCCACCTCTCTCTGTCTCTCTCTACCTCTTTCACTCAAATAAATATATAAAATATTTTGAAAAAAATTTACCACCATTGCACTTAACATTGATGATTATTGCCATCATCTTCATGTTCCTCATCATACCAGGGTTAACCATTGCAGAGTACTGTCATTGTTTTTGGTGTGTGTGTGCGTGTGTGTGCATATGTGCATGTGTACACACACACACACACACACACACACAGATGTGCTGCCTCATGTGGAGGCCAGAGGGTGTCTTCTTCCATTCCCATATGATCTTAGGACAAAGACTGTCTCTGAACCCAGATCTTCTATTTTCATGAACCCCAGCAATTCTCTGGTGTACTCCCTACAGGATTAGGGTTATAGGCATGTGTGACTATGCCCAGCTATTTATGTGGGTACTAGGAAACTTGAACTCCAATTGAACCAGGCAGTTTCTGGTCTGCATACTTATGTGGTAAGCACTCTTAGTCACTGAGCCCTTATTATGGTTTATTTTCATGTGAACTTCCTATTAGCATTGGAGTCCCAGAGACAATGACTAATAGAGAATGATACAGAAATGAGGAAACACAATAATTTACTGTAACATTTTAAGAAAAATTGTCAAAGAATGCTTCTTCCAATTTCAGGATTAAATCTCTCACTCATTAATTAGCATTTCTTATAATGAGTGCAAGCATTAGTCATACTGAGCACAGTTATAATTCTCAGAGTGTAACAACTCTGTTGATATGTTTGGCATCAGCTTATTCAGTGGTTGAAATAGTCTCTTCCCATTGTGCTTTCCACAAATGGGAACATTATATTTGTAGTGCAGTTGATAATATTTACTGGCTTCTGGGCTATTTCTTAAGCATCAGGACTCAGCCTGTCTACGTACAGGGATTGTGTGGTCTACTGGATAAGAACATGATCTTTGAGGCCAGCAACTCAGATGCAAAGTAAGGTTTGTCAAATTACTAGACATATGGTTTTGAAAAAGTCCTTTCAACCCCTCTGTCTCTCTTATTTTTCCTCTAAAATGAGAATAATGGATTCAAATTATGGGGAATTAAGTAAGTTTTTTTTAAATTTATTTATTTGAGAGCGACAGACACAGAGAGAAAGACAGATAGAGGGAGAGAGAGAGAATGGGCGCGCCAGGGCTTCCAGCCTCTGCAAACGAACTCCAGACGCGTGCACCCCCTTGTGCATCTGGCTAACGTGGGACCTGGGGAACCGAGCCTCGAACTGGGGTCCTTAGGCTTCACAGGCAAGTGCTTAACCGCTAAGCCATCTCTCCAGCCCTTAAGTAAGTTTTTATGTATGTATTATTTAAAGCCACCTCTGGCATATGAGACTTAAATATAAGACATACTTTAAGCTGGGCATGGTGGCGCACGCCTTTAATCCCAGCATTCGGGAGGAAGAGGTAGGAGGATTGCCATGAGTTCGAGGCCACCCTGAGACTCCATAGTGAATTCCAGGTCAGCCTGGGCTAGAGTGAGACCCTACCTTGAAAAACCAAACAACAACAACAAAAAGACATACTTTAAAAATGCACAATTGATCACTAATCCAAGAACTATTTTAAAATTAATTTATTTATAAACTTTAGGACTTTTTAAAAGAACCTCCTCAATTGGAGTCATTCTGTTTCAAAGTAGATAGTATCTGTGTTCTATAGCACTTCTTAGCAACCAGTCCTTTAAATAAAGGCTGGATTCTGACAGTGCGAAGCCATTAAGTATTCCTCCTAAACATCAAGACCATATCCAAGGCAAATTATATGCGTGTTTCCTCAAAGTGTTAATGTGCTAATCTGTTGGTTCCAAGATCTAGGCAAAATGCCATTGTATTATGCATGAATAAAATACCATGGTTCTTGAAGATTTCATATACATATTGCCCACTGTGTTTTCCCATTTTCAAGTACAGTGCTTCCCCATTAAAGTCAACAAATTATTTCACTTTAAATTGCATCCCTCTTCCTCATAGGGAAGAATGAACTGACTGTGCTATTTTGATTTTTTTAATCCAGTAAAAATTTTGATTTTGTGTTTAATATTTGTGGGACATCAATTTTGTGTTTTTTCCCCTAAGGAAACATTTCTAAATATTACTGATACTGTCATCTGATAGTAAGTGAAAGGAGAAGCTATCCTTTGGGCAGCAAACACACTCTTTTCTGAGATACAAAAGAAGGAAACAGCAACTGAGAGCAGAGTGAAGAGCCTCTAGTTACAGGGCCTGTCAAAGATGCTGTCCTCTAGAGGGATGATGAGGTGGCCCGACACACTTCACAGGAAATTGGAGGGCACACCTTTTCATCGTGCTGCAGTTGTAAGCTGACGGCTGTCACGCCTCAGAATCATGCTGCGAGCCTTTCACTGATCAGGAGATTCAAGCATGTAAACATACAATCTATCCATTTATTTTTCCAGTTTGTTATGAGGGGCCTTGACTGGTAATGCTGACATTTTTCTTTCTCTTCTTCCCTTTTTAAAATTTCCTTTTTTCCCTATCTGTTTGTCTCTGTGAAGGGCTCATCTTATTTTTTATTTTGTCCAAAACAACCCACTTCTTAAAAAGTAACAAGAACTCATGACCAAATGTGTTTGCAAGGTATATGGGGCATCTTGACACACTACATGTTGCATGCAAGGGTTAACCACCGAGCACAGGATAGGGATTCAGTCATGCCCACCTGCCCATTCGTGGCCAAGTTCACTAGTATTACTTCAAGTGTGTTGCAGTACACTGTAATCTGAAAGTCTCTATAGTTGATAACTTTTTACTTCACCTCAGGGCCTGTTCCTAGGTGACTCCCTTTTCTTACTCTCTGCTCAAGAGGAAGACCCAATATTCCTTTGTGTCTTCTGTTTTCCCATATGTGTGTGTGTGTGTGTGTGTGTGTGTGTGTGTGTGTGTGTGTATGTGAACATTACATTTGTACTGCAGTTGATAATAATATTTAATGGCTTCTGGGATATTTTTTGAGCATTAGGACTCAGCCTGTCTGTGCACAAGGTTCGTGTGGTCTAGTGATTAAGAATATGTACATACACACACACACACACGCACATATAATTTTCCTACTGAAATGGTACTTGATTGATCCTTTTACCTCAGAACTCAGCTCTATGCTTGACTAACAGTAGGTGTTCAGTAAATGTTGAATGGATGGATGATAGATAAATGACATATTCTGCAATGATTGGAACAGAATATCTGCACGACATGGTAAAATTAGAATTCCCTACAATAAAGGGGCATGATGTTTTCTCTTTTTTTGTTTGCAGTATGTGCATACCTGCATGTTTGTATGTGTGTGAGTGCACATGGAGGCCAGAGGACAGCGTGAGGTGTTACAGTAGAAATCCCTTCTACCCCTTTTCTATACAAGAATGGGCCTGGAGCTCATTTGCTAGACTAGGTTGGTTTGCCAGTGAGTTCCAAGGATCCTCCTGTTTCTACCTAAAGAGTTCAGAGTTTGTAGATATGTACTGCCATGCCTGCCTTTTTCACATGGGTCCTGGGATTGAACTCTGGTCCTTACGGTTTCAAGGCAAGAACTTTACTATCTCTCCAGACATGGAGATGATATTTTGTGTGTGTGTTTATAAATATACAATATTCATTATGACTTAACTAAATGCTTATACCCATGAAGGCACCATCCACCTCTCTGGGTCACAGAGTATCGCCTTGTGTTCATCTCCAGCTTCCTATAACTGTGTTCTTGCTGCATTTCTGCCCCTCACAGAGCATCGAGTATCGATCTGTCTTCTTTTCCTTGTGGACTTCAGCTTCCTCTCAGATCCTCTACTCTGTGCTCATTTCCTCAGTCATGAAAGAAAGAAGAGAAGCCATGATGGTGGGTCACACTTACTGAGGGTATGCTGTGTGACAGCCACTGTTATGAACACTTACGTTGAAAATATCTAGCCTCTTATAGCTCAGCTTCCTAAATTGTGGGCTGTGACCACGTATGGAGGTATATAGCTGAATGGTGTGTGTGGCGGTGGGTCACAAAAATGTCATAACCATCAAAGGCATACACATATACACATGTACACATACACACACACACACACAAACATATGCCCACACATGTACAAACACATACACAAAAGTTTTCAAGTGAAAGTGGTTGTGAGTGGAAAGAGTTTAAGAAGCCTTATTGTACAACAAACCTCTGAGGTAAGGATCATCATTCACCTCATTTCAAAATAAGGAGAAGCTCGGAGAAGTCCGATGGCTTACTCAAGCTCTGCAGCAACAGCAGGTCAAGCCGTTAGCCATGAGGACTCATCACAGCTCTAGGCCAGGTGTAACTCAACATTTATTTGTATGAGTTTTTAAAATTACATTTTATTTTTATTTAATTTGAGAGAAAAAGGGGTCAGATTTTTAAAATTAAATATGAACATATTTAGTATGTAAACAACACATATTGGTGTCATCCTTTCCCTCCTCCATGCCCCTTTTCTGAAGAGGCCTTCTTCATTGGGGATGCAGGTCAACCCCATGAGAAATGTGGGTCATGTGTCATGGGGCAGGGAGAGGCAATGTCTGTGCAAAATGTCCCAACTTGTAGCTCTAACAGTCTTTCTGCTCCCTCTTCTGCAAAATTCCTTGAGCTATTCTGGGAGCATTTTAAGTCTACTTTAGTGGTGGGCACTTAGGAGCCTCTGGATCTCTGGTTTGGTAGGTGTTGGGTATTCTTAGGATCTAGCTCCATCACCCTTGTACTGATATCAGATTCACAGAGAAAGCAGCACTTTTGCTCATTTCCTCAATTCCTCTGTAGTTTCAGCTGGGGCCGGGGTGGAGTGCACTGGGTTGTTTATCTCCTCAGGTCCAGCTTCCATATGGAAAAAAGAAGCAGATTCTCCAAAGGAGAATGAAGTCAGCACCAGTTAAATGGGATGACCACTATTAACTTAGAGATAATTTAAAGGGTATAGACCTTCTTATAGTCCAAGGTAAGTGGGAACTTGACAACGGAAAGCAGAATCATTATCTAGATATGATTTTGACTTATTTCCCAGTTCCAGATATGGTTTCCTTTCCACCAAGAGGATCTTTTAGCCAATCCAAGAGCAATTAGTTACCCATCATGGCTGAGTGCCACTATTGCATTTGTGTGAGCATCATGTCAGGTTGTTTGCTTCTGAGTCACTTAGACTGAGTTGTTTGGGCAGATGTTGGCCACTTTCCTCCAGTAGCTCATGTAGTGCCTTCCAGCAGTAGATGGGCTAATTGTCTGGGGACTGGTTCTCCTACGGATTCCAACCAGGTATCTTCATGGTCCGTGCCAACAGCACATGGTGTCTTCAGCAGTAGGGTCTTACCATTAACCTCTGGTGGGTAATCAAGTACTCTGACAGAAGTCTGTCGTGTTTGTTTTGGAAGATCTAGTAGGTCTCTCTGATCAACAGATGATTGTAGATGTAGACCATATCCTAGTACAGGGAATTACCAGCCAGCATCAAGGGAAAAGAAAAAGAAAAAGACAGAGAAGAAAGAGGAACAGGAGAAATTTGAGATTAGGTTTTTGTCTCATTTCTCCAGAGCCCTACAATTCAGATTCTCCCCCTAAGGTACTCTTGAGGGTTCCATCTTTTAGTTTGACTTCCAGGATATAGCGTTCTCTGGTACCAATTCAATTTGGGTTCAGTTTTGTGTTCCTCACCACCTTACCCTTCCCTCAAGCCCTATCCTCCCTACTGTCCAAGCCTTGAGATGCTATTCAGATATGTCAGCAACTCGGGCTGATCCAGGTTAGGAACAGCAGATGAGTAAGACCATGCAATGATTGTCTTTCTATGATTGTGTGAGCTCACTTAGAATGAGCTGTTCCAAGTTCATAGGTCAGAACTTTTGAGCCAATACTTTTATTTATCCATGGCTGTCAAGGTCTATTTTATTAGCACATATTAGAATTGAATCCTTAATTGGTGTTTTCTCATATGACGATCTGTTATGATAGAGTGTATGCATGGCAAATTAAGACAACTGGTTTCCCAGAGACGTTATGACTACCTCCACATTGTCTGTGACCATAAAGGATTTGATTTCAGTCCCAGCAGCCTCATATCTGCTAAGTGATAAAGCAGACCACTGTGGATAATCCTGAAACAATACATTTTGTCATTTAAGAAAATGTTCCACAACATGTTTCCCTCTTGGCCCAGGGACAATATGTTATGAAATGCTTGTTTTGTATCCAAAAGAGCATAACTTAGAAAATTGTTATCAGTAGTTCACCAAGTTAAACTTTCCAGTTTGAATGGCAGAAGAGGGAAAACCCTAAAAATTCAGTTTGATGAGCAGCCTGGGCTTGATTAGATGCCAAAATCACCAGGATGAGATGCTCAAAAGCTAATTATAAAGGAGACTGGAAATTGGTAAGCTATATCTTGGTATTAAGACTCTATAACTGAAGGAGTAAAATGTTTGTCTTCCATTTTCTTCCCATTTAGTTGTAAGTGCCATTTTTGCTCATGGACCTAATTGTCTTTATGGTGTCCACCAAGTAACCCATGAAGATGTTATGGTGAAACTAATGACAAAAAAAAATAAAAAAAGTAAGCCTGATGAATGCTTTAGCATGAGATGTTGCTGCAAATAACTGAGTCACCAATGGAAACAAGGTCTACTAAATAACCAAAATGGATTTTGATTTTTTTAAATGCGTGTTTGCTGATGCAATAGTGACACACAGGCTATGGGGTGACCAACTGCTCTCTGATTGGCAATGAAGCACACTTGATGGGATGGAATTAATACTTGGTACTGAGAACCAAGTCAGAAGCCTATGGCTTGGTAGGTCATAAACCCTGGATGGAAGCTTCTGCTGGTTTTTTTTTTTTTTTTTTTTTTTGGCTAAAAAGAGATGTTATGCTCATCAAAATATCTTTTAAGTGTGTATGCTTATGCTCTTTAATCCATTATTCTCTCACTCTTGGATAGAGAATCTGCTTTTATAGATTACAGTGAATGCCAGGGAGACCCAAGACCCATCAGTTCAACAAGAAGAGGAAGACTACTCCTTAGCGTGAGTCATCTCTATCACATCTGCCAGGGTCCAGGAAACACTACAGAGCAAGGGGTGGAGAATATGAATATGAGTGCTGCCCTCACTGCCAGCCTGTGAACCTGCTCTAGGGAGACAGTGGTTGACCCTGGAGGACTCCAAATTCGTTGAAGCAGAATATCCGAGGCTGCTCAGAGCTCAACACTGAAGATTTCTAGCATACTTTCCAAAGGTCAGAGAATATTGTAGAAGATGGGTTAGAAATAATGTAAGAGACACAGGTTTGGAAGGTGTATTCTGAGGCACTATCCCCGTCCCAACAACAAAGACTGACTGTTGCATTGATGACCCCACAGTGACTAATAAAACCCCACTGAGGATGAGGGCCCTCAGTGGAATGGTGGCAGGGGAGAGGGAACATAAAAGTAGAACCCACTGGGAATAGGACCAATATGTTCATATAATAAAGTTCTCAATAAAAAAGTGTGGGGGCATGGTACAAGAGCCACTGCACACAGGTGGAAGCCTGAAGACAACCTATGGGTGGTGAACCTGTCCTTCCACTTTGTTTGAGAAAGGGTTTCCCTTGTTTTCCTCCCTACTTTGTGTGCATTATACTAGTTGCCTTGAAAGCTTTTGGAATCTCCTGGCTCTGCCTCCCGTTGCTATAGGCTCTTTAGAATTGCAGACACATGCTCTGCTTTGTGTCCAAGTTTATGTGGGTGCAAGAGAATGGAACTCAGGCAGAAGGCTTGCAAGTAAGTACAACTAACTGGTGAACCATCTTCCAAGCCCTGGATTTAAAAAAAAATCTCTTAAACTATAATTTTATCATCACTTTGACAAGAACTTAAATTTGTTTAGATTTTGTAAGAACATATGACCATCATGCATGCCATGCACAATGGCACAGCTCTGCTGTTCTTCCCTGCCCTACACTTATTATTCAAGATAGGGAAGGGCTCTACAACTGCAGGCTAAGGCATAACTATGTCCATTTCATAGAACAATTTTCCACCAAGGGACCAATGAAGAAAGAATGTGAAGCTATTCCACAAGTAAGGGATGGATATTTTACTATAGTGCTGGTTAGATTTCAGACAAACAGAAACAATAAACACAAGGTTTCTTGGGCAAACTAGCCCTGTCTGGCTAACATATGCTTGCTTTACACAGAAACAACTGTCAGTCCTGCCTTGTCTATGGAAGGGGACGCTTCCATGCCACTAGCTAAGCAGAAAAGCTCACTAGCTTAGAAAAGGAAAAGAATATGGCCAGCAAAGAACACATTTTCAGCAAGCTGAGAAAACATGGCTTTGACATCAGTCAGGGAGTATATTCAAGGGTAACAAAGGAGATGTGCACACATAGGGACTTTGCGGTACCTGGGTGACTGCCCAGAGCAGTAAATCCTGGAGCTGAGAATCCTTTTGAAGATCCTTCATGATGCCTGAGAATTTCAACAATGTCATCATAACTCAGAAACCCTCCAAATGACACTTTACCTTGTTCTTCTGCCTCCCCATTGTGTTGGCTGTCCCCAGTGAGATGGAGGTGGCCATTGCCTGGGGGAGGGAGCCGGCTACAGCAGGCAGCTGCACACATCTGGATCACCTGCTGCTCACCCAGCAGGCCCCAACTTCCCCATGCTTTGGACTCCACATTACATTTCTGGGGGTGGCTCCTTCTCCAAGATAAATGAATCATTTAGAATGAGGGTTTTAGTAAAACACCTCATAGTTCTGAGTAAAACATTTTCTTATATTCAAGCTGTTTTGTCTATGGCACTTATTTCTCTTCAGAGCATGGAATATTCCCTACTGTCTATGTGAATAATTGACTCTTAGATGGTAGTCTTTACAACATTGTAATATGAAGACTACATAACCCAGGGTGTTGGCAGGCTGAGAGCATCTTTTGTGTTCTCCTGCTGCTTAAATATCTTTGGCAAAGGGCAGCTTTGGTTCTGATTCTAACTCTACCTTCCCTCTGTGAGCTTTCCACACAGTTCCTCTAAATACAGAGAGAAATTCAATATCTGCATGAGTGACATTCAACTCTGTCTACCCTATCCAGTTCTCTTGTTTTCAATCCTTACATAGCAAGTATACAGTGACAATGCACATCTGTTTCTGGTATGGGAAGATGACTGGTGAGGATAGGGGTGATTGAGTGGTATATTAGGTGCAGCAATTAAGAAATGTTAAGAAATGGAAGTGTAGCATTTCCCAACTTTTTTTTTCCCCTGATACTGCCAGCATTTGGAGGAGGAGGAGGAGGAAGGTGTTAGTCTCAACTGATATGGCAGTCTCATGGGTTGTGACACTAATTAAGCAAATGACACAGTTTACAATAAGCTGGCTATAAAGACTGCTTGCAGGAAGAGGTGTCTATAAGTGATAGCAAACACCTATTGACATCTGACAGCTGAGTTTGCCCTTGTATGATTTTGAATATATGGTTGCTTCTTTATGTCTTGCCTTTTGGTATTTTTTTTTTTTTGACAACAGCCTTCTGTATGGAATTCTAGCTATTTAGAAACCTGCAGGTAATTTTCTTTTAAAGTCATCAGACTTATTTCTGCAGAGTAACCTCAGCATCAGGCGAAACTCGAAGGTTATGGTTGAGCCCAATGGGAATGCAATATTTAGTTTAAAAAGTAAACATGTGTTGGAAACTGCACAAGTCAAAGTCCTTCAAGCCAGGTTAAGTTGTTCTTTAATATATTTAGTGTGCATATTTAGGAGCCTGGAGGTTTACAATCAGCAAGAGGACTATAACTTTCTTTTTTTCTGATTTGGTGTGTGTAAATTTGTAGTGCAAGTGTTTCATTTCTCTAGACATTTGTGTTTAATTTGCTGTTTAATGTGAAAAAGAAAAAAAATTAAAGGTAAGGAAATCATACTCCAGAAAGAATTACATTTTGACTTCTACATAGAGGCTTTTGGCTGCATAGTGTCAAAATGCTGAAGTCTGGGCTGGAGAGATGGCTTAGCGGTTAAGCGCTTGCGTCTGAAGCCTAAGGACCCCAGTTCGAGGCTCGGCACAAGGGGGCGCACGCGTCTGGAGTTCGTTTGCAGAGGCTGGAAGCCCTGGTGTGCCCATTCTCTCCCTCCCTCTATCTGTCTTTCTCTCTGTGTCTGTCACTCTCAAATAAATAAATAAATATAAAAAAAAATGCTGAAGTCTCAGACTTTTGAACTTGAAAGTGAGCATTCCCAAAGCTTCCAAGTAGAAAACCCAATTCTGTCTTACAAATTAATGCCTCATCATGATATATGTCTAATTTGGCTATTTAGAAGCATATCGATAATTTTTAAGCTTGGTTGTAATTTTTTTAGTTTATTTATACATGTGTGTGTAAGTGCATGTTAAAGTCTCTTGCCACTGCAAATGAATGCCAGAAAATGCCAGAAAGCATTGCTTTTTGTATCCAGCTTTCATGGGTGCTAGGAAATAGAACCCAGAATGAGAGGCTTAGCAAGTAAGCAAGCAAGCAAGCAAGCAAGCAAGCAAGCAAGCAAGCAAGCAAGCAAGCACCTTTACCTTTATTTTTATGATCTTTTCTGAAATTACTGTTCTGAAAGATATGGCTTCCCTCTAGTAATAACAACACACATAGCTTTTCTTTGAGTTATTCTTTCTTTTTCAAGATAGGGTCTCCCTCTGGCTCAGGGTGACCTGGAATTCACAATGTAGTCTCAGGGTGGCCTCAAACTCTCATGGCGATCCTCCTACCTCTGCCTCCTGAGTGCTGGAATTAAAGGCGTGCGCCACCACGCCCGACGAGTTATTCTTTTGTAGGTGTTTCCTTTAAGAAAACTTGCTACACTGTGCTCAATGTTTATAGCCCCTAATGTTTATCTCACCTTCCCCAGAATTCATGTTAAAACCTACAATGTAATAGTATCAGGAGGTCAGGAGGTGGTGATGAGGTCACAGTGGTGGAGCACTCAGGGTTGGGACAGTTCTCTGCTAGAGCAGACCCAGGGGAACCCTCTTGCCCTCTTCCCACTGCATGGTGACACAAGGAGAAGCTGGCAGTCTGCAGCCGAGAAGGTCTTTGCTAGTTCCCCACCGGGCGGGCACCTGCTGTCAGTCTTCTGCCTTCCAGTACAACTAGAAGTCAGTTCCTCTTTTCATAGTCATGATGCCAACAAACACTAAGGCACTTGGCAATCTGAAGAACTTCAAATGAAAGAAGAGACTATGCATCTCACAAGAGGAAAGCAGTAGAATGCTACATTGACTTGTAGATATGACTCCATCTCACCTCTGCGAGAATGGCTGTCACTAAGATAAGAGGGAACAAAAAGTGCCAGCGAGGCAGTGGGGAAGAGGGACCCTTATTCAACATAGGTGGGAGTATAAACTGGTACAGCCACTGTGGGAAATATGGTGTGTGTGTGTATGTGTGTGTTATCGCGGGAGGGAGAATACATAGATGACAGGAAGCAAGAAAGGAGCTCATAAGAGAAAGGAAATGAGGCTTCAAGGGACAAAGGTAGAGAAGGTACCAGACCTTAAGTGACAGGAAAATAAATGGGGGGAATAACCTGTGGGAGGAGGCAGTGCGAAGGTGAAAGCAGAGTGGAAAAGGGTAGAGACATGGAGCAAAGGAATGAGAGAGTTAACTAAGACTAAATGCATGTATTAATGAAAAAATTCAAAAATTAAAACCAAAGGAAATATATTCCTCATAAAATAAATTTTAAAAATGGAAAGCGAGAATGCCAATCATAAGAAGAAAGCAGCAGAGTACTAGAGTGACATTTAGGCTTACAGTACTGTAAGGACGGTCCTTAGGAACATTTGGGAAGCCTTACACATTAGAGATTTGACTCTAAGAAGAGCTTTCAGCTGTTGGGGCCAGCCCATGGGTAATATATTTGGCAGCCACCCAAAGAATAGAAATCATGGCACATGGGACAGCTTCTCTGGTTTAAAGGACACATAGTGGACACTTGGGATGAACTTCATCAGGCAGTTAAGAGTGTGTGGGCTGTCCATGGGCTTCCTCTGGGCTCCACTAATCCCTGCAGGGGTCCCACAGACATATTCCACACATGGCAGTCTTTCATGAGGCGAGGCTAGAACTAGCGAGAAAAAGAGCACATCTTGTTTTTCTGCTTATAAAAACTCAACTCTTTGGTCTTCAAAGGTCTTAGCCTCATAGAGTTGTGGGCTGTTGTTTTTCATTTATTCCCCCAAAAGAACGCAGAGGGGGAAATATTACGAATACCCCCTACTTTAGCATTGTTTGATTTTTAAGAAAAAATAATAAAAACATCTCTTAACAGCTGGTTGAAACAATTCTGCTCTTCACAAAAGCTTGTGCAGATGACACTGAATGTTAAGAAAATAATTCTTTCAATTAGTGTGTGGCCAGTGCACCTGTGAGCTAGAATCATCCAAGGAAACATGTCTGTGAGCACCAGGGAGAACGATCAAGGACTCATTCAGTTTGCCTTTTTCAGTCACCACATTCCTTCAGTTGTTAATCCAGGGGTGCACACACTGGATGAAAGGGTTGCCTTGTCTATAATAATTCCAGGCACATAAGACAGTGAAAGAAAACTACTAATTTCAAACTTCTACCATTGCTGTCATTTCTCCTTGTTTCTGGGGCCTCTTTGTTCTGTTGCTGCTGTGTTTCCTCAGGAGTATACATGCATGAGAGATCTTTGTTTCTCTTAATAGAATACCAAATATAATAAGAAAGCAAGTTTCCTGGATAACTGTATTAATGTTCTATGTGGGCCTGTGTTCCCCAGTACTTTTCTCTATGATTTGTTGAGTCTTTAACTTTTTTCTTGTTTAGAAATTGTTATGACAATGTTAGTTTTATTTTTATTTTAAAAAATTTTTTTATTAACAACTTCCATGATTATAAAAAATATCCTATGGTGATACCTCCCTCCCCCCACTTATCTCTTTGAAACTCCACTCTTTATCATAACCCCCTCCCCATATCAATCAGTCTCTCATTTATTTTTGATGTCTTGATCTTTTCCTCCTCTTATGATGGTCTTATGCAGGTAGTGTCAGGCACTGTGAGGTCATGGATATCCAGGCCATTTTGTGTCTGGCGGGAGCATGTTGTATGGAGTCCTACCCTTCCTTTGGCTCTTACATTCTTTCTGCCACCTCTTCCACATTAGACCCTGAGCCTTAGAAGTTGTGATACAGATATTGCAGTACTGAGCACTGTGGTCATTTCTTTCCATCACCATGATACTTTCTGAGTCATCACAAGGTCACTGCCATCTGAAAAGAGAAGATTCTCAACCAAAAGTGAGAGTAGCATTAATATAAGGGTGTGAACATTAACAGAAGTGCTTACTGGGCAGTTTGATAAGCATAGTATATACATTTGGCCAGACAACAGCAGATGTTACACCCTTAGGGCTTATGACTACCCCTGTTTTAAGTTTTCAGTATCAGGGATGTATTCCCTTCCCATGGAGTGGGCCTCCAGTTCAATGAGAGGGCAGTTGGTTTCCCCCAAAGCAGACATGCCACTATTGCACCCATTGGCTCATTTGGCCTGGCTGGCAAAATATAAGGCTTGCAGCGTCCACTGTTAAATATCTTCACTGATGATTTCTCTCTCTCCCATTGAACTGCATGCAGAATGGCTTCTTCAAGCTTTCTGTCAGCTGGTCTACATGAAGGAGGTTATCAGCTCAGTACCAGCAATATTTCTCAATGGCCTTGCAGCCAAAGTATATGGAGTCTTCAGCAATAGGGCCTTACCATATATTCCTGGTGGGAAATCAAGACCCTCAGCAATAGCCTATAATGATTTGGAGGCATCAGGGATCTCCCTGGCCAACAACTCACTGGAAGATATATCATCCCTGGCACTGAAAATTTTCTAGCAACAGTATACAGCTCCTGAGTGTTCCATTGTCCAAAAAAGTAGGATTACATATGTTTTATTCATGTACTCTTAGATTTTGATTAGCTGTCCCTCCACCTTTCCTTTACTCAATCTCTTCCCCAAACCTTATTTTGTGCCTTTTCACCCCATTAATCTATTCTTCTACTTACATATATACAATACCATCCTATTAAGTACCCCACTCCTTTCCATTCTCTTCCTTTTCTATTTCTTTTCTAGCTTACTGGCCTCTGATATTGAGATTTTTCCTTCTCACACAGAAGCCCAGTCATCTGTAGCTAGGATACACATATGAGAGGGAACATGTGGCACTTGGCTTTCTGGGTCTGGGTTACCTCACTTAGTATAATCCTTTCCAGATCCATCCATTTTCTTGTAAATTTCATATCTTCATTTTCTTTTACCGCTGAGTAGAACTCCATTGTATAAATGTGCCATATCTTCATTATCCATTCATCAGTTGAGGAACATCTAGGCTGGTTCCATTTCCCAGCTATTGTGAATTGAGCAGCAATAAACATGGTAGAGCATGTACTTCTAATATAAAGTGTCCTTCCTTATCTTTCTTGACTAATGTTGGACTGAAGTCTACCTTGTCAGATATTAGGATAGCAACCCCTGCTTGTTTTCTAGGCCCATTTGCTTGAAACACTGTTTTCCAACCTTTCACCCTAAGATAATGTCCATCCTTTGTAGAAAGGTGAATTTCTTGGAGACAACAAATTGTAGGATCCTGCTTTTTAACCCAGTCTGCAAACCTATGTCTTTTGGTTGTGGCATTGAGGCCATTGAGGCCATTGATATTAAGAGATATTATTGAAAGGTGTGTATTTATGTTTGCCATTTTTTTTTTTTTTTGTGGTTCTGGTTTTACCTTTGCTCTCTTGTGTTAACTAGTATTTGAGTATTGTTTGTTTTTTCAGGGTCCTTATATATGTGATTTTCCTTCTCTTTGGCATGGAGGATTCTTTCAAGTATTTTCTGTAGTAATGGTTTTGTCTTCAAATATTCCTTTAGCCTGCTTTTGTCATGGAATGTCCTAATTTCTCTGTCTGTTTGAATGGATAGCTTTGCAGGATAAAGTAATCTTTTTTTTTTTTTTTTTGACAGTTGTTATCTTTTGGAACTTGGAATATATCATTCTAAGCCCTTCTGGCTTTTAAAGTTTGTGTTGCATAATTTACTGTAATCCTGATGGGCATGCCTTTGTAGGTAACTTGATTTTTTTCTCTAACTGCTTTCAATATTTTTTCTTTGGTTGTCTGTTTGGTAGTTTGATTATAATATGATGAGGAGAGGTTCTTTCCAGGTTTGTACAGTTGGGGTTCTAAAGGCTTCCTGTATCTGCATTGGCACTTCTTTCCCAATTTGGGGGAAGCTTTCTTCTATGATTCTATGCCTTTGGAGTGAAATTCTTCTCCTTCTACTATGCCCTGAATTCTTTTTTTTTTTTTAATTTTTTATTTATTTATTTGAGAGTGACAGACACAGAGAGAAAGACAGATAGAGGGAGAGAGAGAGAATGGGCGCACCAGGGCTTCCAGCCTCTGCAAACGAACTCCAGACGCGTGCGCCCCCTTGTGCATCTGGCTAACGTGGGACCTGGGGAACCGAGCCTCAAACTGGGGTCCTTAGGCTTCACAGGCAAGCGCCTAACCGCTAAGCCATCTCTCCAGCCCATATGCCCTGAATTCTTATGTTTGATCTTTTCATAGTGTCCCAAATATCTTGAAATTCCCATTCACACTTTTCTATTAGTTTGTCTTTCTCTTTGTTGGACTGTATTAGATCTGCCACATGGTCTTCTAGCTTAGTTATTCTGTCCTCTCCTTCATCCATTCTACTGGTGAGATTTTCTACAGAGTTTTTTTATATCATTAACTGTGTTCTTCATTGCTAGTAATTCTGACTGTTTTTTCTTTATTATTTCTATTTCCTTATTTATGTCTTGCATTGACTTCTTTATTTCATTAAGTTGCTGTCCTGTGTCTTCTTTGATTCCTTTGATTTCTTCTTTGACTTCTTTGAACATATTTATAATCATTCTTTTAAAATCTTTCTCAGGCATTTCCTCTAACTTGTTCTCACTGGAGGTTATTTCTGATGCATTAATACTTTTTGGTGGGTTTATATTGTCTTGCTCTTTAGTGTTTCTTGTGTTAAAATGGATATATTTTTGCATCTTGGAATAAGTTAATTCTTGGATTTTCTAGCTAGCTGGGTATTCTTAGGTGTATTAATTGATCTGATATTATATATCTTAAGGGTAGGAACTTAAGGTGTTAGGTGTGGCTCTTAAGACTTTCAGGGTATCTACAAGTGTGTTCCTAGGGGTTGCATTTGCCTGCTATGGGAGTATTCAAGTAGGCTGAGTGGAACAAAATACAGACAGATTCTAAAATATAACTAAACAATGTACACATTCAATGAAAAACAGTACCGAATATTTATGCAAGAGTAGGTATTATAACCAGATCCTCTATCAGCAAAGATGTTAAGATTTCTGGTCTGTTGAGGGTTCCAAGTCACCTTGTGACCAAGTGAGACCCTTTTCTGGTGCAATCTCAGTTACCTTTTTGGATGATTTTGGTCTCAGTTATGCGTCCCTCTTTGGTGCCCTGTGGGTTCAAGTAGGCTGGCTGGATTGCTGGAGCTCTGTTTTGTTTTCTGGAGCTGGGTACTGGCTTTTCCTGTGGGGCAAGCTGAGCCTGGCAGCTGTGGCCCCACAGACCTGGCACCACCTCTGCTGAAGCTGCCACTGCTGGAGCCAAAGCTGCCACTGCCAGGGCCTCTCCAGCCTGCCTGTGTGGGCTCTGGATGCCCTGGATCTCTCTTACTTCTCTGCTACTGTCTTAATTTCTTATACACCTCACTTTTTAGTAAAAGTGTGTATTTTGCTGGGTATTCTTTGGCTTTTTCTCCCCTAGGCTGCTTTGGTGTGGTTCCTTAGCTGCCATCTTAACCGGAAGTCATAATTTTTTTAATGATCTTTTCTATGCTCTGATACATAACTCTTTGGGGTCCTCGTGCAGTTTGCAATAAATACTGAAGAGCACCTAATGAATTCTGTGTCCCTGACACACTGTGCTTGAGGTCAGGGTATCCATGTAAATAACCTATCCTCTCACTTGGAAATGGTTCTTTCTGTGTTGGTGACATGTTGCTGTGTATTTTTACTCTGACTTCCAGGGCTTACCTGTGGACTATTTTTCATTTATAAAGTTAATGTTGAAATTAATTGTCACTAAAACAGTCTTAATTATGAAGTAGGAGCATGCTGTCTTCATGGCTGGGCTTGATTGCCTTATAAAAGTGTAACTTCAGCCCCTTTTGGTCTGTTTGTCCTTTCACCTTCGGTTACTGAAGGCAAAGCATGCCCTGTTTCAGGGAACCAGGCATTTAAAGCACCATGTTGGAATCAAAGCTACCAAACCTACTGGTGTCTCCATCTTGATTTCCCAGTTTCCAGAACACATTTCTGCCCATTGTAAATTATCCAGGTTGTGGCATTCTGTGGCATAGCAACACAAAGTAGACTAACACAGGAAGTAAATAGAAAGTTTCACTTCATCCACCAACAACTGAATTAGAGTGTGGTAAACTCCTCAAAATTCAGTGGCTGAAAACAGCTACCATGAATTAATGCTGACAAGTGTAAGTTGCGTAGTGATTCTGCTGCTCTGGGACAGCTGACGGGCCTTAATAAGGTACCTCAATTCATCTGTGGTCAGCCAAGTGGCTCAATAGTCTCTCTTAGTCTAGGTTGATCTCATATGTCCTGTGATTGACTGGCTAGTGGTTAGCATGATGATAATTAGACCCGGCTGTCATTGGAGGACTGGATAAGACTCCAATTGAAGGGAGTCAAAAGCAACATGGAAACCTAGGCACAATTGGTACAAGATCCTTTCTGAGTTCTACTGGCCAAAGCAAGTCTTGAGGCTACTCCTGATTAGAGAGGCAAGGAACAGGCTTTAAGAGGATCTGGAATGTCCAGGATGTAGGAGCTGGCCAAGGATTCTAGCTATTTTTGCAACCACCTTCTTTTAACTCATGCATGTATGTATCTGTCGTGTGCTTGTTTGTGTGTGGGTGCACATGTTTGTATGGGTTCGCAAGTGTGTGTGTATATACATTTGGAGGCCAGAGGTCGATAACGGGTGTCCTCCTCTGTTGCTTTCCATCTACTTTTTTTTTTTTAAATTTTTTATTTATTTATTTGAGAGCGACAGACACAGAGAGAAAGACAGATAGAGGGAGAGAGCGAGAATGGGCGCGCCAGGGCTTCCAGCCTCTGCAAACGAACTCCAGACACGTGTGCCCCCTTGTGCATCTGGCTAACGTGGGACCTGGGGAACCAAGCCTCGAACCGGGGTCCTTAGGCTTCACAGGCAAGCGCTTAACCGCTAAGCCATCTCTCCAGCCCCATCTACTTTTTTTTTTAATTTAAATTTTATTTTATTTATTTGAGAGCGACAGACACACAGAGAGAAAGACAGATAGAGGGAGAAAGAGAGAATTGGCGCACCAGGGCTTCCAGCCTCTGCAAACGAACTCCAGACGCGTGCGCCCCCTTGTGCATCTGGCTAACGTGGGACCTGGGGAACCGAGCCTCGAACCGGGGTCCTTAGGCTTCACAAGCAAGCTCTTAATCGCTAAGCCATCTCTCCAGCCCTCCATCTACTTCTTTGAGACAATGTTTCTCTCTGAATTTAGAGCTCACTCCTTCAGCTATACTTGCTAGCTAGTGAGCCCAAGAGATTCTCTGTGTCTGCCTCCCTAGTGTGGGGATTACAGGTACACACCATTATGCCTGGAAGTTTTTATGTGTGTATTGGGGATCCAACTCTGCTCCTCATGCTTGCCCAATGAGCACTTTACCCAGTAAACCATCTCCACAACCCACATGACACTTTTGTAGTGTTGTGAATCAAGCTGAGGGCCTTGTCTATGCTAGGCAAGCATTCTCCCACTGAGTAGGCTCCTCAGACTTCTTTTTAGGAATGAGAATGGCTCTGAACATGAATTATTATATCTTTATACCTTATTGAATTTGATGAACCTTTCCCATGAATCAACTTGCTTGTGAAAATCACCTAACTTTTCATAAGTATCTGTCATAATCTCCAAGAAAACACAGTAGTTTTGGGGACCAAGTTGTGTTTAGAAAGAAAGAACAGGGGCCAGAGAGATTGCTTAGTGGTTAGGTCACTTACCAGTAAAACTTAAGCACCCATGTTCAATTCTCCAGAGCCCACAGAAGCCAGACACACAAGATGACACGAGCATGCAATGTTGCACATGTGACAAGATGTGCATGTACTTGGACTACAATATTAGTGGCTGGAGGCCCTGGTGTGTCAATTTTCTCTTTCTTTCTCTCTCTTTCTCTTTCACTTCCTCTCTCTCTGATGAAAATAATAATAAAAAGATAAAAAGAAAGAAAGAACACAGGAATGGAGAGATTGCTTAGTGGTTAAGGTGCTTGCCTGCAAAGCCTAAGGAATCAGAATTGATTCCCCAGTACCCACATAAGCCAGATGTACAAGGTGGTACAAGTGTTAGGAATTCATTTGCAGTGGCTGGAGGCCCTAGTATACCAATTCTCTCTCTCTCTGCCTCTTTCTCTCTTTCTTAAATAAATAAGATATTTTAAAAAGAATACAGTACTGCACTTTTAATTTCTTCAGCCTTTTAATGAAGTGTCTTCAGTCCTTTAATACGAGTGTCTCTTTTCAATCATATTTAATCTTTTTTTCAGAGGGTCACATGTTTTCCAAGAAGTGGCTTGTGGGAGATGCTTCCTTTTTGGACACTTCCACATGAAGTACAAGCAGTGGTAAGCATCAACAATGGAACAAAAGCATAGGATGAGAAAAGAGAGACAAAGTTAGGGAAGGGCCATTTTCATTTCTGGAACCTACTCAAACTTTCCGTATGATAGTTTATCCTAACTTTTAGTTTTTGCTTCCAACCTTCAGAAACTCAACACACATTTTCTTTCAAACTTCTGCAAAATCACAATTTGTGCTTTCTTTCCTCAAAGATGTAAAAATATAATCAACCTTTATGTAGGCATGGCAGTGAATGTAGTAAGTATAGGAATAATTGAAAGATACAGAAAGGGGTCTACATGATCAATATCCCCGATAAAATGTGTCCACTGGCACAATCGTGGTGTTATTGCCACAGAGGTAACCAAGTACATTCTGATGGGATATGAGGCCTGCTTCACAGGAGGGAAGTCATGCCTGGTCCTATAAGCCTGGTCAAAAATCCCATACCCGGGGTGGTCATATGACCTAATGGGGAAGCTACTGCTGTTATTTTGTTGAAATAGACATGATGTGCCTGTCAAATATTCTGTAAATATTATGTTTATGCCCATAGATTAGTGCCTCTATTATCTTTGGTCAGAGAAGCTTCTATTTTTGGGCAGCACTAATTGCTGAGACTCATGAGTACTTAAGTGGCTGTCATCACTGAATGAAATATCTATATCACCCCACCCAAGGTCCAGGGAACATTGTGGAGGAGGAAGTGGAAAGAAGGTAAGAATGTCTTCTAGGGGTGACATGGCCATTGCATTCCTACCTCTTATCAGCTGGAAGACCTGCACAAGATTGGCCCATAAACATTCCACTAGGGTTGGGGGAGAAGTTCACATGGACTCACACCTGCCTGAGAAGCTAACGGCAATTCATGATCCCAAAGAAAGGGGGAGGCATTTTCTTCAGTGGCGTACCCACTGGTAAGTTGTTCATGCTCCTATAAGTAACTCCTCACCCACGTTCCTATAAGCTACTTGAACTAAACTCACTGGGTCACAACCAAAAAGCATGACCCTAGAAAGGGGGAAACTTTACTGTTAAGTAAATTTACCAATATAACTGCTTAACAACAAAATTTCAGCTTTGAAAATTCTTTGCTAGATGGTTTACAACACATAAAAATTTCTGATGAGGGCTGGAGAGATGGCTTAGTGGTTAAGCGCTTGCCTGTGAAGTTTAAGGACCCTGGTTCGAGGCTTGACTCCCCAGGACCCACGTTAGCCAGATGCACGCATCTGGAGTTTGTTTGCAGTGGCTGGAGGCCCTGGCGCACCCATTCTCCATCTCTTTCTCTCTTTGTCTGTTGCTCTCAAATAAATAAATAAAATTAAAAACCAAAAAAATTTTCTGATGAGATCAGTGATATTACCAAGTGCATTTCTAAATTGTTTAATAACATTTTTTTAATGTTCAGAAAGCCTGTGTACCTCATTCTTTCTACTGACTGATGAATGATGCTCAAAAACCAGGTGTGGGTAACATCTATTCCATGTACATGATAGAACAATTGTTTTAATATCACAGAGTCATTTATTTATATAATTTCAGACTTCCCATCATAACTCAAAATTTTAAATTTACCTCACCCAACTTTGGTTTGGTATTAATACAGAAATATTCATATTTGTACTAAAGACTATTAAAATATTCTGACTTTTCCTACCTTATGTTTGTGAGTTTGGACTTTTCATACACTTTCACCAAATCAATCTGTCCACCCATCCATCTATCAGTTCATCTAGCAGTTCAATACAGAAGCCAATATAGAAGCCCCGCTTTCTTCTATTAAATCAAACAGAAAAGGGATTTACAAAAGTGCAAACACTTGGGGTCCTCCTACAATTTTACTGTAGAGTTTTAAAGGGTCCTGAGGCCAAAAGTTAAAGAACTTTCATGAGAGTCATATGGAGTCAGATCCAGGCATGTTGTTTCATATTTGAGTCTCTCAAGGATCTAAGGTAGGATTTTATTCCTAGTCAATTAGTAGATCAGAATGAAACTCTTAAAGATGTTAGAAAATGTCCCCAATGTGTTTTTTTTTTTTTTTTTTCTTAATGTCTGTCATGCTAAAGTCCATGGCCTCCCAGAACTCAGGCTAAAACACGATAGATCTCATCACAAATAGTAACAACAGAAAGACTCAAACTGAGTTTGGCCATGTGTCCTTTGGCTATTGTCCCATCACATTCTTCAATAAAATAGAAAAGACAAACATTAAAGTACCATAGGAGGAAAAAAGGCCCAACTTCTTTGGCTTCTGAAAGCAGGGACTTGGCTTGAGCAGCAACTCAAGGACAACAGCTCCCAGCAGAGCAGCCGGTGGTGGCTTGTCAGGCCCCCAGGCTCTCTGCTGCCATGTGCCCCTCACGTCAATGCCTCCCCTCCCTTTTGCTGTGAAGCACAGTCTCACCAGAACTAGCTCAGCCCTTCCATCTGCTGGCCAGGCCTGCCTCTGTCAGCCTGTCCACATCCTCCTCTGGCTCTGAGTTCTCAGGGTCTAGAATCTTTTCGAGAATGCATTTTGCATCTTGTGACAGAGGTTCCACATCAAGCAAGGAGGTTGTTTTCTTCAGTGCCCAGAACAAGTGTCGTGCAGCATCAGCTACAACCAGCCTCTGTGCTTCTTCCATTCCTAGCCTTCTCTTTGTGCCTAAGCCACCACTCTCCTGCCCTTGGCAGTGTGCCTACGACTACAAGACCAAGTCCATATTCTTTAGGGATTTCATTCCCAGTTTCTTTTGTACTCCTTATCTGCATCTCCCATATTCCTAGGACATTTTACTGAAAAGTATTTTATGTTAACATTAAAATAATACTGACTATGTGAATGCTGTACATTAAAGATGAAATTGTAAAGATTTTGGACAAATTCATGTCTTAAAGACTGGGTCTACTTATGGATTCTATGATTCTTCTGTCCCGTTGTTTAGTCCCTCCCACTTCAACCTATCTGCCCTTTGAGAATGAAACTCTTCAGTTGTTCTGAGGTCCTTACTGCATGGGGGAGGGAGGTCTTCATATTAGAAGTCCCTTTCTGAATCCTTCAGGACAGTTGGGAGAAGAAATATCGTTACGAAGAAGAGCATAACTCACAGACTATGGCTGGGGAGGGCAATGGAGAAAGACTATTCTGCATGTTTATTACCTGCAGTAGAGATCAGAAGCGATGTAGGTGTTTTGTTGCTCCGCACAAGAGGTCCTTCTCAGTGGGGAGTTTCTCATATACCTGTATCCACTTGCCCAAGTGGCAGGAAAACTGCTTCTGCAGAGTTAATACAGTGTCCTCACTATGAAGCTGAACACAAGCAGAGTGACAACACCAGCGTTTGTGTGTGATCACGTGTGTTTCTGAGTGTGGAAGACAAGTGCTCTGCCTGTACCATAGCCAGAGCATGGGCAAAACACAGACATCTCTGTGGAAAATGATCTCCAGCTTTGAAGTTTTCCTTATTATTCACAAAGCCTGTGTGTGTATGTATGTGTGTGAGAGAAAGAATGAGAGAGAGAGAGAGAGAGAGAGAGAGAGAGTGTGTGTGTGTGTGTGTATGTGTGTGCATGAGTGTACATGTGTGTGCACTTGCTCACTCTAATTCCTCACATCTGAAACTTGGGCAGTGGTCCTGAAGTCTTCTTCCCCTACAAATTCCACACTGGAAATGTTATTATTAACTGAAGACAGATTACACCACCCGAACATGATCATGTGTCTCTCATTTAGCCTCTTCTCATAGCATTATGATTAGAATAAATGGCCTGGCTCCTCCTTGGAGCTGTCAGACAGAGCACACCAGGCCTTGCTGCATGGACTGGGAAAGGCTCTCACGTGTCTTCAGGATAAAGCACAACATGATTGACAGGTGGTTTTCAACAGGAGTAAAAATCACCTCTCTCCAGCGAATCACAGAGCCCCAATCAAAGACCATGATGACAAGTGAAATTAAATAAAGCATGAGTGATGTAACCCTGTAACATGTTTACAGTGAGCTAGCCCAGACAGCTGATAATTAACTGTTGTCCAAACATCAGCTTGGCAGTCGACGACCATAACCAGGACACGGAGCGGTAGTTGGAATTACTAGCCAGATCTTCCCGTATTTTGTAGAGGCATTTCTAGTGAGGAAGAACCCAGGGATACCTTGAATCCTTCGTGTACCCAGGCAGTCTGCCGGTTGGGATTTTGATCCCTGGTTGATTTTATTTTTATGCTTTCACATTCCTCCTGGCCGTGGCGATGCAGTTTGTGCTGTGCAGTCCCGAAGCAGGCATCTGTTCGCTTATGCCTGGGCCGCCACCCACCCAACCTATGAATTCCTAAAACAAATATATGCAGATGTGCACAATTTAAGTAAGTTAAAAAATATGTTGTTATCATCTGCCTAGATTATTATGCTGAAAATAGTTTTGGTTTGAGTCCTCCTCAGCCTCCTGTTTTCCCTGGATTAGAGAACTGTCTTGCACAGAAGAAAAGTCAGTGTTTAGAAAAGAAGGCAAGTTCTTCCAGTTAACTTAAGCAAAATTACATATAAAAAGAAATCCAAAAGAGACCTTGACTTCTTGGTGTCTAGGTTTCCTTACCTGGTCAATAAGATTGAACCAGATATCCTAATGATACTAAATACTATCAAATTGCCTCTGAACTCTATACAAATGGGACATAAATAGGCACTTATATATAACTATACATATATATGTATAGTTATGTTTAATTTATTCTGATAACTGCTAAGTATTCTTTTGGTTGTATATATATTGAATTTTTATTTATTCACATATGGCAATGAACTTTTTTTATTTTTTTATTTTTATTTTTTTGGTTTTATAAGCTTGGGTCTTACTCGAGCTCAGGCTGACCTGGAATTAACTCTGTATTCTCAGGGTGGCCTCGAACTCACAGCAATCCTCCTACCTCTGCCTCCCAAATTGTGGGACTAAAGGTGTGATGGATCTTTTGAACCCATGATTTTTTACTTAGGTCTCTACCAAGAGCATTCTTTTTAAAAATATTTTATTTTTATTTATTAGAGAGAGACAGAGAGAGGAAGAGAATAGGTGCACCAGGGCCTCCAGCCACTGCAAATGAACTCCAGATGCACGAGCCACCATATGCATCTGGCTTATATGGCTTCTGGGGAACTGAACCTGGGTCCTTAGACTTTGCAGGCAAGTACCTTAACAGCTAAGCCATCTCTGCAGCCCAAGAACGTTCTTGTTCAGTTCTTCTTGGACAGCTGCATGAAAGTTATAGGACATGAACTCAGAGGTAGACCTTACGACCTTGCACCATCACATATGCACACTGCTGCAGCGTTACTCACCATCACATGTTCAGATACTCACTGTCAGACTGATGTCTCCTCTTTCCAAACACATTGATACTACTTGGCTTTCTAGTTCTTGGCAAGGTAATGGAGAAAATAATGAGGAGACTTAATCTGTACACCTCTGATTACCACATGTTTTTGTTTTTCTACACATTTGGGAAAACAGCACTCCACAGCATCACAGTTTAGTGGTGGCAACATAAATGAGTCTTAGCTGGTGGAATGTGGGCATGAGTGTGATTAAATATTAACATTTTGAGGAGGGGTGCTGGGAAGATGGTGTTGCAGTCCAGTTCACATTGCTGGTAGAAATCACCCAACCAAGAGCAGCTTCTGTGGAAAAGAGATTTATTTTGGCTTACAGGCTCAAGGGGAAGCTCCACGATGACAGGGGAAAATGATGGCATGAGCAGAGGGTGGACATCACCCTCTGGCCAACATAAGGTGGACCACAGCAACAGGAGGGTATGCCAAACACTGGCAAGGGGAAAATGGCTTTAATAGCCATAAGCCAGCCCCCAACAATACACTCCCTCCAGGAGGCATTAATTCTCAAATCTCCATCAGCTGGGAACCTAGCATTGAGAACACCTAAGTTTATGGGGGACACCTGAATCAAACCACCACAGATGGCTTAGCAATTGAGGGCACTTGCTTCCATAGCCTGCTGGCCAGGGTTGGCCAAGGTTCAATTCCCCAGTGCCCATGTATGCTGTTTTGATTTAGGTGTCCCCCATAAACTTAGGTGTTCTGAATGCTAGGTGCCCAGCTGGCAGCAATTTGGGAATTGGATCTGCCTGGAGGCAGTGGTATTGTTGGGGGGCAGGCTTATTGGTGTTGTAGACAGCTTCCCAGTATTTGGCACACTCTCCTGCTGCTGTTGTCCCCCTGATGTTGTCCAGGAGGCCATGTCCAACCTCTGTTAACGTCATCACGTTTCCCTGCCATCTTGTAGCTTCTCCTGGCATCTATGATTCAAAATAAACCCTGTCCTCCCACAACCTGCTCTTGGTTGGGTATTTTCTGCCAGCAACATGAAGTTGACTGAAATACCATGTAAAGCCAGATGCACAAGGCTGTACATGTGTCTGAGCTTGTTTACAGAGGCAAGAGGCCCTTGTGTGTGTGCTCCCTCTCTCTTTCTCTCCCTGGTATGACCATTCTGTCTCTCTTTGATTGAAAATACATACATACATACATACATACATACATACATATGTGTGTGTGTGAATATTCACATTTTACATATTCTTAGAAATCCTTAAGCTAGCTTCTATAGTTTTTAATCATTTCTCCCCTTCCTCTTGCCCCCTATACAATTGAGAAGGATATGCTTGGGGAAGCAGGTACAGATTGCTATCTTGATTTAAATATATCTTTAGCAAGCAACATCCTCACGCAGAAGCTGGCAAGCCTCATAGTATGACCAAACAATGCCCTTGACTCATGAAACACTGGCTGACGTTTGACCCATGAATTTTATGTGAAAGTATTTTCTTCGTGAAGACTTCTTACAGCTTAGGCCTTCATTATAGAACTGTGCTGAGGCTCCGAGCAGAAGTAATGGACCTCTGCTTTCAGGGCTATGCTGCGTTGTCTGAAGTGGTCACTGCTGCATAATCAGTTCAGTAGTTTCTGCCTTTGGTTGACGCCACACAGAGGAGTGTGGCCATAGTCCTAACACAAGTGTCAAGTTTACAGTGCCTATCTTGGTGTCTTTGTCTACTAGTCATCAAATTATTAGAAATAAGGGGATATATGATCCCATGCAAGCAATTATCCACATACTACCACGTTGGGTACATAGCCTGAACAGCTTACAAGTGTGTTTTACTACATTAAGAAATGTAATTTAGGAGGGTGTGGTGGTGCACGCCTTTAATTCCAGCATTCAAGAGTCAGAGGTAGCAGGATCACCATGAGTTCAAGGCCACCCTGAGACTACATAGTGAATTCCAGGTCAGCCTGGACAAGAGTGAGACCCTACCTCAAAAAAAACAAACAAAACAAAACAAAAAAAAAACTAGAAAGAAAGTAAAGAAAAGAAAAAGAAATAAAGAAAGAAAAATTTGAGGCTGGAGAGATAGCTCAGCAGTTAAGGCACTTGACTACAAAGCCTAATGACGTGGATTTGATTTCCCAGTACCCTTGTAAAGCCAGATGCACAAAGTGGCATGCATCAGCAACTAGAGGCCTTGGTGCCCATATTCTCTCTCTCTATGCTTGTAAATAGAAATATATTTTTAAATGAAATTTTAGCTATATCTAAGAGGAGGGAATAACACTCCTTCTCATACAGTTTATGATCAGCATCAGCCTCAGGATTGCCCCGACTCTTGATTTATCCCGTAACACAGCCCTCAACTACTGTGTCTTGCACAGCTGCCAGTTTTTGTTTTGTTCCTGTGTGCAGAATTTTATTGTTTTCAGTCTAAAGTTGGCTATCCGCAGAATTAGTGGAATGAATAGTGTATTTATAAAAGGTTTAAAAATACAACGACGATACAATTTTATTACTTTCTAAAAACCTCTCTAGCCCACCCTGTCTCATGCTATTTTATACTCAGAACAAAAAGTTACATAAATCCTTGAAGGTGACTTATTGCCAGTTGGCTATTTTCTTTTTTAACTACAGGGTCTTATGTATCCCAGGCTACCCTTAAACTTCCCATGTAGCCAAGGATAGTCTTGAACTCTTCAGCCTCCTGTTTTTACCTCCTGACTGGTGGCATTAGAGGCACAGGCCACCATGCCAAGTTCATATGGTGCTGTGGGTTGATCCTAGGGCTTCCTGCATGTTGGGCAAGCACTCTACGAGTTGAGCTACATCTCCAGCCCTAGTTTTTGTTAGTTCCTAGAATGGTTACCTCTATCAGAGTAATTCTGTTCCTAGATGGAAGTCCTCAAAGTTGGCTATAACATGCTAATGTGTTTTGAAAACATTCCGTGGAGTACAAAAAATTGTCAGATTTTCTATTGATCTAATTTTTAAATCTAAAAGTTAAGAAAAAAGTCAAATATTTCTTATTTATTTATTTATTTATTTGTTTATTTATTTATTTATTTATTTGAGAGTGACAGACACAGAGAGAAAGACAGATAGAGGAAGAGAGAAAATGGGCGCACCAGGGCTTCCAGCCTCTGCAAACGAACTCCAGATGCGTGCGCCCCCTTGTGCATCTGGCTAACGTGGGACCTGGGGAACCGAGCCTCAAACCGGGGTCCTTAGGCTTCACAGGCAAGCGCTTAACCGCTCAGCCATCTCTCCAGCCTGAAAAAAGTCAAATATTTCTAGTAGTACGTGCTTTAGCACTTCTCTTTCCTCAGGGTCTTTTGCTGTCTGAACAGGATTCCTACTTTTATTATAAAGCTTAAACCCAACTGATAGTCACAGGGTGGGCAGTGGCTTTAAGAGATTCTTACAAAGGATTGACAGAAAAAAGGTAATACTTGTGATGCAACCACAAGCAAACTGCAGGAAGATACTTCCTCACATCAGTAGGAAGTCAGCCAGCCAAAGATCACCAAACAGGGCTGGACTATAACACCTGCAGCCAGCCCCCCGCCGCCACCCTGTGACACATTTCTTCCAGCAAGTCTCCACCTTGTAAAGGCTTCACAAACTTCCCCAGAAGCTCCACCAACTGGGGATCAAGTAGTCAAGCACATGAGTTTATAGGAGACGTTTTACATTCAAGCCATTACAAGCCTAAAGGAATGTTTTGATAAGATAAAAATTCTAAGCATCAGAAAATACTATGTCCGTTGTATTGGAGACATTTACTTTTTTCCTAAGAGGAACCTCAAATAATGGAACCTCTTAAGATCAGTGAAATATAGTAGGTACTGTATCTTTTCAGTCTCCTTTGAGGTAGAAGAAGTAGGCAACAAAAAAATGCTACTGGGCTAGAGGATGGCTTAGCGGTGAAAGTGCTTGCCTGTGAAGCCTAAGGACTTGGGTTTGATTCCCCAGTAGCCATATTAACCAGATGCACAAGGTGGCACATGTGTTTGGAGTTTGTAGTGGCTGGAGGTCCTGGCATGCCCATTCTCTCCTCTCTCTCTCTCTAATAAATAAATAAATAAATAAAATATTTTTAAAACTTAATACTATTTTGTTCAGTTTGGTTTGAAGTCCAATGGAAACAATGGAGGTAAAATATTCTTAACATTCCATTATGTTTCATTCAAATTAAAGTACTAGATTTTCCATATCCTTGAAAAGTACTTTACCAGTAGGTCTTTAGCTCTCACTTTTTCCAGAACCCCACTCCCCATTACTCCCACATGGTACATAAAACAGTTCTGGGAATGTAAGCAGTATAATAAGAAAAGTATGTATTGGGTTCTGGACTCAGGGAGAAATGAGAGCTGACAACTGGCGTGCCACCCAGTCCAGTCTAAATGACAGCAGTTGTTTGACAAAGCCCTAGGGATTAAGTCTCCAGGATAATCTTCTCTACCAGCTCTAATAAACATGGCAGACAAACCACAAACAGGCCTCAGACAAATTTTTACAATTCTCTTGAGATTCCAAACCTTGATTCCTCCAAAAGCTAAGTTCATCAAAACGCAAGGAAAAGGTTGCCACTGGTGATCCATCAAGGTACGCCCTCTTCCGGACCACCATTTCTACCTCTTGGCTTAACTGTCTGGTTTTTAAGTGGATGAGGAAAATATGAGCATTGTATTTCGCAGGGTGAGTCGTGAGGCGATGCAAAGCCGGGTGTGAGTCAGGCTGCGGGAGTTGAAGTGGTACTCCTCTCAGGATCCTGAGTCAAACCTTCCAGACCAAAGTCCAGGCTGGCTCACTTCCTGGATTTGCATATCCTAAAGTTTCCCTTTTCAGTCTTTCACCACAAAGCAATGTGGCGGGCACACCCACTCAACCTGGCACCCCAAGATGATACCTACACATTCCCATTTCTCTTTGTTTAGTGTTATTTTCTATCCTTATGAGGATAAAGGCACTAATTTTGAGATTGTCTGATTTTTTTCCTTCTCTGCATTCCTGAAGTCTTTTTCTTCCATAAGTCTTGCAGGAAGTGGCAGAACGCATTTACAAATTTACTTTCTTTGTTCAAACTTCTCTCTCTCTCTTTCCCTCTCCCTCCCTCCAGAACTCCTTCCCACATAAGCTAGATTTCTTTCTAGCTAGGCCCAGACCCTTCACATACAGCAGGGAAACCTTGCCCTCCGAATGGCTGGACTTTCTAGATAGCACTACTGTGTCAGGGTCACATGCCCCTAGCCTGGCTCTCCTTAGCTAAAACTGGAAGCAAGCTGAAAGCAGGAGCCTTGCAACCCAGTATTTCTTGTATGCTTTATGCAGATGCTAATTTAGGCTTCTTCTTTCTATTTTTCTTCTCCCCAATTTCTTGGATCTGGTCCCTGAGCTTCTTTGCACCAGGAAAGTTTTGTCAGTGATGGCAAACAGCTTAGAGTCGTTGACTGTGCCTGTCTTTGGTGAACACCTTGAACTCACAGAATGAATCAACGGAATTCCCCTAGAAGGGAAGTGAATGGAAGTGTCCAAGATCACAAAGAAAGACAAGAGGCAGAAATTGTCCAGTGGGGAAAGGTAGAATGGCACTCAGGTCCTTAGCTGTGAGCTCGATACTCCCTTTGATGCATGGCCTTGGCAGGAAAGAACAGTCTTGGCAAACATTCTTATACTGTTGCTCCAGCAAGCTGCTCCTGGATTTTAGAGAAATTTAGGTTTGGGCAACATAGGCTTGGACGGGGAGGTGATGCATAATGACCACATTACGTTGGAGAACTTCTTCACTATCTCTGAGCATCTCTGAGGCCACTGGATTCTCACTGGGACCATTAGGGAAGGAGAGGGAGGATATCCAACAATGACCAAGAAGACTCAAATCCCAACTCGTTTGGCCAAGGGCAAAGTTCATATTAGTTAAGATAATTTTTTTCACTAAAGAAATGCAATATTATTTCTTAGTCACATTTGACTTGGTATAAGATGTTATCAGTTGTAAATATATTTTTGTAGTCATATAAATTCCTAGTATCAGGCTTTGAATTATATGAGTATAAGATATAGATTACATCTGTTGAGAAAGTAAGTGTTCATTTTTACTAAAGTTTAGGATTAATTTTTTAATCTATCCACACAGAGAACTGAATGACATATCCAACGACAAGCACGATCAATATTCCCCCAGGAAAGATTTTTGTCATTTACTTGGATGGTGAAATGGAGTGCACATTGTTAAATTCTCAGATGATGTAATTTTGGAAAGTAGCCTCTGCCAAGAGGTATAAATCCAAAATTTATTATGACCATGATAAACTGGAAGAGGGGTGTCAAATCCTCGAAAGTGACTGGATGTGGAAGTGCATCAGCATAAAGAAAAGGAAATGGAGAAGGGGAAACAAACTGAGTTTCGCAGAAGGCATACACGGTGAAAGTAAAAACTGGACAACCCTGGGCTGGAGAGACGGTTCAATGGTTAAGGGGAGGATTCTTAACCTCATTTTATATGTACAGCACACACACCCACAGGCTTCTGTTGCTTGCTAGATGTTGAGTGCTTGCGACTCTCTACTTCCATTTGTTGAAGCATTTCCTGCCCACCCCCAATCCCACACGCCCCACACAGATATAAATACATGCGGAAAGTTTCTGTGGCATACTGATTTCAGGGGCTTGGCATCTCATCATGGCAGCCAGCAGACCATGATCGTCCTGATGCACAATAGCTGTGTGACACTATGCACACACAAAATGCTTCTACTCCCTGAGCCTCAGGGTGTTCATCTATGTTGTGAGCATAATTGTCGTTCCTTTATAGAAGTGGTTAAGGCTTAAACTGACACACAGGTCAGTGCCTGATATATAATGAGTGATCAGTAATTATCATTGTTATACATTATTTATCTAAAGGTATCATAATAGCCCTTTAAACCCTTGAAAAATCTGAAACCACAACTACTTGTTAAAATTTTAATAAAATTCTATTTTAGCAAAAAGCAGAGGCCCTGGTTTTGGTGGCTAAGTGACAAGGTTTTCTAAAGTTCTGACTTGTTCACTCATTGAGCCCTGCTCGATGTGTTGGGGGATGCAATAGAAGTTTGATGACCTTGTAGTCTTTGACTGATTCCTATGAAATGTCTTGAGGCTACATTAAGAAATGCAAGTTTAAACGCTAACAGGAAAAGTAATAGTAGCGAGTTAGGAAGAAGCCCAGTCAAAAGGCACCTCACAGAAGTCCAGAGATTTGGGGCAAAATGCCTCCTATTAGGGTGGAGGCAACACCTGGGGTCTTGTAGTGTGCAGGAGGAGCACACAAGGGACAATGGGAAACCTGCCTAGGTAATGGGAACAGCCTGGTAGGAACCCTTGTGTGGTGTTCACCCAGCTTATGGTACAGGTCGAAGCTGTGTTTCAAGGAAGTGCCTCTGGTGCTTGGTTCAAGGTGAACCAGAGATGAGGAGAAGACATGCCCTATTAATTGCTCATCACTCTGGGAACTGCATCCTTGATGTAAGAGGGATAGTGGTGGGTGTACAGGTGCTCCTGGGAGAAAGGGGAACCTGGATCTCTAGTGGTAAGGCCATTCCTGGGGTGATAGGGAAAAGGAGGCATAAGGTGCTAGGGCAGTCTGAAGGCTTGGGGGGGACTGGATAACAGATATGAAGGGGAACAACTCATTTTCAGATTAGAATGCTGGGAAAGGTAGTGCTACTCAAAATAAAAAGAAAGAAAGGAAGGAAAAGAAGGAGAAGAAAAGGGGGATGGAAAGAAAGAAGGAAAGGTTGAAAGAAACAAAGAAAGAATTTAAAAAGCTGACTAGAGCTGGGCGTGGTGGTGCACATCTTTAATCCCAGTACTCGGGAGGCAAAGGTAGGAGGATGGTCGTGAATTCGAGGCCACCCTGAGACGACATAGTAAATTCCTGGTCAGCCTGGGCTGGAGTGAGACCCTACCTCAACAAACCAAAAAAATAAAAAATAAAAAAATAAAGCTGACTAGGCAGAGGGAAGTTGGTGAATTACTTTGGTCTTGCAGAATGTGCAGTTTAGAGAAAAAAAAAAAAAACAGGGAAATTCTTCACAGTGGTAAATTATTGAGGTATTGATTTTAAAAGGCAATTCTTTACATTTCCTCTGTTCTGTGTTCATTAATTTTTTCCGTGACCTGGTTTTATGATTTGTAAAGGTCCAAAAATAAGTAGACTTATTTTTTCTTAATATACTCTTCTCTGCATATTTAAGTTGTTAGCAGCGGAAGCCGTTGTGGTTTTCTAAGACACAAAACCATTTCTCAGGAAGAATTTTAACACCTCATTGTTAAATAAATATGAATAGCTTTCTCTCCAAGTCATCCCTGCTATAAATAAATGAATTTTCCTTAACCACATAAATACTGTGTTTGTCAAGAATGTCGTTCTCCAATCACTTTTTAAAAAATAGTTACTGTTGTCTGAGGTGTCATGCTGAAAAATCACTGCTTCTGCGTGCCTAATGTGGAGCCAGGTTAAGCCCTGTGGACACTGAGCCCCGGATCAGTACTGAATCATTTTTAAGCCCGTACAATTAACTACACATAGGTGAAAGCAACTGGACACAGTAACTTTGAATTTGCATTAGCAAGTAAAGGATTTAGGGCAGGGGCGATGGCTCTGTGGCTAAAGGTGATTGCTTGTAAAGCCTACCAGTCTTGGTTCAACTCTTTACCACCCATATAAAACTGGATGCAACGTAGTACACACAGCCGTGATTCCAGTGCACCTATGACAGTGGGAGGCAGAGCCAGGAGAATCTGAAGATTATGGGCCAGCTAGTCTTGAGGCTTATTTGTACTCTGACAGCTCATTTGCAGCAGTTACAGACTCTTATCTAAGGAAGGCAGAGCAGAGACACCTTGAAGTGGCCCTGTGACCTCTGCATGTGTTCACCTGCCCACATTTCACACACAGTGGGTAAGTAAATAAATAAATAAATAATTTTTTTTTGAGGTACGGTCTTACTATAGGCCGGGCTGACCTGGAATTCACTATGTAGTCTCAGGGTGGCCTCGAACTCACAAGGATCCTTCTACCTTTGCCTCCAGAGGGCTGGGATTAAAGGCGTGTGCCACCACGCCTGGCTCATAAATATTTTTAAAGTGAATTTAACCTCCCACGCGCAGAGCACAGGCTCACATGGCTTCTGTCAGGGTGAGCAGAGGCTGAGCTGTAGAAATAGGACCCTGGCCAAACAGGCTCTCCATTGGAGAACTCATTTGTGCTTTCGGTAGTGGGCTCGGCGTTCTAAAGAACTGTGCCATAACAAAACAGGCCTCAAGTTTCTATATCCAGATAGGATCCTTTTCCTTTTTTAAAACATATTTTATTTATTTATTTATGAGAGAGAGAAGAAGAGAGAGAGAGAGGATGGGTGCACCTGTGTCTCCTGCCACTGCAGATTTAATTCCAGACACATGCATCACCTTGTGCATTTGGCTTACATGGGTCCTGGAAAATCAACACTGGGTCCCTTGGCTTTGCAGGCATGTGCCTTAGCTGCTAAGCCATATCTCCAGCCCCCAGATCCTTTTCTTAATAAATTTTATTTTAATAATCATAAAAGAAAAATCAGGACCAAAACAAATACAGGTTCATAATTTCCAGGCCCTGTTTGAGGAAGGGAGCCCAAAGGGCAAAGAGGAAGGCAACATTGTCACACAATTCAGTCAGCAGAGCTGCCCATCAGGAGAGGTCAGTGGGGCGTGGTGGACGTGAGAAGAACAGAAGTCCTTTCACTCAGAACTCAGTCCCTCTTGATGTTAACCGAGACATAACAGATGAACTTTAGGGAAGGTGAAAAAAAAAAAGGAAGTGGTGCCCAGCATGAGGATGAAGACATGACCAGTGTAAGGAGTAGCCCAAGGACTCTACTGTCTCCACTGCCCCTGACATGTTGGAGCACTGAGCACAGTAGAAAATGGAGCAGAGTCCTAAGTCCATTGGAGCCAACATTTAGCACAGTTTGCCTCCACCAGTAGTAATTCTCCCCCAAAATCTTCCCCAGACAACTGGAAGTAGGTGAGTGCAATGGGATGAATTGCAAGCCCCTACCCTCAGCAGAAGGGCAAAAACAAAACAGAGGATGCCATACAAAGTGTACTGCTCTCCACCTCAGACTGTGGCAAAGACGTATTAGAGCTCCACAGAGACAGCATTGTGGAAAGAGGAGCAATACACAAGGGAAGCAAGCGAACATCTCGTCCTTCTATTTTCAAGTACATCATGTGCTTGGTACAAAATGTACCTAACAAATTCAATGAGTAATCCAATAAGCTTTAAGTTGTACATGCCTGTAAACATTAATTAGGATCTATAGGCTTAATATGGGGTTTAAAACTCATGTGATCACCCCTTATTTGGCCATTTTATCTATTTATTTATTGGAAAGGGAGAGAGAGAGAGAGAGAGAGAGAGAGAGAGAGAGAGAGAGAGAGAGAGAGAGAGAATATGATTGTGTCATGGTCTCTAGCCACTGCAAATCAACTCCAGATACATGCACCACCTTGTGCATATGGCTTATGTGACTACTGGGTCATTAGGCATTGCAGGCAAGTGCCATAACCACTAAGTCATCTCTCCAGCTCTGATTACTCTTTCAGTTTGCTGAACAGGATCATTTCACAATAAGACACATATATGAACTGGCTGAAAGTCATTCCTGCTTGGAGATAAGGGGAACTATTGATGAACTCTTACTGAGCCACAGATCATGGTACTGGGTGAATGAGGAATTTAGTAGCAAATTTATTTATTAATAAGAACAGTAATGAAGTAGATATGGTACAATATTCTTGAATTTACTCTGCTGGGGGAAACTTCACCCTGTTGAAGTTTTCCAAACTTTAATTAAAAAATAGTGGCCATGGTTGAGTCAAAATAGAAGGAAGGCTGGAGAGATGGCTTAACAGTTAAGGTGGTTGCCTACAAAGCCTAAGGACCCATGTTCAGTTCTCCAGGTCCCATTTAAGCCAGATGTACAAGGTGATGCAATGTGCAGGGTTGCACCTGTACTGAATGTGGCCCGAGCATCTGGAGCTCAACTGCAGTGACTGGAGGCCCTGGTGGACCAATTCTCTCTCCACTCTCTCTCTCATAAAAAAATTAAAAATAAAGAAATAAATTTTTAAAAATAGAAGAAGGAATAGTTCCTTTTGTGTGGGACATGTCACATGGTCATTTAATTTTTCCATTTCAGGTCACTTCTTTTCTCTCTCTCTCTCTCTTTCTCTCTGTGTGTGTGTGTGTGTGTATGTGTGTGATTTCATTTATTTTCTTCTCTCTTTGTTTCTGAGGATTTCCCCCAGTTATCCTTCTGCCATTCTTATATTTTATTCCTGTTCCCCAGGTGTGTGAAACACAGCTCTTCCTTTTGCCATCCGATCCATGATTTATCCAGTGCTCACTCTCCTCCATGCTGCTTCCCCCCCCCACACCCCCCCCACCTCTGCTGCGTGAGTCAGCCTCTCTAACTCTGGATTACTGTCTAATTTGATCTGGTCAGTTCTGAAGATATTAGGTAATATTAGACCCATCTCCGGCCCCATGGAATTGCATTTAATATCTCTCTTCTGTTTTCTACTATGCCAAAGATCAATGTATAATAAAGATGAATAAATCATTTTCCAACTGTAATAAGATCATCGTATTTTAATTATTGAACCAGAAAAAACTATCCTCACAGCAGATGTTGAACCCAGGTCATTTGGGAGAACACCAGGCAAGCTCCCCAATATAGGATAACTGAGAAAGTCGGTGAAGAAAGAGCCTTTTACAGAATCTAAAACAGACATCATGTAATTGTAAAAGTAAGTGTGCTGTTATTTGTATATTTATTTATTCATCAGTATGTAGGGACACTTCATAATTTTCAAACCAAAACTGAGTAAAGAGTATTTGAATAATTTCTGATCTAAATGCTATCTTTGTGCCATCCTTGTCCTCAGTAATCCTCAAGATATTTAAAAATACTTTATTTAATTATTTTAGAGAGAAAGAGGGAGCAAGAAAGTAGAGAGAGAGAGAGAGAGCGAGAGCGAGAGCGAGGGAGAGTATAGTCATTCCAGGGCCTCAAACCACTGCAAACAAACTCCAGATGCATGTGCTACCTTGTGCAACTGGCTTTATGTGGGTCCTGGGGAAATGAACCTGGGTCTTTGGGCTTTGTAGGCAAGTGCCTTAACCACTGAGTCATCTCTCCAGCCCAAACTCAAGTTTTGATTCTTAGAGGTATGCAGTTATTCAGGGGCTCAAGTCTAGCTCTGATGCAGCCACTAAACTGATTGTGGAATAAATAAAATCTTTCTTCCTAATGTCATAGGTAGGATAAACCTATATAAATATGTAAGCCTCTGTAGACCCAAAGTCACTTTTTATTGTTCATTCTGTTCAATAAACCAGTGCTAATATTAATCTTATAATGTTAATTCAATACATGTGAAGTCTGAAATCTAGGGTATTTATTTTTCAAGTAGACTATATATATTTAGACATCTAGTTTCCCCTGTAGGCAATTCAGCAAGCAAGCTTGTTTTGATGCTGCTGTGGTAGCTTATAGTTGTTTCACCTAAACATCGATAAACATCCCAGTGCTGTTCAAAACACAGTCTTACCATGTTTATTATACTTGAACTATGCCCAAATAAAACTCACAAAGTAAGTCCACTGCTCCTTAACGGTTTGTATGGTAGCTTTGTGTTAAGCTTTGAAATTTTGTAGGAAAATTGAAATTATATATATATATATATTTTTTTTTTCCAATTTGGAGACCTTTTATATAGGAAACATGTATGTGACATATTTACTAAATGAATATTAAAAAGAAACTTTCTGATTAATCTTCCTAGGTGTAGAAATAAGTAAAGTGTTTCTCTGTCTGTGAACACATTCTTTTTTGTCTCATTCTACTCTACTCCCATGACTAGACACTAAATAATTCTATGTTCACTTACAGATATGGGCACATGCATGTACACACACACACAAGCTCTTTTAAACCAAGGAATCATATTAAAACTGTACAAATAAGAAAGACACAAAGTAAAAAAGTAATAATAATCTGATATGACTATTGAATTGGAGAAAAGGACATGAGAAGAGATAGGGGTTATAGAAAAAAAATAGAAAGAAACTAGGTATGAGACATAAAAACATTGAAGAACATAAAAAAACAATATATAAATGCATTATGGCAGGATAGAAAGGGATTATAAGAGGAAGGACAAGAGAGAAAGAATGAATGTTGCAAATACAGGGTAAAGCTGCAATAATTAACCAACTGAAAATACAAGCATATTAAGAGAGAACTGAGAAAATTATTGAAGTGCAAAATGTTTGGCAAAATGGGGCTTAGAAGAAAAAAATCCATTAGAAATATAAATTAGCTTTAAAAGTTAAAGATACTATTTCTTCTAAGAGGAGTGAGACTGGTAGTCTGAAAGGATGCAAATTTGCAGAGCACTAGACCTTGAACTTGAAGGTGTGGCATGAGCAGGACCTACTGCCCTCGCTGGACTCTGCTTTGTGATTGGTGTCCAGAAAAAGCTAGCAGACTTTTAAAGTCAACACCCAAAATCAAAGGAAAACAGAATGAAAGGATGGTGTCAAAAATTTAAAGATATCAGGTTAATAAATGTTTGGACCCCATCATGTGCGTTTTTCTTTACTGACACTCAGAGGACGTTTGAAACAGCGCCGCATGTGCACGTCGATGCGCGGCGAGGCGCTCCGTGGGGCGCGGGGGCCTTGCTCACAGCCCCCACTTCTCCAGCCCAGTGCTCCGATTCTCGCTTGAGGACTCCCGTCTCTCACTGGTTGTATGTCGGCCGTCAAGGAAAACTGAGTCATTTCTAAGTCGAGAAATTGGAGGCGAAGAGCCTGATATAGTGATGTGCATTGTTCCATCACTGGTGGTCAAAAGACCCAGACGGGGCTGGGCGAAGGCTTGCAAAGAAGCCCCGGGAACACGGACCGTCAAGCAGAAGCAGTCCTGGTGTCCCAGCCTCGTCTTTGTAAGTCTCACGAGAATGTAACTAACTCCTAACACAATGGACTTCTTAATGAAAACAAAGGTTTGTCTTTCTTGTCACACTGTGAAAGGCTTAATAATAGATTACTCTTGAAATTTGCTTTAAGAGAGGCTTGGAAGGAAGATGAGGGAGAGAGGCCTAAGCCATGGAAAGAGATTCCTTCCCTTTGGATCTTTATGGAAGAGGAATCTCCCATGTCTTGATGCTATTTGGAGAAGGCATTTCAATTTCAGACTCTAAGAGGGATAACCTGGAAGAACAGGAACTTTTAACAAATATCTAAAAGGGGCGGAGCTTCTGTAAATAGTGGATACAAGCCTGCATGGGAGCAGAAAAGCATCATGTTGACATAAAATTTCCTCTTAGTTAATTTGCCTTTTATTTTAAGGCGTATTAAAAATATTTATTATTTATTTATGAGAGAGGGAGAAAGAGAGAAAGAGAAAGAGAGAGAGAGAAAGAGAGAATGGGTGTGCCAGGGCCTTCAGCCACTGCAAACAAATTCCAAATGCATGCTCCTCCGTGTGCATCTGGCTTACATGGGTTCTGGGGAATTGAACCTGGGTCCTTGGGCTCACAAACAAGCACCTTAACTACTAAGCCATCTTTCCAGCCTTATAAACCATATTTAATGATGGACCCAGAAAGGGAATCTACACATATTTGTATTTTGAATCTTCATCAGCCTCTTGGTCCCTTGACAGAAAACAAGGGTAGCAAACAAGCCCTGCGGAGGAGCTCCCTGGCTGCCTTTCAAGTCAGCCGTGCCTCCCACCTATAAGGGTGGACGTAGTATGCACATCGTTTTTATCTCAAGTTCCTAACATCATGGCAGAGTCAACAACAACAACAACACCTTACATCTTTTATTCCAGGGCCTGTTTTTAAATCTTGGAAATGTTGGAAGCATGGAGCATGGCTCTAAATTGGGAATGTGTGGGGAGTAGAGAGGAGTGAGGAGATATTCTTTGCCTCTGGACACTGGGGCAGAGCGGCCAGCACGAAGCTAAGCTAGGGTTTGTCTGAGTTCTGCCGTAATTACTCCCAGCCAGTGTGGACAGAAGCCTTTATGGTAAATATGCATGGAACTTGAGCCGAGACACTACATGTTGGGAGTGCAGGGCATCGGGCATCTTGGGGGGGGTCTTTTCCAAAGCATATGTGCAGTTCCAGACAGCGATGTCACTCAGCTCATCAACATCAGAGGTGTGAACCAAGCCATCCAGTCCCTTTGCCCTAGAGTTGGCCTATATAGAAAGTGCATCCGTGGCAGTGGCTTAAAAAATATGTGTTTATCTCAACGGAAACATAAACACTGTTTACTAATTTTAAGGAATTTGCAAATTGTCTGGGAACACAAAAGTTTGGAGTTGAAATTAAAGCCTGTACTTAAGAGGAAAAGGAACTTCCAAATATATATTGGGAATGTGGTGGGTGTGGACGGACACGAGGAGGCAGCTGAGAATAATGGTGGTTTTTTTGAAAAAAAATCATATTTTAGTTGTTAAAAAATAAACTTTTTTACAGAGAATCCCAGGAGAACTTCTAACCATTCCTTTTCCTTCACTCTATTTCAGTTCATATGTTGAGCATGTCCCTGACTTGGCTCTGTCTTCTGTCCTATCTCCCATGAGCACTTGCCCTCATAAGGGACATGGTGGCTGGCTGATAAGAAGAACAATCTACAAGGGGCTAGAATACTTGCCATGTAACTCCAAGATGATTTATTAATTTCTCTGAGCTTCATCTGCAAAATGGTGATACATGGTGGCATGTGGCTTAAATGAAATCGGGTATGATATAAAGAGAGCCAAACGATGTGACTGACCTGTAGTATCATTAGCATTATCATCATTATGTCATATGGACAGTCTACAATAACCTAATAACAGAAATGAGGGAAATATTTACCTAGGTCGATCCAAGAATTTTGGCATGCTTTGGGCTCAGTAAGCTCCTACTTTCCCCAATTAGCTTTTTTGACTTATTCAAATACTAACCTCCTCGTGGTCCTCTGGAGACTTAATGGTTCTCTTCATAAGGACTTTGTTTTCCTTTTCAGGGGCTGAGTCAATTTGCTTAGGGAGGAGTACCTAGCCACCTGGTGTCCCTTACCTTGGAAAGCTTGCTTCTTCCTCAAGCAAAAGGGACCAGACACATAAAAAACTAAATACAAAATTATTTGCAGATGGAGGAGTGCAGCACCATTCACTTTTAGCTGTATGTCATTATTTTTGTGCTAAGTAGTCAACTGTTATTTTTTTGGCCATATCTACATGGGTTTTATAGGGGAGAATCTCCTAGATGAGCTTTGGATAAAGGCTGATTATTTCTGGCATAAATGCTTTTACAAAAAAGGAAGTCTGAGGGATTCAGGAAGAACAAACAGAGGGTACCATGAGACCCCACCCTGGAGAGATCCTAATTACCATGGGGTTCAGAGCCTGAATGTGTGTGTTTACCAAGCATCTCAGGTGGTTCTTCAAAAGGCATCTTGGGATACATTGGAAGAGAGCAGTCAAGACAGAAGAAGAGACAAAGAATTCATCCAGTACTTTGAAGACAAGAGCCAGGAATTTAAATTTGCTATGGTGGGCAATGGGGGAATTGCTTAATTACAACCAGAAGGGTCATGAATCCACTCACTGTCAACTTGTCAACTCACATGGTGGGCAGAGAGAGATCATTTTAAAATGCTTCATAGAAATGCAAATGAGGTACAATCATCCTCATGTTAAATTTGCAAAGACTTAAAAGTTACAATACTAGATGTTGGCACAGATACATTTTTACATTACAGTTTCAATATAAATTAGTGCAATGCTTTTGGAAAGCAATTTATTAATACACAGAGCTATTGAATCCCCATACTCTTTAACCTAGTAATTCTACTTCCAGCAATTCAGTCCAAAATGTAGGAGAGGCCGGCCACATAGTTGAAGATTCATATAGAACTGTGTGCAATAGCAAAGATTATGCAATCTTTAATATGTTAAATATGTAGATACAGAAAACATTTATATATCATGTTAAGTAAAATGAGCATAATCTAAACCTCTCTATTGGAAAGGATTTTTAGAAAACAAAGGACTAGAGAAATATTAAAATTGTAACTGCTATATTTAGGGAGGAGTAGTGTTTTCTCTTTTTTCTAAACTTTTTTTTAAGGTTTATTTTTTATTTCTTTAAGAGAGTCAGAGAGAGAGAGAGAGAAAGAGAGAAAGACAGATAGACCGGGTGTGCCAGGGCCTCCAGCCACTGCAAACAAACTCCAGACGCAGGTGCCACCTTGTGCATCTGGCATACGTGGGTCCTGGGGAACTGAACCTGGGTCCTTTGGCTTTGCAGGCAAACGCCTTAGTTGCTAAGCCCTCCCTCCAGCCCTCTCCAAACTTTTGATTCTAAGATTACCTCGTTTCCTAGAATAAAACTAAAATTATAAATTCAGTTTGTGTTAAAATGAGTTTATATGACGTGTTTAATAACTCAATTCAGCTTGTATTTTAGAACCTGTTTAAGCCAGTGCCACGCCTCTGATGGCTTCCTGATAGCTGAGCACAGTTGGAAATGTAATTAAAATCAGAGAAACATGAACAGTTTGGTAGTTCAGCCATGGAGACAAATTAGTGGGCAGAAATCAACTTTGTTTTCATTCTATCTGGATCTGAGTTTTCTCATGCAGTAAGCATAAGGACGGTTGGAATGGACACATTGGGTACGGTGGGGGTGGGGATTTAGCAATATTCATAAACTTTTCTTCTGGTCTGGAGCTTATTACATTCCTGTTACTTTGTTACTTTTACTTTTCTCCCATCTTAATTTTTTATTGACATTTTATTAGGAAAATTTCTGAACACAAAGAAAAAATTATGCAATCAATTCCATATGCCCTTACCACTTCTCATGGCTACTCCAACCCCTCAGTTCAGTAGAACAATAGTTATAAGTATTTATGTATAATTTTAAAGTAAAAAAGTAGTTTGCTTTTATCATGAGTTTGATGGGCATGGAAAACTAGGCACTCGCAGCTCCACTGCTTGGACAAAGTGGTACAGAGAAGCTTCACCTCGGGGGAGATGGGGGCTCGGTCAGTCTGAGCCACCACTGGAAGTTTCCTCAGAAAGCCAGCATTCTTCCTTTCCATCCATCATGGTGCTCATCTCTGTTTACAGACATTATGGACTTCTGTGGTTAATATTTTACAGAAAACTATTTGGTCTCTAACATATAATTTCTGTCCAATTAATTATCATATTTAAAATGTGTTTTTTTCTCATAGAGAAACTAAAGAGGAAAATTCTGGTTTTGAAAATGGATTTATGTGCATGTTTTTAAGAGTGCATATGGCTTTTTATGAGCTTTTTTTTTTAAGTGCTCTTTTCCAGAAAATGTAACCAGCTGGTGAGCAGTGGAAAAGGCACATGCTACAGTATCCACCAGATCTGAGCTCAAAGCCCCAGCCACTAGCTGTGTGACCCTGGGAAAGTGGGTGCAGGCTCTCTGCATCTTCCTTGCGTCAAATTAATAAAACCCTACATTGCAATCTTCTCAGGCAAAGTGAATATTTAGCATAGCGTTTAAGAGTTCTCGAAAGCCCATCTTTCACTTTCATTTTTATATGATCCAGCATCTTCCACGGGCACTTCTAATTTTCCTCTTTATCAAAACTTTCAACTTGCGACTTACTTACCTTCCGTTTCTTTTTCTTCACTAAATCCTGGGAGTAGTCAATGATAAGGTAGCTGTGAGCATGAGATGAGAGACATTTGTCAATGTTCTTTGTAAAGTTGTAGAGTGCCGCATCAATTTCAGATTGTGTTTCATGATAATAATAGAATAATGTCTAATTTCTCAACTGCATGTGATTCTGTTAAAGTCACCCATATCATGTTTGCTCAATCCAAGGTCCTTTATAGTTTTATTTTACGTTAGCCCCTCTGCTGTTCATCATTGATGGCTTCCTGAAATTCTCCTCCTTTGCCTTCAGGGGCCCTTTACTATCCATTTGTCTCCCTGGATATTGCCTCTCAGTCCGCCTGTGACTTCTCATTCATCGGAGCTTCTCAAAATGTCAAGCTTTACTGAGGTGTCATCTTCCCTTCTCTTCTAATTCTATTCGCTCTGCAAAGAAACCCACATCTTGGTTTCCCGTTACTTCCCTGAAGCTAATGGCTCTTGCCCTTTATTTCCAGCCCAGCCTCCTCCTGAGCTGCAGAACTGAATGCCCAGCCACCACATTTGTTCACTCTACCTGGACACCCTACCCCTTCCCCCCACACACCTCAAGCCCACAAGTTCACACACACACACACACACACACACACACACACACACTCATTCCCACTGCATTTGATCTTGAGCAAAGCACCATCATTCACAAAGTTGCCAAATGCCCCAAACCTAGAATTGTTCCCTGACCAACTTATTATTACAACTCATCAGTCTTTTCTCTGAAGCACCTCTCCAAGTCCATGTTGTTCTCTACTCCACTGCTACCCATATAATTCAAAGTGCAGATATATCATACTTGGACCTTCAGTCTTCTGTTTCCTGTTCTAAATGATCTTGCTTATGAGGAGGATAATAGTATATGAAATGAGAAATGTGAACACAGGCTGGAGAGATGACTTGGCAGTTAAAGCGCTTGCCTACAAAGCCTATGGACCCATGTTCGATTCTCCAGATTCCATCTGAGCCAGATGCAAAGGTGAGGCAATCTCAAGGTTATACATGCCCACTAGGTGGTGCAAGCGTCTGAAGTTCAATTATAGTGGCTTAAGTCCTGGCATGACAATTCTCTCTCTCTCTCTCTCTCTCTCTCTCTCTCTCTCTCTCGTGTGTGCATGCAGGTGCTCTCTCTAAAATAAATAAATAAATAAATAAAAGAAATGTGAACAAAACAAAACCCTGCAAGGGCTTCTTTCCATCATCTCACAGATGCAAGGCAGTGTGCATAAACTGGTAGCTCCTACTGACCTCTGGACACTGTCTCCATCCCCTAATGCCCCCCTTGCCATATGTTTTATCTGGGCATATTAATTCTTATCTCCAGGCCTTCACCCCTATTCTTCCTTTGCTTCTTTGGTGGCTCTGTCTCACCATTTTCTGTGCAGCACTGACAGCCATCATGGATCCCAGTTAGCTACTCATCTCTTAACCCCACACTTCTTACTTCTTCTCAGAAAATCCTGCCTTTAAGTACTAACTTGTCCTTGCTATTGGTTTCATAGTAAATATACTTCCTCTGTTTGACATGAGTCATATTACACTAGAATTACCTTACCTGTCATTCTTTTTAGACTACATAACTGTTTTGCTGTTGTTGATTTGGTTTTTCAAGATAGGGTCCTGCTCTAGCTCAAGCTGACATGGAATGCACTATGTAGTCTTAGGGTGGCCTTAAACTCTTGGTGACCCTCCTACCTCTGCCTCCCAAGTGCTGGGTTTATAGGCCACATAATATTTTTTTTTCTTAATGGGCACACCAGGGCCTCTAACCACTGCAAACAAACTCCAGACACAAGTGCCACCTTGTGCATATGGCTTACATGGATCCTGGGGAATTGAACCTGGGTCCTTAGGCATTGCAGGCAAGTGCCTTAACCACTAAGCAATCTCCCCATCCTGAATATATAATTTTTAAACTGTTTTATTTATTTATTTAGAATAAGAATAGGCACTACAGGGCCTCTAGCTGCTGCAAGCAAACTCCAGATGCATGTGTTACCTTGTGCATCTGGCTTTATGTGGGTACTGGGAAATTGAACCTGGTTCCTTTTGCTTTGACAGCAAGCTCCTTAACTATTAAGCCATCTCTCTAGCCCACTTTCTCCTTTTTATACAGTCCAGAAAGCTAACCCATGAGATTGTTCTGTCTGTAGTTAAGGTGGCTCCTTCTACTTCAATTAACCCAGTTGAGAAAACCCCTCACAAAGATACCAGTGTTGCAGTTTCTTGCTGGTTGCTAGGACAAATATCTGACCAGTCGCAGCTTATGGGAAGAAAGGGTTTAATTCAGGCTCACAGAATCCAGGGGAAGCTCCATCATGAACGAAGAAGCTACCTTACTTCCCTAGATTCATAGCAGAGAAATGCCACCAAAGGCCAGCAAACACAAACAGCTAGAATGCAAACTCACTCTGAACACATGTTAGGCTGGAGAACACGACTATCCCTTTCCTGTGCCTACCCCACTCCACTGCAGTGACCCCTCCTCCAGCAGCCAGCTGCTGGAGACTTAAGTAAGAAGCGTAACCTTAATTGAAACTCCTTGAGGCTTTGGTGGGGGGAGAGGGAGTACATTCACATTCAAACCACCATAACCAGAAATTTGTTTCCATGGTGATTCTAAATCCTATCAGGTTGGCAACCAAAGATTAACCATCATGGATTTAGAGAGTTTTAGGTTTTGTGGGTCCAAAAAGCCTTTGTTGTAGTTACAGAACTCCGCAGTTGTAGCATGAAGAGAACCTTAGACAATTGGGAATTGAATGTGGCTGTGTTCCAACAAGACTTTATTCATCTAAACAGGTGACTGGTTGGCTTGGCCCATTGGCCATGGTTTGCCAATCCCTTTTACAAAAATATGTAAGTATTTTGATCAATAATATGTTATCTCTTTGGAGATGTTTATGTCGAAAAAGCCATTGACCATTTGGAAGCATCTTTATCTTTCAAATGGAAATGCTGGTATTATTAAAAGTAGAGAAATGAGGGCTGGAGAGATGGTTCAATGGTTAAAGCATTTGCCCACAAAGCCTAAAAGATCCAGGTTCAATTCCCCAGTACCCAAGTAATTAAAGCTAGATGCACAAAATGGTACATGTGTCTGTAGTCTGTTTTCAGTAGCTAGAGGCCCTGGTGCTATGTCTTTTTCTGTCTGTCTCTCTCTTTGCTTCAGAATAAATAATAGAAGTATTTAAAGCTAGAAAGTAAAAGTTTTATTTAAAAAGTGGAGAAATAAGCTCATTGAGAAAATATTTTAGGACTAGAAAGATGGCTAAGTGTCTGCAAGCTTCCTGGGCAAGCATGAGGGCCTGAGAAGAACTGAGTCTTCCTGAGTTCCAGTCTCCAGAACCCACTTAAACAGCCGGGCATGGGCATGCCAACATATAACCCCAGATTGGGGCTGATCAGAGGCCTAAGAATTGCCAGAGCTTGTGGAAAACCAACCAAAATACAGCAAGCTATGGGATCAGTAAGAACCCAGCTCAAACAAGAAAGAGTAGAAGAAGGATGGAGGGATGAAGCAGGAGACCTGACATCCTGCTCTGGTCACCCATTGGCCACCTGAGGTGAGCACACCTCACTTCAGAACATGGGGCCCCCAAGGGCACATACACACGTACACACCATACCATGCTATACCCTCACCTACAAACAAAAAAGACAACAAACCAAAATAAAATAAAATAAAATGAAAAAGATTTTAATGGATTTCTATAAATTTAAAAAAATTATTAAAAACTACACTTATGAGTTAGCATCCTTCGCATCCATAGGCCACAGCAGCTACACTGGGCAGCAGTCTGTAATGTGCCAGTGGAACGTGGTGGTGCCATATAAGTAATGTGGCAGAGACCTAATCTGGAAAAAAAAATAGGTGTGAATCAAAGGTCCACAGAATCCAAATGGGAAATGCAGCAGGCGTTTGCACTGTCAGTTCAGAATGGCAGTGGATTAACACATGCTTCTCTGGTTCCACTTGGCCGTGGCCCACATTTGCAGATGAGAATAACACTCGCTACATCAGAAGGGAAGTGCCACAGTATCGAGAACCCCTTTTATTACCTCAATCCCAGGCTGATGGTCTCCATTATTCAGCCTTTTATTGTTCCTTGCGAAGAGGTTGTATCCAGAGTACGCCACCTATAAATTCAAAGGGCATGGGCCTTCGCTGTGGACAAGTGACTTGCAGTGTCCTAATTGACTTGGCTTCTTGAGACCTTCCATGGTAATGGCTAATTAATGTGATCTATTTTAGGGGAAAAAAAAAGGAGAGAAAATTACCTTTGGCTTAAAAATCTTCCAAGTTTATACTTTATGTTTGTTCTAAAGTCAAAGACGCACTTTTAACCTTTGGCCTTCTGACTCGACTGTGTAAGGGCCAGGTCGGTCTCCAAACAGGAACACTTCCAAGTAACTGGTATTTTTTATTGGTTTTCAGTATACGATGCTGAAGCACTTTATTGTCCAAAAGTAATTATATTTATTTAAGGCTGTTACTAGAGGAGGGAAAATAAATATCCACTGGGCCTTTATAAACTTTCAGTATAACTTTCTGTAATATATTAAAAAGCAAACTTCTCTCCACTTTTCATACACTTTTTGACACACCAGTCACATAAAACATATTCATCCTTTCTATTTGTACATAGTAAAAGTCCTCATGCGCAACAAGCATTAATAAGTTTCCTTTAAATGACACTATATTCAAGGAATGAAAAAAAAAGTCTCAGTTTCTTTAATCACTAATTACTCTTTCTTGCTCTCCTCTGAGTATATCTGGCTTAGATTCAGCCAGACCATAAGTTTTGCTTTAATAAAAACAAAAAATATATATCCTGTTTTTCAACCCTATGTGGTATTAATCACCCCACATAGTGATTTCTCTGTTGTTTCCCGTTCCTCGTCTTTCAAGAAGGCATTACAGTCCTTATATGTATATGTCACGGAGGTGCTGGAAAATGCAATGTGCTGATGTGTAAAGGAGGATCCCGCTGGGTACACAGGGAGCTCTCTGCAGATAGGCTGTTATGATTACTGCTAGTGTTACTTGTTTTCCATGAGGCACCGATTCTCTTGTAGTCTACTATGCCGCCATGTTGGATGTAAGCTCCCTGTAGGCATCCCACTGACTGGGTGTCACTACTGTTTAGCCCTCTGCCTGCAATGACTTTCTTTAGTCTGCGGGTCTGTCAAGTGTGATTCATCTTGGCAACCCTTGTTCAGCGCAAACACCACCTCTTCTGAGAGAGCTTCTTGGTGGCAGTCCTCCATCCACATGCAGACTGGGTCTTTGTTACAAGCTGTCTACTTTGAGCCTGATGCCTTCTTGAAAAGTTGCCTTCTGTGCCTTTTTCTTCTCAGCGTCCTTCTTGCTCAGCATCAAGATTGCCTGCTGTCTTGTGGGTGTCAATGGATGCTTGTGGAGCTGCAGTATTTGCTTAAGTACTATAAAATTTCTGTAATGGAAACAGGGGCAGATGAGAGGCCACGAGCTTTACAGAAGACTGGGATTGCAACCTGCCCCAAATTTCTGGTCAGGATAAGAAAAGCCAAAGATTATTTAAAAAAAAGAAAACACACTCATCTTTCATGCTATCTCTTTCAATAAAGACTATTTATTGGCCATCTTTTCTGTGTCTAGACCTAGTCAAGATTCTTTTTTTTTTTAATATTTTTGTTCATTTTTTATTTATTTTTTTGAGAGCAACAGACACAGAGAGAAAGACAGATAGAGGGAGAGAGAGAGAATGGGTGCGCCAGGGCTTCCAGCCACTGCAAACGAACTCCAGCCTCGTGCGCCCCCTTGTGCATCTGGCTAACGTGGGACCTGGGGAACCGAGCCTCGAACCGGGGTCCATAGGCTTCACAGGCGAGCGCTTAACTGCTAAGCCATCTCTCCAGCCCTAGACCTAGTCAAGATTCTTGGATTGCACACATGGGGGAAGGAAAAGAAGCAATCTCTGATGTCCTGGGCTTCATGTTCTAGATGGCATAAAGTCATATATAAACAATGAGGTAAATTAAAGCTCAATTAGTGAATGAATTAGAGATAAATGGTATGGGGGGAAAAAAGGTTGGTGAAAACAGTTTGGGGAATGGGTAGAAGAAGAACTTGCAAGGATAAGTGAGGTAGTGACCACAGCCAGCTGGCACATCGGTGTGAATGTCCTTCTGGAATCCATGAGTGTGAGCTTGGGATGAGCACAGGGAAAGGGAGGTGTTAGTAGGGAAAGAGAGCAAAGGAAAGACATGAAAATAGGTCTGGCAAGTTCTCGGGGACTGGTGAGGAGGGGAAATGCAGGCAAGGAGATGGCATCAGAGGGGCAATGCAAAGCAGAACATCATGTCAGTGCCTCTTAACTTTAAAGGCGACCAAGTCATCAAAGAAGGCACAGAATATTGTGTTGAAACACATTACCAAAGCCACCCCCCCCCCCAGCAACCAAGAATCCCAGAGCAGTCTGGAAAAATACAGAGAAACTCAGGCAGCAAGGCTGAAGGACATAGGCTGGGGAAAGTGACATTTAACATGCTTTGCTTCTGTGACCTTCTTATGAGACCTGCAATATTTTATTCGAGAGAGAATGTGTGAGAAAGGCAGAGAGAAAAGAGAGAGAATGGGCATGCCAGAGACACCAGCCACTGCAAACTCCAGATACATGTACCACCTTATGCATCTGGCTTATGTGGATACTGGGGAAATGAACCTCAGTCCTTAGGCTACACAGGCAAGCACCTTAACTGACAAGACATCTCTGTAGCCCAAACCACACATAACACTTCTTACAGTGAGTCCTAATGACTTGAAAAACAGAGGAAAAGGCCAAACATCATAAACTGGAGGCTCGTACAGACATCATTCAACTTAGTCAGACCAAGGAAAAAGTCTGTGAGCCTAGAGATATTTTCAATTTTCACCACAGGCCTGTCAGTAGTTCTATGTCAGTAGTGGGTAAATAATTCCTCTTTAACTCTGGATTATGCCTTCTTTGTGGAGACATCGTACAGTGGCTTATCTCACCATGACTTATCTCACTCATTTTTTTATGCAACATTTGCTAAATTCCTACTATCTTTCAGGATGCTGTTATAGACACAAGGGATTTTTCAGTGACTAAAGCTAGCAGTAAACCCTTTTATTGCAGATCAAAGTATGAGTTTACATACATACATACATGCATGCATACATACATACATACTTACATACATATACATGATGGTGGCAAGGGAAACAGATAAAAAGCAGTAAGACCCATTGTAGAAACAGGAAGTTAAGAAGATATTAATCTACGTGAAAAAGGCTTGTCTGTCACAGTGATATTTGGTAGACACTTGAATAAAAGGGAGAATACCTTAATACTATCTGGGTAAAAATATTCCGACTATATGTTGAGCAAAATGTCTGAGACCAATGAGTGTGTGAATGAGTAATGCCTTATGGCCCACCGGTCACTTTCATATCTGTTCTCTTACATCACCCTCCTCAGATCAGAGGAAGTCAGCAAGGTGAAAACTGTTTTCTTCCTTTCACTGATGAATAGACAGAGAGAATACAGCTGGTTTGCTCAGTGGATGCTAGTGAGCAGTTTTACAAGAACCAGAGCCAAAGTCATTTCTAGGTTAATGCTCCACCACCTACAGTGTCCTGATTAGGCCAGCCATGCTGGGAGGTTCCTCTGAAGTTGCAAGCGCCTTGTGTGTGACGTGTGCAGCAGAAACCTGGAAGGGTGGAGTAATCAGATTCAGAGCACTCATAGCTCTTCCCATCTGGTGTGAAGGACATGAACAGGCTCAGAGATGGCTGATCTTTTCCTTCCAGGGGCTTCTTGAAGATTCTGAGTCCCAATTTTCTGACCCGTGATGCAACTCTTCCCACGATGCCTGAGAGTAAAATTGTCACTCCCTCCAGGGAAACCTGACCTCTCCCCCCAAGGAGTGTGGTCTGCTGTGCTGACCCCAGTAGGGCAAGGCAGCAGATCCCCATATTCCAAAAGCAGTGCTGTTCCCAGGCCACAGGGGACCCAGCCTTAAATAACACCACATGTTGGACATTACCGGATGGTCCTGCTTCAGTTTTGCCCAGCACCGCCTTATTCCCTTTTTATAGTGGCTTTTCTGCACAAAGTCAAGGTTATGCTTGCACAGACCTCCTGCAGCTTTATCAGTCTCAGTTCCCTGGCTCCTGTCAGCAGCTGCTCAAGGGAGAACACACACACACACACACACACACACACACACACACACACACACACAGTGTACTGGAGCAGGCAAGATTTCACAGACACCCTGACAGCATTTCTGTGAAGCCAGTTGACGCACATATGAACAATATCTATGGATCCTCTTGCATATGTAAGTGCACATACAGGTATATACATGCATATGCACAGAGCCTATAGATATTATCTTATATATGTACACATTCATAGGAGTATACACACACTTCACACATACTCAAGTGGCTAAGAAAGTTTTAGTTACTTAAGTGTAATTATCTAATATTTACCTTTTTCTTATGACTGGCATGGCAAGTAACTGATTTGTGTGAAAGACTGTTTTCAATTACAAAATAAAGTTGTTAAAAAAAAGAATTCTTGGACAACTTGTGTTTAACTAGGGAATAAGGTTTTCAGAAATAGCAGAAAGTCTCCAAGATGGACATTGGCAGGCAGACTGCCCCTCCTCCTCTTGTCTGGGACTGTGTGGCTCCTCAGAACAAATTGTAAGTCAGTTTTGCAACATATATTCCCAGAATCCTACCTCTCACCTCCAGTGAGAATTTTGTCTAGGACATCTTTGTGTCATTGAAGTTTTTGGTTGGAGGAAAGTATGACCGGGCACAAGTTCTAAAACATGATGATCAAAATACAGTACTGTTCACAGATGCCTGCTTTTAGCAGAGACAAGAGTATTTTTCTTTTAATATTTTATTTATTTACTTATGAAAGAGAGAGGGGGAGAGAAAGAAAGAAAGAAGGAAGGAAGGAAGGAAGGAAGGAAGGAAGGAAGGAAGGAAAGAAAAAAGGAAGGAAAGAAAGAGGCAGATAGAGAGAATGGACATGCCAGGGCTCCTAGCCACTGCAACAGACAAACTTCAGATGCATATGCCACCTTGTACATCTGGCCTTATTTGGCTCTTGGGAATAGAACCAGGGTGCTTGGGCTTTGCAGGCAAATGCCTTAACTGTTAAGCCATTTCTCCAGCCACAGGGTATTTTTCCTTATGTTCATCATATCTTTTTCTACTTTCACTGATATCCTATGAATTTGATCTACGTTAGATGATAAAGCACAAAGCACTGCTGAAATTTAGAAGGTCTAGTTGAGTGAATGTAGATGGCCAAGGCGAGGTCTGAGTGTGCCAAGTATCAAGGACTCCACTCCCAAGCCAACTCATTTTCTTCCTTGTTTGGACTCATGTCTAATGTGTGGTCTTGACTCTCACCATCACCATACAACTGACTTACGATAATGAGATGTGCCCTCAGAGCCAAGGTGGCTTTGACAACTGATAGCAATGTGACTCTGAAGCTTTTCACAGTTCCCCATGGCTGTTATCTGTGTGTCAGTAATGCAACATGTTGATCATATAACTTTGGTTTTCTGTGTTTCCTTAATTAGTATTTCAGAAAATATTTATTCTCATATGAATCAATAACAATGTGACAATTCCAACCCCGCCCCCCGCTAGCCTGTGATGTTGCCTTATAAAAGTGTGTGTCATGCAGGGATCTCTGTAGCATCTAGGTGGTAATGGGATGTTTGGAAGAGATGTTCATTGCCAGGCTTTAGTGCATTAACTACTCGGTTTTACCTCCAAACCCTTGGCAATCGGTATTGAATGCAGAACATCTCAGAGTGACTAGACAGGATTTAAATGTGTTGGGTTGAAGGGTTGAAGAAGTAACCACATGTAAGGGGAAACATGGGGCCCTGGTTTTCACTAGGGCTGTGCTTACTGGGGAACAGTCTATCAGCTGGCAAAGGAAGGTGCTTGTTCAATACTCATGCTTGGTTTCAGCCAAGAGGAAAGGAAGGACTAAAAGATCAAGGGTACAAATGAAAAACAAACATAGAAAGCTGCAAAGTTAAGAACACTAAGAGAAGGAAGCCACGAGGGAACAGGATTATATTTCAGAGTCTTAAAAAAAATACACCCAAACTCTACAATCTGTCTTATAAATTAATTCCACACTTAATTTTTGAAATTCTTTTTTTTTATTTTTGCTGACTTGAGCCAATAGAAGGGGGATGAAATGTTGTAGGGAAGTGGCAGCCAGGCTTGCAGTGGTAAGCTAGCTTACTTTCACCATTTCCTTTCATATGTAGATTCAGCCCTGCCTTGTCCTCTGTCATTGCTTACAAAGATCTAAGCTTCCTTCCTAAGGCATCATCTTTTATTAATCAGCTATCCACAACACAGTCCAAGAGACTGGAACTGGGTTCAGACAGATGTTGATAAATGTCTTAAGTTTCTTATAAACGAAATCAGGGCCAACCATGTTTTATTAATCATTTAACCTTCATACATACTCTGTCCTCTGTATATTGTCTCACACTTTATACGCCATCCTGTTTATACTGTTTCTCCCGAGTCAACCCAAGACAGTTAGCCTTTATTTGGAAAGATAGGCAGTAGTGTACATGTTTTGACAAATGCTTAATGGCTAATATAAACCGTCATTTGAAAAAAATTGCATATTTCAGCCCGATGTTAGGTGTTAAGCAGTGAAGAAAATAACCATGTTGCACTTATGAACTATGCTTAGTTTAGCTAAGAACCAAGATAAGAATATAAAAAGGATCAAAAGCCTGCTGGTATAAATACGGAGGATTCTTTTGGTCAGTGGAGACAGCCAAGAACACATGAAGCAAATACAGGCTCCACACCCTGTATTTCTTTGAAGGGATTCTTACCTGGGGCTTCAAAAGGGTGCATGCAAGCCACTCTCAAAATGGGTCATGCTCCTGAAAGGAGCTATAGTAATGCTCCTGAAAGGAGCTGCAGTGATCATTTAATTCAAGGCACAGTATAAGGACAAGGAAAGAATTAAGACAAAAAGAATGAAACATATTATGGGATAAATTATATATAGTAAATACTCTTCAGGTGTAAGCTAAGTGACAGGCTGCTGTCAAATGGCCAATTTTCCTACTAAAACCTTGGGAAAATTCTTAGAGGCAAATGAGCTGCCTGACCCATTGCACCTGCGCTCTTTGATGGCCCCATCTCTAATCTCATGTGCATCATCCATGTGCGGATGCTGCTCTACTCTAGCCTGTGTCCCAGCAGGAAGCAGAACTGGCTGCCTGGCCAGGCCTCTCAGCTGCAATTGTTTCATGTATCAGATTTGTTCTAACCCAAAGACACAGGTATCTGATCCATACAGTTCTGTCATTTTTATGTTGAGGCACAGTTCCTACCCCTAATTCCAGACCATGAGGACAGAACAGAGGTTGTGAGTGAACCATTAATCCTGCCGCTCTGGGAAATGATATTACATCTGCACAAGGCTGGGAGGAATTTTCTGCTCCTCTTCGATTTCAGATGCACTAAAAATATGCCCACGTAAGAAGCACCCGAGAAAACCGCGCCCCAGTTCTCCAGTGCTCTGTGGCTAATGCTCCCCTTTCTTGCTGCAAAAGTACTCATTGCGTAGTTGCAGAGAAACTGTTCCCCGCAGATCAATGATAGTTATGTCAGTCCCCCCTTTTTTTTACTGCTTCTAACTTACCACACATATGCCCTTAAATTAGAAAGATAGAGTCATTCTAAAATCATAAAAATATGCATTAAAGACCACATCTTAAAAAGATAAATACCCACTACCCATATATTAATGTGTGTATGATATGTTGATGTTACTGATTGTTTATAGAATGCCATATACAGTGTGCAGTAGGCTGTTTGTTACTAGATTTTAGATTGACTGTACAAAAAATGACTTAAGCATATAATATTAGAAAATAAGTATTTATATACAATGACTTTAAAATCCTCACATCACCGATCCATTCTTTCCATTGCATTCTGTGCATTGTTAAGATTCAATAGTTTTAGAATTTTGCAATGCTGATTACTTTTTTATAAGAATCACTTTGTTTAAATGAGGTGTAATTTACACAAGATAAAATTCACAGAATTGGGCTGGAGAGATGGCTTAGTAGTTAAACACTTGCCCGAGAAGCATAAGGACCCCGGTTCAAGGCTCTCTTCCCCAGGACCCATGTTTGCCAGATGCACAAGGAGGCACATGTGTCTGGAGTTCATTTGCAGTGGCTGGAGGCCCTGGCGTGCCCATCCTCTCTTTCTCCCTCTCTCTGCCTCTTTCTTTCTCTGTCTGTTGCTCACAAATAAAAATAAACAAAAAAACTTTAAAAATATTCACAGAATTTATTTCCAATATGAAGACAACCATACAACTATGAGAAAAAGGAAATTATCACCTCACGAAATGTCCCTGTGGTCCCTTCCACTCAATTTCTACTTGGCCTTAGGAAATATTTTACTAGGGCTGGAAAGATGGCTTAGTGGTTAAGGCATTTGCCTGCAAAAACAAAGGACCCTGTTTCAATTCTCCAACACCCACATAAGCCAGATGCACAAAGGGCGCATGCATCTGGAATTCATGTGGAGTGGTTAGAGACCCTGGCGTGCCCATTCTCTCCCTTTCTCTCTGTCTGTCTGTCTGTCTCTCTCTCTCTTACTCTCTCTGCCTTTGTCTGTCTCTTAAATAAATAAAATATACTAAATTTTTTAAAAAAGAAATATTTTACTAATTACCACTTCTACATATTAGTTTTGCCTAGTGTTGGACTTTGAATATGTGGAATTATAAAGTGTATATTACTTGTGTCTGGCTTCTTTCATTAACCTAATGTCTGTGGCATTCATGCCCATTTTAGTTGACAAGTCCAACAACTTTTAATTAAAAAGAAACTATGATGAGGCCAGGCTAGGGAGATAGCTCAGTTGGTAAAGGGTCTGCCAAGCAAGCATGAAGACCTGAGTTTAGATCCCCAGCACCCATGTAAAATCCAGTTGGGTGTAGTGATGTGCTCCTGTAATCCCAGCACCAGGGAGGCACAGGAAACAGGTCCTTGGGGCTTGATAGACATTTAGTCTTTGATGAATTCCAGGCTCAGTGAAAGACCCTGTCTCAAAAAACAAGGTGGTGAGTGATTGAGAACAGCACCCCACCATTGATCTCTAGCCTACACACACCTGTACCAGCATACCCTTGTGCACCCACATGCTTATAAGCACACATATACAAAAATGATTAAATTTATTATGAAGCATATGCTGGATCATGGAATACTAAGATATTAGAAAGGTTAGGATCATTAAGTTTTGCAAGTTAACAATTATCTTGAAGATCCTTTAAGAGGGTAAAAGTTTGGGAGTCTCCTGTTTCTCTGGTCTGGGAAAAGTCTCTAATAAAAAAAAATCCATCATTTCACAATGCATTTTACATTCATGCCTTTAAAAAGATTTTGGAATACTATTTAGGTCTCCCTGGGAAGATAACCCTTCATAGTTTCAGTGCATGTGAGGGGCTATAGTTCCTCACACAAATACCTTGCTCAAGTTTTAGTTTCATTTCCAAGTCAGCACATACGCAATCCTAAAAGAAGGATCCAGTGTCAGATTGCTTTCTCCAGTGACTTGTTTGCAAATCTGAATCCTATTTCTCCAAAGATGTATTCCTGTATTTGAAATAAGGGAGACTACATAAAATTCAGCAACTTTACATTTTCTGTCTTTTTCCTTCTTCTTTTCTCTCTCCTCTTCTTTCTTATTTTTGCAGATTTTACCCTCAATAGGGCATGTTGTCTTTTGTTTCCTGCTGTAGAGCAGAATCTGAGATTACTGGTGGTTCCCATAGATCACACTCAGCTTTCTTCTTTCTTCTTGTAAGGCAAGCTTTCAAAAGACACCTCTATGAAACCTTTCATTTTTTTTATAAAATATAATTTTTATTGGAAACTTCAGTATATATTCAGTATATATTCAGTATATATTCAGTATATATTCAGTATATATTCAGTATATATTCAGCATATTGCAACTTGGTCATATTCTCTTTGGTTTACACTCTAGTGTCCCTTCTACCCTGCTCCCGTTCTAGTGATGGTTATCCTCAGTGGAGATTTTTTTTTTTTGAGGTAGGGTCTCACTCTGGTCCAGGCTGACCTGGAATTAACTCTGTAGTCTCAGGGTGGCCTTGAACTCACAGCGATCCTCCTACCTCTGCCTCCCAAGTGCTGGGATTAAAGGCGTGCGCCACCACGCCCGGCCTCAGTGGAGATTTTGGAAGTCACTGTGGAGTCATGAATGTACCAGTCAGTCTCTGTGAGGATGGGCAATGCCTCAGAATACACGTTCTCATTTTGCGGCTCCTACATTCTTTCTGGCCACTCTTCAACAATGTTCCCTGAGCTTTGGAGGACATGAAATGTCTCTTTTAGTGTTCAGCTCTTGACAACCTCTAATTTCTGTTTTGGTGAGTTTTGAGTCTCTTTGATGTCTCCCACCATCTCCTTGAAGAAGGTTTTCAGGCTAATCATGAGAACAGCACTCATATTGAATCTGCCACTTCCACTGTGACACTTCCCGGGCCCCGGTGAATGTGATAGAGACAGCTAGTCTTGTGCTGGTACTTGGCTTTCTCTTCTTGTCTTTCTGATTAGTCTTGCATCTCTCTGGTATTCATGATCACCTATAAAAAGCAGATTCTCTAGCCAAGAGTGAGAGAAGCAAGGACCAGAGAGAATAAGCAGATATTTAGAAGACTTTTTAAAAATTTATTTATTTATTTTCAAGGAGAGAGAGAGGGAGAAAGAGAAAGAGAGTGTGTGAGAGAGAGAATGGACACTCTGGGACCTCCTGCTGCTGCAAACAAACTCCAGATGCATGTGCCACTTCACATTTACATGTGGGTACTAGGGAATCAAACTCAGGTCACTAGACTTTTCTGGCAAGTTCCTTAACCATTGAGCAATCTCTCTAGCCCTAGAAGACTTTTTGAAGGGTATAAACTTTCTATTTGGCTAAAGAACAGTGCAAGGGAAGCTTCCTTCTGGGGTTTATGACCTTTCAAATTATAGGATTTGTTTATCTTGAGTTTCTTTAATTAGCAGAGAACACTGATATATAAAACTCTGGGTTCAGGAGAGAAATCTGGACTGATAGGGAGGGCATTTGGGAGTCACTGATAACACAAGAGTCTTCACAAACTACTCCATCTTGCTCATTCTCTGCATTCAATTAGTCATAAATTCTCCAGCCCATAACATTGTTTTAAAAAATGCCTTATTGAATTGGTTGGGAATAACATTAAGATATTGTTTCTTTGTTTTTGTTTTATCTTCTGAAGCCTCAAGTCATCCTACCAAATGTTTTATAAGAACAGCTATTTCTCAGGATAAAATCAAGGCCTCTATTTAGACCTGCAAGGTGCTATTTCTTGCCCCATTTTCTGCCGACTGCTGCACAGCTGGGTGAAAGAATAAAACCTCCTTCCTCTCTCTCTTTACCAATATTGATCCTCATATTTAGAATTCTCTTTCATTACTTATATTTGTGAAAATGTTAGCTCATCTGTCAGATATGTGGTCATGTCACCTGTTATGGATTAAATGCTCTCCCTCAAATTCACCACAAAATGTGAGTCTTCAGAGATAGAGCCTTTAAAAACATAATAAATGTAAAATAAGGTTCTGTGGATTGACTCTAATATAATGAGTAGTATCTTTGTAAAAAGAGGGAGTTAGGATAGATAAAAACATGTACAGAAGAAAGACCACATGAGGACACTGTGAGAAGTTGCCACTTCGAAATCAGAGAGAAGCCTTAGGAGAGACCAAACCTGCTAACACCTGAGTCTTGGGCTTATACCTGCTGAACTGTGAGAGTATAAGTTTCTGTTGATTAAGCCACTACACTATCACGGCGTCTCTAATAGACTACTGTATCACTTCCACAGCATCCTTTCTGATAGCATTTCTCCCTGGAGGGACCTTCTCTTTCTTGCTTCACACTTTTCCCTTCCAGTCTGACAGATTGGAAAATGTATTTTTTGTTGTTGTTGTTGTTTGTTTGTTTGTTTTGGGTTTTTGAGGTAGCGTCTCACTCTAGCTTAGGCTGACCTACAATTCACTATGTAGTCTCAGTGTGGCCTTGAACTGATGGTGATCTACCTCTGCCTCCTGAGTGCTGGGATTAAAGGTGTGCGCCACCATGCCCAGCTTTGCTTTTATTTATTTATTTATTTATTTATTTATTTATTTATTTATTTGAGAGTGACAGACACAAAGAGAGAAAGAGAGAGAGAGAGATAATGGGCGCACCAGGGCCCCCAGCCACTGCAAATAAACTCTAGATGTATATGCTATCTTATGCATCTGGCTTATGTGGATTCTGGGGACTTGAGCCTTGAACCTGGTCCTTAGGCTTTACAGGCAAGAGTTTAACTACTAATCCATCTCTCCAACCCCGCCAAATGTGGTTTTTTAAAGTTCCTGTCTGGTCATTGCCTTTAAAGTATCTAGACGCTTTGGATCCTGGAAAGTAGAGGGCTCATTTCAGATGCCTGGATTTCTTCCTTGTTATTTTCCTCTAAACAATACAGTATGAAGTTCTTCAGAAAGTATTTGCATAATATTAACATTATATGGATATGCACAAGATATTTGCATCTAAAGGGAGATTCTAGAAACAACCCTCCTTGGAATCAAGAGGATGATTGAGCTTTCTGACCGTGTGTAGTTTATCCCAGGAATTCAGAGTAACTCTTGGTGAGGCGGCCCCGCTACTGCTGCAAAGGCATATTACTGCTCCCAAAAACTGAACTGCTAGGTCCCATTTAAAAATTCTTGAAGTGAAATGGATGTATTCTTTCCTATGGATCTACCTATATATGTATGTATGCATGCAAGCATTTATGTATGTATGTATGTATGTATGTATCTATATCTATCTATTTATTCTGCTTTCAAAAGATATGTTAAGAAAGTAAACAGATAAACCATGAATTCAAAGAAAAGTTTGTAAATCATAATCTGAGAAAGAGCTTGCATCTAGAATGTATTGAGAGTTCTTAACATGCAATAATAATCAACTTTTAAAGAAAGTGTAGAGATGATAAACTGACTTTTCACCATTAAAGTTAAAATGATGGCAAAAAAGGAACATGAAAACATGCTCAACATTACATAACTGGAAAATACAAATTAAAATCACAGTGAAATATCAACATACTTCCATGAGGATGGCTAAATTAAATGAGCTAACTTTCCAATCTTTTTGTTTATTTGAGAGAGAGAGAGAGGGAATGGGCATGCCAGGACCGTCAGCTGCTGCAAACAAATTCCAGGTGCATGTGCCGCCTTGTGCATCTGGCTTCATGTGGGTACTGGGGAACTGAACCTAGTCCTTTAGCTTTGCAAGAAAGTGCCATAACTGCTAATCCATTTCTCCATTCCACCACCCAATCTTTATGAGTCTCACTTGTTTTATCTCTGAATTGGAAGCAATCATGGTGTTCACCATATGAGGACATTGTAGAGAGCGAATGAGACACACATGAAGAGATCTCAGCAAACCACATGTTACTCAGAAAGGAGTCACTGATCATTACCAACGTCTCTGGCTTGACCTCCCCAGCAGGCAGACAGTCTCCTGGCATGTGTAGAATAATCTGACTTTGTGTCTCAATTTTAGACACCTGCCTGAAAACCTGAAAGTAATTTATTGCAATGTGAAGGACCTCTATATTCTCAATGAGAAATCTTGTTATCATTGTGGAAGTCTGGCACCATACCCAAAGTCTTAGCCTAAGGCCTGGAGGACAGTAAGATAGCCAATATACAGAATTAGATGGAGAATTATATGAAGAAGACACTTTGCATGTCATTTCCCCCATGTGTTTTTGCTTGTAGATAGGTTGTAATATGTATATTCTAGTGCAGAAGAACTAAAAGTCTTTAGGGTTGCAGCCAACCTGAACCAGGTCTGGAGCTCTGCTTGTCCTGACCCCATGCTGGATGGGACACACACACCATTCTGCCAGTCTGTTAATCTGTGTTGAGTGTGTAAGAAGCCAGAGGTCTGAGAAATGCAGTTTAAGTAATCTCCCATCCCAATGGCTGGGATGAGAGGCAGGGCTTGGGTTGGCGGGAGCACTGACTGCCGGGGAGTGATGTGCTGTCTGATGCTGATGTTTCAAGGAAATCTCGTTGCTCCACAGCTTGTTTGCAAACACACCTATTCATGTCAATCATTTAGAACTGCTCTTGGATTATCCACTCAAGTATCAAATTTTCAAAATCATTTCCTCTGGGTACAAATATGGTTTGTGTAATTCCCTCCATTTTCAATATGTAACCTATTTTCCCTTCATTATATTTCCCGCACCCCTCTGGCTCCTGGGCATGTCAGACAACTTTACTTCCCCCACTGCTGATGCTCTTTGTGTATGTTACAAATCACCTAATCCGCATGGAGCCAGAGCTGTGTGTGTGTCTTTACTGACCTAACTCTCTGAGAGAATAAATCTCTTGTAATGAGATTCAGGGCTCCAGATACAAAGCTCCGCCTTGTCACGAGACACAGTGTTCCAGGTCCATGAAGAGAGGGGGTGTCTGTGCTCTTGTTACTAAGTATAATATACAAAGCCTACTTTGAAAATAGGTCCGCAACTTTTACTTTCCATTATATAGTACGCTTCTACAGACATTTCACATGTGTTTTTCTTTCCTTTACCCTACCCCATATGCCCTGGCACTCAATTCTCTAGATTTTGAAATTTTTTTTGAGGCAAGTCCAGCAGACTGGCCTTTTTTATGCAAGAGAGAGAGAGAGAGAGAGAGAGAGAGAGAGAGAGAGAGAGAGAGAGAGAGAGAATTGGTGCACCAAGGGCTCCAGCCACTGCAATCAAACCACAGATGTGTGCACCCCCTTGTAAGCATGTGCAACCTCGCGGGCTTGTGTCACCTTGTGAATCTGGAGTCCTTAGGTTTCACAGGCAAGTGCCTTAACCACTAAGCCATCAATCCAGCCTGAGATTTTTAGATACCAACTAGTAATAGACTTTATGTTTCAGAACATATTAAACCAATGATAGAGTAAATATACTTATCAGTATTTCTTATTTATTAGGGTAATGCCTTTTAAAATTCTTTTTTTCTGTTCCATCTTATTTCTTTTTAAATTTTTTATTGCAAAGGCAGAGAGAGAGAGGGAGAGAATGGCCATACTAGGGCCTCCAGCCACTCACTGCAAACAAACTCTAAATGAATGTGCCATCTTGTGCATCTGGATATGTGGGTACTGGGGAATTGAACCTGGGTCCTTAGGCTTTGCAGGCAAGTGCCTTAACTGCTGAGACAGCTCTCCAGCCCATCTTTTAAAATTCTTAACTCACTCATCTGTGTATTGGGAACAGTTCTTATCTAGTTGGGCTTGGGGTTTCACAGTGGAAGAGATGAATAACAAATCATGTAAGTTTCTGGTTAAACATTTTGCTTGTCATCAGAACATAGGAAAGTCAATCTTTAAATGACTTTTTCTAATTATAAAAGTAGTACCAGCTATTGCAAAAACTTCAAAACAATGAAAGATGTATTTTTTTAACATATGTGCAATCACATCGCAGAGATAATTGTTAACATTTTGGCTGTGTTTCACTCATGAATACTTTATCCAAATTGCAGATATGAAATTATAAGCATTTTCCTTTTTATAAAATAATACATGTGCAATAAATTTTAATGATTACTCTTTGGTGTTATTAGTACTTATCTTTCCTCAATTTTCTATAATTAATTTTTTTCCATATGAGTCAACAAACATGTTACCTCCTAAATGTAGCACAATTTTAGAGACTTAATTCCACAGCCAACATTGCATGTATTGTAGCTCAGTGGACTTCAGAAGAATCACAGCATTATTATATATTTTAAACAGAAATATGATTTTTTAGTTTTTTTCAAAATTTCTGCTTTTCATTAGGAACTGTCTTTGAAACTCGTCATTACATTGTAATGATTCTCTGTCTCTCTATTGCCTTTCTCTTGTTATACATCTCGAAATGGTTACAAATAAGAAAATTTGAAATTAGATGACATAAGGGACAATTTTGTTTTCTATCTTTCCATGAACTAACTTGTACTAATTTTCCTTACTTATAATGCCAAAGCTCTGCTTAATCTTGAGCAACAGCTCATCCATATTTGATTTGGCTTTAATCTTCAGCTGGCTTCCCCTACTTCATCCCCCAAAGCTTTTGTTAATGAGTCTTTATTATTCTGAATATCATTACTCATCATTGATATAGTTTTCCCTCATATTTTCAAATTTCCAGTAAATTCCAGTGAAGTTGACTGAATGCAGATGCTGCTTCTTGTATGACTCACTGAAATGACTAATGTGTGCATCTGAAACATTCTTGAGGCTATATTTTAGCTCTTGAATAAGGGTAGTGAGCTTATGTGAGGATGGAAAATTGCTAATCTTCCAGAGATGTCCATAGTATTCAAGATGTGGGATGTCAATTTTGTAGGAGAAAAGGCAGACCCACTTTCCTCCTCAGGGGTTCTGAAGCAATGTCACGCAGACACCCCCTTGCTGCATTTGTCCATGTCACATCCCATCATAGTGCCACCTCTGCTCTCCTTGGCATTCTCATTCCTGTTATGAGGGATTTCCCGGGCTTTAATGTCCATAAGCTCAGCTACTAGATTTTCTTTTTAAAAAGTATAATCATTTTATTTATATATGTGCATATGTATGTATGCATGCATGCATGTATGCATTTTGGAGCATGTTCATGTATGTCTGTACACATATCCATGTGTGTGGAAGCCAGAGATTGACATCAGGTATCTTCCTCAATCACTGAGGCTCGATGATTTGACTAGACTCTCTGGTCAGCAAGCCTCAGGGATCTCCTGTCTCCATCCCGGCACTGGGAGAGATTACAGGTGTGTGCCACCACCAGGCCCCATTTTTGTGCAGGTGCTTAGCATCTGAACTCAGGTCCTCATGCTTGTACAAGAAGTACTTTTCCAACTCAGCCCACTTCCCCAGCCCCAGTTTTGTTCTTTTCTATATTTCCCTGGTACCTAACCCAATGCCAAGAATGTCGGTGGCTGAGTGGCAATGAACAATCAAATATAGCAATGTTCACTTTCTTCTCCCCTATTCCGCCCTCATTTCAAATAACTAAATGTCATTCTAGAATGATCAGCACCACAGTGTTGTGATTGACCCAATAGGCTTTGGAATCAGTCGACCTACTCTAGACTCTCTGCGCACATGACTAAATATTGTCATCTACAAAAATGGCATGATCCTAGTAACTAAGACAATGGGTCACAATTACTTGCACATTTTCAAGGGAGTGCTGAGCATGATCAATTAATATTAACAACAGCCATGAGTTGGACAATCTGCAACTAAGTCCCCAAGAGTGCTGGATGTACTAAATCAGTAAAACCTCAAAGGGAGGAAAAATAAAAAGAACACAGAATCTCAGAGCATTTCTGTGTATATAAATTTTTATCTAAAGGAAATGTTGAAGGGTTTTTTTTTTTTTTTCTGAATAAGAAAACCCAGAGAAATCACATGCAATAAAACTTAATGCCATAAGTTCTCACTGGATTCATTCCTGCCTCAGTGTAGATGCTGCCTTCACTAAGGAAGCTAAGGTCCTGCCTCTTTGACAGGACTGAATATTCTGTGAAGCCAAGTGTGGGCCATAAACTTCTTGGATAATAAATTAAAAATTGAATGACAGAGAGTACTCTTATAACTCTACTGGACTGCAATGTCAGTCCCATATAAATTAAAAAAAAAAAGTTTTAAACCATCTGTTCTAAAATTGCATACATTATCAAGATAATCCCAATATTTTTTATCAATCTTTTAAGAAATATTCATTTATGAGAAGGGAGTAAGAAAGAGGGAGAAAAAGAGAGAGAGAGACAGAGAGAGCCTCTTGCCACTGCATACAACCTCCATTTGCATGTACCACATTTCACATCTGGCTTTATATAGGCACTAGCAAATTGAACCCAGGCTGGCAGGCTTTGCAAGTGAGCACTTTAATCATTGAGCCATCTCCCCAGCTAATTTTTTTTTTTATCAATCTTGGATATGGCTACCCAGCTCCAGTAAAGTGCCTAGACTTCCCACATGAAAGTCATGACTTTTCTGCCTTTTGGGTTTTACTTTCTACTGTGTGTGTGTGTGTGTGTGTGTGTGTGTGTGTGTGTACATGTGCACAGTTGAACATGGCATGTGAGTGGAGGCTGGAGTGTCAAGTGTCCTCTTTCTTCTGTTTATTTTTTTGGTATATATGTACAGTATGTATGGTGTGGTCCATTCATGAAGATGCATGTAGATGTAGATGGATGTATTCAAGTCCTGTGCACAGGAGCTCCAAGTCCACAGGAAAACATCCGATGTCCCCTTCTATCAGTGTTCCATGCTGTTTCTTCAGAACAGAGTCTCTTGTCGATCCCAGAACTGCTGTTTTTATGTGAGACAGGCTGTCCAGAAAGCGCCATCCATTTGGTTGTCTCCCCTTCCCCCAGGGTGTGGGGCTCCGGGCAGCATGGCCACTTCAGCTTTCTATGTGGGTGCCGTAGCTGTATCTCAGTCAGTCCCACTTGCTTGGTCAGAGATTTACCCCTTGAGCCATCTCCCAGCCTCCATTTTCCACTTTCTTTCTCCGGAAGTGCCACAAATTGACAACTACAGTTTTGCTTTAAAAGTTGTCCCAAACCAGGCTTGGTAGTGCCCATTTGTGCTCCTAGCACTGGGGAGGTGGGAGCAGGAGGATCTGGAGTTCAAGGTCATTCTTGGCTACTTAGCTTGAGTCCAGCCAAGGTTACGGGAGACCTTATCTCCAAAGAAAACAGCATCAGATAAAAGGCCAATTGGTTTCCAAGCACTGGAGCAGCTGCCCAGCGAAGTTATGTTCTTCCCTCCACAGAAAGTCCTCAGGTCCCAAAGCCATGCTCAGAGTGATTTGCATAGGGCCCTGTGGCAAGGCAGGGGCTGGAGGACAGCCCACTAGAGCCTTCTCCAATTTTCCACAAGATAAGGCTTTGGAGAACCCTCTAGAGATAAGGAATCCAGGGCCAAAAAAGGATCTTCATTTGTAACTCTACCAAGTCTATACTAGGAAGTCGAATAAAACCGGGTGATATTATCTCAACAGGGACAAACAAATCTACCACTTTGGATGTAAGAATGGAGTGATCTATGTTCTGATTTTTGAAATGTGTCTTCATGACACTTTGTAGTTTTAGCGTGGTGGCTTTTCAGTTAGAATAGATTACTTTCAACTTGAACTCTCATCTTTATCATGTCTGTCTAAATAGATGCACACTTTTCTTATTTTGATTTTTAAACAAAAATATATATATAATATAATTTTGGAAGGACATATTCTTATCCACTCATTTTGTTTCTTCCCTCCCTATTCTCTCTAACTTTGGCTTGTGTTAACAAGACATTTTTTAGCAGAAAACTTTCAGGCAGATGTTTTCTTCAGGGGCAAGCAGTAGAGGAGCAAATAAATCTCTTTGATTCTCTTGTCTCAATTTACTCTCTTTTCTTCATTCTCTCTCCATTGTTTCTTATCACATTTCTTTCAAAGCACCTGGTAAATGAGGATTCTGCAGTCATTCTTCAATGGAGTTCAGGTAAAATCTAAACCGAGTAACCTAGATGCCACAAAGAAGACATGCCAGAGCGGGATAATATACGGGGAACTCAAACAGCATAGATGAGGCATGAGCTCTGGCTCCACAGAGATTTAGCTGCAGGTGGTAAGTCTAGTTTCCTGAAGGTCAGCCTCTCTGAAGTAAGTGAAAATACTACAGTGAGGCAGACATACTCAAGGTAGCTTTCAACCCTAATTTTTTTTTTTTGTTTTAATCACCTGCCTCCCCCCCCCCAAATAGGCCACTCATTAAGTCAAAGAACATTGTTGTATCACTAGTTTTATTTCTTATTCTCTTCCCAGGAGGCCAAATGACAATAATTAGAAACATACAAGTACCAAACAGGGCAATGATAAAATGAGGGGTTCATTCTCAAAACTGGCAAAACCTGTCTTTGCTTTACCAAAGAACTCTTCCTTTATTGTTCATTTTCAGTAAATACACCAGTTTTAGAAATTTCTCCCAATGACACTGTTATTTTGAATATAAAGGAATGTTATAAGACTTTACATACTTTGTTGGGTATGCTTGGCCATCATTACTATTGGTTCAACATACGGTTCTTAAGGAACTCGGTTATTAAGGCCAGAGTTTGATAAGTGATGAAGACGGCTGAGCATCTTACCTTCTGGTCTTTCTTACAGTTGCTCCACAAAGATGCTCACTGGGACCATGTGGAAATGATGGATTCTTGCTACATGTGTTCCTTTCAAAAAATAATTCAGTTATATAAAAGCTTGAAAATAGTAGACTCAATTAGCACATATTTTTTCCATATTTGATTATATGTGTGAATAATGTCTCTACACACCTTTAAGAGGTTAACTTTGACCCTCTCATTGGGTTTAAGTCCCTTGAAATGAAAAGTGAGTTGTTTATTCTGACAGTGTCAGACAAAAATTTGTAAGCCTTCTTTTTTTATCACTCACAATTATCTTTTTGTTCTCCCTTAAGTTTATGAAGTCTTTATATCTGCTCTGCTTTCTTTATTTCTTCCTTATAGTTCCTCTTCCAACACTATTTTCTTTTTACCAGTCCCTAAAGAATTTATGTTGTCATCATTTAACATTTGAATGGCATTAATATTTTACAAAATGCTTTACAATGGCGTTTTATAAGCTATTCTCATGCCCTCAATAACTCCTGGGCTATTATTCACAGTTCAGCATAGAGCTTTGCTGTTATTTGTAGGCATCTAGATGTTCCCCTTGACTCTGCTTATTTCAGGAGCTTTGGAACACTTCCTTTGGAAATCATGTTCTGTTTGGACTACAAAGGTTCCTGGATACATTTATTTAAAACTTTCAGACTCAGGGACCCCTTGACCCAGAGGGTGCTTGGGAAGGTGTGCCCACATGGAGTGAATAGTTCAGATCTCCCTGTTCCCCTCCTCCCAGTTCCCTGGTCCTCCTTCCCCTGCTGCTGGCTTGGAGCTGCCTGAACCCTGAAAGTTTGCTAAAGAACCAGGCCCCTTGCTCTGCCTTCCTGTTTGGATGGCCCCTGGGTCCCCAATTCCCAGATCCCCTGCTCCAGAGGGTGTACTATTCCTGATTGGTTCCCCTGATGCTAGAAGTACTAGCCCAGGCAATAAGACAGGAGAAAGAAATAAAACTGGAAAGGAAGACATCAAGTCAGCCCTATTTATAGATGACATGACCTTGTACATAAGTGACCTGAAAGTCTCCATCTCAAAACTTCTAAGGGTGATTAATTCCTTCAGTATAGTGGTGGGATGCAAAATCAACCCACAAAAACTAGTAGCGTTTCTATATGCAAAGGTCAAATAAACAGAGAAAGACATCAGTGAGGCTGTTCCCTTTTTGATAGCAATAAAAAATTAAATACCTTGGAATAACACTAAGGATGTGAAATATCTGTATAATGAAAACATTAAAAAACTCAAGAAATAAATTGAGGAGGACTTCAGAAGATGGATACACTTCTCAGGCCTGAAACTCTTCTCCTACTGGAAGGAGGCACTCTCCATGATATAGAGGGGGGAAAGACTTCCTGAGCAAAACCCCAGTAGCCCAGGAAATTAAATAATCACTCAACCAATGGGATCTCATGAAGCTCAAAAGTTTTTGCACAGACAAACATACCATGAACAGTGCCAAAAGATTACCCATTGAGTGGGAGAAAATCTTTGCCAGCCATACCACTGACAGAAGCCTAAAATCTAGAATCTATAAAGAACTCAAAAACCTAAACAATAAAAAGTCAAACAATCCACCCCAGAAATGGGACAAAGAACTGAATAGGGGGTTCTCAGAGGAAGAATTACAAATGGCTAACACATACTTAAGAAAATGTTCAACATCCCTAACCATTAGGGAAATGCAAATTAAAACAACCATGAGATTCCACCTTATTCCAGTAAGGGTGGCATTCATAAAAAAAAAAAAAAAAAAAAAAAAAATCTAACAATGACAAATGTTAGTGAGGATGTGGGAAAAGAGGAAACCTCATCCACTGTTGGTGGCAATGTAAGCTTATACAACCACTATGGAAATCAATTTGGAGATTTCCTGAAAAGGATGAACATAGAGCCACCAACAGACCCAGTTATTCTTTACTGAACATTTATCCTAAATGTTCCATGCATCAATACAGAGACATTTGCTCAACCATGTTTATAGCTGCTCTATTCATCATAGCTAAGAACTGGAATCAACTCAGATGCCCATCATTGGATGAATGGATAAATAAGTTGTGGTATGTTTAAACAGTGGAATTCTACTCAGTAGTAAGAAAAAAAATGATATAATGAAATTTGTAGAAAAATGGACAGACTTGGAATAGATCATACTCAGTGAACTCACACAATCACAGCAAGACAAGCACCACATGGTCTCACTTATCTGTGGTTCCTAACCTGGACCTAGTTGAGTTGCTGACATTCCTCAAAGGCAACTCAAGGCCCAGACAAAAGGGATAGAAGGGTTTGGAGAGAGGGGAAAGGGGAAAACAAACACAAAATGAAATCCAAAGTGAGCTGGTACCATAGAAACCTTTATCCTTGGATATAGCCTGAAAGATATAACCCTCAAAAGTAGTAAGCAGAGGAGTAACTGAAAAGTAGGGCCCTGGAGGGGGTAGGATGAAGCTTAAGCTTTAAAGAAAGATTTTTTTTTGTTTTTCTGTCTTTGATCTGTAACTCCCAGTACCAGAGATTGGTTGCTACCCACACTGAGCTGGTGATCGGAAAGACCTATGAGGTCTCCAAATCAAGACAGTTTCCTGTCAAAGCACTTGATTACCCACCTGAACCCACAAAACATAACCCAAAACCCCATAGGGTATACGTACAATTCCACCGAGGAGGGTCCCCAGCAGAATGGAGGCAGAGATGAGGGATAAGATGGTACCAACAGATGATGTATCCACACAAAATAGGTTGTTAATAATAGTAATAATAATAATTAAGAAAGAAAAATCTTTCTTGTGGCCTTTTGCTCATATATGGGAAATTCCATTTTAGTTCAAAATAAACGTTCTATTTTGTTTCTTCAGATGTTCAAATATATGATGAAGTAATTTGATACATGAAATATTGAGCCAGGAAACTCTTCAAACACATGAGAAGTTGTATTTTTTAAAATAGTCTTAAGAAATAGGAGTGGTTGGAATACATATTTAAGACTTCAGAACTATTCCTGTATGGGATTTTAAAGTAGCATATTTTTTAAAAAGATTCTTTGTGTCTCTCCAAATTTCTGATATGTATCACCAAGCACTTGAGGAGGTTGATATGAATGTTGATTTACAGATGTATGTTGTTTTAAGAACATACACCTGCTTGCTCCTTTCCTGCTCACAGATAGTCCCCAGAAGAGAGAAACTTTGAAGCTATATTCCCAAACCCTAAAGCTCTCTCAAGTTATGTAAGATTTAGTCGCTGACCACAACTTCAGACAATCTATAACATGGGCTTTATGAAAAACCACAATGAGTGCCCAGTTCACGTTTCCACCCAGCACATTGGGAGCCCCTGTAGAGAAACTTGGAGATGGAGCCAAGGAATGTCAGCGTGTTTGCTTTTGGGAATAAATTTATGCTCTAACATCCAAGGAGACAACATGTTTCCCCTCATCGCTTCTTTGAATGTCATAAACCCAGAAACAAGTTAAACTGGGGTCAACAGATTTTCTTCCTTAGTTATATTTTTGACTTTTAGGCTATTCTGAAATTGTTTTTTCTTTGTTTTCTCACACTTCACCTAACAACTAGTTAAATCCAACGTCCCCAGCAGAGCTTGCAAGGCCTACCCCTACTACTGGGTCACAGATTTGTACAGTCTACCAGGATGCTTGGCAAAATATTCTTCTGTGTTTCTATGTGGACTTGGTAAAAATTATTATATATTTCCCTTCATCCTGTGTGTTAAGAAAAGTAAAATATACAGTTGAAAACGTTTCAGACTAAATTGTATGTAGCTTTCAAATAAAACCTCTTGGAGTTTTAAATGAAAAAACTAGAGCTTGCTTTAGTATATTTTATTGTACAATTTTATAATTTGGTTGGCTACATATATATTCTAAAATGATGTTCACCTGATAATCTTGATAAGACTTATCTGTGAGTTACAATGTTTACATGAATGAGATGTAGCAAATAGAAAAATGTGTTTATTACTTTTTTCTGTCTTATAGACTCCTCTATATTCATTAACAGAATTGAAATCTTTTAAACATTTTAAATTTTAAATGAAATACAAAAGATGTGCTCATAGTTCAAATTTAATAGTGGTTAATTTTAATTCATTAAGAAGTATAATATTTGAAATTATTATACAATAAGAAATTTTAAATCCAGTTAAAATTTTTTTAGTCAAATATTTCAAAATACTAATGAAATTTTCCTCAATAGTACACAAATGTTACTTGGTGTTACTTGGTCTTGATAGAGCTTTATAAGGATAGACAAATGTTATTTTAATTAAACAGATCTAGCATTTTACTTTTTACCTCTGTTTTCTAAAGTTAAAACTTTTGCGTTGTTAAAAATTAACGTAATATGTGGTTAATATCTTTAGCATATTAATACATTTTCAATAATTTGAAATTTCTGATTTTTTGATTAAGTCCATTTTTGAAGCCAAAACTACTCTGTAATTATTCACAAAATAAAAATTCATTCTTTTTTTCTATGTTTACTTAATTTATAAAGCATTAAGAAAACTCTTTCTTTGGGCAGACAATATAGTTAATCATGAAGTAGTATAGTATAGATTGTAATGACATCTTGATATATTCTGAAAGTAGATAAGACTGTGGAAGATTCAATTTTATATTACATTTTTATAATATAATTAATATAATATAATTCAAATTGCCACACTGACATTTTATATGAGATCATCTTTTTGAATAAAAAATTCAATACTAATTTTCAGTCTATTTAGAAGGCCTTTTGGGTCCAAAGTTTCCTGCCCTGCTACCAAAACACATTGTTGGGCTAGAGAGATGGCTCAGCTGTTAAGGCATTTGTGTATGAAGCTGAAGAACCCAGGTTGAGTTCCCCAGTACTCACATAAGGACATAAGCCAGATGCACAAGGTGGCACATGGGTCTGGAGTTCATTTACCTTGACTGGAGGCCCTGCCACACCCTTTCTCTCTCTCACTCCATCTTTCTATCTCTCTCTCAGATACATAAAATAAAATTAAAATTAAAAAAATTAAAAACCATCACACGTTGTTTACTTCAGTGACTAAGCCGAGCCCAGAAGTTAAAATGAGTACTTGGTGCAGAGCAGGTGCAGTTCTCTCCAGTACGTCTCTCTGGGTTTAGCTGAGTTTTCTTATTGCTAGTATTTTACAGCTGTGAGAGCTTTACTGATTTGCAATCCACGTAAGTCCTCTCCTTGTCATTTGGCATACTATTAATAAAGTAGTTGTCCATTTGATTTGAAAAAAAATGAATAATTATAAAAAGTAAGCCTATTGAAATACAGAGTTTTTCTATAATTCATATGGTTGGCTCTTTTTCTAAAACAGTTACCTTTCTAGGAAATTTTTTAAATAATCACATGATAGTTGTCAAAATTTCTAGTAGTGACACATTAATTTGTATTTAATTCACAAGAGAATGCTCAGTTAAAAACACAAATATTACAGTTTAGTACATGACATAATACTTTTTGAGCATTTATTTGTCTTTCTGAAGCTACAAATCATTTCACAGATAATTGTTCACACACAAAGCTATTGATAACTTTTTGTAAAAGAGAAGGGAATTAGAAAAATCTTTTTATCTCTTCATTGGATTTCTACTCAGCTACTCTTGGGCTATTGATAATTTGGTTGATTCTATTTTTTTCTGGCTATAAAATTCCAAAATCAATTTAAAAATTCTGAATAGTCTTATATAGCTGAGAATTCCTTTACTATCCCTCCACCATCACATAGAGTCAAGTCATCTAAGACCTCTCTGTAGTTTCTATTTTTATTTTTTTATTAGAGGGAGAGACAATTGGCATGCCAGTGCCTCAGCCACTGAAATCCAACTCTAGATGCTTGTTCCACCTGGCAGGCTTGTGCAACCTTGTACTCGCCTCATCTTTGTATGGCTTAGTGGGAAATGGAGAGTCCAAATGTGGGTCCTTAGGCTCCACAGGCAAGCCTCTTAACCAGTGAATCATCTCTTCCTCTCCCACTGCATGGCTTCTGAGCCCTAAGGACTCACCTGGGCCAAGCCATCTAGTTTCCAGCTGCCTCCATAGTCACATAGCTACTCTGCCCAGAAGGTAGAATGGCTGCAGACACAGCTCTGCATTCGGGAGAACTTGTGGTTCCATCTCAACTTCTGGCTTGGTTCCTGCTGTTCCTCTACATCTGCCCCTATCTAGGTAAGCTTAGCTTTGTCAGACTTCTGGAAGGAACAATATAAGTTCTAAGTGGAGGCCATATCAGAAGGAACCTAGGCCATGTTTTGTGTTTCTAGTATGTCCTTACTTAACCAGCAGGGAACACCTTGTTCCCAGGTAGTTGGTGAATAGATGGTTTCCCATCCAGTTCAAATAGTCCCTTCCAGGAAGTCTTTCCTGATCAGCTACCCAAATGTCATATTTCTCTCTTGACTCACAGTATTCTTTATGGAAATTTGTTAAAAATTTGCCTTGTGTGATTGTTGTTTTGGTTTTCCTGGTTTATTTTCAGCTTTTATTATTTATTTGTTTATTTATTTATTGTTTCACTGAGGCAGAGACTTCAATGTGTTGCTTCTTGAATGTCAACAGTACATGAAACAAAATCATTTTCAGATTGGTGCTTTACATTATATTGATTGAATCACATCAAACTGGCATGTTAAACCTACTCATATTTTTATGCATTTTATTAATACAACACAGGTATTTTGCCCAACATAACTTAGGCAGACTATCTGTATAATAAATAAATAAAAGAGATTGTGTTGTAGTCAGCTACACGTTACTGGCATTAACCATCAGACCAGACACAGTTATGGGAGGAAAGGAATGCATCTGAAGTTTACCGATCTGGGGGAAGTTCCATGATGGCAGAAGAAGCTGGACCCTTCCACAGGCCCATGCAGAGAGAGAGAAATACCACTAGCACCATAAGCAAGCACACTCCAGAAGCCCCAGGCGGAGCTCAAGCACTCTGCATAGCTTTAGACTGGAAATTCCAGATTCACCTCCACACGCACCTTAGGGTTGGACCCTAGCATGCTCCCAAGGTGACACCTCTTCCAGCCAGGCAGCTGGACATCCAAGAAGATTTAATAAAACTGGATCTATCAGGAGTTATCCATTCAAACTACCATAGATGGTATTTCAAATAACTGTTTTTTGTTAGCAGCCAAAAGGGGATAAATTTACTTCTATTTGTTGGAAATAATATCTAGGATTACGTAAGTTTAATTACAATCCTGATAATATCTAAAGAGAAGGCAACTGGTCTTACATTCTTATAATAAAAGTATGAATTTAGCCAGGCGTGGTGGCGCACGCCTTTAATCCCAGCACTCGGGAGGCAGAGGTAGGCGGATTGCCGTGAGTTCAAGGCCACCCTGAGACTCCATAGTGAAGTCCAGGTCATCCTGGGCTAGAGTGAGACCCTACCTCGGGAAAAAAAAAAAAATGTATGAATTTATTTGTGAAAAATCATTCCCTGCTACCTAGTTGCACAGATCAGATGATATGAAGATCCGTTTTTATGGTTAGGTGCCACACAGTCAAACATTGGTGAGGTTGTCAGTCATATAAGACCTGCTCCAAATCCCAACTGACATACTCAACAATCTTCAGCAAAGCAGCTAAACAAATGTGCTTTGGTTACATCTGAAATAGTAATTGTTTTATTCATGATGCTTAACACTTATTTTGAATAGGTACAGAGGCCAAGGCTTCCAGTGTATTATTTGAACTGGCAGATCTGATCCTCCCTTTCAGCTGTTTATTGTAAGGGTCAGGGAAGCCAATGCGGTTCAGCAGCAATGACATCTACTTATAATTTCACTGTCTACTTTATCTGTTAGGGTGTTTGTGAATGAGTGTAGTGCTTGGTGTTTTGCTCTAGAATTTGAGTTCTTTGGGATGAAGAAAGTAAAACATAATAGCAGTGAAATAAGCATGTGCATTTCATTGGAGAAATTACCTTTCCTGTGTGGACACCAGTAAAAAGTTCTTTGTATAGACTTCCTAATGTTGCCTTTGTGAATACTTTTTATGAACAGATTTGATGGCAGGTTTTGTCATTTGATGTCATTGGCTGGAAAGCTTTGTCCTATTAAAGAAAGGAAGTGAACAATGATTTTTAAAGACAGTTGGTGAGCAGATTTGGATGCACAGCTCCGAAGCTAGAAATGACCCATTCAGCACAAGGCTTTCATCACATGAAGAACTTTGCTTAAGTTTCTAGCTCACTGACGCACTGATGCGCTGATGATATAGGTGTAAGGATGTAGGTGTCCAGATGACTCCTTCTATACAGCTCTTCCCACTATCCTCACATTCCTTTTGCTAATGACATTGTACTTTCATTTGTAAAATGCTAGGATCACGAGTATACCACGTTGTCTAATACAAATCTAAGTACCTTGGGCAGTAGGAGCATCTCTTCACAGTCAGCTGATCCTGAGCACTAGAAGGGGGAGCTGCTGAGGAGGGTGGAGGATGATGGCTGTGAGAGCCGCATGAAAAAGGAGGTGCTATAGAATCATAGCTATAACATTCCCATAGGTTCTGGCTCTTCTGTCTGTCCACCCGAGACATTTATTCTAAGTTGTCACCAGGAGGACTTCTGCTTGCCTAAGGAGTTGGAAAGGGACTTAGGTTGGTGACAAGGTCAGGGTTGGGGTTTGGATCACTTGATGTAGAGAGTGACTCATAAAGAAGAACTTCCTGAGCCAAGAATTGAGCTCCTACCCCTGTCAGGCTCTGTTTACTTACTGAAGCCCAGTTCAGGCTATGCTTTCATTATTCTTTCATCACAAAGTTCAGAAAACTGTCTGTATTATTTTTAAAAGATGTATGAGGGGGGAAAGGGAATGTATTAAAAACAAAAAAAAATCATTCTATTTATAGAAGAAATATTCCCCCAACTTTTAAATTAAACCTGAAGAAAACTAGCCCCTCTCTAATGAATGCCTATAAAGAAAAAAATTGGGGGGAGGTGAGGAAAATTTTACTACTGACTGGCTGATACAGGTCTAACAACCTAAAGAAAAGCTACCATAGGTAGAAGCACAGGGCTAGGAGTTCAAGGTCCTATTCAGCTACACAATGAGTATGAAGACTTCTTGGACTCTATGAGACCCTGTCTCAAGAAAAAAAGCAAAAACAGAAAGAAAAACAAAAGTAATCACAGTGAATACTGTGAGACATCATTTCCACGTCTCAGTGAATATAGGTGAGAATCAACTGTAGCTCTTCTAGATGAAATCATTTCTGCAAGTTAATTCTGGCAACATCCTTTCTCTTCAAATTGGATTCAAGAGCCATAGTAGCAAGGACATAGGATATCACTAAAAGGCATGTTACAATCTAGATGGTTTAACCTCAGAATCTCTTAAAAGTCAAACTACCTTCTTGCAGATTATCAACCTATTTTGGAGGTTGGGGAGATGGCTAAGAAGATAATAGTGCTTGCTACACAAACATGAAGACTGGAGCTCTATCCCCAGTACCTCCATAAAAAGCTCAGCATGGTCTCACATGCATGTAGCCTCAATGCTAAAGGTGGCTGAGACAGGAGGATGGCTGATGCTGCCTCCTCAATCAGTCTAACCAAAAATATAGGGAGCTCCAAGTTCAGTAAGAGACTGTCACCAGTGAGAATCAGGTGAAAGATCCATCATGGAGATACCTGATGTCATCCTCAGGTCTCCACACCTTTGCACGAGATGCACACAACTGCACACACACATGCATACACCACATATACACACCTTCATACATATGACACACATATACACACAAAATAAATCCTTTGTTCAATAAAAGTAAATATGTTTGGCAAATATATTTGCTTAAAATACTATATCATGTATTCCAAAGACACTAGTAGGGAGATTTGCTACTCAGTGTTTGCAATATCACTCACTGTTTCCAATTCCACTGAAGACACTTGAGACTAAGGTGCACTGAAAGCCATGAAGGAAAGCATGGTTGAGGCCAGAGGATCACTATGAGTTCGTAGCCAGCCTGAGGGTACATAGTGAATTCCAGGTCAGCCTGGGCTAGAGTGAGAACTTACCTCAACAAAACAAACAAACAACCCCCCAAACCCACATTGTTGGAGCTTAGTTTGAGATGGTGCCACCTCTGACATCCTCAGCAGACAGGTCCACCAGGAAGAACTTCAAAGACCTGTCACTCAGTATTTGTGGTGTCTTTCACTGTTTCTCTTGCCACTGAAGAGAGCTGAGATGGAGACGTGTCCAAAGCCATGAAGAAAAGCATGGCTGGTACTTAGTGTTTTATGGTGCCACCCCTGCCGTCCTCAGCATACAGGTCTGGCAGGAAGAACTGTAATCAAGTCCTTTTCTGGCCCCATTTCTCCTGTCACAATAACATTTTCAGGGAAGGTCACACATCTATCAAGATCACATTATATATAACAACACACAGTTGAAATATTCCCCTTTAAATCAGTTGATTATAGTTTTGAAAATTAAGCTCCTGTCACTTAGATTAAATCATTTCAAATGTAACATGAAAAAACAAAATTCCAAAAGATGGTATAAGCAAATCAATATTACCTCATAGAGTTATCAAATTTTGCTGAGGCTGTACTATCAACACCCTATGAAAACTCCTGTTGGAAGAGATGCCTTAGCCTAATAAACCTATCTTAAATATGCACAGCTCTACTCTCAAAATATTCTTTGCAGCATTGTTTTGTGAATAAATTTTCTTATTAACAAACAGGGTAAATGTTTATTTTGGTAAATTATAAATAAATTTAAAATTACTTGCATTCCTATCACCCAAATAATTAATATCATACTGGTCACATATTAATAGGCTGCTTTCCAATTTTTCCTATACATTCCTTCCAATATTTGAAATGCATTTCATGCAGTGTTTTATAATATGTGCTGTTTATTCAGACATAGAGTATACTTCTGTGTCACTCACTATCATTTTACAACTTAATTTTATTTTTGAAAGTTATTGTGATTCATTTTGCTATTGAACATTTATGTTCTTTCCACATTTTAAAATCTTTAACAATCTGTGAGCAGCTTCGTTTGTCAGCTACCTGCTTGTGGATTTTGCTCAATTTTAGTTTTTCTATCTCTGAGTTTGTCTGACATGACTGTGTGGTTTTTGTCCTTGAAATTTTTGCCAGACTTTGGGGGGAACTCTTTTCTCAGTTTCACATTTTATTTCTGGTGCCTTTTTTTCTTAATCAAAATTTTATAATAAATGAGATCAAGGCTAGCAAGGAAAAAGACTGTTCAGATTGAGGACAAAACAGGAATAAACATAGATGGATGTAAATGAGATTCATTTCTGCATGTTTCTGAGCCACTCCTGTCTTCTTGCCGTCACATTCCTGTCCTTCCAGAATTTCACAGTGAGCCGTTTCCACAAAATGTGTGTGTGTGTTACTTGGCTTTGGGGCACAGATCAGTTTACTGTCTTGTATTGTTGCTGGGATATTCCCATAGTTGCCCATGCATTCTCAATCAGATTGTAAGTAATTTAATGACAAAAACACATTTTTTATATTTTTTCCCCATCCTCCCTCGTTCTAGCACTATGAGCAACAAGTAATAAGCCTTGAACAATTCCCTGTTCATTGGTTACAGATGTGTCTCCTCCCTTGCATTCTATGGCCAAATCACTCTGTGTTTCCTTTCTCATGGATTTTATTCAGGCTACATCGATGTGTGAAAATCACCAAGCCATTTCTAATGAAGTGATTTCTACTCTGCAAAACTATTAGTCAAGCTTGAGTTCAAAGCAAGTAATTTTCTCAAGTTACAGGTAAATTCAAGTTGAAAGAGTTGGTTTAACCCTTTGTCTTTGACTAGCTTACATAAAAGTATAACACAGTACATTGAAATGTATTTTCTATAAGGTGCCAATTCTGTTCACTCACTGACCTGTGAGGAAAAGAGGATATGGCTCTCATAGAACAATACTAAAACATATATACTATTTAAGAATAGATTAGAAAATGTTTCTAAAACAGCCCTTAAAAGTATACCTGTTATTTAAAGAGTATATACATCTTGTAAATATATTTATAATTTATATGTGACATACCATATTTTTATAATTTTAAAATAATAATCTCTATGAATTCTATATGAAGTGATATCTTAGAAATGAAGATTTGGGTATACATGTAAATTTTGAAGAGAATTCTGCTCTAAGATTTCCAGGTTAAATCTATGTTATAGATGGGAAAATTTGTGTATGTATTTGTATATGTATATATATATTTCATTAGATAAAACTTTCTAAGTAGTTAGCACTACTACCTTTTACAATGTAACAGATTTGACCTTAATAGTTAATACTATTTATAAAATGTGTACATATATCAAAACATCACATGGTACCCCATAAATGTGTATACTTTTTATGTTTTTATGTCTTTACAAATAATTGAATCATAAAAAATATGAAGTATTTATTTGTAAGCATACTATTTATTGAGCAAAGGCCTATTTTCTCATGTACCTTTAACAAACAACTAACACATTTTTAAGGGAGTTTCATATGAAACATAAAAATAAAGAATTTTCTAGTAGTTAGCTGAAGAGAAGAGTGAATATTCCTAGGACATTAATAGCTGGAATTGGGAAATGGTTTACTGTGTAAGGAGCAGTAGATCTTTGAAGCTTAAATGTTAATCCTTTTTAGATCATCAAGAACTTTAGTATGTTCATGTCTGTTTCTCATAAATGCATATTATAAACACTGTCTGTCATCATCCTATGAAGTGTGGCTCAGTTGATAGCTTTAGTGAGCAAGAAAACACCTTGGGGGAAAAGTTGTTCTTTAAGGTTAATAATGAGATCTGCTGAATGGAGGGAGCATTGGAGACATTTGCACCATAGGACTTGAGAAAGCTACCAACCCTGAGCTGCATTCTGTGACGCCATCTATTACTAACTAATTATTTGGAGATCTTAAAAGAAAAATAAAAGGTAGTTCCTAGTACCACCCAGTAAAAAATGTACTCCACAATTTTTTCTTGTTTTGTATATGATTGGTAGCATACCTTTTAACTGCTGTAAGTAATAAAAATATATATGTGCAAGTTGGCTATAAGAAATGCCAAAGTTTCACCTAATAAAATTTTGGTATGCCTCAGTTTTCAAAGTAAATTTGATTTATTTGAGCCACCAGCCGTCTGATGACAGCCCTGTGTTTTTTATATGAGTCACGTCCCAAGGGGTCCAGAATATGCCAATGGTGTACCTTGGATCAGATCCAGTGTCCGCAAACAGGTTTTCATTAGACTTTGATGCCAGTCGCATTTGGGAGCAGAGAGGCTGCTGAAAACCAGCTTCACTTTGGTATCACTTCTTTCTTCTTAGAAAAAAACAACAAAGCTCTTTTTTTTTTAAGCAAAGCTTTGCGCCTCCACAGTGTAGGTGGATGGTAATATTTTAGAGGGCAGTAATCTGTTATTGCAGGTGGTCAGACTTCAAGCACTTCCGTATTTTGAGAATAGATCAGACGAAGTGCAACAACTTTTATTGAAAAATTGCCGAATTTGAAAATTAGAAACACATTTTCTGTGGCTGAGATTAAGTTAGCATGTATTACAGTCACTTGGACTTTTCTATAGCATTAAAGGAAATATAATTACATAGGTTATTCCACATGTCACAGGATTGGAACCTTAATCACACTTTGAAACCTTTATCATGCTGAAGTAGACCCTTAAACTTTAATCTCCTTAGTAATTGAAGGACTTTTCTATTTTTCAAAAGAATTTAGAGTAGGCAACTGAATGGGAAATAAAGCAAGCCCATATTTTACTATTATGTAACAAAAGTGAGTTTTTTCCAGTGTGTGTATGTTTGTGTGTGTGTGTGTGTGTGTGTGTGTGTGTGTATAATTTTATAAGCTCTCAGAGAAGGTGATATATGAGGATGTGATCCATAATTTTCCTTGGAAGTCTATTTTTAAGCAAGCATATGCATCCGGGTGAAGGTATGGGTGTTACACAAAATTTGTGTATAATTTGACTTAAGACTGAACACTGTAATCCTATTTTATAAATTAAGAAAAGTAAATGCATATTATTACCTGGTAACAATAAAGTCTAAGAATTCTACATAGTAAAAATAAAGAAACACAAGAAGATAGCTTAAGAGAAGTCCAGAGTATCTAGGACAGCATGATATTAATCATCATCCAGTAACTTTATGACTTATTTATCTGATTTTTAAGATATCAGCTGGAGGTATGGCTCTGTGGTTAAGGTGCTTGCCTGCAAAAATCTAAGGACCCTGGCTCGATACTCTAGGACTCACATAAGCCAGATGCTCATAGCGGCGCATGCAAATGGAGTTTGTTCATTGCTGTGGCTAGAGGCTCTGGCCTACCCATTCTCTTCCTCCCTCTCTCTCTCTCATAAATAAATAAAATATTTCTTAAAATGTTGTTTGTCATTCAAAAAAATAAAGAAATATTTTATTGCCCATCCCCCCTGTGATACAGAATAGGCATGCATCATTTTAAAGAAAATATTTTATATTTTTCTTCTGTCTGAAACCTTTATATACATTTTATTTCTCCCACAGAATCTCATCTCAATATAGTGTATTTTACAGATAAAAAGACTTCTGTCATACTTATCTACCATAAAAATGGGTGTATAATTTTAACTTTAAACATTTAATATCCTATGACATAAGGCTCTGATATTCAAACTGTTACCTACTCTATATTATTATGATGATTATAATTAATATACAACTGATCAGAAGTAACATTAATATATACTAAAGTTTTACATATAATAAAGTTTTAGATGTAATCACTGCCATTTACACTAGACATGTACCATTTGATGAGTAGTTTATTTTTTAATTATCCATTGAAAATTGATCTTAAAAACCCACAAATTTTGTTCCATTTTTGTTTTCATAGACTTAAGCATTAAGAATCTATTTGTATAAATCATAAGATGGGCATATGCATATGGACTTTATGTAAGCAATACAGCCCCAAATTTTAAAGCCTTCAGAGTGTATCATATGATCAATTATGTTTAATGTTCTAACCTCAATTAAGTCCTTTCTCAATTTTTATTGAAAGTACAATCTTAAAATCCACCTGACTTGCCAAGATCGGTCATGACAATCAGTTGCTTCCAGTATTTGGAATTTTCCATTTTCTTGGCGCTGGATGTATTTACAGTTGTGCAAGGCTTTAGTAAGGTGGGGCATGTGATTTTCTCTTTTAAACTATGAGAAGGCAGGTGACTAGAGGGGCACTTTTATCCCAGTGAGTCCTCCTGCAGCTCAGGGCTACAGATGGTTGAGTATGGAAACTGAACATCTGGGAAATTGTTTTCTTAAGGACATGTTTAGTTGTGTGTCCTTTGGAAAGTTTGGTCCATCTCCCCAGAGTACCAGGACCCCATTGTGGAGATTGATATGACCATCACAAACTTAGCAGGCAGGAGAAAGTACATGGTGAATCCAGAAGGGGAAGGACACTGAGGCATAAGGCAGGTAACAATGACTCAGGACCACAAGATGGACTAGCTCTAATACATATATTATATATGGAGAGAGAGAGAGAGAGAGAGAGAGAGAGAGAGAGAGAGACAAAGAGAAAGAGAGAGGACAGAATGTTTCAGTAAGAGACTCATTTGATCAAAGTCAAGGAGACAGAATTGATCTGTAGCATGTAAGAGAAGCGAAAGAGGCTAGCTTGAACACATAAATAAATAAAAATCCAATCTTAAGTGCAAGGAGACTGGACTTAGTATCATGAGGAGAAGCCTTAAGAATTACTTGAAGTTTTATCTTTGAACTCTAATGCTATCAACTCAAAATGCAAGTGGACATAAACAGTTATGAAGACCTATTATAGGTAAAAATAAAGCTTTTAATTTAACTTACTGCTTATAAAAATGCTTTAGAGAAATTGTTTTGGGGGGTTGAGAAGATGGCTCAACTGTTAAAGTACTTTCGTGAAAAGTTCAATTCTCCAATGCCCACGTACAGCCAGATGAAAAATGTGGCGCATGCATCTGGAGTTCATTACAACAACAGGCTCTGGCACACCCATTATCTCCCTTAAATAAATTTAATTAATTAATTATATAAAAATTATTTTACATGTATAGAAATACACAGAAAGAGTATTTCATCTGCTCAAGACAATACTTAAATCTCAACTTTTCATGTGCTACATTCTGCAGACATAACCTTATGGGCATAGTTTCAGCCATACTTCCCAATCTTGCCCTGATGACCACCCAGAAGTCTCATAGTGATGTTGAGTGATGTGGGATATCAAGAAAGTGTGCTGATGCTGAGCTGCTGAGGTCCTTACCAACTCCTTTAGATGCTGTGTCCTTCTTAAGGAGTACTGTGCTTCCCACCATCAATATTTACTTCCTGCCATCTCTTTGTTACTTGGGTGAAACAAGAAATAATCTTTCCTGATCTACTGAGACACTCTAATTGGTGTAACAATACATTTTTTCAATCATAAATAAACATATACATAAAAACACAATATATAGGATATCTATATACAACTTAATATTTACTTCCCATTGGTGAATTAAGCCACACCTAGAACACAGATTTTTCTAGAAGAATTTTCTTTCCAGTTTATTTTTGTCATAAAACTACCTCCAAGCTCAAGACTTTTCAATATTTCTGGCAAAATAAAGATGAGGGAGAACGCTTGTATTTCAATCTTGCTCCAGTATCTCAAGGGTTTTTTATTCCACTCTCCTTCTGAATGTTGTACCAAAATGTCTGTGTCACTAATTCCCATCCTGAGGCTTGGCATCTTAGCTCATGGCCTCACTGACTTAGGGCTATTTCCTTGTCTGCTTGCTCTGGAACCACTGGAATGCACCTCATGCTTCACTCCATTTTCCTGATCGAAGAGTGAGGGCTAAGAAAGAGAAAGAGAGAGAGAGAGAGAGAAGAGAGAGAGAGAGAGAGAGAGAGAGAGAGAGAGAGAGAGATGCAGATAATGGATCTGTCAGGGCCTCTTGCCTCTGCAAATAAACTCCAGATGCATGCACTACTTTGTGTGTCTGGCTTATGTCAGTACTAGAGATTAGAACTTGGGTTGCCAGGCTTTGTAAGCAAGTGCCTTTAATTGGTGAGCTATCTCTCCAGCCCTCTTTTAATTTCTTAGCTTACCCTGAGCTTAGTGTACTGAACAGACTAGTGCCAGTGTATGTTTCCCTGCATTTCATCATTTGGGATTGTATCTTATTCACCTTTGGAACCCTAGAGTTTAGAAGAGTTTTTCCAGCCTTTGAATATTGCTCAATGTGGGTTCATGGAATGAATGAACGAATAATAAGGCCTTGGTACCACTATGTAAATTAAGATGAAAAATAACCCCTAAACCATGACTACAATGTTATGCAGAAGTATTTTTTAGGATTTATGGATCATAATATATCTATGGACATTAAATATGAAGTTTCATCTCTTGTGTTTGTATGTTTTGTTTTGTCATGCAGTAACCATGTGCATGCATGCATAAGAAAAGACACTACAAGACAAGATGTTACCTCATTTTTCTATCCCTGGACTGCCAACTCATACTTTCTGTGATCTTACCATAATCTATGGGCTACTACCCATACATATACATAGACATACACATGTATGTACACACATACAAACCCACAGACAGAGACATGCAGACACACACACACACACACACACACACACACACACACACACACACACACAATCACATCCCATCTCGAAGGTAAAATGCTGAGAATAAGAAACCAAGCACCAAAATATAAAGGGTAGGGTCTTTCCTTTCTTTTCAGTGAATCCACCTTGCCAACTCCAAGTGAGATTTGCAGTTTTAATTGCCTCACCCATAAGTCTCCTTTGGTTTCCTTGATCTTTTGGGGTAGTTTTGTGGGTTTTGGGTATTGGACATAAAAGCAGCAATGTTGGAGGTAGAGACTAAGCTGGATAAACATGAAGGACCCTCAGGGTTCTTGGGCATGTGGAGACCCTCTGGTGGAAAATGAACTGGCATGTCTAAGATTCCTGCTGATGTGGAGTAGGGACCAAGTAATGACCCAGCTTGTGAAATCAGCCCTCCGGGGCTGGCATGGGGTCATAAACCAGGCCAATTAAATTCTTAGAGGAAAATATAATTGTGCAAACTTCAAATGTTGAGTTGAACTGTTCAACAGTAAGCTGTTCTTTTAACTGCCAGCCGGTCCTGAGCCTACCACCTCTTCCCGTTCCACCCGTAACTAGCAGCCATGCCAGGATTGGATCTCTGGGCATGGTAAAAGCAAAGCCTTTCCCTCACTGTTTTAATGTCTAATGGGGAAAATTGAAGTGCAAATGATAATACAAATTACATTTGGGACTTAAAGTTGACTCTTAGAGTAGGTCATAACTTTAGCACTATTGAAATGAGCTGAGTGTCTTTGTTCGTGTGAGAACTGTATACTTGTTTGGTGGGCCAGACAATAAAGTGTTATGGAGCAAACTATATTTCCAAATCTTGTAAGTTGAAGAACAAATTCTTAGTGCCCTAGAATGTGATTGTGTAGACACTGGAGAGGGTAGGATCAAGACTGACCTAAATCTCCTACATCTTCCCTCCCTCCCTCTCCCCCTCTCCCCTCTATCTCTCTCCTCTCTAACTCCTGTATATTAGTTATCTTTTTCCTCAATTTCTTAATGGACACTGACCTGTAACCCCCACTTCCAGCTTGGGCCTACCATCCACAATGAGCTTTTGATCAGAGAAACTTACAAGGTTTCCCAAAACAATGACAGACTTCTGTCAGAGTACTTGATGACCCACCAAAGGCCAGTGATAAGACCCTATTGCTGAAGACTCCATACACAGCTGACACGTAAAATGGAATGACATGGCTGGAAGCCAGGAGAGAGTCAATCCCCAGACAGTCAGCGTGTCTAGTGCCAGAAGGCGCTACATAGGCGACTGGGGGAAATGACCAAGATCTGTCCAAGCAACACACTGTTTAACCTAATTAGCAACAAACAACCAGATGTGATGCCCACACAAGTGCAATAGTGGTACACAGCCATGGTGAGGAATCAATTGCTCTTGATTTGGCTAACTGATCCACTCAGTGGTACTAGACCCTTAGCTGGAGCTGGGAAACAAGTCAGAACCATACCCAAACACAAGCCCACTCTACAACATCAAGCTACCATCAATCACGGGGTATAAGAGGGCCTACACCTATCAAACTGTCTATCAAAAAAGTAAGTGTTATCTCAATTTTCTGGGTGCTAACTTACTCTCTGTTGGAGAATCTGCTTGCTTCTCTTTTCCAGATAGATGCAGATCCTAAGAAGAGAGCTGCCCCAACATACCTCAAAAGGGGCCCAACTGAAACTAAGGACAACTGGCGAAATTAGCAAGGGTGATGTTTTCCTGTGAACCGGATACCAGCACAAAGGGGAAGGAGATCAACGCAGAGAAAAATCAACTCCTACCAAATCAGAGAGCCAAAGCCTCAGAGGCCCCCAACACCTCAGCACTGAAGCAGACCAAAAATGAACCCAACATGGCTCAGGGAAATCTTGTGGAAGAGGGGGCGGAAAGAATGTCAGAGTTACATGTTGGGTCATGATTTTCAGAGACATTTATCATACTAATAACTGGAGGCTAACTCCACAATGCACAACCCATTTTCATTAACAAGGAGGGTCTAATGGGAGGGGGTAGATCACAGATGAGCCTAAATAATGGTACCAAACTGCCTGTATTCACTGAAATGAAAACTAATAAATTAAATTTAAAAAAAAAAATAAAATAAAATAAAAAAAAAAGAATGTGATTATGTTTGAAGATAGGGCCTTTAAAGAGATAATTAAGGTAAAATACGATCATATGGTACGTCCTAATCCAATATGACTGGTGATTTTATAAGAATAGAGTAGGATTCTACAGAGGAAAGACCATATGAGGCCAGGGCAAGAATGCAGCCAGAAAATGGGAAAGACGACATAGGAAACAGGCCTGCTGGTACCTGCTGTTGCACATATGTCATTATAGAACGGTGAGAAACAACTGTTTGCTGTTTAAGTCACCCATAATGTGATATTTTGTAACCACAGCCTTAGAACACTAACACAGCATCCATTCAGGAAGTATTATTGGCTGTCTCCTTATTTTTTAAGTCATAGAAACTTGTAAACGATGGGTCATATGGAGGAGATCATACTATTTTTGAGAGGCCTGAAACTTACCATGACGTTTCCTTAGGAAAACAACATTTGGGTAAGAAAGTGAATTTTATGGACCATGAAGGAAATTACGGTGAAATTTAAAATGGCAAAGAGCTGACAAATTAAAAGACATGACAACATGAACACTTTGCCCAGGTCTCTCCACAAGGGCTGTGCGAATATAAGCTCCATGGCACAGGCTGAGCTATCAACACGGGTATGGGGTATGGATCAGTGGCAAAGCAATTGCCTAGTATGCTTGAGGCTCTGGCTTTATTCATAGTACCACAAACAAACAAATGAATGGATGAATGAGTAATAAAATATATGAACTGATAGTAAAAATGAATATATGAATGAACGAATAAGCAGGTCTCTCTCTTCCCTCTGTAGCCAAACTTTCTGTCTTCTCATTTTCTCCTTATCTAACACCACAGCAGATTTATAAATAGAGTTTCTTTCTCATGAACATCCACTAGGCCTTAAATTTATGTTTTCAATGTAGCCAAACACGGTGACTTCAGGAAGAATCTTCACAAATCCTCTGGCCTGTATAGCCTTTAGACACTGTCAGTTGCTATTCTCAGTAGAATTCTGTGTGTCCTGATGTAACTTGCCTTTCTCAGCCCACCAGCTGCAGAAGACAGAGCTAGTCAGTGCTGATGGGTCCAACGGATGCAAGGAAAAGTTCCTCTATGCAGAGACAGGAGAACCCACGAAACTGGGGGAAATTGTTCAGTTTCAGAATTCACTGGGTCTCAAATAGAGTTGCCAGCGCAGAGGTCATTTGTGTGACCTTTTTCCATTTTCACAGGCACAGCTTCCATCTTGCTCAAGACAAAAACTCATAAAAGTACGCCAGAGAAATATGATTTTTTTTCACACTTCACAAAGCTGTCAAACAGCCTCGGTTTGCCAGTTTTGCTTTTAACGTGCAAAACCTTTCACACAGCTCCAGCACAACCCAGAATCTGGTGGCCAACCCGTTGCATTTCCTTCCAAAGGAAACAGAGGAGGCATTGTTGGGAGAGGAGATGGCGCTAACTTCAGATGGGGCTGGCAGGAGGTTTCATGCTCACAGGACAGAGGCGACATCTATGGAGACAGCCTTTGCATCAGGCATGGCCTGCTTCTGTGTGAGTGGTCCTGTGCATTTGCTCACAGTGCTTTTGACTCTTGGATTTTGGTCACATTTTCATCTCTATTTTGCAAATGGAACAGCTGGTGAGAAATTCAGCACCAGGTTTGGGGACATGGGTTGATTTATTTGGTCTAATTAACTATCACTAGTCCTGTTAACACCTGACTCTGTCCTACCAGTTTGTCCTAAGACTTCTTTCCATTTTCTTTCTGCATAGATTTCCATGTGAAGAGTATTGAATTCATAAAGGTCTGTAATATTTGAGCATGTGCTTTCTTCTGCCTTTGTTCTGTATTTATATCAGCAATTGTCAAAGTGTGATTCCTAGGCAAACACAGTACCAGGAATTTGCTAGAAGCAGAGATCCTTGGACTTCACTCTATGTTGTCACTGAATTAGTATATTAAATGGGGCTCAGGTTTTTGGGTTTGTGTGTGTGTGTGTGTGTCTGTGTGTGTGTGTGTGTGTGTGTGTGTGTCTGTGTGTGTGTTTGAACATTCTTTGTAGGAAGCCTTGAGCCCATGAATTAAGAGTTATTACTTGTCTTCTACAAGTGAGCACCTTGGACTCAGGGAGATTATGCATCACACCACAGCGGGGGAAAGGCATGGAGGATAATCCACATGGCTGCCCATCATGTCTGTATCAGGCCCTCCTTTCAACTTGCTACTCAACCCATAGACACCTGGTGAGTCTCTCATCCCCAGACTCTTTATGATACAAACTTTGGGCACTTATCTCCAGGGCCCAAGGTTCATCAGTGATGAAGCTACAAGTGAAAGGTGTATAATCTCTCTCTTTCTCTATTTCTTGGATTGTTCAGGATATATGAGATCAGGCTCAGTACAGCAAACAATTGAACAAGAAAGTCATAATCCTTAAGGCCTTTAAGTTCTATGAGTCTGGGGAGATTGCTCAATGCTTGAAGGCACTTGCTTGTAAGCCTACAGACTCTAGTTCAATCTTCCTCAACACCCATGAAAGCTGGACACAAGAGGGTACACACATCTGTAATCCCAACATGCCTATGTCAATGGGAGGCAGAGCCAGGGGAATCTGCAAGCCTGAAAGCATCAGTGGCAAAAGAAATCCTGTCTCAAAAGAAGGTAGAACAAAAGAAGGAATACCCCAAGGCTATCTTCTGACCTCCACATGTGCACAGTTGCATGTGCACACACATACATATACACACAGATAAATAATAGCAAAGATGAGAAAAGAAGTCCTGGGCCTCTGTCCAGTTAAGGGAAGAGAGACACTATAAATCTATACTGGTTGTGGTAGTTTGTATAGATGGCCCCCAATATATTCAGTGTTTTATTAGTCTGTAGTTTGGATATTCAGGCAACTAGCTGGAAGAGGTGTCACTGAGTGGATCTTAAGGTGTGGTGGTGGTTTGAAATTCCAATCTAAAGATATGCAAAGTGCATAGTTCTGCCTGGAATTCCTGAATTTTGTTGTGTGGCTTTTGGCTTGTGGCCTTTCTCTCTCTCCTTGAACCTGAGAAAGCAGGCCAGCTTCTTCTGCCATTATGGAACTTCCCTTGGATCTGTAAGCTTCAACAAATCCCTTCCTCTATAACTGTGTCTGGTCTGGAAGCTCATCTCAGTGACCTGAAGCTGTCTGATACAGAAATTTGTACCAGAAGTGGGGTGAGATGAATCTGACAATGTAAATTTTTCTCTTATGGGACTTTTGTTTTGGAGGGATGGGCATGGACTTGGTGCTTGCAACTGAAGATGTCTTCTGGAGTAGTAAGCCAAGTATTATGGACTATTCTTATGAGAGTTTGAAAATGCTAAGTGCAGAAAGAATTGAACTTGGAAGCTGGGCTTATGAACTTTCTAAGGAGAAGGAAAGACTGCAGAAGACTTTGTTGGAACTTGGCTATTGGCATAAGGGCTGACTGTGTTTTGCTGCCCAGGCCCAGAAGGTTTGATCAAGGTTAAATTTGTAATGGAATGATGTGCTTGACTAAAGATATTGGACTGAAAGATTTAAGATTTTAAGTTGGAAAACCTCAAGCAAATTAAAATTACAGGTACTGAGACTGGTTTTAGGTTACTGAAGCTGCTATTGTGAAGCACATTAGCAATCTTAAGGAAGATGGCCCAACTACTTTACATTAAAACAATGGAGAGGATACCTGAGGAAAGACTGTTAGAAATGCAAACTCTTTTGGAAAGAGTTGACTGGAGAAGGAACCTACTTTTCAAGGTTATGATTTATTTCATCCCTGAATTAAGAATATGGCTGCATCCTTCACACCTGGTATTAGTTTTGGAAGCATTAAAAATATGTGGTATAATTATGAAGTGCTCTTGGTTCCAGGATGCACTGCTGAATTGTGGCATGAGACAGGCATGATGACCCTGATAGGCTGGAAGAGCCTTTGCAAGATGGATGGTGGTTTACATGGAGACCTAAAGAAGCTTTGGATATATCATAACTGTGCAAGGGCTACCATGGAGTACACTGTTGGTCTGAGATGAAAGTGCCCTGGATACTCTGCCCAGCTGGAGGGGCAGAATTGGAAAATCTGGAGACTGTCAGTCTCTGGTTATATCGCACTTGAACTGCAGAAGTTTGATGTTTGCTTAGTGATGGCTGAGTTTGCATTGTTTTAATATCTTCTTGCTATGCCTTATACTAGTTGAAAATGTTTACTCTGTGCCTTTATATGTTGAAAGTATATAACTTGTTTTATTTTACAGGACTCACAGCTAAGAGACAATCCTAAGTTTCAGATGAGACTTGGGACTTTGGAACTATCTTAAGTTGGTAAAGAGTATGGGTACCTTTGAAACTGCATTGAATACAATTTACAATGTGTGATGGTTTTGAATCTATTGGGGGGCCAGGGGTGGCATGTGGTAGTTTGAATAGATGGCCCCAAGTATATTCAGTGTTTTATTAGTTTGTTGTTTGGATCTGCAGCCTCCTTACTGGAAGAGGTGTCACTGGGTAGATCTTAAGGTGTGGTGGTGGGTTTGAAATTCCAATTAAAAGATATGCAAAGTGCCTAGTTCTGCCTGGAGTTCCTGAACTGTACTGTATGGCTTTTGGCTTGTGGTCTTTCTCTCTCTGTTTGAGCCTGTGAAAGCAGGCTAGCTTCTTCTGTCATTAAGGTACTTCCCCTGGATCTATAAGCTTCAATAAATCCCTGCCTCCATAACTGTGCCTAATCTGAAAGTTCATCTCATTGACCCGAAGCTGTCTGATACACTGGTGTTTAGAGAAAACTGAGGCTTTAAAGACATCAGCTTTGGGTTCAAGTTCTGGCTCCACTGTCCTAATGGCTATGACACTGAGAAAGTTGATCCTGGGCCAGTTACTTAACCTCTAAACCTTACTTTTGACTTAAGCATAATGAAGGAGATAATGTCTAACTTATTGTGGATTGTGCAGGAACTGATAAAGGGTAGTACATATTATTGACATTCTTGTTTTCTTACCTACTCAATGGGGCTGTTAAGAGTGAGAAAGACAATTAAAATGAAAGTTGAAGTGTACAATGTACTCTCAAGAAATGGCAAATTATTAACTTGTTAATAAATACATTACATTCAGTAGTAACAGCTGTGGTGTCACTTCCCATGCAAGTCTGGCTGGGAGAGCTGGAAGCCAGAGGGAGAGAGGGAAACATAAAAGATTGTAGGACAAGTGGTAGCTCAGTGAGTGTGAGCATGGCACATACCATGGGTTTGATCTTTGGACCTTGGGTGGTATCATTATCTTTAATATTCTTTTTTAATATATTTGTTTATGTATTTGACAGAGAGAAGGAGGCACACACACACACACACACACACACACACACACACACACACACACACACAGAGAGAGAGAGAGAGAGAGAGAGAGAGAGAGAGAGAGAGAGAGAGAGAGAATGAGCACATCATAGCCTTCAGTTGCTGTAAACGAACTCTAGACTCATGCACCACCTTGTGCTTCTGGCTTACATGGGCCCTGGGGAATCAAACCCGGGTCCTTTGGCTTTTCAGGCAAGCACCTTAATTGCTAAGCCATCCTTCCAGCCCACATTTGTTTTGTTTTGTTGAGTCATGATCTTGTGTACCCCAGGCTGGGCTTGAACTCACTATGGAGCCAAAGATGACCTTGAGCTCCTTCCTACAACTACTGAGATTACAGACATGTGCCACCATCTTCTGCTTTTAACCTTTAGAGGATGAATGTGAGGGAAAGGGTAATGCTGCAATTAAAGGAAGTGTAATATGAGAGACATTGCACACATATCCAAAGGGTTTTGCAATTTTTTTCTAATAATGACACAACAAAAGCACAATGGGGCTCAAACTGAATTTATCTTCCTTTCTTGGGTTTATATGTTTTAAAGGACTGGAGAGAATGCTCATTGGTTAAGGTGCTTGCTTGTAAAACCTCACAGCCTGTGTCTGATTTCCCAGTACCCATGTAAAGCCAGATGCACAAAGTGGCACATGCATCCAGAGTTTGTTTGCAGTGCCAAAAGGCTCTGGTGTGCCCATTCTCCCTCTCTCTCCTTGCAAAACAAATAAAAACTAAAACAAACAAGAACAGAAAAAAATGTCAGCTAGCAGGGTTTCTTAACTATGGAACCCAGAACCATACTGTCCACTAGAACCTTGGTAAACCCTCACCATCACCACTGAGGTCCAAGTGCTTACTCACTACCTAGGACTGAGTTCATTTGCTTTCGAAAAAAAATCATACTAAAATTGAATTCAAGTCATAGGTAGAACTAAGAAATAGCTTTGAATTATAAATTATCACTGAAAAAATTACCATTTTGTTACAGAGCTAATTTACTTTTTAGGTCTTTGAGAAAAAGTCCATTGAATAAAACTGGGTTATTCTGGGTGGTGAATTATTATAGTGTAGGACAATTGCCACATCTGTCCATGTAACTCAGGGAAGACCTGTGCTAGCAAGAGCTAACGTGTTCACATACAGCTTCTACTAAGCTATACTACTGTGGTGATTCAGATGTCCCACATAAGCTTAGGTGTTCTGTATGCTAGGTTCCCAGATGATGGAGATTTGGGAATTAATGCTTACTGGAGGCAATGTACTGTTGGGGACAGGCTTATGGGTGTTATAGCCAGCTCCCCCTTGCCAGTGTTTGGCACACTCTCCTGTTGCTATTGTCCACCTTATGTTGGCTAGGGGGTGATATCCACCCTCTTCTCATGCCATTATTTTCCCTGCCATCGTGGAGCTTCACCCTGAGTCTGTAAGCCAAAATACCCCCCACACACACACACACAAACTGCCCTTTGTTGGGTGCTTTCTGCCAGCAATGCGAAACTGACTGCAACAGCTACCCTTTTCAGATTGGCAGGTGTACTTTTCATGAGCAGGACATCACACTTTGGAACACATATGAATAGAGTGGAGTGCGGTTGTGTTCTAGTTGCTGTCTGTGGTTATATTTTCTTCTCTTTGCCATTCCTTTTTGTCTGGGTTTTAGCTCAGTGGTTACACATTCTTTGCTAAGGTTCAGTGGCTCCCATGCTGATTCCTGGTCCCACCATCAGCTCACTTCTTCCTTTATTTGACATCAAGTCTATCACTTCCCAGATTCTCTCCACCACCCATATCCCTCTCCCTCCTGTAGCTGACCATGTCACATTGAATCATATCTACCACATGCCACACATGAATGCAATAAGTATGACACTGGCCTGGGCTACCTGCAGTAGGCAGCTATGTTTAGTTCAGAGAACTGGCACTTAAGACTAAAAAGAATCTAATCAGCAAGTGTGTTAAGTCTTTCTCGTTTGTCATAGCCAGCTTCACATTGGTGGGATGAACCTCAAAACCAGACACAGTGTATGGAAGAATGGGATTTATTTGAAGCTTACAGATTCAGGGTAAGTTCCACAATGGTGGAAGAAGCTGGCCCCCTCTGCACAGAACCATGCAGAAAGAAAAGCAAACACCAGCACCATAAACAGGCACACTTGGGGAACCCCCGGCAGAACTCAAGTACTCTGCATACCTTAGGCTGGAATTCAGATCCACCCCCAATAACACTTTAGGGCTGGACCCCAGGGTCCACCTGCAGTGACACCTCCTCCAGCCAGGTGGCTGGAAATCCAAGTTACAAGCTTGAATAAAAGCTCCTGAATCTATTAGAGGGAGGACACCCATTCCAGCTACCACACTATTTTAGAATATTAAGAAGTCCTTCACATTCAATAACATATTATGCGCACATGTGAGTATGGTTTCTTATAAGCTATGTGAATACAATGACCATCTCACTGATGATTTCTTTTATTGTTTTGTGGTATATATTGTTTCATAAAACTGAAAAAAAATTTCAAGGAATTTCTCCCTATTGATTGCTGAGAAAAAATTACTATTATACCTATAGTAATGCATTAAAATCTTATCTACCTATTTTCATACCATCCTGAACATACAATAAATGAGTAGCACACCATTTTCTTAAAGCTAAGTTAAAAAAAAGGAAAGCTAAGCTATTTTTTAAAATATACTACTAAATGGTTTGTCAAACATTTATTTTTGAATGATATAAATATCAACGAGAACATAAAAAAATTAAATATAAATTCTGAAATACTATGTACCTTCACACACAGACCTGTGAACATTTTATGAAACACCTGCTGGGTGACATTCACTGATGCACTTTTTGCTCTCTGAATAAGCTCAGCTTCCCACCCCATTAGATGGGTATGAGTAACATCTTTGAAGATATCCCTGTGTTCCAGTCTAGGTGTGATCTGTGTGTTAGCTAATCTTCATAATTACTTTCAGCTTTCTGTTTTACATATGAAACAACCAAGACACCAGGTGCTAAGGAAAGCCTCACAATTCACATCACTTACAGGTGGCCAGGGAAGAATCAAGCCAGCTTTGCAGCCCAGCCAGCACTAGGAGAGGCCCCTTGCTTTCAGCAACCAACTAACTACATCTTACACTTGCAGCATGAGTGGGCAGGGCAGTGGAAGACCTTTTGGAGAGGCCACAGAAAATGGAAAGACAGAACTGAGTAGCTATATCGAGTTTCACTCCCTACCATAACCCAAATAAAACCATCAATAAAGGGATTTCTTTTAAAGACAAATTCAGAAAGAAGAAGAAATGGGATATAAAATGGTAATAACAAAAGGTGGGAATCCAGAAAGAAGGGTGAGTAGAGAGGAGCTGAACTCTGCTCTAGCATTAGGAGGCCTCCTTTGATTAATGAACACCCCAGAACTGACTCTTCTCCAGAACTGATGGCACTAAGAATTTCTCAGCTGGGACCGAGGTAGGAATGATTGAAACCTGTTAAGACACCAAACCGTAGATTCATCTGGAAGTATTCTTTTCTATTTCCCTAAATGTTTAAGAATTTGTTCTAAGCTTCAAAGGATCAGTAAAATCCTCTGAGCCCAAAGTTTTCAAGTTTTTAATGAAAGTTTCAATTCCTTTAATAGATACCATGTCACACTCATGAGAATTGTTAAAATGTTTAGGCTGATAAAAGCCAAATATTAGGGGTCATGAGGAAAAACCAGAGCTCTCATATTAGGCTGGTGGAACTATAAAATGGGAATGTTGCTTAAGACAACTGTTGGGGAGTTTTCTGGGAAATCAAACTTGCATTTATACTATTATCATCTAATTCCACTTTTAAGGGTTTATACAAGAAGAATGACAGTGCATGTCCACACAACGATTTACAATGGAGTGTCTCTAATAATGATATTTGGATTTGCCCAAAGTTGAGAACAACCAATTTTTTTTTATATGAACAGAAGCATAGCAAAGTCATGCTGTATGGCTACAATGGGACACATTCCAAAAGAGTGAGCACGAGGGCCCTTATATGATGTGTCTCAAAAATTGCACTGAGCTACAGGTGCTTGACGCAAAGCAGTGCGTTCTGCACAGTTCGTTTTACTGAAAGCTCAGAGAAGGAAAGCTGCTGTAGCATGGTCAGCTCTGACAGTGGTCACCGCCGGGATAGCAAAGGGGACTGGCCAGGAGGGAGTATGCAGGGGATTGCATCATGAATGATGGGAATGTCCTGTTTCTTGTTTGAAGTGATGCTCACGCTAACATAGGTGCGTATAAATGTCAAAACTAATCAGATGGAACACCCAGGATATCATCAGTGTACTGATATAATTATACACCAGTGATTTTAAATCTAGTAGCAAAACTGTGCCTGGTGGCTCACAGTTTCAATCCCAGGACTCAGGAAGCTGAGGTAGGAGGATCACAATGAGTTCAAGGCCAACCTTTGGGCTACATAGTGAGTTCCAGATCAGGCTGGGCTAGAGTGAGACCCAGACTCAAAACAGTAACAGCAATAACAAATATTAGTAGCAAAAGAGCAAGTGTACCTTAAAATTTGATCTAAAAATACTAGTGAAATTTTAGATTTGGGGCTGGAGAAATTGCTTAGCAGTTAAGGCACTTTCCTGAAAAGCCAAAGGACCACAGTTTGATTCCCCAGGACCCATGTAAGCCAGATGCACAGGATGGCACATGCATCTGGAGTGTGTTTGCAGCAGCTAGCGGCCCTGGCGTGATCTTTCTCTCTTTCTCCTTCTCCCTCTCTCTCTCTTTCTCTCTCTCTCTGTGTCAAATAAATGAACAAAAACAAAAATATTTTAAAAATAACTTTGGATTTTGAAAACTTCTCATGAGATTTGTGCATACAAATTAATTCAGTCCTTGTATTAGCTTGAGGAGACATTTTTACTTCACCAAATGTATAGCTAGAGGAAACTAGGCCTCCAAAGTAAGAAACTTGCCAAAAGTTATATCATGAGTCAAAAGAAAGACTTAGGACCCAATTCTGCAAACTATATATACTCTTCCATGTGGCCTAAAACAAGGGGTGGTGTGAGCAGTAACAATGAAAAAGAAGATTGAGACCTAAATAATGAACTTGACAATGGTCTCCCTCCTGACAAGTTTGGCTTGGGCTCAGAGCGAAGTTTCAATGACTTTTGGGGACTAGGTTCTTGACAGGTGTGTCTGAAGAGGAAAGGGCAAGGAGGTTATTACAGATCCTGGCCTCTCCTCTTGTCAGATCCTTGGTCCAAGTGGTGATTAGCCATGCCCTGGGGTGGGTACTGCCTTGGCAATGAAATTGAGCCATGCCACTATATCTGAGTTTTACATGGGCTGAGCACTGGGGTGTGGCGTGGCCCAGACACAAATTCCAGTACTGCATCTCATATGACCCTCTGAGCCTCACGTTTCTCATCCTAATCCCAAAATCATCTCACCTATGCTAGTATTTGTTAGCTTGAAATGTGGTAAAGACTGTGTGGCAACACATTTAAGTGTTTGCCCAATTCTTACCTTCTTCTTCACTAATAGATGCCCTCTTTTGCTCAGGGTGAAACTATTCCCATGTTAATGCCTCCTTAGATGGCCTCACAATGTCAGGAAGTGGGGTGCTACAACTCCTGCTTGAAGAAGAGCATAAACCTGCCACTGTTTTAGGAAAGTTTTAGTTCTATAGTCTTGTTCCCCTTTGGGACATCAACACGAGGCTGGATGTGAAGAGACCACATTGTAGTGAAGATGTGTGACATATTCTGCTGTATGCTCAGGATGAGAGAGCAAAGAGTTAAGTATCCAGGGTTCCTACTGAACCTGGGGCTGCCTACTCTAGACTGCAGTGGCTTATCACTATACCTCTAGTAACAAGAGCATCATAACAACCCAGTGGCCATGCTGCTATATTTTTGGTTTCTGTTCCAAATGGATGAGTGTTATTCTTGACTTCTCTTCTATCCAGACAGCTGATAAGAATCATTAACAGGAGGCAGGTAATGGGCCACTCCACAGACAAGCTGGGGATATAACAGTGAGATTTCTCCCTCTCATACAGAGTTTGTAACACAATGTCCCCCTGGGAGATTCAGAGATACAAGAACGCAACACACAGTGTCTCTTTCTGCACCTGCTGCTCCTTCTGAGCCTATGCATTCATGTGTAGCATTCCCAGTTATGGTTTCAGGAGATAACACTTTATTTCCGGAATGGTAGTATACATATTTGATCATTTCTCAGTCTTAAATATTCTAATGGCTGTGGTTAACCTTACCAACTTGTTAAATATTAAATAATAGCAATGGCAGCATGTATTAAACATTGGCCATACCAACCATACATCAATCTGCATGCTTTATGTCACTCAACTTCATTCTCACAAAGATTACTCTGAGGGATACTATTATTAGAAACATTTAACAAAATCAATGTTCTAGTATAAAAAAAAATGGAGAAGTTAAGCAACATTATAAGAGAGAGAGAGAGAGAGAGAGAGAGAGAGAGAGTGCCAGAGTTTGTACTTGGCAGTCTGACTTCAAGCATTACTCATGTACCAGACTTTCAACTGCTGCCTAGAATAGCATGAGTCACAACTGCTCAGCAAGGCTTGGAAATGTTTAGTCTTACATGCAAGTGTGTGTGTTTGTGTGTGTGTGTGTGTGTGTGTGTGTGTGTGTGTGTGTGTGTGTGTTTGTGCATGGTCATGAGAGAGAGGAATAGATGAACGGTAAGAATTTTTGTTTTGAGGAGGGAAGTAATAACAGAATTTCACATATATATGCATACACACTATGTGTATATGTATGATGTATGAATGGATGGATAGATGGACGTGTGCATGTGTACACATGTACCAATGTGCATGTATGAAGATCAGATGTTAGTCAGTCTCCTCCTTCCACCTTCTTTTTGAGACAGGATCTCTTGTTGCTGTTGCTTTGCTGCGAGATAGTCTAGTTGGTTAGCAAGCTTCTGGATTCTCTATGGCTTTACTTTCCATTGCCATAGGTGAGTTGGGATTCCAGATGCATGCATACTTTGTATCTGGCTTTAGGTACACAGGCAGGGGGTGGGGAGGATTAAACTCGTGTTGGCAGGCTTGTGAGCAAGTGCCAGTAACTGAGAGGCTATTTCCCTGGTCCCAAGAAATTCCTCTTAAATGCCACTTGCTGAAATACAAAATAATATGACATTTTAAATACCTAGCTCATGATCTAGGGTTGTTGGAAATTGGAAGTTGATGACAAGCATAGGTTTGTCTATCTGATACAGTAAATCTCTAACAACTGTAAAGTGTCTATCCTTGTCAAGAGGAAAAAGTTATAAATTCACAACAGGTACAATATTAGAGTTCCTGAAGAAAAGAAAATGTTGCAAGGAAAGTAATTTTTTTGTGTGTTTTAAAGTGATGAATGAAGACTGAGGATGCTATCTATCCAGGGCCAGAGGGTTTGCTTTGCATGCACAAAGTTTTGGGTTTGAGCTCTCAAATGGCAAACACACAAATAGAATCTAAATGACAAGGAATTATGACAAGATTGATATGAGCAGCTTACTAATGTGTCTAAGAGAAGATAAGAATTTTTTTCTATAATTTGGCTTAGCACATGTAAGATTTCTGGAATTCGACTTCAGTGCAAGATGCAAGCTGGGTTAAGCACAGTATAAAAGACTGTTCTGGAGAGCCACAAAAACCCTACTTTACATGCTGTCTCATTTTCAAAAAAATAGAAGTGAAAATTGATTAACTGAACTAGATATATTAAGTACTTACAACAGTGGTACAGACATCAAAGTTGTATGTTCACTTCTGATCTCTGAGTTGTTTTAGATGATTGCATCATGGTATTTCTAAATGAATACACTTGAAGCTATGAGTATGCAGACTTAGTCCCAGACAATAGCAAACACAGCTATGCAATTATAGGTAGGGCAGAGAGAAGAGGGGCATGATCCTAGCTAAGTCAATGTTGGACAGTCACAGGACACAAAACAGCCAATAAATAAATAAATAAAAAGGAGGGAAGGAACAGAGTGGTTGTACATTTCCAGGAGTTTCCAGAGCAGTCCAAATGTCTTTTGATGCATTGAGAAAGCATGTCTTCTGTTATCACACAGTATCTTAACTATTCTGCCTCCCCTGAAGCAGGGACACTTGCTTCTCTGAGTTTCAACACAGCTACTTATGTTGAAAAAATGTTGGGTGGTGTTCTGATTAGAAAAGTAAAACTGGAACTGGAAATAGCAACATGATTTAAAGGCTTGTACATCAATCCTACAGCTATTGCCATAGTACTTGGTAGAGTGCAGGCTGTGCAACTAAGAAACTTGAGAACGTATTTGATGCCACTGTGGTTAATATCAGTTTTGAGGTTCTGACTAGGACTACACTGTGAAGGGGTGTGACTAAAGGTAGGAGGAAAGTTACGTGCATGGGAAATTATTCTTGTCGCAGAGTTAAAAAGACACAACTAAAAATTCTTAAATAAGACAGCTCAGCAAAGCAATAAAGTACACAATAAACACCCACTCCATTCACTTATGTTATCAATAACCAATTAGAAATTCCATTCACAAGTAACCTGAAGCTCGTAACAGCTAGGAAAATGTTAATAAAATGTGACTTTTATGAAAATAAATAAATAAATAAATGTAGTTTGAAAGACTTCAGAAGAGAAATATATTTCATCTTTCTGAGTAAGGAGACTTGAACATTAGAAATAAATTCTACCCTATTTGCCAATCAAAATTTAAAATCCTTTTTAGCTTAACAAAACTGATTCTAACACTGAGCTAGGTAATAAAAACAGAGATGAGAATGGCTTATAAAATCTTGAACAAAGGGAATATTGAAGTCAGACTCCCACTACCATATACTAAAATACAATATAGAACTCTGCTGATTAAAAACACATGGTATTGGCAAAGAATTGTCAGATCAATGAAACACAATGGGTAACTTTGAAACAGACTCTAGTATGTAGAAAAACATATTATATAATAAAGGACATGCCATAAACGAACAGAGAAGGCTTTTTACCCCCCAAAAATAAGATTGAGAGCACTAATAAACTTCAGAGAAATGTTAAATCCTGAGAGAAGAAGAAACATGAATGGAGAATAAGCATGTAAAAAGATACCAAACCTTGCTAGTAACTCAGGAAATCCAGATTAAGGCCACATTGATTTACCTCTTAATACTTTACTGGCCAGCATTAGCGAATACTGTATTCTGAAGGAAATGTGGATCAGGCAAAAATCTCACATCTCCCTACTGAATGTGCACATTAATACATTCATGCTGAAATGCACATCCTCCTTTAAACTTGAAGCATTTTCAGTTGTAGAATGTCCTCCACAAGGATTCCTGCATGGGCATCAGTGGATTTATGTAAAGTATCCTTAGCAGCTTTGTTCGTGTTGACAAAACAATAAACAATCAAAACATCCATTGACAATAAATAAAAGTAAACCATGACCTATTTGCACAATAGAATTATATACTTTAAAGAAAATAAATTGGCAAAATCACAAGTGAGTATTAGAAACAAACAAAAGATAATGGACTACTGAATTTAGTGATGATAATACGCTCACAAAATTCTAAAACCACTGAGAGTAAGTAGCATATTCTTTAGATGAGTGATATATGAGACTGGAATATAATTTATTTTTTTGAGAGAGAGACAGAGAGACGATTAGCATGCCAGGGCCTCCAGTGACTGAAGTTGAACCACCTTGGAGGACTTTGTGCACACGCATGACTTTGCATATGCTTCACCTTGTGTGTCTGCCATATGTGGCATCTGGGGAGCTAAACTTGGATCCATAGTCTTCGCAGGCAAGCACTTTAACTGCTACTCCACCTCTCCAGCCATGGACTACATTTTAAACATTGTTGTGATGAGTTCACCGCTGAGAGTAGAATGGGGTTCTCAATATTGTCACTCTTAACATGTGGCTGTCTACAGTTGTTTGGTGTGAGAGAAGGTCATTTAAGTATTCGGTTGCATCCCCAGTTGCTATCAGCAGCCCCCTTTCCTTAGCTATAACCACTGAGAATGTCTCTAGATATTGTAAAGTCTAGGTGAGGGGCTAACGTGCCCCAAATGAGAATCGTTTGTGGAACAGTTCCCTGAAGGATTGGGACCAATGAGCAAAAAAAGAAGAAGGCAGGGGAAAACACAGAGAAAGTCCAAGTTACAGGACTTCTTTGCCTCCTGGTCAGGCTTATAGATCCATGTGTGTCATTTAATATTATGCTTCATGGCTTGTGTGATTCAAATATATCAAGTATTCTATAATTTTAAAATTAAATATGCAATGCATAATATATTCAAACATCCCTAAATTAGTACTGTTTCTCTAGAAGTGAACAGTATTCATGGTTGCTAGTTTCTTCTGAGTTCTATTTTTTTTAATGTATTAATTGTACTAAAATAATGTATTTTGAAATTTGTACAAATGAAATTATATGATTATATACTACTTGGCCAAATGATAATAAATAAAACAAGTAGAATCACTTCAGAACTCATAAGACTTCATTCTTTATCATTTATATTTATTATGTATTTATTTTTAATAGACAGTAATTGATCTAGTATTATATGTATTCTTCCCAAAGTGCTTATATGCATGCAGTTGCTTGTGATAATGTATATTTGAAAAGGTTTGGAAACTATTGAAACATTGGTTATATATGCAAGTGTTGGCTTGGTGAGTCACAGGCCTGTGATAAGCCCTGGAGTCTGTTTTATATGTTGTCCACCAGCAGATGACACAGCATGCTTTGCTCTTAGTATTTCTGGTTTCTGTGAACTTTTTGATCAAAATCCGATAATGTCAAAAACAAAACAATGGGACTGAGGCAGTGGCAGATAGATGAATTCAAGAAGTTGTTTAATACATTATCATAGTCAAGAAAGTGCTTCCTTCTCTTCTAACCAAATCCAAATTCTGAATACTGAAGGATAGAGAATTAAATTCTATCATATCCAGTCTTCTTGAGAACTGGCTCTCACAGTACAACTGATGGATATGCTCTGGGAGCTGTGGAGTCATCACAGAGGATCAAATTGGACATATACTCTAGTCACTTCCTCCATCACCAAAAAGGAGATATTTATTTTTCTTTCCTTAAGGGATACACTATTATATATTTTACATCCTAAACCTATGCCACCTGGTGCTATTTAACATTTTTTTAGAGGAGACAAAAAGGCAATAGGATAGGTCCTGAATTTACCAAACTCATATCAGCTAGACATCACCTAACCTCTCTGGTCCTTCATTTCCTCACCCATGACAGGAGTAACTGGAGTCCTGGACATCTTCCCTTCAAGGGTGCCCAGTGCTATGTCTGGGAAAGTGCACTGGGACTATTTATATCAGCTTATTTATACCTACGTCTACATACCTATAGCTTCATAGAGATGTCCTGTATAATAATTAGACTGATGCGCTCAGGCTCAGGTTATCCTCAGTGTGTCTACTATTGAAAACAATTTGTGAATAGTATGCATATTCATTTTGTGAGTGGCCTATGCTGAATAGCTAAAGACTTTCTTTCATATCCCCACCAGTCAAGCACTCCAACTACTATGCCTACAATTTGGACAATAGTCTTTAAAGCAAAAGACCAGCATCTAGTCACTCAGATTTCAAAAACTCCACACACAGTGAATATCCAGTAGTTGTCAGTTGGACTCAATATCACTACCCAGCTCATAGGGGCAGGGTGACAATGTCTACATTTTTTTAGTTTTCCGAGCTTGAATGGTGGTAAGGGATGCTATCCGCACCTTCAATGCAGAGGGTAGATCTTCATTCCCAACAACCATCCCAAATGGAAATATCACCAACACTTGGCACCTTGGTATAAGCTCCTTTTGGGCAATGACAAGGTTGTTCTGGAATTTTTCCTCTATCCCAGTAGTGTGTGCAGGGAATCTGGCTTGCTTTGGAAATTCAGTGGTCCTACTTACCTTGGCTCACCGAGGTCTTCATGCCACAAGATTTTAATAAACCTTGTATGTCATTCTCCTTCTTTGCATTAAATCAGCCTCCAGGGAATAAAGCCACTGGACATTTTGGTATTTATTCATTGGTAGTCAAGTGGAACTGTCCTCGATCTAAGAAATACCTCTGATTAAATCTCCGCAGTTGGCTACTCAGCCTTTGTTCTTGGGCTGAGTAGACAAGCTCCTATTTAAGAGCTGAACCACACAATTCCACCATAGATATATCCCAAGGCAAAGGACCCTTGCTATATTGAAGAAAGTTTAACCAAGAGGGTAGGAGAACAAAACAGAAGGGGAAAGATGATAGATGTTTCCCAGGTAAGTGATGCCACAGCTGAGATAGAAATGCTTCTCAGCAGTCATCAAAAACATAATATACATAATAAGAAAAGTAAATGGTCAAAATTATAGAGCAAATAAGATACTGCTTACACCATTCTTTCATGAATTTGTGTGTCTGTTGTGAGTGTGTGTGTATGTCTATGTGTAGGCTAGAGGTTAATGCCAAGTGTCTTCCTCAACCTCCCCCACTTTATTTTTTATTGACAACTTCCATAATTGTACACAATAACACATAGTAATTCTCTCCCTCCCCCCCCCACTTTTCCCTCTGAAACTCCATTCTCCATCATATCCCCTTCCCCTCTCAATCAGTCTCTTTTATATTTTCATGTCATGATCTTTTTCCTATTATGATGGTCTTGTATAGGTACTGTCAGGCACTGTGAGGTCATGGATATCCAGACCATTTTGTGTCTGGAGTAGCATGTTGTAAGGAATCCTACCATTCCTTTGGCTCTTACATTCTTTCTGCCACCTCTTCCACAATGGACCCTGAACCTTGGGAGATGTGATAGATATATTTCAGTGCTGAGCATTCCTATGTCACTTCTTCTCAGCACCATGATGCCTTCTGAGTCATCCCAAGGTCACTGCCCTCTGAAAAGAGAAGGTTCTCTGGATGGCTTAGCAGTTAAGGCATTTGTCTTCAAAGCCAAAGGACCCAGCTTCCATTCCCCAGGACCCACATTAGCCAGATGCACAAAGTGGCACATGCATCTGGAGTTCATATGCAGAGGCTAGATACCCTGGTGTACCAATTCTCTCTCTCTCTCATAAATAAATAAATAAGCAAATAAATAAATAAATGAGAGTAACAATATATAGGTATGAACATTAAGAAAAGTGCTTACTGGGCAGTTTGGTGAGCATAGTATATACATTTAGCCAGACACCAACAGACATTACACCCCTAGGACTCATTACTACCTCTGTTGTAGGTTTAAAGTATCAGGGATGTATTCCCTCCCATGGAGTGGGCCTCCTGTCCAATTAGAGAGTGGTTGGTTTCCCCCATAACAGACATGCCACTATCGCACCCATTGGCTCATTTGGCCTGGCTAGCCAAATTTAAGGCTGCAGTGTTCACTGTTGAGTATCTCTACTGGTGATTTGTCTCTTCCATTGAACCACATGCAACATAGCTTTTTCTAGATTTCTGTCAGCTGGTCTGCATGGAGGAGGTTTGCAGCTCAGCCAAAGCAGGATTTCTCAGTGACTCTGCAGCCCAGGTATGTGGAGTCTTCAGCAATAGGATCTTACCATCTCTTCTTGCTGGGAAACCAAAAGCCTTGGGAGTGGCCTGTAATGTTTTGGGCTTATCAGTGACCTTCCTGGCCAACAACTCACTGGAAGGTATCCCATCCCTGGCATGGAAAATTGTCTAGTAACAATCTATGGCTTCTGGATGTTCCATTGTCCAAAAAAGTAGGTTTCCATATGACTTATTTATATGTTCTTATATTTTGATTAGCCCTCCCTCCACCTTTCTTTTACTCAATCTCTTCCCCTGACCTCACTTAGGTCTCTACTTTATTAAGGCAGAGTATTTATTAAGGCACTTGAGCACAGAACTTGCCAATTTTGCTAGTCTAGATTGCCAGCTTGCCTCTGGGATCCTCTGTCTCTGTTTTCTAAGTGTTTGGATCACAGGCAGGCTGCCATGCCTGCCCTGCATTTACATGGGTGCTGGGGATTTGAACTTAGTTCTTTATGCTTGTGCAGCAAGGACTTTACTGACTAATCCATCTCCTCAATCCTGCCTACAATATCCTTCATTTTAGTTTTAGTTACCTCTAGATAGTAATACTTTTGCCAGATTTATGGCAAATTACCACAAGCTGGCTGCTTAAGGGTACCACTCTTTATTTTAAGATATCTTTTCTGTATTTCACTAGAATTAGGAAACAATTTTAAAGAAAGGCATCCAAAGAGAATTCATTACTTATTCTCATACAAAGATAATATATCTTTAATTTTTTTCTTGTATACCTCCTTGACATTGACAACATGACTAATGAACTTGATGGTATGAGAAATCTCCAAGGCAGTGACATCACAATATGTAATATGTCCCTTGTGTGCTCTAGGAAGTCAAAGTTCTCTCGTACACTTAAAGCATCAAGAGGCCTAACTCAAAATAAGACTATTATCCAAAATAAACAATTTGAAATGTTCTCTTTCCCCCTCAACCCAGCTTGTCCCCTTTTGTAGTTTTAAAGTTTGGAATTAGGTTGTCATAATCCTTTGACTTTCATTTACAATTAGTCAACGATTAAAAGAAGGAAGCAAGGATCTTGCTATGCATTAAAATCAGCCACGGGCAGTGCAGTTTTTTCTGGTTCTGGGCTTGATGAAGTCCCTTACACTGGTTTTCTGCTGCCAGCAACTGAAATACCTACTAATGCTTTCTGGCTCTGAAAGAATCACACAGCATTGGCTACATGTGTTTACCATTATCCGCAGAACTGTCAGAGCCTTTATTCCAGTGGAGGCATGCATGGAAATAGGCCAGAACGCGAGGGAACACAGTTCCGGTACTGAAATTAGCAACTGGACAACATTCCCAGGGAAGCGGCTGAGTTCAGTTCTGGCAGAAATCCCGTTGCTGCTGGTTCAAAAAAAAAAAAGTGAAAGAAACACAAAGGATAAAATATATCTGGGGAAATCAAGAAAAGGCAAATTTATGTGATTTGCACCACCCATCAAAATAATCCTGCTCTTTCTTTTTCATTCATGCTAAGGTTTTGGTAATTAGGTGACTTCTGATTTGCAGATGGCAAAATGTCTTTCTGAACCTGGATTATCCATGGAGGTTTAACACATAAGATTTAGCAACCTTCTGATCTCTGAAGAGAATTTTTAGAGTTTATCTCATTCTTGTGACCTCAAGGTTTGAAAGTCATCATTAAGTTTAAGTTTAGTTATAGCTAATACACTATGTTTCTGAAATTGTACTGATGCACCAAAGCAAAGATGATAAAAAATAGGTGAAAAAAGCTTTCCCATGTACTCCAAAATATTTGTTAGAGATACTTGAAAACATGGAGAGCCACTAGGAGCAATATTGCAATTTATTACAATTCTCTCCATCTGGATTTAAATATAATTGACAAATAAAATTATGCACATTTATGCTATACAATTAGATGCTTTAATGTATGTATACATTTTTATCATGGCTATGTTATCATGTGTCAATGGATGGAGGTGCACATGTGTGTGGAGGCCTGAGGGAGTAACCTCAGGTGTCCTTCCTCAGGAACATCATCTTCCTTTGGTGAGGCAGAGTCTCTCATTGGCCTGCAGCTCAGCAAATCGTCCAGACTGGCTGGACAGTGAGTCCCAGGGATCTGTCTGTCTCCACCTATCAGCACTGTGATTGCAGGCAGGCACCACCGTGCCTGGCTTTTTATGTAGGTAGGTTCTGAGGATCTAACTTAAGGTGCTCATGTTTTCACTTCATTGACTGAGCTATCTCCCAGTCCTATGCATACATGTGGAAATAAATGACTATGTCAAGCTAATTAAAAGAATCATCACCTCACATAATTTCTTTTGTGCTGAACACATCTAAAATTCAACCTCAATTTTTTTCAGGCTGAGCGTGATGGTGCATACCTTTAATCCTAGCACTTGGGAGGCAGAGGTAGTAGGATCACCACAAGTTTGAGGCCATCCTGATACACAATAGTGAATCCAGGTCTGCCTGGCCTACAGTGAGACCATACTTCAAAAATAAAAAAATAAAAAAATAAAAAAATAAACTTGTTTCAAGTATATATTATAAGTGTTATAAGTAACCACAGCCATTGGCACTTGCCATAAATCTTGAATCTTATCTCCTCTGTCCTTTTTGTTTCTTTTTATCAATATCTTTCCTGTTCTCCCAGCCCACAGCCTCTGAGAACACCAATATATTCTGTTTCTATAGATTCAACTGCTCGGTTTCTCCATGTAAGTGAAATCCTACACTATTTGTCTTTCTGTGCCTGTCTTATTCCACTGAGCATAATGTCCTGAACAACACCTATGTTGTTACAAATAATAGAGTGTCCTTATTTTTAAGGTAAAATCGTATGTTATTGTGTGTGTGTATGTGTGTGTGTGTGTGTGTGTGATATTTTAATCTATCTATTCATTGATGAACACAGATTTATCCCACATCTTACTGATTGTGAGCAATATTGCAGAGAGCGTTGGAGTGCACATCTCTCTGGCATTCCAACTTCATTTCCCTTGGAAATATACCCAGAAACATGAATGTCAGCTCATAGAGTAGTTTATATGTTCAATCCCCCCATAATTTATATTCCCATTAATAGTGTGCAAGTGTTCCTCTTCTTCATATCTTCATCTACATGTGTTATCTTTCACTTTTTCAAATAATAGTCATTTTAATAGGTATGAGCTTAGATCTCATTGTAGTTTTAGTAATTTATACTTACTTCCTGAATAGTTTGTGGTCTTGGATACTTTATATATTTAGAAAATATGAAAATATTATATATATATATATATATATATATGTGTGTGTGTGTGTGTGTGTGTGTGTGTGTGTGTGTGTGTGTTTCAGTATATATTCTGTTGGTAATTTTGTATGTCTTCTTTTGAGAAATGCCAGTCTAAATCCATTATCCATTTTAATTAGGTTGCTTTCTGGTTTTGAGTTTAACTCCCTATGCATTTTGAATACAAGCTCTTTGTAAGATGTGTGCTATGTGTTTTCTCCCATTCCATTGCGTTTTCTCTTCAGTTTGCTGGTTGGTTCCTTTCCTCTACAAATGCCTTTCAATTTGATGCACTCCTGCATCTAATTTTGCTCTCCTTGCATATGCTTTTGGAGTCACAAAAATCATTGTCGAGACCAATGCTAAGAAGCTTCTCCCCATGTGTTCTGGGAGTTTTTATATCTACAGGTCTTATGTATGAGTCTTTAATGCATTTTGAGCTGATGGTCATATAATAAGTAAAGGGTCACCTTCATTCTTCTGCATATGGATATCTAATTTCTCCAACAGCATATACTGAAGCCATGATCCTTTCTCTCTCATGTGTTCTTGGGATCTAGTTGTTAAAATTTTCTTTCATGTTCAAATTTGGTTTAGGTAACATGTAAAATGTGAGGTAATTTACCCTTTTGAAATACTGTTAAAATATCAAAATGTCAAGGACAATAGCACATTTTTAGGAACAGAGAGAATATACAGTTTTACAAACTATTTGACTATAAAATCCATGGTATCTTACCTTAAAAGGCAAGGAAGTCAAAATGCAAAGATCCATAAGGGAATCCATTGCAGAGCCAGGATTTGAACCCAGGTGGTCTGACTTTGAACCTACATGAAGGGATCATTAGGCCCATTGCCTATTCCTCCAGGACACACAATCAGACTCTAAAATTCCATCCTCCTTTGTAGTCAGACATAATCATGTGCTGAATGTAAAGTGACATTTACTAATTCAAGGACAGACCCATACAATCTTCCATGTCAGCTCTTTCTTTGTGCCATTTCTTCTTCCACTGGTTTGAGGAAAATATGTATGGATACCTCTTTGGATGTGCTGAATGTGGTGGAAGCATGAAAGGAAGCACTTGGTTTCCTGTACCAGCACTTGAAAAAAATCATCTACTGATCAGGTAAATCTGTTCTTGAACTATGTGAATAAAAAATTTTCCTCTTATGCAGGGTGTGGTGGCACACACCTTTAATCCCAGCACTCTGGAGGCAGAGGTAGGAAGATCGCCCTGAGTTCGAGGCCACCCTGAGACTACATAGTGAGTTTCAGGTCATCCTGAGCTAGAGTGGGACCCTACTTTGAACCTCCCCAAATTTTTTCCCTCTTATATTTGAATTTTATATTGCTGGGCAGTTGTTTGTAAGAGCAACTTGGCATTTCATTACCTATATGCAATATGTAATATATAAATGATTGTATTATCTTATCCATGCTAACAAGGGCTAGGAAAGTCTATTTAAAGGTAAGAATGATATATGTTGGGAAACCTGTAATAACATCCCCATAGTTAGAGATCTGAAGAGAAAAAATTTGCACAAACAAGGGACATCTCATCAACTCATCATTCAAATTGATTGTATCTCATTTTTCTAAGTTAGAACCAAACACCTCAAGAATGTGGCTTAGGATCATGCAGATGTAAAATCTAACAATAGTTATTTGCAAAAAACTAGTGTATAATATGAACATAAGTTTTTGTACAGAAGTGCTCAATTATGATTCTTATTTGATAAGTTTTATTTGAAATACTTAGGGCTGAGGAAAGAAAGCTGTAAGACTCAGCATTCCCCAAGGGAATAATTCAATTTAGAACAAACAGTAATTATAATCATTTAAAAATTTCAAACTCTTAGGGATGTTAAGGCTCACCTCTTTAATGTATAAAGATGAACATAACTGAAATTGGTTTCCTTTAAAAATCTACCTTAAGGGCTGGAGAGATGGCTTAGCAGTTAAGCGCTTGCCTACGAAGTCTAAGAACCCTGGTTTGAGACTCAAATCCCCAGGACCCACGTTAGCCAGATGCACAAGGGGTTGCACACATCTGGAATTCGTCTGCAGTGGCTGGAAGCCCTGGCACGCCCATTCTCTCTCTCTCTCTCTCTCTCTCTCTCTCTCTCTCTGCCTCTTTCTCTGTCTGTTGCTCTCAAATAAATAAATAAAAATAAACCAAAAAAATTGTTTTTAAATCTACCTTAATACCATGAGGTTTCTTGGTAGCTATGTTTGCATGAAAAAAAAAAACTTTGGAAAAACATTCATTTATGTGAGAAAAATAATATTTAAAGAAGCCTTTGGGATGATGCTAAACTTTATGGGGTTGCTGCAGAAACATTATGTCATCCCAAAGTAAGCCTTAGTGCCTTCAAGGAGGGTAAGTAGCCCTGGATGGAGCTGGGACAGGGAGCAAAGATAGCTTCTTCCAGGTTGTCCAAAGCCTGGTCCAGGTGGCCCATGGGGTGGCTGAGGAGCACCTTGGCATCTTAGGAAGAGGAGGTCATTGAAGATGATGCATTAATGGTTCCACAGATCCACAAAGGAGCCAATGTAATGGGGTGACAACCACAGGTTTGGCAATAGACACCTGCTTTAAAAAAAAATTAAGCACTGGCTTTTTGTTGTTGTTGTTTTATAGCTATTTGGCTTTGGTTAAGACATTAAATATCCTTGATTCTGAGTTGGGATGTATGGTCAAAACAGGATAATGCTACTTGGCTTAAGGGATTTTTATTTTTATTTATTTATTTTTTAAATTAAATTTTTTATTAACATTTTCCATGATTATAAAATATATCCCATGGTAATTCCCTCCCTCCCTACCCCCACACTTTCCCATTTGAAATTCCATTCTCTGTCATATTACCTCCCCATTACAATCATTGTAATTACATATATACAATATCAACCTATTAAGTATCCTCCTCCCTTCCTTTCTCTACCCTTTATGTCTCCTTTTTACCTTAATGGCCTCTGCTACTAAGTATTTTCATTCTCACGCAGAAGCCCAATCATCTGTAGCTAGGATCCACATATGAGAGAGAACATGTGGCGCTTGGCTTTCTGGGCCTGGGTTACCTCACTTAGTATAATACTTTCCAGGTCCATAAGGGATTTTTATAAGAACTATCAATATCATAAACCAAAAAGAGTCCCTGTCAGCAATAAATCCTAAGTAGAGCAGGTTGCTGTAAAATGGGCAAGCTCCAGGGAAGCTGGTGAGAAGAGTGAGCTGAAGGTTCCATTCTGTGGACTAAGAGCCCAAGGAAGGTTCTAGTATGGGGGGAAGTATTAAAGAAAGCAGATGCCCAGTCATGGGGCAGAAGAAGACTTCAGGGAACTCAAGGACCCAGCCTAGGAGCACTATCTTCAAGAATGTGGATAGCAAAACTTCCTCCAGATCCTGTCACTGAGAACAGATTTCTAATACATTGACCATCATGGGTAGAGCTGACTCTTCCAGCTACAAGGACATCATGCCTGAGTCTATGAGTTTGAGGCAGGCTGGGACTGAAAATTTTTATGAAATATTTCCTTGGCATTTTTTTTTGCTTTTTTGAAATTTAAATTTTATTTTCCCAACTTTATCCCATGTGCTTGAAGTATACAAAATGATAAAGAGATAAATGTATACATTATGATATGCTTACCATAGCCAAGTTACTCATGCATCTCCTCACATAGTTAACATATATGTGTGTACGGTGAACACTTAAGATCTACTTTTTTACGTATTTCAAATATTTAATACAGTATCATTCATTACATGTTAGATTCCCACAGCATATTAATCATATGATTGAAACTTTTACCCTTCAACATCTCCTCATTTTCTCCAATCCTCCAGCCCTAGGCAACTAACATTCTACTTTCCACTTCTATGAGCTTCACTATTTTAGACTACACATAGAGTGTGCAACATCTGTCATTCTGTGCCTGGCTTATTTCCCTTAGTATAGCAGCCTCTAGATTCATTCAAATTGTGGCCAATGGCAAGATTACTATCATTTTTATGTGTGGACAATATTGCACATATAAATGATGGGGTATAGCCACTAGAAAAGAAAACTACTAAATTATACTGCCAATATTGTCTATTAAATCACTTCATATAAATCCCATGTCTCCCATTTCCTTCTTCCTTTCCTCCATTCCTTCCTTTTTCTTCTTCCCTTCCTCACTATTTCTTTTCTTTCTTCCCTCCTTCTCTCCTTTCCTTCCTTCCCTCCCTCCTTCTCTCTCTTTCTTGCTTTCTGCATTCTTTGCTTGTTCCTCTAACTAAAACCCTGTCTCTTGATAGCCAGATATGTAAACTAATGCTAATGAACACGACAAGGGCTATAAAAGTGGGCACAGAGCAGTGAAAACAGAGATCAGACCGGTGTCTCCCTGGGACAGTCACTGAGGCTGATATCGGCACTGGCTCTTGGGAGAGACTCACAAGCCTGTGAGGGAAAACAGGAAGATTCCAAGATGTGAGCCAGCCATAAAGAATTCCCTCATGCCTCCCTGACCCCAGTGCTCAATCATGGGCTCTGTCAGCAGGATGTAGGGACAGCCTCCAGAGGCCTGTCTCACTGGAGTCAGAGGGAGGGAGGACATGGAGATGGGCGTTAACACATGGAAGAACCTCTCCTCCAGTCCTCCAGAAGTCAGCTTTTGCTGCAAGCTCCTAAGGTTGGGTATGGATATGATTAGGGTCTGCAATAAGTGACATCTGTTTGCTTTGACCTCTGGGTAATGTGGCGTTTCTTTCTCTGGGGCAGATGCTAGAAAGGTGTTTATTGTGAGTTGACAGGGGTCTTGGTGGGTGGTGAGGTGTGAGTCAAAATTCGACTATGCATTTTGGCATTTTGTCTACAGATGTTTCTCAGATGTTTGTGGGCGGGCATGCCTTTAAATAAAGAAATAGCCAAATGTATGTTTCTTTTGTGGAGGAAAATAAAGAACTTGCACTTAAAAACTTGACCCTTTAATGGTTTCAATGTTTGAAATTAACATGCTGATTAACTTGAGTATGGCAATAGGGGAAGTATAGAAGGCTTCAGGGGTTCCAGGTACTAGTTTTAGGTAGTCCAGCTTCCTTTCATCCTCCCAATCCATGCTTCCTCTTTTCCTGAGCCATAATGGTAGAGTTGGCCAAGAACATCCTTAGCCGCAGATGTGCACAGAAACTGGAGTGTGGGAGGGGGCGCTCCGTGGCTCACAGCCTCCCCATACCTCACAGAAACCAGACATTCTAGTGTCAGTGTTATAATATTAGAGAGTGGTTGCCTATAGAATATTAAACTTCCAATCTCTTGAATTAAATTTAAGTATGAAAACTTTATTCACAAAGGAAAATAAAATGAAAGCACACTTAGAAATTGTCTTCTTTGTGCTGGGCATGGTGGTGCATGCCTTTAATCCCAGCACTTGGGAGGCAGAGGTAGGAGGATCGCCATGAATTTGAGACCACCCTGAGACTCCATAGTGAATTCCAGGTCAGCCTGGGCTAGAGTGAGACTCTACCTCAAAAAACAAAAAACAAAAAACAAAAAAAAAAAAAAGAAAAGAAAAGAAAGAAAGAAAGAAATTATCTTCTTTGTGCTTTAAGAAAAGTCAATTAGAAGGTTCATTTTGATTTTTATTACCATAAATGTGAAAATTCTAAAGAAATGCTCTAGTTCAGTTTGAAGAGATCTCTGAAAAACTTTGCAAACACATGAAAGAAACTTTTTTTTTTTTTTTTTTTTTTCAGGGTAGGGTCTCACTCTAGGCCAGGCTGACCTGGAATTCACTATGGAGTCTCAGGGTGGCCTCAAACATACAGCAATCCTTCTACCTCTGCCTCCCGAGTGCTGGGATTAAAGGTGTATGCCACCACACCCAGCAAGAAAGAAACTTCTTATAGAGTTGATTGATAAGTGGATAAAAGAAAAATAGTGATGACAGTGCAGTCCTGGAAACCAAAAGATTAGATATTATGTAGTTTCCGTGGTTTGTATTAAAGTTACTTACAATAATGTTTTCAATATATGTTCACTGTAAGCTCCATTTGTTAACAGTTGTATCAATATGCAGTAATATATGTAAGTATATAATAATATATCAATATATAATATATATTTATCATCTTCCAAAATTTATTTTCAAAATAATTTTGTAGGGCTGGGGAAGTGGCTTAGTGAAGTGTTTGTTTCACAAAACAAGGACTTGAATTTGAGTCCTTAGCACTGCGTAGAAGGTGAGCATGGTAGCATGTGCCTATAACCACAGCACTGGGGTAGCAGACACAGGACAATTCCTCAGTGATTGCTGGCTGGTTTGTTTAGCTGAATTGGTGAACCCTGCATTGAGCAAGAGACCCTGTCTTGAGAAAATAAGATGGTAAAAAATTGAGGACACCATACTTCAGTCTGTGACCTCCACATGCACACACACATACATATGTGCACATGTACCCTCACACACTTGAGACCCCCACACGTCTGAACACACATTCACATATTCATACACTTCACACACATGCAGATAATGATAATTTTATGTACAGTCAAAGAGATTAATTTACTCAGTTTGGCTCACAAGTAAAGACAAATATAATAATCACAAACTTTGCAGCTTGAAACAATGCCTATTGATTCTTAGGTAAGAAGTTCGTCATGGTGTGATTGAATTTATTCTCACAACATCATGGGCTGAGAGCATGGTGTTGGGCAAACTTGAGTTCTCATCTAGAGAAGAATCCACTCCAAACTCAGTTGAACTCCGTTTCTTGTAGAGTGATGTAAGACTGATGCCTCTTACCTTGTTGCCTGTCAGTGGGGTTTGCTCTAATTCTTAGACAACACCTACATTCCTTGCTGTGAGACCCTCTCCACCTCCAAAACCAGCAACAGGGGATCTGCCTCACAGCCAATCACTTTTTATATATCCTATATTTCTGATGTCTCCTTCTGGATCTTTAGTCCCAGATGTTGAGAGTGGAGCTCCTATGATTAGTTCTGACTCACCCAGGGAATCACTGAATCTCAGGCTCTACTCTTTTGGGACCTTAATCATATCTACAGATTCTCCTTTGCCATAGAAAGGAATATAACCACATGCATGGTATAATTTTATTCAAAAGTTAAAGGGACACCCCACAAGATATTATACTTAGGGTAGTCATGGGTCATTTTAGAGTTCTACCTACTGCAGTAGCCTAGATAGCTTAGAAAAGTGTTATTGAATTAAACCATGTAACCTGGGTTCAAAACTTGGTTCTGCTAGATATTAACTGAGTGATTTTAAGTAAGTCACAAAACCTTTCTTTGCATACCTATGAAATGGGAATAAATTCCCTGTCCTCATAACCACACAGAATGCTTGCGAGAATCAAATAAAATTACATGATAGCACTCAGTAGCTTTAAAGATCATCACAAATGTTAAGTCAGCATGATTGAATTGAAATCAAATTTTACTTCTCAGTGCCTGAGAGAAACAATGCTGGAAGAGGTGGGAGCTGTAAGTGCTAAGGAGTAGCCTGAGAGACAAGGGCTTTCTTTGGCTGCCTATCCTCACAGAACCCAAGTCTGATGAGGTCATCATGAAATAAGTGAAAGCACATGATATGCATTTCTGATTGAGTGCATGAAATAGGTGTAAAATTTTAGAGGATATATTTGGCAAAAGATTTTTTGGCTTCTGCTCTAATGAAAATTTTGCATTACCAAGTATTTGTTTTCTGAGGAAGTTGAAGTGGTGGAGTTAGTACTGTCCTTCGGAATGAGCCAATGAGGCAGTAGCAAATGTGAGGCTCCAGATTGGTAGACAGATGGGTGTGTCAATAAGGACACAGCAGAAGAGGGGTCCCAATGATACACACAATGTTTTCTTTCTGTTCTTGACTTAGCATACCTTCCACAGATAAAGAATAGCTTCAGGAATTTTACAGCCCCAAGGCTTCCCTGTTAGCACATGCCTCCTCTGTATTACTTTCATGTTGGAGGCTGAAAGATGAGGGTAATTGCATTATTCTGTTATCGATACTAAACACACAAAAGTTCTCTTTTATCAGATGGATTCTGTGTGCTGCCGCCTAATGCAGAGACTTTGAAGTTGCAACTTACAAACCAGCCCATCAGACTCCCAGCCATGTTCTGAGGTACGTTCTCTGGTTTACATCCATGATCAAGGACACTAGCAAGAAATGAGCAGGGAAAATGTGTGCTCCAACATCACGTCATTGTTTCCTCTTCAGTACTTTTTCATTGTTCCCTAGAGGCTGGAAGATAACTCATCATATTTCCACAGAATACTACCCTAAGAGAAAATGGTTTTAAATATGCACCATGGGAGATGAGATTAGATACAAGGAAGAGCGTTCTAGCAACTGAGGGAACGGTGCCACTTGCTTCCCAAGAGGACTTCAATAGAATAGATGTTGACAGCCTTGTTGCTGGTGTGATTCTAGAGATGAAACTCTGGTCAGCATCTTCTAGCCACTTTCTGTTATTCTCCTATTTTAGTCCCTTGTTTAAAAACAAGGATTTTTGTTTGATTTGGGGCACTTTGTGTTTTTGGTGGTGGGATTGTGTTTGATTGGTTAGTTTTGTTCTTGCTGTTTTGACAGAGGGTCTTTTCCTACAGTCCAGGCAGGTTACATAGTCTAGTTGTGTCTCAAAGTCAAAGCCCACACCTGTGTTGAACTGATAGTGATCTCCCTGCCTACTTATGGGTGTTGTAGGATTTGTTCTATATGTGCAGAGTCAGCTAAAGTTTCATCCACTCAATTAGATGTTTTATTCAGAGAACAATGGACATTTTAAAGTGCGAAGAGCACATTGCTGATGGTATACCTTCCTATGCACCTATTAATGGTTGACAACAAAACTTCCATGTTTCAGATATGGATAGTGTTTGACAAATGATGAATCCTAATAATGATGACAGGGTGACAGAGCACAGGCTAGTGTTTTTCTGTTCCCTTTACTAAGGCTAGATATATGGCAAAATTTTTAAATGCAAACTTATAACTAATTAACTTTAGAGAAAAATACAACAAAAACCCCACCAGACTGATATTGGCCCTTAAATAACTTCTATATCAAGGTGAGTTCAGATTTAATTCTCATGATCCTTTCTTTCTTTCTTTCTTTCTTTCTTTCTTTCTTTCTTTCTTTCTTCTTTTTTTTTTAGAGAGAGATTGTTTGTTTACTTCTTGAAAGAAATCAACAAGAAGTAGCCTGATTGCCCAAACTGTGCATAGGACTTGTACAATACATGGTAACCTAAGATACTGTGTCTAGGACATGGATCAAGTTGTGTCAAGGTATAATTCCAAGATAGCATGACAAGGCATAGCAGTGCAGAGAACGTGGAATGCTGAAATATTCAGTAAGATAATGTTGTTAAAACATAATCAACAACAACAATAAAAAGATGCTGTTGTAATTACCTTTGCATTTCTGGGACCAAGTCATCTGACCAAAAGCAGCTGGTGGAAGGAAAGGACATATTTTGGCTTACAGGCAGTGGAAAGCATGGCATGAGAAGAGGCTAGACATGCCCTCTGCCACAGCAGGTGGATAGCAGAATCAAGAGAGTAAGCTGAGCTCTGGCAAGGAAGAGCTGGCTCTTAGCCCAGCCCCTAGGAACACACCTTCTCTAGCAAGGCTCGACCTCCCTAACCGCCACCAGCTTGGGAGCAGGCATTCAAAACACATCAGTTTATGCGGGACATCTGATTCAAACCACCACAGATAAAAATCACTGAATTATTTATCCACTTTCTTGAAACATTTTTTTTTTTTAAAGGTAGGGTCTAGCTCTAGCTGAGGCTGACCCAGAATTCACTATGTAGTTTCAGGATAGCCTTGAACTCACTGCAATCATGGAAGGCATGCACCACCATGCCCCATCTCCACTTTCTTAAAAGAATACACTGATGCCCTCAGACTCTCAGCCAGTACATAAGTACAGAGAATGAGACTGATGTGATCCAGAAAACCAAATGTTCTTTTCTGAGAGGCCTCCTGGGCCTCACTGGTAAGATTCTTCCACTGGGTAAGAGTAAATTAAGTCTGGTCCTATTGACAACTTCAGTTTTGATTGTCTTTTATGTTAATGCACTTGGTGTCTTTGTACTAGCCCCAGTACAGCTAAGAGTCCTCTGCTTTGGATGCTTCCATATTTCACGAGCATTCTTGAAACCAAAGTGTTTCTGTTTTATTGTGCATTCCTAGGCAAGGCTGAGTGAAAGAAAGGAAGGAAATACAGATTTTGAACGTACATCAGTCCCAGGGTAAGCCTATGGGGAATGGCCATGAGAGCAAGGCCAGGCCACTGAGGCAAGCCCCTTGTCATTCCTCCTCTGTGCATGGAAGGGTTCACACACATAGAAATGCTATCACCTGCATCATAAGGGGAACTGCTGACTAAGTAGGGGGCAGTTTCCAAGGTGTGTTTGTATATTTCATCCTATCAAGAGACAGGTTGGCTGCCTTATTATCCCAGCTTACAGAAATGGAAACAGCCATGAGAAAAATAAAGATTTTGCCTGTAGTTGGCTGTGAGTTAAACATTAGTCTGTGTGACTAGGAAGAACATATCCAAATCTCCTACCTTTTCCTTCCAAGCTACTTAAAGAGACATTTGTTAAAATTTCCTTTTGTTATCTGGGGATACCTGATGCCTACTTGTGCATTCAACATGCTTAGCTAACATGTTGTTATGACAGAAACTAGAAAACTCTCAGGCAATATGCCCCCTGACTAAGGGTTAAATGAACTAGCTACAGCAACATACCCTGTCTTTTATCAAACCCCTATCAAAGTTGTAACAACCTGGGAAGGATTACTCACAGAGCCCAGAGGCTTTTATTGACTTCAAGGATGGCTATAGTGCATGTTGGGGGCAGGCCTGCTTAGTGCTGACTGCTCAAGGAAGATCCTCAGTTCTCACACACATGAGCACAATCACTGATACAGCTTCTTCTAAGAAATCTGGAAATAATGCTATTCTCTGGGACTGTGCTCCTCCATGGAGCCAAATGGAGGTTACAGTCTTAATGTGTTGATAACAACCAGTGACATCAGAATGTGAGGTCTTCAGGACAAAGACCTCATGGTGGTTTTGGCACAGAGTATTCTATTGAGCTTTGTGTGTTTATGGGAAATATTAAATAATCATTCAGTTGGCAATTGGGGAGTAATGCTCTGAGGACTGGGAAATATTAAGGGTGGGGTCAGGGAGATTTCTTGATGACAGGGACATGGACCTAGAGGCTATGGGAAGCATTTATGATAGAGAGGAGTCTGTGCTTAGATGCTAGGCTGGGTGTGTGGGCATGAGGCAATAGGTCTGCAGGCAAAATAAATAGTGTATTTCCAAGGAATTTTAAAGGTGTGGAGAATTTGAGAAGACAGAAGAGGAGAAAGGGCAAGCTGGTCTGATGGGCTCATTGGCAGATTCACTGAAGTTTTGGGACCAGAAATGCTAAGTGAATAGAGTCATGTATTTTTTTCCTCAACAAAGAAAATCTTGAAAAATATTTCACTGAAGTCCAGAAATACTAAAATCACCCTTGATTTATGTGGAAAGGCAAGAGGCTTTGGGGCCAGGGGCAGGGGGTTGGAGGGTAGGGTAGATCCACATGGCTTCAGAAAAGTTTTAGCCCTGAGGCAGAAACAGATATATTCAGGGTATTTCACACCTCTATCAACAATATTGGGACAAATCTTTAGTGTGGCACTAATGAATGACAAAGTAAATAAACACACCCAGATTCACAGTAGAACTCATGCCCAAATGTGGAAATGTAGATTTGGAAGACCAACAAGAAGAAAATGAGAAACATTCTTTATTTTGAGCTCTGCCAAAATATCTCACTACATCCGGACACTGGGCATTATGAGACAACTTTGGCTGCATTAAATCTTGTTGTTTATCAATAATGAAGAAATTTTCCTCTTAATATAAAAATACTTGTGAAGAAGCATCCAAGGCTGGCTGGAGGAGCTTATCTGAGAGGTAGCATGAGTTCAAAGGGCAAGCACAAGGAAAACCATATGTGTGTCCATCCTCAGTGATCCAAGCAGAAATTGTCAATGGAACTCAGAGCAGAACTCAGCCTGAATATAGGTGAGCTATGAAAGCAAGACAGACAAGTTGTCACAAGAGCAGATTCAGTGAGATTTCAAAGCCCTGTCCTCTGCTTAGGAATGCCCAACCTATGTGCCATGGGGCTATTGGGAACAGTGTTGGCCAGGGCCAGGGATATGGCACACCATAGGTCTTCTCTCAGACAAGATGGACAAGAGGATGTTGAAGGGAATTATGGGAGGGATGGTGAGGAGCTAGTGAAGATGAGAGCCAGAGTGAGGCCAGAAGATGCCCAGAGAAGCTCATGAAGGTCTCTGGCTTATGTACAAATTAATCATGCCTACTTTGAGCCATTACTAGGAGACTAAAGAAATAAAGGTTTTATATTCTCTTATTCTTTCAGTCTAATTCATATATATTTATATATTTAATGTTTTGGATTTTGTAGGTAGGTTCTAGCTCTAGCCTAGATTGACCTGGAATGCACTATGTATTCTCAGGCAGGCTAGCCTCAAACTCACAATGATCTTCTTACTTCAGCCTCTCGAGTGCTAGGATTAAAGGTGTGCCTCACCATGTCCACCAAATTCTTATATACTTTGCCTGGAGTCTCCTAATTGATTTTTTATAAACATGTGTAAAAGATATAAATACAGCCTCAATGATCCCCTACATTCACATATGAGGAGTCTCTTCACTTTGAGTATAAATGGAATCTTCTACTCATCAATGCATCATGTCAGAGGTGATGAGACATCATGCTTATAATTATGTTATATAAAACTGTTGCTACAAATCTCCTCTAGATACACTCCTTGCTCTGTCTTCCTCTATGTCCCTTCCTATCTCTTTTTCCCAGCTAGCTTTCAAAGAGGCATCTACTATGAATCACAGAGTGGCAAGACTATGAGCTATAGCAACAGCCCAATGAAGCTGGAAGGCCAGCATTTCCCTACCTCAGTTGAACCTCAGATAAGACCACCCTCACCATAGCTAGCACCTTGATAACAGCCTTGAACACACCAAACTAAGCCCCCAGAAGCTAGTGTAATAAATGCCTATTATTTTTAATCTGCTAAATGTGTGACAGTTTGCTACATAGCATAGAAAGCCATCAATTGATATTACCCATAATTCTTAACAATATCTCTTCCGTACCCATAAGCTACAGAATCCTGTTTATATGTAACTCCTTTCCATATTTGTAACTCTCAGAGAGATTTCTCAATGCAAATCTGAAGCCAGAATTTACAATGTGGCTCATGAGGCCACAAGCATTTATTGCTTCTCTGGTCTGACTGTCTATTACTTCCCCACTGCTCATTCTATCCATACCAGCCACCTTGGCAACTCTTTAACATGGAAACACTCTCCATGAGACTTGAGTATTTATTGTTCCCTTGGTCTGGAATTCTCTTTCCTCTGAGTCCCATAAGGCTCATCCCCCACCCTTACCTTTTGTACAGTGTTGCTTAAATGTCATACTAGGTGAGGCCTTTTAGGATCAACCAATTTTAAAAGCCTACAATATCCTTCCAATCAGTATGTTACTTTTTTACTGTTGGGACAAAATAGCCAACCAGAAATAGCTTATGGAAGGAAAGGGGTTTAATTTGGCTTACAGTTTTAAAGGAAAGTTTCATCGTAGCTAGAAAGGCTTAACAGGCTGGAGTAGAAAGATGGCATATTATCACACCAGCAGACAGGAAGCAGAGAGAGAAAACAAGACTTGGAGCTTGATAATACCTCAACACTTTCCCCAGTGACAAATCTCCTCTAGCAAAGTTCTACCTCCTAAAGGCTCCACAACCTTCCTGTATAGCATGATTGACTGAGGACCAAGTATTCAAACACATGAGCCTACATGGGGCATTATACATTCAAACCACACACTCTTCCATCATGCCTTGCTACCTACCCTTGATTTAATCCCCTCCATATACTTCCAGTATCTGGTTTGGAGTATGCTTTATTCGTGTTTTTATTACTATTATTCTGCATCAGATTGTGCATTCTGTGATCACACAGACTTCCAGCCACTTTGAGCACAGCCTTGCACCAGAACAATGAACAAGTCTGAAGAATAATGTCTGCTCAGCAAATTTGTCTTGGAATAAGCTTCAAAAATGCATATTTAGAAGATGGTATTTGCCTAACCATGCTTCAACTCATGGGGAAGGAAAGGCAAGATCTTTGGGTGTTTGGGGGTCAGCAGATCCTAGCAGACCTCCAGAGTAGAGCATAGAGGAGCAAAGTAGGGAATCTTCCAATTCCCATGCAGTTGGGTAGCCCACCAGTCACTCAAGCCCCTCAAGCAGCCATCCCAGCTGCCATGCCAGCAGTGGCACTGTGGACCAGGTTCACCCCTGCACTACCTACAGACTCTGAGGATTTGGGCCAGGCACCACTCACCTTTCCGTGTACCAACTGGCTCTCATTCCTACCTCCTTCCCATGACTTTACTCCCTTTTCCTGCCACCGGGATAACCACCCCATCCCTCTGCCCCACCCTGCTGTGCCTTGGACCAGGTTCACTCCTGTGCTACCTAAAGGCTCCATGGATCTTGGCTAGGCATTGCTCACCTTTCCCCATGTCAACTGGCTCTCATTCCATGACAGCAGACACTGCCGTCACACTCCCCGCCCCACTGCAACACAGAACCATGCAGTCCCATCCTCTCTCCCTTTCCCACTCCACTGTACCACCCAACCAGGTCATCCCATCATCCTGCCCCCCACCCCATCGGGCCACCTGACCTCCCAGTGCCATACCCTATTCCACCAACTGAGCCCCTCCACCATGTCTCCCGGTCCCCACCAGAGCCATGAGGACTCCGCCCACCTAAGCATTCAAACCCCCTTGCCATCAAAGCTTAATCTAGTCAAACATAAAATGGAACAATTACTGAAGACACTTCAAGGGTAAACTACAGCTTCCTCCTGAATTAAAAAAGATTCCCACACTGTGATGGGCAGACCACAGCACAAAAAGGAATCACATGAAAAATCAAATGGAAGTAACCCCAACAAGGTTACCTAGTCTCATAATGGAAGTATCTAATCAAAACATTGAAAAGACAACAGGATTAGAAGCCAAAAATGAAGACACGAGGAATGTGACCCTGGCCAAGCAATTAGCAGAACTTGCAGAAAGTCAACAAAGGTCCAATAACTGTATTAATGCTGTCCTCACTAGATTACACCTAAGGAGAGGGGGGGAGGAAGTCTTCCAAAGACAGTTAAGTGATCTAATGGAGAGCGGGGGAAAATAAAAGAGGACTGCAATAATCAGCTGGATAAGCTCACTGAGGACATAAATCATAAATAAATGCAAGAATGAATTCCAAAAAGCATTAAGAGAATCAGAAAATGATGTGAAAAGGGAACATGGCAGAGACATGGATACCATACCTAGAAAGGCAATAGAAAATACAAACCAAGGGCTGGGAAATGGCTTAGCAGTTAAGGCATGTCCTGCAAAGCCTAAGGATCCCAGTTTAATTCCCCAGGACCCACAAAAGCCAGATGCTCAAGGGGGTGCATGTGTCTGGAATCTGTTTGCAATGGTGGAGGCCATGGCATGCCCATTCTCTCTTTCTCTCTGCCTCTTTCTTTCTCTCTCTCAAATAAATGAGTAATTTTTTTAAAGAAAATATAAACCAAATTGAACAAGTCCAAACCTCTTCAGAAGCTCTCAAGAACAGAGTCAGTCATGTGGAGGACATGATTGAAAGACAAGACAGACAAAACAGTTTGTGAGTCCAAAAATTTGCATAAGTTTAAAAATTGTTGTGAACAGGACATGAGGGAACTGTGGGATACTCTTAAACCTCAGAACATTTGGATCATGGGTATACCAGAAGCAGAAGAAATTCAGACCAAAGGCATGGAAAACTTATTCAACAAAATTATCAAGGAAAACTTTCCCACCTTCTCAAAAGAGAGTCACATCAATATAAAGAAGCTAACAGAATTTCAAACAGACTGGACCAAAGGAGAAATTCTCAAAGACATATTATCATTAAGATTCTAAATATAAATAATAAAGTCCTAAAAGCAACTAGAGAGAAACAACACATTCCATATAAAGGTAACCCCATCAGAATTACTTCAGACTTCTCAGTGGAAACCCTGACAGCCAGAAAGACTGGAATATAACACTGCAAAGTCTAAGAACCTATGCATTCTAACCCAAACTACTCTATACAGCAAAAGTATCCCTCATAACAGATAGTGAAAGAAAAACCATGATAAAAGTCAGCTCTACAACTATATGAACACAAAGCCAAACCTACAGAGAGTACTTCAGGGGTTTCTCCACACAGAAGAGTCAACCAACCAACCTCAAGTGACTATGAGAAGCAGACCACAATAGCTAAACTCAGAGAAGGCACAAAAGCTACAAAATCCAAAAAACCTCCAAACCACATAAACAACCACAATATGGCAGGGATTAAACCAAACTTCACAGTTATTACCATAAACATTAATGGCATTAATTCACCCACCAAGAGACATAAGCTAACAGGATGGATCAGAAAATTAGACCCCTCAATCTGCTGTCTTCAAGAAACCCACCTCATCACTAAAGACAGACACCTCCTGAGGGTGAAAGGGTAGAAAATGATATTCCAAGCAATCATAAATAAGAAGCAAGCAGGCATTGCTATACTAATATTGTATAAAATAGGCTTCAAACCTAACGTAATAAAAAAAGAAACAAAGAAGGTCACATCTTACCTATCAAGGGACTATCCAACAAGAAGATATCACAATCATAATTTTTTATGCACCAAACACAGGTGCATCACAATTCATAAAACAAAACCCACTTGACAACAAAAGAGAAATAAACACCAACACCATCATAGTCAGGGACTTCACTACTCCACTATCAGCAATAGACATATCATCCAAGCAGGATATCAACAGGGAAGTAAGAGACCTCAACATCACAATAGATCAACTAGACCTAACAGACATCTACAGAAAATTCTACCCAAAATCTACAGAATACACATTCTTCTCAGCAGCCGATGGAACATTATCCAAAATAGATCATATCCTGGGCTATAAGGGCAGGGGGAAGGGTCAATCAAAATTCAATATATTCTTAATAAAACATATGAAAATCTACTTTCTTGAATAATGGCACATCTAGAAGTAATAGATTTTTTTCTAGAAAATTTTCACTGCCAGAGATGGGATACCTTCTAGTAAGTTGTTGGCCAGGGGAGGTCCCTGTGGCCTCCAAAACCAAGGCCCTTGCTTTCCTGTGGGGAAGAGACGGTAAGTCCCTGTTGCTGAAGACTTCATATGCCTGAGTGCCAAAGTCACTGAGAAATCAAGCTGGTGCTGAGCAGGAAACCTTCTCCCTATAGCCCAACCAATTGAAAGCTGGAAAAAGCTGCACTGTATACAAGCCTTATAGGAGACAGAAATCATCGGTGGTGAGAACAGTGGACACTGGAAACCTCAAGTTTGGTCAAACAGGTCAAATGACTGAAGGAATGCAATAATGGCATATTTGCTCTCTGGAAAACCAACTGCTCTTTAATTGGACTGAAGGCCTGCTCTATGGGAGGGAATGAGTGCCTGGTACTGAAAACCTAATCAAAAGCCTATGGTAAGGAGGTCATGAGCCTTAGGGGTATAAAGCCTGCTCTTGTCTGGATAAATGCATATATCACTCTCGCCAAATTTCCCTGAAAGCACTACATTTAATGTTCATATTCATATAGTAATGCTACTCTCACTCTTGGTTAGAGAAGCTTCTCTTTTCAGATGGCAATGACCACTGGGATAACCCAAAAGGTAACATAATGCTGAGAAGAAGGGATGAAGGAGTGTCCAGGACTGTAACATCTCACACATTCCAAGGCTAAGAGTCCATTACAGAAGAGGTGATGGAAAGAATGTAAGAGCCAAAGGAAGGGTGCCACTCCTTACATACAACTGTCTGGACATAAACTGTCCTCAATATCCAAGACCTCGCAGTGCCTAGCAACACCTACACAAGACCCTCATAATAGGAGTAAAGGATGATGACATCAAATTAAAAGAGAGACTAATGGAGAGAGGGAGGGGATATGACGGACAGCAGAGTTATGAAGTAGAAAGTGGGGGACGAGAGAGAAATACCATGGTTTGTTGTGTGTAAGTAGAGAAGTTTTATATATACATAAGCCTGCCTTCATATATTTAGGAAAATCAATATAATTTCCTGCATGATATCAGGTCACAATGTTGTAAAGCTAGAAATGAACAAGACATGTGCCAGGAACTCCATCAGCTCCTGGAGGCTGAACAACACACTTTTAAATAATAAATGGGTAGTGGATGAAATAAAAAATGAAATTGAAAGTTTTCTAGTATTGAATGACAATGAGAATACATCATACCAAAACTTATGGGACACAATGATGGCAGCTCTTAGGGGGAAATTCACAGCACTAAATACCTGCATAACAAAGACAGAGAGATTCCCAAATTGCTAACTTAATCATCCGAATAATGGCTTTGGAAAAGAAGAAGAATCCAACCCCAAAAGCTCTAGAAAGCAATAATCAAGATCAGAGCATAACTTAATGAATTAGAAACTAAGAAACCTAGAAACATGATGAAACAAAGAGGTACTTCTTTGAAAAAATAAACAAGATTGATATGTCCTGGCCAATTTGATCAAGGAAAAAAAAGAGAGTGACAGAGAGAGATGCTTCAAATTAACAAAATTAGAAGTGAAAAGGAAGAGATCACAACAGACATAAATGTAATTGGAAGAATCATTAGGACTTATTTCCAAAGCCTCTACTCCACAAAACTGGATAATCTGGAGGAAATGGATAAATTCCTGGACACACACCAACTACCAAAACTAAATTCAGAGCAGATTAATCTCCTAAACAAACCTATCACACACATTAAGATTGAAAAGGTAATCAAAAACATCCCCCAAAATCCATGCCCATCATAATCAGAGAATAGGGAAAGCTCCCCAACTCTTTTTATGAAGGCAGTATCACCCTAATACCAAAACCAGAAAAAGGAACAACAAGAAAACTATAGGCCTATTTCCCTGATGAACTTAGATGGAAAGATCCTGGACAAAATCCTCACAAACCAAATCCAACAACACATTAAAAGCATTATCCACCAAGTAGGCTTCATTCCAGGAATGCAGGGTTGGTTCAATATATGGAAATCTGTCAATGTAATATGCCACATAAATAGCTAAAACACAAAAACCATATGTTTATTTCAATAGATATACAGAAAATGCCTTCAAAAAAATACAACATCACTTCATGATTAAAATGTTGGAGAGATTAGAAATGGACATTTTGTATCTCAACATAATAAAGGCTATATATAAAGCTCCCAAAGCCCAAGTAGTTCTTAATGGGGCGAGACTAAAGGAATTGCCTTTGAGATCAGGAACAAGACAGGGGTGTCCACTCTCGCCTCTGCTCTTCACCATAGTACTGGAAGTCCTAGCTCAAGCAATAAGACAGGAGAAAGAAATAAAAGGGATACAAATTGGAAATTAAGAAGTTAAGTTAGCCATATTTGCAGATGACATGATTTTATACCTAAGTGACTCAAGAGCCTCCCTCTCAAAACTCTTAAAGGTAATTAATTACGTCAGTAAAATAGTAAGATACAAAATCAACACACAAAAATCAGTAGTCAGAAAGGACAAAGATACAGAGAAGAAAAATAGCAACACTCCCATTTTTAATAGGAACAACATCAAAAATACCTTGGAATAACACTAACCAAGGATGTGAAAAACTTATATAATGAAAACATAAAAATACTAAAGAAGGAAATTGAGGAGTACTTGAGAAGATGGAAAGACCTCCCATGCTCCTGGATAGGCAGAATTAACATTGTGAAAATTTCAATCTTACCAAGAGCAATATACAGATTAAATGCAATACCAATAAAACCCCCAGCATTATTCTTCACAGAGATAGAAAAAGTAATCTCAAAATTCATATGGAATGGCAGCAGGCTTCAGATATCCAAGCATATCCTCAGCAAAAGAAATACCTCTGCAGACAACACCATACCTCATCTAAAGATTATTACAAAGCCACAGTGACAAAAACAGCTTGGTATTCCCAAAAAACAGGATTATAGATGAATGGAACAGAATTGAGCATCGGACTTTAGGTCAAGTAGCTATAGCTACTGGATCTTGGACAAAGGCCCTAATAATGTAGACTGGAGAAAAAATAGCATCTTCAACAAATGGTGCTGGACAAACTGGATAACCATATGCAGAAAAATGAACCTAGACCCACATATCTTTCCATGCACAAAATTCAAGTCCAAATGGATCAAAGACCTCAATATAAGTCTGGAAATTCTGCTACTACTGGAAGAAAAAATAGAAGGAACTTTCCACAATATATGAGTGGGAAAAGACATCCTTAACAAAACCCCAGTATCTCAGGAACTTAAACAATCACTCATCCATTAGGATCTCATGAAGCTAAAGTTTTTTCACAGACAAGTATCCAATAAGCAGAGCCAATATACTACCCACAGGATGGGAGAAAGTTTTTGCCAGTTATATAACTAACAGAGGCCTAATTTCTAGAATCTCCAAGGAACCCAAAAACCTACATGATAAAAAAAAAATCAAACAAACCACTTCAAAAGTGGAACAGAGGACTGAACAGGGAGTTCTCAGAGGAAGAAATACAAATGGAAAATGCACACTTAAGAAAATGTTCATCATCCCTAACCATCAGGGAAATGCAAATTAAAACTAATATGAGATTCCCCCTTGCCCCAGTAATATTAGCAAACATTAACAAAATCAGATGAAAACAAACGCTGGTGAGGATTTGGAGAAGTAGGAACCCTCATTCACTGTTGGTAGGAATGTAAGATGGTACAACCACTATGGGAAGCAATATGGAGACTCCTGAAAAGTTTAACTATAGAGTTACCAACAGACCCAGTTATTCCTTTAATTCCCTTAATAATCCTAACCCTAACTTACTCTAAAAACTCCAGACCTTAGTTCAGAGATATTTGCCAACCATGTTTATAGCTGCTCAATTCATAATAGCTAAGAACTGGAATTAACCCAGATGCTCATCATTGGATGAATGGATAACCAAGATGTGGTATATCTACATGATGAAATTCTACTCAACAGAAAAAAAAAAATAATGACAGAATGAAATTTGTTGAAAAATGATCAAACTTGAAAAAAATCATACTCAGCAAACTCACCCAATCACAGAAAGACATGTTCTAACTCATCTGTGGCTCCTAATCTGGATCAGCCTGAGATGCTGATATACCTAATACAGTTCTCCTAATATGTACAATAGGGAGGGTAGGGCTTGAGGGAAGGGGAAACACAATACTGGACCCAAATGGAATTGGTACCATAAAATCCTATATCCTGGAAGGCAGACTAAAAAGTTGAATCCTCATCAGGATCTCAGAGGGAACCCCTGAAGAAAGGGCCTTGGAGAGGGTAAGATGAAGCCTAACCTTAATTTTCTCCTCTCTCTCTCTCTCTCTCTCTCTCTCTCTCTCTCTCTCTCTCTCTCTCTCTCACACACACACACACACACACACACACTTACTTTTTCTTTCTCTTTTATATTTTCTTTATTTTTCTTACTTCCTTTCCCTTGGTGCTGGCCGGTAACTCCCAGTACCAGGATGTGGTTAGTATCCACAATGAGCTGTTGATCAAAGAGACCCACAAGGTTTCCCAAAAGAAGATAAACTTCTGTCAGAGCACTTGATTACCCATCAAAGGTTAATGGTAAGACCCTACTGCAGAAGGTGTCATATGTTGTCAGTATGGACCATGGAGAACCATGGCTGAAATGTGGAAAAGATCCAGTCTCCAGACAGTTATCCCATCTAGTGACAGAAGAGGCTACATGAGCTACTGGCCAACTTCTATCTAGGCAACTTGAGGTCTAAGCTAATCAGAAGCAAACAATATGATGTGATGCTCACACAAGTGCAATAGTGGTACACAGCCATGATGGATAACCAACTGCTCTTGGATTGGCTAACAGATCCACTCAGTGAGAAGGAAACCATAACTGGAACTGGGAAACAAGTCAGAAGCATATCCAGATAATAATTTTGCTCTTCAATATCAAGCTTCTACCAGTCTTGGGCTACAAGAGGGCCTACGCCTATTAAATTATCTTTAAATTAACAATGGCTATCCCATTAACCTGTGATGACCTCACTCTCCATTGGACAATCTGCTTCTCTTTTTCATATGGACACAGGACCTGAGGAGAGAATCAGCCCATCACACTCACCAGGGCCCCAGCTGAAACCATAGAGGAATTAGGGAAATGAGCAAGAGTGCTGCTTTCTTGGTGAAGCTGATATCAGCACAAGAGTGAAGGAGGTAGACACTGAGGACACTCAGCACCTACCAAAGCAGAGATACAAAGGCTCCGAAGAGCCCATCCCTGAAGTGGCCTTGAAATGGACCCAACATGGCTCAAGGAATTTTGCAGAAGAGGGGGCAGAAAGATTGTTAAAGCCACAAGTTGGGAAATTATGCATAGAGACATTGCCTCTTCCCTATAACTGATGGCTACCCCCATAATGCATGACCCACAATCCCCATGGGATAGCCGGCATCCCCAATGAGGAGGGTTCCTTTGGATGGGGCACAGGAATGAAGGTAAGGATGGTACCAACATATGCTATTTATGTACTGAGTATGTCCATTACCTAATAAAAATAGAAAAGAAAAAAAGCCAAAAATGTATATGAAATCTGCCTTTTGTTTTCTTGACTTCATTATAAGCTCTTAAGCATGATCTAAACATCATACAGAATTCTCAACATTAGTTTCCAGATTATTTGTTCTATAAATAAGACATGCCTCATGTCATGAAAACCAGTCTGTACAGTAAAAAAAAAAAAAAAAAAAAGACTGATGCTGGCCCAATTCAGTATGACCTTCTGTGTATCCAAATCTGGAAGCCCAGCTCTGCTATCAGCAGAGCAGCCTTCCCAGTGGGGAACAGGCAGTGAGCTCAAGCAGCAAGATAAGATTTTTCCCACATGATGAAGGTTCTCAAACTAATGTTCTTTCAACTAATGTTCTGTGGTGGAAAAAAGAGAACATTTGTTACTTTAAACAATTTTAAGAATCAATGTTGCCAGGCCCTGCTTATCCTTAGCTATAAAAACCAAATCTCTGAGGTCTTAGATCTGGAACTTCTAATAATATCTGTTTGAGAAGCAAGAATGCAAACTCATTCTTGAAAAAGCCCATGGATGAGGCAATGCTGAGGTAACTGGAGAGTGGCCATGTAGCAACAGAGGTACAGTAACTGCATGTGCTTTGAGAATAACTGTCTGGAAAGGGAGAACCCTGGTGAGAGGGGAACAAGAGCAGACCTGGGAGTCAGAAAGCCCTCCTTTGTTTAAGTCTCAGCTCTGCTCCTCACCTCTGACAGGCGAGTTAAAACTGGTCAGCTTCATTTCTGTGTTCATACAATGAGAATATAGTCCCTGACTCACCAAACCTCATGGTGGTTTGAACGAAATCGTCTACAAGAGGCTCATGTGCCTTGAACACTTTGCCCTCAGCTGCTGACAATTTGGGAGAGTTGTGGAGTCTTTTCGAGTCAGGGCCTTACTACAGGAGGTGGGTTACTGGGGGCAGATCTTGAAGTTCATTAGTCCATCCCACTGAGTGTTTAGAGCTCACTTACTCAGACTACTTCCTCTTGAAGTGCAGTTGTGACTCCGGCTCCATCAGTGCTTTCTCTTCTATCATGAAACATCCCCTTGAAGCTGGAAAGCTGCAATAAACTTTCTCCACCCATAAGCTGCTTTTGATCAGGTGTTTTGTCCCAGCAACAAGAAATCACCTGCTGCAAGTTGTTTAAATAAATAAATAAATATAGAATGAGATGTGTAAGTTCCTCAGAGTGGTGGCTGGCACATAGTTATTCCCTTGGCCAATGGTAGGTGTTATTAACAACAGAGGCACACTAGAGCAATTTCAAGTAGTGCCTTTCAATGTGGAATGAAAGTAAATACTTAAGGACAAGTTTAATTGGCAAACATATTGGTGTGACAATAAGACAGTGTGGCTAGACTTATGTAAAAAGATGTAGGTTCCCAGGTGAGTGCCCAGAGTTGCACTACTTGCACCCACGATAGAGCCACTTGCTCAGGCAGGAGCTTACACATGTTGTGACGGATGACTGGAGACGGGGTGGCAGGAGTTTTGAACACCATATATGTACTCTTTGCTTTGGTGATTTATCTTTCTGTGCAATTTGGGAGCCAATGTCATGTTTGGTTTCGGTTTGCTTGTCATTTAGCATAGGCATACTTCTCTATGCCAGTAGATGGAGAAAGTGACTTCCAAATTATCTGTAAGTCTCACCTTGACTAAAACGTTCACCTAAAATACTTGTGCTTTGTTAGGGTGAACCTCCAGAACACACTCAGGTTGAGTCAAAGACATTCCCCTTTTGTAGTCAACCGCGGTGTCTGACAGGATTAGATGGCCTTGTCTGGGAAGAGGAAGCATGAGAGAGGTAGCTGTCCAGGGCTGAGCTCCATTGCTACCCTGGACAGAGCAGAAGAGCCCTCAAGGACCTTGCAAGCTGATGTAAACAATACAAGACTCTCCATCTGAGGCCAGGATACTTGGCTGGGTGTGGTTTCTGGAGCAGCTTTCTGGACTGTGCCCTATTTTCCCAGTGCATGCTGCCTTGGGGACATTTGCTCTCTTAAGGCAAGGGTAGTTTTGTGATGGAATGGCCACACCACCAAGCGGAAAACACATAGCAATGAGAGTCACACAACTTCTCCTTGGCTCTCTTAAGAAAAAAGAAAGAAAGAAAGAAAGAAAGAAAGAAAGAAAGAAAGAAAGAAAGAAAGAAAGAAAGAAAACATATTTATTTGAGAGAATGAGAGGATGCAGATATATAGAGAGAATGAGCACATCAGGGCCTCCAGCCACTGCAAACAAACTCCAGATGCATGTGCCACCTTGTGCATCTGGCTTTATGTGAGTCCTGAGGAACTGAACCCACATACTTAGGCTTTGCAGGCAAGAGCTTTGATTGCTGAGCCATCTCTCTAAGCCATTGGCTCTTTTGTTCCTATGATTTGTTCAATGATGGTGGACACAGAGCCAGTTGTGGTGGTGCACACGTTTAATCCCAGCACTTGGAAGGCCAAGGTAGGAGGATTGCCATGAGTTGGAGCCCACCTTGACAATACACAGTGAATTCCAGCTCGGCCTGGACTAGAATGAAACCCTATGTAAAAGAAAAACTGAAATAAAATTAATAATGGTGGACACATTTGTAGTCAGGATAGATTCCACTGGCCTTTGTGGTTCATCCCTGGAATTACCCCAACAGGAAATGCAGTGGACTGGACAAGACTTTCCATGTCTGTCCACTCAATGTTGTCATCAGGACTGCATGCAGCATATTAGTAGATATGGCAAATAGAGAGGAGAGTCTGATGGCTCTCAGATCAAGATCCCTAGATAAGTAAAAGTTACCAAATATTTCATTTGGATTGATTATCAACTTAACAGGACCTAGAAGCACTTGTACATGTCTGTGGGGGATTATCTTGTATTGGGATAATAAAATCCAACCACCTTACCTCTGGGTGGCACCATTCTATGGGCTGGTTTCCTGGACTGTATAAAAAGGAGAGAGCTGACTGAACACCCAGCATTCATCACTCTCTGTTTCCTTGCTGTGAACTGAACATGACCAGCCGCCTCAAGCTCCTGCCTGCTTCCATGCTTTCTTCACCATGATTGCTGAAATATATCCAACCAGAAGGACACCAAAAATGTAGATGGTAAATGCATCCTATATCCAGGTTCTATTCCTGTGTGTGAGGCTTGTTTCATGATACCTTCCTGGACTGGGGCTTTGAACCCCTAGTCTACTAGCACGTTCGACTCCTTCCAGAAATTTCTGTTTCCATATTCTCTTTGTCACCACGAGACAACTCCTGAAAGTTGCACGAAATTCCAGAAGAACTTTGTCTTTGTTTTCTGTGTCTCAAGAGCAAGTAGCAAAATAATGATTGTTTTAATGGTTGAACCTTGGTACACTCCTCCTCAGAGAGCAAGGTGTCTCAGCTTCTCCACAGTTAATGTCCAAGGATCTGTGGGGTGAAATGGAACCCAATTTTCCTCTTTTCTTTCTTTTTAATATTGAATTTCCCTTGAGAAAAACTGCCAGTGTAGATTGAGTATTCAGCCCCATCTGTATGCTACGGACTAAGATTTATAGTTAAATTAATTTTGTTAATGCTATTGTCTGCATTTTCAACCTGACTTTTATTAAAATAAAAATCCACAAATGCCTACTATCTTCTCCAAGACAAAGGATATATGCTCCTTTCTGGAAGGAGCCCAGTACATAGTCACCTTTTAACTCTATTCTCCTCACAAACTGCCATCTTGTTCCCATTAATATTTAGTAGCGGTCTTAAGACATCATCATTTTTAGTAGAAAATTTAAATTCCTATTGATTAATATTTCAAATAGAAATACAAAGCCAGTCTTTTTTTTATTTAAAGCTTCTTGGGCTTTTGTAAGGCAGTGCCAGAATATCTTCCAGTTTTTCCTAGCACAATTTGATACAGGTTATGGCTGTGCCATCAACAAATAATTGCTATCTTAATAGTTTATGACTTTGGAGGCTAAAACTTATTTAAGGATCAAGATCATTTTTTCTATGTCTTTGAATAGCTTCAACCCAGTATTTTTTTTTTTTTTGCCCAATTCAGCAACTTTAATATAGTGGATGCTTAATAAATGCTTGAGTGAAAGAATGAAGGCTGCAGAAGGAGCTCAGTGGCAGAGTGCTTGCCTAGTATGCACAAGGCTACATTCAATCCCCAGAATGATGGGAATAGAATGAATGAGTGAGTGAGGAAAGGATGAGTGAGTGGAAAGTACACACACACGCACACACACACACACACACACACACACACACACACACTACTGTTTGTGTCTCAGAAACAGTCCGTGGAGGAACCCAGTATATTTATATTGTTATAACCATGTTATAACAAGCCACTTTCTCATGACTGCAAAGCTTAAATGCCCAGAGTGCATTCCACTCAAATTGTTATCAAATGTCTTAAAATAGAATTGGCTTATTTATGTAAAGAATTTTATTGGAAGTCTGAAATCTTATCTGTTTTTCCCTATGCCTCGCTAGACATTATGCAAAGAATTTAAGCATGTTGAGCCTGTGTTATCTATCTATAAGACTCTCTTAACTCGCAGTTCAGATCTATGGGAAAATATTGGGAAATTTTTCAGATTATTCTAAAACAGCTGAAACAACTGAATGTATATAATAATGTAAAATTTAACACCAACAGCCATACCCATAATTAAAAACTAGTGAACATTTCTTAAAAACATATATTTAGGCACAAGTAACATGAAGAAAAAGAATGATGTAGTTCAATTAACTAATACGTATAGAAACTAATTTTTAAAATAAATATTTTATTTTTATTTATTTGAGAGAAAGAGGAAGAGGGAGAGAAGGAGAATGGGTCCACCATATCCTCCAGCTGCTTCAAACAAACTCCAGATACATGCACCACTTTGTGCATCTGGCTTATGTGGGTCCTGGGTGATCAAACCGGGGTCCTTTGGCTTCGCAGGCAAGTGCCTTCACCAGTAAGCCTTCTCTCCAGCCAGAAACTAAGACGTTTTTAAATTGAAGATTTATATGAATATAAACCTAGGCATGGCAAAACACCCTTCCCATATCCTAGAGTTAAATACATATTAAACAAGAATTATAGGGGTACAAGGAATGAGGACAAACCCCATCACTGCTTGTTTTCTGAAATAAAGCTTGAGTTCTAGGTGGAAGCATCCTGAGCCCCAGGCCTAGGTGTTGCCTAAAGACCCTCTAGAAGCCACAGGCCAGTGTTTGTAGAACCACAATAACTGTATGGCATCTCATGAACTGTTCTTTGAGATCCAACACTTCCTCCGAGAAAAGAAACTGAAGAAAAGGGAAAATACTTAATTCACAGCTGAGGGAGTGTTGCTCAGTGGAAAAGGCACTTAAAAAGTAAGGTTCTGGGTTTGCTCCCTAATAACATTTACACACAAGTACATGAATCATGCCTCTCGGTAAGATGACAGATTAAAAACCTCCATGTTGTGATGCAGTAAAAGGAAAAGGATCAAAATCAAGGGGGAATGTGACTATCCAGTACATGTAGAGCTAATAGAAGGTGTGAATTTTTTAATGCAACTTAAAAAATATTTTAATATTTTATTTATTTATTTGCAAGGAGAGAGAGAGAGAGAGAGAGGGAAAACAGAGAGAGAATGGGAATACCAGGACCCCAAGCCGCTGACAACAAACTCCAGATGCACATACCACTTTGTTCATCTGGCTTCACATGGGTGCTGGGGAATTGAATTTTGGTCATTAGTTTTCGTAGGCAAGGGTCTTAACTGCTGAGCCATCTCTCCAGCCCCAAATGCAACTTTTCATGCTAAAGGCTGGGGAGAGGAACAAAAAAAGGGGGGCACCTATTAGCAACTAAGTAGAAACTCAAACCAAAAGGTAATTTTTTGAAACTTCTGGACTGCTGAGTGCCCACAAAAGTGGTTAACAGGGTGAACTGGTGCCAGAATTCATATCTCTTCCATCAGGGCACTTTGCTATATGAGACATCACAAGGAAAAGAGGAGTTCAAAACCCATTTTACCAAGGAAGAAATACTGGCTGATGTCACTTTATTTTTAATTTATTTCAATTTTTCTTCTATTTAAAATATTTTAAAATTATGATTTCTGCATAAATATCTCTTAATGATCTTGCTTAAGTTTCTTCAAAAAACATTTTATTTGTTCATATATTTTCAAGCAGACAGAGAGAGAGAGAGTGGGAGAGGGAGACAGAACAGATGCAGGAGGGCCTCCAGTCACTATAAACCAACTCTAGATGTTTGTGACATTGCATCATGGCTTTATGTGGGTACTGAGGAATTGAACCCAGGTTATTAGGCTTTGCAGAAAAGAACAGAAATTAATGAAATGAAAAAAAGTTCTGTGAAACAAAGAGTTGTTTCTTTGAACAAGATCGAGAAACCTTTAACCAAACTAACAGAGAGAGAGGAAGAGACAGAGACTTGAGCAAGTGCAAAAAACAACCTAAATTACTAAAATGAGAAATAAGGCTGGGTAGATGGCTCAGCAGATAAAGGTGCTTGTAATACAAAGCTTTCTGGGCCAGGTTCAATGTTCCCAGCAGCCACATTATGCTGACCATAAAGTGGTGCACATGGCCAGGCGTGGTGGCACACACTTTGAATCCCAGCACTTGAGAGGCAGAAGTAGCAGGACTGCTGTGAATTCGAGGCCACTCTGAGACTACATGATGAATTCCAGGTCAGCTTGGGATTGAGTGAAGCACTACTTCGAAAAAACAGACAAACAAAACAAAATAAAACAAAGTAGTGCATATGTCTGTGCTTACTCCCAAGGCTTGAACAACTGGAGCAGAGCAGAAAAAATCTGAAGCTTGTAGGCCAGACTTATTTGTAGCAGAAAGGGCCCCTGTCTCACAGAACGTGGAGAACAGACATCTTGATACTATCCTCTGATCACCATATCTACACTGCACTGTCTCAAACACACAAGCACACATGTGCACACACACATTCACATGCACAGAAGTGAATAAAGTAAAATAAAATTTGAGCTGGGTGTGGTTGTGCATGCTTTCAATCTCAGCACTGGGAGGCAGAGGTAGGAAGTTCACTGTGAGTTCAAGGCCACCCCCAGACTCTGTAGTGAAATCCAGGTCAGACTGGGCTAGAGCAAGACCCTACCTTGAAAAAAAAAAAATTAGAATAAGAAAAGCCCAGATGGATACTCTGCTGAATTCCACCAGACCTGTGAAAATAGAACTAGCACCAATGATCCTCAAACTGTTCCATAAAATAGAAAGGGAAGAAATGCTACCAAACTCTTTTCATGAAGCCATGGGATGAAAACATAACAAAAAGGAAAAAAGAATATATGCCAATATCCCTAATGAACATAAATGCCAAAATACTCAATAAAATAAAAACACATAATAAAATGGTTGTATATAACATTCAAGAATACATCAGAGATAATTCACCATGATCAATTTGGCTTTATAAATGGACTCAAAGATAGAAACCACACAATCATCTCAATAGATGTATACTTTAAAAAAATCCAACATGATCAAAACCATGAAAAAAAAAAAAACACCTAGAAACATAAGGAAAATACCTCAATGTAATAAAGGCTATATTTGACAAGCTTATAGTCAGACCTACACTAAATGGGGAAAAATCAGGAACGAGACATGGGTATCCATTTTTTCCCACTCTTACCCAATATAGTGCTTGAAGTCTTACAGCAATAAAGTAAGAAAAAGTAACAAAAACAATACAAGACTTACAGTATGCCTCACCTCCCGGGGAAAGAAAGGCAAGACCTTAGGGTTCCTTGGGTTTTTTAGGGGTTTGCAGATTCTAGTGGACCTGTAGTGGGAGGCTGCGGAGGAGCAAAGTAGGGAATCCGCTGATTTCCATGCTCTCTAGCAGTCCACACGTCCCTCAGTACCCTTCAGCAGACATCCTAGCCACAGTCCCAGGCCCAGGTTCCACCTGCACTAACCACAGGCTAAACGGACCCAAACCAGCAGGCTGGTGCAGCTCCTCCCTGCGAATACCATCCCACTCTCAGCTGCTTCCCATCGCCGCCCCGCCGTGGACCCAGGCCAGAAGGCTAGCATACTCCCAGGGAACCTCCATGCGTGAACACTGACCCACGTGCTGCTGCACCCCCTCCTTGCACATACCCAGGCCAGCAGGCAAGCATTCCCCCATCCCTAGGCTTTCCTGCCACAGGGGACCTCCATGTCCCTCCCTGCATATCATCTGTTCCTCAATAGTCCCACATCCCCACCCGGCCTTGTCACAGGACTGAACAGTCCCAAACACCCCCTGCTACAGGATCCCAATGGAAGTGCTATCCCATCCCCTCACCCTTCAGCATCACAGAACCATCACACATTCCCTTCCCCCCCTCCACAGCCTAGCCCCAACACCAGTCTGCTTTGTCCCATTCACCCCCACCTCTGTCCTGTCGGTGGTCAGCTGCAAGAGCCTCAATGGCTCCTCCCACTGAGCTGGCAGGCCCCATTGCCATCAGAAGCCTAGTAAAAACAAACATAAAAGGGAATAATTACTGAAGATACTTCAAGGGTAGGCTACAGTTTCCTCTTCAATTAAATAAAATTCCATCATATGATGGGCAGACCACAGTGCAAAAGGAATAACATGAAAAATCAAATGCAAATAAATCCAATAAGATTGCCCAGCCCCACAATGGATATCTCTAATCAAAACATACAAGAGACAATAGGATCAGAACCACAAAATGAAGATATAATTTATGCAACCCTGGCCAAGCAAATAGCAGAACTTGCAGAAAATCAAAAAAGGGCCAACAATTTTATGAATGCTGTCCTCCTAGATTCGACCTAAGAAAAGAAGCTGAAAGGGTTCCAAAGACAGTTAAATCATCTGAAGGAGAGAGGGGAAAAAAAGCTCAATGAAGACATAAATAAATGCAAGGATGAATTCCAAGAAGCATTAAGAAAATTATAAAATGACATGAAAAGGGAAATTGACAGAGGGATGAAAACTATACATAAAAAAGCAGTAGAAAGTACAAACCAAGTTTAACAAGCCCAAAACACTATAGAAGCTCTCAAGAATAGAGTCAGCCATGTGGAGAATAGAAACTCAGAACTGGAAAATAAAACAGAGAAAACAGTTCATGAGTCCAAAAGTTTTAATAATTCAAAAAACTTCTGTGAACACAACATGAGAGAACTGTGGGATACCCTTAAACATGGCAACATTCAGGTCATGGGAATACCATAAGGGAAAGAAATTCAGACCAAAGGCATGGAGAAATTATTCAACAAAATTATCAAAGGAAACTTTCTTAATCTCTCAAAAGAAAGCCCCATCAAGTTACAAGAAGCTAACAGAACTTCAAATAGACTGGCCCAAAGGAGAAATTCTTCAAGACATATTATCATTAAGACCCTAAACATCAATAACAAAGAGAAAGTCCTAAAAGCAGATAGGGAGAAACAACACATTACATATAAAGGTAACCCCATCAGAATTACTTCAGACTTCTCAATGGAAATCCAGAAAAGTCAGAAAGGCCTGGAATGTAACACTGCAAAGTCTAAGAATTTATGGCTTCCAACCCAAACTACCTTACCCAGCGAAAGTATCCCTCATAATAGATGGTGAAAGACAAACTTTCCACAATAAAACTCAGCTTTACAACTATGTGAACACACAGCCAAACCTGCAGAGAGTACTTCAGGGAATTCTCCACACAGAAGAATCAAGTAACCAACTTCAAGTCTCTACAAGAAGCAAATCACAATAACCAAACTCAGAGAAGGCAAAAATAAATAAATAAATAAATAAATAAATAAATAAATAAATAAATAAATAAATACAAACAACTAAACTACAAAGTCCAAGAAAACACCAAACCATATAAACCACCACAATATGGCAGGGATCAAATCAAACTTCACAGTTATTACCATAAATATTAATGGCCTTAATTCGCCCATCAAGAGACATAAACTAACAGGATAGATCAAACAATCATACCCCTCAATTTGCTGCCTTCAAGAAACCCACCTCACCAGTAATGAAAGACACCTCCTCAGGGTAAAAGGGTGGAAACTGATATTCCAAGCAAACAGAAATAAGAAAGAAGCAGGCATAGCTATACTAATATCAGATAAAATATACTTCAATCTAAAAGTAATCAAAAAAGACAAAGAAGACCACATCTTACTTACCAACTGAATGATCCAACAAGAGGTTATCACAATTATCAATCTTTATGCACCAAACACAGGTGCACCACAATTCATAAAGCAAAACCTACTTGACATCAAAGCAGAAATAACCAGCAATACCATCATAGTTGGGGACTTCAATACTTCACTATCAGCAATAGAAAAGTAAAAGAAAAGTGAGAGAGTTCAATAAAACCATAGATCAATTAGACCTAATGAACATCTACAGAACATTCTATCCCAAATCCACAGATTACACATTATTCTCAGCAGACCATGGAACCTTTTCTAAAACAGATCATATACTGGGTCATAAAGCCATAAAGCCTGCCTTCATATATTTAGGAAGATCAGCATAATTTCATGCATGATATCAGATCATAACGCTGTATTGCTAGAAATTAAACCCAAGAGATGCACCAGGAATTCCACCAGCTCCTGGAAACTGAACACACTTTTAAACAATAAATGGATAGTGGACAAAATAAAAGTGAAATTGCAAAATATCTAGAATTGAATGACAATGAGAACGCAATGTACCAAAACTTATGGGACACAATGAAGGTGGTCCTCTGGGGAAAATTCATAGCACTAAATGTGTTTGTAGCAAAGACAGAGAGATGCCAAATCAATAACCTAACCATCCACCTAAAGGCACTGGAAACACAAGAAGAATCCAACCCAAAAAGCTCCAGATAGAAAGAAATAATCAAGAGAAGAGCAGAAATTAATGATTTGGAAACTAAGAAAACAATAAAATTGATGAAACAAAGAGTTGGTTCTTTCAAAAGGTGAACAACATTGATAAAACCCTGGCCAATTTGATCAAGCAAAAAAAAAAACCAAAAAAAAAAAAAAAACCAGATGCTTCAAATTAACATAATTAGAAATGAAAAAGAAGAGATCAAACAGACATAAGTGAAATTGGGAGAATCATCAGGACTTATTTCAAAAACCTCTACTCCGCAAAACTGGATAATATGGAGGAAATGGATGAATTCCTGGACACAAGCCAAATACAAAAGCTAAACTCAAAGCAGATTATTCTCCTAAACAAACTTATCACACCCATCAAAACTGAAAGGGTAATCAAAAACCTCCCGAAGAAGAAGACTCTAGGACCAGATGGCTTCTCAGCTAAATTCTATCAAACCTTTGTGGAAGAACTGAAACCAATTTTTCTCAAACTGTGCCACACAATCAGAGAAGAAATAAAGCTCCCCAATTCCTTCTATGAAGCTAATATCACCCTAATACCAAAACCAGGAGAGATGCCACAAGAAAATGAAACTAGAGGCCCATTTCCCTGATGAACTTAGATGCAAAGTTTATGAACAAAATCCTTGCAACTGAATTCAACAACAAATCAAAAGCATTATTCACCTTGATCAAGTAGGCTTTATCCCAGGTACACAGCGGTGGTTCAACATATGGAAATCTGTTAATGTAATACACTACAAAAATAAGCTTCAACACAAAAATAACATTATCATTTTGATAGATGCAGAAAAGGCCTTTGGCAAAATATGTCACCTCATGATCAAAACATTGGTGAGAATAGGCATGCATGGCTTATATCTCAACATAAAAAAGGTTATATATAAAGTTCCTAAAGCCCAAATAATACTTAATGGGGAGAAACTGAAGAAATTCCCATTGAGATCAGGAACAAGCTAGGGGTGTCCACTCTCACATCTGTTCTTCAACATAGTACTGAAAGCCCCAGCCCAAGCAATAAGAGAAGAGAAATAAATAAAAGGGATACAAATTGGAAAGGAAGAAGTTAAGTTAGCTGTATTCACAAAGACATATTTCTATACATAAGAGACCTGAGAATCACCATTTCAAAACTCTTAAAGGTGATTAGTCCCTTCAGCAAACTAGCAGGATACAAAATCAATGTATAATAATCAGTTGCCTTTCTATATGCAAAAGAAAAAGATATAGAACAACAAAGAAGAGACTTTGTCAGTAGCAAATTTTCAGTATCAACAACAACAAAAAAAAAACAAAAAAACAATAAATTACCTTGGAATAACATTAACCAAGGATGTGAAAGACCTATACAATGAAACCATAAAAACACTCAAGAAAGAAATTGAGGAGGACTTGAGGAAATAGAAAGACCTACCATGCTCATGGATAGGCAGAATTAACATTGTGAAAGTGGCAATCTTACCAAAGGCAATATATACATTTAATGCAATATTCATCAAAATCACAACATTTTTCTTCTCAGAGATAGAACTAATGATCTCAAAATTCATATGGAATGAAAGAAGGCCTCCAATATCTAAGAATATGCTTAGCAAAAGAAACACCTCTACAGGTATCACCACACCTCATCTAAAGCTTTATTACAAAGCCATAGTAATAAAAACAACATGGTACTGGCATAAAAACAGGATTGTAGACAAATGCACAGAATTGAGGACCCAGACTTTGTGTCAAATAACTATAGCTACTTGATATTTGACAAAGGCCCTAACAATGTAGCTGGAAAAAAGCCAGCAACTTCAACAAATGGTGCTGGACAAACTGGATAACTATATGCAGGAAAATGAAAGTAGATCCACACATCTTGCCATGCACAAAAATCAATTCTAAATTGATCAAAAACCACAATATAATATTGGAAACTCTGATACTACTGGAAGAAAACATAGGAGGAACTTTCCATAATATAGGAATGGGAAAAGTCTTCCTGAACAAAACTCCAGTAGCTCAGGAACTTAAACAATCATTCAACCATAGTGGTCTCATGAAGCTGAAAAGTTTCTTCACAGACAAACATGCAATAAGCAGAGCTTATTCTATAAACTTCTCAAGAATGGTAGAAAGCTGACTATATAAATGACAGAGGCCGAATTTCTAGAATCTACAAAGAACTCAAAAACCTATATAATAAAATGTCAAACAACCCACTCACAAAATGAGGCAGATAATTCTACAGGGAGTTCTCAGAGGAAGAAATAGAAATGGCAAACACAGACTTAAGAAAATGGTCAAGCCAGGTGTGGTGGCACATGCCTTTAATCCCAGCACTTGGAAGGCAGAGATAGGAGGATCGCCATGAGTTTGAGGCCACCCTGAGACTACATAGTTAATTCCAGGTCAGCCTGGGCCAAAGTGAGACCCTACCTCAAAAAAAAAAAAAATCATCATCCCTAACCATCAGGGAAATGAAAACTAAAACAACTATGAGATCCCACTTTACCCTACTAAGGATAGCAAACACTTAAAAATCAAATGGAAATAAATGCTAGTGAGGATGTGGAGAAATAGGAACCATCATTCAGTGTTGGTGGGAATGTAAGATGGTACAACCACTATGGAAAGCAATATGGAGACTCCTAAAAAGGTTGACTATAAAGTTACCAACAGACCTAGTTATTCCCTTACTGTGTATTTACCCCCAAAGCTCCATGCCTCAGTTCAGATAGATTTGCTCAACCATGTTTATAGCTGCTCAATTAATAATAGGTAAGAGCTGGAATCACCTCAGATATCCATCATTAGAAGAATGGATAACCAAGATGTAGTGTATCTGTACAATAGAATTCTGAGCAGCAGTTAGGAGAAATGACACAATGAAATTTGAAGACAAATGGTTGAACTTGGATCAGATCATTTTCAGCAAACTCACCCAATCACAGAAAGGTAATTGTCACATGGTCTCAGTCATCTGTGGCTCCTAACCTGAATCTGCCTGAGTTGCTGATGTACCTAATAAGTATCTCAAGGACTGGACAATAGGGGGAGTGGGGTGGTAGGGGAGGATAAGGGAGAGGGGGACACTAAACCTGGACCCAGATAACAATGGTACCATAAAATTCTGTAGCCTAAAAGACAGACTAAATGGCTGAAACTTCATCAGGTCTTTAGAAGGAATGCCTGAATCACAGGACCCTGGAACGTATATGATGGTGACTAACTTTAATATCCTCCTATTTTTTCCTCTCTCTCTCTCTCTCCCTCTTCTTTCTCTCTCTTTTATATTATCTACCTTTTTCTTCCTTCTTTTCCCCTGGCACTGGCCTGTAACTCCCAGTATTACCAAGCAGTTAACACCCACAATGAGCTGTCGATCAGATAGACCTACAAAGTTTCCAAAAAGAAGACAGATTTCTGTCTAAGTACTTGATGACCCACCAAAGGTTACTGGTAAGATCCTACTGCTGAAGATACCATATGCTGTTGGTACAGAACATGGAGTGACCTGGCTGGAATCTGGAAGAGTCAGTCCCCAGACAGTTAGTTCATCTAGTGCCAGAAAGTGCTGCATGAGCAACTGGGGGAAAATGACCAACATCTGTCCAAGCAATTCATCGTCTAAGCTACTCAGCAGCAAACAACCTAACATGATGCTCGCACAAGTGCAATAGTGGCACACAGTCATGGTGGGTAACAAACTGCTCTTGATTTGGCTAACAAATCCACTCAGTGGAAAGGAACCCATAGCTGGATCTGGGAAACAAGTCAGAACCATATCCAAATATGAGCCCACTCTCCATTTGATAAGCTCCCACCAATCAAGGGCTACAAGAGGGCCTAAACCTATTAAATTCTCTCTAAAATAATAATGGTTATTTCATTTATCTGGTGCTGACTTCACTCTCCATTGGAGAATTTGCTTCTCTTATTCAGGTGGACACAGAACCTGAGAAGAGAATCAGACCATTGCACCTCACTAAGGCCCCAGGTGAAACCATAGAGTAATTAATTAGGGAAATGAGCATGAGTGCTACTTTCTTAGTGAACTTGGTACCAGCACAAGGGTGAAGGAGGCAGACACAGAGAACACTCAACTCCTACAAAACCAGATATCCAGAGACTCCAAAGACCTCATCACTGAAGTAGACCTAAAATGAACCCATTGTGGCTCAGGGAAATTTTCAGAAGAGGGGGCAGAAACATTGTTAGAGCCACAAGTTGGCACATTATGAACAGAGACATTGCCTCTTACCCATAAATAATGGCTATCCCCACAATGCATGAACTATATTCCCAAATGAAGAGGGTCCCCGTGGAGGGGGGAGGACAAGGAGGAGGCTAACAATGGTACCAACATGGCTGTATACACACTGTGTAAAATAATCCTATTCACAATACCCTCCAAAAATTAATAAAATACCATAAAATAAAATAATAAAATAAAATACCTTGGAGTTAATCTAACCAAGGAAGTGAGAAATCTCTGTGTTGACAACTTTAAAACATGGAAAAAATAAATTTGAGAAGATGCTACAAGGTGCAAAGACAGCCTACATGAGTTAGTATTGTAAAAATAGCTATACTATCAAAAAAAAATCCTCAGATTCATAAATTCTATCAGAATTCTAATGAAACTTTCATAGAAATAGAGAAACCATCCTAAAATTCATATGGTGGGCTAGGGAGATGGCTCAATGGATAAACCTCTTGATGCACAAGCATGAGGATCAGTATCCACATAAATGTGGAGGGAGGTAGTGCACATCTATAATTACATCTCTGCGAAGGGGGAGACAAGAAATCTCTGTAGTTTCTGGCTAGCTAGTCCAGCCAAATTGGTAAACTCTATATTCAGGGTGAAAAAAAACCTCATCTCAAAGAATGAGGTAAAATGTGAATTAGAAAGACACGTGATTATTATTGGACTCTTGTCTCCACACACATGCTCACGCCCATGCACACTTACAAACATACGTATGAACATTTATACACCCATGCATGAAAACCATACACATATTCACACAATTGATGTAGAAGCACAAAAGACCTCAGATAGCCAAAAGAATCTTTAACAAAATAAACAATTCTGGGGGTATCAACCATACCTGTATTTGAGTTATACTACAAAGTTATATGCAAAGTTGGATGAATACATTGAATTTTATATCATGTATGGTTATCAGTTTATGGGAGCAAGGGGTGGAATGTGGTGGTTTGATTCAGGTGTCCACCATAAACTTAGGTCTTCTGAATGCTAGGTTCCAGCTGATAGAGAATTGGGAATTAATACCTCCTGGAGGGAGTGTATTGTTGGGGGCGGGATTATGGGTGTTATAGCCAGTTTCCCCATGCCAGTGTTTGACACACTCTCCTGTTACTATTGTTCATCTTATGTTGGCCAGGAGGTGATGTCCACCCTCTGCTCATGTCATCATTTTCCCCTGCCATCATGGAGCTTCCCCTCAAGCCTGTGAGCCAAAATAAACCTCTTTTACCCACAGAAAAAATAATAACAAAATAGTATCATGGTTCTGGCACAAAATGGGCATGTAGATCATGCAAAAGTATGAGGACCAAGATATAAACACACATATGTACGGCCCTTTATTTTGAAGAAAAGTGCTAAATATATACATTGGAGGAAAGACAGCAACCTCTTCAATGAATGGTGCTGGGAAAACTGGATATCTTAATGTAGAAGGAAGAAACTAGATGTCTTTCTCCCACTCCATATAAAAACCAACTCCAAACAGCTCAAAGACTTTAATGTAAGATCTGAAACTTTGAAACTGTTAGAGGAAAAAGTAAGAAAAACACTTCAAGGTACAGGTACAGGCAAGCACTTTCTGAAAAGGGATATAATTGCTCAGGAAGCAGTGCCAAAAATTAATAAATAGAATTGTTTGAAATTAAAAAGCTTCTTACAACAAAGGAAACAATTAATTGAGTGGAGTGAAGAGACAGCCTACCTAATGGCCAAAAATCTTTTCTAACTATACATCTAACAGAAGACTAATATAAGCTATATAAAGAACAAAAAAATTTATATAGCAATAAATCAGGCAACTGAATCAATAATAGATAATGAAATGAACAAATAGTTTTCAAAATATGAAATACAAATGGCCAATAGACATAGGAAGAAATATTCAACAACCTTAACCATAAGAGAAATGCAAATAAAATTCCACAGAGAATACTACTCACTCACTCAGAATGGCTATAATGAGGAAAATAAACAGGGCTGGAGGAGATGGCTCAACAGATAAAGATTTGCTTGCAATAACTGATGGTCCTAGTTCAATTCCCCAGTACACACGTAAAGCCAGATGCACAGAGTGGTGGATGCATCTGGAATTCATTTGCAGTGGTAAGATGTCCTGGTATGCCCATTAATTCTCTCTCTCTCTACTTGTAAATGAATAAAAATACTTACAAAAAGAAAACCACCAAAACATGCTGACAAGGGAAAACAAAACTTTATACATCATTACTGCAAATATAAATTATTCTAGTCACTATTGAAATCAGTATAGAATTTCCTCAATAAAATAAAACTAGACTTACCATGTGACCCAGATATGCCACTCATGAGTAGTGACCCAAAGACAACATAATAAAGACATACTTGCACATTAGTGCTTATTGCAACACAATAGCTCAGTTATGGAACCCACCTGTCAAGCAAAAGATGAATTAACAAGAAAAGGACACTAGACATACATACTGGAATTTTGTCAAGACATAAAGAAAAGCAGAATTATATCATTTGCATGAAAAAAATGTATGCAACTTCAGATTATTATATTAAGCAAATTATGCCAGGTAAAAGCCCAGAAACACAAATAGCATATGTTTTCTCTCATCTGTGGATCCTGATTTTATATAGATGCAGAAAACTATATGTATATACAACAAGAAAGTAGAAATAAAATCAGCTAGTGAAATTTAGGGGAATAGGGATGGGGAGAGAGAAAGAAGGGTATGAGAAAACATGGTCACTGTACTTGGATGAAAATATTCTCACGAAACCCAGAACTATCTAAAACAAATATAGGCCAACTTATTTATCAGAGAGAGAGAGAGAATGGGTGTGCCAGGGACCCCAGCCACTGCAAAGGAACTCCAGACACATGTTCCACCATGTGCATATGGCTTACATTGGTACTGGAGAATTGAACCTGGGTCCTTAGGATTTGCAGGCAAGTGCCTTAAGTGCTAAGCTCTCTAGATTTTTTTAAATATATATATTTAAAATATTTTTACTTATTTATTTATTTGACAGAGAAAGAGGGAGAGAGTGAGAGAGAGAATGGGCACACTAGGGCCTCTAACCACTGCAAATGAACTCCAGATGCATGCGCCCCCTTGTGCATCTGGCTAATGTGGATCCTGAGGAATTGAACCTGGGTCCTTTGGCTTTGCAGGCAAATGACTTAACCTCTATGCCATCCCTCCAGGCCCTCTAGACGTTTTAAAGTGCTTAAATCATTAAAATAGTATGAACAATGCTTGTCAATCTGCTGTTTGTGTCATAGTGGGTTATAAGGGTGAGTAGGTTCAAACCTGCAGTTCTGTTTCTAAATTTTGTACAGTGTGTAAGTGTGTGTGTGTGTGTGTGTGTGTGTGTGTGTAGGAGAGAGAGTTAAAGAGAGAGTGTATGGGCATTGCCAGGCTCTCTTGCCACTGCAAACGAACTCCACATGAACATGTAATAGCATCTGGCTTTATGTGGGTACTGGGGAATTTGACCCAGGCTAGCAGGCTTTGCAAGCAAGAGCCTTTAACCACTAAGCTATCTTCCTAGTCTCTAGCAATTTTCTTAAAATGAAATAATACTGAAAAAATTATAGTGTTGGCATGCAGCACATGAAATAATGCTAAATGTTACTTTGTGAACATTTTGTGCAAATTGTGTGTTTATACATGAAGCTCTATCAAACATACTGTTTTATTAACTAGGGGTGTGTCCTAAAGTTTTAAAGCCCATGAATTAGGAATCTAGGGCAAATTTTTCTTAAGAACTAAAATTAAAATGGAAAACTGCAGCCCATCTTGGATGACCAGATCTTTGTTATGGCATTGTGGCTGGCACAACATGTGAGCTGCCAACTGAGTTCCCATCAGCTATAAGGAGTGGTCCCAGCTGCATGGACATGAGACTCAATCTTCATGACAGCAGTTGCAAGTGGCTGCTGTATTTCAGGTTGGACATCCAAGCCCTGAAGTCACAGGGAGAGACCACAAGCAGGGAGTGGAGCAGATCCCGTTAAAGCTTTAACAGACCTTGGTGATCACCCCTCATTTTATATGCTCATCAAGAAGAGGGTGTGAAGGGTTGGAGAGATGGCTTAGTGGTTAATCGCTTGGCTGTGAAGCCTAAGGACCCCGGTTCGAGGCTCGGTTCCCCAGGTCCCACGTTAGCCAGATGCACAAGGGGGTGCACGCGTCTGGAGTTCGTTTGCAGAGGCTGGAAGCCCTGGCGCACCCATTCTCTCTCTCTCCCTCTGTCTGTCTTTCTCTCTGTGTCTGTCGCTCTCAAATAAATAAATAAATAATTTTAAAAAAAAGAGGAGGGTGTGAAGACCCCTTGGTGTGCAGGGATGACTGAAGAGCTTCTCTCCCTCTCTACTTGCACTCCCTCATGAGAAAATCCTGCCCGACGTGTGAGATCTGACAGGATAGAAGGGTGTTGGCATCTTACAAACTGACCTCTGTACTTCACTAAAGCTAATCAGCATGAGGTCTTTCCCAAGCTGAGACATGCCCGTGATTACCAAATGATGTACAGTTGTTTGCAGTATAGATAACGTTCCAATAGGGACCTCACTAAATATCCTCTAAAAACTCCTATTATCCAAGACCTCTGGCTGAACTTCAACCCTCTGCTAAGGAGTAAGAATAGTGGCTCTGGATCTGTTCACCACCACAGCTCCAGTTCACAGTCTAGAAATGCTAGGCAAATTATCCTATTTACCTTGTAAGAAATGAGACCAAATGAAGCATCCTTCTCTGCATGAGGATAACTTGTTAAAGATGACTGGGCTGATTCAACTTAATCCTCAACTCTGGAGTGCCATACAAAAGACAGAGTGAGCGTGTATGTACTATTAAGTCCCTGGTAGCTTTTGATTTTCTTTGTAACAGATGTTTTCTTGTATTGGTCAGTAGTTGCCTATGGGTTATAAAATAAGTCTGAATAACTGATTGGCAAATTCCCAAACATAGTTCAGCCTCAAAATGTATGAGCAGTGGTGCTACAAAGAGGGCAAATGCAAAAAAAAAGAGTTTTATAAAACCTACGCTGGTTGGGCTGGATGCTGGCTGGTCTCCCAGAACAGAAAGGGACACGCAGTTAAAGTGTAATTCAGCAGTCAGTACTAAAGACAAGCTGGAGGGACACACTGCTCTGTCTCAGACTTGTAGCTGTGGTGGCCTTTTCAACTTTACAGTAGCTGAAGCCTGAAACAAAGCAGGTGCTTATTTAATATCAAATGAACTGGCAACTCAAGGAACATCATCTCTGAAATCTAGGTTCTTACATTTAACAAGGTTTTGGGAAAGAACATTCTAAGATTCGCTTACCTAAGACATTGTTGCGGCTTACAAGTTATACAATTAGAGGCGCAATAGTCTTTGGAAGGAAGATGGATTACTTAAAATGCGTTCTTGTTGGAATTTGTTGCTATGTTTCAACTATAAAACATGCTACCTTTTGGAAAGTTGTTCCCTGTGAATTGTGAAGTGAACGCATTATTCACATTGGATTCAAAGAAAAAAAAAAAAAACTCACTGTGGGAAAATAAATGTCATGGCAGAAGTATAGCAAAAGGAGTGAAGAGCCTGCCGATCACACTTGGAATGATACAAGAGGGCCTCCGAGTAAGTGGTTCGTGTGCTGCCTCAATGCTTGTCAGTATTTTAAAGATTGGGAACATTGTTCGGTGCCTTGATGAGGAGCTAAGCTCATGGCCCAGGATACAGCTTATTAACCTGTTTCATTCTGGCTTCTCAAAATGTTTCAGCAGTGACAGCAAGACAGGGAATTAAAAAAAAAAAAATCCCTGCATCTTCTCTTGTGTTCCATTATTCTAAGAGTTCTGATTGAAATCACAAAGTGTGGATCCATTCATGTTTAGCATGGGGCTTACTTTAATGACATTTCCCTGTATTATTGGTAGTAGTGATGGTATACCATCATTTTAAAATCCCACACCATTGCACTACCTTTGAGTCCCAAGCACTGCATCTTTAATGTCCTTTTAAAAGTTTTACTTTAAAGTTTGGAGGGTATCTTCAGCATGTATACCTGCTTCTTTACTGACACATTGTAGATGGTATGACCTCTGTTTTATGTGTGCGGGAGGCAAAGCTTTCATTACGTTAAAGATTTGTGCTTTGTGTCCTTCCCTACTCATGTATATCAGGGGAAATATGCGTTCTTTATGAGCCTGGCCCTAACATTCTATAGATTTCCATTATCCTCAAAGTCTGCTTTTGTATCAAAAGAACTATCTTTTTTTTTCTTTCAAAATATGGTTCCTGAGATGAAAAGCCACTAGGTTATTCCTGTACTATGCTTGGAGGGACAGCTTCTCACAGATGGAAAGACATAAAAATGATGGGCTGTTATCTCGTAGCCTGAAACTCCATTCTCTGAACACATGAAATATTGATATTAAATCAAGCTGTACCTGGTTTTTTCCCATGTGAGTCCTTCCAAGTTCTTCACCTCTGTTCTGTTGCTGTTTCATTTGGGGCAGAATTCCAGTGGTAGGGTGAGGACTGATTGCATGGTGGGGGGATACACGGATGTTCGTGAAAGACAAATTGAAAATAGATTAGCCTGTTTGTGTATCTCAGTGAATTTAGAGAAGGCAAAGAGCATGACAAGTCAGTGCCACGATACTATGGTCAACCACAGAACCATTTATTTATTCATTGCAAAATGTTCACTCATTTTCAAGGACATCATTGGAAACCATCAAACAGTCCTTTTCATATTTATAAGTAATAAATCCTAAAGTAAAACAAATTTATAAATCAAATTACAGAAATATAAGAGCTTTCTTGCTGCTGTACCAAACAAATTCAGTTTCTAGTAGCTTGAACACTAAGATGTACACATGAGATGTCTACTATAATTACCCAGGGTGCTCTGGGCTCCTTGAGTCCTTCACCAGCTAACACATGCTACTTCCCATGTTGACACGCTCCTCTGCATCTGCTCACGTGGAGAAAAAAATCACAGGGCTGGGAGTGTATCTCAGTGGTGGTGGAGTTACCTAGTAAGCACATGGCCCTGGGGTCCACCTCCAACATGAAGAGGAAGAAGGAGAAGAAGAAAGAGAAGGAAGCGGAGGCAGAAGGAGAAAAGAAAGGGAGGGAGATGAAGAAGAAAAGGAAGAAGAAATGGAAAAACTAGGATGCATCTATCCTAGAAATGCTACACATCCCTTCTACCACATTTTGGCAATAATTCAGACACCTGGCTAGATCTAGATGTATCACAACTTGTGAAATATCTGACTTTTTACAGCTCAAAGAAAAACTTCTGCTGGCCATTTAAAAGCCTTTTAGACAACCAACATACTTTCAATAGGAGCATCTTCAAAAACCTACAGACATAATTTGATAAGATCATAGAATAGATGAGTTATTAGTAGAAAGAATTTTTTCCATTAAATAAAACACAACAAAACAAGGAATACTTCTTACTTTTATCCTGTATATCTGAGGATGTAGCCTGATCTTTCAGTCTCTGTAATTATCTTTCCATTCTGGATAGGAATAATTTAGTAAAGGGGGACCATGTACCCCTGTAAAGACCTTGGGCAAACTCCTGAAATAACTGTACTCTGCTTTCCTATCAATCAAGTGAGGTAAGAGCTATGTCTTGATCACTACGTGTGGTGCTTAGATGTGATGATTCCTGACAAAGGATTCCATGCAGTGCTGGGTCTCTGTAACTGCTCAATACATACTAACCACCAGCCTTCACTATAAGTTATTGCTAATTAGAGTTTCTCTTGTTGATACTGAAGATGCATTAATTAGATTTCCTATTCTACCTCATATGCTTGAATCTTTTTTTTTCTGTCAATCACTGGATATCTTTGTGCTTTTTTAAAAATATTTTTAATTTATTTATTTGAGAGCGACAGACACAGAGAGAAAGACAGATAGAGGGAGAGAGAGAGAATGGGCGCGCCAGGGCTTCCAGCCTCTGCAAACGAACTCCAGACGCGTGCGCCCCCTTGTGCATCTGGCTAACGTGGGACCTGGGGAACCGAGCCTCGAACCGGGGTCCTTAGGCTTCACAGGCAAGCGCTTAACTGCTAATCCATCTCTCCAGCCCATCTTTGTGCTTTTTGTGAGTGGGAAGAATAGGTGTACTTACAGAACTAAGATTGTGCATGGACTCCAGTTTTCTCTTTTCCCATATTCCAAAGCCTTGAACTTTCTTTCTAGTCTCTAAAAGGGACAGATGTCATGACACATGGATTAGTAAAAGCCTATAATATTACTCAATAATATCAAAGCACATGTTTTAGGAAGCTGTCGGGTGTAAGCACTACACAAGGGGCTTGTCAAATACTTTTCAGTCTAACAATGACTTCTGAGACTCATGTTCTATTCTGGTCATATTCACAAAGAAGCTTAACTTCAAGGCATTTTAGTAGTTTTCCAAATTTATGTTTATAGGAAAGAAGAGACAGCAATTAAACTCAGATCTGTTGGTTTTCAAATCCAAAACCTACAATTGCTAGAGGACCTATTTGCTTCTTGCTGCTGTGTTGGTTTAGTCTAAATCCTTGTTCTTAATATTTGGTTGCAATAGTTAAAGAAGATCTTGGATTCAGGGGGAATCAAGGAAGGAAGTGAGAGTTTTCGTCATAAAAACATTCTGTACAGGTAACCACTCTGCTTTCCGGTGAGATCCAAAAAGGGAAAATTCCACATTCTTCTAATCATGCTCATCCAATGCAGAAGACTTATGCCCATTAGTTAATAATGCTCACTCAGTGCAGAGTAATACCCATTCTGGGGTTAAATGATGAACCTTTAGGAGGTTAGTGCTTTCAAGATCTAATGCATACCATAGATGAAGAGGCAGCTAATTGGCTCCTGGAGGCCCAACCACCAACAAGAAATTTTATTTTCTAAGGTCATTTTTGCAACCAGATTCTATTTGTATATGCTTTATTTCTTTCTCCAAAACTGCATTCTAGAAGCTGAGGTGATGGCTCAGTGGATAAAAAGCACTTTCTGCACAAAACTGAGAACGTAAGTTTGATTCCCAGTACCCATAGAGAAAAAGCCAGGCCTGACCACATATGCCTGTGACTCCCAAGACTTGTGGACATGAGTAGGTGGAAATAAGAGGGGCTTTTATCAGCCTAACTTTAAAAAATGGCTCCAGATTAAATGAGAGATGCTATTGCAAGGAAATAAGGTGGAAGATTGACAGAGAACATGTGATGTCTTCATCTGGCCTCTGTCTTATATGCATGGGGCCATGCTTCTGCAAACACATGTATACATACATACATACACTATATGAGTACAACTTTAAAAAATATATTCTTGTTGGGCATGGTGGCACATGCCTTTAATCCCAGCACTCGGGAGGCAGAGGTAGAAGGGTTGCTGTGAGTTCAAGGCCACCCTGAGGCTATATAGTAAAATTTAGGTCAGCTTGGGCCAGAGCAAGACCCTACCTTGAAACCCCCCCCACACACAAAGAATTCTAGGGCTAGTGAGATAGCTCAGCAGTTAATGTGCTTGCCTGCAAAGCCTTATGACCTGGGTTCAATTTCCCAGTACCTACCTCAAGCCAGATGCACAATGTGGTGCATGCATCTGGAGTTTGTCTGTAATAGCTGAAGACCCTGGCACACTTATTCTCTCTGTTTGTCTCCCTTCTCTCTATCTCTCTGTTTGCAAATAAATAAAAATATTTTTAAAAAATACATTCTAAAATTAATCTTGCACAAAGTCTTCAAAGCATGTGAGTAGCATGAAAGATTGGTGTATTTAGGTTAACATCTACTCACTTTACCATATGGTCCATTTTACAGTCTCTTACCCAGAATCTTGTCTCACTTCCTGGCTCTGTTGCATTAGTTTAACAGTATTAAAAATCATGTGGAAAAATCAGAAACCTTTTCCAATGGCATTTACATGAACCAATAGCTAATATAAGTTTTTATAAATATGAAGCTTTTCTGACTCAAGAACTGAAATTAATATCATTGGAAAAAAAACTGTTTGGTGAATTAAATATATATCTTCAACTTTCTACTAGTTTATGAGCATTTTTTGAACATAAACTAAAAAGAAAAAAAAAAATTGGTGCAGCCGGGTATGGTGGCGCATGCCATTAATCCCAGCACTCGGGAGGCAGAGGTAGGAGGATCACCATGAGTTCAAGGCCACCCTGAAACTACAAAGTGAATTCCAGGTTAGCCTGTGCTAAAGTGAGACTATGCCTCAAAAATCCAGAAAAAAAGAACAATCTACTAATATGATTTGATATATAAGATTATAAAAGTAACAGGAATGTAAAAGAACATTTCCATACATATGTAAAAGGAGAAGATTTCTGTTACAAAAAAAAAAAAATACCCTGTTTTGGACTATTAGCTCTTAAGAATGTTTTTGAACATCACTTTGATTTAACAGAAGTAGGTCAGATGTTGCTGGTTATCCTCAGTTTCCACAAGCTTCTTGTTCTTAGGTGAGGAAAGATGACCTTGCCTTTGATCCCACTGCTCCTGTCTGAGTGTCCTAAGAAGTAGATGCTTTTAAGAAGTGGGCCACAGGGCTGGAGAAATGGCTTAGTGGTTAAGTGCTTGCCTGTGAAGCCTATGGACCCCGGTTCAAGGCTGGGTTCCCCAGTACCCATGTAAATCAGATGCACAAGGTGGCACGTGCATCTGGAGTTCATTTGCAGTGGCTAGAGGCCCTGGTGTACCCATTCTATCCCCCCTTCTCTCTCTCTTTCTCTCTCTCTCTTTCTGTCTGTCCCTCTCTCTCCCTCCCTCATTCTCTCTCTGTCTGTTGCTCTCAAATAAATAAATAAAAATAAAAAATATTTTTTAAAAAGTGGTCCACAAAGAAAGACTAGGGAAGTATGCCACGTGGGTCTCAGAAACACATAGCCATCATAAGGAAAAGCCTTTAGCAAGTCCCTGCTTGCTGTAGCATGCTGTAACTCAGGACTGACCTTATTAGCCAACATTGACAAGTTTCCCAGTTACAGACTGAAACCAAAATATAAAATATAGATTACTCTTCAGTTTAAAGATCTATTCTACCTGGTGGTTGAAGGAAACATCTGCCTGTGTTCTACAAAAATAGTGAAATCAACTCATAAGGTAGCTGTTCTTTTGGTCTAAATCTCTTTCACCGAGTTATTGACATAAAGTCAGGGCACCTTGATCTCAGTGGTACTGATTCTGGAATAACCACATGCAGAGTGATCAGAAGCAATGTGGAGTAAACCCTCTTGGTCTCCTGGTCTGCAGCCGTGTGACCTTGAGCACTGCCCACAGTCCTGTGTCTCGACCCCACACTACACATGCCGGAGCCTCTTCTCTCTTCTCCTTGTCTCCTGCTGTCAATCATCCTGATCTCAGGGTCTCCTGACAGGCAGACAACCCGAAGCTGCTGGCCTGGCTGTGGTGGGTGAGTCTGGAAGATGGGTGGCCACACAGAGAGCGCTCCAGAGGGAGAACCGTGCTGCATGAGGTCTTTGAAAGTCTTTAGAAAAGACAGCTCGTGCATTTCTAGAGTCATAAATTGACACACTAAGCACATGACCTCATTGTAGTGATATTTGTTATTGAAAGAAATATGGATAACAACTTGTCCTAAAATCATTTCATGATGTCCTAGTAAACAAAGTCAGAGCAGCCCAGCACTTGAGTATTTTATGCTGCCGTTAAATGTTAACAAACATACAAAGACCCCTGAAGGCTTCTCGTGCAAAAATGAGGCACAAATGAAAAAAAAAAAAAAAGTCATTGTATCCATTCAAAATAAAAGATTTTTGTCATGAAGTACAGTACAGTATTTGCAAAGTTATTTTTATTTTGCATGTACACTATAGTGTTCAACATTTTAATTGCCACTTCCTCAATAAAATGATTGGAAACCTTCCATCTTGCCATTAGCACTTGCAAAATAACTGTTAACAATATGTTATCCAGACACAGAAACTTTATAATTAATGTTGGAATAGTCTTCAAAGTCTAGTGACTAAAATATATCCTATAAAAATTACTGGACTTCATTCAATGCTGTTCTGCTGTTTTAAAGTTCAGTAAATGTGTTGAGGGGGAGATATTTGGCACACCAGGCCAGGCAGTCTGGCAGTGAGACCTGAGATGCTGGAGAGCTTGATGTCTGTTGTGTGGTAACTGTACGAAGGGCCTCCTTCGTGTCAGCACAGCCCCTGAAAGGCTGAAGGAGATCTGACCAAATGCAACTCCCAGTGGTGTCCTGAACAGCCATTTGGGGCTATATTCCCACCTTGTCAGTTGATGAGGTGCTGAGGCAGGTTCCATTTAGGCAATAAAACAACAACAGGCCATGTATCTATCTGGGTGATTATAGCATAACTCAGATTATGTTATAAGTCATGAGGCTGAAGGCCAAGTGTCTTAACTCCATGAGAAGTGCAATATTGGCCCTGAAAACACACTGCCTGAAGTGTCTTATTGCTGTCAAGAAATGGAATTCCTACAGTACATTAAGAAAAGGAAAACACTTAGCACAGTGGATTTAAAATAACCATGGCTATGACATCACTGACAGCTAATCAAAACCCTAATTGCAACCAGAGTTCTGAGGCTATTGTATAAGGGCCTTAACAGACACAGGCATGGAGACAAGGAATAACAATGCCTTCTCCATGAGAAGAGCTTCAGTAGCATGCAACTCTGAAGCCAGAATGGGGTGGGGACACGACTGGAAGCCAGCAGCCAGTCCCCGCTAGCCGTGAGTCCGTCTGGTTGTGACCTTGAGTACCTTGAGCTACGAAGTTGAGGAAAAGCAGAGTAAACACTATCTGAATATTCTTTCTGCTTTGGTGGCCACCTTTGTTTGCATGCAGATGATGATTCCTTTAAATTAATAAGAGATGAGATTGACATGTCTAGAATAAAAATACCCAATTCAGATATCCTAGAAGAGATGAAAAGTATTGAATAAGGTGCTGAAAAGAATCGGGGGTCATATGTAGCTCCAGATCCATGCAAGGAACTTCCAGAGATATTAAGACGAAGTTGCTGGAAATGACTGAAGTCAGTTTGTGGTCATAAGAATGTAGTAGAGACTGCACATCTGAACCTGCCTACCCCCACAAAGTGGAGCACGCATTTCAAGGTCCAGTTAATACCTTCAATAAATTTAGCCATGCCAAAGCACACACTGAGGAAGTATGTTCAGAAGGTGCCACAGAGAACCACATACCAGCATCATAAATGAAAGCAAAAGAAAGCGTGTCTCAGGAGTCAGGGGATTTGGGTCTAATGATTTTCTAGGTCACCATGGATAAGTATGTAATTTTTGATGGTTTTAATTTCCCTCGGGCAATCTCTTCTGAACTCTGGCTTACAGGCATGGCTTCCTCAGAGCAAAATGAAGCTACTCTATTTCCTCTAAGTTCACTGGCAATGCACAGAGAGGGAAAATATCCCTGGGAAATACTGCCTTTGACAGATTATGGGATATACATGTGTGCTTGGAAAGAAAAGTCACTAGTCTGCAGCTTCACAAGGAGTTACTAATGTGCTTTTACCACTGGCATCAGAGCCAACAAATTTTCCAGTTTATAGGAAAAAGTGATCAGAAGTTTGTCCCATAGAGGAGTACACTACTCAGGGTCTGGAACAACAGCCCCACAAAACGTTTTTTCTTCTCAATGTAGTGAATATTTTGACCTATGCCACTTACTCACAGTTAATAATTGTACCCTATTTGTGAAAGAATAGTTCTAAGACTTTTATTGATGTACACTTTATAATATTTATTTATGTCTGTTTTATTAATCTTTACTGGGTTCTTAATTTAATTAGGGAAATACTTAGTATGGACACATCATGTGTTGGTACCATCCTTTCCCTTGTGTCTATCACCATTCTGCTGAAGACCCTCCTCAGTAGGGTTGCAGGTTTTCCTTGTGGGGCTATGGGTTATGCCTTGTGGGAACAGCCATCAGTTACTGGGGAGAGGCAGTGACTTTGCATTTTCTAGTAATCTTTATAGTAGCTGGGTTTCTTTTTAACAATATAGCTTTGAAGTGAGGAAGCAAATGAATTTGAATGCATATAAAATTTAAATTTTTCATATATATATATATATATATTCTTTTTTAAAAAAATTATTTATTTATTTGAGAGAGAGACAGAGATGTGTGTGCCAGGGCCTCTAGCCACTGGAAATGAACTCCCAATGAGTGTGCCCTCTTGTGCATCTGGATAGCATGGGTCCTAGGGAATCAAGCCTCAAACCTGGGTCCTTAGGCTTCACAGGCAAGCACTTAGTTATGTTATAAGTTCACAGTTTTATATATCAGGATTTTTTTTTAGTCAAGCTCAACAGACTGGCCTTTTTCTATGCAAGAGAATGAGAGTGGGAACAAGAGTGAGAGAGAAAGAGAGAGAATTGGTGTGCCAGGGCCTCCCGCCACTAGCATCAAACTCCAGATACGTTTGCTACCTAGGGTGCATGTGTGACCTTACACACTTGTGTCACCTTGCATCTGACTTACATGGGACCTGGAGAGTCAAACATGGGTCCTTAGGCTTCACAGGCAAGCACCTTAACTGCTAAGCCATCTCTCCAGCCATATATCAGGATTTAAAATTTTAGTTTTGTTTAGTACAAACCTTAAAGAGGAATAAGTGCCCTGCTGGTTTAAGTGGCATCTGAACCTTAATGTTCACTTTGCTTTAACTAGAAATAAGCCACATTTCTAAATTCTGTATCAATTATCCTGTAAAATAAAATGACCCTTAGGGCTGAAGAAATAGCTTAGTGATCAATGCCCTTACCTGTAAAGCCTAAGGACCCAGGTTCAATTCCCCCAGAACCCATGTATGACAGATGCACATGGTGGTGCATGCATCTGGAGTTCATTTGCAGTGGCTGGGGGCCCTCATGTGCCCATTCTCTTTCTCTCTCTAATAAATAAATAAATAAAATGTATTTTTTAAAAATAAGTTAAATAATTGAGATTCCTCATAATTATAATAACTGTTTACATAAATAACAGTGAGGCAAAAACCTAGATTTTGAAATGTATAAGTAATGACTTAGGATTTATTGTCATACTCTCTAAGTTAGTTATCAAATAATTAAACAATATTGCTGCTGAGATACTATTGTTACCTCATAAAAATGAAGTATTATATGGAAAGAAAAGGTGTCGTCGCCCGATTGCTATGCCCAAGTAAGAACCGCTCAAGAATTCACCACTCTGTTCAGTTGTTCATCAGTGAGGCAAGTAGCTGAGAAGCTGCTTTAAAAATCCATGCTTCAACAAAAAGGGGGAAGGGGATAAGGGGAGAGAATGGGAGGAGGTGAATACAGTGAATGTGTATGTATGAATGTGCACATATTTGAATGTAGGTATATATTTGAAATAAATTGTCTATATGAAACCCAAAACTGTGTACAATGAGTAGACACCAATAAAATCTAAACAATAAAATAAAACATAATTACAAAGAAGAGGAAGAGAGGAGGAAAACCAAATACCCCCAGGAACAGTGTAGCACCATTCACTTTTGACATAATCCTCCCAGGAACTTGTACTGTGGTCTGCCACTATGTGACCAGGTCCCAGTAGTTGAGCTAATGAGCAGTGTAGAGAAGTTAGCAAATAAACCCAGCTCTATTATTTTAGGCATTCCTTGTAACATAGTTGTTAGAAGGGTCACTGGTATGTTGATGATGTTGGGTTAAAAAGGCCCAAGTTATTGCTCAGTCATCCCTCTAAAGAGGTTCCTGCTGCCTACCTCTTGCCTACACACAAATCCATGGGCAGGAGGGGCAAAGGGCAGAATTCTAGTTTGCTGGTTTCTAATCGGCATAGTTTTGCTTGGTCACATTCAATAAAAAGTGAAGGCAAAACTAGCTTGAACTATATGTGTATCACAGTTCAAAGAGCAAGATGGAGCTGCGTCTCATCCCAACCCTGAGTTCATCTGAGGCTCTTACCACCTTCTGGTAGGTCTGCTTTGAGTGGAGACAGGGCAGCATCTAGTCCTCCCACTGCAGAAGATGCAGGGTCACAACAGAGAGTCCATGAGCTCCAACACAGTGACATGGTGATCCAGCAATCATTTGTACCCTTAACAATCATCTTAGCAATACTTCCTTGCAGGAGAGCTAGGGGATGACGGAGAAAGAGTTTGAGGTGTGACAGGCTGCGACAGGAGAGGCTGGGGCCATAACTCTTCCCTTTCCTCTTCCCTCCCTTCCCCTTTTCTTTTCTCCCCTCTCCTCTCCTATCTTCTTCTCTCCTTTGTCCTCTTCTTTCCTCCCCTTTCCAGCATTTTCTCTCTACATAACTGTCCATGAATTCTAAATTTTAGTCATACAGGCTGGGAAGTGGAAAAGAACAGCATGACATTATTACAACTAGTATATTAAGTGAGACCAAAAGGAAGTGTGTTGGCCCAAGGGTGTCCTGCAGATGGTGACTTCAGGATAGAGAGCACTTGGAAGGTAGAGGTTGTGGTATGGACAATGGTGAACTGGGAACTACCTGGGAGAGCAGCTTGCTGAGGTGTAGACATACAGAGACCACATGCGGAGCTTTCCAATATCTCTAAACCCACTGAAGTCTCTTCTCCTACCGCCTCCATCCTCCAGATCACTAAGTGACACTGAGAATATTAGTCTAAGCCATGCTAAGGCAGAGGTGAGGGATAAGGAAGGCAAAACAATTGTCCCATAAGCAGATTGTGATATAACTTACATCTTCCCTACCCCTCCAGATGAGACATTTTTTTAAAAAAGAAAAGAATTCGTAAAAGCTTTGAAAGTGTTGGAGAAGCCGTCGCCCTCCCCCCGCCCACCACCATGAAGATATCATTAGCCCTTGAGTGGTTAGGTTAATAGACACTGTCATAAGCTGAATACTGCCCTCACAAAAAAATACATGTGTCCCCTCAGAACCTGTGAATGTGGCCAGTTTTGGAAGTAGAGTTTTTGCATATGTAATCAAGTTAAGTTAAGATGAGATCATATTCAATTTAGGTAGACTGTATATCCAGTATCATTGGCACCCTTATCAGAGAGGAAAGAAGGTCACGATGGAGGTGGAGATTTGGGTGATACTGACACAGCCAGGAAAAGCCAAGGACTATAACCAAGGCCAGCAGCAGGAAGAGGCAAATAAGGGTCCCCTTAAGGAGCCTCAGGGAGAACATAACCCCACCACCACCTTGATTTGGCTGCTAGTCTTACACCCCGTAATAAATGCCTGTGGTTTAAGCCATCTATTTTGTGGTCTCTTACTACAGCCCCAGGACAGTGGCATAGGTACTAATGGTGCATTACTAAAACTTATGTTTCCTACATTGTTTTATTTCTTCACATAAGAATTTATTCCATGAATGTGTACACTAATGCTTCCATTTAGATAGCAAAATGATACTGTTTATTCATTCCCAGCAAAACATTCCTTTGGTAAGAATTGATTGGTACCATACTCTACCTCTGCTTCCTCTCAACTTTTTTTGTGATCATAATCATGCATGTGAAAAATGGAATAACAGGCTAAGAACAGAGATTTAGGTAATGAAACAGAATATTTCTCTGTTCTGTGGGGGCTTACATGGAGATAAAAATATGTAACCCAGCCTCATTAGTACTGTTATCTCCTGAATGACCACATAAACTAAAGGGATCCAAAGCCACATGAATGTGATTACATAGAAAATGTGGTCCAGTTACTGCATTAGTTATCTTGACATATTGCTTTCTGTTAACTATAATGCATTATACATTCAAAAATTATAAGCTACTTAGGATGAATAGCTTTGCTTCTCTAAGTTGTAGTAGGGCTTTTTTTGAATATGCTTAAAGGTTTTTTGTATATTTTCTTTTATTCTTCCTCATGCTACTGATTAAGAATATCTTCTCTCAATTAGTTAGGCATCAAGGGAAACAAACATAGGAAGAGCTTTGATCTCTGTCACAGAAACATGCTCAGCAATAGTGATGATCAGGACTATACTTTGGTTTCATCAATCACAGGAATATTGGTAAGGCAGTGTCATGGGATGCCTTTTTCTCTGGGGAGATACAAATACACGGCTTCATTCCAGATAGGGCTCCAACAGCAGACCAAAGAATGATTACACCAAAACCAGCCCACAGTGGCAGTTTGAATGCATGTCTCCCATAGACTCAGGTGTTTTATTAAGGCTTAAAACTTGGTTATCCAGTTGCCTGACTGGAGGAGGTATAACTAGGGGCAGATCCTGGAGTCTAGCCCTAAGGTGTGTTTGGGGATGGATCTGAATTGCATCCCAAAGGTATAGGTCTGCGATCTGGAGGGTTTGTGTGTGTGTTGATTTTTGGTGTTTGCTAGGGCTGGTGGTTTTTCCTCTCTGCTTGGATTTATGAATGACAAACAGCTTCTTTCACCATTGATGGAACATTCCCTAGAGCTCTAAGACTGAAATAAATCCCTTCCTCCCATAAACCTATGTTTGGCTGAATGTTTGTCCCAGCAATGTGAAACTATCTACAACACATACTAACTTGCTAGATAGAGATGAAAGCAATAACCCACCAGGTTCTTCTCTGGGGATACAGCTAAGACAGTACCAAGAGGAAACTTAATCACTATGAGTCCACATTAAAAAAAAAAAACAGAGAGATCTCAAACAAGCAACTAATGACACAATTTAAGTTTCTGAAAAAATAATAATCCCATCCCCAAAGTACTAAAGATTAGACCATAAATGAAATCGATACTGTTTTAGTTACTTTCTTATTGCTGGGATGAAATACCTGACCAGAAACAACTTAAGGAAAACTTAAGGTTTATTTCAACTTGTAGTTTTGAGGGGAAGTTTCATCATGGTGGGGAAAGCAAGACAGGTCTGAGCAGGAAGCCAGGATCACATCAGCAAGGAGGAAGTAGTCAGAGTGAGCTCCATGTTGCAAGCAGGACTGAGTTACAATGCCCTAACACCACCCCCAGTGAAGCACGTCCTCCAGCAAGGGTCCACCTCACAAAGTCTCCACAAACTTCCCAAACATTTCCCTTCTTGGGATCAAGTATGATACTTAACTGCAAATACATGAGGCTATGGGGGGGTGTTTTACATTCAAACCACCAGAGACTAAATCCAAACAGTTGACTCTTCACAAGGGTTTAAAGACTGACAACAATCACCAAGGCAGCCTAACCAAAAGTAAGTCAAAAATAGCCAATAAATAAAATCAGAGGCAAAAAAAGACATTGAAGCTTCCGGTTAAGATGGCGGCGTAGGTACCACGCCAAAGCAGCCTAGGGGGGAAAAAGACCAAAAAAACTCAGCAAAATACACGTTTTTACTAAAAAGTGAGGTGTATAGGAAATTGAGGCCGCAGCGGAGAAGTAGAAGAGTTATAGAGCAGCCAGAGCCCGCACAGGCGGGATAAGCGGCTCCAGCGGCTCAGGCAGCTCGGCCAAACGCTGCAGCCGCGGTGCAGCAGAAAACCGCCAGACCAGCTCGAGCCGCAGGAAAAGCCAGGTGCGGGATTTTCCCCTCGCACCCCGCTCTCCGCAACTCGGGAAACGTGAGGGGAGAGCAGCAGCGAGCAGCGGAGAAGACCGCGAGTTAGAACACGTGGAGCAGCGAGACAACCAGAGCAGCCGCGGCTCCCTCCCCTCCCCCACCGCTTGAGCCCAGCTCCAGCGAACACAGCAGCGGCCCGGGACCCGGCCACGCCAACTTGGGCTGACAGCAGGACCCAAGCAGGAGCAGAGTTCGGCAGCAACTTCAGCGGCTCCAGCACCGGTACCAGCGGCCCCAGCAGCAGCGGACCCAGGAGCGGCAGCGGCGGCAGATCCCGCAGCAGCGGCTTCGGGGGAGCAGCGGCGGTGGTCACGGGCGGCTGCTTCAGCAGTGGTGGTGGCTCCAGTGGTGGCAGCTATAGGAGCAGCGGAGGCAGCAACAGCGGCTCGGTTTGCCCCGTAGGAAAAGCAAGTGCCCAGCTCCAGAAATCTGAACAGCAGCCCGACGACCCAGGCAGCAACTTGACTGAGACCAAAATCACCCAAGGTAACTGGGATTGCACCAGGGAAGGGTCTCACTGGTCACAAGCTGACTTGGATCCCTCAACAGACCAGAAATCTAAACCTCTTTGTTGATAGAAGATCTGGTCATTATAATAACTACTCTTGCATACATACTCGGGGCTGTTTTTGATTGAATGTGTACAGTGTTTAGTTAAATTTTAGAATCTACCTGTATTTTATTCCACTCAGCCTGCTTGAATACTCCTATAGCAGGGAATCTCAACCCCTAAGAACATCTTTGTAGATACTCTGAGAGTCTTAAGAGCCGCACCTAATACCTTAAGGTCCTACCCTGAAAATATATTACATCAAATCAATTGATACAGCTAAGAATACACAGCTAGCTAGAAAATCCAAGCATAAACTTAATCCAAGATGCAAAAATATATACATTATAACACAAGAAACACTAAAAAGCAAGATGATATAAATCCACCTAAAAGTATTAATGCATCAGAAATGTCCTCCAGAGAGAAAGAGTTAGAGGAAATGCCTGAGAAAGAGTTCAAAAGAATAATTATAAATATGTTCCAAAAGGTCAAAGAACACATGAAAACAATCAAGGAAGAAATCAAAGAGGAAATCAAAGAGGAAATCAAAGGAATCAAAGAAGAGGCAGGACACCAATCTAATGAAATAAAGAAGGCAATACAAGACATAAATAGGGAAATAGAAATAATAAAGAAAAACCAGTCAGAATTACTAGCAATGAAGAACACAGTTAATGAAATAAAAAACTCTGTAGAAAATCTCACCAGTAGGATGGATGAGGGAGAGGACAGAATATCTAAGCTAGAAGACCAGGTGGCAGACCTAATGCAGTCCAACAAAGAGAAAGACAAACTTATAGAAAAGTATGAGTGGGAATTTCAAGATATTCGGGACACTATGAAAAGATCCAATATAAGAATTCAGGGCATAGTAGAAGGAGAAGAACTCCACTCCAGAGGCATAGTAGGCATCTTCAACATAATCATAGAGGAAAATTTCCCCCAAATTGGGAAAGAGGTGCCAATACAGATACAGGAAGCCTTTAGAACCCCAGCCAGACAAAACCCAGAAAGAACCTCCCCTCGCCATATTATAATCAAACTTCCAAACACACAAACCAAAGAAAAATTATTGAAAGCAGTTAGAGAGAAAAATCAAGTTACCTACAAAAGCAAGCCCATCAGGATTACAGCAGATTATTCAACACAAACTTTTAAAGCCAGAAGGGCTTGGAGTGATATATTCCAAGTTCTGAAAGATAACAACTGTCAACCAAGGTTACTTTATCCTGCAAAATTATCCATTCAAATACATGGAGAAATAAGGACATTCCATAACAAAAGCAGATTAAAGGAGTATTTGAAGACAAAACCAGCTCTACAGAAAATACTTGATAGAATCCTCCATGCTGAAGAAAAGGAAAAGCATACATATAAGGAACCTAGAAAAAACAAGCAATACTCAAATACTAGTTAACTGAAGAGAGCACAGGTAGAACTGGAACCACAAAAAAAAAAAAAAAAGGCAAACATAAATATACACCTTTCAATAATATCTCTTAATATCAACAGCCTCAATGCCCCAACCAAAAGACATAGGTTAACAGACTGGGTTAAAAAGCAGGATCCTACAATTTGTTGTCTTCAAGAAACTCACCTTTCTACAAAGGATAGACATTATCTTAGGGTGAAAGGTTGGAAGACGGTGTTTCAAGCAAATGGGCCTAGAAAACAAGCAGGGGTTGCTATCCTAATATCAGACAGGGTAGACTTTAGTCTGACGTTAGTCAAGAAAGATAAGGAAGGTCACTTTATATTGATTAAGGGCACACTCCAACAGGAGGACATTACAATCCTAAACATATATGCACCTAACATGGGGGCTCCCAAATTCGTCAAACAAACACTATTAGAACTAAGGTCACAGATAACACCAAACACAGTGGTGGTGGGTGACTTTAACACCCCACTCTCATCAATGGACAGGTCATCCAGGGAAAGAATAAACAGAGAGGCATCTGGACTAAATGAGGTCATAGAAGGAATGGACCTAACAGATATATACAGGACATTTCATCCAAAGGCTGCAGAATATACATTCTTTTCAGCAGCACATGGAACATTCTCTAAAATTGACCATATATTAGGACATAAAGCAAATCTTAACAAATTCAGGAAAATTGAAATAATTCCTTGCATTCTATCTGACCACAATGGAATTAAACTACAAATCAGTAGCAAGAAAGGCTATAGAGCATACACAAAATCATGGAAACTAAACAATACACTACTAAATGATGAGTGGGTCAATGAAGAAATCAAAAAGGAAATCAAAAAATTTATAGAGTCAAATGATAATGAGAACACAACATACCAAAATCTCTGGGACACAATGAAGGCAGTTCTAAGAGGTAAATTTATAGCCTTAAGTGCCTATATTAAGAAATTAGAAAGGTCGCAAGTAAATGACCTAATGCTTCGCCTTAAAGCCTTGGAAAAAGAAGAACAAGGCAAACCAAAAATTAGTAGACGGGAAGAAATAATAAAGATTAGGGCAGAAATTAATGAAATAGAAACAAAAAGAACAATCCAAAGAATTAATGAAACAAAGAGTTGGTTCTTTGAAAGGATAAACAAGATTGATAAACCCTTAGCAAATCTGACCAAAAGAAAGAGAAAAGAGACACAAATTAATAAAATCAGAGATGAACAAGGCAACATCACAACAGATTCCAGAGAAATTCAAAAAATCATAGGGACATACTACAAAAGCATATACTCCACAAAGTATGAAAATCTGAAAGAAATGGATGATTTCCTTGATCTATATGACCTACCTAAATTAAATCAAAATGAGATTAATCACTTAAATAGACCTATAACAAACATGGAGATCCGAACAGTTATCAATAATCTCCCAACTAAAAAAAGCCCAGGCCCGGATGGATTCACTGCTGAATTTTACCAGACTTTTAAGGAAGAGCTAACACCATTGCTTCTTAAGCTTTTCCAGGAAATAGAAAAAGAAGGAATTCTACCAAACTCCTTCTATGAGGCCAACATCACCCTGATACCAAAACCAGGCAAAGATAGAACAAAAAAAGAAAATTACAGACCAATCTCCCTCATGAACATAGATGCAAAAATTCTCAACAAAATATTGGCAAACAGAATACAAGAGTATATCAAAAAGATCATTCACCCTAACCAAGTAGGCTTTATCCCAGAGATGCAGGGATGGTTCAACATACGCAAATCTATAAATGTAATACATTACATAAACGGGTTGAAGGACAAAAATCACATGATCATCTCATTAGATGCAGAGAAAGCATTTGACAAAATCCAACATCCCTTCATGATAAAAGTCCTACAGAGACTGGGAATAGAAGGAACATATCTCAATATAATAAAGGCTATTTATGACAAGCCTACAGCCAACATATTACTAAATGGGGAAAAACTGGAAGCTTTTCCACTAAAATCAGGAAGAAGACAAGGGTGTCCACTGTCCCCACTTCTATTTAATATAGTTTTGGAAGTCTTAGCCATAGCAATAAGGCAAGAGACACACATAAAAGGGATACAAATTGGAAAGGAAGAAACCAAGTTATCATTATTTGCAGATGACATGATTCTATACATAAAGGACCCTAGAGACCCTACTAGCAAGCTGTTAGAGCTGATCAAAACCTACAGCAATGTAGCAGGATACAAAATAAATACACAGAAATCAGTAGCCTTCATATATGCTAACAACAAACACACAGAGGATGAAATCAGAGAATCACTCCCATTCAAAATTGCATCAAAAAAAATAAAATACCTTGGAATAAACCTAACCAGGGAAGTAAAGAATCTATACAATGAGAACTTTAAAACACTCAAGCGAGAAATTGCAGAAGACACTAGAAAGTGGAGAAACATCCCTTGTTCCTGGATTGGAAGAATCAATATTGTGAAAATGGCACCTAAAGCAATCTACACATTTAATGCAATCCCTATCAAAATTCCAAAGGCTTTCTTCATGGAAATAGAAAAAACAATCCAAAAATTCATTTGGAATCACAAAAAACCTCGAATATCTAAAATAATACTGAGCAACAAAAAAGAGGCTGGTGGTATCACCATACCTGATTTTAACCTATACTACAGAGCCATAGTAACAAAAACAGCATGGTACTGGCACAAAAACAGAAATGTAGATCAGTGGAACAGAATAGAGGACCCAGATGTAAGCCCAAGTAGCTATAGCCACCTGATATTCGATAAAAATGCCAAAAATTCTCATTGGAGAAGAGACAGCCTCTTCAGCAAATGGTGTTTTGAAAACTGGATAAATATCTGCAGAAGGATGAAAATAGATTCTTCTCTCTCGCCATGCACAAGAATTAAGTCCAAATGGATTAAAGACCTTAACATCAGACCTGAAACTTTGAAACTGCTAGAGGAAAAAGTAGGGGAAACCCTTCAACATATTGGTCTTGGCAAAGACTTTCTGATACAACCCCAATTGCTCAGGCAATAAAACCACAGATTAACCACTGGGACCTAATGAAATTACAAAGATTTTGCACCGCAAAGGACACAGTGAAAAACGCAAAGAGGCAACCTACAGAATGGGAAAAAATCTTCGCCAGCTATATATCTGATAGAGGATTAATATCTAGGATATACAAAGAACTCAAAAAGTTAAATAATAAGGAATCAAACAAGCCAATCAAAAAATGGGCTATGGAGCTAAATAGAGAGTTCTCAAAGGAAGAAATACGAATGGCATATAAGCATCTAAAAAAATGTTCTATGTCACTAGTCATCAGGGAAATGCAGATTAAAACTACATTGAGATTCCATCTCACTCCTGTCAGATTGGCCACCATCATGAAAACAAATGATCATAAATGTTGGCGGGGATGTGGAAAAAAAGGAACCCTTCTTCACTGCTGGTGGGAATGCAATCTGGTCCAGCCATTGTGGAAAACAGTGTGGAGGTTCCTAAAACAGCTAGAGATTGATTTACCATATGACCCAGCTATAGCGCTCCTAGGCATATATCCAAAGGACTCATCTCATTTCCTTAGAAGTACATGCTCAACCATGTTTATTGCTGCTCAATTTATAATAGCTGGGAAATGGAACCAGCCTAGATGTCCCTCAACAGATGAGTGGATAATGAAGATGTGGTACATTTATACAATGGAGTTCTACTCAGCGGTAAGGAAAAATGAAGTTATGAAATTTGCAGAAAAATGGATGGACCTGGAAAGTATTATACTAAGTCAGGTAACCCAGGCCCAGAAAGCCAAGCGCCACATGTTCTCTCTCATATGTGGATCCTAGCTACAGATGACTGGGCTTCTGCGTGAGAATGAAAATACTTAGTAGCAGAGGCCAGTAAGTTGAAAAGGAGACATAAAGGGTGGAGAAAGGAAGGGAGGAGGATACTTAATAGGTTGATATTGTATATATGTAATTACAATGATTGTAATGGGGAGGCAATATGATGGAGAATGGAATTTCAAAAGGGAAAGTGTGGGGGTGGGGAGGGAGGGAATTACCATGGGATATATTTTATAATCATAAAAAATGTTAATAAAAATTAATAAATAAATAAATAAATAAATAAATAAATAAATAAATAAATAAAAAGACATTGATTGTCACAATGAAATTTAGAATATTGTTAGTGAATACTATGAAAACTATTCTATAAAGCTGGAAAATAAAGATAAATGGAAATTTTTTGAAGTACATCAACCTACCTAAATTAAATCCAAAAAATATAAATAATTCAAACATATACTTAATGAGGAATAAGGTTAAGCAATGTTAAAAGAACCTTCCCGCAGATGAAGAAAACCTCAAGACTGGAAGGATTCACTGATGAATTCTATCGAACTTTTAAGGAAATTCTAATACCAATCCCTCTCCAAACTATTCCATAAAGTAGAAAGAAAAGTGACATTGCCAAATTCACTCTATGAAGTTGGCATTATCTCAACACCAAACCAGATAAAGGCAACACAGAAGGCTACAGTCAATTTCCCTGGTGAATGTAGACTTTAAAATTTGAAACAAGATACTTGAAAGTCAAATTCAAGAACACATGAAGAAGATCACACAGCATGATGAAGTAGTTTGCATTCTGCAAATGTAAGGTTTGGCTCATCTTACACAAAATAATGAATATAATCCACCATATAATAAAACTAAAAATATAAATATCATAACCATCTTGATCTATGCAGAAAAGAGATCTGATGATGACCAACATGCCTTCATGATGGAAGTCCTGGAGAAATTAGGAATAGTGGAATATACCTCAAAACAATAAAAAGTATATATGACAAACCTATATCGAGGATTATACTAAATAGAAAAAAAATAAAAGCATTTTCTCTAAAGTCTGGAATGAAACATTGTGCCCACTATTTTCAGATTACTCAGTACATTGCTTGAAATCTTGTTAGAGCAAGAAGACAAAAGAAAAGTATAAAAAAGAGAAGTGAAATTATCCCTTTTTACAAATTACATGAATCTATGATTAAATAATTAGACTCCGACACTAGACACGCTGACTGGGGACTGACTCTTCAAGCTTCCAGCCATGTCACTCCATGTTACACACCAACAGTATCTTTAGCAGTAGGGTCTTACCATTAACCTATGGTGGGTCCTCAAGTGCTTTGACATAAATCTGTCTTCTTTTGGGAAACCTTGTAGGTCTCTGTGATCAAAAGCTCATTGTGGATAATTACCACCTGCTAGTACCAGAAGTTATAGGTCAGCAGCCAAGAACAGAAGAAAGAACCGAATAAGTGAGCAACTGAGGGATAAAGACCAAGATCTGTCCAAGCAACACATGGTCTAATTTACTTAGCAGAAAACAACCTGATGTAATGCTCATACAAATGCAATAGTGGCTCATAGCCATGCTGGGAAACCAACTGCTCTCAATTTGGCTAACTGATCTGCTCAGTGGAACAGAACCCATAGCTGGAGCTGGGAAACAAGTCAGAACCATATCCAAAACTTAACCTGCTCTCCACTATGCTATCTCTAAAAAACAATGGTTAACCCATCTACTTGGTGCTAACTTTACTCTCCATTGGAGAATCTGCTTCTCTTTTGCAGATAGGCACAGATCTTAAGGAAAGAACCACCCCATCATACCTCAAAAGGGCCCCAGCTGAAACTAAGGATAAGTTGGGAAACATTCAAGAATGCTGTTTTCTTGGTTAACTGGGAACCAGCACAACAGTGAAAGAGATAGACACAGAGAACAATCAATCCCTACCAAACTAGATATCTGGAGACACAGAGGAACCCAAGATCTCATCACTGAAGCAGACCTAACATGAACCCAGCATGGCCCAGGCAAATTTGTGGAAGAGGAGGTGGAAAGGATGTCAGAGCCACACTTTGGGTCATGACACATAGAGACATTTCCTCCTACCCAAAACTAAAGGTTAACCCCACAATGTGAGACCCATATACCCCAACAAGGAGGGTCTTGGTGGAGAAGAAAGGACAGGGAGGAGGCTAACAATGGTACCAACTTGAATGTATTCACTGACTACAATTTTTTTTAATTTAATTTTTTTTTAATTAAAAAAGAAAACATTATTAGAGCTAGGGGTCACTATGTGATAATAAAACCTTATTTTCACAAGTTAAAAAAAAGATTAAAGACTATTGAGATATCCATAGATTTAATAAAAATTGTCCATAAAGTTGTAGTATACAAAATCAATATACAAAAAAATTACAACATAGCTTTCATGTATACCAATAACAAACTTTCTGAGAAAGACATTTAAAAAATGCCCCATTTACAATAGCCTTCCAAAAATAAAGTACCTAGGAATAAACCTCACTAAAGAAGTGAAAGATCTCTACAATAAAACTTTAAGACATAGAAAACAGAAATGAAAGAAGATATCAGATAATGATGAAAACTTCTAGGCTCCTGCACTGGTAGAATTAATGTTGTAAAATCACTATATTAATAAAATTAATATACAGATTAAATGCAACCCCTATCAAAATTTCAATGAAATTCTTCACAGATCTAGAAAAATACAATCCCAAAAATTCATATGGAAACACAAAAGGAAAGCAAAAGCAATTTTAAGTATAGAGACCATTGTTGGAGATATTTCAATACCTGAGCTTAAGGTGTACTAGAGACTTAAAATGACAAAGAAAGAATAGTAGTGGGACAAAAATAGACACATAGACTATTGGAAGAGAGGATCCAAAACATAAATTCATGCTGAAGAGTTGACTTAGTGGTTAAGGTGCTTGCCTGCATAAGATTAATGACCTCGGTTTGATTCCCCAGAACCCATGTAAGCCAAATGTAAAAGGTGGCACATGTGTCTGGAGTTTGTTTGCAGTGGCTAGAGGCCCTGGTGTGCCCGTTGTCAATCTCTCTCTCAAATAAATAAATAAAAATATTTTTTAAAAATATCCTCACACAGCTATGGACATGTAATTTTTGACAATGGCATCAAAAACATACATCGGGAAAATGACAGTATATCCAATAACTGTTGCTGAAGTATAGGATATCTATGAGCAGAAGAATGAAATTAGAACTGTATCTCTTACTCTGCACATAAACCAATTCAAAGTGGATCAAAGGCTTTATATACTGAAACTGCTATAGAAGAAAACACTGAAAATTGTTGGTATAGGCAAGAGATTTTAGAACAGGACTCTAATAGCACAAGAAGTAGTCTAAAGAGTCAACAAATAGGAGGCTACATGATATTTAAAAGTTTCTGCCCAGAAAAGGAAACTATCGACTGAGTGACCACATCCTATAGAATGGGATAAAATCTTTAGCAGCTAAATCTTAAACAAGGTGTTGATATTTAGTATATATAAAGAACTACAATATTTAAATACCAAGGGGGAAAAAACCTGACAGTTGATAAATAAGTTAACAAAATGAACAGGTCTTAAAAGAAGAAACACAAATAACCAATGCATATTTTTAAAAAGTGTTCAACATCCTTAGCCATTAGGGAAATACAAATTAAAAACACTGATACTCCAGCACACTCCAGTGAAAATGACTAAGACCAAAATAAATAAATAAATAAGACAGTAAGTACTGGTGTTGAGAGAGGAACTTTAGGCACTCGGGTGGGAGTGTAAATTTTTACAGCCATCATGAAAATCAGTATGGAGGTCTCTCAAAAAATTAAAAATTGCTGGGCATAGTAGTGCACATCTTTAATTCCAACACTTGGAAGGCAGAGGTAGGAGGAATGCTGTGAGTTCTAGGTCACCCTGAGACTACATAGTGAATTCCAGGTCAGCCTGGGCTAGAGTGAGACCCTACCTCCAACTCCCCCCGCCCACCGCCAAAAAAGTAGAACTACCATATAGTGCAGCTAGATCACTCCTGAAAGACTCTATTTCTCACAGCAGAGGCACCTGCACATCCATGTTTACTGCTTGCTGCACTACTCACAATCGCATGGAAATAGAACCAGCTTAGATGTCCATCCATAGATGAATGGATGATGAAAATGTGATATAGGCCCACAATGTAATTTTGCCCTGGTGCAAAATAAAATGAAACTATGAGAACTTTAGGGCAAGGGATGGAGCTGGAAAGTATATTAAGTGATGTGACCCAGGCTCTGAAAGACAGAAACCTCATGTTTTCTCTTATAGGTGGATCCTTTTAATGTGTGTATGTATCTCAATGGGTGTGGAGGTGGGAGCAGGGCAGAGAAAATAAATCAGAAGCCCTGAGAGGAAACAGAGGCGTTTTGGGGAGGGGGAAAGGACACAGAAGTGCAAAGGAGAGTGCTGGGATAGAAGAGAACAAGGGGAAAGAATAACAGGGGAGAAAATGGGAAGGAGAATCAACAGAAACAATTTTTGCTTGAAAATGCTATAATGAAACCCAATACTTATATCCGAATGAAAATGTTAAAGAAGCAGGGAGTGATGGCATATGCCTTTAATCCCAGCGCTTGGAAGGCTGAGGTAGGAGGATCACTGTGAGTTTTAGGCCAGCCTGGAGCTATGGAGTGAGTGAGCCTGGACTAAAGTGACACCCTAACTTGGAAAAAGAAAACCAACAAAATTTAAAATATGAGATTAAAGAATCAAGCATTTACTGGTTGGAGGACTCTTACTCTCACTGTGTTGTTACACAGTGATGCAGGAAGTGAATAGCTAGAGCAGCCCCTGAATGCCTGACTGAAGCTCTGGAAAAGGCTGAGAAAAGCACAAACACCTTCATTGCCCTGGCTTATGGCAGAGGGAGGTGGGAAAGTGGGTATGCTCGAAGGATACATTAGGAGGTCAACAGATTCTGTTTCACAGACAGCCTGGAGAATGTAGCATCAGCTGGGGTCATGGAAAGCACACATGTGGGAGGGACGAAGCTCACGGTGGCTCCTCTCGACACACTGGGGCGACTCATAGCACTGAACCAAAGCGAGACATACTTGTGTATGTCGGGGCTTAAGGCATCCTAGGAAAGCTACATGGATGTACTTAATTGTCAGAAGCCAATGCTACAGTTATATAAATGACTTGCAAGGCTGAGCGGTTGCAAAGGGCCTTGACCCATGGGAAGCTGTGAAGACAGTTAACAGAGCATGGCACCGACCGGCCAGTAGCCAAGAGGTGCTGCCTCACTTCTGAAACCAGAGGAAAAGCAATAACGAAAGAGCAAGAGACGGGACATTTTCATCAATTGATATTTACAATTTCTTTGTTTTTGGACTTGGGCCAGTTTTCAGAACCAAAACCCCTTACTTGATGGGGTCCGCAAAAGAAAGAAAGCTACAACAGTGTTAGCACAGGCAATAACGAGTTTCCCAGTTCTCCCCCATTGGGACACTTGAGTTACTAGATCTTTGGGGGAAGAGAATGTTCAGACATGCCAAGAATCTGGACATTGATTGCCAGAGGACCAAAGCATCGCCCTGGACCCTTGTTAGAATGAGGGCTTATGGATGCCACGTAATAATTGACATTGACCTCAGCTAGAGTTGGGGTTTATGGATGCCAGCTGATAAATGAGGTACTGGTTCTCAAGGTCTACAGATCCAATGGGCATTTCCTCCATTCCCTGGTTTGCAAGTGGAATCAAGTTGGAGTTATTCCCACATTAGGGCCTGAGCCTATGGAATTAAAATTATCATAGTAGTTAAAACCATATGGAATCCTATGCAACAGCTCTCAATCCACAGTCCAAGACAGGAAGTAAAAAGCAACAGTGTTACAAACCAGGAGGGAAGGCGGAGGTTATTGCTGCCATTAAAACGATGCTGGGGTGGAAGGACTAGAGAGATGGCTCAGTGGTTAAGTGCACTTGCAACGTAAGCATAAGATCCTCTGGGGTCGGAGATCTCCGAGTTCGGCCTCCCAGAATCCATGTAAGACTCTGGATGTGGCCATGTGTGTCTGCGACCCCAGCTTGCAGAGCAGAGACGGGACGGTTGCTAGGGTCACTGACTTAAAGCAAGCGCTTAGGGCCGAGGAAGGACTTCCTGTGCAAAGGAAGTATATGGTTGAACGGTAGAGAAAGGCCTCAAGTTCTCCTCCGGCCTCCGTCACATACACACTCATGGTCATGGATCTGTGTTCATGTGTGCATATAACCCCCCCACACACACACACACACAATGCAAGCATGGCAGTCCTAATTACATTTTTGTTTCATTCTGATCTTCTCCCTAAAGAAACCAGGTGTTTCCGAGCCTCCAGTCCCATTATCCAGGAACAGAGCTATTGTTCCGTTGCTCTGATTATTGCAATCTCAAATTTCATCATTTGTGCCATGATTTATTATTCAATGATGGAAACTTGAACATCACACTTAATTAGAGCCATTTTAAAAGAGCTCTTGAGAAAGAACAATATTTAGCCCCGACTTTGGACAGGGAAACACACTGTAGAAACAGTAATTTAATCGTGACTCTGCTCCACTGACGAGGAACTTGGTAACATTCTCAAGACTGACATGCTGTTGGGCAGAGCTTTACTCCTCCAAGCCCTTCTCCCTGCTTCCCCTCTCTGTCCTGCAAGTTGTGTGACAGCTTCTATGTAAGGACTTAACACAACACCCACCTTTTCTAAGAAGCCTCCTTAAAACTATTTGCACTCCAGGCATGTTCAGTTGTCCTTGTGATCTGTGACATCCTTGGCAGGTTAACAGTTACCATCACATGCACCTTCTGGTGTGGCTGTAACGTGTCCATCTTTCCTTCAGACTGTGGGTTTCCTCTAGTGCAGGGACCACATTGCATTTGTGTTTAGGCCTCAATGGTTGAGGATAGTGCCTGACACATGGCTGGCAGTCCATTAACAATCAAATCGTAAGTTTAAAGATTCGATTCTGATTTTGTATCAGGTCAGTAGAATGTCACATTTCATGAGTGATTTCTTTCAAAACATCTTAGATTGCTTAACGAATTGTGTTGGTAGGCAATTGTCCAATTCATTCTTTTGAACAAGAACAATACCTGCTCCAAGACCACCCATCAAGGACCAGTCCCTGTGGTCACTGAAATATTGGTGTTTTTGGCATGCATCTTCCCCACAGATGTATCCACAGAAGGTCAGAAGAGTTATCAGACACATAGTTACTGTTTGTAAGACAGGATGCTCTCTCAGGACTTGGGTTCTTTTGGCATTCCATATCTGCCTCACTGACTGCAGAGGTGCCAGGTCTCTTGAGATGACGCAACTCTTCACTCCCACTTGAAGGAGCCACACTATAGATGACTCCACGCAACTGTCTGCAAAATGCCCAAACAGAAGAAGGCTCTAACACAATGGGATAATCATTCATAGCCCAAGCTGACCAGAAACTAACTTACATCAGTTCCTTTGTGACTTCTCAAGCCATTCAGAGCTTGATTTCAGCATCAGCAAGACACTGCTATCATCATAGCCACAACCTGAATATGCATACACCAGTTATGCAAAGCAAAGCCAAATAGTACAGTTGACATAAAGTCTGACACTCCAAACATCTGTGTGCTGACTTATTTTTCCCATGTTTGACATGTAAAACTAGGAGACTTCAATGCATCCAAATGTATGTCTTCACCAGAGCAGAAGGGATTCAACCATATTTGGACCAAATATCTTCACTATCTCTTGAGGTGTCAGTGAAGGAAATGGGAATGTTGTCAACTTGCATATTGTCCTAACCTGGATTCCCATTCTCTTCGCATAACAAAATTGCCACTCTGGACAAGTTATCTTTTGTTATCACCCTTCCTTTCACTGTGGGCAACATGGGACAATCTCTTTTTTCATTGTTGTTTGTTTATTTTTATTTACTGATTTGAGAGCGACAGATAGAGAGTGAGAGAGAGAGGCAGAAAGAGAGAGAGAAGGGGCACGCCAGGGCCTTCAGCCATTGCAAACAAATTCCAGATGCATGTGCCACCTTGTACAACTGGCTTACATGGGTCCTGGAGGATTGAGCCTCAAACCAGGGTCCTTAGGCTCTACAGGCAAGCGCTTAACCACTAAGCCATCTCTCCAGCCCAGTACAATCTCTTTAACTGTGACTCTTTAACTGTGAACATGACTATCCCTTCCATCATCTCATGCACCTCTCGTTATGAGACATCATTTTTACCTTTGAATGAATGAACCTGAATAGAGAGAGAAGACTGAAAAGCAAGTCATTAAAATACAATGTGAACACCTCCCAGTTACTAAGAGAAGCCTGGGCTGAGGAAAACATTAAAGGTATAAAAACTATAACCATCTTACATCAGTGTATACCCCAGAGGTTGAAGTAGAATAGACACTGACACTATGGGATAACTATACTTCAAGTGCTTATGCTGTGTGGGTTCAAAGGCTTCTCCTCAGTCACCTCCCGACCCCTGATGAGCACTTCCTATCTTTTACCCAATGTGCTTTCTTCTATGCATAACAAGTCCATTCAGCCCATGCCACATGTCTATGCCCTGTATTCTGCCCCTGCAGAGCACTCTGTCTGCTAAACTTGAATTTTCAGTGCTGCTACTTACCAGCTACTGACTTCAGCCTGTCATCTATAGATAGTGCTTATGATGTGCCCCACATGGGGCCAGTGTGAGGCCAAACATCACACAGGTCATTGTCAGCCGGGTTGTTGTGTGTGTCCCTGGCACTATGGATGCAATAATGGAAGAGAAGTGGGAACTTCTCCGAAGGAGTTCAGAACAGAGTACCTGCCGCAAGGTCCTTCTCTCCATGCAGGATTCAGTGGAATAAAAATTCTGATACTCAGAATGTTCAACTGCCTGCACTCAGAAGGAAGCTATGTTTTCTTTTATCTCCTAGAACTCTTCTTGTAAGACTATTGTAATGTGATTTAGTCCTGGGGGTTTCCAAGGATAAATCATACCAACCCACGTTAAGACACTCTCTCTGGTATGAGCTTTCACTGCTCCTGTGTATATAATAGTTCTTTAAACTTAATAAGAGGACTGTTGCATGTATCCAAAAATATCCTTTCAAGTGGAGTGTACCACTTATTACCTCTGCAATTTTTTTTATCTAACAACCTGAACTTCATTTGATAGTATTTCTTCTGGCTGAGCTTCTGTTTTTCTCATTCCTCCACAGAGTAAGTTATCAGCTCTAATTTTGAAATATGAAAGCTATTATCCAAAACACAACAGTGTTTCCAGGTGCACTTTATGGAACTGCAAAACTATTTCTCGGAAGCATAAAACAGTTGTTGAAAAATGCTTTAAAGTGCCAACAAGCTAGAAGTCTTACAAGTTGAGCAAAGTCAAGCTTAGGGGAATAGAATCTTAAGGTCCATTGACCTTGCCTTCCACTCATGGCGGGGCTCAGCTTCAGACTTTGGGACACCTATAGTGAAGGTGGAATTATAATAAAATTTATTGGGGTGAGTTAAAAGTATTATTCCATGTAAACATTTTAAATATACCACAATTATTCTAGCAACTGTTGTTCTTTTTTTGTTGTTTAACCAGACTAAGCCCTCTCCAATGCATAGAAGAACAGAGTCTTCAGACAGAATTTATACTCTAAAGTATCTGATGTATTTCTAGAGATATAATTTGGCTGTACAATTTAGGCTAGCCTTGAGCTTGGAATTTTCCTGCCTCAGCCTCCCAAGTGCTAGGATTACAGGGATTTGTCATACACCTGGCCTCTAATGCTTTCAATTTAAAATTTTACTAAGAGGTCAGCAAACAGTGCCCTGTGTTCAAAATCCAGCCTGTAGTCTGTTTTGTCAATAAAGTTTTATCAGAACACAGCCATGTTCCTTTGCTTATGCATTGGTTGGGATGGCCATCTCACTGTAACAAGTTATAAAAAGGTTATAGCAGTCACCATGTGGTCTACAAAGCCAGGAATGTGTATTATCTCGCCCTTTCAAAGAATAATTTTCTAAGCCCTCATTTAAGACACTTTAAGTCTTTGCTCTTGGTGATAATAATGTAAAACGGAAGAGAAAGGAAAAAAAAAAAAGAAAGGCCTTTTATTGCACATTAAAACCAAACCTAAGGCAAAGTGTATGTACTAAGACTTTATGATCAAGTGCATTCCTAGGAAGACAAGGGTGAGAAAATGCAGAAAGAGGTGGAGAGGGAAAGGAGACTGAGGAAGAGGAGGAAGATGAGGAAGAAAAAAGGGGGGTTGGGGAGAGGAGGAGGTACTAAGTAGATATTACCAAAGTTGGGCACAGTTTCTGAAGAAAATACACCTGGCTGTCTGTCAGGTAGGATGTCACCAAGGAGTCCGTTTGGATCGGTCCTCACCTCCAGAAGGAGCCACGGCCATCAGTCTGAGGAAGCTCATGACAAGCAGCAGCAGTGGCAGGGCTTCTAACTGCAGAGGTGGTGAGAGCCACACTCTGACTTCTCAAGCAGGAAGCAAAGCAGCAGCTGAGATCCAGGGGATACAAAATGTCAAGCAAGTCAGGCCTGGGGCAAACCCTCTGCAACACTCCACTCCTGGCATCTGCCATATCTGCTCTCACTCTTTTACTCTAATCAACTGTGTGTGTGAGCAAAATGTCTTCACTGCCTCCCTGAGAGGTGTGAGTCTCCTTGCTGAAAATAACAGCCAAGTTATAAACTTCCAAGAAGACTTCAGTAGAATTATCAGTCAGAGCTGTAATTCTTAGTGCTGCAGTTGTTTCTTGTGCTATGATTAATAGATACCATCTCCCTATTGTAGTGGATTCATTCTAGAATCACCTCACCCTTGGCCAGCATTGCACTAGCTTAGTAAAAATAGACCATCACTCCTGAAAGGTCTAATCCCTAAATCTTTGCCATGGTTTATGGAATTGCCCACTCACACTTACCACTGCTTTTAAAATCATGAATAGATAACTCTAGTGAGATGTTGTTGACCAATGGGAATAATTATTCCATGCCTCTAATTTGGTATTCTCAACTCTGTGACCTAGACCCCTCACTGTAACTGGAATTAGTTATCTCAGGCTTTGTGTGCCCTCTGGTCTGCTAACAGAAAGTTACAGGGGTTCACAGGTTCAAGTACAGTGATCTACCTTCTCTCTCTCCATCTTTGTGTGTTTTTTTGTTTGTTTGTTTGTTTGTTTCTTTTTGAGGTTGGGTCTCTAGCCTAAGCTGGCCTGGAATTCACTGTGTAATCTCAGGCTGGTCTCTAATTTATGGAGATCCTCCTACCTCTGCCTCCCAAGGCATGTACCTTGTAACTTGAAGGAGGTAATCCACCCTCTGTGACTCAGGAACTCCAACCCAGTAGAGCTGAATGATATGGGTGGGGAGCAATATTTGACAAACGAATCATGGGACTGATGACATTAGGATCAATCTGGCCCAAGAAATACTTTGTACCCCTCCAAGATGGAACTCTGTGCAAGTTATTCACTAAAGAAAATGCCTACAGTAGATGAAAGAGAAAAAGAATGGGACTAGGTATAATGACAAGACAATTTAGATCTGATCTCTACAAAAGGAGGAAGTGAGAGTCCAATGCTACTTTTGCCAGGCAGGCAGAGTTGTTTGTGATTCTTCCTACTGTTGGGAATCAAAAGAAAACATTCACCAATGCCACAATGGCATAGTAAGTGTCATAGTTCTGTGGATGTCATGGCAGCTGGGCATGAAGTCACCATGACCCCATCATAGTGCATGCACGTGCGTGCTCACACACACATGCACACACACACACACACACACACACACACACATGTTCCACACATACTTTACTTTCTCTGTGGTCATCTTTCATCAGTCATTATCTGCTGGTTTTACAGAGCTCTTGTAGCTAAACTGAGTGGAGACACTGGGGATAAGGCATTGTCGTTTAAGTGTTAGTGGAGGCAATTTCTTCAGTGCCTCTATTCACTCTGTTACAACCACAGAGTAAATTGTGAAGAAGTTGGACTAAATCCAAACCCATCTGTGACCATTCTACATAAATCCCCATTTGACTCAAAAAGCAGCAAGGTTTGGATCTCCTATTCGGTATCAGTTCAGACTAGACATTTTTCAATGTTCAAAAACTCTGTGTGTTGCATTTATCCAAGACATGGTTGCCCTGACTACTCGGCCTTTTAGGGAAGGTCCTGTATATGTTCACTATTGGTTGGCTGTGGTTTTTGTTTGTTTGTCTGTTTTTGAGTTAGGTTCTCACTCTGGCCCAGGCTGACCTAGAATTCACTATGTATTCTCAGGCTAGCCTTGAACTCACAGTGATCCTCCTACCTCTGCCTCCCGAGTGCTGGGTGAGATTAAAGGTATGAGCCACCATGCCAGGCTAGGCTGTTTTTTTGTTTTGTTTTGTTTTGTTTTTGACAGTCTTATGTAGTCCACACTGGCCTTATATTTGCTATGTAACTTAGGATGACCTTGAACTCCTGATCCTTTGGCCTCCCCTTCCCGAATGCTTGAATTATGCATCAACATGGCACAGTTTTATATGTGCCATTTGTAACTTTCAGACTCTTTACCAAGAGGAATGATCTCCTTTATAATTTTATTTTTGATCTAGGAACAATCCCAGATCTGTAACTTGGTTTTATGTTTTCGTTCTGCTTTCTGGGTATCAATTGATTTTATTACATAAACCAAGAAACACAGGTCACCTTCTACTCTATTTTGGTTCTTATAAATCTATTACCTGTTAGTAACTTCCATGGATCTGTGGTTCAGGGTTTCCTACTTGTCCTACTGTTCATTATCCTTTGCCCCCTTAACCTCAGCACTTAAGGCTGCCGCTTACTCTTTCATTGTCTTTGTCAGCACTCTATTGCTTGTGATAAAATACCTGAGAAAAAATAATGTAGAAGGAACAAATATTTGTTTGACATGCTTTCACTTGGTTCCAATGCCTCCTTCAATGGAAGAGGTTGTTCACTTCATGGAATTCCAGAAACACAGGGAAAGGAAAATGCTAGAGACACAAAACAGTCCCCAAGGGTACACTCCCCAAAATACCACTCCATTCAACTAAGTCCCTCCCACCTTTATTTTGTTCACATTCCCAAATCCCATCAAATTCTGAACACTTCATTGGATTAGTTCATTGATGAGATAAGAGATTTAGTGATTCCTCACTTCCCATAAACCCATCAGCTGACAATCAAGCTATTAGTAATGGCCTTTGGGGGACATTTTAGTTTAAATGGTAATGTATCATGGAATTCCATCATTTCTATTGGTGCTGAGGACTGACGGGCAATGGAAATATCTGTCCTTGCAAGAGTTGCCTTCAAGACGTGCTCCAACTATGCTTCTCAAAGACATACCCTTCTCCACGGTGTTCTTTATTTAATTTTTAAATGTTTTTAGTTTTTTAGAGAGAGCAAGTGAGACAGAGAGGAGGTGACTGGGGGAGAGAGAGATTGGTGGGCCAGGACCTTAGCCACTGCAATCAAACTCCAGACACTTGTGCCACTTAGTGGGCATGTGAGACTTCATGCCTGCCTCACCTTTGTGTGGCTTATGCAGGATCTGGAGAGTCAAACATGGACCCTTAGTCTTTGCAAGCAAGCACCTTAACTGCTAAGCCATCTCTCTAGCCCTGGGGTATTCTTTTTTATTATTTATGTGTGTGTATATGTATATATATGATGTATATACATGAACACACACATGCCATGATGCTCCTGAGGAGATCATAGGACCATCTTCTGTTTCTTCTCTCCTTTCACTTTCATGTTTTAGAAACAGGGTCTCTCTCATGGTTTTCGCTGCTGTCACTTGGCTAGCTTGTGGACTCTTCTGGCTCCATCTCCCACTGCTATAAGTGTGCTGGAATTACAGGTTTGTATGCCACATTGTAACTGGCTTTACCTGGGTGCTGGGGAATCAAACTCCAGTTGCAGGCTTTCCTGAGCCATATCTCCAGCTCCCCCACCCAGGGTATTCTGATTACTATAGAAAAGGGGTTTTCTGTTCTCTCTCAGGATATATAATCAGCTGTCTCATATGCTATGTCTGTCCTAAGATTTCCAACATACTGTGTTTTCTAAACCTTTCCTTAGTACTCAGAAAAAGTTCCATCATCACTAACTCATGGCCATTGCCACATACAAATTTCAAGCATCTTGCTCATCAAATTTCTAAGAACAGCTTTCCACAACCCTGAGTGTGAGATCCCCTTGAGCTAACTAACTAACGAACTACCTACCTAACTGACCTAACTCTCACCCTCTATATCTCAGGAAAATTCTCCTGGATAGAAATTTTAATAATTGTGATGTCATGGCACACTGTGGTTTGTATCAGAAGATTTTTTTATACTGATTGTCTTGTATTTTCTACAGTTTTTAACTCAAGATGTGACTCAAAATTGGCATCACTTCAAATCTTCTTAGAAATCATTCATAGGGCTGGAGAGATGTCTTGGTGATTAAAACACTTGCTTGCAAAACCTGATGGCCTGGGTATGACTCTCCAATATAAATATACATGAAATCTAGATGCACAAAGATGCATCTGGAGTTTGTGCAGCCACTAGAGGCTCTAGTGCACCTATTCTCCCTCTTCTTTCTCCCTCCCTTTTCTTGAAAATAAATTAATTAAAATACTTTTTAAAAATATTTTTTTGTTCTTATTTATTTATTTATTTGAGAGCGACAGACACAGAGAGAAAGACAGATAGAGGGAGAGAGAGAGAATGGGCGCGCCAGGGCTTCCAGCCTCTACAAATGAACTCCAGACGCTTGCGCCCCCTTGTGCATCTGGCTAACATGGGACCTGGGGAACTGAGCCTCGAACCGGGGTCCATAGGCTTCACAGGCGAGTGTTTAACCGCTAAGCCATCTCTCCAGCCCAAATTAATTAAAATACTTTTTAAAAAGTCATGGGCTAGAGAGATGGCTTAGCAGTTAAGGCTCTTGCTGGCAAAGCCAAAGGACTCAGATTCAATTCCCCCATACCCACAAAAAGCCAGATGTGCAAGGTGGCACATGACTCTGGAGTTCATTTGTAGTAGCCGGAGGTCTTGGCATGCCCATTCTCTCTGTGTGTCTCTATCTGCATCTCTCGATCTCTCAAATAAATAAATAAATAAATAAATAAATAAATAAATAAATAAAATACTTTTTAAAGATCATTCGTAGGGTACAGCCCAAGAAGACTGGATCAGAATTTGTTCTTTATGGAATTCCCTAAATAGTTCTTATGCATATTAGTTTCCCTGAGTAACTGTTACCAGCATGTGAGGAGCTTTCCTCTAGAAAACATATTCTGACTCAGGCTCTCACATTACCACTTTTGGGTACAGAGTGAAATTCCAAAGAAACCAAATAAACTAGCAACTGAGGCAGAGACACATGTCAAGCATAATGCACTGTCAATTCTCCACAACTTATCAAGGAGATACAGTCTGGGAAGTTGGTAATAATAACATTCTTCAGAGAGACCATAGGTAGCTGTTGCATTTTGGAGTAATCTGTTGTTGTGAGGGCTATGGAAGAGAAAATGAGGCTTATATTTATTCCTTCCTCTATTTCCTATCTTCCATAGTCAGACAGCTCCAAGGAGTGTTAAATGCCTAGTACTCCCGGATATGTTAATTACTTGATGTCACCACATAGCCACCTAGGATCTATAGTTTATTTGGGGCTCATTAAGCAATATTGGAGTACTGGACCAGACACTTAAGAAAGAGCTACATTTTTAAAAAAGATGTAAAATGGAGCTTGAGAGATGGCTTAGTAGTTAAGGTGTTTGTCTGTGAAGCCCAAGCCAAGGACCCAGGTTCAATTCTCCAAGACCCACATAAACCAGATACATAAACCAGATACCAGTTTCTTTGGTTTCTTTGGCACCTGTGTCTGGAGGTCGCTAGCAGTGACTAGAGGCCCTTGCACACTTGCGTTCTCTCTCTGTGTCTCTTTCACTCTCTATCTCTTAAATAAATGAACAAGTAAATAAAATATTTTTTGAAAAAGCTTTTGTTTGTAATTTTAAAAAATTAAAAAGATGTAAAACAAAGTAAGTCTATTTCAAAAGCACCTTAGGGCTGGAGGGATGGTTTAGTGGTTACGGTGTTTGCCTACAAAGCCAAAGGACCCAGGTTTGATTCCCCAGGACCCACGTTAGCCAGATGCACAAGGAAGTTCGTCAGCAGTGGCTGGAGGCCCTGGCATGCCCATTCCCTCCCTCTCTCCTTCTCTCTCTCCTCTCTTTTTCTGTCAAATAAATTAAACAAATAACTTTTTAAGTAAAAAGCATCTTAGAGGAAACAAGGTAATGAGACAAAAAATGTAGTAATAGTTTCACAAAAGTATCTAGTAATAATTTCAGGAATGATAAGTGAAAAGATATTGCTTATTACTTGTATGTTAAATGTTTCCCTTGAAAATTTAATTTGCTCATGCATCTTTTTTATCAGTATCTTTTGCAATGTTACCAGATATAATTTTGACATATGAAGTCTATTAGTCTTCATTAAGATAAGAAGCAAAGATAGTACATATGCAGAGCAAAAGAGATGAAATTTAAAGGAGAATTTGTAGGAAAAGAAAGAAATCTTGACAATGAAAATATCATAATAGAAATGAAACTTATATATAAGAGATAGATAGTGAAATTGAAGAAATTCCTGAGAAAATAAAGTATTAAGATTTACTGAATTTAAATAGCATTTAAACATTAAAAGGTTAGTTCAGGAAGTTTAACAAAACAAAAGGAATTTTGTGAAAAGACACAAAGTTAATGTGAAACTCGCCAACAATTCCCACAAAAATGCCCACAAAATGTTCACAACCTAAGAATATTTATTTATTTCATTTTTTATTAGTTATGTACACAGCATGTATACAGCCATGTTGGTACCATCATTAGCCTCATCCCTGTCCTCCCCCCTCTGCAGGGACCCTCCTCATTGGGGAATGTGGGTAATGCATTGTGGAGTTTGCCATCAGTTTTGGGTGAGAGGCAATGTCTCTGTGCATAATGTCCCAACATGTGGCTCTAACAATCTCTCTGCCCCCTCTTCTGCAAATTTCCCTGAGCCACATTGGGTTCGTTTTAAGTCTACTTCAGTGATGAGATCTTGGAGAGCCTCTGTGTCTCTGGATATCTTGCTTGATAGGAGTTGAGTGTTCTCTGTGTCTATCTCCTTCACCCTTGTGCTGGTACTAGGTTCTTCAAGAAAGCAGCACTCTTGCTCATTTCCCCACATACTCTTGGTTCCATCTGGGCACTGGTGAGGTGCGATGGGCTGAATCTCCCCTCAGGATCTGTGTCCATCTGAAAAACTAATGGTTATCCCATTTATCTGGTGCTGATTTCACTCTCTGTTGGAGAATTTGCTTCTCTTTTTCAGAAGAACTTTTATTTTATTTTATTTGCAAAGGGGGAGGGAGATAGTGAGTTAGAACCAGGACTTCCTGCAAATGAACTCCAGATACATGCACCACTTTGTGCATCTGGCTCAAAATGGGGACTGGGGAATGAATCCTGGGTTGTTAGGCTTTGCAAGAAATTGTCTTAACTGCTGAGACATCTCTCCATCCACCTGAAGAAATTTTATAGCTAATGCCTAGCATGATGAATAACAAGTTTTGCACCATGTCATGTTATCATGACATTTCAAAACACTGGCAACAAAGAAATTAGGGATACCCATCAAGAAAGGACAAGCTACATTCAAAGGGCCCAGAGCCAGGCAATCAGATTTACTGATATTGGCATGGGAAGTAGAAGAAAATTAACACGAGTAATAGTCTAATGGCTTAAAATAAATATAATAAATTTAGAGGTTGGAGAGATAGCTCAGTTGAAAAATAAATTTGACAGAATGTTTTCAACCTAAAATTTATAATTGCCAACCTTTCAGTCAAATATAGGAATAGGTGCTAGAGAGATGGTGATTCAGTGGTTAAGATGCTTGCTGCAAAGCCTGATGACCCATATCCAATTCCCCAGTACCCATGTAAAGCCAGATGCACAAGGTGGCTCAAGCATTTGGGGTCCCTTTACAGAGGCAAGAAGCCCTGACACACCCATTCTCTGTATTCTGTCGGCTCACCAATAAATTATATATATATATATATATATATATATATATATATATATATATATATATATATAGAGAGAGAGAGAGAGAGAGAGAGAGAGAGAGAGAGACACACACATAGTCTTTCACACAATCAAGTTCTGAAAGAATTACTATGAATATGCACTTTATCAGGAATCTATGGAAAACAGTTATACTGAATCAAAGGGTTACATGGGAAATAGGAAGATTCATGATAAGAGAGCTAGGAATTCCATAAGGAAAAGCAAACTTTCAGGTCTCACAACAGGAACTGGGGCTAAGCAACAAGTAGGAAAGAGAAGAATAAATCAAAAGGCTCAGTGATGTGAATATGCTAGAAAAGGGATATTTTCAAACATACTAAAGAAAAGATTTGCCATTGGAGAGGTAAGGTCACTTTAAATAGCATCTATGGAGCAGAGGCGATAGCACAGTGGCTAACAGGATTTGCCTGCAAAGCCTGCTGGCCTGAATTCCTTTTCTGAGTACCCACGTACAGCCAGACACAAAAGTGGCACAAGCGTCTAGAATTTGTTTGAAGTGGCAAGTAGCACTGGTACAACACTCCCCTTCCACACATACATGCGTACAACTTAGTAAATAAACATTTCTTAAAAACAAATAATGTTTATGCAGCCATAATGATGTAAATGCTGAATATAGTTCTAACAAAATTAAATTATGATATAACTATATTCTGAGGAGGGAAGATGGGAAGTATGTGAGCAGAGGTGATGAAGGCGAGATCTGAATGACAGCTAATTGCTCTTTTCCACTTTGAAAATCATTAGAAAATTAAATATTTACAAAGCATATTTTATATGGAAAAATGTCAGCACTTATTGTTTTAATTTTGTTGCCATTAAATATTTGACAATATCATCTTTTACTAATCATCTTTTTAATCACACATGCACACAAGGACACACATAGGAATAAGCAAAAATCCTTCATTTTTAAAAGTTTTTGTGAGATATAATTCATATACCATATATTCAGGCCTACAAAGTGTAAGATTCAAGGGTTTTTAGCATAATCTCAACTACAACTAAGCATCATTGAAATAATTTATAGAATATTTATTCATCCCCCAAACAAATAATCATATACTTAGGCTACCATCCTCCCCCACCCCACCCCTTCAACACCCTATAACTCAGGAAACCATCTACTTAACTATCTTTGTAGATAACACTATTCATTTGTATGGAAAGTCATAATATATGGCTTTGTGACTATCTTTTGTCTCAATACTTTCAATGTTCATCTATGATGTGCTATATGTTAGCACTGGTTATGGGTTGAATATGAAATGTCTCCCATCTTTCTTGTGTTTCAACACTTCACTGGTCACAAGCTGGGGGTCCTATTTAGACAGGTTCTGGAAACTTTGAGAGGCGGGGCATAGCAGGAAGAAGTGGGTCACTGAGGGAAGACCCTGAATTTTATAGTCTAGCTCGATATCTGGCACAATATAGCTGCTTTATAACCTTCAGAGACACAAACAAGCTGGACCCTTCTCTCCTGCTACCATACCCCCACCACACCCACCATGTCCTCTTTGTTGTAAACCATATTCCTTGACTATGAACCCAAACAAGCACTTCCTCCCTAAAATTGTTTCTGTTGGGTATTATCAAAAGGAAAGTAGCTAGTACAGAAAATTGATACCAGGAATAGGGTCATTTTTGTGAAAATTCTGACCATGTGGTTCATAGGCCTTTGGAACTAGCTTGTGGAAACAATGTGGAAGATACTGGAGTTTGGGGTTCAAGGAGCCCTGAAGTGCTGCAAGTAGAACCTGAAGGGACATTATGGTGAAAATCTAAAATACCAGAATGCCAACATAAATGTGAGCAGTAAAAACTGTGCTCTTGAGGTTTCCAAGGAGAACAAGGAAACTAGGAATAATTGAGCTAGAAGTTATTCTTATTATGTTCTAGCAAAGAATCTGAATATATTTTGCCTGTTAAACTGAGTGGGGTTGAATTCAAAAGTAACAGACTAATTAATTTGGTAGAGGAAATTTCAAGGCAGCACAGCATCTAGGTTACGGTTTGGTTACTGATGACTATTTTCCTCGAGATTTAAAATGAGAGAGAACAGATGAGCTAGAGAGATGGCTTAGCTGTGAAAGCATTTGCCTGTGAAGTCTAAGGACCAAGGTTTGATTACCAGTACCCATGTAAGCCATATGCACAAGGTGATGAATGTGTCTGGAGTTTATTTATGATGGCTTGAGGTTCTGGTCTGCCCAGACCCTCTTGCACTAAGCCAGACACCAGCAGGCATTACACCTCTAGGGCTCATGACTTCCCCTGTCATAGGTTTTCAGTATCAGGCATGTATTCCCTCCTATGGAGTGGGCTTCCAGACCAATTAGAGAGTGGTTGGTTCCCCCATAATAGACATGCCACTATTGCACCCATTGGCTCATTTGGCCTGGCTATCCCAGTGGCTTGCAGTGTTCGTTGTTGTCTATCTCCACTGATGACCTCTCTCTCCCATGGAGCTGCATGCAGCATAGCTTTTTCTAGCTTTCTGTTGGCTGGTCTATACAGAGGTTTTCAGCTCAGCTCCAGCAAGATTTCTCAGTGGCTTTGCAGCCCAAGCATGCGGAATCTTCAGCAATAGAGTCTTACCATCTATTCCTTATGGGAAACCAAGAGCCTCCACAATGGCCTGTAATGTTTTGGGAACATCAGGGGCCTCCCTGGCCAACAACTCACTGAAAGGTAGCCTATACCTAGCACTAAAAATTTGTAGTAACAGTCTATGGCTTCTGGGTGTACCATTGTCATTAAAAAAAAGTAGGTTTCCCTGTAGTTTATTCATACCCTCCTAGATTGTGATTAACCCTCCCCCACCTTCCTTTATTCAGCCTCTTCCCCTGACCTCACTTGTAATTTGTTTTTCTACTTACATACATATAATACCACCCCTTCAGCCCTCCCCTCTCAGGTATTTTTAAGTATATTCTTTGTATTTAAATTCTTGGATTTAGAATCAGATGCATCCTCTTTCTCAATCACATTTTACTGTTCTCATGCCTACTGCACAGCCCAGCATGGAGATGGGATTTGTCCAGCATATTGGCTATGTAGGAGGGAGGACATTTGGATCTAGAGAGCCAAGTTACTTCTCTGATGTCATGATTTCATAGTTATTTACATGGCATGTTGCTTAGTGAAGCTCACTGAGGCTTAACTTCCTCATCTGTAAAATGGAGCTACTGATAATATCTACTATATGTGATGTAATACTGACTCACTAGGCTAATACAGTTATGGCCCTAATTTCAGACAAAATTAGTAAGTAGTAACTTTCATGTTTTTATTAGTTATTATATATGCTTAGAGTAGCCCTAAAGTTTCATGCATATCAGCTAATGTTACCCTCAGAATAATTAAATGCAACTGGTATGGCCATAGGTAATATTTTCCTCCTTTTAATATGTAGATAAAGTTTTAAATCTTATTTGTCAGAGAGCCAGAAAAAATGCATCAATGGCTACTGGTCATCTAGAAGACTAATTTAAAATATTTGTAAAAACATGTAAATTTAATAATTCAAAATCCTGGTTTGCTTACCTATTTGTGGGGTTTAATTACTTAAACATGGTGAATCATGAAAGAATAGTTATTTTATTTAATAGGGAATATTGACAATGTTTATTTTGGCTTCCAGCTAAGTTCTTTAGCAAACGTTCACATTTTTTGCTGAATAACTTTTCATAGTCTTTCCTCAAACATGCTGTAGTGATTTATATTCACTCATCATGTTAATGAAATAAATGCTCAATGATTAATTAACACATTTATTATTAAAGTGACCAGAGGAACACATTTCAGGAGTTAGAATTGTTTAAAACAGTACACATTAAAAGAGAGATGAAAATTTTTTTGTGGTCTGCAGTATTAATCTCATCTCTGAGCACAGTCGGCAAGCCTATTACTCTGGTTCAATTTATAATTAGTAGACAACATTATCGTGCCAGTTGTGAACATATTTTTGAGGGCTGTGGAAAGTTGGAATAGTCAGTTACGGTTGTTACTAATTAACTTGATTTGTCAAAGTTATTTTGTCTTTGAATAAACAAGGCATGTGTTTAGGGTTTCAACAATTATTCATTTGAGTACCACACCCTAAAGTGAATGCTATGCCATTGCTGATATGCCATCTTTTACTCCTAAGAACAATGTGAAGAAGTAGGTACTGTGATTCTCCCTTTTTAGAAAGGACAGGAGGCACAATTCAAAACTGAAATGCCTTGACAAAAGTTCTCCAACTAAGGTCTGGACAGGTGGCTTAGCAGTTAAGGTACTTGCCTGCAAACCCTGATGACTCTGGTTCAGTTCCCCAGTATCCATGTAAAGTTGGACACACAAAATGGCACATGCATCTGGCTAGATAGTAATGGCTAGAAGCCCCGGCACAGAGACTGTCATTCTCTCTGTGTGTGTGTGTGTGTGTGTGTGTGTGTGTGTGTGTGTGTGTGTGTGTCCTTGCAAATAAATAAATAATTTTTTTAAAGTTCTGCAACTACAAAACTTCAAGAAGTCCGATATTTGCTCTTGTCGTGTTTCTGTTGCTTACATTACAAATGTGCTATGACTTCTTAACAGGAGATCAGGATAGACACTTCTTTTTGTCTCTCCAGCAAGTCTTTCTATAAGAATCTGTTTCCTTTTCATCTCCAATCTTTGAATTGTTTTCCATCCCTGAAGATCTGTAACAGTGATTCTCCAAGTGTAGACCTCAACCAGCAACAGCTAAACTTGTCAATGTCCCATATCTTCTGAATTAGAATCTGGAAAGAGGTGGGTATGGCCCAGCATCCAGTGCTTCACAAGCCTTCCAGATTGTTTTAGAGTTGTGAGTATCAATGCTTGTATAGAAGTTGTTGTAAATATCAAGTCAATACATTGGGTCCTGTTCTCATGCACACAATAATAGACAGCAGAATATCCTAAAACTGCAATAGATTTTCCATTTCTTTCCCATGAAATATATCTTCCACAATGTTGCCCGGCTTATTTCCGTAAGCTTTTTGATCTTGTCTCATTTCTACCATGCTAAAAGTAACTCAGGTAACATTGAATAGCCCACAAAGACCAAACTTTTACATAAAATATTAAAAGTCCTAAAATTCACCTGGCATTTTCAGGCACAGCCTTCCTGGGCCTCTTGCTAGAGTCCCAATAGGCCAGGTCCTCCTTGCTGTGTTCTCTGAAGCTCTGTCCCTGTGTGGAGTGATTTTATCAACACTTCTCCCTCTAGAGCGGTTCCACATCTGGACTCAGCTCCAGGGACCCCTTTTCTGCTTCTTCTAGTGTTCCTTCAGCTCCAGACAGATGTGACACTCTCCTCCTTTTTTCTCCTAGCATATTCTGTTGGTGTCAGTAACAATGCCCATTGGATTTTCCTTGGAAAGCAAAGATTATATTGATTCACCTATGTAACCCTGGCAACAAGCTCCAGTGTTTGGCACATTGGTAGGTGTTTAATAAGTAGAAGTTGGATCGATTTAACTCAGTTTTAATGTTTGGTTTCCAGATTGTGGCCATCTGGAAGTGTACAATAAAGAAGTGCAGTTCTGCCTTCTAAACACAGGCACACTAGAAGTGAGAGGCAGGGAAAGCAGAGCTGTGATAACAGTCCTCCCAAGGACAGAGCCTGGGAAGGCCAGCCTTCCGTGGACACTGTGCTCAGGCTTTTGGAGGGATTCATGTTTACTACAAAAACATTAACTCACATTTCATAAACTTTTGAAATAGAGCAACAAGTCACATGTTGTCAAGTAAATATTTTAGTTAAGGCATATGGATTTTTAAAATGGAACTTATAGTACTGGAGGTTGAATTTGGCAAATAGATTAAACATTAGAATAACATTGCCTTGAAAATAATGAGGGGCAGGAGAAGGTAATGGAGGATGGACGTAGTAAAAGTACATGATATATTTGAATGAAAATGTCATTGTGAACCCCTCCACTTTGTACAATAACATTTTATTTAAAAATTTTAAAGACAAAAATGAAAACATAGTTGTAGTCTTAAAAATAATGGAATCTTAAGTGTTTTTCATATCCTATCCTGTATGTACAATATAGGCAGCCTCTATTAACAATAGCTAATAGTTGGAATCAGCCAAAATGCCTATCTGTGGATGGATGGATAATGGAAATTTGGCACATATACAATGGAATTTTATTCAGCTGTATGAAAAAAGTAAGATTTGTAGGAAAATGGATGGGCCTGGAAAGAATAATGTCAAGTGAAGTGAGTCAAGCACAAAAAGGCCAAAAACGTATGATATGTGGATCCTGGCTGGTAATATATGTATCTATATATTGTGGGGGGGGGGGTGCAAATGTGGGTAAAACCTACAAAGATGGAATGGTAGTCAAGAGAGGATATAAAGAGATGATGCTGACAAAGGTATGAGGGAAGGATGAAAGGACAGTGCATGTCACAAGTAAATAAAAGGTGTGGAAGATGTTGAAGGGAGGGAAATGGGGGAAGAGGCAAGAGGAGGAAGGGATGAGAATCGACAAAAACAAGCAGTTTTGGAAAATGTCAAAATGAATCATACCTAAATCTCTACATGCTAGCTAAAAAACTTAAATTTATATATAGCATATATATGTGTGTGGCCTATAGATGACACAGACTCACGGTCCATATCACAAAGCAACATCCACTTTGCATTTTACTTGGCGTTCATTCCCAATAAATGTAGATTACCAGTAACATGTCTACATTCCTATTTTACTGTTCTTTCCCTTCCAGAAGGAATCTAACGTTCACCGAGCTTTAGAAGTCTACACATCCTAGATTCTTAAGACCGCCAGTGTTGTATCTTCTCTTCCCTAAAAGATAGGTATGTAGAGAGGAGAGAGAGAGAGAGAGAGAGAGAGAGAGAGAGAGAGAGAGAGAGAGAGAGAAGAGAGAAGAGAGAAGAGAGAAGAGAGAAGAGAGAAGAGAGAAGAGAGAAGAGAGAAGAGAGAAGAGAAAAGAAAGATGGGCAGAGACAGAGAAAGGACAGAGAGAAAGTAATTTGGATCCAATTCACTTTCATTTGAATCAATAATCACAATTTCTTGGTCTGACCATGTTAACCAACCACTTCACTCATTTTTTCCCAATTTTGTTTTTGATGATTAGTGGCATCAGAAGCTGTCACAGATGGTATGTTAGGGCAGTTCAGTTAAATGTCAATTTCCCATGTGATTCACATTGCAGATGCTCAAAGAGCATTTTGCCAGGACTCAACATCCACGACATGAGTCACTCTACACCGTTCTCTATTTCTGCATCTTTCCTGCCTCGCTCTACCTAAGCTGGTGAGAAGGCTTTAAGCTTCTCCACCCTGTAAATGGTATGTTCTGGCAGCCTTCCTCTAATTGGTGACTTGGCAAGTTGCCTTTTAGAGCTGATTTCGAGCCATCAACAAGTGCCACCTCTTCCTGGGGTTAAATAATATTTCTGGTCACAAAAGAAATTCTTTTTAGCATCTGGAAGCAAAGTTGGCTTTTTTTGGGGGGGAGGAGGTATTGGTCTCCACTAAAATTAGTTTTTACATATACTTATGGTGCCAAGTAGGAACCAAAAGGCCCCACTTCCAAACCACCTCCATCCACCCAAATGTGTTGCTTCTTGTTGGATTCCTTCCCTGTGTTGCAATGAGGTGTCAGAGCAGCTTGGTATGTGGATGTGAAGGGAGGGAGAAGAAGGGAGGAAGTAGAGAGGAGTGAGTGAGAGAACAGAGGGTAAGAGTAAGGCCTCTCTGCCTAGACCTTTATTCAGCACTTGACCATTGTAAAGCCTTTTCAAATATGCAAGTCTCATCCTTGTCACAATGTGCAGTAAGTTAATGCATTTGCAGGGCCCACTGAATTCTCTCCTCTGAATTCCTTGGTTGAAGTAATGAAGACTTTATAAAAAGTAAAGGGCTTCCCCAAAGTTATGGAGTAAAAAGAAACATCCTTTTAACTTGGACTCCTTTGGGCTCCGAATCTTGTGTGTGTGTGTGTGTGTGTGTGGTGTGTGTGTTTTCCTTTTAAGTGATTTTTGCTTCAAAAAATGGTCAAATAATTTCACTGACATGTCCTTTAGGCAATTAGTTTACTTCAGGCCATGGCTTCCCTACCTCATTAATAGAGTTAAATGTGGTTTATTTTCTCTTAATTAATTCCCATACTGCTGATTTGGCTACAAATTCCGATTTGGCTACAAGGGTAAAGGCCAGGTCTTCTCTGTGGTCTATAAAGTTTATAGCATGTGTATCCTTGAACTCAGGATGCCCACTTAGTCATAACATTTAGATATCGTCTTCATTGGATGCTTTGAATTCACTCAATGAATATCAATCTATCATGTCAACTACAAAATCCTGAGGTTTTGGCCTACTTCTAAGACTCACACACAAGTCCAATAATAAGAACAATGTCAGACTACTCAATCAGCAAATGAAATTGTTCTAAGAAAGATAATGCAGATTTTTCTAGTCTCTTTGAACTAAAACAGGTCATCTTGCAATGCCCATTGTCTCACCTGGAAGTAGAAGGCATCTTGTTTTTTTCTGCTATATTTATTATCTGGAAAATATGAGTGTGCTGGTGTTGGACTAGCTGTGTCCTAAGTGACATTACATTATACCCCTCAGAAAGAAGGTAAAATGCAAGAGTGAGGTGGGAAAAGACCTTAACAAGAAAGCTGCAAACACTTTATACGTGTAAAACTCCTTCCACAGGGGAGTTTAGACACTAAGGCTTCCATCAAAGCACATGGAAATGACATCAGTGGTCTGTTCTCCTCTCATAAATGAACCAGACCTAGGCAGAGACATTCAAGAAATGTCAGCTCTTGTCAAACCAGTAACAAGGTTTGACATCTGTGAAATCATTAAAGATACAAATAAAATGTTAACTGAGACAGAGGTGGGGGTGAGGGTGCTGATAGTAAGTATTAAGACAGAGTGGAAGGCCAGAAAAGAGGTGATTAATTCCTGGATTTTGGAATATCACTACAGCATGTTGGCTAAACTCTCCCGAGTTCTAAGTCACTGGCAACTACTCTGGCAATAAAAAGACTATGGGAATCGGTAATAGGTGGCTTTCAGGCTCTTAACACTGGTATGACTGTTTCTACAATAAGTGGATACCCTTTGGCTCCTCACACCCTCGTCTTCTTCCAGGAACTTTGTTTCAATTCCATGGAATATATTTCCCCTTGACCTCAAAGAGAACTTTGTCCTTGAAACAGTTCCATAGGAGCAAAACTGAATACTGGCCTACAACACTCTAGTTTTTACACCTTATTAAGCAGTAGATTCCATTTTCTCTCTGCTTTCAACCCCATGAGCATACTGGTTTGGAGTTTCCCTCCTATATCTACAATAGAGACAAAGAGAAATGAGACCTCAAATTCTTTAATTGTGATGTTCTTGGGAACAAAGAAATGCTGTAGTTCCCCTGATTGCACTTCAGGCACATTGGGCTTAGAGGTTCTTAGAGGTTGACTTACTTCAACTGGATTCATATGACCTAAGGCAGAACACAGCTCGGCCTCCCTCCATATGTGGGAACATGGAAACTTTCCATAATTGTAAAAGTGTGAAGGAAGTACTTGTGCATACCATGGGAGCTACCCATCAAGAGGGAGCCTTCAGTAAGAATGGACAGAATGCATTAATTCACTGAAAGAAACTTTTGCTGTTTGTTGATGGGGAGGGGTGGGGGAGGGCGTCAGAGTTCCACAGAAAGGCAAAAAGCTGGAATTCATCAATAGGGTCTCCAACATGCAAGACCCAAGCATGTCCACATGCCCTGCAATGGACAGTTGCATGAAGAGAGTACTCCTAGCAGAAGCAACCCTGAGGCGCTGACCAGAGCAGTGGCAGAACCTCTGAAGTGCCAAGTCTCCAGTGAAGACGTGCATGAACACTGAGCTGGCTGGCCCAGGCTGCGCCTCTGGGTTGTCCACAGCGTGAAGGGCTGTTGGAGGAGCTCCCGTTTAAGGTGAGCATAGGGCACTGGGGAGGAACATGGCCGCAGCCCTAGAGGAAGTCAGGAAATGACGCTCATAAGACAACACACTGAGTCATTTTCCCTCTAGGATTCTTTTTAGAGAACAGTTTTTCATTGTCTGTGGTCCTTTTCTAGATCTGACCAAGGAAACCCAGAGACATACACTGTAACCCAAGTGCTCTGCCTTCTTGCTCCTTTTCACCTCCCTTCCCCTAGGAGGCTGGAGCCAAGAAAACATACCAGATATGTCTTTCTTCTTTTTAAAAATTTTTTTTTATTTTTTTTTATTTGACAGAAAGAGGGAGAGGAAGAGAGAGAGAATAGGCACGCCAGGGCCTCCAGCCACTGCAAACGAACTCCAGATGCATGTGACCCTTTGTGCATCTGGCTAACGTGGGTCCTGGAGAATCAAACCTGGGTCCTTTGGCTTAACCATTAAGCCATCCCTCCGGCCCCAGATATGCCTTTAAAAAGGCTCATTCCACAGGACCTGAGGGACACTCTGCTGGCTGCACTACATTCCAGAAGCCAGGAAGGCTCAGCTCAAGGCTGCTATCCACCTTCAGGACTGGAGCAGTTCTCCCAGGTGCCTCCACCCTTCTGCCGTCGTGAGGCATGCTCTCCTTACTTCTGCTACTCTGTGCCTGAGTTAAGGAAAGAAGCTGGCATTTGCCCTGGACCATTCAACTTGCATACAGACAGCAGGAGTCTTACTAACATGGAAACCAAGCAGCAAGACTTGACCAAGAAGTACCTTTATGTCTCCATGTTCTGTTCAAGCTGATCAGCTACAGCCAGGCAGTATCAGTGTTAGCTTGACCTCTTTTCATACCAAAGTTGTGGATGTCAGCCTGAAATATTTTTTAGTTCAATGGTAGAGTACTTCCTAGCACACAGAAGGCCCTGGGTTTGACCCATCGCATCACCATAAATCAATCAATCAAGTTGGTGTAAGACCTGAGTTAATGAGTTACTTTTAAAAGAACACTGGTTAGAACCCTTCCCTGAACTCACTGGGCTTATCACTGAGAAACAGTTTATAATCATTTACATTAATTTTAATGTAAGGTAAGAGTAGCATGTACCTTATAAAAGGAAGAAGTAGCTGGGTATGCTGGCACATCTCTGTAATCCCAACACTGGAGAGTCAGAAGCAGGAGGACCAAGAGTTCAAAGCCAGTCTCAACTACATAACCAGTCCAGGATACATAACACTGTCTCAAAAAAAAAATGTGTGTTGGGGGAAAGATTGAAATAAGATGACATGAGAAGATAATGTTGACTTTAAGTGTTCTCACTACAAAACAAGTTTGTAAGGTAAGGTGTATATGTTGTGGCTTCATTTAGCCATCCTACAATGTACATATGCATCAAAATAGCATGCTATATATGCCATTAACCCATTCAATTTTTACTGAACAAATTAATACCATGCAACAAGTGTTAATTCAGAGCAAGACATGATTTTTTTTCTCAGCTGGAATCAAAAACTGTTGGTCTTCCATGCTGCCACTGGGTCACCTCATTTGAATATCTCAGGTAGAAACTAATGATGTTAAATGATTTCTTAAGTCTGTGGAGCCAGTGACAGAGCCTACATTCATTTGAGCCCTCCTTGCTGATTCCAAATCATGCCCACTTGCCCATGCAACTATCCTTTGTTCCCGGGGTTGCCTCAAGCTAAAACAAATAATCGAGTGTTCTATATTCAGCCGCTCAATGCCTACACATCATGTGGCTTCTGGCCTCAGGATACAATCTAGTCAAACAGGTAGAAAAACATATGTGTGTGTATAGATAGATAGATAGATAGATAGATATAGATATATATGTATGTATATGTATATGTATATGTATATGTATATGTATATGTATATGCATATGCATATACGTATGTGTTTTGTGCTTAATGACTAAACTTGGGAAATATAATAGAGAGACTCAGACATATTAGATTCTTATTAGAATCACACTCAGTCTGCACATTTCAGCAGGAGAAGGGTGAGTGTTGAGTCTGTGCTGAGCAGGTAGAAAGAAGAATAAGGAAGAGGGCCCCTGAGAAAAGACCTTCCTGGTTGATGGTCAGCTGTCTAGATACTCTTAGAGAGTGGATCCATGACAAACAATTTGCCTCCATAAAACCCAGAACTGGACTGGAGAGGTGGCTTAGTGGTTAAGTGCTTGTCTTAAGGACCCCAGTTCGAGGCTCAATTCCCCACCATGTAAACCATATGCATGAGGGGACACATGCATCTGGAGTTCGTTTGCAGTGGCTGGAGGCCCTGGAGGTCACTTGCTTGTTTTCTGTCTGTCTCTCTCTCTCTCTCTCTGCCTCTTTCTCTCTATCTGTCTGTCGGCTCTCAAATAAATAAGTAAAAGTAAAAAAACAAAAATAAAAAAAAAAACAAAACAGAGCTATAGCTTGACCTTTGCAGGTACCATGTTCTCCTTAGGAGAAGGCTGGATAATGAAAGATACAAGAAAGAAAAGCGTCACCTTCTATGCACACCCCGTCCTCAGACTTGGGAGTGTACTGATATTTTTTTAAATGACCTACTGTCCTACCCTCCCCCAATACTCAGTTATATCTACTCACTTTGGAAACTCATCCGTGGCATATTTGTCCAACAGGAAGGCAATTCAGGCCACACACAATGAGATGCTTACACAGAGATTTGGGAGAGAGGGGAGTTGCAGACATTGTATTGACAGGCCTTGAAGTCCAAGTCTATGGTTCTTACTCACTCTGAGGCACAGAAGTAGAAGCATCTTGAAAGGCTGTACATCTGTAGAAAAGAAAGAAGTGAACTAACATTCCAGGTATGGGAGTGACAGGAAATGTAACATTAATAGGCTACCACTTATCAAAAGTTTCTTAGGCTAGGTGTGGTGGGTCATGCTTATAATCTCAGTACAGAGAGGCTGAGACAGGAAGATCATGAGTTCAAGGCCAACCCAGGCTTAATTACAAGATTCTGTTGTGGGGAAAAATGAGGTGTTTTTTTTTAATATTTTACAAAGATGGGAGAGGAGAGAAAGAGAGAGAGGCAGAGAGGGAAGGGAAGGGAAGGAAACAAGAGAAGAGAAAAGAAGAGGAGAGAAGAGGAGAGAAGAGGAGAGGAGAGGAGAGGAAACATTGTGCACTTTTTAAGGGTTGTGGTCTAGTGGTTGAATCTCAAGTGTAGACATCATCATTGAATTTAAGACTGATTCTATATGTTTTTCTAGATACCAAAATGCCTATTCATGTAGAATGGAGCTGCAAAGTGGAACTGTAGATCAGGCAGAATATCTTTGTGTTGGGGTGAGACTGGAGCACCTGACCTCTCAGATGGAGCAGTATGCAGAACATGCCATTGCTGCTGTTGCTGATGTTATGGTCATCACTGACTTAAGAAGCATTGCTCACTTTAAGGGATGATAGTGATTTCTCCTTGTGTTTGATAAAGATCCTATTTGACTCCTTTTTCGGTTAAGCTCAGAGGCAAATATGAAGTCCTCTTGAAAAGCTGTCTATTGTCCCACATGCACAACAGAGTTCTTATTTCCTCTCATCTTGGCCCTGGATTATGATTCCAATTTTCTCCAGTCTTAAAGCTCTACACAGCATTTACATGCTTATTATAAGTATTCTCATGAGGCTTCTCAAACTCTTAGTGGAATAAAGTACGGTATGCATGACATTAAGAAAATAATAATTTACCTGGGATGGGCTTTCATCTGTTGCATCATACAGATTCCTGGTGCTTTGAATTCTATTGCTAAAAAAAAAAAAAGAGAGAAAGAAAGAAAAGAAAAAAAGCTCTGAAGAAAAATCAAGACACCATCTGGCTTCCTTAGAAAGACAGAGGTAATTCAGGTCTTTCATCTGCTCTGCACGTGGGCTGAGAGGGAGAAAGGACCCATCTCCCTGACACAGACAATCATGTGCTTTATTAAACAAGTGTCTTGTATTACACACAGAGAGGATGTGTTATGTGGACGCACACAGAAGAACATGATGAGAAGTAGACACCGAGCACACGAAGGACTCTGGGTTTTAAACATTAATGTCACAGCTGTTTCTCATAATTTTTCTCTAAATGCAAGCTTATTTCTACAACATGTACTGATGTAACTGTAACAGCCCCCAAAATGTTTTATTCTTTAAGAAAGAAATGAAAATCTTAGACCTAACTGCAACCGAGAGTCCACAACCACCACAGGTCACCATCCTAGATTACTCTGCAGTAAGTTTTTTTTTTTTTTTTTTTTTTTCCTAAAAAGAAAACTTCTATAGCCATTTCAAGCCAGGGCAGTCTGTCATAGCTGACCTAATTATAAACTTGTGACATGTGACTTTCTGAAGAAGGAAACGAAAACGGAGGGGCAGAGAACTTCATTAATCATAGAAGTAAAAAAGGTTATTAGGTGGAGGGTCCTGGGATCACAAAATAGAAATGGCAATGGGGCTCCTTCCCAGTTGTTGTTTGGAGAGAAGGGGCTTGAGGCCACTGAAGGTGTGGTTGGTTGGTTCCACTGGCTGGAGGGTTAGCCTTCACTCAAATGCAAAGAACACACATTAACATTCCATTTAGGCACCAACTTCTAGTTAAGTTTTATTTTCCATTGTCTTCCTCCGTCCGTGTGGAGGCTTCCTCTTCAACAAGGAATCCTATTTTGTGAAGAGGCCAGACACACAGTCAAGAGCCCAGGGCCTCCTTGAGCTGGTTCTCCTGAGAGGGCAGGCTCGTCTCCTCGCAGCGTGGCATCCTGCGGGGCTTCGCTTTCAGATGGGTTGGTTCAGGTTTCCCGGGTCTCCAAGTTGTCTGCCAAGTGAAGTGGTCGAGGGCATGCAGCCCAGTTCTGGATACAGCCAGAGCCTGTGCCAGGCTCAGGACTGCGCCGCCAATGGTCTCCAGAGGGCGCACGTGCCCGAACCCGGGCTCTAGCCGGACTCACCCGCCCGCTGCTCGGGGGTGTTGTACCCAGCTATTCTCCAGTGCCCTCTCCCCGACAGGTCCCCGGAGGATGGAGAGAGCCGCCCGGAGGGATATAGTTGACCAACTCTGCTACCCCGTTCTTTCAGGAATATATTATCCCATCCCCGCTCAGTGGAGCAGCCAGGCAGGGATCATTTTCCGGTTGTAACCTGGGAAAGGTCAAGGGCGAGACGCCGGTAGGGTTGCGAAATACACCCCGGCGGGATGCACTCCGGGCTCCCAGGGCGCGTTCCCAGAGCCTGGCGCTTGGCCGGCCCCGAGGGTTCCGGTTTCTGCCTGGAAGGACCGTGGGCCAGGCCTGCGGCCAGGTCGGCGACAGGCCTCGACCACGGGGCGGCGCGGGGACGAGCGCGCGGGGTGGGGTGCCGCCCAGGCCCAGGCTCCCCGGGGCGCCGCTCTGGCCTCCGCTGACCGCGCGGCGGACGTCCAGCTCCCTCCCGAGAGCGGCGGCCAGTTGGGTTCTGTATGGCCCGAGAACGAGCGCTCTCCTCCGAGGAGCTGAAGTTCACAGTGGTCTGAACCGGCTTAGTTTTTTTCTGGATGCAAATATGTGCAAGATGCTACCGCCCCATTGCCCGCACTCCATTTCCTCTCCGGCTTCCGTGCCGTCGCCTACCTAGACCCACGGCGAATCTTTTCGCGTGCACTCGAGCCAAAACCCAAGCCGCTCTGTTACTGGAGCGCGGCCGCCTCTTAGGCTAAGGTACCTGACACCTGCCTGCGGGGTGACGATCCCTATGGCTGCTGAGGGTCCCTTGGTTGCCCAGGGTTTCGATGCGCTCTGGCTCGGTGCCGAGCGCGCGGAGACCCGGGCAGCGCGCCCTTCTCCACCGGCCTGGGGACCCCGCGCTCCTAGGCAACCCCGGGCGGGCTCAGAGCTGTAGTGTGCCCAGAGGCCCTGTCTCGACTGACGCGGGGAAGGTGATCTGTTTATTTTTCGAACTTACTGTGCGTTTAGCACCGAGAGGGCTGCTCCCCTCGCGCAGCCGCAGAAACCTGCAGCTCCCCGTGGCCTGCGAGCGCCACTCTAGCAGCCGCAGGCGCAGGGCTCCCTGCTGGGCCCTTGGACAGGTGTGCGGACCGCTGCGAGGCCACCCATCGGGACACCCTTGGGGGCCTCCTGCCCAGCCTGAATCACGCCCCCAGGGGGCCAGGCAGTCACGGGCTCCGAAGAAGGGGACGCGGGCCAGGTGGGAGGCGGGCTCCAGGCACAGGGCGTGGGCGCTCGGACTCGAATTGGCAGGCTGGCTCCAAGCGGGTACCACCGGCGCCGTGGAGAGCCTCCCCGGACGCCTTCCTAGATGCTCCCATAAAAAAAGGGTTTCACTGCTAATAGCTGAAACGAATCGCTCTTTCAAGTGACTTGAGAAATCCGAGGCCCGCCTCTGGGACCCAGGGAGGGTCCTGCGTCCACACTCCCCTCATCTCCCTTTTCAGCTCCGGGGATTTTTACACCCAACACCCTGGAGAGCTCCTGTTGACGAGTTAATTAGGGGTCGCTTAGGCGTGGCCAGGTTTTTCTCGCCCTCTCCCCCTGGCCCCTTTTCCAGATGTCTGGGAACTCCGGCCCTAGGGGAGCTGGGGTTCGGGCCCGGAATGCCTAGGGGTGCTCCCTCCCTGAAGGGCGCTGGTTCACCGCGGGCGACGGAGAACCGCGGCTCGGACGCACGCAGCTCACTCAGATGCCGAACTGAGAACAGTGATTGATGCTCCACCCGCTCGCGAGAACCCCAACGCTTTGGTTGGGTTAATTTTGTCATTGTTCCTCATCAAGTTGAGATAGTTTGAAGTTTGAGGCGGGTTTTATTTATCGCCCTGCACATTTGAAATACAGTCAGACATAAAAATAACTGACTCTGGGACTCTGGCGCAATATTGGAACCGTCGGGGAATAATTTGGCTAACTGACTTGGACATTTCACCTTCTAAACAGAAATGCAACGCTCAGGCAAACTGTAAATCAGATTGTCTTCAGCAATGAAAAAAAAAAGCACCTAAACCAGAAAGAACAGCAACAAAATGAAAGAAAACGCAGATATTGACCCAAGCAATGTAGGCTTCAGAAAAGCAGACGGCTTTAATTTCAGGTGTGGAACCTGACATCCGAATTCCTGATTTGCCAGTGGAATCCGCCCCAGGGACGTAAGGGTATCCCAGGAAATTGGATTTATTATTATTATTATCATCATTATTAGTATTTCCTAATGAATAATACCGAGCAGCAAGTGCTAGTTTAAAATAATAAAAATAAAATAAAAAGCCAATTTAAATTTACTCTTTGGTGAAGTTGCCATCTCTTTCTAGAGTGGTCATTGTAACTAGGAACAAGAAGGCATAGAGTGCCTGGGCAGGGCTGGGAATGCAGAGAAGTAACCTAAAAGTGGATAGTACTTTTTTTTTTAACTAAATCAAAAACTTTCCCTGCACTTTTCTTGCTTCCAATTTTCTCTGGGCGGAATGGGACCTGACAGGCTCTTCTCTGCCCCACGGCTTCCTCTCCCCGTTTACCTGGAAGCCCATTCTATCAAAGGGTCCATTTCTTGCTCCCTCACACAGACTCCCATGATCAAGAGGTTGTGCACTCCTTTAATCCCAGCACTCGCGAGGCAGAAGGTAGGATTGCCACGAGTTTGAGGCCACCCTGAGACTACGTAGTGAATTCCAGGTCAGCCTGGGGTGAAGTGAGACCCTACCTCAGAAAATAAGGGGTGGGGGAGGATGGCCAAGTGCAACCCTCAGCAAGGCAGGAACTGGGAAAGGACAGAAACCCAAACCAGACAAACCACTCAACAACAAAAACCTCAACCAAACAAAACTGCTCAGGACAGGATCGGCTGCTATTATTTTGCATTATTTTTCCCCCACCCCAAGGAAATCTCACTGTAGCAAAACAAAATGGAGGCCAGTCTGAACGTTTCCTTTCACCCTCACCACGGAAATCTGAAGGTGGCTCTGGAATTTACCTCACTCTGATCTTACCTGTAGGCACCTGTCCCGTTTTAAAGCATTTAAACAAGTGTATATTCGTTTGAACTCATTTTTTGACATTACATAACTTGCTCCTAATATTTCTCCAAATAAACTTGAAGAGAGCGGTGACTTTTTTAAAAATGCACAAAATTAAATTTGAATTTAAAGACAATGCAGTATCTTCTGGTAGGACCTTAGATGGATCACTTCAGAATGCTTTGAAGGTGCGCTGCCTAATATCTTGGCAGTAGGTAGTACTTAATGTCCATTAGTAATACGAATGTGCAGTTCAAATTAGTGTTGCAATCAAAACTTAATTTCAACAGCATCAAATGAAATAAGATTAAGACTAATATTTTGCTGGGCAAAAGATTAGAACAGTGTTATGTCCACAAGCAAACTGAATTGCTGCAGTTTTGACATGTGCATGTCTACTTTTTACTGTTGTGTTTTTATATTGGTCCCAAGCTGGCTTTGCTCAGATTCGTATCTCTGCTCCCTCAGAGTAGGGACTCAGTCCACTGATGGGCACCGCCTGTGCTGTGAGTAATCTTTTGCCAGTAAATGGCCTGCAGTCCTTTTCAGGATAAGCATCTAGGAAATAAAAGGGAAAAAAATCTTTCTATTTATTTGTTTTTATTTGTTAGACTTCTCCCTTTATTTCTAATGCAACCAGAGGAGTTCGTTCTTTTAGCATTTCAAACCACAAATATCTCAAAAACATGTATTTCAAAAATCAAATCTACAGATGTAATACATACTGTGAACCCTATAAAATGCGTTTACAATGCTGACTTAAAGAAAGAAATTTATAACTTTCATATGTACCTTTCCCTGCGCAATAGGCAACTGCCATGTGTTTCCGACTTCCATAATTCAGTTTTCCGGGACATCTGTAGCAGGTAGTGAGTGCTTCTTAAAGTACATTTTATGTAATTCGAGAAGGAACCCACACCAAAGACTAAAGGTGATCAAAAAAAGTTCAAGTCATTCCAGAAATGCTAGTTATTCTGAATTTACATCACCTATTAAGCATGACCTTAGATCGTTTTCCCCCTCCTCTTTCTTAATGTAACTGCATTTGGAAATGCAGAGTTCAGATACACAGTTCTGAGAATGCTAAGAATTCTTCATATATATCATGTCTGAAACATGTAAGGCTTTTGTAAACTCTTGTTACTGTCACTCTGTAGCCTTTTGCTTGAAGATCTCTTCTGCTCTTTTCGAAAATATATTCCAATATGATTTTTATGTGAGACATTTCACATTTTATATTAAAAAGGGAAAGAAGTGTGGGGGTGGGGAGGGAGGGAATTACCATGGGATATATTTTATAATCATGGAAAATGTTAATAAAAATTAAAAAAAAGGGAAAGAAGACAACATTTCTATTTTTTTCAACTACCCCAATTGTTCATAATACATTTATTTTGTTCATGATAGGGTTCTTAAAGATTAAAAGGTTTTGCCTAATTCAAAGTGAAAACAAAAGGATATGTAGAAATGTGTCACTTTTTTTTTTGGCCATGGGCTGAAGAAAGAGAACATTCCCAACACCAATACCTTTCAATAGCTCACTTCTTTTTTTTTGCACACTTGTAGTGCTAGCTTCAATCTGTTAAAAGTCCTGTCCATCATCAGATTCTGAAGCCTCCTTTGCCAGCATGAAGAGATGAATAAATTCCAGACTCTTTCCTCACTGTTTATACTTTCAGAAGATTGTACCACGAATGTGCACAAAATCTCCACTGATTTAAGAACTGTGGATACCTACCATTAAGAAAATACAAGAACAGGGCCCAGTTTGTAGACAAGTGGTGGACATCATAATTTTTATAAAAAGCTGAACACCAAAACTCAACTTGGTGGCTGGCACCTGTGGTCCCAGAATCCTGGAGACTGAGGCAGGAAGATCACCTGAGAACAGAGGACAGTTTGGGCCACTGTCCTCTCATCTCAGAATAAACAGAACAACCTGAGCACCAAATAGTGACTCTTAAAGAAGGGCAATGTTTAATCCATTTTCAATTCTATTTGTTATCCTGGCAGCCTTAAGGTTACCTTTGTTTACAGAGGAAAATGCGATTATGTATTTAATTTAAAGAACATGAACTTGTGTATTTAAAACATCAATTTAAAAATGGCTTTTTATAGCACAGATTATTAAATGACCATTAGCTACAGAATATTATTTTTTTCTGTCCATTGTCAGAGTTTCTGTTCACACCGATTTCCAATGCCCAATCACCCATCATCCAGTATTCATTTACTCCTAGATGATAATTTCATGACCTCCTTCAACCTTATTTTTGGATCAGGTATTAGACACACAGACAGGCTTGGCCTTCTAGATCATTCTGTTATGGACCCGCTACTGTAGTGTGGCGTAGAGATTGTGGGTTACCAAGTAAGAGGGTGAACAAAAAAAATGCAAATACAGCCTGGAGGCAGTTCTGGAAATGGAATGTGAGGCGGCAGCTGATTCACCCACAGCATGAATTTTCTTATGGACACATCCAGGTTCCTTATCCCATCATTACCCCTCAATGGTGGGTCTCCTCTTTCCTTTCCATTTGCCAGGGTGAAAATTTTGGAGGTTTAGTGTGGGGAGAATGAGGGACTAAGAGGGGCAAGCCCTCAGACTACCCCTACTCTCTCATCTGGCTGTCCTGAAACCAAACCCCTCCTGCGCCTCATGCAGAAAAGAGCATCGTTTTGAAAATCAACAACTGGAGATGAACTCAACTCTCCTGAACACAGTCTGGAAATTTTGGGAAGCCCCAGCAGAGGTTGAGCAGGTTCTCCGGGTCACTGGTAGTAGGTCTCCTCAGCTAACTGGAATCGGGAGCAGACTGGTTATTGAGAGACAATAGAAAACAAAGAAATGGAACGCACTAAGGTGAAGTCTGAGAGTCTATGACAACAGCTGTCCAGAGGATTCTAGGCCTTGGATCTTTCTGCTTCCTGGACCTCGCTTTGTGCTACAGACAGAGAAAAGGTTCTGGGGGTGCAGCCTTGGCCTCCCACATTTGGCACTCTCCAAACCCTGGTAAATTTACACAGATTATGACTTATTGGCATTGATCCACATTGAAGGGAAGAGCAAGTTAAGATGTGCCCAGAATGAAGAATGGCAGGAGCAAGAAGAATCAACGATGGAGCGGCAGTGAGGGCTCAGGGGTGCTGAAAGGTGCTGAAAACCACGCCTTGAACTAAGATTCCTCTGCTTCGATTCAGTGACACAGTAATAGCTGGGCCAGAACGCCTCTGTGGTGTTCTGTGTTCGTCCTCATTCTCCTCCTCCTGTTTCTGTATTTCTCATTCAGCTAATCCTTTAGCTAATAATAAACGTTTTTTAGGAGTGGGAAGCAAGTCTGGATCCTGTTTGGAAACTCAGAGACCACCGATGGTCCCCAGTACAGGGACCAAGAGCAGACTGGTGAACGCTGAATGTTCACCTCCCTGTGTCGGGTTTCCAGTCTGAGAAATCAAAGGCAAGATTTAAAAACTCTTCTAGTGATTTTCAAAGGAAAAAGAAAAAGAAATAGAGAATGAAGCCCATAGGCAGAGGTCTATTACCTGTAGAACTTCAAAGAACAATTGTCTATAAGCACAGGTATCTTACAAGTCAGGTAAGACTAACTAGCAAAGCACATGACACATGCCAATGCTGTGTAAACAGCTTCCATGCTAACAAGAAGCCGACAGAGGTTGTTTCTTCTTCATCATCATCATTATTATTATAACTTTTAAAAGAATGGTTGAGACCCTGAGAAGTTTAAGTTGCGCCCAGTAAAGGGCGCCTTCCCCATTGTTGGTCGCCCCTGGTTAGCACGACTCCCCGCTATGCACCCCAGTCCAAGGCAGCATCCTCTGCTATCCCTTCTTCCTGGCTGCTGAGAAGACTCACTTCCCAGGTGGACTTTGAATTGAAATAGAGGCTGGCAGGTCTTGAGAGAGGCCTGTGTATTTCAGTTCTAAACATTTCTCTCACAGCAGCTCCCACTGAGGACATGTCCGTCAAGTGACAGCACACTCCCAGGTATAGAGACCTTTACACGTTTACGCGTGTGCCGGTGCACAGGCATGCTCGCATGTCCCCAGGATGGCCCAGGAGAAGACAGGCACGAACGGATAGTCGCAAACCCAAGAACATTCCCTCCGGGGACGGGGGACGGGGGACGGGGGGGGGGGGGTGGAGACGCATAGCCGTGGTCGCCGCTTCCTTTGCTGGGCTGATTCGAAAAGCTCAAGGATTTGGTTGTGTCTTAAGCCCGCAATGACTGCAGTGTTGAGCCGGACTCGCCAGCAGGAAACTTAGGGCTAGCTTTCCTGCTGGGCCTTGGACCAGGTTGGTTGCCTGTGAGCCGAGTTCGGGGTGCGCTAGTTGGCCATTCGGGGAGCCTGAGGCCGATTCCAAGCAAGTCTGCGGAGGCCAGTGGCTGCGCGGCCAGATTTTCTGAGCCCCCCAAAGCCCAGCCTGGACCAGGACTAAGGGAGCTAGCGCCCTCGTCCTGCCCCAGAGCTCTGCGCGCACGTCTGCACTGCATTATCTCGAGGGGCTACTTTTCTCTTATGTTTGTTTGTTTTAGAAAAATGTCGGCCGAACCCCAGATTTGTTGAAGCGGACAAGAGTCTTCGGTGCCCTAAGTTCTGGGCTGTGCGCCTCTAGATGCTGGAGGTAAAGAAGAAAGCAGTGGCAGGCCAGCAGAAGAGGGCTCGGGGCACTGGGATGCTGAACGCACCCCGTTCAACCATCCTGAATCGGTTTGAACCGTAGCATGACAAGGGACAAAAGTCGCAACTCCAAGGCAGGCCTCGCGTCTGTCCCCTAGCAATGCCTTGGAACAGGCCACTGCGCTTCCTCAGACCCAGTAGGCCCGAGAGCTCTTAGTGACTCCACCCCAGGGCCACGGAACCCGGGGCAGCGGCTCGCTCCGCTCCGGCTCCGCGGGAGCCTGGGCCTGGAGCGCGGAGCTCGGCCCTCACACACCGCCGAAGCGGGCTTCAGGCTCCCCTGCGCCGGCAGATTTGCGACCCATCCCCGCCCCCTCACAACCCATCCACACTCTCTCCCTTCCCCCCCCCAAGCTTTCCAGGCAGCCTCTCCGCTCCCTTTCGCCCACCCCCTTCAGAAACAGGGTTCACATTTACTTTATTTTATTTTACAACTACATATTGGCCTGAAACACTGCAGAGATTGGGGCTCCGGACAGGTCCGAACCAGGGACAAATCCTTTCTTTGACAAATGCAAAACGACTCTTTCCAGTTGAACACGTTTCCCAAGCATTTAGAGTAGCACCTTCTCCTTCTCCTAGGACGTTATCCAGGGCAGTGTGATTCCCCCCACACCACGGGACTCCTGGGCCCACGGGCGGCCTGCACGCGCCTCTGGGCGCCCCCTGCTAGGTTTCCGCTCTTCCCGTGGCAGACCAGTCTAAGAGGAACTGAGAGCTCTTCAAGCTACGTTAAAAAAATGATTCCAGTGGAGAAGCTATTTTCCGAAACCTGGAGAGATTGGGGGGCGGGGGGGGAATGGGGCAATCCAAGGTTGCAAAGATTAATGGAACAAGTGGGGGAATAAAAAGATGAAGCACAAAACGAATTCTTTGCCGTGTGTTTTAGACTAAAGGTTAGTGTGTATCATGAATTTTATTTTATGAAACATGCTCTATTTATGCCAAGGAAGTATTTGGTTAATCCTAAGCAAAAGCTGAGTTTTAAAAAAAAAACACGTTTGTTGACATTCGATTCAAAAGTGTTCTTTTCTTTTGAATTTATTTTAAATAAACACGTTGACTCTAAAAGAAAAGGGAAAAAGCGACAAATTGTTAGGTCGGAAAATATGAAGCTATCTTCAAAAACTTTCACTTGGATCGTAAGACATCTTGTACTTTGTGAAGTTGTAAGGGGTTTTAACGGGAAGTTAATATCACTGAAGACACGTAGGATTAAATTCTCATCACTTACGTTTTAAAAATAATTACAACTCTTTCAAGAGTTTCCAGAAGAGGGTTTCTTTTCCTAGATAGTCCCTGTGAAGGACTGAGAGATAATATACCATGTTCCTAAATACAGAGGATTTAAAAAACATTTGAACCCTTTTTTTTTTTAACCTAAGAAAGACCACTGAGTAAGACTTAAGCCTAGGGACATGCTCCACGTGGAATCTTTAGAGAAAAGTCCACAGACGTGATGGCTGGGAATTCTCCCCACCTCCCCAGCTGCTCCAAGAAGCAGCAATTTAAGTGATGGGGACGTGAGAGGGAATCTGGAAAGTTCTTTGAAAGAGTTGTGGATACGCTCCGTTGATGCTCTTCTCGGTTTAAAGCCGTATGGGAGCCTTGGCTTTGGGGTCTGGTCCGGGCTGGTGGGCATTCAGCGAACGCTAGGCTGGCACAGTTTAGCCAGATGGCGGCGCTTTTCCAGTCCCAGATTTTTTTTTTCTTTTTCCCACCTTGTAAGGAAGTGGGCGCGGGCTGGGGCCAAGTCGGCGCCTTTTGATTGGACAGCCGTCTCGGTGATTGACAGTGTCCAGGGCTCCGCCCCCGCGACTTTATTGACACTAATGAGCAAGTTCTTCCCACCGCTCTCCTGCCTGGAAGTGCTGACAGATCAAGGCAACAAATTTCAATTACAATCCCTAATTTGTGTCCGCAGAGTGTTTTTTTTTTTTTTTTTTTTTTTACCCACGTTGGTCCTCTGGCGCATCAGTCGCAGCAGCTCTTGGAGCAGCAGCAGCAGGAGGAGGAGGAGGAGGAGGAGGGTGGCGGGGGTGGGAGCGGAGGATGCGTCCGTGAGGGCGCGCCAGAGACCCGGGGAAAGCAAACTTGGCGGTTGCGTCCCGGACTCCTGGGATATCGAGGCCGGCGAGGAGAGACTCTTCCAAACTTATTTGTGCCCTGCGGCGGCTCCCCCCGCCCCCCCTAGAGTTGAGGGGTGTCTCCGGTGGGGCCAGGAGGGCGAGCGCGCGCGGGAGAGCCCGAGCGCGGGTATATGAGAGCGGCCCGGGCGGGCGCGGGGCGGCGGGCATGGCGGAGAAGCGGCGGGGCTCGCCGTGCAGCGTGCTGAGCCTCCGGGCGCACGCCTTCTCGGTGGAGGCGCTCATCGGCGCCGAGAAGCAGCAGCAGCAGCAGCAGCAGCAGCAGCTCCAGAAGAAGCGGCGCAAGCTGGGCGCCCAAGAGGCTGCCGGGGCCGCGGACGACGTGGGCTGCGGCCACGGTGGCTTGGGCGCGGGCGACGAGGGATGCTCGGAGGGAGACGACGGGCCGCCACCGCCTGCCGGGATGACCTCGGGGCCAGGCCGGAGCTGCGCCGATCCGGAGCGCGGAGTCGCGGGTGAGTAGGTCTCTTCTGGCCCAACTCCAGTCCCCGACACTCGGCGCGTCCCCCTGCCGGGGCCCGTGGAAACCTGGACTTGTGCGGGGATGCGCGCCGAGTCCCGGGGCGGCCGGAGCCCCGCCAAGCACAGTCGGTCGGTTGTTCGGAGCCGGGCACCCAGCCTCGCCCGGCTCGCTCGCCCTTGGCTCGGGCTTGGCGCCTGCCGAGCAGATCAAGGTCCTACGCCGTTGCTTCTCTTGGGGTTCCGGTCGTTGAATGCTGTTTTATTATTGTTACTTTTTTCTTCCCCAAGTTTTAAAGCCTGGGGTGGGGGCGGATAGAGCGCAGGCAGAACCCCCGCCAAACCGGAACGGATGCCCTAAACCGTGCGCGAACCAGGAAGAAGGCAGCGGAGTTGCAAACGTGGTTTCCCCGGGGTGGCAGAGCGGTGTCCTCCTCCCTCTGGAATCCTCGGCTAAGGCCGACGGTGATCGCGGACTTGCTCGTCGTCGCCCGCTTCTCGGGGCCGGGAAGTTTGGCCAGAGCCGGGTCTGAAGAGTTCTCCCGAAAACGCCTCGGGCCGGGCCCAGAGCGAGGCGCCCTAGCCGCCCCACGGGAAGGGAGGCGCAGGGCTGGAGACCAGGGGAGGGGACGCTGGTGGCCCTGGGGCCGCGATCTCCATTGGGCTATTTGCTTGCGGGAGCTGGCTTGGGACTCGAACCCACGCGCGTACCAGACCCCAGCGGCGCGGCTCCTTGCTGCGGCCTCAGCCGCGCAGAGGCCAGGCTCGGCCCGGGAGCCTCTTGGCGCCTGGCATCCCGGGTCTCCGCAGGCCTTCGCGCAGCACCGTGCTCCCACGCGCAGGACAGAGGTGTCTGTGCGGGTTGGGGGGACTCTGTCCCGCAAAGGCCAGGTCCTCCTTTTCTCAGTCCCTTTCCTCGGGCCTGCCCGCCAAGGTCTGGGGCTCAGAGGCCGGGTTCCTGTCCGGATCTTCACCGGTTCCCCCCCATCCAACCCCCGTCTCTCCCCTTTTTGCCGTCCAGGGAGCGGCGAGGACGGCTTCTTGCAGGGCGCTTCTCCTCTGGCATCTCCGGGAGGCTCCCCGAAAGGGTCCCCTGCGCCGGGCCTGGCCAGGCCGGGGACCCCGCTGGCCTCGCAGCAGACGCCGAGGGTGGATCTGCAAGGAGCAGAGCTCTGGAAGCGCTTCCACGAAATCGGCACCGAGATGATCATCACCAAGGCCGGCAGGTAAGCGGGAGTGAGCCCACAGCTGCGGGGACTCCTCGCCGACCACTGCTCGACAGCATCTTCTGACCGAGGGGCCAAGGTCCCACCACGGCTCACGTTGGAGGCCCACTCTGGCTACCTGGAGCGCAGTCGGTGAAAGGCGGCAGTCTGGTCAAACTTGTTAACTCCGGGGCGAGAAAATCTTCGTCGCCATTAGTGCTACAGTTGGTAGTAGAGGCTGATCTTCCCAGTGCAGGGTATTACACATTCAGGGGCATGTGGACTTCAGCTTTTGTATTTGGTTGGTACTAGTTCCAGAACTAGGTGAGAGATTACCCCCCTCGCTTACATTTACTTTTATTTTCTTCAGAGGACTCTGGTTTACTTTTTCAAATTTAAAACTTTCATGCTGATTCCTTATCAGAAGATTTCCTGGTTCTATGAGATCATGATGTGTTGAGTTACTCTGATGTTAGACCAGTGACCCTGATAATACATGCTCAAAAATGTGTAGCTATAAGGATAATTACCCTGATTGTTTTAAATTAAAAAAAAACTTATTTGTAGAACCACAATTATGTGGTTTTTCTAAATGAAAGAACATACAGCTTAAATTTGCTGAAAAAAATACAGAAAACCTTATGCTAAAAAGTCTTAATTTTAAAGTATGCAGTTTGTGTATCATTGCCTAGTCAAACACATAGATGTGTTGTTCACATTAATTTAAGATAGAGAAATTTGCACGTGGATGGCCTCAGTTCATTTAGCGTAGTGAAATCTAGTGACAATGTGTTCCTTTCAAAGGAACTTTACAAAGTACACAGCGCTCATGGTAAAAACATGAGTGGCATGAAAGTATCCAAACTTATTAGAAATTAGAAAAACATATTTTATTGACTCCATATGCTACCTTCTACATTTTCACAGGGCTTTTATTAATGATCTAAATAAGGTCTTCAAAAACACAAAGCAACAGTTGTCCTATAAAGGATGTAGTTAAAGACCTGTACTTTTTATCTTACAGGTGCACTGAAATAACTAAAACAGCCACATGTTAAACGAGTCTCGTGTTTAGTTAATAATCATGAAGTTTCCTTTCTCTGGAAGTGGTCTTTTATAGCATTGTTGCTATAGAAGAATTTCATAAATAAATTTATGCTATGGGGTTAAATTAACAAAAAATTAGATTACCTAGAAAGTCTTAGGCATAAATCATTAGAAAAAAGTACTTAATCTAAAAAGAAACCAGCTTCTACACTGACTTTTTATGTACAGTCATTTGCTGCCCAATTCCTTGCTGCGGTGTTCTTTCTAAGGGATTGGGGCATTTATTTTAGCATCTCCTTGATATGCATACATACATATACATATATATACATGTATATATGGGAGTTGAGAGAAAACGGAATTTTCATTTGCTTTAATTACCAATCACTGTGGTTAAAGAAAGTTTCTTTTTTTTTTTTTGACGGATGGTGGGGGAGGAATGATTTGTAAATATACATTGTGTTTAGTTTCTGCTTTCAATAAAGAAGTTTTACTATACCTTTCAAATTTAAAGTAACTTGCACAGCTCACCTTTACCATGCTGCAGGCGGGAAGTCCTGTCTCAATAAAGAACATATTGTTCGGTTACAGCATGGCACATTAGCTCCTTGCAGGTTCTTTACAACCTTTTAAATTTTCATGTTATAATATATTTTATCACTTTCAGGGATTCAAAATTTCTACCATTTGATACATTTTATTATTTGGACTATTAATGTAGATATACTTATTGATTTTGTTTAAAAAGTGGTTTCTTTGGTGGTGTTACTTTCTCATTGTAAGACTTTTGCTTTTAGCTATACTGACATTTCAGTAAACATGGAACACATGTCCATCATATGCTACAAATTACATTTTAAAAACCATAGTTTTGATATGTCCGATGCCCTGACACTTTGAGTCATGTTATCAAAGTGAATGTTGTAAAAGAAGTTCAATTAAAAACAGAGATCACAGAAGTTTCTTTGCTTTATTCATCCTGCAGTTTGAATCCCAAACAAAACAAAACTCAACCCCCACCCCCTTCCCTTACAAATAGGCGCATGTTTCCAGCAATGAGAGTGAAGATCTCAGGATTAGATCCTCACCAACAATACTACATCGCCATGGACATCGTACCAGTGGACAACAAAAGATACAGGTACAGTCACTCAAACAGACGATGAGAACACAGGGTCTTGCAGGCTCCTGTCTGTCAATATGTGTCAACTGTGATGTTTGTTTTCCAGTGCGCCTGTAGCATCATCTCCATGCTCAGAATCCAATAGCCCTGTTTCCAGAAACCCAGATGCAGCTGAGGCAAATGTGGAAACTGAATTTTTGTTTTGCTTTTGCTAGATAAAGAAATGCCTTCAATCATTGAGACTTTGACCAGCGGCCAGATCGGCACCACTAAACTAAGTGTAGCTGTTATGTTGGTTTGCGTTTCAAGTAGAATTTTGATAGGAAATGTTATCTCAAATTTGTAAATACAGATGATAATAAATGAAGCATTCTGTTTTCTTCCCACATTTTGATCTTTGTATTAATTTTCCTTGTCATGTTATATGCAAAATCACAAAGGTTTTAGGCTTTATTTGTGGAACTTGTTTTGTACAAGAAAGAAAAACAAAATCTCATAATTCATGGTGACATTAAAACATTTTTAAACATGGCAATGAGTTGTAACCCTGGGTCTTTTTGCTCTGTTAATAGTTTACAATTATTCTTTAAGAAACTTTATGATATTTTATTTCTCTGGACACTAAACATCGAAAAGACACATGTGCTTCAGTTTCAAACCTCTAGTTTTTCTTCTCCAAGAAAGCAAATGTCCAATTTCCAATGATAATGTCTTATTTCTTAGTGTTTGGGTTACTTGAAATGTTAATATTCTTTAAAGGAAGCTTAAGAGTGTTTGGTAGGTTAGAAGGTGAATCTTTTGGTTTGAATTTTCTCTGTTTTTTTTTCTCATTGAATAAGTTTCTAAATTAAATGAGATTTAGTTTCTTAGTCACTTTAATTTTTTTGGTGAAATAGGCTTATGGTGTCAAAAGCACACCGATTTTAGTTTGCATACAGGTAATAAGAAATACTACAAATTGGTAACATAATGGAAGTTTTATTTTGTTTCCCCTATAGGTTGAAGTACTTGTTTAAATTAAATAAATCATTGCGAAGCTTTTGCTAACATTATCTACTGGAGTTCACTCATCAAATACACTTGATTTGAAACGTAGATTGTAATTTAGGTTTTATAAAGCTATTATTCTTAATGAGCTTGAAAATTATTTCTTCTCTAAATTTTTGTTCTGTTTCCTCTTCCAAATCTCTTCTCTATATTTTGGATTACGTGTTTTCCTTAATTCTTAATTATACTTGCAGAAAACAATGAAATTTCACATCTTAATATTAAATGCTAGGCTTTAAAATAACAAATTGTGCAATTTAAATTTGCTTCCCTGTATAGCTCACTAAGAAGAGATTTTGCTTTTAATATTGATATTTAGAGTGCTTTAAAAAGAATGTTTTTGTGTAGCATTTGTTCTCAGAGGGTGTGGATTTTTAAACTATTTTAATACACCTAAATTTATAAGGTTTAGAAAGAGCATGTATCTGTTTCCCTTTTTGTTTCTTTCTTTTTTGGTAATAACTTGATTTCTATCTGAAGTGCAGTTTTTCCCTCACTACATTCTAAGGTTTTCAATTTACTTTCCAACATTTTCACTAATATTCAATTCTTTTTGGCTTAGTCTCTGTGAAAGAGTGGTATTTGGTCATGTTGAAAAACAATGGCCACCTATAATGCAAAACTTATATTCACAAAAGTGTATGAGAACTTAGTTATTAAAATTACTCTGTAATTATTAAAGGGAGGTTTTAAAAATTATTTCAAATTTTATGCTTATGTATTTCATCCCAGGGAAAGGGATTAAAATCAACAAGTTATACTTGGCTCAAAATTGAGCTCACTGAAATATGTGACCATAGTTGAGGCAAAGGGCTTAACCAGAGAGAGATATTATGAAAATATTTCATGTTCTTTTATAAAGGAATTTTTATATTCTCATTTATCATTTGTATTATTTATTATTTAACATATTATTTGCAAATTATCACTATAATAAATTGCATGCAATATTTTAGCACAGAAATGGAAGAAAAATAAGTGTATAATCTCATTTTATAGTGAATACATTATCAGTATTCTTTGTTCTAGTTTATAAATTAATATTAATATTCTGAATATACAACTGTGTTATGTATTTACTTATTTTCCTTTGTGTGTGTGTGGGGGGGCATGTGTGAGTGTGTTCTAGGGTTTCTTGCTGCTGCAAACAAATGCCTTTGCTTGAGTTCTTAGGGAATTGACCCTGAGCTGGCAGACTTTGCAAGCAAGTGCCTTTAACCACTGAGTCATCTCCCCAGCTTCTGTACAGCTTAATTTTAAGATATTTTTTTCAGTTTTTTTTATTATGACCTTTACTGTATGAAAAAGTCTTATTTATTACTTGAAAATTTGCTATTTAAATGTTCATTCTTGTTAATTTATTTGTTATATACAAATAAATACAATATCTTGTCTCTTAATTATAAAGAGTAACTAACATTAATTATTATAGGTTGATTATTGGTATTATTTGAAAGCTGAATTTTTAAAGTTTTTATATTTATTTATTGGAAAGAGAAAGAAAGAGGCAAATAGATCAACAACGGGCACACCAGGGCCTCTAGGCACTGCAAATGAACTCCAGATTCCAGATGTATGTGCCCCCTTGTGCATCTGGCTTACATGAGTACTAGGGAATTGAACTCCAGTTCTTAGGCTTCACAGACAAGTGCCCTAATTGCTAAACCATCTCACCAGCCATGAAATAATTTTTGTACATGGCTCAAGAACAAGAAACAGATTAGTAATACCCTACATTCTACAATTACTCAAAAAATCAAGTTTAAACAGAATTACTTTTCAACTTACAATGCTAGAACAGTGGGGAGAAACAATTCTAAATGTTAATAGAAAAACCTTTTTTGCTATAACAGTTTATCTTTGAATTGTTTATTACATCTGGCTATAAGTAGCCTAAGATGGGAGGTGAACTTCGTGCAAGTTAGACTATTTAAAGTGGAACTTTTAAGTATTTTGAGGTTTGCTTAATGGTGAGTTTGACAAGTTCATGTAAATGAAATATTCAGATGAAAAGTCAGAAATATCACAATATAGATGAGATGCCTTGTTTAAGTATAATTCATTAGAATTAGGTTACTTGAATTTATTGGAGGTTTATTGTGTATGTTCACTTAACCCTTAATAATATACTGTTTACCTAGGTTTTCAATAGGATCCCCAGTACTTCAGAAACTGAAAAAGAAAATAAGTTTGAGACTTTTGTTTTTTTTTAAAAAAAAGAAGATCACATATGGTCTGATTTACTGCGTTGAAGATTCAAAGATATGCATATAGCCCATATTCTGAGAGTTTTGCTTTTGTTTCTAGGTATGTCTACCACAGTTCCAAATGGATGGTGGCAGGCAATGCTGATTCCCCGGTGCCACCCAGGGTGTATATTCATCCAGATTCACCTGCTTCTGGGGAGACTTGGATGAGACAAGTGATCAGCTTTGACAAGCTGAAGCTCACTAACAATGAACTGGATGACCAAGGCCATGTGAGTAGACAAGCCCTTAGGTACACCAGCATTGAATGGCACAGCCATGTGTCTGGGTCACCTGACTGAACATTGCTATGATCTTAGTCTTCCTTTCTTGGTTGGTCAATATGTGCATAATTTGTGCTAAATCAAGATTATATTTATGTAAGGGATTGTGCCTGTGGCTGAATTATCCTACAAATCATTTAATAGGTTAAAAGTAGATAAATGCTTGTGTATTGGAATGAAGGAACCCAAGGAGAGATTTCTTTTCAAAACTAAAACACTTTAGTGAAATCCCATGAGGTGCTAATTATTATACTCAAAATGCTTGGATTGAGTAACAGGAATAATGATTTATTGTGTCCTTCCTGCATCTAGCACTTTCCCCAGCTGAGGCTCATTGGTTCTCAGTACTGACCCAGGCTTATGCTGTCTGTGTGTTCTGTCTGCAAGTTACCAATTGTTCTGTAATGACATCTAATGTGTCAAAGTATGCTACAATAATGATTTCTTTCGTTAAACTGCCAAAACATGATATGCAAGTCAGAAGCCAGCATTTCTAAACAATATAGTTATTTTGACACCTTATTAATTTTTTGCTGTACTGTTCTTAGCCAAGACTCTACATGATTATTTTAGTAAATAAGTAACTTTGGATATGTGCTGATTTCTGTTCCAAGCTAGAATTTCTGTTAGGTTGTTTTGAGAGTATTTGGAGTGAGACAGAATTGAAATGCCTTCTGAGAGTACATTATACATAAAGATAATGCCAAGTTGTTCACTTCTCAGAGGGATGTGGTAAAGAGTGCACAGTAAGGGGATAATTTAAATGAAAATACAAATGGGAATGAGTGAGTAGTGTACTGAAATATAGTTGTCAAGTTGCTATAGACTGCATCATAAGTATTTTACCATGATGATAAACCTTGGCTTACCAATTTTGTGGTGGTACAAATGCAGCATCTATATTTTTAAGACAAATCCAGTCAGATGTCTTATGGTAGTGCTTTTCTTTGGCCTTTAATGATGTAAAACAGAATCAGAGAAATAATACATTTCATTTCTTCCTATGTTGTAGTATATCATTTCAGTTCCCTTCTCCTTAATGTCAAGGTTTACAATTTCACATAGTCAAATCCAAATAGCTATGTTTCACTTGATTTCATTGATGAAAGAATCTGAGTTTCTTGTCTCTTTGAAGGAGCTCACTGAAATGATGGCAGTATATCCAACATGAACTGAGTGTTCATTTTCTTTCTGTTTTTTAGGAGGAGTCATTACACTAAATGCCATTCTGCAACATGCGCTTTTAAAACCTAAAGTACAGTGTGCTTCTCTGAGTTGTCTGGCTTAAACATATGTCTTTACAAGATGTAACTATACTTGAAGCCATGTACTTTCATGTATACAGACTTATATAGACAGTAAATCAATATAGTCCTGATTCTTTCAGTGTATAGTACTGGCTTTGCATCTAACCTCTGATATCATATATAGATTTAGAAATATGCATATATGATTTTTAGATTTACAGTTTTACTTGACTTTGTCTGAAACATTTTCTAGAAAAATATGTATATATATAATATAGACACATGTATAGAAAGAGAGAAAGATTGACTGAGAGACTGAGATTTAAATAATTGGGTCATGTGATTATGGGGGAGTTAGCAAGTCCCAAATCTAAAGAGCAGACTGATGACCCAGAGTACTTGATATTGCAACTTGAATTTAAAGATAATCTGTTATTAGAATTTTATCTTCTTCTGGGGATCTCTCAATTTCCTCTTAAGGCCATCAACTGGTTGGATGAGTTGTTTTTTCATGTTCTAGAAGGTAACCTTATTTACTCACAGTCCATTGATTTAAATATTAACCTCCCCCAAAATACACTCACAATGATATCTACAGTGGTGCTTAGCAAAATATCTGTGCGTTGGTGCCTAACAGATAAATTTATAAACACGTAGTTTGTTTAAAACATAAAAGGTAACAAATTGGTATTTAGTTGGATAAACCTAAATTAAAATATTTCACTACTAGTAAAATTGTAAAAAAGCAGAAAAAAGTCAAAGTCTAGGGAAATGTTCTGTCTGCTGGTTGAATTTTTCTTTTAAGACTATGATGAGATATTCCAGTTTAATAAAGGGACATAATTAATGTGCTAGGGGAGCAGGGAGAGAGCTGTGTTGTGAAATCTTGAAGCAAAGCAACTGCTTTTGTGAATGTTCATATATGTGTCTACTGATTGGTTCCTGATGAGAACATAAAAGGGAAAGTTTTCTTTTCTGATACTTTTTTGGGGAGGTCAAGGGTTTCAAGGTAGGGTCTCACTCTAGCTGGCCTAGAATTAATTGTGTAGTCTCAGAATGGCCTTGAACTCATGGTAATTCTCCTACCTGTACTTCCTGAATGAGTGCTGGGATTAAAGGCGTGGGTCACCACGCCTGACTTATTACTCAATTAAAAAAACAAAAAACAAAAAACTAATGCTTAAGACATTGTTAAATGTGGTAGAGGATCTCACAGGTAGAGATGGTGACACATAGTGCTGGCTTGTACCCCAGCAGAAGTACAGACACCAACTGATCATAGCCTGGACAGACTGAGGAGAGCTTGCTGTGAAGATATTTCTTGTATTTGCTGTTTCATGGACCACAGTGAAACTAGCTGAGAGATTAAGAATTTGTTATTCAATTGTTGATTGTGATGGAGCCTATGAAGGTAGCAGAGCCATTATGGTTGGACTTTTACATTCACTCATATGTTTCCTGATGCAGAAACTTTCAGGGCCCTACCATTTTACTTTCCATAGTCTCTCCCTGGATCTAAAGAAAATCACTATGACCTCAGACTAATAAAGTTGTAGATTTCAGAAATGATTTTCTAAATTGCTTTCTTAAATATCTGGATTCCTATTTTATTCTGCTAAAGATGTGCAAATGTGCAACAATGTGTTTGAGAACTGTGTGCACCAGGGTATTTTGCTAATTTAGCAAAAGGTGACTGCAGCAACCAAATCCTTGAAGGCTGTGACTAGACTTAATGCCAAACGAGATGATGTACCATTGTGGTTTTTCCCCAAAGCAATTTTTCTGCTTTACAAACACCAAAGATCATTCAGAAAAGAATACTGGTTAAGAACTCACAGTGGCAGTGCCCCTTTATGTCACAGCTAATCTTTGAAAATTGTGAGGACTTTATAATTCTAGCCTGGTTTCTTGGGGAATCTAGCCGCATGATACTTTGCTTCAAACCTAGCCTTGGCTGCCAGTGTGAGGATGGTTCGTGTGCCTTGGTGGCTATATCTCATCACGTGCATGTTTCCCTATTTGCCTGAACCCTGTCCTCTATAGCATTTCTATGAGCATCACCCCATGAAGTTCAAGACATTTGGCAGGTAATAGTTCACCTCAGCAGCACTTGGACCCATAGTTCTGGAATGTGTCGAAAGTACATGTTTATGGAGAGCCTGAAATACAGTGTCACATATACAACTAAAACATGGTCCCACTTTGCTATCAAGCATGGGATTCATTGCTAAGTTTTTTTTTTATTATTATTGCTAAGGTTTTTAACACCATTTAAAAGTGAAGTGGTACCGGGTGTCATACAACATGCAGGAAGCCAAGTTTTGGTTATCTCTTCTTAAGGTCCTGTGCTTAACTCATCCTAAAGAGAGAAATCAGGCCGTCTGGAAAATTTCTATTCAGCAGATAGTTCTATTGTTGAGTTATAAGACTAAGTAGCCACCTATCTCTTCAAACCCCAAGAGCATTCAGGGCGTCAGATCAGAAACAAATGTCATACTTCTTTTGACTCATGTCTAGTCTTTAATTAATTAATTAGCAGTACCAGGGGTTGAACTCAGGACAGGTGCTCTAACACTGAGCTGCATCCCCAGCCCCTCAAATTTAGTCTTTAAAGTAGAAAACATTTATAAGCCTGTAAATGGGAAAGCAACTCTGTGTTTATGGACAGCTGTCTGTGTGACTGTCTGGGCTAGCAGGTAGGCCAAAAACCTTCTGTCTAAAGACAGATCATAAAACATGGACATCAGATATAATTATTTGAGTTTCAGTGCTGGACATTATTATGGTGTCCTTTTTCATAAGGCCAATAGTTTTGTGTGCTCTACTTAATAAGCAAAATATAATTGACTACTCATTTTTATAAATATGATAGTTCTTTGAGCAGCAAATAATGCTGTCTTATAAAGAACTCTACTTGTTCTCTACTCTATATTCCTTATTGGTAATTTTGAGAATATATCATTTTTCTCAAATAAACTTTAGATTTCTTTTGGCAGTTACTTCTTAATGTGCAAGCACCGCTATCCATTTTACATATTTGTACTTGACCTCAGCCCACCTGAAGTCATTTTTGAAATAAGTTAATGATATAAAAAAGCAAAAAAAAAAATTAAATTACCTATATGGAGAGCTTTCCATGAAAGAACAAACGCATCATAAAACAAAAGCTTATTTTTCATTGGATAGTTACAGCAAACATACTTTTAATATACAAAGATATTTACTATTGGCTCAAACAACTTGAGGTCTGGTTAGGGCAGTATGAAATGCTTAAGACAGTTTGGGAACAGGAGCAGGAGTTGAAACCAAATCCACAGAAGAATTTCTTCTTGGGAAAACTTAGATTTGCATTTCATTATTACATTAGATTCACTCAAATGATCATGGATGATCTCCTTAAAATCAGGGAAGTATACATATTAACTAAACCTGTAGTATACTTTCAGAATGATGTCAACTGGATTATGACGTACTGTAATGCACATTTTTATCACCTTCATTCCAAGCATCTCATTCCAGTGCTCTACAATTGCTTATGTACTTTTTGTTTGTTTTATATACAGTGACTTCAATTTCACGTAGTGTCTTTGGTTTTTCTTCTGTGCTGGTAACTGTTTTTAAAATAATTTTTCTTACTTATATACAAGCAGAGAGAGAGAGAAAAGAGAGACAGAGTAAGTGAGAATGGGCACTTCACGTCCTTCATTCACTGCAAATGAACGCCAGGTGCATGTGCCACTTTGTGCATCTGGCTGTCCATGGGTACTGGGGAATTGAACCTGGGTCATTAGGCTTTGCAGACAAACACCTGAACTGCTGAGTCATCTCTTCAGCCCAGGTAATTGTTTTTAACAGGTATAGTAGGACTGGGGAGATGGCACAGGTGGTTTAAGGTGCTTGCTTGCAATGCCCTATGGCTAGGGTTGGATTCCCCAGTGTCCATGTAAAGCTAAATGCACATATATCTGTGTGCAGCAGCAGGAGGCCCTGGCACACTCATTCTTTCTCTACTTGTCTCTCAAATAAGTAAATAAGAATTAAAATAAAATGTATAATAATTCTGGAAGCTTACAGATGCTGACATTTACACATTACCCTTCTTAGCTTGGAGACTTGGAAGAGTTTTCCCTCAAATTCTCCTACCTCCCCAAGATATCATTTGTACATTGCTTCCTGAAGAGATTGGTTAAGAAATAGAGGAGGGGCAAAAGGTGGAATTAGAGCTGGAGAGATGGCTTGGCGGTTAAGTGCTTGCTTGTGAAGCCTAAGGACCCCTGTTCGAGGCTTGATTCCAGTACCCACGTAAGCCAGATACACAAGGTGACGCATGCATCTGGAGTTTGTTTGTAGTGGCTGGAGGCCCTAGTGCACCCATTCTTTCTCTTTCTCTGTCTCTATTTCTCTCTGTCCGTCTGTCATTCTCAAATAAATAAAAAATTTTATGAAAGGCTGAATTGCCAGCAAGAATTATTATAAAATCAGCCATTTGCTATTTAGTGTTAATACTGAAAAGAGTATGTTAAAATAAAAACTTGTTATAATAATAAACCTGGGTAAAGGACCAAGACAGTTATATCGTTGATTTTCAGATGATGGACTAGACTTAATTAATTGTCTCCACAGACTCACAACTATCCTTTTATTTCCTGTGCTGGGCTTGGCCCGAGGACAATGCCCTCCCACACAGTAAATTCATAAGGAAGAGAATGTAGACATGAGGGGAAAGCAACAATTGGCTGTGAAATCCCTGAGGATTCAGAAGCCTTTAGCTTCTGTAGACTTTAGCTTGTTTTTTTAAATCTATAAATTGAAGTACTGTCACTTTTTCTGAGACATAGAAATGTCACACACAGACACACACACACATATATCATATAGAACCCCACATATTAACCAAGGAAGAGGTATGCTCCTCCTTGGAGGACAGGAAATAGACCTCAGCTTTCTTCTCAGCTGCTCCCCTTTCCAAAATAGACCTGAGAAAATAATGACTGCATGACACCTTTCAATATCAGGCTTCCAAGTATATAAACTTAGGATCTCATAATGTTTTTTTGAATAATATTTTTATTTATTTATTCATGAGAAAGAGAGAGAGAGAGAGGATGAGAATGGGTGTGCCAGGACATTTAGGTACCGAAAACAAACATCAGACATTTGTGCCATCTCATGCATCTGGCTTTATGTGGGCAGTAGGGAACTGAACCTGGATCCTTTGGCTTTTCTAGCAAACATGTTAACCACTAAACCATCTCTCCAGACCTCTGATATGTTTTAAAATCAGAATCAATAGACATAATCTGCTAGCAATATCATACTGAGGAAATGAGGGGAAAAGATAGTCCATAGTCATTGAAAATCTTTTTAGAATACGTTGATGGTTAAAACCACCAGAATTAAAGTTTTTCAAATGGTTAATTTGATTCAGAGCAAGGCATGCCTTCTATGTAATGATAGAATGCACATACACAGCTACAGAAACTGTTGTTACAACAGCAAATGTACCTTCACTAAAACTACTGCACACCATTTTCTATGGTATTTCACAATTTTACTTATTTACAAACTTCCTGATTATAATCCTTTAAATAGATTTCATGAGCTACTAATGGTTTATTGAGATTCTGCCCATTTCTTAGTCCTGATGAATTGTTATTAAGGCTGCAGATTTGTGTGTGCATGCATAGGTGTGTGTGTATGTGCATGCACGCACATGCATGTGTGAGTCTGTGTCCCCAGGAGTCCATGAAAGCTCTTGCTCCCTTTTGCCTTTTCCTTATCTCCATGCTGCCTCCAGCAAAAGCAAAACCTGTAGAAGTTTCTTCCATTGGTGAAAAACCTTAGTTGGGGTGGTGAGGAGGGCAGAAAACGAACAATCTTGACTGTGGGGCTGGCTACTACCAGAGGATCAAAGACATCCTCTTGTTACAACAAACATGCTAAGTATAGGTACTACTTGTGTTTGAGCTAACCAAAGGGTCCAAATTTGGCTTAGTAAATTGATAATAATGAGGCAGGTCAGCTACTCTGTTTTCAGTGACTTTTATTTAAGTATTTCCCCTTCAAATTCATAACCAAAAATTAAATAAAAATCCTATAGTTCAAGAAAGATATAGGCTTTGCTAGGTATACTAATTTCTGGAATGCCCAAACATAGAATCTCCATTAGCAACAGGAAATCTCAATTGGATGAAGTTGTTTCTTCACTGTACCTCCTCAGCACTAAAAGCACTTTTAAAGCATACAAAAAAAGCAAAAAGCAAAAAATCCAGACATATCTCATCATTCAGTGATGCTCACTATTCATATCTGTGTATGGGACCATGTTACTCTTTTAATGTAAACATAAAACATGTCTAAACAATTGGGTCCTGTTTCTTCATTTTAAGATTTTAAAAAAGAAACTTCATAATCCTCTGGTTGAAACTCAACTAAAGAGCATCAGCAGCATTCAGCAATACATGGTGTGACTTTCTATTTACCTAAATAATCCACTTATGTGGACATATGAGTAGTTTATAGTTTTCCATTAGTATTTGTATACAAAAACTTTTTTGACTTTGGAAGCATTCTTTATAACAAATCCTGGGAATGGAATCATTGGATAAAGGGTAACTGAATCAGAGCACAGAGTGAGAAGGTCATCTTGAGATCAGGGAATAGACACTGTGCTCTCTGGTAAACCAGAGACTTTGCAAGCCACATATAGTAAACAGTGGGTATCCCTAAAATTACCTGTGCCCTTGAGCGGACATGTTCAGTCACTCATGAGGAAAATTTGCCTGGATAGGCTTAATTTAGTGTGCAGATTTTATGTAACTTAAACAACCATTTCAGTTTCCTTTTTAGTTCCATTATTAGATTCTGGTCTCATTTAAGTTATTATAAATAAAATCTTTATGAACATATATTGTATTTTAGCAATAGAAAACTTGATGCTGAGTTCCCATGGCTGTGCTCCAGCAATTTACTAAGTGATTTTTATGTGAGTTTTATAGCTAACTTTCTAACCTTTCCTGTACAGCTTTGATATATTTTATTAACTTGTTAGTGCATTACTTCCTTAGAAATGTTAATGTTCTGCAGAAATTTATTTTTCATGTTGTATATTCAATCATATCATAAAGACTGGAAAGAAGCCCTTGATTCATTTTCATTTTCTTTCTTTGATGTAGATTATTCTTCATTCTATGCACAAGTACCAACCTCGAGTGCATGTCATCCGCAAAGACTGTGGAGATGATCTTTCTCCCATCAAGCCTGTTCCATCTGGGGAGGGGGTGAAGGCATTCTCCTTTCCAGAAACTGTCTTCACAACGGTCACTGCCTATCAAAACCAGCAGGTATTGTTCTTAGCTGGTCTCTTCCTGAACTTCTCAAGTATAAATAGGAAGCTAGGTCTCCTCATGTCTATATCTAAATATCCTGAATTATTATAAAAACATTTACCCTATTTGACATACAAATGTGTGTGTGTGCGTCTACACAATAACGGTTCTTTATCCATAATTCCCCAAGTACAGTTACTATAGTGAGCACTTCATCAGCTGATTCCCTATCTCTGCACCCCCCACCCTGCCTTGAGGTTTTGCTCTATCCTAGGCTGACCTGGATCAGGCTGGTCTTGAATTCACAGTGACACTCTTACCTCTGCCTTCCAAGTGCTGGGATTAAAGGCATATGCCACCACGCCTGACAAGACTAAGTCTTTTGATCGACAGTGTAGATTTACTCTTTATCATGAGATATTGAGTCATAGTATAGTAGTAAAAATTAGACAGGATGTTTATTGTCTAGGAATAAACAGTTTTTTTTTTGGGGGGGGTTTTCCAGGTAGGGTCTCACTCTGCTCCAGGCTGACCTGGAATTAACTATGTAGTCTCAGGGTGGCCTTGAACTCATGGTGATCCTCCTACCTCTGCCTCCCAAGCGCTGGGATTAAAGGTGTGCGCCACCACTCCCGGCAAGGAGTAAACATTTAAAATAAAAAAAAAAGATAATTGTATCATAGAACATGAGACCATATACACACATTTTTATGAATATTTTAAAAAAATCTTTGGGTATTGGTATATGCATAGTATATGTTGTGTGTTGTGTGTGGCATATGCACATGTATGTGCCACTGTGACTGACATCTGTGAGTTTGCTTGCAGCAGCCAGAACAAAGCACCAGGTGTCTCCCTCCATCCCTCTCTCACCTGTGTTTCTCTTGTGATGAAGCTTGAGGTTTATGAGCTCCAGAGCTTGCCATGTCTGTGCTCCCAAAGATTCTCCAGTCTCTGCTCCCCACAGGACTGGGCTTATAGATGTGCATAGCCATGCCCAGCTACTTATGTGAGTTCTGGAGATTTGAACTCAGGCAGTCTCAGATTCCTCTCTCACGTCCTCGTGCTTGTGAAACTGGCTAGAATAGCATGGATTAAACATTTGCCTCCAATTTAATTCTGTACTTACTTGGCTCCTGTGAATCAGCCTTAGAGAAATGCAGTTGCTTATCCGTACAGAAAAGCAGTATCCAACTTCACAAATCACTCAAATTTTTATTAAATCAGGTTATAGTAGGTGCCTCACTGTGACTCAATACCTCATGAGTGGAAAAATTAGCAGGGAAATTGACAATAATAAATGCTATACATTTACCTTTTCATTTCCCCCCTATCATTTTAAAGATTTTCTTGAGATTGGTAAAGTTGTTGACAGCACGGGCCCTGCAGCTTGAGTTCCCAGGCTATTTCTATTGGTTAGTAACTTCTAAAATCTCATGGTAAAAACATCTCATAAAATTAGGATAATAACTATAAATAAGTTGTTATGATAATCAAATGAGTAGTAATCACGAAGCTCAGTATAGCGTATATAATCTGCATTTAATAAATATGATGTAGGTAATAAAGTTAATGATAACAATTGAAATATATTAAATATATTAAGCCAGCACTATTGTATAGGTCTAGATTCTTTTAATAAAATAACAACTTAAATGTTTATATTATTCACTTATTTAAACATTATTGACATGAACGGAGAGTTGAGCTGTAATAATCTATAAAGAAATATTTCATGCAATGACAGAATGGCAGGCATGGTGAATTAATTAGAAAGCCGTTTTCTCCTATCTTTTATAATGTAACTTTTTCCACATGCAAAGACAATATCTTATGGAACACATGTGTCCTAAGTATTGCCAAATGGAACTAAGAGCAAGCACAGGCCAGACAGGGAGACCCAAAAGAGGCCTTTCCTTGCCATACTGTTACTGAGCTGATTTCATCCTTCACAGGAAAGTGTAATCACAAATATGCTCATTAACTTTGTAGATTTCATTAAGTCATGGAATTTACAAAGCAAAATACAGTGCACCTCTCGGCAAATAGGCTGTAAATTCCTCTGGGCAAAGTACTGATCTCGTAAGGAACAGATGGGATATTACTTATTAGTGTCAAGTTCAGGATGGTGTAAGTAAAAAAATAAAATTAATGGATATGATGAAAACATTTGTAAATGCCTTTCTCCGAAATCTTGAGGCCTCGGTGGGCAAGTGGCCAATTATGAGTCAACAAATTGAAACTAGTGAGAATTAGGACATTTATTTCTACTACTTTAAAAAGATTTAATCCTATTAGAACCTTGGAGTAGTGGTTGCTTCTGATTAATCCATTGTGGTGCTGTAACAGCTCAGTAATACATGAATAAAAGGTGAAAAGCAAAACAAACAAGAGTGAAGGGGAGAGACAAAGAAAAACTGTAAGGCAGAAAGTTAAGCAAGTATGGGTACTACCTAATGCCAAAGAAGGAAGAAGGTGGGGGAGCTTAACAACATTCAAGAGTATAAATGGCTGATAAAGAAAAGTTGTCAGATGTTGGTCCACCCTCATGACTATTACAAGGGAAACAGGATTAAAATACATCCCAGAGTTGAAAGGAATCACTTCAGCTCTGAGAATATGGACAAGCATAAGACAGATTAGCAGTGGGCAATTCAGAATCTTTTTCCAGGAATATAAAACAAATCAGGGCTGGAGAGATGGCTTAGCGGTTAAGCGCTTGCCTGTGAAGCCTAAGGACCCCGGTTCGAGGCTCGGTTCCCCAGGTCCCACGTTAGCCAGATGCACAAGGGGGCGCACGCGTCTGGAGTTCGTTTGCAGAGGCTGGAAGCCCTGGCGCGCCCGTTCTCTCTCTCTCTCTATCTGTCTTTCTCTCTGTGTCTGTCGCTCTCAAATAAATAAATAAAATTTTAAAAAAATATTAAAAAAAACAAATCAAAACAAATTTGCATCTATTTATAGAGATTTAAAATAAGTGAGAAAGTATCTTGTTCATGGCATAAGAGTGTTTCAGATGATTTTTGAAATTTTCTTTTACCTTCACTGCTAAGATTAAAAACACGGGAGAATGGATAGAGGAACATCATAGAATCCTCTAACTGTCACTCTTCAGATTGCTTGAAGTTGTACGGTTTAGATATTTGTAATACTATGGGATGTTTTATGTAAATTTTGATGTGATCTTGTTTCTTTCTACTCTGTAGATTACTCGCCTTAAGATAGACAGGAACCCATTCGCCAAAGGCTTCCGAGATTCTGGAAGGAACAGGTAGGTCCTAGTGAAAAACGTTTTGTTTGTGATAAATGCATTTGACATTTGATTGTACGTTTTCCATTACAGGCTGAAAGGATAAATTTTTTTGTATTTATTTCTTTTATTTATTTGAGAGCGACAGACAGAGAGAGAAAGAGGCAGATAGATAGATAGAGAATGGGCACGCTAGGGTCTCCAGCCACTGCAAAGGACCTCCAGACATGTGCACCCCTTGTACATCTGGCTAACGTGGGTCCTGGGGAATCAAGCCTCGAACCGGGGTCCTTAGACTTGACAGGCAAGTGCTTAACCGCTAAACCATCTCTCCAGCCCTGAAAGGCTAAATTTTAACTGATACAGTATTGAAATCATTCCTGATGGGAATTTAAATTAGTTAATGCTATTGTGTCTTGGAGATGTTTTCCTTTTGTACTGTAATAATGCTAAGATAAACTTTCATGCTTAATCATGATGCTGGGGTGCAGGTGTAAGCTGTGTGCTATTTCTGAAGACTTGCAGAAGCCTGTCCTTACAGCCCAACCTCATCTCCCACATAAATGATCTCTTGGCCTCTGCTTTGGTTGAAAATTTTCTTAGTGATGGAACACTGTCTATTGATTCTGTCTGGGGAGTGTGATCAAGTCTCGTGTTGACTCAGATTTCTAAGCGTAATATGAAACTACTTTCTTTTGCCAAAAAAGCTAATGTTTTTTAGTTTACAAATTTGTCTTGGCTCTGCTGACAACCACAGCCTCCTTTATCTTTTTGTCGTGTTTTGTACTGTTTCACTAAGTGTATGTTACAATGATTAATTTCATTTACATTTTCCAGAAGGAAATCAACTAGCCTGGGTGCCAAGAATTTTTTAATTCATTGAAATGATTCTATCCTAACACTGTTCAGTGAAATATTTTCTAAAGTTAAGCGTTAGTAATAGAGGGTTAGTAATAGACGGACATTCTCTGAGTGCCTTTTCAGGTAAGGCTTTGGCATAGATCTTTGGAGAAGCATCTTGTTTTTCAAAAGACACATATTGAGCAGTTACTTACTCCACAGTTTATTCCAGTACTCCTTGAAAACTTGGTGTTAATCAGATATGTCTGCATGCAGTGAAAAATCCTTAATTTTTAGTAATAACTTCAATTGAAAATTTAGAAAGAAAATAAACAGATAGTATCATAGATTTCTAGGTTTTTTTCCCATTTGATTAAGTTGGACAAGGTAAGTAACAAAAACTTATCAAATTGTGCTCAGTTATTTGCAGAGATGATGTCATCTTTATGTGCTGTGGCATTACCTAACCAGCATAGAATGTAGGATTAAAATGCCGTGAGAGTAGAGTGACTTCAAGTTAGTGCAGGAGGATCAACAAAGATGACTAAGAGGAAGACTTTTCCCCTGAAATTCTTCATTCTAAGGAAAGATTGGCAAAGATTCCTAACATAAGTTATCTCCCGCATTGAAATCATCTCATGTCTGTAGATGTCTCTTTCAATGTGGAGAAAAAACATGCCAGGCACTTGTTATGCTATACTGACTACTGGTTAGCTTGCTTTTCTGGGGAGCTTCTGAAAATCCAATGCAAACTGAACCCAAATTTAGTAGCCTTAAATGATCACTTAGTGAGGGGGCTGAAGACAACTTTTGGGGTGACTCCCTTTCCATATTAACAAATACTTGGTGCAACTCTTCTTATGACTTTGTTTATGTCAAAATAGTATTTAACTATTAAGAGTCTTGACATTGATTTCAGTTAAATTTTCCTTAAGCCCAAAATGAATTTATTAAAGCTCACTGGAACTGCAGACAAGCCATAGTCAGGCTTTGAGAATGTCCCCAAGAAAGCATGCCTAAGCTGCTGACTGCTCCAGCAGGGATCTCACACTACCAACATTGACATTCACTTATAACACAGTGACTTAGAACACATTTTTCAAGTATGCTTTAGACATATAGGAACAATGAATGAGGGCCTGAGGAGAAGGATCATAGGTTAAAGTCGCTTGCTTGCAAAACTTGTTGCCTGGGTTCAATTTCCCAGCACTCATGTAAAGCTGGATGAATATTCATTTGCAGTAGCAAGAGACCCTGATGCTCCTGCATGTGTGTGTGTGCATACATGCACATACAATAAATAAATTAAAAGTTTTTAAAAAGTCAATGAATTTATGTAAGAAGTGAGATGACATCTGCATTTGACAAGTGCCAGCATAATGCAAATATTTGGGTATTTAAATTTGGTTACTAATAAAAGCCATAGCGTTGGTGGAAAAAAGCTGCTAAGCCTGTTGTATGGTGAGGTCAAATGCTAGGTTTACTACGGGGTCTTTTTTCCTCTTGCTGTTGTGTAGTCATGGCTACAATATTGCTTACTATTATTTCCTGACTCTATGAAAGCTTGTTATTTTTTTCATCAGCGTCCAGGAAACAATGGATTTTATTTTTAACTATCTTTGGGTTTTGTTTAAATTCAGAATTCTTATTTTACTCCATATATTTAAACAATAGCCTATTATAAGCAAAGTGTGTTGTGTGTATACATACAACTTTCTTGCTACTGAAATAAAACTACGCTTTTTTTCTCATGAAATATGTTTCATACAAATAAACTCTTCTCTGGTTACTTTGGAATACTAAATAACTATAAGTTAATCGCCCTTAAAAATGTCATCTTCACATTTTTGAAATCCATGTAAAACCTGTGGAGATTCAAATGCATTAAACTTATTTATATATTATTTTACTTTAAAAAACTGGCATTATATGTAAGACTTGGTTCAAGGTATAATGTTGAAGTATATGTTTTTCATATACTAATACAGAAGGTTCATGAGAAAAGGTTCACAAGATTCCTTTATTATCCCTGATTCTGTCATGCAATTTTAGTACTCTTTAAAACAAAATTTTTATTTTTTATTTTCCTTATACATGAAATAAACAAATTAATCAGGGCACAAAATAAACATAGGCCTATGATTGTTTACATTTCATAAAAAATAATTTTCTTTTAATTAAAAAGTGTTCCTTCCTGGCTATTTATGGCTCCACGTCCTATTTTATAGGAATCAGTAGCTTCGGCCCTTAAAAGCTCTCCTGCGAGGCATTTGCTACGTGAGAGCGAATTTATGTGCTGAAAGTACTGCCATTCTTCAGTTAGGCCTTGGGTTTGACCCTATAAAATTTTTTACTCAGGAAGGTACAAAAATTTCTTCTCTTAAATACTTCAGGAAAAACATAACCATTTTACTAAATAAACTCCGCCATTTGATAGCATAAATGAGGGCAGTGGTAAAATGTGGAAGTTGTTCAAAGGCACCTTGTATAAATTATCGCCTTGGCTACTCTCCTGCAGGAGGTGCCTTTCATCTTTCCTTTAACTAGACGGGAAAAGTCTCCATTACTGGAGAAAATGAAGGCTTTTTAACAAAAGTCCAGATTCAGCTAATAAATATTTTATAACTGTTTCCTGCAAAATATCTGAAATCCTCTCTGGAACTGGCAGCGTGAAGCAGCGGCCTCGGGGCAAATATCACTCGCTCCAAGTCAGAGCATTTGGAGGTGTGTCACCTTCAGTCATCGCTTTAAAGCACTGGGCTGTAGATTTGTGATGCTCAATAACTTCTCCCCAAGAATTTGATTGATGGATTTGAAGCATAATAAAGTTTATACTGTGAGAGAACAATGCAGTAAGGCACATTTCTATATAGCCAGATTTCCAGTGGACGCCTGTTAATTATTTCACTCAATGCTCTTCAATATGTAACTGCTCTGGTAGCTTTAATTTTTATAAAACTACCATTAACAAAAGTAGGAATTGTTCTACATGAAAAGTCTTATTTCTAGACTGTTATAATGCTTTAGTATTGACAGAAGCTAAATACGGAGTGAGCAGCTAACTAGCACAGAGCCTCCATTACTCGACTGTTAAATACATCCCCCAGGCAGTAGGAGTATTGGGAGACTAGACCACAAATTGCTCAGAAATTATATACAGATGATATTATGGAGTGGTATGATCTTGGATTTGACTTAAAGTGTGGCCACAGATATGATGTCTGATTTCAAAGAAAATTACTTAAAATGATACAAATTTAGAACCAGAAGGAATTTTAAGAGTATCATATATAGTTCCATCCTCACTTGTAATAACCTGAAATCAATAGAAGTTAAGGGATTGGCTAAATGACTAGAGAGATGGCTCAGCAGTTAAAGGCGCTTGCTTGCAAAGTCTCATGGCCTGAGTTTGATTCCCTTGTATTCATGAAAAGCCAGATGCACAAAAGAATAGCACATGAATCTGGAGGGTATTTTTTTTTTTTTTTGTTTCAGTTGTAAGAGGCCTTATTATATCCATACTCAGCTTTCTTTCTCTCCATAAAATAATAATAAAAAATAAACAATGAAAGAAAACAAAAGAAATTGACATAAGGTCACACAATTTGTGTAAGTGAACTGTGATCACAGCAGATCTTCCAATTCCAGTCTAGTGTCTTTACCACTCAGTCTTTCTCTTTGTAACACACTGATCCTGTTGGAAGCTGATTTCTATTCTTTCCTCCAGGGAAGCCCAGCTGAAACAGATTCTACAGGTTCTCTCTACCCTGACTACTCTGACCTTCCTGTGGCCACCTTGCAGTACTGGCTGTGCTGGTTGGTCATACCCCTCTGAAGTATGTTCAAGCAGTGTTCTCTCTCCTGAGCCAGTGAAGGAAGAAATGAGTCGGGTCCCTGTGTGGACTCAGGGCACATGCTGTTTGCATATTCACACCGGTGCATGCATGCACACATGCTACCCATTCGTACATATGTCACCAAGATGAGATAGGCGTGCTTCTCAGAGTGAAGAGAGAAATCACAGAGTAATGATATCTATATCCTGAACATTCTAACAAAGCAAATCCGGCATGTAAACCTATGGCACAAAAGGGCAGGCAGTTGAGATGGTTTTATTAAGCGTGAGTCACCTAGTTCTCCTCTTTGGGCAGCTGTCACTGTGTGGCACAGATGATGTGACTTGTAAGTGGTTTCCTCCATTCTTAGTTCTCAGTACATGATTTGGGGTGTAGGAAAGTCAGGGGCTGTAGCACCTGACAGGAAAAAAAAAAAAAAAGCAATAATATCTAATGTCACACAAGGTGTCTGACTAGTATTCACCATTCCATGAAGCAGTCATTAACCCTTTATTTTTTATTTATTTACTTTTTGTGGTGCTGTGTATGAATCCTCAGCTTTGCTTTACCACTTATCTAGACCCCTACAATGTTCACATTATTTTCTCTTATTTGCATACAGGGAATTAGGTTGCATCATGGTGTTTTCAGACATTTTGTTTCCCTTTCAGCCTTTTCTCCTCCCTCTCTTCTCCCATTCACTGTCCCTTACTCATCCTCTCTGCTGCCACCGTCCCCATATCCTTATGCCCGTCCCTTCTCTGCATTGTTATCGTGACACACAAAGTGCTTAGAGCTAAGCTGGCTGAAGATGAGTGGTGAGGTCTCAGGCTCTCTTGAGAATGGCTAGTCGAATAAAGGGCCTCTGTCCTAGAAATCCTAATTATCTCATTCACCTAATGTCAGGAAGAAGATTCCAAATTATTCGTGGTAGATGATTTTTCCTGCTTTCAGAGTAATAGCATTTGTTTTAAAATATACATACTTACTATTAGTCTTAACTGACTTATATGTCCATTCATTAAGTATGTATGTTGAGGCTCTAAAGTAACTTGAATATCGCTGCTGACCCTGGACCAGCTAGACAGTCCCCTGAGATCAACTCTCCTACCCCTCTGCTCAGTGCGGGGAGCAAAGTGAGAGGTCAGTGCTGCCCCCTCCTGGCCTACCATGGCAGGTGGTGAAGCTTGTGCCCCTGAGCATAAATTGGTTCTATCTAGGTGATTCCTTCTCTGAGCTGGCTTTTGAGGCACTGAATTGTCAATAGAAAAGACAGTCTGGCAGAGCGATGTTTTTGTGGCATCCTCCTCCCTCACAGAGGGAGAGATCCTGTGACAGGGAGGGAGGGAATGCTTTAGAACTTAGCAAGCTAGGGACTCAGAGCAGCCAGCATGGGCTCCACCTCAGCTCCTTAACCCCATGCCAGGGTAGGTTCCCAAGAATGTTAGCAGGTATCTTGGATGTTTTCCTGTTCTCTTCATATGTCCCTCTCCAAAGCATTTCTTTCTGCCTGAGGCAGGCTCGTAACCTGCCACCATGTCTAGATGCCGCCAGGTGCTGATACTGTTTCCTGAGATGTAAATTACTAGTGAAAACGCTAATGGCTCTTAACTAGACTCCATCTGTCCTTCACCTTTCCTTTCAGAATGGGCTTGGAAGCCCTGGTCGAGTCATATGCATTCTGGCGGCCTTCACTGCGGACTCTCACGTTTGAAGATATCCCTGGAATTCCCAAGCAAGGTAATGCCCAGTCTTTGGGATCATCCATGCAGCCAGTTCCTGCTAAAAGCTGAGGCACTAACACATGCACAAGTTGTTACTCATACCTGTGACTGTGACCTCACCACCAGCATCTTCCTACTGTAGGGGTCCATTTCTTTCTGTTCCATATGATACAGGAACATGCCAGGAAAGATGGCTCTCTTATTGGTTAACAGGTTAAATCTTGCATGTTTTAAGTTTTTTTTTTTATATATTTCAAGACATTGACCTCTCCCTTAAATCTCTCATTAAAACTGTATGTGTGCTCTAAGGCCAGGCGCCTTTCACAAGACCTTGTTGATGCTAATTCCAGTCCCCATTTTTTCTTTGTCAGCTTTGTTCTTTAGCAGAATTGCCTGTAAGCCTAGCAGTGAGAACTTTTAGGCACCCTGGTCAGGCCATCTTGAGATCATCTATGACTAGTTCCCAAATGCCAAGGGCTTGTGTTTCCTTAAAGAGCAATCATGTCTTCTCTCTCATCTGCCCCATACATAGCTCGCTCCTGTGGACAGATTTTCACCAAGATCCCACCAGGCTCCAGTAAGAATTCCACATGCTGAGGTTTAGATGATTTTATTGGCTAAACTGACTTTGAGATTATTTTGAGAAGCTATATAAAATACTGTTGTTAGAACAATGAAGGTTTTACAACCTGCACAGCCCTTTGGAATTCTCCATTTTCCTTAAGTTCTGTCACCAACATTAATCTGCCAGAAAATTCAGTGAGGGCAGTCAGCGACTATCACTGCTATTGATTGGCTGTGGGATTAACCACCCTCTAATAGTTCCTAGGATAGTTTATTTGCTAGACCTTTGCTCTTATGTTAGCATGCGCTCTTTTCTGGCTAGAGATGATATTTTTAAGGAGCAAGAATATCACTGTGCCACATAGCTGAGACCTGAGTGGTATAGTCACCAGCACACACAAACATCAGGGAGAAGTCCTGGATTAGCTTGAAGCAGGGTGTGCCTGGACCACTTGTGCTCTTTCCTTGGGGTTACTACTCCTTTCCTTTTGTTAGAAAATAGATGGAACCTGGATAAAGTTTGTTGACAGGAAGGATAAAAGGCAGGCAGGTAGAAAGGTGATACCTATTATGCGTTTGGAAAAAGATGCATGTAAGATGAAATTCATATTTTATAACACTTCTGACAAGCTCAATATCTATAATGTTATTTATAAAAAAATAAGAAAACTTTCAGGAAGCTAGTTGAGGGAAGAAATGAAGAATCCTATGTGGTAGTCTTATTATTTTCTGCAATACAAAACTTCGTTCTCTGAAGAGATAATTTGCCTTAAAAATATTGAGAAGAGGAGACGGCTCAGTGGTTAAAGGTACTTGCAAAACCAGCTCACCCAGGGGGTTCAATTCTCCAGCACCCATGCAAAGTCAGATGCAAAAGTGGTATAAAAAAGCAGTATTTATTTGCAGTGGCAAGGGACACAAACATATAAATAAATAAGTAAATGTGTTTAAAGTATTAAGGAGGGTGTATTGTGTTGTTAAGCTGTTCGGTCTGAATTCAATGAACATATTCACTTATTGGAAGCTAAGACCACCTGCATTCACCTCTGCATCCCTCCACCTTGCAACAAGTCGTGAGTACCATGCATTTGCCAAACTGAAACTGCGAGATGGCTGCTGGAGTTGACCTTGATGTGTGTCCACTTCTCTTTCAGGCAACGCAAGTTCCTCCGCCTTACTCCAAGGTACCGGGAACGGTGTTCCTGCCTCACATCCTCACCTTTTGTCTGGCTCCTCATGTTCGTCTCCTGCCTTCCATCTGGGGCCCAACACCAGTCAGCTCTGTAGCCTGTCCCCAGCTGACTATTCAGCCTGTGCCCGTTCAGGCCTCACCCTCAACCGATACAGCACGTCCTTGGCCGAGACCTACAACAGGCTCACCAATCAGACCAGCGAGACCTTCGCTCCGCCCAGGACTCCCTCCTACGTGGGGGTGAGCAGCAGCGCCTCTGTGAACATGTCCATGGGAAGCACCGATGGGGACACCTTCAGCTGCCCTCAGACCAGCCTGTCTATGCAGATTTCAGGAATGTCCCCCCAGCTCCAGTACATCATGCCATCACCAACCAGCAACGCCTTTGCTACTAACCAGACCCACCAGGGTTCCTATAACACTTTCCGGCTACATAGCCCCTGTGCCTTGTATGGATATAATTTCTCCACATCCCCCAAACTGGCTGCCAGTCCTGAGAAAATCGTTTCTTCCCAAGGAAGTTTCTTGGGGTCCTCACCGAGTGGTACCATGACTGATCGGCAGATGTTACCCCCTGTGGAAGGAGTGCACCTGCTTAGCAGTGGGAGCCAGCAGAGTTTCTTTGACTCCAGGACCCTAGGAAGCTTAACCTTATCATCTTCTCAAGTGTCTGCGCATATGGTCTGAGGAAGCCTTTAACTTACACTCAACTCTAATGGATTTTCCTTCTCTCTCTCTCTCTTTTTTTTTTTAATAAAAAGCAATGTGGTAAACTATCTGCAGTTTGTAAAATGTACATATCATAGAAAATGAAGGCTCTTTGACTTTCTCATAGCAAGATTGTAATTACCTATGGTTTATGTGTATACTGTATATACATAGTAGGTAGTGTATTGATGCCTTTTTCTCTCTCTGGTTTATCCAGCTGCACAGAGTATGAGTGTACATGTGCTGTATTTAACTCATCTTCTCAGACTTGTAAAACCAAAATGATAAACCTAAAACTTGGCAATGATACTAACCAAAGCCTTTTTTTTTAAAGTTAGCATACAGAGTGATGGTATTTTCATACATATCTAACCAAAGGCTTGTAGCTTCATGTATCAGAAAACTGCTGTAAGCAGTTTCATAGTAGAATGTTGATAGTGTATTGTTTTCTGTTATTCATGGACACATTGTGAGATCCTAAAATATGAAGTCAGTGGAAGCCTTAGTATTAGCCCTGAGGTATATGTAATGATGAAGGATTAATTTTTACATTCCTGCTTACTCTTATTTACCACAGAGTTTGGGTCTATAACCCCTCATAATCATTTCTATTTTCTGAAGGAAAACAGAAGAGAGGCTTGTAATTTTTTTTTAAACTTGCCATTGGACATAGAAGACCTTATTTATGTGCACAGAATAAATCTTTACTATTTTGGATCTTTTACTCATTTAATTTAGTTTATCAAATAGGTCATTAAAGAATGCCTTGTAAGAATTTTAAATCTTAATGCTCACCAGGGAAGGAGTATATGATATAAGCAATGGCAAGACAAGTGAACCCACCTCACAGTCTTTGATTGCAATGAGACATGTTGAGGTTTGCAAAACCAGGGGGAGATGCCAAGGTTTTTATGTAGGTTGGTTATTTTCATTTAGGATCCTTTTCTTCTGTCATGCTTTGAGCTGCTTGACCCCTGATCTGTGAATAAGGAAAAGGCATTACTGCCACTTATTGATGTCTCATAACTCTTACAAATTGAAACTTTCTCTCCTCCTTAACCTTCTCTGTCTCTGTCTGACTCTTTTCCAAAGCACACAGGACTCAGGCCTTTATGGTGCCTGAAGGTTATCTCCTGCCATCTGCTTCATGGGCACAGTCAAAGGCCAAAGCCCATTATCAGAAAGGCCCCCTTGGAGGACCAATGGGGAAGATACACATTATGATAAGTGAACTATAAAACTTTTAACCTCAACAGAATTTCTAACCTTGGAAATGAAGAAATGAAAACAGTATTAACTTTTAAAAGTCCCTAAAATGTATACATGATTCAAGAACTCAAAACAAGAAACTGATAGTACATTATGTAACAGAAAATTGTCTAAGCACGCACAACTGCACATTGTTTTTCTATTAGGAAACTAAAATGATGTGTCTGCCTATCTGCTTGTTATATTTCATTCATTGGTCTGACAAATGAAGAGAGTGTCTTCCTTATCATTGGTTCATAGACTTGCCTTAACTCCCTCATGTAGAAAGAGTATATTGCACCTGGTTTACCTCCTTAGCAGGACTATTATTAGATATTGAGGGTAATATTCTGCTCAAACAGAATGCGTACCATATATGACTCTGTTGATAGATGCTGGCAGTTTTCCTCATAGAGTCAGTAAACATTTATCAAATTGATACTGCTCTTAAGATCCAAGATTAGCATGATGGGACATGAAATATTTGCAATAAATGTATCTAAATAAAATATTGTGTGTGGTATTAATAACTTGACAAACATTCTGAAAAGGGCTTTGAGAATGAGTCCATCCCAGCCTTTGTGCTTGACATAATTCAAGGATAATAGTTTTCTCAAGAAAACATGGAAAGTAATGTTCATTACCCATACTGCATATATATATTAAGTAGAGCATTGCTAATTTTGCTGTTGGTAAATTGAGATGATACCACAATGTGAGTAGAGTTGGTTATGTGTTTTTTTTTGGGGGGGGGATGGTGGTAAAATTTAGCAATATACAAATGCTATTTCTTTTAGGTTTACTGTAAATATTAATCACCATGTCACTCTGAAGATTAACCTTTTATTATTATATTAAATGGCATACATACATTGATAATTATAATTATATATCTGTATTTTATTAAAAAGTGCTTAAGAAATTATATTAAAGTGTGTGATTAAAGCCTTCATGGTTTTGGAGGGTAGTCATTTTAATTACCTATACATATTGTTCCAAGAATAAGCACACATGTGCATACCCCAAACACAGCTTCTGTAGCTCTCAGTTACAAAGCAGGAAGAAATGGGCTTGATGTTCATTTGTCATGTGTTCAGTATAATTTCTTGGTGTGTTGACCATGTCATTGAAGGTGAAGGCCCTGACAAATGTTGAACACATGACAATTTGGGTGTGAGAGGAGGAGGGTGGACAGGGAGAGAAAGGCAGGGCTGTGAGCGAGACCTGCTTGTACTGCAGACTAGCGATGACAGATTACTTCTAGGCCCCTTGACTGGAAAACATTCCATAGGACACTGAGATGGGGCGATGGGGTGAGGTTGCTCCTATCAAGACCAGTCACATTCTGAAAATTAACACTTGGTTCCATACAACTCCCTCTCAGAGGTCAGCAGCTTTTCACAAGTGGGGCACATTGTAGCTGACCCCAGATTTCTGGAATGTAGGGGGTCAGGAGACCTCGTGGCTCCCAGAGGAGGCACAGCAAAGACTATATAGGGAAAGATCACACTCATTCTTTCCATTAATTAATCAAAATTTGAGGAAAAGAAATCACTTAAAGTGCAACTAGCTTTTCATCGCCCCCTTCCCAGGCTTAAACTTATCAGTGATTCACACCTTAGTGTGAAATAAACAGCAGTTTTGAAGATCATTGGAGGTTTAATTAGGAGGAAAAGGTAATTTTTGCAGCAGTTACATTGTGGGAAGATTTGAGTGGGAAGAAAGCAAAAGAGATCACCAACCAAATTGCAGAATCTCATGAAGCCCTAGTGTAGATACATTAGCAAGTATTTCCTGAGACTGAGGAACCCTGGCAATGTTGCTAAATGTGACAATGACATACTAGTTAGAGCTTTGTGATGAATGCTTGATCTCGTGCAGCAGCATTCAGTTGCCTCTGGAAAAATTTGTTTTAACAGCTCTCTTATTTACATGAAGGGTTTCCTAGTCTCTTTGTTGGCAATTAGATAATTCCTTAATTATTACCATGTTGTATTTTAATCTAATTTATCCTATTTGACAAGAAATGCTCTGTTAAGTTGTAAGTTAATTATGTGACTAGTCAAGTAGATGTACATGATTGTAGTACATTAAAAGTTAACAATCAGTGATAGAAATAATGTAAACAAAATATACAAAATATAGAAGCATCCAACAAATATTTCACAAGGTTGCTTTTGCTGATAGATTTTTAGACAGTTTATTTTCCCTAATGGGTGGTGTATTTGAACAGAGTGAGAATATAATTGCCTTGGGAATTAGGAAAATTGATTTCAAACCATGAATTTCTCAGTCATGATTTTGGGTAAAACTTAACAACATAAGGTCTCCCATTTTTCTTTTGTGTGAAAGGTGTGCTTTAGATCAAAAGTTTTGCTCTTCACTTTCAAATTCATGAGATATATGTGTTTAAATATCTAGCTTTTTGTCAGTAAGTCAGTTTCATAGAAATATTATGTAAGTTGAAATATGTTGCTTCATTGGGGGTACATATGCCTTTATAAGGACCATAACAATGTTGGGATTATTTTCAATATATTGGATTCAGAGCATTATTCAGTTGTACTATGTAGGGCAATTTTTATTTTCATAATTGAAGGAATCTATATTAGTAATATTTTGCTACTTAATAGTGAAAATAAGATATTAATAACATTTTCTTCTCATGATGCTGTTAATTGCATGACATAAATTATCATTATGGAATAAATAGTAATCTTACAAAACAGACATCCTTGAGGCAATTTAAAATGCATTTCCACCCTTGAGAAAACATTTGGAATTGTCTTTTGAAGGGTTTTATTCATGCTGCGACTTAGATGTACTTGTATGAAGCAGCCAATTAACTGTGAAGTTTAGTGAGTTTATACCAGACTAGGTCCACAGAGATATTCTATGTCCATGTTTGATTCCTCCTATTCTGGTTATGAGAATAGCTTATATTTAGAGCAAGACATTTTTCTGTATATTGACTTTATTGAGATATAATCCATACACCATGGGATTCATCCATTTAAAGTTAACAAGTCAGAGATTCAATGTTGTGTGTCACCACTATCAATTATAAAACATTTTTGATCAGGTAAAAAACTATGTGCCTTAAAAAAAAAATTTTTTTTTTGTTTTATTTGAGAGTGACAGACAGAGAGGAAGAAGTAGATAGAGACAGAGAGAGAGAATGGGCGCGCCAGGGCCTCCAGCCTCTGCAAATGAACTCCAGACACGTGCTCCTCCTTGTGCATCTGGCTAAGTGGGTCCTGGGAATCAAGCCTCGAACCAGAGTCCTGAGGCTTCACAGGCAGGTGCTTAACCGCTAAGCCATCTCTCCAGCCCCAACTATGTGCCTTTTAACTAGTCATTGCCCTTTTCACTCCACTTGTTTCTTACTCCCAAGCCTTAGGCAGCTGTCAATCTACTTTCTGTTTCTACAGATCTGCTTAGTTTGTACAAGTCATGTGAAAGATAGTGGTGGTTCTGTGACTGGATTTCACTGAGCAGAATGTGTTCAAGGTTCATTTCTGCTGTAGCATTATCAATGTTACATTTATTTTAAAAATATTTTATTTACTTTTTTATTTGAAAGAGAGACAGAGAAAGAGGCAGATAGATAGAGAATGGGTGCTCCAGGGCCTCCAGCCACTGCAAACAAATTCCAGAAACATGTCCCACCTTGTGCATCTGGCTTACATGGGTACTGCTGGGATTGAACCTGTGTCCTCAGGCTTCACAGGCAAACACCCTAACCACTAAGCAATCTCTCCAGCTCTCATTTATTTTTTTTTTAAATGCTGGATGTTTCCATTGTATGGAGATAATGCACTTTCTGTGTCTCTTCATCATGTGATGGGCCTCTGAGTTTCTCTCACCTTATTTTGAGACAGAGTCTCACTCTGTAGACCAGGCTGGCCTTGAACTTTCAGCAATCCTACCTCTGCCTCCCAAGTACTGGGTTTCCAAGCATGAGCCATGCCAAGCCTGTTTTCACTTTTTTTTTTTATTTTTTTTTTATTTTTCAAGGTAGGGTCTCACTCTAGTCCAGGCTGACCTGGAATTTACTATGTAGTCCCAGGGTGGCCTCAAACCCACAGCAATCCTCCTGCCACTGCCTCTTGACTGCTGGGATTACGGTCATGCACAACCACACCAAGCAACATCTATTTTTTTCTCTTTCTTTTCTTTGTGTTTTGTTTTTGTTTTGTTTTAGGGTCTCACTCTAGCCCAGGTTGACCTGAAATTCACTATGTGGTCTTAAACTCATAGTGATCCTCCTATCTCTGCTTCACAAGGGCTGAGATTAAAAACATATACTGCCACACCTGGCTCTATTTTCACTTTTTAACTATTATGAACATAATATGAATGTAAACATTTGTGCAGACATTATGAGGACACACACTTCCATTCCTCTTGGGGTAGAATTGTAGTGCTGAGGCAATCTTGTACCATCTTCCGAAGCACTACTTCCCATGCTTATTAGCGATGGGGAGTTGTGATTTCTCCCTTCCCCTCTGGAAGTTATTGTTAGTCCCTTTGACTATGGTCAGCCCAGAAGACATGCAGTGATAGCCTTTGATTTGCACTTCCCTGATGACTCATGAAACCGAACATCCTTTCCTTTGGTTTATTGTGTATCTTCTTTGGAGAACTGTTTATACAGATTCCATGCCCACTTTTTAACTGGGTTGTCTTTTTATTTTTGGAGTATAACTTTTCTTTTTATAATCTAGATACGTGTCTCTTATCAGATATATAATTTGCAAATATTTTCTCTCTTTCTGTGGGAAGTCTTTTAGCTTTCTTTAAGATGGTGTCTTTTGCCGTACAAATGGCCTTAATTTTTTAGGAGGTCTAATTTATTTTTCTTCTGACAACAGTGCTTTTGATGTTAAGGTCACGCTAATTTGAAGGACTTCTTAAATCTGGTGTTTTATATTATTATCAGCAGTATTAGTAACATAAGTACATTTTTAAAGTGCTTTTAGGGCATATAAATTTAATTGGACTTGATAGATTACCTCTCCTCCCAACACTCTTGAAATGTTCTTGGGAAAATATATTGTCCTCCCTTCAATGTCTTAAAGGGAAGATAAAAGGATCCCCAAACACCATGAACTTTTATCATAGAAGATGGTTGGTACTTTTAATATTTATTCAATCAATAAGTATTTGTTAAGGTTTAATTATTTACTTGACATTATTTTAGACACTTGGAGACCAGCAGTAAATGATACCATTGGTGTCTCCAATGCCGTGTAAAAATGGTTCGCTGAAGGAACAAAAACCTTCAGACTGCAATTGATCACAGTTGCCACGGGAAAAGTATTGCCTGTCAATTTCCTCAGAGCTGATGCCCTTGCCCTGGTTATGATATCACATGTCCCATTTAGTTGCTGCAAACCTCTTGCTCTTGTGCCAGTATGCAAGAGGGATGCATTATCCCTTAACTCTGAGTTTGTTTTGTGGTTTTCTTTGGAAATCCTAACATCATTTAGAATTCATTTTTAGCCCCAATTTGCCTGTATTTACAGATATGTAATAAGATATTTCTTCATTATTAGCAGAGAAAGAGAACAGCTTGCTCACGTAGGGTTGTGGAAAACTCCTGCACACTTTTTTATTGAAGGGTTTTGGTCAAATGGATTGCAGAGATTTGCAGATCTCGCCTTTTTTTTTTTTCTTAATTTTCCCAATTGAGTTTCAAGGAAAAATTAGTTGAACCATGTGTGTTTCAAATAAAATAGAATTTCCTGTTGTGCAACAATCAAGGGCCTTCCCAGGCATTTCTATCCAGGAGAGGCAAAACCCCAGTGGTGCCTGCCTTTGGAAAGGTCGGCCTGCAGCAAAGGAGTGTGAGGCAGACCCCTTAGGAGCTTCTGCTTGTTTGCTGTTCTAAGTCTGAGAACCTTGGTGTACAGGAATAGAAGTTGCTTAGGTTTACATGTTTGCTGTCTACTCAGGTTTACCATGAGGTCACTTACAGGATGGGGAGGAAAACCCCAAAGAGTTTGTGTCTGGTCTAGTAGGAGAAAGGTATGGAGATCCACTGGAGGTAGCCATGCTGATCCATGTTCCCACTTCAAAGAAAATGTCCAGCAAGTCCAGTGACCAGCTCCTTGACGGGCTTGCCTAGTCACACCTTCCCTCAGGCCTGAGTCCCTTCCCCACTTTCCTTCTCAAGAACATTATCAGGGACTTAACTCAAAAATTTCTTTCCTCAGTGAATCCATTCCTCCCAACAGCCTTTCGCCAGGAGATGCTAACTCTTCTGCTGAAATGTTGCAGCTGTGTTCTGAAGACGTTTCTTAGAGGCTGTAGCTCAGGGTGTGCTTTTCATGTAGGTCAGCCATCCCAGCTACAGTGGGAGTCCATGGCGCAGTTGCTCGTGGAGTTTTACTTATAAATATAATAAGTAGCTAATAAGGAAGAGAGCACACATAAATAAATGTGTGAATAAAGGAACAATCCAGTGGAAATGTAAGAACAGTAAATAAGTAATGGCCCTGTAGGAAACCTTGAACTTGGAACAAGGACTAGAGGTCCACTGCATGAGCTGCCCCCAGTTGTCCTCAGAAGAAACATAGTGGGCAGAAGCTATCTTTCCAAAAAGACAGAGAAAGGAAGACTTCTTTCTTTTCTGTTTTTGTTATGCTTGAGCAGTCTTATGAAGTAGAGTTGCAATTGGTGTTTATATAAGTTGTGTCTTCCCCAAATAAGGGATGTTATCTTCAGCACCTTCCAAAGTGGTTGGGATATGTGACTACCAAGGGAGCTCTCAGAGAAGAATGTATCATGTGCACCTTGAAGATTATCTCATGCAGGAGCTTCGTTGCACTAAGCTGGGGCGCCATCTCCTAGAGTCTGCCTTACAAATACTCTGAGAAAAATAAAGCTTTATCTGCTCTAGGACACCCAGCTACAGTGAAGAGTATCATGGAGGAATCCAGTTTTGAGGAGAGGTGGGCATGTTGCATTTTGGTAATTCTGGTCCAGGGGCTCAGGGGAGATTACTGTGTTACTAACATGCTTCCTTCTAGATGATTGTGCATTTGTGCCAGTAGGTTGCTATTGTAATAATTTTCATTTAATTTAGAAGCACTTGCCTATTACCATCATGGAATAATAAAATTGTAGAAGAGCACCTTGGAGATTTCTCTGATTCCCCATGGATGAGGATTGCTTTGTCAAGCAAAATAGTTTTCTTTCTTGGTACAGATCCAAGACATTTGGGATAATACTTTTGCTTAGAGAAAAATGCTTGTGAGCCTCTGTGCAACTAGCACTGTATCAGGGGAGCAACTTAAAAGGACAGGCAGTGCATGTTGTGTTTGCATGTCTTCTCCTTGGCAGCATATGGGAGTAGTTTGGGTTCGTTTTTCTCAGTTTCATGGTAAATGTTAAAATGAAAGTGTATATCAGGAGAGGTGGGAACATGGGGGACTAGAGTTCTATGAGAGATAGAAGGAACTAGAATTGAGGGGAGCTGTGCAGATAACACACTTTTGGTAAAGGCCTGGGAAAGGGTGGTAGGAGCAGAGGGTGGGATATTAGAAATGTGCCATCCAGGGCTGAAGACTTGGCTTAGCAGTTAAGCACTTGCCTGTGAAGCCTAAGGACCCTGGTTCGAGGCTTGATTCCCCAGGACCCACTTAGCCAGATGCATAAGGGGTGCACGTGTCTGGAGTTCGTTTGCAGTGGCTGGAGGCCCTGGAGCACCCATTCTCTCTCTCTCCCTGCCTCTTTCTCTCTCTGTCTGTCACTCTCAAATAAATAAATAAATAAATAATAATAAAGAAAAAGAAATGTGTCTTCCGATAGAGGTAAATTGTCTCTAACTGCATTGGTAAACACAGTACACAATAGTCGACATGTGTCTGTTAAGCACTTGAAATATGACTAGTGTGAGAGTAATAATTTTGTTAATTCAAATTTAAATTTGGCCATACATGGTCAGAGGTGATCATGTTGGATAGTGAAGCCACAGAAACTGCAAAGCAGTAAGTACTGTGTGTCCTAAGAGAACTATGGATCCCAGGCCAAGAGGAGGTCGGTTACTTCAATGCGCAGCTCACCCATGCTGTGGGTGGTGCTCTGTGCTTAAGTGCTCAGTGGAAGTGGTGACTGTCGGACAAGTAAGTTTACTGAACCACTAATCAAGTCTCCCTTTGTTCTCTCCTCAGCTGATTTTAACAGTTGCTAGGTCTCAAGTTTTTCCTTTTCTGTCAGATTAGAAGTCACAATTTCCTTCTGGCAGACAGATTCATGTCAGAGTGCTTGAGGACCCACCATAGGTTAGTGGTAAGACCCTACTGCTGAAGACACCATACACTGTTGGTGTGTATTATGGAGCGACATGGCTGGAAGCTGGAAGAAAGCGAGTCCCCAAACAGTTAGTGTGTCTACCGCCAGAAGGTGCTACATGGGCCGTTGGGGGATAATGACCAATATCTGCCCAAGCAACGCATGGTCTGACCTACTTAGCAGCAAACAACCTGACGTGATGCTCATACAAGTGCAATAGTGGCGCATCGCCATGGTGGGAAACCAACTGCTCTAGATTTGGCTAACTGATCTGCTCAGTGGAATGGAACCCATAGCTTGAGCTGGGATACAAGTCAGAACCATATTCAAAAATGAACCGGCTCTTCATTAAACTTTCTTTAAAAAACAGTAGTTATCACATTTACTTGGTGCTAACTTTACTCTCTGTTGGAAAATCTGCTTCTCTTTTTGAGATAGATGCAGATCCTAAGGACAGAATCACCCCATCATACCTCAAAAGGGCCCTAAACTAAGAATAATTGGGGAAGTATGCAAGAATGTTATTTTCTTAGTGAACCAGGAACCAGCACAATGGTGAAAGAGAGAGACACAGAGAACAATCAACCCCTACCAAACCAGATATCCAGAGACACAGAGGCTCCCAAGATCTCAACACAGAAGCAGACATGATATGAACCCAACATGGTCAGGGAAATTTGTGGAAGGGGGGGTGGAAAGAATGTCAGAGCCACATGTTGGGTCATGACATGCAGAGACATATCCTCCTACCCAAAACTAAAGACTAACCCCACAATGCGCAACCCATTTACCCCAACAAGGAGGGTCCCTGTGGAGGGGGCAGGGGGCTAAGAGTGGTACCAACTTGACTCTATTCATTCACTACAAAAAAATAATTAAAAAATTCCTTCTGGTAAGTTACATATTATAACCTCCATTTTGGTTTAGATATGAAATGTTCCCTCCAAAGGCTGTGTTGAAAGTGGTTCCCAGCTTGTCAATTCTATCATTGAGTGGTGATTAGATAATGAAAACTTTGACATGACCAGAAAATTTATCTACTGATTGCAGGAGGGAGGTCATTAGGAATATCCCTTTGAAAGGTATGTTCTGGGCTAGAGAGATGGCTTAGTGGTTAAGGTGTTTGACTGCAAAGCCAAAGGACCCAAGTTCAACTCCCCAGGACCCACGTAAGCTAGATGCACAAGTTTGTACATGCATCTGGAGTTCTTTTGCCATGCTGGAGGCCTTGACATGCCCATTCTCTCTCTATCTGCCTCTTTCTTCCTCTCTCTCTCTCTCTCAAATAAAAATAAAATATTTTTAAACAAAGGCATGTCCTGTCACAGGCCCCTTCTTTGCCCATCTCTCTGCTTCCCAGTTTTCATGAAGTGAGCAGACTTCCTCCATCATGTCCTCTCCCCACCATGATGGCTAAAAAGCTAAACTACCATCAGTTAAACCAAACCAGAATAAAATCTTTTCCTCCTTTAAGTTGCCTTTGCCCAATGTTTTGTTATAGCAATGAAAAGATGACTAACGCAGTCTCCTTTGATAGTGTTATTTTTTTGAGGGGAGCGGCGGGGAGTCAGGAGAGAACAGACCTAACTGCATGGGAAGGCTGTTTGGTGTAAGAGACAGCTTCCTAGCTTCTACACTGCCCGGCTCTCCTGGCCTCATGTCCGTGCTTCTTGAACAGCGCTCACTGGTGAGCCAACGGAGAGGCTCTTGTCTGTTGAGTTACAACCCTCTCTTCTCAAACCACACCGATCATTTACATATGAATCTTTCTCTTTCTTACCCCATTAAATGCATTGTGACCATAGTTCCTTGTAGGAAAAGATGGGAAATTCAATGCAGAATTTTCCTCATATTAGATATAGAAAGCAACTAGAGTTTACAAGGATGATATTATGCTACATAGTGTTCGTAAATATGGATCATTACATTTAGTGTTTCCAACAATCATGTGGCTTTTTTTTTTTTTTGTCCACACTTCACAACTGATGACACTATCTTCAGTTTCACATAAGTTGAAGATATGCCTAAAAATAATCAATCATCAAATGACAAGTTTGGATGCAGCCTACCTCTTCTGGTGCCATATATGGAGTATGACAGTTTGAAAAGGAGGGGATACAAGACTGATTGGGGAAATACTTCTCACTGAGGGAGGAAGGAGAAAGAGAAAGAAAAGGATGAGAACAGAGAGTGGATCCTGTTTGCTGATATTTTTCTCTATTAATGGGGGATTTAAGACATGTTAGAGCAAGCCTCTTCTGAAGAAAAAAACAATGTGGACAGTGTGTGACACAGCACCTGGTGTCTTCTTAGGGGAGAAGTTTATGTCAGGGACAGCAATTGGTTGGCAGTCTTCAAAATATATCCTTCAACACGACCTCTCTTCTGCTTGCCACCTGCTTCCAATGAGCATCATCCTACCATGAATGGACAGCTTAGGAATTCCAAGCTGGGGCAGAGCCAGTGGGAAGTCTTCATGATATTAAGAGCTTACTACTAGAGACTGGCAAGGGAGCAATGGAGCTGTCAGCCTGCCTTCATGTGAAGGTGGTTCTCTTGGATAGATAGATATATATGACTTCAAAATGCTATGGGAAATTATTTCTAATAGTGAGGTAGTCAGAGAAAACTTTTCTCCAGGTCTCTTTTAAAAGAGAGAAAATATGTTGAGATAGTGAAGACATAAAGAATGAGTTGATGGATATTTTAAATTTAATTTTTCATACCTATATATTGCATTTTGATCATATGTACCCCACATCACCTTTCTTTTCCTCTTCAGTCCCCCTGTACTCCTCCTTACATTTCTTACTAACTGTTTTTTAAAGATAAAAATTACTTTATGCCAGAGCTCACTGATCTTGCATCTCATTTAGCGCTGGGAAAATCCTACCAGTTTGAAATTTAAATATGATTGTTGACATCACTGATTAATTACTTATAACATGAATCTCAATCCCAAAAGATATTTTTTACAATTTTATAAATAAGCAAACAAAGCACTACTTAGCTGTTTAAAGGAGCAAAATCAGGCTCTGAAGTCAATTGCATCTGATTCCAGAAATGTTTCCACAATCATTGTGGTATCACAAAGCATCATGCTGGACAACAATAACCACAAAAACCAAGTTAGATTTCATCAAGTTTGAAATTGTGCATCAGTGGATACTATCTATCAACAAAATGAAAATGCAACTTACAGAATGGGAGAAAATATTTGCAAACTAATTATCTCATGGGATTAACTTGTAAAGTATATAAAGAACTCCTACAACTCAAGACCAACAAATGAACAGCCCTAATAAAAATGTGTCAATGGCTTGAATAAGTACCTCTCCAGAGACAATGCATGTGTGGCCAATAAGCACACAGGTAGTTGCTTCCCACCACCAACCACTATGGAACTGGGATCAAAGTCACAATGAAATGTCACTTTATACCAATTAAGAAAATGATTGAAGCTGGGAGTGGTGGCGCATGCCTTTAATCCCAGCACTTGGGAAGCAAAAATAGGAGGATCACTGAGAGTTCAAAGACACCCTGAGCCTCCATAGTGAATTCCAGGTCATCCTGAGCCAGAGTGAGACCCTACCTCGAAACACCAAACAACCAAAAAAAAAAAAAAAAAAGTAAGGAATTTAAAACACAGAACTCAGCAAATGTTAGTGAGGATGTGGCAAAGTGGAGATCATTGTACACTGCTCTTTGGTATGCTAGATAGTATAGCCACTGTGTAAAACAATGGGGTCATCCCTTTAACAAGTGTCTAGAATTACCATGTGATCCAACAATTCCATTTCTAAGAGTATAATCCAAAGGTTGGAAAGCAGAGAATAAGATTAATATTTTTTAACACCATGTTCAAAGCAGTGTTTTTGAAAAATAGACCCCAAATGGAAGCAACCTAAGTGTCAAATAGATCAGTAAAAGGTGGTGTGTTCAGTGAAATATTATTCAATGTCACAAAGGAATAAAATTTGTTTTTAAATAATATTTTTCCATTTTGGCATTTTATACATGTATATAATGTATTTTCATCCCAAACCATCCTCTCTTATCTACCTCCCCAACCCACTACTTCCTTTTCTTCTTTTCCATTAATCCCCATTTTAGTTTCATGCATTTTTACTAACCCACTTGGTTAAATTGGGGTTGCTTTCATGATCATGGGAGGAAGGCTGCTTACTGTGTTTACCTATTAGTAGGTGCACTATTGTTGAACCTGACTGTCCCTCTCCCAACAACCACAAGCTGCCAGTAGCTACTCTGAGAGGTGAGGAGCCTCATAGACCCTTCCCACATCAATGGTGAATTACTGACAAGCTCAGTCTTGTGTACGATACCACGGCTTGTGTGAATGTATGAGTGTAATGGGATGTCATATCTAGGAGACTGCGTTTTGTAGCCCTCCTCTCCATCCTACTGTTCTTACACTATTTCCATTCCTCTTTCAAGAGAGTCCTTGAGTCTTGGAAGAGGTGGGAGGTTTAGATGCTCTGTTTGAGTTGAACACATGGAATTCACTTATTTGCACCAATTTTGCCAGCCATGACTCTCCGTGCTAGCCTCTGTTATTGCAAGAAACTTCCGTGTTTGAGGCTCTAAGCACTACTAACCTATGGGAACAAATGAAAATATTTAGAAGACAGTTTGATATGCTGTCCATTGAGTATAACCACACAGTAGTAGGTTCACCCTTAGGAACAGTGTCCCTAGCCATAGGCTTTTGCCAAGTTACCAGTACCAGGCAAAAATTCCCTCCTAAGGAGCAGGCCTCAAATTCAATCAGAAAGCAATTGATTACTCTCATAGCCTTCATGGTACTATTTCATTAGTGGACATATTTTGCCTGGAAAGTCCACTGTGGAGTATTCCAGCTCCACAGCTGGGTGGATTTCCAGTTCAGTTCCAGCTTACTTTTTATTCTAAACCCTGCCACTGAAATATTTGGTGTCTTCATCAATAGGGACTTACCATCTACTTTGTGTGGACAACCAAAAGCAATAGCAATAGCCTATATTGTTTCAGGAGCCTCTATAGTCCCCCTGTTCAACAACTTATTGGGAAATTATCTCATCCATGACACTGAAACTTTATATATATATATATATCTCACATCTTCATAATCTACTGGACTAAAATTCTAAAGTGTTAAAACAGTAAGGTAAAACACTGAAAATAGTATGATAAGTGAAGTCAGCCATAAACACAAAGGGAAATACTATGTGACTCTGTTTGAATGATCTTCCTAGAACAGTCAAATTATAGAGGCAGAGAGTAGAGTAGTAGTTGAAAGAGGCCCGAAGCAGACCGGAGGAGGAGGAAATTCACAGATACAGAGTTTCACTTTGAGGAGATGAAAACGTTCTGAAGATGGTAGTTGTGGCTTCACTCCAGTGTTGAGTATATTTGATTCCACAGTACAGTGCACGGAAAAAGCTCTTTTTGCTATTCATCTTTCCTGAACTTCCAGCTCCCTACTACGGTAAGCTTCCTTTCATCTCAGCCCATTTGGGCTGAATTGAGGCAGGACTCTTACTCCCATGAGGGCCCTCACTCACTCCTGCCTTTTAAATGGAAGGAACTCTCTGATTTTATTTGCTCTTTTCTTCTCTTGATCTCATAAGGTCTCTTTAAGTATTAAAAATCACTGAAAATGTGAATTTTATGTTATAGAGACTTTACCACAATAAACTTTAAGAAGCCAAAAGATTTTAAGAAACTAGATTGCTGGTATAGTCACAAAACTAAGACAGGCTGGAGAGATGCCTTAGTGGTTAAGGCGCTTGCCTGCATAGCCTAAGGACTCATGTTTGACTCTCTATGTCCCATGTAAGCCAGGTGCACAGTGACACAAGTGCTCAAGGTTGCACATGTGCACTAGAGGGCACACACATCTGGAGTTTGATTGCAGTGGCTGGAGGCCCTGGCACACCAATTCTCTCTCTTTCTCTCTCTCTCTTTCATGAAAAAAACAAAGGCAGTATGTTGGGCTTGCCCCAAAAAAAGAAAAGAAAAGAAAAGAAAAGAAAAGAAAAGAAAAGAAAAGAAAAGAGTGCAAGAAACTTATAAATAATCCTCATGGCTTTTAAGAACTCAGTTGTGCCATCCACATCTGCCCACTCGTTCACCCTTGAAGATACTTACTGAGCATCAGCTATGCATCAGGCACAGTTTAGATGTTGGGAATATTGTGGCGAACATTGCTTAAAACTTCTCTGAACACACAGCATGTTCAAACTATTAGAAAAGTAGATAATAATCATATAGTCACTCAAAAACTATACTTACTGTAGTGTAAGTGTAAGTGTTGCCCACATAAAGTGCATTGGTGTCTCTGACAGCTGGCCGGGGTATGGGCCTGAAGGAAGGTATGACATATTAGTAAATTTTTTGAAATTTTTAAAAAATTATTTATTTATTTTATAAGAAGAGAGAGATAGAAGAGAGACAGAGAGATAGAATGGGCACGACAGGGCCTCGAGCTCTGCAAATGAACTTCAAATACATGCACCACTTTGTGGATCTGGCTTTATAAGGGTACAGGGAATCAAACCTGGGTTATTAGGCTTTGCAGACAAGTGCCTCAATTGCTAAGCTATCTCTCCAGCCACTAATTATTTAATATTTAATTTCATATACATATATAGATATATGTGTGTGTGTGTGTGTGTGTGTGTATGTTTACTGTGGGTGAATGAATGCTTCAGTCAGTCCCAGTGGTGTAGGGTGAGGTGGGTATGGTACTGTACCTCAGAGTATTCCTGCCCACTCTGTGGCTCTTACAATATCGATGCCCCCTCTTCTGCAATGTTCCTTGAGCCATGGCAGGCCTGTTGGCAATCTGATTTAGTGTTGAGTTCTTTGTAGTCTCTGGATTTCTGCTTTGGTAGGTTTGGATTGAGCACTGTATCTGTCACTATCACCCTTGAACTGGTTGTCAGGCTAGCAGTAAGAGCAGCATTCATGTTGCCACCTCCTCTGCAATTTCTCCTGGGCTCTGGCAGATGTGGTAGAGGTGATACTTCTTGTGAGCAGTCGACTATCTTCTTGCCTTATTGATTGATCTTGGTTCTCCTACATTTTGTCTGCCATCAGTCATGACTTTTTGATACTAAACAGAATCTTGACACTGCATGTACAGCAGTGGCTTCTAGAATCCTCTTTTCTGCATCAAAATATATTTATAATACTGCCTTACTAAGAGGATGGGAGCTTGGCATGTGTATACACCCATAACCTCAGCACTCCAAGACTGAGGCAGAATGTTCATAAGCTCAAGACAAGCCTGGGATATAGAACAAGACACTGTCTCAAAAGAAAGCAAGCAAGCAAACAAATAAAAAGACAAATAATCCTGTGTGGTGATGCATGCCTATAATCCCAGCACTCAGGAGGCAGAGGTAGGAGAATCACTGTGAGTTTGAGGCCAGCCTGAGACTAGTGAATTCCAGGTTAGCCTAGAGTGAGACCCTACTTCAAAAGCAAAAACAAACAAATGACAAAATAACTAAAAAGAAAAAGGGCTGGAAAAATGTTTCAGTGGTTAAAAGTACTTACTTGCAAAGCCTGCAAACCTGGGTTTGATTCCCCAGAACCCATGTAAAGCCAGACACAGAAAATGGCATATTTGACTGGCATTTATTTGCAGTGGCAAAAGTCCCTGGTGTGCCCTTAAATGCATGCACACACTTGCAAATAAGTAAATAAAAATATTTTTCTTCAGAAAAGAAAGCAGGAGAAATATTTCTTGGGTGAATAGCCCAGTAATTCCATCCCTTTGTGCATATCTCACAGTATGAGTTTGTTTTTTCCTGTCTTGGTTCTATAGAGTATGCAGTTATTGCTTGTTAAGAAAATGTAAAATTCTTATCCCTTCAATGATAACTGTTTGCTTCACTAATGTCAAATTCATGTCCCATCTTTCTTTTTGGATGTCTTTATATGTGCACAGCAGCCTTGGTTTCAGTGCTGTATCCTTATTTATTTGACAGTTAAATTCTTGTAAAAACAGTGCAAAGAAATCAATTAAAGTTGGACTCATGGGATGTCATCAACTCAAAGTGAACTCTGAGATGAGTTTCTGTTTGGAGCAGTTTTTAGATGTGAAAAAAAAATTCACACCTTTGAATAATGGTACATAGGACTTTAAATATTTTATAGAACATTTATGGAAAATCTTCTATGATTTAAAAGAGTAAGTGAGGGAGGCTAGAATGATTGTTCAGTGGTTAAAGCACATGCTTGCAAAGTTTGATGACCTGGGTTCAAGTCCTCAGCACCTACATAAAACCACTCATAGGATGGCAGACTTGTTTCTAGCTATAACAGACCTGTCCCAAAGGAAGGAGGACACAGACAATTCTTGCCTCCACACATGTGCCCATATACATACATAACATCAATCCACATAACTAAATAGATAATACAAAAGTTAATGAAAGCTGCATGGGTGTGAAGTTACTGTGGCATCTGATATCAGTTGACCTGCTCTCATGTTCCACCTTCATTTTGCCTCTCAATTTGTCAGGCTTTTCTTTCTTCAGAGAGTCAAAGTCTTGAAAACACCTTGGAGGCATTGTCATGAACTTGAACCTGTTGCCCAGATTCTTGGCTAAGCTCAGTGGGATACACCTCAGTAAAAGCTGAGCTGTTGTCCTCCTGATCAGTGGACGCTTTGCAGACGCGCTGATGACAGTTGCAAGGACACGATGCACAGCTAGTGCCCTTTGCTGCCATTTCGTGTGTGTCATCAGAGCCCAGGAAGCCATGATTAATGGCTGCACTTGAGTTTGTTCTCAAGTTGTATATTTGGCAGCGGTTGAACTTTGATCTATGGTCTCACTTTAAAGAATCGTTTTGACACAACTTTTTCTGCAATCCTTCCATCTCGTTAAGCCCCCACAGATGCCACAGAGGGGGACATTCAATACTAGTTCTGTTAGCTCTGCACTTCTTGTGTCATTTTGAGCTCTTGGACAGGGAGCTTGTCCTGTCCAGACAGGGAGCAGTCAGCATTACAGAGAGCCATCTAGTTACCGGAAGCTGCTGTGTAGAGTTTCCCAAGGGCAATTTGATTAGGAATGAAAAAATAAGCCTGTGGAAAAAATTAAGGGCCCTTGAATTGCTCTGAAGTAATTTTATTTTTCTTTTGTATATTTAGCTAAGCTAAATAAGTATTTTCTTTTTTTTTAATATTTTTTTTGTTCATTTTTTATTTATTTATTTGAGAGCGACAGACACAGGGAGAAAGACAGATAGAGGGAGAGAGATAGAATGGGCGCGCCAGGGCCTCCAGCCTCTGCAAACGAACTCCAGACACGTGCGCCCCCTTGTGCATCTGGCTAACGTGGGACCTGGGGAACCGAGCCTTGAACCGGGGTCCTTAGGCTTCACAGGCAAGTGCTTAACCGCTAAGCCATCTCTCCAGCCCTAAATAAGTATTTTCTATCCTCTGTATTCCAATGTGCAAAATATATTCTACCCTTATAATTCTCTTTCTAGAGCATCACTGTCCAATAGAAACAGAAAATGATCTATGTGTATAGTTTTAATTTTCTGTGTTCACATTAAAATTATATGAAATTAATTTTTCTTATCATTTAAAAATTTTTATTTATTTATTTGCACATGTGTTGGGGGGGGGCATGCCAGGATCCCTTGCTGCTGCAAATGAATGTTCAGCCAGCTTTACGTAATAGGAAAATATTCTGTGTTGCTTTCTGATCTTAAGCTTTAGACAAAATTGAGTCAAATTCAAAATCTAGTTTTGCAGTTACATTAGCCAGAGTTCAAGTACTCAGTAACCTGTGGCTGCCAAATTGGATAACAGAGATCTGGAAGTCCAGTGCACTATCTATTGCATGACAAAGCCTGGTTTGCATAGTTCTAAAGTACCAGTGAGAAAGTAATTCTATAATTTGAGAACACTACTTCATCCCTTAACATATGCTGTCTTGTTCCTAAAATTTTGGAAAAATTATTAAGTATGAGCCTATATGGGGCTTAAAGGTAAAATAGTATCTTTTTCTTTGGAAAGTAAAGACTGAAAAGGGAAGCCTATAGGTCTGGAACATGGTATCACTGGATAGTCTGCAAAAGTAGTAGCCAGTATTGTGAATTTGTAAGCTTATGTTAACAGTATGAATGTGAAATCCTGAACCCACAGAATAGGATTGACACATCATACGTGTAGTGTAAGTGTGACTATTTTCTATTCCTTTCTTTGTGCCTGTCATAGTAGCTAAATAGAACAAGATCTGAAAGGAAAACCTTATACTTACAGGTAGCTAATATCTGTGTCTCCAAATGGAATCTTCTATAAAGACAACCCTTGAATGATGATTGAGGAAAATTTATATTCCACGAACATTATTTTTGGTTTACAATAGATGCACACTACATTATGTAGTTTGGAAAGAAGGCATAGCTGAAATCATTTAGCATACGATAGATGTGTTGAGTGGGACAGAGAGGGCGAGGTGTGGCTGGGTCTCTGTGGCATGGTCCTCGGGAAATAGAACTTTATTCTCAGGCTGAGTCTTCTCTTGAGGGCGCCTCTTTGGTTTCTCCCTTTCCACACGGTTTTAGATATAATCCAGGCTCCCTGAGAGCACTATGCCAAGGCTTCTGGCTGGAGGACAGGATAGCAAATTTTTGATGGAAATATGCCTGGCTTGCATGATGCAATGATTTAATTAATGATGTTCAAAGTACTAAACTACCCTAAGTTGTAACAGCCACAGGAACTGAGACTCCATGAAGAACATTGAAGTAATGGAAATCCAATAAAAAGTACAGTTGAATTGGCTTAGATAAGGGGAAAAAAGGAGATATCAAAGAGAAGCCTCAGCTTGTCTGTTTAGCTGACCTGCCATAAACTTCAGGAAGAATCTGCTGGGCCCCAACACCATCTTTCATCCTAGAGTGAAAATAGGTTGGATAAGGAGGATTATCACTGTGGCTTCTAGAGACCATGATTTGTTTCTGCTGTTACCGAGTTTATAAAAAGCTATGCTTTTTCCAATGACTCGTTTATGAGCTTCCATGTTGGGATGATTCTCTAAGTTCTTGCAGAATGTGAACATAAAAATGTCCTACTAAGATGACTGTCACTTTTAGAGACTTAATAAAATGTAATGTCTCATGAAGATTATGATCATATTAAAGTTTTTCATTTATTGTCTTTGTATGAGTGTGTGTGTGTGTGTGTGTGTGTGTGTTTGTGTGTGTTTGTGTCAGAGAGAGAGAGAGATCTGGTGTGTGAGTGTAGACATATGTGCATATATGGAGGTCACAGACAACCTGTGGGTGTTAGTCATCACTTTCTACCTTATTTGAGGCCAGGTCTCTAGTTGTTCACCATTATGTATGCCAGTCTAGCTCCAGCTGGCCTACAGAGTTCTGGGACTGTCCTCTCTCACTTTCCATCTCCTTGTAGGAGTGCTGGGATTACAGATGCTCACTGCAGCATATTGTTTTACATGGGTTCTGGGAGCTAAACTCAGGTCGCTTGCTATGCAGCAAGTGAGTTTACCCACTGAATGATCTCCTCAGAGCTTTGTATTAAAGTTGTATTCAATTTTTTTTTATTTTTTTATTTCTTTATTTGTGAAGAGAAAGAGAGAGAGAGAGGAGAGAGAGACAGAGAGATAGAGAGTAAGTATGGGCGCTCTAGGGCCTTTTGCCACTGCAAGCATACTCCAGATGCATGCACCACTTTGTGAATTTTGCTTATGGGTACTAGAGAATTAAACCACAGGCCGGAAGGCTTTACAAGCAAGCACCTTTAACCACTGAGCAAACTCCACAGCCTTCTCATATTAAAGTTTTAAATAATATAAAAATTAATTCCTTTTGCTTTATTGACACAACTGGCTTTTGGGGGTAATAAGGTCATTGACATTGCAAAAATCTAATAGTTTTTATAAATGCTTTGGGATTTGGTCATCATGTTAGCTCTCTTATAGTCTATTTTCCTAACTTTTTTTTTGCTGTTCTTTTTTTAAATCAAAAACAAAAAGTAGGCATTTTCAGATAGTTAAGCAACTATATAGTTTGAAGTAGAAAATTAAAAGACAGGATCTTGGAAGTTTCTCTCTCTTCTTCCTTTTTTTTTTTTTTTTGTTTGATTTTTGGTTTTTGATGACCGGGAATTCACTGTGTAGCTTCAGGGTGGCCTTGAACTCATGGTGATCTCTTACCTCTGCCTCCCGAGTGCTGGGATTAAAGGCGTGCGCCACCATGCCAAGTTCTTTTTCCTCCTTGATGCTTTAGGTCAGTCCCCCACAACATTTCCCCCTAAATCTGGTCAGAGGCTGTGAGTTGACAAAAGGATGGGACACAGGGACCATTGTTTTGGAGATGAGGCAAAAGAGAACATCACAGAGCTTGGTCTTGTGGTCATAGGTCTGATTCATCAAAGCCTGCTCCGTCTAAGGTGTGTGACTGTTAGCTGGCACTGGGTCCTCCTTTAAAGAGGCACTCCTCCCTCGGGCTCAGGTGTGAGTAGTGTTGGGGATTGAACTCAAGGCTTTGTGCCTGCTAGGCAAGCACAGTACCACTGAGCTACATGCCCAAGCCTCCTTTCCCACCGTGTGCCCCACATACTGTCTGCCTTTGCTCCTTGTTGGATTTAGAAATGAAAATGTCCAAATTTTATAATATGTAAGTATGTATAAAGGAAGAAAATATTTTGTTGATTAAGACACAACAACAATTTAGAGAAACAAGGAATCAGGAGACCCAGGGCAAGTGAGGATGGAAAAGAGAAGGATGCAGAAAGGAGAGAGGGAAGTTTGGATTTTCATACCTGGTCACTGGTTCTGATGTACTTTACCTTTCATTTGTAACAGAGGGAGAGGAGAAAGGGCTTTCAAAGAAAGTTCATATGAAGCTGTGTCAGGTACAGTTCTAAACGAACCATATAAAAATGCTTGTTTTTAACAAGAAGGTTGTTGACATCGATTGTATTATTTTCATTCTTGTCACATAGATGTAGGCAGCGAGTGGCAAGGAGGGATTAAGTAACACGTCCAAGGTCACACCGCTGGGAAGTAGCAAAGTCAAGATCTGTACCCAACTTCTTGTCATCACACTGCAACCTCATGACCTGTACCAGGTTAAGAAACTCTGGGCTCCAATGCCCCTTGGCAGCTAGTAAAGCTCACAGAACTGGGGCATGGCAAAGCCAAGATTCAGTCGATGAATGTTTCTATGATATGTCACATGCACAGTTTTACAATAATTTGTGTTCAAAAAAATGTAGAAAGAAGAAAAGGAGCAGGTGATTTTCAATACAACGATGCTGAGAACAGATACTGAGATACTGGCACTGTCTTAATATTCACTTGTGGTATATCACCTCCTATCTCCCCCACTGAATACACACATACACGTTAGCTTCCAATTGGCATGCTCTCCACAATTGATACATGCTAAGTTCTTGTGGAAAGTGCACCTTGAGAATTTCCCGAGGAGAAAGACTAAGAGTCAGTTTCATAGGTTTCAGAGAGTATTTCTGGCTCTATAGCCTCTACACAGATTACCTGTTCAGGCCTCTGCACAGCCCCACAGAGGCAGGAGTGTGGACAGAGAATGACTGTCCAAGAGTGTCCCTCCAACTTCACAGCTGAGCAGGGGTCCTCCACAGACATGTAGGAGAAAACACGTGAGCCAAAACACATGAGCTCTTGAGCGCAGCCTGTTTTCCTCCCTGCGGCTCTGTAAAAATCAAAGTTTAAGGCACCACAGGAGCCTTTTCAAGTGTCCTGGCCAGCTTGCTGCAGCCCAGATGTTCCAGACACTGCTCTGTGAGCTCCCATCAGCGCATGACCCGAGCTGCGTCTGCAGACCCGCGCCCTCCACTGGCACCGCTGTAGATGTTGCAGATGCCACAACTCATTTCTTTGAAGTCTGTATGTTTTTTTAAAAAACACCCCTTTCGACAGTTTTGGCTCTGCTTCTCACTATATAAGCCGATCTGTTGGGACATCTGTCACTGTGCGGCTTCGGCCCCTGTCCTCCAGTGAAGTGTAATGGCTTGACATTAATAAATAATGAGGCAGTGGTGAGTTTAACACATATATTATGAGGCATTGAGGCTATGACAGGGGACTTTCATCTTTCAGGAAGACCACAAGCCTAGCTACATGAAACCAACAAGGGAAACACATCTAGGGCCCAGATGAAACTTTCCAGCTATTGTTCACTTGCAAAAATTTAAAAGTACATTGCATAATTGATCATCTCCTTGTCCTACAGACTGAAGTGAGGTCAATGGGAAAGGGTGAAACTTCATAGCTGGGTGCTGATTAACACAGTATATAATTTTTTTATTTATTTTTATTTATTTATTTGACAGAGAAAGAGGGAGAGAGAGACAGAGAGAGAGAATGGGTGTGCCAGGGCTTCCAGCCACTGCAAACAAACTCCAGATGCATACACCCCCTTGTGCATCTGGCTAACGTGGGTCCTGGGGAATCGAGCCTTAAACCAGGGTCCTTAGGCTTCACAGGCAAGTGCTTAACCCCTAAGCCATCTCTCCAGCCCACAGTATATAATTTTTATTCCATACCCTCTGGGCTCCTGGTGCTCTTCTTTCTAGAGAAAGCCTCTTCTCAGTGTCAAGGTTACCTATACCTTAAAGATCCATGCTGCTAGTGTGCCCAGGTAGCTGCACATGAGAAGTTCATGAACGCTTGTGGTGGGGTCATCTAGTATATCTGCTATGTGGATATGCCCAGGTATATGCTACCAAAGGTCCATTGGGAAAATAGAAAAGGGGGCTAACTCTGGTCATTTTCTGGAGTGAAATTCAGTCATTTTGACATTCAATTTTATTTTCATTTATTTATCACTAAAGGTAACCTAAATCAAGGCAAGCATGGCTATGTAGTCAGGAACATGGTGTGTGGGATGTGGTTGCAGACTTTGTTCTTTAGTTTGCGCACGCGCGCACACACACACACACACACACACACACACCACATTTGCACACTCCTCCTCATTTATGTGCCCAGATTCTGCCAATCTTTTGCACTATGAAAGCTCTCTACAGTCAGGAACAGTTTCTGTCTGCTTTAGTCTACACAGCTACAGCTTTTTATCATGCATATGTATGATTGATAAATATTTAATGACAGGGAGGACAGTAGTGGAAGTGAGCCTGGCTAGTGTTATTCCCATTCAGAAATGAATTAACAGAAGGAGAGAGGTGAACTGCAACCAAATGTTGGTAAATGTTGGTAAAACCGACTTTCAGTAAATCAATGATTTGGCTAAATAGCCAACTTGTATGAATCCTTCTGCTTTTCATGTTCCGTCTTCCTTCTCTAGTCTTTCTCTCACCTTTCTTCCCTCTTCTACTTCCAGTCTCCTAATTTTTAGCTTTATTCTAATTCAGGAATAATAGACTCTGGGGGACTTTGAAGTTTCATTGTGGCATGTGGGAGGGGGGTAGGGAACAACCTAGTCAGGAGGAAATCAGTGGAGAGAGCAATGCAGAAGGCTATGCACCAATCCCAGGGCAGTGACTAATGTTAGAGTTCATCAACTTCATTGTATGGTCCCCAAGTCTCCCTTCTGTACATAGGTGATGTTTATATTTTTATTTCATTTGTATTTATGAGAGAGAGAGAGGGAGAAAGAGAGAGAGAATGTATGGGCATGCCAGGGCCTCTAGCCACTGCAAATGAACTCCACGTGCATGTGCCACCTTGTGCTTCTGACTTTACATGGTTACTGAGAACTCAAACCTGGGTCCAACTGCTAAGCCATCTCTCCAGCCTGATATGTGATGTTTAATACCTCATTCTTTGTGGGAACCATCATACCATGATAAACTCGCAGAGACCAAAGTAAGGCAAGTCAACAGGTTCTCTTTTTTAAAGCATCTCTTTGGTTAGGAGTAAGTTTTTGAAAGGAAATAGCCTGGATATTCACGAATTAATCTGAACCTGGAATCTTGTTCTCATCCTTCTCCCTCTAATAAAAATCACTGTGTGTTGGGGGGGGGGTGTGTGCGTGTGCACATGTGTGCCTGCTATATAGCTGGAAGACATTTAGCTCCTTTCTGATATGCACTCAATTTATTGCTGTTTGGGGGGTAGGTGGGCTTGGAAAGTGAGAATGTTATTGTTGTTATTTCAGTAGACAGAAACAAACAAACCAAGGCAATCTATAGGCTTCTAACAGATGGGTTTTAAAAAGTAGGTCATGTTATGAGCCCACCAACTTTGATGACATTCTTCTAACAAAAACTAGATTCCTGAGTGTCAGGACAATACAGATGAGATTCTAAAATGGTCTCTTGTTCCGTTATAGCTTCCAAGTACATCTGGGGGTGGGGGAGTTGTGGGGAAGTCTGAGTATTTGTAAAGAAAAGTCATGTTGGGAAGTGCCAAATTTATCACTCTATCTCTTTTTTCTCTGAGAGAAGAGGTTGGGATTGATTCAGTCCTGTGAGAATTATCACGATATGATCATCTCAGGAATAAACGATTGTGTGTGTTTTTATATGTGCATGTATGTTAGTGTATGTGTGTACATATTTTAATGCATGTGTGAACTTTTATGTATGTCTGTGTATATGTGTGAATGGGTGTATGTATATGTCTTAGGTAAGGGGAGAGTCATTTTCTCTTTTTTCATAAGAAACTTAAATATATGGAGGCTAGAGTATAACTAGATAGATCTCTGCTGGTATGCCTCAGAAGAACTTTTTCTTGGCCAGTGAAAAGCTGCAAGGGTAAGGTGTGCAGCATGGGAACAAAGGGGAGATCCAAATCCCACCGATTTCCTTTCTGGCTTAGGACATGAATGCCAGGGAGCGCTTTTTGATAATGGAATTATGTACAGATCCAGTTAATGAGCCTGAAGCCCAGAGGAAGAAGTCTGGAACTTGGAGATCTGGCAAGATGAAGATAAAGTGCCCTTGTGTATTTCTTACTCTACAGCCCTGGAGAGGGGAAATAAAATCCCTTCTTAGATCCAAATATCTGTGGTTTCTCGGGCTTCATGCCTCGTTGCTGAATGAGAACAACTGGAAGCCAGGAGGTACATTTATACATCAGCACAGTGTGGCCTCCAGTGGGACTGAGGGATGGAGCACCTCCCCACGTCACCCTTGTTGATGGTCTCACCGACCCAAGCACCAATCCGTCAGGAAGCTGCTTCCCAGGCTGGACGGTTCCCAGATGCAGTGAAGCTACAAACGCTGCTCCAGTACATTTGTCTCACTGAAGTGTGTGCCCTCACTCCCCCATGACCCAAATGTACCTGAGGCTTATGAATATTTCTTCATTTAGACTTTTTAAAAAAATTTGGTCTTTTGAGATAGGGTCTCACTCAAGCCCGGGCTGTCTTGGAATTCATAAGTCTCAGGCAGGCCTTGAGCTCACAATGGTCCTCCTACCTCTGACTCCCAAGTGCTGAGACTAAAGGTGTGCACCACCACGCCCAGCTTTTTAGAGTTTTATAGCACGCCTATACCTACAAATACCATATATATGGTGTCTGAGTAATAAATCTGAGGTATTTGAATGCACTGGAATTGTTCCTGGTCATCTCCATCTTACCTCACTTCCCTCACACAGAACATCTTTTAAAAATAAATGTGCTGACAATCTCCATACACGTACACAATAGATCCTGACCTTAATCACCTCATACCACTCTACAATGCCCTCCCTTCTCATTCCCGCCTTCACTGAATCCCTTCTTATTTCCAACTAGTCCCTCTGGCCTTTTGAAGATATTGATTTTTGTCATCCTCAGTCATCCATGACATGTTGGTGGGCCCAATATTATAGAGGCTTTATTCAGCTAATGATAGCTGCTGTGGAGTCATGAATGTGCCAGTCACTTTATATCTGGAAGAACTGTTGTGGAGCAGAACTGAATATTATATAATTTAACAGGATAGAGTGATTCATCTCTGAAGTTACTAAAGTATATTTGAAATTGTTAATAGTTCTTACACAATGGGCAACAAAACTGCTTATATAGTAAAAATGTTAATTAAAGGAGATTAACAAGAAAATTACATGCTTATCATATGGAGAACTGCTGGGTAGACTCAAACCACAGCACATGTTTTGTGACCTGCTCTTCTTTGTGCAGAAAAGAATTTAAACTTAGGATGTGAGGGCTGGATGTTGTAACTCATTACCTACGGGGGAAATTAACTGTTATTTGTCAAGAAATCAGACAGAACACATTTTGAAGCAGCTCTGTGAGGAGAATGACAATATATGATACTTGATTTCACTCTGGCTTTCAACAGATGTCTACTTGGTTTTTAACTTCCTGTGGATTCTTCTGGCTTTCCTATTCTTTTATGATGCACAGAAGTCTCTATCCAGAAGCTTCTGAGAACTCAGCTCTAAAGTAGACTTAAAATATACCTACCATGACTCAGAGAATATTGTCTAAGAGGAAACAAAAAGATGGTAAGAGCCACAGAGTGTTGAGAGACCATGCAGAGGCATAGTCCTCCCCCTTCCCCCCCCCACAATGACTGACTGCTGTTCTCACAGCTCATAACCTACAACTCCATGTTGAATACCAGCAATCCTGCTGAGGAGGACCCTCACTGGAATGGGGACAGGGAAGAGAGAAATGATGGTACCAACATATGTTGTGTCCATACAAAGTTTCTACTTAATTTAAAAAAAAAAGGAAAAGTTGATAGTTTATAGAACTTAAGGGTTCATGAGATTTGACTTCCTTTTATGTCCTGAATTGTCATGATTTATAACTGACATCCTGAAAGAGTTCCTTCAGTTTTGTAGGCACAGAAAAGTCATTTACCTTCATACTTCAACTCAGTGTGGGCCGGAAAGGCGGTGCTTTCCCTCAGAGTTCAATTCCCCAGCACCCATGTAAGCCAGATGCACAGAGGTGTGCACGTGTTTGGAGTTTGTTTGTAGTGGCTATAGGTGTTGGTGCTTCTCTCACTCTTTCTCTGTATCTCTCTGCTTACAAGTAAATATATTTTAAAAAAAGAACTCAGTGCAAAGATTTGCAAGTCTCAGTCCTTATACTTTGTAGTTGTAAAGCCTAGGCTGGTTCTCTAAATCTCAGGTTGCTAAATTTTTTTTTGAAAGCTTTAGTAAGAACATATTATAAATTGGTCATATTCTCATCTGGTTATACTTCTGTATCCCCTCTCCCTCACCCCCATTCCACTGAATGTCTTTTTTTAATTTTTCAATGTATTTGCATATCTACATGTCTATTGGTGCACATGTGTGTGGGCATGTATGTGAATATGTGCATGTGTGAATGTGTGTGTGGAAGCCAGAGATTCATCTTGGGTGTCTTCCTGGACCCCTCTCCACTTTATTTACTGAGATTACTCTCACTTGACACCAGGATTTGCCAGTTAGGCTAGCATACCTAGTGATCTTACCCTCAGGCACCCTCTGTGTCCACATCCAGACAGGGATTACAGGCAGGCCACTATATCCACCTGACATGGATGACGACTCTTGGGCTCTGAGCTCTGATCCTCACACTTGTAAGGCAGATACGTTATACACTGAGCCATCTTCCCAGCGCCAGAAAACTTTCATATGTGTCTCATCATATTTTAGCAGGTCCAGCATGTATATTAAAGAGTTCAGCTGGGGGTGGTGGCACATTCCTTTCTTTAACCCCAGAACTTGGGAGGCAGAAGTAGGAGGATCACTGTGAGGTCAACCTGGGCTAGAGTGAAACCCTACTTCAGAAAACAAAACAAAACAAAACAAAAAACTATAAAGAGTTAAAAAAATCTTTAGAGGGCTGGAGAGATGGCTTAGCAGTTAAGACTTTTACATGCAAAGCCAAAGGACCCAGGTTCTATTCCCCAGGACCCACGTTAGCCAGATGTTTGGGGGGCTCACACATCTGGAATTTGTTTGCATTGGCTGGAGGCCCTGGTGCACCCATGCTCTCCCCCCCCCCGTCAAATAAATAAATAAATAAAATTAAACTAAAAGTTCTATAGATCAATCAGATAGGGCACTTTCTGGTGATCTTCCTTCCCTTCCTGTGGTAGTTTGAATAGAAGGCCCTTAATATACCCAATTTTTTATTCCTAGTTTGCATCTGTAGCCACCTGGATAGAGGCAGTGTCACTGGGTGGATCTTAAGGTGTTGTGGTGGGCTTTAGATTTCAATATAAAGATATGCAAAGTGTGCCTAGCTGGAGTTCCTGAAGTGTGCTGTGCTGTGCCTTTTGACCTTGAGGCTCGTGCTTCCCTCTCTTTCTCTGCTTGGTCCTATGAAGGCAGGCCAGCTTGTTCTGTCATTATGGAACTTCCCCTGCATCTATAGGCTTCAATAAATATCCCTTCCTCCTTAACTGTGCCTGGTCTGGATGTTCATCTCAGCGAACCTGAATCTGTCTGCTACACTTCCCCTCGCCTCCTTCCAGATGCTTGGGAGTCACCATTATATCACACCAAATCTCATTTCTTGACTTACCAGTCTGTCCCCCACTCTGTAATATCAAGATAGGAATGAATTTGAAAGTTATTTAGCTGCTCTAACTCAAAGTGATTTGCATCTGAATGGTGTGCCTTTTTTTGCTGACATTAGTTATACAATCTAAATAAGATTACACCAATTTTCACATCGAACTAAAGGGAGCATGGTATTAGTGTCTTGTCTCTGGAAAACTGCCAATATAACCAGCTGAAAATAAAGAAGGGTTTATTTTGGCTCACAATTTCAGAGCCTTTAGTCCTTGGTTGGCTGACTCCACTTTTTTTCTGGACCTGTGGTGAGGCAGAATGTCATTTTCACAGGTCATGATAAATCAAGCTTATTCATCTCATAGATGTCCAAAGCAGAGAACAAAGACACAGCTCTCAAAGACATACCTCCCATCCCTCAGTGACCTATTTTCTCCAACCAGCCCCACCCCTAAAAGTTGATAACTTCCAATATGCCAGTAAATTATGACTCCACCAGTGGACTAAACTACTGATTTATAGTTACAAAGTTAGGTTTTCACAATCCAATTAGCCTTCTTAAAATTTTAAAAATATTTATTTTTTTTCAAGGAGAGAGAGATAGGAACGGGGAGGGAAGGGGTGGAAGAGAATGGAGCATGCCAGGGCCTCCTGTTGCAACAGATATGTGTTCAACCTTGTACATCTAGCCTTATATGGGTACTGGGGACTCAAACCTGGGGCATTAGGTTTTGCAAGCAAGTGTCTTAACTGCTGTGCCATCTCTCCAGCCCCCAATTATCCTTTAATAATGATTGTATTTACCAACTAGGAACCAACCAAACCTTCAACACAGAAACCACTTGGAAAGTGGAGGGGAGTGCTTCACATCCCAGCCATAATAATTATTTCAAAATGGGGTTTTAAAAATGGGATCAAAAATAAGGAAATTGAGGTTTTTTCTGCTCAAATTTTGAATAGTTTAGTTTAGAAATGATGGTAAGCCTTTAAAGGAACAAATTCAAGTATGACCATTAGATTTCCTTATCAAGATGTTGACATCAAATATCGTTGGAAATCCAGAAATCTAAGTTCAGCACTCTTAGATATGATAGAAAAATTTTAAAGCCTTGACTACAGGTTCAACCTTCAACAGAGTATATAGATACTTTTAATGAAATAGATAAATAATATCAGTATGAATGAAGACTGCTATTCAATAAATATTTATTAAAGCACATTATGGGCAAATTACACTCACTTCTACCTGCTCCTTGAAAAACAATATTTAAGAGCCGGGCATGGTAGTGCACGCCTTTAATCCCAGCACTCAGGAGGCAGAGGTAGGAGGATTGCCATGAGTTCAAGGCTACCCTGAGACTACATAGTGAATTCCAGGTCAGCCTGGGCCAGAGTGAGACCCTACCTTGAAAAACCAAAAAAAAAAAAAGAAAAAGAAAGAAAGAAAGAAAGAAAAACAATATTTCAGAAACTGAGTGATAAGAAGCAAGTTCAGGAAAATGTGGCAAGCAGGTGAAATATGATAATTTCTGGGCCTTGATATTCACCTTGTTCTTGACAACCACACTTGGGGTTAGTTTACCAAGTTCTAGGAGTTAAGGGGATTTAGACCTTATTGTAATAATTTACTGGAATGCTATCTTGGAGAGAGCTTATCTGAGAGAGGTAAAAAGGAACTGACTCGTCCATCGAGACCTTGTTCTGTAAAGACACTGAGCTGAGCAGAAGTCTGTGGTTTTAGAATTCATGATCACTACTTTCACAATAGTTTGTATCCAAACAATTGTGTAATGTGAACAGATTTACCCAATTTAAAAAACTGGGGCTCAAGAGATGACTTTGAACAGCCATATGGAAACTCCTGAAAAAGCTGACTATAGAATTACCAACATGACTTAGGGGTTAAGGTGCTTGCCTTCAAAGCCAGAGGACCTCAGTTTGATTCCCCAGTGCTCATGTAAACCAGATACACAAGGTGGCGCCTGCATCTGGAGTTCTTTGCAGTGGCTGGATGCCCTCTTTCTCACTCTGCCTCTTTCCCTCTCTCAAATAAATAAATAAAAATAAAATACCTTTTAAAAGGCTTAAAAGTAAAAATCCATAAGTATTATATACACAACACGATGATTTTTTTTTTTTTTTTTTTTTTTTAGATAGGGTCTCACTCTAGCCCAGACTGACCTGGAATTTACTATGTAGTCTCAGGCTGACTTTGAACTCACAGCAATCCTCCTACGTCTTTCTCCTGAGGGCTAGGATTAAAGGCGTGCACCACCATGCTTGGCTATGATGATACTTTTTTACAAAGACAGCATAAATAGATTATTCTAGATTTTACTCATTAGTCATAGTTAATAATAAAAATGAGCCATTCTTCTGTGTGTTGGTGCTAGAGGTCAATAGTTACTTCCTCCAAGGAATTTATAATTTATCATTCTAGAGGATGAGTTCAAAGTTGAAAGTAGGATAGACTATGATAAAAATATACTTAAGAGATGAATGTGGTGGTGTGTAACTGTAAGTCCAGCACTTGGGAGGGAGCCTGGGGGAAAGCGGTTATGAATTTGAGGCCAGCCTGGGTTACGTAGCAAACCCCGGTCTCAAACAAACAAGCAACCATGTGAGACAAAGTAGGGTCATAAAGTAGTAGACAATTATCTGACGAAACAATTCAGTTGAAAATAAATTGAAGGTGTTAGATTGTTGTAGTGATTACTTAACAGTCCACAAGTACATCAACTTAAATATATGCAATTTGTGGTTGCCTGATATATGCCAATAAAGTGGGAGATGGGGGATGGGGAGGGGAATACAATATCCTTTAGAAGTGAATTAAATGCATAATCAATGAAATAATGAATTAGTAAAAATTAATATTTTCAATATACTGGCATTTTGATTCATATAGGAGCATTTTTTGAATTTTTAAATCATTTGTATGAATTTCAACTGAATAAAAGAGTCCTGGGGAAATGGTTCAGTGGTTAAATGTGATTGTTTAAAAAGTCTGCCAATTTGAGTTTGATTCCCCAGGACATAGTAAAGCCAGACACTCAAAGTGGCTCATGCATCTGGAGTTTGTTTGTGGGGACAAGAGGTCCTGGCATGCCCACTTGTTCCCTTTCTTGCAAATAAAAATTTTAAAAAAGAAATGAATAAGAGAAGAATTGCACAGGAGCAAGGAAGGAGTCAGTCCTAAATCCTATTGAGGTAGGCAGGAGTTCAAATAGGACAAAGTCATCAAAGCCTCCCAGATGTGTCGTTGAAGTTGAGGTTTGAAAGTTTCCTGTATTGATGAGGTATTGGCAATTAAAGCCACTTGCTTGCAAAGTCGGCTGGCTTGGGTTTGGTTCCCCAGTACACAAGTAAAGCCAGATGCACAAAGTCAGTCACTCATCTGGAGCTTGTTTGCAGTGGCTGGAGGCCCAGTTGAACCCACTGGCTACCTCCCCTCACCCCATGTGTATGTGTGCAAGTAAAGAAATAAATGAAATAAATTTTAAAAAGAGACCTATCCCTGCACAGTTTCCAGGTAGATAATTGGGACAGAATGGAGACCAAAGAATACTTCAGCAGGAGTCACTCATTGTCCAATGTATTACATTTCCCTTATTGTGCTACTTGGTCTGCCTTCCCTGAAGCAAAAAGTCCGAACTTCCCTGGACTTGGTTCCAGCCTCTTAGGGCTGAGAGTGGGTAGAGGGGGCCAGGGCTAGAGGTTAAGGGCCAGCACGATGGGAGAGTCACCAGAGCAGCAGGGCATTAGAGCAGTAGTTTACCAGGCCCTACGTGAGTAGCTGAAGGGATGACTCCCCATAGCTTTGAAGAAACACTGCTGTAGGGATAGATGTCGGCATTGGAATGGCAGTGAGAAGTTCTGAATGTTGGTGCCTCATTCTTACCTTAAGGAGAACTAAAATGCCTCTGGGTTACAGAGTCACACTGATCATTAGCAGGAGCCACGACGATCATCTCCGGAGGAATACTTCCCCAAAGTACAGCTGTAGGACAACCACAGAATAACATAAGCCATGAGTTCACATGCACAGATGACAAGCACACTGAAAGGTAAGCTACTGGGAAGGCAAGTGAAAAGAAAGAATAAACAACAGATTTGGACCTCCATGAGCTGGTACATCCAAAACATTCAGCAAAGTAAAGATTACAACCATAAAGGTGAGACTATAGCCACCACAAAACAGTAAGTATCTAAAAACACGTAACTTCTACAAATAAAACAGTTTTGTTACACTAAAAAAATACACAATGGATGGGTAATAAAAACAGATTAGATACAATTGAGTCAGTGAATTGTAAAATTATCTGACAAGTCTATGAAGAATGCAACAAAAATGGTGACATGAAATATATTAGCAAGACTGAACCACATAGAAAATGGGAGAAGTCTTACATCTGTTCAATGGACATTACAAAAGAGACTAAAGAGAGTACATGAGAAGAAATTGATTGAAAAGTAATGGTCATGAATTCTAGCAAATGAAGACATATAATGCAAATATATTTCAAAAAGCAAATCATAGCTTAATCAGGATAAAGAAAAATAATCTATATTAAATATATTAGAATAAAAAACATAAAGACAAGGAGACAATGTCTAAGACTGGGCTGGAGGGATGGCTTAGCAGTTAAGGTACTAGCCTGCAAAGCCTGAGGACCTGGGTTTGATTCCCCAGTACCCATGTAAGCCAGATGCACATAGTAGTGCGTGCATCTGGAGTTTGTTTGCAGTGCCTAGAGGCTCTGGTGCACTTATTCTCTCTCTTTCAAATACATGCATATATATATATATATATATATATATATATATATATATATATACACACACACACATTTCAAAAGAAAATATAAGAGGACAGCTAGAGAGAAAAGGCAGGTCACTAATACAGGGACAGCAGAAGGATAGCCCCTTCTCGAACCAGCAATAGAGGCCTCAAAATCTAGTCTTAAAAACGCTGCTCGGTAAGACCCACCTCCCTCATTCAAGAATGAGGAAACAGGCTTGGTAATTCCACTACTGCAGAGCTTGAAGCAGCAGGATCATGAGTTTAGTATCAGTTTGGGCTACATAGTAAGATGATGACACAAAATAAAACAAACAATAACAATAAAAAGAATAAGGGCAAAAATGTTTTGCAGGTAAAACACTAGGATTTGAATTCTCTCAAGAGAGAGAAGTGATAAGTATTAAGGTGGTAGATATTCTAATTATTCCCATTTAATTATTATTCTTTAAATACATGTTTCAGAATATCACACTGTACCTCAAAATAAATAAAATAAAAATATTTTTAAAATCTCATGAACCAATATGTGGTTCAGGGCAATATTTTATACCTTTATCTTGGCCTGTCCTTTCCTATATTTCTAAAATTGCCTATTGGGAACCGCTACATTGATCTTTTGTTTTTATCTATTTATTTGAGAAGGAGTGAGAAACAGGCAGATAGATAGAGAAAGGGAGGGAACGGGCACACCAGGGTGTCTAGACACTGTGAGCAAACTCCAGTTGCTTGTGCCACCTTGTGCATCTGACTTTATGTAGCTAATGGGGAATTGAACCTGGGTCATCGGGCTTTGCAGGCAAGCCCCTTAACTACTGAGCAACCTGTCTAGCCCTGATCTTATGTTTTAATGATTATTATTTATGGTTTGAAAAATACATTCTTATACCAACTTTAGCCAAATTTAAGTAAAGACACAAACTAAAGCTCAGAAGCACCAAGGAGTTGTCATAGGTCAGTCATATCAGAGCTGGGATCACCTAGTCTCCTGGCCCACAGATTTACGTTCTTCTCTTAGAGTTATGCTCACCTCCATTTGAGTCCCTTGGACTAGGGACAAGAGAAAGGAGGACATACTTGCAGACTTATGGCTTTGTCCTGCCCTCTTGCTTTTGCTTGCCTCTGGCCAAGCTTCCCAGACACTACGGCCGTCCCCAGCCAGTGGAGGTCTTCCACTGACTGCTGAGTGATGCCCCCGTCAGAATCCCAGCTCCAGGGAGGCAGGGATTTGAAGGCCCACTGCATTTTTCTGAGGCTAGGCAATTTTGTCTCAACAAAACCAAAGGAGACCAGAGTATGAGGTGAGCTCACCCTTGTCCCTCCATTTATCTTCCTTTAATCAAACAGACTAAACGTTTTCATTGGAAAGAGGAGATTGTTATCCTTGGCCTTCTTTGTGTCTTCAGCCGTATTTTTCTTAGGAATGTGTTAATAGCTGCAAAAATTTTAACACGTCTTCAAGTGCCTCTCATGTTAGGAGATTCTTCACAGTTGTGGGGAAAGTGGTTGTCAGTTAGCATGGTATTTAAGGGAAATCAGAACGTTTCTGACAGGTCGATTATGCTCTTACTTCAAATGCCGAACACGCAGCTGGAAGGTTCAGAGGGAGAGACATTTTTTGTTGCCAACCCTGATTTCTTCATTCTTCATTTACTTCCAAAGCATTGGGGCCCAAAGCATGGTTAACATCAGGCACAGTGGAAGCAATGATTTGGGAGTTTCCATTTTCAAGGTCTTGTGTTGTTTGGCTCCTTTGTAGAGCTCATTTGCTCTACTAACCAAGTTTCCTTTGTTTTGTTTGAAGAAACAAGAACGTTTAAGTAACAAGTATATTATGTAGACGGTAATTCCAGAGGAAGTTGAAAGGCAAATGTTCAAATAAGGGGAGGAGAGTCCTAAAATTAGCTATTAAAGATTTGGGGGGGGGGGCGTATGCACCTGTGTGTGCCCTTGCAGTGCCTCAGACACTTGCTTTGAACGGAGTACAGTTGCCTACAGTGGCTGGAAAGCCCTGTGTCATTGCTCCATCACTCTCCAAGCTGGAGTCTCTTACTGATCCCAAAGCCCAAAGCTTGTGTCCAGACATTTGGTGATTCCCAAGTCTTTGCTCCCTTATGGGACTGGGGTTGCTGATGCAAGAGGCCACAGCCAGCTACTTACCAGGGGTCCTGGAGATTCAGATTCAGGTGGTCACAGGCCCCCTCAGACCCTCATGCTGGTGCAGGAAGTGCACTTAACCACTGAGCTATCTCTCCAGCCCATATTCTTATCACCACTCCCAAATATATTTTAATGGGATCAAAAATTAGATTTGAAGAAGAGTCTGAATTCAGAGAAGGTTACAAAATCTGTGAGTGTGGTACTATATAAATAGAGGTTGTCTGGAAATGGGATTGCTGTGTCTTGAGAGAGTGGCTAAGCAAAGGCCTGGTTTCCCCTCAGCCTTGTAGAGAGAAAACTTCTCTCCATTTCCTCTTCAGGTACCAGCACGCATCCTTCCTAACACCACTCCTCTCTTGTTCTAGAGAAGGGGGGAAAGAGAGAGGATAGGGTGAGTGACAGCTTCCCCCAAGGGCAAGGTTGTCCCATTAGTGAAAGGTTTGCTTTTTATGGATTCTTGGATGCCAAGCAAATTATCGCTTAGGAAGTGTGATTCACAGGGCAGTCTGGAGCCGTCTGACAACTGTTTATCAGCTCAGCAAAGAATAAGCTTTAGGACTTGGGCCACTGAGCTATGAATTCTGCCAGCACAGTTTTTACATGCACTGAGCAATATGCCTGATGTCTGCTGTATGTCCAATACCAACAACTGTTTGAATAACAAGTCCATAAAGAACTGATCTAAATGTATGGATATCTCCACTTCTGTTCCAAGTACATTAGAGTTCTCAGGCTCCACAGATGACTTCTTGGAAAGTAAGTTTCCAGAGTAGCCGTTTCATTTCCTAAGGCAGGAGGTGGGTTAAGAACAGAGATGTGAGCCGTGTGGCACACATCTTTCATCACAGCACTCAGGAGGTAGAGGTAGGAGGATCACCATGAGTTCAAGGCCAACTGGGACTACGGAGTGAATTCCAGATCAGTCTGAGCTAGAGTGAGACCCTACCTCGGAAAAAAAAAAAACAAAAAAAACAAAAAAAACAGAAATGTACAATAGTGACTTTTATATAAAGACCAGAGTTGGGGCAAAGAGAGACAAGCCCTTCTGAATCAACAGTTGTATTCTCATTAAGAAATGAAGCTCTAGGTATGGCTCCTCAGCACATCCCGTATCCCATAGAGACACAGACACAAACAAGACTGTTTCTCAAAGGCCTTCATGCATCCACTAGTTCCCTTGCAACCCAGCTCCAGAGCCTATTACAGCAGCTTTCGTGGCCTTGGGCACGCCAGGAAATAGTTTTAATTTGCTCAGTCTCTAAATTATAGACTGTGCATTTGCAACTGTTTTGAACAAGTCAGCAAAGGCATAGTTTCCAACAGGTTTGAAAGGAGGCATTTCAGTTCAGAGGTTAGACTGAAATGGATTATGCTGTTGCAAAGTAAAATGAAATTTAGTTTTCTTTTTTTCTTCCCCCAAGGAATGGCAAAGTTAAGAAGTATCCAAGAAAAGGAATAATGCTAATCCTGTATTAAATTGCTCATAAAACACATAATTTTTATTTTTCTTTGGTGGGGGCACTATCCAGTAATAGTAGGTATCAAACTAACCCAGCAAATCATCAGGGATTTAACATCTCAGCAGAGGACACAGCCTCAGGGAGATGTCTGTTACACTACAGTGTTCTCTCAGGAGTTGGAGCTTTGCTATAACATAGTTGGGTTTACTTGAGGTACAGATAAATATGGAATCAGAGTGAACTGATTACACTAATCACTTTAAATTAAGAACTGAAAGTTCTATACAGGCCAGGTGCTTCATGGTTTCATTTGAACCCCTTGCCAGAGCAGACTATAGGAAACCTGTAGCAGTTAACCTCTCATTACTGGGACAAAACACCCAACAAGAAACAGCTTATGAAAGGAAAAGGATTTATTTCTTCTCATAGTTTCCAGGGGGAAGTTTCATCACGGTGGGGGAAGCATTACAGAGCATACAGCCAGGGTGTCCCACCCTGTTACAGCAGCTGAGGAAGCGGCAAGAGTGAGGGAAGATTGGACTCTCCAAGCTCGCAGCACATCCACCAGTGACGCACTACCTCCAGCAAGACTCTGCCTCTCAGAGACTCCACCAATTGCGGAGCCAATGGAAAGCTTAATCACAAACACATGAAGCTCTGGGCGACATTTTACCTTCAAAATACTCCTAAATATCTTCAGCAATTTTGCCACTTCAATTCATACTTCTGATCTAGCATCTTGTTTTGTTTTTTTAAATGTCTAATAAGGTTCTGTTGAATACAGTAATGAAGACCTGAGATTTTAGTTATGTATAATAGAATTGCTTTTCTTTAAACTCTTGCTGCAATTCAAAATGTATTCTCCAGGTAGACAAAAGAGCCACTGGAATTTGGCCCACTTCAGGTGACAGTTGAGTGGGAATCATTGACATGTTTTGACAAACTGGATATAAATATATCTAATATAATTAGATATATAAGGACAAAGGAGGTACATTAGTAATATTTTTAAAGACAGCAGATAGCCCAGGTTGGCCTTGAACTCAAGATCCTGCCTTAGCCTCCCAAGTGCTGGATTGCAGGTGTGCAGCATGACACCCAACTAATTTTTAACTTTTAAAGATATAGCATTTAGGCAGAGTAGATTAGCTTTTATTACACTTTTATTACATTTGCCCCATTTATTTCTTAAGATGCTTTTTACAATTCTCAGCTTTAGCTGATCTACAACCAGTTCATTCTTAGGCCAGTCACAATCTGAAACTAGCTTATTTAAGAATTTTGTTTATAAGTTATTTATTTATTTGAGAGAGTGAGAGAGGGAAAGAGAGAGAGAGAGAATGGGTGCTCCAGGGTCTCCAGCCACTGCAAACGAACTCCAGACACATGTGCCACCTTGTACATCTGGCTTATGTGGGTCCTGGGGAGTCAAACAGAGATCCTTTGACATTGCAAGCAAATGCCTTAACTCCTAGGCCATATCTCCAGCCCCCAACTCTAGCTTTAACATGAAATTCCCTTCAACAATTCCTCTGCCCTGTGACTGGGTCTGTTATGCCCCAGCTTCTTACTGAAGGAATTTCCCATAGGCGCTGTTCTCTCTGCCTGGCCTCTGCTATCAGATTTTATCTCTACTCTTTCTCTCCTAAGGGAAATTCCATAGTATTTCTTTTCAATCATAGTCCAGGTTTTCAAGGCATGGCAAAAAGTGGTAGCCTGTGTTTATGAAACCTGGGAACTATGTCCTTTAAATATATTTTGAAGAGAAAAAAAATTAAGAATACACATTACTTTTTCAATGCATAATTTCCAAGTGAGGTCACAAAAGAGCATTACAAGACAGTCAGCATTATCTGTTTGATGTTAGTGTTAAATTATCCAATCAGTTTTGAACAGAATACATAAGATAGTTCACCTTATAGTTCCTTATGTCAGGCATAGTCATAATATTAGTCTGTGCTATAATATGCAAAGTAAAGAAAGTTCCTTCTTTTGGTCCCATTGGAACAAGTCATAAGACCCCCCCCCGAGATTTAATTTTTAGGTACAATTCATCAGGTAGTATATTAAGTGCTGGTAATACAACAATATCTAAGGAAGTTCCTATAAAATTAGAACTTTAGTGGAAAGTAAGTAATAATGCATGGCGAGAAGAAACACGTCTATGTGTGTTAAGAGATTACTTTACAGATGAATCTGAGGGTTAGAAGGATAGTGTGGTATGTAGCCGTCTGCACTTCTTGAAGCGGGGTCTCTGAGTTTGAGCCTCGGTCTTCCAACTCCTCCATCTGGGTTCTCATGTTCTCTCACTATCCTACCTACTTTAACTTTTTGGTCACTCTTCAATGGTTCGTTAGCCATGCATACATTGTATTCTTTTTTTTTTTTAATTTTTTATTTATTTATTTGAGAGCGACAGACACAGAGAGAAAGACAGATAGAGGAGGGGGGGGGAGACAGAATGGGCGCGCCAGGGCTTCCAGCCTCTGCAAACGAACTCCAGACACGTGCGCCCCCTTGTGCATCTGGCTAACGTGGGACCTGGGGAACTGAGCCTCGAACCAGGGTCCTTAGGCTTCACAGGCAAGTGCTTAACCACTAAGCCATCTCTCCAGCCCCATACATTGTATTCTTTTTAAAAATATCTTTAAGGGCTGGAAAGATGGCTCAGCTGTCAAGGTGCTTGTCTACAAAGCCTAACGATCCACATTCCATTCCCTAGTACCCATGTAAAGCCAGATGCACAAAGTGGTGCATGCATCTGGTGTTCATTTGCAGCAGTTACAGGCCCTAGCACACCTATTCTCTGTGTCTGCCTCTCTTCTATAACTATCTGCTTGCAAATAAGTAAATAAATAGTTAAAAAGAAAGTTTAAAATATTTAATTTTTTATTTGTGTGTGTGTGTGTATGTGTGTGTGTGTGTGTGTGTGTGTGTACATGCTAGGGGTCTTTTGATGCTGCAATGGAACACATGTTGGGCTTCAATGTGGGTGGCTGGGGAATTGAAACCAGACATAAGGCCTTGCAACTAAGTGCCTTTAACCACTGGGCAATCTCCCTATCCCCCCTCCATATTGTATATTTGTGCATATATGCTTTACAAACTCTGTTAAATTTAGGAAGCCACCCTGTTCCTAAGGTGAGTCTTCCTGCACAATTTGGTCACTGGCCACTTTTATGATATTTAGTTTGCATTTGATCAAGTGGATATAATTGTTTCAAAGTCTAAATCAGGTTCATATGGCAAAAGTACGTTGTTCTTTTGCTTTTCATTTTTTGAGGTAGGGTTTCACTCTAGCCCAGGCTAACCTGGAATTCACTATGTAGTCTCAGGGTGGCCTCGATTCACAGTGATCCCCCTACCTCTGCCTCCCAAGTGCTGGGATTAAAGGCATGCACCACTATGTCTGGTGTCCCTTGTTCATTATTTGGAGAACTTTCAATGTGCAAAACTTTGGAGGATTAGATGGGGGGAGAACATTCATGTCATTCTAGGTCTGGTATGGAAAAAACAGGATGGTCACAAGTTTGAGTCAGCATATTGGGCACTAGGTCAGTCTACGTAGATAGATGGTATCTACACAAAACGATACACAAAGAATAAAAACAAAACAGTGTGAAGTACTTTTTAGAGGAGTAAAAAAGTAATGACATTATGTCATTTCCCTTTGGTATTTATTAGAACTTTTTTTGTTTTTATGTTTTATAGTAAGAGACAAATCTCTTATCTTCTTCTTCACTCTAATTACAATATTCCTAAAATAGTCTTCTACTATTTTTTTTTGTTTATTTATTTGTTTTGAGCCAAATTCTTGCTGACATGGGACTTGTTATATAGCCCAAGATGGCCTCAAACTTTCAATCTTCCTGCCTTAGCTTCCAAAGGGCTAGAATTCCAGGTGTGTATCAGGCCCATACCATGTAGTTTGATATAGCAGACTGCCTTTGTAAATTTCTATCTCTTGGATTTTTTTAACTGAGTATAAAAATATATTTAAATATTTAAAATATTTTTTATTAGTTTTCTATTCTGCAAGTACAGGCAGTTTGGTAACATTATTAGGCTCATCTGTGACCTACCCCCTCCCCATTGGCCCCTCCTTGTTGAGGTGTATGGGTCGTGCATTGTGGGGTTAACCCAGGGTTATTGGTATGATAAATGTCTCTGTATATCATGACCCAACATTTGGCTCTGACATTCTTTCCGCCCCCTCTTCCACAAAATTTCCCTGAGCCATGTTGGGTTCATTTTTGGTCTGCTTCAGTGATGAGGTGATGGAGGCCTCTGGGGCTCTGGCTCTCTGATTTGGTAGGAGTTGATTTTTCTCTGTGTTGGTCTCTTTCCCTCTTGTGCTAGTATCCAATTCATCAGGAAAACAGCACCTTACTTGTTTCACCAATTTTCCTTAGTTTCAGTCAGGGCCCTTTTGAGGTATGATGGGGTGGCTCTCTCCTTAGGATCTGCATCTATCTGAAAAACAGAAGCAGATTCTCCAATGGAGAGTAAGTTAGCACCAGGTCAAATGAGATAACCCTTACTTTTTAAATAGAGAGTTTAATAGGTGTAGGCCCTCTTGTAGCCCATGATTGATGGTAACTCGATATTGAAGAGTGGGCTTATGTTTCAATATGGTTCTGACTTGTTTCCCAGCTCCAGCTATGGGTCTCGTACCACTGAGGGGATCAGTTAGCTGAAGCAAGAGCAGTTGGTTCCCCACCATGGCTGTGTGCCACTATTGCACTTGTGTGGACATCACAACATGTTATTTGCTCTACGTAGGTTGGACCATAAGTTGCGTGGACAGATATTGGTCGTTTCCCCCAGTCGCCCATGTAGCACCTTCTGGCACTAGACACGCTGACTGTCTGGGGACTGACTCTCTCCTGGCTTCTAGCCATGTCGTTCCATTTTACGTGTCATCTGCATATGGTGTCTGTGAGGCCTGTTCCTCCTTGGAGGAGTTTTTGCTAGTTAATGGCTCATGGGGAAGGGGGAAGCATCTTCATTGGCATAGCCACTGTTAAGTTGCTTGCACTATGATAACCAATCTCTCAAACATGGCCATTTAAACTCATGCTCTAAGTAAACTCATTGGGTGCCAAAGCATAAATAAGTAAAAAAAAAAATCTATCTATCTATCTATCTATCTATCTATCTATCTATCTATCTATCTATTAAGATTTCCTTCTTTGCCATATTTTTAGGGTAATTTCTCTAAGGCTTTTCTGTTCCTTAAAAGCTTGATATAAGTCAATTTTTAAAATTTTCATCATGATTTATACATGATTTTGTTACATTCGAACACTAAAACTATACTGAGTAAACATGGGGAAAGTCAGTAGCATTGTTTTATTATTCCAGATTTTAGTAGAAAAGCCTTGAGTTTTCTTCCACTTAGTATGATATTAGCTTTAGTACATACAATGTACTTTTATTATGTACCTTTATTATGTAAAGTCTCTTCAGAGATTTTTATAAGAAGGAACCTTTGATCTTTAAAGCCTTTTCTTTATCTATGGAGATGACCATGCCATTTCTGTCTTTGAGTCCATTAATACAATGTATTACATTTATTGATTTGCACATGTTGACCCATCCTTAGATCCTTGGAATGATGCCAATGTGATTGTGGTGAATGATCTTTTTCTACTTTTTAGCATATTTATTTATTTATTTACTTATTTATTTGAGAGAGAGAAAGAAAGTAAGTGAGAGAAAGAGGCAGATAGAAAGAGAATGGGCATGTTAGGGCCTCCAGCTGCTGCAAATGAACTACAGACATATACACCACCCTGTGCATCATCTTCCTTTACATGGTTCCTGGGGAATCAAACCTGGGTCCTCTGGCTTTGCAGGCAAGCACCTTAACTGCTAAGCCATCTCTCCAGAATGTGAATGATCTTTTCGATATGATCTTGAATTCTGTTTGCAAGTATTTTGGTATCAGGGCAATATTTGCCTTGTAGAGTGACTTTTAGTAGCATTCCTCCCTTTTCTAGTTTTTATAATAGCTTGGCAAACACTGATTCTAGATCATCTTGAAAGGTCTGCTAGAACTCAGTAGGAAATTTATCTGAAACTGAATGTTTTTAGTTGGTATTTTTTTATTAGTGGTTCATTTTTATAGCTTGTTATATATATGTTTAAATTGTTTATTTCAATGTGGTTTAATTTTGATAGGTCATATGTATCTAGGAATTCATCTATTTCTCTTAGAGTTTCCAATTTAGTAGAATATAAGTTTTTTAAATATATCCTAATGATTTTTAAAATTTTATTGGTATTGCTGTAATGTTCACCTTCTTATTTTTAATTTTATTAATTTTTATCTTCTCTTTTTGGCTAGCTTAGCTAAGGGTTTTGTGATTTTTATTTATATACTAAAATATTCCATTCTTTATTTCATTGATTTTTTTTGTATTTTTGAAAATTTTTATGTCAGTACTTCCCTAATCCTAATTATTTCCATTTATCTTCTGATTTTAGTTTTGACTTTTTGCTTTCCCAAGGTGCTTATAGTCATGAACTTTCCTCTTAGGGATGCTAGTATTGTGCTCCACAGTTTGTGATACATTATGTTTATATTTTCATTTGGTGCTAGGATTTTTTTTTGTTTGTTTGTTTTGTTTTTTTGAGGTAGGGTCTCACTCTAGCTTAGGCTGACCTAGAATTCACTATGTAGTCTCAGAGTGGCCTTAAACTCACAGCAATCCTCTTACCTCTGCCTCCCAACTGCTGGGATTAAAGGTGTACACCAACATGCCTGGCCAGTTCTAGAAATTTTTTCAAAAAATTTTTTATATTTTATTTTTATTTATATTTGAGAGAGAATGAGGGGGAGGGAGAGAAAGAGAAACAGGGATGGGGAGAGGCAGATAGAGAGAATGGGCATGCCAGGCCTTCAGCCTCTGCAGACAAATTCCAGAAGCATGAGCCACCTTGTACCTCTGGCTAACGTGGGCCCTGAGAAATTGAACCTGAGTCCTTTAGCTTTGCAGGCTAGCACCTTAACCATTAAGCCATCCCTCCAGCTCTGGTTTTAGGAATTTTTTATTTCCTTCCTGATTTCTTTAATGATCCATTTATTATTCAGTAATGTGTTGTGCAATCCTCATTACTTTGTGTATAGCCTATAGTTTCTCTTGATTTCTAGTTTTATTCTACTAAAATGTAAGAAATGATTTCAATTTTTGTATATTTTTAAATACTTGGTTTATGTCCTACTATACTATCTATCGTAGAGAAAATTCGATGGTCTGCTGAGAAAATTTTATATTCTTCAGTACTTGGATGGAATCTTCTATAGATGTCTGTTGGCCCATTTTTGATTTGTGATTCCATTTAACTCAGATGTTTCTCTCTTTATTTATTTACTTTTTGTCAGAATGGCCTGTCTATGGGTGAAAGTGGAATATTCAAGTCAGTAACTATTAGTGTGTTTAGGTTTATCTGTGTTTTTACATCAGGTAGTATTGGTTTTATGAAAATCAGTGCATTCATACTTGATGCACATATGTTTAAAATTGTATTGTGCTCTTAGTAGATCACTGTCTTTGTCAATATGAAGCAACATTTAAAAAAAATTTATTTTTATTTATTTATTTGACAGAGAAAGAGAGAAAGAATGGACATGCCATGGCCTCCAGCCACTGCAAATGAACTCTAGATGCATGCGCTCCCTTGTGTATCCAGCTAACGTGGGTCCTGGGGAACTGAACCTGGGTCCTTTGGCTTTTCAGGCAAACGCCTTAACCACTAAGCCATCCCTCCAGCTCAGAATCAACATTTTTTATTCTAATTTTGAAATCTATTTTGTCAAATGTTAGAATTATGACACCAGGCTTTTTCCTAGTTCTGTTTGCTTGGGATACCTTTTCCCATCTCTCTACCCCACACTTGCGTCTGTATGTGATGGTGAGGTGCATTTCTTGAGGGCAACAAATAGGTGGACCCTACTTTTTAATCCAGTCTGCTGGTCTGTGATCTTCAGGGAATTGAGATGGTTAGTATTCAGAATTATTAAGAAGTCTGTTTTGGGCTGGAGGGGTGGCTCAGGGGTTAAAAGCACTTACTCATAAAGCCTGATGGTCTGAATTTGATTCCCCAGTACCCATGTAGAACTAGACACACAGGAGGAGCATACATCTGGAGTTCAGTTGCAGTGGCCAGAGGCCCTGGCTCACCTCTTCTCTCCCTGCCTCTCAAATAAACAGATAGATAAAATAGTGTTGTTTTTTTTTTTTTAAGTTAGTCATTTTAAAGCTAATCAGAGCCAGGTATGGTGGCTCACACCTTTAATCCCAGCACTCAGGAGGCAGAGGTAGGAGGATTGCCATGAGTTAGAGGCCATCCTGAGACTACATATGAATTCAAGGTCATCCTGGGCTAGAGCAAGACCCTACCTCAAAACAAAACAAAACAAAACAAAACAAACAAACAAACAAAACCAAGCAAACAAAAATCTGTGCAGTTCTAGGACTTTACTGAAGGTCAAATAGATAATTTCTTCTTATTATAACTTCTACAGAGGCTGCTACCAGTCTGCTCCATATTAAAATTTTGGTGCTGTGTGTGTGTGTGTGTGTGTGTGTGTATGGGTGTATTTAAAAAGCATATAGTTTTTGGGCTTTCATATTTATTGACATGTAGTTGTTTATAACATTATTTTATGATTTAAAACCTCTGTATTTTATTTTCCATTTTGAATATGCATAAATTTATACCTTTTTCTAGTGAGATATTGGTCAGTCTTAGAATTTTGTGAATTAACATTTTAAGTACCACTTTTAGCTTTCTTATTATCTTGTTGCTTGCATTTATTATTATTATGATGATTATTATTTTTGGTAGTGCTCCTTTCATTAGGAGGCCTTTGCAGGGCATTGTTGGTTCTCCTGCTTCTTCTAATTTCATGTTGAAGCTTGAGTTTACTTCTATTTATTTATTTGCAAGCAGAAAGAGAGAGAGGAAAAAGAGGGAGGGGACCGAGAGGGAGAGACAGAGAAAGAAAGCATGCACTAGGGCCTCTAGCCAATGCAAATATACTCCAGATATATTTGCTACTGAGCATCTCACTTTTCAGGGAACTGAACTTGGGCCATTAGGCTTTTGAATTTATTATTTTCAGTCTCTATGATAAGCTCATCATGTTTTTTTTAAAGTATTTTGTTTATTAGAAAGAGGGAACGAGTCAGGGGGAGAGAGAGAGAATGGCAAAGCCTCTAACCACTGAAAACAAACTCAACAAACTCTAGATTCATTCACCACCTGTGCATCTGACTTTACATGGGTACCAAGGAATTGAACCTGGATCCTTAAGTGATGCAGGCAAGCACCTTAACCACTGAGTGAACTTTCCTGCACACAACATGTTTCTGCATTTACTCCTGCCTATTTCTCACAGTGTTTTTTTTTTTTTTCTTTTTTTCAAGGTAGGGTCTTACTCTAGCCTAGGCTGGCCTGGAATTCACTATGGAGTCTCAGGATGGCCTCACTCTCACGATGATCCTCCTACCTCTACCTCCTGAGTGCTGGGATTAAGGCGTGGGCCACCATGCCCAGCTTTTCTCACAGGTTTTAGTCTTTTAGTTGTTCATATTTCCTATTTTCCTTCTGATGTCCCTTTGAAGTGAAAATTTATATTGTGGTATCTTTTCAAAGCATCCTGACATATGGGAATATTTTGTGATCCTTTTGCTAATTCTAAATTTTATAACAGCACCAAAGGGTACAGACTGTATGGACTATGTGCTGTTTATGAATCTAGATAATTTATCCAGGCAGGCTTCATCTTTATGTCACTTTACGTATGTTTTATAGTACAAAAGAATATTTCTCTGTTTATTAATGAATTTAAGAATGCTATTCAGGTCCTTTTATTTTTTAATTGACCTTTATTTTCTTCTTTGGCTTGATCTACCATATTCTAAGAGGAATATGTTAAAGTTCTAAATCTCTAGATTATTAATTTGCATAGTCCTGTCTCTTAAATATCTGTACATGTATGCTATCTTTCATAATTTATATTTGATATTATTGATTTTTCTTTCTATAATACATAGTATAATATTATATACCATGTGTTGTTTATGGTCTTGAACCCTGCTTTTATATGAACATAACAGGTTTTGGCTATTGCCAATATTGACCTTTAACATTTATTACAATGCTATTATGTTAAGATTTTTCTATTTATTTGCATGTGTATATAAAGACCTCTTTTCTGTTTCATGTTTTTAAATTTCCACATTTCAGTGTACTGTGTGATAAGCTCTGACACATGTATAGTCCTGTGTAAGAAAGCTCCAATTTAGTTACAGAGCAGGGCTGGAAAGATGGCTTAGCACTTAAGGCATTTGTTTGTGAAGCCTAAGGACTCAGGTTCAATTCCCCAGTGCCTACATAAGCCACATGAACAATGTGGCACGACAAACTCTTATCTATTCTTATCAGATAGATTAGGTTCACCTGTTGTAGGGTTTTGTATGAATGTATCGTCTATTCTAATTGCTCAACACAACACTTTTGGATTACATCTTATGGATATATAGTCCATTCCTTGGGTCTGTTCCTTGGCAAAGAAATTATCAAAAAATATATGAGTGCCAGGCATGGCAGTGCATACCTGCAATCCCAGCCCTTAAATCAGTGGAGGTGGGATGATCAGGAGTTTGTTCTCCTCAACTACATAATGAGTTTGAGGTCAGCCTGGGATAACAAGACTTTCTGCCTCTGTTTTCTTTCTCTCTCTTTTTTTCTATCTCACGGGAGAACATTGTTAAAAGTGAACATGGCTCAGGGAACTTTGTGGAAGAGGGGGCAGAAAGATTGTTACAGCCACAAGTTGGGACATTATGCACAGAGACATTACCTCTCCCCCATAATGGACTGCTGCCCCACAATGCATGACCTGCCTCCCCAATGTGGAGGGCCCTTTTGGAAAAAGAGCAGGGATGAAGGAAAAGGTGGTACCAACACGCCTTGTTTACATACAATGTATGTCCATAACTAATAAAAATAAATTTTAACAAAGTCATTTTCTTTGCACACTGTGCTCCCCCCACACTGTCCTTCTTCAGCCAGCCATTTACCTTTAAGGAAATGATACTGCGTGAGTTCGAGGCCACCCTGAGATTACATAGTGAATTCAAGGTCAGCCTTGACTAGAGTGAGACCCTACCTCAAATCCCTCCCCCAAAAGAAGATGATACTGTTGATACTAATAATATCTAATATTAGTACCTGCCATGCTCCAGGCATTATTCCAAGAGTACTGTATATACAGACGAAACTAACAGAGATACAAGGAGATGCCTTAGTTTACCCAAAGTCAGACAACATGTATCAGACCCTCTGATTTATGGATAAAAATAACAAATGTTTACTGAGAGCTTACTATAGGCCAGGTCACCAAGCATATTCCATATGCTGTTATCTTCACAGAATCCCCCTGGTGACAAGGTGCTATCACATCATAAATGGTGAGGCTCGGGGAAGAAGGAGCAGAGTAACTGGACTACAGCATACAAACAGTCAGCTAAGGCACCGGGCCAGGCTGCATTCAGCTCTGCTGTGTCCATCTTGTTTCTAGATCATACACAAGCTTTCATCAAGCAGCTTCAGTGTGATCAGTGTCCTGAGCCTTTTTTCTTTAATCCAGTGAATTTACTGACAAGTAAAGGAAGTTTAGGGAGACACATGAAACCATTAAGGGGAGGGGTGAGGGCTGGACTTTGAGATAAAAGAACTAAAGGAAAAGCTTTGGGAAGGCAGAATGTATGTGACTGAATGGGTCTTAGATATCGTGGCAAACAATGTGTGGCTTGAATTGGACTCTGAATGAAGAGGAGGCAGGTGGAGAGGGGACATTCTGTGATGAGGAGTAGCTTGTGAACTCTCTATAAGCAGTCTTTTTCTATTTTAAGGGTTAAAAGATCATTTATCTGGTACTTTTCCTCATTAGGGGAAAAATTGGCACTTTACCATCTTGCTGTATAGTTCGTTTTTAGTAAGATTAATTCTGAAGAGCTGTTTTTTTTTTTTGTCTCCCATTTCTGTATTCCAACAGAGCAAAAAATATTTCATGTCCTCTGACATTAACTAGAAAAGCTAATTTCCTTTGCCTTTAATTTTGGCAATACTTTAAGTAATGACAGGAAAAATAAAAATTCTTTGTGACACTTCAAATGTAAATTTGATAAAAATGACATCTCTCGCTGCACATTTATATGCTTTAGTTCAAAGACTTTTTTTGGCAGAATGAAAGAGAATAAGCAGGTTGGTTTTAATGGAGAGTCTATCTGCTTTTAACAGCTTGTAAGAAAAGATTTTTCTCTCTCTAATAACACCAGCAGATAGGTTAATTTAATAATAGACTACTTCAGCATGTTTAAAATGAAACTAATGATTTTACTCCCCAAACCTGTTCTTTTGTCCATGATTCCTGCCCGAGGAAGTTGAAACTAAGATTGTAACTTCCTGAAACTGACTTGCCTCTTTCTTCACTTCCTGTATCCATCAATCGTTGCGGCTGAACTTGGCCTTCCTACCTTCATGTCTATGCTCACAATGTTGGTCTGAACATACAAAGTTCCCCATCGACTCATATGTTTGAATACTTAATTCCCAGTTGATGGTACTTTTCGGGAAGGACATGGCACCTTCACAAGTAGAGTCTTGTTGGAAGAAGTGTGTCACTAAGAGAAGGCAGGCCCCACTCACTTGCTCTTTTCTTTACTTTTTCCCTGCAAATGTGATAATGTGATGTCAGTTGTCTGCTCCTGCCATGCTTTTCCTGCCACAATTAAACTTTCCCTTGAAACTATACACTGTCCTAAGTTGTTTCTGGTCACATATTTTGTCCCATCAACCCCTGGGGCTGAAAGTGCCCTTCTTCCCTCATTTCCTACACCCACCACCTCCTGGGGCAAAAGCCGTCCTATCCCTCTCACTCCCTTATGCCCATTAACCCCTGGAGATAAGCCTTCCCTCACCTTCCCTCTTTTATACCCAGCAACCACCAGGGATAACCTTTCCCCTCTTTCCTCTCTCCTGGGCTGACTAAACACTGATACTTGTTGATTTTCTAAACTTATCTTCAAACTATCAAATATCCAGGAGCTGGGCAGATATAAGATGCAATGAAAAGATGATATGGCTCTGAGATAGCATGTTGCCTAAAGAGATCTTATGTTTTTTACTGTCAGGTGGTATTATCACAAAAAGATGTGCCTAGTAAGCAAAATCTTGCGATTTCTAATAAGCTGGAAACCTAGATTTCCTGTAAAGTTTTTAGATTTTTAGAATGTCAACAAATTCAGGCAAAATCAAACTCACATTGCATAGTTCGAACAAAGCTCTTAATTCAGGTTGGGTTTGTGCTACTATCACTGTGTGACGTCTCTTCTGTCTTTAGGTCTGCACCATTTTGTGTCTAAAAAAATTACAGCAGCTTTCTAACTCATGTCCTCCATTCCAGTCTTGTCCCTCCTATTCTAACCTCCATTCTGGACTCTGGGAAGGTTTTACAAAAACACAGAGTCAATCATATGACTCTCCTGTTAAAAAACAAAATATAACAAATAACCTCCCATGACTCTTGAACTTAGATTCATTCCAGACTCTAGCTGGGCCTTCCAGGCCCAAAGTAATGCGGACCCTCCCAGCATTCCCGTCCTCTGTTCTCACTGTCTCCCCAGCAGTAACCTTGGCAAGCTCGCATCAGACCACTCAGGATTCTCACAGGACCTGTCGGTTGCTTTTGTAAACCATATACACTGGTCCTTCTGCTATAAATCTCTCTAAGTCCTGCTCATTTAACTCAATTCAAGTATCATCTTCCTGTTTGTGAAGCATCACTTAGGGTGCAGTGCATTTATTCAATAAGTGATTGTTGGATGAATAACTGGACTGTCACCTTCTCTATGATTGTTCCATGCTAACCAGTGCTCTGCTAGTCAGAATTGGCCTCTCCATGTTTGGACTGATAACTTAGCATTTATTTGTTATTCATTATGACAGAAAGTACTGTATGGTACATATGTTTATTATATTTGTGAAATACTGACAGTGACATCTCTTACATCCCAGATCCTAACACAATGCTGGAAATACAATAACCAGCATCATTTCTTTTTTTAATTAGTAGATAAGAATATATTTTTATGCAAACATCACATGTTGGTACCATTCTTTACCTACTACCTGCCCCTTTTCTGAAGAGGCCTTTCTCACTGGGGATGCAGGTCAACGTCATGGGTATTGTGGGTCTTTTTTTATCAGCATCATTTCTCTTTTTTTTAATTTAATTTTTTTATAATTTACAACTTCCATGATTGTAAACAATTTCCCATGGTAATTCCCTCTCTCTCCCCACTCTCCCCTTTGAAACTCTATTCTCCATCTTATCCCCTCCTCCTCTCAATCAATCTCTCTTTTATTTTTATGTCATCATTTTTTCCTCCTATTGTGATGGTCTTGTGTAGGTAGTGTCAGGTGCTATGAGGCAACTCAGAAGGCATCACGGTGTTGAGAAGAAGTGACAGAGAAGTGCTCAGCACTGCAATATCTCTATCACACCTTCCAAAGCTCAGGGTCCACTGTGGAAAAGGTGGCAGAACTAATGTAAACTCCAAAGGAAAGGTAGGACTCCCTACAACGTGATCCTCGGGACACAAAATGGCCTAGATATCCATGACCTTGGAGCATCATTTTTTTTTTCACTCTTTTTTTTAAAATTTAATTTATTAGTTTTCTTTTCAGTAAATACAGGCAGTTTGGTACCATTATTTAGGCTCATCTGTGATCTACCCCCTCCCATTAGACCCTCCTTGTTAATGAAAATGGGTCATGCATTGTGGAGTTAGCCCCCAGTTATTGGTAGGAGCATCATTTCTTAAATTGAAGTTATTTGATTATATCCTCTAGCTTAAAAGAAGTATTTAAATTTTTCTGATGTTTAATTTCTTGTGCTTTAGTTCAATGAAGAGAGGCAAAGGAGCAGTTCTTCCAAAACTTTTGACTGGAGCTGGGCATGGTAGCACATGCCGTCAATCCCAGTACGTGGGAGGCAGAGGGAGGAGGATCTCCATGAGTTTGAGGTCACCCTGAGACTACATACTGAGTTCCATGTCAGCCTGGGCTAGAGTGAGACCCTATCTCAAAAAACCAACCAACCAATCAAACAAACAAAAACAAAAACAAAACCTTTTGACTGGTCATATGTTGCATTGGAACCTTTTTAACAGTAGAGCCCAAATTATACACAATGTTTTTCTAAGGACGTCAGGGCTCTTTGAGGGGCTGTCCTCAGTAGCCTAAACACCATCCCTCTCAAGTAAATCAGAGCTGTGTCATCTAGGAAAAGGAGGCTGTGCCGTCTCCTTGGTGTGGAGCTCTTCTAATTTAGTTAGACAGAATAGAGAGCACAGGAGAAAAAAGAGAACTATCAGGCTGTATGGGACCCACCAGGAAAAAATTCAGCTTGCAGGAGATATAACTGGCTAGCACGAGGAGGCATGGATGTTCCTCCACATTCAAAATCATATAGATAAGGGAAAGCTACAAATGATATTGCTCAAATGCACATCTCCATGTATATGAGTAAGGTAGGAATCATTTTCCTAGAAATTTTACAAATAGGATTTTCCCAGTCATACCTTAATGAAAATGGTATCTATCTATCTAAATGTCTGCCTGCCTATCTATCTATCTATCTATCTATCTATCTATCTATCTATCTATCTATCTATCTATCTATCTATCTATCTATCTATCTATCTATCTATCATCTATCAGGTTTATATGCTTGATAAATGCTTTGCAGAATATGCTGTAAACATACTAGGACACAAAGCTACAGTAAGCCATTCATTCTGCTTTGCAGATTCTAGGAACATGTGCTTATCTCAAAGTTCTGTAACCTGCCACTGTCTTGTCTCTGGGGGCTGTGATGGCAAATTGTCAACTTAATAGAATCTAGAATTACCTAGGACACAAATCTCTGGGCATGTCTGGAAGGGAGTTTTGAGATTAGTTTAATGGAGGTAGGTGGGAAAACCTTAACTATAAGCCTCACCATTCTGTAGCCTCGGGTCTTGTAAAGTGAGCTGAGCATCAACAGTCAGTCTTCACCACTATGCTCCCTGAATGGATGCAGTATGACCAGCTGCTGCATGTCCCTGCTGCCACACCTTCTCGGCCATGTGGGACTGTGCCTCATTAAAGTGTAAGCCCAAACAAAGCCTTCATTCCTGAGGTTGCTTCTTGATAGAAACCTTTCACAGGAGCAATTGACTCAGCTAGCAAGGTAGTTAGAATGTTTGTCACTAGCTCAGGAGGTACTACAAGATCTCATCCTGGTGTCAGCCACAAAGGTAGATGAACCTAAATTTAGGAAGGTAACTGGCTTTGAAAAAAGACATTACTATATGAACGAAGGCCCACACTCCTCCACATTGTTTTCCTTAAAAAAAAAAAAAAAGGACATAATTGGACTGGAGAGATGGCATATCAGTTAAGGCATTTGCCTGAAAAAACCTAAAGACCCAGGTTTGACTCCTCAGTACCCACATAAGCCAGATCCATGAGGTGGTGCATGCATTTGTTTGCAGTGGCTATAGGCCCTGGCATGTCCATTCTCTCTTTATCTGCCTCCCCTCTCCAATAATTAAAATAGTTAGAGGTAAAGACATAATTTTCGAATTATAAAGCCATAATATAGAAGTTACAATGTTGGCTCAAGTCGTAGTATTATTGAGTGGTATACGTTTCTTTCTTGAAGTTTTTCTCATTTGAAAAATGTAATGGCAAACAAATCTTGGTGCTGTGCTGTGAAAGAGAGAAGTGATCCTAACACAAGCCTTGTGAAACAAAGACAAACTCAGGTGAATAGCTAATTAGGAATGAGGCCAGACAGAATAGAAAATATAAGGTGAATTGGTTTTTACCAATCCTAAGCTATTGTTTTCTCAGCAATCATTTATTCAATCCTGTGTATCAAGCACTATTTTGGGCACTAATGCTTAGCCATGAGAGAGGCAGGTAGTGTCCTCACACTCCTGGAGCTTATATGCCCCTCTGATCATCACTAGACTGCTTACAATTCTTGCTATAGTATAAAATGTAGTTAACTTCTATCCTGTGAGCTTCTCCCAGACCAGTGAGAAGAGAATCTCCAGCAGAAGTTCAAGCCTCTGAAACAAATGGTGTGTGCTGTGTTTTCAGAGGCAGACATGAGACTCTGTGGCTGTATTTGAGAAATAGGCAGGGCCAGATTGCAGAGGGCATTTTCAATCACCCCAAGGAATTAGGATTTTATTCTAGCTGTCAGCCCAAGGCTCTGGACTAACTTAGGTAGGGAAATATCAATGACTGGCTTCTGCTTCAGTGGCTCTCTCAGCCTGCATGTGAAGAACAGAGAGTTAGAAAGCAAGGACGGAGATGGTAAGCCAGGTGCCAGGAGACCGCAGTGAGAGATGATGATAGGTTGGGCAGAACTTCAAGTCGGGAAGAAAGGAGAAAATGGTCAGAGTAGAGTGTATGTTGAAGCACAGTGAAGGGGCCTGAGATGGGATGTGAGAAGCAAGGGAGAACCAAAGGTCACTACTGAGTGTTTGAGCCTCTAGACGGAGAATGCACCATTATCAACATGGAGAAGACTCAGATAGTGAAAGAGGAGAGAAGAATGAGAGGAAATAGTTCTGTTTGACTCAGGTTAAATGCAGTGAAAAATTGATCCTTAGTATTCTCAAGTATCTGTGAACATAGGAATCTAGGGTCATGGAGATTGGTCAGCCCAAGCACAGGATTTTGAGTCACCAGTGTAGATATATTATTGAAAGGATGAACTGCATCAGATGGATAGAGAGGAGGCACAGAGGACAGGGCCAAAGGCACTTCTGGATTAGAGCTATGCAAGCTAGCAAAAATGAATGAAAGGGAAGGTCAGAGATGGAAGAAGAAAATCCAGCCACTGCCAAGTGAAGTGCTGAATGACCTCTGATATTGTGCAATGAAACTAAGGGAAGACAGAACAGATGTCCACTTTAGTAAACAGTAGTGAATTGGTTATCTTGATTAAAAGCCATTTCAGTTATAAATTAGGAATAAAGTCCTAAACAGAATAAGCTAAGCAATGAACAGATGAGGCTCGGCTGAAAAAAGAAAAAAATACATCTGATTTATTTTTGGAAAAATATTTAAGTGTAAAATACATTAGCTAACTCTGTCTTATTTAGACACAAGACTGCCTATAGGAGCTTGTCATTATTTACTTTAAACATGATATTCAGCATTTCACTTCTACAAGACTTGGAGGTTGGTAGACTCAGCCTTCTAGTTAACACACCTTAGATTATTCCAAAATAACTGACAACAGAAGCTTAAGGCTTTTTGATGCATTTTAAATGACTTTGATTTGAACAATACATGAGAAATTATTACTAGTACATAAACTTCAGAAATACCATATCCTTAAATTTCTCACGTGCTTCAACTTAAGTGCTAGGACCTTTGCTTGTTGTGGTATGTTTTCCAGTTTATTTTTATTCTGGGTCCTCTGTTCTTTCCTTTGCAGCATGGTTTAGATCATGAGATGTGGAAGGAGTGCACCCTTTGCCCTCCCAACCGGATAGTTGCCATTTTGGTCTGCCAATCAAACACTAAGGTCTGCCCCGAGCATTGAGACAATCGATCATAGTGTGGACACTTGGGCAGTGTCAACTAATTTTAGTCACCAAAGCTGGGATGTTGTGAGTAGTGATTGGCAAGGCACTTGTTCAAGGCCCAGCAAGGGTTACAACTGACCTTATGGTTAACAACTGCACAAACAGAAACAGCCTGAGTTTCTGAGCATAGTTTCAACAAATTATTTGAAGTATGGCTCTACCTCCTACCTGTATTTGTTATTCTTGCTCTTAGCATAACAAGAACCAACAGTTCTGTTTACTTCGAGCTTTTCCCATTAAAGGTCCAGTGATGCTTCCACTTCCCCACCCCGTGAACGCAGCGGACCACATTCCTCGCCTAAGACAGACACCACCTAAGCCCCCAGCGAATCCCACTCCATTGTGAGGAGTGTGTGAGGGCACACTTCTTTTTACTGCCTTTCTTATCAATTTTGGTTTTGGAACAGGGAAGGATTGAATGAAAGTCTATCTCAAGTTTGATCCAAATACTAATAAATTTAGGAAGAGAAAGGTTTGAGTCTTGGCCAGTCTTTCCCCTGCCTATCAAAATGCTCCTTTTGTGAAAAAGTCCACCCAGGACTTTCCAGAACTCAAAGGGAGTGTGTGTGTCTGGAAACCAGAGCCTATGATGCCTTTCAGATGCCAATGCATACATTTAGGTCTTTGCTTGCCTCCTACCTGATTGCTATTGGCTTGTGGGGTGGTTCAAATAGAAATGTCCCCTGTAGTCTCCTGCGATTAGACCTTATACTTAATCCCCAACTGGTGGAGCCTTTGGGAGGTGGTGCCTTGCTGGAGATGTTGTTGTGGGTGGGTGGGCCTTGGGGTGTTATAATCCAGCCTCACTTGCTTTGCTGCTCTTAGTCCATTCTTTCTACCTTCTCCCTGATGATGTGGAGATAGGATGGTCTGTTGTCTGCTTCAGCCATGCTTTCCTGACCAGAAAGAAGCCCCACAGGAACCTTTTAGCCAGAAGTCTCCTTAATAAGCTACTTCTGGTCAGATGTTTTGTCCAAGCAATAGGAAGGTAACAGCTACAGCTTGGAAACTGAGAAATACAGCTTATCTCAGATTATTTTCCCCCTATCTGAGCTTCTGTGTCTAGAACCCCAGCAGTTTGGCCTCAGCCCACAATCTTCAGGATCTCTAAGTCATTTTTCCCATAGCAACAGCTTAGTCCACTCAATCTATTCTTAGCCAAAGACTGACAGACTTTTAAAGTCAGCTGAAGCAATGCTAAAAGAGAACTCAAGGACTGGAGAGATGGCTTATCAGTTAAGGTGCTTGCCTGTGAAGCCTAAGGACCTAGGTTCTATTCCCCAGTACCTATGTAAGCCAGATGCACAAGGTAGCACATGTGTCTGGTTTTTGTTTGTAGTGGCTGGAGGCCCTAGCATGCCCATTCTCTTTCTACCTGCCTCTCTCTCTCTCTTTCTCTCTCTCTGTCAAATAAATGAATAAAAAATAAAAATATAAACACAAGGCTTTAAGAACACTTAAAAAGAAAATGTCAAAATATAATTGTAGGTGGCTCAAATAAATTCTAAGTATTTTGTTTTTAATTATGTAAATAATAAATGCTTATTATAAATTTTAGATAAAAGGACCAGTATATTAACTAAAACATTTGATCCTTCCTAGTTTTACTCCTCACAGATGGTGCCTGAGAATTTACCCCTGATTTATATATGTAAAACTATACATTGGTTATATATACCCATGTATGTATGAATATTGTATTCTTTCAAAAATGGAATTGTAATGTCTTGTTATTATTCCAATTTTCTATTTTTAGTTGTTCATCATAAATATTCCATCAAAGGGAGAAAACCATTTTTTCTCATTTTTCCTTACAGTGCCATATACATATATACATGAAACTCCTATAAGAGAGAGACTAAGGTTTTTCACTTCCTCATTCACAAACACTTATGGAGCCCTCCTATGAGCTAAGTAGAGGTTAATGAATTTTATTTTTTATTTTTACATATTATCTGTTCACCCTGTCTTTTGAAACTTCTGGAAGATGAGACTTTGACTTGTAATTTTTCTTAACCTCTCTTTCTCTTTGCCCCTGCTTCCCTCTCTGCCCACCCTCTCTGTTTTCCACTCCAGTCAAATATAAGAACTTTTACTGAACCAGGTTTTCATTATTGTGCATGACTTGTGATGGCATGCACTTTCTTTCAGAAGTATATCAGGATCATGAAAGAAATGACTCTGGCCAGTTCATAGTATTGTCCCCATTTACTAGCTGAGATGACTGAGGCCAAGAATCACCAGCTTCCTGCCTCCATTTCTTCATAATTGTATCTGCTCCACAGGACTTCTATGAGGACTGAAGGAGGTATGTACAAAATATTAAAGTTGAATATATATAGGCCTGTAGTGTATCACTTGACTAGCATGCACAAAGTTCATTCCTATAAACAAATAAACCATAAACAACAAAATGCTTAAAACAGTGACTAGAGTCAATGCATTTCATTTAAGGGTTATTATTCTCAATAGCCTTTCAAAAATAGACTAGGGTAGGTTATTTTAAGGAAGTTGTATTTTTATTCTTTTGCTTTGTTGTTTGACCATGTATAGAGATCTAGATTGAAATCATCTTCTTTATATCAAAATTTGATGCATGCTTTGTTGTTTTTGATTACAGAGGGTTTTTTTTTTTTTTGACTAAGCTTTTTTAGGAAATCTGATTATAAACAAATAAAAGTTCTGGTATTATTCCATTCCTTCTCTGTGTACAATCTACTTTTATTTCTTTGTATTATTCTACATTTAATTTTTTTTCTCCCTAGAATTTAGAATCATATTCTAAGAACTATATTTCATGAAGATAAGTTTTAACATAGATTTTTTAAGTCTAGGGATCATAACCTTTAGAATGGAGAAGCTTCCAATATTATTCTTGATTATTTACATGCCTATACCTTTTCTTTTGTTCTTTCTAGAACTTCTATTTACCCTCCTGTAGCAAACTTACCTCATCCTTTACATTTTCTTGCTATCTTTGAAGAAATCCTTTTTGGAGTATTCACTCACTTTTACTTGACAACTCTTATATTGAAAGCTTTAATATCTTAAATGAAAATTACATTTATTCTTCCCTGAATGGTTCTTATTTTTCCATAGTAACATTTTCTGGTTTCATAGGTATGATAACTTATCTATAGATATTAGTAGTTCATAGTCATCTTAGCTCCTTCTCTTAATGCAATCTTTAATTCCCTGCTTCTCCTTGTCTGGATGTCTGACTTGCATATAGAGGGTTTCTCCAGTGAGTGAGATTCACCTTCCTGGATGAGGAAGAGGCCATGGAAGGTCTGATTGCTCTTCACAGACTCTTAAACTAGTCATGCCATTCACTCTTCTGCTTGACCTCACTTTCATGGACAACCTGGGTATCTAGTTCCTGGCATTGACCCAGTGCTGTGGCATTGCATAAGCCTTTATTTATTTATTTTTTATTTGAGAGAGAGAGAGAGAGAGAGAGAGAGAGAGAGAGAGAGAGAATGAGAATATTAGGGCACTAGGGCCTCAGCCAGTGCAATCAAACTCCAGACTTTTGTGCCACCTAGTGGGCATGTGTGACCTTGCACTTTTCTCACTTTATGCATCTGGCTTACATGGGATCTGGGGAGTTGAACATGCATCCTTAGGCTTCACAGGCAAGCATCTTAACTGCTAAGCCATCTCTCCAGCCTGAATTTTTTTTTTATTATTGACAACTTCCATAATTATAAACAATAAACAATGATAATTCCCTCCCCCTCACTTTAGCCTTCAAAACTCCACTCTTCATCATATCCCCTCCCCCTATCAATTGGTCTATTTTTTTATTTTGATGTCATTATATTTTCTTCCTATTATTATGGTCTTGTGTAGGTAGTGCCAAGCACTGTGAGGTCATGGATATCCAGGCCATTTTGTGTCTGGAACAGTGCATTGCAAGCAGTCCTACCTTTCCTTTGGCTCTTACCACCACCTCTTACACAATAGACCCTGACCCTTGGAAGGTGTGATAGAGATGTTTCAGTGCTGACCACTCTGTCACATCTTGTCTGCATTATGGTGCCTTTTGAGTCATCCCAGAGGCCATCTGCAAAGAGAAGCTTCTCTAACCAAAAGTGAGCATAACATTAATATATGTGTATGAACAATTAAGAAAAGAGCTAACCAAGTAGTTTGGTGCACATAATATATGTATGTAGCCAGACACAAACAGGCATTACACCCCTAGGGCTCATGACTTCCCATGTCATAGGTTTTCAGTATGAGACTTGTGGTGCCTCCTGTGGAGTGGGCCTCCAGTCCAATTAGAGAGCAGTTGGTTTCCCCCATAACAGATATGCCATTTGGCCTGGCTGCCCAACTTAAGGCTTGCAGTGTCCACTGTGTTTATCTCCACTGATGACTTCTCTCTCTCTCCCATGAAGCTGCATGCAGCATGGCTTTTTCTAGCTTTCTGTAAGCTGGTCTAACTGGAGGATATTTTCACCTCAGCTCTAACAAGATTTCTCAATGACCCTGCAGCCCAAACATGTGAAGTCTTCAGCAATAGAGTCTTACCATCTATTTCTGATGGGAAAACAAGAGCCTCAGCAATGGCCTGTAATGTTCTGGGGGCATCAGGGACTTCCCTGGCCAACAACTCATTGGAAGGTATCCCATTCCTGGCACTGTGAAAATTTTCTAGTAACAATATATGATTTCTGTAAGCACCATTGTCCCCAAAAGTAGGTTTCCATATGACTTATTCATACCCTTTTAGATTTTGATTAGCCCTCCATCTACCCTTTCTTTACTCGGGCTCTTGTGTAAGTCTTGGTGGCTCCCTTTACTATGAGAGTATGGCTATTTGAATTTTCCACTCTGTAAATCAGTTTTCACTCTTCAAACTTTGGCTAATGTCTTTGTTTTCATCTTCTTTCTTTATGCCTTTGTCGTTCTTGTTTTTTTACTTTTATTTTAAGAGGGAATAGAGATGAACATAAGTAGTTAGAAGGTTGTGTTTACCTGAAGTCGATGACAGTTTTTGAGAAATAGTTTTAAAAACCAGGATACTTGATTATTATTACATCATCATCATCATCATCATTATTATTGCTATTGTTATTATTTGCTAACCTCTTAGCTGAGGAGCTGCTGCTTGAATTTTAAATGCTTACAATGATTATGAGTTTGAGGGTTTATTGAAATAAACTTCCTAAGTATTTCTGCCAACCAATAAATAGCAATGGTTGTTTATCCTGTTGCAACTATAGAGCATGTGAGAATGCCAAAAAGTTAAGTAGCATTATATTTTAAAGTTTTCATGAATCAGATGAAGTTTCTTCTAACCATTATATCTGGAGATCGTTCCTTTCATGTGAATGTGTGCATTTGTATGTATTTTCATGTGTGTATGTACATGAGAGAATTACATGGATGTGTGGGTATATGTCTATATGCATGGGTTTAAGGCACACACAGAGAAAAACACTGCTGGCCACTAGTCCATGGTCCTTCTTATCCCTCCCCACTCCTGCTTCTCTGCTGAAAAACTGGAATTGCCATTCATCTTGTAGATATTGAAGTGCATCATATTATAAAACACTTGGAAACAGCTCAATTAGACATAAAGTAAACCACCGCCTGTAAAAGTGGGATTAATGAAATGTTAGAAGCAAAGGTGTTTTCTCTCGTGGGGTTTATGTTCCACTCAGGCAGGATTATTGGGTCTGGATTTGTTTTTGCTTCCTGGTATTATATTGCCTCCCCATCTGAGAAGCCAGTCTACAGTTAAAGAATTATGTTGATTAGCTACCAAGGAGTTGCCTTTGTTCTTTGCCTAGAGGGCTGGTGGCAAAAGTAGAAAGGAAGTAGGAAAGCAGCTCATCTTTGGTACTAGCAGCACTCCAGGAGAGAAATATACACATAAAAAATCAAATAAAAGGAAATAAATTAAGCTTCCCTTACAACCTTGCAACACAACACCAAAAATGTTCACATAACTATCCAGCTTTCTATCCTGGATTCAGATATTTAAGTGAAAGACTCCTTTGGACTTGATATGATAAGGTTTGAGATAACAAACATGCCATCCTTCAGTCTGAAGTAAAGAAACACTTACTTCATTCAACAGTTAAGTGAGCTGCTATCTGGCCCTCATTATATCTGTGATTTACAAGGGCTCTGCAGGCCTGCATTGCCAATGCCAGAGACCACCAATATAAAATGCCACAAATGGGATTTTTATCTTTCAGCACGCCTTGGAGTTGTTGCACAAGATATGTGCCTCCGTCTGCATATAATCAATCTAATGTAAACCATTATCTCTGCACGAAGAGTAAACTGAAAGCTCCTTTGCTCAGGATCATACTTATACATGCCTGACACTTATGGCTTCCAGCACAGGCAAGATGTCTCAGGCTGAGACAAGATGGGAGCTGGATGTGAGAGGAAAAAGGGCATTATCTCATGAGCAGTTTGTTGACAGGCTGGAGAGTGAACATTTCACCAAAAATCAAGGGTGATTTGTTCCCAGGCTTCCAAATTAGCTGGTAAAGACTGGCACTGGCATATCAGGAAAGAGATTATCCTGAAAAGTCAAGTCCAAGGTCAATACCTTTTGGTTCTTACAATTTAAAAAATATGCATGCAGGCTTTATATTGCTTCCAGTATGAGGATTCTGAAAAGTGATTGAATTTAAGCCTTTAAAGAAACAACAAGAATGGTACTTCTTTACCAAAGGTCAGAAGAACAGGTAACTTCCATTACAATTTCAACTTCATATGTTTGTCCATGTTATTTTGCTTTCTAAAAAGGTTTTAGGCAGTTAAGATGGCAGCATAGGAACCACACCAAAGCAGCCTAGGGGAGAAAAAGCCAAAAAAAAAAAAAAAAAAAAAAAACCAGGAAAATTCACTCTTCTACTAAAAAGTGAGGTGTATAAGAAATTACCAATAGCAGCAGAGAAGTAGGAGAGATCCAGAGCATCCAGAGCCCACACAGGCAGAAGCAGCCCTAGCTACCAGGTCTGCAGCAGCAGCAGGTTGATGAGGCCACAGCTGCAAGGCTCAGCTTGAGCAGCAGGAAAAGCCAGGTGAGGTGGTCTTCCACCCACACTGGAGCTCCTAGCAAACTCAGGAAATGTGAAGAGAGACCCATAGCTACCAATGGAGGAGCAGATCATGAGGGAGAGGATCACGTGGAACAGTGGGAGAACTAGAGTCATCATCCACAGCCTCCCCTCCCCTACCACCAGCACATGCACCAGCAAGCACCAGAGACCTGGGGAAGGGAGCTCACAGCACCCAGCACCAGTGACCAGAGCAGCGATCCAGTGACCCAGGCAGCCTACTTGAACCCACAGTGCACCAAAGAGGGACCCAATCAGGACCACAGCATAACAGACCAAAATCATCCCAAAAGGTAACAGGGATTACGCCAGGTCAGTACCCACCAAATAAGCCTGGTATATAGGCCTGAACAGGAAGTACTAATGTCACTTTCCATATCAGAATAAATTATATGTTAAATCTGATGGATGGTTAGATCTGCCATTATTAAATAAGCTATATTTTGGGCTTGTTATTTGTTCTTTCTTGATTTATAGTGGCTTTGTTTCTTCTTCTGTTGTTCATTAGGGAAAGGCCTCACTTGGTCACAAGCTTACTTGGAACCCTCAACAGACCAGAAATCTTAACCTCCGAGTTGACAGGATTAAGGGTGTGGGGCAACACACACCCTAAAGGACAGTGACTTTATGTTAGAGTATGTGGTTGTCAAAATACCTACTGTTGCATAAATACTCTACTGTTTTTCATTGAAAATGTACATTGCTAGTTAAAATTTAGAATTTGCCTATATTTTGTTCCACTCAGCCTACTTGAATACTCTCAAAGCAAGTAAACACAGCATCAAGGGTCACTTTTGTAGATACTCTGAGAATCTTAAGCGCCACACCTAGCACATTAAACTCCTACTCTGAAGATATATAACATAAGATTGATTGATACATCAAATAAAACTGCAGCTAACTAGAAAATCCAAGCATTAAATTAATCCAAGATGCAAGAATATATATATTACAAGACAATAAACACCAAAATCAAAAAAATATAAATCCAACAAAAAGTATTAATGCATCAGAAATGACATCCAGTGAGAATGAGTTAGAGGAAATGCCTGAGAAATATTTCAAAAGAATGATTATAAATATGCTCAAAGAAGTCAAAGAGGAAATCAAAGGAATGAAAGATGAAATCAAAGGAATCAATGAAGACACAGAAAATCAACTTAATGAATAAAGAGGTCAATACTAGACATAAATAAGGAAATAGAAATAATAAAGAAAAGCCAGTCCAAATTACTAGCAATGAAGAACACAGTCAATGAAATAAAAAACTCTGTAGAAAAACTCACCTGTAGAATTAATGAAGGAGAGGACAGAATATCTAAACTAGAAGACCAGGTAGCAGATCTAATATAGTCCAACAAAGAGAGAGGCAAACTAATAGGAAAGTATGAATGGGAATTTCACGATATTCTGAGATTCACTAAGGGATATTATGAAAAGATGAAACATAAGAATTCAGAGTATAATAAGGGAAGAATTTAACTCCAAAGCATAGTAGGCATTTTCAATAAAATCATAGAAGAAAACTTTCCCCAAATTGGGAAAGAGGTGCAAATGCAGATACAGGAATCCTTTAGAACACCAGCCAGACAAAACCTGGAAAGAACCTCTCCTTGATATATTGTAATTAAACTACCAAACATACAAACCAAACAAAAAATATTGAAAACAGTCAGAGAGAAAAATCAAGTTACCTACAAAGGCAAACTCATCAGGATCACAGCAGATTTCTCAACACAAACTTTAAAAGCCAGAAGGGCTTAGAGTGATGTATTCTAAGTTCTGAAAGATAACAACTGTCAACTAAGGTTACTTTATCCTGCAAAGCTATCCACTCAAATAGATGGAGAAATAAGGACATTCCACAACAAAATCAGGCTAAAGAAATATGTAAAAACAAAACCAGCACTACAGAAAATACTTGAAAGGATCCTCCATGCTGAAGAGATTAAAAAGCACACATATAAGGAACCTAGAAAAAACAAACCATTCTCAAATACTAGTTAACACAAGAGAGCAAAGGTAAAACTGGAAGAACTACAAAAAAATGGCAAAAATAAATACACATCTTTCAATAATATCTCTTAATATCAACAGCTTCAATGCCCCAACCAAAAGACATAGGTTTGCAGACTAGGTTAAAAAGCAGGATCCTTCAATTTGTTGCCTCCAAGAAACACACCTTTCTTTCTACAAAGGATGTACATTATCTTAGGGTGTAAGGTTGGAAAACAGTATTATAAGCAAATGGGCATAGAAAACAAGCTGGGATTGTTATCCTAATATCTGATAAGGTAGACTGCAGTCCAAGATTAGTTAAGAAAGATAAGGAAGGTCACTTTATATTGATTAAAGGCACAAACCAACAGGAGGACATTACAATCCTAAATATATACGCACCTAACATGGGGGCTCCCAAATTCATCAAACAAATGCTATTAGAACTAAGGTCACAGATAACACCAAACACAGTGGTAGTGGGTGACTCTAACACCACACTCTCATAAATTGACAGGTCTTCCTGGGAAAAAATAAACAGAGAGCCATCTAGACTAAATGAGGTCACAGAAGAAATGGTCCTAACAGATATACACAGGACATTTCATCCAAATGCTGCAGAATATACATTCTTTTCAGCAGCACATAGAACATTCTCTAAAATAGACCATATATTAGGACACAAAGCAAATCTTAACAAATACAGGAAAATTGAAATAATTCCTTGCATTCTATCTGACCGCAATAGAATCAAACTACAAATCAATAGCAAGAAAAGCTATAGAGCCTACACAAAATCATGCAAACTAAACAATACACTATTAAATGATGAATGTGTCAATGAAGAAATCAAAAAAATCATAGAGTCAAAAGATAATGAGAACACAACATACCAAAATCTCTGGTACACATGATGGCAGTCTTAAAAGGTAAATTTATAGCTTTAAGTGTCTATATTAAGAAATTAAAAAGGTCACAAGTAAACAACCTAATACTTTACCTTAAAGTCTTGGAAAAAGAAGAACAAGGCAAACCAAAAATCAGTAGTAAGGAAGAAAAATAAAGATTAGGGCAGAAATTAATGAAATAGAAACAAACAAACAAACAAAAAATCCAAAGAATCAATGAAACAAAGAGTTGGTTCTTTGAAAGGATAAACAAGATTGATAAACCCTTAGCAAATCTGACCAAAAGAAAGAGAGAGGAGACACAAATTAATAAAATCAGAAACGACAAAGCAACATCACAACAGATACAAGAGAAATTCAAAAAATCATAGGGACATACTGTATAAACATATGATCAACTAAGTATGAAAATCTGAAAGAAATGGATGATTTTCTTGATTTATATGACCTACCTTAATTAAATCAAGATGAGATTAATCACTTAAATAGACCTATAACAAGTGTGAAGATCCAAGCAGTTATCAAAAATCTCCCAACTAAAAAAGTATAGGTCCACATGGATTCACTGGTGAATTTTACCAGACCTTCAGGGAAGACCTAACACCATTGCTTCTTAAGCTTTTCCATAAAATAGAAAAAGAAGGAATCCTACCAAACTCCTACGAAGCCAGCATCACCCTGATACCAAAACCAGGCAAAGATAGAACAAAAAAAGAAAATTACAGACCAATTTCCCTCATGAACATAGATGCAAAAATTCTCAACAATATATTGGCAAACAGAATACAAGATCATTCACCCTGACCAAGCAAGCTTTATCCCAGAGATGCAGGGATAGTTCAACATACACAAATCGATAAATGCAATACATTATATAAATGGATTGAAGGACAAAAATCACATGATCATCTTATTAGATGCAGAAAAAGCATTTGACAAAATCCAATATCCCTTCATCATGAAAGTCCTACAGAGACTGGGAATAGAAGGAAAATATCTCAATATAATAAAGGCTATTTATGACAAGCCTACAGGTAACATATTACTAAATGGGGAAAACTGGATGCTTTTCCACTAAAATCAGGAACAAGACATGGGTGTCCACTGTCCCCACTTTTATTTAATATAGTTTTGGAAGTCTTAGCCATAGCAATAAGGCAAAAGACACACATAAAAAGGATACAAATTGGAAAGGAAGAGATCAAGTTATCATTATTTGCAGATGACACGATTCTATATATAAAGGACCCTAAAAACTCTGCCAGCAAACTGTTAGAGCTGATAAACACCTACAGCCATGTAGCAGGATACAAAATAAATACACAGAAATCAGTAGCATTCCTATATGCTAACAAACCCACAGAGTATGAAATCAGAGAATCACTCCCATTCACAATTGCATCAAAGAAAATAAAATACCTTGGAATAAACCTAACCAAGGAAGTGAAGGATCTCTACAATGAAAACTTTAAAACACTCAACAGAGAAATTACAGAAGTCACTAGGAAATGGAAAAACATCCCTTGTTCCTGGGTCAGAAGAATCAATATTGTGAAAATGGCAATCTTACCAAAAGCAATCTACATATTCAATGCAATCACCATCAAAAATCTAATGGCATTCTTCACGGAAATAGAAAAAAACAATCCAAAAATTCATTTGGAATCACAAAAAATCTCGAAAATCTAAAACAATACTGAGCAACAAAAAAATAAGGCTGGTGTTATCACCATTCCTGATTTTAACCTATACTACAGAGCCATAGTAACAAAACCAGCATGGTACTGGCACAAAAGCAGACATGTAGATCAATGGAATAGAATAGAAGACCCAGATGTAAATCCAGGTAGCTATAGCCTCCTGATATTCAATAAAGTGCCAAAAATACTCATTGGAGAAAAGACAGCCTCTTCAGTAAATGGTGCTGGGAAAAGTGGATATGTGTCTGTAGAAGGATGAAAATAGCTTCTTCTCTCTCTCCATGCAAAGAATTAAATCCAAATGGATTAAAGACCTTAATATCTAGCCGGGTGTGGTGGCACACGCCTTTAATCCCAGCACTTGGGAGGCAGAGGTAGGAGGATCGCCGTGAGTTCGAGGCCACCCTGAGACTCCATAGTGAATTCCAGGTCAGCCTGCGCTAAAGTGAAACCTTACCTCGAAAAACCAGAAAAAAAAAAAAAAAAAAGACCTTAATATCTGACCTGAAACTCTGAAACTGCTAGAGGAAAAAGTAGGGAAAACCCTTCAACATACTGGTCTTGGCAAAGATTTTCTGAATATAACCCCAGTTGCTTGGGCAATAAAACCACAGGTTAACTGTTGGAACCTCATGAAATTACAAAGATTTTGTATGGCAAAGGACACTGTAAATAAAGCAAAGAGGCAACCCAAGAATGGGAAAAAACTTTGCTAGCTATACATCTGATAGATGATTAATATCTAGGATATACAAAGAACACAAAAAAATTAATAATAAGAAATCAAAAAAGCCAATTAAAAATGGGCTATGGAACTAAATAGAGCATTCTCAAAAGAAGAAATACAGATGGCATATAAGCATCTAAAAAAATGTTCTACATCCCTAGTCATCATGGAAATGTATATTGAAACTATGTTGAGATTTCATCTCACTCCTCTCAGATTGGCCATCATCATGATAACAAATGACCATAAATGCTGGCCTGGCGATTATGTGGAAAAAGAGGAATCCTTCTACAGTGTTGGTGGGAATGTAATCTGGTCCAGCCATTGTGAAAATCATTGTGGAGGTTCCAAGACAGCTAAAATTAGATCTACCATATGACCCAGCTATAGCAGTTCTAGGCATATAAAGACTCGTCTCACTACCTTAAGATACTTGCTCAACCATGGTTATTGCTGCTCAGTTCACAATAGCTGGGAAATGGAACCAGCCTAGATATCCCCCAACTGATGAGTGGATAATGAAGATGTGGCACATTTATATAAGTGGTGTTCTACTCCACAGTAAAGGAAAATGAAGTTATGAAATTTGCAGGAAAATGAAAGGATCTGGAACTACTACAGATGCTGGTACTACTTTTTTGTCTGGCTTTACATATATTCCAGAGAATTGAGCCCAGGCTAGGAGGCTTTGCATCCAATGCCTTTAACCTTTTCCATCTCCCCACAGTGACATTGCCTCCTATCCATATTTTGCTTTTAAAAAATCCTTCTTTAAAAACCATTTTTAACAGATTTCTCACCCTTAGTTTTAATGTTGTCTGGTCCCTCGAGTCACAAAGCACGTTTTTCTCCTAAGTGAAGGAGCATTGGTAATTACATTAGCACTGTTCTTTGGGCCTAAGGCTGAGTTTGCTAAAAGGCAAGAAGTTTGTACAGAAATTAGTGAAACAGATCTTTGGTCCACAGACACGGGAGAACATGGAAAGGTGTATGAAGATAAAAATTTAAATAAGTTAAATGAACAGTATGTCTGGGCTACTCAGTATGTGCCTTGTTTTAAAAGAAATGGACAATTTAATACTTTTGAAAATCATCTCGCTCCATGTGAAAGACGTGATTCATTGCTGCCACGATTTGTATTGCATAGCTAGCATCTGCACTAATGTTTACAGTGTAAACATTTAATAAATGATTGCTTCAAAGAAAGAAAAGGAAGTATATAAAATGTGTTAGGTTGTTATTGATATCTGGGATGTTTACTCAAAGATTTCAAAATTAGGCCTGGCATAAAAAACCGGCCAGGGTTCATGCTCCTTGCTCAGTTTCTCCTTCTCCTCCTCTTTCTTTTTCCTCCCTGCTTTTCCCCCTCAAATTGGCCTAGATTGTTGACCTATGTGAGGGAGCATGTATGAGGACAGTGTCCTGAAACACAGACAATAAAGTCAACTTCCTAGGGACGTTAAAAAAAAATTAAAAAAATTTTAAAAAGATTTAAAAATTATCAAAATTGAGATAGTAAAATAATCCCAGTAAAATATAACATCTGTGAAGATTTTTTAAATTTTTTTTTCAGTTATCTGAACAATTGTTTTTCAACTATCATTTTGAAATTCTTTGTCAATCCATTGTCTTAGGAATATATAAGATGGTTAATTCCGTTGCCTGGAATGGACCTGTTTGGTACGTTGGAAAGTCATCATAGACTTCTCTGGGTGAGTTAAAAAAAAATTCATGTATTTATTTGCCTCCTAACAGTTAAACTGACTCTGGCCAGAGTTTGTTTTGGGAAATCACATGCTGCCTATGTAAAGAATTCCTCACATCATTCCTGTTTTAATGTTATTGCTCACTTGCATGCTGTAAAGGGAGAGCTGTATTTTTCTTTCCCATCCCCTCCTTCTCATAAAACTGGCTATCTTTTTTTCCTTTATTTATTTATTATTATTAAGTTTAAACTTGGTATGGATGCATCATATCTTGGTACCATCATTCCTCTCCTCCCTGGCCCCCCCCCTACTGAGGGCCCTCCTTAGCGGGGTTGCTGATATTCACCATACAGTTGTGGGTTATGAGTTGTGAGAGGATTCTGTCATTGTAGGGAGGGCTATGTCTGTGGATATCCCTTCCTACCCTGTGGCTCTTACGTTTTCGTGCCCCCTCTTCTGCAAACTTTCCTAAACCTCGGTAGGTGTGCTTTAAGTCTACATTAGTGCTGAGCTCTCAGCAGCTTCTGGATGTCTGCTGTGGTGCGTTTTGAGTGTCCTCAGTGTCTGTCTCCCTCACCCTGGCCAAGGTTGTCAGGCTCGCTGTGGAAGCAGCACTCTTGCTCCTCTCCTGTTCCCCTGTAGTTTCACCTGGTTCCTGGCTGATATGTGGGCCATTGGAACTGGCCGTGATTTCTATTTCAAGGCCATCTTTCAGACACTAAGTTCAATTCAGTCAACTCAGTCAACTAGCACCAAGATTCAGCATTCTCACACTTCCCCTGTAGCCATTATGGGCGCAAAAACATATGTAGATTAAAGGCTCACCCTGAAACCCCTCCTTCATATTCCACCCATTCTAGGCACCACAGTACAATCATTTGCTAGAAAGTAATTTTGGCTGTGGTGGGACCCCAGCTTGACTGTGATGGTTCCAACTCAGAGGAAGTAGGTTCCAGACTCAGTGTGTACTGTGCTCGTGGGCTGAGAATGAACAGTGAAGCTGTGTCTCTGTAAGACTGCTGAGACACAGGGGCCGGTTTGATGGGAAGCAAGTGGGGAACATCCAGCCGACACAAAGAGCAGGCAGCCTTTATTCCAGGTCTAGAGCTTACAAATTGTTCTGCAGTGACAAGCCTTGCTTTCTGAAGTCATGTCAAGATTCTGAAAGGAGGTTCATATACAATGTGTCTTATATTTAAAAGATACCATATAAAATTAATAAAACTAAATATAATACATCCTATTACTCCATCTTGACAAGTACATCATCATGATGACATGGAAAGGCAGGTCAAGTTTAGAATATTTAACCTTGGGGGCTTAGTTTACAGTATAATGGGAATGACAGATTGAGGAAGTAGTATTTATTTATTTAAGATACACACACACACACACACACACACACACGGAGAGAGAGAGAAAGTGCAGGGAAATAGAAAGAGAATGGGCATGCCAAGCCTTCTAGCCACTGCAAACAAACCCCAGATGCATGCACCACCTTGTGCATCTGGCTTATGTGGGTACTGGGGAATCAAAAAAGGAAGGGGTGAGGCTATATCACAATGTCCTGGTGAAGAGAGAATCCTGGGACAAATAGAGTACTTGGTGACTTTGTCAAATGCTAGTCCTGATGTGCTACTTAGAGTAAAAGTGACAATCACAAAAATATATCTGTAGATCAATTTCTGGGGGTCTCTTCTGTACTATGGTTTAAATTAGGCTCAGAGGTATATATATATTTTCAATTTGGGGGCAGCTCAAATGCTGGATTTCTTTCCATCCACTTCTCTTGCTGTTGGTATCTGACTCCAGTCAGATGGCTTTCTCTCCACTCAGCCCACACCTGGTGTTCTGTGGCCCCGTTATGTTCTGACACGAATATGAAGTGTCTCCCACAGGCTCAGGTGTTCAACAGGAAGGCCCAGCTGCCACTATTTTTCCAGGATCTGGAAACCTTACAAGTTGGATCCCAATGGGAGGAAGTAGGTTCCTGGGGCCATGACCTTGAAGGTTATTCCTTGTTCTTAGCACCTTCCCGGCTCTCTGCTTCTTGAAAGCCATGAAGTGAAGAACTTCCTCCGTGGCTTGCTTCCACTGCCCTGGTGGTCAGCTCATGTGCATGGGGCCAAGTGACCATGAACTATCTGAGACCATAATGCAAAATGCATTGTTCCTGTCTTTGAATTGTGTTAGGTCCTTGTCACAGTCCCAAGCTGCCTGACTAGCAAACCTTCACTGCTGGGTACACTGCCCTCCATCCTGCTTCTTGTAAGCTCTTGTAACTTTATCGCCCACGTTCACTGTAACTAGAATGAGAAAAGCATGCTCCCCTTTCAAGCTTTCTTTAATAATGTCAGAACTGACTTCTTTTGAGGGATCCCTGATTCTGTCCCCCCCCCCCCCAATACCGTTTCATCCTATTGCTTTCTGAGTACTTGTTATCTCTTGGCTACAGATACTGTTGCCAGCACAGGAAGTGAAAGACAGACCTAGGGCTCAAGAACCTCAGCTTCAAGGAGCTGGAGAAATGGCACCGGGGTTAAATGTGCTTGCTTACACAGCCGGTTAGCCTGGGGCTCATTCAACTTCCCAGCCATCCAGGCACAGCCTGATAAAAAAGTGCTGTATGCCTCCAGTGTTCCATTTGCAGTGGCAAAAGACCCTGGTCACCCCACACACCCATTTTCAAAAAGAATCCAAACTTCCAGTTGAGAAGAAACTATTTTTATTTATTTATTTATTTACTTATTTACTTACTTACTTACTTATTTATTTATTTATTTATCTATCTATCTATCTATCTATTTATTTATTTATTTATTTATTTATTTATTTATTTATTTATTTATTTAGAGAGATGGGGGGAGGACGTAGAGGGAGAGAATGGGACCGCCAGGGCATTTCAGCCACTGTGACTGAACGCCAGACCCGTGAGCCCCCTTGTGGGCAGGTAAGACATTGCATGCTTGAGTCACTTGTGTCTGGCTACTTGGGACCTGGAGGATTCCAACAACAGTCCTTAGGCTTCGCAGGTAAGCGCCTTAACTGCTAAGCTATCTCTCTAGCCCGAGAAGAAATTAGTATACTGCCTTGCACTTTAATTAAATATAATGTAGTTATATCTTTGTTTCATCGTCATTGTTGAAATCTTGTTGCCTTTGAGGAGGAGGAGACCTATAGTGGCCGCCGTGATAGTATGCGGTACTCAGACATAACACTGACAGCTAACGTTTGTTAACAAGAGCTTTTGTCCCAGGCATTGTATGAAGTAGTTGGTTTGATTTAATTCTAGTATCCCTGATAATAGTTTTTATCCTTACTCTTGAGAAAGGAGTTTTAGCCTTAGAGTCTTTAACTTGCCCAATGTTGGGATAAAGATGCAATTATGTTCCTATTCTATGGTACATTCATGAGCAAGGGATGATAAATAAGAGGAGGGAGAGTTTGATGAATGAATAGGTGATTACACAATGCTAATGGAAGGGCAAAGCATAGGTGATGCATTCCAGTAAAAAATAACCCTAGGTCACAGAAAGACTAGATTTTAAGTCATACAAGGCTTACAAAAGGCAGAGGAGCTTTATTCCTAACATAAAGAGAAATAAACTGTATTTTTTTCCACTCGACTTCAAACACCAGGGATGCTCAGCCACCGCTGATATTTATTTATTTTTATGCTATGTTGGGAGTGAAACTTGGAGCCTCATTTATGCTAAACATATGTTCTACCACTGACCTGCTCTCTTCTCATGCAAGCTAAGCATAGGCTTGACTACTGACCCACCACACGCTCCTCGTACATGCCCAGCACATGCGAGACCACTGACTCACACTGTCAGCTCCTTAGCCATCGCTTTTACCCCAGGCACAATATGATCTCTTTGTGGTTCCAGGGATTTTAGATGCCCATGTCACTATAGTAAAACCCCAAGTGCAGCATCTCCTAAAATTCTAAAAGGACCTTCATGCAGTGGGGTATACACAATGGGTAATGTAACGTGTTACTTTCCAGCTGGCCACTGTCATCATCTCACTTGTCCAGAGAACTCTCATGAGCACCATTTATTCCACAAATAGTAATGATAAACTATTATTTCAAAAGCTATAATATTTTGGTATCATTTGCCATAATCAAGAGAAAAGTTGCTTTATTCATGATGATCACTTAGCTTTAAATTTTTCCTCGTATGTTATGGTTTCACCAGGCTACATACCTCAGGTCACTCAATAGCAAGTATTCATACAAAGTTGTGTATTGAAAAAATAATTATGAACAAAAATTCACCAGCTAATATCTTAAGGAAAGAAACTTAATCTTTTTACCATGATAACTGCATTAATTCTTCTTTCAAATATATGTTTTTAGGTTTTCCAAACCAATAAGTTATTTCTTTCTTTACAGATGCCCTAAAATAATAATAGCAGCACTAAGATCTTTTGTGAACAGTAAGCATGCTATGATGTGTCACCCTAGAAATCTTGATGCGATTTTGGAAAATAATGCACTGTATACAAGTTGAAGGAAAAACTTCACTGAAGTTACAAATCGTGTTTTCTTACACAAAGAGGGTAAAGTGTAGTTGCTTCATTTTTTGCAAGTTTGTCCTGTGACGGGGCATCTGGTTATCTCTGTTACTGAATTCCACATTTCTGACAGATGACTTAATACATACCTACTTCAACATTACAGACTAGAAAAAGTACATTACCCATCACCTACCCATCTATCACTGGTAAGGCAGCTGCATTTCACAGGGTCATTTTCACATCTGTCCAGACACCAGAACATGATGGAGTAGTAGGAGAAAATATTTCAGAGAAGGTTCTACTGATAATGCACCTGAAAGTTTGCTGTTTTAGTATGCCAAACCTTTAAGAAATAGAAATTTGGAGGAGGATTTTCAGAAAAAAAAAGAAATATCAATTTGGCATATTTAAAGAGAGTGCAATACTATACACGATTCTTTTAAAACTTGATACCAAGACTAAATAAAAAGTATGGCAGCAATTAAATATATCATTCCAGGATATGAGGGTAATGGGCACATGGCAGGTATACAAAAGATTAGACAGAGGGTAAAAAGCAACTTTGAGGAAAATACTGGAAAGGAAAAACACATGCTTTTAATTATTTATCAATATTCGTGCTAAGCAACATTCATTGTCTATCAGACTCTGGTTGACATGCTTTATAGGTAATATTTATCTTCACAATATTTCCTAAATTATCTCTTCCATAAATAATAGGGGCCACACATGGAAAGATTGAATGCCTCGTCCCAACTTCCATAGTTATCAAACAATAGAGATGGACATAAGCCTATATATACACTGAGTTCTGGTAGATGCACTGTGATAGTTAAGGTGTTGTCAACTTGATCTGTTTAGAAATCCACAGGTTGCTTCTAGGAAGGATCAACTAAAGGAGCAGGTCTTTCTCCCAGGGTGAACCCTTCTCCCAGAGTGGGTGGCCCCACTCAGAGGGGGACTTGGTTTAAGGAAGCTCTGGGTAAAGAGTTCCTTCCTTCCTTCTGTCCTTCCACTTGGCTGCTGGAGCTGCTCGCTAAATTCCAATAAGGATTGAAGACCAGAGCAGACTAAAGACCAACATCAAACGAAGACATGCGTGGATCGAAACGCAGCGGTTCACTGGGAAGTCTCCAGGCTTTCCGGCACCATCTGCAGTGCCGGGTCGGGACTGCTGAGGCTTCTTGACACCAGGACTGAACAGCTACCAGGTTTGGTGATTCTCGGGCCTGCAACTGCTATTGGACTACTGTTAGCTGATCCAATAAATCCCCTTCTTACAATAATTCATTCTAGCAGTTCTGTTCCTCTAGAGAACCCTGACTAATACATGCACCACTTTCATCACAAATATTATCACTGCATCAACTCTCCTTACAGGAAACTCAGTTGTCTGAAAAGAAACTTCACATTGGCCAGGTCTGCTTGATTAAGCTCATGCATCTCACACAAAAGTACCAGCCTAAATTCAAGCATGGATCTTCTCAGCTGGACCCAAAGCTTCACATGAAGATGGGTGTGGGATGGCTTCTGCAGAGAATTTCTCTCCTGAAAGTGACTACTGGGGCTGTGATGGTCATAGTTTCATAATCCAAAACTCTCAAAAGAAGTGTGTGTGTGTGTGTGTGTGTGTGTGTGTGTGTGCATTCTCAAAGGGAGGATAACACTTAGCACTTAAAAATATGACATCTTAAATGATGTACATTCTGTTTTATCAAAAAAATTAGTGATTGTGAAATCATAAATTGAGGTTTTTCTTACATTAATAAAAGAAGCAAATGCTATTGGCTGCCTCCTTAGCAACACCTTTTTGTTTGGATTACAGTATAGTTGTGTTTGTCCTATAGTGTAGAGCCATACGTCCGTGATGATTTTGTCTGGATTCATTTTTCTTCTGTCCTTAGAGGCTTTTGCATTTTGCCAGTGTAGAGACTATATACAAATACTCACTTATCTCCAGTGGAATTCTTTTGTTTGACATAATTTTTTTTTTTTTCAAGGTAGGGTCTCATTCTGGCCCAGGCTGATCTGGAATTCACTGTGTAGTCTCAGGGTGTCCTCGATCTCACAGTGATCCTCCTACCTCTGCCTCCCAAGTGCTGGGATTAAAGGCGTGCACCACCATGCCCGGCACAATGATATAATTAAAAATATCTTTATTTGGGCTGGAGAGATGGCTTAGTGGTTAAGCGCTTGCCTGTGAAGCCTAAGGACCCCGGTTCGAGGCTCGGTTTTCCAGGTCCCAAGTTAGCCAGATGCACAAGGGGACGCACACATCTGGAGTTCATTTGCAGAGGCTGGAAGCCCTGGTGTGCCCATTCTCTCTATCTCCCTCTATCTGTCTTTCTCTCTGTGTCTGTTGCTCTCAAATAAAAAAAAATAATAATTTTAAAAAATATATCTTTATTTATTTATTTGCAAGCAGAGGAAGGTAGAGATAAGAGAGACACATACAGAGAGAAAGAGAGAGGGAAGACAGAGGGAGAATGGCCAGGCCAGAGCATCCAGCAACTGCAAACGAACTCCAGATGCATGCACCACCTTGTGCATCTGGCTGATGTGGATACTGGGGAATGAAACCTGGGTCCTTAGGCTTCACAGGTAAGTGCCTTAACCACTAAGCAATCTCTCTAGCCCTTACATAATTTTTTTGTTCAGGAAAATCTTGTAAAGAAAGTTAATATATGAAGATACCTATTTTATCTTTTATTTCTTACTCTTGATCATTTCCGTCTATGTTTTAACAAGTAAAGTAGTTAGGCATAAACATGACTCCCATGAATTTCAAACTTGCTTTCAATTGAGGTAACTGTGAATTTGATTCTTCACTCTGCCCTTCCTACCTCTGAAATCATAGGAAACTTTGTGAACAATAGTTTTCTATCTAATAAATGGAGCCACTAGGAAGACTATTTCAGAACATATATGAAAAGTGTGCACTTGTATGTGCCCTGCACATCAGTGCTACTTAATGAATGATAGCCCTTTATAAGAAAAGGGGATCAGCTTTCATTTAAATCTCAACACCTCCACACATACAGGCTCCAGCGGGACCTCACAGGGCTTGTTTTCTTAAACAAGGCAATGTCCTGGGGGGAAGCAGGTTCATGACAAGTCTTCCAACAGTGCTTCGGCTTCAAGATTTCTTTCTTCCCATATCTTTTTTTTTTTTTTCATTTTGTTCTTGACAAGGACCATCTCCTATGTGATGAGTAGGTAACACATGGTCTGTAAAAGAACAGCCTCTCTGTGGCCCTCACCCATACATTTCTCTGGAGGAGCTGAGAAAAAAAAAAAAAAAAGCTAGTGTTTTCAGGAAGAATAATTAGTATTGAGGCCCAGCCATTTCTTCAATCACCTGCATATCAATCAACTTCTGTGAGGGCAGAGTTCAATTAATTGATGACACCCTGGAGACACCCAAGGCAGTTAGCAAGTCTCTGAACTTGGAGAAAACTACAAGCTGCAAGATCCAGTTTCCCATAAATTCCCATTGCAGGGTTCCATGTCCTGACTTATCCTTGCATGCCAAATAGTTTGTTGTTACTAAATATTTTGATAGAAAGAAGTATAGAAGTCAAATTCTGCAAGGCCAAAGCCTACCAACATGAAGCATCAAGACCTAGCACCTTTATGAGTATCACAAAATGCCATCAAGTGTTTCAAATCCTACTACATAATCCAATTTTATAAGAAAGCATGTCTTACCTTTTGTAAGAATGCATGGCTTCACAAAATAACATCCTTCTTGCCAACATGTATTCCAGTAGTTGTTTTTTGTTGTTTTATTTTTAAAGAGAAGCAAATCATTGTTTCTGTTTTTAAATGTGAATTTTTGACAAGCTGCTTGTGTATGACCACCTATGCAATTATGGGGAGGAAGTAGCCCAAAGTAGATGCAGGATGATGATAATGGTGCTGTGAGGAGGGGATTTTCATCTCTTGGTAAGGAGAGGTAGATCAGGTAAATGAGTGCTGCCCAGTGGTCCTTGGTTCAGAAGCTTAACCCAAGGTTCTTCATGGGGATTCTTTTGGGAAGTGTATCTGGAAACTTCCAAAAGTTTTAGAGATGAGATTACAATAATAAAAGTCTATAGACTAGGTAGCCTAAACAATAGGAATTGATTTCTAATAGTTCTGGACACCAGAAAGTCCTGGATCAGCATGCCAATAAACTTTTCCTGGGCGAAGGTTCTCTTCCAGGATTGTAAATAGCTGCCTTTGAGGTATGTCCTCAGGAGGGAAAGAGGGAAGGGGAGGGGGGGGTAAGACAAGAGACAAGACTCTTAACCCTCTTCCACTTTTTGTAGAGACCCAATACCCTTCACAGGATCCCCATTATGGTGGTTTGAATGTAAAATGTCCCTCATAGACTTACGTGTTTGATTCCTTAATCCTCCCCTGCTCCCAGTTGGTGGCTCTGTTTGGGAATATTTTGAAACCTGTAGGAGGTGGAGTCTTTCCAAAGGCAGTGTTTCACTGAGGGCAGGCTTTTGAGTGTGACAGTCTGTCCTCACCTGCTCACTCATGACTTCCTCTCTGCTGATGTGAAGATAGGACTCAGGTTTTCTGCTAAGGCCTGCCAAGGCTTCCCTGCCAAGGTGAACACTTCTTCTCAAAGGTGGAAACCAGAAATAAACACTCTTCTTCCCTAAGCTGCTTCTGGCTTGATATTTTGCCCCAGCCATAAGAAAGTAACTGATAATCCCAATCTCATGAACTCATCTCATGAGCCTCATGACCTGGTTCCCAAAAAGACCCTATCTCCAAATAGCATGGAGGAAGGGTCAGAGCTTCAACATAAGGTCTGGAGTGAACACAAACACTCAGATCATAACTGGAGGCTGCTTTCCTTGTAAGACAGAAAGGACAAAAAAAATGGTAGACATATCTGTCAGCGGGAGAATAATGAAGGAAGAGAAGAGCCAGCTTGGTGCTTATGGTCCAAGGACAAGTCCATATGACCTCTGTCTGTTGCACTACTCCAAGCAGCAGCTTCAGAAAGAAGATTTCACAGGCTCCATCACAGAAATCACACACATTTAGTGCAGTCACCTCTGTGTCTCTACTCCGGGGAAAGTGGAAGTTTTAATTTTTTTCCTAAACTTCAAAATGGCAGCACAGCCTTAAACCACATAAATATTTTGTTTATTATCCTTTGCTATAGGATCTTCACCTATGATATAGACCCCGTGAAATTAAGGTGAATTGCTTCTGAACTAAACCAAATGTTTCAGAGCTATGCATAGTGTCCTTACACCAGTTAATAAGCCATGTCAGCTCTTGCTACATCTGTCTACAGGTAGAACATTTCATTTTCCAATTTGTCTTGCAATTCCCATTTAGTTTAGGAAAGCATATGTCTTATAGGATCATCTGGTCTGTCATTAATTTTGGAGGCACATTTTCATGTAAACAAAACCAAGTTTTCTAATCCCCAATAAAGTAAACTCAAGTGCAAAACTATTTAGCAAGCTTCAGCTCCCACTGACATGTATAAAGATTTCTGTACTCAGAACACACAATGCCTGGCATACTCTACACCATTTGGATTTGATATCATTTCATTTTAGCTTTAGTCTATAATAACATAGACATTATGAGACTGATGCCTTTTATAAATCAAAGTCAATGTCATAGATCTATAAAGTTGTGAAATGCAGTAAGTGATCAACAGGGAAGAGGTGAGGCATGCACTGACTTTTCATAACAAAATGAGGGCATCTCAGAATTCCATTCCATGCCCCCATTTTGAGCCCCACTAGAAAAAGACCCTTCAGGATAATGAGTTTCATTGTCATCATTAAAATGTACATTTTATGAATTTAACCAAAATATTTACCAAATTTCTCTATATTATAGCATAGGAAAGTAGCATACCTTGATTTACCTTATAGAATGTCAATTGGTTAAAAACAGCCTTTGACACCTGGGCATGGTGGTGCACGTCTTTAATTCCAGCACTTGAGAAGCAGAGGTAGGAGGATCGACATGAGTTCGAGGCTACCCTGAGACTACGTAGTGAATTCCAGGACAGCCTGAGCTACAGTGAGACCGTACCCAGAAAAAAAAAAGAACCTTTGAAAGATTGCCATTTTTCTACTTCTTAGTCAAATTTTGTCGCTATAGCTTTCACCCCAAAATTTACTAAATAAAAAAACATGATAGATGGAATCATGTATTGATATTATTATTTCAAGAAAAAAAAGCTGACCCCAATTTACTAGACCACAGCAGTTTCTAATCAGGATATATCATATAGAATAAATTTGAATAGTTTGCTCTATGTGGATTATCCTGAGGGTTTTGCTTTGTAAAGACCCATAAGGAGGGAGAGAAAAGCACTGTGTCTTATACTCTACTCCTGCTCATTGTGTGTAGAAGTTATCTTCACATCTTTCAAGGTCCTCTTGTACTCAGCCTTTATTTTGTCCTAAAGTTGTGCTTGGACCATAACAATTTTTTTGATGTTGTGTGACAGTTTATTGCAGTGATGGTGTCCAATTTATCTAAATTTCCCCTTTATCCATTACTTTGAATGGTCTCCATCCACACTGAAAGAAAATATACTCTTTTGTTAGAAATGTTCTCTAGATCCTATAAAAATGGAAAATAGAGCCATGTATGATGGCACAAGCCTTTAATCCTAGCACTTGGGAGGTAGGAGGATCACTGTGAATTCAAGGCCACCCCGAGAGTACATAGTGAATTCCAGATAAGCCTGTGATAGAGTGAGACCCCACCTTGAAAAACAAAAACACAAACAAAACAAGAAAAAACAACATGAAAGAGAATAAACAAGCTTTAAGAGAGATAGGAAAGCCATAATGAATCGTATTTTGTTGGAGAAGAAGGTAAGGTTCAGGAGCATTGTCAAGGTAGTGGTGGAAATATCCCTGTTCTGCATCCTTTTAAACTAGTATAAGACCATGACCCATCTAGCACAGTTTAGATAAAGAAATTACCAGACACAGAAGAATGGAGAAAAGGAGCTGTTGAGCCCATCAGCCTTGCAAAATTTGGGAACATAAACTGGGACTGTGAGATTTAACTAGTAAAGCTCTATTTCATTGCATTTAAAATGGTAGCTCTTGGTTGTTCAAGGACATGTGAACATCCATCTCTCCTGGATGGATCCTCTCAAAGTGCTCAGGAAGCACTTGTGCGTAAGTGTTAACTGATAGATCATGGTTGCTTCATGCAGCATGGCTCTCAAGAATTATGATTCTAATCAGATGACAGCAGCCTACTTTAGAAAGTCCAGCTAGATCTTGTAACATCTGGCAGCAGCAGATGGGATTTGGTGCTAGAGCTTATAGGAGCACACATCCTTATCACTTTTGAAATGTATGTGGATTGAAAAAGAAACTAACTTTTCCATTGAACTAAGAGAAAATATAATCATTTTGTTGAGAGCCCTCAAAGATAAGGCCAGTCTACTTTGGTAAGGTGATAGGATTTTTATGAGTAGGAGATCTCATCAGTTTGCTAGTACCTCAGATGGGGATGCTTGGGCCTGATTCAGAGAGAAATGTCTGGAGTGGGTCCAAATTCCAAGCTGGGGAAATAGCAGGAATTGCTTTCTCCTGACCATGCTCAGTGTTTTTAGTATAAATCAGTTATCAGCTAGAGGTCAATGTAACTGATGTACAGAGATATTTTCTCTCTGTGTGAAAAAAGAGGAATAAGGAAAAATGAACTAATCTCTCACATAAAGCTCTGGTATTCCAAACTCTTCTGAACACAATTACCAATATTCTCCCCACCCGAGTTGTGGCACACTAGCTTGTCCTAAGGTCTTATATCTTCAGGCCTAAGATGGCAGCTGTCACTCACACACAGCATCTCACATCACCTATGTTATCACAGTGCAGAAAAATAAACAAATTCCAGGCTAGAAGGGTTTGGTTTGATTAGTAATAATATTTCATGGCTTCATACTAGTGTGAAATTACCTGGGACTATTCCAAAAACATCCTAGACACTCTCCTCCCTTTCTGGAACTGATTTCTCTCAGGGTTTTTCTTTGGCAGCTACTTAAGCTAAGATTACTCCAGGGTCTTTGGCCAGCAGGCATCCATCTTTTGGTTGGTCTGATTAAAAAAAAAAAAAAAAAAAAAGCCTCTTGTCTCTGAAAGCATTTCAAATCTTCCTAAGAATTTAGGAGAGTATATGGAGAAGAACTTTATCAACTCTCACCAAAAAGGCTAGAGGAGAAAATAAATCAGTGCTTACAGGTATATGCAAGGCACACAGCCAGAGGCCTTGAGGAGCCAATTGTTGCAGTTACTTTTCTCTACCGGAAGACAGAATAAGCCTTGATGATTGGCTGGCAAGCAAGGCAGGAAGTGGGTGGTCACTTGTTCGAGATACCTTTTCCTTGGCAGCTGGTGAGGGGAAAGTATTTATTTTGGCTTATGTTCTGGAGGGGAAGCTCCAAGATGGCAAGGGATAGTGCGGCATGAGCAGAGGGCCAACATTACCTCTGCCACAGCAGTTGGAACACAGCAGCAGGAGAGTGAACCAAGTTTTGACAAGGGGGAGCTGGCTTTAATATGTCTAAGCCCGTCCTCCAGCAACACACCTTCTCCTGCAAGACTCTACTTCCCAAATTGTCATGACCTGGGAAGCAAGCATTCAGAACACATGAGTTTATGAGGGACAACTGATCCCAAGCCACTACAGCACCTGACTTCAGGCCTGGTCCAGGAAGTGCCCCTATGGTAGCACCTTGCTTCTTTGAGTATCTGATCTGATAAAGGGGCATTCAGGCCTGGTGGTGATAAATCCACTCAGTCTAAGCAAACCCAGCACCTGCCATACTTTGTACTGCACATTGTAAAGTCTACTGTGATAGATTTCATTGAAGGACTCTTGCTCTATGTGCTATAAAGAATATTTGAAATTATCTCAGAGAGGAAGGGAGACTTACCAGACCTTGTAGATTCAGAAGTGTCGAACAGGCTGTCCAGAGAGTGCTTGTTCCCCTTGTCAGGGTCTAGTTATAACCTTACTGTGGTGGGCCTCACCTTCTGGCTCACGTGAGCCAGAGTGGGTTGATTGGTGTGGGCTCAAGAAGAGGCCAGCCATGACATCGAGTTCTGGGGCTGAGTTTAATCAACCATAATTTCAGGATCAGATTTAAATTCTAGGAAAGGGGAATTCCCTCCCAGGGAGGAGCTCAGGTTGTTCATGAAAAAACAGATCTAGGGAACTCCTTTAGGCAAGAGATAAGGAGAAGACAGCTTCTATGACCCCTAGTGAAGTGGAGACTGCAAGGGCACATTTAAAGACATTCCTGCCCCTTATGTCCAGAACCCAGTCCCCCTAGCTCCTCAGTACTTGCAAGACAATTTGTCAACAGAAAATTAGAGGAACCCGTTTGATTCTCAAAGAATGAGACTAGAGCATATGATGGCTCACAGTGAGAGTGAAGAGAAACATGAATTTGGATGAGGCAGGAATCAGCAATCTTTGACAGTGTGAGGGTATATTTTCTCAAGTAAAGAAAGGACATTTGTACCTATGGTTTTGCTCTTTGTTTTGTTCTGCCTTTAATTTCAAGAGTCAAAAAAAAAAAAAAAACTCCTGCTGTTGCTTACAATGACAGAGCAGACAATTATTGATTTATTTCCAGGCTAACTGTTCAGATTGGCTGATTCACAATTGAGTAACTGAAATAAGAAAATAACACAAGGCTCAAATCGTCCCACTTAATTTCCCAGGGAGTCTATTATTGGACTATTCAACTTTATTGACTTAAGTAATTTTCTCTGTTTTTAATAACTTGAAAAATTCAATTGCCTCTATTTTATATATTGATTATCAATGAAATCTATAACAATACTACACTATAGTGGACTACTCTTAATTCCCATTTGTACTCAGTCAAGAATGTGTTCACGAGAATTGAAATAAAATAAATAACATTTATATTTTCCTTCTAGGATTTCAAAGTCAAATGATGTTATGAGTGAGATTAACTCAAACGGTGATAACCAGAAAACTTGTTTGGTAAATGTAATGAAAGCAGGTAAGAGCTGTTTACTGGGCCAGCCCTCATGGGCATCACATGCATTAGAAGCCATCTCCACCATCTAGGTTCTGATCCCAGCTTTGAAATTTGAAGGTGTTGGGTTTTACCACTGTTACAGTGATGATCAGACTGCCAGGAGTTGAGTTATGTTTCAAAGACATAGAGGATTTAATTTGTGTACCCAATATTAAGTTGCATAAAGATCTTTCATGATCTTGTAATAAAAGCAAATTTTATTTTTTTGTTATTTTTTTTGCTTTGTTTTTGAGGGAGGACCTCACTCTAGCCCAAGCTGACCTGGAATTCACTATGTAGTCTCTGGCTGACCTTGAACTCACAGCGATCCTCCTACCTGTGCCTCCTTAGTGTTGGGATTAAAGATGTGTGTCACTATGCCTGGCTGATATTGGATTTTATTTAGAGACATTTTAGCATGCTTGATCATTATACTTATTTACTGTACAAAAATTTGTTTTCAACTGAAAATTTTGGTGAGCCATTTGCCAAAAACAACCCCTCCCTTCTCTACTACCAAATTCTCTATTCAACTGGGTGTGATAAAGAGAATTTGTTGCATGTGTCCTCTTAATTCTGCTCAGTGATGGCTATCAGTTCCTTTCTGCTTTCAGAGAGAGAATAGGCATGCCAGGGCCTCCAGCCACTGCAAACAAATTCCAGACACATTTGCCACCTTGTATATCTGGCTTTTTTGGGTACTGAGGAATTGAACCTAGGTTCTTAGGCTTTGCAGTCAAGTGCTTTAGCCACAGGGCCCCTAGGTTCCTTTTACATAAACATAATCTGGATCCTGCCAGTCTTTAATGAAGAGAAAGTGATCTCTTAATCTATTTCTTGAATGGTTCACTTGACTATATGACTTTTATGATAAGTCACCTCAGTCTTTTTTAGTTTGTTAGCACATGGGCATAAGTAATAAACCTTGTTTAAAAAAAATCTTTTAGCTCTCTAATTTCAATACTTACTTACAACTGTCTTATATTTATGTTTTCCCTTGGTTTTTAAGTCTATAAATGATCTTTCAATGATACCATCTTGTGTTGATTATTTTCTGATGATTATTTTCTGAAGATGGGAAAAAGAGTAGCTAAAATCAAATCAGGAACTTGGCTCAATCTCACCAAAATGTGGGCAATATCTAAGAAATCTAATCTGTGCTATAGTTCTCCATCTTTGTCTAGCACTGAAACCTTCTGATATTTTCTGGTAGTTTTGTTGGGGAGAAGAGAAAGTTTACCAAAATATATTATGTAACTCATGGAATAAGCGAGCTAGCACTTAGTTATAGGCAATGTAAGATAGCAACACTCATCCAGTCTTTCATCTGATAATTATTGTAAGTTTCCTCTGTCAAGCAGCTGTTCTAGTGAGGAGCACAAAGCTTATGAATTAAATGGACAATTACAATATAATACATAAAATTTGTTTGGGGTATAAGGGGCAGGTGACATGAGAAATAAAAAAGGAAGAGGGGCAGTGTTCAGCTAAGAAATGTGGGAGCAAAAGGCCCATAGGTATGAAGATAGGGAAAAGCCCATCAGTCAAGAAGCAGTCTGTGAGGTAGCCAATCGATGAGCTATGATGATTGACTCTCAGGGACCCATTCATAGTGAGGACCCACAGGGAGGCAGTAAAGGACTCATATTGAATAGCAAAGATATAGGTGAAGGCAAAAAGGATAAGTGAAGGTTCTCGACCTTTACTGTGTATGAGGAGAATCTACAAAGTTTATCTAAAATGCAGATTCCTGGGTCCCTCCCCCAGAGGTTGTGATTCCATTGACCTGAGATAATCTAGCTGCATTTTTAAGAAACGTTCCAAGTGGTTCTGATTCACTATCAGAAGCACTTTGTAAGCCCTCAGCCCTGTCACTGGACAGCATCTTCTGCCTTCCCACTTCATCAGCTCTTGGTGGCGATGCTATTAAAAGGTATTTATTAACATCAAAGTAAGCTGGTGTCTCATAATTTTTTTAAAAAATTGATTTTCATTTTGTTTATTTATTTGAGAGAGATAGGCAAATAGAGAGAGAGAATGGGCACATCAGGGCCTCTAGACACTGCAAACGAACTCCCAATGTATGCACCACCTTGTACATCAGGCTTATATGGGTACTGAGGAATTGAACCTGGATTCTTAGACTTCCCAGGCAAGCGAGCGCCTTAACTGCTAAGCCAATTCTCCAGCTTGATTAGTTCTTAGAAAGCAGATTGAGATCCCAGACTCTGCTTAGCCCTCATGTGCACTGCTTCTTGGGTGGTGTGGGTGCTACTGGCAGAAAAGCAATGTGACCTCTGTCCCAGAGAGTTCATTTCTCAGCTCCACTCTGTCTTCCCCAAGAACCTTTCCTGACCCTTATGGAACATGTGAAAATCTCTCCCTAAGTGAAGGAAAGCAATATACTGCCTCTGATTAAAAACTGGACCAATGGAAGCCATACTGTGCGGCACTGGTTTCCCCCAGCAAGGGTAAATCCCATGGCATGATTTATAGGCATGTCACTCTGTTCTGTAGTTTACAGACCTCTTTCCCTGGGCAGGGAGTTAAGCACATCTTATTAACACTGGCGCTTTTAGCACTTCCTTCCTCATGTCGTGACAGTAACTTCTCTGGGGCTTCTTGCTCAGGAATGAGCAGCCGACATTGACAGACTGCAGCATTGTGCTACATGCTTTCCCAGGGCTGTGTACTAATTACTGGCTGAATAAACTCCACAAAGCCCAAGGTTCAAATACATCTTAAAACATATTGCTTTTTAAGTGTATTTTTGAATGAATTAGTTCTGTTTTTCAAGGCACTTTATTTTTTTAATTCCTACTAGTTAATCCAAACATACAACACAACCCCACAATTAGAACGATATAATAAGCCCTCTTAGATATGATATGCAAATTCATCAACTATCAAGAGTTTTCATTTTAATTCCTACTTCTTTTGTTTATGTTTGCTGAACGATTGGAAGTCAGTTCCTTACATGCATTTAACACATATCTTACAAATGAGCTTTAAAAAAAAAAAAACAAGCAAAAACAACAACAACAAAAAAACCTAACTGCAGTGCCATTATCACCTCTAGCAAAAATCATGTGCAGATATTATCTTGTACATGGTTGATAATTAAATTTCCCGAGTTGTCTCATAATGCTGCCCTTTTCCAGATGGTTGGCTGATTTAAGCATGTGCACACTACTGAACGGGTTCAGTAGATGAAGCCGAGAGCTCAGGATCTGAGAGAGGCCCATCTCAACAGAGGCCACTCTGTTCCCAAACTCAACTGTTTTCCTCTTTCCTCCACAAACACTCAGAGAGAGAAGAGCACCTCTTTTTCTCTCCTGCCATCCTGATCTCTGGCACTCAGTTTTAAAGGCAACCTTGGTATGAAGTCAAATGAACCCTTACAGGATAACTTGACCTGAAGTGTTGATGATGTAAATGGAGTTTGGAGGGAAGGATGCTATTGGTTCTGTAATCTGTGAAACGGTCTAGCTGCAAATCACCCCATACTACGTCTGCGTCATATAGTGATGGAGTGAAAGGAACTTGGGCTGTCTATGTGAGGCTGTCCCGAGAGCCCTGTGCCCAGCCACCCTATTCAAACATTGTTCTTTCAGGCCTGTGTCCGAGGAGGATGACTTTGTCTGGTCTGCATGCTAGCTGTTCTTACTAACTCCACTAGCAAATCACTTGATATCTTTGAACTTCAGTCTGCATGGCTGTAAAATGGGTATGACTATGCCTACTTTAAAGGTTACTTTGTTGGCTGGAGAGATGGCTTAGCAGTTAAGTGCTTGCCTGTGAAGCCTAAGGACCCCGGTTCAAGGCTCGGTTCCCCCTGACCCATGTTAGCCAGATGCACAAGGGGGCGCCCACATCTGGGAGTTCGTTTGCAGTGGCTGGAAGCCCTGGCGCTCCTGTTCTCAATCTCTCTCTCTCTGTCTCCTTCTTTCTCTCTCTGTCACTCTCAAATAAATAAATAAATTAATTAAAAAATTTAAAAAATAAATAAATAAAGGTTAGTTTGTAAGGGCAAAATGGATTCACATATATGACTCACCATGTTGAATCGTGAGCAGGTATATGCTACTTTCTTCCTCTGTTACCCTCTCAACGATACAGGGAGGGAGCCTTTGGCAGCATCTCACAAGTGGGTTTTGTGGTCCTTAGCCTACACTGAAGGGCTTTCTTGGAGGCATTTTTCTTTATTAGTTTTCTCTAACCGACGTGTAAATGAGGACGGCTGTCCCTGGCTTGAGGAGATAATAAATGCAGGCGTGTGGATGGTTTAGACACAGTTTACATGCTGGGCTAGCAGGCAGGCCTCCCGAGGCCTCCTCATATCCATACTGGCCAACTGCAGCTTAATCTGACAAGTATAATGTAGAGAATGTAAATATTACCATTCGTTCCATGTCATCGCAGATCAGACTCTAATTTGCAAATGCAATTTATCATGTCTAAAGAAAACCAAAATGACAGCTCTTTCCAGTATTCGCTATTTTTGTGTTAACAATGGTTCATCTATGATTGTTATTGTTTCAGGCGGAAAATATGTCTCAATGCGTTCAGCTGGCAACGGGACTCTTACATTACAGACCTCTTCTGTGGACCTTCCTCTCCTCTCCCGCTGTTCGTGGTTACCTGGGCTGGTCCCCAGACTTTTAGCTCTTCTCCTCTCTCCTCACATAGCTGGAGGAAGTGCTCTGGTAACATTCTAGTTTCTGAGATCTGCTTTGGAAGCAGACTCACAGGTTTATGAAGACCGAGGGCAACATTTGATCTAAAGCACGTCTCCATCACAAAGTAAATACTCAGAGCAGCAGCATCATGGGGACAGTGGCTAAAGCTACATTACAGAAGAATTTGTGGCTGGCCCATTTGTGACACTGAGAGTCAAGGACTCTTTAGTGAGTAGGTTGACCAAAAAGGCAGAGCATCCAAACTGTGTAATCTTGTGAATTACAAAATGCTCTCTCCCCTGCCGAACAAGGATATCTATCTATGCAAAAATCGTGTTTGCCGAGTTTTAAAAAAATTAAGTGGGCTTTCATTTATTCACAAATTATTATTCTTTCTTCAGTTCTTTGTGACTTCCAGAAATACTCTCTCTCTCTCTCTCTCTCTCTCTCTCTCTCTCTCTCTATATATATATATATATATATATATATATATATATATATGTATGTATGTATGTATGTATTGTTTATATATTTATTTATGAGAGAGAATGAACATGTCATAGCCTCTGCCACTGCAAATGAACTCCTGATGCCTGTGCCACCATCTGACTTATGTGGGTTCTGAGGAGTTGAACCTAGGTTCTTAGGCCTCACAGGCAAGTGCCTTAAACACTAAGCCATCTCTCTAGCCCTCTTCATGACTTAATTCTTTTTGTATTTTATTTTTGTTTAATGATTTGAGACAGATAGGCAGATAGAGATAATAGATGATAGATGGATAGATAGATAGATAGATAGATAGATAGATAGATAGATAGATAGATAGAGATTGAGAGAGAATCAAGACAATGGGTGTGCCAAGGCCTCTAGCCACTGCAAATGAATTCCAGATGCATGCCTCGCCTTGTGCATCTGGCTTACATGGGTCTTGGGAAAGTGAACCTGGAACCTTAGACTTTGCAGGCAAGCAAGCGCCTTAACTGCTAAACCATCTCTCCAGCCCTCTTTGTGACTTTTTAAAGATTTTATTTTGGAAAGCTGATCAAGCCTTTTATCTTACAAGACCATTGCAGTTCATTGCTCAGCTAGCTATAGGAAGATTAATACGTCCTTGCGTGACTGCTTATGAGGTAGACGGATGCCAGGAATCAGAGAACACAGCAAATCTCCCTGTCCTGGAGGTCCTCATTTCAGAGTGAAGAGGAGACTTGCCAATCCCAGTAAAACACTCATGACATTTCAGAAGAGCTGAAGGATTTTTGTGCCTCATTTCTCACATGGAAAAATAAGGAGCATCAAGTATCCCCAGCTGGAAGGAATAGGTCTTTGTTTATCTTTAATTGAAAGCAATGTTCCACCATGGCTCTTACAGAAAGCCCTGTGCTTCTCCCCCTGGTGAATGGTGCTGGAGATAGGAATAGACAGTGTCTGGGAGGGGCCCTGGCCTGCAGATAGGCCTTCTGTCATCTTGATTGGAAAAGCTTGTACAGCTGTACTGATTCAGGAAAGCTGAATTTCTAAGACTTCCTTGACCTTTACTTAAACCACTTTGGAGACGAAATATTTTTTGTTCTTGCTCAGTGAGCTAGAAGGAGCTAAGACATTAATCACAGTGTGAATAAATCATTTCAAAAGTCCAAAATAACTAGTGAAGAGTTCTGAGGAGCTGAGAATTATCACCTGCTTGATGGCAATAATCTAAACATTACTCAGGGAGCTACAAGCTGGACTTTGGTGCCCTGGAACACGTTCCCTCCCCGTGGGCTATAGCCGTTGCAGACATGAGTGGGGAAGTCGCTGATATTAATGCAACTTGAACGAAGCTCTTGTGAGTCCTTGCATGAGAAGGCTTGATTGTGGAGTGGACTGATCAATGTCCATTTGGTCATTCCTTATGACCTCAGAATCTTCTCAAAGTGAAACATATCTTACCTTTTCCTCTTGCAAACTAACTACCAAACTAAAAAAAAAAAAAACAAAAAAAAACCAAAAAAAAAACCTCTATGACTCCACAAATCACACTTGAAAATGCTGTGGTGAAATGTTTATTACAGTGAACTATGAAGAGGTGACCACTTTGGTTTTTGCTAAAATGTACCCTTACTAGGCTTAGGGGATAGTCTGTTTCATAGACTCTCAAACCTGGTAAGTAGTCATGATTGTGCCATTGATTATGTATTAAGCTGCACCCTATTGCTAAAAGATGTATGTTAGTCTTTCCAATTTGCTACTGAGGCATTATCCTCCAGTATGTCAAAAGGTATTGCCTGAGTATGATTATCCCCTTAAAATATGTCATATTCTAAGACAGAGATAAAATTTTTCCATTGTTTCTGCATTCTAATTACAAATAAACACTGAGTTTTCTCATTTTCCTTATGTGTAAAATAGAGGTAAAATAATTTAATGACATAATATAATATATCATCTATAATATAATAATAGGATTGTTTTGAATTTGCAGATTATATAAAGTTTATAGACTATGTCTATATACATATATATGTATATATATGTATATACACATATATATGTATATTATATATATACATATATATGTACACATATATATGTATATTATATATATACATATATATGTATATGTATATATGTATATATATAAATTTTATAGACTATGACTATATTTATAGACACTATATGTGATAGAAATTTCTTACTATTGTCAGGGTGGGAGATGGCATGGAAACACATTAAAACCATAAATTACGAAAGAGCTTCTTTGTCATCAAGCTGAGGAAGATATCAACACATATGAAATAAATAAAGATTAAGAAGAGGAATGAGGTAGTTAATATAGCAATGATGCTACAGATATGATACCACAGGATCAAAGGCATGAAATCAAGCCTGAGCAGGGTATTTAAAAAAAATTTTGGGGTGTGTGTGTGAGTGTGTGTGTGTGTGAAATGGAGGTCAGAGGACAACTTTGAGGTGTCTGTGCTTCCCCTTCTTTGAGACAGGGCTTCTTCCTGCTACAAATTGCCAAACTGCAAAGGAAGGTCAGATGAGCTGACCTAAAAGCTTAGATTCTCCTGGCTCCACCTCCCCTTGTAACTAGCAAGGTGAGAAACACAGATGCATGTGCCATTTTGCACCTGACTTCCAGTGGGTGCTGAGGAACTAAACCCAGTCCAGCATTCTTTACAAGCAAGTGCCTTTAACTGCAACCCTGGACACGGCAGTTTTAAGGACAAGGAAAAGCCTGAGTTGATTGGCGGGCTTAGTGAGGTAGGAATGTGCATCAAGCTAAGAAGTAATGGGAGGGGAGATGTGGGAGTGGAAATATTGTGAAAGTTTGCATGCTAGATTGAGGACTTTAGGTTTACCTAAAAGCAGTGAGAATCATCATATAATTTTAAGAGAAGAATAGTTCCTTAAGAAAGCAATTGTGTGAAGTGAGAGACATAAAACAGTGTAAATAAGGGTGCACATGCCAAGGCACAAAGGAACCGGAGTTCAGATTGTAGACATGATATTATGGGACTAATTACAACTACTTTTTCTCAAATTCACTTGGACGCTTTTGAGACCACATTGTAAATTTGATAAATTATCATTGTGATGGTTAAATTCTATTGTTAACTTAATCAGATCAGGAATCAAGTAAGAGACATGCCTCCAGGGCAGGTGTGCGAGGGCATTTCTAGGAAGGATTGGTGGGGAGGGCAAGTTCTTTACCCAGAATAGTAGCTCTTCAGGTCATAAGGTAGTTCTGAGAGAACGCAAGGTCTTTTGCCTGGCTATAATTGCTACTTACTGGTGAGTGCATCTTTCCCATTGCTGTTATCCTTCATAGACATCAGAGCCCACTTTCATCAGCCTTCTAGTGTAGACTGCAGACTAGCAGTTGTCCAAAATCTTCCAGACCTTCAGTGCCAGATTGCAACTGTTGAGGACTCCAACCTCACAGACTGAGAAGCTACTGGGGTCTCTGATTCTCCAGACTGTGTACAGCCATTGCATATGTGTTCTATTGGTTCTGTTCTAAAGTACTCTGACTCATATAATCATGTACTACAAGTAAAGAACTGCAGATCAAATTTAAATGGAAAGGATGCATTTAAAATAGTCATTAAATATGTCTTGAGTACCTTCCATGCTCCAGGTTATACTGTGGCCAGTGACATGACATCAAAAACATTTTCAAGTTCCCCAAAATATTATGGTATAAGACAGTATGTGGACATGGAGGAAACGTTTGTAGAAAAGTGATTGACTTAAGCACGTGCCTTTACCCATTGAGCCACCTCTCCAGTCCCAGAGTGATTGATTTTAAAAATGAATAAATAAATCACAGTATAATGCTCTGTAATAAAACACAAATTTAGGCTTCAGATTTAACAAGTGTGCACACTAGCAGTTGTGGCCAGTTCAAGCCACCATGGGTCAAGTGGCTATGAATACTCACTTGGAGAGAGTTTGTTTTCCATTGCTGTTATAACAAAGTACCACAGACTTGGTAGATTAAAATAGCACAAAAATACTATGTTGGAATTTTTGATGTCAGAAGCCTTAGCTCTCACAGGTCTCATAAGACTAAAAACTAGGTGTTGGCAGGGATGCATTTATTTTTGGAGCCTTCAGGGGAGAATCTGTTGGTTTTTTTTTTTTTTTTCATTTGATTGCTGGCTGAATTCAGTTCACTGTGAATGTATGACTGAGATTCTCCATTGTGGATGACAGTGTAGGGCTCCTGAGGCCACTATGCCTATAGCTCGTGGATATCTCCACACTACCAAAACCACGAAGCACAGGTCAAACCCTTATCACCCTTTTATTATCTTCTTATGCCACATCTCACAGGCCCACTATTTTCTTTTCTACACATAATGAATCGTGTGATTATGTTGGATAATCCAGGATAACGTGTCTTAAGGTCATCTGATGACAAGACTTAATCACATCTGCTAAGGAACTTCTAATGTAGTTATAGTTCTGGGTAATAGCTGGGGCCATCTTGGAGAGATCTACTGTTATGTCTTCCTTTCTTATGTGTCTGTGTGTCTGGTATGCATGCATATGTGTATGCTTATGTATATGTGCACAGGCACATGTGTATGGGCAGGTGAATCTGTAAGCATGTGTGTAAAGGCTGGAGCTTGTCAAATGTTTTTCTGAATTACTGTCCACCTTATTTTGGTGGTTGAGGGAAGAGAGGGTCTCTCACTGAACCTCAGCTCACTGGCCAAGCTAGCTAGCAAACCCCAGGGATTCTCCTGCTCGCCTTCTCCAACACTGAAATTATAGGTATACACCAGCCTGCCTGGCACTTTGCATGGGTGCAGCAGATCCAAACCATGTCCTCATGCTTGTGTGGCAAGCACTTCACGCACTGAGCAATCTTTCCACCCCAGTTATTTTGTCATCTATAGAAAGGGATTAAGCACACAATTAAATATTCTAGATTACATTTTAGACACTTCATTTAGGATTGCTGAAAGTATATTTCTTAACTTCATATCCTTTTCCAGTGCATACTCTCAATTGTATTTAAGGTAGAAAAAAACTCAGAAGCATGTATTGCAAGAAGAGAGAGAGAGAGAGAGAGAGAGGCAGATAGAGAAGGAGAATGGTCACACCAGGACCTCTAGCAAATGAATTCTAGACTCATGCACCACCTTGTGCTTCTGGCTTATGTGGGTACTGGGGACTCAAACCTGGGTCCTTAGGCTTAACCACTAAGCAATCTCTCCAGCCTGTGGTACCTTATTTAAATATAGAGTCATAAGGACTAGGTACTGCAGAATATCTTTGTATATGAGAACTTTACATAGTTCGATGAAGTATTTGTCCATCACAAATGGTGCAGGCTTTGTACTGTCCACTGTGGGGACTATTGTAAGAGATCATGGCACACTAAGGTGCTAAATGCAATGAGTTGGAAATAAATTATTATAGTAAAAGAAAGTCCTCCCTGCTACATGCTACCACAGTGGAAATAAAAAGTACTGTGGAGAACAGAGATAGAGAGAGTTGATTTCTTTTAGGAAATGAGGATGATTTGATGGTGTCTAGGTACTGATGAGCAAGTAGCAGAAAGGGAAAGAGGCCTTTTTGAGGTAAGTAATATCCATACAAAGTTCAGACCCAGGAGACTATTGTGTATCCTTAAGTACTTGAAATTCCTTCATACTGAAGTGAAGAGTAGATAAAATTTTATTTGGATAAAAAATGAAGTATTCTGTAGGTAGAAAAATGCCACCACCAGGTTTTTCAGAAACAGGACTTTGGACTTTTTCCCAATGGAGAATAAGGAGATGTCAAAGTGTTTGAACAAAGTCAAGATCATTAAATGCATTTGGAAAATGAAGATGCCCTTCAAGTGGGAAGCATTCGTGATAGGGAATCTAGAGACTATGACCAGGGCTAATAAAAAGGAAGTGGTGAGAGACTGCAGCAAAGACCGAGACGAGGTTGAAAGCCCAGGTGGAGGAAAGCAGGGGTGCCCTGAAGGGCAAGAGCGAAGTCAGGCAAAGCCCGGGAGGAGGAGCAGCAAAGAGGACAACGCTGGCTTTGACCTGTTCAGTCTGGGGCACCGGCAGAAAGTTCAGGAGGAGTTGTTCAATCTCAAAGAAAGTCTCAGTCAAGATGAGAAGAGAGTCAGAGAACAATGCCCACAGACATGGGTGGAGAAGACACCTGATGGTCTAGGAGGTGGAAGAGAGGCTCAGCCAACACAATGGCATGGGAAGATTTACGAAAGAAAGCTTGACCAAAGTTCTGGAAGAACAATGATGAGAAAGCAGGCACTGAGGACAGCCCTTTACCTCATGCTATACTCGTTACTCATCTGTCATTGGCAGGAGCCTTTGGGAGGAGAAGTGTACGACCAGTGTAAAGAATGATTTCATTGCTGCCTAGATAGCATTTTAAGTGTGAACTTCACTTGACAGGAGAAAGGTTGCGGCCTAGTAAATGTGCCCTGGCAAGTTGTTTGAAGCAATTTTGGTGAGGTGAGAGGCTTTAAGTCTTGAAGTGTATATACCTTTAAAAATACTGAGGCTAGAAAGATGGCTCAGTGGCTAAGGTGTTTGCCTGCAAAGCCTAACCATCAGGATTTGATTCCCCAGTACTCACATAAAGCCAGATCCACAAGGTGGCACATGCATCTGGAGTTCATTTACAGTGAGTTGAGACCCTGGTGCACCCACTCTCTCTGTCTTTTTGCTCTATTTCTCTCTTCTTGCAAATAAATAAATAAAATAAATAAATAAATTAAAATACCATCTTATTAGTACTTCTCTCACCCTTGGTCAGAGAAGTTTCCTTTTGCAGTGGTGACTCCTGGGGAGACTCAAAATTCAGTGAAATGCTGAGAGTAAGTGGTGTTGAATACTCAGTGCTAAAATGAGACATCTATAGCTTCCTTGCCTAGCCTCAGAGAACACTGCAGAAGGAACAGAGAGAATAGAAGACCCAGAGGATGGGGAGGAGTGCTTTGGATTTCTGTCATCCAGACGTAAAGTGTGCTACATTCATGACCTAGCAGCTGTCGTTATCTGCATAAGACCTGCACAAAATTGGGCCCATCAACATTTCATCATGGATGGCAGAGGAATGCAAAAAAGGAAAAAATATCAAAAGTAGAAGAAGGTCTAGTTGTAAAGAAGAAAGGGATCAATGGAAGGGTTTGAATAAGAGAGTGAGGGGGGAGGTATTAGGAGCTGATTATGACAAAATATATTCTTATACATGTGAAAATTGTTAGTTAAAAGTGTAAAAGAATAAATTTCCTAAAAGGATAAACATATTTTATTTTTGTTTCACACTAGAAATCTTAGCAGTAGGAATCATGTCAACGAAAACTGCCAACATATATCTTATTTTCCACTAAGTTGGACCACATAGAAAGCTTTAAAGTGCCAGCCAGTGTTGATGTATGCCATGCCAACCCTTACTTCTAGTTGTTACAGCTTTAGCTTTGCCCACAGCATCAGAGAGAGCTGAGGTAAAAAGGTGGTCGTGGTTGACAAGTTTTAGGGGCTTCGCTGGGCTCTTTTGAAATCCATGAATCAGTGAGTGAATCTTCACAGAGAGTCCTCCGCTACTGTTTATGTGGGAGGGCCGGGCAGACAGGGCATGCTTGACAGTGAAACTAACCCTGAAAACTGATGACGTGCCAGTGCTTTCCCGCCTCACTGGGGCTGCTGTAGGTATCCACTGGGGAGTGACTGGTATTTGAGCACTGATAACACAATCTCAACTCCAAGGCTGAGTGGAAGAGGGCATTCCAGAAACACAAATGGCTGAGCAAGAAACCTGGCCTTTGTATGAGGACAGAGGCACTGTACCAGTCCCAGCTGCCACCCTGCTGAGAGGAGGGCAGAGCTGCGGGAGAAACTTCTGAAGAAAGACCAGTACTTCTCATCCAGCTTACCATGCAAATGGGAGTGCACAGAGAACTATGCCTACTCTCTGGCCAACACATTGCATAATAATTCTTGAGAAGTTTTTCATGCCCATGACAGACAGTTGGAGCAAAGCACTTGGGTGATAGAAATCCTGGATGGAAAGAGTTGCTTTCCTCAAATCAGACCTTTCTCTCTTCAATAATCCAAATAGGATAGTGACAAAACTGTATATTATCAAGCCAGGCGTGGTGGAGCATGCTTTTAATCCCAGCACTCGGGAGGCAGAGGTAGGAGGATCACCGTGAGTTTGAAGCCACCCTGAGAATACAGAGTGAATTCCAGGTCATCCTGGGCAAGAGTGAGACCCTACCTCAGAAAAAAAAAAACAAACAAGAAAAAAACATATATTACCTTAAGCTTTCAGAATCTGTGTGCTATGTTGGTTTCTCAAAAGCAGACACATTTCTGTCTTTTGTGAAAACAACAAACATAGTATCATCCAGTCATCAATCCTTGCTTAAACCATACAAATGGAAACAAAACCCACATCATCATATTTATATCTTCCCTCTTGGGTAAGGTTCACGCACAGAATCTCTGTGATGGCACGTGTAGCAGACAGATTCAGGTTCGCTGAGATGAACTTTCAGACCAGGCACAGTTATGGAGGAAGGGATATGTTGAAGCTTACAGATCCAGGAGAAGTTCCATAATGGCAGAAGAAGCTGGCCTGCCTTCACAGGCCCAAGCAGACAGAGAAAGAAGCACAAGCCTAAAGGTCAAAAGCCACAGCACACTTCAGGAACTCCAGCTAGGCACACTTTGCATATCTTTAGATTGAAATCGGAAATCCACCACCACACCTTAAGATCACCCAGAGACATTGCCTCCAGTCAGGTGGCTACAGATGCAAACTACAAACAACTGAATATATTGGGGGCCATCTATTCTATTCAAACCACCACAGTACCCAAAGTCAAAAGATAGCATAGGCTGTCACACTAACATGGTGGTCAGTACATGACTTAGTAAATGTTTCCAAACTGTAGCTTCACTTACCACTAGGTGAATTTTAAAGGAAATTAGGTTGCAAATCTATTAAGTGAATGGCAACAGTTTGTGCAGCACTGTTTACCCACATAGCAAGAAGGGAAGCACAGACTGGTAGACAAATAGGACATTGTGTGGGGCCAAAAGGTTTCAAACTGGCCCCATGGGGGTCCCAGAGCTGGCCTTGAGAAACTGCTCATGGACAGAGAGAAGTCTCTGCTCTGTCCTCTCACTCATCCTCCAAATGATACAAAATCAGCTTCAGGGATGTTATACCTTCGTGCTGGATCTCCTCATTGTCAACCCAACAGGACTTAGAATCACCATGGAAACATACCTCTAGGTATATCAGTGTTGTTTACAGAAAGGTTCACTTAGGGAAGACCTACCTACCCTGGATGTGAGTGTCACCCTCCCAGGGGCTAGGGCTGAGGTACTGAATAAAAAGGAGAAAGATGGGCTGGAGAGATGTCTTAGCAGTTAAGCGCTTGCCTGTGAAGCCTAAGGACCCCGCTTCGAGGCTCGGTTCCCCAGGTCCCACGTTAGCCAGATGCACAAGAAGTGCACGCGTCTGGATTTCATTTGCAGTGGCTGGAGGCCCTGGTGTGCCCATTCTCTCTCTCTCTCTCTATCTCTATCTGCCTCATTCTCTCTCTATCACTCTCAAATAAAGAAAAATGAACAAAAAAATTTTTTAAAAGGAGAAAGAAAGCTGAGTGTCAGCCTTCATCCCTCTGCTTTCTGACCGTTGATGCAATGTGACCGGCTGCTCACAGTCTTGCTACCATGTTCCCCTACTATGATGGAGTGCATCCTCTCAAACTCCAAACCAAAGTAAACCCCACCCTCTTTGTCTTAAGTTGCTTCTTGACAGATATTTGGTCACAGCAATGAGAAAAATGAATCCACGCCCTCCAGGGTAGCAGATGTATCACTCTGGGGAAAGTCATAGTCTCTGATAGCATAGTATTCTCAAAGCAAACACACAATCAGCAGAGGATCCTTCAAAGCTGAGCACCTTTCCTGCAGGGAGCATTTATTCTCTAGGGAGCTGGGCTCAGGCTCAGTGTTTTTCCATGAGAATATCCATCCAGGGTTGCACACCTTTGTAGCTATTAATGGATGGCCCCAAGCACCTTGATTTAGCAAATATGAAAACTCACACACTGCATAACCATATTATAGCTCATGAGCCCCTCTCTCAGAGAGGCATTTCTTTCCATATGCCATCATAGATGCCACATAGTGTGTTAAGATCAGAGGCTGTACTATTTGTCTAAAAGATTTATTGGAAAGACAAAAACTAGCATAGTATAGCAATTAAGTTTTTATGCCCATTAGCTTTCTTATGTTTAATTTTTGAGGTTCATAATTTGTTCTGAATTTCTGCAAACTAAATCCATTTCTTTTTGAGGTTTGGTGAACATTTCCTTTTTCACTATGTGTTTCTTATATTTTTCTAACAAATATGAGAGATATTAAATGTATGGATTATGTTTAAATAAAAAGGACAAATAAAAGATTTTAAGCATTATTATTATTATTGAGTAAAAGTTTTTATTAGTATATATTCATTGTACAAAGCAATGGGTTTTATAATGACATTTTTGTTCATGCATATTATGTACTTGACCAAATTCATTCCCTAGTACATACTCTCCTTCTCTTAAGTCTTCCCCTCCCAATTAAGCCCTCCCACATTTTCATATAGATTCTACAAAATATGCTATATTTGTCTTTCTGGGTATGCCATATTGCTTAATAGGATGATATCTGTGGTGTTTTGATTTATATGTCCCCCATAAATTTAGGCATTCTGAGTGCTAGGTTCCTAGCTGATGGATTTGGGAATTGATGCCTCCTGGAAGCAGTGTATTGTTGGTGGGGGAGGGTAGGATTATGGGTAATATAGCCAGTTTCTCATTTCAGTGTTTAGCAAACTCTCCTGTTGTGTTTGTTCACCTGATGTTGGCCAGGAGGTGATGTCTACCCTCTACTCATGCCATTATTTTCCTTTGCCATCATGGAGCTTCCCCTTGAGCCTATAAACCAAAATAAACCTTTCCCCCACAATCTGCTCTTAGTTGGGTAATTTCTATCAGCAATGCGAATCTGACTGCAACAGTAAAGTTGGTACCAGGAGTAGGGTTGCTAATAGATACCTGACTATGTGGCTCTGGCCTATTGAAGTTGATTTTTGAGAGGAATGTGGAAAGACTTAAAACCTTGTCCTAAAATATGCCTTGCAGTGCAGTAAGTACAGCTTTATGGACTATTCTGGTCAGAGTTGAAAGACCTTAATACAGTAAGAACTATGTGCTGTGAGATTTGGCTTATGAGGGTGAAAAAGAGCTTTGCCTGGACTGGGTAAGAAGCAGATTGTGTGAGAGACTTGCTATTATGCCCTTGTCCTAAGAACTTGTGCAGAGTTGCTTTGCATAGAAACAGATTAATGTGAGCCAAGGGAAATGGCATAGAAAAAATGAAAACTTTTGGTTTTTTTAAATTGCTGCCTGTTCAGCTGCAATTGTTTGAGATACTACGACCATTGAGACAGGGCCATCTGACCCAGGTTGAGGCAACAGAAAGAAAATTCAGTCTTTTGAATGGGACCTGAATGCTAAAGGAGTGTCCTGTTCTTCAAAGTTCCCCCCTGTATTAACAAATTTTCACCCCACCTGGTATTATGAAGTATAAAGAAAGGGTCATTGAATTCATAACATGGTCTTGTGTTTTGGAAATGGCCATGGGTAGTGTGAAGCAGGATTGCCTTCATGGAGACTCAGTGGAGCCATGAGGATGGATTGTTTTTCAGTGGAGACCAGTGAAGGTGCTGGAACCATGAGATGAGTGCCAAGGAGAGCTGCTGGCCCAAGGGGAAGTTTTCCAGGATTGTGAGTAGCCTAGATGGAGGGGTGGAAGTGGAACTGCAGAGACTTTTTGCAGGATGGAATTATTGGACTTGGAGACTTGACACTGGCTAGAGTTGTTGGACTTTGAGCTACAGAGTTTGATGTTTACCCTGGTTGTTTTAAATCTTGTGTTGATTGAATATTTCTTTTCTATAACTAATGCTATATTTTGCACTATGAATGTTTATTCTGTGTCATTATGGTTTTGGGGGGAATATGTTGGTATTATGTCTCAGTTAAAAGACCTTGGATTATTGGGATGTTTGAACATCATTAAGATTGATAAAAACTATGGGGACTACTAATGATGGATGTCCCCCATAAACTTGGGTGTTCTAAGAACTATGTTCTCAGCTGATGGAGATTTGGGAATTGATGCTTCCTGGAGGCTGTGTATTATTGGGGGCAGACTTATGGGTATTATAGCCCGTTTTCACTTGCTGGTGTTTGGCACACTCTCCTATTGTGGTTGTCCACCTGATGTTGGCCAAGAGGTGATGTCCACCCTGTGATCATGCTGTCATTTTCCCCTGCCATCATGGAGCTTCCCCTTGAGCCTGTAAGCCAAAATAAACCTTTATTTTCTCCACAATTTGCTCTAGGTCGAGTGATTTCTGCCATCAATGTGGACCTGACTGCAACAATATCCGATTTCATTTATTTCCTGCAGAGTTCACCTCCACTGAGCAGTGGGACACCTACACATACCACTGTTGCAACAAGTTTTTTTTTTTTTATTTTTTTCCTTTTAAGGATAGCCATTTTGACAAGAGTGAGATGGGATCTTAATGTAATTTTGATTTGGATTTCTCTGATGGCTGAGGATGTTGAGCATTTTTATGCACCTGTTGTCCATGCTTTGTCTTCTAAGAGTTATCTGTTCATTTTACTTGCCCATTTGTTGATTAGATTATTTTTGTGGTCTCGGTGTTTATATTTTTGAGCTACTTACATTTTATAGTTACTTAGCCCTTGTTGAGTGTGGAGCTGGCAGATTTTCTCTCAGCTTGTAAATTGTCTTTTTCCTCTGTGTATTGTTTCCTTTGCTATGTGAAACCTTTCACATTTCACGCAATCCCATCTGTCAGTTCTAGTTTTTTAGTGTCTGAGGTTCTAGATTCCTTATCACAAAGTACTTGCCTGAGTCCATATCTTTAGGGAATTTTTCCCCTATTACATTTCCATATTATAAGATTTTTGTTTTGAGACAGGGTCTCACTATATAGCCCAGGCTAGTCTGGAACTCACTATGTAGCCTAGGCTAGCCTCAAGTTTGCAATTATCCTGCCTTAGCCTCCTTACTGCTGGTGATATAGGAGTATATAAGCACATGCCTGTAAATTATTATTATACTTTGTAAATTGATGTGGACTTAAGAATTAATTCTATAATAATAATTTCTTTTTTTTCCTACTTAAACATTTTTATTATTAGATATGGACATATTTTGTACACATAAATCACAAGTGGGTACCATGTTTTCCTTCCTGCCTTTTTTCTGAAGAGGCCTTCCTCCTTAGGAATGCAGGCCAACCCCATGGGGATTGTAGAACATGCATTGTGGGGTGGGGGAGGCAATGTCTCTGCAAAATGTCCAAACTTGTGGCTCTAACAATCTTTCCACCATCTCTTCCACAAAATTCCCTGAGCCATGCTGGGACCATTTTAAATCTACTTCAGTGATGGGCACTTAGGAGCATCTAGAGCTCTGGTTTGGTAGGTGTTGAGTGTCCTCAGTATCTTTCTCCATCACCCTTGTGCTGGTATCAGCTTAACTAAGATAGCATCATTCTTGCTCATTTCCCCAATTCCTCTATGGTTTCAGCTGGGGCCGGGGTGTAGGACACTGGGTCATTTATTTCCTCAAGTCTAGTTCCCAACAAAGCACATTCTCCAACGGAGAGTGAAGTCAGTACCTGTGAAATGGGATAACCATTATGAATTTAGAGAAAATTAAAAGGTTTAGACCCTCTTGTAGTCCTAGGTGGGAGCTTGACAATGGAAATCAGAATCATTATCTGGATATGATTCTGTTTCCCAGTTCCAGGTATGTTTTCTTTTCCACTGAGTAGATCGGTTAGCCAATCCAAGAGCAGCTGGTTACCCACCATGGTTGTGTACCACTACTGCACTTGTGTGAGCATCACATCAAGTTATTTGCTTCTGAGGCGCTTACACTTTGAGTTGCTTGGACAGATGTTGGCCACTTTCCCCCATGTAGCACCTTCCAGCACTAGATGGGCTAATTATCTGGAGGCTGGTTCTCCTCCAGATTCCAAGCATGTCTCTCCATGGTCCATGCCAAAAGTGTTTGGTGTCTTCAGCAAATAGGGTCTTACCATTAACCTCTGGTAGAAAATCAAATGCTCTGACAGAAGCCTGTCTTGTTTCTTTTGGGAGATCTAGTGGGTCTCTCTGATCAACAGCTCATTGTGGATGTAGACAACATTCTGCAATAGGGAATAGCAGGCCAGTGCCAAGGGAAAAGAAAAAAGAAAAAGCCAGAGAAGAAATGGAAACAGGAGAAATTTGAGGTTATGTTTCATCTCACTCTCTCTAGGTTCTTCAATTCAGGTGTTTCCTCTAAGATCCTCTTGAGGATTCCACCTTTTATCCTGACTTCAAGCATATAGGATTCTATGGTACCAGTTCAATTTTGGTTCAGTTTATGTCCTCTCCACCCTTTCCCTTCCCCCAAACGCTACCCTCCTTATTGTCCAAGCCTCAAGATGATATTCAATTATGTCAGCAACTTGGACTGATCCAGGTAAGGAACTGCAGATGAGTAAGATCCTACAGCAGTTCTCTTTCTGTTACTGTGTGAGTTCAGTTAGAATGATCTGTTCCAAGTTCAACCATTTTTCTACAAATTTCAATGTGTCATTTTTTTCTTACTGCTGAGTAGAACTCCACCATGTAGATATACCACATCTTGGTTATCCATTCATCCAATGATTGACACCTGGATTAATTCCAGTTTTTAGCTATTATGAATTGGGCAACTATAAACATGTTTGAGCAAATATTTCTGAACTGAGATGTGGAGCTTTTAGGGTAAATGCTCAGTAAGGGAGTAACAGGGTTTGTTGGTAACTCTATATTCATCCTATTCAGGAGTCCCCAAATTGACTTCCAAAGTGGTTATACCAGCTTCCATTGCCACCAACAGTGAATGAGTGTTCCTATTTCTATACAGCCTCACCAACATTTGTTTTCATTTGATTTTTTTAGTGTTTGCTATCCTTGCTGGGGTAAGGTAGAATATCTTAGTTATTTTAATTTGCATTTCCCTAATGGTTAGGAATGTTCAACATTTTCTTAAGTGTGTGTTAGCCATTTGTTATTCTTTTTCTGACAACTCCCTATTTAGTTCTCTGCCTCACTTTTGAAGTGGGTTTTTTGCTGTTGATGTTGTTGTTTAGTTTTTTGAATTCTTTGTAGATTCTAGATAATAGGTATCTGTCAGTGGTATGGCTAGCAAAGATCTTTTCCCATTCAGTGGGTACTCTATTGGCTCTGCTAATGGTATGTTTGTTTGTGCAAAAGCTTTTGAGCTTCATGAGATCCCATTGGTTGAGTGCTTGTTTAATTTCCTTGGCTACTGGGGTTTCGTTCAGGAAGTCTTTTCCTAGTCGCAGAGAGTGCTTCCTGTTTTTTTCTTTTCTTCCAGTAGTTGAAGAGTTTCAGGTCTTATATTGAGGTCTTCAATCCATTAGGACTTGATTTTTGCGTATGGCTAAATGAGTGGGTCTAATTTCATTTTTCTACATATGGTTGTACAATTTGACCAATAACATTTGTTGAAGATGCTGCCTTTTCTCCAGTCTACATTTTTGTCACCTTTGTCAAAGATCAAGCAGCTGTAGTTACCTGCCCTAAGGTCTGGGTCTTCAAATTGGTTCCACTGGTTTATGTTTCTGTCTTCATGCCAGTACCATGCTGTTATTTCACTATGGCTTTGTAATATAGCTTTAGATCAGGTATGGTGATACCACCAGAGGTGTTTCTTTTACTGAGGATATGTTTGGATATCCAAGACCTTCTGCCATTCCATATGAATTTTGAGATCACCTTTTTCAACCTCTGTGAAGAATGATTCTGGTATTTTTATTGGTATTGCATTAAATCTGTATATTGCTTTTGGTAGAGTTGCCATTTTCACAATATTAATTCTAGCTATCCAGGAGCATGGGAGGTCTTTCCATCTTCTCAAGTCCTCTTCCATTTCTTTCTTGAGTGTTTTGATGTTTTCATTATATAGTTCTTTCACATCATTTGTTAGTGTTATTCTAAGTTATTTAATTTTTTTTGTTTGCTATTGAAAATGGGATAGCCTCACTGATTTTTTCCTCTGTATATTTGTCCTTTGCATATAGAAAAGATATAGATTTTTGTGCATTGATTTTGTATCCTGCCACTTCCCTGAAGGAATTTATCACCTTTAGAAGTTTTTGAATAGAGACTTTCAGGTCACTTATATATAGGATCCTGTCATTTGCAATTGGGTGCTAACTTGTCTTCTTCCTTGCCAATTTGAATCCCTTTTATTTCTTTCTCCTGTCTTATTGCTTGGGCTAGTACATCTAGTACTATGTGGAAGTGGAGTGGTAAGAGTCAGAACCTCTGTCTTGTTCCTGATCGCAGTGGGAACTCCTGATTTTTTTTCCATTAAGTATTATTTGGGTTTTAGGAAGTGTATATATTTATGTGTGTGTGTGTGTGTGTGTAGTCTTTATTGTGTTGAGATATAAACCCTCCATGCCTAGTCTTTCCAGTGTTTTGATCATAAAGTGGTGTATTTTGTCAAAGGCCTTCTATGCATCAACTCTGATGATCATGTAGTTCTTATGGTTCAGTTTATTTTTGTGGTGCATTACCATTACATTGACCAATTTCCATATGATAAACCATCCCTGAATCCCTGGGATGGAGCCTACTTGATCAAGATGGATAATGCTTTTGATTGTGTTGTTGAATTCAGTTTACGAGGATTTTGTTTAGGATCTTTGCATCTAAGTTCACTAGGGATATAGGCCTACAATTTTCTCTCCTTGATGCATCTTTGTCTGATTTTGGTATTACAGTAATGCTTAATTTTGGTGTACGGGTAATGCTTAAGGATTCCTTGTCTCCAATTATGCAGAATCATTTGAGAAAAATTTGTTCCAGTTCTTCTATGAAAGTTTGATAGAATTCAGTTGAGCAGCCATGTGGTCCCAAACTTTTTTTGGGGGGGTAGAGAGGTTTTTGTTTACCTTTTTAGTCTCTATGGATGTGATGGGCTTGTTTAGGAGATTTTGTTTAGGAGATTAATCTGTTCTGAGTTTAGTTTTGGTAGATGGTATATGTCTACGAATTCATCCATTTCTTCCAGATTATGCAATATTGTAGAGTAGAGGTTTTGTAAGTATGTCCTGATGATTCTTCCAATTTCAATGATGTCTGTACTGATTTCTCCTTTTCTTATTTCTGATTTTGTTATTTTGAGACTTCTCTCTCTCTCACTCTATCTGTTCGTTTTTTTTTTGTTGTTGTTTTTTTTTTTTTTTTTTGCTTGATCAATTTTTCCAGGATTTTCTCAATCTTGTTTATTTTTTTAAAAGAACCAGCTCTTAATTTTATCAACTTTTTTTTGTTGTTTTCTGAGATAGGGTCTCAGTCTAGCCCAGGCTGACCTGGCTTCACTATGGAGTCTCAGGGTGGCCTCAAACTCATGGCAATTCTCCTACCTCTGCCTCCTGAGTGCTGGGATTAAAGGCATGAGCCACCACACCTGGCCATTTTATCAATTTTAAAAATTGTTTTTTAGTTTCCAAGTCATTAACTTATGCTCTCTTCTTGATTATTTTTTTTTTCCCACATAGAGCTCTTTGAGTTGGGTTCTTCTTGTATTTTCAGTGTTGTTATGTGGACAGTCAGGTAATTAAATTATGATCTTTCTGTCAGGGTTTCCATTGAGAAATCTGATGTCATTCTAATAGGACTGCCTTTGTGTGTTGTGAATTGCTTCTTTCTTGTTGCTTTTAACACTCTCTCTTTGTTTTCATTGTTAAGAGTTTTAACTATGATGTGTCTTGGAGAGTTTCTTTTTTGGTCCTGCCTGATTGGTGTTCTGTGGGCTTCCTTTATCTGTATGGGCCTCTCTTTTGCAAGATTCAGAAATTTTTCTTCAATAATTTGTTGAGTATTTCTTTATGCCTCTGTTCTGGATTTCTTCTCCTCCTGGTATATCCATAATTCTGATGTTTGGTCATTTTAGGATGAACCATAATTCCCTCATAGTCTGTTCACTTGAATTTTGGAACTTAGTAAAGATTTGTCAATTTCTTCTGTCTTATCTTCCAAGTCAGAGGTTCTGTCTTCCACATGAGTAACTATGTTGGTGAGTAGTTCTAGAGGTTTTTATAATTTCTGTTTGATTTTTGTTTTCTGTTGAGTTATTTTGTATCATGTCCATCTCTTTTTTGTGGTATGATTTGGAGTTTGATTATCTTGATGCTTCCTATAGCTCATTCTTGCATTTGATCAAGTCTTTATTAAGCTTACTCAACCAGTTGTTGTGGTCTTTCATTTCTCAACTTACCTTCAATTTATTCATATCTTTTTGGAGGGTTCTAATGTTTTCTTTAATCAAGTTAAGCCTATTGTCAAAGGCTGAATGCTGTAGGAGATGATTCTATTCAATTTCATTAATACAATTTTTGGTTCTTTGATAGTTTGCATCAAAAGGCTCAGTGATTTCTTTATTTTTTAAATCAGGGTCTCATTTGTTGTGTTTTCATTTTGGGAATGAATTTCTGTTGATTTGCTTCTGTAGTAGGACTAGGCATCCTTGGTGGAGATCTCAGTTTTCTGACTTTCTTCAGCTTTTCTGTGTTGTTATCTAAACATTTTAGGACAACTCTTTATTTTGTTGAGAAGGAAGCAAGTTTTTTCCTTTGGCCCATTCACCCTCTAACTCAGCTGAGCAGGGATGTTGGTTACCTATTAGCCAGTCAGGATATCAGAACAAAAGGCCTTATTCCACAGCTCGCCCAGAGCCAGTTCTCCCTGAGCAGGGCACAAAAGGGACCTAACAGGACCAGGGATCTAGGAGGAGCAACGGAACAGAGAGATCTTATTTCCTTCATGCCATGCCCTCCAGGACACCAAGTGCAGGCAACCCAGACTAGGGAGGTGGGAGAAGCCCAGATACAGGGGTCTGGCCTCCTCACTCCAGATTGCCATGCCACCGACCTAGGAAAGAACTCAGATACTGTAGGTAGGAGGAGCCCAGAAATGGATCTGTCCTACTCACTCCAAACTGCCAAACCCGCCCACACACTATCTCCTCAAGGAACTCTGACCAGGGAGTGGGAGGAGCCCAGAAATGGGTCCAGCCTACACACTGCAGACCCCAATCCCACCCACACATTGTCCACACCAGTAATTTCTTTTCTTGTTAATATGATTTTTGGTTTTGATTTTTGTGTTAGGATCTCACTCTAGCCCATAAACTCACAGCAATCCTTTTATATCTGCCTCTAGAGTGCCGAGATTAAAGGCATGCACCACCATACGTGGTGCCTTGTTAATATTTTTATTTATTTGTTTGCAAGGAGGGAGAGAGAAAGAGAGAGACTATAAATGCAAGAGAGGACTGGGGCATGTGCTAGGGCCCTTTGCCACTGTAAGTTAACTTTAGATGCACGCGCCATTTTGCTTATCTGGCTTTACATGGATATTGTGGAATTGAACCGGCTCTGTCAGGTTTTGCTAGCAAGCTCCTTTACCCACTGAGCCATCATGTTCCCATCCCAATAATAATAATTTCTCTTACATTTTAAGCATTTAATTTCTGCCAACTATGTTTAATATCTTTTTTACATATTTACTGGGCCTTTATATATTATGTAATTTAATTTTTACAATTATAAACTTTGTAGCATTGATACATTAAGTACACTGGGGCTTGGGAGAAGATCTGACTGAATAAGTGAGGGAGATCAGGATTTGAACTAGGCCTTCTTCACCTCCAGAGCTTGCCTTGCTAGTATACAATACTGCTTCAGAGCAAATGATTTAGGAGGTACAAAGAAATATGTATGAATAAGTAAATGTGTGTTGTTTGAGGGACAGATAGGTTTGGAAACTTTTCTTTTTTCCCTTGGCAAATGGAAAGGTGGAGAAGAGGTAAATTTTCATTTCTCTTCATACTATATTTGGAACACACCATTCTAAGGGGTATAATTCTGTGTGCTTCTCTGGGCTGGGAAAGGTGATATTCATTTGTAGGTTGTCAGCTAGGAGTCCACTGGAATAATCCATGGGATGCAGTATTTGCTACTCTTCAAGTTGACCTCTGTATAGCAGTGACAGTGGTGTGGTGAACCAGAATGCCACACTCTCTTAACTCTAGTTTCCACAGGGTAGATCTGTGTGTGTGTGTGTGTGTGTGTGTGTGTGTGTGCGTGCAAAGTAGATATATTTCTAGAAAGTCAAGCTTATTCATGTTTAAGTTCAGAGATTTGTGTTTGAAATACATAGAGTGATTCATGGTGCCTATTTATTTTCTTAGCACTTTAAATAATAAAATTTCCAGGAACTATAAATTTGAGCATTTACTGGTTCTCTTTATTTCTCTGTTTCCTGGTCTGTGAAGAAATGGGATGTTTATAATACAGGGTTGTTGAGATGTTTCTAATGCGGTTGGTGTCCTGCCCAGAATTGTGTCCTATGAATGAGGCCCTTAGTCACTCATAGACATTTTGAAATTCAGAAAGCTCTTCCTAAGAGTGAAAACCTTGTGAGTCTTTGTATATTTTTAGTATGCTCTATTTTTGTGATTTCTACTACTTTATCTCTAAAACAAAAGTGACATATAAAGCCAGGTGTACAAAGTGCTGCATGCATCTGAAGTTAGGTTACAATTGCAAGAGACTCTGATGCACCCATTCTCTCTCTCTCTTTCTTCATATATTTCCAAATCAATAATAAAATATTTTTTAAAAATAACATATGAATTTGTTTTCATAACTTAGAATGGAAGTGACAATTTATTTGGCTAAAATTAAAAGGACTGGACCAAAATATTTTTAAGGGGATGTCATCTGTATCTCCCCCAAAGAGAGATATAATTCAATTAAACATTTTAATTTGGAAGCTGGTAGGAAGTGGCTGTGGGTGTGTCACTTAGGTGGCGTGTGTCCTCTTTCAGGCTGGTGTGTCTTTGCTCAATGCCTCTGTGGAAAAGTGGTATGGGCAGCTTTCCTGCTTTTCAGCCACATGAAGAAAACAAAAGCATGCCTCTTTTCTGTTTCTTGTCAGTGGAATTTTTCCTAGGCCTTTCAGTCCTTCAAAATCCATCATATTCCTTTCTCTGTTTCCTTTCTGTGTTTTTGTCTGAGGGCTAAGTTAAAAAAAAAGAATTACAACTTGAACATCTCAGTAAATTTCAGAATCATGATGAATTCTGTGCCCTTCCTCGTATATTAGAAGGTCTGACTTCTCTCTCTTGTCATCCTTTCTCTTCTGATAGATTTGCCCTCCTTATACTCTTTAACCCGGTGGGCTTACCTTATCTCCCTTGGCTCTTTTGCTTCTCTTATCTCTATCCTGTTAGCCTTAACTGATGTAATTTGTTTTCTCTAGGCTTCCTCCTCCTCTGAAAGCCATGAATGTTCACTCTGAATATTTCTCACCCCTTGCATTAGTCTCTGTCAGCTGAATTCCAATCTAACACACTCCGTACCAAAGTTCATAGTTAAATCCATGCTTTTCTCCAGAGTACTGAATTTTCATTCCTCTTTGCAGAGTGTCATGTGATACCTGCTATATCTAATTCTGGCCAATTTGTTTTAGATGCCAGCTCTCATTTTCTGGTATGGAATTGATGTTGTTATCAGGTCTTTGCTGAACACTTGATCTCAATTTTGAGAAATATTCTCTTACTGAGCTTTCTAGACTTGGAGTGTAATTTCTGTTCTACCTTGCAGTCTAATCTTAGGCATGCAAATAATGTTTCTGTGGCCCTCAGTACGATAAAAAAATAAGTATAACATGATTTCCTATATCTAGATACATAAGCTTCCATATAGACAACAATGAGGTTCTAAGTCTGGATCTTTTCATAAGATGGTATGAATAATTACAAGTTTCCTTGCTTAAAGTTAAAAGTTATTTTGAAGTTATTATGGGGTATGGACCTTTGGCCAGAAACTCAAATTAAAACATTTATTTATATTTGTCTTTACAGAAAAGTATTGGCAAAGATCATATTTAATGCACTCAATTCCTTTGAAAAAATTTCCTAACTCATGGCTGTTGGCTGAAATGAGGGGGAGAAGATGCATGGAATTAAGGCTACAGGAGCATATGGGAACCATTGATCAAGGTGTTCCCAGTGGTCTCTGTTTGTTCTTTAGTTTCACAAATAAAGAACTTACTTATGACAGCCTGGAATTTATCTCCAGAGGAAGCTGTTGGCTCTTGAGATCGTGACTCTACTTGACTGTGGGATGAGAGGAAGGAGGTTTGGCTCAAGGAAAGAGCCAGTTGCCATTTCTGTTTTATTTTTTTACAAGAGATTTGACTCTATGTGGGTTAGTACAATCCTTGGGAGTCTATTTAATACTCTTGAGTTAAATATGAAGCAAAGGTTGCTTTGAATACATTTTGACCTCACATTTTCTTTAAGTTTTCAAACTATAGGAAAATGTCTCAGAGAGAAAGTGTTATTTTCCTGTAGGTTGTTTTGATTAAGTGGCAAGAATTTGATTAGTTATGAGGTAACTAGAGAGTCTGACAAAAGTTACAAACTTGGAATTTGGTGTCGTATACATTCTCAGGAAATCCCCAAATGGTTGAGATATGAAACTCCTGACTCATTTTCAGAAGGTGGAATGGGATCTGCAACATTTCCTATGTACATCTTCTTGTTTTGGAGCCAGAAATGAAAGTAGAACAAAGCTGTTCTTGTTTCCCATTTTGTGCTTGCTAGCAAACTGGTGTAAATGACCTTGTAACAATGAACTGGTGACCCACTCACAGCATTTACTTGAGAAATAAAGTCAATATTGTAAAGGAAAGTTATATAGTATACAAAGTCATTATATTAATGTAAAAATGGTAGAATGTTCTAAAATAATTTCCAAACATATTTCTACAAGTTACAAGGAATTTGTGGCAATAACAAAGTGAATAAAGGAGATGAAGAAAGAGAGAGAGAGAGAGAGAGCGAGAGAGAGAGAGAGAGAGAGAGAGAGAGAAGAGAAGAGAGAGAGAGAATGTTAAATATGTGTTTTCAAGGTTGAGGTTGAGAAAGGAAGGCCCTGGAATAGATGGATCCAAATTTCATGACCTACTAGCTATGTGACTTTGGCCAAGATACTATCATTTGGCACCTCAACCTTCTCACATGCTGAAATGAGAACTGTATCTTCAGACATGCACACTTAGAATTGTTTGATTATACATCTGAGACACAGAACAGTACCAGCTATACTCAGTAAATATAGCTGTGGTTAAGGCTGTGTACACCCTTGAACAGTCAGATGAACCACTGAAGATGTACCTATAGGATGGAGCCATGGCTCAGTGGCTAAACGTGCTTCCTGTACAAAAAAGCATGACAGCCTGAGTTCAAATCTCCAGAACCCATACACAAACAGCTGTGCATGGCCACACAAGTCTGTTATCCCAGGCCTGTGGGGAGTAGAGATGGTACAAGCCCATAATGGCAAACTCCAGTATGAGGAAGAGACTTCAGACCAAATAAGAACTGGAGGAAGAGTGATGGAGCAGGACAGCAATTTCAGCTCCTGTCACTGCAGGCAAGGGGTCATACATGTACAAACACCACATACATACATGCCACACTATACACAAACAGAAATATCTTCTGGTAAAGTAAAAATATCCTTGTATTTCTGTGAGCAACACCAGCTAGACCCAAGGCAATCATATGTTGATTGAAAGAAAACATTGAACAGTCAGTGTTTTGTTAGCCTGATGACCTCCTTATTTGACTTAATATGCAAATAACTTCTAGTGTTGAAAAAAATTGTTGGAATCATTCAGCAATTCTGGAACAGCCAACATATGACATACATACATGAAGTTTCAATAATCAGAGTAAAATTGAAGCCTGACATTACTAAGCCAACATAGAGAAGTTTAAAAGCTACAAATATCTAAAGCTCATGAACAAATATAAATTATCCATAATGATTTTGTAAGCTGAAAATAGGCCTGTTTAAATTAGGACACCTTATATGATTGTAATTATCTCATTAATTCATCATACAAATGATGCTATAAGACACTAAGTATCCAGAACTATAATAATCCTCATATTTTTCTATTATTTTATTAACATAACTGTTATTAAACGTAGTTTTTAAATAAGGGAATTCTTATTCACTGTTGGTAGGAATGTAAACTGGTATAGCCCCTATGGAAATCAGTATGGAAGTCCTTCAGAAAGCTAGAAATAGGGCTGGAGAGATGGCTTAATGGTTAAGGCACTTGCCTGCAAATCTGAAGTACTTCAGTTCAACTTCCCAGGATCCACTTAAGCCAGATATACAAGGTGGCACATACATCTGAAGTTCATTTTCAATGGCTGGAAGATCTGGTGTACCCATTCTCTCTCTCTCTCTCTCTCTCATAAATAAATAAAAATATAATATTTTTAAAAACCTAAAAGCTACTTTACACCATGCCTGTGTAATATCCAAAGCACTCTATATTCTACCATAGAAATACTTTCAATTCTATGCTTATTGCCATTCTATTCACAATAGGTAGGAAATGGAGCCAGCCTAGATGTCCATTGGCCAATGAACGGATAATAAAAATGTGGTATATAAACACAGTGACATTTTATCTGGGTATAAAATAGTGACAATATGAAATTTGCAGGAAAATAGATAAAACTGGAAAATATACCCAGGCTCATAGAGAAAATCTCCACATGATCTCTTGTATATGGATCCTAGCTTAAAATTTACAGATATATATGTTTAATTTGGATCACCTGTAGAAACCAAGAAGGAAGGAAAGGGCCAGGAAGGTGGGGGAGGAGAAGAACTCTTAGAGAAGGACATTAAAACATGAGTGATGTCACAGTTACCAGTGCCGGTGGAGGGGGAACTGGGAGTAGATAGTAGTAAGAGCTTTACAGAAGGACATTAGAACATGAGTGATGTCACAGTTACCAGTGCCAGTGGAGGGGGAACTGGGAGTAGATAGTAGTAAGAGCTTTAGAGAAGGACATTAGAACATGAGTGATGTCACAGTTACCAGTGCAGGTGGAGGGGTGCTGGGAGTAGATAGTAGTAAGAGCTCTTAGAGAAGGACATTAGAACATGAGTGATGTCACAGTTACCAGCTCTGGTGGAGGGGGTGCTGGGAGTAGATAGTAGTAAGAACTCTTAGAGAAGGACATTAGAACATGAGTGATGTCACAGTTACCAGTGCTGGTAGAGGGGGTGCTGGGAGTAGATAGTAGTAAGAGCTCTTAGAGAAGGACATTAGAACATGAGTGATGTCACAGTTACCAGTGCAGGTGGAGGGGGAGCTGGGAGTAGATAGTAGTAAGAGCTCTTAGAGAAGGACATTAGAACATGAGTGATGTCACAGTTACCAGTGCTGGTGGAGGGGGTGCTGGGAGTAGATAGTAGTAAGAACTTTAGAGAAGGACATTAGAACATGAGTGATGTCACAGTTACCAGTGCAGGTGGAGGGGGAGCTGGGAGTAGATAGTAGTAAGAGCTCTTAGAGAAGGACATTAGAACATGAGTGATGTCACAGTTACCAGTGCAGGTGGAGGGGGAGCTGGGAGTAGATAGTAGTAAGAACTCTTAGAGAAGGACATTAGAACATGAGTGATGTCACAGTTTCCAGTGCTGGTGGAGGGGTGCTGGGAGTAGATAGTAGTAAGAGCTCTTAGAGAAGGACATTAGAACATGAGTGTTGTCACTGTTACCAGTGCAGGTGGAGGGGGTGCTGGGAGTAGATAGTAGTAAGAGCTCTTAGAGAAGGACATTAGAACATGAGTGATGTCACAGTTTCCAGTGCTGGTGGAGGGGTGCTGGGAGTAGATAGTAGTAAGAGCTCTTAGAGAAGGAAATTAGAACATGAGTGTTGTCACTGTTACCAGTGCTGGTGGAGGGGGTGCTGGGAGTAGATAGTAGTAAGAGCTCTTAGAGAAGGACATTAGAACATGAGTGATGTCACAGTTTCCAGTGCTGGTGGAGGGGTGCTGGGAGTAGATAGTAGTAAGAGCTCTTAGAGAAGGACATTAGAACATGAGTGATGTCACAGTTACCAGTGCAGGTGGAGGGGGGTGCTGGGAGTAGATAGTAGTAAGAGCTCTTAGAGAAGGACATTAGAACATGAGTGTTGTCACAGTTACCAGTGCAGGTGGGGGGGGGAGCTGGGAGTAGATAGTAGTAAGAGCTCTTAGAGAAGGATATTAGAACATGAGTGATGTCACAGTTACCAGTGCAGGTGGTGGGGGAGCTGGGAGTAGATAGTAGTAAGAGCTCTTAGAGAAGGACATTAGAACATGAGTGTTGTCACTGTTACCAGTGCTGGTGGAGGGGTGCTGGGAGTAGATAGTAGTAAAAGCTCTTAGAGAAGGACGTTAGAACATGAGTGATGTCACAGTTACCAGTGTAGGTGGGGGGGGAGCTGGGAGTAGATAGTAGTAAGAGCTCTTAGAGAAGGACATTAGAACATGAGTGATGTCACAGTTACCAGTGCTGGTGGACGGGTGCTGGGAGTAGATAGTAGTAAGAGCTCTTAGAGAAGGACATTAGAACATGAGTGATGTCACAGTTACCAGTGCTGGTGGAGGGGGTACAGGGAGTAGATAGTAGTAAGAGCTATTAGAGAAGGACATTAGAACATGAGTGATGTCACAGTTACCAGTGCTGGTGGAGGGGGTGCTGGGACTAGATAGTAGTAAGAGCTCTTAGAGAAGGATATTAGAACATGAGTGATGTCACAGTTACCAGTGCAGGGGGAGGGGGTGCTGGGAGTAGATAGTAGTAAGAGCTCTTAGAGAAGGACATTAGAACATGAGTGATGTCACAGTTACCAGTGCTGGTGGAGGGGGTGCTGGGAGTAGATAGTAGTAAGAGCTCTTAGAGAAGGACATTAGAACATGAGTGATGTCACAGTTACAGCTCTGGTGGAGGGGGTGCTGGGAGTAGATAGTAGTAAGAGCTCTTAGAGAAGGACATTAGAACATGAGTGATGTCACAGTTACCAGTGCAGGTGGAGGGGGTGCTGGGAGTGGATAGTAGTAAGAGCTCTTAGAGAAGGACATTAGAACATGAGTGATGTCACAGTTACCAGTGCTGGTGGAGGGGAGCTGGGAGTAGATAGTAGTAAGAGCTCTTAGAGAAGGACATTAGAACATGAGTGATGTCACAGTTACCAGTGCTGGTGGAGGGGGTGCTGGGAGTAGATAGTGGTAAGAACTCTTAGAGAAGGACATTAGAACATGAGTGATGTCACAGTTACCAGTGCAGGTGGAGGGGGTGCTGGGAGTAGATAGTAGTAAGAACTCTTAGAGAAGGACATTAGAACATGAGTGATGTCACAGTTACCAGCTCTGGTGGAGGGGAGCTGGGAGTAGATAGTAGTAAGAGCTCTTAGAGAAGGACATTAGAACATGAGTGATGTCACAGTTACCAGTGCCGGTGGAGGGGTGCTGGGAGTACATAGTAGTAAGAGCTCTTAGAGAAGGACATTAGAACATGAGTGATGTCACAGTTACCAGTGCTGGTGGAGGGGTGCTGGGCGTAGATAGTAAGAACTCTTAGAGAAGGACATTAGAACATGAGTGATGTCACAGTTACCAGTGCTGGTGTAGGGTTGCTGGGAGTACATAGTAGTAAGAGCTCTTAGAGAAGGACATTAGAACATGAGTGTTGTCACAGTTACCAGTGCTGGTGGAGGGGGAGCTGGGAGTAGATAGTAGTAAGAGCTCTTAGAGAAGGACATTAGAACTTGAGTGATGTCACAGTTACCAGTGATGGGGGTGGGGTTGCTGGGAGTAGATAGTAGTAAGAACTCTTAGAGAAGTACGTTAGAACATGAGTGATGTCACAGTTACCAGTGCTGGTGGAGGGGGAACTGGGAGTAGATAGTAGTAAGAGCTCTTAGAGAAGGACATTAGAACATGAGTGATGTCACAGTTACCAGTGCCGGTGGAGGGGTGCTGGGAGTAGATAGTAGTAAGAGCTCTTAGAGAAGGACATAAGAACATGAGTGATGTCACAGTTACCAGTGCTGGTGGAGGGGGAGCTGGGAGTAGATAGTAGTAAGAGCTCTTAGAGAAGGACATTAGAACATGAGTGATGTCACAGTTACCAGTGCCGGTGGAGGGGTGCTGGGAGTAGATAGTAGTAAGAGCTCTTAGAGAAGGACATTAGAACATGAGTGTTGTCACAGTTACCAGTGCTGTTGGAGGGGGAGCTGGGATAGATAGTAGTAAGAGCTCTTAGAGAAGGACATTAGAACATGAGTGATGTCACAGTTACCAGTGCCGGTGGGGGGGGGGAGCTGGGAGTAGATAGTAGTAAGAGCTCTTAGAGAAGGACATTAGAACATGAGTGATGTCACAGTTACCAGTGCCGGTGGACGGGGTGCTGGGAGTAGATAGTAGTAAGAGCTCTTAGAGAAGGACATTAGAACATGAGTGATGGCACAGTTACCAGTGCTGGTGGAGGGGGTGCTGGGAGTAGATAGTAGTAAGAGCTCTTAGAGAAGGACATTAGAACATGAGTGTTGTCGCAGTTACCAGTGCTGGTGGAAGGGGAGCTGGGAGTAGATAGTAGTAAGAGCTCTTAGAGAAGGACATTAGAAAATGAGTGATGTCACAGTTACCAGTGCCGGTGGACGGGGTGCTGGGAGTAGATAGTAGTAAGAACTGTTAGAGAAGGACATTAGAACATGAGTGATGTCACAGTTACCAGTGCCTGTGGAGGGGGAACTGGGAGTAGATAGTAGTAAGAACTCTTAGAGAAGGACATTAGAACATGAGTGATGTCACAGTTACCAGTGCTGGTGGAGGGGTGCTGGGAGTAGATAGTAGTACGAGCTCTTAGAGAAGGACATTAGATCATGAGTGATGTCACAGTTACCAGTGCATGTGGAGGGGGTACTGGGAGTAGATAGTAGTAAGGGCTCTTAGAGAAGGACATTAGAACATGAGTGTTGTCACTGTTACCAGTGCTGGTGGAGGGGGGTTCGGAGTAGATAGTAGTACGAGCTCTTAGAGAAGGACATTAGAACATGAGTGATGTCACAGTTACCAGTGCTGGTGGAGGGGGAGCTGGGAGTAGATAGTAGTAAGAGCTCTTAGAGAAGGACATTAGAACATGAGTGATGTCACAGTTACCAGTGCAGGTGGAGGGGGTGCTGGGAGTAGATAGTAGTAAGATCTCTTAGAGAAGGACATTAGAACATGAGTGATGTCACAGTTACCAGTGCTGGTGGAGGGGTGCCTGGAGTAGATAGTAGTACGAGCTCTTAGAGAAGGACATTAGAACATGAGTGATGTCAGAGTTACCAGTGCAGGTGGAGGGGGTACTGGGAGTAGATAGTAGTAAGAGCTCTTAGAGAAGGACATTAGAACATGAGTGATGTCACAGTTACCAGTGCTGGTGGAGGGGTGCTGGGAGTGGATAGCAGTAAGAGCTCTTAGAGACGGACATTAGAACATGAGTGATGTCACAGTTACCAGCTCTGGTGGAGGGGGTGCTGGGAGTAGATAGTAGTAAGAGCTCTTAGAGAAGGACATTAGAACATGAGTGTTGTCACAGTTACCAGTGCTGGTGGAGGGGGAGCTAGGAGTAGATAGTAGTAAGAGCTCTTAGAGAAGGACATTAGAACATGAGTGTTGTCACAGTTACCAGTGCTGGTGGAGGGGGAGCTGGGAGTAGATAGTAGTACGAGCTCTTAGAGAAGGACAGTAGAACATGAGTGTTGTCACTGTAACCAGTGCTGGTGGAGGGGGAGCTGGGAGTAGATAGTAGTAAGAGTTCTTAGAGAAGGACATTAGAACTTGAGTGATGTCACAGTTACCAGCTCTGGTGGAGGGGGTGCTGGGAGTAGATAGTAGTAAGAACTCTTAGAGAAGGACGTTAGAACATGAGTGATGTCACAGTTACCAGTGCTGGTGGAGGGGGAGCTGGGAGTAGATAGTAGTAAGAGCTCTTAGAGAAGGACATTAGAACATGAGTGATGTCACAGTTACCAGTGCTGGTGGAGGGGGTGCTGGGAGTAGATAGTAGTAAGAGCTCTTAGAGAAGGACATTAGAACATGAGTGATGTCACAGTTACCAGTGCTGGTGGAGGGGTGCTGGGAGTAGATAGTAAGAACTCTTAGAGAAGGACATTAGAACATGAGTGATGTCACAGTTACCAGTGCAGGTGGAGGGGGTGCAGGGAGTAGATAGTAGTAAGAGCTCTTAGAGAAGGACATTAGAACATGAGTGATGTCACAGTTACCAGTGCTGGTGGAGGGGTGCTGGGAGTAGATAGTAGTACGAGCTCTTAGAGAAGGACATTAGAACATGAGTGATGTCACAGTTACCAGCTCTGGTGGAGGGCGAGCTGGGAGTAGATAGTAGTAAGAGCTCTTAGAGAAGGACATTAGAACATGAGTGATGTCACAGTTACCAGTGCTGGTGGAGGGGGAACTGGGAGTAGATAGTAGTAAGAGCTCTTAGAGAAGGACATTAGAACATGAGTGATGTCACAGTTACCAGTGCTGGTAGAGGGGAGCTGGGAGTAGATAGTAGTAAGAGCTCTTAGAGAAGGACATTAGAACATGAGTGATGTCACAGTTACCAGTTCTGGTGGAGGGGGAGCTGGGAGTTGATAGTAGTATGAGCTCTTAGAGAAGGATATTAGAACATGAGTGATGTCACAGTTACCAGTGCTGGTTGAGGGGTGCTGGGAGTAGATAGTAGTAAGAACTCTTAGAGAAGGACATTAGAACATGAGTGTTGTCACAGTTACCAGTGCCGGTGGAGGGGTGCTGGGAGTAGATAGTAGTGAGAGCTCTTAGAGAACGACATTAGAACATGAGTGATGTCACAGTTACCAGTGCTGCTGGAGGGGTGCTGGGAGTAGATAGTAGTAAGAGCTCTTAGTGAAGGACATTAGAACTTGAGTGATGTCACAGTTACCAGTGCCGGTGGAGGGGTGCTGGGAGTAGATAGTAGTACGAGCTCTTAGAGAAGGACATTAGAACATGAGTGATGTCACAGTTACCAGCTCTGGTGGAGGGGTGCTGGGAGTAGATAGTAGTAAGAGCTCTTAGAGAAGGACATTAGAACATGAGTGATGTCACAGTTACCAGTGCCGGTGGAGCGGTGCTGGGAGTACATAGTAGTAAGAGCTCTTAGAGAAGGACATTAGAACATGAGTGATGTCACAGTTACCAGTGCCGGTGGAGGTGTGCTGGGAGTAGATAGTAGTACGAGCTCTTAGAGAAGGACATTAGAACATGAGTGATGTCACAGTTACCAGTGCTGGTGTAGGGGTGCTGGGAGTACATAGTAGTAAGAGCTCTTAGAGAAGGACATTAGAACATGAGTGTTGTCACAGTTACCAGTGCTGGTGGAGGGGGAGCTGGGAGTAGATAGTAGTAAGAGCTCTTAGAGAAGGACATTAGAACTTGACTGATGTCACAGTTACCAGTGATGGGGGTGGGGGTGCTGGGAGTAGATAGTAGTAAGAACTCTTAGAGAAGTACGTTAGAACATGAGTGATGTCACAGTTACCAGTGCTGGTGGAGGGGGAACTGGGAGTAGATAGTAGTAAGAGCTCTTAGAGAAGGACATTAGAACATGAGTGATGTCACAGTTACCAGTGCCGGTGGAGGGGTGCTGGGAGTAGATAGTAGTAAGAGCTCTTAGAGAAGGACATTAGAACATGAGTGAAGTCACAGTTACCAGTGCCGGTGGAGGGGGAGCTGGGAGTAGATAGTAGTAAGAGCTCTTAGAGAAGGACATTAGAACATGAGTGATGTCACAGTTACCAGTGCCGGTGGAGGGGTGCTGGGAGTAGATAGTAGTAAGAGCTCTTAGAGAAGGACATTAGAACATGAGTGTTGTCACAGTTACCAGTGCTGTTGGAGGGGGAGCTGGGAGTAGATAGTAGTAAGAGCTCTTAGAGAAGGACATTAGAACATGAGTGATGTCACAGTTACCAGTGCCGGTGGGGGGGGAGCTGGGAGTAGATAGTAGTAAGAGCTCTTAGAGAAGGACATTAGAACATGAGTGTTGTCACAGTTACCAGTGCTGGTGGAGGGGGTGCTGGGAGTAGATAGTAGTAAGAGCTCTTAGAGAAGGACATTAGAAAATGAGTGATGTCACAGTTACCAGTGCCGGTGGACGGGGTGCTGGGAGTAGATAGTAGTAAGATCTATTAGAGAAGGACATTAGAACATGAGTGATGTCACAGTTACCAGTGCTGGTGGAGGGGTGCTGGGAGTAGATAGTAGTACGAGCTCTTAGAGAAGGACATTAGATCATGAGTGATGTCACAGTTACCAGTGCAGGTGGGGGGGGAACTGGGAGTAGATAGTAGTAAGAGCTCTTAGAGAAGGACATTAGAACATGAGTGTTGTCACTGTTACCAGTGCTGGTGGAGGGGTGTTGGGAGTAGATAGTAGTACGAGCTCTTAGAGAAGGACATTAGAACATGAGTGATGTCACAGTTACCCGTGCTGGTGGAGGGGGAGCTGGGAGTAGATAGTAGTAAGAGCTCTTAGAGAAGGACATTAGAACATGAGTGATGTCAGAGTTACCAGTGCAGGTGGAGGGGGGTACTGGGAGTAGATAGTAGTAAGAGCTCTTAGAGAAGGACATTAGAACATGAGTGATGTCACAGTTACCAGTGCTGGTGGAGGGGTGCTGGGAGTGGATAGCAGTAAGAGCTCTTAGAGAAGGACATTAGAACATGAGTGATGTCACAGATACCAGCTCTGGTGGAGGGGTTGCTGGGAGTAGATAGTAGTAAGAGCTCTTAGAGAAGGACATTAGAACATGAGTGTTGTCACAGTTACCCGTGCTGGTGGAGGGGGAGCTGGGAGTAGATAGTAGTAAGAGCTCTTAGAGAAGGACATTAGAACATGAGTGTTGTCACAGTTACCAGTGCTGGTGGAGGGGGAGCTGGGAGTAGATAGTAGTAAGAGCTCTTAGAGAAGGACATTAGAACATGAGTGTTGTCACTGTAACCAGTGCTGGTGGAGGGGGAGCTGGGAGTAGATAGTAGTAAGAGCTATTAGAGAAGGACATTAGAACTTGAGTGATGTCACAGTTACCAGTGCTGGTGGAGGGGGTGCTGGGAGTAGATAGTAGTAAGAACTCTTAGAGAAGGACGTTAGAACATGAGTGATGTCACAGTTACCAGTGCTGGTGGAGGGGGAGCTGGGAGTAGATAGTAGTAAGAGCTCTTAGAGAAGGACATTAGAACATGAGTGATGTCACAGTTACCAGTGCTGGTGGAGGGGGAGCTGGGAGTAGATAGTAGTAAGAGCTCTTAGAGAAGGACATTAGAACATGAATGATGTCACAGTTACCAGTGCTGGTGGAGGGGTGCTGGGCGTAGATAGTAAGAACTCTTAGAGAAGGACATTAGAACATGAGTGATGTCACAGTTACCAGTGCTGGTGGAGGGGGTGCAGGGAATAGATTGTAGTAAGAGCTCTTAGAGAAGGACATTAGAACATGAGTGATGTCACAGTTACCAGTGCTGGTGGACGGGTGCTGGGAGTAGATAGTAGTAAGAGCTCTTAGAGAAGGACATTAGAACATGAGTGATGTCAGAGTTACCAGTGCAGGTGGAGGGGGTACTGGGAGTAGATAGTAGTAAGAGCTCTTAGAGAAGGACATTAGAACATGAGTGATGTCACAGTTACCAGTGCTGGTGGAGGGGTGCTGGGAGTGGATAGCAGTAAGAGCTCTTAGAGAAGGACATTAGAACATGAGTGATGTCACAGTTACCAGCTCTGGTGGAGGGGGTGCTGGGAGTAGATAGTAGTAAGAGCTCTTAGAGAAGGACATTAGAACATGAGTGTTGTCACAGTTACCAGTGCTGGTGGAGGGGGAGCTGGGAGTAGATAGTAGTAAGAGCTCTTAGAGAAGGACATTAGAACATGAGTGTTGTCACAGTAACCAGTGCTGGTGGAGGGGGAGCTGGGAGTAGATAGTAGTAAGAGCTCTTAGAGAAGGACATTAGAACATGAGTGTTGTCACTGTAACCAGTGCTGGTGGAGGGGGAGCTGGGAGTAGATAGTAGTAAGAGCTCTTAGAGAAGGACATTAGAACTTGAGTGATGTCACAGTTACCAGTGCTGGTAGAGGGGGTGCTGGGAGTAGATAGTAGTAAGAACTCTTAGAGAAGGACGTTAGAACATGAGTGATGTCACAGTTACCAGTGCTGGTGGAGGGGGAACTGGGAGTAGATAGTAGTAAGAGCTCTTAGAGAAGGACATTAGAACATGAGTGATGTCACAGTTACCAGTGCTGGTGGAGGGGGAGCTGGGAGTAGATAGTAGTAAGAGCTCTTAGAGAAGGACATTAGAACATGAGTGATGTCACAGTTACCAGTGCTGGTGGAGGGGTGCTGGGCGTAGATAGTAAGAACTCTTAGAGAAGGACATTAGAACATGAGTGATGTCACAGTTACCAGTGCTGGTGGAGGGGGTGCAGGGAGTAGATAGTAGTAAGAGCTCTTAGAGAAGGACATTAGAACATGAGTGATGTCACAGTAACCAGTGCTGGTGGAGGGGTGCTGGGAGTAGATAGTAGTACGAGCTCTTAGAGAAGGACATTAGAACATGAGTGATGTCACAGTTACCAGCTCTGGTGGAGGGGGTGCTGGGAGTGGATAGTAGTAAGAGCTCTTAGAGAAGGACATTAGAACATGAGTGATGTCACAGTTACCAGTGCTGGTGGAGGGGGTGCTGGGAGTAGATAGTAGTAAGAGCTCTTAGAGAAGGACATTAGAACATGAGTGATGTCACAGTTACCAGCTCTGGTGGAGGGGGAGCTGTTACTGGATAGTAGTAAGAGCTCTTAGAGAAGGACATTAGAACATGAGTGATGTCACAGTTACCAGTGCTGGTGGAGGGGGTACTGGGAGTAGATAGTAGTAAGAGCTCTTAGAGAAGGACATTAGAACATGAGTGATGTCACAGGTACCAGTGCCGGTGGAGGGGTGCTGGGAGTTGATAGTAGTAAGAGCTCTTAGAGAAGGACATTAGAACATGAGTGATGTCACAGTTACCAGTGCTGGTGGAGGGGGAACTGGGAGTAGATAGTAGTAAGAGCTCTTAGAGAAGGACATTAGAACATGAGTGATGTCACAGTTACCAGTGCCGGTGGAGGGGTGCTGGGAGTAGATAGTAGTGAGAACTCTTAGAGAAGGACATTAGAACATGAGTGATGTCACAGTTACCAGTGCCGGTGGAGGGGGTGCTGGGAGTAGATAGTAGTAAGAGCTCTTAGAGAAGGACATTAGAACATGAGTGATGTCACAGTTACCAGTGCCGGTGGAGGGGTGCTGGGAGTAGATAGTAGTAAGAGCTCTTAGAGAAGGACATTAGAACATGAGTGATGTCACAGTTACCAGTGCTGGTGGAGGGGGAACTGGGAGTAGATAGTAGTAAGAGCTCTTAGAGAAGGACATTAGAACATGAGTGATGTCACAGTTACCAGTGCCGGTGGAGAGGGTGCTGAGAGTAGATAGTAGTAAGAGCTCTTAGAGAAGGACATTAGAACATGAGTGATGTCACAGTTACCAGCTCTGGTGGAGGGGTGCTGGGAGTAGATAGTAGTAAGAGCTCTTAGAGAAGGACATTAGAACATGAGTGATGTCACAGTTACCAGTGCTGGTGGAGGGGTGCTGGGAGTAGATAGTAGTAAGAGCTCTTAGAGAAGGACATTAGAACATGAGTGATGTCACAGTTACCAGTGCTGGTGGAGGGGTGCTGGGAGTAGATAGTAGTAAGAGCTCTTAGAGAAGGACATTAGAACATGAGTGTTGTCACTGTTACCAGTGCAGGTGGAGGGGGTGCTGGGAGTAGATAGTAGTAAGAGCTCTTAGAGAAGGACATTAGAACATGAGTGTTGTCACAGTTACCAGTGCAGGTGGGGGGGGAGCTGGGAGTAGATAGTAGTAAGAGCTCTTAGAGAAGGATATTAGAACATGAGTGATGTCACAGTTACCAGTGCAGGTGGTGGGGGAGCTGGGAGTAGATAGTAGTAAGAGCTCTTAGAGAAGGACATTAGAACATGAGTGTTGTCACTGTTACCAGTGCTGGTGGAGGGGTGCTGGGAGTAGATAGTAGTAAGAGCTCTTAGAGAAGGACGTTAGAACATGAGTGATGTCACAGTTACCAGTGTAGGTGGGGGGGGAGCTGGGAGTAGATAGTAGTAAGAGCTCTTAGAGAAGGACATTAGAACATGAGTGATGTCACAGTTACCAGTGCTGGTGGACGGGTGCTGGGAGTAGATAGTAGTAAGAGCTCTTAGAGAAGGACATTAGAACATGAGTGATGTCACAGTTACCAGTGCTGGTGGAGGGGGTACTGGGAGTAGATAGTACTAAGAGCTCTTAGAGAAGGACATTAGAACATGAGTGATGTCACAGTTACCAGTGCTGGTGGAGGGGGAGCTGGGACTAGATAGTAGTAAGAGCTCTTAGAGAAGGATATTAGAACATGAGTGATGTCACAGTTACCAGTGCAGGGGGGGGGGGAGCTGGGAGTAGATAGTAGTAAGAGCTCTTAGAGAAGGACATTAGAACATAAGTGATGTCACAGTTACCAGTGCTGGTGGAGGGGGTGCTGGGAGTAGATAGTAGTAAGAGCTCTTAGAGAAGGACATTAGAACATGAGTGATGTCACATTACCAGCTCTAGTGGAGGGGGTGCTGGGAGTAGATAGTAGTAAGAGCTCTTAGAGAAGGACATTAGAACATGAGTGATGTCACAGTTACCAGTGCAGGTGGAGGGGGTGCTGGGAGTGGATAGTAGTAAGAGCTCATAGAGAAGGACATTAGAACATGAGTGATGTCACAGTTACCAGTGCTGGTGGAGGGGAGCTGGGAGTAGGTAGTAGTAAGAGCTCTTAGAGAAGGACATTAGAACATGAGTGATGTCACAGTTACCAGTGCTGGTGGAGGGGGTGCTGGGAGTAGATAGTAGTAAGAACTCTTAGAGAAGGACATTAGAACATGAGTGATGTCACAGTTACCAGTGCGGGTGGAGGGGGAGCTGGGAGTAGATAGTGGTAAGAGCTCTTAGAGAAGGATATTAGAACATGAGTGATGTCACAGTTACCAGTGCTGGTGGAGGGGGTGCTGGGAGTAGATAGTGGTAAGAACTCTTAGAGAAGGACATTAGAACATGAGTGATGTCACAGTTACCAGTGCTGGTGGAGGGGCAGCTGGGAGTAGATAGTAGTAAGAGCTCTTAGAGAAGGATATTAGAACATGAGTGATGTCACAGTTACCAGTGCTGGTAGAGGGGGTGCTGGGAGTAGATAGTAGTAAGAACTCTTAGAGAAGGACATTAGAACATGAGTGATGTCACAGTTACCAGTGCAGGTGGAGGGGGTGCTGGGAGTAGATAGTAGTAAGAACTCTTAGAGAAGGACATTAGAACATGAGTGATGTCACAGTTACCAGTACCGGTGGAGGGGTACTGGGAGTAGATAGTAGTAAGAGCTCTTAGAGAAGGACATTAGAACATGAGTGATGTCACAGTTATCAGTGCTGCTGGAGGGGTGCTGGGAGTAGATAGTAGTAAGAGCTCTTAATGAAGGACATTAGAACATGAGTGATGTCACAGTTACCAGCTCTGGTGGAGGGGAGCTGGGAGTAGATAGTAGTAAGAGCTCTTAGAGAAGGACATTAGAACATGAGTGATGTCACAGTTACCAGCTCTGGTGGAGGGGAGCTGGGAGTAGATAGTAGTAAGAGCTCTTAGAGAAGGACATTAGAACATGAGTGATGTCACAGTTACCAGTGCCGGTGGAGGGGGTGCTGGGAGTAGATAGTAGTAAGAGCTCTTAGAGAAGGACATTAGAACTTGAGTGATTTCACAGTTACCAGTGCAGGTGGAGGGGGTGCTGGGAGTAGATAGTAGTAAGAGCTCTTAGAGAAGGACATTAGAACATGAGTGATGTCACAGTTACCAGTGCCGGTGGAGGGGTACTGGGAGTAGATAGTAGTAAGAGCTCTTAGAGAAGGACATTAGAACATGAGTGATGTCACAGTTACCAGTGCTGTTGGAGGGGGAGCTGGGAGTAGATAGTAGTAAGAGCTCTTAGAGAAGGACATTAGAACATGAGTGATGTCACAGTTACCAGTGCCGGTGGGGGGGGGAGCTGGGAGTAGATAGTAGTAAGAGCTCTTAGAGAAGGACATTAGAACATGAGTGATGTCACAGTTACCAGTGCCGGTGGATGGGGTGCTGGGAGTAGATAGTAGTAAGAGCTCTTAGAGAAGGACATTAGAACATGAGTGATGTCACAGTTACCAGTGCTGGTGGAGGGGGTGCTGGGAGTAGATAGTAGTAAGAGCTCTTAGAGAAGGACATTAGAACATGAGTGATGTCACAGTTACCAGTGCCGGTGGAGGGGGAGCTGGGAGTAGATAGTAGTAAGAGCTCTTAGAGAAGGACATTAGAAAATGAGTGATGTCACAGTTACCAGTGCCGGTGGACGGGGTGCTGGGAGTAGATAGTAGTAAGAACTATTAGAGAAGGACATTAGAACATGAGTGATGTCACAGTTACCAGTGCTGGTGGAGGGGTGCTGGGAGTAGATAGTAGTACGAGCTCTTAGAGAAGGACATTAGATCATGAGTGATGTCACAGTTACCAGTGCAGGTGGGGGGGGAACTGGGAGTAGATAGTAGTAAGAGCTCTTAGAGAAGGACATTAGAACATGAGTGTTGTCACTGTTACCAGTGCTGGTGGAGGGGTGTTGGGAGTAGATAGTAGTAAGAGCTCTTAGAGAAGGACATTAGAACATGAGTGATGTCACAGTTACCAGTGCTGGTGGAGGGGGTGCTGGGAGTAGATAGTAGTAAGAGCTCTTAGAGAAGGACATTAGAACATGAGTGATGTCACAGTTACCAGTGCAGGTGGAGGGGGTGCTGGGAGTAGATAGTAGTAAGAGCTCTTAGAGAAGGACATTAGATCATGAGTGATGTCACAGTTACCAGTGCTGGTGGAGGGGTGCCTGGAGTAGATAGTAGTACGACCTCTTAGAGAAGGACATTAGAACATGAGTGATGTCAGAGTTACCAGTGCAGGTGGAGGGGGTACTGGGAGTAGATAGTAGTAAGAGCTCTTAGAGAAGGACATTAGAACATGAGTGATGTCACAGTTACCAGTGCTGGTGGAGGGGTGCTGGGAGTGGATAGCAGTAAGAGCTCTTAGAGAAGGACATTAGAACATGAGTGATGTCACAGATACCAGCTCTGGTGGAGGGGGTGCTGGGAGTAGATAGTAGTAAGAGCTCTTAGAGAAGGACATTAGAACATGAGTGTTGTCACAGTTACCCGTGCTGGTGGAGGGGGAGCTGGGAGTAGATAGTAGTAAGAGCTCTTAGAGAAGGACATTAGAACATGAGTGTTGTCACAGTTACCAGTGCTGGTGGAGGGGGAGCTGGGAGTAGATAGTAGTAAGAGCTCTTAGAGAAGGACATTAGAACATGAGTGTTGTCACTGTAACCAGTGCTGGTGGAGGGGGTGCTGGGAGTAGATAGTAGTAAGAGCTCTTAGAGAAGGACATTAGAACTTGAGTGATGTCACAGTTACCAGTGCTGGTGGAGGGGGTGCTGGGAGTAGATAGTAGTAAGAACTCTTAGAGAAGGACATTAGAACATGAGTGATGTCACAGTAACCAGTGCTGGTGGAGGGGTGCTGGGAGTAGATAGTAGTACGAGCTCTTAGAGAAGGACATTAGAACATGAGTGATGTCACAGTTACCAGCTCTGGTGGAGGGGGTGCTGGGAGTGGATAGTAGTAAGAGCTCTTAGAGAAGGACATTAGAACATGAGTGATGTCACAGTTACCAGTGCTGGTGGAGGGGGTGCTGGGAGTAGATAGTAGTAAGAGCTCTTAGAGAAGGACATTAGAACATGAGTGATGTCACAGTTACCAGCTCTGGTGGAGGGGGAGCTGTTACTGGATAGTAGTAAGAGCTCTTAGAGAAGGACATTAGAACATGAGTGATGTCACAGTTACCAGTGCTGGTGGAGGGGGTACTGGGAGTAGATAGTAGTAAGAGCTCTTAGAGAAGGACATTAGAACATGAGTGATGTCACAGGTACCAGTGCCGGTGGAGGGGTGCTGGGAGTTGATAGTAGTAAGAGCTCTTAGAGAAGGACATTAGAACATGAGTGATGTCACAGTTACCAGTGCTGGTGGAGGGGGAACTGGGAGTAGATAGTAGTAAGAGCTCTTAGAGAAGGACATTAGAACATGAGTGATGTCACAGTTACCAGTGCCGGTGGAGGGGGTGCTGGGAGTAGATAGTAGTAAGAACTCTTAGAGAAGGACATTAGAACATGAGTGATGTCACAGTTACCAGTGCCGGTGGAGGGGGTGCTGGGAGTAGATAGTAGTAAGAGCTCTTAGAGAAGGACATTAGAACATGAGTGATGTCACAGTTACCAGTGCCGGTGGAGGGGAACTGGGAGTAGATAGTAGTAAGAGCTCTTAGAGAAGGACATTAGAACTTGTGTGATATCACAGTTACCAGTGCGGGTGGAGGGAAACTGGGAGTAGATAGTAGTAAGAGCTCTTAGAGAAGGACATTAGAACATGAGTGATGTCACAGTTACCAGTGCCGGTGGAGAGGGTGCTGAGAGTAGATAGTAGTAAGAGCTCTTAGAGAAGGACATTAGAACATGAGTGATGTCACAGTTACCAGCTCTGGTGGAGGGGGTGCTGGGAGTAGATAGTAGTAAGAGCTCTTAGAGAAGGACATTAGAACATGAGTGATGTCACAGTTACCAGTGCTGGTGGAGGGGTGCTGGGAGTAGATAGTAGTAAGAGCTCTTAGAGAAGGACATTAGAACATGAGTGATGTCACAGTTACCAGTGCTGGTGGAGGGGTGCTGGGAGTAGATAGTAGTAAGAGCTCTTAGAGAAGGACATTAGAACATGAGTGTTGTCACTGTTACCAGTGCAGGTGGAGGGGGGTGCTGGGAGTAGATAGTAGTAAGAGCTCTTAGAGAAGGACATTAGAACATGAGTGTTGTCACAGTTACCAGTGCAGGTGGGGGGGGAGCTGGGAGTAGATAGTAGTAAGAGCTCTTAGAGAAGGATATTAGAACATGAGTGATGTCACAGTTACCAGTGCAGGTGGTGGGGGAGCTGGGAGTAGATAGTAGTAAGAGCTCTTAGAGAAGGACATTAGAACATGAGTGTTGTCACTGTTACCAGTGCTGGTGGAGGGGTGCTGGGAGTAGATAGTAGTAAGAGCTCTTAGAGAAGGACGTTAGAACATGAGTGATGTCACAGTTACCAGTGTAGGTGGGGGGGGAGCTGGGAGTAGATAGTAGTAAGAGCTCTTAGAGAAGGACATTAGAACATGAGTGATGTCACAGTTACCAGTGCTGGTGGACGGGTGCTGGGAGTAGATAGTAGTAAGAGCTCTTAGAGAAGGACATTAGAACATGAGTGATGTCACAGTTACCAGTGCTGGTGGAGGGGGTACTGGGAGTAGATAGTACTAAGAGCTATTAGAGAAGGACATTAGAACATGAGTGATGTCACAGTTACCAGTGCTGGTGGAGGGGGTGCTGGGACTAGATAGTAGTAAGAGCTCTTAGAGAAGGATATTAGAACATGAGTGATGTCACAGTTACCAGTGCAGGGGGGGGGGAGCTGGGAGTAGATAGTAGTAAGAGCTCTTAGAGAAGGACATTAGAACATAAGTGATGTCACAGTTACCAGTGCTGGTGGAGGGGGTGCTGGGAGTAGATAGTAGTAAGAGCTCTTAGAGAAGGACATTAGAACATGAGTGATGTCACATTACCAGCTCTAGTGGAGGGGGTGCTGGGAGTAGATAGTAGTAAGAGCTCTTAGAGAAGGACATTAGAACATGAGTGATGTCACAGTTACCAGTGCAGGTGGAGGGGGTGCTGGGAGTGGATAGTAGTAAGAGCTCATAGAGAAGGACATTAGAACATGAGTGATGTCACAGTTACCAGTGCTGGTGGAGGGGAGCTGGGAGTAGGTAGTAGTAAGAGCTCTTAGAGAAGGACATTAGAACATGAGTGATGTCACAGTTACCAGTGCTGGTGGAGGGGGTGCTGGGAGTAGATAGTGGTAAGAACTCTTAGAGAAGGACATTAGAACATGAGTGATGTCACAGTTACCAGTGCGGGTGGAGGGGGAGCTGGGAGTAGATAGTGGTAAGAGCTCTTAGAGAAGGATATTAGAACATGAGTGATGTCACAGTTACCAGTGCTGGTGGAGGGGGTGCTGGGAGTAGATAGTGGTAAGAACTCTTAGAGAAGGACATTAGAACATGAGTGATGTCACAGTTACCAGTGCGGGTGGAGGGGGAGCTGGGAGTAGATAGTGGTAAGAGCTCTTAGAGAAGGATATTAGAACATGAGTGATGTCACAGTTACCAGTGCAGGTGGAGGGGGTGCTGGGAGTGGATAGTAGTAAGAACTCTTAGAGAAGGACATTAGAACATGAGTGATGTCACAGTTACCAGTGCTGGTGGAGGGGGTGCTGGGAGTAGATAGTAGTAAGAACTCTTAGAGAAGGACATTAGAACATGAGTGTTGTCACTGTTACCCGTGCCGGTGGAGGGGTGCTGGGAGTAGATAGTAGTGAGAGCTCTTAGAGAACGACATTAGAACATGAGTGATGTCACAGTTATCAGTGCTGCTGGAGGGGTGCTGGGAGTAGATAGTAGTAAGAGCTCTTAATGAAGGACATTAGAACTTGCGTGATGTCACAGTTACCAGTGCGGGTGGAGGGGTGCTGGGAGTAGATAGTAGTAAGAGCTCTTAGAGAAGGACATTAGAACATGAGTGATGTCACAGTTACCAGCTCTGGTGGAGGGGAGCTGGGAGTAGATAGTAGTAAGAGCTCTTAGAGAAGGACATTAGAACATGAGTGATGTCACAGTTACCAGTGCCGGTGGAGGGGTACTGGGAGTAGATAGTAGTAAGAGCTCTTAGAGAAGGACATTAGAACATGAGTGATGTCACAGTTACCAGTGCTGGTGGAGGGGCAGCTGGGAGTAGATAGTAGTAAGAGCTCTTAGAGAAGGACATTAGAACATGAGTGATGTCACAGTTACCAGTGCCGGTGGAGGGGTGCTGGGAGTAGATAGTAGTAAGAGCTCTTAGAGAAGGACATTAGAACATGAGTGTTGTCACAGTTACCAGTGCGGTTGGAGGGGGAGCTGGGAGTAGATAGTAGTAAGAGCTCTTAGAGAAGGACATTAGAACATGAGTGATGTCACAGTTACCAGTGCCGGTGGGGGGGGGAGCTGGGAGTAGATAGTAGTAAGAGCTCTTAGAGAAGGACATTAGAACATGAGTGATGTCACAGTTACCAGTGCTGGTGGAGGGGGTGCTGGGAGTAGATAGTAGTAAGAGCTCTTAGAGAAGGACATTAGAACATGAGTGATGTCACAGTTACCAGTGCCGGTGGAGGGGGAGCTGGGAGTAGATAGTAGTAAGAGCTCTTAGAGAAGGACAATAGAAAATGAGTGATGTCACAGTTACCAGTGCCGGTGGACGGGGTGCTGGGAGTAGATAGTAGTAAGAACTATTAGAGAAGGACATTAGAACATGAGTGATGTCACAGTTACCAGTGCTGGTGGAGGGGTGCTGGGAGTAGATAGTAGTACGAGCTCTTAGAGAAGGACATTAGATCATGAGTGATGTCACAGTTACCAGTGCAGGTGGGGGGGGAACTGGGAGTAGATAGTAGTAAGAGCTCTTAGAGAAGGACATTAGAACATGAGTGTTGTCACTGTTACCAGTGCTGGTGGAGGGGTGTTGGGAGTAGATAGTAGTACGAGCTCTTAGAGAAGGACATTAGAACATGAGTGATGTCACAGTTACCAGTGCTGGTGGAGGGGGAGCTGGGAGTAGATAGTAGTAAGAGCTCTTAGAGAAGGACATTAGAACATGAGTGATGTCACAGTTACCAGTGCAGGTGGAGGGGGTGCTGGGAGTAGATAGTAGTAAGAGCTCTTAGAGAAGGACATTAGAACATGAGTGATGTCACAGTTACCAGTGCTGGTGGATGGGGTGCCTGGAGTAGATAGTAGTACGACCTCTTAGAGAAGGACATTAGAACATGAGTGATGTCAGAGTTACCAGTGCAGGTGGAGGGGGTACTGGGAGTAGATAGTAGTAAGAGCTCTTAGAGAAGGACATTAGAACATGAGTGATGTCACAGTTACCAGTGCTGGTGGAGGGGTGCTGGGAGTGGATAGCAGTAAGAGCTCTTAGAGAAGGACATTAGAACATGAGTGATGTCACAGATACCAGCTCTGGTGGAGGGGGTGCTGGGAGTAGATAGTAGTAAGAGCTCTTAGAGAAGGACATTAGAACATGAGTGTTGTCACAGTTACCCGTGCTGGTGGAGGGGGAGCTGGGAGTAGATAGTAGTAAGAGCTCTTAGAGAAGGACATTAGAACATGAGTGTTGTCACAGTTACCAGTGCTGGTGGAGGGGGAGCTGGGAGTAGATAGTAGTAAGAGCTCTTAGAGAAGGACATTAGAACATGAGTGTTGTCACTGTAACCAGTGCTGGTGGAGGGGGAGCTGGGAGTAGATAGTAGTAAGAGCTCTTAGAGAAGGACATTAGAACATGAGTGATGTCACAGTTACCAGTGCTGGTGGAGGGGGTGCTGGGAGTAGATAGTAGTAAGAACTCTTAGAGAAGGACATTAGAACATGAGTGATGTCACAGTTACCAGTGCTGGTGGAGGGGAACTGGGAGTAGATAGTAGTAAGAGCTCTTAGAGAAGGACATTAGAACATGAGTGATGTCACAGTTACCAGTGCTGGTGGAGGGGGAGCTGGGAGTAGATAGTAGTAAGAGCTCTTAGAGAAGGACATTAGAACATGAGTGATGTCACAGTTACCAGTGCTGGTGGAGGGGTGCTGGGCGTAGATAGTAAGATCTCTTAGAGAAGGACATTAGAACATGAGTGATGTCACAGTTACCAGTGCTGGTGGAGGGGGTGCAGGGAATAGATAGTAGTAAGAGCTCTTAGAGAAGGACATTAGAACATGAGTGATGTCACAGTTACCAGTGCTGGTGGACGGGTGCTGGGAGTAGATAGTAGTAAGAGCTCTTAGAGAAGGACATTAGAACATGAGTGTTGTCACAGTTACCAGTGCTGGTGGAGGGGGAGCTGGGAGTAGATAGTAGTAAGAGCTCTTAGAGAAGGACATTAGAACATGAGTGTTGTCACAGTTACCAGTGCTGGTGGAGAGGGAGCTGGGAGTAGATAGTAGTAAGAGCTCTTAGAGAAGGACATTAGAACATGAGTGTTGTCACTGTTACCAGTGCTGGTGGAGGGGGAGCTGGGAGTAGATAGTAGTAAGAGCTCTTAGAGAAGGACATTAGAACTTGAGTGATGTCACAGTTACCAGTGCTGGTGGAGGGGGTGCTGGGAGTAGATAGTAGTAAGAACTCTTAGAGAAGGACATTAGAACATGAGTGATGTCACAGTTACCAGTGCTGGTGGAGGGGCAGCTGGGAGTAGATAGTAGTAAGAGCTCTTAGAGAAGGACATTAGAACATGAGTGATGTCACAGTTACCAGTGCTGGTGGAGGGGGAGCTGGGAGTAGATAGTAGTAAGAGCTCTTAGAGAAGGACATTAGAACATGAGTGATGTCACAGTTACCAGTGCCGGTGGAGGGGTGCTGGGCGTAGATAGTAAGAACTCTTAGAGAAGGACATTAGAACATGAGTGATGTCACAGTTACCAGTGCTGGTGGAGGGGGTGCTGGGAGTAGATAGTAGTAAGAACTCTTAGAGAAGGACATTAGAACATGAGTGATGTCACAGTAACCAGTGCTGGTGGAGGGGTGCTGGGAGTAGATAGTAGTACGAGCTCTTAGAGAAGGACATTAGAACATGAGTGATGTCACAGTTACCAGCTCTGGTGGAGGGGGAGCTGGGAGTGGATAGTAGTAAGAGCTCTTAGAGAAGGACATTAGAACATGAGTGATGTCACAGTTACCAGTGCTGGTGGAGGGGGTGCTGGGAGTAGATAGTAGTAAGAGCTCTTAGAGAAGGACATTAGAACATGAGTGATGTCACAGTTACCAGCTCTGGTGGAGGGGGTGCTGGGAGTGGATAGTAGTAAGAGCTCTTAGAGAAGGACATTAGAACATGAGTGATGTCACAGTTACCAGTGCTGGTGGAGGGGGGTACTGGGAGTAGATAGTAGTAAGAGCTCTTAGAGAAGGACATTAGAACATGAGTGATGTCACAGTTACCAGTGCCGGTGGAGGGGTGCTGGGAGTAGATAGTAGTAAGAGCTCTTAGAGAAGGACATTAGAACATGAGTGATGTCACAGTTACCAGTGCGGGTGGAGGGAAACTGGGAGTAGATAGTAGTAAGAGCTCTTAGAGAAGGACATTAGAATATGAGTGATGTCACAGTTACCAGTGCCGGTGGAGGGGTGCTGGGAGTAGATAGTAGTAAGAACTCTTAGAGAAGGACATTAGAACATGAGTGATGTCACAGTTACCAGTGCAGGTGGAGGGGGTGCTGGGAGTAGATAGTAGTAAGAGCTCTTAGAGAAGGACATTAGAACATGAGTGATGTCACAGTTACCAGTGCCGGTGGAGGGGAACTGGGAGTAGATAGTAGTAAGAGCTCTTAGAGAAGGATATTAGAACATGAGTGATGTCACAGTTACCAGTGCTGGTGGAGGGGGAACTGGGAGTAGATAGTAGTAAGAGCTCTTAGAGAAGGACATTAGAACATGAGTGATGTCACAGTTACCAGTGCCGGTGGAGAGGGTGCTTGGAGTAGATAGTAGTAAGAGCTCTTAGAGAAGGACATTAGAACATGAGTGATGTCACAGTTACCAGCTCTAGTGGAGGGGGTGCTGGGAGTAGATAGTAGTAAGAGCTTTTAGAGAAGGACATTAGAACATGAGTGATGTCACAGTTACCAGTGCTGGTGGAGGGGTGCTGGGAGTAGATAGTAGTAAGAGCTCTTAGAGGAGGACATTAGAACATGAGTGATGTCACAGTTTCCAGTGCTGGTGGAGGGGTGCTGGGAGTAGATAGTAGTAAGAGCTCTTAGAGAAGGACATTAGAACATGAGTGTTGTCACTGTTACCAGTGCAGGTGGAGGGGGTGCTGGGAGTAGATAGTAGTAAGAGCTCTTAGAGAAGGACATTAGAACATGAGTGTTGTCACAGTTACCAGTGCAGGTGGGGGGGGAGCTGGGAGTAGATAGTAGTAAGAGCTCTTAGAGAAGGATATTAGAACATGAGTGATGTCACAGTTACCAGTGCAGGTGGTGGGGGAGCTGGGAGTAGATAGTAGTAAGAGCTCTTAGAGAAGGACATTAGAACATGAGTGTTGTCACTGTTACCAGTGCTGGTGGAGGGGTGCTGGGAGTAGATAGTAGTAAGAGCTCTTAGAGAAGGACGTTAGAACATGAGTGATGTCACAGTTACCAGTGTAGGTGGGGGGGGGAGCTGGGAGTAGATAGTAGTAAGAGCTCTTAGAGAAGGACATTAGAACATGAGTGATGTCACAGTTACCAGTGCTGGTGGACGGGTGCTGGGAGTAGATAGTAGTAAGAGCTCTTAGAGAAGGACATTAGAACATGAGTGATGTCACAGTTACCAGTGCTGGTGGAGGGGGGTACTGGGAGTAGATAGTACTAAGAGCTATTAGAGAAGGACATTAGAACATGAGTGATGTCACAGTTACCAGTGCTGGTGGAGGGGTGCTGGGAGTAGATAGTAGTACGAGCTCTTAGAGAAGGACATTAGATCATGAGTGATGTCACAGTTACCAGTGCAGGTGGGGGGGGAACTGGGAGTAGATAGTAGTAAGAGCTCTTAGAGAAGGATATTAGAACATGAGTGATGTCACAGTTACCAGTGCAGGTGGTGGGGGAGCTGGGAGTAGATAGTAGTAAGAGCTCTTAGAGAAGGACATTAGAACATGAGTGATGTCACAGTTACCAGTGCTGGTGGAGGGGTGCTGGGAGTAGATAGTAGTAAGAGCTCTTAGAGAAGGACATTAGAACATGAGTGATGTCACAGTTACCAGTGCAGGTGGAGGGGGTGCTGGGAGTAGATAGTAGTAAGAGCTCTTAGAGAAGGACATTAGAACATGAGTGATGTCACAGTTACCAGTGCTGGTGGAGGGGTGCCTGGAGTAGATAGTAGTACGACCTCTTAGAGAAGGACATTAGAACATGAGTGATGTCAGAGTTACCAGTGCAGGTGGAGGGGGTACTGGGAGTAGATAGTAGTAAGAGCTCTTAGAGAAGGACATTAGAACATGAGTGATGTCACAGTTACCAGTGCTGGTGGAGGGGTGCTGGGAGTGGATAGCAGTAAGAGCTCTTAGAGAAGGACATTAGAACATGAGTGATGTCACAGTTACCAGCTCTGGTGGAGGGGGGTGCTGGGAGTAGATAGTAGTAAGAGCTCTTAGAGAAGGACATTAGAATATGAGTGATGTCACAGTTACCCGTGCTGGTGGAGGGGGAGCTGGGAGTAGATAGTAGTAAGAACTCTTAGAGAAGGACATTAGAACATGAGTGTTGTCACAGTTACCAGGGCTGGTGGAGGGGGAGCTGGGAGTAGATAGTAGTAAGAGCTCTTAGAGAAGGACATTAGAACATGAGTGTTGTCACTGTAACCAGTGCTGGTGGAGGGGGAGCTGGGAGTAGATAGTAGTAAGAGCTCTTAGAGAAGGACATTAGAACTTGAGTGATGTCACAGTTACCAGTGCTGGTGGAGGGGGTGCTGGGAGTAGATAGTAGTAAGAACTCTTAGAGAAGGACGTTAGAACATGAGTGATGTCACAGTTACCAGTGCTGGTGGAGGGGGAACTGGGAGTAGATAGTAGTAAGAGCTCTTAGAGAAGGACATTAGAACATGAGTGATGTCACAGTTACCAGTGCTGGTGGAGGGGGTGCTGGGAGTAGATAGTAGTAAGAGCTCTTAGAGAAGGACATTAGAACATGAGTGATGTCACATTTACCAGCTCTGGTGGAGGGGTGCTGGGCGTAGATAGTAAGAACTCTTAGAGAAGGACATTAGAACATGAGTGATGTCACAGTTACCAGTGCTGGTGGAGGGGGTGCAGGGAATAGATAGTAGTAAGAGCTCTTAGAGAAGGACATTAGAACATGAGTGATGTCACAGTTACCAGTGCTGGTGGACGGGTGCTGGGAGTAGATAGTAGTAAGAGCTCTTAGAGAAGGACATTAGAACATGAGTGTTGTCACAGTTACCAGTGCTGGTGGAGGGGGAGCTGGGAGTAGATAGTAGTAAGAACTCTTAGAGAAGGACATTAGAACATGAGTGTTGTCACAGTTACCAGTGCTGGTGGAGAGGGAGCTGGGAGTAGATAGTAGTAAGAGCTCTTAGAGAAGGACATTAGAACATGAGTGTTGTCACTGTAACCAGTGCTGGTGGAGGGGGAGCTGGGAGTAGATAGTAGTAAGAGCTCTTAGAGAAGGACATTAGAACTTGAGTGATGTCACAGTTACCAGTGCTGGTGGAGGGGGTGCTGGGAGTAGATAGTAGTAAGAACTCTTAGAGAAGGACATTAGAACATGAGTGATGTCACAGTTACCAGTGCTGGTGGAGGGGGAACTGGGAGTAGATAGTAGTAAGAGCTCTTAGAGAAGGACATTAGAACATGAGTGATGTCACAGTTACCAGTGCTGGTGGAGGGGGAGCTGGGAGTAGATAGTAGTAAGAGCTCTTAGAGAAGGACATTAGAACATGAGTGATGTCACAGTTACCAGTGCTGGTGGAGGGGTGCTGGGCGTAGATAGTAAGAACTCTTAGAGAAGGACATTAGAACATGAGTGATGTCACAGTTACCAGTGCTGGTGGAGGGGGTGCAGGGAGTAGATAGTAGTAAGAGCTCTTAGAGAAGGACATTAGAACATGAGTGATGTCACAGTAACCAGTGCTGGTGGAGGGGTGCTGGGAGTAGATAGTAGTACGAGCTCTTAGAGAAGGACATTAGAACATGAGTGATGTCACAGTTACCAGCTCTGGTGGAGGGGGTGCTGGGAGTGGATAGTAGTAAGAGCTCTTAGAGAAGGACATTAGAACATGAGTGATGTCACAGTTACCAGTGCTGGTGGAGGGGGTGCTGGGAGTAGATAGTAGTAAGAGCTCTTAGAGAAGGACATTAGAACATGAGTGATGTCACAGTTACCAGCTCTGGTGGAGGGGGAGCTGTTAGTGGATAGTAGTAAGAGCTCTTAGAGAAGGACATTAGAACATGAGTGATGTCACAGTTACCAGTGCTGGTGGAGGGGGTACTGGGAGTAGATAGTAGTAAGAGCTCTTAGAGAAGGACATTAGAACATGAGTGATGTCACAGGTACCAGTGCCGGTGGAGGGGTGCTGGGAGTAGATAGTAGTAAGAGCTCTTAGAGAAGGACATTAGAACATGAGTGATGTCACAGTTACCAGTGCTGGTGGAGGGGGAACTGGGAGTAGATAGTAGTAAGAGCTCTTAGAGAAGGACATTAGAACATGAGTGATGTCACAGTTACCAGTGCCGGTGGAGGGGTGCTGGGAGTAGATAGTAGTAAGAACTCTTAGAGAAGGACATTAGAACATGAGTGATGTCACAGTTACCAGTGCTGGTGGAGGGGGTGCTGGGAGTAGATAGTAGTAAGAGCTCTTAGAGAAGGACATTAGAACATGAGTGATGTCACAGTTACCAGTGCCGGTGGAGGGGAACTGGGAGTAGATAGTAGTAAGAGCTCTTAGAGAAGGACATTAGAACATGAGTGATGTCACAGTTACCAGTGCTGGTGGAGGGGGTGCTGGGAGTAGATAGTAGTAAGAGCTCTTAGAGAAGGACATTAGAACATGAGTGATGTCACAGTTACCAGTGCCGGTGGAGGGGTGCTGGGAGTAGATAGTAGTAAGAGCTCTTAGAGAAGGACATTAGAACATGAGTGATGTCACAGTTACCAGCTCTGGTGGAGGGGGTGCTGGGAGTAGATAGTAGTAAGAGCTCTTAGAGAAGGACATTAGAACATGAGTGATGTCACAGTTACCAGTGCTGGTGGAGGGGTGCTGGGAGTAGATAGTAGTAAGAGCTCTTAGAGGAGGACATTAGAACATGAGTGATGTCACAGTTTCCAGTGCTGGTGGAGGGGTGCTGGGAGTAGATAGTAGTAAGAGCTCTTAGAGAAGGACATTAGAACATGAGTGTTGTCACTGTTACCAGTGCAGGTGGAGGGGGTGCTGGGAGTAGATAGTAGTAAGAGCTCTTAGAGAAGGACATTAGAACATGAGTGTTGTCACAGTTACCAGTGCAGGTGGGGGGGGGAGCTGGGAGTAGATAGTAGTAAGAGCTCTTAGAGAAGGATATTAGAACATGAGTGATGTCACAGTTACCAGTGCAGGTGGTGGGGGAGCTGGGAGTAGATAGTAGTAAGAGCTCTTAGAGAAGGACATTAGAACATGAGTGTTGTCACTGTTACCAGTGCTGGTGGAGGGGTGCTGGGAGTAGATAGTAGTAAGAGCTCTTAGAGAAGGACGTTAGAACATGAGTGATGTCACAGTTACCAGTGTAGGTGGGGGGGGAGCTGGGAGTAGATAGTAGTAAGAGCTCTTAGAGAAGGACATTAGAACATGAGTGATGTCACAGTTACCAGTGCTGGTGGACGGGTGCTGGGAGTAGATAGTAGTAAGAGCTCTTAGAGAAGGACATTAGAACATGAGTGATGTCACAGTTACCAGTGCTGGTGGAGGGGGTACTGGGAGTAGATAGTACTAAGAGCTATTAGAGAAGGACATTAGAACATGAGTGATGTCACAGTTACCAGTGCTGGTGGAGGGGGTGCTGGGACTAGATAGTAGTAAGAGCTCTTAGAGAAGGATATTAGAACATGAGTGATGTCACAGTTACCAGTGCAGGGGGGGGGGGAGCTGGGAGTAGATACTAGTAAGAGCTCTTAGAGAAGGACATTAGAACATAAGTGATGTCACACTTACCAGTGCTGGTGGAGGGGGTGCTGGGAGTAGATAGTAGTAAGAGCTCTTAGAGAAGGACATTAGAACATGAGTGATGTCACATTACCAGCTCTAGTGGAGGGGGTGCTGGGAGTAGATAGTAGTAAGAGCTCTTAGAGAAGGACATTAGAACATGAGTGATGTCACAGTTACCAGTGCAGGTGGAGGGGGTGCTGGGAGTGGATAGTAGTAAGAGCTCATAGAGAAGGACATTAGAACATGAGTGATGTCACAGTTACCAGTGCTGGTGGAGGGGAGCTGGGAGTAGGTAGTAGTAAGAGCTCTTAGAGAAGGACATTAGAACATGAGTGATGTCACAGTTACCAGTGCAGGTGGAGGGGGTGCTGGGAGTAGATAGTAGTAAGAACTCTTAGAGAAGGACATTAGAACATGAGTGATGTCACAGTTACCAGTGCGGGTGGAGGGGGAGCTGGGAGTAGATAGTGGTAAGAGCTCTTAGAGAAGGATATTAGAACATGAGTGATGTCACAGTTACCAGTGCTGGTGGAGGGGGTGCTGGGAGTAGATAGTGGTAAGAACTCTTAGAGAAGGACATTAGAACATGAGTGATGTCACAGTTACCAGTGCGGGTGGAGGGGGAGTTGGGAGTAGATAGTGGTAAGAGCTCTTAGAGAAGGATATTAGAACATGAGTGATGTCACAGTTACCGGTGCTGGTAGAGGGGGTGCTGGTAGTAGATAGTAGTAAGAACTCTTAGAGAAGGACATTAGAACATGAGTGTTGTCACAGTTACCAGTGCCGGTGGAGGGGTGCTGGGAGTAGATAGTAGTGAGAGCTCTTAGAGAACGACATTAGAACATGAGTGATGTCACAGTTACCAGTGCTGCTGGAGGGGTGCTGGGAGTAGATAGTAGTAAGAGCTCTTCATGAAGGACATTAGAACTTGAGTGATGTCACAGTTACCAGTGCCGGTGGAGGGGTGCTGGGAGTAGATAGTAGTAAGAGCTCTTAGAGAAGGACATTAGAACATGAGTGATGTCACAGTTACCAGCTCTGGTGGAGGGGAGCTGGGAGTAGATAGTAGTAAGAGCTCTTAGAGAAGGACATTAGAACTTGAGTGATGTCACAGTTACCAGTGCAGGTGGAGGGGTGCTGGGAGTAGATAGTAGTAAGAGCTCTTAGAGAAGGACATTAGAACATGAGTGATGTCACAGTTACCAGTGCCGGTGGAGGTGTGCTGGGAGTAGATAGTAGTACGAGCTCTTAGAGAAGGACATTAGAACATGAGTGATGACACAGTTACCAGTGCTGGTGTAGGGTTGCTGGGAGTACATAATAGTAAGAGCTCTTAGAGAAGGACATTAGAACATGAGTGTTGTCACAGTTACCAGTGCTGGTGGAGGGGGAGCTGGGAGTAGATAGTAGTAAGAGCTCTTAGAGAAGGACATTAGAACTTGAGTGATGTCACAGTTACCAGTGATGGGGGTGGGGTTGCTGGGAGTAGATAGTAGTAAGAACTCTTATAGAAGACGTTAGAACATGAGTGATGTCACAGTTACCAGCTCTGGTGGAGGGGGAACTGGGAGTAGATAGTAGGAAGAGCTCTTAGAGAAGGACATTAGAACATGAGTGATGTCACAGTTACCAGTGCCGGTGGAGGGGTGCTGGGAGTAGATAGTAGTAAGAGCTCTTAGAGAAGGACATTAGAACATGAGTGATGTCACAGTTACCAGTGCTGGTGGAGGGGGAGCTGGGAGTAGATAGTAGTAAGAGCTCTTAGAGAAGGACATTAGAACATGAGTGATGTCACAGTTACCAGTGCCGGTGGAGGGGTGCTGGGAGTAGATAGTAGTAAGAGCTCTTAGAGAAGGACATTAGAACATGAGTGTTGTCACAGTTACCAGTGCTGTTGGTGGGGGAGCTGGGATAGATAGTAGTAAGAGCTCTTAGAGAAGGACATTAGAACATGAGTGATGTCACAGTTACCAGTGCCGGTGGGGGGGGGAGCGGGGAGTAGATAGTAGTAAGAGCTCTTAGAGAAGGACATTAGAACATGAGTGATGTCACAGTTACCAGTGCCGGTGGACGGGGGTGCTGGGAGTAGATAGTAGTAAGAGCTCTTAGAGAAGGACCTTAGAACATGAGTGATGGCACAGTTACCAGTGCTGGTGGAGGGGGTGCTGGGAGTAGATAGTAGTAAGAGCTCTTAGAGAAGGACATTAGAACATGAGTGTTGTCACAGTTACCAGTGCTGGTGGAGGGGGAGCTGGGAGTAGATAGTAGTAAGAGCTCTTAGAGAAGGACATTAGAAAATGAGTGATGTCACAGTTACCAATGCCGGTGGACGGGGTGCTGGGAGTAGATAGTAGTAAGAACTATTAGAGAAGGACATTAGAACATGAGTGATGTCACAGTTACCAGTGCTGGTGGAGGGGTGCTGGGAGTAGATAGTAGTACGAGCTCTTAGAGAAGGACATTAGATCATGAGTGATGTCACAGTTACCAGTGCATGTGGAGGGGGTACTGGGAGTAGATAGTAGTAAGAGCTCTTAGAGAAGGACATTAGAACATGAGTGTTGTCACTGTTACCAGTGCTGGTGGAGGGGTGCTGGGAGTAGATAGTAGTACGAGCTCTTAGAGAAGGACATTAGAACATGAGTGATGTCACAGTTACCAGTGCTGGTGGAGGGGGAGCTGGGAGTAGATAGTAGTAAGAGCTCTTAGAGAAGGACATTAGAACATGAGTGATGTCACAGTTACCAGTGCAGTTGGAGGGGGTACTGGGAGTAGATAGTAGTAAGAGCTCTTAGAGAAGGACATTAGAACATGAGTGATGTCACAGTTACCAGTGCTGGTGGAGGGGTGCCTGGAGTAGATAGTAGTACGAGCTCTTAGAGAAGGACATTAGAACATGAGTGATGTCAGAGTTACCAGTGCTGGTGGAGGGGGAACTGGGAGTAGATAGTAGTAAGAGCTCTTAGAGAAGGACATTAGAACATGAGTGATGTCACAGTTACCAGTGCTGGTGGAGGGGTGCTGGGAGTGGATAGCAGTAAGAGCTCTTAGAGACGGACATTAGAACATGAGTGATGTCACAGTTACCTGCTCTGGTGGAGGGGGTGCTGGGAGTAGATAGTAGTAAGAGCTCTTAGAGAAGGACATTAGAACATGAGTGTTGTCACAGTTACCAGTGCTGGTGGAGGGGGAGCTGGGAGTAGATAGTAGTAAGAGCTCTTAGAGAAGGACATTAGAACATGAGTGTTGTCACAGTTACCAGTGCTGGTGTAGGGGGAGCTGGGAGTAGATAGTAGTACGAGCTCTTAGAGAAGGACAGTAGAACATGAGTGTTGTCACTGTAACCAGTGCTGGTGGAGGGGGAGCTGGGAGTAGATAGTAGTAAGAGTTCTTAGAGAAGGACATTAGAACTTGAGTGATGTCACAGTTACCAGTGCTGGTGGAGGGGGTGCTGGGAGTAGATAGTAGTAAGAACTCTTAGAGAAGGACGTTAGAACATGAGTGATGTCACAGTTACCAGTGCTGGTGGAGGGGGAACTGGGAGTAGTAAGTAGTAAGAGCTCTTAGAGAAGGACATTAGAACATGAGTGATGTCACAGTTACCAGTGCTGGTGGAGGGGGAGCTGGGAGTAGATAGTAGTAAGAGCTCTTAGAGAAGGACATTAGAACATGAGTGATGTCACAGTTACCAGTGCTGGTGGAGGGGTGCTGGGCGTAGATAGTAAGAACTCTTAGAGAAGGACATTAGAACATGAGTGATGTCACAGTTACCAGTGCTGGTGGAGGGGGTGCAGGGAGTAGATAGTAGTAAGAGCTCTTAGAGAAGGACATTAGAACATGAGTGATGTCACAGTTACCAGTGCTGGTGGAGGGGTGCTGGGAGTAGATAGTAGTAAGAGCTCTTAGAGAAGGACATTAGAACATGAGTGATGTCACAGTTACCAGCTCTGGTGGAGGGCGAGCTGGGAGTAGATAGTAGTACGAGCTCTTAGAGAAGGACATTAGAACATGAGTGATGTCACAGTTACCAGTGCTGGTGGAGGGGGAGCTGGGAGTAGATAGTAGTAAGAGCTCTTAGAGAAGGACATTAGAACATGAGTGATGTCACAGTTACCAGTGCTGGTTGAGGGGTGCTGGGAGTAGATAGTAGTAAGAGCTCTTAGAGAAGGACATTAGAACATGAGTGATGTCACAGTTACCAGCTCTGGTGGAGGGGGAGCTGGGAGTGGATAGTAGTATGAGCTCTTAGAGAAGGATATTAGAACATGAGTGATGTCACAGTTACCAGTGCTGGTTGAGGGGTGCTGGGAGTAGATAGTAGTAAGAGCTCTTAGAGAAGGACATTAGAACATGAGTGATGTCACAGTTACCAGTGCTGGTGGAGGGGGTGCTGGGAGTAGATAGTAGTGAGAGCTCTTAGAGAACGACATTAGAACATGAGTGATGTCACAGTTACCAGTGCTGCTGGAGGGGTGCTGGGAGTAGATAGTAGTAAGAGCTCTTAGTGAAGGACATTAGAACTTGAGTGATGTCACAGTTACCAGTGCCGGTGGAGGGGTGCTGGGAGTAGATAGTAGTACGAGCTCTTAGAGAAGGACATTAGAACATGAGTGATGTCACAGTTACCAGCTCTGGTGGAGGGGAGCTGGGAGTAGATAGTAGTAAGAGCTCTTAGAGAAGGACATTAGAACATGAGTGATGTCACAGTTACCAGTGCCGGTGGAGCGGTGCTGGGAGTACATAGTAGTAAGAGCTCTTAGAGAAGGACATTAGAACATGAGTGATGTCACAGTTACCAGTGCCGGTGGAGGTGTGCTGGGAGTAGATAGTAGTACGAGCTCTTAGAGAAGGACATTAGAACATGAGTGATGTCACAGTTACCAGTGCTGGTGTAGGGGTGCTGGGAGTACATAGTAGTAAGAGCTCTTAGAGAAGGACATTAGAACATGAGTGTTGTCACAGTTACCAGTGCTGGTGGAGGGGGAGCTGGGAGTAGATAGTAGTAAGAGCTCTTAGAGAAGGACATTAGAACTTGAGTGATGTCACAGTTACCAGTGATGGGGGTGGGGGTGCTGGGAGTAGATAGTAGTAAGAACTCTTAGAGAAGTACGTTAGAACATGAGTGATGTCACAGTTACCAGTGCTGGTGGAGGGGGAACTGGGAGTAGATAGTAGTAAGAGCTCTTAGAGAAGGACATTAGAACATGAGTGATGTCACAGTTACCAGTGCCGGTGGAGGGGGGTGCTGGGAGTAGATAGTAGTAAGAGCTCTTAGAGAAGGACATTAGAACATGAGTGATGTCACAGTTACCAGTGCTGGTGGAGGGGCAGCTGGGAGTAGATAGTAGTAAGAGCTCTTAGAGAAGGACATTAGAACATGAGTGATGTCACAGTTACCAGTGCCGGTGGAGGGGTGCTGGGAGTAGATAGTAGTAAGAGCTCTTAGAGAAGGACATTAGAACATGAGTGTTGTCACAGTTACCAGTGCTGTTGGAGGGGGAGCTCGGAGTAGATAGTAGTAAGAGCTCTTAGAGAAGGACATTAGAACATGAGTGATGTCACAGTTACCAGTGCCGGTGGGGGGGGAGCTGGGAGTAGATAGTAGTAAGAGCTCTTAGAGAAGGACATTAGAACATGAGTGATGTCACAGTTACCAGTGCCGGTGGACGGGGTGCTGGGAGTAGATAGTAGTAAGAGCTCTTAGAGAAGGACATTAGAACATGAGTGATGTCACAGTTACCAGTGCTGGTGGAGGGGGTGCTGGGAGTAGATAGTAGTAAGAGCTCTTAGAGAAGGACATTAGAACATGAGTGATGTCACAGTTACCAGTGCTGGTGGAGGGGGAGCTGGGAGTAGATAGTAGTAAGAACTCTTAGAGAAGGACATTAGAACATGAGTGATTTCACAGTTACCAGTGCCGGTGGACGGGGTGCTGGGAGTAGATAGTAGTAAGAACTATTAGAGAAGGACATTAGAACATGAGTGATGTCACAGTTACCAGTGCTGGTGGAGGGGTGCTGGGAGTAGATAGTAGTACGAGCTCTTAGAGAAGGACATTAGATCATGAGTGATGTCACAGTTACCAGTGCAGGTGGGGGGGGAACTGGGAGTAGATAGTAGTAAGAGCTCTTAGAGAAGGACATTAGAACATGAGTGTTGTCACTGTTACCAGTGCTGGTGGAGGGGTGTTGGGAGTAGATAGTAGTACGAGCTCTTAGAGAAGGACATTAGAACATGAGTGATGTCACAGTTACCAGTGCTGGTGGAGGGGGAGCTGGGAGTAGATAGTAGTAAGAGCTCTTAGAGAAGGACATTAGAACATGAGTGATGTCACAGTTACCAGTGCAGGTGGAGGGGGTACTGGGAGTAGATAGTAGTAAGAGCTCTTAGAGAAGGACATTAGAACATGAGTGATGTCACAGTTACCAGTGCTGGTGGAGGGGTGCCTGGAGTAGATAGTAGTACGAGCTCTTAGAGAAGGACATTAGAACATGAGTGATGTCCCAGTTACCAGTGCCGGTGGAGGGGAACTGGGAGTAGATAGTAGTAAGAGCTCTTAGAGAAGGACATTAGAACATGAGTGATGTCACAGTTACCAGTGCCGGTGGAGGGGTACTGGGAGTAGATAGTAGTAAGAGCTCTTAGAGAAGGACATTAGAACATGAGTGATGTCACAGTTACCAGTGCTGGTGGAGGGGGAGCTGGGAGTAGATAGTAGTAAGAGCTCTTAGAGAAGGACATTAGAACATGAGTGATGTCACAGTTACCAGTGCCGGTGGAGGGGTGCTGGGAGTAGATAGTAGTAAGAGCTGTTAGAGAAGGACATTAGAACATGAGTGTTGTCACAGTTACCAGTGCTGTTGGAGGGGGAGCTCGGAGTAGATAGTAGTAAGAGCTCTTAGAGAAGGACATTAGAACATGAGTGATGTCACAGTTACCAGTGCCGGTGGGGGGGGAGCTGGGAGTAGATAGTAGTAAGAGCTCTTAGAGAAGGACATTAGAACATGAGTGATGTCACAGTTACCAGTGCCGGTGGAGGGGTGCTGGGAGTAGATAGTAGTAAGAGCTCTTAGAGAAGGACATTAGAACATGAGTGTTGTCACAGTTACCAGTGCTGTTGGAGGGGGAGCTCGGAGTAGATAGTAGTAAGAGCTCTTAGAGAAGGACATTAGAACATGAGTGATGTCACAGTTACCAGTGCCGGTGGGGGGGGAGCTGGGAGTAGATAGTAGTAAGAGCTCTTAGAGAAGGACATTAGAACATGAGTGATGTCACAGTTACCAGTGCCGGTGGACGGGGTGCTGGGAGTAGATAGTAGTAAGAGCTCTTAGAGAAGGACATTAGAACATGAGTGATGTCACAGTTACCAGTGCCGGTGGAGGGGGTGCTGGGAGTAGATAGTAGTAAGAGCTCTTAGAGAAGGACATTAGAACATGAGTGTTGTCACAGTTACCAGTGCTGGTGGAGGGGGAGCTGGGAGTAGATAGTAGTAAGAGCTCTTAGAGAAGGACATTAGAAAATGAGTGATGTCACAGTTACCAGTGCCGGTGGACGGGGTGCTGGGAGTAGATAGTAGTAAGAACTATTAGAGAAGGACATTAGAACATGAGTGATGTCACAGTTACCAGTGCTGGTGGAGGGGTGCTGGGAGTAGATAGTAGTACGAGCTCTTAGAGAAGGACATTAGATCATGAGTGATGTCACAGTTACCAGTGCAGGTGGGGGGGGAACTGGGAGTAGATAGTAGTAAGAGCTCTTAGAGAAGGACATTAGAACATGAGTGTTGTCACTGTTACCAGTGCTGGTGGAGGGGTGTTGGGAGTAGATAGTAGTACGAGCTCTTAGAGAAGGACATTAGAACATGAGTGATGTCACAGTTACCAGTGCTGGTGGAGGGGGAGCTGGGAGTAGATAGTAGTAAGAGCTCTTAGAGAAGGACATTAGAACATGAGTGATGTCACAGTTACCAGTGCAGGTGGAGGGGGTACTGGGAGTAGATAGTAGTAAGAGCTCTTAGAGAAGGACATTAGAACATGAGTGATGTCACAGTTACCAGTGCTGGTGGAGGGGTGCCTGGAGTAGATAGTAGTACGAGCTCTTAGAGAAGGACATTAGAACATGAGTGATGTCAGAGTTACCAGTGCAGGTGGAGGGGGTACTGGGAGTAGATAGTAGTAAGAGCTCTTAGAGAAGGACATTAGAACATGAGTGATGTCACAGTTACCAGTGCTGGTGGAGGGGTGCTGGGAGTGGATAGCAGTAAGAGCTCTTAGAGAAGGACATTAGAACATGAGTGATGTCACAGATACCAGCTCTGGTGGAGGGGGTGCTGGGAGTAGATAGTAGTAAGAGCTCTTAGAGAAGGACATTAGAACATGAGTGTTGTCACAGTTACCAGTGCTGGTGGAGGGGGAGCTGGGAGTAGATAGTAGTAAGAGCACTTAGAGAAGGACATTAGAACATGAGTGTTGTCACAGTTACCAGTGCTGGTGGAGGGGGAGCTGGGAGTAGATAGTAGTAAGAGCTCTTAGAGAAGGACATTAGAACATGAGTGTTGTCACTGTAACCAGTGCTGGTGGAGGGGGAGCTGGGAGTAGATAGTGGTAAGAGCTCTTAGAGAAGGACATTAGAACTTGAGTGATGTCACAGTTACCAGTGCTGGTGGAGGGGGGTGCTGGGAGTAGATAGTAGTAAGAACTCTTAGAGAAGGACGTTAGAACATGAGTGATGTCACAGTTACCAGTGCTGGTGGAGGGGGAACTGGGAGTAGATAGTAGTAAGAGCTCTTAGAGAAGGACATTAGAACATGAGTGATGTCACAGTTACCAGTGCTGGTGGAGGGGGAGCTGGGAGTAGATAGTAGTAAGAGCTCTTAGAGAAGGACATTAGAACATGAGTGATGTCACAGTTACCAGTGCTGGTGGAGGGGGTGCTGGGAGTGGATAGTAATAAGAACTCTTAGAGAAGGACATTAGAACATGAGTGATGTCACAGTTACCAGTGCTGGTGGAGGGGGTGCGGGGAGTAGATAGTAGTAAGAGCTCTTAGAGAAGGACATTAGAACATGAGTGATGTCACAGTAACCAGTGCTGGTGGAGGGGTGCTGGGAGTAGATAGTAGTACGAGCTCTTAGAGAAGGACATTAGAACATGAGTGATGTCACAGTTACCAGCTCTGGTGGAGGGGGTGCTGGGAGTGGATAGTAGTAAGAACTCTTAGAGAAGGATATTAGAACATGAGTGATGTCACAGTTACCAGTGCTGGTGGAGGGGGTGCTGGGAGTAGATAGTAGTAAGAGCTCTTAGAGAAGGACATTAGAACATGAGTGATGTCACAGTTACCAGTGCTGGTGGAGGGGGGTGCTGGGAGTAGATAGTAGTAAGAGCTCTTAGAGAAGGACATTAGAACATGAGTGATGTCACAGTTACCAGTGCAGGTGGAGGGGTGCTGGGAGTAGATAGTAGTAAGAGCTCTTAGAGAAGGACATTAGAACATGAGTGATGTCACAGTTACCAGTGCTGGTGGAGGGGGAACTGGGAGTAGATAGTAGTAAGAGCTCTTAGAGAAGGACATTAGAACATGAGTGATGTCACAGTTACCAGTGCCGGTGGAGGGGTGCTGGGAGTAGATAGTAGTAAGAACTCTTAGAGAAGGACATTAGAACATGAGTGATGTCACAGTTACCAGTGCCGGTTGAGGGGGTGCTGGGAGTAGATAGTAGTAAGAGCTCTTAGAGAAGGACATTAGAACATGAGTGATGTCACAGTTACCAGTGCGGGTGGAGGGGTACTGGGAGTAGATAGTAGTAAGAGCTCTTAGAGAAGGACATTAGAATATGAGTGATGTCACAGTTACCAGTGCTGGTGGAGGGGGAACTGGGAGTAGATAGTAGTAAGAGCTCTTAGAGAAGGACATTAGAACATGAGTGATGTCACAGTTACCAGTGCCGGTGGAGGGGTGCTGGGAGTAGATAGTAGTAAGAACTCTTAGAGAAGGACATTAGAACATGAGTGATGTCACAGTTACCAGTGCAGGTGGAGGGGGTGCTGGGAGTAGATAGTAGTAAGAGCTCTTAGAGAAGGACATTAGAACATGAGTGATGTCACAGTTACCAGCTCTGGTGGAGGGGGTGCTGGGAGTAGATAGTAGTAAGAGCTCTTAGAGAAGGACATTAGAACATGAGTGATGTCACAGTTACCAGTGCTGGTGGAGGGGCAGCTGGGAGTAGATAGTAGTAAGAGCTCTTAGAGAAGGATATTAGAACATGAGTGATGTCACAGTTACCAGTGCTGGTGGAGGGGGTGCTGGGAGTGGATAGTAGTAAGAACTCTTAGAGAAGGACATTAGAGCATGAGTGATGTCCCAGTTACCAGTGCCGGTGGAGGGGAACTGGGAGTAGATAGTAGTAAGAGCTCTTAGAGAAGGACATTAGAACATGAGTGATGTCACAGTTACCTGTGCTGGTGGAGGGGGTGCTGGGAGTGGATAGTAGTAAGAACTCTTAGAGAAGGACATTAGAGCATGAGTGATGTCCCAGTTACCAGTGCCGGTGGAGGGGAACTGGGAGTAGATAGTAGTAAGAACTCTTAGAGAAGGACATTAGAACATGAGTGATGTCACAGTTACCAGTGCTGGTGGAGGGGGTGCTGGGAGTAGATAGTAGTAAGAGCTCTTAGAGAAGGACATTAGAACATGAGTGATGTCACAGTTACCAGTGCCGGTGGAGGGGTGCTGGGAGTAGATAGTAGTAAGAGCTCTTAGAGAAGGACATTAGAACATGAGTGATGTCACAGTTACCAGCTCTGGTGGAGGGGGAACTGGGAGTAGATAGTAGTAAGAGCTCTTAGAGAAGGACATTAGAACTTGAGTGATGTCACAGTTACCAGTGCCGGTGGAGGGGTACTGGGAGTAGATAGTAGTAAGAGCTCTTAGAGAAGGACATTAGAACATGAGTGATGTCACAGTTACCAGTGCCGGTGGAGGGGGTGCTGGGAGAAGATAGTAGTAAGAGCTTTTAGAGAAGGACACTAGAACATGAGTGATGTCACAGTTACCAGCTCTAGTGGAGGGGGTGCAGGGAGTAGATACTAGTAAGAGCTCTTAGAGAAGGACATTAGAACATGAGTGATGTCACAGTTACCAGTGCTGGTGGAGGGGTGCTGGGAGTAGATAGTAGTAAGAGCTCTTAGAGAAGGACATTAGAACATGAGTGATGTCACAGTTACCAGTGCTGGTGGAGGGGGAACTGGGAGTAGATAGTAGTAAGAGCTCTTAGAGAAGGACATTAGAACATGAGTGATGTCACAGTTACCAGTGCAGGTGGAGGGGGTGCTGCGAGTAGATAGTAGTAAGAGCTCTTAGAGAAGGACATTAGAACATGAGTGATGTCACAGTTACCAGTGCAGGTGGAGGGGTGCTGGGAGTAGATAGTAGTAAGATCTCTTAGAGAAGGACATTAGAATATGAGTGATGTCACAGTTACCAGTGCGGGTGGAGGGGGAGCTGGGAGTAGATAGTAGTAAGAGCTCTTAGAGAAGGACATTAGAACATGAGTGATGTCACAGTTACCAGTGCTGGTTGAGGAGTGCTGGGAGTAGATAGTAGTAAGAACTCTTAGTGAAGGACATTAGAACATGAGTGATGTCACAGTTACCAGTGCTGGTGGAGGGGGTGCTGGGAGTAGATAGTAGTAAGAGCTCTTAGAGAAGGACATTAGAACATGAGTGATGTCACAGTTACCAGCTCTGGTGGAGGGGGGTGCTGGGAGTAGATAGTAGTAAGAGCTCTTAGAGAAGGACATTAGAACATGAGTGATGTCACAGTTACCAGTGCTGGTGGAGGGGTGCTGGGAGTAGATAGTAGTAAGAGCTCTTAGAGAAGGATATTAGAACATGAGTGATGTCACAGTTACCAGTGCTGGTGGAGGGGGTGCTGGGAGTGGATAGTAGTAAGAACTCTTAGAGAAGGACATTAGAGCATGAGTGATGTCACAGTTACCAGTGCCGGTGGAGGGGTGCTGGGAGTAGATAGTAGTAAGAGCTCTTAGAGAAGGACATTAGAACATGAGTGATATCACAGTTACCTGTGCTGGTGGAGGGGGTGCTGGGAGTGGATAGTAGTAAGAACTCTTAGAGAAGGACATTAGAACATGAGTGATGTCACAGTTACCAGTGCAGGTGGATGGGGTGCTGGGAGTAGATAGTAGTAAGAACTCTTAGAGAAGGACATTAGAACATGAGTGATGTCACAGTTACCAGTGCCGGTGAAGGGGGTGCTGGGAGTAGATAGTAGTAAGAGCTCTTAGAGAAGGACATTAGAACATGAGTGATGTCACAGTTACCAGTGCAGGTGGAGGGGTGCTGGGAGTAGATAGTAGTAAGAGCTCTTAGAGAAGGACATTAGAATATGAGTGATGTCACAGTTACCTGCTCTGGTGGAGGGGGAACTGGGAGTAGATAGTAGTAAGAGCTCTTAGAGAAGGACATTAGAACATGAGTGATGTCACAGTTACCAGTGCCGGTGGAGGGGTGCTGGGAGTAGATAGTAGTAAGAACTCTTAGAGAAGGACATTAGAACATGAGTGATGTCACAGTTACCAGTGCCGGTGGAGGGGGTGCTGGGAGAAGATAGTAGTAAGAGCTTTTAGAGAAGGACATTAGAACATGAGTGATGTCACAGTTACCAGCTCTAGTGGAGGGGGTGCAGGGAGTAGATACTAGTAAGAGCTCTTAGAGAAGGACATTAGAACATGAGTGATGTCACAGTTACCAGTGCTGGTGGAGGGGTGCTGGGAGTAGATAGTAGTAAGAGCTCTTAGAGAAGGATATTAGAACATGAGTGATGTCACAGTTACCAGTGCTGGTGGAGGGGGGAACTGGGAGTAGATAGTAGTAAGAGCTCTTAGAGAAGGACATTAGAACATGAGTGATGTCACAGTTACCAGTGCTGGTGGAGGGGGTGCTGCAAGTAGATAGTAGTAAGAGCTCTTAGAGAAGGACATTAGAACATGAGTGATGTCACAGTTACCAGTGCTGGTGGAGGGGTGCTGGGAGTAGATAGTAGTAAGAACTCTTAGAGAAGGACATTAGAACATTAGTGATGTCACAGTTACCAGTGCGGGTGGAGGGGGAGCTGGGAGTAGATAGTAGTAAGAGCTCTTAGAGAAGGACATTAGAACATGAGTGATGTCACAGTTACCAGTGCTGGTGGAGGAGTGCTGGGAGTAGATAGTAGTAAGAACTCTTAGTGAAGGACATTAGAACATGAGTGATGTCACAGTTACCAGTGCTGGTGGAGGGGGAACTGGGAGTAGATAGTAGTAAGAGCTCTTAGAGAAGGACATTAGAACATGAGTGATGTCACAGTAACCAGTGCTGGTGGAGGTGTGCTGGGAGTAGATAGTAGTACGAGCTCTTAGAGAAGGACATTAGAACATGAGTGATGTCACAGTTACCAGTGCTGGTGGAGGGGTGCTGGGAGTAGATAGTAGTAAGAGCTCTTAGAGAAGGACATTAGAACATGAGTGTTGTCACAGTTACCAGTGCTGGTGGAGGGGGAGCTGGGAGTAGATAGTAGTAAGAGCTCTTAGAGAAGGACATTAGAACTTAAGTGATGTCACAGTTCCCAGTGATGGGGGTGGGGGTGCTGGGAGTAGATAGTAGTAAGAACTCTTAGAGAAGTACGTTAGAACATGAGTGATGTCACAGTTACCAGTGCTGGTGGAGGGGGAACTGGGGTAGATAGTAGTAAGAGCTCTTAGAGAAGGACATTAGAACATGAGTGATGTCACAGTTACCAGTGCCGGTGAGGGGTGCTGGGAGTAGATAGTAGTAAGAGCTCTTAGAGAAGGACATTAGAACATGAGTGATGTCACAGTTACCAGTGCTGGTGGAGGGGGAGCTGGGAGTAGATAGTAGTAAGAGCTCTTAGAGAAGGACATTAGAACATGAGTGATGTCACAGTTACCAGTGCCGGTGGAGGGGAACTGGGAGTAGATAGTAGTAAGAGCTCTTAGAGAAGGACATTAGAACATGAGTGTTGTCACAGTTACCAGTGCTGTTGGAGGGGGAGCTGGGAGTAGATAGTAGTAAGAGCTCTTAGAGAAGGACATTAGAACATGAGTGATGTCACAGTTACCAGTGCCGGTGAGGGGGGAGCTGGGAGTAGATAGTAGTAAGAGCTCTTAGAGAAGGACATTAGAACATGAGTGATGTCACAGTTACCAGTGCCGGTGGAGGGGGTGCTGGGAGTAGATAGTAGTAAGAGCTCTTAGAGAAGGACATTAGAACATGAGTGATGTCACAGTTACCAGTGCTGGTGGAGGGGGTGCTGGGAGTAGATAGTAGTAAGAGCTCTTAGAGAAGGACATTAGAACATGAGTGTTGTCACAGTTACCAGTGCTGGTGGAGGGGGAGCTGGGAGTACATAGTAGTAAGAGCTCTTAGAGAAGGACATTAGAAAATGAGTGATGTCACAGTTACCAGTGCCGGTGGACGGGGTGCTGGGAGTAGATAGTAGTAAGAACTGTTAGAGAAGGACATTAGAACATGAGTGATGTCACAGTTACCAGTGCAGGTGGAGGGGGAACTGGGAGTAGATAGTAGTAAGAACTAATAGAGAAGGACATTAGAACATGAGTGATGTCACAGTTACCAGTGCTGGTGGAGGGGTGCTGGGAGTAGATTGTAGTACGAGCTCTTAGAGAAGGACATTAGATCATGAGTGGTGTCACAGTTACCAGTGCAGGTGGAGGGGGTACTGGGAGTAGATAGTAGTAAGAGCTCTTAGAGAACGACATTAGAACATGAGTGTTGTCTCTGTTACCAGTGCTGGTGGAGGGGTGCTGGGAGTAGATAGTAGTACGAGCTCTTAGAGAAGGACATTAGAACATGAGTGATGTCACAGTTACCAGTGCTGGTGGAGGGGGAGCTTGGAGTAGATAGTAGTAAGAGCTCTTAGAGAAGGACATTAGAACATGAGTGATGTCACAGTTACCAGTGCAGGTGGAGGGGGGTACTGGGAGTAGATAGTAGTAAGAGCTCTTAGAGAACGACATTAGAACATGAGTGATGTCACAGTTACCAGTGCTGGTGGAGGGGTGCCTGGAGTAGATAGTAGTACGAGCTCTTACAGAAGGACATTAGAACATGAGTGATGTCAGAGTTACCAGTGCAGGTGGAGGGGGGTACTGGGAGTAGATAGTAGTAAGAGCTCTTAGAGAAGGACATTAGAACATGAGTGATGTCACAGTTACCAGTGCTGGTGGAGGGGTGCTGGGAGTAGATAGTAGTAAGAGCTCTTAGAGAAGGACATTAGAACATGAGTGATGTCACAGTTACCAGCTCTGGTGGAGGGGGTGCTGGGAGTGGATAGTAGTAAGAGCTCTTAGAGAAGGACATTAGAACATGAGTGATGTCACAGTTACCAGTGCTGGTGGAGGGGGTGCTGGGAGTAGATAGTAGTAAGAGCTCTTAGAGAAGGACATTAGAACATGAGTGATGTCACAGTTACCAGTGCTGGTGGAGGGGGAGCTGGGAGTAGATAGTAGTAAGAGCTCTTAGAGAAGGACATTATAACTTGAGTGATGTCACAGTTACCAGTGCTGTTTGAGGGGGTGCTGGGAGTAGATAGTAGTAAGAACTCTTAGAGAAGGACGTTAGAACATGAGTGATGTCACAGTTACCAGTGCTGGTGGAGGGGGAACTGGGAGTAGATAGTAGTAAGAGCTCTTAGAGAAGGACATTAGAACATGAGTGATGTCACAGTTACCAGTGCTGGTGGAGGGGGAACTGGGAGTAGATAGTAGTAAGAGCTCTTAGAGAAGGACATTAGAACATGAGTGATGTCACAGTTACCAGTGCTGGTGGAGGGGGAGCTGGGAGTAGATAGTAGTAAGAGCTCTTAGAGAAGGACATTAGAACATGAGTGATGTCACAGTTACCATTGCTGGTGGAGGGGTGCTGGGCGTAGATAGTAAGAACTCTTAGAGAAGGACATTAGAACATGAGTGATGTCACAGTTACCAGTGCTGGTGGAGGGGGTGCAGGGAGTAGATAGTAGTAAGAGCTCTTAGAGAAGGACATTAGAACATGAGTGATGTCACAGTTACCAGTGCTGGTGGAGGGGTGCTGGGAGTAGATAGTAGTAAGAGCTCTTAGAGAAGGACATTAGAACATGAGTGATGTCACAGTTACCAGCTCTGGTGGAGGGGGGAGCTGGGAGTGGATAGTAGTAAGAGCTCTTAGAGAAGGATATTAGAACATGAGTGATGTCACAGTTACCAGTGCTGGTGGAGGGGGGTGCTGGGAGTAGATAGTAGTAAGAGCTCTTAGAGAAGGACATTAGAACATGAGTGATGTCACAGTTACCAGCTCTGGTGGAGGGGGAGCTGTTAGTGGATAGTAGTAAGAGCTCTTAGAGAAGGACATTAGAACATGAGTGATGTCACTGTTACCAGTGCTGGTGGAGGGGGGTACTGGGAGTAGATAGTAGTAAGAGCTCTTAGAGAAGGACATTAGAACATGAGTGATGTCACAGGTACCAGTGCCGGTGGAGGGGTGCTGGGAGTAGATAGTAGTAAGAGCTCTTAGAGAAGGACATTAGAACATGAGTGATGTCACAGTTACCAGTGCAGGTGGAGGGGGAACTGGGAGTAGATAGTAGTAAGAACTCTTAGAGAAGGACATTAGAACATGAGTGATGTCACAGTTACCAGTGCCGGTGGAGGGGTGCTGGGGGTAGATAGTAGTAAGAACTCTTAGAGAAGGACATTAGAACATGAGTGATGTCACAGTTACCAGTGCAGGTGGAGGGGGTGCTGGGAGTAGATAGTAGTAAGAGCTCTTAGAGAAGGACATTAGAACATGAGTGATGTCACAGTTACCAGTGCCGGTGGAGGGGAACGGGGAGTAGATAGTAGTAAGAGCTCTTAGAGAAGGACATTAGAACTTGAGTGATGTCACAGTTACCAGTGCTGGTGGAGGGGCAGCTGGGAGTAGATAGTAGTAAGAGCTCTTAGAGAAGGACATTAGAACATGAGTGATGTCACAGTTACCAGTGCTGGTGGAGGGGTCCTGGGAGTAGATAGTAGTAAGAATTCTTAGAGAAGGACATTAGAACATGAGTGATGTCACAGTTACCAGTGCAGGTGGAGGGGGTGCTGGGAGTAGATAGTAGTAAGAGCTCTTAGAGAAGGACATTAGAACATGAGTGATGTCACAGTTACCAGCTCTGGTGGAGGGGGTCCTGGGAGTAGATAGTAGTAAGAGCTCTTAGAGAAGGACATTAGAACATGAGTGATGTCACAGTTACCAGTGCTGGTGGAGGGGTGCTGGGAGTAGATAGTAGTAAGAGCTCTTAGAGAAGGATATTAGAACATGAGTGATGTCACAGTTACAGTGCTGGTGGAGGGGGAATCGGAGTAGATAGTAGTAAGAGCTCTTAGAGAAGGACATTAGAACATGAGTGATGTCACAGTTACCAGTGCTGGTGGAGGGGGTGCTGCAAGTAGATACTAGTAAGAGCTCTTAGAGAAGGACATTAGAACATGAGTGATGTCACAGTTACCAGTGCTGGTAGAGGGGGTGCTGGGAGTAGATAGTAGTAAGAGCTCTTAGAGAAGGACATTAGAACATGAGTGATGTCACAGTTACCAGTGCTGGTGGAGGGGTGCTGGGAGTAGATAGTAGTAAGAACTCTTAGAGAAGGACATTAGAACATGAGTGATGTCACAGTTACCAGTGCTGGTGGAGGGGAACTGGGAGTAGATAGTAGTAAGAACTCTTAGAGAAGGACATTAGAACATGAGTGATGTCACAGTTACCAGTGCTGGTGGAGGGGGGTGCTGGGAGTGGATAGTAGTAAGAGCTCTTAGAGAAGGACATTAGAGCATGAGTGATGTCACAGTTACCAGTGCCGGTGGAGGGGAACTGGGAGTAGATAGTAGTAAGAGCTCTTAGAGAAGGACATTAGAACATGAGTGATGTCACAGTTACCAGTGCTGGTGGAGGGGGAGCTGGGAGTGGATAGTAGTAAGAGCTCTTAGAGAAGGACATTAGAACATGAGTGATGTCACAGTTACCAGTGCCGGTGGAAGGGTGCTGGGAGTAGATAGTAGTAAGAACTCTTAGAGAAGGACATTAGAACATGAGTGATGTCACAGTTACCAGTGCCGGTGAAGGGGGGTGCTGGGAGTAGATAGTAGTAAGAGCTCTTAGAGAAGGACATTAGAACATGAGTGATGTCACAGTTACCAGTGCCGGTGGAGGGGTGCTGGGAGTAGATAGTAGTAAGAGCTCTTAGAGAAGGACATTAGAACATGAGTGATGTCACAGTTACCAGTACTGGTGGAGGGGGAACTTGGAGTAGATAGTAGTAAGAGCTCTTAGAGAAGGACATTAGAACATGAGTGATGTCACAGTTACCAGTGCCGGTGGAGGGGTGCTGGGAGTAGATAGTAGTAAGAGCTCTTAGAGAAGGACATTAGAACATGAGTGATGTCACAGTTACCAGTGCCGGTGGAGGGGGTGCTGGGAGAAGATAGTAGTAAGAGCTCTTAGAGAAGGACATTAGAACATGAGTGATGTCACAGTTACCAGCTCTGGTGGAGGGGGTGCAGGGAGTAGATAGTAGTAAGAGCTCTTAGAGAAGGACATTAGAACATGAGTGATGTCACAGTTACCAGTGCTGGTGGAGGGGTGCTGGGAGTAGATAGTAGTAAGAGCTCTTAGAGAAGGATATTAGAACATGAGTGATGTCACAGTTACCAGTGCTGGTGGAGGGGGAACTGGGAGTAGATAGTAGTAAGAGCTCTTAGAGAAGGACATTAGAACATGAGTGATGTCACAGTTACCAGTGCTGGTGGAGGGGGTGCTGCAAGTAGATAGTAGTAAGAGCTCTTAGAGAAGGACATTAGAACATGAGTGATGTCACAGTTACCAGTGCTGGTGGAGGGGTGCTGGGAGTAGATAGTAGTAAGATCTCTTAGAGAAGGACATTAGAACATTAGTGATGTCACAGTTACCAGTGCGGGTGGAGGGGGAGCTGGGAGTAGATAGTAGTAAGAGCTCTTAGAGAAGGACATTAGAACATGAGTGATGTCACAGTTACCAGTGCTGGTGGAGGAGTGCTGGGAGTAGATAGTAGTAAGAACTCTTAGTGAAGGACATTAGAACATGAGTGATGTCACAGTTACCAGTGCCGGTGGAGGTGTGCTGGGAGTAGATAGTAGTACGAGCTCTTAGAGAGGGACATTAGAACATGAGTGATGTCACAGTTAACAGTGCTGGTGTAGGGGTGCTGGGAGTACATAGTAGTAAGAGCTCTTAGAGAAGGACATTAGAACATGAGTGTTGTCACAGTTTGCAGTGCTGGTGGAGGGGGAGCTGGGAGTAGATAGTAGTAAGAGCTCTTAGAGAAGGATATTAGAACTTAAGTGATGTCACAGTTCCCAGTGATGGGTGTGGGGGTGCTGGGAGTAGATAGTAGTAAGAACTCTTAGAGAAGTACGTTAAAACATGAGTGATGTCACAGTTACCAGTGCTGGTGGAGGGGGAACTGGGGTAGATAGTAGTAAGAGCTCTTAGAGAAGGACATTAGAACATGAGTGATGTCACAGTTACCAGTGCCGGTGGAGGGGTGCTGGGAGTAGATAGTAGTAAGAGCTCTTAGAGAAGGACATTAGAACTTGAGTGATGTCACAGTTACCAGTGCTGGTGGAGGGGGAGCTGGGAGTAGATAGTAGTAAGAGCTCTTAGAGAAGGACATTAGAGCATGAGTGATGTCACAGTTACCAGTGCCGGTGGAGGGGAACTGGGAGTAGATAGTAGTAAGAGCTCTTAGAGAAGGACATTAGAACATGAGTGTTGTCACAGTTACCAGTGCTGGTGGAGGGGGAGCTGGGAGTAGATAGTAGTAAGAGCTCTTAGAGAAGGACATTAGAACATGAGTGATGTCACAGTTACCAGTGCCGGTGAGGGGGGAGCTGGGAGTAGATAGTAGTAAGAGCTCTTAGAGAAGGACATTAGAACATGAGTGATGTCACAGTTACCAGTGCCGGTGGACGGGGTGCTGGGAGTAGATAGTAATAAGAGCTCTTAGAGAAGGACATTAGAACATGAGTGATGTCACAGTTACCAGTGCTGGTGGAGGGGGTGCTGGGAGTAGATAGTAGTAAGAGCTCTTAGAGAAGGACATTAGAACATGAGTGATGTCACAGTTACCAGTGCTGGTGGAGGGGGAGCTGGGAGTAGATAGTAGTAAGAGCTCTTAGAGAAGGACATTAGAAAATGAGTGATGTCACAGTTACCAGTGCCGGTGGACGGGGTGCTGGGAGTAGATAGTAGTAAGAACTGTTAGAGAAGGACATTAGAACATGAGTGATGTCACAGTTACCAGTGCTGGTGGAGGGGGAACTGGGAGTAGATAGTAGTAAGAACTATTAGAGAAGGACATTAGAACATGAGTGATGTCACAGTTACCAGTGCTGGTGGAGGGGTGCTGGGAGTAGATAGTAGTACGAGCTCTTAGAGAAGGACATTAGATCATGAGTGATGTCACAGTTACCAGTGCAGGTGGAGGGGGGTACTGGGAGTAGATAGTAGTAAGAGCTCTTAGAGAAGGACATTAGAACATGAGTGTTGTCTCTGTTACCAGTGCTGGTGGAGGGGTGCTGGGAGTAGATAGTAGTACGAGCTCTTAGAGAAGGACATTAGAACATGAGTGATGTCACAGTTACCAGTGCAGGTGGAGGGGGGTACTGGGAGTAGATAGTAGTAAGAGCTCTTAGAGAAGGACATTAGAACATGAGTGATGTCACAGTTACCAGTGCTGGTGGAGGGGTGCCTGGAGTAGATAGTAGTACGAGCTCTTAGAGAAGGACATTAGAACATGAGTGATGTCAGAGTTACCAGTGCAGGTGGAGGGGGGTACTGGGAGTAGATAGTAGTAAGAGCTCTTAGAGAAGGACATTAGAACATGAGTGATGTCACAGTTACCAGTGCTGGTGGAGGGGTGCTGGGAGTGGATAGCAGTAAGAGCTCTTAGAGAAGGACATTAGAACATGAGTGATGTCACAGTTACCAGCTCTGGTGGAGGGGGTGCTGGGAGTAGATAGTAGTAAGAACTCTTAGAGAAGGACATTAGAACATGAGTGATGTCACAGTTACCAGTGCTGGTGGAGGGGGAGCTGGGAGTAGATAGTAGTAAGAGCTCTTAGAGAAGGACATTAGAACATGAGTGATGTCACAGTTACCAGTGCTGGTGGAGGGGAACTGGGAGTAGATAGTAGTAAGAGCTCTTAGAGAAGGACATTAGAACTTGAGTGATGTCACAGTTACCAGTGCTGGTGGAGGGGGTGCTGGGAGTAGATAGTAGTAAGAACTCTTAGAGAAGGACGTTAGAACATGAGTGATGTCACAGTTACCAGTGCTGGTGGAGGGGGAACTGGGAGTAGATAGTAGTAAGAGCTCTTAGAGAAGGACATTAGAACATGAGTGATGTCACAGTTACCAGTGCTGGTGGAGGGGGAGCTGGGAGTAGATAGTAGTAAGAGCTCTTAGAGAAGGACATTAGAACATGAGTGATGTCACAGTTACCAGTGCTGGTGGAGGGGTGCTGGGCGTAGATAGTAAGAACTCTTAGAGAAGGACATTAGAATATGAGTGATGTCACAGTTACCAGTGCTGGTGGAGGGGGAATCGGAGTAGATAGTAGTAAGAGCTCTTAGAGAAGGACATTAGAACATGAGTGATATCACAATTACCAGTGCTGGTGGAGGGGTGCTGGGAGTAGATAGTAGTACGAGCTCTTAGAGAAGGACATTAGAACATGAGTGATGTCACAGTTACCAGCTCTGGTGGAGGGGGTGCTGGGAGTGGATAGTAGTAAGAGCTCTTAGAGAAGGATATTAGAACATGAGTGATGTCACAGTTACCAGTGCTGGTGGAGGGGGTGCTGGGAGTAGATAGTAGTAAGAGCTCTTAGAGAAGGACATTAGAACATGAGTGATGTCACAGTTACCAGCTCTGGTGGCGGGGGAGCTGTTAGTGGATAGTAGTAAGAGCTCTTAGAGAAGGATATTAGAACATGAGTGATGTCACAGTTACCAGTGCTGGTGGAGGGGGGTACTGGGAGTAGATAGTAGTAAGAGCTCTTAGAGAAGGACATTAGAACATGATTGATGTCACAGGTACCAGTGCCGGTGGAGGGGTGCTGGGAGTAGATAGTAGTAAGAGCTCTTAGAGAAGGACATTAGAACATGAGTGATGTCACAGTTACCAGTGCTGGTGGAGGGGGAACTGGGAGTAGATAGTAGTAAGACCTCTTAGAGAAGGACATTAGAACATGAGTGATGTCACAGTTACCAGTGCAGGTGGAGGGGGTGCTGGGAATAGATAGTAGTAAGAACTCTTAGAGAAGGACATTAGAACATGAGTGATGTCACAGTTACCAGTGCCGGTGGAGGGGGTGCTGGGAGTAGATAGTAGTAAGAGCTCTTAGAGAAGGACATTAGAACATGAGTGATGTCACAGTTACCAGTGCAGGTGGATGGGGTGCTGGGAGTAGATAGTAGTAAGAACTCTTAGAGAAGGACATTAGAACATGAGTGATGTCACAGGTACCAGTGCGGGTGGAGGGAAACTGGGAGTAGATAGTAGTAAGAGCTCTTAGAGAAGGACATTAGAACATGAGTGATGTCACAGTTACCAGTGCCGGTGGAGGGGTGCTGGGAGTAGATTGTAGTAAGAATTCTTAGAGAAGGACATTAGAACATGAGTGATGTCACAGTTACCAGTGCCGGTGGAGGGGGTGCTGGGAGTAGATAGTAGTAAGAGCTCTTAGAGAAGGACATTAGAACATGAGTGATGTCACAGTTACCAGCTCTGGTGGAGGGGGTGCTGGGAGTAGATAGTAGTAAGAGCTCTTAGAGAAGGACATTAGAACATGAGTGATGTCACAGTTACCAGTGCTGGTGGAGGGGTGCTGGGAGTAGATAGTAGTAAGAGCTCTTAGAGAAGGATATTAGAACATGAGTGATGTCACAGTTACCAGTGCTGGTGGAGGGGGAATCGGAGTAGATAGTAGTAAGAGCTCTTAGAGAAGGACATTAGAACATGAGTGATGTCACAGTTACCAGTGCTGGTGGAGGGGGTGCTGGGAGTAGATAGTAGTAAGAGCTCTTAGAGAAGGACATTAGAACATGAGTGATGTCACAGTTACCAGTGCGGGTGGAGGGGGAGCTGGGAGTAGATAGTAGTAAGAGCTCTTAGAGAAGGACATTAGAACATGAGTGATGTCACAGTTACCAGTGCTGATGGAGGGGTGCTGGGAGTAGATAGTAGTAAGTGCTCTTAGAGAAGGACATTAGAACATGAGTGATGTCACAGTTACAGCTCTGGTGGAGGGGTGCTGGGAGTAGATAGTAGTAAGAACTCTTAGAGAAGGACATTAGAACATGAGTGATGTCACAGTTACCAGTGCCGGTGGAGGGGAACTGGGAGTAGATAGTAGTAAGAACTCTTAGAGAAGGACATTAGAACATGAGTGATGTCACAGTTACCAGTGCTGGTGGAGGGGGGTGCTGGGAGTGGATAGTAGTAAGAACTCTTAGAGAAGGACATTAAATCATGAGTGAGGTCACAGTTACCAGTGCCGGTGGAGGGGTGCTGGGAGTAGATAGTAGTAAGAGCTCTTAGAGAAGGACATTAGAACATGAGTGATGTCACAGTTACCAGTGCTGGTGTAGGTGGAGCTGGGTGTGGATAGTAGTAAGAGCTCTTAGAGAAGGACATTAGAACATGAGTGATGTCACAGTTACCAGTGCCGGTGGAGGGGTGCTGGGAGTAGATAGTAGTAAGAACTCTTAGAGAAGGACATTAGAACATGAGTGATGTCACAGTTACCAGTGCAGGTGAAGGGGGTGCTGGGAGTGGATAGTAGTAAGAACTCTTAGAGAAGGACATTAGAACATGAGTGATGTCACAGTTACCAGTGCCGGTGGAGGGGAACTGGGAGTAGATAGTAGTAAGAGCTCTTAGAGAAGGACATTAGAACTTGAGTGATGTCACAGTTACCAGTACTGGTGGAGGGGCAGCTGGGAGTAGATAGTAGTAAGAGCTCTTAGAGAAGGACATTAGAACATGAGTGATGTCACAGTTACCAGTGCCGGTGGAGGGGAACTGGGAGTAGATAGTAGTAAGAACTCTTAGAGAAGGACATTAGAACATGAGTGATGTCACAGTTACCAGTGCCGGTGGAGGGGGTGCTGGGAGTAGATAGTAGTAAGAGCTCTTAGAGAAGGACATTAGAACATGAGTGATGTCACAGTTACCAGCTCTAGTGGAGGGGGTGCAGGGAGTAGATAGTAGTAAGAGCTCTTAGAGAAGGACATTAAAACATGAGTGATGTCACAGTTACCAGTGCTGGTGGAGGGGTGCTTGGAGTAGATAGTAGTAAGAGCTCTTAGAGAAGGATATTAGAACATGAGTGATGTCACAGTTACCAGTGCTGGTGGAGGGGGAACTGGGAGTAGATAGTAGTAAGAGCTCTTAGAGAAGGACATTAGAACATGAGTGATGTCACAGTTACCAGTGCTGGTGGAGGGGGGTGCTGCAAGTAGATAGTAGTAAGAGCTCTTAGAGAAGGACATTAGAACATGAGTGATGTCACAGTTACCAGTGCTGGTGGAGGGGGTGCTGGGAGTAGATAGTAGTAAGATCTCTTAGAGAAGGACATTAGAACATTAGTGATGTCACAGTTACCAGTGCGGGTGGAGGGGGAGCTGGGAGTAGATAGTAGTAAGAGCTCTTAGAGAAGGACATTAGAACATGAGTGATGTCACAGTTACCAGTGCTGGTGGAGGGGTGCTGGGAGTAGATGGTAGTAAGAACTCTTAGAGAAGGACATTAGAGCATGAGTGATGTCACAGTTACCAGTGCTGGTGGAGGGGTGCTGGGAGTAGATAGTAGTAAGAGCTCTTAGAGAAGGACATTAGAACATGAGTGATGTCACAGTTACCAGTGCTGGTGGAGGTGTGCTGGGAGTAGATAGTAGTAAGAGCTCTTAGAGAAGGACATTAGAACATGAGTGTTGTCACAGTTACCAGTGCCGGTGGAGGGGGAGCTGGGAGTAGATAGTAGTAAGAGCTCTTAGAGAAGGACGTTAGAACATGAGTGATGTCACAGTTACCAGTGCCGGTGGGGTGGGAGCTGGGAGTAGATAGTAGTAAGAGCTCTTAGAGAAGGACATTAGAACATGAGTGTTGTCACAGTTACCAGTGCTGTTGGAGGGGGAGCTGGGAGTAGATAGTAGTAAGAGCTCTTAGAGAAGGACATTAGAACATGAGTGATGTCACAGTTACCAGTGCCGGTGGACGGGGTGCTGGGAGTAGATAGTAGTAAGAACTGTTAGAGAAGGACATTAGAACATGAGTGATGTCACAGTTACCAGTTCTGGTGGAGGGGGAACTGGGAGTAGATAGTAGTAAGAACCATTAGAGAAGGACATTAGAACATGAGTGATGTCACAGTTACCAGTGCTGGTGGAGGGGGTGCTGGGAGTAGATAGTAGTAAGAGCTCTTAGAGAAGGACATTAGAACATGAGTGATGTCACAGTTACCAGTGCTGGTGGAGGGGGTGCTGGGAGTAGATAGTAGTAAGAGCTCTTAGAGAAGGACATTAGATCATGAGTGATGTCACAGTTACCAGTGCAGGTGGAGGGGGGTACTGGGAGTAGAGAGTAGTAAGAGCTCTTAGAGAAGGACATTAGAACATGAGTGTTGTCACTGTTACCAGTGCTGGTGGAGGGGTGCTGGGAGTAGATAGTAGTACGAGCTCTTAGAGAAGGACATTAGAACATGAGTGATGTCACAGTTACCAGTGCTGTTGGAGGGGGAGCTCGGAGTAGATAGTAGTAAGAGCTCTTAGAGAAGGACATTAGAACATGAGTGATGTCACAGTTACCAGTGCAGGTGGAGGGGGTAGTGGGAGTAGATAGTAGTAAGAGCTCTTAGAGAAGGACATTAGAACATGAGTGATGTCACAGTTACCAGTGCTGGTTGAGGGGTGCTGGGAGTAGATAGTACTACGAGCTCTTAGAGAAGGACATTAGAACATGAGTGATGTCACAGTTACCAGTGCAGGTGGAGGGGGGGTACTGGGAGTAGATAGTAGTAAGAGCTCTTAGAGAAGGACATTAGAACATGAGTCATGTCACAGTTACCAGTGCTGGTGGAGGGGTGCTGGGAGTGGATAGCAGTAAGAGCTCTTAGAGAAGGACATTAGAACATGAGTGATGTCACAGTTACCAGTGCTGGTGGAGGGGGGAGCTGGGAGTAGATAGTAGTAAGAGCTCTTAGAGAAGGATATTAGAACATGAGTGTTGTCACAGTTACCAGTGCTGGTGGAGGGGGAGCTGGGAGTAGATAGTAGTAAGAGCTCTTAGAGAAGGACATTAGAACATGAGTGTTGTCACTGTTACCAGTGCTGGTGGAGGGGGAGCTGGGAGTAGATAGTAGTAAGAGCTCTTAGAGAAGGACATTAGAACTTGAGAGATGTCACAGTTACCAGTGATGAGGGCGGGGGTGCTGGGAGTAGATAGTAGTAAGAGCTCTTAGAGAAGGACATTAGAACATGAGTGATGTCACAGTTACCAGTGCTGGTGGAGGGGGAGCTGGCAGTAGATAGTAAGAACTCTTAGAGAAGGACATTAGAACATGAGTGATGTCACAGTTACCAGTGCTGGTGGAGGGGTGCTGGGAGTAGATAGTAAGAACTCTTAGAGAAGGACATTAGAACATGAGTGATGTCACAGTTACCAGTGCTGGTGGAGGGGGTGCTGGGAGTAGATAGTAGTAAGAGCTCTTAGAGAAGGACATTAGAACATGAGTGATGTCACAGTTACCAGTGCTGGTGGAGGGGTGCTGGGAGTAGATAGTAGTACGAGCTCTTAGAGAAGGATATTAGAACATGAGTGATGTCACAGTTACCAGTGCTGGTGGAGGGGTGCTGGGAGTAGATAGTAGTAAGAGCTCTTAGAGAAGGACATTAGAACATGAGTGATGTCACAGTTACCAGTGCCGGTGGAGGGGTGCTGGGAGTAGATAGTAGTAAGAACTCTTAGAGAAGGACATTAGAACATGAGTGATGTCACAGTTACCAGTGCCGGTGGAGGGGGGTGCTGGGAGTAGATAGTAGTAAGAGCTCTTAGAGAAGGACATTGGAACATGAGTGATGTCACAGTTACCAGCTCTAGTGGAGGGGGTGCTGGGAGTAGATAGTAGTAAGAGCTCTTAGAGAAGGACATTAGAACATGAGTGATGTCACAGTTACCAGTGCTGGTGGAGGGGTGCTGGGAGTAGATAGTAGTAAGTGCTCTTAGAGAAGGATATTAGAACATGAGTGATGTCACAGTTACCAGTGCTGGTGGAGGGGGAACTGGGAGTAGATAGTAGTAAGAGCTCTTAGAGAAGGACATTAGAACATGAGTGATGTCACAGTTACCAGTGCTGGTGGAGGGGGTGCTGCAAGTAGATAGTAGTAAGAGCTCTTAGAGAAGGACATTAGAACATGAGTGATGTCACAGTTACCAGTGCTGGTGGAGGGGTGCTGGGAGTAGATAGTAGTAAGATCTCTTAGAGAAGGACATTAGAACATGAGTGATGTCACAGTTACCAGTGCCGGTGGAGGGGGAGCTGGGAGTAGATAGTAGTAAGAGCTCTTAGAGAAGGACATTAGAACATGAGTGATGTCACAGTTACCAGTGCTGGTGGAGGGGGAGCTGGGAGTAGATAGTAGTAAGAGCTCTTAGAGAAGGACATTAGAACATGAGTGATGTCACAGTTACCAGTGCTGGTGGAGGGGGTGCTGGGAGTAGATAGTAGTAAGAACTCTTAGAGAAGGACATTAGAACATGAGTGATGTCACAGTCACCAGTGCTGGTGGAGGGGTGCTGGGAGTAGATAGTAGTAAGAGCTCTTAGAGAAGGACATTAGAACATGAGTGATATCACAGTTACCAGTGCTGGTGGAGGGGTGCTGGGAGTAGATAGTAGTAAGAGCTCTTAGAGAAGGACATTAGAACATGAGTGATGTCACAGTTACCAGTGCCGGTGGAGGGGGAGCTGGGAGTAGATAGTAGTAAGAGCTCTTAGAGAAGGACGTTAGAACATGAGTGATGTCACAGTTACCAGTGCCGGTGGGGGGGGAGCTGGGAGTAGATAGTAGTAAGAGCTCTTAGAGAAGGACATTAGAACATGAGTGTTGTCACAGTTACCAGTGCCGGTTTAGGGGGAGCTGGGAGTAGATAGTAGTAAGAGCTCTTAGAGAAGGACGTTAGAACATGAGTGATGTCACAGTTACCAGTGCCGGTGGGGGGGGCGCTGGGAGTAGATAGTAGTAAGAGCTCTTAGAGAAGGACATTAGATCATGAGTGTTGTCACAGTTACCAGTGCTGGTGGAGGGGGAGCTGGGAGTAGATAGTAGTAAGAGCTCTTAGAGAAGGACATTAGAACATGAGTGATGTCACAGTTACCAGTGCCGGTGGACGGGGTTCTGGGAGTAGATAGTAGTAAGAACTGTTAGAGAAGGACATTAGAACATGAGTGATGTCACAGTTACCAGTTCTGGTGGAGGGGGAACTGGGAGTAGATAGTAGTAAGAACCATTAGAGAAGGACATTAGAACATGAGTGATGTCACAGTTACCAGTGCAGGTGGAGGGGGTGCTGGGAGTAGATAGTAGTAAGAGCTCTTAGAGAAGGACATTAGATCATGAGTGATGTCACAGTTACCAGTGCAGGTGGAGGGGGTGCTGGGAGTAGATAGTAGTAAGAGCTCTTAGAGAAGGACATTAGATCATGAGTGATGTCACAGTTACCAGTGCAGGTGGAGGGGGGTGCTGGGAGTAGAGAGTAGTAAGAGCTCTTAGAGAAGGACATTAGAACATGAGTGTTGTCACAGTTACCAGTGCTGGTGGAGGGGTGCTGGGAGTAGATAGTAGTACGAGCTCTTAGAGAAGGACATTAGAACATGAGTGATGTCACAGTTACCAGTGCTGGTGGAGGGGGAGCTCGGAGTTGATAGTAGTAAGAGCTCTTAGAGAAGGACGTTAGAACATGAGTGATGTCACAGTTACCAGTGCAGGTGGAGGGGGGTACTGGGAGTAGATAGTAGTAAGAGCTCTTAGAGAAGGACATTAGAACATGAGTGATGTCACAGTTACCAGTGCTGGTGGAGGGGTGCTGGGAGTAGATAGTAGTACGAGCTCTTAGAGAAGGACATTAGAACATGAGTGATGTCACAGTTACCAGTGCAGGTGGAGGGGGGGTACTGGGAGTAGATAGTAGTAAGAGCTCTTAGAGAAGGACATTAGAACATGAGTGATGTCACAGTTACCAGTGCTGGTGGAGGGGTGCTGGGAGTGGATAGCAGTAAGAGCTCTTAGAGAAGGACATTAGAACATGAGTGATGTCACAGTTACCAGTGCTGGTGGAGGGGGAGCTGGGAGTAGATAGTAGTACGAGCTCTTAGAGAAGGACATTAGAACATGAGTGATGTCACAGTTACCAGTGCTGGTGTAGGGGTGCTGGGAGTACATAGTAGTAAGAGCTCTTAGAGAAGGACATTAGAACATGAGTGATGTCACAGTTACCAGTGCTGGTGGAGGGGTGCTGGGAGTAGATAGTAGTAAGAACTCTTAGAGAAGGACATTAGAACATGAGTGATGTCACAGTTACCAGTGCCGGTGGAGGGGGTGCTGGGAGAAGATAGTAGTAAGAGCTCTTAGAGAAGGACATTGGAACATGAGTGATGTCACAGTTACCAGCTCTAGTGGAGGGGGTGCAGGGAGTAGATAGTAGTAAGAGCTCTTAGAGAAGGACATTAGAACATGAGTGATGTCACAGTTACCAGTGCTGGTGGAGGGGTGCTGGGAGTAGATAGTAGTAAGTGCTCTTAGAGAAGGATATTAGAACATGAGTGATGTCACAGTTACCAGTGCTGGTGGAGGGGGAACTGGGAGTAGATAGTAGTAAGAGCTCTTAGAGAAGGACATTAGAACATGAGTGATGTCACAGTTACCAGTGCTGGTGGGGGGGGGGTGCTGCAAGTAGATAGTAGTAAGAGCTCTTAGAGAAGGACATTAGAACATGAGTGATGTCACAGTTACCAGTGCTGGTGGAGGGGTGCTGGGAGTAGATAGTAGTAAGATCTCTTAGAGAAGGACATTAGAACATTAGTGATGTCACAGTTACCAGTGCGGGTGGAGGGGGAGCTGGGAGTAGATAGTAGTAAGAGCTCTTAGAGAAGGACATTAGAACATGAGTGATGTCACAGTTACCAGTGCTGGTGGAGGGGTGCTGGGAGTTGATAGTAGTAAGAACTCTTAATGAAGGACATTAGAACATGAGTGATGTCACAGTCACCAGTGCTGGTGGAGGGGTGCTGGGAGTAGATAGTAGTAAGAGCTCTTAGAGAAGGACATTAGAACATGAGTGATATCACAGTTACCAGTGCTGGTGGAGGGGTGCTGGGAGTAGATAGTAGTAAGAGCTCTTAGAGAAGGACATTAGAACATGAGTGATGTCACAGTTACCAGTGCAGGTGGAGGGGGAGCTGGGAGTAGATAGTAGTAAGAGCTCTTAGAGAAGGACGTTAGAACATGAGTGATGTCACAGTTACCAGTGCCGGTGGGGTGGGAGCTGGGAGTAGATAGTAGTAAGAGCTCTTAGAGAAGGACATTAGAACATGAGTGTTGTCACAGTTACCAGTGCCGGTTTAGGGGGAGCTGGGAGTAGATAGTAGTAAGAGCTCTTAGAGAAGGACGTTAGAACATGAGTGATGTCACAGTTACCAGTGCCGGTGGGGGGGGCGCTGGGAGTAGATAGTAGTAAGAGCTCTTAGAGAAGGACATTAGATCATGAGTGTTGTCACAGTTACCAGTGCTGGTGGAGGGGGAGCTGGGAGTAGATAGTAGTAAGAGCTCTTAGAGAAGGACATTAGAACATGAGTGATGTCACAGTTACCAGTGCCGGTGGACGGGGTGCTGGGAGTAGATAGTAGTAAGAACTGTTAGAGAAGGACATTAGAACATGAGTGATGTCACAGTTACCAGTTCTGGTGGAGGGGGAACTGGGAGTAGATAGTAGTAAGAACCATTAGAGAAGGACATTAGAACATGAGTGATGTCACAGTTACCAGTGCTGGTGGAGGGGGTGCTGGGAGTAGATAGTAGTAAGAGCTCTTAGAGAAGGACATTAGAACATGAGTGATGTCACAGTTACCAGTGCTGGTGGAGGGGGTGCTGGGAGTAGATAGTAGTACGAGCTCTTAGAGAAGGACATTAGATCATGAGTGATGTCACAGTTACTAGTGCAGGTGGAGGGGGTACTGGGAGTAGAGAGTAGTAAGAGCTCTTAGAGAAGGACATTAGAACATGAGTGTTGTCACTGTTACCAGTGCTGGTGGAGGGGTGCTGGGAGTAGATAGTAGTACGAGCTCTTAGAGAAGGACATTAGAACATGAGTGATGTCACAGTTACCAGTGCTGGTGGAGGGGGAGCTCGGAGTAGATAGTAGTAAGAGCTCTTAGAGAAGGACGTTAGAACATGAGTGATGTCACAGTTACCAGTGCAGGTGGAGGGGGGTACTGGGAGTAGATAGTAGTAAGAGCTCTTAGAGAAGGACATTAGAACATGAGTGATGTCACAGTTACCAGTGCTGGTGGAGGGGTGCTGGGAGTAGATAGTAGTACGAGCTCTTAGAGAAGGACATTAGAACATGAGTGATGTCACAGTTACCAGTGCAGGTGGAGGGGGGTGCTGGGAGTAGATAGTAGTAAGAGCTCTTAGAGAAGGACATTAGAACATGAGTGATGTCACAGTTACCAGTGCTGGTGGAGGGGTGCTGGGAGTGGATAGCAGTAAGCGCTCTTAGAGAAGGACATTAGAACATGAGTGTTGTCACAGTTACCAGTGCTGGTGGAGGGGGAGCTGGGAGTAGATAGTAGTAAGAGCTCTTAGAGAAGGATATTAGAACATGAGTGTTGTCACAGTTACCAGTGCTGGTGGAGGGGGAGCTGGGAGTAGATAGTAGTAAGAGCTCTTAGAGAAGGACATTAGAACATGAGTGTTGTCACTGTTACCAGTGCTGGTGGAGGGGGAGCTGGGAGTAGATAGTAGTAAGAGCTCTTAGAGAAGGACATTAGAACTTGAGTGATGTCACAGTTACCAGTGATGAGGGCGGGGAGCTGGGAGTAGATAGTAGTAAGAACTCTTAGAGAAGGACGTTAGAACATGAGTGATGTCACAGTTACCAGTGCTGGTGGAGGGGGAACTGGGAGTAGATAGAAGTAAGAGCTCTTAGAGAAGGACATTAGAACATGAGTGATGTCACAGTTACCAGTGCTGGTGGAGGGAGAGCTGGGAGTAGATAGTAAGAACTCTTAGAGAAGGACATTAGAACATGAGTGATGTCACAGTTACCAGTGCTGGTGGAGGGGTGCTGGGAGTAGATAGTAAGAGCTCTTAGAGAAGGACATTAGAACATGAGTGATGTCACAGTTACCAGTGCTGGTGGAGGGGGGTGCTGGGAGTAGATAGTAGTAAGAGCTCTTAGAGAAGGACATTAGAACATGAGTGATGTCACAGTTACCAGTGCTGGTGGAGGGGTGCTGGGAGTAGATAGTAGTAAGAGCTCTTAGAGAAGGACATTAGAACATGAGTGATGTCACAGTTACCAGCTCTGGTGGAGGGGGAGCTGGGAGTAGATAGTAGTAAGAGCTCTTAGAGAAGGACATTAGAACATGAGTGATGTCACAGTTACCAGTGCTGGTGGAGGGGGAGCTGGGAGTAGATAGTAGTAAGAGCTCTTAGAGAAGGACATTAGAACATGAGTGATATCACAGTTACCAGTGCTGGTGGAGGGGTGCTGGGAGTAGATAGTAGTAAGAGCTCTTAGAGAAGGACATTAGAACATGAGTGATATCACAGTTACCAGTGCTGGTGGAGGGGTGCTGGGAGTAGATAGTAGTAAGAGCTCTTAGAGAAGGACATTAGATCATGAGTGGTGTCACAGTTACCAGTGCAGGTGGAGGGGGAGCTGGGAGTAGATAGTAGTAAGAGCTCTTAGAGAAGGACGTTAGAACATGAGTGATGTCACAGTTACCAGTGCCGGTGGGGTGGGAGCTGGGAGTAGATAGTAGTAAGAGCTCTTAGAGAAGGACATTAGAACATGAGTGTTGTCACAGTTACCAGTGCCGGTTTAGGGGGAGCTGGGAGTAGATAGTAGTAAGAGCTCTTAGAGAAGGACGTTAGAACATGAGTGATGTCACAGTTACCAGTGCCGGTGGGGGGGGCGCTGGGAGTAGATAGTAGTAAGAGCTCTTAGAGAAGGACATTAGAACATGAGTGTTGTCACAGTTACCAGTGCTGGTGGAGGGGGAGCTGGGAGTAGATAGTAGTAAGAGCTCTTAGAGAAGGACATTAGAACATGAGTGATGTCACAGTTACCAGTGCCGGTGGAGGGGGTGCTGGGAGTAGATAGTAGTAAGAACTCTTAGAGAAGGACATTAGAACATGAGTGATGTCACAGTTACCAGTTCTGGTGGAGGGGGAACTGGGAGTAGATAGTAGTAAGAACCATTAGAGAAGGACATTAGAACATGAGTGATGTCACAGTTACCAGTGCTGGTGGAGGGGGTGCTGGGAGTAGATAGTAGTAAGAGCTCTTAGAGAAGGACATTAGAACATGAGTGATGTCACAGTTACCAGTGCTGGTGGAGGGGGGTGCTGGGAGTAGATAGTAGTAAGAGCTCTTAGAGAAGGACATTAGAACTTGAGTGATGTCACAGTTACCAGTGCAGGTGGAGGGGGGTACTGTGAGTAGAGAGTAGTAAGAGCTCTTAGAGAAGGACATTAGAACATGAGTGTTGTCACTGTTACCAGTGCTGGTGGAGGGGTGCTGGGAGTAGATAGTAGTACGAGCTCTTAGAGAAGGACATTAGAACATGAGTGATGTCACAGTTACCAGTGCTGGTGGAGGGGGAGCTCGGAGTAGATAGTAGTAAGAGCTCTTAGAGAAGGACATTAGAACATGAGTGATGTCACAGTTACCAGTGCAGGTGGAGGGGGTGCTGGGAGTAGATAGTAGTAAGAGCTCTTAGAGAAGGACATTAGAACATGAGTGATGTCACAGTTACCAGTGCTGGCGGAGGGGTGCTGGGAGTAGATAGTAGTACGAGCTCTTAGAGAAGGACATTAGAACATGAGTGATGTCACAGTTACCAGTGCAGGTGGAGGGGGGAACTGGGAGTAGATAGTAGTAAGAGCTCTTAGAGAAGGACATTAGAACATGAGTGATGTCACAGTTACCAGTGCTGGTGGAGGGGTGCTGGGAGTGGATAGCAGTAAGAGCTCTTAGAGAAGGACATTAGAACATGAGTGTTGTCACAGTTACCAGTGCTGGTGGAGGGGGAGCTGGGAGTAGATAGTAGTAAGAGCTCTTAGAGAAGGACATTAGAACATGAGTGTTGTCACAGTTACCAGTGCTGGTGGAGGGGGAGCTGGGAGTAGATAGTAGTAAGAGCTCTTAGAGAAGGACATTAGAACATGAGTGTTGTCACTGTTACCAGTGCTGGTGGAGGGGGAGCTGGGAGTAGATAGTAGTAAGAGCTCTTAGAGAAGGACATTAGAACTTGAGTGATGTCACAGTTACCAGTGATGAGGGCGGGGAGCTGGGAGTAGATAGTAGTAAGAACTCTTAGAGAAGGACGTTAGAACATGAGTGATGTCACAGTTACCAGTGCTGGTGGAGGGGGTGCTGGGAGTAGATAGTAGTAAGAGCTCTTAGAGAAGGACATTAGAACATGAGTGATGTCACAGTTACCAGTGCCGGTGGAGGGGAACTGGGAGTAGATAGTAGTAAGAGCTCTTAGAGAAGGACATTAGAACATGAGTGATGTCACAGTTACCAGTGCTGGTGGAGGGGGAACTGAGAGTAGATAGTAGTAAGAACTCTTAGAGAAGGACATTAGAACATGAGTGATGTCACAGTTACCAGTGCCGGTGGAGGGGTGCTGGGAGTAGATAGTAGTAAGAACTCTTAGAGAAGGACATTAGAACATGAGTGATGTCACAGTTACCAGTGCAGGTGGAGGGGGTGCTGGGAGTAGATAGTAGTAAGAGCTCTTAGAGAAGGACATTAGAACATGAGTGATGTCACAGTTACCAGTGCTGGTGGAGGGGTGCTGGGAGTAGATAGTAGTAAGAGCTCTTATTGAAGGACATTAGAACATGAGTGATGTCACAGTTACCAGTGCTGGTGGAGGGGTGCTGGGAGTAGATAGTAGTAAGAGCTCTTAGAGAAGGACATTCGAACATGAGTGATGTCACAGTTACCAGCTCTGGTGGAGGGGGAGCTGGGAGTGGATAGTAGTAAGAGCTCTTAGAGAAGGACATTAGAACATGAGTGATGTCACAGTTACCAGCTCTGGTGGAGGGGTTGCTGGGAGTAGATAGTAGTAAGAGCTCTTAGAGAAGGACATTAGAACATGAGTGATGTCACAGTTACCAGTGCTGGTGGAGGGGGAGCTGGGAGTAGATAGTAGTAAGAGCTCTTAGAGAAGGACATTAGAACTTGAGTGATGTCACAGTTACCAGTGATGAGGGCGGGGAGCTGGGAGTAGATAGTAGTAAGAACTCTTAGAGAAGGACGTTAGAACATGAGTGATGTCACAGTTACCAGTGCAGGTGGAGGGGAACTGGGAGTAGATAGTAGTAAGAGCTCTTAGAGAAGGACATTAGAACATGAGTGATGTCACAGTTACCAGCTCTGGTGGAGGGGGAGCTGGGAGTAGATGGCAGTAAGAACTCTTAGAGAAGGACATTAGAACATGAGTGATGTCACAGTTACCAGTGCTGGTGGAGGGGTGCTGGGAGTAGATAGTAAGAACTCTTAGAGAAGGACATTAGAACATGAGTGATGTCACAGTTACCAGTGCTGGTGGAGGGGGGTGCTGGGAGTAGATAGTAGTAAGAGCTCTTAGAGAAGGACATTAGAACATGAGTGATGTCACAGTTACCAGAGCTGGTGGAGGGGTGCTGGGAGTAGATAGTAGTACGAGCTCTTAGAGAAGGACATTAGAACATGAGTGATGTCACAGTTACCAGCTCTGGTGGAGGGCGAGCTGAGAGTAGATAGTAGTACGAGCTCTTAGAGAAGGACATTAGAACATGAGTGATGTCACAGTTAACAGTGCTGGTGGAGGGGGAGCTGGGAGTAGATAGTAGTAAGAGCTCTTAGAGAAGGACATTAGAACATGAGTGATGTCACAGTTACCAGTGCTGGTGGAGGGGGAGCTGGGAGTAGATAGTAGTAAGAGCTCTTAGAGAAGGATATTAGAACATGAGTGATGTCACAGTTACCAGTGCTGGTGTAGGGGTGCTGGAAGTAGATAGTAGTAAGAGCTCTTAGAGAAGGACATTAGAATATGAGTGATGTCACAGTTACCTGCTCTGGTGGAGGGGGAGCTGGGAGTAGATAGTAGTAAGAACTCTTAGAGAAGGACATTAGAACATGAGTGATGTCACAGTTACCAGTGCCGGTGGAGGGGTGCTGGGAGTAGATAGTAGTAAGAACTCTTAGAGAAGGACAATAGAACATGAGTGATGTCACAGTTACCAGTGCCGGTGGAGGGGGTGCTGGGAGTAGATAGTAGTAAAAGCTCTTAGAGAAGGACATTAGAACATGAGTGATGTCACAGTTACCAGTGCCGGTGGAGGGGTGCTGGGAGTAGATAGTAGTAAGAGCTCTTAGAGAAGGACATTAGAACATGAGTGATGTCACAGTTACCAGTGCTGGTGGAGGGGGAACTGAGAGTAGATAGTAGTAAGAGCTCTTAGAGAAGGACATTAGAGCATGAGTGATGTCCCAGTTACCAGTGCCGGTGGAGGGGTGCTGGGAGAAGATAGTAGTAAGAACTCTTAGAGAAGGACATTAGAACATGAGTGATGTCACAGTTACCAGTGCCGATGGAGGGGGAGCTGGGAGTAGATAGTAGTAAGAGCTCTTAGAGAAGGATATTAGAACATGAGTGATGTCACAGTTACCAGTGCTGGTGGAGGGGTGCTGGGAGTAGATAGTAGTAAGAGCTCTTATTGAAGGACATTAGAACATGAGTGATGTCACAGTTACCAGTGCTGGTGGAGGGGTGCTGGGAGTAGATAGTAGTAAGAGCTCTTAGAGAAGGACATTCGAACATGAGTGATGTCACAGTTACCAGCTCTGGTGGAGGGGGAGCTGGGAGTGGATAGTAGTAAGAGCTCTTAGAGAAGGACATTAGAACATGAGTGATGTCACAGTTACCAGCTCTAGTGGAGGGGTTGCTGGGAGTAGATAGTAGTAAGAGCTCTTAGAGAAGGACATTAGAACATGAGTGATGTCACAGTTACCAGTGCCGGTGGACGGGGTGCTGGGAGTAGATAGTAGTAAGAGCTCTTAGAGAAGGACATTAGAACATGAGTGATGTCACAGTTACCAGTGCTGGTGGAGGGGGTGCTGGGAGTAGATAGTAGTAAGAGCTCTAAGAGAAGGACATTAGAACATGAGTGTTGTCACAGTTACCAGTGCTGGTGGAGGGGGAGCTGGGAGTAGATAGTAGTAAGAGCTCTTAGAGAAGGACATTAGAAAATGAGTGATGTCACAGTTACCAGTGCCGGTGGACGGGGTGCTGGGAGTAGATAGTAGTAAGAACTGTTAGAGAAGGACATTAGAACATGAGTGATGTCACAGTTACCAGTGCTGGTGGAGGGGGGTACTGGGAGTAGATAGTAGTAAGAACTATTAGAGAAGGACATTAGAACATGAGTGATGTCACAGTTACCAGTGCTGGTGGAGGGGTGCTGGGAGTAGATAGTAGTACGAGCTCTTAGAGAAGGACATTAGAACATGAGTGATGTCACAGTTACCAGTGCTGGTGGAGGGGGAGCTGGGAGTAGATAGTAGTAAGAGCTCTTAGAGAAGGACATTAGAACATGAGTGATGTCACAGTTACCAGTGCAGGTGGAGGGGGTACTGGGAGTAGATAGTAGTAAGAGCTCTTAGAGAAGGACATTAGAACATGAGTAATGTCACAGTTACCAGTGCTGGTGGAGGGGTGCCTGGAGTAGATAGTAGTACGAGCTCTTAGAGAAGGACATTAGAACATGAGTGATGTCAGAGTTACCAGTGCAGGTGGAGGGGGTACTGGGAGTAGATAGTAGTAAGAGCTCTTAGAGAAGGACATTAGAACATGAGTGATGTCACAGTTACCAGTGCTGGTGGAGGGGTGCTGGGAGTGGATAGCAGTAAGAGCTCTTAGAGAAGGACATTAGAACATGAGTGATGTCACAGTTACCAGCTCTGGTGGAGGGGGTGCTGGGAGTAGATAGTAGTAAGAGCTCTTAGAGAAGGACATTAGAACATGAGTGATGTCACAGTTACCAGTGCTGGTGGAGGGGGTGCTGGGAGTAGATAGTAGTAAGAGCTCTTAGAGAAGGACATTAGAACATGAGTGTTGTCACAGTTACCAGTGCTGGTGGAGGGGGAGCTGGGAGTAGATAGTAGTAAGAGCTCTTAGAGAAGGACATTAGAACATGAGTGTTGTCACTGTAACCAGTGCTGGTGGAGGGGGAGCTGGGAGTAGATAGTAGTAAGAGCTCTTAGAGAAGGACATTAGAACTTGAGTGATGTCACAGTTACCAGTGCAGGTGGAGGGGGTGCTGGGAGAGGATAGTAGTAAGAACTCTTAGAGAAGGACATTAGAGCATGAGTGATGTCCCAGTTACCAGTGCCGGTGGAGGGGAACTGGGAGTAGATAGTAGTAAGAGCTCTTAGAGAAGGACATTAGAACTTGAGTGATGTCACAGTTACCAGTGCTGGTGGAGGGGCAGCTGGGAGTAGATAGTAGTAAGAGCTCTTAGAGAAGGACATTAGAACATGAGTGATGTCACAGTTACCAGTGCTGGTGGAGGGGTGCTGGGCGTAGATAGTAAGAACTCTTAGAGAAGGACATTAGAACATGAGTGATGTCACAGTTACCAGTGCTGGTGGAGGGGGTGCAGGGAGTAGATAGTAGTAAGAGCTCTTAGAGAAGGACATTAGAACATGAGTGATGTCACAGTTACCAGTGCTGGTGGAGGGGTGCTGGGAGTAGATAGTAGTACGAGCTCTTAGAGAAGGACATTAGAACATGAGTGATGTCACAGTTACCAGCTCTGGTGGAGGGCGAGCTGGGAGTAGATAGTAGTACGAGCTCTTAGAGAAGGACATTAGAACTTGAGTGATGTCACAGTTACCAGTGCTGGTGGAGGGGCAGCTGGGAGTAGATAGTAGTAAGAGCTCTTAGAGAAGGACATTAGAACTTGAGTGATGTCACAGTTACCAGTGCAGGTGGAGTGGTGCTGGGAGTAGATAGTAGTAAGAGCTCTTAGAGAAGGACATTAGAATATGAGTGATGTCACAGTTACCAACTCTGGTGGAGGGGGAGCTGGGAGTAGATAGTAGTAAGAGCTCTTAGAGAAGGATATTAGAACATGAGTGATGTCACAGTTACCAGTGCTGGTAGAGGGGGTGCTGGGAGTAGATAGTAGTAAGAGCTCTTAGAGAAGGACATTAGAATATGAGTGATGTCACATTTACCAGCTCTGGTGGAGGGGGAGCTGTTAGTGGATAGTAATAAGAGCTCTTAGAGAAGTACATTAGAACATGAGTGATGTCACAGTTACCAGTGCCGGTGGAGGGGTACTGGGAGTAGATAGTAGTAAGAGCTCTTAGAGTAGGACATTAGAACATGAGTGATGTCACAGTTACCAGTGCCGGTGGAGGGGTGCTGGGAGTAGATAGTAGTAAGAACTCTTAGAGAAGGACATTAGAACATGAGTGATGTCACAGTTACCAGAGCTGGTGGAGGGGAACTGGGAGTAGATAGTAGTAAGAGCTCTTAGAGAAGGACATTAGAACATGAGTGATGTCACAGTTACCAGTGCCGGTGGAGGGGTGCTGGGAGTAGATAGTAGTAAGAGCTCTTAGAGAAGGACATTGGAACATGAGTGATGTCACAGTTACCAGTGCCGGTGGAGGGGTGCTGGGAGTGGATAGTAGTAAGAGCTCTTAGAGAAGGACATTAGATCATGAGTGAGGTCACAGTTACCAGTGCCGGTGGAGGGGTGCTGGGAGTAGATAGTAGTAAGAGCTCTTAGAGAAGGACATTAGAACATGAGTGATGTCACAGTTACCAGTGCTGGTGGAGGGGGAGCTGGGAGTGGATAGTAGTAAGAGCTCTTAGAGAAGGACATTAGAACATGAGTGATGTCACAGTTACCAGTGCCGGTGGAGGGGTGCTGGGAGTAGATAGTAGTAAGAACTCTTAGAGAAGGACATTAGAACATGAGTGATGTCACAGTTACCAGTGCAGGTGGAGGGGGTGCTGGGAGTAGATAGTAGTAAGAGCTCTTAGAGAAGGACATTAGAACATGAGTGATGTCACAGTTACCAGTGCCGGTGGAGGGGTGCTGGGAGTAGATAGTAGTAAGAGCTCTTAGAGAAGGACATTAGAACATGAGTGATGTCACAGTTACCAGTACTGGTGGAGGGGGAACTGGGAGTAGATAGTAGTAAGAGCTCTTAGAGAAGGACATTAGAACATGAGTGATGTCACAGTTACCAGTGCCGGTGGAGGGGTGCTGGGAGTAGATAGTAGTAAGAACTCTTAGAGAAGGACATTAGAACATGAGTGATGTCACAGTTACCAGTGCCGGTGGAGGGGGTGCTGGGAGAAGATAGTAGTAAGAGCTCTTAGAGAAGGACATTAGAACATGAGTGATGTCACAGTTACCAGCTCTAGTGGAGGGGGTGCTGGGAGTAGATAGTAGTAAGAGCTCTTAGAGAAGGACATTAGAACATGAGTGATGTCACAGTTACCAGTGCTGGTGGAGGGGTGCTGGGAGTAGATAGTAGTAAGAGCTCTTAGAGAAGGATATTAGAACATAAGTGATGTCACAGTTACCAGTGCTGGTGGAGGGGGAACTGGGAGTAGATAGTAGTAAGAGCTCTTAGAGAAGGACATTAGAACATGAGTGATGTCACAGTTACCAGTGCTGGTGGAGGGGTGCTGGGAGTGGATAGCAGTAAGAGCTCTTAGAGAAGGACATTAGAACATGAGTGATGTCACAGTTACCAGCTCTGGTGGAGGGGGTGCTGGGAGTAGATATTAGTAAGAGCTCTTAGAGAAGGACATTAGAACATGAGTGTTGTTACAGTTACCAGTGCTGGTGGAGGGGGAGCTGGGAGTAGATAGTAGTAAGAGCTCTTAGAGAAGGACATTAGAACATGAGTGTTGTCACAGTTACCAGTGCTGGTGGAGGGGGAGCTGGGAGTAGATAGTAGTAAGAGCTCTTAGAGAAGGACATTAGAACATGAGTGTTGTCACTGTAACCAGTGCTGGTGGAGGGGGAGCTGGGAGTAGATAGTAGTAAGAGCTCTTAGAGAAGGACATTAGAACTTGAGTGATGTCACAGTTACCAGTGCTGGTGGAGGGGGTGCTGGGAGTAGATAGTAGTAAGAACTCTTAGAGAAGGACGTTAGAACATGAGTGATGTCACAGTTACCAGCTCTGGTGGAGGGGGAACTGGGAGTAGATAGTAGTAAGAGCTCTTAGAGAAGGACATTAGAACATGAGTGATGTCACAGTTACCAGTGCTGGTGGAGGGGGAGCTGGGAGTAGATAGTAGTAAGAGCTCTTAGAGAAGGACATTAGAACATGAGTGATGTCACAGTTACCAGTGCTGGTGGAGGGGTGCTGGGCGTAGATAGTAAGAACTCTTAGAGAAGGACATTAGAACATGAGTGATGTCACAGTTACCAGTGCTGGTGGAGGGGGTGCAGGGAGTAGATAGTAGTAAGAGCTCTTAGAGAAGGACATTAGAACATGAGTGATGTCACAGTTACCAGTGCTGGTGGAGGGGTGCTGGGAGTAGATAGTAGTACGAGCTCTTAGAGAAGGACATTAGAACATGAGTGATGTCACAGTTACCAGCTCTGGTGGAGGGCGAGCTGGGAGTAGATAGTAGTACGAGCTCTTAGAGAAGGACATTAGAACATGAGTGATGTCACAGTTACCAGTGCTGGTGGAGGGGGAGCTGGGAGTAGATAGTAGTAAGAGCTCTTAGAGAAGGACATTAGAACATGAGTGATGTCACAGTTACCAGTGCTGGTGGAGGGGTGCTGGGAGTAGATAGTAGTAAGAGCTCTTAGAGAAGGACATTAGAACATGAGTGATGTCACAGTTACCAGTTCTGGTGGAGCGGGAGCTGGGAGTGGATAGTAGTAAGAGCTCTTAGAGAAGGATATTAGAACATGAGTGATGTCACAGTTACCAGCCCTGGTGGAGGGGGAGCTGTTAGTGGATAGTAGTAAGAGCTCTTAGAGAAGTACATTAGAACATGAGTGATGTCACAGTTACCAGTGCTGGTGGAGGGGGTACTGGGAGTAGATAGTAGTAAGAGCTCTTAGAGAAGGACATTAGAACATGAGTGATGTCACAGTAACAAGCTCTGTTGGAGGGGTGCTGGGAGTAGATAGTAGTAAGAGCTCTTAGAGAAGGACATTAGAACATGAGTGATGTCACAGTTACCAGAGCTGGTGGAGGGGGAACTGGGAGTAGATAGTAGTAAGAGATCTTAGAGAAGGACATTAGAACATGAGTGATGTCACAGTTACCAGTGCTGGTGGAGGGGGTACTGGGAGTAGATAGTAGTAAGAGCTCTTAGAGAAGGACATTAGAACATGAGTGATGTCACAGTTACCAGTGCCGGTGGAGGGGTGCTGGGAGTAGATAGTAGTAAGAGCTCTTAGAGAAGGACATTAGAACATGAGTGATGTCACAGTTACCAGTGCTGGTGGAGGGGTGCTGGGAGTAGATAGTAGTAAGAACTCTTAGAGAAGGACATTAGAACATGAGTGATGTCACAGTTACCAGTGCCGGTGGAGGGGTGCTGGGAGTGGATAGTAGTAAGAGCTCTTAGAGAAGGACATTAGATCATGAGTGAGGTCACAGTTACCAGTGCCGGTGGAGGGGTGCTGGGAGTAGATAGTAGTAAGAGCTCTTTGAGAAGGACATTAGAACATGAGTGTTGTCACAGTTACCAGTGCTGGTGGAGGGGGAGCTGGGAGTGGATAGTAGTAAGAGCTCTTAGAGAAGGACATTAGAACATGAGTGATGTCACAGTTACCAGTGCCGGTGGAGGGGTGCTGGGAGTAGATAGTAGTAAGAACTCTTAGAGAAGGACATTAGAACATGAGTGATGTCACAGTTAACAGTGCCGGTGGAGGGGGTGCTGGGTGTAGATAGTAGTAAGAGCTCATAGAGAAGGACATTAGAACATGAGTGATGTCACAGTTACCAGTGCCGGTGGAGGGGTGCTGGGAGTAGATAGTAGTAAGAGCTCTTAGAGAAGGACATTAGAACATGAGTGATGTCACAGTTACCAGTACTGGTGGAGGGGGAACTGGGAGTAGATAGTAGTAAGAGCTCTTAGAGAAGGACATTAGAACATGAGTGATGTCACAGTTACCAGTGCCGGTGGAGGGGGTGCTGGGAGTAGATAGTAGTACGAGCTCTTAGAGAAGGCATTAGAATATGAGTGATGTCACAGTTACCAGTGCTGGTGGAGGGGGAGCTGGGAGTAGATAGTAGTAAGAACTCTTAGAGAAGGACATTAGAACATGAGTGATGTCACAGTTACCAGTGCCGGTGGAGGGGGGTGCTGGGAGTAGATAGTAGTACGAGCTCTTAGAGAAGGCATTAGAACTTGAGTGATGTCACAGTTACCAGTGCTGGTGGAGGGGGAGCTGGGAGTAGATAGTAGTAAGAACTCTTAGAGAAGGACATTAGAACATGAGTGATGTCACAGTTACCAGTGCCGGTGGAGGGGGTGCTGGGAGAAGATAGTAGTAAGAGCTCTTAGAGAAGGACATTAGAACATGAGTGATGTCACAGTTACCAGCTCTAGTGGAGGGGGTGCAGGGAGTAGATAGTATTAAGAGCTCTTAGAGAAGGACATTAGAACATGAGTGATGTCACAGTTACCAGTGCTGGTGGAGGGGTGCTGGGAGTAGATAGTAGTAAGAGCTCTTAGAGAAGGATATTAGAACATGAGTGATGTCACAGTTACCAGTGCTGGTGGAGGGGGAACTGGGAGTAGATAGTAGTAAGAGCTCTTAGAGAAGGACATTAGAACATGAGTGATGTCACAGTTACCAGTGCTGGTGGAGGGGGTGCTGCAAGTAGATAGTAGTAAGAGCTCTTAGAGAAGGACATTAGAACATGAGTGATGTCACAGTTACCAGTGCTGGTGGAGGGGTGCTGGGAGTAGATAGTAGTAAGATCTCTTAGAGAAGGACATTAGAACATTAGTGATGTCACAGTTACCAGTGCGGGTGGAGGGGGAGCTGGGAGTAGATAGTAGTAAGAGCTCTTAGAGAAGGACATTAGAACATGAGTGATGTCACAGTTACCAGTGCTGGTGGAGGGGTGCTGGGAGTAGATAGTAGTAAGAACTCTTAGTGAAGGACATTAGAACATGAGTGATGTCACAGTTACCAGCGCTGGTGGAGGGGTGCTGGGAGTAGATAGTAGTAAGAGCTCTTAGAGAAGGACATTAGAACATGAGTGATGTCACAGTTACCAGTGCCGGTGGAGGGGTGCTGGGAGTAGATAGTAGTAAGAGCTCTTAGAGAAGGACATTAGAACATGAGTGTTGTCACAGTTACCAGTGCCGGTGGAGGGGGAGCTGGGAGTAGATAGTAGTAAGAGCTCTTAGAGAAGGACATTAGAACATGAGTGATGTCACAGTTACCAGTGCCGGTGGGGGGGGAGCTGGGAGTAGATAGTAGTAAGAGCTCTTAGAGAAGGACATTAGAACATGAGTGTTGTCACAGTTACCAGTGCCGGTTTAGGTGGAGCTGGGAGTAGATAGTAGTAAGAGCTCTTAGAGAAGGACGTTAGAACATGAGTGATGTCACAGTTACCAGTGCCGGTGGGGGGGGAGCTGGGAGTAGATAGTAGTAAGAGCTCTTAGAGAAGGACATTAGAACATGAGTGTTGTCACAGTTACCAGTGCTGGTGGAGGGGGAGCTGGGAGTAGATAGTAGTAAGAGCTCTTAGAGAAGGACATTAGAACATGAGTGATGTCACAGTTACCAGTGCCGGTGGACGGGGTGCTGGGAGTAGATAGTAGTAAGAACTGTTAGAGAAGGACATTAGAACATGAGTGATGTCACAGTTACCAGTGCTGGTGGAGGGGGAACTGGGAGTAGATAGTAGTAAGAACCATTAGAGAAGGACATTAGAACATGAGTGATGTCACAGTTACCAGTGCTGGTGGAGGGGGTGCTGGGAGTAGATAGTAGTAAGAGCTCTTAGAGAAGGACATTAGAACATGAGTGATGTCACAGTTGCCAGTGCTGGTGGAGGGGGTGCTGGGAGTAGATAGTAGTACGAGCTCTTAGAGAAGGACATTAGATCATGAGTGATGTCACAGTTACCAGTGCAGGTGGAGGGGGTACTGGGAGTAGAGAGTAGTAAGAGCTCTTAGAGAAGGACATTAGAACATGAGTGTTGTCACTGTTACCAGTGCTGGTGGAGGGGTGCTGGGAGTAGATAGTAGTACGAGCTCTTAGAAAAGGACATTAGAACATGAGTGATGTCACAGTTACCAGTGCTGGTGGAGGGGGAGCTCGGAGTAGATAGTAGTAAGAGCTCTTAGAGAAGGACATTAGAACATGAGTGATGTCACAGTTACCAGTGCAGGTGGAGGGGGTAATGGGAGTAGATAGTAGTAAGAGCTCTTAGAGAAGGACATTAGAACATGAGTGATGTCACAGTTACCAGTGCTGGTGGAGGGGTGCTGGGAGTAGATAGTAGTACGAGCTCTTAGAGAAGGACATTAGAACATGAGTGATGTCACACTTACCAGTGCAGGTGGAGGGGGTACTGGGAGTAGATAGTAGTAAGAGCTCTTAGAGAAGGACATTAGAACATGAGTGATGTCACAGTTACCAGTGCTGGTGGAGGGGTGCTGGGAGTGGATAGCAGTAAGAGCTCTTAGAGAAGGACATTAGAACATGAGTGTTGTCACAGTTACCAGTGCTGGTGGAGGTGGAGCTGGGAGTAGATAGTAGTAAGAGCTCTTAGAGAAGGACATTAGAACATGAGTGATGTCACAGTTACCAGTGCTGGTGGAGGGGGAGCTGGGAGTAGATAGTAGTAAGAGCTCTTAGAGAAGGACATTAGAACATGAGTGTTGTCACTGTTACCAGTGCTGGTGGAGGGGGAGCTGGGAGTAGATAGTAGTAAGAGCTCTTAGAGAAGGACATTAGAACTTGAGTGATGTCACAGTTACCAGTGATGAGGGCGGGGTGCTGGGAGTAGATAGTAGTAAGAACTCTTAGAGAAGGACGTTAGAACATGAGTGATGTCACAGTTACCAGTGCTGGTGGAGGGGGAACTGGGAGTAGATAGTAGTAAGAGCTCTTAGAGAAGGACATTAGAACATGAGTGATGTCACAGTTACCAGTGCTGGTGGAGGGGGAGCTGGGAGTAGATAGTAAGAACTCTTAGAGAAGGACATTAGAACATGAGTGATGTCACAGTTACCAGTGCTGGTGGAGGGGTGCTGGGAGTAGATAGTAAGAACTCTTAGAGAAGGACATTAGAACATGAGTGATGTCACAGTTACCAGTGCTGGTGGAGGGGGTGCTGGGAGTAGATAGTAGTAAGAGCTCTTAGAGAAGGACTTTAGAACATGAGTGATGTCACAGTTACCAGTGCTGGTGGAGGGGTGCTGGGAGTAGATAGTAGTACGAGCTCTTAGAGAAGGACATTAGAACATGAGTGATGTCACAGTTACCAGCTCTGGTGGAGGGCGAGCTGGGAGTAGATAGTAGTACGAGCTCTTAGAGAAGGACATTAGAACATGAGTGATGTCACAGTTACCAGTGCTGGTGGAGGGGGAGCTGGGAGTGGATAGTAGTAAGAGCTTTTAGAGAAGGACATTAGAACATGAGTGATGTCACAGTTACCAGTGCTGGTGGAGGGGGAGCTGGGAGTGGATAGTAGTAAGAGCTCTTAGAGAAGGACATTAGAACATGAGTGATGTCACAGTTACCAGTGCCGGTGGAGGGGGTGCTGGGAGTAGATAGTAGTAAGAGCTCTTAGAGAAGGACATTAGAACATGAGTGATGTCACAGTTACCAGTGCCGGTGGAGGGGTGCTGGGAGTAGATAGTAGTAAGAGCTCTTAGAGAAGGACATTAGAACATGAGTGATGTCACAGTTACCAGTGCCGGTGGAGGGGGAACTGAGAGTAGATAGTAGTAAGAGCTCTTAGAGAAGGACATTAGAACATGAGTGATGTCACAGTTACCAGTGCGGTGGAGGGGTGTTGGGAGTAGATAGTAGTAAGAACTCTTAGAGAAGGACATTAGAACATGAGTGATGTCACAGTTACCAGTGCCGGTGGAGGGTGTGCTGGGAGTAGATAGTAGTAAGAACTTTAGAGAAGGACATTAGAACATGAGTGATGTCACAGTTACCAGTGCTGGTGGAGGGGTGCTGGGAGTAGATAGTAGTAAGAGCTCTTATTGAAGGACATTAGAACATGAGTGATGTGACAGTTACCAGCTCTGGTGGAGGGGTGCTGGGAGTAGATAGTAGTAAGATCTCTTTGAGAAGGACATTAGATCATGAGTGATTTCACAGTTACCAGTGCCAGTGGAGGGGGTACTGGGAGTAGATAGTAGTAAGAACTCTTAGAGAAGGACATTAGAACATGAGTGATGTCACAGTTACCAGCTCTAGTGGAGGGGGTGCTGGGAGTAGATAGTAGTAAGAGCTCTTAGAGAAGGACATTAGAACATGAGTGATGTCACAGTTACCAGTGCTGGTGGAGGGGTGCTGGGAGTAGATAGTAGTAAGAGCTCTTAGAGAAGGGTATTAGAACATGAGTGATGTCACTGTTACCAGTGCTGGTGGAGGGGGAACTGGGAGTAGATAGTAGTAAGAGCTCTTAGAGAAGGACATTAGAACATGAGTGATGTCACAGTTACCAGTGCTGGTGGAGGGGGTGCTGCAAGTAGATAGTAGTAAGAGCTCTTAGAGAAGGACATTAGAACATGAGTGATGTCACAGTTACCAGTGCTGGTGGAGGGGGAGCTGGGAGTAGATAGTAGTAAGAGCTCTTAGAGAAGGACATTAGAACATGAGTGATGTCACAGTTACCAGTGCTGGTGGAGGGGTGCTGGGAGTAGATAGTAGTAAGAACTCTTAGAGAAGGACATTAGAACATGAGTGATGTCACAGTTACCAGTGCTGGTGGAGGGGGTGCTGGGAGTGGATAGTAGTAAGAACTCTTACAGAAGGACATTAGATCATGAGTGAGGTCACAGTTACCAGTGCCGGTGGAGGGGTGCTGGGAGTAGATAGTAGTAAGAGCTCTTAGAGAAGGACATTAGAACATGAGTGATGTCACAGTTACCAGTGCTGGTGGAGGGGGAGCTGGGAGTGGATAGTAGTAAGAACTCTTAGAGAAGGACATTAGAACATGAGTGATGTCACAGTTACCAGTGCAGGTGGAGGGGTGCTGGGAGTAGATAGTAGTAAGAGCTCTTAGAGAAGGATATTAGAACATGAGTGATGTCACAGTTACCAGTGCAGGTGGAGGGGTGCTGGGAGTAGATAGTAGTAAGAGCTCTTAGAGAAGGACATTAGAACATGAGTGATGTCACAGTTACCAGTGCAGGTGGAGGGGTGCTGGGAGTAGATAGTAGTAAGAGCTCTTAGAGAAGGACATTAGAACATGAGTGATGTCACAGTTACCAGTGCTGGTGCAGGGGTGCTTGGAGTAGATAGTAGTAAGAGCTCTTAGAGAAGGATATTAGAACATGAGTGATGTCACAGTTACCAGTGCTGGTGGAGGGGGAACTGGGAGTAGATAGTAGTAAGAGCTCTTAGAGAAGGACATTAGAACATGAATTATGTCACTGTTACCAGTGCTGGTGGAGGGGGTGCTGCAAGTAGATAGTAGTAAGAACTCTTAGAGAAGGACATTAGAACATGAGTGATGTCACAGTTACCAGAGCCGGTGGAGGGGTACTGGGAGTAGATAGTAGTAAGAGCTCTTAGAGAAGGACATTAGAATATGAGTGATGTCACAGTTACCAGTGCTGGTGGAGGGGGTGCTGGGAGTAGATAGTAGTAAGAGCTCTTAGAGAAGGACATTAGAACATGAGTGATGTCACAGTTACCAGTGCTGGTGGAGGGGGTGCTGGGAGTAGATAGTAGTAAGAGCTCTTAGAGAAGGACATTAGAACATGAGTGATGTCACAGTTACCAGTGCTGGTGGAGGGGGTGCTGGGAGTAGATAGTAGTAAGAGCTCTTAGAGGAAGACATTAGAACATGAGTGATGTCACAGTTACCAGTGCTGGTGGAGGGGGTACTGGGAGTAGATAGTAGTAAGAACTCTTAGAGAAGGACATTAGAAACTGAGTGATGTCACAGTTACCAGTGCGGGTGGAGGGGGAGCTGGGAGTAGATAGTAGTAAGAACTCTTAGAGAAGGACATTAGAACATGAGTGATGTCACAGTTACCAGTGCCGGTGGAGGGGGAGCTGGGAGTAGATAGTAGTAAGAGCTCTTAGAGAAGGACATTAGAACATGAGTGATGTCACAGTTACCAGTGCCGGTGGAGGGGGTGCTGGGAGTAGATAGTAGTAAGAGCTCTTAGAGAAGGACATTAGAACATGAGTGATGTCACAGTTACCAGTGCTGGTGGAGGGGTGCTGGGAGTAATTAGTAGTAAGAACTCTTAGAGAAGGACATTAGAACATGAGTGATGTCACAGTTACCAGTGCCGGTGGAGGGGGAGCTGGGAGTAGATAGTAGTAAGAGCTCTTAGAGAAGGACATTAGAACATGAGTGATGTCACAGTTACCAGTGCTGGTGGAGGGGGTGCTGGGAGTAGATAGTAGTAAGAGCTCTTAGAGAAGGACATTAGAACATGAGTGATATCACAGTTACCAGTGCCGGTGGAGGGGTGCTGGGAGTAGATAGTAGTAAGAGCTCTTAGAGAAGGACATTAGAACATGAGTGATGTCACAGTTACCAGTGCTGGTGGAGGGGAACTGGGAGTAGATAGTAGTAAGAGCTCTTAGAGAAGGACATTAGAACATGAGTGATGTCACAGTTACCAGTGCAGGTGGAGGGGGAACTGGGAGTAGATAGTAGTAAGAACTCTTAGAGAAGGACATTAGAACATGAGTGATGTCACAGTTACCAGTGCAGGTGGAGGGGTAGCTGGGAGTAGATAGCAGTAAGCAGGGGTGACGGCAGTGACATGAGAGTGTAAGAAAAACTTTCAGGATGTAGTAAAATAACAGTGCCCGTGTGGGATATCTGCCTATGAGACAGGGAAGACTCTTAAGCCCTCAAACAACACAGGCTATTGCTGGCACCATTGGCTGCCACCATAACTGAGCAGTAAGACCCTATTGCTGAAGATAGTGGACCCTCTGCTTGTAGTAGGTAGAGTAATCAATCTGGAACTAAGCTAGAAGCTTCCTTTCCTTCCTACAGGGCTATCTTCCATAGTGCCATAAGGTGCTCATGCAGGTTGTCACAGTGACCTTCTTGTTGCAGGCACAAAGCATCTGACCAAAAATAGCTTGTGGGAGGAAAGGGTTTATTTTGGGTTTACTGACTTGAGGTGAAGTGCCATGATGGCAGGGGAAAGCATGGCATGAGGAGAGGGTGGCCATCACTGCATGAGCAGAGCTCTGAGAAGGGGGCGCTGGTTATAATACCCATGAGCCTACCCCAACAACACAACTCCTCCAACAAGGCTCAAATTGCCAAATTGCCACCAACTTGGAAACTTGCATTTAAAACACATGAGTTGGGCTGGAGGGATTGCTTAGTGGTTAAGGAGTTTGCCTGCAAAGCCAGAGGACCCAGTTTCAGTTCCCCAGGACCCATGTTAGCCAGATGCACAAAGGACACACACATCATTTACAGTGGCTGGAGGCCCTGGCATACCCATTCTCAACATCTCTCTCTCTCTTCCTTCCTCGTTTTCTAAATAAATAAATCTAAAATACATGAGTTTATGAGGGACACCTAACTCAAACCACGACACAGGTTTCTGTGGGAGAAAAAATTAATAGCCTCACCCAGCTATGCATCATTAGTGCTACAGTACTGACCTTCCAGGTAAGAAGGACTTGCTGGTGCAATAGTGGCATGACTGATACGGGGGTAGCCAACTGCTTTCTGGTTGGATTTGAGATACATTCTTCAAGAGAACTGTAAGCCAGGTCAAGAGCCTACATCTGGGGAGACCATAATAGGCCCTGGGGGGGGGGTGGAGGACAGAACCTACTACTCTTGTTTACTAAGCAGATGAATTAAGCACCTCCTAAAACATTCATGCTTACACTTGTCGATTAGGGCTCTTCTCAGCCTTGGGCAGTAAAGCTTGCTTTTGCAGTGAAATGTGATTAATATTGGCCTCATAACTGGTCAAAGCACTGTAAATAAGTGACTCTAGAGTGCTCAGCCCCATATGGGACATCTGTGTCACCATCCCCAAAGGCACAGGCAATGTTGTGGAAATGGGAGTGGAAAGAAGTAAGAACTACAAGGTAGTGAGGAAGCTTTGGAACTCGTTCACATGGACATGGCATGCCCGCTACACTCATGAACTCACAGCAGCTGTGATTATTGGCACAGAATAGCGTCAGTCACCATTCCGTCATTGACAGAGAGAGGCTTTTAAGTCTCTATCCCATTCTAAGGAGCTCCTGGTAGTCAGTAGTTGCTGGTCTGTGTGTGTAGCTGGGGGCAAGTCATTCTCTTCAATGATATGTCCACTAGGATGTGGGGGTAAGGAGTTTAGCATGTGGGGAGGAAGACAAGCTAGGGTGACAGGGAGTTCTATATAATCAAATAAAGTATAGGTATGAAATCATTAAAGAACAAATAAAATATTTATTTATTGGAAAATTCATACATATACATGTCTATATAATGTGCCCATATTCACATCATAATACCATCTCTTCTTTTCCTCCCACTGCTGTTGAACTCCTTTTCAACTAGTTTATTTCCTATTTTAATGTTTTATTTATTTATTTTAATTTTTTTTTTTTGTTTTGAGGTAGGGTCTCACTCAAGCTCAGACTGACTTGGAATTCACTCTGTAGTCTCAGGGTGGCCTTGGACTCATGGTGATCCTCCTACCTCTGCCTCCCGAGAGTACTGGGATTAAAGGTGTGCACCACCACACCAGGCTAATGTTTTCTTTGTTTCTTTGTTTCTTTCTTTCTTTTTTTGTTTGTTTTTTGTTTTTTGGATTTTAGACGCATGGTCTCACTCTAGCCACGACTGACCTGGATTTCACTATGTAGTCTCAGGATGGCCTTGAAATCATGGTGATCTTCCTATCTCTGCCTCCTGAGTGCTGGGATTAAAAGTATGCACCAGTGCCTAGCTTGTTTGGTTTTTTTCAGTTAAGGTAACTTGTATCATCATAGTTGGATGCTATTTACCAGAGCATGAACAAGTTACTACTTACAATACTGAACATTACAGCACTGAGAAATATCACTCCCTCACCTTCAGAAACCATTAACTTCCAGTAGTTCCTCAGGGAGGGGAGAGTCTGGGATACTTCACTCAGGATAAAATTTTCCAGTTCCATCCATTTTCCTGCAAATTTCATTTCAATTTTCTTTACAGCTGAATAAAATACCATTGTGTATATGTCTGCTGATGACATCTAGGCATGCTCCAAATCACAGTAATCTCCATTTGAGGCATATATGTGATAGGCAGAAATCCTTCCTTCCTTTCTTTTTCTTTTCTTTTCTTTTCTTTTCTTTTCTTTTCTTTTCTTTTCTTTTCTTTTCTTTTCTTTTCTTTTCTTTCTTTCTTTCTTTCTTTCTTTCTTTCTTTCTTTCTTTCTTTCTTTCTGCCTTTCCTTCTTTCTTTCTTTTCTTCTTTTCTCACAATATTTAAACACCAACCAATTTTCAGGTACATGGGTATGTGATATGTTCGTGACTGGGACCAGTAGCTTTTTTGGGACCTTACTCTTAGGAGGAGCAAGCATAATTGTTTCATAAGTGGTCGATTATAATGCAGATATGCACTCTGATGGAAAACAGGCACCATGACTTGTTCTAAGCATAAGGTTGGGTAAGCTTTCTCAAAGAAGTGATATTAAGGTTACCCCTTATGAAGAATGAGGAGTTAGGGAGAGGAGGGATGCAGATCTGGGAAGGGATGGAGGATTAAAAAGTATTTTAGAGAAGGGATTTTAGGAAAGACACCTGTGGAGAAGGTACTGCTTGAGAAGTAAGAAGACAACAGTGGCTGGTGTGCTGTGAACTGGAGGAAGAATGGCTAGAGGTGAGTTCTCTTGAGGGCTATGTTAGGAATTTTAGATGTCCATAGAAACATTGGAAGCTATGATGTGTTTTATGTAGAGCTTGTCTAATAGTTTATTGTCATCACACTGGTTATTGAAGACAGATTAGAAGACATGGCAAGTTGTGAAGGAGGGACAGGAGTAAAGAGACTTACTACAGACAGAAACAACTTGAGAACTGAATGAATATGAGCAGAGAGGAAAAAGAGTGGCCCTGGTGACTGAGCAATATTCCCTAGATTTTGAAGGATGGCACCTCCATTTGCTGAGATGAGCTGTGGGCAGAAGGTAGAGTGAAGAGATGACCAATATCTCCATGTAAACTTGCTGGTGGGACACCCAGGTGAAACTGTAGAGTGTGCATCTGAATAGAGATCTAGATCTCCATAGAAAGTGATGAAGGTCCCACATGGTAAGATAAGAAACACTCTTGAAACCGGTTATTTAGAAGGTACTAAAGCCTATGAGTCGGAGAGGTATTTTGACATAATTGATAAAGTTTATGAGTTATGACTTCATTATTTGTGAAAAGATACAGAATGGGATATAATTTTGTTTTTGGTATGTGTGTGTGTGCATGTGTTGTATGAATGTGTGTGTTTGTGTGTGTGAGCACATGCCCTCCCTGTGAATACACATGCAGAGGTCAGAGGAAACCTTTGGGTGTTCTTCTCTATTGCTCTTCCACTTTATCTACCTACCTGAGATAATTTCTTTTAGTTTTTTTTTCCTTTTCTTTCATTTTTTTTATTATTAGTTTTGTACTCAGTGAATACAGTCAAGTTAGTACCATTGTTAGCCTCCTCCCTAACCTCCCCCTCCACAGGGATCCTCCTAGTTGGGGAATATGGGTCATGCACTGTGGTGTTAGCCATCAGTTATGGTTAGGAGGAAATATCTCTGGGTGTCATGACCCAACGTGTGGCTCTGACATTCTTTCTGTCCCCTCTTCAGCAAATTTCCCTGAGCCATGTTGGGTTCATTTTAGGTCTAGTTCAGTGATGAGGTCTTGGGAGCCTCTGTGTCTCTGGATATCTGATTTGGTAGGACTTGATTGTTCTCTGTGTCTATCTTCTTCACCCTTGTTCTGGTACCAGGTTCACCAAGAAAACAACTTACTGATTGTTTCCCCAATTCTTAGTTTTAGCTTGTGCCCTTTTGCGGTATGATGGGGTGGTTCTTTCCTTAGGATCTGAGTCTATCTGAAAAAGAGAAGCAGATTCTCTGACAGAGAGTAAAGTTAGCACCAGATAAATGAGATAACCATGGTTTTTTTTTTTGTTTGTTTGTTTTTTTAAAAAGAGAGAATTTAATAGGTGTAGGCCCTCTGATAGCCCACAATTGGTGGGAGCTTGAAAATGGCGAGTGGGCTCATTTTGGATATGATTCTGACTTGTTTCCCAGCTCCAGCTATGGGTTCCATTCCATTGAGCAGATCAGTTAGCCAAATCAAAAGCAGTGTTACCTATCATGGCTGTGTGCCACTAATGCACTTGTATCATCATCACATTAGGTTGTTTGCCTTTTGTTTATTTGTTTGTTTTGCTTTTTTATTTTCAAGCTACAGTCTCATTCTAGCCCAGGCTGACCTGGAATTCACTACGTAGGCTCTGGCTGGCCTTGAACTTATGGCGATCCTCCTACCTCTGCCTCCCAAGTGCTGGGATTAAAGGCATGCACCACCATACCTGGAAATCTGAGATAATTTCTTATTGAACCTAGAGCTCTCTGTTTTTAGGTTAGACTGGTTGAGTCAGTTGATAACTGAAGTCCCAGTTATCGCTCTGTCTCTGCCCTTCAGATGCTGGGGTTAGAGGCTTTATACATGAGTCCTGAGGCTTGAACTCAGGTCCTTATGCTTGTACTTCAAATACTACTAACTGCTGAGCCATCTTTCCAACCCCTGGGACATTGTTCTTAAAGATTAAGAAAGGGCTGGAGAGTTGGTTCAACAGAAGCAGAAAATGGCACATGCCTCTAGAGTTCTTTTGCGTGGCAGGAAGCCCTGGCACACTCATACTCCCTCTCTGTCTGTGTCTTTCTGTCTCTCACAAATAAATAAAATATTTTAAAAGATTAAGAAATTAAACTTAAATTCTTTTTTCCATAGCTGCGAATTTTCAAACCCAGGGATAAATGCTAACATTTCTTATTTCATTTTACAATGTTTTAATTCCAAACAATCTATTTTACAGACAGTTTCTAGCCTGAAAAGCACAGCCCGAGATGATCGTGCTTTACTGTTTTGTTCTCTGTGACATTGCTATTTAATTGCTGCCTTCTTGTTTCTTACTTGGTTATACCTCCCCAGATTTGAGGGCCAGCTCATTGGCTTCCATTTATTTCCCTGAAAATTTCAAACTCGAATACCAGACCATGCTTGTACCTACATAATTTAAGCATACAGAAGAAAGTCATGGAATCTGTGCTGATAACACTTGCATATTCATTTAAAGGGCTAAACATAAAAAGACAAATACTGCAGAAGTGGATGGTGATCCTGGAGCTGGGGTGAAAGAACAGGGTGGAAAAAAAGACAGATGTTAATTAAAGGGTGCAAATTTCATTTAGGAGGAAAAAGTTTTAGTAACCTTTGTCTATTACAGAATTATAAGTATAAATAATGATAATTCATTGTATGTTTCAATTCTAAAAATATATGCTTTAAATTTTCAGCACAACAGAAGCAAGAGTGAGATGATGAATTTGTCACTTATCTTGGTTTACTCATGAATGATGGGAACACGTGTCAAAATATCACATCTATACCTTGTAAATATGTGATACAGGCAATTATTTGTCAATTAAAGAAATAAAAAAACATAATGGGTCAGTAAATTCTGAGCATCCGTTGTTTGCTGACATCATGCTGAAATGTGGGCCTCCCCCAGGCTGCTGAATCTCATTTCATAGAGACATCATAGGTCTGAATTTTCAGAACTATGTCATTGAAAACATAGTAACTAAATATCTTTTAGACAGTCCCAGCTAAATAAGGAGAGAGTAAGGTGCTATGATTTCACTTGCAGGCCTTCTGTTTACACCCCTTACGGCATCTCGTCCACTGCCCTGAGCAGAGGTGACTCCAGCGCCCTTGTAACTCCCGCTCAGGCGATCACCCCACACCCTGCCTGCGCCCTGAGCGCGCTGACTCTTAAAAACGTGCGGAGATTTTGATAACCGTGTAAAACAAACCTTGTCACATTCCTGTGCAATCAGGAATTTCCCTCTGTTGAAAACGCTTCGGTGACGGTGAGGTCTGCTGAGACTATCAGGAGGAGCCCGGCCCCAAATGCCACGGCTCAGCCACACTCAGCTGCAATCTCGCCTTTGCCCTCCGGTGCGGGGAGTCACCAGCAGCCCGGGAGCCAGGCCTGGGAAGCGCAGCTGGGAAGGCAGTTGCTTCTGAAAGCCCTGAAGCCAGTGGCATGGCTTGTTTGCTTGTTCCTCGTCTTCTTTCTCATAGTGTTCTTAGACTAAGGAAGAAACCACCTCAGTTCTTCCCAAGGCCATTTTGGAGCAATTCTTCCTCTCCTTCTCCTCTCAGCCCCTCCCACCTTCTGGTTAAGGTTCTCCTCACCTTTGAGACTCGATGATAAAACGGTGTCTCCTACGACCCACCGGCCCTTGACTGCCACTCCAGCAGACCCCCGAGTAAATAGGTGTTTGATTAAATGCGTGTCTGGAAACCTTGAAAAGCTTGGAGAGACGGTGTCGGGGCAGGGACTCCGGCTTCTGGCCATGCACTTTCTCCTTTCATCAGCTCCGCTGGTGGCTGGACAGTGTTTGCAGAAGTTCATTCAGGAGCGATAGGAGCGAAGTTTTGAACCAAATCAAGGCTGCTCTTCCACCCTGTCTGAAGGTGATGTCTTCAGACTCACTAATTAGAGAGCAGGGCTGCAAAGAGAAGGCTGAGTCATTGTCTCCAAAGCTCATAAAACTCTGAGGAAAGATACTTTTTGGGAAATGCCCACAATTTAGTCACTGTCAAGACACAATGACATAAGCTCTTCCCCTAACCCCCTCCCCCCCCCTGCCCGGACCTCTCCTGAAACAGCAGTTAAATACATAAGTCAAACCGAAGGCTCATTTTTCCCCACTTTGCTGGGCATAACGGAAGACTTGCCCACACGATCATTAAATGGCTTCCGCTTTCGTGATTGATTCTAAAGGTCTCTGGGTGGATTCAGAAGTTCCTTGGACAAGCAGTGGAATCAGCTGCCTACCCCAAGCACAGCTTTTCCATCAATGTTTTATTTTTAAAATGGGAAGCAGTAGATTTTCCAATTGGTATTAAAAAAAAAAAAAAAAAAAAAAAAAAGGTCAGCTTGAAGTCCAGCGCTCTGGCTCTGAAGTCTGGCTCTGATCCTGATTAGCTGTGGCCCCGTGAGCTCTTTCTCTAAGCTCTAGGAGTCTGTTGTCCACTCTTATGGTCATCATTGCATTCTGACAGGATTGTTGTGAGAAATAAATGAGTCAACGATGGAGAAAATGCCTAGCACAGGTCTTAGAAAAAAGCAGGTGACTGTCCAATAAATATATGTCCAATCATTCTCAGCTGCCAAACCAATAGCAGTCCTCAGCAGAACTTGACATTATCTGAGAGTGATGGGGAAAACAAGTGACAAAGAGCATAGCCGGCTATTGCCAGTACTTTGGTGACTTTGTGTTGGAATAGATTTTCCATGTGTACTGCAAAGGGCACTCTGTCTTTAAACTTCCAAAGTTAGTCCATCCGTGGATATCTTTTGTGCCGACCTTCCAGTTGTTCTAAATGTTTATTGTGTTTTTAATATTAAAACTACCTCTAAGTATCAATTTATTTTTAGTATTCCTTGGAGATGTGTGTTCTCTTCAACGATACTTTCATTTTCAGGGCAGTCATTGAGTAGTACACTTTTTTGGAGCTCTGCCACTCCCTGGACCCTGTTCTTCTTAAGAATGGGATGTGCTGTTGTTCATGGAGCTTAGAGGGCAAGCAAACACACAAGCCTCTCTCAGGGACACCAGAGCATTCTCTCTGAGAGACTTTTAGAGATGTTGCTGGCACATTCTTCCTCAGGAGTGTATCCTAACATTTCATCTTTCTGACAGGCAAAACCCATCTCGTGTATGTTGGATGGTTATTACATGCTATTCTTATTGCTAAGTGTATAATTTAACCCTTCAATTATTTCTACCACATTCAGTTGAATTTTAGAAAAAAATGATTCTTTTCTTTTCTTTACTTTACTTTTTTTTGGAGGCAAGCCCAACAGACTGGACTTTTTTTCATATGGGAGAGACAGAGACAGAGAGAGAGAGAGAGAGAGAGAGAGAGAGAGAGAGAGAGAGAGAGAGAGAGAGCTGGCATGCCAGGGTCTCCAGCTGCTGTAATAAAACTCCAGACGCGTGCATATGTCCATGCTTCAACTAGTAGAAAGTCATCTTTCTGGACCTATTTTCTCTTATGATTCTGTGTCCCCATCTAGAAGGAGATAGAATAAGGTGCCCATTTATACCATCTCAGGTGGTGACAGCTCAGGGTATGCTTAGCTGTCTGTGGCCATTGCTCTTCAGAAGCAAAATGTCTGGTGTTAGACTCAGACATCAGATGTCAAGATAACAGCAGTGTGCGGACTGAGCTGGAGTGCTCAAGTTCGTGATCCTTGTTGTCCTTTCCTTCTCCTGTGAAGGTACAAAATAGCCACCTGGTCCAATGTAGTGGAGGCTTTTCCTGTTTACTTTCAGAGCATAGCAGAAATAACAGCAGTTTACAAGACTTTGCTATCAGAAACTAACCTTTTGGAGGTTATAGACGAGCATAAACATTTGTTGACAACCAATTGATTGACATTGTGCTGTGGAGAATACAAAGATATTGAGATTGTCTCTTCAAGCAATGTGCAGTATTTGTAAATAACTGTAAAACAAGCACTATATAAAACTCACATCCAAGACAGGTAGGTAATGACCCCACCCATTTTGTATGATGTTTGTTACAGGAAGTGATAAACTGCCTCTGCTGGAGAGGTTATTATGGACGTCTTAGAAATGAATCTAAAAATAGGCATGCATAAATAAATAAATATTCCAATTAAGTCAATAAAATTACCTGGGTAAAGATTGGATGGCTGAGTAAATAACATAATGAATAATTTTTGAAAAGCATACAAAAAATGCAAATGTAAATGTTAGAGAATTTAGAGTTGCTTCTGTATTTAAAATTTTGAAAATTTAAATGGAGTTCATAGTTAAACATGATGAAAAGAGTGCATATTAAAAATGTACACATAGCCGGGCGTGGTGGCACACGCCTTCTATCACAGCACTCAGGAGGCAGAGGTAGGGGGATCGCCACAAGTTCAAGGCTAACCTAAAACTACATAGTGAATTCCAGATCAGCCTGAGCTAGTGTGAAACCCTGCCTCAAAAAAAAAAAAAAAAATGTACACATATAAGCTAATATCATGTGATGGAATCCAGATGATCAAGTTTGGCTTTCACTGACTGTGTCCTGAATAACAACAAAAATATGAGTATAAAAATCACCACTCAGACACACACAACTGACTTTCTGAAATTCAGCCAAATTCCCCTGAAAATGTTTGCTATCTCTCAGTAGTTGTGGGCTGAAGGAATATTTGGTTCTGAATATTTCATCACAAAGTAATTAGCTCATATCATGGCTGACAGAGGGCAAAAGTTTACAAGCTCAGAGAGAGATATTAGCTACTAAAATGAGATCTGTGTTATCTCTGACAATTTCCTCTGCCAATGTCACCAAAAACCAATGCCATGGTGCATTGGTGCTTCATGTGCCTGAGAAGTAACCTTCACTGGAAAGATTGCCTTCTACCAGGATGGCTGTTCCACTCACTGAGAGCTGCCCCTGTGCCAAGCACTTCACATGACCAGTCATATGTGCTGTTCATAGTGATGCTATAAAGCTCCTCTCAATCACATTTTGTACATGAAAAAACAAAGAAATGGAAAGGTTAAGAAACCTGAGGCTCTTAAAAAATTTAAACTCAGATTCAAACCCATGAAATCTTCACTTTTCCCTTGAGAAAAACAATTCTCAAAAGCATATTAGTTGAGGGCTGGAGAGATGGCTTAGCAGTTAAGCACTTGCCTGTGAAGCCTAAGGACCCCAGTTTGAGGATCGATTCCACAGGACCCATGTTAACCAGTTGCACAAGGGGACACACGCATCTGGAGGTCATTTGTACTGTCTGGAGGCATGGGCACACTCATTCTCTCTCTCTCTCTCTCTCTCTCTCTGCCTTTTGCTCTGTTGCTCTCAAATAAATAAATAAAAATAAACAATAAAAAATAAATGAATTAGATGCTTTTAAAAAAGAGTATATTAGTTGAGTGAGTTATTCACACTTGTTTGTGGGAAGTAAAGAGCTAAACAACCAAGCATATAGATAGCAATTTTATACTCTTTATAGAGTGTTTTCTGAAATGCCTTCATAAAGGAACCTCCTTTCTTAAGGAAGATATAGGGGAGAACTGACTATTAACCAAACATATTTGGGAAATGCTATCATAAGGCAATACTTGAAGTCATGGGTTAGGGAGAAGTTCTCTCTCTTTCTCTCCATCTCTCACCTGGCATCTGCAATCATACCAGTAGAAAACACCTCCACAGAGGTGCTGCCAATTCATTAGGAAATCTGGAAGATAGGTTTGATGCAAACATGTTAACTTGAAGTTTATTTTATAATCTTTTTCTATTAACTATCTTAGAGTTTGACATGATGGAAGAAAGAACCAGAGGGAAAAGAATAGGAAAAGAAAGAATGAAACTTAATGCTGATTAGTGTTCGTTCTGTCAATGAGTATTTTTCATGCAGTTTTTTTGTAGCTATAATGTCTCAGTTGCTAAGAGTGACATATGAAATAGAATATTAACTTGGCCCTGACATATCTCAACATAATCCTTGTCTCCAGAGGGCGGGAATGGTGGTGTCTTACTTATATCAGTATCAGTTACCTCATATATTCTTTATGGAGTGATCTTTGGTACTTTATTAAATTTGGACCTCAGGTAGTAAATGTAGTTCATCAGTCTGATGAATTTTAGTTCCTGGCTCAAATACTGAACATAACATGTGGTCTACAGGAGACAAAGTGATGAATTCTAAGGTCCTCACTTGGTTATAAGCCTTGAAGCTGTTATATAATTTGTTTTCTCTTCTGTTCTTCATCATTATCTGTAGCAGCAGATATAAATGCTCTGTTTACATCCATTTTCAGCACTAAAGTCTTTGTGCAAGAATACTTACAAACACCATCCATAAAGCCACATTTGGGTGGGGGGAGTAAGCCCTTATGTGACCCTCCCATCTGTCAGGAAGACAGCCATAAGTGTGGAAGCCCAACCAATGCCCTGAATTCAGTTTAGTAACTGACCTTGCCATGATGGAAGTCATATTGCCACATGAAGATGTAGATAAGATGATGTTCACATGCTTGCCATCTTAACAGAAGTAACACCTCTTCACTGCCCATTAAAATGGCTCTTGAATCTCCAGAGGAAGAATTAGTGGTATTTTACTTTAAATATACTTTTCTAAGAAGACAATAATTCAGCATGACAAGATATGCTTTTCATCAATAATAGGTCATTTCATGCTTACATGTATGCTGAACTGGTATCTTAATTCTTCATTCAGTTCCAGGAAATGTGAGTCATAAGTAAAACATGTGTTGGTTAAGAAAACTAGACCACCAAAAGGTATTTTTATGAACTTAGAAACTTTATTTTTTGAGAGGAACATAGTCCATTTGGACCAGATCCTTTTGATTTTCAGTTCCCTTTTTCCAAGTCATGGAATAAATTCTTTGAAAAAGCATACCACATTTTCACAGGCTAGTGAAAAAAGCTGTATATACTTTAAAAATCATTTTTGAGGCAAAACTCCTGGTTATAATGCTCAGAAAAGAAAAGATCATTTTGCAATTAAGTTCCCTCATGTAGGTGTGTGTCTGGTTTGCTTTATTCCATGCCTTCTGGAGAAGATGGATCTCTGTCCTTGCCTAGTAAAAATATCAGTGGATAATGAAAACATAACCCTTTGATGTGTTTTGTAGGATTTTTTCTCAGAAACTTTTGATGCTTTGTGCTATCTCCTTCTATTAGTGCTTTTATCTAAACCCAAAATGTCACCCGCCAATGCGGACACTCTGAAGTCCCACTGGGTTCCCATCAGTCCAGTAGAGAGGGCTGACATGACATATTACTCTTAAATCTAAAACATATGTTTGGAAAATGCCTTGTTTCCTGGTAATAATTAAGAATGCTACTTGGCAGGTTGGCAGCCACATAAAACCATCGTTAGTAAGCCCTATATTTATTATGTTCCCATTTAATGGAAATGAAACCTGCATTATAAATATGGGTAGGAAACTAGACACAAGCAAGGCACAGGTAGAATCAGTTGTAACAGAGATTAAAAGAACACTGATAGTCTTTTGAATTCATTTTTCTTAGACCAAAAGAAGCCCCCTTCCATCACCATCCAAAAGAACCACATTAGGACTTTTCAAAACTATGTGGGATAAATTTTCATAAGTCCTTGTTTGGTAGCTTGGTACACTGAAGCAAGAATTCAGATATATATGTAATTAAGATCCTGTAGTCAGGAAACGTTCCCTTTATAAATAAATGTTTCTGTTATTTAATAAGTCCAGATTCTTAACATGCCACTTCTATTATTTTGTACTTACACACACACACACATATTTAGGAGTGACATATATATATATATATGTCACTCCTATATATATATATATATATATGTATATATAAAACAATGTCTACATTTCTTCTTACAATACTGAAAAAACTCTATGCCAGATGGAAAACGTAGATGTCACCAAGTCTTCTATGTGCAACTGTTTCATCCTTTAGGGTGCCCTGAATATCTCCACCAAACAAATAAAGAGTTACTGACTTGGGGCTCAGCTTCATGGTACATTTATATGAAGGGAGAAATTGTATTATATTAGTTGTTGTGTGTTTTGAAAATGCCACCTACACGCAGATATTTGCTCTCTATGCATAGTCACACATGAAGAAACACTACCCTCTAAACAGCAATAGACTCTTGGTGCTGTGGAAGGCATGTAGTCAAGAAGGCTACAAAACCAGTTAACCAGAACAAATGGGCAAACCCAAAACTTATTATTTTAAGCCAGCACCTTTAACCACCGAGCCCTCTTCCCAGCCCCATACTATATTATTTTAGTAATTAAGCAATGTGATGCTGAATGCCTGGGCATTTTCCTTCTAAGGAACTTAAGGAAACCAGAAGTGATAGGAGATCCCTGTAATCCCAGCACTGAGGAGGTTGAGGCAGGAAGATCAGGAGTTAAAGAACAGCCTAGACTGTGTAAGGAAGCTTAAGCCAACCTGAGCTACATAGAGAGATCTTTTTCTCAAAATGAATAGATAAAATAAACCTGTTGTAGATAAATAGAATAAACATATTTCAGACTATATCTAAGACAGGGGGGTAGAGTCCATTTAATAAACTGTTAGAAAAAGCTCATGCAAGTAGGAAGTATACCGACACAGAATACTGCTGGCAAAGTTCTCTGTGGTACGTCTCCCATCTATAAAAGCGAATGGGTTTTCATCCTCCGTTTGTCCCATTCCATGTGAAATAAACCAGACTGAGCAATAATATTTACTTTGTGTTCTAGATTGCTGACTCTATGAAAAAAATCCTTTGTTGCACAGTTCAAATTGCAAATAAAGCCCAGGGATGCGGAATTCAAAAGGCCTCTAGAGAAAATGTTTTAAAATTGAAATCATCTTTAAAATATGCTAGAGACTAAATATGACACTTTTTGTCTTTTGCTTTTTTTTATTTTCATCTTTGCATTGGTCAGTATTTTCAATGTGAACCTTGAACACTTTTTCCATGTAAGTTGGAGGTTTACTTATTATTACACAAGATTACTAGAGGTGTTCATTCATTCCTTTATTCTACATATGCTAATTGAGTCTGCTTGAAGATTTACTTGATTTGTGAATATATTCTTCAACTATACACAAAAATGAATGCAATAAGAAATAAATATTTACATTTATAATATTCATTAATTGAATTGGATTAAATCAACTTGCTGTTTGTTAGTGATTTTTTTTAAGAGAATCTTGGTGGGACTGGGGTATCACTCGGTGTTAGAGTCCTTGCCTCACATGCATGAGGGCCCTGAGTTCAACCCCCAGTAAGACAAAGAAGGAAGAAGCAAAAAATGAGGGAGAGAGCCTTGGTGGGCTGTAATTATGACTTGGAAGCTCTAGAGAAAGACAATGACAATTATAATGATTAGAACAAGGGATGATATTGGTTGATGATCTTGGATAATGACAGTGTATTGTGATCTTGTGGCTAAGTAGGAAAGTTCTAAAGGTAATAAAACAAATGAACCACAACAAAAACAAACAAGAATTTCCTTTAGTTTAATTAGGACTTTGCAACTTACTAATCTGATGACTACTTGCAAATTACTTTAATCCTGTCTCATTTCATTAGCTATAAAATGAGGTAAATATTAAATATAATGATGTCTGACATGTAAATAAATAAATAAAACAAATAAACAGTATTAGTGTAGCTAAACTTGAGTACTGGAAGGAAGATTTAAAAAAAATTTAGTTTTACTTTTTATTTGAGAGTGACAGAGAAAGAGGCAGAGAGAGAGAATGGGTGTGCCAGGGCTTCTAGCCACTGCAAATGAATTCCAGACGCATGTGCTCCCTTGTGCATCTGGTTTGTGTGGGTCCTTGGGAATTGAGCCTCGAACCGGGGTCCTTAGGCTTCACAGGCAAGTGCTTAACCGCTAAGCCATCTCTCCAGCCCAAAGGTTTTATATATATATGCTGTATCAGTATGATTTAGAGTAAAACTGGGGACTTGGCCATTGTCCAGATACATTGTGTCAGGGTAAGGTAGCTAGCTACCCCAGGGAATCCAGGTCTCTAGACTTACAAATACTGTACTTATGGATCTCATTATTTCAGAGCACTTGTCTCCTAGGGTTCTTATATGATCACATGTCCAGCACTTTACATCATTTTGTGGTTTAGAGACCAGCTGTCCTTCATGTAGCTGCTCAACTAGTTATTTCTACATGGCAGGAGAGTAAAGACCTGACTGGGCCTTTCCATCTTAGCATCTCCCTGCTTGCTCTGTGCTTCCCACAGGTGCCTTGTTCTGCTTTAGCAAGTCAAAGGTTAGGTGTCCTCATTACATCACTATTCAAAGACACATCCAAAAACAACCATATTTTCCCCCATGATGAGTACATTGTGATTGTTTATGTTATCAAATATTTCCATTTTTAAAGGATGAACTCTTTTGAATGGCCAAGACTTCATTAAATAGTCATTTTTCTTGTGTCAGTATTTTTTTCCCTCCTGGGTATGAGAATATGGGGAGATATTTTTGCTTTATACTTCTTTTAAAGAATAGTGTTTAATTCTTCCTTACAAAAATTAAATTCTCTTCAACCCTACCAACTGGCCTTGAAGCTGCTGTCAAGGGATGTATGTATCCAGAGCACTGCGGTGGGCCTGGGTGTGTGAACACTCAGCACCTCATAACTCAAAAGACTGTGGGCTATTCCCTTGCTACTCCTTTCCACTCCTCGGGAGATCAGGCTGTGGATGCTGCATTCCTATCAGTACTTCCATCAGAGATTTCTCAGAGGTATGAAAAAAGAGAAATTTAAGCCATTAATTTCACTATCCTTGCAACTCTAATTAAAAAATTAAAGGAAACTTAATATAAAGAATAAAATCAGGGGCTGAAGAGATGGCTTAGCAGTTATAGCACTTACCTGCAAAGCCATAGTACCCAGGTTCAATTCCTCAGTGCTCACATAAATCCAGATTCACAAGGTGGCATATGCATCTGGAGTTGGTAGTAGCCTATGGGGTAATAGGACTACTAAGACATAGGCTATGGGCCCTGGGACTAGTATTTTCAACCTGGAAATGAGCCCCAGGTATTAGGCTAGGGCCTCAAACAACATTTTTTTAATGTGAAAAATAGGGACTAAGGGAATTCTACTCATTAATTCAGCACCACAGGAAAATTCTGATATATTGTTTTTCATGGAAGTAAGATATACAGAAAGCATCAGAGACAAACTTTTATATAACATACTTGTAGAATTAAAGATCAAGATCACATGATTACCATAGGTGCAGCAAAAGCTTTTGACAAAATTCAACATTCTTTCATGACAAAAGTCCTAGAGAAATTGTGTATAGAATATACCTCAGCATAGTAAAGGCTTTGTAATGATGAGCTCAGGCCAACATCTTACTGAGTATAGGAAAGCTGAAAGCATTTCTCTAAAATCAGCAATTTATATTACTCAAATAACTGTGCTGCTCAGTAAGTACTTGAAATTTTAATCAGTGCCATAGAAATCAGGAGAAATTAATAATAAAGCATAGAAAAAGGAGTCAAATTTGCAGATGATATTATCTTATGATTAGAATACTCTGGAGACTCCACCAAAAGAATCTTATGTCTTATAAAGAAGTTTATCAAAGAAACAGGACATAAGATTACCATAGAATAATTAGTAGCTTTTCCAAATACAATAATGAAATTGCTGGTAAATAAATTAGGGGAGAAGTTCCATTCACAATAGCCTTAAATATATACATAAGAATTAGCCCAATTAAAGTGAAAAGCCTCTACAGTGAAAGCTTGAAAACACCAAAGAAAGAAATAAAATACTAAAAAAAATGAAAGTCAGAAGAAATTAATTGCTAAAATGTCTGTATTGACAAAGTGACAGATTCATTCCAATACAAAATAGTATCCTGAAAACTAGAAAATGAACTATTTAAAAATCCATCGGGAAGCACAAAGGATCCCCAACAGCCAAAACAATCTTGAGCAAAGGTAACAGTGCTAGAGGCATCACCATGTCAGACTTCAAAGTTCACCACATAGCCACAGTAACAAAAATGGCACAGTGTTGGCATAAACTCAGAAATTTATACCAACACAATAGAATAGAAGATTTCCAAGGAAACCCACATAGCTATAGTCATATGATTTTCAACAAAATTGACAAAAACATACACTGGAGAATAACTGGATATTCACATGTGGAAGATTGCAGCTAGGTCCTTATTGCTCAACCCTGCACCAAAATCACGTGAAACTGCATCAAAGACACTAATGTAACACCTGAAACTTTGAAACTACTAGAGAAACTATTAGAGGAAATAGTTAGAAGGTCTAGACATAAGCATGATTTCCTGAATATGACTTCAATAGTTCAGGAAATAAGAATTAGAAAATAAGAATATATGAAATCAAAAGCTTCTGTAAAAAAAATATCAAGTGAATTGACAGCTTATACAGTGAGAGAAAAATGTTTGTCCATCTCTTTGTCTTATGGTGAATATATATGTATTCACCATCAGAATACATATATTTATCATCCAAAGAACAAGTTGTACAATTAGTAAATGAACAGATGGAAAGTGAACAGAATAGAAATGGCTAATAGATAAGCAAAAGTAATGTTCAAAATCTTTAGCCACCAAAGAAATGCAAAACAAAACCATACTGAGGGGCTGGAAAGATGGCTCAGAGGTCAAAGGAACTTCCTTGTAAAGCCTCACAGCCTGGGTTTTATTTCCCCAGTACTCATGTAAAGCCAGGTGCACAAAGTGGTACATGTGTATGCAGTTTGTTTGCAGTGGCAAGAGGCCCTTACATGCCCATCACTCCCCTTTATCTCACTCTCTTTCTGTGTCCTTCTATCTCAAACAAATACATATTAAAACGAACTATATTGAGGAGCTAGAAAGATGGTTCAGTTGATCAAGCACTTGTCATGCAATTATGAGGACTGGAGTTCAGATCCCCAGCACCCACACAGATGCCAGCTAAACAAAGTGGCCTGCCTGTAATCCCAGCCTCTTAGCCCTTATGTGGTGGAGGTAGGGGATCCTCGGAGCTCAGTGAATAGCTACACTAGCCTAATCAGCAAGTGCTAGATTGAAATGAGAGAGCCTGCTCAGTAAATAAAGTGGAGAAGTGATTGAAGGAGACACACATCATTATCCCTCCAGTACATACACTCATATGACACCCATAGACCCACGCATACATACCATAAACACAAAGAAAGAAACGACATTGAGATTCTACCTCACCACGAATTTAAAGAATAAAAAATGTGCTGGTGAGTATTCAAGACAAAAAGATACTCATCTACTATTGGTGGTGACATAAATGAGTTCAGCTAATATAGGCACACTGTGGAGATCCCTCAAGGAACTCAAAAGTACTATCTCCTCTAGCTGCATCACTCCTGGGCAGAACCAATCAAAGGCATCACATGATAGAAATCCCTGTGCATCCTCATGTACTGTGGCACCATGCCCAATGGGCAAGTTATGGCATCAGCCTAGATCTCTATCGATGGAGCATTGGACACAAAAAGTGTAGTATATACATACAAAGTGGAGTTTCATTGAGCCATAAAGAGCAAATCATGCCATTTTTAGGAAAATGGGATAAAACTGGGCAGCATAATATTATGTAAAATAAGCCAGATTCACAAGGACAAGCAAGAATCACATGTTTTTATCCTCATGCACAGAAGATAGAAACAAAGAAGGACATGAAATTGAAGAGAAATATTAGAAATGGAGAATGATAAAAGGGGGAACAGATAAAGGATAATATAGAGTAATAGAGGGGTGAATATGATCGGCGTAAATTACGTGTAGGTATAGACATGTCATCATGAAGTCTCTGATTCTGTACAGTTAGTAAGCACCAATAAAAATTGAACAAACAGGGCTGGTGGGATAGATTAGTGGTAAGACATTTACCTGCAAAGCCACAGGACCCAGGTTCGATTTCCCAGCATCCACCTTAGCCAGATGCATAAGGTGGCACATGTGTCTGGAGTTCATTTGCAGTGGCTAGAGGCCCCAGCACACCCATTCTCTCTCACTGTCTCTCTCCCTCTTTCTCTTTCTCTGTCTCTGTCAAATAAATAAACATAAAATATTTAAAAAGTTGAACAAGCAGATGAAAGACAAGTATCCCGTCTTCTCTGATACATAGAATCTAGAGAAAAAAGACAGCATAAAAGTTGAAGGATGTTGTATAGAAGAGGAAGGTAGGTGGTCAAGGGTGGGTAATAGGGGTGGGTTTGATGACAATATTATATAGACATAGGGAAATATTGCAATGACACCCTTTATTCTATAGTTAATATGTAGTGTTCTATTAAAAGAATAGGAAAACAAAAATTAAAAAAAAAAATGTGTCCTTTGGAGCTGGAAACACAGCTCAGTTGGCTAAATGCTTGCCTCACAAGCATGAGGTTTTGAGTTCAATCCCTAGAACCCACCTAAATGCCAGGCCTGGTGATGCTTGCCTGTTATCTCAGGGATAGGGAGATGGAGACAGGAGAATCTCTGGAGCTTGCTGGCTAGCCACTCAAGCCCAACTGGTGAGCTCCATGCATCTAAAAGGAGGTGGACAACATGCCCGATATTGTAGTCTGGACTATACATGCATGCTCACACATGTAACTGCTAATCCATACACACAAATGTACACATACATGAACATGCATACACATATACCTTCACAGCACATACACATATACACACTTTAAAAATTATGACTCTTGAGTAGGTTTATGAATCATTCTACTTCCCTGATGTTGAAATTCTATGCTGATAGTTTCCTTTTTTTTTTTTTTTTTTTACAACTGGTGAAATATGCAGGACCTACACTAACAAATATGCCACTTTACAGTTGTTTTCTACCACTGCAGGCACACACAGGCAGCAACTACAAAATAAACCCATTCAAGGAAATACTGTACCATGGAAGATTTAAAATGTACAACTCACAGGAAAAATTAAAATAAGTTCAGACAAGAGGCCAGAAGGGATATGCATTCCGAACCCTTAGCCTGTTACTTTTAAAAAACATGATGCATTTTCTTTTTCTGCCTGAAATCCTGGAAGCCCTCAGCATCATTGTCATAAAATGCCAGATTGGGCCACAAAGCCAGAATGGTTATAGAGTAGGTGCCCCTTATGCCAAAGCCAAGTTCATACTAGTGGGGTTTGAGAAGTCTACACAAATGACAATCAAAAAACGAAGGGAAATTGTTATCAAAGATAAGGTCTCTGTCTTTACTTGTCTTAGTGAACTTAAAAGTCACTAATTCTGGAGGTCACACAGCTGAGCAACACATTAGCTGTCCATTAGCTTTGCTGTAAGATGGCACTGCTAACAAGTGGCTTAGGAAAGCAGTTACCTAGGGTACTTTGCAGAAAACATGCAGGATTCTTTTCCTAAAAGCACTCCACTAGAGCCTGTGGATCCCTGATAGACGACTGAAGTGGAAAAGTAGACCTGGCATCTGTGACCTCATTTTGTGTCTATCCTTTTCTACCTCAATAACCTCTGAGTCAGGTTCCACTCAGCACCACATGCAGACATGTTGATCATTTGAGAAATGTTTATTTAAGACTATAATTCAGGGTTAACTCAGCCTGTTGCCCATTGAAGCTGATGTGTGTCTTATCTACCATACTCTTGTGCTCTCTTGGGCACTCAAGCACGGAAAGTTCTTCTCTTTGATCCTAAACGCTGGGGTGTTTATGCAAGGTGATGATGCCTGCTACACCTCAGAGCTTCTGAACTGAGTTGACCGTGTTGGCCCATTAAGTACCAGGTCAGGATGCTTATGCACAAGAAGAACATCATTTGTAACCATGCTCATGACCATTGAAGAACAGCTATCAGACCTTAGCTCTCCCAGAAAATCAACATGAGACTAACTGTTTTCTTTTATCTGTCAAGCAGCAGCCTGATGACATACTCGTTACCATGCTCATCCTTCAGTCAGAGCTGAAGTCAACAAGGCTGGGAATATGTTCCAATGACGCTTTGTCTTCTTTGTTTGTAAAATGTGACCTGGCCACATTTCCACTCTTGTCATGCCCCAAGATCCTTCTGTTCAGTATCAGGAGCATAACTCCAAGAATGGTAGGCAGTCTGGGAAGACAAAAGGTAGGCCACATCCTTAATATCTGACATCTGTGAAACTAGACTTTGTTGGATAAAAAGGGCAGATCAAGTCAGAACAACAAATATCTGTATCTTAAAAGTTCCATTGAAGCTTTGTGTGTAGGGTGTATATGTGTTCCTGTGTGTGCACGTCTGTGTATGCACATGCCAGGCAGAGGTTGACATGAGATGTCTTTAATCACTCTCTACCATATTTTTTTGTATCAGTGTTTCTTGCTGAACTTGGTCACTGATTCCGCTAGACTAGCTGGCCTGTGAGGGCCAGGGATCCTCCTGTCTCCACTTTGCTGCATTGGGGTTACTTATCATTGTGCCTGGCTTTTCACATGGGCCTCGCAGATCCAAAAGGTCTTCATGCCTGTGACCAAGCCCTTTACTGATTGAGCAATCGCTGCTATTGTGACATTAAAATTACATGTATTGCTCAGTCTTTTCATGGAGGTCTGAGGCTAGGAGAGCAATTGGAGTCTCTGAATGTTTTCTTCTTTTGGTAATTTTTATTATGAGAGAGAGAGAGAGCAAGAGAGAGAGAGAATTGGCATGCCAGGGCCTCCAGCCACTGAAGTCAAATTCTAGACACACGAATCACCTTGTGTGCATGTGTGGCCTTGTATGCTTGCATCATCTTGTGTGTCTGGCTTACGTGGGATCTGGAGAGTCAAACCTGGGTCCTTAGGCTTCGCAGCTAAGTGCCTGAACCATGAAGTCATCTCTCCAGCCCTCTGTGTGCATTCTTGTGGCCACTTTACCAGTGATGCTTCATCTAGATTCAACAGTTTCCTCATTCCAAACAGAATGATGCTCAGACATCTTTATTACAAAGTACCGAGGGTAAGAATCACTCCAGGCTTGTTTTCTATCTCTAAATTGACAGGGCTTAAAACTTGATCTTATCAAATCTTTCAGTGTTTGTCTTTCAATGACTAGCTTATTTCTTTAATCATGTCCTTCAGGTCCATCTTTAACGTTACAAGTGACGGAATTCCCTTCTTTTTTGTGCTGAATAGTATACCATTGTGCATAAGCCACATTTTCTTTATTCACCATTTCCATGTCTTGGCTCTTGTGAACACTACAGCAATGAACAGGGAAGAATATAGTGAGTTCATTTCCTTTGAATTATGTTCAGTCAGGGAATTGGCAGCTTATATAGTAATTTTATTTCTAGTTTTTCAAGGGATCTTTATGCCATCTTCTATAATGGCTATACTAATTTACATTCCCAGCAGCATTCTATGAAGATCTTTGCTAGCATTTGTTATTGTATGTTTTTTGATTAAAGCTATTCTATCAAGTGTGAGGTGATCTCCCATGACAGTTATCGCTGTGTCCTCCTGATGATCAACACTTTGAGTACCCTTTCATGTATTCATTGCCCGTCTGTGTCTTCTTTTGAGAAATGTTTATCTAGATTCTTAGCCCATTTTTAATTGGGTTATATGCTTTTATGCTATAGTGATCAGAATGTAATGTCCCCATAGCCTCAAGTGTTTATGACTAGTTTCCACCTAGAGTCTTTGGGAGGTTGTGCCCTGCTGGTAGAAGTGTGTCTCCAGGGACAAACCTTGCAGTGGAGTCCAGTGATTGCATCCCAAACTGCATTCTATTTAGAGAAGTTACCTTAGCACTGAGTACAATTAGTTATTTTTTCTCTCTCTTTTAATAACCAATAACATAATACCATTCTGGAGAGGGTGATTATTAATATATTCCAGGCATTATTTTAGTATGTCATCTGAACTTCAATGCCTGCCAGATTTTGTGATCATTTTTATTGGTTGAAAACTCTATTGAGAACACAATTCTGGCTATACTGATTTGTAAGACTGGAAAAAAAAAGTAAAAAAGTTTTAGACCGTCATCTGTCTTTAATTTCTGTAATTACTCAGCCATTGTAGTATGATGGTATAAGGTTGAATCATTGTTCAATGGTGTGATTATCCAGGTTTGTAATCTGAAAGTAAAAGAAAAAATCCAAACTCATTCATTCACTGAGTAAACATTTATATGAATGATTTTGTGTGGCTACATAAAATCTAGGATCTGGAAATAGGAAAAAATAGGCAACAAATAGATGTGTCCTGTTTTTTAATGCAGTCTCCTAGTCCAAATTTTTATTCTAATGAGAGAGAGAGAGAGAGAGATGGAGTGAGGGTGAGGGAGGAATTGATGTTCCAGGGCCTCTAGCCACTGCAATTAGACTCCTTATGCACATATATCACCTTGTGCATCTGGCTTACATGGGTTCTGAGGAGTTCAACTTGGGCCCTTAGGCTTCGCAGGCAAGTGCCATAACTGATAAGCCTTCTCTCCAGCCCTAGTCTATGTGTTTTGATTAAAGAATTGAAATAATTATTATAGAACTTTTTTGAAAATTATTATTAATTTCTCTCACTTATTGTTTTATATTTGGTACTTTCCTAAACTTCATTTGTTTATTTGCTGGCTTAGTATAATTTATTCTCTTCTGTGCCCTCATGGATGCATGTCTTTTTCTCCTCAGTGTGTAGGATTCCCTCAGTATCTTCATAATGCTAGTTTAGTGGTCATAAATTCCTCTGTGTTTAACATGGAAATTTTTTCTTTCTCCTTCAATTATAAAAGATAGCTTTGCTAGATATGGTAACCTGCTCTATCAGTGTTTGATGTCAGGGCTTGAAATATATTATCTCCTACCCTCCTGGCTACTAGAGTTTCTGTCAAGGAATTGTCTCCTTTTCTGTTGTATTCTTTTACATTTGGCCAAGTGTTTCTCTCTTGTAGCTTTCAGTGTTCTTTCTTTGTACTGTATATTTAATGTTTTGACTACATAATATGACATGGGAAGATTTTTTTCTGTTTTTGTCTGTTTCTTATTCTAAGTGTCTTCTGAATCTAGATGGTCACCTCTTTCTATAAATTTTGGGCATCTTATGCAAAGATTTTATTGGATATATTATCTATGCCTTTCATTTATACTTTTCTCCTTCATGCTGATAATTCACAAGTTTGATTGTTCTTTAAAATATGTTCATTTTCATTTATTTATTCTAGAGAGAAAGAGAGAAATTATGGGCACAACTGGGCCTCCATCTACTGCAAATGAACTGCAGACACATGCGCTACCATGTGCATCTGGCTTATGTGGGTCCTGTGGAATCAAACCTGGGTTCTTTTGCTTTGGCAGCAAGTGCCTTCACCACTAAGCCATCACTCCAACCCCCAGTTTAATCTTTTAATGGTGCCCCATAGATCTCACACATTCTGTTCGCATTTTCTCATCATTTTATCTTTATCCTTATCATAGTGTTCTAATTCATCTAGCTTGTCTTCAAATCCTGCTATTCTCTTTTCCACTAGATTTTCCTTTGAGTTTACTCAATTTGTTGAGTATTCATTTCCCAAAATTTTAATTCAATTCTTTTTCAGATTTTTCTCTGCTGTGAATTCTTCCTATCCTATATTGACTTCCTGATTTCCCTCAGCTATTTGTTCAGGTTCCATTTGAATCCACTCAGGAGTCCATTTGTGCTCTTTTTTATTTCATTGAGCAACTTTGTTGTGATCATAATTTTTAATTATTTGAGTTTTTATCTGATTCACCTTCATTATGATTCAGTACTGTGCAACTGGTGATTATTTTTAAGTGCCATCTTGACTTGATTTTAATTTTTTCCTGTTTTCCGTGTTGGAACTTGCACAAGTTTATATGTGGGTTGAGGAGTTATTCGTTACCAATGGATTGGGGTTTAGCTAATCAACTAAACCCTTAGCCCCCATACTCAGGGTCCCCAGCTCATAAGCCAGCATTGTTCTGATAGTAGAATATAACTGCAGAAGAGGGTTAGATCCACTATGAAAGTGCAGTAATAGCCAATTAACATCAGTTGTCCTTTCAACTCCAATAACTTTGAGTAAATAGATGAACAAATACAGTATTATGTATAAATGTTAAGTATAGGAATGGAAAGAAAATAGACAGAGTAAGTCTTATAATTAGTATTAAATCAAGACAGTAATAAAGGTGAAAATAAATAGTAGGGAAGAACAATATATTTGAAGGGATGAGATAAGATAGCTCTAGATAACAGTAGAATGAAATGAGAAAAAGTTAGTACATATAATCATACAACCCACAACAATGCCAGCACTCAGGAGGTTGAAGCCGAAAGTTTTACCAGCATCATGCCAACCTTCATTTTCAGGGGGAAGAGTCTATCTCAGAAAAGAAGAGTAAGCAGCAGTAAGAAAAAAAAAATGACACATTGAAATTTGTAGAAAAATGATCGAACCTGGATCAGATCATTTAAATGAACTCACACACAATCACAGAAACACAGTTGTCGCATGATCTCACTCATCTGCAGTTCCTAACATAGATCATCCCAAGTTGCTGACATAGCTGAATAGCATCTTGAGCTTGGACAATAGGGAGGGCAGGCTTGGGGGAAGGGAAAGGATAGGGGGCACAAAATCTGAACCCAAATCGAACTGGTACCACAGAATCTTATATCCTGGAAACCAGACTAAAAGGTGGAACCCTCAAGCAAACCTTAGAGGGAGCACCTGAATCAAAGGGACCTGGAGAGAGTGAGACAAAACCTAACCTCGAATTTCTCCTGTTTCTCTTTCTTCTCTGGATTTTGCTTGTTTCCTTTCCCTTGGCACTTGTCTGTAATTCCGTGTATCAGGATGTGGTCTATATCTACAATGAGCTGTTGATCAGAGACCTACTTGATCTCCCAAAACAAACAAGATAGACTTCTGACAGAGTACTCGATTGCCCACCAGAGTCTAATGGTAAGACCCTACTGCTGAAGACACCAATTGCTGTCAGCTTGGACCATGAAGAGCATGACTGGAATCCAGAGGAGCCAGTCCTCAGATGATTAGCCCATATAGTGCTAGAAGGCACTATATGAACTACCAGAGGAAAGTGGCCAACATCTGTCCAAGCAACTCAAAGTTTGAGTGACTCAGAAGCAGACAACCTGATGTGATGCTCACACCTGTGCAATAATGGCACACAGCCATGGTGGGTAACCAATTTCTCTTGGATTGGCTAACAGATCTGCTCAGTGGAAAGGTAATCATATCTGGAACTGGGAAACAAATCAGACTCATGTCCAGAGAATGATTCTGCTTTCTATTGTCAAGCTCCCACTAACCTTACATTATGAAAGTGTCTAAACCCTTTATAATTTTCTTTAAATTTAATAATGGTTATCCCATTTTACTGGTGTTGACTTTACTCTCTGTTGGAGAATCGGCTTCTCTTTTTCAGATAGGAACTGGACTTGAGGAGATAAATGACCCAGCACACTCCAGCCCAGCTCCAGCTGAAACCACAGAGAAAATGGGGAAATGAGCAAGAGTACTGTGCTCTCAGTTCAGCTGATATCAGCACAAGGGTGATGGAGAAAGATACTGAGGACACGCAACACCTACCAAACCAGACATCTAGATGCTCCTAAGAGCCCATCACCGAAGTAGATTTAAAATGTTTCCAACATGGCTTAGGAAATTTTGTGGAAGAGGGATGGAAAGATTGTTAGAGCCACAAGTTTGGACATTTTGCACAGAGACACTGCCTCTCCCCCATAACTGACTGCTGCCCCATAATGCACAACCCACAATATCCATGGGGTTGACCTGCATCCCCAATGAGGAAGGCTTCTTCAGAAAAGGGGCAGGGAGGAGGGAAAGGATGGCACCAACATGTGATGTTTACATACAAAATAGGTCCATATCTAATAATAAAAAATAAAATATATATTTAAAAAAGAAATAAAATAGAAATGTCATAAGAAAAGTTAACTATATTTTTTTCAATAATTCAAAAATATAAGACATGTTTTGTTAAATGATTAAAAAAAGAAAGGAAGAGTAAGGAAGCATGGCAGGGCAAAGCCATCCCTCAAAACTGAAATTAGATAATTAATAAGAAAAGTATAGGGCTGGAGACATGGTTTAGCAGTTAAGCGCTTGCCTATGAAGCCTAAGGACCCCAGTTCGAGGCTCAATTCCCCAGGACCTACATTGGCCAGATGCACAAGGGGTCACACACATCTGGAGTTCATTTGCAGTGGCTGGAAGCCATGGCACGCCCATTCTCTCTCTTTCTCTCTCTCTATCACTCTCAAATAAATAAAAATGAACAAAATATTTTTAAGAAAAGTATAAATGTGAAGGTAATAAAAAAAAGTGTGTGTTTCTACACAGCCCCTCACATGATGTATGTATCTGTGTGGTTCCTCACATGGTCTCAGGTACAGAGCCTGTCTCTGAGCAATCGTCCACATGGGCCCTGGTATAGAATCTTTATGCCATTTTACTTTTCCTTCCCTGGATCTTTGGGATGGTGCCTTCTGCTGAGAGCAAATCCGTTGTGGCATGGTGCCTCTGATATTGATCTTTGTGCTGCTTGCTCCACAATAAGAGGATGTTGTTCTTGGTCCAGGCATTTGGTGCTATAACTCTGGGTATCTTTCAGTCTCTAAGTACTGCACTGGGCTATGGGTAGCTCTCCCTCGTACTTCAGATGCTAGTACCTGTAAGTAATTGCCAGTGCTTCTTCCTCTTATGGGGAACTAACAAGTCTCATTCAAGTCAATAGCTTAGATCAGGTTTCTACACAGTAGAACATGATAGAGTTCTGACAAAAAGTTTTTCTTTTTTCTCTCTCTCTTGCTAGAAATGGTCTGGAGGCCCAGTCATAGAGTATATTCCTCTGGGACTTGCCTTGGGTTCAATGAGTGGGCTATCAAAGGAGGGATATTTACCTATAGAGCTATCTAGTGTCAACTGGCTAGAATGAAAAATTTTCAGTGATATATCTGTGTTCATTATGATTTTGAGCCTCTGTGTTTGTTTGGGTCATTTCTTTCTTTTTTTTTTTTTTTTTTTTTTTTTTCTTTTTTTTGAGGTAGGGTCTCACTCTAGCCCAGGATGACCTGGAATTCACTATGTAGTCTCAGGATGGCCTTAAATTCTCAGTGATCCTCCTACCTCTGCATCACCAGTGCTGAGATTAAAGGTGTGCACCCCCATGCCTGGCTTCTCTCTCTTTCTCTCTCTCTCTCTCTCTCTCTCTCTCTCTCTCTCTCTTTTAATGCTTTTTATGTTCTTCCCTCCTCCCTCAGCTGATGAGTCTACTATGGGGGTTGAAACACTTGATCTTTGCATTCTATCTCTTCCTCTCTCCCTCTCTTTCTTTCCACCTTATCCTCGTCTCCCTTTCCCTACAAGGTATTTGGTTCTGAGAATATAGCGTGAATGGTCAGAGGCTCTTTTTGTCTTCAGCTATTCTTCCAGTGCTCAGCGTCATAAGCACTCTGCACCGGGAGCACAAAACTCCACTGGAAAACTGGAGCCGAACCCTCCAGGAGGAACTGAGGACTCTCTTCAGTTCCCCTTTCTGAAGCCTCCTTTCTTGTTACTGAATCTTGCATTCTGTCATTGTCACCCCCACCCCATAACATAGCTGCTCTGCAACCATTCTCAGTTTGCTTTCCAGAGATTCTGGTAGTGGGACTAGGTGTCCTTAACCATCTCCTTTCAGATACATAGTATTTTTATTAGCATATACTAACAGTACAAAGCAATGGATTTCATTGTGACATTTTTCTCTCTTTTCCTCTTTCCTTTCCTTCCTTCTTCCTTCTTACTCTCTCTCTCTTTCTTTCTCTCTGAGAGGACATATTTTCCACATGTAAGCCAGGATTGGCACTTAGACCATAGAAGTGCTCAGCTTCTGTCATAAACTTAGATGTGTTCATTGTTGGCATGGTTAGTGGCCCTTTCCTCTTTATCCCAAATGTGTCTCAAGCTAGCTTTCCTGCTATTGCTCTGCTGAGGAGCCCTTGATTTCCCTTGTTTGGAAACTACAAACCTCTCCCTTTTCCTATCTATCTATCTATCTATCTATCTATCTATCTATCTATCTACCTATCTATCTACATATATATGGAATGCTTTACTTTTATTTAATCTGGAAGAAGATTCACCCTTGCATATTTTTGAAACCATAGCTAACTATTTTTAAAAATGAGTTTAGCTTTTTAGAAATAAGTCAAGAATTTTCTTGGCCACTTCTGCTTTCTGTTCTTCTCTGAGTATCACAGAGTTAATTTTATGAGGTAAAAGGAAATAGGGACAAATTCAAGAAGAAAAAAAAATCCAATTACTAATTTTAAGAAATTAGCCACTATCCACATGTATCTGGACTGGGCTCCTCTTTCTAGTTAGTCATTAGAACTTTAAGAATGCATGAGAGTGGTGACATGGTGTTTGTTTATTTTTCTAGATTTCTTTAAACTTGAAATTGTTCTTTCTACAGTCTAGAAAGCCTTGAGAATGTAGACTGAAAATTGGGCTTTTGTATGTTAAACCTCTACACGTTTCCTGGGGTGATTTGATCAAAAGACTCAATGTAGTACACCATAACACTGTCCAGCACCGAGCAAATACTTTTGACCAACTGGTAACAATTCTGGGTCTACTTATGGGAAAATGTGGAGGTAAAATAAACTAGTCAGGGCACCATGCTTTCTCAGTCACCTGAAGGAAGACTTATTAGTGACTATACAGTGACTGAACATGGACATCTGGTTAAGGAAAACCTTGAAGAGGGAGACTCTAGAGGGGATGTTTTCACAGATATACAAAACACTTCAGTAACATGTGGAAGAAATGTTGTAGGTAATAAACTTTGTGTGGAGAATAATCAGAAAAGCCCTTATTTCCAATGGAGAAGTCATTGAAATATGAAGTTTTCATTTAAATTGTCTTGCCAGACCACTTTTCCTTTCTCACCCCAGCACTCTTGTACCCTTACAAATAGAAAGCTGCACCCTGAGGTAGCCAACCTACTATTAAAGAGCCCCAAAACAACATGGAAGGAACAGAAGTCAATAACTATTTCTTGATTTGCTTATCTGAGAATACAACCATGCCACCTCTAGCAAAATGCAAAAAAAAAAAAAAAATCACTAAACATACATTTTGATACATTAGAATGTAGACTTTTTGTCATTTTGGACAAAGTGGTAAACAGCGTTCCTCTATGTGGATGCATACTTAGAGTCTTTGGATGGAAAGGCATTTACATACATAAAGATGGTGATCATGTCCTTTGTCCTTGAGCCAACATTTGGGCTTCTGACCAAAACTGTTAGGAAACTTTGACAGCTTATCCCTGTAGGGTGTTAGTCACCTTGTAAAACATTGGAAGTATGTCTATCTGTGATGCAAAAAAAAAAAAAAAAAAAATCACCTTTTCTACTTAAGAGGGGAAGGTAACCCCTTTTACTTAAAAATAATCAAAAGTGAACAGAGTCTATGCAAATCTTCACTATGAAAGCAGAGTTGGAAGTGATCTGTGAGTAGGACTTCTGAGTTTCACATACATGTGCAGCTAAGGCAGGGCATCACAGGCACATTATTCCAGCTCACTGTTGCGTTTACAGCAATCATAATAGTTTTTTCTGGGGTCACTAACAACCTTCTGTGAAGTAGAGCTGATCAACATGACTAAAAACATGAGAGGGACAGAGATCATAGAAGGACAGCAGTTGGAGGGTGGGGGAAGCAGAGTGACTAAAATCTCCACAGTTGTACATTTTGAGGAAATGCTTAATGCCATGCATGGTTTATGTCAATCAAACATATAAAAGTTACTGTGACTGCGTAAGGCCATAAAGATGCACTTTTAAACTCTTAAAAATAAGGTACCATAATTACAGCTTATAGAACTGTGCGTCCCATGAGTCTCTTTGCTGTTTTTAAGATACCCATGGTGAATGAGGTAAAGGAAGGGGGAGGAAGTGAAGAGAAAACCCGTTTGAGTTCTGTGTGCACAGAAATGCAAAAGCTGTTCAGATTCTCATGTAGCTCCCCGCTCTCTCTCCTTGATTTATTAACTTTAATAACTATGGGATCTTTCTCAAATTTGAGTTTGAGAACTGAAGTCATAACCATTCAAAAGAATATTTTCTTTCCCGGAAGTAATCTCTAGTAGTGTCAGTCATCTGGGAAAGCAAAATAGCTTTGCTTCTTTTTCTTTCCTTCTTTTTAACCCTTAAGATTCTAAAATGGTGTATTTGTGAGCTTAGTGCACTTACTTCAGAGTTCGGCATAAAGCCTGCGAAGATCTGGGGGTAAGGGGCACATCTTCAGCCTGGGTAGGTGTGAGCCTGCTGACTCTGTGAGGCAGATAGATTATCTGCTTTCCTCTCTCTGTCTTGTGGTTCTTGGCTGTCTTCTCCTCTTAGGTTGTCCAAAGTTTTGCTAAGAACATGGATAATCTAGTCTTAGCAGTTTGTGGAGAAAGTATGGGGTTTGTGCAAAACTCTTCACGACTGCAGACACTTTCCTCTGTTAGTATCAGCTTGGTTTTCTACAAAACAGCTAAATTAAAAGCAGAGGTAATGGCTTGAAAATAAATTATGCTTCATAGACTCATGTGTTTTGAACACTTGGTCACTAGCTAGCAGCAATTTAGGAAGGTTGTTGGGCCATTGGGAGGTAGAGCCTTACCTGACGTGATATACATTGCTGGAGGTAGGCTTTGGGGTGATGTAGTACAGATCCAAGACTAGTACACAGACTACTTTCTTCCTGTTGCTGTTGAGATGGGATATGTGGCTGGCTGGCTGCTCCCGCCAGCCATTCCCTACTACATTGGAATTGTAAACCAGGAATAAGCCCTTCCCCTTCCATAAGCTACTCCTGGCCCAGTGCTTTGTCCTAGCAACAAGAAAGTACCTGCTATAGATGAAGATCACAAAACCACTTACAATGACCTTGTTTCAACTGAAGATAAATGAGTGTGGAGGGCCAGTGATTGGGACTCTGTTGACAGGCTTTTTACACTATGAGGTGCTCCACTGGATTCCAAACATCTGTCTCCCAGCGAAGTGGAGCTCTTCGTCTAACTGAACAGAGAACAGGCCTAACCAACACATACCTGTCAGATTTTAGGCACATTCTCTGTCCCTCTCCACAGCTGTCACATGTGGCACTACCAAAGTGTGCAGGTCTGTGACTTTGTAATCCACATTGTTTAAGGAAATTGACCAAGTCTCATGGCTTGTCCCAACCACAACCAAGGAACAGAAATAAAGCTCACCTTCTGGCTAAGCTGTCTGGGGCATACAAGTCTAAGATAGTGGTGGAAGAGGGGGGCAGATGGCAGTGGCAGTTTCCAAGATCAGGCTTGGTGAGACACAAGACTTCATTCCCACTTCCACTCCATTGGCTAGAGTTGGCCACATGATTACAAAACGCAATACTCTGTATGTGCAAGAGAAAAGCAAGTTTGATGTGTACATCTCATTGACTTCACTATACTACACAAGTAATTTGATAACTCTATATATTGTTTTCATAGGAAACACTGATTGTGGCTCAGTGGAAGGAGATGGTTCCACAGCAACGTCTGTAATGAATGAAAATAAAGGGCTGGGGAACTTGCTAAGTGGATAAGAGTGCTTGCTGTGAGCAGGAGGACCTGAGGGGACCTGAGAGTACCTGAGTTCATTCCCCAGGACCCATGCGAACAGCTAGGAGGTGGCTATATATGTATGTCTGTAACCCCACTGCTGTGAGAAGCAGAGAGTGGAGAATTGCTATAGCTCCCCAAGCCATAACTCCATTCAGTTCACAGAAAGGCTCCATGACAAAGAAATATATGGATGAATGATAGAGGAAGGACACCCAATGTTCTTTTTTTGACCTCCACACAATTGCACATACAAATATACCACACACATACAGACATGCACCATACTACACATGCAAAACAAACAAATGAAAAAATAATGAGGGCTGGAGAGATGGCTTAGCTGTTAAGGTGCTTGCCTGCAAAGCCTAAGGACCCTGGTTTGATTCCCCAGTATCCACATAAGCCAGATGCACAAGGTAGGCATGGACCTGGAGTTCATTTCCAGTAACTGAGGCCTTGGTATACCCATTTTCTCTCTCTTTCTCTCTCTCTCTTTTCTATCTCCCTCTGCTTGCAAATAAATAAATATTTAAAAAAAATAATGGAAGCTAAAGTTTATCCTCTTACTCTGAGGCTAACAATTTCTTTTAATGTTTTGGGTATGTTAACACAGCAACATTAGTGGAGGGGAGACTTGGGAATACTGTGATCAATGTGGGTGTTCTGAAGGATGCATAACCAAACTGGATATTTGGGTTTTAAGGGTCCCCTGAAATGTTCTCGTTAGTTTTCTGACTAGCTTACATAGATAATTACTTCATTGTCTCTGCCCTTGCTGTCCATGAATTCCAGACTTAATCACAGGATAGAGAATGTAAAAGGATTTTTCCCACATGCTAGTATATGTTTTACAACCATTTTTCTAATAAATCATTTGGAATCAATCCAAACACTTCACTCCAATAGAAACTATTCCTTTGGAGATGAAAACTTAAAAGAAGATAATAAAACAAACTACTTATTTGCATGTACAAAATTATTCAAAAGATCATTATTGTACAATGTTGTATAAGAAATAATATTTTTGACTATGTTATATATGTTGTGAACACTTACTTATTAGCTGTTTTAAGCCAAGGAAGGACTTGTTAGGGCTTTCAGTACTTTTAATGATAAGCATGTGGTAGGCATTTCTCTGAACCATGTTATTAAGAATGTATTGTAGGCCATTCATTTTTCACAAATTGTTTCTGAACTGACTTAATATTCTAGATATATCAAACTCAACTGTTTTTGTTTTGTCTGATTTACACCTCTTTATTCACTCATTCTGTAAATATTTTCTGAGACTGTTGGCTTTTTAACCCAGTGAGAAACAAAGGAATGAAGCAAGGCAGGCGATTGTCAGACTTGTAAGTTATAGTTTTAAAAGAGCTAGGAACTATATGCTTAGAGCTAAAGTCCCAGTTGCACTCCCAAACCTTCCAAAGTGTACAATGTTAGCTGTCATAAGAGAATTAAATACTAGGACCCTAGTATTTGATATAATTTAGGAACACCAACTTTGGGAACTCAGTCTTAAACATTTCATTTCACTAAATTATATATAGTAACACTCAAAATCAGCAGCAGAATAAAACTTAAAAATTCCCATCAGAATCAAAAAATAAGTTTCTACATTCTCATAAAAATTTCTTGCCAAGCATGGTGACGCATGCTATTAATCCCAGCACTCGGGAGGCAGAGGTAGGAGGATTGCCATGAGTTCGAGGCCACCCTGGGACTCCATAGTGAATTCCAGGTCAGCCTGTGCTGGAGTGAGACCCTACATCGAAAAACATAAAAACAAAAACAAAAATAAATAAACAAACAAAAAAATTCTTCATTGCCCAAACCCACTTAGACAGCTCCTACAGCGAACAAGAATCCTTCCACTTGGGTTACTTGACTCGTGCAAATCTCATTTATACCTTATGCTTTAAAAGGTATTAGTTCCAGTCAAGTTTTAAAAATGAAAATGATTCAGCATTGAGGATTGAATACTGGTAACAATAATAATGTGGAATAAGTCATCAATGCTACTTTAAGGAACTTTTGTAAAAAATATGCAATGGCTACTATTTAGTACATTTACAAAATATCAGATTTTATCTAACCTGATGACTCAGCCTAAAAATCCACTTGTTGCTTCTCGTTCATGACGGTTGGATTACTGTGTGATTTCAGACCTCTGTGAATTAGGCATAGTAAAGTTATAAAGTCCATGGGATGCACTGGGTTTTGTAATTTGGCCAACTCTGCTATGAGACTTTAGTTACCTGAAATCTAAGTCTTCTGTCTGAACTCATTTTTATTAGCAATACGTATGTCAAGAAACAACACTTTATCACCAGGAGTCATCAATGTCCTGTTTTAGTCAATTAAATTCCAAGGACAAAAATCTGTCTCAATTTTCAAACGTGAAAATTAAACTTGCCTATTTTAAAATTCTACATAAAGTATGTACATTTTAGTATGACCCTTCCATCCCTGGAACAAATTTTAGTTTGATTTGCTAATTTGATTGTTATTTATGGCTTTTATACTTATATGAATAAGAAAGATTAGTTTCTATTTCTCCCATATTTTATTTTCTTCCTTGAGTTTTGCAACAGGGTTATTCAGGACTTATGAAACAAGTTGGTAAATGTTCCTTCTCTCTTTCAATTATCTGACAGATTCTGTATCAAACTGTCAGCTCTTGACATATCTTAGAGGAATCAGGTAGCTGAGCAATCTGATACAAGGGTTTTCTTTGGGGGAAAATTTTTAAAAATCAATCCAATTTAAAGATACAAAATGTAATCGTTTCCTATGAATGTCAAAATAAGCTGTCACAAAACTGTTCACTCTAAACAGAAGAAATTTATTCTCTCGTGGTTTAGGTAATTAGTAATTCCAAACTAATGTGTCTATCATGATCCCCCTTCCTTGCTTTGTCACGTGATTTAGGGCTCATTTAGCTCATACACTATGCTACCACAAAAGCCTCAATTTAACTTAATATGAATCTGTAAACATCCTTTTACAAATAAGATCATATCACAGGTCATGCATACCAGGTGGATTTTTTTTTTTTTTTTTAGCATGGGTAATGGAGCTAGAGCTCAGGTCATCCTGTGAGATAAGCACTTTGCCAACTAAGCACCCAGGCCCTCATTATTACCCTCCTAATGTTTACAAAGTCCATGGGGATGTTATCTTATTATTCCTGTCATTGATAATTTGTTTTTCATCTTGTTTAATTAGTCTTCGTACTCCATGTTATTAAGCTCTTCAAAGCATCACCTCTTGCTTCCATTGATTTTCTACTCCCAACTTTCTGTAATATTGATTATTTTATCTCCTTCTCTTGATACTTCATTTTCTGATCTTTCTTCTGCTATCATGAGATGAGCCACACATTTAATGTGAGCCTTTTAAAATGTTCTCATGGGCACTGCTGACTGTGTGCATCTAGGGCTCTGCATTTCTCATAAAGCTCATGTGACATGTCTCTCATTGCAATATGGTATATATTTTTCATCTTTTCAAAACATTTTAGAATTAGGTCAACTTTCCTAATGATTCAACTTTTATATGTATCTATTGACTTTTAAAAATCATTAGTTGAAAGAAGTCTGCCAATTTTTATGTTTTAGTTCCAGTTTTATTTCTTCTTTTTCTTAAAAATACTTTTCCTTAAATACTTTTATTTATTGAGAAAGAAATTTCATTCCTTTATTTTAGTCTGTAAAGTTAATCCACAAAATTATAGCTGCTTCAATATCCAATAAATTATAACTTATTCCCATAAATTATTTCTTTTCATGTTTAGCAAATGTTGATGCCTTAAGGTCTACTATCTGCACTATCAAGGGAATTATACGTTATTGTTTTGTTAATATATTGATAATACTTTACCACAAATTCTACTATCACATTTAAAAAGTCTCATAAGGAGATAAGGGTCTATAGCCCCATGGTATAGTGCTTGCCTAGTATGAACAGGTCTTGGATTCAAGCCCCAGCACCACCCAAAATAAATAATTACATAAAATATGTTAGAAACAGCATGTAGTTTTTAAATGTTTACTCAAATAATCCTTACTGTTAGATTATGTAGACCATTTGAATTATGATGCACTTAGATTAATGGTAAGACCTCCCTTTCTACTTCCCTTGTCCTTTTCCCTTCCTCCCTATCCCATTCTCTCCATCCCTCTCCTATGTTTCTTAAGTCATAGTCTTGATATGGGGTTCAGGCTGGCCTACAACTTACAAAATCCAGCCTCAACCCCCTGAATTTTGGAATTACAAGTGTGCAACATCAGACCCAGCACCTTGTACATTTTGTTTATTTTTGCTTGTGTGCAAGTGTGAGGGCATGGAGCATGGAATGGGTGATGTACGCACATGTACAAGCCCTTGCAGCAGCCCGTATGCTTACCTGCAGTGGTGTTCACTCACCTGTGCTGTCCTGAATGGAACATCTGGAGTCCTGTTCTATTTCTATTCTGTTGCATCTTGTTTTGAGTCTCTATTTCCTGATTTCAGAACTTGTGGGGCTCTGAAGATCCCCATGTCTCTTCTGCTGTGAGACTAGAGTTACATGTCCACATAGCCACACCCATCAGTTTTACATGGGATCTGGAGATTTGAACTGAAGTAGTCTTGGGCCCCCTCAACCTCAAGGTTGTGCAGGACATACTCGACTGTTGAGCCATCTCTTCAGCACCCTTCTACATTTTCCATCTATCTATCTATCTATCTATCTATCTATCTATCTATCTATCTATCTATCTACCTATCTGTCTATCTATCTATCTATCTATCTATCTATCTATCTATCTATCTATCTATCTATCTACTTGTCTATCTATTGTCTAGTCTTTTCTTCTATTTATTCTCTTATACATTTTTAATCAATTATTTAATCACATATTCAATATTTTTATTACTTTTTTCTTCACTTTGAAATTCTGGATATGATATGGCTGGTACACTCATGAACTTTATTCTGATCATTTTTCGTCTGTTTAAAAAGGTTTATCTTAGGTCTGGAGGGATGGATTAGCAATTAAGTCATTTGCCTGAAAAGCCAAAGGACCCTGGTTTGATTCCCCAGGACCCATGTTAGCCAGACGCACAAGGGGGCACATTCGTCTGCAGTGGTTGGAGGCTCTGGTGCATCCACCCATTCTCTCTCTCTCTCTCTTTCAAATAAATAAAAAAATGAATATAAAATATTTTTTTAAAGTTTATCTTAGTTATTTCTTTTTCAGTTCATGTTTAATTTAAAATATTTAAGTTGGAAAATTGTGGCAAATTCTTTTTTATATTTCTTTGCACCATAAGATTTTAGTCTTTTGAATCTGGTTTGCAGGAGGAATGTTTAAGGATTTAAAACTTGGGACTAGAGAAACCTTACAATGCTGTAAGTAGAGCTTCAAGGGCTTTTTCTGTGAGAGTTTGGAAGACCAGAGATTGAGAGAAATGCAAACTATGGAGGCTAGGATTATGAGGTTTCAGAAACAAATAAGGATTCCATAAGAACCCAAGCTAAAGGCAGTTCATGTGATAGTCTAGCAAAGAATCAGGCTGCATTCTGCCAGATTAACTAGGAATCTGAGTGCCGATGAATTTAATTTAAAAGTAATGGCCTAATGTGTCTGGTGGAGAAAATTTCAAGGCTGAATGACATTGAGTCAGTGTCATGTCTCTGACTCAGATCAATAATGAAAGAGAGCAAATCGTAGGGAAGAAAGGTATAAAAAAACCACAAAGTTTGATACACAAAAAATGTGAGCCAGATTCAAGTACTTGTCCCAGACACTTCAGGGGCTCCTGCTAGGCTGTGATTGTTAAAGAGACTACTATCACCATTAAAAATAAGTCAACTGCTCTATACTGAGGCAACAGGAAGGATACCCTGAGGAAAAGACCAGACCCCGAAGCTCAAAATAGTAAGAATGATAATTCATTTGAAAAGACCTTAAGAGAAAATATAGTTTTCTGTTCCCTGAGATCAGTGAATAGAGGCTAGTACAGCTGTGGTCTGAGGCCCGGCATCATCCTGCGCTGGCAGTAGGATATGGCAGCCCTATCCCTGTGGTATTGGGTTTGAAAGAAGAAAAGATTTGAGGATGTGGTAGTTATTGGACATTGCACCATGTTTCTAGAGCGTTTCTGAGGCTAGTCAATGTGAGGCAGGGTTCAGTTCCCATAAGGAGACCCTGTGAGGAACTGGGAAGGTGAACCCTAAGTTTCAAGGGAGACTCTAGGATACTAGAGCTGCCAGAACCATGGGACATCCTCCAAGAAAAGCTGCAGACTGGGGTGAATCCAGCCCACGTTGAAGGGCTACAGGAAACATGGCTGGAGGAGAAGGCTTATTCAGGCCTTGTGGAACCCAGAGGATTCCATCAGGAGTCACAGATAGAGGATATGGAGCTACGGAATTTAGTGTTTTCCCTGCTAGGCTTTGGTCTTGATTTGGTCCAATGTTTCCTTGCTATGCCCCCATTCCTCATTTTTTGGAATGGGGCTGTTTACTCCATGCCATTATACATTGGAAGCATGTAACTTTTATTTTGGTTTTACAGGGCTCAAGTTAAGAGGCTGCCTTGAGTTGCAAATGAGAATTCAGCCTTTTTAACAGTATTGGGTCTGGTGAAACAATGAGAACTTCTAAAGTTGGCCTGAATGCACTTTTGCATTGTGACAAGGCCTTGAGCCTCTGGGGACAAGGGGTCGGAGGATATGACCTAAATGTGTTATATTTGAGTGTCAGGTTGACAATGGATGAATCTTTAATGGTTAAATTCTGATTGTCATCTTGTCAGGATTTAGGATCACCATGGAAACAGACCTCTCTTGCCTGTCTGTCATTAATTTTATTTTTTTCCCCATTAGGAGCCATCCTAACCTTGGGCAGTGCTACTTCACAGGCTATGAGCCTGGATTGAATGAAGAGGATTGCTCTTCTTTATCCCTGGTAATGTCTTGTGAATGGTTGTGATAGTTAAGGTGTTGTCAACTTTATCTGTTTAGTAATCCACAGGCTGCTTCTAGGATGGATCAACTAAAGGAGGAGATCTTTCTCCCAGGGTGAGCCCTTCCCCCAGAGTGGGTGGCCCCGCTCAGAGAGGGACTTGATATAAGGAAGCTCTGGGTAGAAGAGTTCCCTTTTTTCCTTCCTTCCTTCCACTTGGCTGCCGGAGCTGCTCCCTACCTTCTAGCGTGGATTGAAGACCAGTACGGACTAAAGACCAACATCAACTGAAGACCCACGTGGATCAAAACCCAGCGGCTCCTCAGGTAGCCTCCAGGCTTTCCAGCACCATCTGCAGTGCCAGGTCGGGACTGCTGAGGCATCTGGCCACGTGGACTGAGCAGCTACCAGGTTCAGTGATTCTTAGGCCTGCAACTGCTATTGGACTACTGTAACCTAATCCAATAAATTCCTTTTATAAAATAATTCATTCTAGTAATTCTGTTCCTCTAGAGAACCCTGACTAATACAGATTTTGGTACCAGGAGTGGGGTGCCAATTTCTTAATCCAGGGGGGAATAAAGCAGACTTTGAAGAACAGGATACTCCTTGAGCACAGAGGCCCCTTCAAAAGAGTCGACATTCTTTCTGTTGCCCCAGCACACGTCAGCTAGCCCAGTCTCAAAGGTTGTAATTTCTCAGTTGCAGCTGAATGGGCAACAGTTCACCCAAAGATTTTTCTTTCTGTGCCATATCCCTCTGCACACACCAGTTCATTTCTACGCAAGGCAACCCTGCACAACTTCTCAGGACATGGACATAAGAGCAAGCTTCTCACACAAACTGCTAGCCCAGTCCAGGCAAAGCTCTTTCTCACCCTCATAAGCCAAACCTCACAGTCCATAGTTCTTACTGCATTCAGGTCTTGCAGCTCAGATCAGGAAAGTCCATCAAGCTGTACTTACAGCACTGCAAGGCATCTCTTAGGCCAAGGTTTTAACTCCTTCCACATTCCTCTTGAAAATCAGCTCCAAAAGGCCGAAGCCACATAGTCAGGTGTCTAGCAGCAATCCCACTCCTTGGTACCAAAATCTGTATTAGTCAGGGTTCTCTAGAAGACTACTGTAAACTAATCCAATAAATTCCCTTTATAAAATAATTCATTCTAGTAATTCTGTTCCTCTAGAGAACCCTGACTAATACAATGGTCTTTATGATATGTTCTTGAATTCAGTTTGCAAGTATTTTATTGAGAATTTGTGTTTCTATGATCATCAGATATTGGTCCATAGTTTTATTTTTATTGTGTTTATCTGCTTTTGTTGTTAATGTAATTCTGGCTTCATAGCAGCGTTAGGGAGTGGTCCTGCTTGTTCTGTTTTGTGGAATTACTCCAGAGGCATCAATTTCAGTTTTTCTTTAAATGCCTGATAAAACTGTGCAGTGAACAGGTCTGAGCTTGAAATACCCTTTTTGGTTGATATAGGTTTTTGTTAACATTTTAATCTCATTCCTTGTTATAGACCTTTTAAAATTATCTCATCTCTGTTTAACTTTTGTAGATCATAAGCATTTAGAAATTCACCCATTTCTTTTAAACGTTCTGGTTTAGAGATGTATTAGTTTTTGAAATATGTCCTTATTATTCTTTCTATTTCATTGGTACCTCTTGTAATGTCTTCTTTTTCATCTCCATTCTTACTCATTAGGGTCTTATCTCTCTTTTAGTTAATTTAGAAAAGGGTTTGTCAGTCTTGTTTATCTTTTCAAAGAACAAACACTTGGTTTAATTCTTTTAATTTTTTTAATTAATATCTGTCCTGACCATAATTATTTATTTTTGTCTAATAACTTATGGGTTAGTTAGTTCCTGTTTTTGTAAGGATTTCAAGTGCATCACTAAGTTATTTATTTGAGATCGATCTCTGTTTTTGTCATAGTAGACACTTAGAGCTATGCACTTCTCTCTTAGAACTGCCTTGATTGTGTCCCGTAGGTTTTGGTGTGTTTGGAGGTTTTGCATCAGTCAAGTCTTCCTGGCACACCTATGTTGAGAATTTACAATGGTGCTTGGCACTTTGTATGTTCACTTGCCTTTGCTCCACTTTGTACTGCTTGGAGTTTAGTGATGGAGATGGTTGGTGCTGCTTTGTTGACGGGAATGTGAGGTGACCTCTGTTGGGCTACAGCTATGCCCAAACTCATGTACAGGACTCTGGCTCTGATGGTGGAAACAATGGCAAAGTTTGGAAGGGGATGTAGACAAATCACTGAGAGCAAGCAGTTAAGCCCATAGGCATACAGGAGGACTCTGGCTCCAGTGGCAGACACCCTGACAGACTGGAGAGGTGGAGGGAAATATAGATCCTAGGAGCCTGCATCTGTGCCCTAGTGGGAGCATGCGGCCTTCACGGTAATGGTAGCATGGGAAAGGGAGGCACATGTTGAGCCAAATGGAGCATGCAGAGTCACACATGGCAGCAATTGAAGCAATTGAAGAATTCTTCTGTCTCTGCCTTCCATGTTTCTGTAGAAGTACCAGGATTACAGATGCATACAACCAGTTGCAGTCAGGTTTGCATTGCTGGTAGAAATCACCCAACCAAGAGCAGCTTCTTGGAAAAAGAGATTTATTTTGGCTTACAGACTCAAAGGGAAGCTCCACGATGGCAGGGGAAAATGATGGCATGAGCAGAGAGTGGACATCATCCTCTTGCCAACATAAGGTGGACCATAGCAACAGGAGAGTATGTTAAACACTGGCATGGGGAAACTGGCCATAACAGCCTTAAGCCCGCCCCCAACAATACACTCCCTCCAGGAGGCATTAATTCCCAAATATCCATCATCTGGGAACCTAGCATTCAGAACACCTAAGTTTATGGGGGACACCCGAATCAAACCACCACACTACCACATTCAACTTACATGGGTTCTGAGGGTTTGAACTCAAGTTCTCAAACTTCATGACACTAAGCTTTTGATACCACCCCTCTGATGTTTTTTAAGGATTTTCTTATTTAAAAAAATAATAAAAAATAATAATTTTTAAAAAGTTTTATTACAATGTATTATTATTTATGTCTATCCTACTTGATTTATCCTGTCTGGAAGCTGTGAGTTAATATAGTTTACCAATTTTTTAAAATACTGGCAGTTATCTTTCCAAATATTGCATCTTTCCTAGCCAGTCTATCCATTCCTTTTAGAAATATATATTTATATATAATTATACATACATAAATATAAATATATTGTGAATATATATATTCATAATATTGTCACTATTCCACACATCTCTACTTTTCATTTGTTTTATTTCTTTATTTGCATGCTTCAATTGGATATGTTCATTGCATTATTTTCCAGTTCACTAATATGTCCTTCTACTGTACCTAATAATTTCTAATAAAGTACTTTGTTTTTCAGTTTTAGGATATATATTTGATTTTTTATTATCATTTTCATTCTATGGTTACTTTGTTTCATCCCATCAATTTTTGTCCATGCTCTCTTCAATTTTCCAGAACATAATACTTTGAAGCCATTGTCAAAAGACTGTTATATTGGATCATCTTTAGTGGCTATAAAGTCTATTGGGTGGTTGTTGCTTGTTGAACCAAGTCATTCATTCATATACAGCTGCCTGGCCAATCTACAGGTGGCTAATCTCTTCTGTAGTCAGTAGTTATCTGTGTTACAGATAGAGTAACTCTCTCATTTTGTTCACAATTACATATTCAGTTTTAAACCCACAGCTCAACATGCTCCGAACTCTGATTAGTGTAGAGGGTGTGGAAGCTTTTCTCTGGTTTTTGGGTCCTTTCCAGTTTGACAAACGTCCTGTCTTCTGGTTTCTCTGAATACAAGTCACGTGTTGAGGTGGTATGTTACTTAATAAATGTAGCACTCATATATGTTCTGCCATGATGTTTAGGTCTCTTTGCTTCGCTTGTACTGCGGTTTCTTCATGCTGCTTTCATTTATTTTTTCCCAATGTGCCCACCTGATAGATTCTGCTCTATACTCAGAACTGCCTCTGGGATGCCTCTTCTCAACAGCCAGTCGGTTTTGCCTTGCCTGCTTACTGTTTCCATATGCTTGTTATTAATTAAGTTACTTATTCCCATTCTGCCTCAAACCATGCTGCAAATATCCAAGGGCAGGAGTTTGGCTTATTTATTTCCCAGTATTTACCTAAGTGCCTAGACCACATAGGTACTCTAGTGTTAAATTGAACTTGATGTATAACTGTATTTAGCAAGATCACAGTGCTTCACAAATGAACATCTGATTAAACTGGTTGAGTAATTCAACCAAAGCTCACTGCTGGCTCCCAAGCATAGAGCAGACGGAACCATGGTCCTTGCCCTCATGGAGACTTGCGTCCAGGAGCTACCTGTCTATTCTGTATCCTGCCAGGACCACGGCTTCCTGCTCTCCAGGTTGCCTTGCTTTCTCTCTTCCCTGCTTCTTGTGGTTTGTTTGAATTTTGTGCTAATCTAAATTCCTCACGAACACCTTCCATCACCTGCTCACTGATCCGTGACCTGTTCTTTCGACTGAATTGCATTTTAAAGGTCCCGGCTTGACTTTGCTGGTCCTAATGCTGACTGCTGTGAAATGACCTCCGTCCCAAGTGACTATCATTCATGTTTTCCCTAAAAAAAATACAATGTATCTACAGTGTTAACGCAAATAAGCCCCATGTCATATTATCAAATACGGTAAATTCGGGAGCAGTAGACCAGAAATGCCCTGGCTCTTGTTATCTTATGCGGTCATGTGCACCACAGTAGAATATTTCTTTTCTCAAAGGTGGGAACTCAGTCAGAGGCCATCTGTGTGGCCCTAGCTCACCACTCCTGTGCGGCCAATAATTAATTTAGGCTGAATGTAATTACTCCCTTGCTAACAGTAGTTTTTCTGCACTTTCCTCGGTGGGCTCTGGAGACACACAGGTCAGTGTGATGTATGACTCCTGGCCCAGAATGAAACCTGAGCCCAAGAAAGACAGGGCGAAGCTGCTCTGTGTCTCGTAATGAATTTATGGCTCAGCACTCATCCCCAAAGTGACACAGCAAGGCGTTGTTAGACAGCACCATGGGCTGCACGGGAGCCTCTGAGCAAGATGTTTCGATGCCTTTGACTTTGAACCCTCCTGCCTCATTGTTCTTTTTTAAAAAAATAATTTATACAGGGCTGGAGAGATGGCTTAGCGGTTAAATGCTTGCCTGTGAAGCCTAAGGACCCCGGTTCGAGGCTCGGTTCCCCAGGTCCCATGTTAGCCAGATGCACAAGGGGGCGCACGCGTCTGGAGTTCGTTTGCAGAGGCTGGAAGCCCTGGCGTGCCCATTCTCTCTCCCTCCCTCTATCTATCCTTCTCTGTGTCTGTCACTCTCAAATAAATAAATAAAAATTAAAAATAATAATAATAATAATTTATACTGAAAAAAGGGGAAAGGGGGTTGTGTGTGAGCATGTGTGTAGCTGTATGCTCATGTGTGTGGAGCCTAGAGGACAGCCTTGGATGTCATTCCTTGGGTGTCCTCCACCTTTACTCCCATATATATTTGTTATAATATATATATAACTTGTGTATGTGTGTGTTCATATGAATGCAAATGTCCCCAAGTATGTGGTGGTGAGAAGGCAACTTTTGGGTTAGTCCTCACCAGTCTACATCAGTTGAGGCAGGGCTTCTAAAGGCTGGATTCTAGCTCTGTAGTTCCTTACTGTGGTCCCCAAGAACTTCTAGGAAATCTCCTGTCTCCACCTCCCATCTCATCATCTGTGTTGGCATGCTGGGAATGATATGGCTTCTGAGTTTTTGCATGGGGTCTGGGGAATGAACTGGGGTACTTCTGTTTAAACACCACACACTTTATACATTGGGCCATCTCTCCAGCACTGCACCTTTATTTTGAGACAGACCTCTCACTGGCCTGGAGCTCACCAAGTGAGCTATAATGGTGGACCGGTAAGCCTCCTGGATCAGCCTGTGTCCATTTCCCCAGCACTGGGATTACAATTCCATGTAGCTTTTTAATATAGGTTCTGCTCCTCATGCTTGCAAAGGAAGCAGTTTACCAGCTTAGGAGTAGGGATTTAACTGAAGAAATGTAAGATCCTAAGGGAGGAAGGCTGATCTTAATGAGCTAGAAATTCCCCTTTTTGTTAGAAGTTACATAAAATCAAGCCCATTGAAGAATATTTTACTAAATTTAAATATACAATTTTCCTTTGAAATGCAGGCTTCCAGGGTTACGGAGATGGCTAACCAGTTAAAGACACTTGCTTGCAAAGCCTGCAAGCTGAGGTTTAATTCCCCAGAACTCATGTAAAGCCAGATGCAAAAGGTGGCAGCAGCCAGCCATCTTGGTACACCCATACACAGACACACACACAAATAAACCTGGAAACATTTAATAAAAATATGTCTGCTTCCACAGTCACTCAGAGATTAGTGAAGGTGGTTCTCTCTTGCTAGAGGCAGGCTACATGTGGGACACACTCATGCTGTCCTCGGTCTACAGGCCCACAGAGATCTTGGCGCGTACAGGGAATGACTGACAGCAGCACCTGCTTCTCTCTTTCACAATGAGCCATAGGAAACACACATTTTCATTAAATAGTCATAAAGTTATTAGAGCAACCCATCCCAAGATGGGATTTGGGAATTCTCCCTGCAACATAATTGAAGAATTATTATGATGAAAATTTTTTTTTTATTAAAATGAAGCTTTTGAAAAGTGGTCTGAAGCTAAGACTTTGTGGTGTTGATGTCACCAGGCCAGGATCACCACAGAGCCCCCGCCAGCAGCGGGATGGGGTGAACTGCTGACTCACTCCATTGAGGGAGAACGTCCACCCTGGGGATGGAGGACATCTCAGCAGAGGTATTAGAAGTTACCTGAGGATTTGTGCTTGTGCTAGATGATTTGGGGGAGAAGTCATGGAAGTGTGACTTGGCTCTGAATCGGATATGTAGTGTCAGGAGGTGGGGGTGATTATGTACCCAGTATCTTGAAAACTTTCAGCTCATAGGAAGGAAGACTATTAAAAAGACAAGACTACAGCCCCTCGGAGAGCACAGGCTAGGGACCTTTGGGTCATTTCTGTAGTTTTGGAAGTCCATGTTCAGCCAGGATTGGGAGTGTGTGTCCCACGGTCTTGAAGTCTGTGTTCAAAATCAGGTGTTAATATTTGTTCAGGTTCATTATGGATGTGGGGAGCCTTGAGTGGCATTGGAATATACCTACCAGGAATGGGCCAAAATAGAGCTGGTGATGTCAGGCCAACCCTGGGACTCAGATGTCTTCTTTTCTTGTTTTTTTTTTTTTTTTTTTTTTTTTTTTTTTGTATTCATGTGAAAGCCAGAATCCACTGAGATAAGGGCAAAATGATAGAAATTTGGTTTACAATATACAAATTCAAATAGATAATAGATATATTTCTGTTTTCCCAAGAAAATATTGCAAGCCCAAGTTTTTAACATTAATAGGTGGTGGAATTCACTGGGGTAGACTTAACTTTGGTTTGTAAATTTTAAAATGTTTGAAAGGTTGGTAGAGACAGTGATAAGACACAAACCCTAAGTTTAAAAGCAAATGGAAAAACCCCAGCGGATCCTGCGAGCCCGTCTAGACTAACCTGATGCAGTGAGTGGGTTTGGAAAGTAGCTGATATTACAGTTAAACCTGACATGGTGCATCTTAAATGTTTAACATTTAAAGTACTTCCTCAAAGATTCCTAAGATTACTTAAGCCTTCATGAATAGGACCAATTATTCCCAAGAATTTTTCTCAAGTGCTTGACTTTGTAAAGCTAGAAAACTACTTCTAAACTTTTTGTAAATAATTCCATGTTTCAAACTGGTCGAGTTATTTCTTCATTGTGGAACAAGAAATGATTGTATCTTGCATACCACAATCTTCTTATAATTACTTGGCAGCAAATGTAGTAACTGACTTCAAACATGGCCTCAAATGTGAATCATAAACTGTTTCCACTACTAGACTATGAACCACCAAGCATAAGTAATATACCTTTATTTAGTATTTAAATATTAAATAGTATATAATATCTAATTAAATAGTATAAAGTATGTAATAAAATATTAGACAGTATTATAGTGTTTGAAAAGAATTGTGAAAGTGAGGCTGACTCTAGTCAAGTCACCCACTATTGGTCAAAATCCCCAGATGTTCTCCTTTGTAGACCTTTCCACCCCGAGGAGAAAGTAAATGGAACATTGCAGTAGCCCTGGCACAAAGGTGTTTTCAAGTTCCTGCACAGTGTACAAATACTACTGGCAGAGACCTTTGTGCATGCGTTCATGCAACTGAAATATCTAAACAATAAAATGACACCAGGAGGCCATTACACATCACTAGAATCATGGGACCTTCCCGCACACAGTAAACAGCTGCCAACCTAGAACACATCAACTCACAGACCCATCACTACACTAGACTTAAGAAAAGATTCAAGTTAGTGGAATCCCATGCTTGTCCCAACCTAGAGTGGCCAAATTTCCTCCAGAACCTTCCTTGGCATCCAGACATGATGCTATCTAACCCTGTTGGTATTGTAGACTCTCCATGCATCTTCTCTAATGGTGCTGGCTCTGTGAAGGTGACAGAGAGGGAGGCCGTCAGGTGACTGGAAACATTCTTGTTCAGAAAAATCTTTGATTAGTCCTTTGAAAAGTCTGACATGATTTGAGACCTAAAAGTTACATCATGCTCGTGACTCTTCAAAGCACTTGTAACTGCGTAGTCATGTGCTCTTTATAACAACTCTACACATCTCCACTTTAAATAAGGAAACTGAGACAGGCAAGTATTATTTTCCCAAAGATGTATAGCTCATAAATGTTAGAGCCGGAAATGAAACCTAGGCATTTTGGCTGCAGAGTCTGAGCTCTGTTATGCTATGTACACAGGGTTTGCCATCTGCTCCTCAATTCTTCACAAATGGTGACCTTCTGAGAAGGAAAAGCTATAACTTGTGACTGTTCTCAGTCCTCAGTAAACACTTTTGCACACATTGTGTTTTTCCTTTCCTTGCAATGTTTCTGGGTATTTCAGGTCAACTCAAACACATTTTGTGATTCAGGGTTTCTGTAGAGAATTTTGTCATGGGTTCAAGCAGCCAGATTTTACTTGAGGTAAATTAAAAAAGAATCAGGGATGGGGAGATGGTTCAGTGGAGAAAATACTTGTTGTGTAATTCTGAATGCCAGAGTTTGGATCCTCAGACCGCACATAAAAAGTGACAATCTATGGCAAGCTGCTGTAACCCCAGTGTGCCTATGGTAAGAAGGGAGATGGAGACAGAAGACTTTCCTGAAAGCTCATGGACTAGCCATTTTTGTGAAGCTAGCTGTGAACAATGAGAGCCCCTGGGTCAGGCAAAGCTGAAGGTAGGGACAGACCTGAAACCACTGACCTCTACCCGTGCTCTATTGCCCACATGCCCATACTCACACATGAACATGTGTGCACAGGCACACACACACTAAATAAACCAACAACTAAATAAATGAACAATTAAGGGCTGGAGGAACGGCTTAATGGTTAAGGCATTTGCCTGCAAAGCCAAAGGACCCAGGTTTGATTCCCCACGTTAGCCAGATGCACAAAGCGGCACATGTGTCTGGAGTTCATTTGCAAGGGCTAGAAGCCCTGGTGTACCCATTCCTTCTCTCTGATAAATAGATAAATAAATAAATAAATAAATAAATAAGAATTAAAATAGACCTGAGAAAATAGAGGTGCATAGGAAGAAGCAAGTGATTTGAAAGAATTTATATTTCAAGCAAGTGCTATATTTGGAAGGAGCGACGTACACTGGTGATGCTGATACAGCAGAGAGGGAGGCCTTCATGCACTCGGGTTGGTCTGTGTCCTAGGTTCCTTCCGGCTGGGCTATTCCTGACATATGTCTGACATTTCACTGAGTATGTCACCATTCCATTTAACTGAGAGGTTGATACACAATGGGCTTAGTGCCATGTTCAACAAGTGGAAAGCAATGTGCATTATTTATTTAAAAATCTTCAGATATTTAGATTAGATAGGGTAGTCTGAAAATTTTTTAAAAAATTAAAGTTGAATCAATATGACAAAGATATCAGAGTCTCCATTATTCATTTAATTCAACCTGGAAGAAATTGGGTCTATAAAATCTGTTTAGGTCTTATTTTAATATTTTACCTTCAGAAATGGAGGAAGCTGGTGCCCGTGCCAAAGGCAGTTGGGCTGGAAATGGCTTCGGTGTTAGCCAGGACCTGGCCCAGGTAGACCTGGTATGGGTACTGTACTCAGCCACCATCACTTCTTTGGGCATCTCCCATTGAGTATACATAGCAAACTGCAAGGGCAGCGGCAGACCCGACTTGATAAAGGCCTGCGAGCTCTCAGTGAGTCCACACTGCAGGGTTAAGCAACAAGCTGCAGCCACAGTGCTTCAAGACACAGCCACAACCTTAGCAGGGTTTGAATGGTGTGCAGCAAGTCACAGAAACTCTACGTAATTTTAACACAGCCTACTGTGGCACTCTGTGTAAGCTTTAGCCTGTCTGCTCCTTAGTGTGTAGCAAACATAACCACATGGCACAGATATCGAGCACCAGCATCCAATAATCCACAAACTAACATTCAGAAGTAGGGTGTCCACAGGAGTGGTTATAAGGGTATGCAATACACTTGCATTTGTGAATGGAAATGTGTTCTTTCAGCTTAGTGCAAATCAGTCACTTCATGAAAACATAGAAACATGGGAGGAAAGACACAGGATTTCCCCATAGTCTACCTCCTTGTCTCTCCATTTTGCACAAGGACAGAGGATCCATGAGCCATGAAAATCCAGCAGAGACTAAGCACGTATGGTTCAGTCCTGATTCTAGGCATCAAGGATTAGCTCTGAACAACACTGATGACGTCCATGACCTTAAAGAGTTTACACTCTATGGCCTCCTACTCTACCAGCTGAGCTATCAAAGGGTGCAAGAGCTTATACTCTAGAGGGGAAAGATAGATGATAAACAAGAAAAAATGAACATTTAATGGAATAGGTGTTAAATGACACACAGAAGGAGCTTGAAGTCTGGGAGCTATTTCATATAGGAGAGTCAAGGAAGTCCCTGAAGAGATGACACTGAGAAGAGACCAGAATGAAGTGAGATTGTCAGCCTTGAAAGTGCACAGGAGAAGAACTTTTCTAAGCCAAGATCTTGCCTTAGTAGCAAGGAGACTAATGTGAATGAGAAGGAAGGGACAGAGGAGGGAAGAAGCCACAGGTGAGGAGTAAGTGCTCAGGTTGAACTGATGAGGCCAGGGCGAGGGCCTAAGATGTCCTAATGAGAAAGGTGTGACCTGGTGCTCATTCTAAGAGCAAAGCTGTTTCCATGTGAGTATATGACCATAAAAAGCCATTGTGCTGGAGGATCAAGGGGAAGTGGTTAATGATGAGGTTATTCTAACACTCACACTGAGAAGGAATGTCAGGTTGGCTCAGGATGGTGGCAGTGGTGGTGAGGAGAGGTGGTCAGATTATGTGCAGGATCCCTGGAGGGTTCAACGCAGGAAAAGAGAGAAATCGAGGCTCTAAAGAACAGTTTTGATTTGGAGAACAGTTTACTGAAGTGGTCGGGGAGACATAAAAAGCTTGATGGGGGACTAGCTTAGTGGTTAGGGCATTTGCCTGCAAAGCCAAAGAACCTAGGTTCGATTCCCCAGAACCCACATTAGCCAGTGCACAAGGTGACACATGCGTCTGAAGTTCATTTGCAGTGGCTGGAGGCCCTGGCATGCCCATTCTGTCTCTCTTTCTCTGTCAAATAAATCAGTAAATAAAAATAAAATATTTTTTAAGCTGGGTGTGGTGGTGCATGCCTTTAATCCCAGCACTCGGGAGGCAGAGGTAGGAGGATTGCTGTGAGTTCGAGGCCACACTGAGACTCCATAGTGAATTCCAGATGAGTCTGAGCTAGAGTGAAACTCTACCTTGGAAAAACAAAAATAAAAAATAAATTTAAAAAAATCAATAGGGGTATGCTTTTTATAGCTTTGAAATTCTATGTGACACAGAAAGTAAGATGTTGAACAAGCAACTGGGGATACAAATGACAAAAGCATTTCAAGTTGACAATAAAAATTAGACATGTATCAGCATATATGTGTAACTGAAATCCACAGAATTGGATAGGAGCATGTGTGAAGTCAAGACAACGTACCTCCAGAGAGACCTTGGGTGTCAGGACAAGTGAAATAGCCAAGGAGGCTGAGCAGGGTGATGAGTTAGAGGAGAGGAAATCACCACAGTTGTTTCTCCTTGCCTGAGCTCATGTCAGTGCCTAAGACAAACCCAGAAAGGGCCAAGGAGAGTGTTGCCCACCTGTGATCCCAGCACTCAGGAGGCTGAAGCAAGAGGATTGTGAATTTGAGGGCAGTTTGGGCTACATAGCAAGTTCCAGGCCAGCCTAAATTATGTAAGGAGACCTTGTCTCAAAGACCCTGTTTCAAAAACTATTTAAAGAAGAGGAAGAAAGAACAAAAAACAAATGCCTAGACACACCACCTTTACTCGCATCTATTACATAACACTTCTTTCTCTGCTGTGTGTGACTTCTCCTGCCTCGGGTTGCTGAAGCTGGTGTATGTTTTAGCTTTGCCTGGATGAGTCGTTGTGCCATCATCAATTCCCTGGTAATGTTCTTCAGCTTGGTTGGATTTTTCTCTGACAGACAGTTCGGTCCCTGTATGGTTCCCAGCCATGCTGGACCTCAAGTGTAAACACACAGGAAGTCATGAGTAACACAGACTCACTGACAGATGATAGAAGGCACTGTCACCATTTGGGAATCAATTCTGAGGTGGCCTTTGCCTCAGGCTGTGGCTCAAACTCCCTAGTTCTGAAGCTCGTCAATCAAAATGAACCAGCGGACAGATACATGTGTTAAGCAAATTCTGGCAGAAAGAAATAAAAATCCTACAATAGTTCACCATCCAAAAGGGTGAACAAAACAGGAAAAAGGGGACAATTTAAATTTCAAAAGTCTTTGCAAAGGACATCTGAAAAGACTTTCCAAACTAGGATTAATGTAGCCTTTATGACAGGCCTATTCGTTTAGTTAGTACCATTAACAATTGTGCTGTTAAGTATCAGGGAACAAGGTGGAGTATGGCACCTCCTGAATCAAAATATAAGGTAAATCCTGGCCAGGCCTGACTGCACAAGAGCAATGGAGATGGCAAAAATATATGTGAATTTTACTGAACACTCCTGACACCCGCTTACTGTGAAAACAAGGGCAAAGGTTGGCTCCCCTCAGCTGACCAACAAGACCAGCTGGAGAGGCAGCCAGGCAGCTCTGCTCCACCTCTCCTCCCAAAGACAAACCACCATTGTGCAGAGTTTAGTCTTAATTTGAACTTAATCCAGAACACTATTTTAGACATTTGGTTGCTGGGTCATGAGATTAGTATATGATACTTAAATGATGCTTTTCTTCCAAATGGGCCTGTTAAGGGGGAAGAACGATTTTGACTCCATGTTTCTGAGAACAAGTCACTTAACATGCACTGGCCATAGTAGCTATGATCACAGAACACGCTGTGTGTTAGTGAGGTGTTGGCTTCGAGTGGCCCTGATATGACCCATGGGAAACACAATGACATGGACTACTTTCATTCAGACTAGTCAAGTAGGCACATTCATAACGAACTTATTTAAGGTCTGTAAGAATAGCAGGAATTGAGTCATGATGGATGGTCTGATTAAGCCTTTAAGCAGCAACAGACAGGGCTTGTTTATTTGGCTTAAAGCCAATGATTTAAATACCCCTTTAAAAAAAAAGTCAACATTCAGTTTAAAATTATCTAGAGTTTTTCATTTTTAATGAGTTTTTCAATCAAATAATGTTGTGCTGTGAAATTAATGTCATCTTATAGTTACTTCATGTTTATGAAGTCACAAATAAATGAGGCAGAGATAGGTTGAGACAGTAAGGCAAAATTTAACTTCAACCATGGTTTCCATATTATGCAGGAAAATATAAAAATGAACTATAATTCCTGATCAATATTTTTGCAATATATATTATATATGTATATATATTTTTGCAATATATATAAGTATTTATAAATATACATAAATATTTTTAGATGTTTAATAATATTTCTAAAATCTCAATGTTTACTATAGTTCTTATCGAAAATTAAAAATGCGCTATTTTTTCATTTATGTCAATTGCTGCCACTTCTGCACACATATGTGATTCTGAAAACCACAGAGACTATATTTTACTTCAATTTATTAATGTGTTTATCAGATTTTAGTAGTGTCTGTTGCTTGTTTTTAGAAGAACATATTCCAGTTAAGAAACTTTAAATATAGTAGTCAATTTAAATTTAAACTTATAGTAGTGAAATTCATCATGTTTTCTAGTTAGTGAAAAATGTAAGGCCAGTCTAGCATTAAATTAAAAAAAAGTTACCAATTTAATTTAAGTCTTTTTTCATTCATGAGAGTCTACAGACTGCAGATAAATCATGTTGCTTATGGATAATGTCTTATTTTGATTCTTTCTTTTGAAATTTTTTATTTAAACAAGTCTTTGTTTTAAAAGAACATGTCATCAGTCAAAATAATGCTATCACTTTTGAAAATATTTTCATTTTCTGACATGCATGGAGGTGCCATAAAGCAGTGTTGACAACTCCATCTTTAGCATTCCACAAATCTTGGGGAGATAGATCATCAGCAAACCACACAGTCTATATCCGGGCTCTGACAAAACTGAAACATGGCCTGCCAGCCACAGATAAGGGTTTGAAATGTTAGTCACTGAAAAGGTGATAACAGAAACAAGGGCCAAATGCGTGTACACCTTCACCTTTGCACGCCTGTGGTTTTGAGCCCAGACTCTTTGGTAAAAAGATATTGCCATTTGGCCCCTTGGCCCAGTCAGTGGATGTACAGTGCAATCCAACATGAACATACCTGGTGGACAGGGTTAGAAACGTGCTGCTACGTGGGGGCAGGAATTGAGGGGCAATAACGTGGTATCTAGCAAATCGGAGAGGGAGGAGGTTGGGCCTGAGACACTCCCAGCATCAAAGTCACGTGTCATCTTGTGGGTGCCATCATGGTGCCAGTGTAAACTGTGGGAAGTAGAAACAGTCTTGACGTCTTCATCCCCTCCATGTTGACTCCCCAGATGTTTTGGAATTTCAGGCTGTTCTTAATTTTATGGAAACTCTCATGATAGGAAGGTATAACAGCTCATTATCCTGGACCTAGATGTGAAATATTAAGCCAAAAAACTTTTTTTTTTTTTTAAAAAAAAGAATCTTTAAAAACTAACCAGAATGACAACAAATACTACCTTAAAAGCAGAATTTATAATCATTTACTTCTTAATGGCTCCTCCCCCGCCATCTATTTTTAAACAAAGCAGAGTTTACGCAGTTAACCCGAGTTACATCCCCACGCAGTTGTAGCATTGCTTGTATAATGATTTATTTAAAAGGGCTCCGCCATGATAGCTCTCCAGCTTTGTTCCTTCCTGTATATCACTGTTCAGGGTCAAAAGCTGGGGAAAGGGCTCGTCCCCAAGGCCCAACATATTTCACCAGTGGCGACTCTGGCTTTTCACTTCTCTTTCTCTCCTCATCACTTTATGCTTAAAGAAGAACAGATGTGGAAACATTTAGAAAAAAAAAAAAAGACTAATTGAATTTCACATAACACAATTTAGCATTGTTTGAGGAAGTACCTAAATCAATAGCACATTTTCCAAAGTCCCAGCCTTGCCTAATTAGAACACCAAACGTGTGACTAATTGGCCACACTTCCACCAAAGGCTCTGCCGCATAGGATCTGCCACTGTCCCTTTGCCCCAGCTGAGGCCCGTGGTTTGCCTGGGAAACAAGGTGATTGCTCTAAATGAATGGGGCTGAGCATAGCCAGGAGAGAACTCAGATATGGTCAGTGAGAGAACAAGTAAAGGGGAAGAGGGATCAGAATGTTTATGCTCTGGAAGTGTTGCAGTCAGGTTCAAATTGCTGGCAGAAATCACCCAACCAAGAGCAGATTTTGGGGGGAAAAAAGAGTTTATTTTGGCTTATAGACTCAAGGGGAAGCTCCATGCTGGCAGGAAAAAATGATGGTATGAGCAGAGGGTGGACATCACCCCCTGGCCAACATAAGGTGGACAATAGCAACAGGAGAGTGTGCCAAACACTGGCAAGGGGACACTGGCTATAATACCCAAAAGCCCGCCCCCAACAATACACTGCCTCCAGGAGGCATTAATTCCCAAATCTCCATCGGCTAAGAACCTAGCATTCAGAACACCTAAGTTTATGGGAGACACCTGAATCAAACCACCACATTCTGTCCCCGGCCCCCATAAACTGATAACTATCCATGATGTAAAATATAATGCATTCATCCAAATTTAGAAGTCACCACACTTTTTATCACTCCCAATGATGTTCAAACATCATAGTCCAAAGTCTTTTAATTGAGTCATAATACCAAAAATAATCCAAAAACCCATAATGGCACAAAAGAAACATTCACACTGCAAAAGATGGCATTGGAGTTAGCAAAGAAATATTCAACCAATACAAGATTTTTTTTTTTTTTTTTTTGATTTTTCAAGGTAGGGTCTCACTCTAGTCCAGGCTGACCTGGAACTCACTATATAGCCTCAGGGTGGCCCTGAACTCACAGCGATCCACCTACCTCTGCCTCCCGAGTGCTGGGATTAAAGGTGTGCACCACCACACTCGGCTCAAACCAATACAAGATTTAAATAAGGAAAACATCAAATTCTAACTTTAAGCCCAACAACTCTAATCAGTGACAAATCTCCAAGTCTGATAATTATAACCAGCAACAAGTCTCTGGAGTTCCAATTCCACCCCTCCAGCTAGGCTACTCACAATCCTGGAAAACTTCATTTGGGGCCAGCAGCTTTCCTTAGCAGCCATCTCATGGTCCCATCATTTCCACTGGGTCTCCACTGCAACCCACGGTTCCTCCTCATGGCTCCATCAGGTCTCCACGCAGGCATCCAGCAAACCTGCATCACACTGCCCATGGCCATTTCCAAAACACAAGACCAGGTTGCAAACTCAATGACCTTCTCTTTCCTGCATTTCTCATATTCCATAATACCAGGTAGGGTGCTAATTTGTTGATCCATGGGGGGAATAAAGCAGACTTTGAATAACAGGACACTCTGAGCATTCAAGCCCCTTCAAAAGACTGCATTCTTTCTGTGGTTCCAATGTAGGTCAGCTGGCCAAATATCAATGGTTGAACTCTTTCAATTTCAGTTGAACAGGCAGAATTTTCAGCCCAAAGATTTCATTTCTGTGCCATATCCCTCTGCTCACACCAGTCCATTTCTATTGTTGCAGTCCGGTTCACATTGCTGGTAGAAATCACCAAGCCAAGAGTAGCTTCTGGGAAAAAGAGATTTATTTTGGCTCACAGGCTCGAGGGGAAGCTTCACGATGGCAGGGGGAAAGGATGGCATGAGCAGAAGATGGACATCACTCCCTGGCCAACATAAAGTGGACCACAGCAACAGGAGGGTGTGCCAAACACTGGCAAGGGGAAACTGGCTTTAATACCAATAAGCCCACCCCCAACAATACATTCCCTCCAGGAGGCATTAATTCCCAAATATCCATCAGCTGGGGAGCTAGCATTCACAACACCTAAGTTTATGGGGGACACCTGAATCAAACCACTACATTCTGCTCCTGGCCCCCATAAACTGATAATCATATATGATGTAAAATGCAATGCATTAATCTCATTTTAAAAGTCCCCATAGTTTTTCTCAATCCCAATGATGATCATACATCCCCATAGTCCAAGATCTTTTAACTGAGCCATAATACCAAAAACAACCTCAAAAAACCCATAATGGCACAGAATAAATTTTCACACTACAAAAGATGGCATTGGACATAGCAAAGAAACATTCAACCAATACAAGATTTAAAACAACCAGGGCAAACATCAAACTATGTAGCTTCAAGTCCAGCAACTCTAACCAGTGACAAATCTTCAAGTCTGATAATTCTAACCAGCAACAAGTCTCTGGCATTCCAATTCCGCCCCTCCAGCTAGGCTACTCACAGTCCTGAGAAACTTCATTGGGGCCAGCAGCTCCTCGGCAGCCATCTCATGGTCCCATCATTTCCACTGGATCTCCACTGCAACCCACGGTTCCTCCTCATGGCTCCATCAGGTCTCCACGCAGGCATCCAGCAAACCTGCATCACACTGCCCATGGCCATTTCCAAAACACAAGACCAGGTTGCAAACTCAGTGACTCTCTTTCCAGCATTTCTTATACTCCACAATACCAGGTAGGGGGCCAATTTGTTAATCCAGGGGGGAATAAAGCAGACTTTGAAGAACAGGACACTCCTTGAGCACTCAGGCCCTTTCAAAAGAGTCTACATTCTTCCTGTTACCCCAGGGCAGGTCAGCTAGCCCAGTCTCAAAGGTTGTAATCTTTCAGTTGCAGCTGAATGGGCAACAGTTCACCCAAAGATTTTTCTTTCTGTGCCATATCCCTCTGCACACACCAGTTCATTTCTATGCAAAGCAACCCTGCACAACTTCTCAGGACATGGACATAAGAGCAAGTTTTTCACACAAACTGCTAGCTCAGTTCAGGCAAAGCTCTTTCACACACTCACAAGCCAAACCTCACAGTCCATAGTTCTTACTGCATTCAGGTCTTGCAGCTCAGACCAGAATAGTCCATCAAGCTGTACTTACAGCACTCCAAGGCATCTCTTAGGCCAAGGTTTCAATTCCTTCCACATTCCTCTTGAAAATCAATCAGCTCCAAAAGGCTGAAGCCACATAGTCTGGTGTCTAGCAGCAATCCCACTCCTCAGTACCACTTTACTGTTGCAGTCTGGTTCACATTGCTGGTAGAAATCACCCAACCAAGAGTAGCATCTGGGAAAAATAGATTTATTTTGGCTCACAGGCTCTAGGGGAAGCTTCATGATGGCAGGGGAAAACGATGGCATGAGCAGAAGGTGGACATCACCCCTGGCCATCATAAGGTGAACCACAGCAACAGGAGGGTGTGCCAAACACTGGCAAGGGGAAACTGGCTTTAATACCCATAAGCCTGCCCCAACAATACACTCCCTCCAGGAGGCATTATTTCCCAAATATCCATCAGCTGGGGAGCTAGCATTCACAACACCTAAGTTTATGGGGGACACCTGAATCAAACCACCACATCTATGCAAAGAAACTATGCACAAATTTTCAGGACATGGGCATTACAGCAAGTATCTCACACAAGCTGCTTCTAGCCCACTCTAAGCAAAGTTTTTTCTCACCCTCATAAGCCAAACATCACAGTCTATAGTTCTTATTTTATTCAGGTCTTTCAACTCTGACCGTAATAGTCCATCAAGCTGTACTTACAGCACTGCAAGGTATCTCTTAGGCCAAGGTCTCAAATCCTTCCACATTCCTCTTGAAAATCAGTTCCAAAAGGCCAAAGCCACACAGTCAGGTGTCTAGCAGCAACCCCACTCTTGGTACCAGCTTTACTGTTGCAGTCCAGTTCGCATTGCTGGCAGGAATCACCCGACCACGAGCAGCTTCTGGGGGAAAAAAGGGCTTATTTTGGCTTACAGGCTCAAGGGGAAGCTCCATGGTGTCAGGGAAAGTATGGTGGCATGAGCAAAGGGTGGACATCACCCCAAGGCCAACACAAAATGGACAATAAAATGGACAATAACAATAAGAGAGTGTGCCAAACACTGGCAAGGGGAAACTGGCTATAATACCCATAAGCACACCCCCAACAATACACTGTCTCCAGGAGGTGTTAATTCCCAAATCTCCATCAGTTGGGAATCTAGCATTCAGAACACTTAGGTTTATGGGGGACACCTGAATCAAACCACCACAGGCAGCATCTACAGAATTACCAGAGATTATCAGAACATAAATTAAGACATACTTGAGGCCTGTATTTGGCACAGTGAATGCCCTGCCCTTCATCAGGTCAACTTCCTTGTCTTAGAACTTGACATTTAATAAAAATGTAATCTGGTATCAGTGAAGTCTTGACTTAACCACACTATTACCACACTGGCAGAGCGGGTTGTTTTTTGTTGTTGTTGCTGTTTATTTGTTTTTTTGCCTGCAGCGGGCATTCATGTTTCTTCACTTGAATTCCCTGTGACAAATAGGAGAAGTATGTGGAAAGAAAGGAGCTAATGTGAATAACCCTGGCTGGACTGGCTTCTACTACAAAACCCTCAAGACACTGCTGTAAGGAATTTGCTTTTCCTACTCCTTTCTCCAATGCATACATCTCATGGAACTAGACAGAAGAAACTTTAAAATCTGCTATGGTCACTTTCGCATCCTATAGATGAGGATGCCAAGGCCAAGGGAAGCACAGGAACTTGCCCAGTGTGCGGCATCTCCTTGGTGAGCAGTTTGGGGCAAGAAATCTACCTTGGACCCCATTTATACCTCCTTGGTTATACTTGAGCTGATGTTGAGACTGTCATGTTAAGTGCAGTGTTACCCTTTCCCTAAGGATTGGACTATTTATTCAATTTCAGTGTCTTAAACAGCAATAGAGCCTACTTGAATAATTTTTCTAGTGACCTACACTACTCTAATTTGCTTGTGTAGGCCCTGGCTTCTGGCCCTCATTCAGTAGAGGTTCCCCCCTACCAGGATAACTGGCATCCAAAACTCTGTAACCACGCTTTACTCAAATCTTGCTCTTTTCTTTTTATATGCGATGAGAAATGATAGTAAGTGAATTCTTCTGTCATAGGGATGTGTTTCTGAAAGACGAGGTTCTTCTGTGGACTCCGGCTAAATAGAGAGCCTATTTTTTATTGACTGTAGCTTTCAAGTGCTTTATTTTCATTAAAAAAGAGAAAATCAGCTGGGTATGGTGGTGCATGCATTTAAACCCAGCACTTGGGAGGCAGAAGTAGGAAGATCGCCATGAATTTGAGACCATCCTTGAGGATACACAGTAAAGTCTGGGTCAGCATGGGCCTGAGCAAGATCTTGCCTTGAAGAACAAAAACAAAAACAAAACAAGCAAACAAACAACAACAAACAAACAAAAAAAAAACAAAGAGAGAGAGAGAGAAATCTACCTTTGAAGCATAAAATTTAGAAAAATTAGTGTTTCATGGAATTTCATTGGTCATCAGTGCATACTGAGCGAATTTTTAAGGTTTTCCTGTATTTTCCAATATGAGTTTTATACCTTTTTTCCCCATAATTGGTTGACAGAAGCTCAAAGGAAAGAAGATGTAGCAACTTGAGGAAAAAAAAAATTGATTATTAAAGAAAAGTCATTTTTTTTGACACTTTACTAATTAGAATGTTCCTTGGTCATGTGTTTAACCATGAATAGAAACAGTTAAATAGACTTATGTTAGATGGGATCAACATCCACATGCCAATAAAAACAAAGCCACAGAAAACCTCTTTGTTAAGTTTTTGTTAAAATTTTGAGAAAATTGGAAAATAAGTTAATAAAAGAAATTACATTCAGATGTTGGCACGGCATTTTGTGCACTAACCATCTTCCGTGACTCCTGATAATAGTTTAGTTCAGACAGAAGCACGCTGTCCTGGGAACCTTCTGTTTTCCCTGGTGAGACTGGGAGAGGTGGCCATAGCCCAGACCCCAGGAGCTGAGCGGATGCTAGCACGGGAAAAGGTGTTTGACATCAAGCCCGCCCGGGGAATCGTTTGATCAGCTGTGGCATGTGGCTAAGCAGACAGGTTAGGAAGCGAACGCAGCATTTGTGAAGAATCGATCTTGGGGAGGGCTCCTTAAACTCCATTTGCTGCAGGCTGCGCGCACAGACGAGCAAACGGGCCCCAGCGCGAACGAGCGCCGAGGGTCGAGGGGAGCCCTTTCCCTTCTCCCCTCTGCGTTCCCCGCAGCCAAATGGGCCGCTGGGTGGTCGGAGTTTGTCAGGAAGACAGACGGCCCGTGGGACAGGGGGCAGCTTCGTCTTCTGGGCTGTGATCCAGCTCCCGGCTTCATACGCAGAGGCACTTCATGCAACGTGGCGCCTTCTTGCTTTGCAAAGCCGTCCCGTTGGGGTACTGGGAACACTGGGACGTTAGGAAGGGGCTCTGGTGTATTGGAAAGAAGGAGCACTTCAGTGCAGGCATTTACTGATGCCCCCCCCCCACCCCCCGCCCCAGCCCGAGCACCACCAGCTCTATCTCCAACACTGAGGGACGCACCGGTAGTCACACCCTTTGTAGGCAGTAAGGCACACTTCACAGAGAAAATCACTTTTCCCTCAGAAGTACAAGCAAACAAATAAGGGTACACACGTAAAAATACTCCAGACAAAATAAATCCAGTGTAGATTTTCAAAGATTCATGTCATTTGCACTGTTTTATTTTCCCTTTATTTTACTTTCTTCAGTTATCGTGATTATTTCCATTATCATTATTATTCAATTATTTTCTTAGGTTTTTTGGAAGGATATAATAAAGAGCTTTATCAAATAAGTGTTTCAAAAATTATGATTTGGAATGTCTACTTCGGAAATTTTTGAATCTATTACAAAGGAATTTCAAATTTATGGGGCTGAACAGATGATTGGTTATTTTAAACCCCAGAACCATGGCTTTGTACCCTGAATCATCTTACATAACAAACAATATAACATGACTTTTCACAGATTTCATAAATAAATAAATAAAACCACCAGCAAATGAAAAATTTGTGGATACAGAGGTACTGGACTATATATAATAACTTTTGGTCATTGCTTTGCCCAAATACAAACACACACACACACACACACACACACACACACACCCCTTGAAGAAGAATCCTGGATTCTAGTTAGTCTTGGATCTCTACTAGCTGGGTCGCTAATCTTGGGTAAATCAATTTACTTCTCTGCATTTTGCTTTTCTGTATATAAAACGAGTGTAAAAGCATATAGTTTTTCTTAACCCTAATTGTGTATTAATATTAGGTAAAGAAGGCCTAGAAAGAAGGCTTAGTAGTTAAAGTGCTTGCCTGCAAAGCCTAAGGACCCAGGTTTGATTTTGCCGGTACCCCCATAAAGCCAGATGCACAAGTGATGAAAGCATCTGGGGCTTGTTTGCAGTGGCTAGAGGCTTAGTGTGCCCCTTCATTCCCTCTCTCTCTCTCTCTCTCTCTCTCTCTCTCTCTCTCTTTCTCTTTCTCTCTCCTTCCAAATAAATAAATAGATTCGGTAGGGAGATTAAGAGCCCTGTTGCCCAGTCCTGGTGAAAAAGCCCACCATACTGACACACAGAGAGTATAAACAGGTATTTCTTAAAGTTCTGAATCTGATTCTACTGTCTAGGAGTGTCGAGGAGCAGCCAGATAGTCTGTAATAGCACTTGGGGTGTTGAGCCTCTGTAACACAATCTTTTGCAAACATTTTTTATTGATGAAAAAGAATGTTTAAAGTGATTTTTTTTTGGGGGGGGTTTCAAGGTAGGGTCTCATTCTAGCCCACACTGACCTGGAATTCAGTATGTAGTCTTAGGGTGGCCTCGAACTCATGGTCATCCTCCTACCTCTGCCTCCCGAGAGCTGGGATTAAAGGTGTACACCATTTTTATCCGTAATTTTTTTTGTAAATAGTCCAGTTACTTTTTAAAGAAATAAAGCAAGCCTTCCAAATTAACCACTGTGAAGTTTATGTAATACTCAAAAATCATATAAACCCTTGACACTTTGAACAATAAGTTGAAATGGCAATAAAGGGTCAAACATACAGATATAATAAAACAGCTTTTAGTAAATAATATGGCCACAAGGTACCAAACAATCAAATTGAAAGTGGAGGAAACTCTAGATGACCCTATCTGTTAAATATGCAACATCTAGACTTCTTTTCTCTTCCGTTCCATTTCCTTACCCTTCTACCAACATTTTCTCCCCATTATCTGTGAGATTTTGAGAGTTTTCCTGTAATTCTTCAAGGAATGCCCATCTTTGTTGGAGTAATGGGAAAAAGACATCTTCCAGATATGCAACTGTAGAAACATGCATTTTCCCCTTGTTTCTTTCTATTCACAAACTACAAAAATATGTCTTCTTAAAGTTTTATATCAAAGCAAATTATTTTTAATTAAAGCTTGGTCTCCTCTGAACTATGGTGACTAGACCAGACCAAGGACTGCCACATCATTTTTCTCCTCATTATCACCTCGTTAAGATCCCAGAACATGCCTCAGAGGCAGGGGTGAGACATGCAGCTTAACAAGGTGATAATGAGCAGAAAATGTCTCCGGCCTATTTGGGGCACAGCCCATGCCAGGTAGGATGATGGCAGACCCATTTGGACTGGATCAGAACTCACTTTAGTTAGCAAAATATTATTCTCAGAATGGGTTTGGCTATTTTGGGGTAGGTCGTGTTTTTTTTCTCATTGCAATAGCAAGCCAAGATTGGGGGTGGGGAATGGAGCCTTGAACATAAGACTTTGAAGTAAAGACTTAGAATAACTTTCCAATATTCCTTCATTTGCGTATTCTTAGCAACATGAACACTGACACAGACCCAGGCACCGGCATCCAACTAAAAGATTATATATTATCCTCTCTTCTCTGAATGTGTGGCTACTGCAAGCCAGCAGAATGATTTCTTTTCAAGTCTGTTTTTCACTTTCTGCTTGCTGAGCTGTAGATATGAGCACTGCCGTTCGGGCCGCCATTGTAGACTAGGCAGAGGTAAGAGACAGGGATAACGGGGGTCTGGGCCTCTATTTCCATGTAGCTACCAGCCAGGATACCCAGCTGTGGGGTTTCTCTTTAACCTGAGCAGGAAGTATCTTATTTGTACCAGTAGTCTTTGTTAGTGGTAATGTAAATATATGAGCTGAATCCAATACTGTTACACTTATTTAAAAAATGCCATTTTAAGAAGAATATAACCTAAATCGGACTTCTTTTCGTTCTCACATCTCAGCCAGCAGCTAGGCTAGAACAACTGGGGTGCGTGGTGTACTACAACCTGCTCCCAGCAGCTCACACAACACAAATGCAAAGTATTCAGATTTTGTCTGCCCATTGTTAAGCATAGTCATTGTTCAAATTAAATTAAGCCAGGCAGGGTGTAGTGATGCACGCCTTTAATCCCAGCACTTGGGAGGCAGAGGTAGGTGGACTGCTGTGAGTTCGAGGCCACCCTGAGACTACATAGTGAATTTCAGGTCAGCCTGTGCTAGAGTGAGACCCGATCTCAAAAAAGAAAAAAAAAAATTAAGCCAGGCATGGGGGTGCACATCTTTAACCCCAGTACTCAGAGGCAGTGGTAGGACAATCACTGTGAATTTGAGGCCAGCCTGAAGCCACAGAGTGAGTTCCAGGTCAGCCTGGGCCACAGTGACACTCTACTACAAAAAACCAAAAAATAAAATAATTTTTTTAAAAATTAAGCTCAAGGCCACCCTGAGACTACATAGTGAATTCCAGGTCAGCCTGAGCTAGAGTGAGACCCTACCTTGAAAGACAAAATACAGAACAAAACAAGAAGTTATATAAACTGCAACATAATGAAATTATATTACAATAAAAAGTGGTAAGATTATGCTGTATATTTAATTACCATTCAAATTACCATTTACTAATAATTTTACTCTTATCATACTTGAGTTTATATTATACCTTTATACTGGAAACTATAGAGTGGGATATTTCTATCCATTTCTTCTCAACTTCCTTACTGACAGCATAACATGGCCATCTTAAAATCAGCCATGAAACGAGAATTTTTCCAATGGAAACCAGCAAATGCTACAAATTAGGGCTGGATAATTTCTTTGATTGTCTAGTCTTAGGAAGATTATGGAGAAAATGTTGTAACTCACATCATACTTAAAAGTGAGTCATGTCCACTACTGAAGCTGAAATCGATTTGGACTTAAGCAATACTACTTGTATGCAGAAGAGAAATAGTTTTTAACAAGGGTCCACTTGTGAGATTTATTAAAAGTAATTTTACTGGATAAAGTCAGCAGATAAGCATGTGAATAATAAGCAAAAGTCAATGAGAGCATCCTGTGATATGATATTGCATATTTATCATCATTTGTAAATTATATATCATATACTTTATATCAGCACTTTTTAATAAACTTATACAATGATATATGTATAGATATTCATTACATTCATTTTTTTGTGTTTTTTTTTTCCCCACGGTAAGTTCTCACTGTAGCTCAGGCTGACCTATAACTGACTCTGAAGTCCCAGGCTGGCCTTTGAACTCACAGTGATCCTTCTACCTCTGCCTCCTGAGTAGGATTAAAGGCATGTGCTACCACACCTGGTTTTGCAAGCTTTCTTTTTTTAAAAAAGAAAGCTTGTTTGAGAGTATCTATTATTTCTCTACTTCACTCACCCCGCATGATCAATTGATTACTAAATCCTCTAATTTCAACTCACCAATGTAATCCGAATCATTCATTGCAATCCCCTCCATGGTAAGTGCAACAGTGATCATCAGAGTCTCTCCTTGCGTTTATTTTTCTCTCCACCTTTGACCGCCAGGTCATATTATGCACTGTTACCATGAGATTTCTTTGACAGGACAGATGTGTTCCTGCCACTTCCCGGCTTAAAATCATAATGTGACACAGTGACCTCAGCTGCTGTGCGTAGCTCAAGGCTCCCAGCACACATCTTCAGTCATTCTGAACTTGTGACAACTTGTGTGGCTTTAGAAATACCCAGAGGGCTAGTCAAACGTGACATGGCATGGCATGGCATGGCATGACGCGAGGGTGTGACTGCGAAGGCATTTCCATAGAAGAATGGCACGTGAGTTCGTGGACTGAGTGGAGAAGTTCCACCCTCCGTGAGAATGCTCACCATCCGCTCAGCTGAGGGCCCAGTACAAATAACATAGTAAGGAAAATGCCCTCCTTTTCCTATCCTGGAGCAGAAACAAACTCACCTTCTCTTACCCTTACCCACCAGAACCTCAGGCGTATTGGTAAGATTTATGCTAGCAACAGTCCCGTCTCCCAAGTTGTCAGGCCTCTGATTTCAAGTGGACAATTTTCCCTCAGGCTGCCCTGAGTACTAAACCCCATTACCCTAAGGCTTCCGCTTATAGATGTGAGATAGTTCCGTCTGTCTGTCTGTCTGTCTGTCTGTCTGTCTCTCTCTCTATCTATCTATATATACATACATACATACATACATACATACATACATACATACATACATATATTATCTAGCTTGTCTCTCTAGAGAACACTTGCTGTTCTCTAACTTAATTGTCCCATCAATTCCTGAGGAGCCATCAGTAGTCACCATTCTCAACACCTGACAAACAATGCCTTTCCTGTAATGAAGGAAAATCTAAGGAGGCCCACACAGCATTCACCACCATGAGCCCAAGGATGCTGATGGCCCCTTAGATGACTGCAGTGACTTTAACCACCCTTTTCTAAGTGTATCCCTTTCCCATCCAATAGGAGATGTCATATTCTCTATAAGTATTTGAGATGGTAGAACAGAGAGAATGTTTTCCTGAAGCTATACATCAAGGACCCAGAAGAAAAGCTTGGGACCATCTCACAAAATTTTTCTCTCTTGCAAAGTTCTCTCATGAAAAATATTTCATTTTCCTCTTGGATTTTACATAGAATTATTGAGTCATATTATTATTTTTTTTTCAAGGTAAATTCTTGCTCTAGTCCAGGCTTACCTGGAATTCACTGTGCAGTTTCAGGGTGGCCTCAGACTGACGGCGATCTTCCTACCTCTGCCTCCTGAGTGCTGGGATTAAAAAAAAAAAATGTGCCACCACACTTATATTGTATGATGTTTTTATGCTTAATATTTTGGAAAACTTCTTAACAGTTTTTCAAAGTCCTTATCACTTTGCATTACCACCATCAACATATAAAAATACCAATTTATCTACATTCTGGTCAATACTTGTCTTTTGTTTATAGCCATCTTAGTGAGTATAAAGTAATATTTTCAATTTCTCTAGTGGCTAAGACCATGGGGCATTTCTTCATTAACCTTCTATTTTCCTTCCATGAGCATGTTTACTTCAGAGGTGCTTTGGAAGGTGACAGTGGCATTCAGGCAGTTCATTCAAGGAGATCTCAAATACACCAGTGTGCATGTTAACTACTTTCTTATGACTAATGACCTCACCCCACTCAGCCTGGGATATCTCTATATGTCATAGCCACTTGAGAAGAATAAAGCTCAACACACTTACTAAGGCACCCAAGTTCTCACTAATTCCTCTCATGTAATTTTGGCAGCTTGCCTCCAGCATAGTAGAGCCGAACCCTTTTGAATAGCAACTTCTAGTAAACCACACTCCTCCCTATATGATTTGTTTAGCACAGGATATCACCATGCCTTATCACTGGACTCTACCAAGGTCTTGAGAGACACCTGTTATGTGAACACAGTGCTGGTCTTCTGGCCTAGGTGGGTTTCCTAAGGGTAGTGTTCTGATTTTTGCTTTGTAGTAAATTTTTGCTTTGTAGTAAATTTTTGCTTTGTCTAGTGCTCCTTTATCAAACTGCAACCCAGGCTTCACTCGACTTGTAGGAATTCCTCTACCCCTGGCATATTTCTATCTGTTCAAACATATTGACAGCTTCATCTGCCTCTTCCCCATGGCCCCATCATATCAATCTTTTTGTGAATTTATTATGCCTTTCTGCCAGGCAGGGAGACTGCCAGCCCAGGGCCACCCTAAAGAGGGGTGTTTTCAAAATTACTCCCAGGAAGAAGATATTTTAAAGTCACTCATGACTTAGGTAATAGGATTCTGAATGTTTCCCACTGAAGGTGAAAGTCATCTGGGATAAGCGGGAGTGTGAAGCCAGCTGCTGGTGCTATCTGCCTTTGCGGCTATCTTGAGCTGTCTTTCCCTGTGGAGACACAACAGTGCGTGGACCCTCCCTGGGCCAGCTGTGTCTCTGCAGGCTTGTCGTCTCCAGGTCTCACCGTTGCCTTAGTACCAGCCTGGATGCTGATGCTACATCCAGCAAGCAAGAGCAACTTTGCTCAAACTGAGGATGCCTCTGCATGGAAAACGAGTTACCATATATTTTAAATGAGAAAGAGTTCTCTAGGTTAGATCACTTTATTGGGTGAACTTTTCCATAAAATTAGCAAATCTTATACAGGAGATTTGAAATAGCAGCTTAAGGAGATCTTAGAAAGCCCAAGTCCTACAGGGTAAGTGGCCTCTCCTAAAAGACTTACTTCCCAATCTAATAATTTCTTTCACAGCTCATTAGTTCTCTGTGAATCAGAGAAAGGTGTTTTCCAATTGTCCCACAGTAGCATGAGGACATTGCTGATAACTGGAAGCCAGAGCCAACACAGTGCAGGGATCTATCACGGTCATGAGGGGTAGGGCTCTCCCTATTCCTGGAGGTCAGTGATCCCAGTAGCTGTTGGTGTTTGTGCAAAATGATGACCTGGAAGACTTTGCTCAAGAGGTGGCTGGCAGTAGGCCCTCCACATCTGTGGCTTTAAGCAACCTTGAGAATCCCTCTGAACCTCCATAGGCTTATTAGTAGTAAGAGGAACCAGAGACCTTCTTCTCTGTTTTGAGAAACAAATGCAAATACACAAGGGGTGTCTAACCCTCTGCCAGGCAAGTGATAAGTTCCCAGACAATGGTGTACATGCAAAGATGATTGTAAGAATTTCCTTAGACAACAATTGGCAACCTTTGCTTTCTATCAACTTCAGTCTGAGCAGTTTTAGTTTCTGTGGTCCTCGCCTCACATACGCAATGCAGTTGAGGCATTCTGGAAAGCAGGAGAATGAATAAAAGTTGGCAGTTGCTACAGATTGCAAGCAGGGAAGGCATTCCTTAGAAAGACAGGGCCTCTCCCACCAAAGTCAGCTGCCTCAGCAAGGATCTCAAAGCAACAGAGATAAATGTCACAAGTGGGCTGCCTGATTGGTCAGGGGGCCAGTGTGGGTCACATATCAAAGACATGCAAAGAGCTATTCAGCCCTAGCTTGGGAACAGGGTCTTTTGGCAAAGATGACAAACCTAGCAGGTGCCAGACTGGTAGAGGGTAGAGAACCAGTAGTAACTTATATTCTTGAGCTTCTGGAAGTTTTCCCAGCACATGAGGAAGGGGATATTTTCAGAAAGGAATGACATGAGAGTTTAGACAGGAAGTTAGCTAACCAAACTCTGAGGGTGTCTGTCACAAGTGTGCTATTACTTTGGATTTTTTGAAAACTTAGGTCTCTGGAAATTACTGTTGACCTCATGTTACATCCTGGCTCAGCATTCTGTGGCCCATTAGTGGTGATGTGGGCTCAGAGCCACAGAGTAAGGACCATGCCTGACAAGTGGTTTGTGAGCAGCAGCAGTGATTTGGAGGTGACCCACTAACACCCACTGGCCACCATCAGACGTGGAATCTGAGAAACTCATGCTTATTCAAGAACTTCCAGAAAATGATTTGAAGAAGTTTGCAAACTTTAGTGAAGTTAATGTTCAAGAAAGAGATGTCCTTGGGAGCATGAAGGGCATAGACTACTTGAGAGAGTTTATCTTTCAGCATGTTGACTCTATCTTTCCATTTCCTTATATCCTGAATTTTTTCTTTTTGTTAAGAAGTCTGTTGTCATTCTTACTGTACTCTCTACATGTCCTGTTTTCTTTTTTGCTTTATAGATATCCCTTTTGTTTATTGTTTAAAGTGGTTTTGCTATTGTGGTGGTTTGATTCATTTTATCCTCCATAAACTTAGGTGTTCTGAATGCTAGTCTCCCCAGCTGATGGCAATTGGAAATTAACACATACTGGAGGCAGTGTATTTTGGGGGGCAGACTTATGGGTATTATAGCCAGTGTCCCCTTGCTGGTGTTTGGCACACTTTCCTGTTGCTATTGTCCATCTTATGTTGGCCAGGAGGTGATGTCCATCCTCTACTCATGCCATCATTTTCTCTGCCATTATGGAGTACCCCCTTGAGCCTGTAGCCAAAATATACCCTTTTATCCCAATAGCTGCTCTTGGTCAGGTAATTTCTACCACTGATACAAACCTGACTGCAACAGCTACCATTTGTTTGGGTGTGAATTTCTTTGCTTTTACTGGAAATTCAAGTTCTTTGCTGCATATATTATATTTTTTAATAATCGAATTGTGAAGGTCTTCAATCATTATTTCTTTAGTTCTTTTCCATCCCTTTCTTTTTGCTCTCTTTTTGGTATTCAACATCTACATCTTCGTGTGCTTAATGTTGTTCTATTGTGGTTAATGCTTTTGTACTATAGTTATGTTGTTTCTTCATTCTCTTTCTTCTCTGTTCATTTTCTCATAATCTCTAAGTTTGTTGATTCTTTATTCTGCCAGCTCAAATCCATTGTTGGGCCCTGTTGCAGTCAGCTGCACGTTGCTGGGATGCACATCCAAACAGACATAGCTTATGGGGCAAGGGTCTATTTCAGTCTAACAGAGTGCAGGGGAACACCATCAATGGCAGAAGTTGCTCACTTCCATAGATCCAAGAAGACAGAAACGACTGACACAAGCAAACACCAATACCAGCTAGCATGAAGCACCAGAGTGCAAATCTGCTCGTGCACACTTAGTAGGACTAGACTTGGATCTATCCCCAAAACACACCTTAGGGCTGGACTTCAAGATCCACCGCAGTGGCATGCCACCTCTTGCAGGAATCTGTCTGCTAGGGGCTGAAGTTACAAGCTCAATTAAAAAAATATTTTATTATTACTCATTTATCTATAGGGAAAGAGAGAGAGAGAGAGAATGGGCATGTCAGGAACTCTAGCCATTGCCAACACTAGATGCATGCTCCACAATGTACATCTGGCTTGCATGGGGTTCTGGAGAATCAAACCTGGGTCTTTAGGTTTTGCAGACAAGTGCCTAACTGCTAAGCCATCTCTCCAGCACATACATCTGGAGCTCATTTGCAGTGGCTAGAGACCCTAGTAAGTCCATTCTCCAGACACATGCACCACCTTGTGCATCTGGCTTATGTGGGTTCTGGAATCAAACATGGATCCTTAGTGTTCACAGGCAAATGCCTTAGCATCCCAAATTGTGGCTCTAACAATCTTTCTGCCCCCTCTCCCATGAAATTCCCTGCACAAGCTCAGTTTTAATAAAACACCAGAATCTATAGGGCCAGACATAGAAACAATCATATTCAAACTACCACAGGCCCCCAAATTATTCACCTTGTTTATCGTTATGTTATACTCCAGTATTTCTGTTTTGCTTCTTTAATAGTTCCGAACTTATTGCTATTTTACAAAATATCACCATACCTTGGTTTTACTCTTAATTTAAAAATGTTTTCTAAACACATATAGCATAGTTTCTTTGAAGTCTTTGTCTTTTAAATTCACCACTAAACTCCCCTCAAAAATAATTTTACTGCTTTTTTAAAAAAAATTTCCTGCCCTTGACTCTCTCTTTCCTACTTCTTTGTTTATCCCATATTTTTTGATGAAAAGAGGACATTTTTCTGTGCCAATACTTGAGTATTAGGTCTCCCCTTCCCTCTCAAAATCACTGCTGTTTTCATGATTGACTGTTTTCTTAGAAGATTATCTAAATTAATACAGTTCAACTTGTAATTTTCCTGTCCTCTTTTCCAGCCTCACTTTACTTAGAGGTTTCCCTTGGGTCAGCAGGCACTTACTGGTGAACCGTTATGCTTAAACCCCTTTGCTAATTAAGTTTTACTCTGTACCATTATACACGTGTGTGGTTAGGAGGGTGCTATTATGGGTCAGGGAGTTTACACACTTATTTCCTATTCAACCTTATAAACTGTGAAAGAGTGTAGCCATAAGCATACACACTGTCTTCGCTGTTTTCTAGGATGGCAATGATTTTATTTTATTTTTTTAATTTAAATTTTCAAATTTATTTTTAGTAGATATGGACATGTTTGGAATGTAAACAACACATGTTTGTATCATCCTTTTCCTCTTCCCTGCCCCTTTTCTAAAGAGGCCTTCCTCACTGGGGATACAGGTCGACCCCATGGAGATTGTGCATTATGGGGAAAAGGCAATGTCTCTGTGCAAAATGTCCCAACTTGTGGCTCTAACAATCTTTATGCCCTCTCTTCCACAAAATTTCCTGAGCATTTTGAGTCTGATTCAGTGATGGACTCTTAGGAGCCTCTGGATCTCTGCTTTGGTAGGTGTTGAGTGTCCTCAGTGTCTATCTCCATCACCCTTATGCTGACATCACATTCACTGAGAAAGCAGAACTCTTGCTCATTTGCCCAATTCCTCTGTGGTTTCAGCTGGGGCTGGGGTAGAGTGTGCTGGGTTGTTTATCTCTCCTCAGGTACAGCTCCCATCTGAATAAGAGAAACAGATTCTCCAATAGAGAATGAAGTTGGCACCAGTTAAATCGGATAACTGTTATTAATTTAGAGAAAATTAAAAGGGTGCAGATGTTCTTATAGCCTAAAGTTAGTCGGAGCTTGACAATGGAAAGTGGAATCATTATCTATATACAATTTGACTTATTTCCCAGTTCCAGATATGGTTAACTTTCCACTGAGCAGATCTGTTAGCCAATCCAAGAGCAGTTAGTTACTCACCATGGTTGTGTGCCACTATTGCACTTGTGTGAGCATCATGTCATTTTGTTTGCTTCTGAGTTACTTAGACTATGAGTTGCTTTGACAGATGTTGTCCACTTTCCCCTAGTAGCTGATGTAGTGCCTTCCAACACTAGATGGGCTAATTGTCTGGGGACTGGCTCTCCTCGGGATATCCCAGGTCTGTGCCTACAGTGTATGGTGTCTTCAGCAGTAGGGTCTTACCACTAACCTCTGGTGGGTGATCAAGTGCTCTGACAGAAGTATGTCTTGTTTGTTTTGTGAGATCTAGTAGGTCTCTCTGGTCAACAGTTCATTGTGGATGTAGACCACATCCTGGTATAAGGAATTACAGGCCAGAACCAAGGGATAAGAAAAAGGAAAAAAGGCAGTGAAGAAAAAGAAACAGGAGATATTTGAGGTTAGGTTTCATCTCACCCTTTCCAGGGCCCTTCAATTCAGATGAGCCCCCTAATGTCCACTTGAGGATTTCACTTTTTAGTCTGATTTCCAGAATAGAGAATTCTATGATACCAGTTAAATTTGGGTTCAGTTTTGTGTCCTCCCCACCCTTTCCCTTTCCCAATCCCTACCCTCCCTTTTGTTCAAGCCTTGAGATACTATTCACTTATGTTAGCAACTCGGGATGATCCAGGTTAGGAACTGCAAATGAATGAGATCATGCGGTAGATGTCTTTCTGAGATTGTGTGAGTTCGCTTAGAATGATCTGTTCCAAGTTCGACCATTTTTCTACAAATTTCCATGTGTTTTTTTTTTTTTTCTCTTATTGTTGAGTAGAATTCCATCATGTAGATATACCACATCTTGGTTATCCATTCATCCAATGATGGGCACCTGGGTTGATTACAGTTTTTAGCTATTATGAATTGAACACCTATAAATATGGTTGAGCAAATATCTTTGAACTGAGATGTGGAGCTCTTAGGTTAAATGCCCAGTAAGGAATAATAGAGTTTGTTGGTATCTCTATATTCATCCTTTCAGGAGTCTCCATATTGATTTCCACAATGATTGTACCAGCTTACATTCCCACCAACAGTGAATAAGTGTTCCTATTTCTCCATGTCCTTGCTAATGTTTGTTTTCATTTGATTGTGTGTGTTTGTGTGTGCGTGTGTGTGTGTGTGTGCGCGCGCGCGTCTGTGTGTGTTTGCTTTCCCTACTGGGGTAAGGTGGAATCTCATAGTTGCTTTAATTTTCATTTCCCTAATGGTTAGGATTGTTGAACATTTTCTTAAGTGTGTGTTAGCCATTTGTAATTCTTCCTCTGAGAACTGCCTATTTAATTCTTTGCCCCACTTTTGGAGTAAGTTGTTTGTTTTTTTATTGCTTTTTTTTTTTTTTGAGTTCTTTGTATATTCTAGATGTTAGGCTTCTGTCAGTGGCATAGCTGGTGAATATTTTCTCCCATTCAGTGAGTAATCTATTGGCTATGCTTATGGTATGTTTGTCTGTGCAAAATCTTTTTAGCTTCATGAGATTCTGTTGGTTGAGTGCTTGTTTAATTTACTGGGCTACTGGGGTCTTTTCCCAGTCCTATATCATTCTATTTTTTTCTTCCAGTAGTTGAGTAGTTTCAGGTCTTCTATTGCGGTCTTTGATCCATTTGGACTTGATATTTTGTGCATAGTGAAACGAGTGGGTCTACTTTCATTTCTCTATATATGGTTGCCCAATTTGTCCAACACAATTTGTTGAAGATACTGTCTTTTCTGCAATCTACATTGTTGGCACGTTTCTGAAGGATCAAGCTGCTGTACTTGCTTGACCTAAGATCTTGGTCTTCAATTCTGTTCAATTCATCTATGTTTCTGTTTTTATTCCAGTACCATGCTGTCTTTCTCACTATGGATTTGTAATATAGCTTTAGATTGTGTATGGTGAACCCACATAGATGTTATTTATTTATTTATTTTTGCTGACGGTAAGTTTGGATATCTGAGGCCTTCTGCCATTCCATATGAATTTTGAGATCATTTTTCAATCTCTGTGAAGAATGATGCTGGTATTTTTATTGGTATTGTGTTAAATCTGTGTATTGCTTTTGGTAGAATTGCTATTTTCACAATATTAATTCTACCTATCCAGAAGCATGGGAGGTCTTTCCATCTTCTCAAGTCCTCCTCTATTTCTTTCTTAAGGCTTTTTATGTTTTCATTATACAGATCTTTCAGATCCTTTGTTAGTGTTATGCCAAGGTATTTAAATTTTTTGTTGCTATTGAAAATGGGACAGCCTCACTGATTGCTTTCTCTGTGTATTTGCATATAGAAAAGCTACTGGTTGTGTGTATTGATTTTGTATCCTGCCACTTTGGTAAAGAAATTTATCACCTTTAGAAGTTTTGAGATGGAGACTTTCAAATCAGTAATACATAGGATCATGTCATCTGCAAAAAGGGCTAACTTGACTTCTTCCTTTCCAATTTGAATCCCTTTTATTTCCTTCTCCTGTCTTAATGCTTGGACTAGTACTTATAATACTATGTTGAAGAACAATGATAAGAGTGAGCACCCCTGTATTGTTCCCAATATGTGGGCTTTAGGAGCTTTATATATAGTCTTTACCGTATTGAGATATAAACCCTCCATGCCAGAGTTTTGATCATGAAGTGGTATTGTATTTTGTTGAAGGCTTTTTGTGCATCAATTGAAATGATCATGTGGTTCTTATGGTCCAGTTTATTTATGTCATGTATTATGTTGATCAAATTTCATATGTTAAACAATCTCTGCATCCCTGGGATGAAGCCTACTTGATCAAGGTGGATAATGCTTTTGATGTGTTGCCAAATTCAGTTTGCAAGGATTTTGCTCAGTATCTTTGCATCTAACTTCATTAGGGATATAGGCCTATAGTTTTCTGGTTGCATCTCTGTCTGTTTTTGGTATTAATGTGATGCTTGCTTCATAAAAGGAGTCAAGGAGGATTGATTCCCTGCTCTCAGATATTGTGAAATACTTTAAGAAAAATTAGTTTCACTTCTTCAATGAAGGTTTGGTAGAATTCAGCTAAGAAGCCATCTGTTCCTGGACTTTTCTTTTAGGGAGGTTTTTGATTACCTTTTCAATCTCCATGTATGTGATATGTTTGTTTAGGAGATTAATCTGCTCTAAGTTTAGTTTCTGTAGGTGGTATGTGTCTAAGAATTCATCCATTTCATCCAGATGATTTAATTTTGTGGAATAGGGATTTTGAAAGGATGCCCTGATGATTCTTCCAATTTCATTGATGTCTGTTATGATCTCTCCTTTTTCATTTCTGATCTTGTTAATTTGAGAGTTCTCTCTTTTTATTTTGCTTGATCAAAGCCCTTTGTTTCATCAATTTTTAAAATTGTTTTCTTAGTTTCCAATTCATAATTTCTGCTCTAATCTTGATTATTTCTTTCTGTCTGGAGCTCTTTGAGTTGGATTCTTCTTGTTTTTCCAGTGCCTGTAGGTGAACAGTCAGGTTATTAATTTGGGATCTATCTATCTTTGTAATGAAGGCATTTAGGGCTATGAATTTTCCCCTTATGACAGCCTTCATTTTGTCCCATTAGTTTGGGCAGGCTCTGTTTTCATTCTAGGAAATTCTCACTGTAGCTCAGACTGACCTGAAATTTACTATGTAATCTCAGTATGGCCTCAAACTCATGGTGCTCCTTCTACCTCTGCCTCCTGTGTGCTGGGATTAAAGGCGTGTACCACCACGCCTGGCTCAATTTATTTTTTGATTTCTTCCATGACCATTCATTGTTTAAATATGTGTTGTTTAGTCTGCAGGGACTGGTGGATTTCTTAATGTGTCTCTTGTTAATGTCTAGCTCTAAAGCATTGTGATCTGATGTGATGCAGGGAGTTACTTCAGTTTTTCCAACTTTATGGAGGCAAGCTTTATGGCACAATATATGCTCAGTTTTGGAAAAGGTTCTGTGGGTTGCTGAGTAGAATGTGTATCCTGTAGAGTTGCATTGGAAAGTTCTGCAGATGTCCATTAGGTGTAGTTGATCTATGATGTTGAGCTCTATTATTTCCCTGTTGATTTTCTGCTTGGATAATCTGTCTATTGATTATAGGGGAGTGTTGAAGTCTTCAACTATGATGGTTTTTTTTTCCTGTTTTATTGTTGAGTAGATGTGGTGCCTCTGTATTTAGCACATACCTATTTATGATTGTGATGTGCTCATGTTGGGTCATTCATTGATGAGTAAGGAGTGGCCTTCTTTGTCCTTTTTGATTACTTTTGGTTTGAAGTCTATTTTATCAGATATTAATATAACAACACCTGCTTGTTGTTTTTTGATTCCATTTGCTTAGAATATCATTTTCCAGCCTTTCACCCTGAGGAGGTGTCTATCTTTAAGGTTGAAGTGGGTTTCTAAAAGGCAGCAGATAGAAGGGTTCATTTTTTGATCCATCCTGATAACCTGTGTCTTTTGATGGGTGAGTTAAGTCCATTCATATTAAGGTTATTACTGTGAGGTTTGAATTAATCCCTGCCATGATGAGGTATTTTATGGGATTTGGTGCTTTCTTCTGATTTGCTCAATTTTGAGCCCGGTTGATTTTGATTTTTGTGATCTCCTTCTTGTTGGCTCTTGAGATTGGTTGTTTGACTATCCTGTGTGGAGTATTAAGTATCTTCTGTGGTTTGGATCTGTGTTCATATAATCATAGAGTTGACTTTTTTCATTTTAAGTTTTTCTTTCACCATCTGTTATGAGGGATACTTTTTCTGGATAGAGTATCTTGAGTTGGAAGCCATAGTTTCTTAGACTCTGAAATGTTCCATTCCAGGCCCTTCTGTATTTCAGGGTTTCCACTGAGAAATCTGACATAATTCTGATGGGATTACCTTTGGATGTTGTGAATTGTTTCTCTATTGCTGCTTTTAATACTCTCTCCTTGTTTTCGTTGTTTAGAGTTTAACTATGATGTGTCTTGGAGAGTTTTTTCTTTGGTCCTATCTATGGGCTTGTTATATCTGTATGGGTCTCTCTTTTGCAAGATTCAGAAAATTTTCTTCAATAATTTTGTTGAATATTTTCTTTATGCCCCTGACTTGGATTTCCTCTCCTGGTAGACCCATGATCTGGATATTTGGTCATTTTAGGGTGTCCCACAGTTCCTTCATATTCTGTTCATTTGATTTTTTGAATTTAGCAATGTTTTTAGCCTCCTGATAAATTTCTGTCTTGTCTTCCATGTCTGAGGTACTGTCTTCCACATGAGTAACTCTGTTAGTGAGGGGTTGTAGAGAGGTATTTATAATTTCTATTTTATATTTGTTTTCTGTTGTGTTATTTTGTATCATGTCCATCTCTTTTTTAAGGTACAATTTTAATTTGAGTTCTGCTTTTCTTGATGCTTCCTGGAATTCATTGCATTTGATCAAGTCTTCATTAAGCTTAATCAACCAGTTGTTGAGATTATCCATTTATTGACTTACCTTCAACTCATTCATATCTCTTTGGAGGGTTCTAACATTTTCTTCAATAAATTTAAGCCTACTGTCAAAAGCTGAGCACTGTAGGAGATGATTCTGTTTAATTTCATTGATACGATTGTTTGTTCTTTTATGGCTTGCTTCCAGTTCTCTGATTTTTTTATTTTTTTATTTTTTATTTATTTATATTTTTTGATCAGGGTCTCATTGGCTGTTGTGTTTTCATTTTGGGAAATAATTCCTGTTGATTTCTTTATGACTTCACTGGAAGGTTCCATTGTAGGGCTAGGCATCCTTGGTGGATATCCCTCAGTTTACTGAATTTTGTTGGCTTTTTGCATTGGTGTCTACCCATTTTAGGGAGACTCTTTATTTTATTGAGAAGGAAGCAAGTTTTTGTCCTTTGGCCTGTGCACCCTCTAACTCAGGTGAACAGGAAGTTTGCTACTCAATGGCCAGTCAGAGCAAAGGTCTGATTGCACAGCTCACTCAGGGAGCAGGCCTCCCCAGGCAAGACACAACAGGACCTACCAGGACCAGGAGTCTGGGAGGAGCTAGGAGACAGGACTCTGGCCTACTCACTCCACACTGCTGCTCCTGCTCACATATCATCTGTACTGGATACAATTTTATTTTTAATTTTACCTTCCCTGTAGTTCTGTGTATCAGCATAGATTTTTGTTGAATTAGTATTTGACCAGTTGTGTTTAGATCCCTTGTACCAGTCAGACTTCCTTGCTGTGTGGATGGATGAGTCTATGTGGAGACTGGAATGTTTTCAAATGTATGTGCCATACTCTGCTTAAATTGGCCTTGTGTGAGTGCCACCTGGCATGTGCACATTGTCTTCTCGGCCTTCACAGCATCTTCATGATGTCTTTCTCTGGTTCTGTCTATCACACTTCTGGCTACTCTGCCATTCTAGTTTTGTCATAGTACCACAACATTCTTCTAAATCGCTTGTTACCAAACTCATCATTTTTGACAATGCTCATAAGCATAAAGTTCTATATGCTGAATTCTAAACAAATTATGTTCCCTTTGGCAAAATGTAAAGATGTTTGGCCTTTGCCCCTTCCCCCCTTATTTTGTAGGAGTTATGCAATATTACATGGAAGCAAGGCTACAGATAAAGATCTGCTTTTGTTAGCACAACTCCCTCACTATTCCAAGGGTTACTGGATTGGAACAGCCTTTGGTTTTCCTGGCTTGTTCTTTTTTGGCAAAGGGGTTCTAGCCTAGGTGCAAACAAGGCAGAAGGCAATTCAGTTCCCAGTATTCTTGGCTTGGTGTACATGGACCAGAGCCATGCTGTTATTGTGCCATGGATGGAAGAGAAGGGATTCCATATTCTTTTCTATTTCTACCTAGCATTGAGATTTTGCAACATGGTGCTGGACTGGCAGAGGAGAAACATGAGCAGCTGCTCCTCTCAAATTGAAGACTGGCTGCAAAATGCAAGTTGGGGATAGGGAAAAGGACTCTGTTAGTTTTGGCAACACCACCTACTTAGGGGTTTGTGGTAGATTTTCGGTAACAGAGACCTATATAGGAATAAGGAAACAGGCCATGGCTCTGGTGCCAAAGACTCACTTCTATCTTGAGATTTAGTGTGTTTTATTGATGGTGCATTCTCCATTTATAATGTGCCCATAGGGCAAATTCCAGAGACTTCAAACATTTAAAAATATTTACCACCTATTCATTTATTTTGCTGAAGACAATATTCTCTGAACTCTTTATTCTACCATTTGAGAAGTCCTGTGCAATTCTCTGTTTTTCAAATCACTAAGTTTTGAGGTAGGCTACTATATAGCAGTAGACAAACCCACTCTATTCCAGATAGGGCTAGATAGAAATCCCAGCTTTACTACTAATTGGGTATTTCAGGATAAGTTTTCCAACAAAGCTAAACTTCTCTTTCTATGTCCATGGAATGAAATCCTTCTTACTGTGAGGACTATTTGAAATAATACTTATAAGGTACCCAGACAGCACCTAGCACAAAACAAACATGCTTTAGCAATAATAGCATTGTCAGTACTAACAGTACAGGAAACAAGAAGTATTAAGACTCACAAGGAAGATAAATATTGGAAAATGGCAATAGGTTAATGACAGCACTTGCAAGATTGCTTGATATGTTGTAAATGTGAGAAAAAGTTAAGAGAGATGTGGAATACAGAAAAAAATTCAAGTAGCCATTGATTCCTGAAAACAGAAGAGCTGGGTGGGGAAATGGCTCTGTGGTTAAAGGCGTTACTGGCCTGAGTTAAATTCCCCAATACCTATGTAAAACCAGATGCACAAAGTAGTACATGTGTCTAGAGTTTGTTTGTAACTGCAAGAGGTCCTAGACAATTCTGATTCTTTGATTCTTTCTTTCTCTCTCAAACACACACATGCACACACACAAACAGAGAGAGAAAAAATTGATATTAACCCCAAACTATGATATAAGTCTTCCTGTAATTTCTAGTTTTACTCCATTTCTCCCATCTTTAACCATTTGCTCTTAGAAGCTGCCAAGTTGGCCATTTAACAGATCAGATAGCAACATGATTCAAGAATAATTTTATAATAATTTTATTAGCATATTAATTGTGCAAAGCAGTTTTGTTATTTCATTCCCATACATGAATATCTAGTTCTGTACATTGTTCATGTTCACCTCCTCTGTTGCTCCTTCTTCAATCCCCTTTCCCTCTTCTCATTCCACAGACCAATTGGCCCCTCTTTTACTTCCATGTCCTTTTCTTTGTTCTTCTAGATTGCACAAATGAGAAATAAACTTATTCTACTTGCCTTAATGGGACTGGCTTTTAGAAACAAAAATCTTAAAATTCACAAGTGGTTTTGATAGTCTATATTACCTTGATTAAACTGAAAGCAGTTACAGTGAGAGAAATATCTGTGGTTTATGGTTTGGCCCTAATTGCTCCATTAGTATTACTTGAAAGATTTCAGAACATTCATTTGGTCATAAGGATAAATGACAAAGTAACAAACATCTATGTCAGGGACAGAAAGGATCATTTAACTTTAATCACTCTCATAGCATCAGCTTGGCCTTTAGTGGATATCTGGGAAGAAAAAAATCACAATTAAAAATGGATACCAAAACCAATTTCCTTGGAGACTTCCCTCTTTACTCACAATGGTCGCAATCTATGTAATATTTGACAATTCAGCAGAAAATTGAGAAGAGACTAAACATTAATTTGCTGCCTATATGCAAGCAAGATACAGTGTTATCTAGTGATTGAAAAGGCCTCAAATTTCTGTCTTCTAGTAAGTCTTTGCTTTAGGACTATTGGGCATGGATTTAGGTGAACTGAAGTGTCTAGTCAGTTACTTTTTGTGACCCATTCCTAGTTTGTTCTTCATGTGGTCTATACAACTTCTACTGTTTAAATTTTTCAAGATATGCTTTATGTTTCAGAATGTGGTCTGTCTTGGGAATATTCCAAGTAAGATTGACAAAAACATGTCATCTTCTGCTGTATAAGCAGCATATGGATGACAATTACATCTAGCCGAATGATGGTGCTACTGGAATTAGCGATCTCATTGTTTTTTTAAAATATTTAAAAAACATTGTATTTATTTGAACAAGATAAAGTGGCAGACACACAGAGAGAGAGAGAGAGACAGAGAGAAAATGGGCATGCAAGGAACTCTAGCTACTGCAAACGAACCCTAGACATGTGTGCCACCTTGTGTATCTGGCTTTATGTGAGTACTGGGGAATTGAACCTTGGTTCTTTGGCTTTGCCAGCAAGCACCTTAATGATCTCTCCAGCACTCAATTGACTTTTCTGCCTGTTGGATCTGTTCATTGTTGCCAGATAGATATTAACATTTCCAACTCTAATAAATGATCATATATGTTGATCATCTATTTTGATTATCTATTTTGATGCTCAGTCATTCTTCATCATTTACTCATCAAATACTGATGACCTTCTGCAAGTCAGCACTGACCTAGATGCTAAGGCACAGGGGCCACATAGACAGAGACTTTGCTGTCTTGCAATTTGTGTGTTTAGCAGGATATTTTACTATTTAAGTAACCTTATAGTGTAGTTTCCCATTCTGATACAGACTCTTTCCTGAAATGCTGTCCCATGGCCAACTATTAGACAGTTACCCAGGATAAAAGAGAAAAATAAGGTTGGAGAGATGGCTTAGCAGTTAAGCGCTTGCCTGTCAAGCCTAAGGACCCCAGTTTGAGGCTCGATGCCCCAGGACCCATGTTAGCAAGATGCACAAGGGGCGCATTCGTCTGGAGTTCCTTTGCAGTGGCTACAGGCCCTGGCGTGCCCATTCTCTATCTAGCTAGCTGTCTCTTTCTCTGTCTGTTGCTCTCAAATAAATAAATAAATAAATAAAAATGTGTAGCTCACCTAGCAAACCAACAAATGTTGAACTATATATTAGGGTAAGTCTCATTCAGTGGGTGGTATAAGCAGTTAAAAGGTAACTAACAGACAAACTGGTTTTTGTTTTTAACCTCACACTCAAAAGGTTATTGAGAAAATGCTTCTATCTAAAGGAATCAGTTCCAAATGCTCAGTGTGGCTTCCAGAATTCTTCATGGCTCTGCCTTGCCTTGTTCAGGAACCTCATTTCCCACTGCTGGTTACCTATCTCCTGTATACTCCGTGGCAGAATGCACCATGGTGCTGAGCAAAGTGTCCTTTCTGTCTGGAACACAAACCCCTGATACTGCTTTCATAAGTCAGGGCTGCTCTTCAGGATCACCTTCTCTATGAATGTCCCTCTCACCATTGCACACAAGTAATAAGTGTCTTCTTTATACCATAGTGGTCCTTATATTAGTTATCATTTTACATCACATTTATCACAATTGTTCATCTCTCCCAGCAAGACTGAGAGCTCTTGAATATAGTACCTACTTGCGCTTCCACCAAAGGTACTGAACTTTGAGAAATGCTGAGAGATTACTAAGTACTTAAAATTGCTTATCCAGTGAAGAATTGGATGGCTGAATCCATCCATAGTGAGTGAAGAACTACTGGACAGGAATTTATTTACTTATTTATTTATTCATATTTATGAGAGAGAGAGAAAGTGTCAGATAGAGAGGGAGAAAGAGGGAAAGAATGGTCATGTCATGGCCTCTAGCCACAGTAAATGAACTTCAACTGTAAGCTATATCTGTTCATCTCACTTTGTATGGGTACTGCGGAATTGAAACCTGGGTCCATTGGCTTTGCCAGCAAGTGCTTTAATTGCTGAGCCATCTCTCCAGCACCCCCAGACAGGATTTTAAATGAAGAGAGAAATTGGAAGGTTGTGAGACTCAGTTGTGAATAATCATATACCATAAAATTAATTTAAATGTGTGTTGTGCTGAAAATCATTAAAACAGAGGAGAAAAGAAATGCCCTTTGCCCCATGAAATGTCCAATCCAGGTTAAATAGACTAATAAAAATAGCAAATGGCACAAATAAATGGAGCAAAAACTCCCAAACCTGATATAATCTGCAGAGTAGAAAGGTGGTTTTAAAGATGACCAGTTCTTTCCATGGAGTAACTAAATTTTAGGCAGATTTTTTTTTTTTTTTGAAAAATTGTTCCTGATGAGACAAGCTGAGAAGGAATATGTTGGAGGTAGAAGACATAGTGGAGTACAGGCTGAAGGGAGGGAGTCATTCTGAGTTGGAGCTGGCCTGATATTCCACAACTCCCTCTGGAACCCTGATTCTCATCTCTTGATAAATGATGATTCTAGGGGCTGCTGCAGGGACCTCAGTGCCTTTCAGGGTTACTTGGTTTAGTTGTGGAATGAACTCAGCTGGCTGCAGAGTGTCTCAAAGGTAATGCTGGAATAAATTTGAAATGCCTTTGGAAATTAACCAGATTCCCAAGTCCAAGGAAAACCACACTTATGAATCAAAGCAGAGAAGTGTGGTGGAAAGTGTGTGGTGGTGGCATGTGTTAGCAACTCAAGTGTTCAGCTACACCAATTTGTGGTGGCTTTTGTTGGAAACCCTTTTTGGAATGACTACGTATACTCATATGTCCATTGACTCTTCTTGTAGATTAACAGGTTAAGCAATGAGGATTTAGTTTGAAGGATAGTAATTATTCTTAATAAAAAAATTCTCCACAATTTCTCCTGGATGCTAAGAGAAAATAAATATTGACTGAGTGCCCTCTGTAGGCCAGGAACATTTTGGATTTCTAAAGCATCCCAGAATGTAATGTCCTTGTACTCATTTTACAGATGAGGAAATTAAGATTGAAAGATTTCATTATATGCTTGCTAGGATTCTCACCTTGGATCACTTGGATTCACGGCTCTATCACTTTCCACTAAACCTGAAATACACTTCTGTTTATAGCAAATACACACATTGCTTTAACACGTAGCAACTGTGTGCTTGTAAAAATGGAAAAAAAATTCATTTTGTGGCATAAATAATATCCAATAGAAATGAAATTGTTTCAAAGCTCTATGTACAAATTCCAGAATACATGCCAGAAAGTTTGGAGCTAAGCAAGGGAGCAAAAGGCACTGATCTTCCACCTAGTGGAAGGTCAGTACAAAGCATCATGAGAACCTCGGCACCAAATGCATAACACAGAGCTACGGCACAGTGAGACCTGGTGCCCAGGAGGGATCAACTGCTCTCCAAACCTTCTTCTCCCTTTCCTGTTACAGTACGTAGACTCATGTCAGGAAGCTCCACCCTGCTCCACCAGGTGTTCTCCCCAGAAAGTCTGTTTTAATGTGTACAGATCACCAGATTTGCCAAACAGAATTCAGTAGTTGTTTGTGTGGGAAAACAGCTTTTGGAAGTTGGGTAAAAGTTATGCATGCTTATGTGACCACAGTATAGAATGAAACCAATAGCTTTTAAAAATCCATATAATAAAGAAAGTAAACAATCATAACAATCATAAATAAAGACATCTTGTAAACTTGAAAAAAAAATCCATATAATAGATTGCAGTATATTAATTAAACCAATAGCTTTAAAAATTCATATAATAACCACTTTTGAAATGTGCATGTGTGTGTGTGTGTGTGTGTGTGTGTGTATTCAATGGCTGAGAACATAACAACCTGAACTCCTCTTTCATCTGAACTTTAATTTATCTATAATATGGATAAGGAACACATATGCTACTATTATACACAGCCCTTGGTGAATAAAACTCTATCTAGAATGATAGAAAATAATATAAAATACCACATTAGTAGAAATATATCAATGAATATAGACTAACTTTTATATTGTAGTAACACATCATGAAATCTTATTGGCAACATAACTGATGATTATTTCCCCTCTCACACATGTTCAATTATAAGTTGCTAGGGATTTCTATAGGCTCTCAGATTTAAACATGATGTCAGAGTGAGTTAGAAAGATTAAGAAAGATGAAGATAGGGACACCAGAATTAGAATAGTGTTGCATTGAACTTTCCCTGGAGAGATGTAAATCAGTGTCTATTCACTCCCAGATGGGGCATTGACAACAGACCAAAGTCCAAGTTGGTGAACAAATGAGTTTAATGCAGCTACTCACAGGATTATGGGTAAGGGCTACTCACAGGACTATGGGCAAGGGCTACTTACAGGAGTATGGGAGAGGGCTGCTTACAGGAGCGTGGATGAACCAGTCAACCCATCACTGAAAAGCCTACCTTAGAATGCCTGTCCTAGAATAGGTAACAACTCAGGAGCTACATCTCTGGGGTTCACTATTGGATTTGCTTGTCTGATCAAAGTGTTTCTTTGGGAGGAGCCTTATGAAGCTTGTAAGTTTCAAGAACTTCCTCAGACTTAAGACATCCTCAGACTTGTCTGCTTTCCAAGCTCTAAGAGTTCAGTTCATAACTTCCTGAGTCTGAAGGAACTTATGTTTCAATTTGAAACTTACCTAACGAGCCTTAGGTGAGGTGAAATATTCCAGTTTGGATAAAATTGCTATATAACACTCAGCTCCAAAGTACAGGTATCAATTGTATCATTAAAAAGTAGTTCAGCCAGGTGTGGTGGTGCACGCCTTTAATCCCAGCACTTGGGAGAAGTAGGAGGATTGTCACAAGTTCTAGGTCACCCTGAGACTACATAGTGAATGATAGGTCAGCCTGAGCTAGAGTGAAACCCTACCTCAAAAATAAAATAAAATAAAATAAAAGTTTAGTTCAGTGCTGGAGAGATGGCTTAGCAGTTAAAGCACTTCCCTGTGAAGCCTGGGGACCCGGGTTTGATTCCCCAGTACCCGTGTAATCCAAAGGAACAAGGTGGCACATATGCTTGGAGTTCATCTGTAGTGGCTGGAGGCCCTGGCATGCCCACTCTCTCTCTTTAAAATAATAAATAAAAAAATAAAATATTTTAAAACATAAAAGTTTATTTCAAATGAATTAGACTAGTAACAAAAGGTACTTGAAGGTAGGGATAATAATTTAAATATGGATTAATAGGTATTGACTAAACACTACCTTCAAATGAGGAAAAGTGCTCCCCTGGCAATACCAGCCCTACCTGAAGGGAGAAAAATTGTAAAGGATTCAAATGTACGAAGAGAACAACCTTAAGGACACAAACTCAGCCTTGCCTGGGATTAATGAAGACTGCAACTGTCAGACTGATTTGTGCTGACTATAATTCAGCCCCAGTGGATTTATCTACTGCATTATAAACACTGCTCTTGCTTCTCGAGACGACAGCCTCTCCTTTCCTGCACCCTGTCCCAATGATTTGTTCTTCTTAATTGTGCATCCCTCTATCCCTTGTCAAGTGCCGTGATGAATGTGGACACTTCTTAATTTTCTCCCCATTCTGAGGCGCCCATGAGTCATTTCGTGGGGTATTGAATCAATCCTCTTTACTCAGCCTCCTCCCATTTGAAGTCCTTGCCCTGGAGTCTGCACCTTCATCAACGCTCTCCCCTCAACCCACACATGTGGTACTTACATTGGGCTGTAAACTGTTGCTTGTGGACATCTCTAGTGCCTCATTTTTCCCCGAGGACCCACTCTTACTCCTTTGACCTGTTTCACAGCTAGTGGGAGAAGAAAAAGATCTTCTTAACCTAGGCATACGAACTGTTGCCCAACTCTTTGCTCCACACCTCGTTTTGCTTATCCTCTATATCAGTTCTTTCCTTGATACTGTGTCTTATGCCGACAAAAGATGGAGAGGTAGGGCCTCCTCCAAGGTCAGCTCAGAGGCCAACTCGGGACAATGGGCTAGAAAGAGGGCTCACGTATTCTTTCTCCACCAGAATGCTATTGCATGGCTGTTTTAGTATTAATGACAGTTCTCTCTGTGTGTCTCTGTCTCTCTTTCTCTCTGGTTTAAGTATATTTCAAAGTGCTAATTGGATAATTCCACGGGATGAGGGAATGCAGTTTGATGATCATAAACATTGGGATTTTGCATGATTAGACTGGTACTTAGTAATTGGTAATAGATCTTGACATTTCAACAGGCTACAATGGGTTATCCTCACACCCTTTCTCCTCTACACTCCCCACTCCAGCCAAGTGGCTCTGGATTTGATTTATGAAGCTAGCTTGCTTTTTACTTGTTTTATTCCTCATTATTCATATTTAATGTTACCCGCACTTGACCTTCTGACTCTAATTCCTTAAACTGAATAATGTCCACACATTGACTTTGTTCTTCCTGACATGTCTTATCACTTTTTATCTTTGCCATCCCTCTTCCAGCCTTTTAAAGATCCAGGACTCTTGAAGTCTCTTATCTGTTTACATTCTTCTTCATTATTTAGTATTCATGTTCTCCTTTCAGCCATTTTTCTCCAGGCTGTTATTTTTCCCTCCTTTCCTGATTTGGGTCTTTCTGTCAACAAGTCAGATCTCTCACTACCACATTTTAGAGGTCAGCTACAGTTTCACAAAATAAATGAGTTCAGATGTTATGAAGAAAATGATTGTAAGAAGAAATTCAGCAGCAGTTCTGGCCCTTGCTTGAGACTTTCAGTGTTATTTAGGAACATCACCTGGTGAGTTTGTCCTGAGAGGACACTGGAGGATCACTTGATGATTAAAAATAGGACATGAGGGCTGGAGAGATGGCTTAGTGGTTAAGGCACTTGCCTGTGAAGCCTAAGGGCCCAAGTTTGATTCCTCAATATCAATGTAAGCCAGATGCACAAGGTGGTGAATTTGGCGTTTGTTGGCAGTGGCTGGAGGTTCTGGCATGCACATTCTCTCTCTGAAGCTGCCTCTTCCTCTTTCTGTCTCTCCCTCTCTCAAATAAGTAAGTAAGTAAATAAATAAATAAAATATTTTAAAAAAGAATAGGACATGAATTTTGCTCTTCAGTCATTCTTAGGACACACATACAGCACAGGACACCTATATGGCAATGACTTGTTCATGGGTGTTACACAGGAAGCATATATTATTCATTGGAAATGTGTTTCATAAAGTCATGTATTGGATAATACTCACCCAATGATCTATGATAATCCTTTTTCTTAACTTCCTGCGAGGTTTCCTTTTGCTAGTTGGCATAGAAATGAAGTATAACATTGGAAATGCAAGCCAAGTGCTTGTAACAGTTTATGCAATTAGTTCAGCTAGTTTTATATTTTTGTGCTAAAGCCAAGTGGTGCCAGTTCATTTCACATGATTTCCTGGAGTGACAAGTGTCTCCCAAAAGGGAATTATGATAAACACAGTACATGGATGCTAAACTCCAAACTATAACCTGACTACATTGAGAATGTTGAACTTCCAAGGTAAAAAGATTAGGTAGTGAATTGAGCTTGTGTTTTTGATAGGTAAGGGAACTTTGATTCCCAAAATATCATTATTATTGTTTTTATTTCCTTTACTATTATAATGACATGTTAGGTCTAGTGTAGTCAGCTCAAAGACATTTAGTTCTCATCTAGCTTAATATTATTTCTTTTAATATACTATGTGGACTGATACTTCTGAGTTCGTACTGGCTGGTAAAACTCAAGCCAAAATATACAAAACTATATAGAGTCATTGGGAAGCAGTGCATAACATGGAATTACAGATTTCTAGAAAGATCTATTTTTTTGTTACACTAAAGATGTTAGACTTAGAAGCATTGATTTCTGTCCCATAGCCCTTAGAGGATATGTTTGCTATTGTGTCTAATGATAAGCCAGGGCATCATTAAATACCCTCTATTTATATGAGCCTCATTATTTAGTCCTTCATTTATGTATTCCCATAACAATAGAAAGGACAGATAAATACCATGGAAAAAGGCAATTAGAGGAAGGGAAGAATCTAGTGGGAAGACGCAAAGGATGGGAAGACTAAACAGAAAGAATAGGAAGGGATGAAGAATGAATACAGTCAAAGTACTTGATATATTTGAAAACAATTGCCTATATGAAACACAACTTTGAATAACATGAGTAAAAATCTGTCCAGAAATGACATAATGCCATTCTTCTCTATTACTGGAGAGAGCAAGAGTGCGCATTTTTATCTATTTCTCTGTTGTTTCCATAATTTGGCTATTGTGACTAGTACTGTGACAAACATTGATGAGCGAAGATCGCTGTGGTATGTTGGCCTGGGAGTCTGGGAGTCCTGTGAGTAACACCCAGGAGTGGTGTTACTTAGCCATAGGGAAGATCTATTTTTTGAGAAACTATCATACTGACGCCTATAGTGGCTGGACTAGTATACATTTCTACCAGCAGTGTATAAATGTTCCCTTTTGTCCACATCCTCATCAGCAATGACTGGCATTTCAACTGGGGTAATATGGAATCTCAATGTAGTTTTGATTTGCATTTCTGTAATGGCTAGTTAGGTTGAACTCTTTTATTTTACTTAGTTTTAGTTTGATTATTATTATTTTTTTTAACCCCACATTCTTTTTATGTTTTTTTTTTAATTTTCATTTGAGAGATAGAGAAACAGGTATGAAGAAAATGAGTACACCAGGGCCTCCAGCCACTAAAAATGAACTTTAGAAGTATGTGCCACCTTAGGTCCTGGGGAATTGAACCTGGGTCCTTTGGGTTTGCAGGTTACTATCTTACCCACTAAGCCATCTCTCCAGTCCACATTAAAAACAATTTTTAAAATTTTATTTGTTCATTTAAGAGAGAGAGAGAGAGAGAATGGTCATGTCAGAGGCTTCAGCCACTGTACAAACTCCAGACACATGTGCTACATCATGTATCTGGCTCATGTGGGTCCTGGGGAATCGAACCTGGGTCCTTTGGCTTTGCAGGAAAGTGCCTTAACTGCTAAGGCATCTCTCTAGCCTTGAACACTTTTTTATAGTTTATTGCCACTTGGACTTCATCTTTTGAAAACTGTCCATGTATTTTATTAGCCCATTTATTCATTGAGTTGTTTGATTTTATTGGTGTTTAAGGATTTTGAGTTCTTGATATGTACTAGATATTAATCCTTGTTCAAATGTATAGCTTGCAAAAATTTCTTCCATTTTAAGTCTTAGGCTGTCTTTTCATTCACTTAGTTATTTCATTCACTATGCAGGAAAATTTTAATCTCATTCAATTCCATTTACCAATTATTAGAAACATCATGTTTTGCTTCCAAAAATTCTTTTATAAAATTTGTTTTATTTCTACCTGGTTTACTGTTTTCTTTGCCGGGTCACCATGGCTGGTAGGTCAAATCTTTGAAGCTGTAAATATCCCCTAGTCACCTACAGATGGTGTTATCTCCTTACAGAAGATCGAGTTAGGGTTAAGGTAGGCTACTGTAAGAAAGAGCCTGTAAGAAAGAAATCTCAGATGGAGTACATCCAATACTATAGAAGTTCAATTCATTTCCCTGTTGCCATGCATGGAGTAAGTCAGTGCATTTTTTAATTCAAGATCCTCCAGTGACCTAAGGGCCTTCTACATAGCTGCATTGAAAATTCTGAGATTTTATTCTTGTTTACAAGATCTAAGAAGGAGCTCTGATGCACATCCAGCTTGTAGAAAACAGAAAAGAGCTGATGGGCAAATGCCTTTCTTTCTAATCATGTGATGCCAAAGTTACACATGTCACTTGTACTCCCATTCTCATGGCTGGGTCACCTGTCATGACTGGCTGTAAGGGTGGCCACGAGTTCCAGACTCCCATGAGGACCTGAAAATACTGTTCTTAAACTAAAGAGATACAGAAGAGAATGCATTAGATGGTGAGGGAAATTACTGGTATCTGCCAATTATTGTAACTGAGAAGGTGTTACTACAATACATATTTTTTTTTCAGAAAATATGTGTGTTTTGCATGTGCTAAGGTTTTTTTTTTCATACACTCACTAATAGTAATTAATAAATAGTATTAAGAGGCAATAGTGTCATCCAAAGAAGAAATTGAACATGAGAAAAAAATTAAAACAATCTATTTAAGGTAATTAAGTTAATCACAGAAAATATTTTCTTGATGTCTTTAATCTTATTCTACTTAATAAATCATATCTCCTACTTTTGGATTACTTGAATAGTTGAAAATTCTAATTTTGGAGTTTAACTTATATATTTTCCATTCTACCCTTTCCTGCCTCTCAGTTTAAAATTATTGAAATTGACCTTTGGTTTTTATTTCCTGTTAAAATTAAGGTTGTGCATTTTACTGATTTTAGTAAACAAAATAAATAAAGCTACTTATGCTTCGGAGCTTAGTTACACTGGTGGGGCCCTGCTGTAGACTGCTTCAGAGCCTGTGACTTATGTGGCCTCTGCTTTGTAGAGGAGTGGCCTAAGACTGAGCACAGTAAGTCCCTTGTCCGAGGTCATCTGTCTATGCTGTCTTTGAGTTTGAGGTCTGTAAGTCAAAATGCTGTACTTCATTTGAGACACAAAACCAAAATCCATCCATATGGTTAAATCAGCCTAATTTGTGCAATGCACTCCACTGTGGCCCAAATCCAGTACCTTGGAGGCCATAAAATTTTGAAAAAAGATATCAAAAATGACATAGGCTTTTCTCAGTTTTTGTTTACTCTCCAAAACTCACACCATCCTTCAATGCAATAATAAAATTAGTGAGACAGAGTATTCTTTTTTAATGGTTTCAATAAAATGGAAGTACTTTTGATCCTTCCTCTATTTCCAAATGCAGAGGCACTGTGCAGCCTGTTTTCTTACTGGAAACTGACTATAAAAATACAGCCCTGCATCTCTCAGCAGTGATAGATAAGAAGTCCTGAAACACCATGAATAGTTAATGGGCAGACAAGATGAAACTCTAGTTGCTCAGACGGCTGTCTCCACATAATCTGTATTTTATACAAAAAGAGAAAGAACTCAATGGAATTTCAACTGTGACCGGATAAAAACTGCCAGCAACATGTGATAAGGAAAGTCTAATGTGTATATCAATCATGTTTATAGCTCCTCATTTGTTGATATATTAGCCTAAACTCCCCTTAAAAATACAATTTTTTTGATCATCAGCAGATTCATTTAATGCAACCAAACCTCAATGAGGGGCCAATTAAGGGTTCTAATTTTTATTAATCAAAAATAATTAATCTATCCCATAAATCAAAGAACAAATGGGCTAAGAATTTTATGACAAGATGAGAAGCATTACAAAAAAAGAAATCTAGAAAAGTTTGATGCATGATGTAAATATGCCATCATATGTTTATAGCTTGAGTTAACATCTGGCATTTTTATTATCCAAATTGTTTTTCTAGATATAATGAACATATAATATGACTCAAAGTGAGACACAAGTTATCCTTGAATGGTACAGACTTCAAATGTGATGCATTTTTATTTTCTCTGGATCAGTTATCGCAAAAAAGACTACATGTTTGGGGTGGGTAATAGACTTGTTCTAGAGATAGCTGTATTTTTGTGTTAAAAAAATAAAAGGCTAAGAAAATAGGGCTTAGTTTAATCTAGAAGAAAAAGAGTTGGTATGTACTAAAATTGGGGTCACTGTATAAAAAAGAAAAGAATCTAAAATTTACAAGTGTTTTTAATTGCATATTCAATAATCCTTGAAAATGCCTACCTATAACCAAAATTTATCATAAACATCAAAATGAAGTAAACAATGATGTGTAAAAGATTTTGAATATACAGAAAACTTTTCCATCTATCCAGATATGTGGTCACTACTTAAATTGGCGTGTTATAAGTTGACAAATATGGATGCTTATAATTTTGATGTGAGTTAATTTTTTTGTGGCCATAATTCTTATCCATAAGCTTTGATACTAAAATAAATTGGAATAAGGCTTAAGAAGTCACATGAGGGAGCAGTATAGAAATAATGTCCAAACTTTTTAAAAGTTAGACCAAAGGTACAACAAATAATAACCTTATGAAGCTTTATGAAGCTTACATTTCATTTGCTAATAGAAATATGATTACTTTGGTGGAATATGTTAACTCAGAGGACCATAGTATAGTGTAGGGTAGTGGAAACATAAACAGAACTGCTTGAATTTAAGTCATTTCATTACCATTATAGAAAAAACAATCAATCCATAAGTCTTTTGCCAGTGACCAATCAATATCATCAAGAGTCTCATAAAAAAAAAGATGATACATTAGTAGCAAATTTAGCACAATTTTTCAAGTTAATATATTGTTAGAACCTTAGTTGCTAGGTCATCTGAAGCTTGGATATATGATGTCATAAGTAAGGCCCAAGACACGGAGACGCATGACCTAGGAGGCAAACTCTTTACCTTCCATAAGTTTGTTTATCCACTTGAAATATGAGGGGTTTTAATGCCTGATCTGCTGGCACACAGGAATCAAGTGAGGTTTTATTTTTAATGAGGAAAGGTGTGAAAAGGGGTCTGTGGAACTATAAAAACTGAGCAGATGTGAGGTGTAATTATTAAGCTATAGGGTTTCTCACCTTTCTGTGAGGATTCCTAACAATCCCAGATTAAAGCTGGGACTTTGGTTTTTAACTTTAGTACATCTTCTCTAGAAATTACTCCGATTAGCCTATGGCAAGTTTTTCCTAAAACAAAGCCTGAAGAATGCTAACTCCATGGAAAATTAGCAATGGTTACTACAGAGAAGATTTCTGTTGGGAAATCTCTCTTTCCTATAAGACTCTTGTGAATATTTGATGTGCACATTAGGAACCTCTAACAGGGCAGTGGATAGAGTTTTCCAAGACTTCCTTGACAGTGGAAACTGTTCATTGTATATCATTGTTTAGGATTGTAATTCAATAGAAATTCATTTGGAAAACACTAATAAACCGAAAAAAATTTCCCCAGAGTACTCACATAGAAAACACACTGGCTTCTAATTCTCTAAGGCTCATGGTGTTAATCTAGAGACAAGCGTTCCTCAAAAACCATGGACCTTTGAGATTCTTGTTTAAAATGCAGGTTCCAGAGTCAGCCTCAGACATAAGGCAGGGCAATACCCATGTACATTTTCATAGGCTTCCTATGATTCTGAACCACATGATCTAAGAATGTGGTAAGGAAAATGGCACTGCTATAGGAGTGGGCAATGGTGGTACTGTGGATGTATTGGGTCATTACTATAAGACATGTCTCATCTACAACAGACCTGTGCTTTTGTAACTTTGAAAAAGCAAGTTCATTTTGTACATCACTAGGCAATTCTGAATTGCCAAGAATAAGTGACTACTGTGTGGTCAGCTTCAAAGAGGACATCTAACTTCTCTACTCACCCCCACCTCCAAGGCTTAGGGAACCTCAGTGAAGGGGGGTGGAAAGAGAATGAAAGCAAGTGGATGAGAAGGCAGGCTATGAAATGCTATCTTCTGGATTCAGCATGGCCATTACCCTTATGAACTCACAGCAGCACAAGACAGAGCCTGTCATTACGGCATGTTAATGGGGGAAGGGTACATGAGACCCCAGCTGTCCCAGACTACCCTGTGTCAGCTAATGGTTGTGGAGAGAGAGGGTGTCTGGTTTATCAGTGCTGTAGCCATTGGTAAATTGTACATTATACAGTAAAGAGTCTTCTACTCATGATTATGTAAGTGACCCTAATTTAACTTACTGAGTTAAAAAAAAAAAAAAGAGGCATGAAAGCTTGATAGGGATTAATGAGGAAGTAAACAGGTATTAATGAGAGGAAGAGAGGAAGGAGAATATAACTGAGAGGAATAAGATCAAAATACATTATATACATATATAAATAGGTCAAAATGGAAAAAATAAATAACAAATTTTATAAAAGATGTAGGTAGACTAGAGAGGGCAGCCAAAATCACTATCAAGATCATTTAGTCCTCACACTAACCCATATTCTCTAATAGATTTATTAGTAATAAAGCTTGTATATAATCCCTCTTAAAAATCTCTAAGTAGGGCTAGAGAGATGGCTTAGCAGTTACGCGCTTGCCTGTGAAGCCTAAGAACCCCAGTTCATGGCTCTATTCCCCAGGACCCACGTTAACCAGATGCACAAGAGGGCGCAAGCATCTGAAGTTCTGTAGTAGCTGAAGACCCTGATGTGCCCATTCCCTCTCTCTTTCTCTCTCTCTCTCTCTCTCTCTTTCTCTCTCTCATCCCCCTTCTTCCCTCTTTCTCTCTGTGTCTGTCTCTCTCAAACAAATAAATAAAAACAAAACAATTTTTTTTTAAATCTCTAAGTAGATCCATTCCTTCTATAGCCTCCACTGCCCCCTTGGGCTAAATGACCAGCAATCTATAAAGATCATTATCCTATACACACAATGCTCTTTTGGTGCCATCTTCTATCTTTCTTAATAAAGTCCACAAAGGCATACTTCAGTGAGTAAGTACACATTTATATTTACAAAAGTTCATTTTAACATCCACTTTGCTTGCTATAAATGGAGGTGCAGGGAAAATGTACCGCTATGTTAGCCTTAGGATATAATAGAACAATACTGTAAAAGGAGCCAACATGGCATCGCAAGCATAGTGAGCCACAGACAAGGATGCTTGAGATTAATCTGGAAAGTGGTCTTCAGGTTATTTTCTCTGTAGCACCCATAGACCCTGCAGCTCTTTTAAATGAGCAGCAGAAATTCAACATGTGAGGACACATACATGGATTAGGGGGCATGTTTCTCACTCTCCATACTTCTAAAAGTGTTTGCAAGGCCCTTAACATGCATTTACCAAAATAGTATAGGACTGCTGTGGCCTGTGAGTACTGAAATGAGGGGAAAATCTGTCCTTACTCAGCTTGCTCTGGGCAGGGTTTGTCAGCAGCCATTTCTCCCATCACAGTCAGCCTCACAGGTCAGCATCTCCCTCCATTTATGCACCATCGCAGATAGAGTGGACTCTGGGGTCAGTCTGCATGAGTGTGAATCCTTTCTGTTTCACACACTTCCAGTATTAAACTTTCAAAGCTTCAGGCTTCACATCTGTAACATGGAAACCCAGTGATGTATCTGTATCTGGCTCAGAATTGCTATGTGGACCCAGTGAGAAATGTCCAGAGCCTGGCAAAGCCTAAGAGCTCATCAGTGCTAGCTGGTACCTTTCTAGTCCCCATGAGCCCTGGGACCATGTTTTACAGCTCTCCTCTGTCACTCACTAAGGACAGAAAAGAGCTATTCATGAAGCAAGAAACCATTGAGTAATTTGGGGAAGTTAAAAGAATATGCATACTAAATTGATCTGAAGACTTGGAAACTTCTGTGTATTTGTTTACTTATCTTTTTAAAATATTTTATTTATGTATTTATTTATCAGAGAAGGAAAGAGAGAGAGAGAATGAGTGTGCTATGGCCTCCAGCCACTGCAAACAAACTCCAGATGCATGTACAATGATGTATATCTGGCTTACATGTGTTCTGGAGAATTGAACCTGGGTTTTTAGGCTTCACAGGCAAGTGCCTTAACCACTAAACAATCTCTCCAGCCCTATTTAATTATTTTTGCATCATGTGGGACACTACTGATGGAGATCCCTAGTGACAAGGTTTCATATCACAGCCCTACTTCTCTGTGCTGATCCATGGATCCCAGTGCACTTCTGGGTCCCACAGATTCCTCCCTCCCTTGGCACCACATCCTGTCAGTGCACGTCTTTAGGTTTAAGAGCATTTCACCTTGCGGAAATGATGTAGCCGATCTTCCTAGAGAATTTGGAGGCACAACTTGCTATCCAAATAATCATGACTTATTTGTGGACTTAACACACTTCCGTCTGCAGTTGGTCTTTACGGACCATACTTTTTGGTTCTACTCAATTAGCAAGACGGTGATGCACTTCACCAGCAGAAATTAAATTTGCTACTATGGAAAATGTGGTGTGTACTGATGCATATCATTTCCGTGCGGGTGTGCGATACAGACGTCACTGGATGAAATGAATGTCTGGCAAAACCACACTCACCGTTTGCACTTTTAACCCAGTGATAGGTGCGAAGCTGAAAATCTGGTAGAATAAGAACTGGAACTATGAATATTTCAGCTACATCTGATGACAGAAGGCTTTATCTTGATGTCTACAGAAAAGTAAAATGAGTTGCCTCTATCTGCACATTAGGATTTGGCAAAAGTGTAACCTGTATTTTGTGGTTGGTGTGGTAGCAGTGAAATAGAGGTCCGGGGCAGGGGAGTAGGGTGAGCCTTCAGCTGCCCCTTTCAGTGCCTGGGAGAAGGGTAAAGTATGGGAATGGTCTCTTCTCCATGTACGCTCCCCTGTGAACCTGGGTCTTGATCTGGTGGAGTGAGAATATGTTTCTTTTTACCCAGTGCTAAATATGGCCTCCTGGTCTGGGGCATTTCTAAATGTGGTTTATTGAGTTGAGACTCATTACTGGGACATAAAATCAATTTATTTAGTAGGCGCTAGCATAAACATAATGGAGTAGGTCAAAGTGCAAAGCACATTACTAAAGGTTGAGCAATTATTAGTTATCATTGTTCATCTCTTATTCAGTCATATGTATGTATCAATAGGAAAAAAAATAGTTCATTCTATTTTATTTACCATTTGAAACATGCACTAAGGGAGCATGAAATGTGTCCCTTGTGGATTAGGGAAACCACTGCATATAATTATTCTAGTTTTATGGGTAAAGAAACTGTGACCAGGGAAATTAAAAAAAAATAAAATAAAACTTTCTCAAATTTGCACAGCTAGAAAAAGGAAGAGGTAGAATTTAAAGTTGGTCAGCTTGGCTCCATGGCTCACAGCAGACAATTATTAGGAGTCTGTCAGTCTGTTCAGGCTGTGTGACACAATACCACAAAGAGAGTGGCTGATGAACAACATAAATTTACTTCACGTGACGCTGAAGGCTGAGAAGGTGTGTAGTGTCTAGCGGGGGCCTGCACGCTTACCCTGTGTGCTCACATGGCAGGAATACTAACTGACCTTCTCTGGGTCTTTTTGATATAACCACTGATCCCAGAACCTTTGGGACCTGACACTTCCCATAGGCCCTGCCTCCTGTGAATTTCTGGGAAGTCAAGCAAAGACCATAGCAAACTCTGGAGCCCAAGAGGTTAACACCTCACCTGTTTTATTGCCAACATCCTGCCTCCTGTGCTACCCAGTCAGAGATGTCACAGAGTCTTCCTGCTTCAATGTCCAGGCTTCAAAGACACACATATTAGGTTACACCATCTGAAATTATTGATGTTTGCCACCATTTGAATTATATAACCAGCATTTTCATTTTGGTTCAACCTAATAGCTCTTCTATGTGCAAATGGGTACCAATGGATGGATAAGATATTACTTTCAACTTTCAAACAGTTATAATTCTGGAACTGGTGAAAATGGACACTTGGAATCATTTCTACTTCATCTTCAGTCTCTTCTGGTTGGGTTTTCACAGGGACATGTTTGCTAGAAAATTGTGTAAGAGGATGACAGTATGTTAGAGGTGGCAAGGACTTTATCATCTATTGAACTGAACTTGAAAAATACATATGAGGAAAATGAGCACTAAAAGACTAACTTATTTCAAGAATCAATTACTGACAGAACTTAGATTAGAATTCAGATTTGAGTGGTGGTTTTTTTTTTTATTTCTAGGTTTGAAGATTTGATTTCATCAAAATAATTGCTTATAGATAGATTTAAAAATCCTAGGATGTGTGACTGTTGTTAACCCTGCCTCCATTCATAATTAAAAAATTCAAAAACAAGTGCTGTAGAGATGGCTTAGCAGTTAAGGCACTTGCCAGCAAAGCCTAAGGACTCATGTTCAACATTCCAGGTCCCACGTAAGCCAGATACACAGTGATGCAAGCATGCAAGGTTGCATATGTGCACAAGGAGTCACACACATCTGGAGTTCGATTGCAGTGTTGTAGGCCCTGGCGTGCCAATTCTCTTTCTCTCTCTCTCTCTCTCCCTCCCTCTCACTCTCACAAAAAAAAAAAAGACAGTCATTGAGCTTTCCTCAGAAAAAAAGTAGTTCAGAAACAAATTTAAAGCCCATTGTTAGTGTCTACAATTCAACCTTTATTTCCCCTTTGTTTGTTTGCTTGTCTTTTTTTTTTTTTACTCATTAATTTAGCTCTGACATCATTCTTTTAAAAAATAGTTTATTTATTTGAGAGAAACAAAGAGAAAGACAGCGAAAAGAGTGAGGGAGAGAGAGAGAGAGTATGGGCACACCAGGGCTTCCTGCCACTACAAATAAACTCCAGATGCATGTGCCACTCTGGTCATATGGCTTTACATGGGAACTGGGAAATCAAACTGGCAGGCTTTACAAGTAAGCATCTTTAATCACTGAAAAACCTCTTCAGCCCTCATTCTTTAAAAAAAAAAAAAATTGCTGTTTTGTGTAATTTTAGGAGCTGCAGCATACTTCTCCTTTAAAATGAGAAAAGTTAAACTTCACAGTGTTTCAACCACGTGGGTGTGAATGGGTGATGAGCATGAGAGGTCGGCAGGAGGATGATGAGGCCAGGGGGAGCTGGGGGTGGAGTGAACAAAAGTCAGAGGACGTGGGGCACATGTTGGACAATGACAACAGAAGGGTAACAATGGCACAGCTGCTCCTGTTGCCCCTGAAGCAGAAAGGAGAGCTGGTTTGTAACCACACCACGGTTCAGCCAGTGCATCTTCCTAACCTTCCCCCAGAGAAACCTCGCGCTACAGCAAGACAAGACGGGTCCCCCACACCCTTCCCACTTGTTAAGGAGGTTCAGCCTCTATTTGCCGCCTACTCATCTCTACATACATTAACTTTTCAAGGAATGCATCTTTCATCCTGAAATCTTCCTGATCCCTGAATCCCTAGTTAATCTTTTCTTTATCTTGCATTACTCTGCCAAAATGTTTATAGATTATACTTATAAGTATACTTTATAATTTGTTTTGTGAGCTTAAATAATGTGGTGTATGTGTGTGTGTGTGTGTGTGTGTGTGTGTGTGTGTGTTTTGTATCCTCAAAACATGTACCAATACTTTGCTATCAGAGATGAGCATAATGCATGTTAAATAAAAGAAAACAATGGAATTTGACTGTTTCTAAATTCCTACATAGCACTCAGAAATTAAAAAGTGCATTAACATTTGAAAGTTTATCCTATTCTTAGATAGACTGACTTCTAATTTCTGGTTACCATTAGGAAAATGCTTATACTGCTAAGGACAAACATCAAGATTCTTTTGAATATTCGTGGGAGCTTTGAAGACCAGTAAGTACTATTGCTTTGACTATTTACAAAAAGCTTAATTTTATGCAATTTGAGCTGATTCTAGTTAATTCTTCTGAATCCATTTAAAAGTCTTAGGCATTTCAAGTTGCTGGAATGTTTTCTTGTTCCCCTAAGATATCTGTCCCTGTCTGGTCTTTCAGTTCCTTCGCTGAAATGGAAAGCACAGTGATGCCTTGAGGAACATGCTGCCAATCTCACTGCTCAGCCTGTCATCGGAAGATTGGGGAATGAAGGAAAGATGGCTTCCAGAAGTTTCCTTTGACAGCTGTTACTCCAGTGACTCAGAGCTATGTAACTTTCCAAATGATAAGTCCCTAATTAGTTGGAGTTCTAACATCTTATCCCTACATCGTGTCCTCAGCCCAAATGTTCACTTATCTGAACCAGAGTGCTACATGACATCTGCTGCAATAGGAAAACACAGTTATCATCCCTGGGATGCCCCAGACTACCTCGGATTTGTACTGCATGATACATCTTCAAATTTATAAAAGGGTATAGAAAAAAAAAGTGTTGTTACCAGTTTGAATCTTATTGCTAGCAATATACTGGTTCTTGAAATAGATCTTAACTCTGTGTGCTGCTGGGTTTCAGTTTATATACACACTCCTAAAGCACCACACAGTGGTTACACACCAGCCATGCAGTGAGAAACTGAGGCTCAGGGATCTTTCATCAGCAACAACACGGGTACGAATGGTCATTCCCACAAGAGGAAGTAAGAATTCTGTCTCTTCTGCTAGATTTGTGATAGAAAAACTAACAACACTTCAGAGAGGGAAGTAATAAACTAGATAGGGACTTGTGATTGGGAAGGCACAGAATTCTTCCTGATAAAAATTATTGAGGGAAAGTAACAGCAAGTTCTTTCAGTGAAACAGAAGGAACTAAGACTATCAAAAAGTCAGAAATGGGGCTGGAGAGATGGCTTAGCGGTTAAGCGCTTGCTTGTGAAGCCTAAGGACCCCAGTTCAAGGCTTGACTCCTCAGGACCCACGCTAGCCAGATGCACGAGGGGGCGCATGCATTTGGAGTTCGTTTGCAGTGGCTAGAAGCCCTGGCGCTCCCATTCCCTCTCTCTTCCTCTCTCTCCCTCTCTCTTGCTCTCACTCTCAAATAAATAAATAAAGATAAAACAAAAAAATTATTTATTAAAAAAAAAGTCAGAAATGACCATATAGGATTCTACCTTAATTCTCAGTACCAGGTATGTGTTCTCTCCCACTGAGTGGGCCTTTTATCCAACCAGAGAGCCTTTGATCACGCACATGAACTGTGTGTCACTGTTGCACAGGTGTGCGTCTTGTTTGGCTTGTCGACTTTACAGGTTGCAGGATCTCCGGCTGGTTCGCACAGTTGGTGGTCATTATCGCACAGCAGTTCGCATAGCACTTTCCAGGATGAGGGCCGGCCTTCAGGGAGCTGGCTTCCTCCTAAGTCCTTTGTCCTTTGTCCATGGCCTGTGGTGTCATCAGCAACAGGGTCTTTCCATTTAGCTCTTGTGGTTATACTAGAGCTTTAGCAGTACCTACATTGTCTGGGGGACCTCATAGATCTCCCTAACCAACAACTCACTGTGAAGTGTAACCCAGTTCTAGCACTGGGAATTAGAAACCAGAGCCTGTGGATTTACCCTGACAACCAGCCCCAGGGAGATGGAAATGGACACTAAGGACACTCAAAACCTATCAAAGCAGAAATCCAGCAGTTTCAGAGATCTCAACAGTACAGGAAACATAATAAACCTGCCAAGGCTCAGGGAAGATTGTGCAAGAGGAGACAGAAAGATTGTATGAACTACACGGTAGGAAAGAGTGTCCTGAGGCACTTTCCCCCACCCCACACACATAACCCCACAGTGGAGGAAGGAACATAAGATTAGATCAGGCTGAATTTACTGAAATGGGCCCATTGAGCAGAGATTTTAGATTTAACAATGCAGCTTGTGCAGTTGGAAGGGGTGCCAAGAGTTTATTTGATTGGTTGACTGAAGTATGGCTCCAAAGATGGCCTACTGTGAATGAGCTTGAGCTGCCTGATATCCCTTGGCTTAATGTCGATGAAGGGATTAAAAAGCTCAGAGAACTTAGAATGCTGGAGTGGATTTGCCTTGTAAACTCATCTTTGCCCCCACAATGGGAGCGACCAGAAGATGTGCCCTTCACTAAGACCATAAGAAACAGATTTGTGAGGGGAGCGCCAGCATACTTAAAGTCCCCTATCATTGGTCTTTTATGTAAAGAAGGCCTCACAGTGGGAGCTGCAGTTGCTGCATTAGGTGACTTAGATGCAATGGGTATAACTGGATCTCGGGGTAACAAGGGCCAAGTGGCAGCACTGAATCGCCAAAGGCGGGGTGAACGTGTTTTTCATAATAGACAGCGTAGGCAAAATTATGCACATAAAAGTATGACTCGTATGGACCTTTGGAATTGGCTGATTAATCATGGTGTTCCCAGAAGTCAAATAGATAAGAAGCCTACTGAGTTTCTTCTTGATCTGTATAAGCAGAAAAGTTCCACAGCAAGGGGACATAAAGCCACTTTGAATTATAGCAACAGAGAATCAAGACCTCTTAATCAGTTTCCAGACTTGAGCTAGTTTACAGATCCTGAGACCCTTGATTGAAGGGTTGGCCGGGTTCCCTCGGGGAAGGACCCTCCTACAACTGCCAAAAGTTTCAATATTAAACTTACACCTATCCTTCCTCAGGGGGACCTGAGGCCTTTTGCTAGAGTAACTGTACACTGGGGGAAAGGAAATAATCAGACCTTTCGGGGCCTACTGGACACTGGCTCTGAATTGACATTGATTCCAGGAGACCCCAAAAAGCACCATGGCCCTTCAGTTACAGTAGGTGCTTACAGAGGTCAGGTGATCAATGGAGTTTTGGCAAATGTTAGACTGACAGTGGGTCCCCGAACGCACCCTGTGGTTATTTCCCCAGTCCCAGAATGCATAATTGGGATAAATATACTTAGGAGTTGGCAGAACCCCCATACTGAGCCATGCTGAGGAGGCCTTCAGTGGAATGGGGACAGGAAAGAGGGGACATAAGAGGATAACATGAGGAGAATGAGGCTAACACATGATTTGTCCTCACAATAGAGTTTCTTTTCTTTTCTTTTTCTCAATTTTTATTAACATTTTCCATGATTATAAAAATTATCCCATGGTAATACCCTCCCTCCCCCCTCCCCACATTCCCCTTTAAAATTCCATTCTCCATCATATCCTCTCCCCATCTCAATCAGTCTCTCTTTTATTTTGATGTCATGGCCTTTTCCTCCTCTTATGATGGTATTGTGTAGGTAGTGTCAGGCACTGTGAGCTCATGGATATCCAAGTCATTTTATGTCTGGAGGGAGAACATTGTACGGTGTCCTACCCTTCCTTTGGCTCTTAAATTCTTTCCACCACCTCTTCCACATTAGACCCTGATCCTTGGAAGTTGTGATCAAGATGTTACTCAGTACTCCAGTCACTTCTTTCCAGCACTATGATACCTTCTGCATCATCTCAAAGTCACTGCCATCTAAAGAGAAGATTCTCTACCCAAAGTGAGAGTAGCGTTAATATAAGGGTATAAATATTAAGAGAAGTGCTTACTGGGCAGTTTGATAAGCAAAGTATATACATTTTTCCAGACATCAGCAGATGTTACACCCCTAGGGCTCATGACTACCCCTCTTTTAAGTTTTCAGTATCAGGGATGTGTTTCCCCCCATGGAGCGGGCCTCCAGTCCAATTGGAAGGCAATTGGTTTCCACCATGACAGACGTGCCACTATTGCACCCGATGGCTCATTTGAGATGGCTAGCCAATTATAAGTCTTGCAGTGTCCACTGTTGCGTATCTTCACTGGTGGTATCTCTTTCTCCCATTGAACTACATGTAGAATGGCTTCTTCCAGCTTTCTGTCAGCTGGTCTACATGGAGGAGGTTATCAGCTCAGTTCCAGCAGGATTTCTCAGTGGGCTTGTAGCCCAAGTATGTGAAGTCTTTAACAATTGGGTCTTACCATCTATTCCTGGTGGGAAACCAAGGGCCTCGGCAATGGCCTATAATGTTTTGGGCACATCAGGGACCTCCCTGGCCAACAACTCACTGGAAGGTATCCCTGGCACTGAAAATTTTCTAATAACAATCTATGGCTCCTGAGTGTTCCATTGTCCAAAAAAGTAGGTTTCCATATGACTTATTTATATCCTCTTAGATTTTGATTAACCCTCCCTCTGCCTTTCCTTACTCAATCTCTTCCCTTGACCTCACTTAGACCTTTTCACCCCCATTTATCCATTCTTCTACTTACATATATACAATACCATCCTAATTTTTTAAAGTCATAAATGAATAAATAGATGGAGACTATAAGGGAAGTATTAAACACAGGTCAAGATCATCAGTCTGGTACACTGTATCATCAAAGGGGCCAGTAACATTAATATGATCATCTCCAAATCTAAACTAAAGGCCTTGCTAAGGACAAGAGGCCTTATTGATCTGATTGACCTGAAAGGTCTGGGATGAGGGTGGGAAACAACTGATAGGGAACTGAGGAAACATAGCCTACCACATGAAGTAACAAACTGAAGAAAATAAAGCCAGGTGTGGTGGCGCACACCTTTAATCTCAGCACTAGGGAGGTAGAGGTAGCAGGATTGCTATGAGTTTGAGGCCAGCCTGGGATGACAGAAGGAGTGCTAGGTCAACCTGGGCTAGGCTATAACCCTACTTCAAAAAAAAATAATAATAATTGAAGAAGATAACAACTGAATGCTGCCTTTTTGTCAAAACTTAACTTATGTCGCTCACATCTGAGGAGTGAGAAAGCTGTCAATAGAAACTGAGGAAGCCTAGATACTGGATTTACTAAACAATATTTTTGTATGTGTGTATACATTGTGTTTGTGTGTGTGTGTGTGTGTGTGTGTTCATGTCTGATACATGTGTGCATGCATATGCGGAAGAGGTTGACAATTGTCTCCCTTAATCAGTATTTATCTACTGAAGCAGAGTCTCTCACTGGAGCCATGAGCTCATCAACTTGGCTAGTCTAGCTAGCTAATTTGCCTCAGCAGCTCCCCATCTTTGCATCCAGAGTAGTGAGATCACAGGAAGGCTGCCATGTCTGCCCAACATGTATGTGACTGCAGCGGATCCGAACTCCGGCCCTTGATTATGTGGCAAGTATTTTAGACAGTGAGCCATCTCCCCAGCCCCTACCCAAAAATCTTGTCAGGTATTTTAAATATACTCAAAGAAACTATGTTTAAAATGTAAAATGGAATAACATTGGAAACACTGTTACAGTGCATGGAGAATTAAAGAGATCTAGATTATAAGAAGAATCAAGTAGAAATTGTAGAGTTGAAAAGTACAAAAACACAAAAAAAATCAGCAGAGGAACTCAACATCAGAGTTGAAGAAAAAAATTCATGAGCAGTTGTCATTCCTTATGTCAAACTTCACTGCTGTGGTCTCAGTTGTCTATAATCAGCTTTAAAACACTAAATGGAAAATTCTAGAAATAAACAATTCATATGTTTTAAACTGTATGCCATTCTGATTGCATAATGAAATCCCGTACTGTCCAGGAATGTATTCATCCCTTTGTCCATGTATACTTTGCACAATATACATGACCCTTTTGATGCATCTTAGTTCATTTAGTTAATGGATCCCTGTTGCAGTCCGGTTCGCATTTGCTGGTAGAAATCACCCAACAAGAGTAGCTTCTGGGAAAAAGAGATTTATTTTGGCTTACAGGCTCGAGGGGAAGCTTCACGATGGCAGGGGAAAATGATGGCATGAGCAGAGGGTGGACATCACCCCCTGGCCAACATAAGGTGGACAACAACAACAGGAGGGTGTGCCAAACACTGGCATGGGGAAACTGGCTATAAAGCCCTTAAGTCCACCCCCAACAATACACTCCCTCCAGGAGGCATTAATTCCCAAATATCCATCAGCTGGGAACCTAGCATTCAGAACACCTAAGTTTATGGGGGACACCTGAATCAAACCACCACAATCCCTGTGTCAGTTACTTTCTCACTGCTGTCAAAAATACCTGGAAAAATGCAACTTTAAGGAAGGGTTTACTTCAGCTTACAGTTTCAGCTTGCAGTACATCATGGTAGGGAAGGCATGGTAGAAGGACCATGGAGCAGCTGGTGACATTGTATCCATAGTCAGGAAGCAGAAAGTGATGCATGCTAGCGCTCAATCTGCTCTTTCCTTGTATGCAGGCTGAAACCCCTCCATCCATGGAACGGTGCCTCCCACAGTTAAAGTGGGTCTTCCTAATTAAACCAATCTAGAAACACACAGAGCTTTGTTTCCTAAATGACCCTAGATTCAGACTGGTATGATAGTTCAGTGATTAAGGTGCATGATTTCAAAGCCTAATGAACTGGTACTCCCCGGTATCCACATAAAGCTAGAAGCCCAAATTGGTGCATATATCTGGAGTTTATTTTCAGTTGTTAGAGGCCATGGCATGCCCATTCTCTCTCTTTCTCTATCTCTTAAATAGATAGATGATAGATAGATAGATAGATAGATAGATAGATAGATAGATAGATAGATAGATAGATAGATAGAATGTAGATTCTAAGTCCTGTCAAGGTAAGAATATGAGCCATAAAAGCTACCTGAAGCAGAATCACAGGGAATATAGTCAAGTCCACTTATTTTATCTAATAATGGTCCCAAGACACAAGAGTAATAATGCTGGCAATTTTATTATAGGATATTGCACTAATTGTTAAATTTTATCTAATGTTGATAATCTCTTTGTATGCACAGCTTGACCACATCATAAGGGCTTGGTTCTATAACTTGTTTTGGTCATCCATTAGTGGTCTTAGAATCTATATCCTGTGGGTAAAGAGAATTACTGTAGCTTAACTAAGGATATTTACTTTTAGTAAATGAATGGATAGAGGAATTAAAAAAAAAAAATGAGCCTCAGAGACTTGTGAAGTATCATCAGGCATAAGGAAAGCCAATAAAAAAAGATGTAAGAGAAAAGAAATCATGTATAAGGGCTGGAGAGATCGTTTAGAGGTTAAGGTGCTTTCCCACAAAGCCTAAGAACCCACATGTGACTCTCCAGGCCCCATGTAAGCCAGATGCACAATGTGACACAAGCATCCAAGCTCATACATGCACACAAGGTGGTGCATGGTTTTTGGAGTTCAATTACAGTGGCTCAAGGGCCTGGTGTACCAATGCTCTCTCTCTCTCACTCTCTGGCATAAAAAAAAAAGAAAGAATATGTTAAGAAATAGTGGTCAAAAGACCACAAATATGATTAAAACTACTATTTTACATATCCAAGAAATCCAACAAATTCAAGATAAGGTAGTCTGAAAGAAATCCAAACAAATACTTCATAAGTCTATGGAAAGAGAGAGAATGATGACAACAGGACAAGACCAATTCTTCAAGTATCAATGATCCTCAGTAAAATGAACAGCTGGCAAAGAAGTGGATTAGGAATAGCTTCCTATGCTCCATAGCACCACAGGATAAGTATAGATTACAATGATTTAGTATATCAAAACAATTATAGAGTGTAGCCAGGCATGGTGGCACATGCCTTTAATCCCAGCAATTAAGAGGCAGAAGTAGAAGGATCACTATGAGTTCGAGGCTATTCTGACACTACATAGCAAATTCCAGGTCAACCTGGGCTAAAGCAAAACCCTGCCTTGAAAAAATTTAATAAATAAATTAGAGTAAATTTTGGAATGCACCCAACATGAAGACATGATAGATGTATAAGCTGTTGGCTAAGCCAAGGTCTTGTAATGGCTAATCTTTATTGTCAACTTGGTTAGATTTAGGATCATCACGGTAACACATGTCTCAATATTGTCTATGTGGGTGTTTGCAGAAAGATTTAACTGAGAAATGAGACCCACTTTGAATATGGGCGGCACCATCTCATGGGCTGGGTTCCAAAAATAAATAAGAACAAGAAAGCTAGCTGAGAACTAGAATTCATCTCTCTGTTTCCTAGCCGTGGATGCAATATGACCAGCTGCCTCACAGTTCTGCCACCAGGCCTTCCCCCACATCATGGGCTCTATCCTTTAAAACTGTGGGCCAAAATAAACCCTTCCTTACTTAGGTTTCCAGTTAGAGATAACCTGCATTGTGCTAATACCTTGTGACAGCACACACCATGTAATAGGGCAAACTGGTTTTGTTTTGTTTGTTTGTTTGTTTTTGTTTTTATCAAGGCAGGGTCTCACTGTATCCCAGGCAGACCTGTCACTCACTCTGCAGTCCCAGGCTGGCCTTGAACTCATGGAGATTCTCCTACCTCTACCAAAGTGCTGGGATAAAAGGAAGGTGCCACTATTCAAGGCCAAACTTTTATAATAATGCAGGCTATTTCCACCATCCTAGACAGTTACATCAAACTCCTTCCTAGTTATCCTTATCCTCTGACTTCCTCCTCTAAAGGCAACGACTGTTATGACTTTACTCTTAACTTATTTGTCCCCACTTTCAAACTTCATCTTAAATGCAACATACACTAAGTTGTTAAAAACTTTTAGCAATTTAGCCACATTTTTGTAAAAAAAAATTGGCAGTTCTTTACTTTCTTATTTCCATCTTTGAATGAATATGGCATAATTCACCAGTCTACTTTCTTACTGATGTGCAGGGGATAGGCTGAAGTGCATCACAGATGAGATGGCTTGCTGGCTAGGTACAATGTCCAGGAAGTACAGGAAGTACAGGAAAAGTAGCCCAAAAGAAGCTGCTCTGTGGGAAAGGGATGGTTCCCCTCGTGATTCTTTCCATTTTTCCTAGGCATTTTTAATTTTTCATAATGCAGGGTTGAAAAACAATTGCATTTAATTAAATGCATGGCGATGGAAACCACTCTTAAAGCCACTACACTCTTAGAAGCAAAATAAGAGGGGCATGTCTAAAGAGAGCCGAGCAGCCTTCAGCACATGGAGTAGCCTTGTTGCACCTCATTTTACTCATCTACAAGATGCAATTAATCCTTATCATGCAAGTTGTGATAAGGATTGGAGACACTTGGTCTTCAGTGGGTTATGAAAATACAGCATCTAATTTATTGTGACTTGCTACAAGTCATGGTTAAGTTAACCTCTTAGCCCCTCCACTCTTGCCACATGGCGACAACATTTGCTCTCAAAGGGATTTTGTTTTGTTTTGTTTTTAATAGTGTTTCTTTTAGTCAGAATAACTAAACATTGGCTGTTTCATTTAGTTTAATCTAAATGCAATGTGTTGATAGAGATATAAAATATATATAAATGATTCATAGACATGTAGAAATACCTAAAAAAATCCATATGGAATTGGCACAGAGTGTTTTAGCCCAATACTCTGACATAATTTGATGCCTGAATACTAGTTTCTTTTAAGCAATGGTCAAGTCACTAGCCATTATTGTGACTTTCCAACTGACATTAACTTTTCACTACCCCAAGAAACCACCAATTCCTGGCAAACTTGGATGACTGGCCACCTTGTGTAATTTATAAGCAATGTCCACAACTGGCATCCAAGACCATTCTTCCTTTACTTATAATGCTGCCTGACAACTCTTTTTTAAAAAATATTTTACTGGGCTGGAGAGATGGCATAGCGGTTAAGCGCTTGCCTGTGAAGCCTAAGGATCCCGGTTCAAGGCTTGGTTCCCCAGGTCCCACGTTAGCCAGATGCACAAGGGGGCGCACGCGTCTGGAGTTCGTTTGCAGTGGCTGGTAGCCCTGGCGCGCCCATTCTCTCTCTCGCTCTCTATCTGCCTCTTTCTCTGTCTGTCACTCTCAAATCAATAAAAATCTTTAAAAAAAATATAAAAAATATTTTACTTATTTAAGAGAAAAAGAGGACATAGTGAGAATGGTCAGCACCCAGGCCTGTAGCCACTGCAAATGAACTCCAGCTGGCTGTGCCACTTTGTGCCTTTGGCTTTACCTGGGTACTGGGTAATTGAACCTGGTCCTTTGATTTTGCAGGCAAGCGCTTTAACCACTAAGTCATCTCTCTAGCCTATCAAGTTTTTAAAATATTTTATTTATTTATTTATTTTCAAGCAGAAAGATACAGGAAGGAGGAAGAGGAAGAAATGGAGGGGGAGAAGGAGAGGAAGAAGACGGAAGGAAAGTTATTATTATTAATATTATTGAGAGAATGGACATGCCAGGGATTCTAGCCACTGTAAACACACTCCAGATGCATGTGCCACCTTGTACATCTGGATTTACATGGGTACTGGAAAATTGAATCTAGGTCATTAGGCTTTACAGGCAAGCACCTTAACTGCTAAACCATCTCTCCAGCCTCAGTCTTATAAATATATCGCAGAAAATCATATGGAGAATTCACTTTTCAAGTGAGCACCTTTTCCTCCCCTAAAAAGTGACAAGATGAACTGCTGAAGTTTGGTATCAGGCAAATGTTGATAAGTTTTTATTGACCTAGAGGAACTGCTCTAAGCCACAGCCTAATCAGCCCAGGTCACCCTGACAGGGCGCAGCATGAGACTGCAGTCGGCAGTACAGTTTTGCACCGGGTCAGAGGCAGTGGTAATCCTGGTTGTCCAGGAGTAAGTCAGAGTAAGGAAGTCACAGGCCACGCTCACAGTTATATTCAGAACTGCTTGAGGTAGTCCTTAGCAGGAGGCAAGAAATGGATGGGGTGGGGAGGGGCATGAAAAGATACACCTTGTCCAGGCAATCCCCTCTGAACAAGTCCATGAATTAACCTGATCTAGATCTGGGGGTGTGCTAAACATTAAAGTAATAAGGCTGGGTCTGGAGCATGGAACCCCACCACACTAGAGGCTGAACCATAGCATAACGAACTGCTTATAAACTCCCTCTGGAAGATGCACATGGGAAGGAAGAGGTTTATCTTTGCAGTCTCTGTCTATAAACAAGGGACACTCATTCTGCACACAGCTTCCCTATGCCACTGGCACTTGAGGAACCCAATTGCAACTTTAGAGCTACAACTTGACAGTCGCCCTCGAAACTGCATATAGTTTCTTGTTAAGGATTTTCTTTTTATAGCAATCTCCCTTGCCCAGCATTGAGGAACTAGAGTACCAATAAACTCTGAGAGGAATTCCAAGTTGTATTAAACAGGTCTGATGATCCAAGGCATGTATCAAGGAGACACAAAATTTAAGTAGATATTCTCTCTACCACAAACATCATCTGGGGATACATAGGAAGCAGAATGGTTAGCACAAGGCATGTAATACCATGAAAAGGAGTTAGCCATGAACTCAGAAAAAAAAAAAATTGGATAACTCCTGCTCTAAGGAAAGAATATGGCCTCACAATGTGTAGGATGAAGCGTCATGACCTCATGTGAGCTGTGCGCCCTTGAGGAGCATCTAAGGAGGCTCTTTTGGTACCAAAGTTTGTACAGGAAGTCCGAATTGAAAAAGTGAAAGGTTGGGAGAAAGGCAGAGAGGAAGAATATCAATCAGGAGTGAAGTCATCCTCTGATTACCCATTGCTGTATGATGTTTCTGTTGTTTTCCTTTCTTTCTCATCAGAATTGCTTTATTCTTCACCAGTTTTCTGCTTGATTATTCACAACTGTCTTCAGTTTCTTGCCTCCTCTGTGTGTCTGTCACCTACTCTAGAAAAGAATAATAGTTGGCTTTGGTGCCAGAAAAATACTGGATATTGTTTCAGCCATCGGGGCACTGGTAAATGGAGGAGGATTTTTAAGCCAAAAGTTAACAGCTCAAAATAATAGTGATCATTTCTTGATTAGTTTTCACCTTCCTAGGGGCTGAGTGGGCTCAGCAAGGCACCTCAGGCTCTTTCTGTCCTTTGATGACTTCTTCATTTGTATATGCAGGGTGTTGCTAGGTCTCAGCTGGGCCTTCCTCTTGGCTGTGAACTAGCACCCCTACTTTAAAAAAAAAAAGACATTTCCAACTGGTCTCTTTTCTCACAGCAGTGTGGCTGGCTTTTGGGTGTCCCAGGAGAGCCAGGTAGAAGCTCAATTGCTTTTTGTGAAGCTTTTTTACAAGCCACTTCTGTTAATACCCCAGATTCAAGGGAGAGGAGCACATGGTCTTCATGCCCACATAGGACAATCATCGAACCTCTTCTTTATATTATTTTTATTTATTATTGTTATTTATTTATTTGTTTGAGAGCGACAGACAGAGAGAAAAAGAGAGAATAGGCATGCCAGGGCCTCCAGCCACTGCAAACAAACTCCAGACACATGTGCCCCCTTGTGCATCTGGCTAACGTGGGTCCTGGGGAATCGAGCCTAGAACTGGGGTCCTTAGGCTTCACAGGCAAGTGTTTAACCACTAAGCCATCTCTCCATCCCTGAGCTTCTTTATAAGTCACTTCTGTTAATACCTCAGATTCAAGGGAGAGGAGCACATGGACCTCATGCCCACATAGGACAATCATTGATAGCACATTCTGTGAAGGTTTTGTAGGTAAGGAAAGACTGTGGTAGTTACCTTTGGAAAATGCAACTGGCTGTAAGTGTGGACTGCTTCCACACCTCAGAGGAATCATACATGAGGACATGGATGGAGAGACATGGTGAGTCCAGTTCTTAATCATTGTTAAGAAGTGTTGTCTATTTTGTAAGGCTTAAGAGCCAACTGATTTTAGAAAGAGATTCTAGTATTCAATACACTGAAGTGGCTACAGGTATTGGAGGTAGACAACCTGCATTCAAATGCTATCTCTCCCATTTGCTTGCTGTGTAATATTGGAAAGTTATTTAACTTCTTGGTGCATTTGCTTATTTATTTATCTTTAAAATAAGGTAAATTATGCTCTTCCAAAGTACCTGTCTCATATAGTTGTGTGGAAGACTAAATGGCTTAGTACAGGTAGGGGCTTACAATAGCACCTGTTGTTTTGTAAATAGTATATGACTAACGGAAATTACACGCAGTACCTGTTACCAGCCCATCTCTTTGTCTTGAAATACAGCCCTCATTTTCATAGTTAACTCATACTTTTCCTGCACACTTTACCCAAGGGCTTCAAAACAGCTGTATTTATGATTTCTATCGGATTATTTTTTTAAATACTGGTGTCCAAAGACCAGCCCATCAGCCCTAGGTATGTGTGTAAGAATAAAGTGAGATGGGGTTAATCAAAATTTAGGAGATATAAGAAGTCATGTGGAAACCTACTACGTCATAAATATCTTAAAATATAATTTAAAAATATCAGAACAAGTGGAAGTACGCTTTATGGACAGATAATGCTGCTCTCAAAAGCCAAAGGTTATATATTAGAAGAAAACAACAGTGCCAGGTGTGGGATACTTTCCCTATGAGCTGTTGGTCAAGAAAGGTCCAGGGCCCCTAAAGCAATACAGGCTATTGCTGGAGCTCTAGATTGCCTACCATAACAGACCTGCCAGACAAGAGGTGCCTACTGATGGAGTAGTGGTATGACTGCTACGGGAGTGGCCAACTGCTTACTGATTGGATTTGAGACCTTTTGCAATAAGAAGAAATACATGTCTGATCCTATACTCCAGGTCAGAAGCCCAAGGCCTTAGTGGGAAACCTACTACTATTGTTCTGATAAACAGATGTGATATCAAACAGCCATCTAAATGTTCTTCGTTTATCTTCCCATTAGTGATGTGCTCAGCCTTGGGCCAAAAAAAGCTGTTTCTCTTGCAGTGAGCCATGGTTAATACAGAGCCTCATAACTGGTCAAAGTGCTAAAAATAAATGACTGCTGAATGTTCAAGCTTATAGGGACATCTATATTCTCCTTCCCCAAGGCTCAGGAAACATTGTGGAAATGGAGGTGGAAAGAATATAAGAGGGCTGGACAGATTGCTTAGAGGTTAAAGCACATGCCTGTGAAGCCTAAGGACCCATGTTCAACTCTTTAGATCCCAGTAAGTCAGATGCACAAACGTGAGGCAAGTGCAAGGTCACACATGCCCACCAGGCTGCACAAGTTTCTGGAGTTCAATTGTAGTGACTGAGGCCCTGGTGTACCAATTCTCGCTCTCTCTGTCCTTTTGTGCATGTGTTGTCTTGAAAATTAAAAAAAAAAAAATGTAAGAGCCGGAGGGTGGGAAAGAAGGCTGTGGGACTCTCATGCTTGGATACAACATATCCATTGCATTCATGAGCTCAAAACATGGTGGTTACCTGCATAAGACCTGTACAAGACAGGTCTAATCACCATTCCATTCTGGACAGGAGGGGCTTTTGTGTCTCCAACCCTCCCTGAGGAGCTTGTGGTAGTCAGTGGTTGCTGAGGAAAGGGGAGTCATTCTTTTCAATGATGTATTTTTTAGTATGTAGTAGGAAGAAGAAGGGATACAGAGGGAGTGGGAAGGGAAGAAGAAAGGGCAATAGAGTATCTAAAATTATCATATAAATGCATACATACACACACTTATATATATTATATATGTATATATATGACATTGTTAAAAATTATATAAGAAATTAAAGGACCTCATTTGTAATGAATATAAATTGGGAATTAATATAAACATAAAGTGGAATAGGAGAAAAGGCTCCTTCATTCATTAAGAATGGAAATGAAATGCCCACCCTCAAGTAATTGTCACAGAGACAGCAGCGTCAGGCTTAAGACAGCAGCTTTGCTGTGCCCTCCTCCAGAGGCCAGTGCAATGGACCCTAAATCTTACTGTCCTAACTTCTTGCTGACTGATAAGACATAACGCCTATTTTTCTAGGGAAGCTGAAATACTTTTAAAGACGATAAAATTCTTTCATGTTTGAACAGCAGTGAGTTGACTGAAAGAAAAACTAAGAGATCTGTGCTATGCAGAAGTTTGTTTTGTTTTGTTTTTTCCCTCGGGGGGGGGGGGAGTCTTGATAAAAGAGATGAAGAAAATGGACCTCAAACCTTTTCTTTTTGTTTTCATCATTTCTGAACTAAAAATCCTGTCCCAATGTGAGATTGCCTAACCCATTGTTCTGCATCCATATTTTATATCATGGTTTTCACTTGTGTCTAGTGAACTCTTCTCTAACCACCCAACAACTTTACCTTCTCAGAACTCACCCTTCTTTCCTGACCATCTATGTCCTTCTAACTTATTTTATCAGAAATATGTGCATATATATGTATATATGTGTCATACGTTTACATATGACATACTCTGTTTATATTGAATGTATCCATTTCACCTTCTGTCACCTTCTAGAGTACTCTGTGAAATTTTCTATTATGTTTGGATATGACTACTTGTGGGCTTAAACCACATAGTATCTACTACACTCCCTCTAATATATAATTGATAAGGCAAAGGCAAAGTTGAACTGTAGTAAAACTCCCACTTTTGAAAGGGTAGGGACCCGTAGCAGTCACTGGCACATGGCAGTGATAAATCCTCGCAGACAGAACTGACACAGGCACTGCCCTTTGCAGTAATGACAGTAGTAATGATGTGGAGTGTCAGGTAGGGTAGAAACAAGATCTCTAGATGGAGCAGTTCAAGGAACTGACAGACCCCAGTACCATGGTGATGCTGTAACAAGCACCAAGCAGAAAACCCAGAGGAAGCTATTTCCATTATGTTCTGTGCAGTTAACAGACATGTGATCATAGGTTCACCAAAATGATACAAAAAGAGAAAGTGAATAGTCACATGTACCATTTGTGGTTAAAGCATCTGTTGCATTAAAAGTTGTTTAGGGGGCTGGAGAGATGTCTTAGCGGTTAAGCTCTTGCCTGTGAAGCCTAAGGACCCCGGTTTGAGGCTCGGTTCCCCAGGTCCCACATTAGCCAGATGCACAAGGGGGTGCACGCGTCTGGAGTTTGTTTGCAGAGGCTGGAAGCCCTGGCGCGCCCATTCTCTCTCTCTCCCTCGATCTGTCTTTCTGTCTGTGTCTGTCGCTTTTATATAAATAAATAAATAAATAAATAAATTTTAAAAGTTGTTTAGGGCTGGAGAGATGGTGTAGTGGTTAAAGCATGTGCCAGCAAAACCAAAGGCCCAGGTTCAATTCCCCAACACCCACATAAAGCCAGATGCACAAGGTGGTATATGTGTCAGAATTTCGTTTGCAGTGGCAAGAGGCCCTGGAGTGCTCATCCTCTCTCTCATTCTCTCCCCCGCCCCCCGTTCTTTCTCAAGTAAATAAATATTTTAAAGTTGTCTGACATCTTTTTTCTTTAGATTTTAAGCTTCATGGAGTAGAAACATGCTGTCATTATGCCTTCTTCTTCTTCTTGGTATTCCTGGGCCTTGTACCACAGTGTACATTTAATCAGCATTTGTTTGTGGGAACTGATGTGGAAATCCATGAGAAGGAATGTTCTTAGCAACCTTCAAGTCATAATCTTAAGAGATTGTCATAAATTTAGAAATAAAAGATCTCCACTAGTAAGGGATGTGTGCAGTGGAGATCTCTGCCCATTCTATTTTACCTACTTGGAACATATTCTCTCTATATTTAGAACAATTCTGCATCTTTCAAATATATGAATCCATCCCTGAAGACAACCAGTAACCATGTTTTGAAATATCATGCAATTCCAATGTGCCATACTCTTGCTTCAAAATGAGAAGTGTTCAAAACTGCTTTAATACCCAGTGGTCCCAGTTTTGATACCTATATTTCTATTTCTCTGAGGGCATGTCTGCTGGCATTGTAATTTTTCTGATATGAATACAGCTGATTTCAGCAGTGTCCTATTTATCCTGTGTGGATGCTACTGAAGACAGGCCATCACCCTATCATGTGTGTATGGAATCTGGCCCAACACGCATGAGCTCCTCTGTTTCCATTCTTTTTTTTTTTTTTTTTCTTTTTAAATTTAATTTATTAGTTTTCTTTGCTTTGACCATTCAGATGCTCCTGGTGCTGGCCGACTTGTCCCCATTTATTTCATGTGGGTTCCTGGCTTCTCTGTGACTTCAACAGTCTCTATAAAGTAGAAAGGAAGAGATAACAAATGCTGATTTAAATGCCACACTAGGGCTGGGCAGATTTTTCAGCAGTTAAAGCCCTTGCTTTGGAAAGCCTGCCAGCCCAGGTTCAGTTCCCCAGTACCCATATAAGACCAGATGCACAAAGTGACACATGCATCTGGAGTTCCTTTGCAACAGAAGAGGTCCATTTGCTCATAAATTAATAAAATTACCAAAAGCTATTTTAAAAACTCATACTCTATGGGCTAGAAGAAAGGCAGCTTAACAGTTAAGGTGCTTGCCTAAGAAGCCTAAGAACTCATGTTTGAATCTCCACGTCCCACATAGCCAGACTCATAGTGATGCAAGCATGCAATGTCACACATGTGTAGAAGGGGCCACATGAATCTGGAGTTCACTCACAGTGGCTGGAGGCCCTGGTGTGATCATTGTCTCTCCCTTTCCCTCTTTGTGCCTCTCTCTTTCTCAAAATAAATATTACTACTACTAATAATAATAAAATCATACTATAAAATTTATTTTCATGGCCAGATTCACATTAATGTATAATGTATCAATATATCCTCAAATCCATCAGATTGGCCAATCTTCAAACATATGCAAGAGACAACCTTCCATCTCTCCTAATATACGGCCATTGGAGGTCTCTTGTGAGGATTACATATCATTGAACTCCACCTCCTGGAGGTGGTTGGCCCTTGTTGTTCTGATCTACTCTCTTCATTCAGCGGATGAGGGAATCAAGGCGGAAGGAAAGCAGTGGGCTGATGGTCCATCATTCAGTCACTTCCTGCTGGATCTGCGACCTTGCTGTGATACTTCAGCAAGCATACCCAGAGCACCAGTGTTGTCCTTAGTGAGCACTGCCCATGAAACACCGAGCACAATCTGCCATTGTTTAAACTGCCCCACTACATTCATCTCCAACCATAGCCTCAGTCCTAAAACTCATCTCCACCTACCTGACCTGAAGCAAGCTTCCCAGGTCCCTCTCCGAGGGTCTCAGGAGAAGTTGGGGGAGCCGGGGGATCACTACACAAATAAACACAACAGAACTGGCAGCCTTTGGAACTCAGCCTCGAGCTGTGCTTAGCCAGGAGTGAAAGTCATTAAAGACCCTTTGCAAAGGTTGTTAAGACGTGTGTAAACAACCGTATAAACAACACCAGGTCGGGTCATGGAAGGAGACCGGCAACTGGGGAGGCCCAGGAGAGCCTGCCAAAGTGTGAAATTCCCAGCAGGGAGAAGACATGTGGAAAAACAACTCCATCAAGTTTTATCAACACAAATCATTTCCTAAGTGGTATATTTTATTTAGAGTATGTGTGGCCTAAATTTAATAAGGGAAGCTTTTATCAATTGCAGTTTTTATCGCTTCCAGATATCTCTGTTTCTGAATTCCTGGCAAAGTTGCTGGTGCGCTCTCTGTTTTTTCCCTGGGTTTTCCTGTCTAAACACACCACAGTGAAGCTCCAAGAGGAGGAGGAGGAGGAGGAGGGCCGGGGTGACCTACACACGCTTCCTGTTGAGCTTGCGTGGCAGACCCTGCACATGGTGAACTGTAAACAAACCTGAGCCTGAAGTTCTAATTCTAAGCCTTAGAGGACACGGACATACTAATACGAAGTGGAGAAACATCCCGAATAATCTGTGAGGAAGTATCCATTCTCTACACAGTGAAGGCTCCTGCACTTCCGGTTAGAAGGTGATCCAACCTCCGTGACCTCGGGATTCGCATGGCTGTCCACAAGCATGCAAGGGAGCTTGTTCACTGACTGCAGAGAAGCAGTGTCTCCAGGGCCATGACTTGGCCAGTATATGGAAAGCAATGAACTCTTGCCCACGAGAAAGGAAACCACATTATGAGATGAAGGACTTAAATTCCTCTGCTTCCTCACCTGGAGTCTTCCTCCCTGAACAGAATGTTTGGCTTAGCTTCTGTTCTGACAATGTCTTTTCTCCTCTGCCCTCTTTAACTCTCCCCTCCTCCCTCTCTCCCCTCTCCACCCCAGGCCTATCTCCTCAGCGTACTTGTTCAGCTTTTGTTCTGAGAACTCATCTGCTCTCCCGAGCCACAGACATACATGGGATTTTCTCCCATAGCAGTCTTCCTGCTTGTCCATCACACTGAATAAAAACAAAGATCTCTTAAGAGAGACTTCTATGTCTCCTGGAAATAGCTGGGGAAAACTTGCACCCCATATAGATGGTCTGTTTGGTCTCTGTGATTTAAAATATAAGGTATGCACCCCATGAGGAATTGCCCTAGAATATAGCTCAGGGAGACATGCCATTGCCCTCCAGGACAGCTGAAAGCAGAGTTCACTGAGGGGCCAGGCTGTTTTAGATGTCCTTGAAAGAAATAAATCAAGGGTCTTCACCACGGGTCCCTGGCTGAAAAGTCACAGTGGCCGCTTTTCAGATGAGGGCAATACTTTGCGATGGAACTGGCTCTCACAGTGCAGCTCTGTGTGGTGGTCCCTGGGGCAGGTGGAGGTGGGGGGAGTATTGGACATTCATTAGATTAGCAGTTAACTTTTTCCTTACTGGAGTAGATAGCTGCAGTGAGCCTTGACACCAGAAACCATGGGATGCATCATGTTTCCCTCGTCATTCCCCCCGGGCAGGGACCACTCACCCTTGTTGCACATCAAGCACCTTTCATCATTTTCTCCTGGAGAAACTTAGTGATGGCCTCTATTGTGATTCCAGTCTCATGATGGAATGACATCGTTATTTCAATTAAAAATAATAACTAATCTTTGAGGAATACATATTTGTCAGATAGTGCTGCTGCAGAAATTCTCTGGAAAGATCATTGTAACACCAGTATGAGTGAACGTAGAGGACTTTATTTAAGAGGGGGGAGGGGAGGACAAAAGAGTTTGAAATCGCTCTTCAAAGAAGCTCTAGCTCCAAACTGAGATTTTATTTCCATTTTATAGTTGTCATAGCCAAGTGGAGGGAAAGTGAACAAACAAGATGTGGCCATTTGCCTATCAATCATTTCTGTAGTCAGGCCATCCTAACAATGAATTCCATCTTACTTTGTTTTAACCTAAACTGTCTTTCCTTCCTATCTTTCATTCCTCTGGGCTTTGTATGGCCAGTTCTCTCTTTGGGACTTTTCTATCTGCTGACAAAGATGAGCTTAGCGCCTCAGCAATTAACTCGTATAGTAACTCAGTGAATCAGTTCAACTTTTAGCTTCTTTTCTCCCATAGTGCCATGCACTTGGTTATTATTATTACTCCCCTTCCAAATATGTGGCTCATTGCTTCACAGAAAATTCACAGCTGTGCCCTCATTACTACCTGATCTCAGAGCACTTGCACCTGCCAAGTATGAAACCTGCCAGCAGTTACATACCCTTCTCACACAGCCACTTCTCAGCAACTGCTAATCATCCTCCCATCTCTGTGGATTGGCTTGTCCACATATGTGCTGCCTCACGTGGCCTTCAGTGTCTGGCTTCTTTCACCTAGTATGTTGAGGTATAGCTGTGCTTCAACATCTATCAGTACTGTCTCATGGCTGAATAATACTCCATGGTATAAATTCAAGGCACCTTGTCCACATTAATTGATCGTCATGGTTTATTTCTTCATCTTGGCCATTTGGAATAACACTGTTCTAAACATTTATGTACAACTCTTGTGGAAACATTTATTCAAGTTTTTATAATTTTATTTATTTGCAAGCAGAGAGAGATAGAAGAGAGACATACAGACAGAGAGAATGGGTACACCGGGGCTTCCTGCCACTGCAAACTCCAGATGCATGTGCCACTTTGGTTTTATGTGGGCACTGGGGAATCAATCTTGGGTGGTTAGGCTTTTCAGGCAAGCACCTTAACTGCTGAGCAATCTCTCCAGCCCTAAGTATATATTTATTTTTTCCCTTCATGTCTGTACCTAGGAATGGAGCTGCTTAACTATTTTAGTGGACTTCATTTTTTTATAGCAGTTTTAGTTACATAGCAAAGTGGAGCTGTGTTCGAGAGCTCTGCCCTGCATCCCTAAATTCCCAGATGCATGCATAGCTCCCCTTACTGAAATCTTCCAGCAAGGTGTCTCATTTGGTGCAAATGGGGGATTTCTATTAGCACATTGTTACCATTCAAACTCCACAATGTACATCAGTGTCTACTGAGTATCATATGTCCTACAGGTACTAACACATAAGACATATGTGTTCACTATCGTCTCTGTGTTGTAGTACCATACTTCCCACCCTCAGCATTTCCCACTCTGCTGAGCAGTCATTCCCCTCTAACAACATTCATCTTTTTACTGGCTCCAGTTTTCCCTTTTTCCAAAATTGCAAGTACTTGGAATCAGCACATGTGTAACCTTTATAGACTGGCTAGTTTTCCTTAGAAATATGGTTTTTAAGGCTCTTCCGTGTCTTTTCATTGATTGACAGCTCATTTCAGTTTCATGATAAATACTATTGCATTGTCTGGGTGTACTACAGTTTATTTATGTATTACCCACTGAAAGACATCCTAGTTCCTTGTAAGTTTGGGTAATTACCAATGAAGCTTCTAGAAACATTCTGTTCAGGTTTTTTGTTGCTGTTGTTCAGGTGTTTGAGTGGCTATATTTTCAATTAAGAAGCATAATTACTGTGTGATATGTCAATAACATACAGTTTATTTATTTATCTGAGAGAGAGAATAGGTGTGCCGGGGCCTCTTCCCACTGCAGTTGAGCTCCAGACACATGCGGCACCTTGCGCATCTGACTTTACGTGGACACTGGGGAATAAGATCTGGGTCCTTTGGCATTGCTGGTAAGGGCCTTAACTGCTAAGCCATCTCTCCAGCCCCATATTCAGTTTTGTAAGAAACTTTAAAATGTTCTCCAAAGCCTCCCTACTAACAAAGAATAAGAGCTCATTTCTAGGCATTTGATTGTTTGAGACAGATGTGAATGGAGTTTTTTCCTTGATTTCTTCTTCGGCTTATTTGTTATTGGTACATAGGAAAGTTACAGATATTTGGGGTGTTAACTTGTATCCTGCTACTATACTGAAAGTGTCAGTTCTAAAAAATTTCTAGCACAGTGTATTTATTGTTTTATTTTTTAATTCTTAAAAATATTTTATTCATTCATTTATTTAACGGACAGAGAAAATGAGAATGGGCACACGAGGACTCCTAGCCACTGCAAATGAGCTCCAGATGTGTGTGCCACCTTGTGCACCTGGCTTATGTGGGTACTGGGGAATCAAACCTGGGTCCTCAGCCTTTGCAGGCGAGCACCTTGATCGCTAAGCCATCTCTACAGCCCAAATTTATTGTTTTATGTATATTGAACCAACCCTGCCTTTTTGGAATAAAGCCAACTTGTTCATGTTGAATAAAATTTTTTATATATTCTTACACTGGTTGCAAGTCATTATTAAATCCTTATTTATTTATTTATTTAGTCATGTGTGTGCATGTCAGGGTCTCTTGCAACTGCAAATGCATGTGCCACTTTTGTATCCAGCTTCATATGAGTGTCATATAATTGAACTCAGCTGGCAGGCCTTGCAAGTGTCTTTAGCCACTGAGCCAACTCCCCAGTCTATGTTTGCAAGTATGTTACTGAGAATTTTTACATCTATATTCATCAAGGAGATTGGCCTATAATGTTATTGTTGTTTTGTCTTTATTCAGTTTTCAGATCAAGATAATACTAACTTTATAAAAGCACTTCTGTAGTGTTCATTCTGTTTCCATTTTATTAAATAGTTTGAGAAGCAGTGGCATCAAATCTCCTTTAATGATCTGGTAGAATTCAGCAGTGAATCTATCTGGGCCTGGGCTTTTTTAGTCAGGAGATCTTTTATTACTGCTTCAACATCCCTGCTTGTTATAGATCTGTTTAAATTGCTTATCTTTTCTTGGTTTAAGTTGGGGGAGTCATATGTATCCATACATGGATCCAATTCATTTATTTTTTAAATTAGTGGAATACATATTTTTAAGGTATGTGCAAATGACGTTAAGAATTTCATTAGGGCTGGAGAGATGGCTTATCAGTTAAGTGCTTGCCTGTAAAGTCTAAGGACCCCGGTTTGAGGCTTGATCCCCCAGGACCCACATTATCCAGATGCACAAGGGGGCGCACCCATCTGGAGTTCATATGCAGTGGCTGGAGGCCCTGGTGTGCCCATTCTCTCCCTCTCTCTCTCTCTCTCTCTCTCTCTCTTTCTCTGTGCCTCTTTCTCTCTCTGTCTGTCGCTCTCAAATAAATAAATAAAAATTTAAAAAGTAAAATACAAGAATTTCATTAGTATCTGTCATAATGTCCCTTCTCATCCCTAATTTTATTAATTTGTGTTAATTAATTAAGGATAAACCTAACCACAAATTATCTCTATAAATAAAAACATAAGACACTGCAAAATTGAAGAATACATTAGTAGATGGAAAGATCACTCATGCTCGTGGATTAGAAGAATAAATACAATAAACATAGCCATTCTATAAAAAAGCGATTTATATTTTTCACACAAATAGAAAAAAATAGCTTAAAATTCAATTGGAGCCACAAACACCTCAGAGGGCCAAAATACTCCTGAGGAGGGAAAAAGCGGTAGAGTGTATCACAATACCTGATTTTTCAGTGTGGTACTGGAACAAAACAGACAGGTATATCAATGGAAAAGAAGATCCTGCCATTAATTAATGCAGGTATAGTTACCTGATTTTGAACAGAAGCACCAAAAGTACTCATTGGGGAAAAGGCTACCATTTTAACAAATAATGCTGGGAAAACTTGGATAGCCACCTACAGAAGAATATATCCAGATTCATAACTCTCACTCCATGCAAAAATCAACTCCAAATGGATTAAAGACCTTAATATGAGACCCAAAACTCTAAAACTGCTAAAGGAAAAAAGAAAAATTGAGAAAACTCTTCAAGATATAGAAATGGGAAAGAAGTTTCTGACTAGGACTCTGGCTACTCAGGAAATAAGGTCAACGGTCAATTTGTGGGAATCTCAGGAAATTAAAAGCTTTTGTATAGCAAACAAAATAATTAACTGAGTGAAAAAACAGCTTACATAATGACAGAATTTTTTTCCAGGTATACATTTGACAGAGAAGTAATAGTTAACACATACAAAGAACTCAAAAAAAAGAACAAATAGCCTATCAAGAAATGGACTAAAGAACTTGGGGGTTAAACGCTTGCCTGTGAAGCCAAATGACCCCGGTTTGAGGCTCAATTCCCCAATACCCACGTTAGCCAGATGCACAAGGGGGCGCACACATATGGAGTTCATTTGCAGGGCTGGAAGCCATGGCACACCTATTCTCTCTCAGTCTCTCTGCCTCTTTCTCATTCTGTCTGTCGTTCTCAAATAAATAAAAGTAACAATTTTTTTTTAAATGGACTAAAGAACTGAGCTGAGCAGAGCTCTCAAAAGAAGAAATACAAATGGCAATTAATATCTAAAAAAGGGTTCAACATCCTTAGCCATAAGTTAAAACTATTTTGAGGTTCTATTTCAGCCAGTAAGCATAGCTTTCATCAAAAAATCCAACAACCAATGCTGGTGAGAGAATGGGGAAAGAACACTTATTCACTGTTTGTGGGAGTATAACTGGTGTAGCTAGGATGGAAATCAGTGTGGAGGTTTTTAAAGAACTAAAAATAGATCTGCCATATGACCCAGCTATACCACTCCTTGAGCACATACTAACTGACTCTACAAACAATATTAAAGAGATTCTTGTTCATCCGTGTTTATTGCTGCTGTGTCCACAATAGAGGGATGTAGAATCAGCCTAGGTGTCCGTCACATGAGGAAGAGATAATGAAAATATGGTGCATATTCACTGTGGAATTCTACTCAGCCAGAAAGAAAAATTGAAAATTTCTGGGAAATGAATGGAACTAGAAAATATCACATGAAGTGAGGTCACTCAGGTATGGGAAGACAAACACTGCATGTTCTCTCTCACATGCTGATCCTAGATTAGAACCTTTATATATGTGTATTATGCTGTGGGGTGGTGTGTGTGGATGTTGGGAAGCTTGGAAGGTGCTGATGAGTACAATAAAAATAAGGCTTCAAGTCAGAAGAACAGAGGAAGCAGAAATTCTAAGTGATATGAAAGTGGAAGGAGGAATGCCAAGGGTAGGAGGTGAAAATAGGGTAGGAGGCCAGGGTAATTGATCAGAGAAAGTGAGGGTTGATCAAAATTAAGTATGTGTAATAACAAAAATTAAAAATAAATAAAATTACTGAAAAAATATATTCTTAAAGAACATAAAGCAAATTCCATAGTATTTATCAATATTTGGAATTGTTCATGTTCCCTCTGGATTCTGAATATTCTGAAAGGTAATATGTAATAACTCATTACTATTTTAATTTGCATTTCATTGGTGACACATGACGTGCAAACATTTTATAGGATTCCTTGTCACATGTGTTAATGAGATGTCTAACAAAATCTTGGCCAATTTTAAAATTCTGTTTATTTATTGTTGAATTTTAGAAGTCCTTTGTATTTTTTATCAATTTATTTTTATTTTATTTTTAAGAGAGAGAGAGAATTGGTGTGCCAAAGCCTCAGCAACTGCAATCAAACTCCAGATGCTTCCACCACCTAGTGGGCATGTGAGACCTTGCACTTACCTCACCTTTGTGCATCTGGCTTATGTGGGATCTGGAGAGTCAAACATGCTTCCTTAGGTTTTGCAGGCAAGTGTCTTAACTGCTAAGCCATCTATTTAGCCCCAATTAATTAATTTTTAACATAGGGCTGAGGGCCTTCTTTAGAAGGGTTATTGGGGTCCTTTGTATATTTTGTCAGGTTATGTATTACAAATATTTTCATCCACTCTATTACTAATGTGTCTTATTTATTCAGTGCTTTTTTTCCCACAGCATAAAATTTTAAAACCTCCTGTGTGTTTTTCTTATAGTATGAATTTATCATTTCAGTGGTGTCAATTATAGGAATTCTTTTGAGGTTCTTTGGTATTATTTCTAAAATTCTTGTCAAACTCAAGGTCCACTTAGATCTTCTGCTGTAATATTCTAAACATTCTAAATTTTGAGTTTTCCATTAGCATCTGTAACCCATTGTGTATTAACTTTTGTGAAAGTTGCAAGGCCTATGTCTAGATATATTCTCTAAAACAGAACTGCCTAGTCATCAGCACCACCTCTGAATGAAGGACTATCTTTCCTCCATTTTGGTGCTTCTGGTCCACTGTTCAATATTTTTAAGCAACTGTCAATTTCTTTTTATAAAGATGGCATGACATTTTAGAATCTACTAGTAGTGTATTAAGGTTCTAATTTCTCCATGACCTTTACAATACTTTTTATTATTTGATTATTTATCATGTGAAATGATGAATTTGATTTGTATTGCCCTAACCCTGGAAGATGTAGAGTATCTTATTATATTACATATAATACATATAATATATATTATATATTTTTATATATATTATAGTCACACATATACATGCATATAAAAATAAAATAATAATGTTCTTAGTTTTTTAGAGTATTTATCTTGAATGGGTATTAGAATTTATAAATGAATCCTTCCATTTCACAATATGTATAAATCCATGTATACATAGATATATATCTATAAGTATCTTTTCAACTTTCTGACAATATTATAATTGAGTAATGCTTTTACTGTCAAGTTTTGAAAGCATCTTATATATTTTGGATCCAAGTTCTTTATCAGAAGTAAAATTTTGAAACATTTTCTATTATTTGATAAATTAACTTTTCATTGTCTGCATGTCACAATAAGCAACACTGAGGTTTTAGGTTTTTTTTAATTATTCATTTATTTTAGGGAGAGAGAGACAGAGACAGAGACAGAAAGATAAATAGAGAATTGGTGCCAGGGCCTCAGCCACTGCAATCAAACTCCAGACACTTGCACCACCTAGTGGACAGGTGTGACTTTGAGCTTGCCTCACTTTTGTGCATTTGGCTAACATGCAATCTGGAGAGTCCAACTTGGTCCTTTCCCTTCACAAGAAAGCACCTCAACCACTAAACTATCTCTCTATCCCCCAAATTTTTTTTAATTTAATTTATTAGTTTTCTTTTCAGTAAATACAGGCAGTTTGGTACCATTATTTAGGCTCATCTGTGATCTACCCCCTCCCATTAGACCCTCCTTGTTATTGAAAATGGGTCGTGCATTGTGGAGTTAGCCCCCAGTTATTAGTATGATAAATGTCTCTGAAAATCATGACCCAACATGTAACTCTGACATTCTTTCCGCCCCCTCTTCCGCAAGATTTCCCTGAGCCATGTTGGGTTCATTTTTGGTCTGCTTCAGTGCTGAGGTGTTGGGGGCCTCTGAGGCTCTGGCTCTCTGATTTGGTAGGAGTTGATTTTTCTCTGCATTGATCTCCTTCCCCTTTGTGCTGGTATCCAGTTCACAGGAAAACATCACCCTTGCTTATTTCGCCAGTTGTCCTTAGTTTCAGTTGGGCCCCTTCTGAGGTATGTTGGGGCAGCTCTCTTCTTAGGATCTGCATCTATCTGGAAAAGAGAAGCAGATTCTCCAATGGAGAGTAAGTTAGCACCCAGAAAATTGAGATAACACTTACTTTTTTGATAGACAGTTTGATAGGTGTAGGCCCTCTTATACCCCGTGATTGATGGTAGCTTGATATTGTAGAGTGGGCTTGTGTTTGGGTATGGTTCTGACTTGTTTCCCAGCTCCAGCTAAGGGTCTAGTACCACTGAGTGGATCAGTTAGCCAAATCAAGAGCAACTGATTCCTCACCATGGCTGTGTACCACTATTGCACTTGTGTGGGTATCACGTCCGGTTAATTGTTGCTACTTAGGTTAAACAATGTGTTGCTTGGACAGATCTTGGTCACTTCCCCCAGTCGCCTATGTAGTGCCTTCTGGCACTAGACACGCTGACTGTCTGGGGACTGACTCTCTCCTGGCTTCCAGCCATGTCATTCCATTTTACGTGTCAGCTGCGTATGGAGTCTTCAGCAATAGGGTCTTACCACTGGCCTTTGGTGGGTCATCAATTACTCTGACAGAAGTCTGTCATTGTTTTGGGAAACCTTGTAGGTTTCTCTGATCAAAAGCTCATTGTGGATTGTAGGCCCAAGCTGGAAGTGGGGGTTACAGGTCAGTGTCCACTAAGAAATTGAGGAAAAAGATAACTAATATACAAGAGTTTGAGAGGAGAGAGATAGAGGGGAGAGGGAGAGAGGGAGGGAAGGAAGATGTAGGAGATTTAGGTCAGTCTTGATCCTACCCTCTCCAGTGTCTTGTGGTTCAGGTGAAAGCAATATGGAGACTCCTGAAAAAGCTGACTATAGAAATACCAACAGACCCAGTTATACCATTACTGGGCATGTACCCTAAAACCTTCAAACCAAAAGCCAGAGAGATTTGCTCAACCATGTTTGTAGCAGCTCAATTTGTAATAGCTAAAAGCTGGAATCAACCCAGATGCCCATCATTAGAAGAATGGATAACAAAGATGTGGTATATCTACACAATGGAATTCTATACAGCAGTAAGAAAAAACTACATAAAGAAATTTGAGGAAAAATGGTTGAACCTGGAACAGATCATTCTCAGCGAACTTACCCAATCACAGAAAAAAAATCGACACATAGTCTCACTCATCTGCAACACCTAACCTGAATTTGCCCAAGATGCCTTACATACCCAGCAAGTACCTCATGGACTAGACAATAAGATGGATGGGAGGGCGGGGAGGGAATCAAAGGGTGGAAAACAGTAATCCGGACCCAAACGGCAATGGTACCATAAAATTCTACTTCCTAAAAGACAGACCAAATGACTGAACCTTCACTAGTCCCCCAAAGTTTTTAGTTTTTAAAATTTACTTTATTTTTCTTTATTAGTTTTGTATATACTCAGTGTGCAAACAGCCATGTTGATACCATCATTAGCCTCCTCCCTGTCTTCCCCCCTCAGAAGAGACCCTCCTCCTTGGGGATAATGGGTTGTACATTGTGGGGGTAGCCATCAGTTACAGGGAACAGGCAATGTCTCTCTGCCTAATGTCCCAAATTGTAGTCTTAACAATCTTTCTGCTCCCTCTTCAGCAAATTTCCCTGAGCCATGTTGGGTTAATTTTAGGTTTACTTCAGTGATGAGGTCTTGGGAGCCTCTATGTCTCTGGATACCTGGTTTGGTAGGAGTTGAGTGTTCTCTGTCTATCTCCTTCACATTTGTGCTGATTCCAGGTTCACCAAGAAAGCAGCACTCTTCCTCATTTCCCTATGGTATCAGTTGGGGCCCTGGTGAGGTGCAATGGGCTGATTCTCTCCTCAGGTTCTGCATCCATCTGAAAAAAGAGAAGCAAATTCTCCAATGGAGAATGAACTCAGCACCAGATAGATGGGATAACCATTATCATTTGAGAGAGAATTTAATTTAATTTAATTCTTGTAGGCCAAGATTGATGGAAGCTTGATATTGGAGAGTGAACTCATTTTTTGGATATGTTTCTGACTTGTTTCCCAGTTCCAGCTATGGGTTCTGTTTCACTGAGCAGATCTCTTAGCCAATTCAAGAGCAACTGGTTACTTACCACAGCTATGTGCCATTATTGCTCTTGTGTGAGCATTATATCAGGTTATTTTGCTGCTGAGTAGCTTAGACCACAGGTTGCTTGGACAAATGTTGGCCATTTTCTCCAAATAGCTCATGTAGCACCTTCTGGCACTAGATAAGATAACTCACTGGGAACTGGCTCTCTTCCAGATTCCAGATAGGTCTCTCCATGTTCTGTACCAACAGCATATGGTGTCTTCCACAGAGGGTCTTACCATTAACCTTTGGTGGGTAATAAAGTGCTCTGACAGAAATTTGTCTTGTTTTGGGAAACCTTGTAGGTCTCTCTGATCAACAGCTCATTGTGAATGCTAACAACATCCTGGTACTGGGAGTTACAGGCCAGCGCCAAGGGAAAAGAAAGATGAAAAAGATAGGTAATATACAAGGTAAAGAGAGAAGAGGGAGGGAGGGAGAGAAACAGGAAATTAAGGTTAGTCTTCATCATACCCTTTCCAGGGCCTTTCGATTCAGGTGTTTCATCTAAGGATCTGATGAAGGTTCAACCTTTTAGACTGTCTTTCAGTATATAGGATTTTATGGTACCAGTTCCATTTGGGTCCAGTTTTGTGCCCCCCCCCCTTATTGTCCAGTCCTCAAGGTGCCTATTAGGTACGTCAGCATCTTGAGCAGATTCAGGTTAGGAGCCACAGATGAGTGAAACCATGCGACGACTGTAGTTTTGACAAACTATAATCTATTTTTTCTTTTATGCTTTTGATTTTATGCTTAAGAAACCTTTGCCTAATTTAATATTAGCAATTTTTACTCATGTCTTAACTTCTGAGAGTTTTAATTTTATTTTACAACTTAATATCAATAGACCTTATTGTTAGGACTATTGTAGATTAGAAAAGGTCGGTTTTAAATTATTTTTTAAATAATTTTATTTTTTTATTTGCAAGCAGAGAGAGAGAGAGAGAGAATGAATAAATGAGATGGGTGTGCAATGGCTTCTAACTTCTATAGAATTACCACTTTGTGTATCTGGCTTTACATGGGCACAGGGGAATTGAACCTGGGTCATCAGGGTTTTCAGGCAAGCACCTTAATTGCTGAGCCATCTCTCCAGTCTTTGATTAATTTTCATATGCTATTATGTAGTAATCAAAAATCTTTCTTTTTCACATGTATATACAGTTGACCCCAACACATTGGTTAAATAAAAACAAAAAGAATTTTCTTTTGAATTGTCTTCAATGAAAAAATCTGAATGAATTGTTTTGCTAGCTCTTCTTAAAGTCAACTGACCACAAGTGTATTCATTTAAGTTTATTGTTAAGGTATGAATTCATGTTCCATTTATCTATATGTTTATTTTCATTCTAGTGCTGTGCATTTTTTATATCTGGAAGTCTATCTCTTCAACTTTTATTTTTTCCAAGATAGCTTTGGGTACTCCTGGCCCCATGAACTTTCATTTGAAATTTAATATTACTTTGTCAAATTCTACCTTCATAAAACCAACACAGATTATGACAGAGACTGACTTGAATTTATAGATCAATCTATTCAGTTAACAACATTGAATCTTCTGTCCAGTGAACTTGAAATACCTTTGAATTTATTTGGATCATCTTCAATTTCTTTCAACAATGCTATAATTTTTGGTTAAAATTTGTATTTATTTATTTAAATTTACTGATGAGGACTTTTTAGATAAATTACCAAATTTATTCCTACCAATTTTATGTTTTGTAGCACTATTTGGAAGGTAATTGTTTTCTCCTTTTCTGGTGTGTGTGTTTGCATAATGTGTATGTGAGCTCACCTGTGTACGCATGGTCACAGCACATGTGTGGAGGTCAGAGGGCACTCTGGGTGTTAGTCTTCACTTTCTGCTTTATCTGAGGCAGTCTCTTATTGCTCACAACTGCATCCATCAGGCTAGCCAGCCCATGAGCTTCTACGGGATTCTCTTATCTCTGCCTCTCATCTCACCATAATTACACTGGAATGACAGACACTTTTGCAATAGTACTCAGCCTTGCGTAGGCTCTGGGGCTCTGATCTCAGGTGCGCATGATTATATGGCAGGCATTTTATCCACTGAGCCGTCTCCCCAGCCCTGTGGTTATTTGTTCAATTTCATTTTCAGATTGTTTACTGCTGGTTCATTGAGATACGATAAAATTTGTATGCCAGTGTTGCCTCCTACAAACCTAATAATCTCATTTATTAGCTATTAGTCAATTTTGTGTTTTCCTTGGAATTTTTTGTGCAAGGTTATATCATTTGTGAGTAGAAATGCAACTTAGTTCTTTATTTCTAATCATATTACTTTTTATTATTCATCTTGCCTAATTTCTCTGTCTAAAACTTGCTGAATAGTGAACAGAAAAGGTAAAAGCAGATGTCCTACCTTACCTTAAAAGAAAGACTTTTTACAGGTCATATGATGGTAAATGTGATTCCTTAATGTCAGTCCTTTATCAGACTGAGAATGTTTTACTCTGTTTTGTCTTTTTAGTCCTTATCTTGAAATGTTGCTAAATTTTAATCATTTTACGACTTAATATTAAATTTTACTTTCTGCAACTATTGAGATGATCATGTGGTTTATATTTTATTTTTATTATGCAGTATAGTACATTTTGATTCCCAAAGTTAATTAAATATTGCACCTTTTAGATAAGCTCCACATGGTGATCCCTTTAATATTGTTTGTGACTTGGTGTTATGTGGAAGAATTTTACTTCTCGTATACACCAGGACTGTTTGCTGTTCGTGTTTGTGCTCCTTCTCAGAATGCCTAGCTTGCGTTCATGTTTAAGGATAAAGTAACACTGGCTTCAGTGTGTTTGGAAGTGTTGCCTTCTTCTGTTTTATTTTTATTTTTAATTATATTGAAGAGTTCACGAAAGGTTCGTGTGAACTTTTAAGCCTGCTGGTATACAATTGCTTATAGCATCCCTTTAATTCTTCTAATTTCTGTTGGGGGGCTTCTCCCCTTTATTCATGATGTTAGTAATTTGAATCATCTCTCTTCTTCCTCAATATAACTACAGATTAATCAATTTTATTGACTTTTTTCAGAGCTCAGTTTTGGTTTTATTAATTCTCTGTTATTATTCATTTACTTTTTAAATTTTCTGATCAATCTATCATTTCCTTTTTATTCTTGCTTTGTATTTAGTTTGTACATTTTTAATTTCTTAAGAATGAAGGTGGTCTGGAGAGTTGGTTCAGCAATTAAATGTGTTTGCTTGCCAAGCCTGACGGCCTGGGTTCAATTCCCTGGTACCCATGTAAAACCAGATGCACACAGTGATACATGTGTCTGAAGTTTGCTTACAGTGAGTGTCAAAAGGTCCTGGCATGCTCGTTTATTCTATTTCTCTCTTCTTTCTTTTTCTTTTTCCTTCTCTCTCTTTCTCTCCCTTCTTTCTTTGCTTGAAAATAAGTGAATAATAAATAAATAAATTTAAAAGAAAAGAATGAAGGCTAAGTGAAGTGAAATACTAGCACCAAGAGCTGTACACTTGCCTTTCATCTAGAACACTGTTAGATGCATCCCTCAAATTTTGGTGTGCAGTATTTTCCTTATAATTCATCTCCAGGCAACTACCTTACGATTTCTTCTTTGAGTTATTGTTTACTTGAGGGCTTTTTAAAAATTTCTGCATATTTATAAATTGCCAATTTCCTTAAGTTGTTGACTTCTAATTTCATTTCATGTAGTATGAGAACATACTTAGGAATTCAGTCATTTCAGATTTATTAAGCTCCCTTGTAACTGAAATGTGTTTCATCCTGAAGCATGTTTAATGCACACCTGTAAAAACCTGATTCTCACGGCCATCTCATTATGCAAAATGCATTCAGTCCAACTTAAAAGTCTCCATAGTCTATCAGTCACAATAGTCCAAAAATTCAAAGTGTAAGCCCTAATCAAAATACAAGTTAAATTCTTCTAGCATAGTAAACGTGCCCATTCCAAACAGGAGAAATGGGGACACAGCAAGGAAAGATTGGACCAAAGTAAGACCAAAACCCAGCAGGGAAAACACCAAATTCTACAGCTTCATGTCTGGTGTCTCTGACTCCTGATGAAATCCTCTAGGCTCCAAAAGGCTTGGGCAGCTGTGTCCCCACCAGCTGTGATGTCTGTAGCCTCTCTTGTGGGCTGGATCTTCCCTGAGTTCACAGGTTTCTTTGGTGAATATCTCATAGTCCTGACATCACCAACATTCTGGGGTCTCCAATGCAATTTCAGGTTTACCTTCACAGCTTTACACCTCCACAAGCCTCTGTGCAGGTCGTATGACCCTCCTCCACACTGCTCAGCCTCAATGGTTCTTTGGAACATGGTGAGATACTCTATCACCCCTCCATTTTGCATTTTTCATGACACCAAAGGTAGTACCATGCAAACAGTGCTGTCAAGTTCTGCTGTCCAGGATGAACCCATAGAACACATCTGTAGCAGCCTCTGCATACTGACCTTGTGGAAAAGAGACCTCTTTTCACATCTTCCTTCATGCTTTTCCCTGAAAAAAAAAAAATTAAGAGCTCACTTTCTTCCTATATTGCACTTTCCATGGGTTGGGTCTTGCCCTCAGAACGTACTTTGCATTGTCCCCGTACAGAGCAGTTGGCTTATCTTATTTTTTAAACATTTTTAATCTTAATTTATTAATTTAAGAGACAGAAAAAAAAGAGACAGGTAGAGACAGAGAGAATGAGGACACCAGGGCCTGTAGCCTCTGCAAAGAACTCCACATGCATGTGCCACCTTGTGGACCTTGCTTAAGTGGGTCCTGCAGAACTGAAGCTGAGTCCTTTTACTTTGCAGGCAAGCACCTTTACCACTAAACCATCTCTCCAGCCTAGTTGGCTTATCATTAGTGGTGACAATCTCGTGGCTACAATCTTTTTGCCAGGGGTTTTAAATGTACACTCCTTTCCTTCCTTCCTTCCTTCCTTCCTTCCTTCCTTCCTTCCTTCCTTCCTTCCTTCCTTCCTTCCTTCCTTTCTTTTCAGGATAGGTTTTGCTCTAGCCCAGATTGACCCGTAATCTGCCATGTAGTCTCCTGGTAGTGATCCTTCTACCTCTGCCTCCCACTTGCAAGGAATAAAGGTATTCACCCCCATATCTGGCTCTATTTCTTTCCTGTCTAAACTTCACTTTTTTTTTTCATATGTTTCTGCTCTGCATTTGGTTCTCTTTCATTGTAGATCTGAACAGTAGCAGCCAAGAGAAATCATACAACAGACTCAATATTATTCTACTTAGAAGTGTACTCCAACAAATACATCAGTCCATTATTTTTTTTTAATTTTTATTAACATTTTCCATGATTATAAAATATATCCCATGGTAATTCCCTCCCTCCCCACCCCCACACTTTCCTATTTTAAATTCCATTTTCCATCATATTACCTCCCCATTACAATCATTGTAATTACATATATACAATATCAACCTATTAAGTATCCTCCTCCCTTCCTTTCTCTACCTTTATGTCTCCTTTTTAACTTACTGGCCTCTGCTACTAAGTATTTTCATTCTCACGCAGAAGCCCAATCATCTGTAGCTAGGATCCACATATGAGAGAGAACATGTGGTGTTTGGCTTTCTGGGCCTGGGTTACCTCACTTACTATAATACTTTCCAGGTCCATCCATTTTTCTGCAAATTTCATAACTTCATTTTTCTTTACCGCTGAGTAGAACTCCATTGTATAAATATGCCACATCTTCATTATCCACTCATCTGTTGAGGGACATCTAGGCTGGTTCCATTTCCCAGCTATTATAAATTGAGCAGCAATAAACATGGTTGAGCATGTACATCTAAGGAAATGAGATGAGTCCTTTGGATATATGCCTAGGAGTGCTATAGCTGGGTCATATGGTAGATCAATGTTTAGCTGTTTTAGGAACCTCCACACTGTTTTCCACAATGGCTGGATCAGATTGCATTCCCACCAGCAGTGTAGAAAGGTTCCTTTTTTGCCACATCCCCACCAACATTTATGATCATTTGTTTTCATGATGGTGGCCAATCTGACAGGAGTGAGATGGAATCTCAATGTAGTTTTAATCTGCATTTCCCTGATGACTAGTGACGTAGAACATTTTTTTAGATGCTTATATGCCATTCATATTTCTTCCTTTGAGAACTCTCTATTTAGCTCCATAGCCCATTTTTTGATTGGCTTGTTTGATTCCTTATTATTTAACTTTTTGAGTTCTTTGTATATCCTAGATATTAATCCTCTATCAGATATATAGCTGGTGAAGATTTTTTCCCATTCCGTAGGTTGCCTCTTTGCTTTTTTCACTGTGTCCTTTGCAGTGCAAAATCTTTGTAATTTCATGAGGTCCCAGTGATTAATCTGTGGTTTTATTGCCTGAGCAATTGGGGTTGTATTCAGAAAGTATTTGCCAAGACCAATATGTTGAAGGGTTTCCCCTACTTTTTCCTCTAGCAGTTTCAGAGTTTCAGGTCTGATGTTAAGGTCTTCAATCCATTTGGACTTAATTCTTGTGCATGGCGAGAGAGAAGAATCTATTTTCATTCTTCTGCAGATATATATCCAGTTTTCCCAACACCATTTGCTGAAGAGGCTGCCTCTTCTCCAATGAGTATTTTTGGCATTTTTATCGAATATCAGGTGGCTATAGCTACTTGGGCTTACATCTGGGTCCTCTATTCTGTTCCACGGATCTACATGTCTGTTTTTGTGCCAGTACCATGCTGTTTTTGTTACTATGGCTCTGTAGTATAGGTTAAAATCAGGTATGGTGATACCACCAGCCTCATTTTTGTTGCTCAGTATTATTTTAGATATTTGAGGTTTTTTGTGATTCCAAATGAATTTTTGGATTGTTTTTTCTATTTCCATGAAGGAAGCCTTTGGAATTTTGATAGGGATTGCATTAAATGTGTAGATTGCTTTAGGTAAGATTGCCATTGTCACAATATTGATTCTTCCAATTCAGGAACGAGGGATGTTTCTCCACTTTCTAGTGTCTTCTGCAATTTCTCGCATGAGTGTTTTAAAGTTCTCATTGTAGAGATTCTTTACTTCCTTGGTTAGGTTTATTCCAAGGTACTTTATTTTTTTTGATGCAATTGTGAACGGGAGTGATTCTTTGACTTCATCCTCTGTGTTTTTGTTGTTATCATATATGACGGCTACTGATTTCTGTGTATTTCTTTTGTATCCTGCTACATTGCTGTAGGTTTTGATCAGCTCTAACAGTTTGCTGGTAGAGTCTTTAGGGTCCTTTATGTATAGAATCATGTCATCTGCAAATAATGATAACTTGATCTCTTCCTTTCCAATTTGTATCCCTTTTATGTGTGTCTCTTGCCTTATTGCTATGGCTAAGACTTCCAAAACCATATTAAATAAAAGTGGGGACAGTGGACACCCTTGTCTTGTTCCTGATTTTAGTGGAAAAGCTTCCAGTTTTTCCCCATTTAATAATATATTGGCTGTAGGCTTGTCATAAATAGCCTTTATTATATTGAGATATGTTCCTTCTATTCCCAGTCTCTGTAGTACTTTTATCATGAAGGGATGTTGGATTTTGTCAAATGCTTTCTCTGTGTCTAATGAGATGATCATGTGATTACCAGTTCCGGAGCTGCTGATGTTGCTGCCGAACTCTGCTCCTGCTTGGGTCCCGCTATCGGCTCAAGTTGGCGTGGCCGCGTCCAGGGATGCTGCTCTGTTCACTGGAGCTGGGCTCAGGCGGTGGGGGAGGGGAGGAAGCCGCAGCTGCTCTGGTTGTCTCGCTGTTCCACGTGTTCTTCTACCTCGCGGTCTGCTCCTCCGCTGCTTGCTGCCGCTCTCCCCTCACGTTTCCCGAGTTGCGGAGAGCGCGGTGTGAGGGGAAAATCCCGCACCTGGCTTTTCCTGCAGCTGGAGCCGAGCCTGGAAGCTTTTTGGTGCGCCCCACCGCCGCGGCGGTTGGCGGAGCTGCCGGGGCCGCTTTTGCCCGCCTGTGCGGGCTCTGGATGCTCTGGATCTCTCCTACTTCTCCACTGCCACTTTAGTTTCCTATACACCTCACTTTTTAGTAAAAGTGTGCAATTTGCTGAGGTTTTTTGGTCTTTTTTCCCCCCCAGGCTGCTTTGGCGTGGTACCTACGCCGCCATCTTAACTGGAAGTCCCCAGTCCATTATTTTTAAATTTAGTTTTGATCGAGTCCTCCCAGTGCAGGCAGAATGCAGCTAGTTTCTTTGTCAGAAGATCACATTGGACTGCTTCTAGCCCAGCTCTCAACAGAGTTCTTATTCTCCTTTGATCCTTTATGAGCCAAGTATCCATGCTCCACTTTTCTCTTGGCCTTCTAGTCTTTCAAACTCCCACCAGGAAGGTCCATTAAACTCTGCTGAGAGCATTGTAAGCCTTCTCTAATCCAAAGTTCCAACAACTCCTACATTCCTCCTACAAGGAAGCCAGATAAGAACCCCTAAAAACCACATGGCCAGATTAATGGTAGCAATGGCCCCACTACTTAAGTTACTTTGTCATTACTGGGACAAAATATCTGACCAGAAGCAGCTTATGGAGAAAAAGGGAATTAATTTGGCTGAGAGTTCCAGAGGGTACAGGACATCATGGTGGACAAGGCATGAGAGACTGGAGCAGGAAGCCAGGATAATATAATCATAATGTTAACTAGGAATTAGAGAGAGAAAGCAGCATGTGAAACACTATTATAACACCTCAAGCCCCTCCTCACCACAGGGACTCACTTTCTCTGCAGGGCTCCACCTCCTAATTGTTCCACAACCTTCCAGAACAGTGTCACCAGCTGGAGATTTAAGTATTCAAATACACGAGCCTGTTGGCAGCATTTTATATACATTCAAATCACCACACTACCATGGATTAATATTTCATTTTTAAAATATAGTACTATTAATTTTTCAAATATCTAGGGATAGTGTAAGTTTTGTTAAATAAAAAGAATATACCTATTTATTGTCTTTCACATCACAGACCTATAAAAAGTCCTGCAGCTAAAAATGTTACAAAGAAGTGATATCAGCCAAAGGATATTATCAACTACATGATTATGTTGTGTGTGACATAGGAATCAGCACACACCACATACACTTTTAAAACAATAAGAAGTCAAAGGTACAGATACAAACCTTGGCATTTAAATCCTGAACCTATTCCAAGTCTTTTCACTTTATAAAGATGTATAATGCCAGACCTATTCTAAAGCTGTGTGTAAAATTCTACATGCTGCAGTGAGATTAATATTTTTTAAAGAGTGATTTTATAGAAAGTTGGCACCAGAAAATAAGGTTCTGTTTCATTATTTTGACATATAAAAGTTTATTGCAGTCACAATGTATTCTTTTTTGGAAAAAAATCATTAGCACATGGTGAAATATAAAATTTATTGGCAAAGTCACAATAGCACTTTTTCTCTATAAATTTCTCATAGTCCATCCAAAATGTATTTGAGACAGCTTCTAACTATGGCTAACTGATGAATAGATTAACATGAATAAAGTTCTTCATGCCAGTCTCTAAATTTCTAGTTCTCAAATAACAAAATCCTTTAGGTACATAGGACCTGCTTTATTTTTAAATTCCTCTACACATGCTGTGCAATCAACACTTCTCTTTCAAGGACCGAGTTCTACCTTCTTTATTAAAACTCTCTCTGTGTGTGACAACTCACTGGGCCTCTCCTACCTTCTAAGCCCATTCCCTTTAGAAGAGGGTCCAATGTACTTTCCTCCCACCAATACTAACAACATAATGGAGGTGTTGATGTTTTCCAAACATTAAAATTGGACAAATCTTGATATAACTGATTTGTAGTTGATTTTGGCCTACTAAGTCATTTACAGCTTACCTCTTTGGCATGGTGTTAACTCACTACAAACCTCAAGTACATTTTTGGTTGAGAGGCAAATGTGGAAAAATATCTTTACTTACAGGTTAAGTCAGAATTTACTAATAGGATTCCTCCCCTTTGAGGGAGCCCAAAAATTTCAACATAAACTTTATTTACATGTAAGGATTACAACAAATTTTGCCTTTAAAAGACTCTATCATGCAGCTTAAAATCTCCTGACAAGCAGGCTAGAGAGACGGCTTAGAGGTTAAGGTGCTTGCTACAAAACCAAAGGACCCAGGTTCAGTTCCCCTGTGCCCATGTAAAGCCATATGCACAAGGTGGCACATGCATCTGGAGTCCATCTGCAATGGCTAGCAGCCCAAGCACACCCAAATCTATTTATCTACCTATCTTTCTATCATCTATCTCAAATAAATAAATAAATAAATAATTTTTAAGCGTTCACTGGCAAGCAAGGAAACTGAAGCAAGTAGATGATTATGTTGTCCAGGTCCACATACTTCAATCACAGCTGCAACATAGCTACTGATACTGGCTTCCTTTAATACCTTTTAGAATGTTGGGCAGTGAGTGTCCAGGACCTGCCTAGAGAGATATGGCCATGTTTGTAGATGCTGGAGTTTCTATCATGATAAAGGAGGACAAATTCAAAACCAGAGGAATGGCACAGTGGCTCATAGTTCAAGACACTTCAGATAATGAGCAATGTCAGGGTACTATGGCTCTGGCTGCAAGGAGGAAACAGTCGTGTGGGTAGGAACACACTTCATGGTTTAAAGGGACGACCCAGAACTTTACAGAGTTACTTACAGAAAAGTAATTGTAATGGTTAATATTTACTGTCAACTTGAATGGGCTTAGAATCGTCATACGAGAAAACACCTCTGGGTATGCCTGTGAAAGTGTTTGAAAATATGTCTAACTGAACAAGGATGACTCACCCAGAATGTGTAGGGCACTGTTCCATGGATTAGAGTCCTGGACTGGACAAAAAATGAGACAGCAAGATGAGGACCAGCAGCCATCTCTCCCTCCCCCCCCCCTCTCTCTCTTTCTTTCTCTCTCTCCCTCTCTCTCTCTCCTTCTTGACTGTGGATACAATGTGATCAGCTACCTCACACGCCTGCCACCATGTCCTCTTTGTTACAATGGACTGCATCCTTTCTTAAACTGTGAGTCAAAATAAAACCTCTTTAAGCTACTTTTATCAAGTATTTTATCACAGTAGTGATGAAAATAACTATCAGAATAACTCATTGCGCATATTTCTTCCCAGAAAATTGTGTTGTTATTCCAATTTCAATGGGAAACCAGTCCATCATGATGCTTTCCTACATTGATCCACAAGCCAGTTCAAATTTTGCTTCTATTTTTTTTTAATATTTTTTATTTATTTATTTGAGAGTGACAGACACAGAGAGAAAGACAGATAGAGGGAGAGAGAGAGAATGGGCGCGCCAGGGCTTCCAGCCTCTGCAAACAAACTCCAGATGCTGTGCCCCCTTGTGCATCTGGCTAACGTGGGTCCTGGGGAAGTGAGCCTCGAACCGGGGTCCTTAGGCTTCACAGGCAAGCACTTAACCGCCAAGCCATCTCTCCAGCCCCAAATTTTGCTTCTAAAAGGTCACAACATTGTTGCAGCTCTCACCCAGTCATAACCTCCCAAATAGAGCCATGTCTGTTATGCTGTAGCTCAAGCACAAAATGTGATGAACAGGTGCTACCTGGGTGTTCGTCTCTGGCCTCCTCCTCTAGGTAAAGTGGCAGTTAGATGCTTGTAGCAGGGAGCTTCAGGTTCGCTGAGATGAACTTCCAGACCAGGCACAGTTATGGAGGAAGGGATATTTATTGAAGCTTATAGATCCAGGGGTTGTTCCCTAATGGCATAAGTTGGCCCCCTCTTAAAGGACCAAGCAGAGAGATAGAAGCCACAGCCAAAAGCCACACAGCACACTTCAAGAACTCCAGGGGGAACTAGGCACTTTGCATATCTTTTGACTGGAATTTCAAACCCACCACCACACGTTAATATCTTCAGTGAAACCTCCTCCAGCCAGGTAACTGCAAATCCAAACTACAAACTAATAAAACACTGAATGTATTGGGGGCCATCTATTCAAACCACCACAATGCTATAATCGGTGCCTCGCCATCTTCCTGTCCCCATTGCTTTCCTTCCCCCTAAGGGTGAAGGGATAACAATATGCTATGCTCAGGTTCTCTAGTCCTGAGCTCTGGATAGCAGTCTTGATAGATTATATTGAAGACTAGGTTAATCCACCAGTAGAAGACATGGGTTAGATGGCAGCTCTATAAGGGAATGAGTGAAGAGGCTCCGTCTGCCATCAGAAATGCTGAAACCCCTGCTGTCCTCTGCAGCAAACGCTCCCCACAGACACCTCTCACAGTGGGCTTTGCCACTTGTTATCACTGAAGGGAAGACATGTCACATTCACCTGTGGCAGCAACTCGACAATGCACACCAGCACAAGACAGCTCTCCACCAATTTCTTCTCTTTCCCAAGGCTGACAGATCACCAGAAATGGAGAATGGTTACTACAGATTTCTGTCCTTTCCAGGTCAGTGGAATGACTCTTCTGGTAGTGGAAAAGCATCTTTCCGTAGTCTCTCATGGGAAATGGATACTCACCTGAGGCAAGCAAGAAGTGTATGTAGAAGAAAGGACGTGAACCACATTGACAGAAAGACTTGTTCACATCCAGCCCTGTGACCTCCTGCACCCTTTTTAGCCTCTCTGAGCTTTAGTTCCCTCACTTATACAATGGAAATAATAATAGTCCATTGTGAAGATTTACTATAGAAATGATATGAAATATTGCTTGGTTATGAGAAATGTCACACAGAATGGTAATCATGAAAATAAACTGGCACATGATAATTTATTAACATGACATGAATTCTACATTCTTCACACTGGCCAAATACAGAATCCCATCATATCCATGGAGAAGGGGAAGGAGGAAGGAGCTAGAATGGGGAAGACTTACTACTTATAGAGATAGTTCATGCCTATAATATAAGGACATTGCTATGTCTATTTTCATTGCCACTTGAGGATAGACTAAAAATCCAAGAGATCCTCCACCCCACTATGTACCAAGAGATGAGTCTTGAAAAACAAAATGCTGCTACAGTATTATAGAAAACTAATGACTTACCACCTAAACACTGGGAAGTAATGGAGTACCTGTCCCATACACAAACAGAAGCTGCCCACTTGGTATATGGGTGCCAGATATATGAGGGGGTTATGAGGTAAGTGGATATCTTTTAGCATATCTCAAAGTTACAGAAGAGCAAACAGAATTCATAAAGAATCAGTTTCTCAAGCTGGGTGTGGTGGCACACGCCTTTAGTCCCAGCACTCGGGAGGCAGAGGGAGGAGGACCGCTGTGAGTTCAAGGCCACTCTGAGACTATGTAGTGAATTCCAGGTCAGCCTGAAGTACTGTGATACTCTACCTTGAAAAACAAAACAAACAAACAAACAAAAAGAATCAATTTCTCAGTCTGTGATGATGACTCAGTGAATAAAGCTGATTTTGGATCACCTGAACCCATATACAACCAGCTACTATCCCAGCAGGCCCATAGTGAGAAGGGAAGTAGAAATATGGAAATGCCCAGAAGTGCACAGGATATCTAGTCTGAAAAACACAGTGGTGAACAATAAGAGAATCTGCTTCAGACAAGGTAGAAGCAAGGCCAATACCTAAAGTTGTTCTCGCACGTCCACAGGTCCATGTCTGTACTCATACATGAGCATGTGCACGCGTGTGCATGCACATACACGCCAAAAAAGAATCAACTTCTCTTGCCTGAATTCCAGAAAGATCATGAACTATTTTATTATAAAATTCCTTATGCTTTATAATACTCTTTATGATCTATGGATTTTTATCCTTACTTTTAATTTTAGAAATAGCATAAACTATAAAGTGAGAAAGAAAGAGGTATTTCATTATAAAACTATGTTGGAACTCATTCTTGACATGTTGTTTAATGAAACCTGGAATTCATATGTCCGTAACTCTACCGACATACTACTTAGTCATGCCATTCTATCAAAGTAGTGATGCCTTTTATTTATAAATTTTTTTTATTACAACTATCTTGCTTCAAGTCTGATTATTTCTTCGAGGAGGTAAATCTCTGATGTAACTCTTCTCTTACTTGCTCTTAGTACTTTCCTGTCAGAATCTAGATCAATTTGAATGTCATAAAATAATCCCTACTTTGTCAATAGTCACTAAGACTGGCAAATCCTCCCCCAAAATATTATGAAGAACTTTCTGACCAAGAGCTACTAGACCAGTAGGCATAGGTGGGCATGGGCAGAGCTTGGGGCTGCAGAGACACTGCTGGTGCTGGGAGCAGAGACAGCCTGGCTTAGCCTCACCCTGAGAGGTGGTGGCTCACTCCCTGGGAGCTGTCATCCTGTGAAGTGTTGGCCATCACACAGAGCTGGATACAGGGTCAGAGCTGATGACTAAACCCAGCAGGACCAGGCTCAGCCCTACAGTCACACCCAGGCAGGCAGTGGCTCAGGATAAACAGAGCAGCCTGCCTCACAGAACTTCCATTTCTTTCTATGCCAAAGTGTTCTCTGCTTCTGTCAGAAAATGGGCCAGACAGGGTGTCGCCCACACACTGAATCACAAAGGCCATATTACAAAGAGTTTTATGACGATATGTGGATGGCACAATAATTCTTCAAAGCTTGAACTTAAACAGTGGCAATGCCAGCTTTCTTGTTATTGCTCTTAATTCAGAAAATGTGAGAGTCCTGAAAAAGAATTATCTTTATTTTTGTTATACATGTGTGTGTGTGTGTAACTTATTTACTTATTGCATGAAGGATGGATGGAAAGAGAGACACATCAGGGCTTTTGTCACTCACTGCAAACTAATTCCAGACACATGCACCACATGGCTTTACATGGATACTGGGCAATTGAACCAGGGTGGCAGGCTTTGCAAGCAACCACCTTTACCTACTAAGCCATCTCCCAGCCCCTTTTTATCATATGTATTTTTGTTTTTTATGTATTTATTTGAGAGAGACAGACAGAGAGAGAAAGAGGCAGATGAGAGAGAGAGAGAATGGGCACACCAGGGCCTCCAGCCACTGTGAATGAACTCCAGATGCGTGAACCCCCTTGTGCATCTGGCTAACATGGGTCCTGGGGAATTGAGCCTCCAACTGAAGTCCTTAGGCTTCATAGGCAAGCACTTAACCACTAAGCCATTTCTCCAGCCCAATCATATGTATTTTTAATAACAGATTTGTTGAGATGAAATACATATACCACAGAATTCATCCTCTGAAGTACCCAATTCAGTGAGAAGATTCTTTATTTTGGACAAATGCCAATTGTGGGTTTTCTGAATCCCTACTGTGTTAGTGATTCATTTCATTTTTTATGTTTGAGCTGTGAGCCACACTAAAGTAGCAACCACATCCTTATAGATAGATGGCAACTATTGAACATTATTTAACTTTAAGTGGCAAAAAAATAGCATAAAGCTAGTCAAATCCCATCACACAATTAATTTTGGATAAAACTATCTTAACATCTTTAAATTCCATTTTTTAGCTATTTTAGTATACTTATTTGTTTGTGTATTAGAGAGGAAGAAAGAGAGATACAGATGAAGCGAGAGAGGAGTGAGGGAGAAAATGGGTCCAAAGGACCTCTTGCCACTAAAGATGATCTATCAAACTCCTTGACAATTGTGCCACTTTGTGCATCTGGCTTTACAAAGGTGTTGGAAAGTTGAACATGGGCCAGCAGGCTTTGAAAGCAAGCACCACGAACTATTGATCCATGTCCCCAATCTACCTTAGCCATTATTAACCTAAGAAAATTTGAGTTTTTTAAATTGTCTTAATGTTTTTTTACATTTCTTAAATATTCTCTATTACCAACCAAGAACCAATCTTTTACAGTTTTCCAGGAACAAGAAAGTACTTTAAGAGATAAAGAGGACAAAGGGTATCTTCTAATTCAGCAAACATCAGTTGGACATTTAGAGACATTCAGACATTCATTATAAAGCTCCATTGTACTTTCTAGGGAGGTGGAGATATAAAACCTACTGGTTCCCTCCCACAGGCAATTAATGTCTGATGAAAATGAGCCAACAAGTAAACCATGCTCCTTTGAAGCTGCTCTGGCAGAAGCCACAAGAAAAACCTTAAGCTATGGCATGCACAAGATGCTGTTGGGCTGAAAGGAGAGCAGATACCTAAAACTCTGCCCTGCTGATAGCTCTGACTACCAGGAGCCTCCCCAACAGGTTGGAAAATATTTGAAATGAACATGAATGAGGGAATAGGAGAATATACTGATTTGTACTAAATTGATCATGCTACACACAAGTTTCTTTTAAAAAATATTTTATTTATTTGCAAGGAGAGAGGGGAAGATGGGAGTGCCAGGGCCTCCAGCCACTGTGAACAAACTCCAGATGCATGCACTGCCTTGTGCATCTGGCTCACGTGAGTACTGAGGAACCAAACCTAGGTCATTAGGCTTTTCAGGCAAGCACCTTAACCACTGAGCCATCTCTGCAGCCTCCCCACAAGTTCTTATACATCCCATAAGATGTTTAATATTTGGCCATGTGTGTTTCCTCATCAATTTCACTGCCTTCAGATAGACTGGTAAAATTAATTGGGAAATTCTGTAACCGAGCAGAATGCTTAAAAAGCGGATGTGTTCCCATACACGAGGTAAATGGAGGACCATGGGAAAAACTGACATGATTAAAGTGGAAGTGGGAATGCTGCCTGAGCTTCCGGAGTGGATTAGAGGCTTCTGATGGGATTATATGGGTGATTGGTAAGGCTGTAGTAAAACATCAGCTAATCCATGTCTTTACAATGATAGTTGAGAACACAATAGCTTATTTTTATTCTTTGATTTATTCAACATATATCTATAGAATACCTTCTATATGGTAGAGAGGAAGGGGGTCCTAATGCCAACATGAAATAAATGAACATGGAGTTAGGGTGATATATCTATCTATAATGAAAACATATATGACATATGACATATATAATATAAACACATACTATTTCCACTTTCAGGTATAATAACCAGAAGCTCAAAAATCACATGAAATAAAATATGGTAAAATAGTAAGGAAGAATAAAGGAGTGATGACTCTTAAGTATTACCTTTTTTTAAAATAGTTTGTCAAACTATTATTTTTTATAATTTAATTTTTAATAATGACTCTGACAACCAGTTTGCAAGATACTTGGGAATTCAACCATGCTCTATCCTAAGCTGATGTGAATAGTTTGAAGTATACCACTGTCATGAGGTGCAAGGTGCTGTGGAACATACTGGAAATGCTGATCTAAGATACCCCTCCTGTCCTTATAAAAAGTTCAGTATAGTGAGGAAGGCAGATGAAGGACAGATATTACACTTACTGTACAAAAGTGATACACTTAAAATGGAAGTATCAGGGAATCTGGAGTTTTATTGGGGGATTAAGATGAGGAAGAGTTGAGAAAGACAGCATCCCCAAGGGAATGGCTTTTGAACAGTAGCACTGAAGAAAGAAAAGAAAGAGAATAAGAGATTAAAGCCAAGATTAAGAAAAATGAAAAATAAAAGAACAGGATTCCTGAGGGGAAACTTCTGACTCTACACCTTGTGCAGAGGCAGGCTTGAACCTGTGACATGGAGTGGGGAGCGACTGAAATGGTTGACGGAGCACACATCCTTTCTTGTCCCTCTTTAAGAATGTTGGTCTTTCCTAAGAGAATGGGACGGCAGTGAGAAGTTAAAATGGGAGCAAGAGATTAATAGATCCATGCTCATGACTAAGAATATTTAGTATTCCAGAAAGGAAGAATGGGTTGATGGGTTTCAGAGAACATCTAGAAGCCATTGCAATGTATCAGTCAAGAGAAGAAGTGTTTCAGATTAAGTGGGTAACCACAAAGAAAGAGAAATAGATAAAAGGGTACACATTTTGGCATGAGTATGTGGTACATATGTGTACGTGTGGTGTATGCATATATGAATGTGCAAGATGCATTGTGCCCCTACACACAAATGCAAAGACTCGTGGGAATAGTTAGCTCTGCTGCTGGTCTTATTTCCTTGTGACAGGGTCCCCCGCTGAACTTGGAGCTCCCCTTATCTTTTGGTTATACTGGCTGGCCATGAAGCCCCAGTGGCCTTCTGATCTTTGCCTTCCATAGTGCTGGGATCCCAGATTTATGTGTGTGTGCCCAGGGATTGAACTCTAGTCCTCCTGCTCAGCACAGCAAGCACTCTCACCCGCTGAGCCACCTCCCCTGCCCAAGTGATTCCTTCTGAAGCCACTTCTGACAAGATCTGTTATAAAAAGAGGCTCATGACTACCAACATCTATGTTTCTTCCCCCTCGGGATCATTTTCCAGCCTTCCATGAAATTAGTTGGGGCCATGTAATTGAGTGCTGCCCAGTGGAGTATGTGAATTGATTATTATTACACAGGCTTCTAGAACCACTCCTGTGTTCTTTGCTTTTTTTTTTTTTTTTTTTTTTTTTTGCACAGCTATAACAGAATACCTTACAAAAGCAACTTAAGGAAGGTATGCGTTACTGTGGTTCATAGTTTGAATGTTTGGTCCACTGTGGTAAGAAGGCAGGGTGGCGGGAATGTGAGGTGGCTGGCTGCATCTCATCATGTTCAAGAAGGAGAAGCAGAGAAGAATAAAAGTACTAAGTTCGGGCTGGAGAGATGGCTTAGCGGTTAAGCGCTTGGCTGTGAAGCCGAAGGACCCTGGTTCGAGGCTCGATTCCCCAGGACCCACGTTAGCCAGATGCACAAGGGGGCACATGTGTCTGGAGTTCATTTGCAGTGGCTGGAGGCCCTGGCATGCCCATTCTCTCTCCCCCTCTCTCTCTCTCTCTCTCTCTCTCTCTCTCTCTCTCTCTCTCTCTCTCTCTGCCTCTTTCTCTGTCTGTCACTTTCAAATAAATAAATAAACAGAAAAAAAATTAAAAATAAATAAATAAATAAAATTTTAAAAAGTACTAATTTCTCCTTTTAAAAAGATCATTTATTTATTTGCAAGCAATGAGAGAGAAGAGAGAAACACATAGAGAATGGGTGCTCCAGGACCTCCAACTGCTGCAAACTAAAGGTGCATGTGCTACTTTGTGCATCTGGCTTTATATGCGTACTGGGGAATCATTCCTGGGTTGTTAGGCTTTGTAGGCAACTAACTTATAAAGAAAAAGGGATTGTTTATTTCATAGGTTTGGAGGCTCGACGTTCAGTATCAGATGGGAGCTATTGGTTAGCCTCCAGTAGGGGTAAAAGATGGTAGCACAATGTGGTGGAAATGCATGTGCTGGATTGGCTCAAAGGAATGTTTTTATTCTTAAATGATAGTTTACTGGAGGCCTGATAGTACCCCTGCAAAGAACAAAGCAGTCTGCACTGCATTTACTTCATATTTGGATATTAGAGTCTGTTATGGACTTAAATGTCCCCCAAAGGCCATGTGCTAAAGACTTGATTTCCAGAATATTGTGACTGTCATGGTCACCGTATTTTAAACCTAACCATGGGAAACCAGACCTGCTGGGGCAGGAGTTCCAGGCTGACACTTTGGGTGGCAAAAGAAAAATCATTACAGCAAAAGACAGGGATGTGAGCAACACTGCAAGTCGTTTTGAGAAGGTTTTCATAACTCAATCAAATAATATGGCTAGAATCACCCCACTAAAAAAACTTACAAAGCTTAGTTACCAGAGAATTTCAGACTCTCAGATCCTGAAAGTGAGATGTATTCATTGTTTGTTTACAGTAAAAAAAAAAAAAAAAAAAAAAAAACATAGGAAAATTAGTGCATAAAAACAATGAAAGAAGACTAGTTAGTTAAAAGCACTTGTTAGCAAAGCCTACAGGCCTATAGACCCAGGGTTCAATTCCCCCGTGCCCACATAAAGACAGATACACAAAGTGGCACGTGTGTCTGGAATTACAATGGCAAAGGCCCTAGTACTGTCATGTTCTCTCTCTCTCCCTACACACACACACACACACACACACACACACAAATGAATAAAGGAAATATGTTTTAAAATAAGCAAACAAAATTTTCTGTGGGTTGGCTGGGCTGAGCTGGTTGTTCTGCAGCATGAGAGAGCTGACTGGGTCCAGCCACGCAGTATGCCAAAGTGTCTCTTTAATACCTCTGCTGATTTGGAACTGACCAGCAACTGGCTACTGGCCATCTTTCTATTTCTCACTAGTCATTAAGAACTCAAATTTATTATAAGGTAGTAAGCTTCTAAGAAGAAAATAATCAAAAATGCCAGGCCCCTTAGAATCTAAGTCCAGAAGTTAGTAGAGTCCCTTTGGTTGCTTGACATTAATGAAGGTCAATCCATATGCAAGGGTCAAGTGCCCTGCCTCTTGGAGAGAGGAGTGCTACAAAAGGAAAGGGGCAGGAGGCAGTAGTTGACCATCTTTGTACATCTGCTATTAGGCCTTGGACTTGTGAAGCCCTGGTTAATTTCACTTCTAGCAGACATGACTCTGTTATAAGATAAAAGTCTTCTTGAAAATGATTTCTCCATTGCCACAACAGTGAAGAGAACATGGCATTTGACTTTACAAGAGCTTCTCTGTTGTGAAAAGATTGTCACCAAGGGCATCTCAGTATTTACCCATATTATTAAGACATGAGACCTCCTTTAGCTGTGGTGGACCATAAATCAAAATTGCCTTATAAACATCTTGAATTAAGTGGGTTATTTTTACAGTAAGTCATAGCACCAACAAATAAAAATAAATGTTCACTTATCTTTAGGAGACCATCAACTGGAAAATTTTATGATCTGTTATTAAACTTTGTGTATAAACATGTACTTGAGATCACTTTGCAAATCTGAACTCAGATGATTTAGATAACATCTTGTTTTCTGCCTACTTTCAATTTGTCTTCAAATAATTACAAATCTTTTAAAGACAATACAACTGTCTTACAAGAATGATCATTATGTCAATGTTTCCTATAGGAAAGTAAAACAGATAAGATTTTCTATGTCATTTTCTCACTACTAGGACAATAATTTCCTGATTTCTCCTTTTTTCTTGGCTTTCATTCTTTTCTGGGTGAGGGGAGTCTTTTCTATATTTTTTAAAAGAATATCACAAGATTTAGCCAAGTTTTTACTAGCTGAAGGAAAATATTAGTGTGTGAGAGTTCTGTCTGTACTTGGAATTCCAAAATTATCTAAGAATTCTTGCAATGGGTTTTGAAAGATGCAGACAGTAAATACTTTCATGATTACAGGGTTAGAATGACTATGAGGAAGAATTTTCTTTAGTACCTGGGTCTATTTCATTCCCCCTATAAGAAATACAGAGATGTCTTCTGAAGGGACTAGCAGTTACTAGTTATTTTAAAAAAAAATCTCAGATGTCCTTAATCCCAGCACTCAGGAGGCAGAGGCAGGAGGATCTCTGTAAATTCAAGACCAGCCTGGGTCTACAAAGTGAGTTCCAAGTCAGACTGGGTTAGAGACCCTATCTCAGGAAAAAAAAAAAATCTGTTGTGAACCAATTATCCTACTGGATGCCTTATATGTGCTATTTCATAATAATTCATGGGGTACTCCTTCGTTTTACATAAGAAGTAAAGGCGCTGAATTAATTGTCATGTTCTAAACCCATCTGGCTACAGCCCACAGCTTGCATTCTTCGAGAGATGTTGAAACTTTGCTGCACTGCCTTCCAGATCATAACTGACCGGCATGAATGACAAGTTTTTACCAAGTGTTTTTCCTTAGTCTTTTAGATTCTCTCTGTTCGAATTCCTGCTCAGGCCCTATATTAGTCACTTTACTTGTTGCTGTAACCAAATACATGACATGGAGCTGTTTAAGGAAGGGTAACATCCATCATGGTGGTGAAGGCTTGCTGGCAGGAACATCAGGCGAGCTGGTCACGCTGCATCCTGGGTCAGGAAGCAGACAGTGAAAGGAAGTAAGGCTGGGCTATAAAGCCTCACAACCCCCCCCTGGTCATCTCAGCAAGGCTCCACCTCCCAAAGCTTCCACAACCTGTCCACACAGTGCCAACAGACAGGGACGAGTGTTCAAAAACATGAGCCTGTGAAGGACACTTTACTTTCAAACCATACAACGCCCCATCCTTTACTTTCACTTTCTATGTTAGTTTCACACAAAACTCTCACAACAACGCTGAGAAAAATCTAGGTGGAACACAAGAAAGAACCTGCTTTTGCAAATTTTCTGTTTCTAGCATAGGGTTTGAGAATCCTCCTCCAGACTTGTGATTTTAGCGCTGGATGTGCCACCTAGAGTCTTAATTTTTCTCCTCAGCACCACAAAATGACTGAAGGAACAGCCTAAACACACAGCCTGGAAACCAGCACAATGTTCCTTACATAAAGGGCTGAGGAACTAACTACTGGAAAGATTTTTGTATAGACTATCTGTCAAATTATTGCATGTCACAGAAAATCACTTCCCTGGGGTGAAACAAACACATCTACCCTGACAGGGCACGGATGACAGGCCAAAGTACTATTACAGCATAAACGGCTTTGGTTAACCAGTAAGTTTATTGGGGTTGCTTACAGAGCATAGTGAGAGATTGTTTACAGGAGCAACAGAGAACCCCCCCCCCCAAGCAGCCACACCACTGAGAAGCCTCATCCCATCCTGGATGAAGACCTTCCCACAGCTGCTGAGGTGATGCTCCCTATGCTGGGATTACCCCTGAGGATGCTCTTTCCTCAGCCTCAGAGTGAGGGTTTACTAACACAATATGGAGACCCCAGAGTAGCCACACCATTGAGAAATCTCATCCCATCTTGGATGATGAGCTCCACATTCAACTCAAAGGCATCTACACCACTGTGAAGCCCACCCCAGCACAGGCAAGGACTCATGGAAGCTGCAACTCTGGAGCACACTGCACAGCCTACAGGCAGCTCAGATGGTCAGGGTCTCAACCACACTACACACCTTGAAGACAGCTCAATTTTAGAACCTCATCTGGGAGCAGTTGGTTTGCCCTTATATAACCTTGGGGAGGAGGTCATGCAACCCTTTCTCAGACTTGTTGACTTCCCCATCTCTGGACTTTCCTTCCTCCCCCTCCTCAGGAAGGAATGTTTCGGTTTCTAAATAACATAAGCTTGGGGAGTAATTATGTGATGGTTAAGCTTCAGGTCTCCTAGACGTGACTTCCTGAATCAGAACCACCTTCCTCTCTTCGGGAGGGAGTATTTCAGTTCCAAAGAATCTGCCACACAACACTGAGTCCTCAGAGACTCTTTTCCTCAGTGAAGAAGTTGCAGCAGGCATGAAGTCCTAGTGGAAAGCATCCGGAGGGAACGTCACTGGTCACCATCATTTGAGCTTCTTCTTGTAAGTCCTAACAATGCAGACTAAACTTCAAGAGATGCTGGATAGACCACAGATTTGGTTTTACTGTGAGCCAGCCCATTGACTATTCTCCATAATTCTTCCCATTTATCCTTTGCCATATGCATGTAATGGCTTCTCTAATGATTGTGTGTGCTTCACTTCTTCAGAAAGTCCTATAAATAAAAGACAGAAGTCTCTGAAAATGTTGCGGTGGTTGGTTGAATCTTGATAAGCGACCTTCTGCCTCTGAGTATAACTTCTGAAAGCCATTCGGACAGTGTAGCTCAGCAGTCCAGCAAGGTAGTATGATGGTGGGTTTTCTGATCTTTTAAACTATATGTAGTGTCTATTGATAGATAGGATGAAAGTATCATATTTACTAGAGATATGTTTTTAAATGTAAAACCCTTTCCCAAAATCTTAGAAATCACTGAATGTCATTCCTTTCTCCCAGGTGCAATTAGGTTGCTATTTTTCAGTTAAGAGGGGAAACAAAAAAGAATTCAAGAAAAGATTAGTTTTGTAATATTCCCCTGGCCCTACACATTTGTTAAGATGAAATTAAAAGTGAGAAAAACACACATAGAGTGCACTGAGTGGGTTCAGGACAGGTCCTTTTTCTCCAGGTTCTATATCAGAAGACATAGGGAAAAGGGATGGGTAAGAATAAGAATGAAATATAAAATACTGAGTTTAATAATGGTTTCAAGTATAGAGATTATTTTACAAAAAAAGAAGAAGGTTATATCTGAAATGATGTACAATTTTTTTTTCCCAAGAATTAAATGAACCTTTCCTTTTAGTCATCTCATTCACAAGCACAAATGGTTTGTATTTAATACACATTATGTTCCATGTAACTATTAGTATTGGTTTCATCTAGTAATTCAAAGTATGCATGCTCATGAAAATTTACTAGATTTCTTTCTACACTCCCTACCAGGAAGTTAGCATAGTGCTGTACAGACATTCCCAACGAAAAGTTTATATGGAGCTGAGAGCAGTATGTTCTTGCCCTTTGAGTTCCAGAACAGATTTAATATGAAGTTAGGATTGCATCTTAAATTCTAGCTGAAGGGAAATGTTTCCAAGTGAAAGAGAGGCATATATTTAGTATAACTGGACCGATAAGAATATCAGATCTTATCCTAAATCCCCTGGTTATGTCATGATGTTTATAACTTGCTTCGACTCTGGACCTGGTTATCATCCCTTTTGGCAAGCCAAGTTGTCTTCCCTACTGGCCCAAAATTTGGGTAATCTCCTCACCTTCCTTTGCTGTAAGGATCCAGGTATGTCAGAGTGAGTCCATCAGAGATGCTAGAATCAGTTGATAGGCAATAACATCTGACTTTACTGAATACTCCAGGAAACAAAATTACCTTCATTGTTTCATATCTGAAATTTTTCTATGATAGTGATGTAGTTCTATTTATATGGTATGTATTCTGGCTTCTTTTTCTATCTTGATTTGATTTTAATTTTCAGAATGCTGTAGTCTCATTTTACAATGGGAAGATGAAATCTCACTAAGTTTATTTGGCATGCCCCAGCCCACAGCATACAATACCTGAACTGAATCTAGGTCTTTTAGGTAACTCTTGTGTTTTTCTCCTTGACAAAAGCAATGTAAAAATTGTGTCTTTTGTTGTATTATTGGTAGAATGAGATAAGTTCTAAGGAGTTACACCATATTCAGCAACTATCAATTAAGTTGAAACCTGTGGAGTGATTGAGCATAGTCTAGGAACCTCGTTTTATAGTCTTTCTCTTAGATGATAATATAAATAAATACAAAAGCAAGCTGCATGAATTCCAATTTCCATATTGGCTCATACATGAAATACTTTCACACTTTTGTTCTGTTGGTGTTTAAAGGAAATCGTGTTGAATATCTGTGTTTGATTCAATGGTGACTTTAAAAAAAAATTTTTAATTTTATTTATTTTTATTTATTTAAGAGAGAGAAGAGGCTGATACAGAGAGAGAATGGGTGTGCCAAGGCCTTCAGCTGCTGCAAACAATGTCCAGATGCATTGCGCATCTGCCTTACATAGGTTCTAGGGAACTGAACCTGGGTCCTTTGGCTTTGCAGGCAAGCACCGTAATGGCTAAGCTATTTCTCCAGCCCCAGCAGTGACGTTTGAAACTTTCCGAGTTTTTGTATAAAAGCCTTCACTCTGTATTATTATAATATATCAAGGTTGGTCACCAAATGCATAAATACTGAGTGCAGCTGTAGAATTTAATAAAACCAAAAGTTTGAGCTAGCAAATGAAAAATTATATATTATTGGAAACTTGTGCTCAAAGTTGAAACTGGAAGGAAATATTTTAGCACTATGGCAATATTACCGTACGATCATTATTTAATTTATCTTCTCTGAAATAACTTAAGGGAAGTGCTGGCAAAGCCCTATTTACCTCAGCCAGGAAGTAAGGCAGTGGTCAGCAAGTGAATGAAGTCATGGGAAGCTGACAATGTCACCATTGTAAGAGCACCTTGGCGTATTGTTTGATGGTGACCAAAAGAAGAGTAAGTGCTGGGGACTTTTAATTTCAGCTTAACAAAAATGTAGACTCAGTGGAACACCATAAAAGTTTTTCTTGAATTTTCTTTTATCTTCTATGTTGAAAAATATCCACCTGGAAGAAAGGAATGACTTTCAGTAATTTCCAAGATTTTAGAAAACAGTTTTGCATTTAAAAATGTATCTTAAGCAAATAGCATAGATTCTTCCTATCTATAAGTAGATACCACATAACTTTTTATAAAAGCTATATTTCATATGCACATATGTATAACTTATTTATTCACTATCCAGCTTTTTTTTTTTTTTTAGGAGAAACTTCAAGAACTCCTTAGCAACACGTGCCTTTCAATTGTCACTTTGAACTTTGGAACAAAGGGGAGACTGTAAAACCAGTTTATAAAAAATATTATGAGATACCACAACTGGCATTTTTACGACCTTATTAAACTACATTCAAGTGGCATAAATTATATGTAATGAAAGTGGAAAGGATCTCTGACCCGATTTTAATATTGAGTGCATGCTTATTAGTTTTGTTTTTTTTTTCTGAATAGAAACCTTTTTCCCCCCAAACTTTAGCAGTTGATATTACGTGGAAGTCATAAATGTCAGATTACATTAACTATTTTGGTTCTTGGAATAGCAAAGCCATTAAGTTGCTAGAGAGTAATGAGTAGGTCTTCTCACAGAGTAAAGCCAAAGGTGTTAATTTAGATTTGAAACATTCCACCTCATTATAAAAGTCAAATTAATTTGCCATGTGTAGAAGCAACAAAAACCAATATTTGAAATGTGAAAGACCTCCTTTTTGTCAGAGAGGGATAGAACAGAGTTTTCAACATTTCTATGCATAAAGAGTGAGAATATTAGTCCCTGTGAGGTTAATTATTACTAGGTTTTAGGAAGTTGCATTTGGGAAATTTCTATCCAGAAAGTTAGATTGATATAACTAGTTAAATGTCAAAGATGAAAAAGAAGTTAAGGCATGTAGACGCCCTCAAGGTTTAAAATATGTATACTTAAACAGAAATGTAAAATTGATTTATTTTATTCAATTTTATTACTTGGTACAAAGAATATATTTGCCTCTAGATGTGGAGATTTTGTTTGAGCATTGGTTACAAACTCTGAAAAAGATAAGAGAAAGAAAAACACTAATTTTGAGGGCTATGAATCAAAGCATAGAGCATCCTGAATTTCAAGTGTGTATTTATTTAATACCAGAAATATAAAAATACAGGAAGAAATGAGGCTGTTAGGTGAGAACATCTAAAACAGCGAACCATTATAGCATATTTAACGCTAATAATATAGATAGTAACAAAAGGAATATTATTGAATTTGATTATCATTTTAAAATCCAAAAAAATGCAATTCAAAAGCTAATTAATGAAAGAACCACAATCCAGTGTAGAGAGAAACAAAGTACCAATTATAGTGGCCATAGAATCAACTATGCAAAATGGTCAAGTGAGACACCATTTCTCAGACAGCCGGCCACTGAATCACCATTGAGACAAACATATTCAAAAGGATTTGTTTTAAAGATCCTATAAGGATTCTTAGAAAGGCCTTGTGTTCTCTCATCAGAAAGGCTAGCCTTTCCCAGTTCTGATTTGACATTCCAGACTAGTAATAACCATAGCCAAAAGCCATAGGATTGGTTGAAATTTGTTTTGGTGCATACTGTCTAACTTATGACTCAACTTTGTGATTTCTGCTGTTATACCACAACTTTGTGGAAACATTCAGACGTCACTTGGGTCTCCCTTAGTTTTCTTACATATCCTTCTCTAGATGGGCTCCTTTGACCGTCTTTTAAGATTCCATGAGCAGAATACAAACTAAGTGAGAAAAGGGACAGTGTTGGCCAACTGGGTAACAGGAAGGAGAAGGGAAAGATGAGCCCTATACAGTAGTAGCTTCTTACAGTTATCAACAGTTACGTATATGCTGGACAGCTTAAAACCAGAATTTATTCTCCTATGTTAATAGAGACCAGAAATCTGGAACAAAGTGTCAGAAGGACAGGTTCTTTTTGGAGGCTCCCAGGAAGACACTGTCCTACACAGTTCTCTTGGCAACTAGGTCCGTGTAGGCAATCCTTGATGCTCCATGATTTGAAGACGCATTGCCCTGACTTCTGCCTTCGTCTTCATATTACTTTTTGTCTATGTTCCTGTTTGTTCTTTGTTGTCTCTTATATGCACCTTCACTGGCTCTATGACTTACTCTAACCCAGTATGACTTCTTTTAGCTCCTCAACTAATTATATTAGCAATATCCTTATATCCAAATAAGATTATGAACAGAAGTTCCAGATGGGCATGGATTTTAGAGGACACTGTTGAACTTATCACACTGAGGAAAAACTTTGGAGAACTTCATGTGTACTTGTCTATCATGATTTTGAGGTCTTGCGTGATTTATTTTTTTAAAAAAAAACTGATTATTACTCTTGGTTGAAATGAAAAGAAGTAAATATAATCAATGTTTTCATGTCCTGAAAAGAAATTAATTAAAAAGAGAAAACTATACATGTTGTGATTCTATTCAGTAGAGGGATTTTATTAGTAGAGATGGTATAGCCCTGAACAAAAAGAGGCTTGATGTCCAACATGAAGTAAGGTTCCCAGTGTTTCACTGGAGAGTCACTAGATACCACAGGTCATGGAGGAAGAAACATAGTAACTGAACATATGGAAGCAATGTAGCAATTCTACTAACAAGTGACAGATAAAAGACACAGGGATTGCAAATCCATCACCTAGTTTTCAATGGCACATAAAGAACAGAGACCCTAAAACACTGTTCATTTATAAGTGATGTTTCCCCCCTTGCTTAAATTCCCTGAAGAGGGGCTGGAGAGATGGCTTAGCGGTTAAGCCCTTGCCTGTGAAGCCTAAGGACCCCGGTTCGAGGCTCAACTCCCCAGGACCCACGTTAGCCAGACGCACAAGGGGGCACATGCGTCTGGAGTTCGTTTGCAGTGGCTGGAGGCCCTGGCGTGCCCATTCTCTCTCCCTCTCTCTCTCTGTCTCTCTCAAATAAATAAACAAAAATTACCAAAAAAAAAATAAAAAAAAAAAAATTCCCTGAAGAGTTTAGCAAATTGCATAGAATACCAGTGGAAACGGAATGTGTGATCTCAGAAAATCCAGTGAATACAGAGGAGGAAGAAAGGGGAAAATGCTGTTCCAGGTTCTCGTTGAGAAAATGAGGAACGCCAAATTATTGAAAAGTCTCCACACAGAATTCGCCAGCGACATTGGCTATACATTGAGATCTAGGCAATACATGAAGACTGAATTTCACTAGGATCAATTTTCCTATGGAAAAAGGAATAAACTCTAGATGAATGCATATATCTTACAGTATGTGGGTGATGTGGGGGAGAGTGCTGGTAGTTACAACAGAAGCACTAAGAATCATGGTCTAATGGGGAAATGACTTTTATGGGCCTCTATACTTCCTCACCGTGGAACTGGCTCAACTCAAGTTTGACCTCAGCTTTTCCAGGAAGGTGGCACTGCAATAAAATGCAAAGCGCTGGTGCATAGGGGGTGGGTGTAAGTAAAATATGGACATCAAAATTATCCCTCTTTGAAAACTGACATCACAGAACGAGAATTCAGTACAAGCAGCATGCCAAATTAGGAAAGAATGTATAAGAAAGCACATGTTCTTTGTTTCATTTTAAAATGTAACCTGTGATATGCTGTATTCTGTACATTTAGGAGGACAGAAACATTAAAAAAAAAAAAAAAAAAAAAAAAAAACCTTCCTTATCCCCACCTAAAAGCTTACCAGAGTGCCCACACTTCAATTGTTGCTTGTTTTGTTTTTGGTTTTTGGTTTTTCAAGGTAGTATCTTGCTCTCTCCCAGGCTGACTTGGAATTCACTATGTAGGCTCAGGTTGGCCTCGAACTCACAGCGCTCCTCAATCCTCCAACCTCTGCTTACCAAGTGCTGGGATGAAAGGTGTGTGCACCATACCCGGCTCAAATGCTGCTTTTTTGATAACCATCTCTCACACCCACATGTAGCTTGTTCATCAGAAGCCCAAGAATCACACAAATCTAAGGTTTTCTTCAAGATCACTTGAAGAAAAATATTAAGAAAGGATTAAAATTTTACTATTTCCAGAAATGTGTTTCATTCTGTCTTTGAGTGCATTAAACACAACCAAGATATTATACACTTATAGTAAAAGTATGGTTAAAAAACGTATGGTAAAAAATTATAGTAAAAATTTACTAGTTTGTAACAAGTACCCCTCTCCAAGTCTGGCCTAGATATAAGATGAGTACTACCTTCTTGTGCATAGTATTTATTGTAGCATTGCAAGAGAGGAGACTGTACACGCAAAGCAAGTGTACTCACAAGAATGACAAGATATATCCGTGCATTCTGTCAGCCTCGAGATTCAGTCATCTGAATATGCAAAATGGTTATTTTCTACTACATATATGTGCTTCAAGTTTTTACTCATAGATCATAGCAACAAGATTTCACAGAGTGCTCTACGTCTCCAGGCCTAAAGTACAGAATATTTCTGCTTGGTGTTCACTCTCCCCTTCCTCAGTCCATTGCAAAAAGTGACCTCTCATATGCATGATGTGTGGACTCTTCCCTTCTGTGGCTGCAGTGACAAGTTTGCAGTGCCCAGCTCTAAAGAGTTTCTTTCTTCATCCATTCATTGAACACTTTACATGCACTGAGATTTCACACAAGCTGACTCATATTAGAATCCAGTTCCACTTTCAAACACATGTGTTTTACTAGTAGCTTTTTGCTCTACTCTTCACTAAAAAGAAATGGATTGCTCAAGATAACATCATTTTCTTGTTGGGTATCAAAGACCTCTCAAGGTACTGGAGGCTGTGAACAAAGAAAAGAGCTCCACTGATGTGAAGGACAAGAGCACTGGCTATAAAATCCATCAACATGCAAGAATTACAGTATGTCTGTATATGAGAAGTCTATGCAGAAAAGTAAATCTGGGAAAAGGATGTCCTGGAAGAGTTTGGTCTGAACGAGGGGTAAGACTAACTTGTAATTTCAAGGCAGGCAAATCAGGAAGACCACTGAAAAGACAGATTCGGGCAAGCACTTGGGGAAATGAAGGAGCTCATGGAGGAGCTGTCTGCAGGAGAAGACATCCAGGCAGAGGGTGGATTCAGACATGAGAATCCAGACACTAAGCTACCCTGTGCATCACAGAAAGGGCAGAAGGAACCCTTACAGATGGAAGAAAAACATTAGCAGTACTCTTGCTGTGTGCACAAGCTTTGTCTTAGACCATTTCAAATTTGCATACATTTATTTAGAATAAATTATTTCATTAGAAAATATGGAATCAATGTGCTATTATAGCAAAAAAAAAACCCACCTTTTTCTTGAATTTTATACATTAGCTGTACAGTTTAGTCCAAAGCAAACCATACATACTTGACTACTACTAGGAGCTTGCTGGGTTTTTGATGGTTCTTAGTAATTTATCTGCTATATCGGTAAGCCTCTGAGCCCTTCCCACACATGGCCATGCTCAAGGTATTTGGATTTAGCTTTAAAAGCAATTCTCCACCCTTGTGTTAACCTAGGCAGGAACTGACATCAAAACAAAGCGCCCATCGAGGATTTATTAATTAGCACATGTGGCTGTGGCTGGGTATTTTTATCGCCCACCAGACAATGAACACTTTACATGCACTGAGATTTCACACAAGCTGACTCATATTAGAATCCAGTTCCACTTTCAAACACATGTGTTTTACTAGTAGCTCTTTGCTACACTCTTCACTAAAAAGAAATGGATTGCTCAAGATCACATCGTTTTCTTGTTGGGTATCTTTCACTGTGACTTATAAGGTAATTAGTGCTAATGACAAAACATTTAAACCTTGGAACTCTGGCAGACCAATAAACCATCAAAGAAATATTGACACATTTAATCTCAAAGTCAGAGTAAACCTAGATGTTGGAATGAAGGAATTTCACAGGAATATGATTTGAAGTAACTGTGAGACCCAAGGATGGGAAGATTGTACTGGTTTCTTCTAAACGTAAATTGAACTTTGCTTTAATACGATGGCCAAGCAGATGTCTAAATCTTAAGGGAAAAATGAATTCCCAGTGTCTGTCAGCCACCTTTTCAATGCTGAATGGAAAGTAGAAAGGACAAGGGTTTAAGCCAGAGCTGATGGCTTCCTTTGCAACACCTGTGTGAAAGCGGTCCTCCCGTGCTGGCGGCATACTCCCGACATCTGCTCCTTTCATTGAACTGAGCTGTAAATTGAAATTCCATTGCAATGTTTTTAGAACCAGTTGAAGTAAGGAGACTGTCAGAAATCCTCTTTAAACTCAGCCTTATCCAAACAGGAAACTGACCCTTGGCCCCTGGACGTAACAGTACACCAGTGGAAATTTCATTATCCCTGTTTCAGCTGAACTAAGTGAAAATTAATTGTGTAATTATCTGGATGAGCGCATGTGTAAAATTTTACAATGTGCCAGCTAGATTAAGTAACGTGTTAGTGGTGTGGTTTAGTACAGAGTCAAAGCTGTCCTGTAAAAATGGAATAAAAAAAATCCAACAAGGTTGGAAAGAAGGGGGGGAAACATATGTCAGAGCAAATGCTTAACATGAGTAAAGGTAAAGTTAGGCTTAATTCCATTACTGATGAAAATCTTATCTTCCGAAACCATAGGTTTACCTGCCAGGGGTAGGCAGGTTGTGCATGGTGTGTGTGTGTGTGTGTGTGTGTGTGTGTGTGTGTGTGTGTGTATCTGTGTGTCACATGACATGCATATGCACATACAGGCATATTTGTATAAATGACTTCTCCATTATTACAATGAAATAATGAAGCTACTACTGAAGTATTTAACTTGCCTGCCACTGTAGCACATACATGTGTGGTTTTCACCTTCCCAACTCCAGTAGAAAGTATAATTTGCGGGCTGTGCATGTGGCGCACATCTCTCGCAGGCTGTGCTCCCTTGCTCACATACTGACTTTAACTTTTCTTCTGGACTTATTTTTTTCACCCAAGCAATGAGATAAATGAGCCCATTTCATGACAACATATAAGCAGGTTATGAGTCGGCTTTAACATCAAATTCATGGAGCGGGGGGTGGGGGGGTTAAGTTTGAAGAACTGTTCACTTTCGTAGATGTTTCAAGGGACATTTGTTTACCCCATGCACGCCCCGCCCAAGATTCTCTCACACATAGATACTGCTTTATGGAAGCAATTTCCATTTCAAAGTCTCTGGAAAGTTTACATAACAGAACTTCTGGAGGGAAAATAGTATTTTGGTAGTTACTTTTTTTTTTTTTTTTAAGTGAGGTTCATTTTAAACAGTAACTAGTAACTGACAATCCTGGATGTCAGTCCTTGCAATCTCAGCACTGTCCTGGCAAATTCAGGTGCTCACGTGCCCTGCCAGCAAAGTAGCTCTCCTGCTTTTCTCATCTTCTGTGTGCTCACTTTCCTCAAAGCTATGTTTATGGTACAAAGCCTGCTGTGATTTTCTTCTACCACCCACTTCAGAAATGCAACTTCCACTGGACAAGAAGAGTAACAGCCTCAAACCAGATGTACTCAGAGACATGTTGTAGTTTTTCTTTTAAATAAAAACATGATTTGATCTGAGAGCATTGGGTATACATATATTTGAGTTTCTGGTGCATTAAGGGACCATGTGCATTTTTAGAGGACTGTAAGAAATAGTATGTATTTCGTGTGAAATAGTCCAGGGCAAATAAACATGATTAATAGAAAGAAAGGACCAATGCAGTTTTTAAAACAGGGCAGTCAAAGGACATTAAAGAAGCATCAAGAGCATTCAAAGTGAGATGCCGAACTTCAGCAGAGGGAACATGACCCTCCACATGAACATGAGAACAGTCCTAACCCTATATTGTACCAGTTTGACAAGAAGGTTTGGAGACTGGCCTTTATATTCTGTTTTTTTTTTTTTAATTAGCCTATATTAGTTATACAAGATATTGGGACTCATGGCATTTTCACACATATGTACAATATACTTGGATATGCTTACCACCCCTTCACCCTCCACTGACCCTCACTATTTCTACAGGTTACTCCCCCCCAAATAATCCTTCTACTTACATGTCTCTTTGTTTAAAATCTGAATTCCACATATGAGAGAAGGTATGTTGCATTTATTTTCTGATAACATGGTAATCTCTGTTTCCATCCATTTTAAGGCAAATGACATAGTTTTGGTACTTTGTGCCTGAATAATATTCCATTATATATGAATACCACTCATCTGTCGATGGAAACTTGCGCTGATAACATATCTTGGCTAATAGAAACAGTGCCACAGTAACAAATGTGCAGGGGTCTCTGTTTCATGCTTCGATTCCCTTGGGTGTGTACCTAGGGGTGGTCTAGCTGGATCATACAGTAGTTCTATTTTGAATTTTTTGAGGAAACTCTTTATGGGGTTGGAATCCTGGATCTGAGTTTGGCTCTCTGTGTGACTTAAGGCATACAACTTAATCTCTCCAGGTCCCAGAGCTGTCATTTGTAAGTAGTGGCTATCTTGCATGTTAATTGTGAGCATCAAGCTAGACAACACAGGGTCTGGGAAACTGTTCAGTTGCTAAGACAACTACGGCACCAGCATGAGCACCTGAGTTTGAATACCAAGCACAGACACAGAGCTGGGTGAAGAAGGTGACACAGAGGACCTCGAAAGCTTGCTGGCTAGCTAGCCTAGCCAAGTCCATCTGGTTCAATGAGAGACTCTGTCTCAAAAACTAAGGGAGAGAGCAGTCAAGGGAGAGACCTAGCCTCTACATGCATGTGCACACACATGCACATGCATCCAGATCCACACACACACTGTGCGCACATGCACACACACAAAAAAGGCAATACAATTCAGATATTTTGGAGCAAGTTTTCAAAGTCAGGGAAGCAATTTATTAATCATTTGGTCCAAAGTATATGAAAAAGAAGCTGTGAAAGCTTTTTGGGAGGAGGAAATCTGGCTATCCATGTAGCACATGTTCATTCCATATACAAGAGACGTTTTCTCTTGTCGAATTGGAGAACAAGTGAAGAGTTGGGAAATCCTGATAACGTGGAAGGAAGATGTGTTAGACTGTGCACATGGACGTATCTGAGCTCACAGTAAACACACACGGTGTGATGAACATGTATACATCGCATCAGTTTCACCTGTCATGTTACTTGTACCTTCTTTTTTGTATGTCTGCTTAGAGGAGGTCGCGTGTGCATGAATGTGAGAGACAGAGCACAGCCTTGCATGTGATTCCTCAGGAATGCCATCCGTTATTTTTTTCCTGACACAAGCCTTCTCACTGGCCTGGAGCTTACCAGTAAGACTAGACCAGCTGGCCAGCAAGCCTCCAAAATCCTCTTGCCTCCCCCTTCCTAGCACTGGGATTACAAGCATATTTTAATATGTGTTCTGGGGGTCAAACTCAAGTGTTGGCAATTGGGAGGCAAATACTTCACCAACTAAGCCCCCACCTCTCTCTCTCCAGCCAGCCCCTATTTATTGTTTGAGCCGTTATTTTCTTTGTAAATAGAGTCAAATAGAGTCATTGTGCTTTTCTTTCCTGTTTTGGAATCTTGCAACATTTTGAATTTTGCAATGGTAGAAAGTTTGTAGTTTGTGAAGAATGCTGATATATTTGGGAAAATCACTGAGTAGATAGAGTTCCCAACCAAGGAGAGCTTGAAGAATTACCTGGAGGACAAAGATAAACACTGGGTGCCAGAATATAAAAAGGTATTGGGACCTGAGTCCAGGAGAGAGACTAACATTAGAGTTCCCCACGAGGGGAGAGAAAAAAGAGTGTGTGTGGTGGTTTGATTCAGGTATCCCCCATAAACTTAGGTGTTCTGAATGCTAGATTCCCAGCTTATGGAGATTTGGGACTTAATGCCTCCTGGAGACAGGGTATTGTTGGAGGCGGGCTTATGGGTAATATAGCCAGTTTCCCCTTGCCAGTGTTTGGCACACTCTCCTGCCACTATGGTCTACTTTATGTTGGCCAGGGGTGATGTCTACCCTCTTCTCATGTCATCATTTTCTCTGCCATTATTAATCTTCCCCTTGAGCCTGTAAGCCAAAATAAATCTCTTTTTTCCACAAGCTGCTCTTGGTTGGGTGATTTCTACCAGCAATGTGATCCTGACTGCAACAGAGAGGCTACTTCCTCTCCACTGGGTGAGGGTGCCAAGTGCTGCTTCTTCCTCTTTCATTATTCAATAAATAGGACCTTTTATCAGAAAACTGAACCAGAGCGGGGGAGCTAGCTCAGCTGTTAAGGCACTTGAGTACAGAGTCTAATGGCCCAAGTGACCTGAGTATATCCCAAGTTCAATTTCCCAATACCAATGTAAAGCCAGATGCACAAAGTGATGCATTCATCTGGAGTCCCTTTGCAGCAGCTGGAGCCCTAGCTCACCCATTCTCTCTGTCAGTCTCTCTTCTCTCTCTCTCTCTTCTTGCAAATACATAAAATTATTTACAAAAGAGAACTGAACCAGAATTATTCAAGATGACAAGCTTCTACAATTACAGTTGAGTTTGGGAAACTGATTTCAAGTTTAAAGTCGATATTCTATTTTCTGTAAACACAAAGAGAAGTTACTCCTCCCTATCCAGAAAAATAAAAACCCAACCTTTAATTTTAAGGTAGTTCCATTTTAGTGGAGAGACAAAGAAAAATAAATACTCAATTAATAAACACTATAAGTGCTATGGAAAACTAAGCAGGGTACAAGTGACCAAGTGACCAAGGCAGTGAGGGACAAGAGTGTGAGGAGTCGGGAAGCTCTCCCCTATTAGCTGTCACGGTGATGGGTTCAAAGTTTTCCTACCAGTGCACACCTTATCTAGGCTATAGTAGTAAGCATGCCAGCTTTATTGGTTTTCATTGTAACTATAGTTTCTAAGCAGGAAATACTTGAGTCCCTTGTTGCTCCAAATATGAGGAACTTCGCAGTCAATAAGTCTACTATGTATGAAAAACACTACCTGTATTTTAGCCCAGAGTGTAATCCCATGAAATGATCCTAAGCAGGAAGGGTCAGAGGAGAGATATTCCTTTGAAGGAAAAAAAAAAAAAAAAAGGTGTGGGGGAGGTAGGGACAGAGGGATGTAAAATAATACAGTTGCCAAAGCTAAAAATAAGCGATAGAGTATCTGATCTTAGAAAACACAGCCTACTTTCCTGGAGAACAGAAACCTAAGACAGCAAGGGGAATTCTTTTCCTTAGCATCCCACTTTTATCCCAAAGATCAGAGGAAACCAAAGGAAAATGTCTCGGCATCCTGGGGCAATAAAATAATCTTGGTCCTCTGACGAAACCACAGTAGTGTGTACAGGGAACAGAGGGTCTTTGAGGGCTGCTAAGTGCTGTGTAAGCTGCGTTTCCCCAGGAACTCAGCTTTGTTTATCCACAGGACTTCTGCTCTAAGATCGGTGCCTCAGTGGGCCAGCAGACGTGCTCCAATCTGAACACTGAACACTTATGACGCTCTCAAATGCATGTTTTGTTCAACAGCTCAGGGCTCTTTAGTTACTGGTGGTTTTTCTGGATATGATGGTGAGATAGAAAATGGCATCTCTAGAGAAGTTAGATTCAAGACAAAAATATCCTCAGTACCAGACAGAATTAGGGAGTCCTTGGGTGGTCATAGCTGCTAGCCAAGACTTCCTTTCACCATGCCCAGCTCCAATAGTCTCAATGGTAGAGTACTTAGAAAATACTCAAATGATTCATGTTTCTACCCAAAGGGACTCTGCTTACTTTTTAAGCAGTAATAATAAGATTAGGAGTAAGGTAGCCTTTTTTCCTGATACCTAGGGACTGCCCACAGAATCATGGATGCCAGCTTGCCTTCCCTGGCAGGACTATAACCCATGTCTCGTCCAGTCTCATCCAAGAGGGCTACAAGCAACAACTCCTCAGCAGCAGCTTCTTGCTTCCTTCTCAACCTTTCCTGGGATTAGCACACCTGAGGACTGGCCCTTTCTGAGTCAGACAATTGAGCCCACCGACCAATCATGCCTGTCCCTTACACACCTGAGTCTGATGATGAAGCTCATCCTAAACAGATGTTTGATCTATATAAATGGATCTGAGCCATGGTGTGAGTCTCTTGGACTCTTGGCCCTTGGCTCATTGGGCTCATGGCCCCTTTCTGTCAGCTGTTGGCTCCTCTAATTCTCTCACTTGACTCCCTTTGTGAAGTGGAACTTTGTGGTCTCCTAGCCAGACTAGGAAGGGGGAGAATTTCTTTAAGCTCTGAGCCCTGCACTCTTTCTCATTCCTCTCTGACCTCCTTTGCAAGGGGGATCTTTTTTGGTCTGGGCTCTTCTGCTTTGTTTTCCTTCCCAACTCACCCAAAAATAAATCTCATAATTCATAAGTAACCTTTCTCTGAGTTCATAGTTTTGATTCTTTGAAAACTTAGACAAGGACCTGACATTGGAGTTCACAGACCTAGGGATCTCCTGCATCTTCATAAAGATCTAATCCTGCCCGAGACTCCACTCTTGCAGCAGTTATAGCTGAGAGAGAGAGAGAGAGAAAGAGAGAGAGAGAGAGAGAGAGAGAGAGAGAGAGAGGGAGAGAGAGAAACATAAAGGCAGGGAAAAAGTGGAACTAGAGATGGGCAACAATAAAACCTAAATGAAGAAAGAAGAGGATGGAGCATGTTTGGTGGCATGTTGTGTGGGGGGGAGGATGGATGGATGGATGGATGGATGGACATAGCCCCTCAGGAACATACCTGCAGTGTCAAAACCACATGACCCTCTCCATTACTCACCAGCCTGTTTCTTTACCTTGTAACAGAGTCTCTTCCTGATTGTGGAATTTGCTATTTGAAAGACCCAGTAATTCAGCTTCACTGCTCTTCTCAGGACTGGGATTACAGATGAGTGTGGCCGTGCCCAGCTACTTATGGGAGTTTTGGAAATTTGAACTCCAGAGGCCTCCAGCTCCCTGAGCCCTCATGCTTGCATAGGACTAGGAAGCATAGCTCTCCAGCCTGAAAGAAGGGTAGTTTTTTTTTTTTTTTTTTTTTTTTTACATTAAAGTCATCCCATAGAAAGTCACCATTTATAGGATTTTATAGCATCAAGTCCATCAGATGCCCAAAGTGTATCACTCACTCTCCTAGTTCATAATGTAAATTCAAATATATATATATAATATTGATGTCATTTAGACTCTAATCTTTTATTTGGGGCTTGGGTTATACCCTTCCTCATTTTTTGGTCTCAATGTTGAGTTGAAAGTTTGATTCCCATTTGGTTAGTAGTCATTTAAGGAGCTGAAACAACAGGCCACAAAGAGGAGCCGTAGGTCTGCTGAAGGACTCACTCCCATTAAGATGCAAGGTGTGGGGAGGGACTCAGGTACTGTCCCCGGCCAGCTGGCTTGGCTTGCTTACCGATGAACTCAGCATAAATGCTGCTCTCCCCTTCCGGGTACCACTGCTTAGCCACTGTGCCACGATGAGCCCACAGCATCCCGCCCAAGGCAGCTTCTCCTTGATTTTGCATGCCTGAAGGGTTTAAGGTACTGTATTTTTTTTCTAATTATTTTTCTTAGTTTTCTCTTTATGTGGCCATCATTTTTTTTCACAATTTTATACAAACCTAAAGCATAGGCATTAACAATTGAATGAGAATAGGGTTTTTTTTACATTTCTTTTTGTTTATTTATTTTATTAGTTTTGTACTCAGTGAATACAGTCAAGTTGGTACCATTGTTAGCCTCCTCCCTGTCCTCCCCTCTCCACAGGGACCCTCCTTATTAGGGTATATGGGTCATGCATTATGGGGTTGGCCATCAGCTATGGGTAGGAGGAAATGTTTATGTGTGTCATGACCCAACATGTGGCTCTGACATTCTTTCCACCCACTCTTCCACAAATTTCCCTGAGCCATGTTGGGTTCATTTTAGGTCTGCTTCAGTGATGAGGTCTTGGGAGCCTCTGTGTCTCTGGATATCTGGTTTTGAAGGAGTTGATTGTTCTCTGTGTCTGTCCCCTTCACCCTTGTGCTGGTACCATGTTCACCAAGAAACCAGCTCTCTTGCTTGTTTCCTCAATTATTCTTAGTTTCAGCTGGGGCCCTTTTGAGGTATGATGGGGTGCTCCTCTCCTTAGGATCTGTGTGCATCTGAAAAAGAGAAGCAGATTCTCCGGGACAGTAAAGTTACCACAAGACAAGTGGGATCACCATTATTTTTTTTTTAGAGAGAATTTAATAGGTTGTAGGCCCTCTTGTAGCCCACGATTGAGTGGGAGCTTGATAATGGAGAGTGGGCTCATGTTTGGATATGATTCTGACTTGTTTCCCAGCTTCAGCTATGGGGTCCATTCCACTAAGCGGATCAGTTAGCCAAATCAAGAGCAGCTGGTTTCCCAACATGGCTGTGCACTATTGCACTATTGCACTTGTGTGAGCATCACGTCAGGTTGTTTGCTGCTACGTAGGGTAGGCCATACGTTGCTTGGACAAATATCAGTCATTTTTCCCCAGTCACTCATGTTCAAGGTGCTATATATTTCATGATGGCCTGTGGTGATGCCTATCACATGGCCAAGATTTTCACCACAGTTGTGATTTGAAACAGTTGACTCTGTTTCAGAACTTTTTATCCCAGCTTAGGTGTCAAAAACCTATTTACCATACTGCTGTGTTGCTCTCCTTAGTTATCCTTCCCTTTAGACCCTCCTCCCTACTGGTGTTCTGGCCTAGAGCATGCCCCTCTGCCACGCTGTCCTGCCTGGGGCCTTGTGTCATCGCCTGGAGCTGGCTTCCTGGCTTCTTTTTTTTTTTAATACTTTTTTTTGTTTATTCTTATTTATTTGAGTGCAACAGACAAAGAGAGAAACAGGCAGGGAGAAAGAGAGAATGGATGCGCCAGGGCTTCCAGCCACTGCAAACGAACTCCAGACGCGTGCGCCCCCTTGTGCATCTGGCTAACGTGGGTCCTGGGGAATCGAGCCTCAAACCGGGGTCCTTAGGCTTCACAGGCAAGCGCCTAACCACTAAGCCATCTCTCCAGCCCCGCTTCCTGGCTTCTTGCCCGGCCTTCTGGGAGTTATGTCTACACTGTGTGTTTTAATATTACATTTTCTTTATCTTCAACTCTCCCACAGAGAGCCTTCCAGTATCAAACTTCAGGACTGGAAGGAGTCCACTGTATGGTCTACAGCTCCTCAGAAAGCACAGAGTGCTTACAGCGGGGGAAAGAAACAGCTTCTCTTAGTAATTGTGGTGCTGCCCAGTCATGACATGTTCACAAAGGTTCATGGGAGTCTTCCTGTGCCACTTATGGCCTCTTCCTCATGGTCCTGTGTTCCCTGATGGATTCTGTCTACCCTGTTGTTTTACATCTGGCTTATTTATGCAGAATTCTAAGATATCTACATCTTCAGTCAATACTTTTCCCTGAAACTCTCGATAAACATATTCAACTGATTATCTGCTGTGTATCTTCATGTGACTCTTGATAGCAACTAAAACTGAAGTCAATTTCTTCAAGGAAATAAAGAAGACAAGACTTTCTTATACTAAAAATGGTAAACTTGCTGGGTGTGGTGGTGCACACCTTTAGTCCCAGCACTCAGGAGGCAAAGGTAGGGGGATCACCGTGAGTTCAAGGCCACCCTGAGACTACATAGTGAATTCCAGATCAGCTTGGACTAGAGTGAAACCCTTCCTCAAAAACATAAAATGGTTAACTCTCCTATAATACTTCCTATGCTGGGTCTCAGTCTACTTTCCACATCTTTTTTATTCACTCCTTACAACAATCTTAAGTGCAATATTAATCCACTTTACAGATGGAGAAACTGAGGCACAGAGTACCCTGCCCGAGGGAACACAGTTATATGTGGAAAGCTGACATTTTAACTTGAGCTGCCTGATTCCCAAGGCAATACTTACTTTTTAAACTCTTTTGTTGACAGCCTTCAAACCTATGCACGGTATACCACAATCACAATCTCCTCTCCACTCCCTCTTTTCTCACCTCACTTCTATTCTTACTCCACCTGCTATATTTCGATGTTATCACCCCCCCCCCATTATTCAAGTCTTATATAAGAAGCAACCACTGCGAGGTCATGAATATCATGGCTACTTTGTGTCTGGAAGATAGTGTTGCAAAGTGCTCCCCTCCTCCCCTCGGCTCGTACATTCTGTGCATCACCTCTTCTGCAATGGTCCCTAGGCCTTACAAGGTGTGATGTCTCACTTAGTGCTGAACGTGTCACGGTCTCTTTCTCTCAGCACTTGGATGCCTTTTGTGTCTCTCCAGTGGTCACCACCATCTTAAAAGAGAACCTTCTCTAGGCAAAAGTGAGAGTAGCATTAGAATATGGGCAAAAACATAAGCATATAGAGGGCAGTTTTGTAAAAATAATATTTCCATTTAGCCAAACAACAGTAATAGCTTTACTCCTAAGGCTTGTAAACTCTCCAGCCATAGGCATTTGATTAGGTTTTCAGGACTAGGTGGGAGTTTCCTTCCCTTGGAGCAAGCCTCAAGTCCAATCAGAGAGCAGTTGGTTTCCCCCATAATAGACACACCACCATTGTACCAGTGAGCATATTTGGTGCAGCTGGCCAGCCAGGAAGCTTGCAGAGTCCATTGCTATTTAAGACCAATGATGATTTTTCTCCCCCAACAGGCTACATAGGTCTTTATCATCCTGACAGCTAGTTAACAGGGCTTCCAGTTCAGCTCCAGCTTGAATCCTTAGTGTCCTGTACCCAGAGCATGTGGAGTCTTTAGCAATAGGGTCTTACCATCTCATCCTGCTGGACAACCAACAGCCCGAAGGCAAATCTTTTCACTAGTCTGCTGTCTCAGCCACCTAGAGTGGACACCTACAATTTGCCATCATCTTTCACTCTCACGTCTTCATCCTTCTAAAGCCCATCCCATCGCTCCATTTTTGCTGAGTTATTCAGAATTCTTCAATAACTCTCAGCTCCTGCCCCAATTCAGCTTTGCTCTGCTCCTTGCCACCCAATTTGGGGAGAGATGCCCAGTACACCCACCAGCTTCTCATATTTATAAACACACACCTATGCTTGTCTCACAGATCCACTCACGCTCCCTCCCACCTGAAATGCCTCCCCTGCTCCAGTCACGCACCTCCCCATTCCTGCTCCTGCCTCCAGTGGTGCTCCTCTCAGGTGAGCTTTCCCTGAGAGCCGGTGCGTGACCCCCCCCCAACATCTTCTGTTTCACTGTGTTTCTCTGCTTCACCCACCACACCATGAGGTTCTCAACGCTGTGAAAACATTGCATTAACCTAAGGTTTTCATGCAGCTAGTCTTGTAAGAAGAACACTGAATTTAATAATTTTTAAAATACTTTTATTTATTTATTTGAAGGAGAGAGACAGAGAAAGAGGCAGAAAAAGAGAAAATGGGAGTGGCCTCCAGCCACTGCCAATAAACTCCAGATGCATGTGTCACCTTGTGCATCTGGTTTACATGGGTCCTGAGGAAATGAATCTGGGTCCTTCCAGCTTTGCAGGAAAGTGCCTTAAGCTCAAAACCATCTCCCCAGCCCTAAGTTTTTATGAGAACAGTTGGGCGTACAATGCCCTAAACAACAGCTCAAATACGCCTAAGTGTGGGGACCACACTGAACAACCTGCTCCGTTTTGTTGGCTGCTCTAGTGCTGTCAGGGGCAGTCACTGGCAACAGCAAAAGCAATCGCATTGAAGTGAGATCAGTCTGAACCAAGGCCAGCATGTCATTTCATCAGTGGTTTCCTGGGCCTGGGTGACCCTCTGTCTCTGTCAGTGATCCCCTTGAGGAGGTGCTTTGGTTTCTCTGGAGCCTCTTAAGTCACCCTAGGAAAGAAGGGCTTCTCCTATCTTAAGGCAGCTTAAGTTTTGCCCCACAGAGTCCAGGGAAGTGCACCCTAGAGTCCAGGCCAGGTGGGACACTGAGTAACCACCAAGGGCATCACGGTGCTTGAAGCCATCTGTGTGTAATAATTAAGTCATGGTTGAAACATTTCTTGAGGATCCACATGTGCCAGGCACTGTGTCACATTCTAAATATAAACACAAATAAATACATTTTACCCTCAAGAAGCATAGAGTTTAATGGGAGAAACTGACAAGAAAAGACATGGTTACAATGAATCATGATAAGGAGATGGGTCACGGGGAAGCCCAAGGAGAGCTTTGAGAGCTAGGGAGGAAAGAGGCTGATATGCAGGAGGAGCGGTGAGGAGAAACAAAAGCGCCCCCCTCTCGCATGTGGCTTGGTTCTCTTCTAAATCCAAAGAAATGATCATTTGTCTTCCTACTATGGCTAAGCCACTGGGCCAACATATGTGTGATCCTGAGCTCTGAACAATGGGACACAAATGTTCCCCAGTGTTAGGAAACAAAACGACAGTACTTTGAATCCCCACTCTCTGTGAATACCATCGAAATTTTCAGAAGCTTAACCACAAAAGAGTTGCTTGTTAAGCAAGGTTAGTGTTAAAAAGTGGGACTTACTTTAGCTCCAAGTTCTGGAGGTATAAAGTTGAGGGGCCATCTTCCTGGCAGAGTCCCAAAGTGGTCCAGGTCATTGTATGTCAAGAATCTAGTGTGTGTGTGTGTGTGTGTGTGTGTGTGTGTGTGTGTGTGTGTGTGTGCGTCTGTGTGTCTTTCTAGACTCACACCCTCTTCTCATAAATGCACCAAGATTCAGTCATGGCAGCCCACTTCATGTATTCCTAACTGTGGAAAGGCCTCACCTCTCCAAACATAGTGGACAGGTTATGTTTCCACCACTTCATTCCTAGTGATGAAATTAAATTTAACATGTGATATCTTGAGGATACTTGGGCCATATTCTAACCAACCATAGAGTTTTGGTTAAAAAGCAGAAAGGGGAGCCAGGCATGGTGACATATGCCTTTAATCCCAGCACTCTGGAGGCAGGGGTAGGATTGCTATGGGTTCGAGGCCAACCTGAAATGAGTGCCAGGCCAGCCTGGGCTAGAGTGAGACCCTGCCTCCAAAACAACAACAGCAAAAAATGAAAGGGTTGCTTGCCCAACCGAACATAATGGCAAGTTCTCTAGTTATATCCTCCTTCCAATGATAAATGGCGCAAGTTTCTTTTCTGTAGAACAACTGTGTGGCAGTACTGGCTTGCCCCTGACTCTTGAAAGAGAAATTGCTAATAGCACCCTCTTTCGTCCTCAAAAGAACACTGATATGAGCTTTAAACCAGACTCTTTCCCATACATGGAGGTTCAGAAGCCCTAGTTTTGGAACTGGGCTCAATACATTGCTTCCACATTGACATTTAGCCCTCACTACTACTATCTAAAGTCATATAGGTGAGAACTTGAGGCTTGGAAAGTCTAAAGAGCTTTCATAAATTCATATAGTCACTAAATGGAACTAGTAGGAATAGAACTTAAACTCCTCTGAGCTACAGACAGCTGTATTTCTATTCTGATACACTGCTCCCTCCTCAAGAACCTGAAACGTTGCATCCTGGGTAAAACTAGTAGTAAGGAAGGAATAGCCATTCAGAAATCCCTGTGACTCACCAGTCGCCAAATAGCAAGGTTCTGATTTATTTGTGTCGGTCTCAAAGGATACCCAGTTTGACAAGAAAAGAAAAAGAAGGAGGGGGAATGGCAACAGGCAAAAAAGAATATGGCTTGATAAGGAACCCTGGATATTCAGTAATGAAAATAGTAGGCTCAGGTTTGGAAAATAACAAAGTAACCACTGAGGAGTTTGGCAGTAGGTCTGGACTTTATTCTTCCTAAAATAAGGATCCTCTGAAGGCCAGGGAAAAACTATAACATCAGCATTTCTGAATGCCCTCTCAGGGAGCTGGGTGGGATCACAGAAGATTAAACCAAAAGCACTAAATAGTCCCTAAAGACCAGAAGAAACGCTGCCTCGGCAGGGCCGGGAGAAAGATGGGTGGTCTGGGAGCTCTTTAACAGATGCAGTAATGAGTGAGCAGCTGGAGGAGACAGACGATGCTCACTCCCCGCAGGCCCTCCAGATGCCCAACTATAGATACTTGGATCAGGCCCCTTCCTTCTTTCTTCCCCCCTTCTTTCTTTTCTTCCTCCTTCCTCCCTTCCCTCCCTCCTTTCTTCCTTCCTTCTCTCTCTCCCTCCCTCTCTCCTTTCTTCCTCTTTCCTTCCCTCCTTCCCTCCACCTTTCTTTCCTTCCTCCCTCCCTCCCTTACTTACTTCTTTTTGTTCAGTTCACAAGGACACATTTTTCACTTATTCTGTTTCTTAGCTTTCTTATTTTCTTTTTTGTTATTGTTCAGGGAACCTATGGGTTTAATTTCTACATATTTTGTTTTTCTCTGCTTCATGGTGCTGGGTATGCAGTTGGTGATCAGCAAAGACTTCTTGGAAGAGAACAAGACTTCTGCTTGGCTGGATCAACACATGTGCTCTGTAACACTGCACGAGGTGGACAGATGATGTAACTGTAGCTACCAATAGCAGCTGGCAACTGAACTTGACCCTGCCATACTTGGTTATGGGATCCTAGCCTGAGTTACCATCTCAATCCTGAAACCAATGTTATGTATAGTGGGTGTGGTATTGGCCTCATTTTCTGAAAAGGAACAAGAGTACAGAAAGGCTAAATCATTTGTCCAAGACTGAAGAGATGGCTTAGCGGGTAAGGTACTTGCCTGAGAAGCCTAACAGGTTCAATTCCCCAGTACCCACCTAAGCCAGATGCACAAGGTGCTGCATGTGTCTGGAGTTTTTTTGCGGTGGCTATTGACCCTAGTTTGCCCATACACTTGCTGCCTCTCTCTCTCTCTCTCTCTCTCTCTCTCTCTCATCCTTTCTCTCTTTCAAATAAATCAAATAAAAAAAAATCATTTGGCCCAAGTCAACCAAGTAGTAGAGCTAGGATTTGAACCAAGTTCATTTATCTTCAGCCTCTTAACCACTGAACTAGACTGAAGACCATGAAAATTTTATGTATTTTATGAATGTAAAAATATAAAATGTGTGATTAAATTAAGGTATTTTTTTGTTTTTGGAATAGAGTTGTGCATATAACTTTTCACAAATTGGTAATAATTTTCTATTCAAAAACTTGTCAATTTTGTTTCCTTTTCTTTATTCTGATTTTGTTTCTTATGAGGCTCTGTCTTCCTCTGTAGACTAGGCTGGCCTCAGACTCATAATGCTCCTCTCTCAGCCTCCTCTGATTACAGAAATGCATGCCACACATGGCTCTATTCAACACTCAGAAATACTGATTCTGAAAAATTAGAGATTAACAAATAATTTTGTTTGTTGGTTGGGTTTTTTTATTTTTCTTATTGGGGGTGGGGTTTCAAGGTAGGGTTTTTCTCTAACCCAGGCTAACTTGGAACTCACGATGTAGTCTCAGAGTGGCCTTAAAAAACCTAAAGACTACATTTGTAGACCTTTTAGTTGTACAAATGAATCCAAGTTATTTTCTTACCTGGAATTAAACTTGAATGTCAGGGTAGTGTATAAAAAGATCATTTGACTTATCTTCCTCATTGGGAGAACTTAACAAAATAGAATTGCAAATGTTATTGACAATGATTTTTTAAAAACAAGAAAGGTGTAAATATCACTGCTTTCATTAGGGAAAGCTTGTCCATCCAGGACTGTCCTGGGCTGGCTTCTCAGCACTGGGGACGAGTGCCCCACCCACTGCCTCCACCTGGGGAAGTGGAGAAATCTGGGCAAGTGATCTGAGTTCCATTTTCTTCTTGAAGTGAGACGTGTCCTCCTTTGTTCTCTGAGGCACTGCTCTGTGCTTGTAACTCTTAACAATCCTTCCTTCACAGGATGCTTTAGTGGCAAAGAAAATGGATGCCAAGAATTCAAAACCATCACAAGTCATAAGGGATTATATTTGAGTGAGAAGCTGCTAAAATTGTTTCAAATCACCCAATTTTACATAGTTGAAATGTGAACAAGGGATCGGAGGTGAAATGTAAGCTTTTAAAGGAATGTTAACTGCTATCATCAGGGAAAGATAAAAAAAAATCGACTGTCAGTAAAAATATGGATACATTCACTAGGATATGGGGCAAAGAGCCAGATGGGGAAACGATGAAACAGAAAACAAAAGGGCAGACAATGCGAAGTCTCTGTTTAATAAACACAGCTGGGGCGCAGCTGAGCTGAGGAGACGGGGAGCCACCTTTTCACTCACAAAGAAAGTCCGCTAATGGCAAGAGTGAAAATGAGTATTTGGCGAGTAAATGGAAATTTTCATGCCAAGAAATAGGCATGATTATTTATTCCCAACAACTTGTAGAGCTTAGCATTAAAGAAAAAGTGCAACATTTGATGACTGTCTGAAGATCAGGTTTATGGACTCCAGTGAGGAGAGCCATGGAGGACAGCTGTCAGACACATCTCCGTGAACCTGGGCATTTTCATGCGTGCATGGTAGTCTTTGCCGAGGAAGATGTGCATTGCTATTTCAAAGGTAATACTTTCCCTAAAGTTTTTTTCTTTTTGTGACCAAATGCTTGCATCTGCAAGATAAATCAGCCACAAGCAGTTCCTTATTGAAGCACAGCTGTAAGTTATCCCTCATGGATGTAAAAACAGTGGTTAATAGATTTACAGATCATTGTTTAAATTGATTTTAGCTCTGAAAATATTGACTGCAGTGCATGATGTGTGAACTCACTCTAACCCTTGCTATTATTCTAAGACATGAATTTGATCTTACTATTTTTTTTTCAAGTGCCGGGGATTAAGCCCATGGCCTCATACATACTAGGCAGGCACTCTTCCATTAAGCTGCATCCCCAACCATCTTGATGGTTTAATATAGACAGAGTCACTGGCACCAGGAATTCATAGTAAAACTTCTCTATTGTAACAACTATGTGATATGTGCTTTATGTTTCAGGAACAAGTACATATTTCTTTCTTCCAAATTACTAGCTTCCCTCTCTTTGATCAGTATTGTAGTTTAAGTGATCCAAATGCTGTCCATTCTTCAATATGACAGCTGGAACTTTTTTCTCTCTCTCTCTCTGTTTTTATTAAGTAGAAACTTGGTATGAACACATCATGTGTTGGTACCACCATGTCCCCCCTCCCTGCCCCCATCCCACTGAGGGTCCTCCTCAGCAGGATTGCTGGTACTCACCACTGGGCTGTGGGGTGTGAGCTGGGAGAGCAGCAGTCAGTCATTGTGGAGGGTGGTGGACGAAGCCTCTGGATATTCCATCCCACCCTGTGGTTCTTCCAGTCATTCTGCCCCCTCTTCTACAAAATTCTCTGAGCTGTGGTGCGCGAGTTTTAAGTCTACTTTAGCATTGAGATCTTAGCAGCTTCTGGACTTCTGCTTTGGCACGTTTTGGAGTTCTCTCCATGACCCTGCCACAGGTCGTCAGGCTTCCTTATCTCACCACTTCCCCTGTGGTTTCACCTGGACCCCAGCAGATGGGCAAGGGGTGGTTCAGCAACTGCCAGGGAGTCAGACAGCCAGACTTCTGCCTCAAAGCTACAACCTTAGCTGGAACATCAGGTCATTTGAAGACAGCTATAGTTCATGGGCTTACTCTGAATAAAAAAATATTACTATGCTAACTAGCCATTTAAAGATATGCCTTATCATAAACTTTATACAGTAATTTCATGGAGCTAACTAGATGATTCTATTTGTACAGACTGAAAACAGAAAACAATTGTGAGTGCTTTCTTAGATTATTAGTTCCTTTTATTTTGTACAAGAAATATTTATTTATTGTATAATTATAACAATTATTTATTTTGTGTAACAAGTTTTTATTTTATTTTGTATGACAAATATTTATTGACTACTATACACAAGACACAATTAGAACATTCAACACTATGGAATGATATTCAAATGATAACACACAGTCCTGGTGCTCTAGTAATAACTAAAACTCTCAAGGCTTTGAACAAGGTTGTGTGCAAGGGACTGAGAAAGTCGCTGTGGACAGGGGAACTTGTTTAGTGAATGCTACTTTGCAAAGCTTAAATGGTCTCAAAATCTTTACATCTCTACTAGATATAGCATCCTTTGTTGCTAAAATGCCCAAAACTCTGGAACTTAGCGAGCTGGGGGAATGCTTTTCCTTAAGCAGTAGGCTAGGAGTCAATCTCAACAGTCTGGCCAAAGAACTCATGCTCATAGCACGAAGAAACTTCCTCACAGAGGAGGAGGAGGAGGGGAGGGGTGAGGAGATGACTCACATAGAAACTCGGTAGGTGCTGAGACATGGCAAGTGTTCAGATTTTAGTGAATACCCATCTTACTTGCTTCCTGGTGGTACCTGACAAAGAAAAGCTGTACCCCCATGTAAAAGTTTCTATCACGAGTATCGTTTAAAAAAATTTTTTTTCTCCAAAACCTAGTCCAAAACCAACTCAGCAGAGGTTGAGAAACTTGCCTACCAATAAAAGCATTGGTACATCTCAACTGAACAGGACACTACGGGGCCAGAGATGCAGGCAGACCACATCCCAGGTGGGATGCACATAGTAAACGTCCCTGCTCACAGGAGGAAAAGGACGTCCACCCTCAGCAGGTCATTGCACACTCAGTGCACTAGCTGGATGTTTGACTTTGGGTGGGAGCATAGCCCTTTATTCTTTGGTGTGATATAACAAACACACAGAGTCCAGTCATGACTCTCAAAGTTCACTTGATGGGGTGCTTAGGAAAAGCAATGGCCATTCACGCAGCTACCTGCCCACCATTCACTCAAAGGATGATTTTACACGAGGCATAGTGCAGTTTCTAGGGATCAGAGAAATTTTGGGAATGTTCCTGTCCTTGGATCTCAGAGAGGAATTAAGAGATACTGACACTTCATGTCAAGGGCCAGTACATATAAGGAATAACAGAGTGCCAAAAGGCTTCATAGGAGCAGTGACCTCAGTTCTGGGTCTCAAAGGACGTGCACCATCTATTCAGATAGGCCCGTTGTCATGGTCTGGTGGGGAAAGTTCTACCTACCCCCAAGTTATGGCCACTTATGTACAGCCAAGCGGCTGTATCTATATGCCCTTTTAAAAAGGTCAAACCCAGCTGGGCATGATGGCTCCAGCCTGTATTTCTAGCACTTGGGAAGCTGAGGCATAAGGATTGTTATGAGTTTGAAGCTATTCTGGGATGCAGTGTGAGACCCTGTCTCTAAAACAAAAGGAAAGAGAGAGAGAGAGGGAGGGAGCAAAAGAGACAAAGAACATAAAAAGAAAGGAGAGAGAGAGGGAGCTACTGGGAGTTTGGCTCAGAGGTAGAACACTTGTTTGCCATAACAAAGGCTATGAACAGTGCAAAAGACAACAGAGAGACCTTGATATTTTCCAAGATGTTACGCAAACAGCATAGCTCAGTGATGATCAGTTAACACCTTTATCTAAGTCAGAGCAAAGGAGATTCTGAGACTCTGAAGGCAAGGCGGGTCTTTCTGAGACCTCATTTAAATCCCAGTCTGTTCCAGTTTATGCTACAATAATGTGCAATATGAATGGATATAATGAGGAGAAATAACTAAAAATTTGCTGTTTGAATTGGATCCATAGACAGTCAGAATTAGGGGAAGAGTGCTTTTTCATTTTAAAATGAAAAGCAGGAAGGGAAGGAGGGAAGGGAGGGGAGAAAGGAAGAGAAGGAAGGGTAAGAGAGAGACTGAGGGAGGGAGAGAAGAGAGGACAAGAGAAGGAGGGACCAAAGGGAATGAGGGAAGGGTAAGAGAAGGAGGGAGGATGGATGTTGCTTATTTTATATGTGGTTTGTCCCCCCCCCTTTGTTAGGGAAAACCAAGGCTGATGTGTTGGAAGCAGGCTCCCCCATAGCAAGGCTAGAAGGTGCTAGTACCTCTGAGGTGTGGGCCGAGTGGACCTGACCTGTCATTAGAGGGCTCTGGGAAGCGGCTAAGGCGGTTCTTGCCAGACCTGCATTAGCTATGAGAGAGTTGTTACAAAGGAACAGCCTGGCCAGTCTCGGTTCTCCTTGACAACTTCTGGCCAGGTGATTGTTTGCTTTTATAATGCTCCTTCCACTGTGCTGCCATCTGGCCTGGAGACCCTCCACAGAGACCCCCTGATGTCGTGCCATGGCCTTGAAACTCCAGAACCATGAGTTCAAAAGACCTCTTTTCTTTACAAAGTTGTCTGGTACCTGTTACCATCCTCAGGTATTTCATTATAGCAATGGAAAATGGACTAATAAATAAATTGTCCACACTTGTTATTAAGAAGAGGTTCCTGTGTGGAGTCCAAAAGAAAAGGCTAACTAGAACGGTAAACTATCCTTTGCATGGAAAGTTATTCCTGGAGATTTGTGAGATCTGGCAGAGGACTCCTGGGAGAGATGTGCTACCTGTGGAGGAGGGCTTCCATAGGCACCGAAGGCCAGACAAGGATTTTAAAGAAAGAAATATTAGCTGGGTATGGTGGCGCACGTCTTTAATCCCAGCACTTGGGAGGCAGAAGCAGAAGGATCAGCATGAGTTCGAGGCCACCCTGAGACTACATAGTGAATTCCAGGTCAGCCTGGGCCGGAGTGAGACCCTACCTTGAAAAAAAAAAAAAAAAGAAGAAAGAAATATTTTCCACAGCATTATAATGAGAATGAGGAATCTTATTCAAACAGTGGAACAGAAACCACTGACTGTCTTTCTAGATAAACACAATCTGGAATTTCTCTCCCATAACTCTATGAGAAATAAAAGTCAGATGTATCAAAGAGCTAAAGCTGAGGGTAGTGGCTCATACCTGTAATCCCAGCCCTTGGGAAACTGAGACAGGATTGTCACACGTTTCAGGCCAGCCTGGGTATATAATGCATGTTAGACCAGCCAAGCTACAGAGTGAGACCCTGTCTCAAAAGAACCTAAAAGAAAAAAAAAAAAAAAAACCTAAATTGCAGAAAATGTAGAGTATATTTTATATTCCACTTAATACAGTGCTTTCTTTAAAAAGTCCAGGGCTGGAGAGATGGCTGAGTGGTTAAGCGCTTGCCTGTGAAGCCTAAGGACCCCGATTTGAGGTTTGATTCCTCAGGACCCACATTAGCCAGATGCACAAGGGGGGGCACATGCATTTGGAGATCGTTTGCAGTGGCTGGAGGCCCTGGCATGCCCAATCTCTCTCTCTCTCCCTCTTTTTCTCTCTGTCACTCTCAAATAAATAAATAAAAATAAATAAATATTTTTTAAAAAGTCCATTCAAAGCCAGGCATGGTGGTGCATGCCTTTGATCCCAGCACTCAGGAGGCAGAGGTGAGAGGATCACCATGAGTTTGAGGCCACCCTGAGATTACATAGTGAATTCCAAGTCAGCCTGGACTAGAGTAAAACTCTACCTCAAAAAAAAAAAAAATACAACATGGAAATAAATCATAAGAAATAAGAGGGAAAGGAATGAAATAGAAAGGACTAAAAAGCTATTTAAAACTTCTATACTTTTCTACTCCTTTAGCTGATTAAAACTTATGAATTAAGAGATGGAAGGATTGCTTAGCAGTTAAGGTACTTGCAAAGCTAAAGTACCCAGGTTTGATTCCCCAGGACCCACATAAGCCAGATGCACAAGGTGACACATGCTTCTGGAGTTTGTTTGCAGTGCCCTGGTATGGCCATTCTATCTGCCTCTTTCTCTTTCTCTTTCTCTTTCTCTTTCTCTTTCTCTTTCTCTTTCTCTTTCTCTTTCTCTTTCTCTTTCTCTTTCTCTTCCTCTTCCTCTTCCTCTTCCTCTTCCTCTTCCTCTTCCTCTCTCTCTCTCTCTCTCTCTCTCTCTCTCTCTCTCTCTCTCTCTCCCTCCCTCCCTCCCTCTTTCTCCCTGAAAGATAAATAAAAATAAAATTAAAAAAAATTAAATTATGAATTAAAATACAAATGAAAATCTTGCATAACATTCATTACATATATGGAAATTAATATCCTTATATACAAATATAATTTGGAAATAATATGAAAAACACTAACACCCTAGTAGACAAAGGGTGAGTAAAAAAAAAAAGAAAGAAAAAGAAAGGACAAGTTACGAAAGCAGGTAGACAGGTAAAGAGCTGCCCAGTTTTCTTAGAAATCAAAAGACTGTAAACTCAAACAAGGAGTTCCATTTTCACTTATCATATTGCTCACTATTTTTAAAACTGAGCCTTTAAAATACGTTTCCATTCCTTCTTAGGGGCAAGTGGCAACCTTCACCACCTCTTGGTGGTGAGTGAGAGTGACCTGCCCTTGTTCTGTGTTTGCCTGGGCCCCTGTCCCTGAAGAGCTGTAAGTATGGAACACGTGTCTATAGGCGCATGCATATTTATAGGCACACACTTTGCTTTAATGCATCCACTCACATAGAATTGTAATAAAGAAATAACACAAGAACAGTAACCAAAACAGGATGTAAAGAGATGAGCTGGAAGGTGGTGAGGGATGGGCAAAAGGACACATGTGACATGTAAACAGAAGGGGAGAAAATGCAGGGGAAGGACGATTGTGGGGAGGAGGGGCCAGGAGCCAGGTGTGGGCGTGAAGTGGGGTGGGGGGTGCCAGAATCTGGGAACCAACAAAAACAAATTGTATTTGAAAATGCCGAACATAACAACAATAAAAATAAGAAGTACAAAAAGGGCCAGTTGTGTTGGCACACGACTTTAGTCCCAGCACTCAGAAGGCAGAGGCAGGAGGACTGCTGTGAGTTCAAGGCCATTGTGAGACTACATAATGAATTCCAGATCAGCCTGGGCTAGAGCAAGAACCAGCCTCAAAAAAAAAAAAAAAAAAAAAAATTGAAATGGGGAAAGCATCCATTTTCCATCATTAGCAGATCTGTTCAATAAATAAATTTGTATAAAAATTGTGAAAAACATTGACTTCTCCAGTCTAAGCTTTGTTTTTGTTGGAGGAGGCTGGACATGGCCAGGCCCTATTGGCATTATGAGATAATTTTTTTATTCTTAAAATCAAAGATTAGGGCTGGAGATATGGCTAAGCAGTTAAGGCATTTGCCTGCAAAGCCTAAGGACTCTTGTTTGACTCTTCAGGTCCCATGTAAGCCAGACGAACAGTGACAAAAGTGGGCGCACCCGTCTGGAATTTGATTGCAGTAGCTGGTGGCCCTGGCATGCCAATTCTCTCTCTGTCTTATTTAAAAAAAGGCAGTCTGTTGGGCTTGCCTCAAAAAAAGAAAAAAATCAAAGATTATGCAGCCCAAATGCTTGGCAGAACTCATCACAGGAAAAAGAAGTAGAGATGTTTTCATTTTCTCCTCTCCATGGTGCATGCATGTGTTTCATAATTTCGACAAATGCACACTGATTTTGTAATCAGAAAAACACTTTTTAATTAAAAAAAAATATTTCAGGCTGGACGTGGTGGCGCATGCCTTCAAGCCCAGCACTGGGCAGGCAGAGGTAGGAGGATCGTCCTGAGACTACATAGTGAATTTCAGGTCAGCCTGGGCTAGAGTGAGACCCTACCTTAAAAATATATATATATTTCAGAGAGAGAGAAAGAGGCCAATAGAGAGAATAGGTGTGCCAGGGCCTCCAGCCACTGCAAACAAACACCAGACACGTGAGCCACTTTGTGCATCTGGCTTTACATGGGTATTGGGAAATGGAGCCTGGGTCCTTGTGCTTCGCAGGCAAGCGCCTTAACCGCTGAACCATCTCTTCAGCTCTGAAAAACACTTTTAAACATGACAGGCATTGTGGGAAGGAGGCTTACATATTTGCTGAGTCCTTTGAGGCCCCACAGACATGAGGAGTGACGACATCAAGTCGACAGTGCTGGGAGTTGGACTGTCCCTTTATTTTCACTTATCTGTCCCAAGCTGGGCCTGTGGTTCCTCAAGCCAGCCTTATAAAAGCCACTAGCAGCCTCACATTGTGCTCTTGCCTCATCATTCTCTGCCCAGCAATCCTTCCCCGTTCTTCCTTGCCTTTAATTCCCATTGCAAAACCTATTTCCTCTGTAACATTTTCCCAAGTTTGCCTAATACACTGTGCTTGCCTGCTGCACAATCTGTGGTCTATGTGGATCACTTCACCTCTCTGGAAATAATCAGCACACCTATGCTATAGGGTTGTGATAATTAAATGACATTATACATATAAAATGCTTAAAATAATGCCTGGTGACTAGGGGAAGTGTAACGAATGCTAGCTATTCTCCTTATTCAGCAGTCATTCCTTTTTGTCTGTTTGCTTTGTTTTGTTTTCTCAAGGCAGAGTCTCGTTCTAACCCAGGCTGACCTGGAATTCACTATGTAGTCTCAGGCTGCCCTCAAACTCACAGTGATCCTCCTACTTCTGTCTCCAAAGTGCCAGGATTAAAGGCATGTGCCACCAGGCTGGGCTATCATTCTTATTTTTCTATGTAATCAGTCTTCCATAGCATCCAGCTTCAATGAAGTACTAACAAGTTTGCAAATATTTTTAATACCCTATTTTTATTTATTTATTTGAGAAAGAGGCAGGGAGAGAGAGAATGGGCACTCCAGGACATCCAGCTGCTGCTGATGAACTCCAGACATGTGCTCTACCTCGTACGTCTGGCTTATGTGGGTCCTGGGGAATCGAACTTGAATCCTTTGACTTTGCAAGCAAGCACCTTAACTGTTGATCCATCTCTCCAGCCCAGTTATTGTATGTGTGTGTGTGTGTGTGTGTGTGTGGTGTATGCACATGTATATACAGACACACTTGCAACACCTGGAGGCCAGAGGAGAATATCAGGTAGCCTCACCCTAACACTCATCCACTTCTTTCCCTGAGATGGAGTCACTCTTTGAATGCAGAGATATAGTTTTCATGAGCCCTAGCAATTCTCTGGTCTCAACTCCTCCCCACATCACTAGGGTTACAGAAGTACATAGACATGCCCAGCTATTTATGTGGGTCCTGGAGAATCAATGTATCTGGGCCCCTCATACTTGAACCAAATACTCTTAAACACTGAACCAGATCTAGAGAAATAATAATTGTTGTTATTGTTGTTATTATTATTATTTTGGGTTTTGAAGTAGAGCCTCACTCTAGCCCAGACTGGCCTGGAATTCCCTCTGTAGTCCACACTGGTCTTGAACTCACAGTGATCCTCCTACCTCAGCCTTGTGAGCGCTGGAATTAAACATGTGCAACATCATATCCAGCTCTAAAATTATTATCTTAATCCAATTAAGTGAGCAAATGTTAAACAAAATAAATGGGGTTTTTACTGAAAAATGATGGGATCTGTTCTAAATGTGAGCATGTGAACCGTTGTCCATGGTCCTCTTTTAAAAGTCCCTGCTCTCCTTTTGTTAAGGCCTCTCAAGCACTGGGCCCATTTCACGTTGGGGAAGGCTGTGTTTGTCTGCTTCTTATCATTTATTGTGGATTTGTTTTCCTCCTCTATGGATGTCTCAGAGGAAGAGCTAGTTGCTTTTTTTTTTTTTTAATTTTAAGCCAACCCATTGGCTCTTTTGAAAGCACTTTGAAATAAGAACTACATAAATGTCAGGCATAGCTCATTGTCAGTGAATTATGTTTCTGAGGTCTGAAAACATTTTTGCCTGGCTCATATGGCTTTGAAACAAATTTTGATTGAATGGCAAAATATGTAGATGAATGCTAGGAAAACACTTCCACAGTCTTAAACAATGAATCAAATAATGATCTTGGAAAGCCCAGAGCCCGGATTATGGAGAGAGAGAGAGAGACAGTGTGCCAATATGAACTGCGTCTATCACATACATACTTTTCATTTTGCCACTGCTGTTCACATGTTTTCAGAAGATTAACTGGAGAAGTGCTTCAAAACCACTCAGAAACACCTAACACAGTTGTGTCACGACTAGCAAGCATCCCCAAAGGCTCTTCCAATGCAGCCTCTGACAGCGTCTTGGCTGGGTATTCAGTTTGGGGCAGACTATGGTCAATGGCGTGGAATCTTATGATGCTCAGTTGTTTAAGTGGGACACAGGCAGGTAGTTGGGGGGCTGCAATCCCCAGTCTATATATGGTTTACTCTCTGTGTTCCATCTGTGGGTGGGTCTTTTGGTCCCCTGACCCTTGGTCACCCAAACAATTGTGCTTAGAGTCCGGATAGAAGTTTAATCTAAATTACAGGATGCTGGGGGCTGCTCACCCTTGGCAGATGATGGATGTAGATTAGCTGATCTAAACAATTAGTTATGGAACAGTACGATCCCTGGTGACAATTAGGATGTTTGAGGCATCCTGCTGACAGCGGTGGTGACAGCGGACAGTAAAACTACCCCTCACTGGAACCAAGAAACTGAGTCCTTCTGATTTATAGGCAGCCCCCACCTCATCACACATGGGCTTTCAAAAGACTTAAAAATGACTAAACAGAGCCACTGCTGTGCCATGGAAAATTCAGAAACAGTCCCTGTAATTCTGGCCAAGTCACCTCTCAGATCTGAAGCTTTGGAGGATGAAGATGTGAAGGAAAAGCAAGGACAACTGGTATGCTCTTGTCCTGATGATGGTGAATGTCAAATGTAAGTCAAGATGCTTTCAGTGAGAGCGCGGGTCCTTCCCTCTGCTCCTGGGGAAGGGCCGTGCAGAGCTGCCAGACCCAGAGAAAATACTTTGCTCAGGGCATCTGGAAATCCCCAAATGCCAACAGACCGCTACTGTTTTGCTACCTCTCTCAAACAGGAAACATTTTCATGATAAATGCTATGAAGAAAGAATTCTTTGAATTTAAATTTTTTTGTATATTTACATAGGATCATTTTCCAGTTTCTCTATCAATTGAAGACGGCTGTGGATGTATACCTAGCTAGCTCCTTCCTTTCCTCTCAGAGAAAGGTTTCTGTGGAGAGGATTTTGAGAAATGTGTCCAAATCTTAAATCCCTTCTTCCTCGTGAGGGAAAAAATAAAAAAGTGGGAATCATGGAATGGATTTCTATTTGAACTCTTCTTTCTTAGATCCTTGAGTTACAGGATATTAAAAATAAACCTAGAAGACAATGCAATGAACTTTTGGAGCAGCTGGAAAAGAAGCTATAAAACAAGTGACCGCAATCAGAAAGTGTGACAGCAGCTGAACATATTACACCCGTCATGAAAAAGCCAGACCCTGTCCCTCCCCTCTTGGGTCCGTTCGATACTGAAGGGATGTCACACAATACAATCCAAACACGTTCTCTGTCTATATTGGGTTAAGAAAATATAATGCGTGTCATGATCCACAAATGACAGACAGCCACAGATGGGCAGTGGAAGACTCTGACATCCACTCATCCCATCACCCCATTTCTGAGCAAAAGACACTCACCATGCCAACACTCTGGCTGGGGTACTGCCCCAAAAACAAACTCATCATGCCACCACTGCCCTGAGAAACTTGTGTAATTTCTCTTCGTGTGTCTTTATTTAGTAATGATAGTGAAAGGAAAGCCCTGGGGGTATGTAACTCCTTGTTTTCATTGTTCAAGTGCAAAAAGTTGTCCCTTAAACAGATCTGCTTTCTTTAATGTGAAACACATAACAACAGCCCTATTGAAGGAACGGATTATTTTCATATTCAAACCTAATATTTTGACCTACCAAGTTGTTATCTCAGTGATTCAGTTATTTAAGCAACAGTAAGGAAGAAAATTAAAATATGAAGTTTGGTTCAGTAAAAGTAGTTGTAGAATTTTAACAATATCTGCTTTAAATTGTCTCTTTTAGTGTGAATAGCCTAAGGTGAAAATTCAGCTGTACATTATGAAAATTCTGCTTGGATTTCTCACTGACAATTTTAAAAAGTAAAAGTTTTCATCTGCTAGGAAAACATGATTATAGTATATATGCAGAAAGTCAAAGGAAATTAGATCACACTTTATTTTTTAGGGGAAAATTCATGCTCAAATCTAGAAAGAGAATTTGAAAGTAGACACTATCCATTTAAGTCTGCGTTCAGGTAGAACTCATCATATCTTCAGATTTTCATCCATTGTTTTGAAATTATAGACAAATAATTTCTGTATTTAACAGTTTTTACATGGAAACTCATTTCCAATGATATCACATATTAAACACATGATCCTTTCAAAAATATGGGCACCTTTCTTAGGATCCGGGATATAATAAGTTTTTCCCAGTGTATCTCTTGTTCTCTCTAACAAAACAAAACATTTCCATAGGAAATAATATGATAAAAATATTTAAATTTTAAGTTAGTTTTAGTATTTTATATCTGCGAATACTGAAATTTTAATAGTTTAAATTAAATAATATATTTCTGGAATATCATCATTTCAAAATTAATCCAACTAGATCATTTATAAGTTTCTTCTTAGTGGTGAAATTAGAAATTAATCTTGCAATAAATGCTTGTCTGTATAAAATCAATTTTATATCATATAAGCTTTATTTGTCTATTTTCATTATATTTATCCATCTATATAAAGAATAGTTTCTTTTTCAAAAAATAAAGTTAGGATAAAATATGCTATTGAAATAAAACTTTAAGTTCAAATAGTTGATTGACAAGAAATAACGTGCATAAATATCTAAAACAATTTCATTTGTGAGTGTTAAACCATTATGCTATTTAGAAAGTAGAAAGTAGCTCACACAATGATTAATAAGCAAGTTACCAAAGCAGTTGTGGTGGCTCCATCAACAATCAGGTTTTCTAAGAGCACTTAATTTAAGGAAGGGCTATGGCACGGTATTTAAATGAAGATGCGACGTGGCGCATACCACACTGTCCTTCCAAGCACAGGAGGATGCTATTTTCTTGGCGGTGGAAGATGCTGGAAGTTGGTCACAGCACGTTCTTCACCATGGCTGGGCTGAACAATGAATCTTGCGAGTTTCTGTCCCTTATGTGTGAAAATGGAGTGCTCATTTCCCTTCACACAGAGCGATGTATCTGCAAAATTAAGCAACAAAAATGTTTGAATTTGGGGGAAAGAGTTTAATTTGTAACTTATCCCAGAGCCTCACATTTTTAAAGCTATTCAGGGGGGATAATACAAGGTGCTAAAGTAAAACAAAGATGCTAAGTTGAAAGCTTTATAATGTAGTCACCTTTCCTCTTTTAATTGTGGAAGCAATAATGCATTAATTGCCTTCAACAATCTCTTTAGTATTGTATAGCATAGGGAATTAAAACGTGAAAGTAAATCCCTGAGAGTTTAGATATTGGTGGTATTTTTTTAATCTACTAAAATATTTTGCAGGAAAAATTTTAATCTAAATTTTAAAATGATATGACAGAGATCCTTTTTACCCCAAACCTTAATTTCTATCACCTGTATAAACATACTTGAGATTGCTAAGAACACAAGTGTCCACTCGTCTCTAATTACTTTGTTATTTTCGTCAGTGCTGACGGTCAGTGGGTTTTTAATGTCAGTATTTCACTGACACGTACTGAGAAAGCGTCAGAGCTAGGACCTAAGGCTGTCTCTCCAAGTCAGCCGCAGCACAGGGGCCGGCAGGCGAATCCGGGCCTTAGAGCGCCACCCCCTGGCCGCTGGAGCGAAGGACACCGCAGGGCTGGTCTCCACTCTCCAGCTCAGACTTTTCCACTTAGTCCCTGGACCTATTTAAAACATCAGCCAAACTCTCAACTTCATTTTCTTCACCAACGTTTGAGCCGTTACTAAATGTTGATGTTCCTTTAAGTACTTTGACAAGATAACTGGCCCCTTCCCCCAGGTGGAGGAGAAGATGTGTGGGGATTTGAGTGAAGAAATGCTACCTCAACAAAGATGGCTTTGTGACTGGGTGCTGCTACACAATTGCAGTTAAATTATCATTTCAGTAACTACCATCGCTACTTATAATGTTTCTCTATTGTTACTTTGCGAAGGATCATAAGGTTAAACAGCATTGCCAAGACTAATAAGCAAGAATAAATACAATTGAACTTTCTGAGATGTTAAGCCAGAATTTGCATGTGTGAGTCATTAAATTTAGAAAATTAGAAAATTAGGAACAGTATAGAACTGGATCAGAAAATTAAGAACAAAAACAAATGAAATGCACTGTGAAATGGCAATTAAATTCTTGTGTGAATTAAAGACAACTTTTTTTAAGTGCTCACATTTCGTCCATCTTCATCCAGTGATCTCTTTTATACAAAGAAATAAGAACATTACGTTTCCAGTGTTTACTCCAAAATCATTTATAGGGTAGCATGGAATAATTACATTAAAACTCTACTCATCACTTCTGTATCCACAGTGATGGACTGAAATGTATTAATAATAGTAACCCTGCCAGGCGTGGTGGCCCACACCTTTAATCCCAGCACTCCAGAGGCAGAGGTAGGAGGATCACTGTGGGTTAGAGGCCACCCTGAGACTCCATAGTGAAGTCCAGGTCAGCCTGGGCTAGAATGAGACCTGACCTTGAAAAAACAAACAAACAAAATAATAATAGTAGTAGTAGTAGTAACTGTAAGATTTCTAGCATTAATATTTTTTTCATTGTTACCATTTCAGTTTCAGTATTAATAAGTCCTCCACACTCCCACACACGGGTAAAAAAAATCCATGTACAATTGTGACAACCCCTGGACGAGCTATTTCTTTAGGAAAAGAACTGGGACAACCACATTTCAAGGCTTGTCCAGAATTTCTGGACGTACATGTCCCCTTCCTGGCCAAAAAACAAAAAAAAAATCAGCTGACTTAACAAATGGCTTGGGCAGGTATAACTGAGGTGAAAACCAGAGCAGTGCTGGGGGAGGGTATAAATGCTAGGAAGAAATGTTCAAATAATGGAAAAAAACTTGGAAACTTGGACGTAGTGGCCAGTGACATGGCTCTTCCCTGCCTGTCCAGCCCTCCTCAGTGAACACTGTGGTCAACGGAACTGTCACTGCACCGATCTGTCCAGACTCGTCCTTTTCCCAGAAGCAGTGACAATAACAAAGGAAGGAGTTCTCAAGAGCAGAGAGTCTTGGTCCATGAAAGAAATGTTCCTTGTAGTTCAAAGACAGATTATGAAAACTTCGCAACTTAAAGGTACATGTTGATAGAATTGCAACTGATACACATGTGACAAAGCACTGTCCTTAGTGAAGATGACAGAAAATGAATGGAGGCTCGATCGTCTTTATACTGCACAGTCCAGATCAATGCTGTCTTTTTTTATACATCATAGCATGTAACAAACGTGAAGAATTTTTTTTAAAAAAGAATACTAAACACACTACTGAATAAGAAATAATAGCTTGCTTTCCTCTGGAAACCCCTCCTGTCCCTTCATTATACCATCCCCAACCCCTGCTTCCCACAGAGGCAACCTTCATCCTGACTTCTGTGATTTTCATTTCATTTTGGTTACTTTTAAATATAGTTGAACTATCTATGAAAGTATAAGCTGAGTGGCATTGCATGTTTTTATCTGCTGACCTTTGAAAGGAGAAGTCTGTCTCCCCCAGGTGGAAATTTCAGAGGTCATCCATATCCACTCCTCCATTCTGGCGAAGACTCAAGTTTCCCAGGATCTATATTCCCAACCCAATCAGACCTGAATGTTTCTGATTCCAGTTTGTCCCATGAGATTTTTAAGCTGTGGATGGTAGGACGAATCTGAACAGATTAGTGCATTGACAATTCTGTTGACCACAGTGTTCAGTGAGGAGGGCTGGACAGCTAAGAGCCAACCTGGGGCCAGGTTACAATAAAAAATGAATAGGTGGACAGCTATGGTGTGTGATTTTAAGATACAAGGCCTAGTCTGTCATTTTGCTATCTGAAAACATGTCTCAAAATCATGTTAATCCTTATGTGTGACAATATTCCTTTCATGTAGGACTGTATTTGAAAGCAAGTAATTGTGGGGCAAGCACCCAGACCAGCTGTTCCAATTATGCATTTAATAAATTCTTAGGTTGGTTTCTGGGATCATACTTCCGGATGAGACAGTGAAGCTGTGAGGACAAAGGACTAGGTAATAGGCACTTCTGAAGACATTTTGATGACTATTAGCTATGCCAGGTAGAAATAAGAAGTGCTTTGCATGTAGCTGTCACCCCAGGAGGGGACCGCTCTTTCCACTCTGGATAGTAGTGACATAGATTGGCTTCCTGAGGCAGGCGGCACAATCCAAGTTTTCCTTCTGAAATTTCTTCTAGAGTTTCACTGTGAAAGGAAAGCTCTAATCTGTGAAGAAGGTCAGTGTGGAAAACAGGCTTGAAACAAAATAACTGAAAGTAGAGTTTGCCAGGACCTTGTCCAGCCCAGTCCAGTAGACATGGCTGAGCCAGGCAAAACCTTGAAGCCTCTGGCAAAAGACAGACAGGAGGTTCTACTAGCAAAACACACTTCAGAGTTTTACTTTTATTTTATTTTACTTATTTATTTACTTGTTGGTTTTTCAAGGTAGGGTCTCATGCTAGCCCAGGCTGACCTGAAATTCACTCTGTAGTCTCAGGGTGGCCTTGATCTCACGGCAATCCTCCTACCTCTGCCTCCCGAGTGCTGGGATTAAAGACATGCGCCACCACGCCCGGCACTTCAGAGCTTTAGAAGAGAATTCCTCCAACAATATGGACTCCCTAACACCACTAGGGACATTAGCTTAACTTAGTTTCGGAGACAAATTTTTATGTCTATGTTAAGCCCAACTAGGCTCTGGAAACAACATCACTAAGGCCAAAACTTTGTCTTGTAAGTTTCCTATCAAGTCCTGTCATAAAGCATCCCTCACATTCAATCTCACCCTAGAGAGAGTGAGAGAAAGATAAGGCTAAGGCTCGGTGCTGGGTGGGAGTCAAGCAACACCATCTCTATGGGGGAGTTGACCACATGGACCAGCCTCCACTTGGGCCAGGTACAGCAGGCCAAAATCAGCTGAGGAGCTGACCATAGACCCTTGTGCTCTACCCTCAGAAATTTGGTATAAACTGGTCTGTAATACAGCCTGGGTGGGAGGGGGATGTTAAAGATTCCCCCTGTGGGAATCCTATGCAGTTAGGCCTGCAGACTGAGAGCTGAGGTCTCTGCCTGGACTGTGCTGTAGAGCGGGCATGGAGGCTGCCTCCCTGTTTGTTATCTAAGGGTATGAAAATACTAGGAAGATGATAAAACTACCAGTTTTTGTTAGGGATGTGTTTGCCATGGTTACTGCTGAAAGCTATAAGGCTCTGTGATTTAAAATAAAAACCATGACATTGTAGAGAACTTTGATGTCTCTTTTAAATGCAGAACTGGGTGTTGAACTGGTAGAATACATGTTGCCATCTACAGTATCAGGTCTTTATTAGGTTCGGTCTCTAGAGAGAGTCTTTCAATATCATTAACATGTCTAGTAATGTGAATATACATGTTTGAAGAGGAATTTGCAAAATTCTAGTGGTTTGTGCAAGAAATTTATCATGTATTTTTTTCTTTCAATAGTACATTCTCATCTATGGTGAATTTAAAGTCAACAGGTAAGAGGGATTTTCAGAAAAATCCCATACATTAGATTTTTTTTTCCTTACATAAAGCATAAAAATGGATTGTAAAATTAACATGCAAATTACAGGATTTTCTGTCTTTAGTAGCACTGATTATAACTATGAATGTCAACATAAGCAGAAAACACTTGATTTCATAGAAAGCTAAACATTTGCTAATATTTTTTTCAAACATTTGTAGATTTGGCTGGCAACACTAATAGGTAATATAATTTAAAGTTTGGTCTTCTAATATAGTGTTTTCTAACTATCATGTTGCTTTAAATTAAGACGTTAAACTGCATATATAACATCTAAATAATGGAGATCCAGTCTTCTATTAGAATTACATCAAATGTTGTTAAATACTGCAATACTAAAAGAGAAGAGAGGAAGATCTGTGGACGTGCAATGCTCACATTTCCATACATAGAGTGACACAGGAAGGGATGAGGAGGAGGTCTATGAAGATACAGTGTGTTATATTTACACTAACTACTGTGACACAAGAAGAGATGAGAAGGTGTTCTATGGAGATAATGAAAAGGTGTATTTCTATGGACATACACTAGTTCAAATTTCCTGAGGTCAGTTCTGAGAGCATACATAGAAGCTGCAAGTTGGGTGCCACCTACTTCATTCTAATTACTTAAAGATAATGTCAGTGCAAAAAACTATTTTATTTCTTTCAAGTGGCATTTTTATGTGCATACAATTATTTTATCTTTTAGATATAGCTTTTATTAAACAATTTTTACTAAATTTTGTCATAAAAAGTACTTTCCTTGTCATGTGAAAGCAAGTGCTTTCACATTTTTAGACTAATTTGATGTAGCAACCTAGAGATTGAGCAAATTTTTTCTGAGTGTGGTATTTTCCCCTGTGCCATCATTTTATTCTTCCTTATGCAACTTCAAGCCTTAATACCCCTTCTAAAGTAATAGAGCTTTGAGAAATATCTAAATATTTCATATTCTGAAATCCTTCAGAGGAAGTATTTTTATTTGTTTTGAAGCAAGCCCAACAGACTGCTTTTATATGCAAGTGAGAGTGAGAGAAGGAGAGAATTGGCTCACAAGGGCCTGGACTAGAGTGAGATCCTACCTTAAAAATAAAACAGACAAAAAAAAAAAGAAGGTCAGGGCTGGAGAGATGGTTCAGTGGTTAAGGGCTTGCCTGCAAAGCCTAATAACCCTGGCTTTTTTCCCAAGTGCCCACATGAAAAGTCAGATGCACAAAGTAGTATATGTATCTGGAGTTCATCTGTACTGGCTGGAAGCCCTGGCATGGCCATTTTCTCCCTCTCTCTCTCTCTCTCTTTTTTCTTTCTCTCTTTCTCTTTCTCTCATCTCTCTCTACTTGCAAATAAAAATTAAATAAATGAAATATTTATTTTAAAAAAATCTCTGCCAGAAGCTAGGTACCGTGGCACACGCCTTTAATCCCAGCACTCAGGAAGCAGAGGTAGAAGGATCACCATGAGTTCGAGGGCCACCCTGAGACTACGTAGTGAATTCCAGGTCAGCCTGGGCTACAATGAAATATTACCTCGAAAAACCAAAAGAAAACAAATCTCTGCTGGTGTGATGATATGACAGTCCGACCCTAGCTTCCTGCTTCTATCATGCACTCCGTACCATGAGAGAAATCCCCTCAAAACTGTATGCCAAGAATAAACCTTCTCCTGCCTTAAAAAGTTCTGCATTATTATTACAAATTGAATAACAGAAACAAGACAGGCATGGACACAGATCTGAACTGTTCTTTTCTGAGGTAACACAATGCTTAGTAGAACTCTGTCGGGCCTTTGCTTAATTTAAGTTTATTGTTCACTTATTTCCCTCCAGGGAGTTGCAAATATGTGTCTTATTGTTTTTATGAAACACACCGTTCGGAAGTCTGAATAGGTGACACTGCTGAACGTGAGCGCTGAAGTCGCTCGCTGTGCGGTGACCCGTTTGCAAGTCTGGCTTGGTGAGGGATGAAAGGTGACTTGTAAGCTGCGGTGGGAAATAATTTCATGGTCAGATTTCATCCTCCTTCATGCTATATAGGCACTCATTTGCCAAGCCACATTTTACTTACAATCAGAAAAATGTCTAACGTAGGGGAAAATAAATTCACCCTGGGATAACTCTCTCCTTCCTGTGATCTACATAGAGTTTGCTCTTAGATTCTTCTCTAATTTTTTGGTTTATTTTTATTTATTTATTTGAGAGTAATAGAAAGAGAGAGAAAGAGGCAGAGAGAGAGAGAGAGAGAGAGAGAGAGGGAGGGAGAGAATGGGCACGCCAGGGCCTCCAGCCACTGCAAACCAACTCCAGATGCATGAGCCCCCTTGTGCATCTGGTTTACATGGGTACTGGGGAATCGAGCCTCGAACCTGGGTCCCTCGGCTTCGCAGGCAAGCCCTTAACGGCTAAGCCATCTCTCCAGCTCAATTCTTCTCTAATTTTAAGGGGCTTGAAATATCAAAAACCTGTAGTGCTCTGAGAAAGCACATGGTTCCCAGGCAGGGTGCGTCACTACTGTGCACCTCCAAGCCTTCCTTCTGCAAAATGCTTGCACATGCGCCCTGGGCATCTCTCAACACCAGTATTGCATTTACTTGTAATTCTGAAGTCAATGTTTACATGGTGTCACCATGATTTTATTAAAGCTGTTGGGACTCAAGCATTAGCAAAGGTTGAAAAAAGGAATGGAGGTCCTAAGATGGTTAAAATGTATAATCGCCAAAATTTGTTAGTCTGTTATCAATTGTTTTCACATAGGGTGTGTAGCTCCAATTAATCAGAAGTTAAAGAAGACACCCCCAAATGTTTGCCAAGTGCTTAGCATTTTATTTTTGTGCCTATAAGATTTAGAGTTTTGACAAGCCAGCTCTATTTGGGACCATATTTAGTCATTTTAGGAATCTTTTGCTTTGCTTGTTCTGCTTAGGATCAAGGCTTTTCAGGGAATATAATCTGAATATTAAGAAAAAGAAATCAGTTGATGTCAGCCTCAGTGGTTTAACAATCTCTTTAAAAAGATTCTATTTCCAAAAATCAGTAGACTGCAGACTGATTTGATTAGATTCGTACTGACTTTCCAGGCTTCTGTAATAGACAGGCTGGCTATCTGAGCCTTGCTTTAGCCTTGTTATGTTAAATAATATTTGTACAATTTAGAAAAAAAAAAAAGCTGCTCTAAAATTTTAAAAACAATTTGGGAAATGTTCCCGCAACTTACACACAGGTGATACAATCGCTGGTGTGCCATTGTCAAAGATGAGCTGAATTCTCTGGTGGGCACAAGGTCCTCCAGCTCTCCCCACAACCCACCTCCTCCTCTCATTGTGTTTTCTCCTGAGGAAGCTTCCGTTGGAGACTTGAAGTACTTGGAAGAATCATACTTTTGACCAACACAGATTCTGAGCTGCTGAGCTAAGTGCAAAATTTAATTAAGTGACAGAAGCGGTGTAAGAGCCCCTGGCCTGCCGATAGGTGGGGAAGCGAAACAGCTGTCTGCTGGGCCCCTGTGTGCTGCGGCTGAGCTGCGTGTGGTCTCCCACACGTTTTTTGTCATCCTGTTTGGGAACCAATTCAGGATCTGTTTCTGTTGGCACTTTCCTCCTGTTGTGAATATATTAGTACATTTCTCAACATCTCTGTAGGCCTACAAAGCTGGTAATTTAAGCCTAGGGCTGTGACAGACACTTCTCTTCCATCAGTTGAGGCCTGGGTGATGTGATTTCTCAGAAAGGAATAGGCAAGTTCTCAAACGCAGAAGGAAAGCCCAGGGTGAACCAGAGGTTTTATCTGTTTTTTTTTGTTGTTGTTGTTGTTGCTGTTTGTTTGTTTGTTTGTTTTGTTTTGTTTTTACCATAAATGTTTGAGTGTTTTATCTTTGGTCTAGAAAAGTTATAAGAAGACCATGCCCTATTCTAGGGTTCTTTAGCTTATTTCTGAGCCATAATTAGAAAAGTAAGATGAAATATACAAAATTTTCTGTAGACCATGAAACACTGGGTCATTGGGAAAGTACTATAAACTGTTACTCGTCCATTCTTTGGTGAGACATGGAACATTGCACTTCCTCCTTCCTCACCCTGAGCTCATTAATATGCAGCTATGGACAAAGAATATCTCATATTAAATAAACTCGTATTTATACAGATTGCTTCAGAAGTAAGGAAAAAGAAAAGTGAATATTGAAATATTTGCATATTTATAATACATTTAAACATGAAATCCTATTTTAAGTGCATTAACGTTCATTATTATGATCCAAAGATGTCAGGACCAAGTGAATCCCATATGCTCCTTAACACTGAGTTTCTTTCAAAAGAAGTTTGCATGTGGACTTGTTTTTGGCACAAATGATCTACTCAGAGATCTACGCAGAGTGGTATTATAGTTTGTGTTTTGAAGAGCTAATGAAAGTGGGAAGATGTGGATAAGCAAATTTGATTTCTCCAAAATGCTTACGTAACCGTATATTACATTCAGGAGTCAGTCCTGATGGGTTTCTATGTATACCGTTTATGTGAAATTTTGTACTCGTTGAAATTAACAGTCTACCAAACACTGTAAAATAGTACAGCCCCACAACAAGCCATTCACACTGGCCACATCTGCAAATATTTATTCTCCCAAATTTCAGTGCCATTAATGAAGATGTGATTGTTTCTCTGTGACCTTTCAGCTCACCTCAAGTCCTAGGAGACCTGCTGCTTCTCTTCCTAACCTTACTTACTGCACCCCATATGTTCCCATCTACACTGAGCACCTCTTATCTCAGGGCCCCCACCCCACCACTTTCTGGAAGGCTGCGCCCTCCTTCAGATTCGCGACTGAAAATGAAGCGTAAATCTTACGGGCTAATAAGCGCGGCAGTTACTTCAATAAAATGTTACTTAAAAGTCAATAGGCTGCACATGTTAAAGACATTAGAGCTGTTAACAGACCGTTGTAAAGCAAGCAGAATCTTTAATAACCTGTGTGCAATGTTGAGCCATTCCATTTTCAGCTCAGGGCAGGTTTAGCTCTGGCACTCAGTGGACTCGTGGCATGAGCTAATTTTTGCTATCTCTGAATCACCAGCAAGCATGGAATCAGGGCTAAAATCTCAAAGGATTCTGGGAAATTTTAAAACGCAAGGACTTTTTTACCTTGCTCCTAGCCTCAGCACCCACCCCACCCCCCACCCCGATCTCTTAAGCCTGAATCCCCCAACCTTCTCCCTAAGGAGAGTGAGAACCAGAACTGCAAGAATCAAGACCTGAGCGCAGCAGCTGGTCATGATCTGGATTCACTGATCCAAAGCCCAGAGGCATCTGCACGAATGATAGCTTAGAAATGGCATACAGGGAAGGGCAGGGCAACAGAAAAAGAACTAACTGGAAAAATTAGTCCTGAAATGCTTTGTTCTATGTTCCACCAGGAGAAAAGTGAGGTATCAGCTGGGTCTCAGGCCATATGGCTTTTAAACCAGAATCTTCTACAAAATTCCAAAAGTACCTACGTAACAGACTTAGAGCAGAGCCACGCAGTGCCGAAACTTCTGAAGCACCCCACTACTTAGAGAGCACCCTGCTGGCCTTTCTGTTTCTGGGCTTTTGCAGTTAGTTTCCTACGTGGAGGAAAAAAAGGAAATGAGAAGAAACAAACTTTCTAGTCTAGGCAACTTTTAAATTTGGTTAAGTCCATTATTTAAAGATTTTTGAAGTCTGGATTATTAAACTAGTGAAAGCTGATTAGAAAATGTATTTGTAAAGTTAAATAAACTTCTCTTTTTTAATTTTTTTCATTTGTATTTATTTATTTATTTGAGAGCAACAGACAGAGAAAGAGGCAGATATATACAGAGAGAATGGGGACACCAGGGCCTCCAGCCACTTGCAAACGAATTCCAGACACATGCGTCACCTTGTGCATCTGGCGGTCCTAGGGAATCGAGCCTCCAACCCAGGTCCTTAGGCTTCACAGGCAAGCACTTAACCACTAAGCCATCTCTCCAGCCCTTAAACAAACTTTTCTTTTTTCTTTCTTTTTTTTTATTAGTTTTGTATTCAGCAAATACAGGCAGTTTGGTACTATTATTAGGCTCATCTGTGACCTACCCCCTCCCCATTGGGCCCTCCTTGTTGAGGTATATGGGTCGTGCATTGTGCAGTTAGCCCACAGTTATTGGTACGATAAATGTCTCTGCATATCATGACCCAACATGTGGCTCTGACACTCTTTCCACCCCCTCTTCCACAAAATTTCCCTGAGCCACGTTGGGTTCATTTTTGATCTGCTTCAGTGATGAGGTGTTGGGCCCTCTGAGGCTCTGGCTCTCTGATTTGGTAGGAATTGATTTTTCTCTGTGTTGGTCTCCTTCTCCCTTGTGCTGGTATCCTGTTCATCAAGAAAACAGCACCCTTGCTTGTTTTGCCAATTTTCCTTAGTTTCAGCCGGGGCTCTTTTGAGGTATGATGGGGTGGCTCTCTCCTTAGGATCTACATCTATTTGAAAAAGAGAAGCAGATTCTCCAATGGAGAGTAAGTTAGCACCAGGACAAATGAGATAACCCTTACTTTTTTAATAGAGAATTTAATAGGTGTAGGCCCTCTTGTAGCCCATGACTGATGGAAGCTTGATATTGGAGAGTGGGCTTATGTTTGGATATGGTTCTGACTTGTTTCCCAGCTCCAGCTCTGGGTCTTGTACCACTGAGGGGATCAGTTAGCCAAATCAAGAGCAGTTGGTTCCCCACCATGGCTGTGTGCCACTATTGCACTTGTGTGGGCATCACAACAGGTTATTTGCTGCTAAGTAGGTTAGACCATGAGTTGTTTGGACAGACATTGGTCATTTCCCCCAGTCTCCCATGTAACACCTTCTGGCACTAGACGTGCTGACTGTCTGGGGACTCTCTCCTAGCTTCCAGCCATGCCGTTCCATTTTACGTGTCAGATGCATATGGTGTCTTCAGCAGTAGGGTCTTACCACTAACCTTTAGTGGGTCATCAAGTACTCTGACAGAAATCTGTCATTCTTTTAGGAAACCTTGTAGGTCTCTCTGATCAAAAGCTCATTGTGGATGATAGCCCCATGCTAGTATTGGGGGTTATGGTTCGATACCCTCTAAGAAAATGAGGAAAAAGATAACTAATATACAAGAGTTAGAGAGATGAGAGAGAGAGAGGGAGGGAGGGAAGATTTAGAAGATTTAGGTTAGACAAGACACTGGAGAGGGTAGGATCAACTAAACTTTGCTTATCCAGTGGTTCATCTTATATCTTAATCTTTTTTGCTCAGAAGGGGAATTCACAGATCTTCCAAACTATATGCTGAAGGTGGTCTAGGTCTCAAGTTTGAAAATTAAAAATATACTTTGCAAAAGAGAAACAATGCAAAGTCTGGATCCAAATTGAGCATTTTTATAAAAGGAGAATAAAGCTTTACAGACATGTTCACATTCGGAAGTTCCAATAAGTGCACCACCCACACTGTCTATACTCCAATTCATCTGTTCTGTTTCAGTCTTGATTAACAGGTATGAAAATCCAAGCTCAAAACAATTAGAATATTATTATATTTTTATGCAGCTCTGCCTTTCTACTTCATAGCTTAATCGACATTACCCCTAGTTTCTACTATATGTATTATGATAACTTAAAATATTCCACTGCATGGCATACTAAATGGAAGCATTGTTTTTCTTATACATTTAGCATGTCCATTTTCTGCGGTAATTTATTTGAAGCACCCAGCCTCCAGATGGTAAAGATAAGAGGGTGAGAGAAACGAATGCAAAAAGTGGATGTCTGCAAAATAGGGTTGCAGTTTGGGGAGTTTTTCCTCCAAAATCACTGCCGAGTTCTGAGAAGAGAATGGAGGGAACAGATGCAGTTGTAATGATGGAGTGTAGTCTGTAGTCGTGGACGGTGAGGCGATGTGCTAAAAAGTGAGCATAGGGAATAGAACACAGAGATGCACCAAGTTCCCCAAAGATAAGATCGACAAAACGACAGAGCTCAAAGTAAGCAGAGAACGTTAGCACCCGAGGTGGGGAACAAGGCCAGGTATAGCAGTGAAGGATGAGGCGCTGCCTGGAATGTCACAGACAGACCAACCACGTTGCCCCAGTGAGAGACCCACAGAGCCAGCAGGAAGGAGGCAGAAGAAACAAGGAACAGCAGAGCTCACTGTGAGCACTCGGGTACTTAGATTAGTGGTCTCAGGCATTGGTCCTCCATTCACAGGTAAACCACTTCACGAGTTCTGCTCCAGCCTGCAGCACATTTTTCATATTTAGTTCTCCTCAACTCTCACATGAGGGTAAGAGCTTGGAGCTGTCTCCTGCCCTATTGTGTGGGCTAATGAGGGGTTGTAAAGCTTGATATATGTGCAACGCGTGGTGGGAAATATTTAACACCTCTCTTGAGAAAGAAAATTCTAATTGTCCACCTGAAACTGTCTCCCTCGCCAATTAATTTCAGTTTGGGTGATTGACATAGAAGTTTCCACCTAATCAAACACATGTCTGTCCAAGGACTTAGACAGGTGAGGATGTAAAATCCCTTCCCCACGAAAAGAAAAAAAAATACCCTCACAAGACCATTTGGAGGAATTATGCTTACAGCAGACCAGCCAACTTGCTCCTGTGCATCCAGGTAATGTTTTCATAAAGGGAGTTCCTTTTTGCCCTGTCTGTCTGGTAAGAACATTTAGAAAGTAACGAGTAGCTACTGAAGCTAAGCAGGGGCATTTGTTCTGTCCAGGGAATTTTCATTATGTTCAACATTTGGAAATTTCTACTAAAGATAATTGCAGGTAAGCATCCACCCACAGATGTATTCATTTTTCATTGTATTTCCTTAAATGGGTACTTGTACACAAAAGACCTCCTTCCTGTACATTTCAGCTCCCCAGGGGACAATTACATAAAATTATCCGGCAGCAAGTTTGTTTTGTGTCACTTGACTGGGTGAGGGAAGAGAGAAAGCTGCTTTCCTGTAGCACTCAAAACTGCAGGTTATTTTTTGCCTAAATGTTAAACAGCCACATTCATCACAGTCGAATAACAACATTGCCCACACACAAGCTGTTCTCGTCCCACTGTTGAGTTTACCAGAAAGGACCACCGAGGCCACAGAACTGATCTGATATTCCATTGACAGTACATTGGCCTATAATAGTCCTGATGAGCCAACAATGGAGTGGTCCAATCCAGATACTTCCCTCATCATTTGCAACTTCCTAGTACTAGCTACCGTTTACAACTTATTGTGGCACTTACATTTTTGAGGAGAAAAGCCTTAAATAAGCTACATCCAATTTAATGTCACAATAAAATCTTTGAAAAGCATATGATAAGTTATAAGTCACTTTAATGTATGGCATATTCTTGCATTTGTTCCTTCACTGGAGTAGGTTTAATGATGAAATAGCTAATTTTTTAAAATTTTATTTTATTTATTTTAGAGAGAGAAAGAGGCAAAAAGGAGGGGGAGAGAAAGGGTGCACCAGGGCCTCCAGCCACTGCAAATGAACTCCAGATGCATGCACTGCCTTGTGCATCTGGCTTATGTGGGTCCTGGAGATTCAAACTAGGATATTTTTGGCTTTGCAGGCAAACACCTTAACCGCTAAGCCATCTCTCCAGCCCTGAAATAACTAATTTTTGGAAAATGTTTCACTCATCCTGTTCTCTTTGGTGATTGTTTAGCATACATAGGTGGGCAAAACCAAAACTATATATATACACATACATATTTCTTTAATCTTCAACACCCTGCTGGTAAGTCTTGTTCACTTATTTGTATTTTTTTTTCTTTCCCTTTTTAGTTTGACATTTATTAAATGTGACATGCCAGGCTTGAAGAAAAGACAGTTACACTGGTCATCACAGTTAAACATGAGACAAGTAAAACACTGACTGTGGTGTTTAGAGGCACTTCAGTCATTTTTCCTCCAGAAAAACAGCAAAAGCTTATTTATGTATGGACAGTACATAAAGGTTATAGTAAAGTCCCATCACCCATAAAGATTCTGGCCATAAGAACAGAAAGCAGAGGTGCTTTCTGGCAGTCAGCTAACCATGAAACCAAATATAATGGAAGATCTCAAGGATGAAAGCCTTTCATCCAGATCACCACAATGAGACAGGATGCAGGGCTGCAGATCCTGATGACTGTGGCAGCTCCTGAAGGGAGGCCTACAGGGGCAGACTTCAAGAAGGAGGCTACCACCGGCTCCAGGGCGCGGCTCAGAGCAGCCCGAGGTCAAAGTTCTCCTTTGGGAATTCTCAGGGATCCTAACCACCACACACGTCAGCTGGAAAATAAGGCCCCTGTTCTGATTCCTTGGATTCTAAGGTCTATGAAGATGAGGCCTCCCTCCCAGGAGTTGCACAGGACCGGTGCTGTCGTCCAGGCTTGCAGATCCCCTTGCAAAGCCTTCTGGCCCTGCTCTCTGCAGGCACCCATCTCTTCAAGTTCTGTGGATCGCTCCTGAGAGTGGACCGAAGCCACCTCCCATGGCCACAAACAACCAGGACCATCTTGACGGATGAAGCCACTAGCAGAGAGGCCAAAACTGCGCTCTCCCCGGTGTGCCCTGTTTGCTCTTTAATTTATTTTAAAGTTCTTTTTTAAACATTCTCTATTTTAACCCAAGAAAGAATTGCCTACATCCATATAAGACTAAAATTCACATTAAGAATATGACAAAAAAATAAGACCCTTTCACTGTCATTTTGAAAAAAATTATAGAAATAAGAATAAAATCTAATCTTATTTATAGTCAAGGAAAAGGACACCGTGACCTAGTGCCTTCCAGTTAGTTAGTGATTGAGTCCAACATTGACTTCAAATCTCCTCCCTATGCAAAGTATGTTCTCCAAGGAAGTACCACTTGCCTTTAGCATTTAAGAAGACAGGTGCATTCTACTCAGCTCTGAATTTCCCTCACACTTCAAAGAATCTTTTACCCGCTCTGCCTTATTCCTTCCCACTTCCTCTTTAAGATTCTGGCCTTCTCCTGAAATCCCAATTTCAGGTGAAACATATCACCCATATGAAGACTCATGCTGTAGAAACCCCCAGAGCCTTTAATCTGGTTACATTAGCTTTGAATCTCTAAGGAAAACACATGACGCAATATCCCCAGGCTTACTGGACAAGTCTGTATAGGAGGCATCTCGTTAGAATGTTAATACACACTTCAGAAACATTCACTCAGAATGTCATATTGCATGTGCTTTTTGTTTCTTTTGACATTAAATACTCTAGCCTCGGGAAGTACACTGGCGGAGGCAGTGGGGAGAGTTGAAAGATAACAAGGGTGGTGAGTGGAGAAAGTTAGCAGCCATTTAACCCTCCTGCCTGGAAAACTAACCAACCAAAGTGCTACAGCATTTCTTCACACTGGTCCAGAGAGGATTCATTAATTAGTGCTTGAAAACAGATCTTTGGTGGAGGTAGCATGTGACGGTGGCAATCATCAGCTCCTTCGCCATCAGTCAGTAGCATGTGGCGATGGCATGCTGACTCTGATTGTGAACAGTTGCTGCTGTTGATAAAGCTGTGAACTTTGGATCATGACGCCTGCTTGCTTTGTGGTTTCGAAACCCCACAGCAGATGTTATATCGTAAAGTTATATCTTGACTATACTCCTGGAGCTCACAGCTACGAAAGAAAAACATCAAAGAGCACAGAGCTCATGACAAACAGGTTCTGACAATGCCCCTCTCATGAGAACCACCATTGAGAAGTGACATGATAGGTTAGCTCCATTGTCCCATTTCTCTTGTTAAAGAGAATTTTGCCAGCTCAGTTTGCAGGACATTGAAATTCATAGTGAACTGTCAGCCTTAATCAATTTCCCATTAACTTTTATTCACTCTAAACACCAAGCTTCAGAAAAAAAAAAAATGTTTGATGATCAAATACATTCTCAAGAGACTCTTCTTTTTAAAATAGGGAGAGTAATTTGAGAGTAATTTCTGAAAATGGATAATCTTTCTGGAAAGTCCCCAGGAGATGTTGTCTGCCCACTCGTACTTGCCAGCATTGACTCACAGAGGACTTCCTTTCAATTCCCTAAAAGGGGGAGCAAAGGGAGAAAGAACCCTAGAACAGAAATGCATCTGTCAGCTAGCAAAAGAAGGAATGGGGCCTGAGAGAGAAAGGCCTGCTGAATTGTTTTGATCTGTAACTTCTGTTTGTCCTTTGGCTATTGCCCAGTTTTGATGGACTCTTGGACTTCTCCAGATAGTACCTGATCTGTCCTTACTTCAGGTTTCTCATCTGTCTCCAGACCCCCAAACCCTGCATGTTTATTTTCTGGATCACTTACCTGCCTTCTGACACCTGGTTCTCCAGTGATACCCTACTATCCGCTGCTGCCGTAGGCCAGGCACTTCCCAGCAGGACACATGTCCGTACAGGCTTCAGCCTCCTCTGTTCCACTGCCCACTCTGTCTAGCCTTGTCAAAAATAAACTTTGAGCTCTCTTCCATACTTAGAAAACAGTGAATACATATGTGGATCAGGATGTAGGCAGTAATGTTTTTAGTACCCTTGTGGGAGAGAAAAAAACTCGACATTGCAGTAGTAAAAAGCCCATTGTAATGAATATGTTCAAGGTTTCTGTGACTTTTCCAAATTGTTGGGCTCCAACGTGCTCATAGAAGACTCATTCAGGTTATAAGATACCCAGGCATGTATGTCTTCAGCAGTATGCAGAAGTGATTCCTGTTGGTGCCCTAGGAGGAAGGTATAGTTGCTGTCTTTAAATGCTGGGGCCTATTCTTTAGGGGAAATGCTGACAAAACCCTGAAGAGCAATTAGCTCATCACAAGGCTTCTGATGCAACCCCACCCCATCTCTAAAAGGGGTGTGCTAGGAACGGCAACATCTGGGCAACTCCTGCACACCCTGCACATAGCAAAGTGGTGAGCAACCTATGAGATGGGCTGATGGAGACCAGGACGGAGAAGGGCAAGCGGGAAGAAGGGGCTTGTTGAGAGCTCATTGCAGCAGTTTCCAAATCACAGAAGCGCTGCTGTACTTCCCACCATATGCAAAACATCCTCCCAAGTCGTAGTGAGAGACCTCCATCACTCTGGTTTTTAGTTATGATTGGCATATGTTTTCATTCACATAAAAATATTTTCAAAGATAAAAAGATCCCAGCCTAATTATGGAAGGTGTTTTGATCATTGCCTTAAAGCCTCGTATATTCAGAACTCAGACGGCATAACTATGTATATAGGTAAAAGTGCTGCTTCCCTAACTGCTCAATGCATTGGCTTATCAAAGCAAGGAGTTTTGACCACTCCCAACGTTTTTGTTTTTTTTTAATTAAAACCAAGCAATTTGATCCTCAGTTGATATGCTTGCTGTAGCAAAAGTCAACATCGTATTCAAAGCACCTGCCCAGCTGTGCTGCGGGAGGGCCGGCTTTTGCTGTCTGCTGCTTTTATCTAACTCTCACTGTCAATTCAGATTGTAATGCTGTTGTCCTGGGATCCCCAGCTCAGCTGTTGAAAGCAAGGTGAATCCAGTAGGCTCCCTCCCTCATGACGAACCCCAGTAGGAGGATTCGGGGCTCTCATCACTGTATCTACGGTGGTTGGGCAGAAAGTTGAGGTCCTCACCTCCACTGAATTCTGGAGAGTGAGGGTTTCACGCAGCTGAATTATGAATTGCAGTGTTCATGTACTACAGTTTCAGAGGGTTCCATGAGATCCTGTGGTTCTGCCCTTTCTGCCTTTCACAGCTCTAGTATAGAAAAGGCTCAGTGAAGGGGAACTCATATTTTCTCTAGGCCATTCATCTTGGTTTCCTTTTATTCCTTTCTCAGCCCTTCCATGCTTTGTTATGCCATTTCCCATATTGTTGTTGTTACAGAAGATGTGACTGGGTGGGGGTGGGGGAGGCAAATAACAAATATGAAACCCAATGGAAGTTGACACATTTTAGTTAATTTGCTTCCGTAAGGTTTTTCTGATCTATCTTCACATACCTTCATCAACCTTGATGTTGTATATATGTTCATTTGTTTTGCTTTTCTGCAGCAGGCTTAACTCTTAGAAAGACATTCAGTACATATTCTTTACTTTTTTATGGTGAGCCCTTACACTCTTGAGGCTACTTAAGATTAGCCCTCTTGCCCATTCTTTGTCTTTTATTGGGGGGATTACTTAAATGATTTCTGTATAAGAGAGCAATGTGTGTGTGTGTGTGTGTGTGTGTGTGTGTGTGTGTGTGATATATATATATGCATGTACACTTGTAAGTGTCTATGTATAGACAAATTTAACCTTCACAATATCTCCACAAGCAAGATCTTTTATTATCTCCACCTTGAAGATGCAGAAAATTAGGACCTGAGGGGTTAGGAATTAAGCCCGTGATCACACAGCTCTTATATGACAGAGGCAGAAATTGAACAGGTACATCTGATTTTGGCATCCTTATATTTCATCACTAAGCAACCTTGACAAAAGGTTTGTGCTGGTCTGTCTAATAATTTATTGTTTTTTGTCCTCAGCTCAGATAATTTATTATAGTGCTAATGATGTTTCTGATTTTGGTGAAAACGTTAGAATTAGCACCACTTAGTGTGAACACTTGAATACAGGCCAAAGCTTTGCCAACGACTCTCAACTTCCACAATTTATTGTACACTATAGCCAAGTGATTTCTCCTCCAAGTTTCCTGATTAGAGAGTTGCAGTAAAAGGGGAAAACAGAACTTTATAATCTTATATGTTTCTAAATAAACTGTCTTACCATCATTTTTGTATGCTGAAAATAATCTACTAATATTTGCCCACTAATCCCCAAATAAATACTACAAAATATTCAACCACCATGGGCTGAAGAGATGGTTTAGCAGTTAAGGCACATGTCTGTGAAGCCTAAGGACCCAGCTTCGATTCTCCAGGTTCCATGTAAGCCAGATGCACATGGGGGCACATGCGTCTGGAGTTTTTGCAGTGGCTAGAGGCCCTAGCATACCCAATCTCCACCCCCCTTCCCTCTCCTTCTCCCTCTCCCTTCCCCTCTCTCTGTCTCTAATAAAATAAATAAAAATGAATCTTTAAAAAAAAAAAATTCAACCACATTTGTGAGCAAGTTCTAGGAAGGGCCAGCAGAAGTATGCACATAGCCGCACAGCATATGTATGTAGAAATTTACAAGCTACAATACCCAGACATCACGAGGCTCGGCTCATAATTTTCTCAACCTTGCCAGACTGGAGCAACATTTATGATCTGGAGATTTATTGATTTTAGTTTATATCCTTCTCATAATACAAAACTACCCTTTAGACCATTGACCTCTTCTTGTTATAATGAGCATAGAATAAAGAAATATATTTATAATAGCATTCTTGAAAACAGGCAAGCTTTTTAAGGTGCTATAAAGGACTGCTGGTGCTATGATGGCATTGAGTGTAACAAAGGTAATATAAAGTCGCAGTTAGCACGTGACAGTGGAGCACACATGTTGATTACATTGTCCCCCTGTCTTTTCACTTACACAACTTGATCTTGCTTCATATTTGTAACTAGTTGTTCAGGTAATTGAGTGAGTCCAATTCAGAACACTGTCACTGAAGAGGAAAATGGTCTATATAAGTAGATACCACAATAGGTCACAGGTTTGCATATAGATTATTCTAGGAAAGAGGTAAGTACTCACTTTGGGATTATGAGGATTTAGACATAACATACTTTTAAACTTTTATAATCACCTTGGAGGAAATGCTTGAATTATCTTAAATTTATATGTGGTTTAAAGCTCAGGAAATGGACATATATAAAGGCACTGAATCACATATAGCTAAATTCTTCATTTTAAAAGAAGGCATTCAGGACTGTAGAGATGGCTTAGTGGCTAAGGCACTTGCCTACAAAGCCAATGGATCCAGGTTCAATTCCCCAGGACCCACGTAAGCCAGATGGACAAGGTGGCACATGTACCTGGAGTTCATTTGCAGCAGCTGGAGGCCCTGGCATGCCCATTCTCTCTCTGTCTCTCCCTCTCTCTATATACCTATCTCTCTCTTTCTTTCTCTGTCAAATAAATAAGTAAATAAATAAAAATAAAATATTAAAAAATACAACAAGGTATTCAGGCCTATCCCTGTATCACAGGATTAGTTTGATTAAAAAAGAAAACATTGTAAATATGTTCTCATTGTTAAGAAACATCTAAAGACATTAAGCAGCATCTGTAGGTAATATTTGATTAAAAACTCAAGATACTTTGCATCTGTCCTCTGACTCCTACACTATGTTAAGTACAATTTGTTTTAACCAAACCACTTTGTACAAATCGAAAGGCATGCATTATCTTTTACCAAAATACAGGGAATGGGGAATCTGATGTAGGCTGGGAAACCTCATACTCATTCACAGGATGGCAAGACCACTGAATCTCTGAGCTCCTCTAGCCAATATTCCTGACCTATGTAACCCAAGATCTCTGCTCTGAGTTAACACACAGGATCTACTCAGAGCCCTTCTTGGCTTGCACATGGTGGAGCCAGCCAGCTCTAATAGCCCTGGGGGGGTGAGTCAGCACCAAAGTATGGCATGCCATGGAAACTCTCTATGCCTCAGTTTTCCCTGTTTGTGATGGAAATAGTGACCCCATAATCTGTAATTTGTTGGATTTATTGTGAGGATCAAGTGAGTTAATTCTCAGAGTGCTTTGCACAGTGCTATGAAGTAGAGTATGTACATTAAATATTAAGTGCATGTATAGACGTGACTACTTCTAGAATTATTTTGTTAGCATCTCTTAATAGCATAGTCTTCTCTCCTACATTCATACTTTAGGGCTGCATGGCCTGGTCCCTCTTTCTCAGTAGCTTCATTTCCACTGTGACCCACAGGTTTTCCATCTAAAGGAGTCCCTCAGTCCTGTGACTTACTTTCTGTCCTTCATCCCAATGTCTGGTTCAAGTCTTCTCTGGGCCTCCAACAGTTACTCACTGTTTGAGCCTCAGTGGACAAGCAACTCACATTGTCCTGAGCTCCTACCAAACCATGAAAGGACAGCTCAAGGTTCTTTTTATTGGCTAGGGGGTACTGGTATGCTAATTGTGCTCCTAGGTTTGTTTTTTAAACTTATTTACTTGAGAGAGAGGGTGAAAGGCAGGGAGAGAGATAGACAGACAGACAGACAGAGAGAGAGATATTGGGCACACCAGGGTCTCCAGCTGCTGCAAACAAACTTGAGATGCATGTGCCACCTCGTGTATCTGGCTTATGTGGATCCTGGGGAATCAAACCTGTGTCCTTTTGGCTCTGAAGGCAAGCACCTTAACCACTAAGCAATCCCTCCAGCCCTGTGCTCCTAGTTTTCAGTATTTAGCTCATCTCATAGTTCAAATGAATTCTGTAATTCACATTTGCAAGTCCATTATCCATACTACGCCTCTCATCTGTGCTCTGCACAAGCCACTGCTAGTGTCTGGTCTTGATTGGCCTCAATATAAGTCATTTTGCTGCTTTTTAAGCCTTGTTAATATCATAACACAACTGCTCTGTTACTTTATGAATTCCAAAGCAACATTTTTTCCCTGCCCTTACAAATTGAAACTTTAATGGTGAGCTTTTCCTGTTCTTGCTTAGGCCAATGTGTTTTTTGACAAGTCACAGGGATTGCCCTCAAATCCTCGCTCCAAGACCACTTCTAATAACTGGGCCATTCTAAAGTTTCCACGAGGAGCACAACTGTTGAGAAATGGTCTCAAAGTCTACATATAGTTTCTGAATGTGGATTATATATTTGATTATATATCATAATTTATATCTTCTCACTAATGAAGGGAAAATCTAAAAAAGAAAAGAAAGAAAACGAGTTTAAGGACACATTCTCCATAGTGAAATGTGACCGAAATCCAAATGTCCACAGAATGCATAAGGAGCCAAGAACAAGGTATGTAGAAGAGCTCGTTGGGAGTCAGCCCTGCCTGAGCTGGCGTCTGGCTTTGTTGAATCCAAGCTACATGACTTAATCTCTCTAAAGCTCAAGTTGTCCCATCCGTGCAGCAGATATTGTATTTGTATTACTGACAGACAGAAGCACTTACTCTCCAAACCTGGTACTTCTGAAGAACATATAGTGGGGCCCAGGAGAGGATGCCTTCTCAGAAAAGAGGTGATAATTTTGAGACATTAATGCAATTATCTAACTTCTCGTTTTCTGAGGTATGGAGGGCATTTTACTGAGAAAGAAAAGTCCAACTAATTATTGGCGAAATGGAGAAAGGATCTGGGTCTCTAGATGGCAAAATCACAGCTAACGGTATCCTGACTTCTTCTTGGAATGCAATCTCATTGCCTGCATGCAGAATGTCCTCAAAGCTCCACTCTAGGTATAGTAAGAGTCAAGAGGCAATGGCCAAAGACTCTTGCCTTTAACTACCAGCCCTAACAGCTGAAGAGTATGCATTTTAAGTTTATAAAAACAGTAAAGGGCTAGAGAGATTGCTCAGTGGTTAAGGTGCTTGCCTACAAAGCCTAAGGACAAGGGTTTGATTCCCCAGCAGCCAAATAAAACCAGATGCACAAGGTGGCACATGCATCTGGAGTTTGTTTGTGGTGCCTTAGAGGACCTGGTGTGCCCATTCTCTCTGTGTGTCTTCCTTTCTCCCAGTCTCTCTCTCTCTCTCTCTCTCTCTCTCTCTCTCTCTCTCTCTCTCTCATTCTCACTTTCTCAAATACATAAACAAAATGTAAAAAAAATAAAAAAATAAAAATAAAGCAGCCCCCCCCCCACCAAGCTCGCACAAATGTGAGATTTTTGGAATATTTCTCCAATGTCATGAAGTTTTATAGAGTAATTAAACTAGGTAGCACAAGACTTATGATGCCAATAATGACCCCACCTTACGGCCAGGGTGAAAGCCAGATAGGGTATCCATTCAAGCACCCCGTTATCTGAGACTGCTTCTCAGCATTCTCTTGGCTCAGAGTGGTCAGTCCCTTCACAGAATTGACTCAAACTCAGAACTGCTTGCTAGCATTGAGAGGAAGCATTGAGACAGCTAGAAAACAGAGCAGGATCTCTGGCCAACTTGACTCCAGTCCTGAGTTCAACAGAACCATGTAACAAAGTTCCTTGATTATTTACTTTGACAAACCCACGTGACTTACCAGGATTACATCATGTGCATTCAGTCAGTGGTGCTCACTGCAGGTACATTAAATATTTTGTTCTATGTCATTCATAAGTCAAAGCACAAGGAAACATTTGGGCATGCTATATCCTCTCAGGGGTGTAAAACTGCAACCACTACAAAGCCAAAATAATTCAGAACTCACGAGAAGGGCTCTTATCTACTGAATTGTACTTTGACCCAAGGACTGGGTCAAGTGTTTCACATGTATCATTCTACTTATTTACCACAACAGCGTAATGAGTTAGGTGTTAATTTTACTCCCATTTATAAAATGGAAACCACTTTGGTGCCAGGGCAGCAAGTGGTAGAACTGAAATTCTGACTAAAACAACTGAAGTCCAGAGCCAGCGCAAACAGCTGCCCCACTCTGCAGCAGCCGCCCTCACATAAGGAGTATCTGCAGATCACAGGTCATGCTGTGAGCTAATGATTAACATGTTTAAAGAGATTCCGTGAACAACACTAAGAATGCCACATCTGGGGTTTGCAAATTGAGATGCGTGTGAGGCCTCGCATTAAAGAGGGGAAAATAGCATTTTAAACTCACCATGGAAAGTTGAGTAGAACAAGATGAAGAGAATAGGACCAGGTGTGGTGGCTCATGCCTGCTATCCTAGAATTTGGGAGCCTGAAGCAGGAAGATTACAATGAGTTTGAGGCCTGTCTGGGCTACACAATGAATTCTAGGCCAACCTGGGCTCAATGAGACCCTGTTTCAAAACAAGGTCCAAAGCCACCACCCTAACACACAAACAGAGAGAGAAAGAAAGTGAGAAAGAGAGAGATGAAGCAGGGAAAGGCAAGAGATTACAGAAAGGGAGAATTACTATTTTGGGCAGAGGGTACCAAAGTACAAAATAGTGATATGGGTTATTCAAATTTTTGTTTTGTGTTGTTTTGTTTTTCGAGGTAGGTACGTGCTGTAGCCTAGGCTGATCTGCAATTCACTATGTTGTCTCAGGTTGGCCTTGAACTCACAGTAGTCCTCCTACTTCTGCCTCCCTAATGCTGGGATTAAAGGGGTACACCACCATGCCCAGCTAAATTATTTTAAATTTTATACAGCAGTTGTATAATTGCTCTGAGTCCCTTGGTGACTGTCCCGTCAAATTGATGCTACGTCTGTGCTCCAGTCTCTTTGTTCAGTCTTGTTCTGGGTTTACAAATCAATATTTCCATCAGTTTCTTTAGTTAGATTTTTTTTCTATTTCAATTATCAATATGATTTTGAAACCTTATTCCCTAATAGGTTCATACTCACTTTTCACTGGTTTAATGTTTTTCAAAATTAAATTTATGTTTTTGATTCAAACCATTTATCTTTTATTTCAAATATATGTATATTATGTACAAATATATGTATATTATATCATTTTTAAACATTAAACTCTATTAGAATCTTTACCAGGACTTTAAAATTCTCTACTTAATTCTCATTTGTTCCAGATCTTACCCTCATTGTTAAATTCAACCCTACTTTTATTGTCTTAACATATATTTACCTCCTCACCCTTTTTTTTTTTTTTTCTGTTGGCCTGGTGTTTTTTTTTTTTTTATTAATTAGTTTTGTATTCAACAAATGCAGTCAGTTTGGTACCATTATTAGGCTCATCCGTGACCTACCCCCTCCCCATTAGCCCCTCCTTGTTGAGGTATATGGGTCTTGCATTGTGGAGTTAGCCCACAGTTATGTCACCCTTCTTTTTTTATTACATTGTATCTTTTTTTCATTATTTTCATAATGGCTGACAAATATGTGGCTAACAAAGGAGTAGCAGAATATCCCGGACCTGCGACAAAAGTGTCTGAAGCCTATCTCCAGCCTTTCTTACTCCATCTCTGTGGTAAGTGTCTCAACTGTAACAAAATGTCCAAGATGAGTATCTTATAATAGTTATCATACTGTTGGAGGTCGCCTCACCCTGTTGCTTGGGCCTGTGGTAGCGCAGTACATCATGGTGCAAGCAGGTGATAGAGGAGGCTTTCTGATGTCTTCCCGGGCTAAGAAGCAAATTGAATCAGAAAAGTTCCTGGGTCCAAGGATTGCTGTATCGGCTACTTTATAATCACTGGGACAAAATACTCAGCCTGAAACATCGTATGGGAGGAAAGGGTTTACTTTGGCTTGCAATTTCAAGAAAGAAGTGTCACCATGGGGAGAAGGTATGACAAGAACAGTCAACATCAAGTTGTCACATGCGCAGAGAGGAAGTAGAAAGAACAGAAAGACTGGCCTTCAAATAAATAAAAAATATTTTTTAAAAGTCCTTTATTTGGCCAGGCATGGTGGCACATGCCTTTAATCCCAGCACTCGGGAGGCAGAGGTAGGAGGATTGCCATGAGTTCGAGACCACCCTGAGACTCCATAATAATGAATTCCAGGTCAGCCTGGGGCTAGAGTGAGACCCTACTTCAAAAAACCAAAAAAAAGAAAAAGAAAAAGAAAAATTAGTGCAGTCTTTCCTACCTTTGCCCCTAACACATGACTGAAACCCAGCAAAGCAAACATCACATCCTGTCGCTCTGTGTCTGGTGTCTGGAACTCATTATGAAATCCTCTGAGTTCCAAATGGCTGGGTTAGGTCCGCCCTTCCAATTGTGTTGCCCATGTTCTCTCCTCAAGCAGGTTTTGCCTGAGTTTACAGCCATCCCGTAATCCTGGCATCTCCAAAATCCTGCTTTACCCAGAGGTTCTAATTTGCCCTCCAGAGTTTCATGTCTAATCTTCAAAATTGAAATTGCTTCCTAATATCTTGCAATATTTGGCTCTTTTATGGAGTGGTGTGATTTTTAAAGACTAAGATCAGTTGATACGTGTACCCAACACTAAGAGTAAGTTAAAACCTCGGGAAGGAGTGACGTTATATAGTGGTGGTAGAAATGTGTCAGAAATCTTGAGCAGTGGAAGCCCCAAGATGAGATAAGAAGGAGGAGGGTGGCTACAGGGGCTGTCCCTACCCCCGGTGGTTTATTGGCCTGGCCTCCCTTTGGCAGTTTATTAATTCCCACTTACACCTCATTGTAATTTGTGTTTGCCAAACTGTTGCATTTTGTATATGCTCACTCAACTATCATGTCTACCCTAGTGTAACCTATGGTGCTTATACTATAAATCCCTCACAAACTTGAGCTCAGGGCTGTCAGGTTTCACAGTTTTTTCTGACTACATAACTTCCTTCCCCCCTCTTTTCTTGTTGCAATTCAAGTCTACTAGCAAGGAGTTCTCTCAACATTTGTTTGAGTGAAAAACTCATTTTTCTTCAGTTTTTAAAACATATATGTGCTGGGTGCAAACTTCTGGGTTAACAACTTACTTTCTTTCCTTCTTTCATTTCTTTGTTCTGTGTATTTCAGCGGTCCTTCCATTGTTTCCTGATTTACATAGTTTCAGGCAAGTAGTTGCCAGAATTTTCCCCTCGGACAACTTTTAATATTTTTAACGTCTTTGAGTTTTCGCTGTCTCTATGATACGACCCTAAGATTTGGGGGGGGTTGTTGTTGCTGCTACTATCTTTTGTTTGTTTGATCATGTCTGATACCCACTCTCAGATCTATCCTTTGGTCCTTTTGTATGCCTCCCCACATATGTCTAGAACTGGAATAATTTAAATTTACATTGCTTTAAACCACTAAATTTTGAGTAATTTGTTACCACAGCAATAGAAAATGATGTCAAAGGTGCTTACTTACAACTAACCCAAATTCCAAATTCAAGCCTTGGTAGTAAAGCTGTGGAAACCAAGTGGCACAGGCATTTGTGATCCCAACATACCCATGGCATGGGAGGCAGAGTCCGGAGAATCCGGAAGTTAATCAGCAGCAATAGCAACACAGGGAGACTATCTCAGAAGAAGATGGAAAAGAAGAGAATCACCCCAAGGCTGTCCTCTGACCTTTATATGCATGCTATGGCATGTGCCTATCTATACACATAACACACACACACACACACACACACACACACACACACACACACATATATATATATACATACATACATATACATACATACATACATACAGAGAGAGAGAGAGAGAAAGAAAAGAAAATAGAAAAAAATTAGAAAATGAATACATATTTTGGAAAATATTTAAACTTCACTTCCTGTTTTAATTTTTTATTAGCATACAAAGAAATTGGTTATGGTGTTTTTCAAACAAATTTTGTTTTGTTTTGTTGTTTTTTGAAGTAGGGTCTCACTCTGGTCCATGCTGACCTAGAATTAACTATGTAGTTTCACGGCGGCCTTGAACTCTTGGCAATCCTCCTACCTCTGCCTCCCGAGGGCTGGGATTAAAGGCGTGCGCCACTATGCCCAGCAAATTTTGTTTTTGTTTCCCTTCTCATCCTCTTTTCCTCATTTCTTTCCCCAGTGCTCCTCCCACAAGCCATACCTTCCTTTCTGCTTCCATATTACATTTACTTTTGTCCTTTCTCTCCTCCTTTCCCATCAGCTCTTGTTCCCCACTTATGGTATCCTATATAGATTCATAGCCTATATCAACTTTCATACCTGCGCTGGCTTGATTCAGGTGTTCCCCATAAACTTATGTATTCCGAATGCTTAAGTCTCCAGCTGATGGCAATTTGGGAATTAACGCCTCCTGGAGGCAGTGTATTGTTGGGGGACAGGTTTATGTGTATTATAAGCCAGTCTCCCGTTGCCAGTGTTTGGCTCACTTTCCTGCTACTGTTGTCCACCTGATGTAGGTTAGGAGGTGATGCTCCCCTCTGCACATGCCAGTTTCCCTAGAGTCTATAAGCCAAAATAAACCCTTTCCTTCCATAACCTGTTCTTGGTATTTGTGCAACAACTCAATACTAACTGCAATAATACTTTCTTATCTACATTATATGCAAGCATTAAAAGTAAGGATACACGTAGAAGAGAAAACATGCAATTTCTTTATTTCTGGGCTTCATCACCTCATCTATTATATATTATATATTTTTTTCCAATTCCATCAGTGTTCTTCATTTTTTCTTACAACTGAATAAAATTCCATTTATATGTACCGCATTTTCATTGCCCAGATACCAGTTAGTGGACGTCTTGATGAATTCCACTTCCTAGCTATTGTGAGTAGAGCACAATAGTAGGAAAAGAAGTCCTTGTGTATATGCCACAGGAGTGGGATAGCTGGTTCATGTGGTAGTCCGATTTTTAGCTTTTGGAGAAACCTCCACACTGCTCTCCACACCAGCTGTACCAATTTACACTCCCACCAAGAGTGCATCAGAATCCCCCTCTCCTCACATCCTTGCCAGCACTTCTTGTCCCTTGTAGCCATTCCAACTGGAGTGAAATGAAATCTTAAGGTGGTTTTAATTTGCATTTCCTTCATGGCTAATGATTTTGAGAATATTTAAATATCTGTTGGCCATTTGTGTTTCTTTTGAAAACTGTTCATTATCCCTTTTATTAATTGAAAGATTTTTGTGATTAATATTATTTTCTTATGTACAATATGGTGTGTGTGTGGGGGAGAGGATGGTATGTATGTTGTATACATGTGTCTGTCCTTGCCATACAACATGTGCTCACCTGTTGTGGTCAGAGCAGAATATCAAGTGTCCCACTATATTCATATTTATGTGTGGGTGTGTGTGTTTACATATATATATATATGTATATATATATATTTCACTTATTTGAGAGAATGGAGAGAGAGGAAGAGAGAATGGGTACACCAGGGCCTCCAGCCACTGCAGATGAACTCCAGACACATGTACCATCTTGTGCATCTAGCTTACATCAGTTCTAGGGAAAGGAACCTGTGTCCATAGGCTTTTCAAGCAGGTACCTTAACTTCTAAGCCATCTCTGTAGCCCCCTTTCTCATTTTGAGACTGAGTTTCTTTTTTTATTAGATATGGACATATTTAGTATATAAACATCACATGTTGGTGCCATCCTTTCCCTCCTGCCTGCCCATTTTCTAAAGAGGTCTTCCTCATTGGGGATGTAGGTCAACTCCATGGGGATTGTAGGTCACACACTATGGGAGCAGCAGTCAGTTATGAGGGAGAGGCAATATTTCTTTGCAAAATGTCCCAACTTGTGGCTCTAAAAATCCCCCCACACACACACATACACTTTGGCAAAATCCTGTGAGCCATGGTGGGAGCATTTGAAGTCTAATTCAATGATAGGCACTTAGGATCAAGTGTATCTCTGGTTTGGTAAATGTTGAGTGCTTCAGTGTCTATCTCCTTCATCCTTGTTCTGATGTCACATTCACTAGGAAAGTAGCACGCTTGCTCATGTCCCCAGTTCCTCTGTGGTTTTACCTGGAGCCAGGATGGAGTGCACTGGGTCGTTTATCCTCTGGTCCAGCTTCCATCTGAAAAAAGATAAGCAGAATCTCCAACAGACAGTGAAGTCAGCACCAGTTAAATGGGATAACCATTATTGATTTAGAGAGAATTTAAAGGGGGTAGACCCTCTTAAAGGCCAATATTAGGAGGAGCTTCACAATAGAAAGCAAAATCATTATCTGGATATGATTCTGACTTGTTTCTTAGTTCCAGATATGGTTTCCTTTCCACTGAGCAGATCTGTTAGCCAATCCAAGAGCAATTGGTTACCCACCATGGTTGTGTGCCACTATTGCACTTGTGAGAGCAGCATGTCAGATTGTTTGCTTCTAAGCTGCTTAGACTTTGAGTTGTTTGGACAGATGCTGACCACTTTCCCCCAGTAGCTCATGTAGCACCTTCCAGCACTAGATGGCAAATTGTCTGGAGACTGGCTGTCTTCCAGATTCCAACCAGGTCTCCCCATGGTCCGAGCCAACAGTGTATGGTATCTTCAGCAGGAGGGTCTTACCATTAACTTCTGGTGGGTAATCAAGTGCTCTGACCCAAGTCTGTCTTGTTTGTTTTGAGAGATCTAGTAGGTCTCTCTGATTAAGAGCTCATTGTGGATATAAACCACATCCTGATATAGGGAATTAAAGGCCAACACCAAGGGAAAAGAAAAAATAAAAAGAGTGGACAGGAAAAGAAACAGAAGAAATTTAAGGTTAGGTTTTGTCTCACACTCTCCTGGGCCTTCAATTTATGTACTTCCCCTAAGGACCTCTTGGGGGTTCCACCTTTTAGTCTAACTTCCAGGATATAGAATTCTATAGTACCAGTTAAATTTGTGTTCAGGTTTGTATTCCCCCCTCATCCTACCCCTTCCCCCATGCCCTATCCTCCTTATTGTCCAAGCCTTGAGATGCTTTTCAAGTATGTCAAAAACTCAGGCTGATCTAGGTTAGGGACTGCAGATGAGTGAGACCATGCAATGATTGTCTTTCTGTGATTGTGTGAGTGCACTTAGAATGATCTGTTCTAAGTTCGACCATTTTTCTACAAGTGTCTTTTTTTTTTTTTTTTTTTTTTTTTTACTGCTGAGCAGAATTCCATTGTGTGTAGATATACCACATCTTGGTTATACATTTATCCAATGATGGGCACTTGGGTTGATTCCAGTTTTTAGCTATTATGAATTGAGCAGCTATAAACATAGTCAATCAAATATCTCTGAACTGAGGTGTGGAGATTTTAGGGTAAATGCCCATAAAGTGAATAACAGGGTCTGCTGGCAACTCTATATTCAGCCTTTTCAGTAGACTCCATATTGATTTCTATAGTGGTTGTACCAGCTTACATTCCCAGCAACAGTGAATGAGGGTTCATATTTCTCCACATCCTTGCCAACATTTGTTTTCATTTGATTTTTTAATGTTTGCTATCCTTATTGAGGTAAGGTGAAATCTCATAGTTGTTTTAATTTTCATTTCCATAATGGTTCGGGATGTAGAACATTTTTTTTAAGTGTGTGTTAGCCATTTATAATTTTTCCTCTGAGAACTCCCTATTCAGTTCTCTGCCCCACTTTTGGAGTGGGCTGTTCATTTTTGTTATTGCTTAGTTTTGTTTTGGTTTTCCGAGGTAGGGTCTCACTCTGGCCCAGGCTGACCTGGAATTCACTATGTAGTCTCAGGGTAGCCTGGAACTTAGGCTGATCCTCCTACCTCTGCCTCCGAGTGCTGGGGTTAAAGGCGTGCACCACCATGCCCAGTCATTGCTTAGTTTTTTGAGTTCTGTATAGACTCTAGATATTAGACTTCTGTCAGCGGTATAGCTAGTGAAGATTTTCTCCCATTCAGTGGGTAATCTATTGGCTTTGCTTATGGTATGTTTGTCTGTGCCAAAGCTTTTGAGCTTCATGAGATCCCATTGGTTGAGTGCTTGTTTAATTTCCTGGGCCACTGGGGGTTTTGTTCAGGAAGTCTTTTACCAGTCCTATATCATGGAAAGTACCTCCTATTTTTTCTTCCAGTAGTTGAAGAGTCTCAGGCCTTATATTGAGATCTTTAATCCATTTGGACTTGATTTTTGTGTATGGATAAATGAGTGGGTCTAATTTCAGTTTTCTCCATATTGTCATCCAATTTGTCCAAAACCATTTGTTGAAGATGTTGTCTTTTCTCTAGTCTACATTATTGGAACCTTTGTCAAAGATCAAGCAGCTGTAGTTCCTTGCCTTAAGGTCTGAGTCTTCAGTTTTATTCCATTGGTCTATGTTTCTGCTTTTATTCCAGGACCATGCTGTTTTTGTCACTATGACTTTGTATATACTTTAGACTGGGTATGGTAATACTGCCAGAGAGCTTTTTTTCCTGAGGATATGTTTGGATATCTGACATTCCATGTGAATTTTGAGATCATTTTTTCAATCTCTGTGAAGAATGATGCTGGTATTTTTATTGGTATTGCATTAGATCTGTATATTAATTTTGGTAGAATTTCAACTTTCACAATATTAATTCTACCTATCCAGAAGCATGGGAGGTCTTTTGGTCTACCCAAGGCCTCCTCTTTATTTCTTGAGCTTTTTTATGTCTTCATTATACAGGTCTTTTATATACTTGGCTGGTGTTATTCTAAGGTATTTGATTTTTTTGTTGTTGCTATTGAAAATGGGACAGACTCGCTGATTTCTTTCTCTGTATATTTGTGCTTTGCATATAAAAATCTACTAATTTTTGTGCATTGATTTTTGTATCCTGCCACTTTGCTATAGGAATTTATCACCTTTAGAAGTTTTGATACGGAGACTTTTGGGTCACTTATATTTAGGATAATGTCATCTGCAAATAGGGCTAACTTATTCCATTCCAACTTGAATCCCTTTTATTTGTTTATTTGTAGGCCATACATTATGGGGGCAGCAGTCAATTATGGGGGAAAGGCAAGGTCTTTCTTTCTCCTGTCTTATTGCCTGTGCTAGTTCTTCTACCGCTATGTTGGAGAACAGTGGTGAGAGTGGGCACCCCATCTTGTTCATGATCTCAGTGGGACCTCCTTGAGGTTTTCCCCATTAAGTATTATTTGGGCTTTAGGAGGTTTATATCTAGCCTTTATTGTGTTGCCAAACAAACCCTCCATGGCTATTATTTCCAGTGTTTTGATCACAAAGTGGTGTTGCATTTTGTCAAAGGTGTTTTCTGCATCAATTGAGATGATCATGTGGCTCTCATGGTTCAGTTTATTTATGTGGTGTATTATATTGACTGATTTCAATATGTTAAACCATCCATGCATCCCTGGGATGAAGCCTACTTGATCAAGGAGGATAATACTTTTGATGTGTTGTTGAATTCAGTTTGCAAGGATTTTGTTCAGGATCTTTGTATTTAAATTCAGTAGAGATATAAGTCTATAGTTTTCTTTCCTTGTTGCGTCTCTGTCTGGTTTGGTGTTAGAGTGATGTTAGCTTCATAAAAGGAGTTGAAGAGGATTCTTGGTCTCCAATTATGCAGAACAGTTTGAAAAATTTGTTTCAGTTCTTCCATGAAGGTTCAATAGAATTCACCTGAAATGCCATCTGGTCCTGGACTTTTCTTTTTGGGGAGGTTTTTGATTACATTTTCAATCTCCATGGGTATGATAGGTTTGTTTAGGAGATTAATCTGCTCTAAATTTAGTTTTGATATGTGTCTAGGAATTCATCCATTTCTTCCAGCTTATTTAATTTTGTGGAGTAGAGGTTTTAGAATTATGCCCTGATGATTCTTCCAATTTAATTGATGTCTGTAATGATCTCTCCTTTTTCATTTCTGATTTTGTTAATTTTAGACTGGTGGCGATAGACAGATACACAAAGAGAGAGAGAGAGAGAGAGCAAAAGTCCACATTAACTAATATAAGTTTCAATATATAAGTTTTATTTTCAATTATTTCATGTTTGTCTGTTTCAAAGTATATTCTTTCCACTAACATTGTACAAAGGGTGAATAAATACTCTCCAACATTTAGCCAGTACTTTCCACTGGTCAAACACAGAAGACATCAGTCCCAATTTATGGAAGCCTTCCAAGATCTTTCCTCCCTTTATAGACAGTAGAGTCAGTCCTGAATGACTTTGGCACAAAGGAAAGGTAAAACCTGGAACTCAGAGAAAAAAGACTAGTGGGGGCCAACTCATACTGTAGTCAAATGGACTAGAAACTTTCCTTGATTAAGTCCATCTAAAGACATATATGTGATAGTAAGACAGAATTAGCTATGGGTTTTATGGGCCCAAGGACCACTTCATCCCCACTGAGAAGAAAATAAAAAATAACATCCTTTGCTGAATCTGAACCTCAATTTGCTTGATTTCAAACTTGGCACATAATGTTCTTAGTGACCTTTTAAAGTGTTTTCTAAAGAAGGATTTCTAAATAACTTCATTCTAAGCAATTAAAGAAGAGTGCCTCAAGATGGACTTTTTAGGAAGTGACCACTTTATGAGGTCCCATGTTTGAAGTCTAGCAGCATTGTTTTGTAGACCTAGCCTTCAGACAAGTGCTGTTGAAAATTCTTTATTTGGCAGGAAGACATGACATTTAACAATAATTTCATCATCTGAGGCCTGTTTATATTGTTTTAAGGAAAATAATTTGCTTAAGATATTTTCAACGACTTGAATATATTAATTTATTAACCAATAAATCAATTTTTTTTGAAAAATGATGATATATTTCCAGTCAGTAAACATTCTATATGCTAATAAACCACTATTATGGGCTGTGTTTAATTTAATAACCATCAATCTATATTCAAGTCAGAGTTTCTCTTTCTCCCAAGATTTATTTAAAATTTTCAAGAATGACTAATTGGTGATCAAGCAAAGAGTATTTTGGAGTTTTAGAGCACACACTGCTGTGAGCATTCAGCTTGCTCATTAATGGATTAGACATTGCCACACAAATAGACTTACTGTAACTGGACTCATCAAACTTTTCTTGCCTTACAAATAGGGAGGAGGAAGACCAGCCATTATCCTGAATGGGTAGACTCAGAAAATCCATTAATTACTAATATCATATAAACTAGGAAAGCAGTTATTTCCCTCTGCCTGGGAAGTGAACTATAGAAATGACATCTGCTTTGCTGTGAGGCCTGTAAAAGCACAGTAATTGATGATAGTGGAGAAGTTCATGGTGTCCTGACTATATTTTTACCAATTAGAAGCAAAGTATATAGATTAGTGGGAGAAGAAGAGAAAGGGTAGGATAGGAGGCTATGGAGATAGTACACTCAGTCTATCATATGCTTGTATGAAAATGTTTATATGTAATACCATATCATGTACAATGACTATATACCAATGAAAACTTCAGACAAATCTTTAAATATTTTACTTTAAGGAAAGAGAGAGAATATGAATGTGCCAGGGCTGCCAGCCACTGCAAATAAGCTGTAGATGCACATGCCACTTTGTTTCTCTAGCTTTACATGGATACTGGGTTCTGGGGAATTGAACCCAGGTTGCTATGTTTTGCAGGCAAGCACCTTAATCACTGAGCAATCTCTCAAACCCCAAGACTAATTTTTTATGTGAGAGAGCAAGAGCACATGCCCAAGAGAGAGAGAAAGAGAGAATTGGCATACCAGGGCCTCCAGCCACTCCAGTTGGACTTCAGACATGTGTGTCCCCTTGGGCATGTGTGCAACCTTGCATGCTTGTGTCTCTGTGCATCTGGCTTATGTGGGATGTAGAGAGTCAAACATGAGTCCATATGCTTCACAGGCAATCAATTAACCACTAAGTCATCTCTCCAGCCCCTAAGACTAATTTTTTAAAATAAGTTACAGGAAAGGAGCAAAACTATTTTTAAATCCATCCATTAAGATGAGACTAAACCTGCTATCCTTTGGCTCTTCTCTTGAACCCATTAATTCAATTAATCTATAAATAGTTGTCATAAGGGTAATTCCTGTTGAATCAAGATATCAGTTATTAAGTTCTAAACCATTTGTATTATGTAAATTATCTGAAGAGCTTATAGGATAACTCTAAGGATGATTTTGATATTATTTGTGCAGAAGATGCGAGAACTCTTACCTTCAAATTTCCAAAATGCATTATACACACAAACACACAAAGAAGGAAGAATCAAATGATTTTCTTTCTTTCTTTCTTTCTTTCTTTTTTTTTTTTTTTTTTTTTTGGTTTTTCGAGGTAGGGTTTCATTCTAGTCCAGGCTGACCTGGAATTCACTTATGTAGTCTCAGGGTGGCCTCAAACTCATGGTGATCCTCCTACCTCTTCTTACTAAATGCTGGGATTAAAGCGTGTGCTACCATGCTTTTCTTAATTGATAGGCCTGTGCGTGAGTTCAGATAAATTTGGACTGTAGGCAGGAGAATCCTTAGCTCAAGGTCAAGACTGGAACCTGTCTGAAAGACAGAGCAACCCCCAGAAAGAAAGAAAAAATAGAGAGAGAGAGACAGGGAGGGAGGGAGAGAGGAAGGGAAGGAAGAAGAAAAGGAGGAAATAAATCACACATTGGAACATGCAACTTGCAACTTAAACTTGACTCCTAAACAAACTCCCTTTCTCCTGTATTCCATAATCTATTATGGGTTCTCAGAATTCTTTGCCCAAACATGATATGAAATTAAAAGCAAGTGTGTGGTGTACATATGAAGGGAAGAAGACACACAGCTTTCTCCAAGCCAAACTCATTCACAAGAAAAGAAATGAAAAAGAGATGAGAGAAATTGAGTGTGCCAAATATGATAGAATAATTTTTCTTCTACCCAAACAATTGGGTTATAATTCCTTCTTGGATAAAAAAACTGAAGAAGGAAGATGAATGTTTCCATATTAGAAGAAGAGTATGAAAACCCTTTGTTCTCTGTGAATATAATAATCATATGTACAATAATATATAACAATCAACAGTGTAACTCCACAATCATCTCCGATAAGAAGAGAACACTGGGCTAACAAGAGGTCGATGACAAGCAGCATGGAAAATTACAACCAACACCACGTGCTTCATTTCCTTCACAATTTTTTCCCTTCAGAACACATTAGTTATATAATTAGCATAGGTTATTAAAATTGGGTGATTTAGAATCTAATTTTAACCAGCCTCACAAAAAAACTCATTTTAAAAATTTGTTAGTTGTATAAAGGAATAAGTAAACTCTATATTTTCCCAGATATTACTAAGATAAATACATTAAAAACCTCTGAAACAGAAACCTGAAGTAATATGCCAATCCTAGTGCTTTACTTCAAGAAGTTATTAGATCCACACAAGACAGAATAGAAGTAATTTTCCAAAATTTACCACCAGACAAAAAGTGACAAGTAGACTTAAAAGTTACCCACCACGGCTCAGGGAATTTTGTGGAAGACTGGGTGGAAAGATTGTAAGAGCCACAGGTTGAGACATCATGCCCAGAGGCCTTCCCTTCTGCTGCTCCCACAACCCCATAGGGAATACCTGCAACCCCACTGAGGAGGGTCCCCAGCAGAATGGGGGCAAGGATAAGAGTGAAGAGGGTACCAACATTGATGTATCCATACAAAATATGTTGGTTGTTAATAATAATTTGAAATTTTTTAAAAAGTGATAAAACAATGTGTGTAAAAAGGGTCTCAAAGATATCCTCCTCCATACTTAAAAACTAACTTGTATTGCAAAGGTAGAGACAAGTTTGAAGTCGGCCTTGACTTAACAGTAAGCTCCAGGTTAGCATGGTCTACAGAGTGAGATCCTGTCCCCTCAAAACCAGAAAACAACAACAATGACAACAGAAAAACTAAGGAGAATTTCCAGGCTACGTTATTGTTCTGTGTTGGCTGAGATCCTATAGAGATCCTATCCTAAGCCTTTAGATATAAATACCAAGCACTCTTTCTAACCCCTGGAGACACTTCAAATTCCCTTCCTCACTACTCTACCATCAAAAAGGCAAAGCTTTGGGTATATGTTAAGAACTTTTCATTGTAGGTTGGAACTTTGCATAAATTAAGTGAAAAACTTAAATCCTATTTTTGGCAAGTGTAGCTTTAGGATTATTTACTGCTCCTTCTTCCCACCCATGGTGGGAGCTCAAGGTCCCAGCCAAGACAGTCTTTCCACAGCTGGTGTCCATGCCACCCCTTCTTCAGGGACCTATCCTTGAACACACAGGAGGGAGAGAGTCCCTTGCCCTGCCTGGGACAGCTGGTGGGCAGTGACAGCTGGAGATACAAAAGGCAGAACAGTCCTCTGTCTCATGCCAAGAACAACTCCACAATGTGCATGGTGTCCCATAGTTTTCTTCTGGAACCAAGATAAAGAACTCTCTTGCTTTCCCTTCTTTCTTGACCTCTGTGTTTCTCTCACTCCTTTTCTTTTGATAGCACTCCACAATGAAATACTTGATAAGAATCCCTATTTGAGGTTTGTGTGTCAGAAACCCAACCCAAGACATGCCTAAAAGGCTGGTGACAGAAGGAAAGCTTGGAGCCATCTCTTTTTGTGACAGCAGAGGCATCCCTTCCTCAGAGGTGTGGCTGGACCAGTGATGTCCAAGGAAAGGGTACCAGGGGTTATCTCCATTAAAGAAACCTCTTTCTGGTCTCTTCTCCTAACCAGAGTGAAAAGATACACAGAGTTCAGAATATGAACCCAAAGAAAGAAGGTCAACAAACCCACTGGATCTACCTTTAGATCTTACACAGACTCTTATCTAGGCCATTTAGTTCAACATAAAAGGAGACACACAGAAGTGTGGAGTTTGCATCAGAATATTAGGAAGCAATATAAATTTTCCAGGAGGATCTTTCAGTACAAACTCTCCCTGTAATGATTGAATATTAGGAGTGGCTGGCTAGTCTTTTCATCCAGATTTCTACACAAATATTTCTCAGAGTAACTGAAACCAACTAGGGCCCCCAAACAGGCAGTTGACAGTATGACATGGCCTTATGCATAGGTGACTAAACCAGCCCCAAGGTGTCTTCTGATTCATTGCCAAGCTTGTGATTGGCTTAGAGATACAAAACTGACTGAGAAAAACTTGACCTGACTGGGATCCATAGAGAAATTTAGACTGGGAAGAGAGAGTTAATCTCTACCCATCTGTTTTTTATTTTTCTCCAACCCATTCCATCAGCCATTACAAAATATTCCCATGTGTTCCTGGGTACTGCTGAGAGAGACATCTGGAAACAAGCATGCTTGTTTTTAAACTGTGATAACAATAGAGAAATTATGTTAAATGCTTCATTATTCTGATGGAAAAAAATCTCTAGCTATGAGAACTCTATTCAGGTCAACACTAGAAAGCAAAGTTCTATAAGACTTATCATAAGACACAAGTCTAGCCTCAAGCCTTTGGAAGTGGTGGGAGTGGACTTGGTACCCAGACAGGGCCGGTCAGGTGTTTGTTGTGGCTATGGCTGCTGCTGTTGTTTCTGCTGTTGTTTTGTTTTTCTTTATTTCACCAGAAAGGCCAAAGCCAAGCAATGTTAGAGAAAATGAATTAAGGCAGGGGTTAGGAACCTTCAGGCTAACTCTAACAAATAGTAAACAGTAATGGATTTTTTTTTAATACCGAAAAGAAAACCTTTGCACAAATAAAACTATATTGTAATTAATCTACTTAATTTTGTTAGCTCTGAGTAAAATTATTCACTAATTGCACTTTAAGCATAACCATAGAGTCATAGAATTCAAAACATTTTGTATTTATCATGGTTAACCCACTGATTTTATTCTGCGACTGATAGCTGGATGAGAACTAGAGCATCTGCTATCCAAGTCAGAACTTGGCATTATGTCATAAGATATGGCTACCACCACAATAAACATTCCCATAGTTGGCCATGATCACTACTTTAAAATTTTTTAAAGTAGGGCTGGAGGGATAGCTTAGCATTAATGCATTTGCCTGCAAAGCCTAAGAACTCAGGTTCGATTCCCCAGAACCCACATAAGCCAGATGCACAAGGTGCTGGATGCATCTGGAGTTCAGTTGCAGTGGGTGGAGGCCCTGGCATGTCCATTCTTTCTCTCTCTGTCTCTCTTTTCATCTGCTTCTTTCTCTCTATCTCTCTCAAGCAAATAAATAAAATATTTTAAAAATCAAATGTATTAGCATAAAGGTGATAATGATATTCATTCTCAATTACTGTCCAGCACAGAAATGTTAGCACTGCCTGCAATTTTGTTTCTTTCTCAGAAATCAAGACATCAAGGAACTTGCCCAGTAGCAAGAAATGAAATGGAATTTTTAAAAGATTTTAAAAATTTATTTGCAAGCAGAGAGAGAGAGAGAGAGAATGGGCTGCAAATGAACTCCAGATGCATGTACTACAATGCCCATCTGACTTTACCTGGGTACTGGGGAATCAAACCTGGGTAGTTAGGCTTTGCAGGCAAGCACCCCAATGATGTCTATTGAATTAAAACAAGTATCACAATATTGTTAACACCTTGGTATTATCATCAGATCAAAGTGAGGGTCCCAATGGACCACCACATGCTGTATGGATGGGCACAATCCAATAGCGTCATAAACAACGTTCCTAGCTTTCATTCTGCCTTCAGTCACCAGAAGAGCAACTGAACTCTGAATGTCTAGATCTTCACAAGCCTTACACTGGGAGACAGGACTCAGTTGGGCTATCTTACCTACATTTTGTAAGGAGTCATGCATTTGCATGCCAAATAAAGGGTTATAGCAGATTCGGCTCATTGAAATTCTGTGCCAGGGGAATAATGACAAGCCTGCAAATGATGAAGGAACTAAAATTAAACAAAGTCCTAAATGGCACTAGAGCATCTCTGTCCTCATAGCATAGAAGCCTTCGACCACCCTCCTGACACCAAATAAAAATGGATTAACTTCTACTTACTCAGGGTTGCCAGGTAACCATTCCCTTTCCCCCATTCATTAGAAGCCCTCCAGATGTGTAAATTCGCCTTACGTTTATACTCTTTCTGCAGCACATTACAAGTCCCCTTTGTGGATTTTAATGGGGATGGAAGAACAAGGCTGCACCTGGGCCTAGCTAATACTCATGTTTAAGGCTATGGGATTTTCTAGACAGCCAGACATTCACAAGGAAAACAACAGACCTTTTTTTTTTTTTTTTTTTTTTTTTTTTTTTTTTTGCTTCGGGGGTTTTGTTTCCGATGACTCTTACAGAAAAGGGGGTATATCCCTCAGTTTTCAGTCAGCATATCACCCCATGTGAAAATTATTCCTAGGGTCAATTTAAGGCTAGCATGAGCATTTGGGAAAGTGATGGGAACATTCCCTCACCATGCACCTTCATCAAGCCAGATTAAGAAGTGTTAAATTTACAGGCTAGTAGGGCTGCTTCTCAGCCCTAGGCAGCATGTGCTTGTTAGGGCGCTCTCACCCTGCTGGGGCTGGAATGTGTCTTGCATTTATTCAGTAAATACTGACAATGTTCTTATGGCTCACCAGGCTGTGGGAGGGGGACTAAGAGAAGCACCAGGGAAGTCATACCCTCCTGAGCTCAGTCTGCTCTGAAGATGGCAGACTTTAGGTGCCCTCCACATTTTTTTTTTTGTTGTTGTTGTTGTTTATATATTTCTATTAAGGGCTTTGAAATAAGAATTCTTTTGTGAGCATCTGCCTATATTTAGAAACCCTTGCTCTCTTTTAAGGCCTTTTAAACAATGCCTAAATATCCCTGTGGCCATGACTAATAGCTGCAGGGTGAAGGCACCAGTGAACAATGGCGAGGGCACTGAGCAGCTCTGTTCCATGGGTTGCCCACCTTGAGGGATATCAGATGCCTACCTCCAGTGGCTGAAGTCTCTTCACTAGGTTACTGTGTGGTAAGATGTTAGTAAACTACAATCATTGAAAGGGCTTTAGATTTAATGAAGCCTGGGCCTTGATTTTGAGAGATGGAAAAAATGGGAGAATGGAGTGACGAAAAGCAGAAGCAAGTCACACGGACGACAAGGAGTGGCCTTGGGGTGCTGGCAGTGTTTATACTCTCATAAGGCGCTCAGGCCTCTGAGCCAAATCACGGTTAGGAGAGGGCAGACCAGAGAGGGGATCTTATGGAAATGAATTTTTTGGAGCTCTTTTGACACAATCTGCCAAATGTGCCTCTCAGAATTGAACTGGAACCCTCATGTGTAACTCAGGCCCTCTCTTGCTACAGAAGAAAACTGGAGCAAATGGAGGGTCATTCCTGCTCTACCTTGATGTAGAATTCCTTCTTGTTTTTTCTAGAATTCTAGAAAAGAAGGCATTTTTTTTTTCATTCTCACAGTTTAAATAAACATATTTTTTACAATATACTGACAGAGTATTAGAAATCTACTGATATCTTTAGTTCATCTCGTGTTTAACTTTTCTTTTAGTCATATTTTTTATAAAATCATATGTAAGAGAGAGAGAGCAAAAGAGAAATAGAGAGAAAGAGCAGGAGAATATGGGCACACCAAGGCCTCTTGCCTATGCAAAATACCTCTAGACACATGTGCCATTTTGTTTATCTGGCTTTACATAAGTAGTAGGGAATTGAACCCAGGCCAGCAGGCTTTGCAAACAAGACCTTTGAGAGCTGAGCCATTTCCCCAGCCCTCATATTTCTAAGTATAGTAAGAAGCAGGGAGTTCAAGTGATGCCAAGAAAATAAGAAAATGAACATTATATGATTCTGGAAGAAATCAGGTATAAAAGAAATCAGACAAGGGGAGTAATAGAAATATACTAAGTCAACTTGCAAGCTTTCATAAACTGTTGTGTGTGCTTGAGTCACCATGAGAAACTAAAGATGTAATGACAGTCAGTGCCTTCAAGTAGGGCGGAGGGAAGTGAGGCAGAGATACCCAGCAGTCTTACATTTCAGAGCATTATTCTATAAGTGCCTAATAAGTGATACAGATAACTAGTTCACCTCACATATGCCCAGTCTTTATTCATTGGTACCTCTCTTTGATTAAAACTTAAACTTGGGCTGGAGAGATGGCTTAGCGGTTAAGCGCTTGCCTGTGAAGCCTAAGGACCCCAGTTCGAGGCTCGGTTCCCCAGGTCCCACGTTAGCCAGATGCATAAGGGGGCGCACGCATCTGGAGTACGTTTGCAGTGGCTGGTAGCCCTGGCGCGCCCATTCTCTCTCTCTCCCTCTATCTGTCTTTCTCTCTGTGTCTGTCGCTCTCAAATAAATAAATAAATATTTAAAACTTAAACTTAATTTGAACTTGTTTTAAGTTGTAAACAGACTTCACATAACAGATCATATATAGTTGGAGGAAAAATGGATCTATCACAGAGGTTTAAAAGAAGGTTTGTCTTCTCAGAAGAGAATTGGAACACCAGGACTTACAGGATGGAGCGGAAGCAGTTCTAAGAATAAAGTTCATCATGTTAAATGATGGCATCACAAAGGAAATCGCTCAACCTGCACACCAATGTTTATTATTGCAGCTCTTTTCACAACAGCCAGGGCATGGAATAAGCCTAGTTGTCCATAAACAAGTGAATAATAAATAATGAAACTGTGGTACATACGCTTGGTGAAATTTTATTTATTTGCAAAGAAAATGAAATTTGTAGGGAAATAGATGTAAGAAAATGGAAAATATTATACTAAGTAAGGCAACCCCAGTTAAGGAAGACACATACTGTATGCTCTCCCTGAGATGTAGATCCTAGCCCCTAAATGCTAAGTATGTATATTTAAGTTGGAATGAGCATGGATAAAATCCATAGAACCAGAAAGAGGCCCACGAAATGAGCTAAAAGCAGCGCCTAGTACAAGTACGGTGAGGAGAGCAACAGAACAGGTGAGGTATGAAAGGGTTTGAGGGATTTATGGGAGTTGAAAGAGTGTAGCAGGGAGAGGTTGGGAGGTAGATCTGAACAGAATATGTATGCTGTTTTGTCACTAGATTTTCAATATATTTGCATAGCACTTACATTACACTGGAAGGTACAAATGAAAAAAATCCAAAAAATTTAAAAAAGAACTTTATACCTCAAGAAACTAGAAAAATAAAAATAAACTTAAACTAAAAGTTAGCAAAAGGAGCCAGGCATAGTGGCACATGCCTTTAATTCCAGCATTCAGGAGGCTGAGGTAGGAGGATAGCCATGAGTTCAAGGCCAGCCTGAGAATACAGAGTGAATTCCAGGTCAGCCTGGGCTAGAATGAGACCCTACCTCAAAACAAACAAACAAACAAAAAAAGTCAGTAGAATGAAGGAAATAATAAGATTATATCAGAAATAGATTTCAGACTATTGAAACAACTGAAATGACCAACTAAACTAAGGGTTATTTTTCAAAGGTAAAAAAAAATTCACAAGCCTGTGGCTAAACTGGCCAACAAATGGAAAAAGGAATCAAATGCAAATTGAAAATGAAGGAGAAGACTTTATTATTGGCAGCAAAGAAATTCAAAGCATTTCAAGATTCTACCATGAACAATTATCTACTAGAAAATGGGGTAATTTAGAAGAAATGGAGGAAATCCTGGAGATAGAGAAGCTACCAAGACTGGATCAGGAGGGAATAAAAATCCGAATGGGACAATGGTGAGTAAGGACAGTGCAACAGCAACCTCCCAACAACGTAAAGACCAAGACGAACTGACTAGGGCAAATTATGTTAGACACATATAAGTCAATTGTAAAACTTCTCAAGTTCTTCTAAAATACTAAAAAGGGGGGAACACTTCCAAACACATTTTCTAAGTCTAGCATTAACCTCATAGTAAAGTCAGGCAAAGATACTACAAAATCACAATAGGAAATTATAAGCTAATAAGCCAGATGGAGGGAGGTATTAAAAATCCGCAACAAAATATTAGCAAACAAAACTCAGATCCCATGAAAAGTAGCATATGCCATGATCGAAACCTGTAAGATGTGATAACAGTTCAATGCACATCAAAGAATAAACATGACACACCACATTAACAGACTGGAGGACAAAGGGTCATGTGATCATCCCAATAAATGTGATAAAATAAAACATCCTTTCGTGATTTAAAAAGAATAAAACACCACCAAGAACTAGACTTCTGGTTAAGATGGCAGATACGTAAATAGGCCACAACAGGGGAGGAAAAAAAAGGCAAGATATGGGAGATCCAGAGCTAGAGTGGACCTAAATAACTCCCCACCAGGAAGATGAGGGGGCACACACAGGGGACTCTGCCAATTCCTACACCCTCTGCACCCTAGGATGCAGGAAACCTACAGGTCTCTCACAGTGGAACAGGCTAGTACCTACCAAACACCCACGTGGGCTGCCTGAGTTCTGGCCTGCAGGGCTGGTAGGAGATCGCTTTCCTCCACACCGTGCTTGCAGACGAGGGACCAACCCGTGGAGCAGGAGGCATGCACTAGGGTGGGGCAAGCCTGACACATGCAGTAGGGGAACTGGGATCAGAGCCATGAGTTCATTATTAGAACATAGACACACCCAGCATCCGCGGTCTACTTCATGCATTCCATGCAATTCCCTTGAGTTTTCTGTCATTCCATCCTCCCATTTTTCCATCTGTGAAAATCGAGGTCTGTGCTACATGAAATCTAGAGCCCTTTCAATGTTAATTTTCAATGACTGTAGTTTACTAACGTCTTACCACACAAGTAACCTAGTGAAGAAACTTCAGCTGATGGGGACTGGCATCTGATATGCCCCAGGGTGGGCATCCCATGGAGCACAGCTACTCAGTGCCCTCACCATTATTCACTGGTGCCTTTGCCCTGCAGACCTGCCAGGGGAGGAAGTCTTGCTTAGCCTAGTGATTCAGATGATGCTCAGTGTCAGTAAGGCTATTAGTCATGGCCTCAGGTGTATTTAGGGTATTTTTTTAAAGCCTTAAAGGAGGGCAAGGGTTTCTAAATATAGGCAGATGCTAACAAAATAATTATTATTTCAAAGCCCTTAACATAAGTAAACAAACCAATAAAACACAGAGGGGCATCTGGACTCTGCCATCTTCAGAGCAGGCTGAGCTCAGGTGGGCATAACTTTACTGGTGCTTCTCTTAGTCCCAGTCTCCTCCCACAGCCTTGTGTGCCACACGCATGCTGCCAGTGATCTCTGGACAAGCTGAGTGGGAATCCTCATCAGAATGTCTCTCAAAATTATATTCACATCTCCCTTAATCAGAGCTGCTCTCACGAGTAGTTGGAGAAACTGCTTTATTTTATAGATGACCGAGAATATGGAAGAGATCTAAGATCTGTCAATTTGACAAGAAAATTCAGCTGGCTGCCCATCATAAGATGTGCCACCTCGACCACACCCACCAGGGTCAGAAGAATCGGCAGAGGAAGGAGTAATGCATATTGTTCCAATGCTAGCCTCACAAACAACTCCAGGGAATGACCATGGTGGTGAACTGAGACACATCCTAACAGAAATATAAAGATTACAGAAAACTCAACACTAAAGGCAAACTGCTAATACAGCCTCCAGTGTTCAGGGATTGTTGTGGAAGAGGGATTATGAAGATTGTAAGTGGCACAGGGTGGAAAGAAATATCCTGAATCACAGCCACTGCCACTCCCCACCACAGCCAGAGATTGAGGTCCTAATTATACCACAATGAATACCAAGGACCCTACTAAGGAGGGACCTCAGGGAAATGGAGACTGGGGTGTAAGACTATAATCTATGTAAATACATGTATATTTAAAACACTCAAAACTAAAAAAAAATCATGTTTAGATGAAATGTACTTCAACATAGGAAGAGCTAAATATGAAAATCCTTTCTGACCTACTTAATGGTATAAAATAAAATATTTTTTGAAGATCATGAACAAAATAAAGATGTCCACTATTCAGCATTTTATTAGAAATCTTAGCCAGAACAAGAAAAATAAGTAAGCAATATCAAATTTAAAAGAAGAGGGAAAAAAATCATCTTTTCTGCAGATGATATGAGCTTCCCTAGAGTAAGCCATAATGATTCCACCAAGAAACCCTGTGGTGGTCTGGTTCGGGTGTCTCCCATAAACCTAGGTATTCTGAATGCTAGGTTCTCAGCTGATAGAGATTTGGAAATTAATGCCTCTTGGAAGTAGTATATTGTTGGGGGTGATCTTATGGGTATTATAGCCAGTTTCCCCTTGCCAGTGTTTGGCACACTCTCCTGTTGCTATTATTGTCCATGTGATGTGGTCCAGGAGGTGATATCCACTCTCTGCTCATTCCATTGTTTCCCCCTGCCATCACAGAACTTCCCTCAAGTTTGTAAGCCAAAATAACTCCTTTTCCCCCACAAACTGCTGTTGGACAGGTGATTTCTGTCAGCAATGTGAACCTGACTACAACAGTAAAGTTGTTACTGAGGAGTGGTGTCATTTGCTGCTAGACACTTAACTGTGTGGCCTTGGCCTTTTGAGCTGATTTTTAAGAGGAATGTGGAAGAATTTGAAACCTTGGCCTAAGAGATATCATGCAGTGCTGTAAGTACAGCTTGATGTACTATTCTGTCAGTGTTGAAAGACCTGAATGCAGTAAGAACTATGGACTGTGAGGTTTGGCTTGTGAGGGTGAGAAAGACCATTGCCTGGACTAGGCTAAAAGTTTGTGTGAGAGGCCTGCTGTTATGCCCATGTCCTGAGAATTTGTGCAGGGTTGTATTGCATAGAAATGGACTGGACTGGTGTGGACAGAGGGATATAGCATAGAAAAAAAATTGAAATCTTTGAGTGAAACTGTTACCCATTCAGCTGGAATTGAGAGATTACAACCACTGATATTTGGCCAGCTGACCTGCATTGGAATGACAGGAGGAATGTAGTATTTTTTTTTAATTATTTATTTATTTATTTGAGAGTGACAGGCACAGAGAGAGAGACAGATAGAGGGAGAGAGAGAGAATGGGCACGCCAGGGCTTCCAGCCTCTGCAAATGAACTCTAGACGCGTGCGCCCCTTGTGCATCTGGCTAACTTGGGACCTGGGGAACCGAGCCTCGAACCGGGGTCCTTAGGCATCACAGGCAAGCGCTTAACCGCTACGCCATCTCTCCAGCCCGGAATGTAGTATTTTTTTTTTTAATTTATTTATTTGAGAGCGACAGACACAGAGAGAAAGACAGAGGGAGAGAGAGAATGGGCGCGCCAGGGCTTCCAGCCTCTGCAAACGAACTCCAGATGCGTGCACCCCCTTGTGCATCTGGCTAACGTGGGGCCTGGGGAACCGAGCCTCGAACCGGGGTCCTTAGGCTTCACAGGCAAGCGCTTAACCACTAAGCCATCTCTCCAGCCCGAATGTAGTATTTTTAAGGAGCCTGAATGCTAAAGAAATTTCCTGTTTGTGGTGGTTTGAATAGATGGCCCCCAATATATTCAGTGTTTTTGTTGTTGTTGTTTATAGTTTGCATCTGCAGCCACCTGGCTGGAGGAAGTGTCACTGGGTGGATCTTAAGGTGTAGTTGTGGGTTTCAGATTTCAATCTAAAGATATGCAAAGTGTACCTAGCTGAAGTTCCTAAAGTGTGCTATGGCTTTTGACTTTTAGACTTGTACTTCTCTCTCTCTGCTTGGTCCTGTAAAAGCAGGCCAGTTTCTTCTGCCATTATGGAACTTCCTCTAGATCTGTAAGCTTCAATAAATATCCCTTCCTCCATGATTCATCTCAGAGAACCTGAAGCTGTCTGCTACACTGTTCTTCAAAGTCTGATTTATTCCCCCTTGGATTAACAAATTGGCACCCTACCTGGTATTATAGAATATAAGAAATGCAGAAGAGGGTCATTGAATTTATGACATGGTCTTGTGTTTTGGAAATGGCCATGGGCGGTGTGAAGCAAGATGGCCTACATGGAGACTCAATGGAGCTGTGAGGATGGACCTGTGGGTTGCAGAGGAAACCCAGTGGAGACGTGGGACCATGAGATGGCAGCTAAGGAAACCTGCTGGCCCCTGATGATGTTTTCCAGGACTGTGAGTAGCCTCGCTAGGAGAGGCAGAATTGGAACTCCAGAGACTTGTTGCTGGTTAGAATTGTTAGACTTGGAGATTTGTCACTAACTAGAGTTGTTGGACTTGGAATCACAGAGTTTGATGTTTGCCCTGTTTAAATCATGTATTGCTTGAATATTTCTTTGCTATGCCTAATGCCATCCTTTGCAGTGTGAATGTTTATTTCTTGCCACTGTGGGTTTTCTTTACATTCATTTTTTGGTATTATGGCTCAGTTAAATGATCTTGGACTTTGGAAATGTATCATTAGGATTGATAAAAAATATGGAGACTTTTAAAGTTGGACTAAATACATTACATTTTACATCATGTATGGTTATCAGTTTATGGGAGCCAGTGGCAGAATGTGGTGGTTTGATTCAGTTATCCCTCATAAACTTAGGTGTTCTGAATGCTAGGTCCCCAGCAGATGGAGATTTGGGAATTAATGCCTCCTGGAGGCAGTGTATTGTTGGGGTGGGCTTGTGGGTAATACAGCCAGTTTCCCCTTGCCAGTGTTTGGCACACTCTCCTGATGCTATTATCCATCTGATATTGTCCAGGAGGTAATGTCCACCCTTGTCATGCCATTGTTTTCCTCTGCCATCATGGAGCTTCCCCTTGAGCCTGTAAGCCAAAATAAACCCTTTATCCTACAAGCTGCTCTTGGTCAGGTGGTTTTCTGCCAGCATTAAGAACCTAACTGCAACAAACCCTCTCACAACTACTAAATGAACTTAGTAAAATTGCAAAATACAAACTTAACACACATATATAAGCACTTCTATATGCTGATAATAAGCATCCAAAATAGAAATTAAGAGTGCTGAGGGTATAGCTCATTGGTAGAACATGTGCATACCGAGTATAAGGTGCTAGGTTCAATCCAACTGCTGTAATACAAAATAAATAAATAAATGGATAAAATATGTTGTTATATATAAAAATAAATTAACAATGCAATCATACTAACAGTAGCACCAAGACAATAAAATACTCATATTGCAGTCAGGCTCAGCAGTGCTGGTAGAAATCACCCAACTAAGAGCAGCTTTTGGGAAAAAGAGGTTCATTTTTGGCTTAAAGGTTCAAGGGGAAGCTCCATGATGGTAGGGGGAAATGATGGCATGAGCAGAAGGTGGACATCACCCCCTGGCCCACATAAGTTGGACAATAGCAACAGGAGAGTGTGCCAAACACTGCCATGGTAAACTGGCTATAAAACCCATAAGCCCACCCCCAACAATATACTCCCTCCTGGAGGCATTAATTCCTAAATCTCCATCAGCAAGGGATCTAGATGTTGTGCCAAGACCCCTGACCAGGAGCCAAGACCCCCGGTCACCCGGGAATCACCTAGAGGACCGCCACAGAAGCCAAGACACTCGAATGTAAAAGCAACAGGTTTCTTTTAATGTCAAGCTTAAGCAGGGACTCAATCCACACAGACCGACGCAGCGGGAGTGGGAGAGAGCCCCGACCTTCTAAAAGTAGGGGTTTATAAAGGAAAAGAGTGGGAAGGGGAAAAAAGGGTTACATCACGTAGCATCTTTTAAAATGATTGGTTCCAAGAAGGCGCGCTCAGGAACATTTCTAGTTGCTCATCTCTGGTCAGCAGACTGCTTGCAGATCCTATCTTTTGCAAGGGGCCGGAGGCCCCCAGAGCTAAGTATTTCCGGAATGTCCTGTTGAGCAAGCGAGCATGAGTTACAGAAGCAAAGGTCGGCACTTTAATCAGTTAGTTCCTTATCTGAGCCGAGCCCGGGATCCTCCTTTGTTCACAATGGTTTGTCCTACAATGGCAGTGTCATTGTTTAATTAGTTACGTGTTATTTCTTTCTGGTCTCTCACTAGCATTCAGAACTCCTAAGTTTATGCGGGACCCCTGAATCAAACCACCATATTCTGCCCATAGCCCCCATAAACTGATAAACATCCATAATGTAAAGTTCAGTGCATTCAGTCCAACTTTAAAAGTCCCCATAGTTTTTTTATCAATCCCAAAAATGTTCATATATCCCCATAGTCCAAGGACTTTTAACTTAGCCATAATAACAAAAAATCCCCCCCTCCAAAACCCATAATGGCACAGAATAAACATGCACACTGCAAAAGATAACACTGGGCATAGCAAAGTAATACTCAAGCAATACATGATTTAAACAGGGCACACACCAAACTCTGCAGCTCCAAGTCCCACAACTCTTGCCAGTGACAACTCTCTAAGTCCTAACCAGCAGTAAGTCTCTGGAATTCCAATTCCGCCCTTCCAGCCAGGCTACTCACTGTCCTGGAAAACTTCCTCAGGGCGGCAGCTTTCCTTAGCAGCCATCTTGTGATCCGGGCATCTCACTGGATCTCCACTGCAATCCAGGGTTAATCCTCATGGCCCCATGGGGTCTCCATGCAGGCATCCAGCAAAACCTGCTTCGCACTGCCCATGGCCATTTCCAAAACACAAGACCGTGTTGCAAACTCAATGACCCTCTTTCCTGCATTTCCTATACTCCACAATACCAGGTAGGGTGCCAATTTGTTAATCCAGAGGGGAATAAAGCAGACTTTGAAGAACAGAACAGTCCTTGAGCACTCAGGCCCCTCCAAAAGAGTCTACATTCTTCCTGTTGCCCCAGTGCAGGTCAGCTGGCCCAGTCTCAAAGGTTATAATCTCTCAATTACAGCTAAATGGACAACAGTTCACCCAAAGATTTTTCTTTCTGTGCCATATCTCTGCTCACAGCAGTTCATTTCTAAACAGCAACCCTGCACAACTTCTCAGGACACGGGCCTAAGAGCAAGCTTCCAACACAAACTGCTAGCCCAGTCCAAGCAAAGCTCTTTCTCATCCTCATAAGCCAAACCTCACAGTCCATAGTTCTTACTGCATTGAGGTCTTTCAGCTCTGACCAGAATAGTCCATCAAGCTGTACTTACAGCACTGCAAGGCATCTCTTAGGCCAAGGTTTTAAATCCTCCCACATCCCTCTTGAAAATCAGCTTCAAAAGTTCAAAGCCACACAGTCAGGTGTCTAGCAGCAATCCCACTCCTTGGTACCACTTTACTGTTGCAGTCAGGGTGTTCAGCATTGCTGGTAAAAGTCACCCAACCAAGGGCAGTTTGTGGGGAAAAGAGGTTTATTTTGGCTTACAGGCTTGAGGGGAAGCTCACAATGGCAAGGGGAAATGATGACATGAGCAGAGGGTGGACTTCACCCTCTGGCAAACATAAGGTGGACAATAGCAACAGGACAGTGTGCCAAACACTGGCATGGGGAAACTGGCTATAACACCCATAAGCCCACCCCTAACAATACACTGCTTCCTGGAGGTGTTAATTCCCAAAACTCAATCAGCTTAGAACCTAGTAATCAGAACACCTATGTTTATGAAGGACACCTGAATCAAACCACCATAACTTAGGAATCAACTTAATCATGAAGATGATAGATCTAGATACCAGACTATGTGACATTGTTGGAAGAAACTGAAGACACCAGTGAATGATAAACTCTCCCATGCTATCCTAAACTCACAGATAATACTAATTAATATTGTTAAAATATCTATATTGCTCAAAGTAATTGAGAGATTTAATGATATCATGTCAAAACTCCTTTATCCTATCCTATTAAAACAATATTTTTCACAGAAATAGAAAAAAGAAAAATTAGTCCTAAAAATTACATTGAAACCTAAAAGGTCCTACTATTTAAAATAATCTTCAATAAGAGAAACAGAAGTATTATGCTACTTCATTTCATACTATATACTACAAAAGCTGCGGCAACCAAAACAGTGTCGTACTGACATGGAAACAGACACGTAACACATAGAACCATGGAACATATAAAGAGAACGAAAATAAACCCACACATGTACATTCAATTATTATTTGACAAGTTTACAAAGAATATGAGTCTACTTAATAAATGATGCTGGGGAAACCTGGAATCTTCCTGCAAAGGAGGAAATTGAACTACATACACAAAGCCACCTCAAAATTCACTAAAGAATTAAATGGAATGTCCCAAACCATAAAGCTCCTAGGTCAAACAGAGGACAAGGAGTTTGACTTTAGTTTGATGATTTTATAATTGTACACAAAAAACATAGGCAGTAAAAATAAAAATAAATAAGTAATGTTACGTCAAATGAAAATATTTTGTATAGCAGAGAAAATCAACAAAGTGAAAAGGCTGGCATGGGAACTCCAGTAGAATATCTGTGGGCATATGAATTGGTTCAATATATCTTTGTTTTTTAAAAAAAAAAGCACAGTAGAAAATAATACTAAACACAAAACTAGCACTTGACCCAGCAATCTCACAGCTGAGCATGTACCCAAAAGAATTCAAATCAATATCTAGAAGAGCTAGTTGCACTGCTATGTTCGCTGCAGTTTTATTCATAATCACCAAGACACAGAAGCTGTCTAAATGCTTGTCAGGGAATGGATGAATGAATAAGGCAAATATAATACATGTAGTCAATGGAATATTATCCAGTAACAAAATAGAAGAAAATCCTGCCACTTGCAATAACACACATGAACCTGCTGGACATTATGCTAAGCAAAATAAATTAGATACAGAAAGAACATTTTATATTTTTATTCTATACACTCATATTTACTATACATAATATATAATGTTTTTAAACACGACTTCTTCCTTATTTTTATCAAGTCTAACTCTTACACCACAGATTCAAGAATACCATTTTTTTAAACCATAATTCAATTTGTTGCCATGTCTCGGACTCCACAACATCTCCATACGTCTTCCTCCCGCCCTGCACGGGGCTGTCTCAGGCACCTCCCTGAGGTACCTCACGGACCTTTTCTCTGTTTCCATGCCAAGCTGGGCCAGGAGGGCGAGCGAGCCCCTTACCCATGCTTACCTGGGAGTAGCAGAATGGAGGGAGTGGCCATGGAAATGCTTTAGTGAATTCCTCTGGGCAACAGCAACATGTTTTGCCACACATTATGGCTTGTGGGCCAGCTGTGCGGTTAACATGAGATGACTAAATAAAAGACATCCTGATCAAAGGGAGGGACCCAGGGAGATCTGCAGAAATGGAAAGGGAAGCCCACCTCTGGAGGCAGTCCAGAGAGGTCTCGTGCTTGACAAGAACTCCAGTGAAACAGACAGAAAAGAGGACAAGTCTGACAGCAACGTAGAGAACTTGGAGAAGCTGATCAAATTACCCATGGGGTTTAGGTCCACACGAGGAGATGTCACATGGGCTATTTCTAGAAATATCAACTCATAAATGGACTCAGATGCCATCAAGTCACCCACTAGTTTCAACCACTAGGAAATTTCCCAGAACTCTGAATGTTTGGCTCATTTATTACACATAAAATAGAATTTTTATCAGATCCTTGTTTTAGAGGTGTGACATCTTGGTAGTTTCACAGGATTTTAGTCTGTATCTAGATCAATGTTTTGAGATAACAGAAGGCAAGCAGAACTTCACTAGTGTATATTTTTGCCTATATTCCAAAAAAAAAAAACCATTCATGGCTCTAACATAAAACATTTTTTGAAAATTATAGGAAAAAATAAAGAAATAAAATCACCTGTAAACCATTCCTTAACATTTGATGTATGTTTCTACACTCTTTATCTACATATGTAACTTTCTTATTTTAACCTGTGATAATACCTCATAGTGTTTATATCCCATTTTTTCAGGTTAATTTGTTGCAAGCTTCATCTAAATCATTAACTTTATTCTAAAATTATTCTTAATGGTTTTTGTAGATTCAGTTATAATCCATTCACCCAATTCCCTTTGGTTCAACTTTTAAATTGTTTTCACTTTTTCTGTTATGACCAAAGGAAAAAAATCCTTCAAAATATAAAGCAGAGGGAGGGCTGGAGAAATGGCTTAGTAATTAAGGTGCTTGCCTGTGAAACCAAAGGATCAAGGTTCAATTCCCCAGTACCCATGTAAGCCAGATGCATAAGGTGGCACACATGTCTAGTGTTAGTTTGCAGTGACTGGAGGCCTGGGTGCTCAGTCTCCCTCTCTCTCTCTCTCTCTCTCTCTCTCTCTCTCTCTCTCTGTCCCTCTCTCTCTCCCTCCCTCCTTCTCTCTCTTCCTTTTTCTCATTCTCTCTTTTAAAAACAGACTCCCCAAAATAAAGAGGCTATTACTATTAAGATGACTGGTGTGGCTTTTTTTTTCAGGATAGTAGAAAAATTGAAATCACACCTAGAGTTCAGAGAGAAAAATAGCCAGGAAAAAAAAAAAAAAGACAACCAATCTGCCAGAAGTGTGGAGAACTTTAAGAAATTGGTTAAAATCAAAGGCAAGATGTCTTTCAAGAAGTTCTACTTGCAGTAGGAGAGATGATTAGCATTTGGGCTAAGTCTGTAAGAGTCGGAAGCACCTTACACAGACATGTTGGAAAGGAATTCAGAGGGGTTGAAGAGCAAGACAATGTAATGCAAAGATGAAACTTTAGAAGAAATTTTTGTCATTGTTTTTTTCAAGGTAGGGTCTCACTGTAGCCCAGGCTGACCTGGAAGTCCATTCTGTAGTCCCAGGCTGGCCAGGAACTCACAGCAACTCTCCTACCTCAGCCTCCTGAGTTCCAGGATTAAAAGTATGTGTCACCATACCCACCCAAAGATATTTTTAATTTTAAAATTTATTTTTATTTATTGATTATGGATATACTAAGTATGGATACATCATGTGTTTGTATCATCCTTTCCCTCATCCCTGCCCCCATTCCACTGGGGGGCCACCTCAGTAACAGATCTTCCCCCATGGGGTTGTGGGTTATGCATTTGGGAGCAGCACTCAGTTACTGGGGATTGACAGTGCCTCTGGGCATGATGTCCCAACCTGTGGCTCTAGCAATCTTTCTGTCCCCTCTTCTGTAAAATTCCCTGAGCAGTGTTGGGTGTGTTTTAAGTCTATTTCAGTGATGTGCTCTCAGCCTCTGGATCTCTGCTTTGATAGGTGCTGAGTATCCCCAGTGCCAGCCAAAGGATTTTATTAAGGTAATGGTGATAATTTTAATGCATACATGTAAGGGACGAAGTCTCTGAAAGGAATATAGATAATGGGATGTGGACAACTTGTAGACCGGGGCTGCACCCTCCTTAGTCACAGCTGTACTTTGAGCCTTAATATCCAGCCAGTCCAGTCGTCACAGTGACTGTGTGATACCTGCGGACATAAACTCGTACCTGCATCTCAGCTAAGTAAGCCCAAAATAGCACAAGCCTGTAATGCTCCACCTAAAGAGTCCCAGGGCAATTCCCTCTCTTGTGACTCATTGATGTAAGTTACATGACTTTGAAATCATTTAGCCCAAAGATATTTTGCCAACACGGAATGGAATGATAAGACGTAAATGTGAAATTGAGAAAAAAGAAAGACATACGTTGAACCAAAAAGGTTTGGTTCTATGTTAGAGACATTCAGAACTCCTTAAAGAGAGCACAGGGGCTTTCAAAGAGAAAGAGCTGGGTAGGATTTCCTAAGACTTTCCTTGTTCTAAGACAGTCCAGGCAGAAGGCCATCAGGGAGTACCCTGACTCCAGCCTTCACTTTGGTCCATGCTGTTGGGGAAAGACTGTGCCAGAGTTTTGTTGTTGTTGTTGTTTTCTTTTTCATTCCTTGGATATCGGCAGACTCAGCAGCACTGGACAAATGCAAGTGTGTATGTAACATTCAATGACAGCAACCTGCCCCAGCCTGTGGATTGCATCTTCAGCAACTGGTCTGAATTGCCTTCGACTCGGGCAAGCAAAAGAGAACGTTAAAAAGGAAGTTAGAGGCTTAAGTTTCCACGTGAGTTTCCACTCACAACAGATGGCTTTCATGCCGACTGGCTTTTTGCATTTTGTGACCACTAGATGGGCAAATAAATAAAATACCATTTTGACCTCATTGTAAGTTTGGAAGGGGGATTGTTACAATCTTTCAATCAAACAGAAAGAAAAATGATTTTCTTTTCTGGCATGAAAGAATAAACATGAAGGCCACAGAAGGATTCTAAATGTCGATGGATTAGTCTGCACTGCAGCGCAGGGTTTGATTTGTTGCAAGCCTTCTAGAAACCCACGTATGGATTAACTGTGGATTAGTCTTGATAGGTTTTGAAGATGGGATTGTCAAGGAAAAAATAGTAAATCCTGTAAGATCCTATGTGGATTTGGAAAACAAACCTCTTTGATGTTTTTATTAAACATTAAATTTTATAATTACCTATTGAACTCAGTCTTAAAATTATCTTTTTCTTCTGTACTTACAATTGGTTTAGCCTATTTCTTCTAAAATGTTTTCTTTCTTCTGCATTTAAAAAAAAAAAAAAAAACAGCCATGCTATCTATCCAGCGCCCCTTTGGTTTACGCTGCAGGGAGCACAGCTGACATCTGGCCTTTGACCTGGCGTTTCATTCTGCTTCCCACCTGAGCTGGGCTTCCTGACATTCACCTCCGTACACATGTAAGAGTGCACGCATGCACACACACAAGCACACATTTGATTTCAGTGGCCACCCCACCACTAAAGTTCAAGATTCTGGCTTATAGGAAAGTTACTTATCTATCATTTTGGAAAGCAGTGTTTTGTCTAAACTTATATTCTAAAAAGTAACTGTTCTGCTTTGAAAGGAGAACACAGTAATATGCATTTTTGATTCTCTAATTACACTTCAATATCACAGACTTTGCGTTTCATTCTACAATACTAAACAGCCCAACAGCCCTCAGCTCACAGGAAACCTTTAATTAATTCTGGCGTCATCAAATGAAGCAGCCCTCCCTACTACTATGCATTTAGTCAACTGTCCATAACATTTTGAAGACATTTTTATTGTCTACTGAAGTCTCAATTTTAAGACGATGGCAGAATAAAAGAGTGAAAATGAAGCGATTAAGGAGAGACCCAAGCGAGTAGCGTTTTCCACACAATAACTCAGTGAAAAGCACTGTCGCCCATGGTGACCATCATCAGCTCTGGAATCTAGCAGAATTGGTTCTAATTCTAGGATCTGTCTGACCAGAACAGTAGCTTTTACTCTTGGAAGTAGTAGCTTGTCCAAGTCTGAACTGCCACATAAATCCATTAGGAAAATGGTAGTGCAGACAGGAGTGCATACCTGTTGTGCAAGAGCTAAATGGGATGGTGCGCGTGGAACTTCGTGCACACATTTAACAATCTTCCCACGTGCAATTATGGTTAGGATCTCCCTGCCCCCTAACATCAGTGCATCTCTTTACCAACTCCCAGGAGAGAGTGCCTCTGGCCCTGGCATGTTGGGCAAGGTGGAAAGAAACATCCCTTGGGTTACTTTATCATGCCTTTGGTTTATTATGATGATAAAAGTTTTCTTGTCACCTTCTCCCATTAACCGTCTAGTCCAGCTACCGCAAGATCTTATTCTGCTAACACATATGTTCGTTTACACCTGTCTGATTTTACGACATGCTCTCACCTACAGCACTGTCCTCTATCCCAGAAGTTCAGGGAACTAGAAATTAGCCAGTGGTTTTCGTGTAAGTAGCCACCTACGTAAAGGTCACCTGGCTCTGACACCTGTTACCTCACCTATCGCCAGCACTGATGTGGCTGCTTTTGGTTCTCTACATCTGGATCCTTTTACTTTCTCACCTGCTGGAATGCTGAAGCAGTTACCTTCTCATCACTGGGGTAAAATATGTGATAAAAATCAGTTGAAGGGAGGATGCTTATTTTAGCTCACAGTTCCAAGTTATGGTCCATCATGGCGGGACAGGCGGCAGCAGAGCTGGCTCCATTCAGCCCCACAAACAGGAAGCAGCGAGCAATGAATGCTGCTGCTCAGCCAGCTCTCCCCATTCTCTATAGTCCATGACTCCAGTCTATGGAATGGCACTACCCACAGTTAAGGTGGGCCTTCCTACCTTAATTAATCTAATCAAGATAACCCTTCACAGACATGCAGAGTTTAACGTGATTTACATAATTCCTCACAGGTGATTGGAGGTCCTGTCAAGTTGACACAAATGCACTTTGCCAGAAATCATGCCTTGAGTCAAAATGGCAGCTGTCATTGGAAATAGGAGTCTTTTGATTTGGGGTATAGAAGGAAGTATGCCTGCATGACCCTTGACTGTGGTAGTTAAGAAGCCTGCCACCCAGCCTTCAATGTTATGTGTCCCTCCAGCGGGATCTGCAGACCTTGACTAGACGCTGTGTTCAGAATTTCTCCCCCAGCCCAGTGAGAATCCACCCTCCTCATTGTGCTTTGGATTTATAGAACTGTCTGCCACGCCTCCTCCATACACACGTTTTTCTCTTGGTTAAGCCTTCTCATTCGATCTCATTTTATAATATGCTGGTTGTTGCCTGTGTGTGTCATACAGGATTCTAACAGCAGAGTTACTCACTTGGTAAAGTGACAGAAAGGAGAGTTTCTTCTAGCTTTTAAAGTACCTCTATTAGTTGAACATCAAGCAATCCAAAGAAAGAGTCTCTGGAGTATTTGAGAAGAAAAGCTCTCCAGGAGCTCATGATGTGATGTAGTGAGAGAAGCATGAACGTGGAGTCAGTTCAGTTCTTACAAGCTAGGAGAGATCTCCCTCTGTTTTGTCACCTGTTCAAGGAGGATGAGCATATCTAAAGCACAGGGTTGTGGTGTGGATGGAGTGAGTGTACAGTATTCAGTTTCTCTTTGACACTCTCCTTCCGGCCTGCTGCGGTTTTCTTCTCTAAGTTAGTCTACACAGAGGAGGAGATTGTGCATGCCTCGCCATCTCCCTGGAATACACAATTTAGGCCCAGGGATCAAGTTTACTTATAGTATGCAGGGGACAAAGAGGCTGTCAGCACTCCGGGTAAAGAAAACAGTGGGTTCGTTCTCCTGAAAGCAGATTCCAGCAAGGCTGAAATAACATGTCATGGCTGTCGTGGAGAGAAATGTGCTTTTCACTTCCGTGTAGATAAATGAGTAAGTTCTGAGCAATTTTTAGAAAACAGGTGACAAAGACGGGTAAATATGTGCAAGAAACTCCAAGCAGAGCATTAGTGTTGGGAGATGGGAAAGTGGCTCTGGGGATTCTGCTCTCTTCCCCTTCTGCTCTTGTCCTCCCATCCCACCCTCTCTTCTTAGATGGTGGGGCAGGTTCAGGGTCTAATTTTATGCCATCAAGGCCACCTTATTCCTTGGTGTTAGTGTGTCTCTGTATGGATGTGTTTCAGACATCACTTACATTTTTTTTTTCTTTTTATTATCCTTATTTTTTCCCATAGCTTCCAGACTTCATGAGATAATTATATATCTACCCTGAGATGAAATCTGAAAGCTGGGTCCTATCAGAGTCCACATATCTTTCAACTTTCTGTTTGGCTTAGCTCAGTGGTCAGACGAGATGATTTATGAAAAGTAAGGAGGCTTCTGGGTGAAAATCTGTGTGTTTCTTTCCATTGCTATCATTTTCCTCCACTTATAGGTATCTGTAGTGGCTGGCAGTGCTGCAAATTATTGCTTTAGCTAGACTGGCCAGTGATTCTATAAAAGTCTCAAATGGCAAACAACTTGTCATATATTTATCTGGTTGCTTTGTACTTTTGCCTAGTCTTCTCATGAACTCTAGAATATTTGAGAATATTTTCATAGGCACTACTTTTTAATGAAAAATGGTTATATTAAAAGCTCAGAAATATTGTTCTCTGGCCACTACTTTCTTATACTCATAGATATGTCTAAAATGAGCATTCTTGTAGGTACAACTGATTTAGCTTAGTGTCTTAAAGTTTATAGTTCACACATTTAGCTACTCAAAGGAGAAAAATTATGGTGGGAGACAATCTTTTTTTGCAAAGATGACTTCAGAAACATGTCTGAGTTCTCTGCTCTTACAGATGCACAAATGCTAAGTGCATAATTCCACATACACTGTTCCAGAACCCAATTTTCAATGAATTCCCCACGAATTTAAATGCGAAACTGTTGATCAATTTGTACGATTGAGCAAAGGCAAACAGATGATGTTGACATTTCCAACAGTGTATTAGAAGTGAAAGGTGACCCCGTAGACTCAGCAGGCTGGTCCTGGCTGATGCAACTCTGCCAGGACTTCCCTGTAAAAGTCATTAGGGAAGTTGAAAAAGTGAGCACTCCCCAGATGTGCTCTACCAGTGGCCTTAATATATGACATCAATGAGTTAAATGAGGAAACTACCAGAGGCCAAACTTCTAGGTTTCAATTTCAAATGAGGTTTATGCTTGCTCATGTCAGGAAATGAATACTGCATTCATAATTGCTCTTCTTATCCAGGAGATGAACCACGGCAGTTTCATTTAGCCCCAAGGTATTGGATTTCTTTAACACTTTGCCACATTAGAATATGTTTTCCATCTGAATCATATGATGCAATATTCGAATAGAGAAATGGCCAAGTGACATTCCATAACTAACCATAAAAGTTTATGGTGCACATAGTGGGATAATTGGCACACCAGGAATTGAATCCTTCCTTATGGGTAATATCTGATAAGATACGGCATGTCTAAAAATCATAACATTTCAATCAACCAATGACGACTATTTTAGAATGCATTTATTTTATTGTTCCCATAATGCATTTTACAGTGCCAGAGGTGGTTCCACTCTACTAGGAAGGTGAAAAAAAGGACCATATTCTTTTTCCTCCTACATTTATTTTCCCGTTGTAATCTTCTATTCTTTCCTCCTACCTACTCTCTCCTACGTAGCTTTACCACGAGCTATTGACAGATGATTTGTTGAAACCTAAAGCTAGTGGAAAGAAATATTTTATTTTTCTACTTGAGTCAGCATTTTTTGGATGAGGTCCTTTCACAATATTAATTAAATCATTCAGTGTCCTTTCTCCCCAGTTCCAGATTTTCTAGCCCTCACACCTGTTTTGCTTTGGGTTTTGTGCTATTTCAGCTTATAAATCTTTCTGTATTTCTCAGTATAGCTTCTTATGAAATAACACACCCCCCACTACAAAACTCTCACCCAACTGTTTTCAATAGTGGCAGTCAGGCCTGAAGTTGTCAATCAAAAAACAGCTTATCAGTCTGGGCCTTTTCTTTTCAAGCTTTTACTCAGTGACTTTTGAAACCTGTCAACACCCAGTTGATTTGAGCCCTAACAATAAAGTCACACTCTATCTCCCACCTAGAAGCTTTAAGATTAAATTCTGATGTCATATACGTCATATTTACATAGTTAAAACTCATAACAAGCAACCCACAGGCAATAGGATGTAATAACCGTGCAACAGAGCCATTTCCTGTCCCTCTTTTTTCTCTCACCCTGTGTTTTGTGCAAGTTTATTGGATGTGAATGTTATAAAAATGTCTGTAGGAAACCTGCTGGCCAGGTTTGAGGTTTAGAAGAATTCGGCTGTAGGAGAGGATAGAGATGTAATTCTTGAGCTCCTCATATAGCACAAATAAGAACGCTTTAAACATTCCTTTCATTGCCCGGAAACAGAGAGATGGAAGGCCACAGATATATGCACCAATAGCAAGCTATTGCATTTCTAATTCGAAGGTTAGAGGTAAACAGTTAACTTAGACTCAGAAAACTTGGGACACCAAGAATTTTACAGTTGCAGTTTTTAACTACTAAACACCTACTTCCAACACGCTGCAAGACAAACATTAACCGTGGATACACAGGAGAGTCAGGTCACGCCATGGTGCTTCAAACAGCCAATCTTAGAAGTAAAGCATTTTCTTGGCAATTTGCTTACAGCCAAAAATATGGGTGTCATGTTAAAGTAAGAAAATGTAAACCATGGTCTGTGATCTAAACTGAAGCCCATGTCATATGAAAAGATTAGATGTGAGTAAAACTATTGATAAGAATTTTATAAAAAATACATTTTGTGTTTTAAAGAGAAGAAGAATGAAATCATTCTTTAAATAGCATTACTTTGGAAAACCCCCTGTATGAATAAAGTCTAAAATACCATTTTGAAATATTTTCTTTTTCCTTTTGGGGCTGAACTCTCTCATTATTCATGTCAAAAGCTGTATACTTAAATTTAACAACCTGATTGTACCACTTTGTGAGAAAACATTTGGATTGCCTTCTTATTGTACCTAAAGTTATTGCTGTGATCTTCATGTGAGAGGAAAGGAAAACTCCAATGAGGTTAGTGTTCTTTCCTGCTTATGCTTCTGTCTGAAAACAAAACATAAGTAGGAAAAAGGGCTATAATAGTACCCTTCACAGAGTGCCAGCATCCACAGCTTCTAAACATAAATATTTAGGGTTATTTTAATCTTTTTTATTCACCTATATAGGAAATTAATTTTTGAAGGTACTTTTTTCTTTCTTCTAGCAAATAAATTTAAAGTTCCTGCAAATGAATATGATTTCTTAAAACTCCATCAATGGAAATCTTTTGTCAGCAAAAGATACATTTTCACTCTCCCCTCTAACTGTACCCATCCCATGCCAATGAATAATTCTTAATAGCAAAAAAATAAGTAACATTCTTACCCAACCATTTATCAATATTATTGAATATTGGTAGAATAGCAATTATTGGCATAAGATCTTATGAAACCTTAGTAATAGAACTGCAATACAGACATGATGGAGTACACCTGTAATCACAGCATTCAAAGGGATGAGGCAGAAGGATTGCCGTGAATTTGAGGCCAGAGTGGGTTACATAGTGAGTACTAAACCAGCCAGGGCCATCGAGCAAGACTCTGTCCAAAACAAATAAGCAAGCTCGCCAGAATTATTGATTAAAATTGCTATGCCAAACATTTCTGTGCACGTAAAATACCATCATCTTGTCCCTGCCTGATTCTTTCACTTGTGCAATCAAATGAGTTAAGGATAAAGGGAATTTACTTTTGTTAGAATCACAAGTCCTATTGCAAAAAAGAAATCATTTAATGAAGGGTGATTTGTCAGATTTTTGGTTTCCTTCAACTGTTATGATAGGTGAGGCCTAGACTCCCATAGACTCAATGCCTGGGGTTTGTGATGGCAATTACAGACAGAGCGAACGTCAAACACTTTGAACCTCTTGTTTGATTCATTCAGAGTAGCATTGTAGAGAGATCACATTATTGTTCAAGAAATCACAAAGACAGTTGGAAATCTCTTAAAGTCCAGTAGCTCACTCCTACAAGGTATGAGTATAAAGTTAACATCCCTGCTTTTTTTTTTTTTTATTAGTTTTCTATTCAGCAAATACAGGCAGTTTGGTACCATTATTAGGCTCATCCATGACCTACCCCCTCCCCATTGAGCCCTCCTTGTTGAGGTATATGGGTCGTGCATTGTGGAGTTAGCCCACAGTTATTGGTTGGCAAAACAAGCAAGGGTGCTGTTTTCCTGATGAACCGGATACCAGCACAAGGGGGAAGGAGACCAACACAGAGAAAAATCAACGCCTACCAAATCAGCCCTGCTTTTTTGAGTCAACACTGCAGGACTTACATGTACAAATGAAGTGTTTTTCCCTTAAAGCCAGGCCTACCGGAGACACTACACTCATCCAGTTATCGTGCCAGAAACTCAGACATGATCTTTGCAAAAATGTTAACATCACTTCTGGAGGGTATATTTTAAATTTGAAAATGGATAAAGTTATTCAGCCCCAATTCTAACAAATAGTAGGAATAACTGGAACTGAGGCAAAGAATTTGGGGCAAAATTCAATAAAGTCACAAATAAAGAAAAAACTGTCATAAGATAATTTGTTTTGTAATGCATAATAATAGAGAACATTTATATTTGTTTATTCACTTATTTATTTTGGTTTTTCAAGGTAAGGTCTCATTCTAGCCCAGGCTTACCTGGAATTCACTATGTAGTCCCATGTTGACCTTGAACTCACAGCAATCCAATAATAGAGAAATTTAAATTTTTGCTAAGTACCATTCTTCTAAGCATTTGGCGCCTATGATTTCATTCATTGTCCATACCTAACATCATGATGCAGGTTACATCACCACCATGGTAAACTTTAGGAAAGTGAGGCACAGAGAGCAAAAATGTCCTCCAATATCATACAGCTAGTAATGATGGAGCCAAGGATTCTAGCCTGAAAAATCTAGGCTCTAAGACCCTTGCTTTTCACCACTATGCTATCCTAACTCTGAGACTGGTCTTAAAGAAAAATTCTAGTCAGTTCTGACCCACTGCAGCAGGCTGCTACACTTAACACCCGCTCATTATCAAGGCTCAACATTCATGATGTAATCACTGACACTTCGTTTTAAGGCTTTTATATGAAATCTTCTTGGCTGTCTTACAGGGAGACTATTATATGACCAATAATTGAGCCATCTTGATTGCAAGCCAGGGTCCATATAGCTTCATAACATAGATAGAGGAAAAGTCTGTCAGATGCTTTTTGAAGATCACAACGTTCATCATGGGGACTTTCAGTAACTGAACCACAGACACGTGGAAAACTCAAAAACATGAGGAAACAGCATGAGGGTAGCATACTGGTGAGATTGCCTTCAGGTAAAAAAGATTACTTCCATGCAAACAAGGGTGCCCTCTGACGTCAATCAGATCTAGGTGCCACCTGGTCTTCCACTGACAATATGTGATTTGGAATAAAACAGTTGGCTTCTCTGAGCCTTGGTTTCTTAACCTGCAATATGGCCTCCAATACTCAACACGATGTGTTAGAATTCAGTCAAATATTCTTAACTTAATTTTGCATGGCATAATCTGTAGCTGTGAACTCTATATAAGTGAGTTCTCTTCACAGACACCCTTGGGTCCCCCCAAATGAAGAAAAAAATTCTCCAGATCATTGGCTCAGCTTTCTCAGAACATTTTAAAGTGCAGTTGTGGTTCTCTGACTTAGAGGCAGAGGAGGGAGGCTGTTTTTACTGGTCTTGTTCATGATCCACCCCTGCTATTTTATTTGCCTCGTTTAGTGGCTACAGCAGGCATCAAATGGGCTCCAACTGATAGAGCCTGCACGTGGGAGGAGGTGTGGGGTCCCACAAAGGTTTGCAGCTGTGGAGAGAGCAATTGGATTAAGCAGCCAAGACCAGAAGCATCTGGTAGAACCGACATTTTCTCAGAAAATTGGCATCTCTGTCACAAAAGATAATTCTCAGTTCTATTTTAGATTTTTTTTTTTTTTAGGAAACCTTTTTTTTTTCAGTGTGGGGAATGAGAATATTGTGATATTTCTGAGAACATCCCTTTCTGCAGAAGGAAGGGAGACCCTCTGTATTAGCACACACACACACACACACACACACACACACACACACACACACAAAGACAAGGAAGTCATGTGCTGTCTCCAGCAGAGGAGGCAAGAAGGCAGACACAAGTCTTTTGTGTGTGTGTGACTCCAAGAAAGAGTGAAATTTTCACTTAGGTGGATAGTTGGAAAAACTACAGGTATTTTGCTTGTGAGAAGTGGAGTGGGACTCGAGATTACCAATCATGTGCCATTGATCTTCAAGCATCATCAAACAGATGCCCTGGATGGCTTTGAATTTGTTCTTTCTAACTCTTGAAATTCTATTTGCTCCAAGGGCAGACAACTAGGCAAGATGTGGATGGAAGTGGTATCTAAACTACCCGATGCTAATCCATTTCTAAATACCCTTTGAGAGGCTGGAGTGCTCACAGAGACAGCGTGGAGATTTTTCTTATCCCAAATAATATTGAAGTTTAAAGGCCGGACAATCTGAAAATAAAACCAGTCACAGAGGTGGCCAATTAAAGATGCCTCCCTGCCCACGGCAGGTCAACGTGCCCCTTCTCGTGATGATTTAGTCCATAAACCTTTAGCACACTCCTACCCTATGCTTACCCTGTTAACTTCTGTTAAAAGTTAGGAAGTTAGGGCTGGAGAGATGGCTTAGCGGTTAAGTGCTTGCCTGTGAAGCCTAAGGACCCCGGTTCGAGGCTCGATTCCCCAGGACCCACGTTAGCCAGATGCACAAGGGGGCGCACGCATCTGGAGTTCGTTTGCAGTGGCTGGAGGTCCTGGCGTGCCCATTCTCTCTCTTGCTCTCTGCCTCTTTCTCTCTCTGTGTCGCTCTCAAATAAATAAAAAAATAATAATAATAAAGGCATGTGCCACTAGGCCTGGCCAAAGTTACTATTTTATTAAAAAAAAAAATTAGGAAGTTCATCACAAAACAGACAAAAAAACGTCTTCCCTCCTGGATCTTACATTGTGATGGAGCAGGAACAGAGTAAGCAGCTCGCTAAGTCGCACACAGAAGGCGGTGCACACAGTAGGCGGTGCACACAGTAGGCGGTGCTGCGTGGGAAAGGGAGATGCAGAGCGAAGGGAGCTGGTTCAAGTTAAATCAAGACGGTGAGAGCTGGATGGCCTCTCTGCCAGCGGGTTTGCCCGGGGCCCGAAGGGAAGTGAGAGGACAGCTGGGGCAAGCGCCCTGCGGAGCGTGGGTGGGGTGCTGGAGCCCCGCAGAGAAGCCGGCGAGGGCCGAGCAGGGCGGGCAGTCACAGGCGGGCTGAGGGGCGGGAATGGGACTCGGGCTCTGGCGGGTCTCTGGATGTCACCGAAAGTAAACAGAGCACTCACCATGTTCCAGGCTTTGAGAGGGGCATTGCTCAAGCATATTCTCTCTATGGTTCTGCATTAGTTACTTTTCCTGTCCCTGACCAAATACCTGAGAAGAAACAACGGGGAGGAGGAGGAGGTTTGATCTCCGCTTTTTGGAGGGCACGCAGTGCATCGTAGTGGGAAGGGCATGGAATGGGAACTCAGCAGGTGCGCAGCCTGCTTTCTCCTTGTCGTTCAGGCTCTGGCCTCGGCCTATGGGGTGGTTTTGCCAGCCTGGCTCCTCCCATCTCCGTGAAACCTTGGGGAATCTCTCTTACACACAGGTTTCCATAGCGATCCTAAGTCCAGTCAAGTGGAGAATGAAAATTAACAGAATTACCCAGTAGATCAACTAGCTGAGAAGGCCAGCACAGACCGAGCTCAGAATTAAAATCTTGTCCCAAATCACCTAAGAACTGGAAGAAGCAAGGATGCAACCCAGAGAGCCGTGTTTGCCAGAGTTTTACCGAAGTGTCCTTGGAGCAGCGAGAACGAGAAGCTCTGATGAAGTGAGGCGGCCCAGCAGTCCTAGAGTGAGGCAGTCGGTGCCTTAAAGAGCTCCTCCAAGTAAATACCCACGCTTCGCCCAGATCCTCAAATGCCACCCGCTTTGGAAAACTCTAAAGTCATGGTAGAACAAGTATGTGTGTAAGTCAATGGAGAAGTTTTCAAAAAATACTAATTTCAGAATTTCATCCCAGAAGTTATGTTTTCAAATTATTTTTTCCCAAGAAACAACCCATAAAGTTAAGTATATGAAGAAGGTATCCTACAAATGAAACCACAAATATAAAACTATTCTGAGAATATGTAAATATAAAACACTATACTGAGTTAGATTAAAATAAATTAAAGAATGAAAATACAATGTGGACTTGGGGTAGGAGATGGCTCAGGGGCTAGGGTGCTGGCTAGCCTGCAGACCCGAGTTCAGCTTTCTCAGGATAGAGGACGCTGCATGCAAAGTGGGGTGAGTTTACCTAATCCCAACAGGCCCAAGCAACGGGAGGCAGAGCCAGGAGAATCTGGAAGCTGAGGCTGTCTCAAAAGAAGGTACAAGGAGAGAGTACCCTGAAATTATTCCTACATGCCATGGTATGTGTGTGCCAACACACATACATACACACACACACACACACAATACATATATACACATGCATGCACACAAATAAATGATGAAAATAGAAAATATATGTGAATAAATGTGGCTTCACTGTTTGACTAATTTACTTGTTGATTTCTTACGTATTGGCTCAAATTGAGTACTCAATAAACATACTCAGTGACTTTTTTTTTTTTTTTTTTTTTGAGGTAGGGTCTCATTCTAGCCCAGGCTGACCTGGAATTCACTATGGATTCTCAAGGTGGCCTCAAACTCATGGCAATCCTCCTACCTCTGCCTCCCGAGTGCTGGGATTAAAGGCGTCCGCCCCCACACCCGGCCCCTCAGTGACATTTTGAAAATAACATTTTATATAGTTCACTTTCTACTTTTAGTAAACGTAAGACTTTACCTGTTGAAAGCAAAACCATGAAGCCAAGGAAAACAATTGGATTAAACTACCAGTGAATTTTTGTAACCCTTTCTTATGCTTATATCTCACCATATTTGTAAGAGAGCAGACATTCTGCTTTCTTTATTTTGTTGTTGTTTCATTTTTTATTTATTTCTTTCTTTCTTTCTTTCTTTTTTTTTTTTTTTGAGGTAGGGTCTCACTCTAGTCCAAGCTGACCTAGAATTCAATATGTAGTCTCAGGGTGGCCTCCAACTCACAGCAATCCTCCTGCCTCTGCCTCCCAAGTGTGCCACCATGCCCGGCTCTAAATTCTGCTTTCTTAAGAAGTAATAAGTTGGGGGCTGCAGAGATGGCTTAGCACTTAAGGCACTTGCTGGCAAAGCCAAAAGACCTCAGTTCGATTCTTCGGGTCCCACATAAGCCAGATGCACATGTTGGCACATGTGTTTGGGTTCGTTTGCAGTGGCTGGAGGCCCTGGCATGCCCATTCTCATTCTCTCTCTCTCTCTCTCTTTCTCTCTCTCTCTCTCCCACACCTCTCTTTCTGCGTCTAATAAGTAGCTTAAGTACATTTTTTGAAAAAAATCTACATGAAGGGCTGGAGAGATAGCTTATCAATTAAGGCACTTCCCTGCAAAGCCCAAGAACTCATGTTCTATTCTCCAGATGCAAGTGTGCAATGGCACACACATCTGAGCTTTGTTTGCACTGGCTGAAGGCTCTGGTATACCCATTCTCTCTCTCCCTCTCTCTCTAATAAATTAAAACTTTATTTAAAATGTACATGAACATACATTTATTTATAAAAAGTATTTTCTTATTTTCTAGTGATCAGGAGGTGATCTTGTTTTCTGGGATGCCGAAATATGGCATAGCTGGAATTATTCACTTACCCTGCCACTGTACAGGTAACCAACCATTACATTCAGCTGGAGGAAGGCATGCAGTAGAAGAAAAAGAGGATTATTTGGGAAGAGGAAGGGGCCAGTAGAGGAAGGAGAAGCAGTCAAAAGAGGATCATGTGGAGGTATATAAACAGGAACAAAATACATTACTACACATCCATGAAAATGCATAATGAAACCCATTATTTTGAACAATTAATATATGTCTAATTTTTAAAAAAATTATTTATTTACAAGTTGGGATATTTTTTATAACCATGGAAAATGTTAATAAAAATAAAAAAACTGAAAAATAAATAAATAAATAAATTATTATTTATTTGCAAGCATAGAGAGAGAAAGAGAAAATGGGCATACCAGAGCCTCTAGCCACTGCACACAAACTCCAGATTCACGTGTCATTATGTGTATACTGAGGAATTGAACCTGGATCTTTAGGCTTCACAGACAAATGCCTTAACTACTAAGCCATCTCTCCAGCCCAAATGGTAATTAAAAAAAATAACTCACAGCAACCTTATAAGTTAGGTTTAACCTATATTTTATAAATAAATACAGGTTCGGAGAGGTTCACGAGTGTGCCAAGCTCCCTAGAGCAGCGAGTGACCGTGCTGTGAGCAAGACACACTGTCCTGTATATGCCTGCTGGTCTCTCTATCCACCCTGATTTTTCCCACCCTCCACCTCACTCTGACAGGAAAATGTTCTAGGTATATTGGTAAGACTTAGGAATAAAGTGCATCCTATCCTGTCAAGCAGGCAGTAACAGGTCCAGAGGGAATAAGCAGATTATCTGTCGTGACAGAGACAATGAACAAAGGTTATAAGGGAGTAGAGACTGGAAACTGAAATCAAAAAGCCCTGACTCAGGGGGCTGGAGAAATGGCTTAGCGGTTAAGTGCTTGCCTGTGAAGCCTAAGGACCCCGGTTCGAGGCTCGATTCCCCAGGACCCACGTTAGCCAGATGCACAATGGGGCGCATGCATCTGGAGTTCGTTTGCAGTGGCTAGAAGCCCTGGCGCGCCCACTCGCCTCTCTATCTCTCTGCTTCTTTCTCTCTCTGTCTGTCGCTCTCAAATAAATAAATAAAAAAAAAAAAAAAAAAAAAAAGCCCTGACTCATGCTGACTCACTGGAAAGCCAGCTGGCTGCCAAATACAAAGTAATCATTACTTTGTGTGATGCATCAACCTATCAGGACCCCTCCTCACTATACCTGATTTGGTCTCTAACATGCATTTTTAAGGGTATCAAATCATGAACCTATAATAAGCCCTCCCCCCCCCACCATACATTCAAAGCGGCCAATCCAAACCACCCTAACTCATTTAAATTACATTCCCAAGGGCATAAAAACCCCATCCACATCATTAACTAGGACCTCTTCTAGCTGGGGAACTTTTCCGTTTTAACTTTGCTTTCTTTTCTATAGTATTCCCTAGTTTAACTCCTGCGCTCATCATTCTTTGTGAGTTACAGGGTAGTGACGGCAAGAGCCATTAGCTTGAGGAGTTTCAGTGACTGCTGAGGTGCAGTACTCTCAACACTAAGCTAAGCTCATGTAGAATCCAGAAAGGTTCCATCCTTCCCAAATATGTTTGCAACATGTCTTCAAAGAATTTTTAAAGGCAACAGCTAAAACATGTAAAAGTCCATCCACAATGACCAGATAGTTGTTCATGGAATGTGGTGTGTATTATACATTGAAATATATTTTAGTTAAATTAAGTCATTTACCTAGTCAAGCAATTTTTTATGACACTTTGCATTCCTACAGTTTCCCAGGCCCTTCAGTAAGTCTATGTTACCTCTGTTCAGAAAAGTAGATTAGAAAGAAAATACCTTGATTCAGGGAAACTGTCATTTTTCTCTATGTCATTTATGAAATATAATTGTTAAAACAGTAATCCTAGTGGCTATTAAAAGCTTAATGAGGAAGGAGTAAATATTTAGTATTCTTTCTTCTGCAGGTTTTATGTTTTGTTTCTTGTTTCTTTGACAGGCCTTTCCCATCCTCTAAAATACCTTTTTAATACTGAAGCATAACTTCTGAAGACCACACATAAAGTCATGAGAAACCAAAAAATAAGAAAAAAAAAAAACTTGTAAAGAAAGAAACCAAAAATCAATTGTTCATGGAGAAGATACTACTTCAAGTTGAGGATGTGTTTGACATAAAAGACAATGACCTCTGGCTCTCTTTGTGCACTCATTGTAAAAACTACAGTTGGTCAAAGTGAATTATTCCTCAAATGGCAGTACAAGAAGCAAGTCCATGCACATATGAAAACTGCAAAGAACAGGCAATTAATTGTAATCTGAGGTAACATTTTTTTATGCAAGAGTGAGAGAGAGAGAGACTTGGCACACCAGGGCCTTCAGCCACTAAAATTGAACTCCAGATGCGTGCACCCCTTTGTGCATATGTGTGACCTTACATGCTTGTGTCACTGTGCATCTGGCTTACATGGGACCTGGAGAGTTGAACGTGTGTCCTTAGGCTTAACTGCTAAGCCATTCTCCTGCCCATTTTTTTTTTTTTTTTTGTTTCGAAGAAGGGTCTCGCTCTAGTTAGACAGACCTAGAATTCACTATGTATTTTCAGGGTGGCCTTGAGCTCATGGTGATCCTCCTACCTCTGCCTCCCGAGTGCTGGGATTTAAGGCATGCAGCACCATACCTGGCTTGAAGTAACTTTTTAAATGGCCAATCTCATCCACTTTTTGTGAATCCCAAGTGACTTTCAGCCTGAGAGAGGTTCAAAATCAAGATGATAAACAATATATCCAATTGCTAGTTTAATATTTTACACAACTTTAAATTTGGGGTTTCATACATTTAAATTTAGTGGGGATTGTTTTCTTTCTTTTTTGTGGGGTGGGGTTGTTGAGGTGGTCTTGCTCTAGCCCAGGCTGAGCTGGAATTCATCATGTAGTCTCAGACTGGCCTTGAACTCATAATGATCCTCTTACCTTGGCCTCCTGAGGTCTGGGATTAAAGGTGTGTGTCACCATGCCTAACCTAAATTTTGTTTTTGAATACAGGAGTAAGTGACTCCTGTGAATAAAGACCTGATCCAGACAGACAGAACACCTCTTCTGCTTCTTCCTCAGACTGTGCCATTCTTGGAACCAGAGAAACACTGAATGTACCATTTAGCAACAAAGCATTACTTTGTTTCTTTCCATAAGTGGTACATATATTTTAGCTTTCAAAACAACCTCTTTTCTGGAACAAAAACAATCTTCCTCTTAAATTTATGACCTTTTCTAAAGGGCTTGATTGTCAAACTAAAAGTTTGTTAATGCCTTGGCTTCAATAAAACTTGATTAAAATTGAAAGATATAAGAGTTTCAAAATCAGAAGAAATAGAAAACTAGTATTGGATTTTCAACCTAAATTGCAGCACCTAGGTTTTTCTAGAAGGAACCAAAGGGTAGTTTCTCTCTACACACTATATTTATATTGTTTTGTAATTCCCTGTCCCAGCAGGAAAAATAAACTTACTTATAAGTTTAAAAAGAGGTAAAAGGATATAGTATATGTGCCTGAATAATATTAAAAAGTCTTAATAGATCATGTTTTGTAAGAAAAAATTATTAAATAAACCATCTTGAATTTATTCTTAAAAATGTATTATAAATACCTGTACTTAGGAAGTAAATACTTGATTATCTTGGAAGCTAAAACCTAAAATTTAATTGAGCTCTAAAAGAAGTGACCAGACCTTTTTTTTTTTTTTCTTTTTGGTCTTAATGAACCCACTTAAAGTTTAGGGAAAAAAAATGCCTCAAATTAAAACAACCCTCCATATCGTGGCCACACAAAACACCACAGACCTCAGGAAACCAGCAGGCTCATTCACCTTGACCTTCGGCCTCTCACACATTCTAGCATTCAGCTTTCTCCCTCTGTCCATCTGCTTGAGCCATTAGTGAAGGTCTTTGCAAAGGCTCTCACAAGTAAGCCAGCTGTCAACGCAGCGTATTTAAGCTCTGCCTCTCTGTTTCCACTGAATCATGTGTTTGCCCACAGGTCTCGTTAAACACAGGGAAGGACAGGAGAGCCATTTCAAAATGCTCTGGGGGAACAAAGCATCATGTGAAAGGGTGGTCCACAGGCCCCCTGGACTCATTCACTTGCTTACTTGTTTTCTTTTCAGACTACAGAGGTGTTTTCTGGGGAGAAACAAGAGAAAAGGGAAACTGTATGCAAAGTGAACCTAAAAAGGACAAATAATACACAAGGAAAAGTAATTTTTCCTTCAAAAAGCAGTTCCTTTAAAACTTGGTTCTGAAAAATAGAAGGCCATAAAGACTGTGCAAGTTCCCATGGCTTGATCTGATTTAGAAAACAAATGAATCATTCATGATAATGTCTTGATCTTGCCACCAAGAGCCCAGTAGAAGAGGACATGGAACAAAATAGCTGCATACAAAGTCAGAACTGTCAAACTGATGACTCAGAGGTTAATTGAACTGTCTTTAAGAAAGCCCCCCAAAAAGCAAATGAAAATGTGTACACTTCCGTTTGGTGGAAAGGGTTAAAACACTGGACTTCCAAGTGAACAGGATATGAAATGTAAAGGTCCATTTTAAGTGGTAAGGCCAGGAAGCAATTAACACCGGGTGAAACAGGCAAATTAGAGTGGATATCAGGGCATTTGGTGTTCCATTTTTCATCAGCGTGATACACATATTTTGGCTGGTTTCCTAAAATACCTTTCATTTTCCTTGCCATCAGCCCACTGAAACTAGGTCAGACTATAAAATCAGTCACAATGACTATTAACCAGAGCACAGTGTGCTAAAGCCAGCCCATCAACAGAATGACCAGACACACAAATCAACCATCCTCGGAACAGCCACTGACTTGCATCTGAACCGCTAGAGTCTGCTTCAAAGGCACAATTAACAAAGGCAATTCCCCAAGCCTCTCTGGAGGTGCATGGCTCTCCCGTTAGCCAGTTCTCATCTCAATAACAAAATCCCTGACAAACAATATGAGAAAAGATTGATTTCTGTTCTGGTTCACTCCCCGTGGTCAGTTGGTTCTGTGTTTTGGGGCCTGTAGTGGGGCAGAACACCTTGGTAAAGGAGTGAGCAGCAGTGTGCACCTAATGGTGTCTAGTAAGCAGAGAGAGGGAGGCAGACAGGCAGGATAATATACAGCCTTGAGTGGCATATCTGCCGTCACCTACTTCTTCCAGCAAGGCTCCACTTCCTACAGTGCCCAGAACCTCTCAAGATAGCATCAGCAGCTGGGGATCAAGCCTTTAAGACACGAGCCTGTGAGGAGCATTTCTAAACCTCTGACGGATCGAGGCTCATCTCTTGGGTATTCTCTGCATGTTGGTCCCTCCCTCTCTTTCACAGGCATACATATGTTTATGGATTCCTCACCCACTCAGCACACACTGCAAATCAATGTCAATGCTTTCATGGAGAAAGTGGCTTCATGAAGACATCCTCTCTGTATATATATATACTTTAATTTGAACTCAGTTTATGGTTCTTTGTGCCTGAATATGATTTTTCTTCATTACTAGGAGAGAAATACTCAACAGAAATTTTTAAGATTAGTGGGCAAGGGGAGTTATCTATGCCCCTTTCCTTAAATGTAAGCTTCTGCTTTTAATTAATTAATTTATTTATATTTATAAGTAGAAAGAGAGAGAGAGAAAAAGAGAGAGAGAGAGTAAAAGAATGGATTCCAGGACTTCCTGCTGCAAACAAACTCCAGGCACATGTGCCACTTTGTCCATCTGGCTTTACATGGGAACTGAGGAGTTGAACCTGGGCTTTCAGGCTTTGCAAATAAGAACCTTTAACCACTGAGCTATCTCTGCAGCCCAGCTTCTGCCTTTAAAAGCCACACTTCTCTGGATGTTTGAGATCACAAACACAAAAAAGAATAAATGTAACAAAAGGAATAGATAGATAAAGGAAAGCTTAGAAGGAGTCCATCATGGCCCACATAGTAAGCAAGCAAAAACATGATACTGATAGGGAAGAAAATAAAAAACAAACAATAATTCAATCAAGTAAGAGAAACAAAGAAAATTATAGGAATTAGAAAATGTGTCTCAATAATAAACTTAAATATAAATGACCTCAACTCATCAATATATAGACATGGACTGGCTGACTCTGTATGAACAAATTAGATCCAACTATGCTCACTGGTTTAAAAAAAACAAACAAACAAACTCATAAGCAGAGTCAAAGGATGGAAAACAATCTATCAAGGCAATGGGAGCCCCAAACAAGCCGGTATAGCTATTGTACTCTATGATAAAGTAGATTTCAAACAAAAGTTAGAAAAAAAAGAGAAGGATGCTACATATTAATAAGGGCTATAAATCATCAAGAAAACATTACAGGGTCAGGGAGATAGTTCAGTCAGAAAAGCACTTGCCTCACAAGTATAAAGATCTGAGTTCGATCCCTAGGGCCCACATAAAAAAGCCTAGTAATATGCCCCTGTGATCTCAGTTCTGGGGAGATGGGGACAGGAGGGTTTCTCGATCTCGCTGACCAGCCAGTTTAGCCTAATTGATGCAGTGCTCCTTAGCATGACACCTGAGGTTGTCCTTTTGCCTCCACATCTGTATACACTCACAGACATTCATACATACATACATACACATACAAACTAAGATGAAATAAATATAAATCTTAATGCACCAAACATTGCAGCTCCCAATTTCATAAAACAAACATGAGTCCTAATAAAAGAATAGTGAGTGGCTTTAATATCCCACTCTCACCCCTAAATAGGTCATTTGAACTAAAACTAAGAAATTTCATAATTAAACTACACCATAGATCAAATGGACTTAACAGATATATATACAGAATATTCCATCTATCTGATAGCACATTTTTCTCAGCAACCCATGGAAATAACTGCAGTCTCTAAAATAAACCACATTCTAGGCCACAGATCAACTCTTACCAAACACAAAAGAATTGAAATTAGCTATTATTAGATCATAATGCAATAAATCTAGAAATCAATAGAAATAAAAACTACAGAAACCATACACATACATGAAGACTGAACAACAGTTGAATCACTGCTGTGTCAATGAATAAATAAACGATATAATGACATCAAAAACTCCTAGGGCAAGCTGAGGACACAGCTAACTGATAAACCACTTTACTTATATGTATGAAGCCCTGAGTTCGAAGCTCAGTACTGCAAAAAAAATTTTACTAGAATAAAATATAATGAAAAAACAAGTTCAGAATATTTGGAATGCAACCAAAAGGACAGCTTGTAACTGTGAGTATTTACATTAAAAGATTAGAAAGATCTCAAATAAATAATCTAATGATATGCCTCAAGTTCCTAGAGTTCAGTCCAAAACAAGAACAATCCAAAAAAAAAAAAAAAAAAACCAGGAAATGATGAAACTAATGAAATGGAGACTGAAAGCAATATACGTAAATAAGTAAACAAAGAAAATTTTTGGAAAAATCTGATTGACCAATACCTAGGCATACTAGCAAAAAGAAGGACAGAAAGTCTATATTAAAAAATTAGGGGACTGGAGAGATGGCTGAGCGGTTAAGCGCTTGCCTGTGAAGCCTAAGGACCCCGGTTCGAGGCTCGGTTCCCCAGGTCCCACGGTAGCCAGATGCACAAGGGGGCGCACGCGTCTGGAGTTCGTTTGCAGAGGCTGGAAGCCCTGGCGCGCCCATTCTCTCTCTCCCTCTATCTGTCTTTCTCTCTCTGTCTTTCTCTCTGTGTCTGTCGCTCTCAAATAAACAAATAAAAAATGAACAAAAAATATCTTAGGGCTATAGAGATGGCTTAGTGGTTAAGCGCTTGCCTGTGAAGCCTAAGGACCCTGTTTGAGGCTCGATTCCCCACACACATTAGCCAGATGCACAAGGGGGCGCATGCGTCTGGAGTTTGTTTGCAGTGGCTGGAAGCCCCGGCGCTCCCATTCTCCCGGTCTTTCTTTCTCTCTCTCGCTCTCTCTCTCTCTCTCTCCCTCTCTCTCTGCCTCTTTCTCTCTCTGTTGCTCTGAAATAAATAAATAAATAATAAACAAAAAATATTTAAATATTAAAAAAAATAGAGATGAAAATAAAAAGGAGGTTACTATAGATTCCAATAGAATCCACAGAATGACCAAGGGATACTATGAAAAGTTACATTCAAAAAACCTGGAAAGTCTAATGAAATGGATATATTCCTGGACACATATGACCAACCAAAATCAAATCAAGAGGATATAAACAACTTAAATCCATTAAAATGAGTGAGATTAACATACAAACAAAATGTCTCCTATGGAAGAAAAGCCCAGGATAAGATGGATTCATGTTGAAGTCTTCCAAACTTTTAAAGAAGAGCTAATACCAATACTCCTCAAATGGCTCCATTAAAGAAAGAAAGGGCACTATCAACTCATTCTATAAAGCTAAAACTACCCTGATACCAAAATCAGAAAAGGATACAATAAGGAAAGAATACTAGAGACTAATTTCCTTCATGAATATATGCATAAAAATTCTCAGTAAAATTCTGGCAAAACAAATTCAAGGACACATTAAGAAGATCATGAACTATGACTAAGTTGGACTTATACCAGGGATGCAAGGTTGCATCCAAAGATGCAAATTAATAGCTATAATATAGTACATACATAGCCTTAAAGGCAGAAATTATCTGACCATCTGAGTCACTGAGGAAAAGGCTTTCAACAAGGTCTTCCAACATCTCTTCATGATGAAAAAAAAAAAAAAACCTGAAAAAAATAGGAATAGAAATAAGAGGTCACAACATTTTTACAAGCTATGTATAACCAACACTATATTAAATGGGGGAAAAAAATGAGAGAATTTCCTCTAAAGCTTGGAACAAAATAGGAGTATGTACTCTAATTCAATATAGTGCTTACAGGCTAAGCTCAAGAAATAAGACAACAGAAAGTAGTTTTTAAAAGATACAGAAAGGTGGGCTGGAGAGATTGCTTAGTGGTTAAGCACTTGCCTGTGAAGCCTAAGGACCCGGGTTCAAGGCTCGACTCCCCAGGACCCACATTAGCCAGATGCACAAGGGGCACACACGTCTGGAGTTCATTTGTAGTGGCTGTAGGCCCTGGTACACCCATTCTCTCTCTGTCTGCCTCTTTCTGTCTCTGTCTGTCACTCTCAAATAAACAAAAATGAACAAAAAATTTTAAATAAAAATTTTTTTAAAGATACAGAAAGGAAAGAAAAAAGTCAAATTATCACTGTTTACAGATTTATGATCCTATACTTAAAATGCTGTATTTCATGAGAAAATTCTTAGACTTAAGAAACACTTTCAGCAAAGTACCAGCATATAAAATAATCATACAAAATTGAATAGGATGAGCCAGGCATGGTGGTGCACACCTTTGATGCTAGAACTCGGGAGGCAGAGGTAGGAGGTAGGAGGATCACCATGAGTTCAAGGCCACTCTGAGATTACCCAGGTCAGCCTATGCTAGAGTGAGACCCTACCTCAGACAACCAAATAAAATAAAATAATTTTTAAAATTCAATAGGATGGGTATATATACCAATAATGAACTTACCAAGGAAGAAATCAAGGGAAATCTCATTCACTATTGCTTTGAAAAAAATTCAATACCAAGGAATAAACCTACCAAAAAAATGAAATAGTTCTACAATAAAAATCTTTAAGACACCAAGGAAAGAAATATCAGAAGATCTCTCATACACTCATAGAATTGATATTGTAAAAAATGCCCCCCCCCAAAAAAGGAGGGGCTGGAGAAATGGCTTAGCAGGTAAGGCATTTGCCTGTGAAGCCAAAGGACCCAGGTTCAATTTGCTAGGACCAACGTAAGCCTTATGCACAAGGGGCACATGCATCTGGAGTTTGTTTGTAGTGACAGAGGCCCTGGTGTGCCCATTCCCTCTCTGTCTCCTTTTCTCTCTCTCTGTTCTTGCAAATAAATAAATACAAATTTTTAAAAAGAGAAAATGGCAACAAAATACCAAAAACAATGATCTACAGAATCAATGTAGTTATTATCGAAAGCTCAAAGACATTCTTCACAGAACTTAAACAAACAAACAAACAAAAAATCCCAGCTGGGCATGGTGGCGCACACCTTTAATCCCAGCACTCGGGAGGCAGAGGTAGGAAGATCACCATGAGTTCAAGGCCACTCTGAGATTACCCAAGTCAGCCTATGCTAGAGTGAGACCCTACCTCGAAAAACAAAACAAACAAACAAAAAAAATCCTAAAACTCACCATGGAACCACAAGTGATCTTAAGTAGCCAAAGTGCCCTTAGTGGAAGGAGCAATGCTGGAGTTAGCAGCATACCTGATCTCAGATCACATGACAAAGTCATAGCAACGTGAAAACTGGAAAATCTAACAGCATGGTACTGGCACAAAAACAGACATGTAGATCAATATAGTAGAATACAGGCCCCAAAAGTAAATCTACATAGTTATAGCCACTTTATTTTTGATAAGAGTATCAAAATATGCACTGGAGAAATGATAGCTGTTTAACACATGCATGTGAAAACCCTATTTCCAAATCTAGAAGAATGCAACAAGATCTGTACCTCTCACCCAATGTAAAAATTCCAAGTGGATCAAAGACTTTAATGTAAGCACTGACACTTTAAAAGTGTTAAAGGAAAACGTAGGTAAAGGAGCTCAAAATACAGGCCAGATTAGGACTTTATGGAAATGGTTCCCATAGTACAGGAATAAATCCAAATAGTTGATAAACAGGATTCCCTGAAATCAAGTTGCTTCCTCACAGCAAAGGAGACCCTCATTAGAGGGAATAGACAGCCTACAAAATGAGGACAAAAAAAGGTTTTTAACTACATTTCAGACAAAGATGAATATCTATGACATATAAAAACTGTAAAAATTACCACCCCCAAATCAAAACTTCCAGTCAATAAATGAGCCAATGAACTGAACAATTCTCAATGGAAGCAATACAAATGGCTAATCAATACTTTTTAAGTGTTTAATATCCTTACCCACCAGGGAAATGCAAATTCAAACTACTTAGAGCTTCCATCTCACCCCACTCGGGATAGCTGTTGTCAAGAAAATAAATGACAAGAAATGCTAAGGACGTGGGGGGAGGGAGTCCTTACTCCCTGCTGGTGAGTGTCTAAACTGGCGCAAACCATGATGGAACTCAGTGTGGAGGATTCTAAAAATTTTAAATAAAACTACCAAATGACCCAACTACATCACTCCTGGACATATACCAAAATACTTTCTATCCTAACATAGAGATATCCACACATCTATCTCCATTGGTGCTTCATTCACAATAGCAAGCATATATAATCAGTCTGTATGTTCATCAACAGATGAATATATAATAAAAATGAGGGATATATACATGGAATTTTACTTAGTCATAGAGATAAATGAAATTATGAACTTTTCAGGAAAATGGATGATTCTGGAACTTACTTATTATATTAAGTGAGATAACTTATACTCAGAAAAATAAATACCACATGTTCTCTTTTTTATGCAAATCCTAGCTTTTAATTTTATATAAGAGTACATATATATATATATACATATATATATATATATATATATATATATATATATATATATGGCTGTGGCATAATCAAACATTGTTTTGCATGTTAACCTAAAATGTTAATAAGGGTTGGAGAGGATGCTTAGCGGTTAAGGCATTTGCCTGCAAAGCCAAAGGACTCTACTTCCATTCCCCAGGACCCACATAAGCCAGATGCACAAGGGGGTACACGGGTCTGGAGTTCTTTTGCAGTGGCTGGAGGCCCTGGTGTACCCATTGTCTCTCATCCTCTCTCTGCCTTTTTCTCTTTCTCTCTCTCTCTCTCTCTCAAATAAATAAATAATTTTTTAAAATGTTAATAAGAGAAGAAGAACATGTTCCCAAAAACTTCATAGAAGATGTAGCAAAGACCAACATGGCAAAGGCTGTATTAATTCTTAATGGATACCTGAAAACACTGTATTCAAAATTTCCAGTAAGGGACTTGGTACAAGAGTCTGATGGACAGATGTTAGAGGCTCTGTGAAACATTCCTTAGAGAACAGGATTTGGGGCCAAAGATCTTCTAGAGAGAAGGCAGTGAAAAGAGAAAAAGAGAGAGAAAAAAAAAGCCCAAGCCTTCTCCAGGAGATGGAGAAGACAGGTTCAGTATTAGAAAGGTAAATGTGGAAGCCCTTGCTTTGAAAATGCTCAGAGAGCTGCCTGCCATACCAAGCCACCAGAGGAATTAGGACTTATAGTTGCTAAGGTGAAACTCCACTTGTGTCAACCAGGAAGAAAAAAAAAAAAAAAATTAGGAAAAATGGAGTGGGGTTAAATATGTAGATGAGTCCTAAGAAAAACAAGATACCCTGGGCCTGGAATATGGCAAGTCAACTGTGGGCACTTTGTAGGAAGACAAGGTTTTCTTCATTTTGCAATAAGATGCCATAGAAATGGATTATTTTGTACTCACGGAGTGAACAGGGCCACATTTAATAGATGGGGATTTCTCTCAAACGCATTTAATTTCCAGGTCATAAACTCCTGAAGACCAAAACAACCTAGTTAATTGATCCAAATGAGGCTGAAATGAGGATTTTCCCCCCTTTCTTTTCTCTTGTGTTTGTTTGGAAAATGTGTTTGTTGTAAGAATTACATTGTCTTTATAATTTGTGATTGTGGGGTTTCTGCCATGTTCTATACATTCTTTGTGACTTTGGAAAGTCACAATTGGAGAATGGCAGGTAGCACTCGCTCATCTTTGGAGATGCTGAAGGAATGGCAGCAATCGTTCTACTCCTGTCTGTTCTAGTCCTTATGGGTACCAAAAGAACTAGGCATATGAAACTGTCTTCAAGTGCTCACGCATTCAGCAAGTGCTTGCAGAACTCAAGCCAGCTACCAGGAATTGTCCTAGAGATATTATGGTGAACAGAAATAAATGAAGTTCTTGGGTAGACAGGAAGCAACAAAATATGTTTTCCAATAGAAATAAGATGTCTAACGGTGAACTGTATCTCTCATGTGAATGCTTTTACATAGGAACCTCCATCAGGGAAGGCTCTTCACAGGCAATGCCATGAGCTGTGATCTCCAACAAGAGTAGAATCTAATAATGGTTAAAGGGAGAGAAAAAAAAAAGTTTTAAAACTGAAACAATTGGCCACAGCAGAGATCAAATATTCCAGGGACACAATCAGGGTAGTGCAGGTAGATGCAAGGGGAGAGGAGAGCTGATGAGAGGAGAGTAAGTTAGAGGAGGAGCTGGACCCAGGCCCTGCAGACGCGAGCAGGGCTTTGGAGGCCTCTTTACAGACTTCAGGGTAAGAGTTATTGTACAGCCATGAGCTGGAAGGATAAGATTTGTTTCTGGAAAAGTTTACTCCACGAATGTGACAGGATAGGAATGAGATGAGAAGCAGCAGGAAGATGAATCCAGTGACTGCTGAAATAGTGCAGAGATAAAAGAAGCTTGGACCAGGGTCTCAAAGAAGTAATAATAGACAGCATTCAGTTATAGCTAGAGTTGAGTGTGGAAGGTATCCAAGGTTACTGCTTAGTTCTGAGTTAAGTAATTGAACATTTGGGCACTGGTGTAATTCATGGAGACAGAGAACACTGTATGGAGAGGGAGCTGGGAGGTAAAATCATAAATTCATGCCTGACTTTGGGGAACCTTTGCACTGTCTAAATAGATATGCCAAGTAATCCAGTATACAAGACAGGAGCTCTGACCAGAGGCTTCCGTTGGAGAAATAAATTTGCAACTTATGAGCAATCAAGCCATGCTAGCCTGGAGAGAGGGCTCAGTGAGTAAGAATGCTTAGCACTTAAACATGCTGCATTGGGAGGGCCTGAGACTGTCCTGGTTCAATTCCCTAGGACCACCATGTATAAAATCTGGGAATGGCCACAAATATCTGTAACTCCAGCCTGTGGCAAGGTGCAGGGCAGAGGGTGAGGGGAGACTGGAGAATAGATGGGGCTTGCTGACCAAAAATGGCCCCTCCGGGTTGAGGGACAGATGCAATTGAATGACAGAGGAGGACTCCTGATGATCTCCTGTGGTCTCTACACAAAGGTGCATGGGGTGTGCACCTCTGCATACACACTTCATATGACACACACATAATATCACACACACACACACACACACACACACACACACACACACACAGAATTCAAGCCTTAACATGAATGTTATTGCCTGAGGAAAAATTGTATTTTGACAAATGAGGACATAGAACGGTGGCTTCCAAAACTCTAGCCTTCAAGGTCCAGATGAGAAAAGATGAATCTTCCTTCAAAATGAGAGGCAAAGGGACCAGAAAAGGAAGAGGAAAGCAAAAGGACTGTGATCTCAATCCTCTTAAAGGTTGGCCTCAGGGTTTGTGGGTGTTTCAAAGAGAAAGCTGACTCTAGTTTCAAATGTTTCTGTTGGATAATGGAAGATGGGGATTGAAAATACCCTTTGGATTTAGAAGCATTGTGGCCCACAGAGAGGCTTTAAGCTTGAGAAATAAGCTAGATGGCAGTCAGTTGAGAGACAACAAAGTTAAACAACAACAATGTTAGACAATGAACTTATACTATTTTATACTTTTCATTTATTCATCCAGCATTCACTTACCTTTCTTTGTTGGACAGGCTCATTCTGTGTAGCGCAGGGATACTTGCTTTTCAGTGAATCAAGTAATATTATAGGGGTGTGCCAATACACCCAACTTCTAGATCAATTTTTCAAGACATTTTACCTCAAAGAATGGTGATAATTTGGGATTTGGAGGTGTGTGTGTGTGTGTGTGCGCACTTGTGGGAAACATTTCACCATTCCACCAATCCTATTAAAAAAAGTTGTTGACTAAATAAGAGTCACAGTTTAAGATGGAAAGCAGTGACTCTCAAGCCTGAGTGGAGGAATTTGTTGATGGGCAGATGGATAGTACAAGAAGAGATAATGGTGCAGATGTTGTTGGAGGCAAAGGTGCAAAACTGAAGGAATCCCTCCATTAGATAACTTTATTTTGTTCTGTGATAAAAAGTGAAACTTATTTTCAGGAAGGAGATACATGATCTCATACTGAGTTGGTACAAAATTGAAGAACTGAAAATCTTCACAATACAAAAGCAAGAAGAGAGAAATTTTGGATTACAGCCAAGGTGATTTCATTTTAGAGGATGGTTTCATTGATATATGGGAGCTTGTTAAAGGTACCTGAAGAGTTCTAGGAGATACTGAGATAGCATAACTCAAAAGGGCAAAAGCTGTTAAGGATGAATATGGGATCCAAGTCACATATGGAGGGTAAGCTTCAGAGTCCTGTGATCCATTTCAAAGATAAATAATCCATCTAGCTTTGGCATGTAATGGAGCAAAGCTGGCAACAGTGAAGAGAACCACATTTATGAGCCAAGACTCACCTCATAATCCACTGAACTCCTTTTTAAGAAGGACATTGTTTATTCTGAGTTGGGCTAAGTGGTTAAAAAAGTGTTCAGGGGATGGAGAGATGGCTTAGTGGTTAAGGTGCTTACCTGCAAAGCCAAAGGACCCAGGTTCAATTCCTCAGGACCCACAAAAGCCAGATGCACAAGGGAGCACACACATCTAGAGTTTGCAGCAGTTGGAGGCCCTGGCACACCCATTCTTTCTCTCTCTCTCTCTCTCTCTCTCTTTCTGTCTCTTCTTCCTTCCCTGCCTATTTCTGTATATGTCTCTATCTCAAATAAATAAATATTAAAGTTAAAAAAATGTTGAGGTCAAAGAACTGGGAAAATACATATGCCTCAGCCAAGAGCCAATGTTTTTCTCTTTCCAGCCAGGGGAGAGTTTGAGAGGAAGCACTTTTTCATTTCTCTATCCCCACCCATAGTCGCAGCTACCCAGGGAGAGGGTTTTACCTGTTAAAGCTTCAAATCCACTGGCTCCCTTTCAAAAAGGCAAGATGCCTGCACCTAAAGGTCAAATACATTCTACTCTATCTGTGCTGTATATCAGTTTCCCTGCCTTCCCTTGGGGAATAATCAAACATTAGCTTGATTTCTGTCCATCTGTGAAGCTAGAGAAAATATTATGAATGCCACCAAAGTTATGTTTTAGAGTATTAGGTAGTTTCCTGTATCCATACAATTGATATCTTCTCCCCATTTGGTGAATTACCTCCAGGAGCTTTGCTAATCAGTGCTCCAAGTGGCAAGTTCTTATATTCTATACAATAATTCAAGGATAGTTCCTCACAGTAAAGATAAGAATGCTAGAACCAGGCTGGGCTCAGCAGCCAAAGGTACTTGTTTCAAAAGCCTGACTTGCCCAGGTTTGATTCCCCCATACCCACATAAAGCCAGATATACAAAGTGGCACATGCATTTGGATGGAGTTCACTTACAGCAGCTATAGGCCCTGGCACACCCATTCTCATTCTCTCTCTCTCCTCTCTCTCTTTTCTCTGTCTCTCTTTGCTTGCAAATAAATAAACATAAAATCAACTACTATAAATTTTCCATGAACACAGGGAGAGTCTGCCTCAAAGAGAGGTACATTTCTACTACTCGGTCATATGACACTGACATAAGTAAAAGAAGGCAAAACTTTCTTTGCCAACTAATTTCTTTCAATTTTGGTTTTTTTGGTTCCACATGCAGGAAATAAAAATGAACCTAGGAGCTGGGTGTGGTTGTGCATGCCTTTAATCCCAGCACCCGGGAGGCAGAGGTAGGAGGAGCACATGAGTTCGAGACCACCCTGAAGCTACATAGTGAATCCCAGGTCAGCCTGGGCCAGAGTAAGACCCTAGCTCGAAAAACAAAAACAAACAAAAAAAAGTGAACCTAATGCAAATATTACATGTATGCTTCCACAGAATAAGGAACATTGAGTGACATATTCAAATCAAATCCTGTTTTAGTCTGATCAACCATCAACTACATACCTAAACTGCAACTCTAAGTTATCATACTAATGGCTGTCCTTTTCCTTTTCTTTGTTTATAATTAATATTGTATTTCAGATAGGTTTTAGATTTATAGAAAGATTATAAAGATACTAAAACAATAAAGAGTTACTGTGTTACTGTGAATTACACACTCAATTTCTCCTATTATTAACACCGTCATTAGTATGGTATATTTATCATAATTAATGAATTAGTATTGATAGAATATTATTTATTATTAATTAAAGCCAATACTTTATTCCAATTTCCTTAATTATTATCAAATATCCTTGACCTATTCTTCCAGATGCCCATCAGGATTCTACATATTATTCATTAGTGGTCATGTCTCATTAGCCTCTTCTTGCCTGTGATAGCTTCTCAGACTTTCCTTGGTTTTGATAAGCTTGGCAGCTTTTTTTGTTTTGTTTTGTTTTTTAGGTAGGGTCTCAATCTAGCCCAGGCTGACCTGGAATTAGACTCAGGCTGGCCTCAAACTCACAGTGATCCACCGACTTCAGCCTCCCTAGCACTGGAATTAAAAGCATTTCAAGGAGCCTGGAAAGGCATAAGGTAGAAAAAATCTCTCATTTGGGATTTATTGTATATCTTCTTCAAAGTTTTACTAGGTGATAAGCTTGGAAGAGAAAATATAGAATTAAAATATCCTCCTGTCACATCATGTTCAAGTTACACACACAGTTGATGCAAATTTCAATCACCTGCCTGAAACAGCTGTCAGATTTCTTCCAGGTAAAGTTACCTCTGCCCAGCCTCTTGGATGTTGTCCTCCTTAGAAAGCTGCTACGTGTACATCATGTGAAGGACTGCAGAGCTTTTCTCCATGTCCTTGAGGGAGGCATGGCTACATGCAATACTTATAACTATCAACAATTAATTTTCCAAATTGATTTACTTATTATGTCATGTGTGTATGTAGAAGCTATGTATGTGGTGTCTTTGATGAGTGGACTATGCATGTGTGCATGTATAGAGGTGTATGCCCCATGCATCATGGGATTTATCTTATTTTTGGTTTTGTTTTTGTTTATGTTTTTCAGAACAGGATCTCATCCCAGCTCAGGCTGCCCTGGAATTCACTATGTTGTAGTCTCAGGGTGGCCTCGAACTCTCAGCAATCCTCCTACCTCTGCCTCCCAGAGTGCTGCATCTCTTCAACGTGGAGTGCTGTCAGTGAGACTCAGCAATTCTCGAGTCTGTAGCCTTGGGGATTACAGAGGAGCATGGTCATGCCCAGCCTTTTATGTGGGTTCTGGGGAGTCAAACTTGGCACTTCAGGCCAGAAAGGATCTCATGTTTAAGCAGAAAGCACTCTTAGTCATTCTCTCTCTCTCTTTTTAATATCACTATAAATGCATGGATTTTTTTTCTATCTGTGGCTATAGTTTAATACTATTTTGTTAATGTTGTTGCTCAAGTCATTTCAGCGCTGGCCACTTGGAGCATTTCTTGTGATTCCTGTGTTGGTTTAACATATCCTCTTCCCAGCACATTTTTGTTCTCTATGGGCTTCCTTTCCTTCGGGCGCCACAAGATACGCCAGGCCAATCTTGTATATTTCTAAGCTTATTTTTCCACCCACATTTCCACAACATCAGCACTGTATTTTGATAATACCATATCCCAGCAGTCTTCAAATTATTTACCAAAATAAAAATTGCCTTTGCTCAAATTCCCAAGAATTTTTAAAATTTTACATTTAGTAAATAATATAATAAATCAAAACAGCAAAACAACAGTAACACCACAAAAATGCCCATGGCCCAAAGATGTGCCAAGAATTGCTCAACTGTCCAGACAATGAAGTATCCCTGGGAACTTCCTTTCTGAAAAAACAAACAGATCCTGGGACTTCTGCTGCATATGTAAGAAAACCATCCTGATAGACCTTTCAACCAACAACTTAAAATGCAAGGTAAGACTTAAGACACCTTGTAAAATATATTTTAACCTATTTAGGAGGTAGGAAGAGAAAGAGGGAATCAAGAGCAATTATCCAAAAACAGCTCACACTTGAGCACTGGACCCAAGTTAACTGGTGCTTCCATTGTCAAGGTCTACCAAGTTCTAGAAGACAGGAGACAAAAACTAAGGCTCATCCACCTTAAAGAGCTACAATGCACAATGCATGCTGTGGAAAATTGAACATACATACATCCTTGTCCTGTTTCTCAAGAGACAACACAGCAAATGGTCTCAGGTGTTAATGCTAGGAGAGGAGAGAAAATTGACAACTTAGAAGAAGTTTGCATATTTGAGTGCTATTCCAAATTTTCAGTACTTTGGAGGTCTAATGAGCCTATATACAGAATTCAATTTAAAATAATTCTAAGTTATTAATATATGCACTTGGCTGGCAGAGCCAATACAAATTGACCCTGGAGAAACCAACCTTCAAAGTAATCCTTGGAATATTTACTCAGATGATGGCCCAAGGAATTGGGAGTAACAATTCAATAAAAGTTCTAACAGATACAAGGAAAAATGTTACCATCAATAGCCACTAAAATACTATCAGCTATTGATATCATCAGAAAAAAATAAAGTATATTTTGTAAGTTCAGCAAAATAAAGTGGGAAGTCTGTAAAATATGAGTTAGGATTTTTTAAATAACCCATAAAGCAATTAAACTTCAAAACATAAATACATAATTAAAAACTGAACAGAAAGTCAGGTATAATGGCACATAGCTATAAATTCCAACATTCTGGAAGGCCTAAGCAAGAGGATTGAGAATTTGAAGCCACCTTGTTATCTCTATCTCAAAACACCAAGCACATTTTAAAAATCCCAACATAAAAGTTCAAACAAATTTAAGAGTTAGTAAAAAGAGAAAAAAAAGTCAAGAAATGTCTAGAATATGACACAAAATGACAGAGTCACAAACGATGAAAGAGAAACGAATGTCACAGAAGACAGAATGAGCCGCTCAGAGTGACGGAAGTGGGGCTCTGGCTGCCAGTGGACTCATACAGGAGGCCAGCCATCACCCGAGAGAATGATGGTACAGAAATCCGCATGTGGGCACAGAATGATACAAGGACATAGTTCCAAAGAGAAAGACAAACTGGAAGTAGGCACAGAGAAAAGACCTACAGAGAAATGATGATTAGCCGCTGAGCCAACTTCTCCAGGACAGAAGAAAACAGTGGTACTCAGGAGACTGTGGAATCATGCTTTCTTATGCAAGAATCATTCACACCTGGAGTGGCAGCGCCCTCCACATCAGGCATTTCAAGAACAGGCACAAAGACATCGTCCAACAAATTTAAGTTGGGAGAATTTGTTCCAGTTTATTGCATAGGCAATTTCTGAATGATGTACTTCTGGCAGAAGGAAAGCTTTCATACATGGGAGATCTGAGATGCAAGAAAATGAGTAATAACAAGAAAGTAAGGGTCTGGAGAGATTGCTTAGTGGTTAAGGCACTTGCCTGCAAAGCCTAAGGACCCTGGTGTGATTTCCCCAGTACCCACATAAAGTTAGATGCACAAAGTCTGCAGCTGGAGTTCATTTGTAGTGACTAGAGGCCCTGTCATGCCCATTCTCTCTCTCTCTCTCTCTCCCTCTCTCCCTCCCTCTCTCTTTTTCTCTCTCTCACTCTCTTTCTCTCTCTCCTTGCAAATAAGTAAATAAAACACTTTAAAAAAGAGGAAGAAAGTAATTGAATCATTGAGTGGTCATAATTGGTCTCTTGTACCAATGAAGTGAAAAATGAACCTGAAGCCAGGCGTAGTGGTGCATCTCTTTAATCCCAGCACTCTGAAGGCAGAGGTAGGATGATCACCATGAATTTGAGGCCAGCCTGAGACTACATAGTGAATACCAGGTCAGCTTGGGCTAGAGTGAGACACTACCTCAAAAAAAGAAAAAAAAAAAAAAAAAGCTGGGCATGGTGGTGCACGCCTTTAATCCCAGCACTAGGGAGGCAGAGGTAAGAGGATCACCATGAGTTTGAGGCCACCCTGAGACTACATAGTGAATTCCAGGTCAGCCTGAGCCAGAGTGAGACCCTACCTCAAAAAAACAAAAAAAGAAACAAAACAAAACAAACAAACAAAAAGAACATGAAAGATATACCATTAAGTGTACAAATCAGTAGATTGATGGCTCAAGGCTCTGGTATTGTTTTGAATACACACGGAGATGTACAAATACAGATCTTGATGAGTCCAGCGTGCATGCTAAAACAGAGTAATTAGTTAGAATATCAACATAACATATATCTTTCCAGCATGTAGAAACACAGGATAAGGAAAAACATCCCATCAAAAGAAGAAAGCAAAGCACAAAAGGAGGGAGAAAGTATGAAATAAAATGATAATAATTATCTAGAATTATCACTAATAGCACTCACTATGAACAAAACACTAATCATTCCAGCTATGTTTCTTAATTCAACTATGATGATTTCTACTGATTGGAACCTCCACAGGAACTAGAATCACCTGTGAAGGATTATGTAGATTAGGCCAACCTCTGTTCCAGCCTCTGGTATTAAGTTGGGAAGACTCACCTTAGCTGTGGTGGTACGTTTCATAGGTCAGGGTCCTAAACGATATATAAAGCAGACAGCCGGCTGGGCAGCAGCACTCCTCACTCTGCTTCCTCCCTGCAGACTGACTGACCAGCTGCCTCAAGCTCCTGCTGCCAGGCCTTCTCCGCCGTTATGGGCTGCGCCCGGAACCGTGAGCTGAAATAAACCCGTCCTCCCTTACGATGGTCTTTATCAGATGATTTGTCTAAGTACTACAAAGTTGACTGATATATGAAATTATAATGGTATCGAAACATAAATTATACAGGAATGATGGTTACAAAAATGTACAAGCTGCATAGCAATGTTTATAAAATTATATTGAAATACATTAAGCTACAAAAAGAGAGAATGAATCGTGTGTGTGTGTGTGTGTGTGTGTGTGTGTGTGTGTACATGAACCATTGTGAGTCAGGGATCATCTGTAATTAAATGATACAGATGATTGTCCAGTCACAAATTTCACTACTAGAAGCCACTAAACATATATAGTTGATTTTAGTTACTGTTAATGGTTAATTGCCCTAAATCTTTTAGATATTGTTGCTATTTAGAATATCATATATTTAATATTTTGTAGCTACTCGTTTGCATTTACCTTATTATAAATTGATAGATGATACTTGTATATTTGTAAGGTAAAAAGTATTGTGATATGTGTATATAATATGGAATGGTTGAATCATATTAATTAACATATCTATCACTTCAAATACCATTTTTGTGGAAAGAACAGTTGACATATATTTATTTTGCAACTTTGAAATAGATAACACATTAACTCTAGTCACCATACTATTTAATAGAACTCAAAGACATATTCTTCCTGTCTAGTAGAAACAGTGTACCACTGGTCAGCATCTCCCAGTTTCCATCTCCTCAGCCTCAGGCAAACACATTCTACAGTCTGCTTTTCTGAGCTCAATTATTTCAGATTCCACATGTAAATGAGACCTCATTTTGTTTATGCTGCTCCTGGTTTATTACACTGAACACAATGCCATCCAGGTTTATCCATGCTATTGCAAATGACAAAATTTCCTACTTTTTAAAGGATGAATCATATATATGTATGTATGTATGTATGTATGTATGTATATACATATACACATACATATACATATATATCTTTCTTTTGAGGCAAGCCCAAAAGACTGGCCTTTTTTCTATATGAGAAAGCAAGAGTGGAAGTGTTAAAGAGAGAGAGAATTGGCACTCCAAGACCTTCAGCCACTGAAATTGAACTCTAGATGTGTGCACCACCTGATGCACATGTGCAACCTTGCACTTGCCTCACCTTGCATCTGGCTTATGTGGAACCTGGAGAGTTGAACATGGGTCCTTAGCCTTCGCAGGCAAGTGCCTTAACTGCTAAGTCATCTTTCCAGCCCTACCACATCTTCTATATCCATTCATTTGGGCTGTATTATTATCATTCAGCATTTATGAAAATCATATATTCTATCAAGATCTTTAGATTTCTAATTACAGCAAGAATTGGCCACAATAGATGCTTGTCCTTTAATTATCTGCTTGTCTCCTGTTCTGTAATTATATCTGTCATGTATTTTTTTTGTTCTGTCTGGTTTGTCTGTCTTTATTTATTTATTTTTTTTAATTATTTATTTATTTATTTATTTGAGAGCGACAGACACAGAGAGAAAGACAGATAGAGGGAGAGAGAGAGAATGGGCGCGCCAGGGCTTCCAGCCTCTGCAAATGAACTCCAGACGCGTGCGCCCCCTTGTGCATCTGGCTAACGTGGGACCTGGAGAACTGAGCCTCGAACCGGGGTCCTCAGGCTTCACAGGCAAGCGCTTAACCGCTAAGCCATCTCTCCAGCCCTCTGTCTTTATTTTTAAAAACCAATTCCTGGGAATTTTTTTTACCAGCTAACCAATATGGTAAGCAGGTTCCCCTAAACTGTCCTATCATACAAAATTTTAGTGTCCAAATTCCATAATATTAATTAGTGACTTGTCATGTGCTATTCCAGCTTGTTGAGAACTAACTGCAGGAATGATGTGAGCTCCCCCCCACCAAGGGTTGAAAACATTGTACTCTTGACAGCAACTGGAAGGTAAGCCATTTCCCAGGCTGCTTGGCACTCCCTCCCGAATCTTAAGACTTGAGCAGTGGGCACTATTGTGAACTATTGTGAACACAGACACATAAGTAATCTGACATGCTGGAGTTATTTCCTGGGCAAATTTACTAAAGTTGAAAATATCATAAGTCAAAAACATATTTCATCCACCTGCCCTACTGACCATACTAGCTTGCCAGCAATGCCCATTGGAGAGGATGGGTTGCTTCCTCTCTGATGGCAAGGTTGCCTGGGAGATGCTGTTTGGGCTTGCCCTCTTCCCAGCATGGAGTATTCTACTGCTGAGCACTAACTAGCTTGGGAAAGAATTGTGAGCTGGCTCATGATGAGAGGAAGAGCATCCACAATTCAAAGGCAAATAACCCAAATTGAACTGGTGCCATAGAAACCTATATCCTGAAGGTTAGACAAAAAGTTTGAACCCTCAACTGGACCTTAGGGGGAGCACCTGAATCAAAGAACCCTGGAGAGGGTGAGATGAAGCCTAACCTTAAATTTGTCTGGTTTCTCTTTTTTTTTTTTTTTTTTTCTTTTTCTTTTTCTTTCCTTTGGTGCTGTCCTGTAATTCCCTGTACCAGGATGCAGTTAACATCAACAATGAGCTGTTAATCATAGAGACCTACAAGGTCTTCCAAAACAAAAAAGACAAACTTCTGTCAGAGCACTTGATTACCCACCAGAGGTTAATGGTAAGACCCTACTGCTGAAAACACCATACACTGTTGGCACAGACCATGGAGAGACCTGGTTGGAATCTAGAAGAGAGCCAGTCCCTCAGGCAGTTATCCTGTCTAGTGCTGGAAGGTGCTATATGAGTACCAGGGGAAAATGGCCAACATCTCTCTGAGCAACTCAAAGTCTAAGCTATTCAGAAGCAAACAACCTGACATGATGCTCACACAAGTGCAATAGTGGCACACAGCCATGGTGGGTGATCAACTGCTCTTGGATTCGTTAACAGATCTGCTCAGTGGAAAGGAAACCATATCTGGGACTAGGAAACAAGTCAGATTCATATCTAGACAATGATTTTGCTTTCCAATGTCAAGCTCCCACTAATCTTGGGCTAGCAGAGGGTCTACACCCTTTAAATTCTCTCTAAATTAATAATGGTTATCCCATTTAACTGGTGCTGACTTTACTCTCTGTTGGAAAATCTGCTTCTCTTTTTCAGACAGGAGTGAGACCTGAGGAGAGAATCAGCCCATAGCACTTCACCCTGGCCCCAGCTGAAACCACAGAGAAACTGGACAAATTAGCAAGAATGCTCCTTTCTCAGTGAACCTGATATCAGCACAAGGGTGAAGGAAATAGACACTGAGGACACTCAATACCTACCAAAGCAGAGATCCAGAGGTTCCTAAGCGCCCATCACTGAAGTAGACCGAAAACGCACCAGACATGGCTCAGAGAATTTTGCGGAAGAGGGGAGGCGGAAAGATCATTAGAGCCACAAGTTAGGACATTATGCAGAGAGACATTACCTCTCCCCATAACTGACTCCTACCCTCACAATGCATGACCCACAATCCCCATGGGGTTGACCTGCATCTCCAATGAAGAGGGCTCTTCAGAAAAAGGGTAGGGATGAGGTAACGGATGGTACCATCATGTGTTGTTTGCATACTAAGTATGTCCTTGTCTAAAAATAATAAAATTTTTAAAAAGAAAAATAAGGGTCTAGAGAGATGGCTCAGCCATTAAGGCACTTGGGTGCAAAGCCTAATGATGTGGATTCTATTCTTCAGTAACCATGTAAAGCCAGATGCATCAAGTGGGGCATGTGCCTGGAGTTCATCTGCAGCACCTGGAGGCCCTGGCTTTCCCATCCTCTCCCTCCCTTCCCCTCATCTTTCTCTCCTTGCAAATAAATAGAACTTTTAAAAAAAATTTAAAGTGAGGGCTGGAGAGATGGCTTAGCAGTTAAGTGCTTGCCTGTGAAGCCTAAGGACCCCGGTTTGAGGCTCGGTTCCCCAGGTCCCACGTTAGCCAGATGCACAAGGGGGCGCAAGTTTGTTTGCAGAGGCTGGAAGCCCTGGCGCGCCCATTCTCTCTTTCTCCCTCTATCTGTCTTTCTCTATGTGTCTGTCGCTCTCAAATAAATAAATAAATAAATAAACTTTAAAAAAATTTTAAAGTGAGATAAATATGTTTGTATATACACACATGTACTTATTGCAGGAAATGGGGCACTGAGGCATGGTCCTCTGAGAAGCAGGAAACACACATGGAATTCAATGGGACTGAGCCACTGAAAACAGGGACTTTTTGTTTAAAAAAGAGAAAACCATGCTAACATATATTTAGGTTACAATGTTACTTGAAATCAGTTCCTAGAAATTGTTAACAGAGCTGTTAAAGGAAAAAAAGAAAGATTCCGAAATGGCCTTACGGGACTCATCCTATAGCCAGAAGTAGTTCAACCAAACACCTCCTGTACTCCTGGCTCTGTTCATCACCGTGGTCCATCCAGGAGAAGTCAGGGATGACAATGCTTCTCCCAGGCTGTCCTGACAATGTGAGGATGAAGAAATGATCCAGCCACGGGTGTCAAAGGAATTCATCAGTTGACCATGTGTGGTGGTTTGATTCAGGTGTCCCCCATAAAGGTAGGTGTTCTGAATGCTAGGTTCCCAGCTAATGGATATGTGGGAATTAACGTCTCCTGGAGGGAGTGTATTGTTGGGGACAGGTTTATGGGTGGTATAGCCAGTTTCCCCATGCCAGTGTTTGGCACACTCTCCTGTGGCTATTGTCCACCTTATGTTGACCAGGGGGTGATGTTCACCCTCTGCTCATGCCATCGTTTTCCCTTGCCATCAAGGGAGCTTCCCCTTGAGCCTGTAAGCCAAAATAAATCTCTTTTTCCCAGAAGCTTCTCTTGGTTGGGTGATTTCACCAGCAATGTGAACCGGACTGCAACATCATGACTCCGGTAAGACAGTAAGGAACTTAATATTTCCATCCACCCTGTAATTGACGGGGAAACTTTCTCACTCCACAATGAACTCTTATTTCTTGCCAGTTATTGAAAGCCTTCCTCCTGTCAATCAACATCACTCCAGTTGAATGTAGACCATGTGGATTTCATCAGGATCTCTATTATACATAAAGTAGCAAGGAAATTGCTCTGTTTGGGCTTCAAGTAAATCCAGGGGATGCTTTGGCAAAGTGTGACCCTGCCATAGTGCACATGAAGGTGGAGATTTGTTCCACGCTCTCTGGCTGTTCTGTTGCTCAATGGCCCGGTACTGCAGCAATCCACTTCCCACGCACCGTGAGGGCCATGAAAGACAGGTTTCACCACAATGCAGAGACCACCCCCGCCCTCGCAGCAGATGGGGGGAGTGCCTGTTGGCCCCTTTGGTAGCTTGATTTCTAGTGACAACCGTGCTGGATTTTACCGCATTTAAATTTAAGATATTTTTCTTTTTTTAAGAATATTTTATGTTATTTATTTCAGAAAGAGAGAGAGAGAGGGAGAGAGACAGAGGCAGAGAAAGAGAAAGATGCTTATAGAGGGAATGGGTGTGCCAGGGCTTCCAACCACTCCAAACAAACTCCAGGTGCATGTGCCATCTTGCACATCTGGCTTATGCGAGTACTGGGGAGTTGAACCTGGGTCCTTAGGCTTCACAGGTAAGTGCCTTAACAACCAATCTGTCTCTCCAGACCTAATTTTTTTTTCATGATATATAGAATACCAGAATTCCTTCACCACCATCTCAGCTGTTCAAAGCCTAGGCAAACATCTGATTCTTAAGCCTGTGCACTTTTGAGGAAACATCCATTCCTAAAGTAAAGGAACTGTTACTCTCTCTATTCAAACCAGCCAACCAATATTAGTGTCAGCACACATGTTTATTGATATGTCTGCACCCTGACCTTATTTCAAAAAAAGTTTAAGCAATTTAAAAGGAAAACAATATGAAACATCTGACAGTATCCTCCTTACCCTTCATAGTGTGGACTTTTATTTGTTTTTGTTTTTGTTTTTGTTTTTGTTTTTCTGAGGCAGGGTCTCACTCTAGCCTAGGCTGACCTGGAATTCACTATGTAGTCTCAGGGTGGCCTCGAACTCATGGCCATCCTCCTACCTCTGCCTACCAAGTGCTGGGATTAAAGGCGTGCACCACCACACCCAGCTATAGTGTGGACTTTTATTATAATCAATGGCAATTAATTCTATGGAGTAAGCCATTATTATTCTTTTTCTGGATTGTCTAACTTTTTATTCTGAAAAAATATTTACCTAAATTTTTAAATGCTCATTGTCTTAACATATTTCAAAAATAAAATACTATGATATCATAAGACTAAAAAGTTTCTTTGCCACCCCATCCCAAATTTACCTAGTTCCATTTACTCATAGCCCATTCTGACAAGAACTACTCTGAAGAATTGTTTTCAGTGTATTCTCAGTGCTTTTTTATGCATATTAGAACTACATATACATTACGTATATATTAGTGTATATATGTGTATCTATGTACATATACATACATAAAACATTTGTTATTTATATGTTTACTTATTTATTTGCAAGAAAAGAAAAAGACACAGAATAGGTATGCCATGACCTCCAGCTGCTGCAAACACATGTGCTACTTTGTACATCTGGTTTTATGTGGGTATTGGGGAATCAAACTCAGGTCATTAGAATTTGCAGGAAAGTGCTATAACTGCTGAAACATCTTCCCAACCCACTTTTATTATTATTTTTAATTTACATAAGTAATTGCTCTTTTCTTGTTTTAACCACACACTTTTTTGGTATGTGGTCTAACTTTTGATTCTCTGTAGCTTTTGTATTTTTTATATTTTATTTGAGAGAGGGGGCATAGAGAGAGAGAAAATGGGTGCACTCAGGCCTCTAGCCACAAACGAACTTCAGATGCATGTGCCACCATGTACATCTGGCTTATGTGGGTACTGGGGAATTGAACCTGGGTCCTTAGGCTTCACAGGCAAATGCTTTCACTGCTAAGCCATCTCTCCAGCCCAGCTTTTGCATTTTAAGTCATAATTGCAAATGTCTTCCTTATTCCAAGACTGCAAATAAGTTCTGCCACATTTTCCTCTGTTATATTTATGGCTTCAATTTTACATTTAAATTGCCAGTCCATTTTGAAGTTTATATGGTCTCTAATAATGAGATATGAATTCAGCTTTATTTTCTTCCATGTGAGGTCTCTGATTTCCCACCATTATTTTGCAAAGCAATTCATCTTCTGTCATTAAGATGCAACTTAGAGTATTTTGTCTGCTCCATTGTCCTTTCTGCTGCTTTATGTTCAAGTAACACAGTTCAATTAAATTCCAAAATTTAATGATATTCTATACTATCTGTGAAGGAGTAAGCTGCCATGACCGTAATTTTTTATCACTCTTCGTATGTGTGTGCTTTGAATTTTTTGTTTAGTTTTATTACTTTTCTGTTTTTGAAATGGAGTCTTGTCCTGTTACCCAGGCTGACCTTGAACTGGCTATGTGGCACAGGCTGGACTCTCCCCCAGGGTCCTCCTGCTTCTATGTCCTGAGTTCTGGGACTGAGGCATTCATCATCATACCGGGCCTGTTGATTGTGACTACCTTTGAGCATTAGACTCACTTCTTTCAAGTTTCAGCAACATATTAAATCTATAAATCAATTCACTAGGTACTGACATCTTTCTGGTAATTGGAGTTTTCTACCTAAGAACATAGTTTCACTTTACTTTTGTTTATAACTTCATTTGTGCCCCTCAGAAGTGTTTTAAGGGTTTTGCATTTTTTTCCATATTTGCTGATATATATTATTTCAAGATTTTTTTTTTACTGGTTCTTATACAAAACAGGCTTTACTGCTCATCTATTATATGTCCAAAATCGTGATAAATACAGAGTCCAGGATTTAAAAGCTCCCTGCCCTCATGAAGCCTGTAGAAATAGTAGAGACATACATTAAATAAGAGACCATTACACTAGCCCTATGGTCACCATGGTAATGAAGACAATGAGGGAAAGTACCATAACTGAGTATAACAGAAACATGATCAAGGAGGGAAGTTCAGGCTGGAGAGATGGCTTACCGGTTAAGGCACTTGCCAACAAAGCCAAAGGATCCACAATTCCCTAGGACCCACATAAACCAGATGTACAAGGTGGAACATGCATCTGGAGTTTGTTTGCAGTGGCTGGAGGCCCTGACATGCCTATATTTATATTTCTCTCTCTCTCTCTCTCTCTCTCTCTCTCTCTCTCTCTCTCTCTCTCTCACACACACACACACACACACACACACACACACACACACATAAATAAATAAAAATAAAAACTATTAAGAAAAAGAAGTTCAAGTGAGAGTTCCCAGAAGAGACTTTACTTCAAGATTGAAGAGACACGGTCCAAGCAGTATAATCAATCAAGTGTGAAAACATCTGGGGACTTATTTGTACTCAGCATACACACAATCTACTGTGTCCTTTAACATATTTGGAATACTGACAAAATCAAATGAGACAAATGTCAAGATCCAAAAATGATTGTCTCATAGCAAAGCACCCAAACTCTTACTGAACTTACTAGACAGAGTATATACTAATATGAAAGTTATTCTTCTTATTATTATTATTTGGTTTTTTGAGGTAGGGTCCCACTCTGGTCCAGGCTGACCTGGAATTAACTATGTAGTCTCAGGGTGGCCTCGAACTCATGGCAATCCTCCTACTTCTGCCTCCCAAGTGCTGGGATTAAAGGTCTATACCACCATGCCTAGCCTTAAAAGTTATTTTTATTTACATAAAATTCAAATTTGTGTCCTATATATTTTTATTTCCTAAACCTGACAACCATAAACTTTATAGTAAGATAGCTAAAAATAACAAGAGCAAATTATTATATAATAAAAGCAAATATATACTGTGAAAAATAGACAAAAGCCATACTTTAAAAAACTTTTTATTGACAGTTTTCATACACTGACATAATATAATTTGGTCATACTCCCATCCCATTACCTTCTTTTCGTCCTCCCTTCCCACCCCTTCCACAAAACTCTTTCTTCTTTCCAGCCAGTCCCTTGTTTATTTTGAAGTCATTTTTTTTCTTTATTGTCCTCCATCATCCATGTTGCAATGTTGATGGGCTCAATATTGTACAGATCGTGTGGAGGTAATGACAGCAACTATAAGGTCATAAATGCAAGGGTCACTTTATGTCCAGAGGATATTGTCCCAAAATACACCTCTTTGTCCTCTGGCTCTTACATTCTTTCTGCCCTCTCTTCTACAATGTACCCTGGGCCTTAGAGGGTATGATAAAGAGGTCTCATTGAGTGATGACCACTCAACAGTCATATATTCTCAGGACTTTGATAAGTTTTGAGTCTTTCCATTCTCTGCCACTAAATGCAAAAGGAAGCTTCTCTGACCAAGGGTGGGCATAGCATTAATCTATGGTAACAAACATAATATAAATATTTAGAGGGCAATTTGATGGGCACAACCTGTCCATTTATGCATACAACACTAGTAACTCCCCTACTCCAAGGTCCACCACGGCTCATCTTATCAAATGGGATTTAGAACCACCATGGAAACAGACCTCTGATCTTGTCTGGGAGGGAGTTTTTAGATTTGGTTAGTGGAAATGGGGAAACCCACCCTAAATCTAGACAGCACCATTCCATGGGATGGGAGGTCCTAAACTGTATAGAAATAAAAATGCAAGCTGATCCCAGAATCCATCTCTCCTTGCCTTGTGACTGCTGCTTCCTGTTCCTTCCTGCTGCCATGCCTTCTCCACCATCACGGCCTGCATCCCCTCAGACGGTGAGCAGAAATAAACCCTTATTTAAGTTACTTTTGTCAACTAGCTAAACTAACCAAAAGAAGGCTAAAAACCATAATTACTAATATGAGAGATGAAAAGTGAATTGCTCCAGTAGACCCCTATGCAATCTTGAAGATCATTTGGAATACTATTCTAAAAGGCTAGAAAATTTAGAAGAAATGGATAAGTTCTAGATGTTTATGACCCCCAAACTCAAAGGTATAAACAATGTAAACATATCAGTAATAAACAATGAGACTGCAGAAGTAATTAAGTCTTCCTACAAAGAAAACTCCAAAATCTAATGAATTGACTGCTGAATTCTACCAGACTCTTAATGAAGATCTAATACCAACAATTCTCAAACAGTTCCACAGAGCAGATAAGCAAGGAGCATTCCCAAACTCATTCTACAAAGCCAGTATTACCCTAATACCAACACTGGATGAAGATGAAAAGAAAAGGAAACTAAAGACCAATCAATTTCCCTGGTGAACATATATGTAAAAATTCTCAATAAAATTTGTGAATGGAACCCAACAACACATTGAGAAGATCATGCATCATGACCAAGTTAGTCTTATCCCAGGGATGCAAGATGGGTTTAACATATACAAATCAATAAATGTAGTTTGCATATAAACATACTTAAATCAATAAATGTAGTTTGCATATAAACAGACTTAATACAAATCATATGACCATCTCAATATATTCAGAAACAGCATCTGACAAAATTTGATATGCCCTCATAATACTAGCCCTGAGGGACTGGAGAGATGGCACAGTGGTTAAAGATGCTTGCTTACAAAGCCTGATGGCCTGAGTTCAGTTTCCTTGTACCCACTTGAAAAGTCTAGAATTCATGGCAGGAGGCTTTGATGCATCCATACTCCCTCTTTCTGTCTTTCTCTTTCTCAAAAATATAATTAAAAAAAATTTTTTTTTAAATTTTTTATTTATATGAGAGTGACAGACACAGAGAGAAAGACAGATAGAGGGAAGAGAGAGAGAATGGGCGCGTCAGGACTTCCAGCCACTGCAAACGAACTCCAGACGCGTGCGCCTCCTTGTGCATCTGGGTAACGTGGGACCTGGGGAACCGAGCCTCGAACCGGGGTTCTTAGGCTTCACAGGCAAGCGCTTAACCGCTAAGCCATCTCTCCAGCCCCCAAAAATAATTTTTTTAATGTCCTGAAAAAACTCAAGGATAGAAGGGGCATGCATCAATATTATAATGGGTATACACTTCAAACCTATACCCAATATGATACTAAGTAGGGGAAAACAGAGCATCTCCTCTAAAATCCAGATGAGACAAAGGTGCCCACTCTTTCTCCTCTTACTCAATATAGTGTTCAAATCTTAGCAAGAGCAGTAAGATAAGAGGACGATATAAAATGATAAAAATAGGAAAATAAGAAGTCATATTATCTTTATTTGCAGATGACATTTTGTACTTAAAAGATCCAAAAGGCTGCAAACAAACTCTAGATGCATGTGCCACTTTGTGCATCTGGCTTTACATGGGAACTGGGGAATCAAACCTGGGCTGTCAAGCTTTGTAAGCAAGTGCCTTTAACTGCTGGGCCATCTCTCCAGCCCCCAGAGGAAAAAAAAATTCCTTGAAGTTAAAAAAGGTTGTGGACACTTGATACCCAGCAAAACACAAAGGCATAGCCGTCTGGAGCCAGCACACCCCACTCACACAGCTTGTCTCCTCCTGCCCACTTGGAATTGAAATTCTCTTCAGCTGGAGGTGATTCTGTAGATGTGATCCTTCAGAATCCTTGAAATCATGTGATCTTTTGTTTCAGAAGACACAGGACAGTCAGTTTTGAAGTGTCTTCCCTTACAGTGAATTCCTCCTCACCTTTCATCCAGGAGAAATACAGCAAGGCAGGGCAGCTCAGGCTACCCAGGGACAGTGGAGCAGAGAGCTGGCAGATAGGAGGCCTGCTGTGTGGCATCTCTAGTGAGGATGTGACTGTCTGCAGCATGCCACTCTGAAAAGAACTATAAAGCACACCCAAACTGCATGAGATGGAGTGCCCCCAGGATGTGTAATGTCTGTCTTAGCATTGAGGGCAAGGAGCAGGGTGTGAGCTAGTGGGGTGCACGTCTGAATTGTCCCACAAACACACACACGCAAATGCATGCGCAAATAACTATCACCTAAAAAAAAAAAAAAAAGAAGAAGAAGAAATCGCTACTTAGAGAGTCCCAATAGGAGAGGGGGAAAGAGTCAGGAAAGAGTAATGTTTCCACTGTCAAATTAAGGAAAAAAGCCAAAACTTTCCAATCCTGTAACAGTTTATGATAATGATGTGGAAAAAAATTCACAAAGCGGAAAGCAAGGAATTCCCAAGGGTCATGCGGTGCCCCTCCACAGTTCTCTGCCAACAACTTGAGAAACTGCAAATGTTTCCTCACTGTCTGCTTACCTCTCTGGTGTTCCCATGTCCTCTTCATGGTATTCTTTTTTTTCATGACATTCTTTTTTTTTTTTAATTTTTTATTTATTTTTATTTGAGAGCGACAGACACAGAGAGAAAGACAGCTAGAGGGAGAGAGAGAGAATGGGTGCGCCAGGGCTTCCAGCCTCTGCAAACGAACTCCAGACGCGTGCGCCCCCTTGTGCATCTGGCTACTGTGGGACCTGGGGAACCGAGCCTCGAATCGGGGTCCTTAGGCTTCACAGGCAAGCGCTTAACCGCTAAGCCATCTCTCCAGCCCATGCCATTCTTTTAAAATAGAACTTCTACTACTTCATAAGAGAATGAAGGGCTGGAGAAATCATGGAGTTTATAAAAGTGTTTCCCACACTAGCATGAGGGCGTGAGGGGGGTCAGAGACTACCTGAGTTCAATGCCCTAATACCCGCGGAAATAGCTGGGCATAGACATGCTCGTGTGTAACCCCAATCTTATGGAAAGAAGAGACCAGAGACAATGGAGCTCATGTGAAATGGCAAGCTCCGGCATCAGTGAGAGATTGCCTCACGTAAATACGAGAATGAGTGACGGAGGGCACTCCCAGCATTCTCCTCTGTCCTCAGCACGCGCATGCAAGCGCGGGTGCATATGCACATTCACGTGCCCACACCACATGCACACTACTACCCGTGTGCAAAGGAAAAAAACAAGATGAATAGCCACAGGTGGGATGGTGCACAATGATCAACCCAAGTAATTAAGAATCTGAATGAAGCAAAAGGATCCCTCGAGGGTAGCATGAGAAACATGTTCCCAAGAGAACAGATGGATGAATAGAATATCAGGGGTGTTTTAAAGTGACTGTCTGTAACAAAGTGTACTTGTATCTGCCATGGGAAGCTGGGTCTGAACTGACCAATGGTTCTATTTAAGTTCTGCGTCACTACTTTGACACAAAGGGGCTGCATGGGTCCAACTGGCATAGATTGAACTCCAGCAACAATGCCAGATTTCCAGACACTTGGGCCCGCATTCCTGCCATGTGGCTTCAGTGGCAAGAGGCAGCTCTTTTGACTGGTAAGATGGCTAATGAAATACTGGTTCTATTTCAAATATTGTGTCAAATAGTGCATTCATGAAATCATGTCCACTTCAACACACTGTCACAAAAGGGAAAACAAATGTCTTTTCATGTTGAGTTCTAGTTTGTCCATTTGCATTCTTTTAGAATTTCAAGATGAGTTGGGGCTGTGCAGCCAGAGACAGTATGAAGAGAAAGAGTGGAGACTTCCTCTGCATGCTGGAATCTGTCATTGCTGATTCAGCTTCAAGGAGCCCAGGGTGGGCCAAACCCACCTCATTAGGCTACTGCAGAGCCACCACTGAGTTTGACAAACCCAGAAAGTGGGAACAGAAGACTCATGGCAAAGGGGTCTCCCATAACCCACAGAGGGGCCCCCAGGCAGAGAGGATAGAAACCATCACAAGGCCAAAGAGCAAATTCTGAAGAGACAGTCACAAATCCAGAAGTGTGTGTTGTTTGTGTGTGTGTGGGGGGGGGGGTTCCAAGTGCATGGAGACATTTCAGGTGTTAGGGATTTGCAAATTCCTTCTGAAGTTTTGCCTTTTTCTAAAGCATAATCTTCCAAATTTCTAGACACAAGAGCATGAGTGAACTCTAGGTTTCTAAATCTAGTGCCCCGTATTTAAATCATTCATATTGCTGCTTCAAATAGCTTGGGGAGCCCTCATGACACCCACCACAGTTCCACAGCTAACCATCAGCTGACTGTCTGATTCTTTGATTCTTTAGCTGCTCCCCATATCTACTATGCCTGCCCACAAATGGTGCAGGATCCTGAAGTTGGCCTCACAGAAGGTAAAATTTGGAGCAGCTCCAAAGATTTTCCAAAGGTTTTGTTTAGTTGTTACTTCCATGTTTCATTTGCAAGTTTAGCAGATACATGACTTAATTTCATTCTAAATGAAGTCAAGGTCATGTTTAAAAAAAACACCTATTGGGGTGGAGAGATGGCTTAGCAGTTAAGGTGCTTGCCTGCAAAGCCAAAGGACCCATATTCAATTCCCCAGGACCCTCATAAGCCAGATGCACAAGGTGGCACACGCATCTGGAATTCATCTGTAGTGGCTGGAGGCCCTAGAATGCTCATTCTCTCTCCCTCCTTCCCTCCCTCCCTCCCCCCCCCCTCTCTCTCTCTCTCTCTGCCTCTAAAAAGTAAATAACTATTTAAAATATTTCAAAAGAAATCTGTCATGATGTCTGGCCCAGAGTAGATGACAAACATGTTTTCTGCATTCATAGCTACAATAATACATATTTTGTATGGATGAGAGTAGCTTGAGAAATCACCATACCTTTTGTTTTTCTAATAGAGCCAGAACCATTATTTGTTTTCTAAAGAATCTACTGCCTTGTGGAGTTTGCTAAGAAACCATTGTCAGACTGCATGGCTATCCGGTCCTTCCAATTCTACTCAGCTCTCATTGTATATGATTAGCTGATAGCACTAAACTGGAATCCAGGTCTGAAAGTGCCAGAAACATGTGTGACTACTCCAGCTCCACTTACTGACTATAGCCTATGTCAGAATTGTGTCAGAAATGAAACTCTTCTTAGGAAGACACAAAAATAAAACTGTATCAATGATTCACTGTCTATGGCCCATTATGTCAGAATTGTGTCAGAAATGAAATGCTTCTTATGAAGAGACACAAATAAAACTGTATCAATGACCTGCATATATACAGATATGTCAACTGAATTTGGGAAGACCATATGCAAAACAAATGACTATTGAGGGACAGGGAGAAAGGGTCAGGTCCCCAAGGATGGTTTCAGAAAGGACATATATTGTCTTAAAATGGAGCCCAAAGCAAAGGGGCAGAGGGGTCCAAGGTCCAAAGCCTGGCTTAGACTCCCTGAAGGTACAAGAATGAGACCATGACAAGGGTGGTCCCAGTGCTACTTGGTGACATAGTGGTTCTGGTCTTGTCTTAGGATGTCTAAAGGAAAACATAAACAAGTTTTTCTTCTCTCCACATTGAGTATCCTCCCAGAGCAGGAAACAAGGTCACTCACCCTGTGGCAAGGGCTCCATTTTTCAGACACAAGGTAACCCTGCCAGCACATCTCAGGTTTAGCTCACACTGAGAGCTGCAGTGCTTCTCTAAGCCAGATGAGTAGATGGCTCAATGGGTAAGAGTACTTGTAGCTTAAGGAAGAGGGCTTGAGACATCCTGAGAGTAGGTTTTAATTCCTCAAGATTCATGAAAGGCTCATTAAAAAGCTGGGCATTGGGCTTCAGAGATGGCTTAGCAGTAAAGAGCTTGCCTGTGAAGCTTAAGGACCCAGGTTCGAGGCACGATTCCCCAGGACCCACATTAGCCAGATGCACAAGGGGACGCACATGTCTGGAGTTTGTTTGCAGTGGCTGGAGGCCCTGGTGCACACATTCTCTCTCTCTCTCTCTCCCTCTTTCTCTCTCTCTGTCACTTTCAAATAACTAAATAAAAATGGACAAAAATTTTTTTTTAAAGCTAGGCATAACAATACATATCTACAGCCCAGTCCATCACCAAGCAGATACTGGAGAATCACTGACCAATTATTGGCAGCTCTGAGTTGAAGGAAAGAGTCCCTCAAGGAAATATGTAGATGAGTGATACAGGATGGCAGCCAAAGCTCATCTCTGGTCTCCACATGCACACACATACGCCACATTGTAAACACACTACAAATAATCTACACATGCTCACCTACACACACACACACACACACACACACACACACACATCAAATCAAAAGAGATGATGTTAACCTCAATCACAGTTGGATATAGGGGTCCAATGAATGTCTCTCTCTCTCTCTCTCTCTCTCTCTCTCTCTCTCTCTCTCTCTCACTCTCTCCCTCTCTCTCTCTCTTCCTGCTCTCTCCACTTAAGAAGTCTTTTCATTGACGCAAAAGATCCATTGGGCTCATGGCACTTTTGTCCTAAGGAATGGAAGACAACCTCTTGGTGGACATTAGTTTTCGGGTTCCATATATACCTGAATCATGCAATTTGCCCATCTCTATTGCCATGGCCATGGATTTGAAGAACTCTGGTTTTCTAGCCACATTCAAGGAACCTACCGCAGGGTTAGAGGTAGTTGATGCCTTTTGATTGACTCCTGGATGGAAAGGAAAGAATTGTTTCCCCAAAAGAAGAGGAGACCAAAATGTTATAAATAGACAAAGGCTTGTATCTAAGAAATTCCAAGACTGACAACTCATCAATTACAAATTAAATGCATTTGTGATATATTGCTTTCATTTATCATTTTACTGCGTTTCAATGGACATACAAGTTTAGTCTACAAAAGCATCTGCTTGGATATCTTTTACTATTATCCTTAGGTCCAAATAATATTTATCTCCTAAAATTTGTGGGTTTCCCAAAGCACCCCTAGATTGAATACACATACCTACTTGCTATTCCTTACTATGAGTAATGATGCATTAATCTGGCCTCCTCAATGCTCCTTAACATGAAAGGCAGCTTTAGACTAAGGATCTTGGCAGTAAACATCTCCCAAATCATAATCTCAGTATAAAATTACAATTTTGTTTTGAATTTTTTTGAGATAGTTTCACTATATAGCTCAGGTTGGCCTTGAAGTCAAAGACCTCCTGCCTCAACCTCCTGAGTGTTGTTAGTATTATTGGCATTTGCCACCATGACCAAATTAATGACAATGTTGGTTTTCTTCATTTTATTTATCCTCTAATTTCTTTTCCAAAATAACCACATAGTATTTGAATAATAAGGAAATGTTTTGTTCTGTTCTCTAAGAAGAATATGTATTTCTGGCATGTTATTGAGATATACTCAACATAATGCAGAGTGTGTGTGTGTGTGTGTGTGTGTGTACATATACATATATATTCATATATATATATATATATATATTCTATACACAGACAGGAAAGGACAGAAAGAGTAAGTAGACATAAGTTATTAAGACAAATTCCAATCTGGTCAAAATGAAGTAACAGAAAGCTCCATCATTAAATAATTAAATACTTGGTAATGGAGAGAGGGCTCGGCAGTTAAGGTGCTTGACTGAAAAGCCTAATAGCTCAGACTCAGTTCCTCAGTATCCACATAAAGCCAGATGCACAGTGGCACAAGCCTCTGTAGTGCTTTTGCAGCAGCTGGAAGTCCTGTTGTGCCCATTATCTATCTCTGTCTTCTCTTTATCTCTCTGTGCTTGCAAATAAATAAATTAAAATTAAATAATTAAAAACTAGAAAAACAGAAAGTGATGGTTCTCAGGCACTAGTAGGTAATGTGGAACAGTGATGCTTGAGGAAAGGAAGACTAATGTAAGAAGAGCAGGAGGTTGGACAAGAGTTTATTAAAGGAGCTTTGTTAGGTGGGAAAGTAGAGCATTCCTGGAGAGAAGAGAGCTTCATGGGGTGGGCAGAGATTGGTGGAACAGAAAGAGCTCCATTGGAAAGGAGAGCTCTGTGGAGAGGAGAGAGAGCTACAGATAAAAAGACTGGGTATGAGATTTGAGTCTTTATCTAAATACTGACCCAAACTATGTAAGAAAACTGCCTCATATTGGGGACAAAACATAAGAAATCATCAGAACAATACTGAGCGCATATAGAGCTGGGAAGAGTTTAATTCTATTAGCCACAGGGGGGGGGGGAAGTAGTCACAATCTACAAGGAATCAGGCAGGGTACTCAGCAAGGCATGGACTATGGTGTGGGTAAGCATTAGCTCTAGACGCATGCTACTATTGCCTATCTAATAAAGCCTAAAAGGATCAACTCTTTTCAAGTAATGTAACTACACTTTAAAACAAATATTTAGAGTATGTTAAGTCAAAAAATATCTAGTATACCAAGAGATTCACAATATCTGGCATGTAATAAAAATTATATAAACAAAGATGCAAAAGAATTTGAACCACAGAATAAAGAAAAATCAACCAATGGAAATATACTCATAAATGATATAGGTGAAAAAATTAATTGGAAAAATATTAAAATATGCATAAGCATATAACCATAAGCACAATAAGGTGAGACATAGAAGATAAAAAAATTTTAACTAATTGAACTTCCAGAGTGTGGAAACAAAGATAACAAAAGGAGACCAACTCTAGATTAGGCACAATAGAAAACAAAGTGAACTTGAATAAGAACTTGAAAAAGATATATACAATAAAGTAAATGGTAAAAGTGTCAGTGAACTGTGGGAACAACAACTCCATCTGTGGGACAGCTTAATAACATGTACTTAGAATCTCCAAAGAATGAGAGATGAAAGTCAGAACAGATATCTGCAAAATTACTAAGTGGCACAAAAAGATATTTGGAGATAATGGATATATTCATTATCTTGAGTATAGTTACAGTCACATATATGTCAAAATGCATCAAATTGTACATGTTAAGTATGTGAAGTGTTTTATGTTAATTGTACTTCAGTGAAGCTGACTTGTTAAAAAAAAAAAAAGAAAGAAACCTAATCCTTTTAGTCTGAAATCATTAATGAGATACCAAATGCTCGTGTCAACTGAACCTCTTTAATCAGTCCTTAATAACCTAACTTCCTTCAGCCAAAGCACAGACAGACCAAAGCTGTTATCGAGGAGCTTAATGACAATGTTAGTTTTCTTCATTTTGTTTTCTGGACTTGGGGCCTGTCGTGTATCTAGGTCCAGGAACTTGCCCTCGCTGAGCCCCTTGAAGAGCGCTGGCCCTTGTGACCACGCAGTCAGCGGCAGAGGCTGCTGTTCACTGGGAGACAGGAGGCCGTGGGAGTGCTGCGCACCTGCGACTTGAGATGCGCTTCCTCTGCCCACTGGCTCCAGTCCTGAGTGTGCCAGGGAATGCCAGCTCTTTCCCCTGATTTCTCACCATATGACAAATTGGTTCAGTATGCGGTGAGATTCCGGCATTTCCGGTTGGTCTGGGTTTTCTGCTTCTGCTCTGTGAGTCCACTGCGACTGATGATATTTCTACTGCAGGAAGGGCATGCTCCAGTGTTCTGTTTGGGTGAGTGATACCGAGAGAGAGAGAGAGAGAGAGAGAGAGAGAGAGAGAGAGAGAGGACTTGCCTGACTTTATGTGAATTATGCTTTTGTCCTCTGACCCCCTTAGGTATTAAAATACATTCTGCCAAGCCGGGCACGGTGGCGCACGCCTTTAATCCCAGCACTCAGGAGGTGGAGGTAGGAGGATCGCCTTGAGTTCGAGGCCACCCTGAGACTCCATAGTAAATTCCAGGTCAGCCTGGGCTAGAGTGAGACCCTACCTTGAAAACACACACACACACACAAAATACATTCTGCCAAAATAGTCAACCTCCTTCTATCATTCAACCTGCTTTTCAGATAAACTCCTCACTGGGGAGAATTTCCCTGTGAACTGCTTCCTTGGGCTGCACCTGAATCATTAGCTCAACTTACTCCTTAATTTACTCTTCTTATTATCATTATTATTTTATTTATTTATTTACTTATTTTTAGTTTTTTGAGGTAGGGTCTTACTCTAGCCCAGACTGACCTGGAATTCACGACGTGGTCTCAGTGTGCCTTCAAACTCATGCTGCTCCTCCTACCTTTGCCTTCTGAAAGTCAGGATTAAAGGCATGCGCCACCACACCCAGCTACTAACTAGCTCTTCTTTATGACTGAGAAATGTCATTATGTATGTCTACCAAATTTTCTTTATCCATTCCTCTGTTTATGGAAACTTAGGTTGGCTCCAAAACTTAGCTATTGTGAATAATGTTGCAATAAACATTGATTGTAGGTTTAAAATAAACAGGGCTGGAGAAACAGCTTAGCAGTTAAGGTGCTTGCCTGCGAAGCCTAAGGACCCAGGTTCAAATCTCCAGGTCCCACATAAGTCAGATGCAATTCGTTTGCAGTGGCTAGAGGCCCTGGCGCACCCATTCTCTCTGTTTTTCTCTCTCCTTCCCACCACCCATCTCTAATAAATAAGTAAATAAATAAATAAAAATAAATAAATCTTTAAAAAAAATTATTATTAAAAAAAACATGGGCTGGAGAGATGACTTAGTGGTTAAGCCACTTGCCTGTGAAGCCTAAGGACCCAGGTTCAATTCCCCAGTACCCATGTAAGCCAGCTGCACAAGGTGGTGGACGCATCTGCAGTTCATTGACAGTGGCTAGAGGCCCTTTATGCCCACTGCCCCCTCTCTCTCTTTCTGCCTTTCTCTCTCTCTCTCTCTCTCTCTCTCTCTCTGTCTCTGTCTCTCTCTCTATCAAATAAGTAAATAAATAAAATAATTTTAAAAAACAAAGAATACCTGCTGTTTTCTAGAGTTCTCTGACACTATCATTAGTGCTGTGGTCAGAAACGGGACGGACAACCCCATTTTTCAAGTGCTTGGAATGGAACTTAGTCCACAGCAGATAACCAACAAATACTCTTCCTCTTCTTCCCCTTCCGCCCATCTCTGCCACGGTTCTGCTGCGCAGCTGTTCTCGCCCTTTCCTTTCGGCTGCACAGGTGGGACCCAGCTCAGGCTGCCAGCTGCATGGCCTTCGTTTTCTGGTCCACAGCGCCTTCTACTCCACGGCCTCTGCCTATGGGTTTACGGAGGAGGTTGGGAAAACAGCCACGCCCGCTCTCCAGGCTGCTGTTCCAGGCTCGTCCTCACTCTTGTCTCCCTCTACTATGGAGCCAGACTCACTCACTTTGCCTAAGGCAGGATTGAAGTTTCCTAAAAGCTCCATCCAGACCAATGGAACAAGAGTGGGAAAAGAACTAGTATTCAGTCTCAGCATTATATATTTTAAGATTTCAATGCTTTAACCCTGTCCTGCGCTATGCTGGAGCAAAGAAACTTTCTGACCTCCTTGAACGAAAATAACCAACAAGAAATGTTACAACTCTATCCAAGAACTGACCTAGAGATGAGAGCCACCCTATCCAAGAACTGACTTAGAGATGAGAGCCTCCTCGTGATTGGCAAACCAAAGCCCAAACTGGGAAGCTTGTTCTACAGTTCCCTAACTGGGTTGTCACCGCTGGAACATCCTTCTTCCCACAGAGCTAGTCAACCAGTCCCATAGATATGTGTCTTGCTTAAAATTTGCTCTGTTTGGTTCATTTGAAGGAGGTTTTTATGTTGAAGGCTTCCATTTCTGTCATTGTGCATCTCCAGTGGCTGTTTGGTTTATCCTGTCTGTGCCCAACAGGGACACGCTTTGTGTCTACCAGTTGTTATATGCAAATGAGGAGGTTAAAGGAGCAGCTAACCCGAGAGAGGAAGGGGGGGGATGAGGGGGAAGTTGGGGGGGAGAGGAAGAGGGGAAGGGGAAGGAGAAACATAAAGGGAAGGAGTGTTACCTGAGTGTGGAGGTTTGAATAGAATAGATAGCCCCCAATATATGCAGTTGTTTATTTGTTTGTAGTTTGCATTCTGCAGCCACCTGGCTGGAGGCAGTGTCACTGGGTGATCTTAAGGTGTGATGGTGGGTTTCAGATTTCAATCTAAAGATATGCAAAGTGTGCCTAGCTGGAGTTCCTGAAGTGTGCTATGGCTTTTGACCTTTAGGCTTGTACCTCTCTCCCTCCCTCCCTCTCTCCCTCCCTCCCTCCCTCCCTCCCTCCCTCCCTCTCTCTGTCCCTCTCTCTCTCTGTCTCTCTCTCTCCTTGGTCCTGTGAAGGCAGGCCAGCTTCTTCTGCCATTTATAGAACTTCCCCTGGATCTGTAGGCTTTAATAAATATCCCTTCTCCATAACTGTGCCTGGTCTGGAAGTTCATCTCAGTGAACTTGAAGCTGTCTGCTACACTGAGCAAATAAGAAAATTGTATCATTTAGTCCTTTGCCCAAATTTTTAAAATTTAACAGGCTCCTTTGGGAACCCTTGTAAGGCAGTAATTGCACATTAACTAGATAGCCATGCCCCTATCATTTACTTTTAACTATTGGCTGGGCCAATCACAAAACCAATACAAAAGATACCAGGTACGCCAGACATGACCAATCCAGTCTAAGTTGTATATTAGAACATTTCTTTAACAAGGACACACACACACGCACACACACGCTTTTCTAAATGGGCAATCACAGCTAACAAATTATTTAAAATGAGTGAATCTTGACATATAAAAAGTTGGCATAGACTCAAATTTCTGAAGGCCTCTCTGTTTGATCCCAATTTAAATCAAAGCCAGAAGATAAAAGAAAAAATTATAAAAGCCACAAACCCAAGCTTCAACGTTTTAACTTGTGAAATTGAAGTTGCTGTTCTTCATTAAGTAGAATTCATCCCCCCAATTAGCCGTGGCATATCACAATAAGCTCTTGTGTTAGACAGTTTCCAAACTGAATTTCTCTTTCCTTTGCATTTTCTCTTTCTTTTCAAATACAGCTGCATTTATGAATCATGGTTCAGGATGGGATCTAGTGTGTTTAGAGTGGGAGTGGGATGAGCTGGGAACCCTCATCTTCATCTCTTCCGCCTCATGGAGGCCACTCAGACGCATGCCCATGTCTCTCTGCTCTTCCTTCTTAGAACAGAGGCAGGACTGCAGCATGAAAACAAAGAAGAGACAAGGTAGAGGACCTCGCATAACTGACAACCCACTCTGAAGACAACATAGGGCCCCAGAAGTGGGGAGGGAGAGTGTGTGAGTTAGCAACAGAATGAAACTGTTTGCAGCAAACTAAATCACTTGAATCCTATCCTTACCACCATTAGAACACTTCCAGCTCCATGAAAAAAAAAAACGCATTTTTTAGTAGTAGAAATTGAAGTATTGCAAATTATTAGAAATTGGTGCTCATTGCCTGGAGAGATAGCTCAGCCGTTAAGGTGCTTGCTTGCAAAACCTAAACCCCGGTTCGACTCTGCAGTACCCAAGTAAAGCCAGATGCACAAAGTGGCTAATGCATCTGGAATTCACTTGCACCAGCTAGAGGCCATGGTATGCTAATTCATTCTCTTTCTCTCTCCTTTCTCTTTCTCTCTTTTTGCAAATAAATTTTTTTAAAAGATTCTAGAAATTAGTGCTCATATATTTTAAGGAGAGAATAGAAGTGAACTATTAGTTTTCAGTGACTTACTTGTTTGGTCATCGTGCTAGAAACCAACTGCTTTCAGTTTCTTTCACCAGTGCCAAGTGCAAGGGAGGAGCCAATCATTAAAGATAGGCCTGGGAATTACAAGATTCCAGTATTCTAGTCTGTTATTAAAAATGAAAATGTAGCCAGGCGCCTTTAATCCCAGCACTCAGGAGGCAGAGGTAGGAGGATTGCTGAAGAGTTCAAAGCCACCCTGACACCATATAGTGAATTCCAGGTCAGCCCGAGCTGGAGTGAGACCTTACCTCAAAAAACCAAAACCAAGAAAAGAAAATGTACCAAGCATGAGGGAACACCCAGCACCTGTTGAGCCAAAATAAAACTGAAATTCTTTGCTTGTCTCAGCAGAGTTCTCCTTTGGCAGTGGGGAACAAGCACAGCCCTGGCAAAGATGACAAAGGAATTGGAGGTGTTTTAAGGGAGCACTGTTAAAAAGTAAGCGACAGCCTAAGGCTTGGTATAAGCATGTATGAGGCTTTAGGTTCAATCCCTGGCAACACAATAAATAAACAAACAAACAAATAAAGACAAATATGAAGCAGCAATAAGTCTACAAGGGAAAGTAACTCTCCAAATAAGACCATGCAGGGGCTGGGATATGCATGGCTCAGCAAGTTCCTTTTCTTCCTTCAAAGAATGCTCTTTTGTCCTAATTCCTTTAGCATTCGAATAAAATTCTCAAAGCTAAGAAGTGCCCAGGAAACCCCTCAGACATGAGAGCATTACAGATATTCAGAGGTATTTAATGTAAAGATTAAAAACGTATGTCTTTTTTCAACATTATTGATGGATATTTTATTCACTGCAGCCTGTCTTTACTTTTAACATAACAAAGGAAAGTACTACAATGCTTTATCTTTTGGCCATTTGCAGTGTTTCACACTTGCGGTTTACATTTCAGCATACTATAAGTCTCAATTTCTATGAGAATTTTAGAGGCTTTTTTTTTTAAAAAAAAAGAGTGTTCTCATAAACAGTGTTGATGAGAACTCCAAAATGCAATTAATTTTTTGATTTCTTTTTAGGGTTTGAAAGAAAAGCATGCACTTGTATCTCTGTGAACATGTTGACTGATTTCCAGCTATGTTTAGGATTCTACCCAGCTGGGAAGAATGGTAGCACTGATACTTTCTCTCCCTCCCTCCTCCCCCTCTCTCTCTTATGTGAGAGAGAAAGAAAGAGGCAAAGAATGGGAGAAAGAGGAAGAGAGAGAGAGAATGAGTGCACCAGGGTATCCAGTCACTGCAAATGAACTCCAGATGCATGCACCACCTTGAGTCACTGCAAATGAACTCCAGATGCATGCACCACCTTGTGCATCTGGCTTATATGGGTCCTGGGGAATAAAACCTGGGTCCTTTGGCTTTGCAGGCAAGCACCTTAACTGTTAAGCCATCCCTCCAGTCTGCATTTTTAAACTATTTCAGTTCAAAGATATGGTGATTTGGAATACAAGGCATATTTCCTAAGAAAAAGTGTAATTTTGAGTGGCCTTTCCTACCTTGCCCCCTCACAATTTCCTGAGTGACTTCTTTCCATTGTTACCTACGGCATCATAATTCTGATTGGCCAAACAGTGCCCAATGGCTTTCTCTTCAAGAAAATGCAAACTTCTTGAACCTTGAAGCAGAAGCAAATTTAGTTTATAATCCTATGGCATTAAAAAAAAATTTTTAAAGATAAAACAGCCAATGGCTCAATGGCTGCTGGGCAGGGCTGCAAGGGAGGCAGCACCAGGGAGAATGGACAAGTCGGGGGAAGCAGCAGTGTAGGAGCCCAAAGAGTGCCAGGGAACCTGAGCCGCTGGAGGGTGAAAGAGGCAGAAAATCCTGTTAGTACTAGGACTGTGTCTTCAGGGAATGGAAAAGAGAGTTCCAGTCTCAGCTCCAAGGAGCCATCAGCAGAAGAGACCAGAAGCTACAGATCTCCCAACAAAGTTTACAAAGACCTCCAAGTTTGGATTTGCCAGAAATAATTATATGACAGAAAGCTCAGCTGTATCCATCAAACTTGGGTCAAGGAAGCCAAGAACACTGTTCCAACTCTTGTTCCAAAAACATGTTAAGTTGCAGCAGCTTTTAATGCAAATGAAGATAATGAGCCAAGGAAATGCTTCCAGATGCAGAGGTAAGGATAAAGAATATTGGAAGGGATACACCAACATCATCAGACTTCTTCAGTCAAGAAGCATGGTAGAAACCAAATATAAGATCTCCTTTGGGAAATGTCCAAGACCAAGACACTTAAATGACATTTTGAAACTGAGGTTTGGAATGAGTGTAAAGTTAAAAGGAATATATATTTTAAAAAATATATTTATTTATTTGCATGCATAGAGAGAAGAGTGAGAGAAAATAGATGGCTACAATCAAACTCCAGACGAGTGTGCCATCTAGTGTGCATGTGCGGCCTTGCACGCTTGCATCACTGTGCCTCTGGCTTATGTGGGACCTGGAAAGTCATACATGAATCCTTAGGCTTTACAAGCAAGTGCCTTAACCACTAAACCATCTGTTCAGCCCAGGAATGGATTTTCAAAGATTCATGTAAGACTTTCTTTGAAGCCACTGTTTTCTCTTTCATTCGTTTTTAAGGTTGAGACCTTTTAAAGTGAAAGTTTGAAATTAGAAGTAATTTCTTTTGGATATAATGATTTCAAGACAGTTACTAATTTTATACTTTCATTTGATTAGTTTCCAAAGGTTACAGATGATAAAGAAATCAATAATGGTAACTTTTATTAAACTGCACATTTTAAAGGCACAACTAGAGGGGGGAGAGATGGCTTAGTGGTTAAGGCACTTGCCTGCAAAGCCAAAGACCCAGGTTTAATTCTCCAGGACCCACATAAGCCAGATGCACAAGGTGGTGCTTATGTTTGGAGTTCGTTTGCAGGGGCTGGAGGCCTTGGCACATCCATTCTCTCCTTCCCTCTTTCCCTCCCTCCCTCCGTCTCTCCCTCTTTTTTCTCTCTCTCTCTTCCTCCCTTTTTCTCTCTGTCAAATAAATATACAAAAATAAAAAATATATATTAAAAGGGCACAACTATTAGTGCATTAAGACTGAAGCAAAAAGGAATTGTTGGGCTGGAGTGATCGCTCAGCATTTAAAGACATTGCTTGCAAAGCCCAGTGGTCCAGTTTCAATTCCACAATTACCCATTTAAAGACAGATGAATAAAGTCCTACATACATCTGGAGTTTGTTTGTGATAATAGTAGTGCCTGGCACACCCATATTCATTCTCTCTCTCTCTCTCTTAAATAGATTTTTTTTAATAAAGTAATTGTATATTTAAAAGTATAAACTCTTGCCCTTCTAACTTTACTCCCTCATTTTCTGAACTGCTGGATTTCCAGGACCCTCCTAATAGAGAGAAGGCTTATTGTATTGAGAAGAAAATTTTACTAGACTATTGACTGAAACTAAATTTAATAAAAATTAAAATAAACTTTTTTTTACCTTATAGACTTTTTTTGTTTCAAGTCATCATATACTAGGTGCTACATTGCTATCAGTAGTTATAGATGCTTAATTCTTTTTAAAAAATTAAAGTTTTGTGAAGTATTGAATATTTGAAATAACCTACTCCACTTTAATGATCACATCTACCTTCACGAGTCTTCAAAGAACACTATTTTTCACCAATGTAAATCAATATTTTGAATATTCTTCTTTTACTTTTTATTCCTAGTCCCTCTCTAAGCATTTCCACTAGATATTAAGGGGGATGGCCTGTTTCTTCTAAGCCACCACCAAAATTTTAAATGTATATACTACTTTAAGAATTTGGTGGCTTTTTATTTTGTAAAAGGTTTAAATGCCAAAAAAGGGTATAACATTATATGAAGACAGGAAATGAGAACGTATACATACTGTGAATTCCATGAAACTTTTGCTACTAACTCATTAGATCCAGTGTGCATTGAACTTACTTTAAGATTTATTACCATAATTCTGTGGCTTATTCTTAGTACATATGTACTGCCCAGTGGCCTCCAAAGAACACTTTAATAACTGAAGTAGAAAGAGAGAGAATGCATCTTCAAACATATTTATGGAGCCTCTCACCACATACACTTTGAAAGGTATAGGATGCTTGTTTTCTACTTTTATATTGCATATGGGCTTTGTTCCTGAGATGTCAGTTAAACAGATCTTTAAAAGCATAGTCATAGAGAACAGAAATGGCACTATTTCCTTGAAAACTATAATGCTGAATCTGGAGGCAGCTTCAGATACTTTGATTGATTGTAAGTATTGCTTAAGATCTTCTAATAAATAATTACTCCCAAGACACAGTGCTAACACTGCCACTTACATTTAAATTTAGAATAAGCCCCAAGTAAAACAGTGGAAATGCACATGGCAGTATTTGCTTTTACAATTATGTCAAGGTACATGCATTTAACTTTTCTGGATGCAAACTGTTCATTTTATCCATCATACCATTTGCAACATACCTTATCTACATATTTTTCATCTGACCCAAATGACATGTTGACCAAAGGTCAGGATGAGGAGAAAGAAACACCTGAAATGAATGTCTTTACTAAAATGCCAATAAATTCTGTTAAACTAAACAAAAAAATAAATAAAACATGGTATTTTTAATGAGTAAATCATTATTAGAAAAGTAAGCAATAACTAAAATGCATCATAATTACAGCTATATTTAAAAAATTAAATATAACCAACAGAATGTTATATATACTTGTGTTTGTGGATAGAATTTAATTTACATCTTTTTTTTCTGTATTCCAAGTTGTTTTTAAGATGTTAACTTAAATAATGTAAAACACCCACAAAATTTTCATGTGAACATTAACCTACTGAGTTGACTGTTAAATATCTTTCAGTTCCTGCTAAAATCACTTATGTTTGATTCAAGTGCAGTGAAATGTACCAGGTGATATTAGTGAAAGTGGCATCCCCTGAGGGAGGTCTTTGAGGCATTTTATTCTTCAACTTACCCAAGGTTCTCAAGGATAGAACTTGTTTTACATTAACAAAAAAAGGGGGATACTAGCTCATTGATGTCACCAAGTAAAGGAAGAGTTGTGCTGCAATCCACAACTCTGGCAAAATCTCCATGTTGCATCATTCAGGTTCACATTGCTGGTAGAAATCACCCAATTAAGAGCAGCTTGTGGGGGGAAAAAAGAAGTTTATTTTGGTGTATAGGCCCAAGGGGATACTCCATGATGGCAGGGAAAAGGATGGCATGAGCAGAGGGCAAGCATCACTTCCTGGCCAACATCAGGTGGACAACAAGTAGAGGAAAGTGTGCCAAACACTAGCAAGGGGAAACTGGCTATAACATCCATAAGCCCACCCCCAATAATACTGCTTCCTGGAGGTGTTAATTCCAAAATCTCCATTGGCTGGGAACCAAACATTCAGAATACCTAAGTTTATGGGAGACACCTAAATCAAGCCACCACATTCCACCCCTGGCCCCCACAAACTGATATCCATACATGATATAAAATACAATGCATTCAGTATAACATTAAGAGTCCCATCTTTTTTATCAATCCTAATGATGTTCAAACATCCCCACAATCCAAGGTCTTTTAACTGAGCCATAATACCAAAATATTCCCCCCCAAACCCATAATGGCATAGAATAAATATTCACACTGCAAAAAAGGGCATTGGGCATAGCAAAGAATCATTCAACAAATAAAAGATTTAAAAAGGGCAAACATCAAACTCTATAACTCCAAGTCCAACAACTCTAGCCAGTGACAAATCTCCAAATCCAATAATTCTACCAGCAACAAGTCTCTGGCATTCCAATTCCGCCCCTCCAGCTAGGCTACACACAGTCCTGTAAAACTTCATCTGGGGCCGGCAGCTTTCCTTAGCAGCTATCTCATGGCTCTGGCATCTCCACTGGGTCTCCACTGCCATGCACGGCTCATCCTCATGGCTCCATTGGGTCTGTATGGGCAATCCAGTAAACCTACTACACACTGCCCATGGCCGTGTCCAAAAACAAGACCATGTTGCAAATTCAATGACCCTCCCTTTCCTGCATTTCTTGTACTCCGTTATTCCAGGTAGAGTGCCAGTTTGTTAATCTAGGGGGGAAGAAAGCAGACTTTGAGGAACAGGACACTCCTTGAGCACTCAGGCCACTTCAAAAGAGTTTATATTGGTTCTATTGCCCCAATCTCAAAGGTTGTGATCTCTCTCATACAATTAAGCTGAACAGGCAGCAGTTTTGGCCCAAAGATTTCTTTCTGTGCCATATCCATCTGCACACACCAGTCCATTTCTATGCAAAGCAACCCTGCACAAGTTCTCAGGACATGGGCATAACAGCAAGCCTGTCACAAAAACTGCTTGTAGCCCAGTCCAGGCAAAGTTCTTCCTAAGCCTCATAAACCAAACCTTACAGCCCATAGTTCTTACTGCATTCAAGTCTTTCAACTCTGACCAGAATAGTCCATCAAGCTATACTTACAGCACTGCAAGGTGTTTCTTAGGCCAAGGTTTCAAGCAGAAAATGACCCTACTCCTGGTACCAAACTCCTGGTACCAACATTACTGTTGCAGTCAGGTTCACATAACTGGTAGAATCATCTGACCAAGAGCAGAAAAAAAGAGGCTTCTTTTGGCTTACATGCATAAGGGGACACTCCACAATGGCAAGGAAAATGGTGCATGAGCAGAGGGTGGACATCACTTTCTGGCAAATATCAGGTAGACAACAGGAACAGGACTGTGTGCCAAACACTAGCAAGGGGGAGCTGGCTATAATGCCCATAAGCCTGCCCCCAACAATACACTGCCTCCTGAAGGTATTAATTCCCAAATCTCCATCAGCTGGGAGCCTAGCATTCAGAATACCTAAGTTTATGGGGGACACCTGAATCAAACCACCACATTCCCCAAATGCTATGGTATCCATAAGAAAAACCATTCACTCAAGGGCAGAAGCTAGATGGGAATTATCCCATCTGCCTCTAACCCTCCAGATACTATTAGAAACAACAATAACAAGGCTGGAGACATAGTTCAGTGGTTAAGGTGCTTGCCTGCAAAGCCTAAGGAACCTGGTTCAATTCCTTAGTACCCACTTAAAGCCATATGCACAAGATGGTGCATTCATCTGGAATTCATTTGCAATGGCTAGAAGGACTGGCATGCCCATTCTCTCTCTCTCTCTCTCTCTCTCTCTCTCTCTCTCTCTCTCTCTCTTAAATAAATAAATAAATAAATAAATAAATATTTTTAAAAAATAAAAATAAGGGGCTGGAGAATATGGCTTAGTAGTTAAGGCATTTGCCTGCAACGCCAAAGGACCCTGGTTCAATTCCCCAGGATCCGCATAAGCCAGATCCGCAAGGTGGTGCATGCATCTGGAGTTCGTTTGCAGTGGCTGGAAGCCCTGTCATGCCCATTTTGTCTCTCACTGTCCCTCTACCTCTTTCTTTCTCTCAAACAAACAAATTAATAAATAAATAAATGTAACAAAATAAAAATAATGGCTGGAGAGATGGCTTAGTGGTTAAAGCACTTGCTTGAAAAGCCAAAGGACCCAGATTCAATTCTCCAGGACCCACATAAGCCTGATGCACAAGGTGGCACATGCATCTGGAGATTGTTTGCAGTGGTTGGAGGCCCTAGTTTACCCATTCTCTCTCTCTTTCTCTGCCTCTTTCTCTCTCTCAAATACATAAATAAAAATAAAAATATTTTGAGCAATAAAAAATAACATTAACACTTTTTACGAAAAGAAATAACCAGAGTAGCCCTGGCATTTTCTCCCAGTAGTTGGCTCTTATAAGAGAAATACAGTCTTCTGTGGGATACAAGACCCATGACTCCCTAGTAACCTAACAAAACTATACATTACCAGGTACTCTATAAATGCTTTAAAGTAAATGAATAAATGAAGGACACCAAAGAAATGTATACTATTTAGTCATGCCCCCTACTTCCTTTAGGCTATTTGTGTCCGTTTACAAAGTAGGCACACTCAAGGGTAGGAACATTAGGATGAGTTATGTACATGATTAGAATATAACTAATTGTATGTAAAGTCTATAGTTTCTAATTTCAGGAGAGTATGGTTAATGATGTTTAAAGGTTTGGACACAGGCCAACCAGCTTCAAACTCCTCTCAGGAGGTGTGTGATGTTTGCATGAAAGCTTCGCTTTTTTAATAGAAATAGTGTCTTATACAAAGTAGGTGAAGAACTTAATAAACTTAAATATGAAAAATGATTATAACCAATCACATATTATTTGCTTTACTACTGCTATTTATTTTAATATTTATCCTGGGCTTGAAATATTCTAACAGATCATAGCTTGTAATATTTTTTTAGTTTGTTTACTCTCAGTAAAACACAACTTCCTGTTTCTAAGGGGTAAAAAGCTTTTAAAAGTTATAAAAAGACTCAAAGACTTCTTGGACATCAAATAGCTCTTACAAAACAAATATTTTGATGAGTTAAGTGTAAAGGAATCAAAAACATACGGATTAAATTTCCTTTACAATACACATGGGCTTAACATGAAGAAAAAAGTGCTTAGCAAAACACACTTCAGGTTTGCCAAACCCAGAACACTGAAAACCAGCTCAAGACATTCTGCAGACCTGGGCCAGAACCAGGTCCCCATCCTACAATTACTGTCCCCATTCATCCAGACCTCTGTGCTCCTCTCTGCTCCCCAGCCTGTCATCTTTTGATCCATCTTCTCAAAGGGTTACTCACCCCCCCCCCCCCGGCTTTACGAGCAGGCATTCTGCCCCTCAGAAGTAACACATAAACATTTTATAATTTAGAAGACAAAAAGAGTACCATCTGCATATGATTTTCATTGTAATATTTTATTGGAGAGCTTTAGTTATGCATTTCAATGTAACAGTTAAGTGTTGCATATACTAAAATTAAGCCATAGACACTGTCTTATATTAAGCAGATACACTTTTTTGTTTGTAGCATAATTATCAGTTTAGGAGCGATTTTTTATTCGAAAATTAAGCCATAGACAGTGTCTCATAGTAAGTAGATACACTTTTTTTGTTTGCATAATAATTATCAGTTTAGGAGAGATATTTATTTGAAAATTAAGCCATAGACACTGTCTTATATTAAGTAGGTATATTTTTTTGTTTGCAGCATAATTATCAGTTTAGAAGAGATTTTTATTCGAATGTATAGTTCAGGATTAAATAACACACAAGATATTTATATATGATTTTCTTTTTGAAAGGATTAATGCCACTCTGCCTGCATGTGTTGTGAAGATTAAAAATCATGTAATTGCTTGCTCCACACACTCTTTCCTCACCTATTAAGTCTATGAGGTGTTCTGTGGCTCTAATTTAAAATACAAAGTTCCAAAATTTAGATTCCTTCTAAAAGAAATAATTGCCTAAATGGGACCCCTTTTCAGGTTTCCATACAAGAGGAAAATAAAGCAGCCTGCATACTCACGCCCCAGCAAAGCTGACAGAAATCAATAGCATATGTTAATATTAATGATGAGCTCACTTCTAAAAAATATAGCATTTTATTTAGAAAAGTTTTATTTAAGAGAAAGAGGTGGCTAGAGAGAGAGCAATGGGCACACCAGGGCCTCTAGCCACTGCAAATGAACTCCAGATGTATGCTCCACCTTATGCTTCTGGCTTTACATGGGTACTGAAGAGTCTAACCCAGGCTTTGCAGACAAGTGCCTTAATGGCTGATCCATCGTTCTGGTTCCTGAAGAAGTAATCTTAAATAACAGGCAGATATGAGGATTGCATGGGTTTTCATTTCTGCCAACTGAATTTGAGTGTTTTCTACAGTAAACTAGCTCCAATATCATAAAGTTTGACACACTACTTAATAAGTCTCTTTGTAAATAAGGTATTAGTATAAAATATACCTTAACATTTCAGAGTGTGTCTTAAATTGAGATTGGAAGGTAGAAATATTGGCCAAGAACACATCTATTTATTTGAAATGTGTGATCCTCGAAAAATTGTAATGAGGGCTGGAGAGATGGCTTAGTGGTTAAGTCGTTTGCCTGCAAAGCCAAAGGATCCCGGTTCAATTCTCCAGAACCAATATAAGCCAGGTGCACAAGTGGGCATATGAGTCTGGAGTTCATTTGCAGTGGCTGGAGGCCCTGGCACTCCCATTCTCTCTCTCTCTCAAATTAATAAATAAAAGTTAAATATTTTAAAAAATTGTAATGACTTAACAAAGAAGATTGAATGATAAAAGTATTCTTCCCTGTTTAAGAGCAGCCTAAGACAACATGGGTGTGCCTTCTTTTGAGAACTCTCAGTTTCTTGTTCAGTAGGTAGTTGCTTAAAGAACCACCTGAAGCATTGATCTTATATGCACATATCTTATCTCATTTTTCTTTTATTGATAAGAAAATGTCATTGCTACAAGCACTGATGTCACTGCACTAGCTGTATAGAAATGTCCCTGAAGACCCCAGCAGAAAAACCATTATGATTCCCCACAGACCTCAGCACCCTCCCTGCTTTTCTAGAGAGATCCTCTCAGAGGCATTCGAGATCAGGGTTTCTGCAGACATGTAAGCTTGGATCTGCAAGGAATGAAAGGCTCTAGACAAGCATGGAAAGTGTTTTAACTACAAAATAAAAATATTACTCTTTAAGGTGGTGGAAAGAATGTAAGAGCCAAAGGAAGGGTAGGACTACTTACAATGTGCTACCTCCAGACAAAAAATGGCCTCAATATCCATGACCTCATAGTGCCTGACACTACCTACACAAGACCATCATAAGAGGAGGGAAAGATCATGACATCAAAATAAAAGAGCGATTGATTGAGATGGGGAGGGGATATGATGGAGAATGGAATTTCAAAGGGGAAAAGGGGGAGAAGGAGGGTATTATCATGGGATATTTTTTATAATCATGGAAAATGTTTTTTAAAATTGAGAAAAAAAATATTACTCTTCAAACAGAGGATTCACTAAAAACCCATTCTACTTTATATAAATTTTGACTCTGATGACCAGAATGACCCAGTCCATGATGTTTGCACTAGGAAAACATGTCAAAAGTTTTAATCCATAGATAAAAGGATAAGTTGAAATCAATAAAAACATTACATTATACATTGCTTTTAAGGTAATGTATTTGAATTAATATAAATTTTTGAAGTAAAATTTAATTTTTTGTAATCTAATAAAATTAATGGCAAATGCCTTTTGGAGAAAATGTGTGTGAGAGTGATTATCCAGTCTGTATCATTATCTCCATGTATGTGACAATTTCTGGAATGATTTTAATGTTTTCAACTATTTCAATAGTATTTTCTAGAAATCTTCATTACATGATTAATCATTTAAGAGTTAACATGAAAAAAATTGGTACAACCACTTCCTAAATTTCAAAAGCATAAAATACATGAAAATCACATGATGACACATAATATAATCAGTGCATGTTGTGCAAAGGAAACAGTCTCAGAGGCTCACTGCTGCTCCTCTGTTTCAGATTTCTTAAACTGAATCACTTTCAAAATCAGTGTCTACCAGAACATCTGTGGTCTCGGACTATGCATTTTCACTACACTATGCAAAGGCCACTGATGTTTGATCCCACTGCAGTACTTAAAAGCATAAGAAACAAATTAACCTCTTTTCTCTATTGAAAGCTGATGAGAAGGACCATAGGCTAATTCGTCCATCACACATGTACTGGAATTCCAGTAGGTGCTGCTACCAAAGAATGAAAAGGAAGTGAAATGTACTAGATTAGCCACAGATTGTAATTTTAGATGAGGGCTCAAAAACGTTTAGAAAAAAAAAAAAAAAGAACTACAAAATGGAAGAAGACTTCAGAGACCAGAATTTAACCCAATGCACATTTTATAAACGAAGAATCTAAGTTCCCCAGGACTCAATAAACCTGTTTGGATTGTTCAGTGTAGATGTAGTTTAGGAAAAAAAGTTAATTTTTTTTTTTTTTAACACAGAAGTAAGGTCTGCTGCATGGTCTTCAGTGTGATAGGCTCTTCAGGAGTACACTTGACTTGAAATGAATAAGGTAAGGGTTCAGCTACATTTAAAAAGCAAACTCAGTTTTGCTACAGATATATTTTTGAACTTTACAGACCAACCTTTTCTGTTTTGTGTGTCTGTGTTGTATATAAAAATGTGATGACTTGCTGTTTAAGAAAAAAATGTTTGTATTTATTTATGAGAGAGAGACAGAGAAAGCGAATGTGCACATCAGGGCCTGTAGACACTGCAAACGAGCTCCAGATGCATGTGCCACTATGTGCATCTGACTTATGTGAGTTCTGGGGAATCAAACCTGGGTCATTAGGCTTCACAGGCAAGTGCCTTAACCACCAAGCCATCTCCCCAGCCCAACGTGCTGTTTTTAATTTTCCCTGTTCTTTTCCACTCTTGTATATGATTTGAAACTTCTTTCCTTTGTGTCCATTATTTCTGTCATTCTCAATCTTGCTTCTATTGCCAACAGTTTCTTCTCACTGTGAAGTCCTCTCCTGTAAAAGCTCTGTCTGGTCAATGAGAATTCACAAGTGGAGTGGGCAGCACGCTGCCCTCCGCTGACCTTCAAATACTGTCTTTCTGCACTTCCCAGCGAGTGAGGCCTCCTCCATTGTTCCTGGATGTGCTTGATGCCTTGCAGCAGCTCTCTGGCTTCTCCCAGAGAGGCCAACACTTAGATTTGGTGCCTGTTGGGTGTTTGTCTCTAACTGCATGCATTTGGGTTTTGTTATGATACCCTGTCTAATTCATCTGGAACTTTTTGACAGCTGAGATCAACTAAAGAGCTACTGAAAGTGCGAGCAACTCCAGAAGTCTGAACGCTCCCATCCCGCACCATCAGAACCCTTATCCTCTGGCATTCAGCCCCCAGTGGCAGCGCAGCCAGCACAGCTGATCAGAACTCAAGCGCCAAAGCACAACACTGAGGAATTGAGGTGGGCACTCAGCATTGGTGAGATTGGAAGGCACCCCACAAGGTAACAAGGCCAACTGACCAAAGAAAGAAAGAAACAAACAAACAAAAAAACCAGATACATAGGCCTGCGTTGGAAGAGCTAATCTCTCTATCCTTGTCAGGGCAGGTTATGCATTACATATTAGTGGATGGCTTTGCTATATTCAAATAACCTGTATTTGGGGGTTGAATATTGTTGCCTTTGATGCTTTCATATTTATAGGGCCTTTGTCTTTTGCTTCTGTCATTACTGGGGACAGGGTCTGATCCAGATCAGGCTGACCTAGAAGCCAATTCAGAACAGAAATCTCTACCTCCCAGCTGACAAGATTAAGGGTGTAGAACAACATACACCCTTAAGTAATTTGATTTTATATGACTATCTTTTTGTTTTAATCCCCACAGTTGCATATTTTGTGCTGTTTTTTATTGATTGTGTATGTTATGTTATTCTGTTGAAGTGTAGAATTTGCCAGTAAATTATTCCACCCAGTCCACTAGAATACTTCTTAGCAAGCAAACTCAACACCTAGGATTACTTCTGTGGCTAGATTGGGGGACAAGAGCTACATCTAACACCTTGAATTCATATCCTGAGGGCATATACTGGGAACAGTGCAGATAAGTAGAAAACCCAAGCATCAAATCAATCCTGGAAGCAGAAGTTGCTACAATATAATATAAGAAATTCAAAGAACCAAGACAATACAGTACAACCAAAAACTGTAAATCCATCAGAAATGACTATCAATGAGACTATTTTAGATGAAATGCCTGACAAAGGTTTTAAAAAAATGATATTATCTATGCTCAAAGAAATCAGAGAAGAAATGAAAGGAATCAAAGACGAAAACAAAGGAATTAAAGAAGAAAATGAACTTCTGAAAGAGAACACAGGAAACCAGATTAATGAAGTAAAAAAGTCATTACAAGACGTGAGTAAGGAAATAGAAATACTGAAGAAAAACCAGGCTGAAATCCTGGCTCTGAAGAATACAGTTAGTGAAATAAAGGATGGAAAACAGTGTTTCATGCAAATGGGCCTAGTAAAGAAGCAGGGGTTGCTATCCTAATATCTGACAGGATAGACTTCAAACCAACCTTAGGAAAGATAAAGAAGGTCATTTTATACTGATTAAAGGAACACCCCAACAAGAGGACATTACAATACTAAACATAAATATACCTAACATAGGGGCTGCCAGTTTCATCAACAAATACTATTAGACTTAAAGTCACAGATAAAATCAAACACAATTGTAGTGGGAGAATCCAATACCTCACTCTCATCAATTGACAGATCATCCCAGCAAAAAATAAACAGAGAGACATCTGAATTAAATGATGCTATGGAACAAATGGACCTAACAGATATCTACAGAACATTCCATCCAAATGCTGCAGAATATACATTTTTCTCAGCAGCACATGGAACATTTTCTAAAATAGACCATATATTAGGACACAAAGCAAATCTCCACAAATACAGGAAAATTGAAATAATCCCTAACCACAATGGGAATAAACTGCAAATCAGCAACAAGGAAAGCTACAGAGCGTACAGAAATTTATGGAGACTAAACAGTACACTATTGAATAATCAATGTGTCATTGAAGAAATCAAAAGGAAATAATAAATTCATAGAATCAAATGGTGAGTATAATAAACATACCAAAACCTTTGGGATACAATGAAGGCAGTTCTAAGATGGAAATTTATAGCTCTAAGTGCCTATAAAAGAAATTAGAGAGTTCACAAATAAACAACTTAATTCTTCACCTTAAGGTCTTGGAAAATGAAGAATAAGGCAAACCAAAAATCAGTAGATGAGAAGAAATAATAAAGATTAGGGCAGAAATTAATGAAATATAAACCAAAAAAAATAATAATAATCCAAAGAATCAGTGAAACAAAGAGTTGGTTTTTTGAAAGGACAAAAAAGGTTGATAAACCCTTAGCAAATTTGACCAGAAGAAAGAGAGAGGAGACAAATATTTATAAAATTAGAGATGAAAAAGTCACCATTATAACAGATACCAAAGAAATTCAGATAATTATAAGAACATACTTTAAGAATATATGTACCTCTAAGTTTGAAAGTCTGAAAGAAATGATTTCCTTGATTCATATGACCTACTGAAATTAAAGCAAGATGAATTTAACCATTTAAATAGATCTATAACAAGTACAGAAATCCAAACAGTTATAAAAAGTCTCCCAACTAAAAAAAGCCTAAGCCCAGATGGATTCACTGGTGAATTTTACCAAACCTCAGGGAAGAACTAACACCACTGCTTCTCAAACTTTTCCATAAAATAGAAAAGGAAGGAATTCTACCAAACTCCTCTATGAAGCCAGCATCACCCTCATACCAAAACCATACAAAGACAGAACAAAAAAAGAAAATTACAGACCAATCTCCCTCATGAACATAGATGCAAAAATTCTCAACAAAATATTGGCAAACAGAATACAAAAGTATATAAAAAGATTACTCACCCTGACTAAGTTGGTTTTATCCCAGGGATGCAGAGATGGTTCAATATATGCAAATAAATAAATGTAATACATGATATAAATGGTCTGAAGGACAAAAATCACATAATCATCTCAAGAGATACAGAAAAGGCATTTGACAAAATCCAACATCCTTTCATGGCAAAAGTATTACAGAAACTGGGAATAGAAGTAATATATCTCAACATAATAAAAGCTATTTTTGACAAACCTACAGCCAACATAATACTAAATGATGAAAAGCTTGAAGCTTTTCCACTAAATTCAGAAACAAAACAAGGGTGTCCACTGTCCCCACTTTTATTTAATATAGTCCTGGAAGTCTTAGCAATAGCAATAAGGCAAGAGACACTCATAAAAGGGATTCAAATTGGAAAGGAAGAGATCAAGTTATCATTATTTGCAGATGATATGATTCTATACATAAAAGACCCTGAAAACTCTACCAGCAAACTGTTAGAGCTGATAAACACTTTTAGCAGCATAGCAGAATGCAAAATAAACACACAGAAATCAGTGGCTTTTCTATATACTAACAACAAATATGGCCGAAGAAGAAATCAGGAAATTTCTCCCATTAAAAATTGCCTCAAAAAAAAAAAAAAAAAAAACCTGAAATAAACTTAACCAAGGAAGTGGAGGATCTCTACAATAAGAACTTTAAAAACACTCAAGCAAGAAATTACACAAGTCACAGGAAATGGAAAGACATCCCATGTTCTTGGGTTAGAAGAATCGATATTGTGAAAATGTCAATCTTACCAAAAACAATCTACACATTTAATGCAATCCCCATTAAAATTCCAATGGCATTTGTCACAGAAATAGAAAAAAAAACAATCTTGAAATTCAGTTGGAAGCACAAAAAGCCTCGAATAGCCAAAACAATTTCGAGCAACAAAAATAAGGCTGGTGGTATCACCATACCCAATTTTAAGCAATGTTACAAAGCAATACTAACAGACAGTGTGGTATTGGCACAAAGACAGACATGTAGATCAATGAAACAGAATAGACAACCCAGATGTTAATCCAGGAAGCTACAGCCATCTGATTTGTGAGGAAAATTCCAAAAATATTCATTGGAGAAAACACAGCCTCTTCAACAAGTGATGCTGGGAAAACTGGCTATCTGGATATGTAGAAAGATGAAAATAGATCCTTGTCTTTCTCCATGAACAAGAATCAAATCCAAGTGGATCAGGAACCTTAATATCAGACCTGAAACTCTGAAATTGCTAGAGGAAAATGTAGTGAAAAACCCTTCAACATATTGACATAGGCAATGACTTTCTGAATATAACCCCAATTGTTCAGAAAATAAAACTACTAATCAACCACTGGGCTCTTATGAAATTAAAAAGCTTTTGTATAGCAAAGGACACTGTGAATAGAGCAGAGAGACAACGTACAGAATGGGAGAAAGTCTTTGCCAGCTATACATCTGACAGAGGATTAATATCCAGAATATACAAAGAACTCAAAAAACAGAACAATAAGAAATCAAACAGCCCAATCCAAAAACATATGCTATGTAACTAAATAGAGAGTTCTCTTCAGAAAAAAATACATATGGCGTATAAACATCTAAAACAGTGTTCTACATGCCTGGTACTAAAACTTAATTAAAAGCCTATGTCAGGGGAGGTCATGAGCCTTAGGGGTATAAAGCCTGCTCTTGTCTGAATAAATGTATATATTACTCTCACCAAATTGCCCTGAAAGCACTATACTTAATGTTCATACTCATATATTAATGCTACTGTAACTTCTGTTTAGAGCAGCTTCTTTTTTCAAATGGTGATGACCACTGGGATGACCCAAAAGGTAACATAGTACTGCAAAGAAGGGATGGAGGAGTGTCCAGCACTGAAACATCTCACACCTTCCAAGGCTCAGGGTCCATTGTAGAAGAGGTGGCAGAAAGAATATAAGAGCCAAAGGAAGGGTAGCACTCCTTACATACGACTGTCCAGACAGAAATTTGGCCTCGATATCCAAGACCTCATAGTACCTAGCAATACCTACACAAAACCCTCATAATAGGAGAAAAATATGATGACATCAAATTAAAAGAGAGACTAATGGAGAGAGGGAGCTAATATGATGGAGAGCAGCATTAGGAAGGGGAAAGTGAGGGAGTGGGGGAAATACCACGGTTTGTTGCCTGTAAGTATGGAAGTGGTTAACATATATATTTTTTAAAAAACCAGCCTTGGGCTGGAGAGATGGCTGCAGTTAAGGCGCTTGCCTATGAAGGCTAAGGACCTATGTTTGATCTCTCTCCAGATCCTACATAAGCCATATGCACAAATGTGAGGCAAGCACAGGTCACACATTCCTACTAGGTGATGGAAGTATCTGGAGTTCCTTACAATAGATAAAGCCCTTGTGTGCCAATTCTCTCTATCTCTAAAACAAAAATAAAATAAATGGAAAACAATAGCCTTCTCATCTATGCAAACACAGCTCTTGACTTAGAAAACAAAGATATACATTACTGAGTCTCTTCAAAAACTAAATAACAAATAAGATTTGTATGTATTATGGGGTAAATATACTGCACTCATTGTGGAAAGTCTAATTCATGTGAATGCACATCCCCATTACTTAACATACTTGTCATTTCTTGAGCTATGAGCATTAATACAATGCCTTGCTGTGTTTTCACACCACAATTGCATGCTATAAGATAGAGCACCTGAGGTTGCATTCCAAGTCAACATCTTCCTAAGTCCACACCTGTCCCCAGTTCCTGGTAATAAACATTATACTCTCTGTATCTATGAGTGAAGTCATGCAGCATTTGTCTTTCTGTAATTGGTTTGTTTCCTTTAACATAAATGCCCTCCACATTCACCCATGTTGACACAAATGACTGGCTTTCTTCTTTTTTAGGCAGAAGTACATTATGCCAAAAAAAAAAAAAAGAAGAAGCTAACACATTAAGACACTTAAGGGAAGTAAGAATAAAATGTATGAATGTCACAGACTTAGAAAACAAGCTTCAAACAACTGAAATGACAATAGGGACATTGCTATAAAACTGCAGAACACTCTATATACTGTGACTCAGAGAACGAACGTGTAACCAGAAAGGTGTCATAGGCTGCAATCATTATTAACATAAGGCAAGACTAGAGAGGCTATGAAAACATTTATCTCTTTTAGTAGTCATATGATCACTTAGTTTTGTTATTCTGAAACTGTTGGAGGTGCAACATGGGAAAGAAGTGAGCATACAGGATATTCTATTTTATCATCCCGTAAATCATGGACACAGAAGAAGATACACTTCCAAAATTAGAAGGTAAAGGCTGGAGTTGGAAATGTAACAAAGGGGCTGGAGAAATGACTCAGTGGGTTAAGATGCTTGTCTGTGAAGCTCAACAATTCCTGTTTTGATTCCCCAGTGCCCATGTAAAAAAGATGCACAAAGTGATGCAGTTCATTTGCAGTGGCTAGAGACCCTGATGCATCCATTCTCTCACTCTCCCATTTAGTTATGCAAATAAATGAATAAATAAAAATATTAAAAATGAAATGTGAGCAAGAACTTGTGAAACACATTACAGACCATGTGAAATGCAGGTCCAGTGAATGGTCCCATAACCTAGATTTTGGTCTTTATTCATCATTTCGAATTAAAAACAGCAGGGCTTCATAGAGAAATGGCTGGTTCCAGATCTGGAGTAAAACATACTCAAGATGAGTTGAAGTATCTTAATAAACTATAAATAAAGGAAAGATCATCCTATAATGTCAAAAAATTTTAGAGCCAAAATTGAAAAGAGCTTTCCTTGGCCAAAGATAAGACAATGGAAGTATTGGGACAGATTAAGTTAACAATTACTCCAGGATTGTGTAATGGTATTTAAAACAAAACTAATCAGTAGTTCTTTGAGGATGACAGAGAATCACTTCATGGTCTTAAAAATTGAGTCAACAAAATCGTTCAGCATTTGCACTGCCTTCCTTTTGGAAACTACACTACTAATAAAAGATGGGCAAAAACATTGTCTTATAAAATCTGCCAGCCAATTAATGAAAAAGAAGTAATAGAATTCTATTCGCTTTCTCACAACCCCAATAAATATCAACTGCTTACAATAAACATTTTTAAAGAGCACAAAAAGTGGTCATTATGTGCTGCTTGATGGAATTTTCAAACAGGACTGAACTTTAGTCCAGTTGAGTGTCTGGACCCTATCACAAAGTACAGTAATGCTGAGAACAGAGGGGCATGAGAAGTGCCTGGTAGTGTATACTCAGCAAAGCTAGACCCTGGGCTTTGGAGGGCCAATGGTCCAGGTTCTTCATAGATGCCTTGTAAGGAGAGAAAAAAAGAATGCTGCAGAATTTGTAGATTAAAAGAGACATAAAAGCTATAGCACGTGTTTTTCATGGGCAGGACAGAACCATGCGGGCTTGGGAGATAAAACCACAAAGATGTGCTCCTATGCCCCTCAGGATTAAGGCTGCTCTTTAAGAGGGATAGGGGGCTGGGACTAAGGAAGAGCCATGAATTGTTTCTTCAGTGATGCAGATAATCCTCTCCTGAAAATGAGTGATGGATCCCAAGCTATTTGCCACATAAGAATTTGGTAAAGCCTATATTTGTTTCAGGTGGTTTTCTGTAGCTGTGCTTAGTTTTATAATAAAAGATGATAAAGACAGTGTAAGTATATCCTATTTCAAATATAATTTATATATATACATGAAAGGTACATTTTATAGGCAGGATTATTTTTTAAATGAACTGTGGGTAGGCTTCTGACCTGTTGCACAAAGTCCAGGTTTTTAATATAAGAGGTAAAATATTATTCATATAAAAATATAACATCTTAAAGATTTTTTTTTTTTGTATTCTCCCGTGAGCCTTGTATAATGGCAGGTATAGAATAGACAACACTTACTGATAATTCACTGGACTTTAAGTTCTGTGCCTGCCTGTTGCTTTATCTCTACTGACCTTAGAACTTGTGAATATAGGGCTGGGGAGATGATTCAGTGGTTAAAGTTGCTTGCTTGCAAAGCCTGCCAGACCAGATTCAATTCCCCAGTGATCACCTAAATGCTGATGCACAAAGTGGCACATGCATCTGGAGTTCGTTTGCAAAGGCATGACATGAGGTCATGGCATGGCAATATGCCAACACTCTTCTTTTTCTTTGCAAATAAATGAATGAAAATTTTTAAATAAAGATATAGTGAATGTAATTATCTTAAGGATAAAAGGAGTGCAGCTTAGGAAAGGTGGGCCCCATGCCTAAAGTCCTTCAGCTCCAAATGGCACAGCTAGGATATCAAACCTAAAGTCTGACTACAGAGCAACTTTTACCTTCAGAGCTGATGTTCCACAAATGATAAATCCTTTTATAATACACAAATTTTGCCTTCCTATTTTGTGTTCATTTCATAATTCTACTCACCAAAAGTCAAGCAATTATATCTGTATTTGGTCTGAATACATTATACCATACTCATGCAAATAGCACTGTGTAGCACAGCAGTCAAGCAGAATGCATCAGGCTAACATTCAACAACTGTCAGAAGGCTGGACAGAGCATTTGAGCCTGAGGGGAGGGAAGGCACTTTGGACATCAGAAAAATCGTCCCTCCAAAAGCTGCTTTATCAGCTTCCTCTAAATCCCCAGCAAGTCTCAAAATGAAATCAGAGTGTGCTCAGAAGAATCCATAACTGCATTGATTGTGTAAAAATATGTTTAATGTGCTGAGAATTTGAAAATAAGATATGTTTCTGCTCTGGTTCTGATATACCCAGTTTCAGTGACTCACATCAACACTGGTGCTTTTCACAGTCTTTACTGATCATGGAAGCATGCACAGAAAGTTAATGGTATATGTGAAAATAATTCGGCTTTATCACAAGCATAAACTTTTGAGTGGGGGCATCTTCAAAGGTTGTTCTGCTCAAGGCTACAATATTTCATCCCACTTACCTCTAACAGAATCCACACAGGCAAGATATTGGAATAATGAACGACTAAGAGGAAGGAAGACTCCTAAAATAATTTGATCTGTTGTTGTCTGCTGATAAAGTTAACAGTATAACTGAAGCAAGAGATCCTCAGTGTCAACACCTTGACTGGCCTTCTCAACTAACAAATGACACATGGTTCACCTTGTTATGTTATTCGGAATTATGAGCTGACACTACATATCTGAATTTCAGCAGAATATATGATTTTTTTAAAAATTGTGCAAACACTACATCCACACCCTAACTAATACTAATAATACAAAGTAAGAGGTTTCATTATGGCTTTGCATACAGATCCTCACTAACTTTAAGGACACTGTAACATTATGTAATTAATCCTCAGAATCTGCACACATGTCACATTTCACAACGAGGTGGTTATGGTTACATTACATGTTTACTGCTATAAACATCAGTACTATAACTTCACTAGAAAAATATTTTTTTCTGTTATACTTTGTAGTGAGTTGTGCCCAGTAATGTTCTCTGTGATTTTTTTAGTTCTATTTTCAGATTCTAAGTCTATATAAAAGTTAACGGAGCCACAAATATCAAATTATGACAGAGTATTACCACCTCCTTCTTTCCTTCCTTTCTTCTTTCTTTCTTTCTCCCTTCCTTCCTTTCTTCTCTCCAGCCCTCCCTCCCTCGCCCTTCCTTCCCCTTCATCTACTGAACAGACAATAATTATCGTACAATACAGCCAGCCTATGTAACCTACAGGGAGACACAAACAAGTCCCCAGGCGAGCAGTACACAGTAGGATGTTTGCAGTAGAGGCTGATGGTTCAGGAACGTTCGGAAGAAGGGCTGGCTCAGGCTGGCAGGGGACGGGGAAACATTGAACATCAGCACTATCAAAAATGAGGGAAACTGCTCCAAATCTAGTAAGTAGGATCAAATTTTTGTTCTATGGGATTGTCTACAACCAGACCAGTTTCTTTCCACAGCCCCAAACTTACTGCTCTCCAGAGCTCCTCTCCCCGATTTAAAGCACTAATTTTAAAAGGTTGCCCTTAAAGGACTTAGATCAGGAAGCTCACAGCTCACAAAGCAGCCCGCGGGCACCACAGCTCAAAGGAACCAGGCCCTAAAAGCAGAGGCTGGACTCGTTAGTCCAAACACAGCTTGCTATAATCCCTTTCTGCCTTCTGTGCGTCTATAATACAGGCCTTCTTCGATTACAAGACACTTTGAAGATCTCACCTTCTCCCATTACTTGTCTTCTACATAAAATGCCTACAGATGTGAGACTGTTAGAATGTGTGAGAACTGCAGCTGATCACTTACAAACCAATGCTTCCTAGGGCTTGAAGTTTGCTAGGATTCCATATTGGTGAGGTCCTGTTGCTGCAGGAGCACCCCCTGCTGGCTGCAAGGAGAAGTGCTGTGAGCTGGGGACAGCTGCATAGTTTAGTGACAAATTATGCTGGCGGATATTCTATAATAAAAGTAAATGGAGATGGTATGTTCAAGAGGCAAACCTAGTAATATTTTATTTTCCAAAGTAATACATTTAACAATCTGAGCTTTATTATAACTAATGCAAAGGATCTTGTGCTTTTGTTAAATTCAAATATCTTGAAGGTGTTTTGCTTTTGTCTGGTTTTCATTTCTTCTTCAAATATAGGCAAAACAGGTTGCATAACTGGGTGGGCTACATAAAGGAAGACTTAAACGACCATGTTTTTGCACGGGGAGAGATCCAATAGTGTAAAACTGATGATTGTCCCAGACACATCTATACATACGGCTAAATCTTAATCAGAATATACAAAGGATTCCTTAATGAATGTGGCAAGGTGATGCTAAGCTCATCAATAAAAGAGCAGGCCATATATTTTTTTGCTTTATATAACAAATGTAAAACATAACACAAAATCATACTGACTAAAACATCATGATTTTGGCAAAGTAAAGGTACCGAAAATAGATTCTTATGTTTCAGGGAAGGAAGAGGTGATAAAAGGGTCTTGTAAGTTCATTGAAAGGGGATGCAAAATAAGAGATGTTGAGAAAATCAGACATGATGCCTATCCTAAGATATGCACAGCCATAACTTATAGCTAAGCAAAAGGAAGTTATAAAAGCAATAGGAGGGAGTGTAGAATGAGAAGGCAGGTTCCAAAACCAGACATAAAATGAACCACAACTTGTGACTCTGCAACGTGTGTGTCATCTTACCATTTAACTTAGGTTGTGCTCCTCCTGTTGACTTCTGATTTCTCTACCACTCTTAACACACATTTTCTATCATGACTAATCAGGTTCCTTTTCCTTTTTAAATGTAGGAAGCATGAGGAAGTGAAGTGACTTGGTTCCTTTCTGAGGAGAGAACAGGTGAGAAGTAAAGAACACCTCTGCCAGAGAATGTGCTTAGAGCTAATGTGAACAGGCACCTTAATGGCCAGGCTGATCTGTGAAGAAGGCTGTTCAAGTGTGCTGTGGAGCAGGGTAAGGGATCTGCTGAAGAAGCCACTGCTTGCAATTTTGACGTTCCAGTAATTGTTCCATTAAAAAGGGCCCTTGAGCCACTGTGTAAAGGAAATGGTCTAGACAGCCATGCTCCAAGAATGTGTCCTTGTGTATATGTAGCCAATTGAGTTTACACTCTCCTCCTGAGTCATAGAAGGAAGCCAGTGTGCCAGTGTGTCTGTGGGCCGGGGGCCAGGATATGTGGAGTTCAGCAAGTGCCCTTGGAGGGCCTCGCTTTCTGGCAGCCACACCAAAACACCAGCTGATCTGCACATGGAGACGTTTTGCATGAAGTTAGACAAGACGATAAACTGGTCGCGTTCCTTTCAGTATGCAAAGGATAGGCATCCACCAATTTCCAAATTCTTCCATACTGTCAAATTTCCAGGCAATTCTGAGTAAATGCCAGTGTTTCTCTGGGAGCTTTACAGGAGGAAGACCTGCCTATACCAATTATGTATAGGAATTTTTGACTACACTACTACTCCATTTGACTACCCTACTACTCCATTTTCCAAACTGCCTATGTGATTTGATTCCCCTTCTGTAACTACCATTGCACTCCACTCACAGTTAGATGTCCAGCAGAAGATAGGGAGAAAAAATGATCTATGTGTTTCTAGAAGGTTTTCAGCATAGTAGAAAAACAGAGCCTCCTGCCAAAAAAATAAAGTTTCACAACGTAGTGCAAAAGAGCTTTAAGTCTCACCTCTTTCATGAAGAATTTCACTACATAATGAAAAACAGTTGACAATTTTTCCACACTCAAAGTTGTTCATATTCATTTCCCATGATTACTGCTTATCTAATGCAGAATACATAAAGGAATGTATTATTTGCCTTTGAGTAATGTGCTTTTATATTTACAGTGTTTAATCCCATAATGTTTCTTGTATTTTTCACAATGCTGCCTGGATTTTAAAGTAGGAAATCATGAAAAATATGTATATAAGAATCGCCCCCACAGTTTTCTTTTCTACACTACTAATACTGCCACCATGGGCTTCAGTAATGCAAAGTTCTGTGCATGATCAAGACAAAGTACTGAACAAAAGCTGGTGTCTTTCTGAGACTGAAAGGAGGAAACCAAACAAGGCTCATTGTTTCACCATGTCTTCTATCTTCCAGCCAATGCCCCTCATGTCCATTGCCTTTTCTCCATATTTCTCTCCTACCTCTCTCATGGTAGGCATTACTACTGTTCTTCACCATCAACTTCTCCTTTAGTTCCAAGAACACAAAATACACTTCTCACTCATCCTGCCCCCTGGAAGCTATATGTGACCATATGCCTCATTCTCACCAAAGAAGTAATAACAGAGGAAATTCAAAAGAGACACGAGGGCTGGCTCAACGGATAAGATGATTCTTCTGAACATAGAGCTTATGTTGATCTCACTTTAACTCTTCATAGCATTGATGACAATGGTGTATTTTTCTTCCACTTAGACATATCAAAGAAGAAATTGTACACTGTCTCAGTCAGTGCTCAACCACGTAAGTGATAGGTGGATGAATAGATGACATATAGATGATAGATAGAAGACAGATGATATATGTGGAAGACAGGTAGATAGATGATAAATAGATGGACAGATGGTAGTTAGCAAATAGGTAAGAGATGACAGATAGATGATAGTTAGATAATAGATGATAGGTGGATAGGTGGTAGATAAATAAATGGATGATAGATAATAGATGATTCACAGATGATAAGTAGATAGATGGTAGGCAGATTATAGATAGATAGATAATAGATAAATGGTAGGTAGACAGGCAGACAGACAAGTTCATAGGTGATCTGTGTAGAAAGGTATTTGTTACAGCAATTCGGCTTAAGTGACAATGAGAGCTGACGAAGCTTTTTTTGAAAGGCTGCTGTTTCCATCTAGTGCTGGATCTTGATGGGTGAAGGGTAGATAATCAGAAAGGAAGATGGAAGGGTGAAAGGAGAATGAACAACCACCCCATAGGACAGACTAGCTCCTCCAAAGACGCCTGAAGCCCATGTCAGCTCTTGTTGCCTCTAACCTTGAATACAGAGGTACCTGTGGTGGTTAAAAAAAAGTGGGGGGGCTGGAGAGATGGCTTAGCAGTTAAGCGCTTGCCTGTGAAGCCTAAGGACCCTGGTTCGAGGCTCGGTTCCCCAGGTCTCACGTTAGCCAGATGCACAAGGGGGCACACATGTCTGGAGTTCGTTTGCAGTGGCTGGAAGCCCTGGCGCGCCCATTCTCTCTCTCTCCCTCTATCTATCTTTCTCTCTATGTCTGTCGCTCTCAAATAAGTAAATAAATAATGGACAAAAAAAAAAGAACAAAGAAAAAAAAACACCTTCCCAAATATGCCCTAACCTAGGAAACCTGTGAATTTGTTCCACATGTCCTGAAAAGGAATTAAGATTTCAGATGGAATTGAAAACAGTCAAATGATTTCAAATATGAGAGTGATTTTTTTTTTTATTTACGTAAAAGATAGAAACTATCTAGACCATATTGTACTTAAGAGGAGGCTCATGTGTACCACATGTGGGTCTGATTTGAATGAAATTTGTCTTTTATGGATAGAAATCATATGTAATCCCAAGCCATTGCCTGAACCACTTACTAATATGAATTGTTGGTTGAAATCAGTTGACCCTAACATAGAGAGGGTGTTCTGGTTTTTGTGGATGAGCCAGTATGAACATTATCCTTTAAGGAGGAGGAGGGAAGCAGAGGGAGTCTGAAGAGTCAGGGTCAGAGCCATCACCTGCAGGAGAGATCCACCTGTATGGCTGACTTTAAGGCATAGAAAGGAAAACTTGAAGCAAAGAAAAATCAGGGAGCCTCCAGAAGCCGGAAGAGACAGAGATGGATTACCTCTAGAAATGAAACCTCCTCACAGACAGTGTAATTTTTCTCCCAAAGAGATCTACATGAAATATCCCCAGGACTGTAAGATGGTAAACCTCTCAAAGCTCCATGATTATGAGGCGTGAGTGGTGGTAGAAACCTAATGCAAGTTTCTGCAGACATCCAGGCCCTTCATCATAGTTACACACACACAGTGGGCTGAGAAGCTGGCGAAGCTGAAAGCGATCCCAAAAAGGGTGGAGCCATGTTCAGTACAACTCCTGCTTCAAGATGAGGAGGTGAGTCAGAAAAACATCCATGCACCCTACTGCTCCGAGCCTCTCAAGAATCACCATGGCCCAAACTGTGTGAGAAAGAAGATTCTGAAAAGTACAGGTCAGCCAAGCCAAACTGGCACATTATAAAATCATTCTAGAAGCTTCCAGTTCTCTCACATTTACATCTGATCTTCTTTTCTTCTTTCTCTTTGAGGAAATAAATATTAAATTGATTTATGTTGAACTTTCATTTAATGTTAAAATGTTTAAAACATGTTTGTGGTCTTTTCTTTAGAACACATATGATATAAGATAGCAAAAATATCTTCAGGACTATACATGTATATTAATATTTTACATACACTTTTCAGGTGTTTAGAAAAAGTGATCTTTTTCTAAACTAGTAATAGTTTCCTATGCATGCTTAATAATGAGCGTTTTATGAACATATATGGTTTTCTTCAAATTGTCCCTAATATGTAAAAAATAATTACTTGGAGAGTCAATACATCTATTTTGCAACACAAGAAAATGATTAAAATTCTTAAAGCCAGAAGATACACCTTGGTTCTTTTTTTGCATGAGGTGTGTGTGTGTGTGTGTGTGTGTGTGTGTGTGTGTGTTTTATACGAGCAGGTGTGTGCACGTGCCCCATTGCTCAAGCGTGTGGAAGCCAGAGGAGAACATCATGTCCTTCTCATCACTCACCTGCATATTTTCCTTGACATGGGGTCTCCTTCAACCCAGACCAGCTGTTGCTCAGCCAGCTACAGCAATTCTCCCATCTGTGCTCCCAGCAGAGTGAGGTCACCAGTGTGTGATGGCTGCACCCTGTTTCGTAAACGGGCTCCAGGGAGTTGAACTTGACGTTCTCTGACCTGAGAGGCCATCGTGCCTTAGAGCAGCAAACACTCTTCAACACAAAGCTATCTCTCCAGCCCTACTTTACTTCTTATACCCGCTAAGAACTGACCTGGTTGGGCTTGAAAGAAAATCAACTTATTGCTTTGAAGTATAGTTACCTTATCTGTAAGACTGAATGATTTTTTCAGCCGCCTTTAATTTCATTGACACTCAGTTGTCTATGACGTCCTGGAGCCAAAGAGAATGTCATAGTTGAGATTGTTATGAGATGGTTGGTCTCAGCAGGTTTCTTAACTACCTGACTATCATCAGCCTCCACACATGAGAGAAAACACCAACAAGAGTGAATGGATCACAGTAACCATGGAAACCTACTTTTTTTTTTACTTACCCTGGAAGAATCAGTAAGGCCATGAACCTGCTGAGCATTTAGTCACTGAGATGGGCACTCCTAAACCTCTGAAACATAGGAAAGGAAAAGGAGTTTCTTATCCTAAAGAATCCTTTATCCTGGAAAGCTGCACAGTAATATTGTGGACCCACTGGTGTGCCACAGATCAAGGGAAGAAATTCTTTGGGTCTTCATTGATTTTTCTATGAGCTAGTGACCTCAAGTAAGTGCTTTTCTAATCCACACTCTGAGAAACCAAATTTCAACTGTAAAATGCATCAAGAATTTAACTTATTTGCCATATGTGTTACCCAAATGAAATGAAAAAAAAAAAACCCTAAAATTTCTGTGAAAACATTAGAAACGAAGTTTTACCACATTAAAAGAGAAAAGCATAAAAGGACAAAAGGATGACAATTTCCCCTAAACTCCTGGTCCAAGCATAAGTAATCTGAAAGTCCCTGTTACCAGATGGCTAACTCAGCCAGGGAGAACAGCCAACTCGATTTCAAATGCAAGAGAGATTTCTTTTTATTTAAATGAAAGATAGGAACTGTCTCAACTTTATGATACCTACAAGGGGAGCGCAAGTGTGCAGCACGTGGGTCTGTTAGAGGAAACGTTTGTCTCTTTTGAATAGAAATCATATGTGCTCCCAGGCACTGGCCTGGGCCGTTTACTAATACTAATTGTTGTTGGTAGAAAGCAGAGGAGGAGATTGTTAAAGTCTTCCCTGGCAGAAACTTGATCTGTGGAAATGTACTTCACAGGAACCGTGATGAGGTTTGCAGCTGGCAGGAGAGTATGACAGTAAGGCCACATGCGCCTCCATCTTCCCTTTGGCAGAAGCCTGGAAACTCACATGAAACACACAGGGAATGCGCCCCTGTCCCAGACATAGCCTTGGCATTTTCTTCCTCCCAGCTCTACCCAGCCAACCATTTGACAATAAAAACTGAAGCGGGTATGTGTACCATTTCTAAAAATGTGTATTTTTTTTAAAAAATCATTTAATGATGTGGCTATTTTGAACTATGATTATTATAAGTACATTTAAGGTATAAGTTTGGCAAGTTAGAAACCACCAAGTAAGGCCAGATGTATAAACTGACTTACTTTAATTTGAAACACCAGTACCAAGTTGAAAGGCCTGTTACAATATGAGCCACATTGTGGAGAATACACATTCAAATTGTTTACCTGTTATTCCTATACCTCGAACAATTGCCTTTTACAATTGCTACTAATCTACATATCATTAAAATACATGATTTTTAATTGGTTAAGTTTTAATCTTGATGTGAAGTTTATTTTATTTATTTATTTATTTAGGTTTTCTGAGGTAGGGTCTCACTCTAGCCCAGGCTAACCTGGAATTCACTATGGAGTCTCAGGGTGGCCTTGAACTCATGGCAATCCTCCTACCTCTGCCTCCTGAGTGCTGGGATTAAAGGTGTGCGCCACCACACCTGTCTTGATGTGAACTTCTGATCTTCCATTATCCATGATAATTTTTTTAAGAATCTAGGTATATTTTCTTAGGTATAACATAAACTATTTTATGTTTTAAATAGTTATGGGGCATGTAAAATTGTTGTGACTGTGGCATTCTTTTCTGATTTAGCATTTGCTTACTTCTATAAAGAACTTGCCTCTTTACCCCAATAGTACTGTGGGCACCACAATGAATCTGTCATTTCAGTATTTTTTAATATATTTATTTATTTATTTATTTATTTATTTATTTATTTTGAGAGAGAGAGGGGAAGAGAGAGATTGACCACTGCAAACAAACTCCAGATGCATGCACCACCCTGTGCACCTGGCTTAGGTGGTTATTGGGGAATCAAATCTGGGTCCTTCGGTTTCACAGGCAAATGCCTTAACCGCTAAGCCTTGCCCCAGCCCTCATTTCAGTTATATTGGACATTACTGTGACTTCGTCTATGTCATTGACAAGCACATCTGAGCAATATTCATTGGACATAATCAACAATCAATATCACACAGTTATTCTCTATATGCTTTAGAGACTTGAAAGAGATCCCTTGACTACACTGTTCAGTCATTTCTTATGTATTTATATGGTAAACAGAAAGACCGGTATGTGATTCCCATTTTCCAGAATGGAATTATATCTGTGATGGTTATCTCCAGTTGTCAACCTTAGAGGATTTAGAATACCATGGAAGTAAACCTCTGGTGTGAGAGATTTTCTAATTAGACTGGTTGAAGGAGAACCCACTCCAAGTATGGGTGGCACCATCCCACCATCTGGGCTCCTGAACAGTACACGAAGGAGGATACCTGAGTTTTCAGTAACCACCTCTCCCCACTTCCTTCCTACCAATGACGTGATGGTGCGATGCTGATTTCCTGCCCCTGCCATGCTTCCTCCACCATGATGGGCTTCCACCAAAAGTGTAAGCCAATAGTGGTTAAGGCGTTTGCCTGCAAAGCCAAAGGACCCAGGTTCAATTCCCCAGGATCCACGTTAGCCAGATGCACAAGGTGGCGAACACATCTGGAGTTTGCAGTGGATGGAGACCCTGGTGCACCCATTCTCTCTCCCCCCGCCACCTTTCTCTATCAAATAAATAAATAAATAAAAATAAAGTCTAAGTCAATAATAAACCCTTTCCTGCCTTAAACTTCTTCTGGTTGGATATTTTGTCCCATCAAGAAGAGAGCTGATATAAGAACCCATGTGGTTTAAGTATCTTAAAATCTTTATAATATTGTAAACTATAACCTTAAGATATAACCCCTTCCCTGTTGCCTATCTGAAGCTGCTTAGGACTAAACATTTCAGAGACCATAGTTTGTCTTTTCAGGTTAATATTATTTTGACAATATATTTGAAACAAATAGTAGTGTATAATTTTTTTCCGGAAATAACATTGTTGCATCAGAATTCTAGATAACTTGTGCTAATGGAATTTAACATAGTAAGGCTGCACCAATGTGTTGTGGAAAGACACTATTACAAATAAACTGGCATGATTCTTGAGTGAGCAGGTAACATTTCTGCAAACTCACTGGGCTTGTGCACCAGGATAAAATCAGCTCCTCCTCAGTCTCAGGAGCTTGTCAAGCCCAAGATCCTCCATGCTCTGGCTCCTGCTCAACCTCTCCTCCTCTCCTGCCTGTGTGCCCCTCTCCGCCAATCTCAGTTCTTCCTCAGCGGCCATCATGTCCTGGGCTGCCATGCTAAAACTGCCTATTTACCTTCCTGTCTTGTCACCAGACTAAGGTTCCTGAGGTGAAATTCTGTATCTTTTGTCCAGAACACTTAGAGCACAGTGATGATTTAGAAAACTTCTGGCCAGTTGAAGTGACTCATTTCTGGAACCTTTTCCAGTGTCAGTCACAGCCATGGATGACTTGAACATCCAGACCTTCAATGCTGTTAAATAGTTCAGAAGAAAAGAACAACATAAAAAAATGACTATTTGTGTCTTCACCCAGCACTACTATGTCAAAATAGCTGAGGTTGATTTATGTTATTAAGTCTGGCATTTTTTGAACATTTTCTTGCTGAGAAGATGCTAAGTAATCATTTGTACCAGCAAACAGCTACTGGTCACCCTTGACAGAAACAGCTAGCTGGCAGCCAAAGCTATTTCTTCTCCACCCATGGCAGCAGCGAAGCTACACTTTCCAATCCCTTGCAGTTTGATGTCATCATACAATGCTGGAAAATATTCTATGAGCAGAAGTGGTAGGAACCCTTTCCAGTCCTAACCTATAAAAATACTCCCACACACAACTGATTCTGCTCTAGCATGGCTCCTTTTTTTTTTTTTTTATTTCCTCCCACCCACATGATGCCAGGATGTGTAGACAAGCAGAGCCTCAAGACAGACATGGCCTGCATCCCAGAAATTCCACCAGGGGAACATTGCCTGTGGAACTCCATGAGAGCATGAGCAAGCATTACACTTCTCTGGTGCTGAGCAACTGAGTCATGTGGGAATGTCAGCTATAACACTAATATGTAGCCTAGCCTTGATTTCATTCCTCTTCAGAGGTGAGTGGTGGGCAAATGGGAAGAAGATAAAGAGGAAGGTTTTAGCAATCACTGTGTGTGTGTGTGTGTGTGTGTGTGTGTGTGGGTGGGTGTGTGGGTGTGTGTGTGTGTGTAGTCCTATGGGCTATGTACCATGTCATATATCACACCATCTCAAAGACCACAGAAGCCCATGTGGCAGCTGTCATTGTCCTCACTCAGCAGAAGGGGAGACACGCACAAGGTAACCAGCTAGTGCTTGGAACAAAGGGCATTCAGATCGCCATTCCAACTGCATAGCCAATGAAAGGCCAGCTTGCCGAGGCCCCGCCTGCACTGAACTGCAGTATCTTTCTCGCTGCTCCCCTCCTTTCTGAGATGGGCAATGTAGGAGCCTTTCCTCCATGGAAGCCAAGTCTTTTCCCCCAGACCAAAGTGGGTGGAGGATGTTTAACTAGCCTCTGTGTTTATAACTTGGAACATATTTTTTCCATGGGAAAAAAATATTATGCAATGTTGTTCCATTTTTCAAGCTGTATGCAAAAGCACTTTGCAAAACCATCATGAAGTATATAATATGCCTATAAGGAATTACTATTCTGCAGTACATTAGCACTATAACTCTGACACATTGTGGATTAAATAGCCTTTGGTGAAGTAGTTTGAGCATTTAACCACTGAGTGTTACACTGTCTCAAAGGAAAAATACATTCCAACAGCCAAACAACTGACTTGCAACAGATTTTTTTTTTTGGAACCCTATCATTCATAAGCAGAGAACTGCCTGGATTAACATGAAGAGCACACATCATCACCGTCTTCATGAGCTATTATTTATTAAGGGCAGGGCATTGGGTGAGGGCTACAGAGTAAAGGGGAAAAGAAGGCAAGTGTTAATCTAATTGTTCAATGACTACAGTTCCCATCCGCACCTGTGAATGAACTCAAACTATTCAACTTCCCTCTCATCTTTTCTTTTACCTCCTGCCTCCTTTTTCACTTCCCTTTTTCTCTGTTTTTAATTTTCCTTTGGCTAATCCTCTAACACTTTACTTAGTGTTTAACCTTGCACTACACTCACTGGGTGCAGTGACTGATGGGACACTCAGGCTCTGTGCTTCATTACTTCTAGTGTGTGTCACAAGAGTACAAACCTTGATGCCTCTAAAACACTTACAACCAGTCTCCTGGCTGCTGCCTCTCCTGCCTTCCAGTAGATTCTGCACCAGTTTTCCTCTGGGGCCACACACGGAGGCCCCTGGTACTTTTGGTTCATAGGATTTTGTAATTCCTCGTGCTCCATGTGGAAGCGCTGTAAGGCCTGTCCCTGCAGCACACCCCTGCACAAAACTCTCCTACACACATGCCATGGAAGGATAGATCCTGACTCCATGGTCAAATGAGACTGCATGCTCTTCCTTGTGCAAGACTCCTTCCTTCTTCCTGTCTTCTTCTACAGTGCTCTTCAAATCACTGGGATGAAATTCCATGTGTTTCTTGATACTTACTTCACATGCCACTTACTTGTAGAGCATGCTCACAGTCCTTCATTGATGGATCTTTGGTGGCTTTTTGAGGAAGATACCAATGTTTGCTGCCTACCCTGCATATATTAGGTACGGTGCTGGGAACTGCTCACGTGATAACCCACATAGTTTTAGTACTGACGGCATCCGTACAAAGTGACTGTCAATTTTCCTACTATGTGGAAACCAAGTGGTCAAAGGCGTGCTCTAGGTTAGGAAATGGCAGGGTCTGGATTTGACTTCATGTGCACTGGACAACAAAGGCCATGTTTGTCTGTCTACGAGTGTCTTCTCCACTATTTCTCTTAAAGCAAGAGACTTGAAATGCATTACATGTACTCATCACCGTCTTCGTGATACCACAGGAACACGAGGTCACAGGCTGGGTCCTTGTTCCCTGTAGGCTCTATTGCCATGCTTTCAGTAGTAGAAGCTCAATATGACATTAAAGAGAAGAAACTTAATGTGACATTGATGTGAAGGGGGCTCTGAGACATGACATCAAAGGGGCTAAATACAAGTCAGTTACTGTCATAAGCAGCCAATGGACCCAATGTCCACAGACAAGTGATACAAAGAACCAGGAATGGGAGTTTTGGCAACGTAGTTCTCTGAAGTTTCGGAACAGAAACTCGAGTAATTGGCTCTTAGTGTTTGCATATGGCAAAGTCCGAGACTAGGATGGAGTGTCAGCAAATCCTGAGATGCTTTATTTATTTGTTTAGACATTCAAAGTGAGCTACTTGCCAAGTTTGCAGACCCAAGCAAAAGACGGAGAAGTATACAAGTGTTTCTTCTCAGCCAATAACAGCCTCTAATTCCATCTGGAAACCTACACCACTTAGGAAGAAACAAATGTGCCTTATTTTTTTTTTTCTTCCCTTCTAAGACCTCAAAACTTGTAAATCTGGGATCTGTTGGGTAGAAAGAAGAGTGAAAAACATGGAACTCTCCATAAAACTGAAGGCTCCTGGCAACTGAGACTTCAGATCAGAAAGACAGTCAGAGATCATGTTTATTCTGATCTCTGTCGCCCAGGAGCAAAACTATGGTCGCTGCTACTCTGAAAGAGCCTCATTGTGATCCTCTCACGGTTCAATTGAACCCTTGTAAATTACTATGATATTTTTAGTGATGTCATGAAAATGTACCCTCACTTCTCTATTCTCACAAAAACATGTTGTTGGAACACTTAAGATGCCTTGGCACACTTTAAAAGTGCTTTTTACAAAGGAGACGTGAAATTAATGGCGCATTTCAGTCAGTACACCCAGCACAAGGCTTTCTTTCCCTTTCCTCAAAGCCACAGATTAAAACAAAGGGGGTCTATGGGAGATCTCTGAACATTTTTCTGATGGCAATAACATCTGGGTCATGAGGAATGGAAATCATTGTCTTTCAATCTCTTCTCATGCCCCAGTGTTCCCATGAACAGCATGAAGTTAGTTTTATCATCAGAAAGTATTCTTTTGTGAAGTTTTAATTACCAGCCCCTATCATGCCATTCCAGCCGAGGAGTTGAGAAGTTTGCCTTCCATTCCTGGCTTCCCAAATCTTTGTCTTGGCAGGCCCCAGCCTGCCCTTCTCCCTGGTGCCTCTCTTCATGCCCCCATCCAGAAAACGTAGATCTGATGTGAGTGCTTGTTCTCCTCCAGCAGCGGGCTGTGAGGCCACATTATCCTACCACACAGCACCTTCCCGCCATTCGCACATAATCTTAGCTGCACATTAGCCTGGAACTGCTCCTCCCACCTTGGCTATCTTATCCACAACATGTGCAAATATTACCTCATTCATCCTTGTGCTGGCTTCAGAGATTAACCCCAAACTGTCATGATAAATGTACAATTTAAAAAATAGTTTCCTCAAACTTTATTTTGTTTTAAATTTCAGCCTGTTATGACGTGGCCTCTAGAACTTGTCATCTCTTATGCTGCTTCGTTTCCAAAAACTGCAGCCAAGGATGATGTCATATGTTCTAGTAGCATAGTACTTATCTAAAGGAAAAGGCTTACCCTGGGCTCTTAATAATGTTTTTATTTGTTAGAATAACAGAGAGAGCACAAGTTGGGAAACATATTTTTAAGGGAAACCAACCTTTAGTCAAGAAAAGTTTTTTTTAAATATTTCGAAAGAAAGACTTGACTTTCCAGACAGAGTAAACATTGATTGACAGAGGTTTTATTCATCAGTCTTTAATACTAGAAAACTCTGCTGGGCAAGTGGCACTGTGCAGGCACTACAGAAGCAGTTAAACAAAAAGAAAGGTTTTATTGCTATACAACATAATTTAATAACCTTTTTCTAAAGGAGGAAAGAAATAATATGGATTCTCTCATTTTCTAATTAGCACCAAGTGGAATCATGTTGAATGTCATGAGAGGGAGGTGATGTCATGGGAAGAACAGTGGGTTTAGAAAGAGAAGCCAAGGGCACGGACCTGGGAAAATGATACTGAGCAAATCTCCCTTATTCAAGATAGTCTGCTCCACCTCAAACACTAGGGAACAACTGAGTCATTCTTATGGAAATGCTAAGAAGCCACAAGGTACCATGCAAGCACAGGGCCTCCCCTGGGCCAACTGGTATTGCCTACTCTTAGTTGGCTTTTGTTGTCATTTGTTATCTGAATTGTCCTCTGTATTCTGGTTGTCCTTCATGCTGACAACCTTGTGCTGGAATTGTATCTGTGAGATTGTCCCTTGCCCCCATGTTCAGGCTTCTGGGAAGTCATCTTTCTACAGCCTAGGACAGAACAGTCCTGGTGGGCATGTCTAAATTATGTGAATGATTTCCTTGTTCAATGAATACATTCATTAGGCCCTCCAATATTCACTAATTCATTTCTCAGTTCCCCTCTTTTTGCATGAATACCCACACTTCTTGTGCTTGCCTCATTACTATAAATTCTATACATAATAATGCTAGTTTTTGTCCTGCCTTACAGAACTTCCTCTACCATTACTTTTGCATGGAATTTCCACCATAGATACGAGGCAAGAATATATAACCTAAGAAGTTAGTAGAGGCAACACATTTCTTTTAAAGTCTTGGGAATTTTAAAACTCATACACATTTCAAATGGAAATCTGTAATATAACTGAATTTATCTTAATAAATGTATTTTCCTAAATAATTAAATAAATGCGGTGCTCCAGAAAATAGGCTAGATTTAGTATGCACATTCAAAGATCCAGTAATTATAAAATAATTGCTTGCCAAAAGACCTAGACAATCTATATTAAGAGTCTTATTTTAATATACTAAACAAGGAAATTTGACTTCACAAAATAAAGGAATTTAACTGTATATTATGAGCATCCAATTGCTAACAAATTAGTTAGCTAAAAAGTCCAGGGAGCATCATTATTGTTCCTTGACATAATATATTTTGGGGTAAGCTGACTTTTATTTTTAAATTGCCTTGGGAGGAGGTATCTGTTTCACACATGGTCCAAGGGACTTTTGTTGTACCCCATAAAAGTACTTTTTGATTTTATAAAATGCTTTTATTTGTGTAGAAAGGACTGAAAACTTCTGAAGTTTTCTCAAGTAAAAAGTAGTAATAGGCAGAGTATCTGAAACTTCTTGGAACTGAGGAACAAATAGCATCTTCTAGAAATTAATTCAGAAGCAGAATTCAAAGTTGGATCTAACTTTGGTATCAGAACACAGGTTCCTGATTTCAAAAGATAAAATAACTCCCAGCCATAGACTTTTCTTTAACATAATGACAGTTGAAAATGTAATCCAAGAAAAGACACATCTATTCAAAAGAGATATGTATCTTCCATGTAAGCATAAGCAGGAGAATCATATAGGTGACTATTACCAAGGGAAAGCTAGTCTATTCTCCTAACACTGTCTGATGGAAAGGGCATTGTCCTTGGCTGAAATACGTTAACACACATGAGGCTCAGATTCAAAATAACCTCTGGCTACATCTTGGATAGATCACTTGTCAGCTATATGATTTTTTATGAGTCAAGTAATGACTCTGACCTTCATAGCCTCACCTGTAGGATAGTTTTAATACATATGAATGTAAATTCATCTGTATTAGCACAATGCCTGGTAGGTAACAAGAATGCAATACTAGTGGCTATTATTATTGTTACTAGTGATTATAGCTCTTGATGACAGTTATTACACAGTTCACATTCCTTACTTTTCATGCTTATCAAGCAACTTTCTAAGTGTAATTTTGCTTTCCATCAAGATGTGTCAATTGGGTGCTGGAGAAAGGGTTTAGCAGTTAAGGAACTTGTCTGTGAAGCCTAAGGACTCAGACTCAATTTCCCAGTACCCATGTAAGACAAATGCACAAGGTGGCACATGCATCTGGAGTTTACAGTCACTAGAGAACTCGATATACCTATTCTCTCCTTCTGTCTGTCTCTCTCTCTCTCTCATAAATAAGTAATATATTTTAAACGGTTTTGTCTATTGGAAAATAATATCATGATGTGACCACAAAAATCATATAGAAGAGCTCTGCACTTCATCATATACTAATAAGTTGAAATTGCTATTCTGACATACCTTAGGTTAATGGGAGCAGCGAACTCCCTGGAATAAAACTATTTTAATTTTTTTAACAGCTCTTCTTCCCTAATGTTGGGCTCTGGCTTTTGGAACATAGACATGTTCCCATGAGCCTTCTGCAGTGCTATTTGGCCTGACTTGGAAAACTACCCTCCTCTCCCTCACTGCCTACTTTTCCCGACTGCAACACAAAGGCTTATACTTTTTGCCATTGTTTTTACTTTAAAAATCTTAAATTATTAGATTTATTATTGCTACTTACCATCAAAAGCGATGGGGGTGCATTCAATAAGAAAGTATTTTATAACCTGCAAAGCAGTGTTGAGTATTGTTGAGTTCTTTTTATAGGCCAGTGACTGAAGTAGGCATTGAGCAATATGCAGAAGAGAGCTCTTACCCTTGCTGTAATGGGAGGAGACAATAAAAAGTAAATTGATCATTACAATATGATATAAGAACAATGAAGGCAAAGAGGATTTAGAGTGACAGAATGGGAAGGCTGACCAATATGATTTGATCAGACACCTGAAATAAGAAAATAGAAGAGCCAAACAGAGAGGTACAGGAGCCACAATGTGCAAAAAGACTTGGGTGGGAATAGGGTGAGGCAGTGAGCTTATAAATTAATGTAGGAGAATACAGAAGCATGATTCACCAATATTCCAGAGGAAAGAAAAACACTATATCCTCTAGCATTCTGCGACAGCACAGCCTTGTAGAAGAAACCGGGATAAGTTGCACAGGGACAGCACTACATGAACTCACAATCTGAGGATGTGACTAATAACATAATATGCTCAGCTTTGAGAAGCCACTGTGGTTGGTAAAGTAATAGTACATGGGGTTATAACATTTTACTTTAATCTCTCTTCTCCTTTACTAATATCAAGGTCATCTTGGTCCCCAAAACCACCTTGAAAAGTAAAAAATTGGACTATCAAGAAAGTAGTGCAAATATTACCAAGCAAGAGAAAATGGGAAAGGAAGGGCACAACAAGAAGGAGATGCCAGGCTGGAGAGATGGCTTAGCAATTAAGCACTTGCCTGTGAAGCCCAAGGACCCCAGTTCAAGTCTCTATTCCCCAGGATCCATGTTAGCCAGATGCACAAGAGAGCGCACATGTCTGGAGTTTGTTTGCAGTGGCTAAAGGCCCTGGCATGCCCATTCTCTCTATCTATCTGCCTGTTTGTCTGTCACTCTCAAATAAATAAATAAAAATAAAAAGAAATTTTAAAAAAGAAGGAGATGCCTACTGACTGGCACAAAGCAAAATAGTTTTTGGCTGATAGGTACTTATTTATATAGGCACATGTTGTATAAACTATGATTTATGATCTGATAAGGGGTTTAGAATGTTTTTCAAGGGAGTATAATTCTTACATATCGGTCTGTAATACTACCTTGGGTTTATTATCTGTACCTTTAAGAATACAGTCAATAGGGCTGGAGAGATGGCTTAGCGGTTAAGCACTTGCCTGTGAAGCCTAAGGACCCCAATTCAAGGCTCAACTGCCCAGGACCCACATTAGCCAGATGCACAAGGGGGCACACACGTCTGGAATTCGTTTGCAGTGGCTAGAGGCCCTGGCGCACCCATTCTCTCTCCCTCTCTCTATGTGCCTCTTTCTTTCTCTGTCTGTCATTCTCAAATAAATAAATAAAAATAACAAAAAAAAGAATAGTCAATATATTTCTCCCAAGAGGAGAATTACTTGTGCAATTTGATTTAACTTTGAGAATGTCAGTAGCTATTTTAGTCCATTTTCCATAAAGTTTGAGTCTGTATAACTTATAAAAGGAAACATCTCTTTGGACCACATCTCTTAAGAGCTGCAACCCTCTCTTAATATCATCATATGGAGAAACAAACTTCTCATGTATGGCTCATGGGAACAATTATACATCAAACCATACAAATAGTTGTCTAGAAATTATGTGTGAATCATTTGAATCTTTTTTATATTTTTTTTATTTACTTAAGACAAAGGGAGAGAGAGAGAATGGGTGCACTAGGTCCTCCAGCAAACAAACACCAGATGCATGCACCACCTTGTGCATCTGGCTTACTGGGGAATTGAACCTGGATCCATAGGCTTCACAGACTTTGCAGTCAGGTTCACATTGCTGGCAGAAATCACCCAACCAAGAGAAGCTTGTGGAAAGAAATGGGCTTATTTTGGCTTACAAACTCAACGGGAAGCCCATGATGGCAGGGGAAAATGATGACATGAGAAGAGAATAAACATGAGCCCCTGGCCAACATAAGGTGGAAAATAGCAACAAGAGAGTGTGCTAACCACTGGCAAGGGAAAACTGACTATACCCAAAAGCCCTTCCCCGACAATACACTGCCTCCAGGAGGCGTTAATTCTTGATCTCCATCAGCTGGGAACCTAGCATTCAGAACACTTAAGTTTATGGGGGACACCTGAATCAAACTACCACAACAGGCAAGTGCCTTAACTGCTAAGCCATGTCTCCATTCCAGAAATTTTTTTTTTTTCTCTAGAAGTGTCACTGTGATACTTTACTGGTTAAGAAACAAGAGAAGGAATCTGTGCATGCTACACACTCATTTTAAGTAGTCTTACAGTCTTGTTAATGCCATTTGTGAAGAAGTAGATATATTAATATTAATACAACACTCTGTCAGCAAAACTGTAATATTATTCATAGGGGCAACATGTTTGGTGTATACCTGTGTAGTGTACACATATGTGTGTGTGTTTATATGTGTGTAGGCACACAGTAGTGTGGATGCTTGTGCATGTGTTCACATGCTTGAAGAGGCCAGAGATTGATGACAGATGCCCTCCTCAGTCAAGCTTTGCCTTACTTGTTTTTTGAGAACCTACTGCATACTCATTCCATTAGCCCTTAAGATCTGTCTGTCTCTACCTTCACAGCATTGGGTGCACTGCCACACTCTGCAAGGCCATCATTTTTAAAGGAAGTTTATACATGTGTTTCCTTTATTGTATTGTCATTTTCTACCTTTTGACAGGTGACAGTCATTTTGGTGAAAGGAAGGGGGTGGGGCTGAAGGAACTCCCACGCACATTGCAGTCAGCTTCACTTTGGAGTCACAAACATTGATGAAGGGTTCCTTCTTCCCACAACTGACAAAAAAGGGTGCAGTCAGTTTCAGGGGTGTATGGGTCTACTGAAGTCTGTCCCAGGTGCTGCAGATCAAAGATTAAGCTGAATTCAGCTTGCACAGTTACATTTTCATACTTAGTTCACAAGCTAATTTCTCCTAAGAAAGACAAGTAAAGAGATAAACCTTATAGTATTCATGAATTTGAAAAATAATGCAAGCATGTGGGAGTCATACTGAGAAAATGTACATTAGTATTTACAAAACACTTATGAAGAGCCATGCTAAGGATATATGCATCATTATAGTTGATCTTGACAACACCTCAAATTGATAGAAACTTCCATAATGTAAAAAAAAAAAAATACTGTATTTAATAGGTAATTAATAAAATGTTTCTATATCATCATATGACTTTTCTGTTTAATGTACTCTCCCAAGAAGAGTGTGACGTTTTTCTCACTGGTCTCTGCTTATAACTTCTTATACACAACCAGATATGAAGAGATATAGTTAGAACTAGAGTAAAGAAAACTCCCAAGTGTGAGATTTTACTTCCTGTGAAACATTCTATTCTCATACACTCTTGTGACCTTATGGAAATGGGAACCATGAAAATATTTTCTGGCTTGGGGGTTAATCTATAGTTCACTTTCTGCAGTGTGTTCCACCAAAAACCAGATGGGATTCTAAAATGAACTAGGCTCTAACTACAAAGCACCCTTGTAGCCCTAGGCAGGAGGAGGTATTACAAATATGTGTGCTATGTGGAAGTCCCAGTGGGATTTCCATGGAAAGATTGTCTGAAGGCGCATGTCCACTCTGGGAAGCACACCACTTTGAACTTCTCAGTTCACTCTGAGCACTGACCTTGCAGCACTGGTAAGGAGGACAATTTAAACCATGTGTACAGACTACAGGTCAGCACAGATTGCAATGTCCCTGCCTTGCTGCCTGGTCATGGTCCCATCCTCAGAGAGTTGGTCATGCCCTTCCCAGCTCTGTGCTGGCAGGAGATGATTTCTAAACTTACTGACTTCACATTCTGACAAAATCATACCTCTCATGATGGGGCAAGTATAGACAGTCTGAGTCCTTGGATGAATTTTCGTTCTACCTCATCCCAGTTGCATGACATGAGACAAATACCTGAGTCTCTGAGCCTTACAGGACACTCCCATGTACAAAAGGGGATACTTATACCTCACATATAGGACATTTAGATACAGAGTAAAATAGTAAAGCAAAGCAATCTAGTGCAAAATTCAAAACCACTACTGGCTCTCTGCATGTTTCCTCACCTATCAAATGGCAAGATACTTTCCTAATAAAATCCTCATGGAGGCTGCATAAGATATTTAGCAGAACATTGTGGCAAAAGTGAAGCTCAAAAATGAAACTCGGGGGCTGGAAAGATTGCTTAGTGGTAAAGGTTTGGCTCACCTGCCAAGCATAAGGAACAAGGTTTGATTCCCTGGTACCTATGTAAGCCAGATGCACAAGGTAGTTCATGCATCTGAAGTTTGTTTGCATTGGCTAGAAGCCCTGGTGCATCCAATCTCTCTCTCTCTCTCTCACTCTCTCTCTCTCTCTCATAAAATATTTAAAAAGTATAACACATTTCCCTTTTCCTTCCTAAACATAGTGTAAAGGAAACTGTAATTTTTCATATTGTCCTATAGACAAATTAAGGTTAATATACTCAAAACTATTTCTCATAGAATGCCCTAAAACTATTTTACAATATTTATATTCTCTACAAAATTCAGTATAGATCAATTTCCCATATTTTCTGAGAATGCAAATAATAGGCTGAATTATACAGATTCCATGAAACACAAAGAAAACATACAAGGTGAGAATATGCCCAGGATCAGGGATGTATAATAGAGACATTTGGCAATCTTAGTTGAAACATATCTGGGTTCTTCTTGAAATCTCAAGTAGAAATAAAAGGATATTTTTAGTTATCAAATGACAGATTTGTTCTAAATAGCAATTCTCATCCTGCACCAAGTTACTTTAAAGAGGAGAAAGTCCAATTGTACACATTACCCACAGTACCATGAAAATGAATCCAGGTGCAATGAGGCCTCACGATTTATATAACTCAACTCCTAATTCATTTCCTCTAATCTGGGTGATTTTTCCCAGCTCTCAATTACCAGCCACATGTTCCTCAGTCAAGAGGTGCCACAAAACTTCCAAAGTTGATGCTGTAAGTATGTTTCTCTGGTGCCCAGCAGAAAAAGTGTCTTTATTGGTCATTTCTCTTGTGATATTTCCTCAAAGTAAAAAACAACAACAACAGAAAAAAGTAAGTGCTTCCAAACAAATCTTAGTCCTCAACAAGTAACCATGCAAGTTCACACAGTTGCTAGAGAGCAGGGCTTTCAAAGTCTGGTGTTTCTTTCCACCCTGGGTTGGAGTGGCACTGGCTGCCAGAGATGGGTGTCAGGTGGGTGTAACACAGGAGTGTGGGTTGGAACCTCTGACTCAAACAGAATCTACTGCACCTCCACGGAGAAGCATTCCTTGAAGAAAAAGAAAGAAACTAAAAAACAGTGATATTGGAATATGTTTTCTACATAGCAAGCAAATCAGTACTAGTCTGTAGAGATGGCCACAGGGGAGGGAGGAGGAGTCTCAGGGAACAAAAGCTTTTGTTCTAATAGCACTTCTATTCATATACTTGCCTAGTTGTATTCCTTTACATGGAAAAAGTGATTTCCTGCACTTAAGGAAATAGAAACAGCCACGCAGTGTGTGTGTGTGTGTGTGTGTGTGTGTGTGTGTGTGTGTGTACTTAATCCAGGGCCTCTTGACACTACAGACCAGATACTTTTGCCACTTTTTGTCCTGACTTTACATGGGTGCAGAACCCCAGGCCAGCAGGCTTTGCAAGCAAGCAGCTTTAACCACTGAGCAATTTTCCCAACCACAATTTTTAAAATTTTTTAAATTATGTCCATGGAAAATAACTACATGAAACTTCAACCCAATTGATGCTGTTCGTGTGCTGCTTTGAGAGGTCTGGGTAAGAATTTACCAGACTAAAGGGCAATTTGTAGATATTTCATATGAAAAAAAAATGATAGGTGTTTTTCCCTTTACCATTAAATATTAATTTATATCTCCCTCAAAATAGCAACATTCTGGCCAGGCGTGGTGGCGCACGCCTTTAATCCCAGCACTTGGGAGGCAGAGGTAGGAGGATCGCTGTGAGTTCGAGGCCACCTGAGACTACATAGTGAATTCCAGGTCAGCCTGGGCTAGAGTGAGACCCTACCTCGAAAAATCAAAAAAAAAAAATAGCAACATTTCTAATTATTCTATGTCTTCAGTTACCCTGGTGGAATGCTCCTCTAGAAGCCATTTTGTTACTTTTTTCTGTAACATCTTTGGAACACAAGCAGCAGTCATTTCTCATTATACAATCCGTTTGAAATATATATGTATGTATTTGGAAAGGACATCCATCTTAGCAACTTTTCACACATTTGTATGTGATGTCCATGCAAACACCAGGCAGAGCAAATAGAGCTTATGAGCAGGGGTTAAATAACAGATAAATCATGTCACCCACAACATACGTAAAACTCTCCATTTTTCATGTACATGATTGTCTTCATGTTGTCTTTATCATTGCTGCAGTCTGAGCTCTTTTTCGTCTTCCTTCTTTTTAATATGATTGCCAGTGTTTTTGATGTCATGTGTTTTGCCTTACTCAGCCATTTGGCGTACAGGTGTGCCACTGTGTTTTTGATGGAGTGTTGCTATTCTAGAAAGCTCCGTCCAAAACACAACCCCACATGTGTAATCCAAACCCAAAAAGGAATCAATGTTTGTGTTTGCTTGAGTACTTAGGAGAACTCCTTACTAACGCTACAAACTAAAGTCTCAATAATGCACTAATAATAGTGAAAGAAAAGCCCTGAAATTTTAAAAACTTCAATTTTTCTGTCAGGAATTTTCAAGGAAGAATTTCCCTGGGTGCATCCATCATGCAGAGTTACAACATCAGATGCAAGAGGCTTTTCTTAGCAATCAAACCGCCTTACACATGCCTCATACCACTCCTTAAGTAGGAACATTCCACCATAGCAATCTGATGATTTTTAAGTGAAAACAAAAACCATTGAGCCAATTTCTCACAATGAAAAGATTTCCGAAAATGGTGGACAAGAGTCTACTGTCATGATGAACACAACAGCATTCATATTTCTTTAAAACTTTTTCAGTATTATATTATATTAAGGAAATGTCTACTTTCAATGAGTTTGCCACAACAAAGGGAACTGCCTGGTTTGGGCGCTTAATCTGGGTATTATTTTCAAGGCACAATTCGGAGAGTCTTTGAGTGCTCTATCAGACTCGGCTCTACCAATGTTTGTTTCTGGAACTGACTGCAGTTAAGAGGTGATTAGTGAAAAAGATAGTGAAAGAAAAAAAAAAAAAGCTAAAGGGAAGGACAGGTGTCATATTCTGTGTACTCTCATTTGGCCCTACACAGTCAATTCCATGGTGGCAAATTTGGCACTATGTGGGTGGCTGCCTGACTTCAAATGTTCAGCTGCTCTGGCTCCCAGACTACTGACAGTCTGTCTCCTCCACTTCAAAATCCTCCAGTGATGAGTCTTTGACCCTTTAAACAAAAAAAGCCTGAGCACCATATGATGATTTTAAGAGTGCTATCTAAAGATCCGAGGACTTTATGAAGCACGGTCATGCATCGCTCAGCTGCCTGGGGCCACTTCAGTCCGTTGTTCATGAGAAAAACCACCTTCCAATGCATACTTTAAAAAGCACAGGTAAAGATTAACAGAAATTTAAAGCTGGGGAAGAAGATGGCTTGTAAAGCATCTATTCCAAACTTCTTTGAGGTTGAAAAAGATAACATGCATGTAAACAATTTATAAGCTTAAAAATTCTACCTAAAAGTATGCATTTTGTTTTGAAGGTAGAGAGCCCTACAAATAGAAAATTGTGATTTATTATTATTATCATATCTTGGGTTGATAACTAGACACATAACCAACTGTAGCACTTTCAAGAAAATTTTAATTACAAAAGCTCTTAGCATGTTTAAAATTAGTTCATGAGTTCCACGTCTTCTATTTTGAATATATGTTTTGAATTAGGATTTCAGAACTCAGTGCAAGGAGTTGATCAGACCAGCAATGGATACTTCAAACAAAAAGGTTGCCCAGCACAGAAACACTTCTGTCTATTTGCACACACAGCCAATAGTATACATTTCACCGGACAGATACATTTTGCCAAGTTGTTTTCCTTAGGGAGTGGGAATGAGAATTTGATATAAAATATTGTATAATGGTTTTTAAATTACTTGAATCCATCTTTTAAAAAATATTTTTTATTTATTATTTATTCATTTATTTATTTATTTAAGAGTGAAAGGAGGGAGAGAACAGGCAGATAGAGAGAATGGTCACACCAGGGCCTCCAGCCACTGCAAATGAACTTCAAACACACCCGCCACCTTGTGCATGTAGCTTACATGGGTACTGGGGAATTGAACCTATGTCCTTAGGCTTTGCAGGCAGCAATTTAACCACTAAGCCATCTCTCTAGCCCCCTATTGTATACTATTTTTAATACCAATATCTTTGTCTACCGGGAGCTGTAGTCCAAGAAGCTGAATGGCATAGGTGACTACACCATCAAACCATCTAATTTCCATGCCTGGCTGCAAGGATCCTTAGATTGGCAGAGCCACGGAGGTACTGAGAAGCAAGCGCCAGACCCCTTCCTCATATGGTGTCACATAGAAGAGGCTGAATGGCTAGTTTAGCCTCAGACTAGGCAAAGGAAGCTCCATGGCAGGGAAGCCAGGAGGCTGTGCCTCCACCACAGGGCCCTGGAGGTGGTGCTCCCAGGCTCGTAGGATTGGAGGTAAGAGGATTTTTTTTTAATAAATTCTGGATTCTGAATGCCCAGAGAACCCTAAACTATCACAGAACCTAGAACTTGTCACAGAAACCTGCAATACTCCCAGAGAATATTCAAAGAGGCCTGGCTAATGTAAGTGTAATATAGTAGAGCCATGCATGTGCTAAGATGTCAGCTGAGGCCACCACACTCACTCATTCACTCCTATGCGCCTGGGATGTCTGCTGACCCTCTCCACAAGCTACAGATTCCCTGGTCCCACACATCCAAGTCCCTCCACTAAAACCCTCTCTCACATCCGCCACAGGGCCTTTCTGCTATTCATGACAGGTTAAAGAATTGGAGTATTGTTAAGTGAACAGAGAAGTTTAAAAACTCTGAAATAAAACAGGAAGTTTAGCAGGATTGCTTATATTCATACCTAAGAAACAAATCAAATTGTCCCCTTTTATTTGGCCTTTATATGGCTTCTCCACAATTTTAACCATAGACATTATCAACCTAGGAAGGACTGGGTGTGAATTTGGAATAATTTTAAATTTATCAGATGAATCTGAAGTGTAAAATATTTTGAAAAGTGAGGATGAAATGCAGGATAACACTAGTGATTTTCAGAATACTGAAGATGTTAGATGTTTACTGTGCTGTGTTTTGGTGCCTGGTCTCCTGTTCACATGTGTTTGCTTTTACAGTGTAGTAATTCTAGCAATGTGTCTGATCACTTGTCACACTACATCAAAAGCTACTGATGGAGCTGGAGAGATTGTCTAGTGGTTAAGGCACTTGCCTACAAAGCCTAAGAACCCAGGTTTGATTCTTCACTGCCCACATAAGCCAGATGCACATGATGGCGCATGCATCTGGAGTCCATTTGCAGTGGTTAGAGGTCCTGACATGCCCATTCATTCTCTCTCTCTCACTTCTCTCTCTCATAAATAAATAAAATATTTTTTTAAATACTAATTACAACTGTCAGCACTTTGCCCATCCTCACTTTCCTCCTGGTTAGACTTTACTGAGTATGTGCCAAGCGAAAATCTGCTGCACTGACCTCAATACTCAGGTGGTAGAACCAGAGGACTTTGTTTGTTAACTGTGCTTAGGGAAGAATGTCTTCCCACGTGCTTCCCCTAAGGTTCCCTTCCATTTTAATAACTGAGAAGAAAGCCTGCGGGAACTAACTCCAGTATCATATTGGAAATTTTTAAACAAATAACCATTTTTATAACATAAAGTGTGTCCCAATTTACCTCCTAAGCTTACAGGAGGGATGAAAAGTGATTAGTACAGAGCACAAATGCTACCAGAGAGAGAATCTCTCAGTGTGGTGCTTAGGGTAAATATACATTCACATACTGTTTATTATACTTTAGGAATTAAAAAAAGTTTAGTGTGGGGAAAATTTTTCTAGCTGTATTTAGAGAGTGACCTGAGATGTGGGAAAGTTGTCTCTTGCTTATGTTATTTTTTTTCACCCACTTTTGAATTCTTTGAGTCTCTATTTTCCCCTGAGTTAAGCAGATTGCCACCCACCTTGGTTCTTCCTGCCTCTGCCCCAACAGAACTTCTTTGTTGTTTTATCTAATCAGATTCAGAGGCCCTGCTATGGCTGGCCCACTCGGACTTTTCAAGGAGGTTATATTTCTTATTTCCCAGGCTTCAGAAGAACTAAAAATAACTGAGTAGAAATCTGCAAAGCAATGTTGTGCTATCTGCCAGCATTATAAAGAGATAGGATCACGCTTAGCCAAAAGAGAGACTAGCTCTGTTCTTCAGTGGCAATTAAAGCAGACTGGTTTTTCATGTCAATTTGGGTGGCTAGAGTATCAGTTTGTTCCATGCCCATATTTAATATATTTCATCTTATTTTCTTCCATTAAAAGTATTCCATATTAGGGCTAGAGAGATTGCCTAGTGGTTAAGACAATTGCTGCAAAGCCTAAGGACATAGGTTGGATCCGCAGTACCCACATAAGCCAGATGTACATGGTGGCACACGTGTCGAGTTCATTTGTAGTGACTAGAGGCCCTGGCATACCCACTCTACCCTGCCCCCCACACACATACTCTCTAATAAATAAAAGTAAAATATTAAAGAAAAATATCCAGAGTACCAACTATGATTCCATTCTGGCCTTTCTCTTTGTGTATCTAATATCACAAAAGAAAGTAGTTAAGCAAATGGCACCAATAGCATATGATCTGAGTGGCCATTATGGTCATTTGTATACTCAGGGCCACATTTTCGTCTCATGTTAATTCCTTTAGTATTCAATGTAGAATCTCCTGCAGTAACTTGAACAGGCTGTGCTGCTAAGACTTACTCTAAGGGATTTGCTCGTCAAGACGAGCAGTCATCCTTCCATGAGCCGCGGATGCAGAAGCTCCCTTCACTATGTTCTCTAAAGATGGATTATGTCATGAAACATGGGTGAGGGAACATCTGGCATACATGAAAGATAAAATATATCTGGCTTTGCTTTTTCATGCTGTATTTTAGAGCCATAAAAATTAAAGAGACTAAGTCAGGGAAAAAAGTTCAAAAAAAAAGATTTTGTATCATTAACTTTGCTTGGATATGAGAAGAGATATAGGATTTCAGTTCTGAACTTACAAATATGTGAAACTAGAGATTGTAAAAATAAATATTTAGTCATATTCCTAGTTGTCTTTTCATAAAGGTTAACAGCTTCATATTAAGTAAAAGGAAACAAACTGGTGAATTAAGAACTTTGTTCAAACTGCTTTCTTCCTCAGGTTTTCAGTGATAATTCTGTTTTTCAAAACTATACAATAAAAATGATAAGAGACTGCAGTATGATCCTAAACAGAACCATTGTTATTAGAAGGAATTTATAGGAAATGTGTAAATTTTAATCTCATTGTAAATATAACATGAACGCACACAGCACCATACATAAACATAGTGAGTTGACCCTTCAGCCTTGGCAGACAGGGTTCCCACATCTTAGCGAGGTTCCAGTCCATCAGTTGGAACAGTAGAACTGACTCCAGTGTGAGAACAAGGAGCGGGACACTTGGGTGCTCAGGAATAGAGGGTTTTGCTTTTCACACTGGATCACAAAACCTTTTGTAGAAATTTTATGTTCTCTCTTTGTTGGTTTTGTTTTATTTTGTCTTTCTACTTTTTTTTCTAATTCTGACCATTTTAAGCTTCACTGGAACAAGGGATGTCCATGACGGACCTACTCATCCTCCTCTAGTGCCCATGGACACAGGTACTACAAAGTGCTCCCACATGAAGGAAGAAGTGTATTAGGTAAGTAGTCAGAATAGAGACGGCCTCGTTTCCAATATTTTTAGTTCAAAATATGAAAAACGTACAAAACCTTTTGTTAGCACTGACATTTGATTTTCCTTCGCACTCTTAAATATCTCCTCAACTTAATTTTTTTCATACTATTTTATTAACAACTTCCATAATTGTAAACAATATCCCATGGTAATGCCCTCCCTCTCCCCATTTTCCCCTTTGAAACTCCATTCTCCATCATATCCCCTCCCCCTCTCATTCAGTCTCTCTTTTATTTTGATGTCATGATCTTTTTCTCCTATTTTGATGGTCTTGTGTAGGTAGTGTCAGGCACTGTCAAGTCATGGATATCCAGGCCATTTTGTGTCTGGAGAAGCACGTTGTAAGGAGTCCTACCCTTCCTTTGGCTCTTACATTCTTTCTGTCACCTCTTCCGCAATGGACCCTATTGCAGTCCAGGTCACATTGCTGGTAGAAATCACCCAACCAAGAGCAGCTTCTGGGAAAAAGAGATTTATTTTGGTTTACAGGCTCGAGGGGAAGCTCCACAATGGCAGCGGGGAAACGATGGCATGAGCAGAGGGTGGACATCACCCCCTGGCCAACAGAAGGTGGACCACAGCAACAGGAGGGTGTGCCAAACACTGGCATGGGGAAACTGGCTATAATACCCATAAGCCAGCCCCCAACAATACACTCCCTCCAGGAGGCATTAATTCCCAAATCTCCATCAGCTGGGAACCTAGCATTCAGAACACCTAAGTTTATGGGGGACACCTGCATCAAACCACCACATTCCACCCCAAGCCCCCATAAATTGATGTCCATACATGATGTAAAATACAATGCATTCAGTCTGACTTTAAAAGTCCCCATAGTTTTTATCAATCCCAAAGATGTTCATACATGCCCATAGTCTAAGATTTTTTAACTGAGCCACCATAATACCAAAAAATAACCTCAAAAAACCATAATGGTACAGAATAAATATTCACACTGCAGTAGATGGCATTGGACATAGCAAAGAAACATTCAACCAATACAAGATTTAAAACAACCAGGGAAAACATCAAACTCTGTAGCTTCAAGTCCAGCAACTATGGCCAGTGAAAAATCTTCAAGTCTGATAATTCTAACCAGCAACAAGTCTCTGGCATTCCAATTCCACCCTTCCAGCTAGGCTACTCACAGTCCTGGAAAACTTCATCAGGGCTGGAAGCTCCTTGGCAGCCATCTCATGGTCCCAGCATCTCCGCTGGGTCTCCACTGCAAGCCACGGTTCATCCTCATGGCCCCATGGGGTCTCTATGCAGGCAACCAGCAAACCTGCTTCACACTGCCCATGGCCATTTCCAAAACACAAGACCATGTTGCAAACTCAATGACCCTCTTTCCAGCATTTCTTATACTCCACGATACCAGGTAGGGTACCAATTTGTTAATCCAGGGGGGAATAAAGCAGACTTTGAAGAACAGGACACTCCTTGAGCACTCAGGCCCCTTCAAAAGAGTCTACATTCTTTTTGTTGCCCCAGCACAGGTCAGCTAGCCCAGTCTCAAAGGTTGTAATCTTTCAGTTGCAGCTGAACAGGCAACAGTTCACCCAAAGGTTCTTCTTTCTGTGCCATATCCCTCTGCACATACCAGCTCATTTCTATGCAAAGCAACCCTGCACAACTTCTCATGACACAGGCATAAGAGCAAGCTTCTCACACAAACTGCTAGCCCAGTCCAAGCAAAGCTCTTTCTCACCCTCATAAGCCAAACCTCACAGTCCATAGTTCTTACTGCCTTCAGGTCTTTCAGCTCTGACCAGAATAGTCCATCAAGCTGTATTTAAAGAACTGCAAGGCATCTCTTAGGCCAAGGATTCAACTCCTCTCACATTCCTCTTGAAAATAAGCTCCAAAAGGCCGAAGCCACATAGTCAGGTGTCTAGCAGCAACCCCACTCCTGGTACCACTTTACTGTTGCAGTCTGGGTCACATTGCTGGTAGAAATCACCCAACCAAGAGCAGCTTCTGGGAAAAATAGATTTATTTTGGCTTACAGGCTCAAGGGTAAGATCCACATTGGCAGGGGAAAACAATGGCATGAGCAGAGGGTGGACATCACCCCCTGGCCAACGGAAGGTGGACCACAGCAACAGGAGGATGTGCCAAACACTGGCATGGGGAAACTGGCTATAATACCCATAAGCCCACCCCCAACAATACACTCCCTCCAGGAGGTATTAATTCCCAAATCTCCATCAGCTGGGAACCTAGCATTCAGAACACCTAAGTTTATGGGGGACACCTGCATTAAATCACCACAGACCCTGAGCCTTGGAAGATGTGATAGAGATATTGCAGTGCTGAGCACTCCTGTCACTTTTTCCACACCATGGTGCCTTCTGAGTCATACCAAGGTCATAGCCATTTGAAAAGAGAAGGTTCATTACCAAAAGTGAGAGTAGCATTAATATATAGGTATGAATATTAAGGGAAGTGCTTACTAGTCAGTTTGATGAGCATAGTATCTACATTTAGCCAGACAGCAGCAGGCATTACACCTCTAGGGCTCATGACTACCCCTGTTGTAGGTTTTCAATATCAGAGATGTATTCCCTCCCATAGAGTGGGCCTCCAGTACAATTATAGGGCAATTGGTTTCTACCCTGACAGATATGCCACTTTTTCACCTGTTGGCTCATTTAGCCTGGCTGGCCACCAACTTAAAATTCTTAAGAGAAGAAAATAGGAAATAAGGAGCCCCTTAACTACAAAAACAGAAGCCCTCTGTTACTATATGGTTGTTTTGAGCACCATTTTATTTGAAAGAAAGGATGAAAAGATTAGTGAAGAGCAGGAACTCTCTCTGAAGAACTCTCAATGTGTGATAGAAAGTGTTTAATCACAAGTGAAGAAAAGTCAGTCCTCCTACTTCCCAAAGAAGTGAAAATTACTTGGCCAGCATGGGCCTGACTCATCCTAACTGACAACAACAGTATTAGAGAAGCTATAGGGTTCCTCTTATGTCCCTAAGGTCTCCTTTGGAGAGCCATTAATGACCTCCAAATTTAATCCTTGGTTAAATTTTGGCTATCTGCTTGGTCTTAAACACTCAGAGAGAAATATATAACCAAAGATAAAGGGATACCTCAAATATATGAGTGACCTATAAAGTAACACAAGAGCTTTCCAAGAGGGGAAGCAAGCAAGGGCTTAAGACATGCTGTCCCTGGCTCTAATAGTTCTAATTCTGTAATAAAGAAAAACAACCAGAGATGTCAAAAGGGTTATTTTCAAATCTAGAATATATATGGATGATTCTGACCAAAGGTCACTTAATTCAGAAGACTTGCTTACACTAGGAACAATGATGACTCTCTTCTAACTTGTTCCAAGACATAATTAAATAAGTCCAGAGGCTAAGAAGATATATTTATACAACTTTTAATGGCACCCAATTGCTCTATAGTACCAATCTTTGGTCCTAATTATCCCCAGGTTAAATTTTTAAAAAGGTACACTCTGAAAGGCTATTATACAAAATGTGGTATTTGGGCCTGGAGAGATGGCTTACTTGTTAAAGCACTTGCCTGCAAAGCCTAAGGACCCAGGTTCAATTCCCCAGTACCCACAGAGAACCAGATACACATGGTAGTGCTTGCATCTGAGGTTTGTTTGCAGTGGCTAGAGGCCCTGGCATGCCCATTCTCTCTTATCTGACTCCTTCTCTTTCTCTCTTAAATAAATAAGAAAAATAATTATTTTAAAAAATATGGTATATTCACCATTACCAAGGTTTAACTCTGGTAATATCTCGCCGTTTTACAAGCTGTACAGAAACATTTTCACACCATATCACACAGTACTATGCCATTCAATGAGTTCTGGAAGAAAATTTTAGCCAGCTCATGCTCAGATGGTCCTGAGATATCCAACTCCATCTACCTGGGCTCCCTCGAATGCTCCCCAAGGCCTAAGGGCAGCCAGTTTGCTGGGTGCTCACTCCTCATTAACTCCTTTCTTGTACTCTTCCTCCCCAATATTTTCTTCCAAGACTATCATCCTGCAATCCATCAATACACTTTTGGAATCCTACAGAATAGTTCCCCTCTCTGGGAGAGACTCTAACTGTCACAACTCCATGTCCCATTCAGTAGGAAATAGTTCATGATCTGACAACATCATCCTTTTCCTTCTAACAGTAGTTAGCATGTCTTCTCATGAGAGGGTGTTACAGTTAGGGTGACTGTACCCCTGAAGGTAAAAAAGTCAGGAAAGTTTGCACTTGTTAGAAATCAAAGATGATCTGACTTCTTATCTCTTGCCTAGTTCCCTAAACCAGTTTTTCCACAAACAACCAGGACCACTCCTTGGAGGGAGGTCTTTCATGGGATTTAAGCATTGTTCTTGGTCAAATTTAGCCCTGAGAACTTGGTGCCAGCGCCTCTTCCTGAGACGGTCCCTAGCCCTAACCAACCAGCTATACCAATGGTTCACCTGAGCCAGAAGACAGCCCACCACTGTAAGGTTATAAATACCTTTGCAAAGGGAAGGCAGGCTTTCTGACTACTTGGGAACTTCCAGCTGTGGATGAGCCAGCCGGGAGGACCCCCTGGCCCTTGCTCTCCACATGGAGTCTTTACCCTCTCTAGTTCCCCACATAGGAGGAGCTCCTTGAACTTTCTTTTCTCTCTTTTATTTCTGCAGTTTTTTCCAGGCCCTCCATGAGGGATCTCTAGCCACATGGATGCCTTTCCTTGGCTCTGTACTTCCCTCAATAAATATGGTAATTTAAAATTTTTTAAGTGTTTAAATAGAAGAATGAGGTGGGGAGATGGCTTTAAAAAAAATGAGAAAGATCAATATCTCCATTATTTTATGTGATTCAGTAGCCCTGGGACTTACTATCATTCAAAAAGCTTGTTTTGTTGGAGATTGCTTTTTATTGTGGTATTTGTGGATTTAAAAAAAAAGCAATTTTTTTGTTGTTTTTGTTTTTGTTTTTTCAAGGTAGTGTCTCACTCTAGCCCAGGGTGACCTGGAATTCACTATGTATTCTCAGAAAGTAAACTTTTGTAAAATATTTCTGTAAGGCTAGACTTGCTCACAGAATGTTATGCATGCTTTGAAAATGTTTTATTTTGATACAGCATCTTACACACTCATAAGCGTCAAGTGCTTTATCTCCATAATAAAGGGAAGATACAGTTCTCCAAACATATCAAACTATTTCACATATTCGAACTTCTCTCTTGTGTGTACATGCATATATCTTCTATAAAGTATGTATATACGTACACAGAAGTTGGTTTTTAATGTTCAAAGCAAAGAGGACAAAGTGGAAGTTCACTTAAGAAGCATATGGTAAGGACTAAGAATGTTGCTCAGTTGGCAGAGTGCTTGCCTAGCATGCACAGCGCTCTGGGTTCCATCCCCACTACTGCATAAACGAATCTTGGCGGCATACACCTATAATCCCAACACGCAGGAGGTAGTGGCAGGAGGACTAGAAGTTCACAGTCATCCCTGGTTACATAGTGTGTTAGAGGTCAGCCTGAGCTGCAGGAGGTTGTCTCAAAAACAAATAAAACTTTGCTAATTAAAGTTATTTAAAATATATACAAAGATAGAAGTAATTTTCTTAATTATTTGCCAGAGATTGACTAGCATCAAGTACATTAGCAAGAGTGTGTTATGTTTTCACAGTCCTGAGTGATAAATTTTGTTATTCCCATATTCCAGATAAATGACTATTCAGGAGGTAAAGAACTTAAACCCAAGCCATGCTACTATAAATAATATGCAATTTTGCCCTTATTCTAGTGAAGGAGACATTGCTCTTGGCACAGCAGATCAGAGGTTTTTAGACTACGTTTCTGTTTAACAAGGCATCTTCAGCTGGATGCAATGGTTTAGCTATCCTCTGCACATATCACTGCAAATACACACGTGAGTGTGTATGTTCACAAGAACATTTTTCAAACACTTCTATTTGACACCTTTGATTGACTTTTGTTTTCCATCAGGATGAGAGAGGAAAGTATTGGTGGAAGGAGATGCTATGGTATCCATTTCACATCCAAAACTGTAGAATGGATTTATACAAAGGCCAAAGGCCTCACACATAAGAATCAAATAATCAACCTCAAGTGGCTTTGAGAAGCACATCACAATAACCAAGCTCAGAGAACACACAAAAAACTTCAAAGTCCATGAAAATACCAAACCACATAAACCAACATAATACGACAGAGATAAAATCAAACCTCACAGTCATTACCTTAAACATCAATGGCTTAAATCACCCATCAAGAGACACAACCTAACAGGGTGGATCAGAAAATTAGACCCCTCAATCTGTTGTCTTCAAGAAACCCACCGCACTACTACAGACAGACACCTCCTGAGGGATAAAGGGTGGAAAGTGATAAACCAAGTAAATGGGAATAAGAAACAAGCAGGCGTAGCCATACTAATATCAGATAAAATAGGCTTCAAACCAAAAATAATCAAAAAAGACAAAGAAGGCTACTTCCTACTGATCAAGGGAACAATCCAATAATAGGATATCACAATCACCAATCTTTATGCACCAAACGCAGGTGCACTACAATTCATAAAACAAAACCTACTCAATGATAAAACAGAAATAACACCATCATACTTGGGGACTTCATTATACCATTATCAACAATAGATAGATCATCCAAACCGAAGCTTAACAGAGAAGTGAGAGAGCTCAACAAAACCACAAAACAGACATCTACAGAATATTCCACCCCAAATCCATGGACTATACATTCTTCTCAGCAGCCCATGGAACCTTCTCTAAAATAGATCATGTACTGGGTCACAAAGCCTGGTCCATGTATTTAGGAAGATTGACATGATCTCCTGCATGATATCATATCGCAATGCCATATTGCTAGAAGTTAACAACAAAACACCCACGAAAAAGCCCATCGGCTCCTGGAAACTGAACAGCACACTTTTAAACAATAAATTGGTAGTGGGCAAAAAAAAAAAAAAAAAAAAAAAAAAAATGAAGTTGAGAAATTTCTAGAAATGAATAACAATGAGAACACATTATACCAAAACTTATCGGACACAATGAAGGCAGTTCCCAGGGGGAAATTCATAACACTAAGTGCCTTCATAACAAAGACAGAGAGATTCCCAAGTCAATAACCTAACCATCCACCTAAAGGCACTGGAAAAGATAGAAAAATCCAACCCAAAAAGCTCCAGATGGAAAGAAATAATTAAGATCAGAGCAGAAATTAATGAATTGGAACTAAGTAAATGATGAAGAAAATTGATGAAACAAAGAGTTAGTTCTTTCAAAAAATAAACAAGATTGGCAAACCCCTGGCCAATTTAATCAAGTGAAAAAAAAAAAAAAAGAGGTGCTTCAAATTAACAAAATTAGAAACTAAAAAGGAGAGATCACAACAGGCATAATCAAAATTGGGAGACTCATCAGGTCTTATTTCAAAAACCTCTACTGCACAAAATTGGAAAATATGGAGGAATATCTACCAAAGCTATACTCAGAGCAGATTAATCTTCTAAACAAACCTATCACACCCATCAAAATTAAAAAGGTAATAAAAAACCTCCCCCAAAACAAAAGTCCAGGACCAGATGACTTCTATTAATTCTATTAAGCCTTCATGGAAGAACTGAAACAAATCTTTCTCAAACTGTGCCACAAATTGGAGAATGGGGAAAGCTCCCCAACTCCTTCTATGAAGCTATTGTCACCCTAATACCAAAACCTGGCAGAGATGCTACATGAAAAGAAAACTACAGGCCTATTTTCTCTTGATGAACTTAGATGCAAAGATCCTGAACAAAATCCTCACAAACTGAATCAAACAACACATCAAATCCATTATCCACCTTGATCAAGTGGGCTTCATCCCAGGAAAGCAGGGGTGGTTCAACATATGGAAATCTGTCAATGTAATATACCACATAAACAAGGCTAAACACAAAAACCACATGATCATTTCGATAGATGCAGAAAAGGACTTTGACAAAATACAGCATCACTACATGATCAAAAAATTGGAGAGAATTGGCATGGTCGGCTTATATCTTAACACAACAAAGGCTATTTACAAAAGCCCTAAAGCCAAAATAATACTTATTTGAGAGAGACAGAAGAAATTGCCATTGAAATCGGGAACAAGACAGGGGTATCCACTCTCACCTCTGCTCTTCAATATAGTACTGGAAGTCCTAGCTCAAGCAATAAGACAGGAGAAAGAAATAAAAGGGATGCATTTTGGAATGGAAGAAGTTAAGTTAGCTCTATTTGCAGATGACATGATTCTATATGTAAGAGACCCAAGAGCCTCCATTCCAAAACTCTTAAAGGTAATAAACTCCTTCAGCAAAGTAGCAGGATAGAAAATCAATGAACAAAAATCAGTAGCCTTTCTATATACAAATGACAAAGATACAGAGAAAAAAAGAAGCAGCTTTGTCCAATTTTAAACAGCAACAAAAATAAATAAATAATTGAATAAATAAAATATCTTGGAATAACACTAAGCAAGGATGTGAAAGATCTATATAATGAAAACATAAAAACACTTAAAAAAGAAATTGAGGAGGATTTAAGAAAATGGAAAGACCTCCCATGCTCATGGATAGGCAGAATTAACATTGTGAAAATGGCAATCCTACCAAAGGCAATCTACAGAATTAATGCAATTCCCATCAAAATCCCATCAATATTCTTCACAGAAATAGAAAAATAGATCTCAAAATTCATATGGAGCAGCAGAAGGCCTTGGATATCCAAGCAAAAGAAACACCTCTGGAGGCATCACCATATCTGATCTAAAGCTATATTACAAAGCCATACTAATAACAGCAGCATGGTACTGGCATAAAAACAGGAGTATATACCAGTGGAATAGAATCAAGGACCTGAACTTTCGGTCAAATAACTACAGCTACTTAATATTTGACAAAGGCCCTAACAATATAGGCTGGAAAAAAGACAGCATCTTTAACAAATGGTGCTGGACAAACTGGATAAATATATGCAGGAAACTGAAACTTGATCCACCAATCTTGTCATACACAGCAATCAAGTCCAAATAGATCAAAGAACTCAATATAACACATGAAACCCAGCTATACTGGAAGAAAAGTTAGGAGGAATGTTCCATGATTTAGGAATGGAAAAAGACTTCCTGAACAAAACCCCAGTAGTACAGGATCTTAAAGAATCACTCAACCAATGGGATCTTATGAAGCTGAAAAATTTCTTCACAAACATACAATAAGCAGAGCCAATAGATTACCCACAGAATGGGAGAAAATATTTGCTGATTATCCAACTGACAGAGGTCTAATCTCTAGAATCTACAAAGAACTCAAAAATCTAAACAATAAAGTCAAACAACCCTCTCACAAAATGGGACAAAGAACTACACAGGCAGTTCACAGAGGAGGAAGTACAAATGGCAAACACACCAATAAGGAAATGTTCATCATCCCCAATCATCAGGGAAATGCAAATTAAAACAACTATGAGATTCCACCTTACCCCAGTAAGGGTAGCAAACATCAAAAAATCAAATGCAAAGAAATGCTGCCAAGGATGTGGAGAAATAGGAATCCTCATCCACTGTTGGTGGGAATGTAAGATGGTACAACCACTTTGGAAAGCAATATGGAAACTCCTGAAAAAGTTACCAATGGACCTGACTGGGCCTGTCCCTACAAGTCCCATGCCTTAGCTCAGAAAGATTTGCTCAACCATCTTTCTAGCTGCTCAATTGCTAATAGCCAAGAGCTGGAACCAACCCAGATGTCCATCATTAGACGAAAGGATAACTAAGATGTGGTATATCTACACAATGGAATTCTACACAGCAGTAAGGGAAAACGACACAGTGAAATTGAAGAAAAATGGTCAAACTTGGAACAGATCATTCTCAGTGAACTCACTCAGTCACAGAAGATAATCGCTGCATAGTCCCACTCATCTACAGCTCCTAACCTGAATCTACCCAAGTTGCCAACATACCTAGCAAGCATCTCGAGGACTAGATAGTAGAGAGGGTGGGAAGGGAGGGAGGATGAGGGAAGGGGTGAGGGACACAAAACTGGATCCAAATATCAATGATAACATAAAACTCTACATTCTAAAATTCTAATTCTAAATGATAACATAAAACTCTACATTCTAAAATTCTAATTGTGTTAGCAGCAAACAACCTGATGTGATGCTCATACAAGTGCAATAGTGGCACACAGCCATGGTGGGAAACCAACTGCTCTCAATTTGGCTAACTGATCTGCTCAGTGGAACAGAACCCATAGCTGGAGCTAGGAAACAAGTCAGAACCATATCCAGCACAGAGCCCTCTCTCTATTAAACTCTCTCTAAAAAATAATGGTTATCACATTTATTTGGTGCTAACTTTACTCTCCATTGGAGAATTTACTTCTCTTTTTCAGATAGACCACAGATCCTAAGGAGATAATCACCCCATAATAACTCAAAAGGGCCCCAGATGAAACTAAGAATAATTGGGGAAACATGCAAGAATGCTGTTTTCTTGGTGAATCAGGAACCAGCACAACAGTGATAGAGATAGACACAGAGAACAATCAACCCCTACCATACCAGATATCTATCCAGAGACACAGAGGCTCCCAAGACCTCAGCACTGAAGCAGACCTAATATGAACCCAACATGACTCAGGGAAATTTGCAGAAAAGGGGGCGGAAAGAATGTCAGAGCCACACATTAGGTCATGACATGCAGAGACCTTTCCTTCTACCCAAAACTGAAGGCCAACCCCACAATGCTCGACCCATATACCACAACAAGGAGGGTCCCTGTGGAGGGGGGAGAACAAGGAGGAGGCTAACAATGGTTCCAACTTGACTGTATTCACTAACTACAAAAATAAAAAAAAAAAAAAAAACGAAAGAAAAAAAAAAAACAATGGGAGGAGGAATCCTGAAGAAAATCTCAACCTAAAACTCTGGCATTCTCATTTTAATATTTTATTTTACTATGGAATGTGATGACTTTCAACACCTTCCACAGAATGAATTCTTTATGACAAACATAAATAATGTACTTTATTTTCAGGGATCCTGTAAATATTCTTATGAATTTGCTGATAATTTCTTAGAGTTTTTAAAATATGAAACTCTCCCATTAGTAGCTGTGGTGGTTTGATTCAGGTGTCCCCCATAAACTTGGGTGTTTTGAATGCTAGGTTCCCAGCTGATGGAGATTTGGGAGTTAATTCCTCCAGGAGGCAGTGTATTTTGGGGGGCAGGCTTATGGGTGTTATAGCCAGTTTCCCCAAGCCAGTGTTTGGCACACTCTCCTGTTGCTGTGGTCCACCTTATGTTGGCCAGGGGATGATATCCACCCTCTGCTCATGACAACATTTTCCCTGCCATTGTGGAGCTTCCCCCTCAAGCCCGTAAGCCAAAATAAGCCTCTTTTTCCCCACAAGCTGCTTTTTGTCAGGTGTTTTCTACCAGCAATGTGAACTGTACTGCAACAGTAAAGTGGTATCTAGGAATGGGATTGCTGCTAGACATCTGACTGTGTGGCTTTGGACTTTTGGATCTGATTTTCAAGAGGAACATGGAAGGATTTAAAACGTTGGCCTAAGAGACACCTTGCAGTGCTGTAAGTACAGCTTGATGGACTATTTTGGTCAGAGTTGAAAGACCTGGATGCAGGAAGAACTATGGACTGTGAGGTTTGGCTTATGAGGGTGAGAAAGAGCTTTGCTTGGACTGGGCTAGAGGCAAGTTGTGTGAAAAGCTTGCTGTTATGGCCATGTCCTGAAAAGTTGTGCAGGATTGCTTTGCATAGAAATAAATTGCTGTGAACAGAGAGATATGGCACAGAAAGAAAAATCTTTGGGTGAACTGCTGCCCGTTCAGCTACAATTGAGAGATTACAACATTTGAGATTGAGCCAGCTAACCTGCATTGGGGCAACAGAAAGAATCTAGACTCTTTTGAAGGGGCCTGAGTGCTCAAGGAATGTCCTGTTCTTCAAAGTCTGCTTTATTCTCCCCTGGATTAACAAGTTTGCACCCTACCTGATATTGTGGAGTATAAGAAATGCAGAAAAGAGGTCATTGATTTTGCAACATGGTCTTGTGTTTTGGAAATGGCCATGGGCAGTGTGAAGCAGGTTTGCTGGATGCCTGCATGGAGACCAGATGGAGCCATGAGGATGAACCATGCATTGCAGTAGAGACTCAGTGGAGACACTGGGACCACGAGATGGCTGCTAAGGAAAGCTTCTAGCCCCCAGGCCTGATGAAGATTTTCAGGCCTGTGAGTAACCTAGCTGGAGGGGTGGAATTGGAATGCCAGACTTACTTGTTGCTGGTTAGAATTATTGGACTGGGGGATTTCTCTCTAACTAGAGTTGTTGGACTTGGAGCTACAGAGTTTGGTTTTTGCCCTGTTTAAAACATGTATTGCTTGAGTATTTCTTTGCTATGCCCAATGCCATCATTTGTAGTGTGAATGTTTATTCTGTGCCATTTGGGGGAAATTTTTTGGCATTATGGCTCAGTTAAAAGACATTAGATTATGGGAATGTGTGAACATCATTGGAATTGATAAAAACTATTGGGACTTTGAATGTTGGACTCAATGCATTGTGTTTTATACCATGTATGGTTATCAGCTTATGGGAGCTAGGGGCAGAATGTGGTGGTTTGATTCAGGTGTCCCCCATAAACTTGGGTGTTGTGAACGCTAGGTTCCCAGCTGATGAAGATTTGGGAATTATTGCCTCCAGGAGGCAGTGTATTGTTGGGGGCAGGCTTATGGGTGTTATAGCCAGTTTCCCCAAGCCAGTGTTTGGCACACTCTACTGTTGCTGTGGTCAACCTTATGTTGGCCAGGGTATGATTTCCACCCTCTGCTCATGCCATTGTTTTCCCTGCCATCGTGAAACTTCCCCCTCGAGCCAATAAGCCAAAATAAACCTCTTTATCCCCACAAGCTGCTTTTTGTCAGGTAATTTCTACCAGCAATGCAAACCTGACTGCAACAGTCACCATTCATGGAATAAACAAAAATGAGTGCAGCTCTACTGAGAATAACATCAAAAAGTGAAGTGCTATTGATGATTTTAAAAATATTTTTTTTCTTTATTTATTTTAGAGAGATAGAAGGAGGGGGAGGAGGTAGAGAGAATAGGTATACCAGGGCCTCCAGCCACTGCAAACAAACTCGAGATACATGTGCTACCTCATGCATCCGGCTTATGTTGGTCACTTGAACCTGAGTCCTTTGGCTTTACAGGCAAGTGCCTTAACTGCTATGCCATCTCCACAGCCCACTGATACTTTTATTATGTCTACTTAAATTATGATATAAGAAACTTTTAATTTTATCTCCAATCATTTAAATTACATGCAAAATAATAAATTGCAAAATTGTAAGGCACACATACACACACTGGTATTTCATGTTAGTCTCAGCATTTCCATTGTGCAAGCTTCAAAAAGATTGCTTGTTCAAAAATGATAACTAAAGACATGAAACATAAATAAAATAATCAAATATGGCTCCCCAGCCCAGACAAATTTGATATATGGCCCATAGATTTTTCCATGATACCATACACACATATTTGACAAAATTTGAATTACAATTCTAAATTTGATATGGGAAAGTTTGTCATATTCTAAGATTTCATCCCATAAAGACTTTTCTTGAAAAGTTTCCACAGCTCAAAATGTAAGACAAAATCAGATTAATTTTATATACCATGTTACCCAGGCTTTTAAAAGACGGTTGATCTGAGCCAAAAGTATACAATTTTCTTCTAACATTCAGTGGCTACTGTTCCCAGTAGCATGCTCCTAATTGGCTTTCATTCCATTTACTTCAAGTCTCTGCCAACTTGCCTCCTATCCATCTGATTCACCAAGCTGTGGCTGCACAGACAGGAGGGCTGGGAGCTCTCAGCCCTTCCCACTTAATCCTCCATGATGGCCCACATCTCTGCTGACTTGTCTGCTATATTCCTAGCACCAGCAGATTCATGATGGTGACATTTCAGAGCTCTATAAAACGAGGTCAGTGTCTATAGACTAGCTGTAGCTGGGTCTTCCTTGAGAGGCCCTACTTCTGAAACAGCTGTTGATTGGATTCTCTTAGATTTACACAAAGAAGTATGCTCCAGGTTCAGGTTTGTAATGTGAACATATGATTTTATTTAGTCTTCACTTCTTGCAGTATTCCTGTATATATTTTATACAAAGAAACTCATTTCAGCTGAATAAAATTAAATTTATCAAAACTTACAAAGAACTTCTAAATATGGAGATCACAGACTCATGGCTTTTCCTCACTTTTTTGAAAAAAAAAAATACATTGATATTTTTCTTCCTTGTAGGGAAATGGAGAGAGGAGCAGAAATCTTGAATTTTTACCTATGTGTTTCAGAATGGGGTTTCACAACAGGTTCATCATCTATCTTTAAATCAGTATATTTATTTATTTATTTATTTATTTGTAATCAGAGAGAAGAGAGAGAAAAAAATGGGTGTGCCAGGGCCTCTTGCCACTGCAAACAAACTCTACTTTGGGCATCTGGCTTTACATGGTTACTGGGGAATCAGAACTGGGTCATTAGGCATTGCAGGCAAGCTCCTTAACTGCTCAGCCCTCCATCTTTAGCTCCAGCCTTCATCATCTATCGTGACTCTAATGAAAAGAAGGAAATAAAGCTACTGAAAGAACTTTCTTTAACTCAAGTTACATTCACTTATGTGAAAACTGGCACAAAAGAGCAAGGCTTCCTCAAAGACACAAGAACAGGTATCTTAGTGTGAAAGTTTTCACCAACAGACATCCTTGGTTAACTATGAGTTTTATTTTTAACTTGTTCCAAGCTTTTCAAAATTGGGACACCCAATTGAATAAAATCTTACGCTTATGTAGTCTTATTCAGATTAAAAGAATCACTATACTCATTCACTTACTTGACCTTGGCAGATAAGAGACCATACAGGTTAACTTGGAGTAACTGCTGAGTGGATGGAAGACATTCTATAATTCCAGTATCTTTCTATGTCCTGCCTTAGACATCCCATCATCACAGCTATTAATGAAGTCAAAGATTGATAATGGACTTGAATGCTATTAGATATACCTGGAATAATGTGTCTGGACATGCTCAAACTTTCAAAGAGAAATGCCCCACACATATTGTATTAGTCAGGGTTCTCTAGAGGAACAGAACTGATAGAATGAATTGTATTAAAAGGAAATTTACTGGATTAGTTTACAACAGTCCAACAACAGCAGATTATAGCCCTGAAAGTCAAGGAAACTGGTAGCTGCTCAGTCCATGAGACTGAATGCCTCAGCAGTTTCAATCCAGCCTGAAGGCCTGGAGGTGTCTTGGAGAGAAACTGGTCTTCAGTCCATGCTGGTCTTCAGTCTACACTGAAAAGCAGCAAACAGCAAGCAGCACAGGCAGCCAGGTGGGAGGGGAGAAGAATACCTTTCTTCCCAGAGCTTCTTTTGATAAAGCCTTCCCTCTGAGAGGGGCCACCCACTCTGGGGGAAGGGCTCACCCTGGTGGAAGGATTCTTCCTTTAGTTAATCCTTCCTGGAAGCAACCTCAGAGACCCACTTACAAAGAATGTCTGTGGATTCCTAAACAGATCAAGTTGACAAAAACCTAACCATCACAAGTCCACCTCTTGTCAACTTGACACCAAGCCATATCTCCTTACATCCTACTTAATTTCCAAATAAAGACAGTATAAGGTCATAACTCCACCTAACAGGATATAACTATCCCTCATACCACCAGAAATGCACAATCTCCCCCCACCCCATAAAAAGCAAGGTTCCATGAGGAATGTTCAGTCTCTAATATAATAAGTCAAATATAAAGTCAACAGTGTCTAACTAGCAATATAATCTTAATCAGTAGTAATTATCTAATACAGAAATAGTGGAAGAACAAAAGCATCTTAATATTGGTAGAGATATATACAAACATTCTTAACAAGGTAAGACAGAAACACTTACAGTCCACATTTTTGTAATTGGTCAGGTGGCTGGAGCTGGTATTTGTAACTGCCTTCTTCTACTACCCATTCTGTATTTCCTCCACCTTCAGCAAGCACCTCAGCACGTCTTGGTTCTTTGCCTGGAGGAGTGACCCATACCTTCATTCCTGAAGGATCTGGGCCATTTATCACACTGCCTTGACTGGGTTGTTGTAGTCCATTGACTTTGATAAACACCAAAAGATGCCCTAAAGAATCTCCTGAACTCCAGTCGTACTCTTCCTGACCTCCACTGTTGAGGAGCAGTCCAATTTCACCCTGTTGTCTGGATCAATCAGCCCTGCTCTCACTGTAACACTTTTCTCAGCCTGTCCACTCAAGGGCATCAGGAGCCCAAAGTGGCCAGGGGGAAGTCTTAACTTCCAGTTCAATGGAATGTTCTTCATGCCTCCTGGCAAGAGCACTCCCTCCTCTGGAACCAAGACCTCTAGGCCAGAAGAGTATAAGGTTGGTGTGACCAGGAAGCAAAAATTTGGCTAATGCATTACTTGGGGTGATGGTAAGTGAGACCATTCCTATTTCTACCCCTTGATTCCTGAACCTGTGAATCCGGGCTATAAGAGAAACAGCACCATATATAGGACACTGATCCAGAGCATATACAGCCTGCTGGAGGACACTCCCCAGCCCTCCAAGCTATTGCCATCTAATTGTTGCAGTATCTGTTTCTTTAAAAGGCCATTCCACCATTCTATCGAGCCAGCTACCTCAGGGTGGTGGGCACATGGTAAGACCAGTAAATTCCATGATCATGAGCCCATTGCCAGACTTCCTTAGCTGTGAAGTGAGTTACTTGGTCAGAAGCAATGCTGTGTGGAATGCCATGATGGTAGATAAGGCATTCTGTAAGCCCATGGATGGTAGTTTTGGCAGAAGCCTTACATGCAGGAAAAGCAAATGCATACCCAGAATAAGTGTCTATTCCAGTAAGGACAAAACACTGCTCTTTCCATGATGGAGGAAGTCCAAAGTAGTCAACTTGCCACCAAGTCGCTGGCTGGTCACCCCAAGGAATGCTACCATATAGGTGGTTCAGAGTTGGTCTCTGCTGCTGGCAGATTTGGCACACAGCAGCAGCCATAGCCAGGTCAGCCTTAGTGGAAGTCCATGTTACTGGGCCCATGCATAGCCTGCATCTCTGCCACCATGGCCACTATGTTCTTGGGCTCATTGTTCAATGACAGGGGTAGCTGAGGAAAGAAGTTGGCCACTATCCACAGAACAGGTCAGCTTATCTACTTGAGTATTAAAGTCATTCTCTGATGAGGTCACCTTCCAATAAGCTTTAACATGGGACACAAATATTTTTATATCCTTTGCCCATCCAGAGAGCTCTATCCACATACACTTTCCCCAAAGGTCCTTCTCACCAATTTTCAAACTATGCTCCTTCAAAGTCCTGTACCATCAAGCCAAATCACTGGCCACAGCCCACAAATCAGTGTATAACTGCCATTTTACTTTCCAAGCAAAATGTACAACCATGTGCAGTGCTCTTAGTTCTGCCCATTGTGAAGGCTTCCCTTTACCACAGTCCTTCAGAGTTGTCCCAGAATGTGGCTGCAATGTGAAGCTGTCCACTTCTGGGAGGTGCCTGCATAATGTGCTGAACCATCTGTAAACCATGCCCTAGTCTTCTGTTCTTCAGTCAGTTGATCATAGGGCACACACCATATAGGTACATGCTTGGGAACAGAAGGCATTGTAACAGGAGTAGCAACCATAGGCATTTGGGCAACTTCCTCACGTAACTTACTTGTACCTTCAGGGCCCGCATGAGCCCAACCACATATATACCACTTCCACTTGATGGTGGGCGCTGCTGTGCAAATCCAACTTTATGGCCTGGTGGGTCAGATAACACCCAGCTAATAATAGGGAGCTCGGGTCATCATAACATTGTCAAGTGTTCAGTTTCTACTGAGGCCCAATTGCAGGCCAAGAGCTGTCTCTCAAAGAGAGAATAATTGCAGATGATGGCAGGGCCCTCCTCCAGAATCCCAAGGGCCTCCGCTGTGATTAACCTATGAGGACCCACTAAAGGCTCCAAATGGCATCCCTGACCACCACTGATACCTCAAGTACCATCGGATCTGCTGGATCATATGGCCCAAGGGGCAGAGTAGCCTTCACAGCAGCCTGGACCTGTTGAAGAGCCTTTTTTTTTTCTAGGCCCCATTGAAAACTGGTAGTTTTCCAAGTCACTTGGTATATGGGACAGAGTAATACACCCAAGTGAGGAACGTTCTGTCTCCAAAATCCAAATAGGCCCACTAGATGTTGTGCTTCTTTCTTAATGGTAGGAGGGGCCAAATGTAACAACTTACCCTTCACCTTAGAAGGAATATCCCTTGTGTGCCCCACACCACTGAACTCTAGAAATTTCACCGAGGTGGAAGGCCCTTGAATTTTGGATGGATTTATTTCCCATCCCCTGATGCACATATGCTGTACCAGCAACTCCAGAGTGGCTGCCACCTCCTGCTCATTCGATCCAATCATCATAATGTCATTGGTATAATGGACCAATGTGACACTTTGTGGAAGGGACAGGCAATCAAGAACCCTGCGAACTAATCCATGACACAGGGCTGGAGAGTTAATATAACCTTGAGGTAAAACAGTAAATGTGTACTGCTGATCTTGCCATCTGAAAGCAAATTGCTTCTGGTGGTCCTTATGGACAGGTATAAAGAAGAAAGAATTCGCAAGATCAATAGCTGCATGCAAGGTACCAGGAAATATGTTAATCTGCTCAAGTAAAGAAACCACATCTGGTACAGCAGCTGGAATTAGAGTCACCACCTGATTAAGTTTCTGATAATCCACTGTCATTCTCCAGGATCCATCTGTCTTCTGAACAGGCCAAACAGGAGAGTTAAAGGGAGACATGGTGGGAACCACCACCCCTGCATCCTTCAAGTCCTTTATAGTGGCATTAATTTCTTCAGTCCTTCCAGGAATGCTATACTGTTTTTGATTCACTATTTTCCCTGGTGGCGGGAGCTCCAGTGGCTTCCATTTGGCCTTTCCAACCATAATAGCCCTCACTCCACAAGTCAGGGAACCAATGTGGGGGTTCTGCCAACTCCTTTGTATATCATTCCCAATTATGCATTCTGGGACTAGGGAAATAACCACAGGGTAAGTTTGGGGACCCACTGTACCCACTGTCAGTCTAACATTTGCCAAAACTCCATTGATCACCTGACCTCTGCAATCACCTACTTTAACTGAAGGGCTACAGTGCTACTTGGGGTCTCCTGGAATCAATGTCAATTCAGAGCCAGTGTCCAGTAGGCCCCCAATTTTCCTTTCCCCCAGTGTACAGTTACCCTAGCAAAAGGCCACAGGTCCCTCTGAGGAAGGATAGGGCTAAGGTTATCATTGAAGCTTTTGGGGATTGTGGGCGGGCCCTTCCTCAAGGGGATCTAGCCACCCCTCCAATCAAGAGGCTCAGGATCTATAAACTGGTTCAAGTCTGGAAACTGGTTAAGAGGCCTTGATTTTCTGTTGCTATAATTCAAAGTGCCTTTTGTTCCTTTGCTATAAAACTTTTCTGCTTATACCAATCAAGCAGGCACTTAGTAGGTTTTTACCTATTTTACTTCAGGGAACACCATGATTAATTAGCCAGTACCAAAAGTCTACACAAGTCATACTGTTATGAGCATTGTTTTGCCTGTGCTGACCATTGCAGCAAACATGCTCACCTTACTGTTGGAGATTCATTGCTGATACTTGGCCCTTGTTACTCCAAGATACAGTTATACTCATTGCATCTAAATCACCTAATGCTGCAACTGTAGCTCCACTGTAATGTCTTCTTTACATGAAAGACCAATGATGGGGGACTTTAAGTATGCTGGCACTCCCTTCACAAATCTGTTTCTTATAGTCTTAGTGAAGGGCACATCTTCTGGATGCTCCCATTGTGAGGGCAAAGATGAGTTTACATGGCAAATCCACTCCAGCATTCCAAGTTCTCCTAGCCTTTTAATCCCTTCATCAACATTAAGCCAAGGGATATCAGGCAGCCCGAGCTCATTCACAGTAGGCCATCTTTGGATCCATTTCAGCCAACCAGTTAAATAAACTCTTGGCACCTCTTCCAACTGCATGAGCAGCAGAGTTAAATCTAAAAATCTTTGCTCAGTGGGACCATTTCAATAAATTCAGCCTGATATAATCTTAGATTCCTTCCACCATCATCCCACACCCTTAAAATCCACTCCCACATATTCCCCATGCTCCTGCCTGTACAAGTTAGAAAGCTCCCAAAGTTCTTTAGGGGTGTGCCTCACCTCCTCTTGAGTCATACTTTCTAGCTCACCTTTAGGAGCATGCCTAGCCTTCAGCCATGTTATAGGCTTGAAGGCAAAGATGGGTGGCACTGAGAAGCATCAGAACCTCCTACAGGGAGGGTCATTGCTGGTTCCTAAAACAAAGAAGGATTAATTCCTCCAGGCAAGGATGGAGAGGGCAAGACTTCAGGTTGTAGGGGTGGGGATGCAACTGCCCCTAAGGAGGGCAGGCCACATTCTCATGCAAAACAACTTATTCAGAATCTGACAGTTCAATGCCCCCAAATTCTTCAGGGTCTTCCCAAACATCCCCTTCCCTAGTCACAGGATCCCACTCTTTCCCAATCAGTGCCCTCGGTTTAACTTTTGGCAGCCTGTGAGGCTGGGATTTGAGCTTAAATTGCATGTTAGCCAACCTTACAATGGGAGCTTGGGTTTGGTTTTCAGCAATTTGAGCCCTGTTCGGGCTAAAGACTCCTCCAGGGATCCCTTAGAAACCTTCAGATCATGTTTGTGGGTCTTATGCTTAGAAATTTTCTTTCTGAGCTTCTGCTTTTCTTTCAATATTTTATTCAGAGATGCTAGAAGGAACCATCCAGCATCATCATTTGCCTTACTTTTCCACAAATATTCAAAAAATTCTAGCTATAGAGTCACTAAATTCCTTACTCTTCATAAGATATGACTCGGGGTCACCAAATACATCTATGTCATGGAATTCTTTAAATAGTTCACACCATGGATTATTAGTGGCCTCCTTATCCCCAGTAAAAGCACTCTCCTTATTACCAGTACAGCCTGTAGTGGCACCAGAGTTGGAGAACCAACTCCAGAGAGCACCAAGCCCACTAGAGAAATCCATCCTTACCATTCTGTTTCTCTAGAACCACTTCTGATACCACAATTTGTACTACTCAGGGTTCTCTAGAGGAACAGAACCAATAGAATAAATTATATTAAAAGGAAATTTATTGGATTAGTTTACAACAGTCCAACAACAGCAGATTACAGGCCTGAGAGTCAAGGAATCTGGTAGCTGCTCAGTCCACAAGCCTGGATGCCTCAGAAGTTCCAATCTAGCACGGAAGACCTGGAGAGACATTGCTCTTCTGTCCATGCTGGTCTTCAGTCCACACCGGAATGCAACAGACAGCAAGCAGCAAGCAGCACAGACAGCCAGGTGGGATGGGAGAATGCCTTTCTTCCCAGATCTTCTTTTGATAAAGCCTCCCCTCTGAGAGGGGCCGCCCACTCTGGGGGCTCACCCTGGGGGAAGGATTCCTCCTTTAGTTAATCCTTCTTGGAAGCAACCTCAGAGACCCACTTATGAGGAATGTCTGTGGATTTCTAAACAGATCAAGGTGACACAAACCTAACCGTCACACATAGACACAGAGGTGAGTTAGAAGTAGTGGACAGAGGGAGAAAGAGAAGCATCACACCATACACAAGACTTGTATACAGTCAAGATATACCAATATTTACAAAACTGTTCATTTGTAACTTAACTATTATGCAATGTTAGACCAGACAATTAAGTCATCCATTTTGACATCTACCTCCTTCTGCAGAACACTGACAGGATACAAAATTAATAACACAATGCTTGCCTTCAAAGTACTCATGACCTGATAGGGAAAGGGGGAGAACAAAAATTAAATGGATAGAGAAATAATAAAGTATAATGAATAACTTGTCTACTTGAAGTGTTGTTTCCAAGAAGCATCAGAGGAGGTCACTGGAGCCTGGTCACTAACTGGCCAGGAATGATAATGTTTGTTAGCTCCTACAGTTTTCCAAAGCTAGATGAATCCTTTCACCCCAACAGCAGTGTCCTGGAAGTACTGCTACTCTCAATATTCCTCACTAGTGGATGGAGAGTCAGCCATGTGATGGATGACAGGATCTTTCTTCTGTTGACTCTCACCCTGAGAACCATTCCGTTGCTCATTAAAACCTCCTGCTAAGGGCAAACAGGAGAGGGATGGAAATGAAATTCATTTTGAAACTTGTTAGAAGCACTGATGAAAGGTTTGCTGGAATTGTAGAAATGCTCTCTTTATATTTTCTTTTTCTTTCAAAGAAACCTTGTTTTTCATCAATGAGATTTATATGGTGACTAGAAAACATATGTGTGCCTTGACTTTCTGGGTGAAGGAACTCTTCAAAGACTTCATGAAAAAAATAAAAATAAAAGTAAATCTCTCCCATTCCATATCAAATGTTTATTTGTATTTTTCCTGTTAAAATTGATTACATCACTAAAAACAAACAATAACCCGAGTGAAACAAACATGATGCATCAATATTTGTGCAGGTTTTAATATACAAATTACATGCTTTAATACCAAAATTGATATACTCTATATATACTACTGAATTAAAAAAGTGTAACATCGGTCTAAACCTACATTTTTTTTTTCTTGAGAGAAGGTCTCACTGTAGCCCAGGCTGACCTGGAATTCACCATGTAGTCTCATAATTACTTTCAACTCATGACAATCCTCCTACCTCTGCCTCCCAAGTGCTGGGATTTAAGGTATATGTCACCACTTCCAGCTCCTATTTTTTTTGTAATAAAAGAATTTAGAAAATTTGCTGCTATCAAGAAAAGAGTATGAATTAAAACAATACAATCTATGCTGGACATGGTGGTGCATGCCTTTAATCCCAGCACTCAGAATGCATAGGTAGAAGTATCACTGTGGGTTCGAGGTTAGCCTGGGCTAGAGTGAGACTCTACCTCAAAGAAAAGAAATAATAATAATAATAATAATTCTGACAAAGATTTTCTCAAGCTCTAAATCCTGCCAGGAGGCTATCAACTTCCCTTGGCCACTGAAGATAAAAAGAGTGACTTGGGATAAGAGCAGGCTGTATCTGGGAGGCTTGCCAAACCTGAGAATCATGGGTTTGGACAGCAAGCCCTGTAAAATAGAGCGGGACCAAAAAGGAGAACAACACTGAAGAGGGAAAGGATAATGACATAGACATTGGTAAAGACTAAGTTTTGACTGTTTAAGAGTCCATAAAACTGAATTCCCCTCCTTAGTCACGGGGGGATGTCTCTGGATTATTTTAAGGCTTTTTGATACTTTTGATGTCTCCTGGGACTCCAAGAAAGAAACCAAAATGAGCTTTAAAAAGCAATATCTTATTGACAACCTCCATATATGTGGACAGTACATCATGATCATAATCCCATCTCTCCACCCTCCCTTTTCTCCATCACCATCTCTCCTCCACTGACTCCCTTATTTTTTATAATTAGCCTCTTTATATGTTTTTAAAATTTATTTATTTATTTGAAAGGGGGGAGAGGCAGAGAAAAACAGAGACAGAGAATAGGCAGACAAAGAAAAATAGAGCATAGGTGTACCAAGGCCTTTGCCACTGAAAATGAACTCCAGATGCATAAGCTATTTTGTGCACCTGGCTTTACTTGGGTACTGGGGAATTGAACTCAGGCCATCAGGCTTTGCAAACAAATACCTTTAACCACTCTGCATTTTAAATTTGATTCTTAAAACTGAGAGCACTGGGTTAAAGAATAGCTGGTGTTATTGTAGCCCACTAGATAATCTTAATACAAAACATTAGTTTTCTTCACTTACAAGTGACATTAAGTCAGTTATGATATTTTTTTTTTTTGCCAGCCTTCTAAGAAGCAACAGTTCTAATTTCAAATGAGTTTATTTTCTACAGAACTCAAATTTTCTGCTCTATATTGTTCTACATTGTCCTTTCATGACCTCTGATGGTGAAAATGTAAACTGACATTAAAAATACCAGGAACACAGAAATACCACAAGTTCTGTTTTACTTGCTACAGAAGAACTTTTCCCTTTTTCTATACCACATCTACCTTAAGAAAGTAATATCACCAATTATTAAACAGTATGGAAATAAGGTTGGGAAATTTCATGCTACTTTAAAGTGTGGAAGAAGCACTCCTTCTCAGACTGCTGTAAGTCCTCAAACATGTGTGCACTATACATAACAGAATAAACAGTGTAGTGATTCGGGAGTTTACAGCTTTCAGTGACTACTAACTCTCAGGTATAAAGTATTGATAAATTGAAACAATGACTTTAATTTATAAAATAACCACAGTATCTACATCTCTGAATGTATAAACAATGAAGAGTAATATGCATATTTAGACCTGAATTATTTGAGTTTATTTATTATCTCAGTTTAGTTCATAAGGCTACTGTCTAGGCCTGACTTTCATCCCACAAAAAGGCTCTCCCACATTCAATTTATCTGGGAATATTATTCCAGGGAACAAAAATAATGAAAGAAGGAAGGAAATGCAAAAACAAGAATGCTTTATCAAATGATAACTATTGTGGCCAACCTATGCTAGATTCAAATATTTTCTGCAGTAGTGTAATGAAATGCCTCGGGTTGGAGGATGGACACAGTATCATTTCTCACCATAGGCAAAGGTGTCTTTGGAGCTTTGATTATTGCATAACCACTTGATGGTTGCATGTGTGTGCACCAGCGTTCCATGGAAATTCCACAGTCAATGTCAGAAAAGTTCCAGGGTGTTAAGAGGCTTATACCTTGGCCAGAAGTGAGACACTCTCTATTTACACCAGAGGTAAGCTGGACAAAGTCTGTGAGAACTAGTTGTGAAAACAATGACTATAGGGGCTAGAGAGGTGGCTCAGTAATAAAATTATTGCTTGCTACTCCCATCTGAGCATCCAAGTTCAACCCCCAGCCTCCATGTAAAAATGCTAAAGCCACTGAGAGCTTCTGTCATCCCAGCAAGATGGGAGGTGGAGACAGACCCCACCGCCCCCCCCCCCAGCTCATGCTGAGTGCAGTAAAGAGAAACCCTGCCTGAAAGGAACTGGAAGATGAGACTGACACTTGAAAGTTGTCCTCTAACCTGCAAACACACACACACACACACACACACACACACACACACACACACACACTTCATACATAAACAGATGCATAAAAATGCAGTGACAGTAGTTAAGATAAGGGACTGATAAAATTTACAGTGATATCTGATTCAACAGGCCCTTCATACTTCTCAGATCCATTGATTTTGCTCATTAACTCGAACCTATCATAGACTCCCCTTTAAAAAAGTGGCCAGCAGGGATGGGATACCTCCAGTGAGTTGTTGAACAGGGAGGTCCCTGATGCCACCAAAACATTATAGGCCATTGCAAAGGCCCTTGGTTTCCCACCAGAACTAGATGGTAAGACCCTATTGCTGAAGACTGCACATACTTGGGCTGTAAGGCCACTGAGAAATCCTGCTGGAACTGAGCTGATAACTTCCTCCATGTAGATCAGCTGACAGAAAGCTGGAAGAAGTCATTCTACATGTAGTTCAATGGGAGAAAGAGATATCACCACTGAAGATACTCAACTGTGGATACTGCAAGCCTTATAATTGGTCAGCTAGGCCAAATGAGCCAACGGGTTCAATAGTGGCAGGTCTGTCATGGTAGAAACCAACTGCCCTCCAATTGGACTGGAGGCCTGCTCTATGGGGGGGAACACATCCCTGATACTGAAAACTTAAAACAGGGGTTGTCATGAGCCGTAGGGGTGTAACATCTGCTGATGTCTGGATAAGTGTATATACTATGCTTATCAAACTGCCCAGTAAGTACTTCTCTTCATATTCATAACCTTATATTAATGCTACTCTCACTTTGGGTAGAGAATCTTCTCCTTTCAGATGGCAGTGACCTTGGGATGACTCAGAAGGTACCATAGTGTTGGAAAGAGGTGACTGGAGTACTGAGTAACATCGATCACACCTTCCAAGGCTCAGGGTCTAATGTGGAAGAGGTGGAGGAAAGAATGTAAGAGCCAAAGGAGGGGTAGGACTCCTTACAACGTGCTCCCTCCAGACATAAAATGGCCTGGATATCCATGACCTCATAGTGCCTGACACTACCTACACAAGACCATCATAAGAGGAGGAAATGATCATGACATCAAAATAAAAGAGAGACTGATTGAGATGGGGAGGGCATATGATGGAGAATGGAATTTCAAAGGGGAAGATGGGGGGGCAGGAGGGCATTAACATGGGATATTTTTTATAATCATGGAAAATGTTAATAAACATTGAGAAATAATAAAAATAAATAAAAATGAAAAAAATAAAAAATAAAAAAAGTGGCCAGCCATAATCTCTGGAAGAGGGTTTGTAGAATTAACAGCAGTCCCTGCTGCTGTAGCTGCTATAAAGCCTTATGGAAAATCATTGTCTCTGTCTTCTCCTGCCCATTCTAACTTTAAACATTTGCTCCTGCATACATTCCTCTGGTTCCTTTTGGCATATTTAGTCTGGGGATTAAAATTCCAATAAACCATTTCCTCCTGGGAAAAAAAAAAGAATATTTCCATCATCAAGTGTTTTGAGCTAATAGTGTAGACAGCATGAATGGTTGCTTGCCAAACCTGGAGGAAGACAAGCCTCCTCTTGTGATTTTTCTCATACAAGACTCTCTGGGTCTTTTCAAGGTCTCCAGACAAACAAAGGATGGTCTCCTTTAGAAAGTAGAATGAAACAATGTCGAGAGTTTATGGAAATATGAGAGTTAAATATTCCCAGACTCACTCACTCCAATGATACAGGTTCCAGCTTCTGGCTCTGACTTGATGAAGCCTTGCCTTTCCTCTCCTTCGTGGTTATGATTTGATGTTGGGTTTGTGTTCCACCAGACTCTCCCGCAGCTGCACAAAATGATGTCCTACAATGTCAGTAGAGACCTTGGTTTTATGTTGCTTTTGTTGACCTGGACCAGCCATTTTCATCATTTCAAGGTGATGTAGTTAGATTCTCGTTGCTGGACAAACACCTGACCAGAAAGAGATTATGGGAGGGAAGGTTCATTTCAGGCTTACAGAGTCCAGGGGAAGTTCCATTATGGCAAAAAAAAAAAAAAAAAAAAAAAAAAAAAAAGGTGGCTCGCTTCCACAGATGCAGAGGGAAATGACCACAGCAAGCAGCAAGCACCAACAGCCAGATCTCAAAACTGCTCTCTGTGTGCCTTCTCGAGCTGGACTCAAGATCTGCCTCCAGTGAAGAACGGCTTCCCCAGAAGGGATCTGCCTACTTGAGACTCAAGTTGCAAGCTCACCTGAGTCTATGGGGCCATATATTCAAACCACCACACAAGGCACTAACAGCAATTAATGTAGCCAAGCTACAATTCTTTTATTTTGTTTGTTTGGTTTTCTGAATTTTTTTATTTATTTATTTTTTTTATGTAGGGTCTCACTCTAGCCCAGTCTGTCCTGGAATTCACTATATAGTCTCAGGGTGGCCTTGAATTCACAGCAATCCTCTTACCTCTGCCTCCCAAGTGCTGGGACTAAAGGTATGTGCCACCACGCCTAGCTACAATTCTTAGTTATCATTGCCATTACCATCACATATCACAGAGAGTATATGAGTCAACCCTTCACTTTAGACCTGTCTCTGCCCAGTTAACCTCATGTGAGAATCTTCATAATTACAAGTTACTGAGTTGTTACAACTGCATTACACATAAGAAGTGGGGTCTTCACTGCCATCTAAATGGTGAGCCATCCAATTTCCAAACCCCATTCTAAAAGACCACATTCAGGGGCTAGTCCTAATACCGTCTATCTTTCCTTAAAAGCAGAATGTGAAACACAGATCTGAATAAAAGGAATTTCAGTGGAAAATGGACCACTATATAGCATAGGAATGGACTTAAGAGAGGAAAAATTAATACAAGACTATGCTTTGAAAGCATTTCTTTGAAGAACTGGTTCTGAATCCCACTTGGACATCCAAAGAAATCTTATAAAACCTACTAGTACTGCCCACCCCATACTTAAAGTGGGAAGCATTTATGCATTAGTTACACACCACTGGTCAAGGGGGGCCTGCAGACTTTTAGTTCCACACATTTCTAAGCACTGTATGGGTTCCCACAAGGATCAGGGAACAGAAGGCAAGATCCATATGAGAGCTCAAGGCAGTCACACTGTTGAAGTACACTTGTGCGGAGCGAGTCACAGCCCAGTGGACTTAGTCCCACTAACAGTGATAAGAGAAAAGTAAAAGGCCAAGAAGCTGTGGGTGTGATATATGTGGTAGTCCAACAGAGCACAGAGAAAATAGTATTAAGCACCAGAATTTGAACAAATAAAGTAGCATGCCCTGTATATGGCCTATATGTATGGCTTATGTGTACTTAAGACTACAATATTGTGAGTTGCAGAAAGTTGAACAAATAGTATGTAAGTTTTTCAGATCTCACCTGTTTTACATACAGTCAAATGTATGTGAGGTGTGTGTAGTTCCATGCACTTTATGGCATATATCGCCTACTGTAACCGCTAGTGCAAAATAGAGAATTGTCCCATCACTACAAAGACTTGCTGCGCTGTCTTTCCATACCTGCACTCACCCATTGCTGTCTAGTGGTGGCTTTCCTTTGTATTACCATAATAATGATAGATTGCATCTTTCCATACACTTATGTGCTATTCTCATATCCTCTTTCATGAAATGTATTTTCATGTTTTTCCTCCATTTTCTAATTGTATTTTTAACTGTTCAGCTTTAAGAGTTCTCTATATGCTCTAACATTCAAATATTTTTATCTTGGTGTTTAGCTTATCGCTTCATTCTCTTACAAGAATGTTTAAGAAATAATACATTTTTAAATATTTTATTTTAATTAATTTATTTGACAGAGACAAAGAGACAGAGAGAGAGAGAATGGGTGTGCCAGGGCCTCCAGACACTGCAAACAAATTCCAGACTCATGTGCCCCCTTGTGTCTCTGGCTAATGTGGGTCCTGGGGAATTGAACTTGGGTCCTTTGGCCTTGCAGGCAAATGCCTTAACAGCTAAGCCATTCCTCCATCCTTTTTTTTTTTTTTAAGGTAGGGTCTCACTCTAGTCCAGGCTGACCTGGAATTCATTCTGTAGTCTCAGGCTGGCCTCAAACTCATGGCAATGTGGTGGTTTGATTGAGATGTCACTCATAAACTTAGGTACTCTGAATGCTAGGTTCCCAGCTGATGGTGATTTGGGAATTTATAGCACCTGGAGGCAGTGTATTGTTGAGGACGGGTTTATGGGTTTTATAGCCAGATTCCTCTTGTCAGTGTTTGGCACACTCTCCTGTTGCTGTTGTCTACCTGATGTTGGCTGAGAAGTGATATCCACTGCTCATGCCTTCATTTTCCCCTGCCATCATGGAACTTCCCTTCAAGACTACATGCTAAAATAAACCTTTTTCTATTTTTTCCCCACAAGCCGCTCTTGGTCAGGTATTTTCTGCCAGCAGGGTAAACCTGACTGCAACAGGCACTCTTTCTATCTCAGCCTCCAAGTTCTGGGATTAAATGTGTATGTTGCCACACCCGCCAAACACTTTTTACTTCATTGATAATACCCCATTTAGTGATTTTTGTGATTTTTTTTCATTTATATAATAAATACAAAACTATGTTGTTAATTATCTTATTTAGTAGTGTGACCAAATTGCTATGATTACTGACAGCCCCTAGTGACCATTTTTGCTGGATTAATGGAGAATTATTTTCAAAAGTTTCATAACTGAATCACTATCCATGTCGTCATGATATAATTGTCAACTGACAATTTTGCATAGCCTAGGGAAAAAGTATCTGCCTGGGTTCCAGAAACATTTAAATCCTTAGGAAGATGACTGTATAATTTCTCAAAATTCTATTATAGATAATTAATCATATTTTTCCTAGGGAAAAATATAACATCAGAAAAAACTTTGAATGCTAGATTTCATTTATGTACAAAAGAATTAAGAAAAAATTTGAATAATTAAAACAAAAGCAATCAGGGCAGAAGAAATGGAGGAAACAGTAACAACAACAAACAATAAGCATCTACTGTCCAGCTACTAAATTTAATTTGTTCGTGACCACAATAACTGAATGCTTTCAATGTCCTTCTCATTACCTACATAAAGAGAGTTAAGAGAATCCCCACATCTGAAAAAGAGGTAAAGAAGCAGGATGTTGTTAAATTGAACCATTGTCTAACTGAATGTGATTCTGTTTGGGCTCCTTTATTAAATCCCAGAATGTTCTGGGTTTGCACCCCTCTGACACTGCATGTTACAGCGTCGACTATGTCATCAGTCTGACCGAGTTCCCACAGAGTACTATTGCTGTCAGTATCTTCCCTGAGATCTGAGACCCGAGCTAGACACAAAATGTATATCAAAGTTCCCGTCAGTCAAAGAACCATACACATATATAAAGCCTACAACAATTACAAAGAACTAGCAAAGTAGGAATCTTTGATCCTATCCAAAACAACAATTACTAACATAGCCCACTGACTTTGGCAACTCTGAGACATTTTTGCTAGAGCTATATACGTGAGACTTAATATTATGCACATTTAAACTTAGGGGGGGTCTCAAAGCAATATGTCAGAACTGGAATCTTGGATCTTCCACCTTTCAGTTATAAACTTCAAATAGTTATTCTCTCTCTCTTTGTTTTTGAGGTAGAGACTCACTTTAGCCCAGGCTGACCTGGAATTAACTATGGAGTCTCAGAGTGGCCTTGAACTCATAGTAGTCCTTCTACCTCTGCCTCCCAAGTGCTGGGTTTAAAGACGTGCACCACCATGTTTGGGTAAGAAAGTTATTCTTTAAATACTAAATTTTTTTGTTTATTTTTATTTATTTGAGAGTGACAGAGACAGAAAGAGGCAGAGAGAGAGGGAGAATGGGCACACCAGGGCCTCCAGCCACTGCAAACGAACTCTAGACGCATGCGCCCCCTTGTGGATCTGGCTAACGTGGGTCCTGGGAAATTGAGCCTTGGACCAGGGTCCTTAGGCTTCACAGGCGAGTGCTTAACTGCTAAGCCATCTCTCCAGCCCTAAATACTAAATTTTTTTATAATGCAGACAATACCATCTACTTCAACTTATAGTCATGCAAACCAAATAAAATAAAATGGATGCAACAGTGCCCAGTACAAAGCTCTCAAAAATTCATATTCTCAAAAATAAATAAATAAAGGAAACAGTTAGACCAAGTATCAAAAATTTAGTAAGTCATCTACTACAATTCAGTATAAGAAACAATTGAGGTCTGGAGAGATGGCTTAGCAGTTAAGTGCTTGCCTGTGAAGCCTAAGGACACTGGTTCGAGGCTGGATTCCCCAGGACCCACGTTAGCCAGATGCACAAGGGGCGCACATGTCTGGAGTTCATTTGCAGTGGCCAGAGGCCCTGGCACGCCCATTCTCTCCCCCCACCCCCGTCTGTCTCTCTCAAATAAAAAAATAAACAAAAAAAATTTAAAAAGTAACAATTGAACTCTGAAACATAATTATGTAGATTTATACATTGGTATAAAATAATAGATGTTCACTCTGTCGATATGGTCATAATCATCATAGCCCCCTTTTATCAAGGCTGCCATTGCAATATCTATAGGACCAAAAGGACCAAATGCTAGAGGAAAGCAGAGGTGTAAACAATTCTGTGAGTCCTAGTGAGTGAGGATGAGATGAGGAGGCTACCTGGATATGAGCACCAACCTATCATATCAGGCCTCATAGGTGTTAGGATTGAGCAATGTAAGTTCAATGAGTTCACTGAAGGATCTGAAACGATGGAGCAATATATTCAAATTACATAGACAATGAGTTAGAGCAGGACATGTGTAGAAACAGAGACTTGTTGGGAGGCAATTTAAATAGTTCAGGCAAGAGTAAATGTCTTGGCTTGTAACAGTCAGCCTCACATTGTTGGGATGACCTTCCAAACCAGGCTCAGTTTATGGGAGGAATGGAATTTATTTGAAGCTTACAGATATAGGGAAAGTTCCATAACGGCAGAAGATTTTACAGGTCCATGCAGAGAGAAAAACCACCACCATCACCATAGATACTTTGCATACCTTTAAACTAGAATTCCAGGTCCACCCCCACACCTTAGGGCTGGACTCTAAGATCCTCTACAGGGACACCTCCTCTAGCTAGGTGGCTGGAGAGCTAAACTAAAAGCTTTAATAAACCTCTGAATCAATTGGGGGACATCCATTCAAACTGCCACATGGCTCAAGCAAGATATGAGCACTTGAAAGGTAAAGAAGTGAAAAGGATGTGGGCATATTTTGCAGGTAGCATTGACAAGTCTTGATGATGCATATGGGGAAGAGAGAACTTCTCAATTTCTGTTGAATAACAGGATAATGAGAGAAAGCACATAGTGTGATAAATATTTTATAAAATTTTATTATTGTGGGAGAGAACATAAGATGAAGGCTTTAATTTTATTGTAGTTTGAATGTGTAGGTCAAATATATGGCCCCATAGACTCAGATGTTTTATTAAAGTGAGCTTACAGAGCTGAAGAGATGGCTCAGTGGCTAAGATGCTTGTCTGAAAAGCCTAAGGACCCAAGGTGGATTCTCAAGTAACTAGGTAAAGCCAGATGCACAAAGTAGAGAATTCATCTGGAGGTCATCTGTAGCAGCTAGAGGACCTGGCCCACCCATTCATTCATACATTCATTCTCTCTATCCATCTCTCTTCTGTTCTCTCTGCTTGTAAATAAAATAAGCTGAGCTTGAAATTTTAGGCCCTAGCAGGTAGATCTCTGTAGAGGAGGGAGTGTCACTGGGGGTGGATCCTGGGGGTCCAGCTTTAAGGTGTGTTTGGAGCCAATCTTCAGCCCAGCCCTACTAAGTGTGTTGAGAATAGTTTGAGCTCTGGTGGTTCACTTTAAGCTCTGGTGGTTACATTCATGCTGGCTGGTAGTGCTGGCTGTCTTGGTGTCTCTCTGCTCGTATCTATGAAAGGGAGGCAGCTTCTTCTGCCAGTCATGGTGTTCCCCTGGGCTCTAAGCCTGAAATAAATCCCTTTCTCCCATAAACAGTGTCTGGTTGGATGTTCTTCCCAGCAACATGGAGCTGACTACAAGATGGTTTCATAGAACATTAGAGCTCTAAAGAGAGTTTAGAGCAGGGGACATATATTTACAAGTCTACTTACTTAAGGCTATATTTAAGATATTTATTTTAAAATACATATAAATAAAGATGATATTTAAAGCCATGAATATCAGAATGCCTACAATGAAAATGTAAAAACTAAGGAGAAGACACTAGAATTGAGAAATGACCCTTATTAGATTCTAACATTTTAGAGGTCAAGCATAATAAAATGGGGGAAAAGTGAGACCCTGAGGAAAGATCATAAAACTGGAAGAAAAGAAATAAGGGCAAAGTATGCAAGTATTGGTGATCAAGTAAGGTGATGCTTTCAGCCTGTTTTTCCTGTGATTCCACCAAGAGTTGTTTTAGTGGCCTTGCGTGAATGAAAGCTGACCCAGAAAGTTTGACAGTAGGGAGGGGAGGGGAGAATACTTCCCCCAACATGAACTGGCGGGAGGAGAGAGGGAAGCTCAATCGCGGAAATACAGAGTGAGGTAAGCATTTTCAATGCAGCCTTTTAGATGGAAGAGCCTAGGGCATATTTGATGTGAGCAATACTCCCACAGATAGCTATAGTGAAAAGCGGAACAACCAATGGAACAAGATCACTGAGAAGAATAGAAAGGAGCTTCAGACTACATGTTAGAAGATGAATCTTTGAAGACAGATTAGGATGGATACAGAAGCAAACATGGCATGTAGGTTTAATGGGAGAGGATGAAGAAATTACATCCTCTTGGGATATATTTTTAATGATAAACGAGGCAGGGCCATGTGTTCATAATGGTTGTTGGGTGATGTCAAGGGAAGAAGCAATCAAGGAGGAAAAGAATGGGGTGACCCAACTTTTGAGTTTGAATGGACCAAAAAACCGCTCCTATGACTTGGGAGTTCCTAAGAAGAGAAAATCTCAGGAGGGTGGAAAAGGTTGCTTATTCTAAAACCTGAGCAAGGTTGCAGGTGGTGTAAAGTAGTGTCTTTGTACAGAGTAGAAGCAGAGCTTACAAAGGGTAAACTGACTGGTGTTTAGGGTTCAGTTAATGGTGATCATGAATTCACAAAATTACTGTATACTTAGTAAGACTGACATCAGACCACAAGTTGTATCCCATGTGGAAAAGGTCCAAAGTTTTTCTCAGTTCATCATAAATAAAGTGTCACAGTTTCCTTAAAAATTGTCTGAGCTACTTGTCAGTCTGTTCTGCTGTACCAGAGACGATAGGGAAAGATTATGCTGGTACTTTTACTTAGCATGTGTTTGAAACAAAAACACTCACTAGACAGGCTACGAGGTAGGAGTATCACTGTGAGTTCAAGGCCAGCCTGGGTGACAGAGTGAGTTTTGAGGTCCAGGTCAGCCTGGCTGGCATGAGATCCTGCCTCAAAAAAGAAAGAAAAGAGAAGAGAAAGAAGGAAAAAGAGGATCAAAGAAAGAAAAATACAAACTAAATTTAATGGACTTGTTAGCATAAAGCATGAAGTTAAATAATGCACGTAAATGGGTCCTATCGATAAATGAGAGCTTAAATTGTCTCTGTTATTACTTTAAAAAAATATTTATTTATTTGGCAGAGAAAGAGGGAGAGAGAGTGGGGGAGGGAGAAAGAATGGGTGCGCCAGGGCCTCCAGCAACTGCAAACGAAACTCCAGATACATATGTTCCCCCTGTGCCTCTCTCTAACGTGGGTCCTGGGGGATGGACTTGGGTCCTTTGGCTTTGCAGGCAAACGCCTTAACAGCTAAGCCATCCCTCCAGCCCATTACTGGCATTTTATAACAGGACAGTGTTTGACTTGTACACTCTTGAATGGCAATAAACGCTCGTTAAATGGAAAGGCTAGAGTCCTGAGTTAGTGCCACCAGCCACTATAGAAGGAGTTTTGAAAAGCAGAATACGAAAGCCTTAGTGGTGCTGTGAAGCGTTTATTTTAAACTTCTTGTCCACTAGGTGGTGGAACAGTCTCCACCATCAGAATTCTTACAGATACGTGTCTCTCTCACAGTTTGTGATGTGAAGGAAAAACAACAAATTAAACTCCGTTAAATGTAAATTTGGAAAACAGGGCATCAAATGAGAAAAAAGGGCGAGAAAGCCTAAGAGGAGATGCCCAGTGCGGAAATATTAGAACCAAAGCAAGTAAACTACAACTCCCAGGAAGCCACGGGCGAGCTCCGATGCGCCTGCGTACTCGGGATCCCGGAAGCCGCTGGTGGCCCGCGGCTTTACAAACAGCTGAGGGAAGGCGTGGAGCGGGCTGCGGCTATCACGGCTCTGACGGCCGTAGCATCCCGTTCACGGTTCCTGTCTCTTTGCAAAATGACCAGAATCTAATGGCTGACCCGGCTGGTCACGTGACCTGCCCGGGCCACGTGAGTGCGGAGCCCGCCAGCGGAGGTCTGTTGCCGTGACAACGCGCGCCTTGCTCGCACCTTCCGGGGGCCGCGCGGGCTCCGGGGGCGAAGGTAGGTGCGGTGTGGGGACGCTGGCTCCGCGCGGGCCCCGGCGGCCCGGCCGTGCGCCAGGCCCGCTGCTCGGGCTCGTTCCGCCGCGTGACCCCGCAGCCCTGCCGGGACGCCGCCGCCCGACTCCTCGGCGTCGCTCTTCCCGGAGTCCGGGCGGCGAGGGCCCCGCAGTGCCAGCCCCTGCACGGCCCAGGTCCCACTCCCGCTGCTCACTCCCGACCCGAACTGCCCAAACAAACAAACCAGAAGGAGGGAAGGGGGTGTTACTGTGCAGTTCGGGGAGGGTACCGTGCGGGCCTTGGTCCCCACCGCACACTGCCGAAGAAGGCTGGGGTTTGCGCTGCATCCAGTTCTTCCGAAAGCTGGGGCAGATCCGAAGCTGGGTGCGTAGGACCCACAGGTGAGCGCTGCACTGCACACCACCGGACCCTACCTACTGTGTTCAGGACAGGTTTTGTTGGCCTTTGCTTCTGAAGAAACATGATTTGTGTACCTCATTAATTTTGAGGGATTTTTGCTGCTTTGTTTTTGCGATAGCACCTCCCTACTGAGCTCAGGCTGGTCTCAAACTGGGAATCAACCTGTCTTCTGAGTTACTAGCATAGAGGCACGTGTCATAACTGAAGTACTCTTTATTCTCGTCTGCTTAATACATTCACTTTGTGTGTGTCAAGAAATACTACCACCTGGAAAGTCCGTTCTGCAATATTATTAATTTGGACTGGTAAAATTACTAGCTGCATCAGGTTGCATGGCCTGCTTTACAAGAAAAGAAAAAAATGACACCCCCCCCCCCACACTTGACTTGGTAACAATTATTGAAGATGATCTCTGAGGCTCTGGCTACTGTTATGAAAGATAAAGACTGCCCTTTTAGCAATTGGATGTTAGTGGATGAAAATGTAATTCTAGGCCTTCTGTGGAAGTAAACTTTACAACCTAATTCTCCAAATCAGTTTGCTTTAATGTGTTAGGACTTGACCAGCTTACTAATCAAAATTATACATACCTGCGAAGTCATGATGAAATTTGTGAATTTCAGCTAGTGTTGTTTTCATGTGATAGATTTCTTTAACAGTTTTTTTTTTTTTTTTGTCTTTTTTTCGTTCAGCATTTTCAGTGCTGTAAATACTGTTAGAATGTTTGCTTTGCAAAGTGAAAATTAATGACCATGGCTCACTATTCCAAAGAAGAGCTGGATGAAGAATTTGAACAATTTATGAAAGAAGTAAGTTCCTGTTTTTAAAAACTGTATTGTAAATCTATGTCTTGAGGTTCTTCCTTAACTCCATCCACCTCTAAGATAGAATTAGCACATCAACAGATTCCTTCACCTCCCTTCCAGAATAGCTAGCTCTTTCCCTTTTCAAATGCTGGCACCTGCTAGTTCAGTACCATCATGTCACGTGGCCTACTCTAGCTCCTGACAGCTAATACCTGGCATTGACCCTTTTCATGTGTGTTATAAAACTGTCCTGCTGTACCATCACATGCAGATTTTACAAAACAAAACAAAACAAAAAAACCTTTGTTTCATTTTTGTCAGGCTCATTTCACCTTGAGTGCGTTGTACTGCCTGTGATCACTGCACCAACAGGGCCATTCCCTTATTTTTCTTGCTGCTGAAGACCTTACTTTAAATATTACTGTCATCCAGAGTGTCTGCTAGCCCAATAAAAAGTCATTATATCACTTCTTAGTACACCATATATTTAGTTATTTTTATTTTATTTATTTGCAAGCAGAGATGCAGAGAGAGGGAGGGAGGGAGAGAATGGGCATGCCAGGATCTCTAGCCACTGCAAGAAAACTCCACAGAATAAGTCTCATTTCCCATTCAAACAACTGACTTAGATTTCAAATATGCATGCATTTGAAAACTAAACTTACTGGTATTATTTTCATTGGGAAATATTGATAGTAGTGTCATATAAGACTTTTGGAAAACATTTTTCTTGTACTTTTATTTACCAACCCTCAGAAACATTGTCTGAACTCCTCCCCTTCACTGTCCATCTGTCTCCTGCTCATAGCCTTCCTCGAGTTATAAAAGCTGTTGTTTCATATTAGAAATTTGGGTAATGTTTTAGTTTTAACAATGAAAGCCATGGTTGTAAGAATCACGCTAACTTGGTCATTTTGATAATTGTTGCATAGGTTATTAAAAGATACAGTTCACATACCTTTGTTTTTAGGTACTAACTTTTTAAAATTAGCTATTATGCAATGTAATTCACGTACTATTTAATTCACCCTTTTAAAGGGTATTAGGCATAATTTCATTTTTCTTTACTGCTGAGTGAAAGGTCTGGAAAGAATTCTATTAAGTGAGGTGACCCAAACTCAGAAAGGCTAGAAGCACATCTTCTCTCTCATATGCAAGTCTTAGTTTGTAGTGTTTCCGTGTATGTGTCAAGATGGAGATAAGCATGGTAAAGTCCAAAAAAGCTATAAAGGCAACCAAGAGATAATAGAAGAGGAGGAAAGGTTTTGGCTTTTGGAAGAAGGATGAAAGAACATATGTGATATGTAAACAGAAAGGAAGGGGTATACAAAAGAGATAGAGGAGATGGAGGAGGAGAATCAACTAAAAAACTAAAAAACACATTGTAGGGTCTGGAGAGATGGGTTAGCTATTAAAGGCACTTGCCTGAGAAGCCTAAGGACCTAGGTTTGATTTCCCATTACCTGTATAATCCAGATTCACAAGGGGGTGTGTATGCATCTGGAGTTCATTTGCAGTGGCTGGAGGCCCTGGCACTCCCATTCTCTCTGTTTCTCTTTCTTTGCCCCCCCTCAAATGCATAAATAAATAAAAATAATAATTAAGACACATTGTGTATGTCATTATGCCATAATGATACCTAAAACTCTGTAGGCATATTGAAATAAAGAAATAGGACTGGAGAGATGGCTTAGTGGTTAAGCACTTGCCTGTGAAGCCTGAGGACCCTGGTGCCCCAGCCAGCAGGGAGTTGAACAAGGACCTGAGGGGAAGTTAACCTGAGTGGGAAAAGGCAAACATACACAAGAAGGAGACCATGCTAGGTGTTTGTCAAGGCCTGGAGAGTTTATTTTTACATATAGGTTTATATAAGGTTGTGGGGGGTAGGGGACATAATAAGGCCAAAGGTCACAGAGTTACTGGTTAAGCTGCAATGCCTTTGTTTCTTCATCAGCTACCGGCAGCATGGGGGAGTAATCAGCCAAGCGTATGATCCGTTTGTTTCTGGTAGTTGAATATTATGTGAGGAAGTAGAGACTTAACTTGCTACATGGCAGTCTTTGTTTCTGGTAGTTGAATATTAGGTGGGGAAGTAGAAACTTAACTTGCTATATGGTGGTTTCTGTTAACATGGCTGAGGTTTGGTTCATAGCTCCCAACATCTCCCCCTTCTTTTATACAAAAAGAGGGGAGGCCCGCTTTGTAGTGGTGGGCATTAACCAACTGGGGGAGTGGGGACCTGACTCCTCCTGTGGGGATGTCTTTTTCCCATAATCTTTGGCCCTTGGTACCTTTTGGGGTGGGGAGGCAGGGCCTATGTGGCCGGAGAGTGAGTGATAACAGTTATAGTACCAACCTCCATGTAAGTCAGGTTTTTCTCTCAGGAAATTCAGAAGTGGTCAGAAAGGGACCTTCCCTTGCAGTGCTTTGCCTCGCACCCACATTGGTGCCCATATTGCACTCAGTTTATTGTGAGCCGAAATGCATAGGTCTGGATCCTATGCAGCTCTCATAGGAGGGGTAGCTATTTGGCCAACACCGGTAGACCACAGCGAGAGCAGAGGAGTAGAGGACAGTAAGTAGTATAGTAAATAAGTACAGAATGTATGTAGTATAGTAAATGAGTACAGAATGTAAGATCAAGGGACAATGACAGCTGCAGGTGGTAGGTCTTCAGTGGCAAGGCCTTGATCTGCCAACTCCAGTCTATGATAATGGACCCTGTAAAGGCTGCATCTTAATGGCTTCAATCTGTTGATTACAAAAGACGTGATTTTATTAATAATAACTGGTCCGATTGTGAGTAAGAGGATTAAGATAAGTAGAGGTCCTTCCAGCTTTGTCCTGTTAGGGAAAAAAGGAGATTCTCTCAGGGAAGTGTTTCTTCCTTGGATATATGAGATGTCACTGGAGGATCATCAGCTTAGTTTACAAGTCTCTCTGGCAGCCATCTTGTAGCATTTTCTTTGGTGTCAAACAAGCATACTGATCCTTGGTCCCAAATAAGTACTGGGTCTGGGCCATTCCATTTTAAGGTTGAAGGATCTTTCCACATGGCTTTTGGCAAAGGTAGTTTTTGTATTTGTGTGCCAAAGTGATCAGCAGCTGAATTTCCCTGAGTATCAAGCGTTAAAAAGTTTAGGACAGACAAGGCATGATGAAGGATATTTCTTGGAGAGCCTTTTATGGGATATAAATCCCCTGTTTTTAACTTTTAGAGAGTATGTTTAATAGTTTGATGAGCTTGCTCAACAATTTCTTGAACCAGGGGATTGTATGGTATGCCTGTAATGTGTTTAATTTTGATGACAGAAATTTTGGAATTTTTTACCAGTATATCCAGGACCATTATCGGTTTTAATAATTTGGGGCTTTCCCATGACACCAAGGCAATTGAGTACATGAGCAATGGCATTTTTTGAAGCTTCTCCAGCATGGAGGCTGGCAAAAATGAATCCACTAAAGGTATACACAGTAACATGGAGGTACTTAAGATTACCAAATGAGGGAATATGTGTTACATCCATTTGCCAGATCTCATTGGGCATTAAACCTCCTGGATTCACACCTAAGTGGGGAACAGGTAGGAGGGTGACACAGTTTGTGCATTGACTATCTGGCGAGCTTGTTCCCTAGTGATTTTAAAAAGAAGACGCAAGGTTTGAGCGTTAAGATGATGTACAGAGTGAGCTGCTTTGGCCTGGGCCACAGGATTGAGCTTAACAAGGAAGGCAAACTGGGTGGCTTCCTCAGTCATGGCATTGCCTGTGGCTAGAGGCCCAGGGAGCCCAGAATGAGCACGAATATGGCCTATATAAAAAGGATGTTGCCTAGAATGTAAGCATTGCTGGATGGAGAAAAACAGAGGGGTAGTGTTGGTGGTGGGTTTTATGTATGGCACAGTTTCTAGCAGGGGGATGGATTGAGCAATATAAGTACTATCAGTATACAGAGTAAAGGAGGTATTTGGAAGTTGTTGAAAAACCTTTAAAACAGCGAAAAGTTCCACCAGTTGAGCAGAGTGTAATGGGGATTGTAGGGAAGTGGTTTGATTGTCTACAGTGAAGGCTGCCACTCCATTAGAGGAGCCGTCAGTGAAAACTATGGGGACATGGGGAAGAGGTCGGGGAGAGGTTAATGTAGGGAAAACGGCCGAATTCTCAGAAAGTGGAGAAGCTTGTTAGCAGGGTAGTGGTTATCAAGGGATCCCTGAAAAGAGGTGCAAGATATTGCCCATTTGTCATCATTTTGTATTAACCATTGTATTTGGGAAGTGGAGTAGGGTAGAATGATTTTATCAGGGCCCTTACCAAATATTTTTCTGCTTTGATCACGTCCAGTTTTTATTAACTCTGCCACCCATGAGGTGTAAGGGGTAAGGGCTCTGGGTGGTGAAGCAAGTAAATGGACCCAGAAGAGGGGCCCCTCCTGCCAGAACACCCCAGTGGGTGTAAAGTCAGTGGCACAAATGACCAGGAGAAGAGGCTTCTCATAAGAGATAAAGGTGACCCTTTGGCTCAGAATTGAGGCCTCTACTATCTTCAGAGCCTCTGGGGGGGGGGGGGGCTGTTAATGAGCAGCCTGAGGCAGGGTCTGGGTCTCCTTTGAGGATGTCAAACAAGGGTTTAAGCTCTCTGGTAGTTAGCTTAAGATAAGGCCTGAGCCAATTGATATCTCCTATGAGTTTTTGAAAATCATTTAGAGGTTTTAGATGATTAATTCTAAGCTGAATCTTTTGTGAAAGAATTTTGTTATAAAAAGTTCAAAGCCTAAGAATAAGTAAGGAGGTTAATTGAATTTTATCAGGACCTATCTGAAGACCAGCTCTGGTAAGGGCCCTAAAAAGCTCTTGAGAGCAAGTAAGGAGTTTAGTGGGATCAGGACCAGCCAAGAGGATGTCATCCATATAATGAACGATATACAAGGAAGGCCATCTATGTCTAAATGGATCTATAATTTGGGCCACAAGTTTTTGACATAGCATAGGGCTGTTAGCTATCCCTTGGGGCAATACTTTCCATTGCAGTCTCTACATAGGTCCTCTAAAATTTACCACAGGAAAACTAAATGCAAAATGCTGATGATCCTCAGGGTGTAAGGGAATTGTAAAAAAAGCAAACCTTTAGGTCAATAATGATTTTACAATATCCTACAGGAATTGCTACTGGAGTGGGGAGGCCTGTTTGTAGGGCCCCCATAGGTACCATGGCCTTATTAATTTCTCTAAAGTCCTGGAACAATCTCCATTTTCCAGATTTTTTCTTTATAACAAAGATAGGAGTATTCCAAGGAGAGGTGGTAGGTTCCATATGGCTACAGCTAAGTTTTCAGAAGTTAAGGGCCATTGATCAACCCAAACAGGTTATGTTGTTTTCCAAGATATTTTATCTGCATGGGGTACAGGCATGTCAACAGCCATTAGGATAAATTTTCATAGCCTATTCCAGCACGATAACCTCTGAACTGTGTTTGCTCACCAGTAAATCTGCAGGATTCGTTAGAGATTGGGGGAACCTGAGTGCTTATCCTCACATAGGACCGGCATGTAATAACATTGAGTTCTTCCCCAGGAAAATGTGTAGATTGAGGGAAAAACCAAAAAAAAAAAAAGGATTAAGGGCAAGCTCTAAGAGAAGTCTCATGTTGTATTGAACAGTTTGTGGGTATGGTGCTGACCTGGTATACGAGATGCTGTTGAAGGCAGGGAGAGCTTAACTTAACTAAAACATGGGATTTTCTTTGCTTTTTTTTTTTTTTTTTTCTCATGCAGTTATTGAGAGTAAACTTTGTAGATGAGAATATCATCTCCAGCAACCCAGGCCACAGGACACCTTTGGTAGAATTTTAAGAGGTGGCAATTTCCATAATGTGGTCAAAGAGGATGGCTGACAGTCGTTCTTTACTTGTCCCATTTAGAAGTCCTTTGGAACCTGAGCAAAGCTTGTGTCTAGAAAGCAGGTTTTATGAAAGTTGAGCAGTCAGTGCAAGAATTGGCATCTCAAGGAAAAGACAGGTAGACGTGAGTTAAGAAGTTTGTCCTGCTTTGGTTTTCCTTATGCTTTTCAAAATGGAGTGGACATGAGCATTCTTTCATTTCATAGCTGTGCCAAATGTCACACCTGGTGTGAGCATGCACATCTGAGGGAAGATGGGAGATAGAAGTGTGAGGGGAGTGCAGATAGATCAAGTGGGTAACAGGGAAAAGAACAGCTGGAGTGGAGAGGTGCCCCTCTCTGCAGGTACTCTTGGGAATGGAAGAAAAAGAATAGTCTCCTGAGAGAGGCTGGAGTTAGAGGTGGAGTAAGGGACTGGTCAGGTCCCTCAGAGAAGGTGGAGGGAGGCCTCCTTCCTAGCTAGGAGGGAGGAAAGCATGAGGACTGGAGAAAGGGATTGAGGATTATAGTAAAATTTGTGCCAAGGAATAGAAAAGGACAAATACAAGTCGATAAATCACTGTGACAAAATATTTCTCTGGCCAACATCATCTTTGTCTCCACACAGCAAAGTTCACCTGTTTTGGAACTCTTAAGTTCTTCTGGAGCTATCCTGTGTCATTTTGTTCAACTGCCACTTACTCTTGGACCCCAGAGAATGACTGCAAGATAGGATTATATCTTTATTTTCTGTTCTGAACAAGTATATTGATCAAATTGTCTTTGTTTTGTAATACACTTGTCTGATTCTGAATATGAAATCAGTGTTCAAAGACATAGGCTTGACTTTTAAGCCATGTGGCCACTTGAGTTTGGAAATGGAAACTTCTAAACTATTTTTTAGAATATTTTTTATGTGATAACTAAGATAACTAATACAAATATTTTTCATAATAACTGTACTTTACACTTATTTACAGTGTATTTTAAATTTAGTAATTTGTGTCTGGTTTAGCTTTCAGATGATTCTTTTGACAATACAAATACAACACCTAAGCAACCAAGAAAAGAGATGAAGAAGAAAGATATAATGCCTTGGTGGATAACTGAAGATGATTTAGAAGATGATGGTAAGTAATACTGATTTCTTTTTTCTTAAATTATTTGGCCACCAGAGGTCAGTCAAGACCTTCAATTCTTCATTTTGTTACTGTAATATAAACATATAAATAACACTAATTATGTGGAATTTTGAGGTTTGAATTGATTTTTTTAATGTTACTTTATTTTATTATGTATTATGTAGAGAATGTGCATCATTAGGTTATTTTACATTGAGACATTTATATTAATCCAAATGAAGAAGATAAATAATTATAGTATATTTACATATCAACATATATAATACATAAATTTAAGGCAGTTTAATAAAATATGGCAGCATACCAATGTAATTATGTTGACCACATTAACAAATCTGTAGAATTTGACATGTTTTTTCCTATGGTACCTTCATACCTACAAAGAACACAGGCCTCTTCTGTGTTTGCAGTCTCCATCATTGTGAAGATGGATAGAATTTCTGTTTCTCCTTCCTAAGGAAAAAAAATTTACTTGCATCCAGATGTGGTGGTTCATGCCTTTAATCCTAGCACTCGGGAGGCAGAGGGAGGAGGATCACTGAGTTCGAGGCCACCATGAGAATATACAGAGTGAATTCCAGGTCAGCATGGCCTAGAGTGAGACCCTACCTGGAAAAACAAAAACAACAAACAAATAAAAAATTTACCATGGCTTTTTAAATTTTTCACCATAAAATTGCATCTGAATTCTTTAAGGAAACAATAGGGTCACTACTCAGCCTGACTGACAGGAGCCTTCCTCTCTGCCTTCCTTGCTCTGGACACACTCAGATATGGTCTTCTGGATCTCAGCCTCTGTCATTTGTTTTGGGTAAATGTCCCTGCTGTTTGAATGCTCCACTAAGGCCAGCTTCACCAGTCTTGGCAGTTCTGCAGTGACTTGTCTAGCTCTCTGTTATTTTCTGCTTTGTTTGAGGCTAGAAAACTGAGATAGCCTTTTCGCCCAGGGTAGAGCCTCTAGCCCTCCTAGAGCTGAGAGTTTTGTGTGGTCAGAAAGCCTTTTCTCCTCGTGTAAATGATAGGTGCATTTAACGTATGCTAGTACAGGTTCACTTTGTTTGTTAGATTGTTTCTTGGTTTTAAAAAATATTTTTATTTATTTATTTGCAAGAAGAGAGAGAGGAAATTAATGGGCATGTCAGGGCCCCTACCCAGTACAAACAGACTCTACATGCATGTGCCACTTTGTGCATCTGGCTCTATATAGTTGCTGGGGAATGAAACCCAGGTCATTAGGCTTTGCAGGCAGGTACCTTAACTGCTGAGCCATTTCTCCAGCCCTCATTCCTTAGATTTTAATGCTCTGATACATTAAGGAATTACCTTGGTGAAAGCCTCAGTTGATTTTTCATAAATCCTCAAACTGTGCAGCAGTGTTAAGGTTTGCATGTAGAGAATTCTTTTCAGAATTATTTCTCCTTGTAATGCTCAAATGGGGGCATTATAGGATAAAGTACTCTTGAGATTGGTGCTAAAGATCTGAGCATTGAAGCCTCCCTGCCCCCAGGAGATACTGAATCAGAACAGAAGTGTGCAGATCCTAAGGGATTCACTCCTAGAACAGAAATGCGTGTGTTACCTGGCTAAAAGTACTACTTGTTTTCAAAGGCTGTGTCCATCCAAAATAGATTCACTTAGTGAATGAAGCAAGGAAAGGTAAAAGAGAAGCAAACTTTATAGTGGCTTCTTAAACACAAGAGAGTCGGTTTCCCTTCCCAGGGTATAACCTGGTCCCTGCTTCAATTATAACATTTACTGAGTTAGCACATTTGCACACCAGGCACTGTTGGTGCTTGGACAAGATAGATTCCTGCCATCAAGATTGTAGAAGCTTCTTGAACACCCCATCTTGAGGAGAGAAATGTTTTACGAGTCTTGGGTAGCTATGATTAAACATTAAAACTGAATAAATACAATGTTTTAATCTTGATTTTTTTTCAGTTTTGCTTGGGGAGATTAAAACTAATCCTCTCCCTGGCAGTACTGCTCAGTGTAAGTACCTGAAGTAACGCTGGGTTTCTGTTGCACTGTATGTGGAGCTTGTTGCCTGGGTAACAGCTCTGAGTCCAGCTTCAGACCCAGGGCAAGACTATGGACAGCTGCTGCAACCATGTTTGCATTTTGTCATGACTATGACATATTTCTTGCCTTTCTAGAGTTGCATAAGAATTGTTTTTTGATCCAGTAAGACCATTATTCACATAAAGTCATAAAATAAACTGACTCTGGAACCCTTTCCAAATACTGTGAGAGACTGTGATACCCTTCCGTCCTGCAACAATATAAACATACATGAGATGTGAGACTCTCTCCTAATTTTAGAAATTATGACCTTGGAGATTTTTTTTAAATTATTTTTGGTTATTTTTATTTATTTATTTGAGAGCAACAGAGAGAAAGAGGCAGACAGAGACAGAGAGAATGGGTGCACCAGGGCCTCCAGCCACTGCAAACAAACTCCAGATGCGTGCGCCCCCTTGTGCATCTGGCTAACGTGGGTCCTGGGGAATCGAGCCTCGAACCGGGGTCCTTAGGCTTCACAGGCAAGTGCTTAACCACTAAGCCATCTCTCCAGCCCGACCTTGAAGATTTTTTGTATTCCCATCTACTTTCTTGAAGTGATATTAACAATAACAGAACATCTTGTCTAGACCCTATAATTGTTCTTGAGGCTCCTGTTCTTATATTTTCTAGGCTGGTTCATACTTCTCACAGTCTGTTTCCAAAAGTGTTACAAGTCAAAGGACAGGAAGAATAAGGCCAAAAAAAAAAAAAAAAAAGTGATGTGAGCTATAGGAAGTACTTATGCTTGACAATAAATTATAGGAATCTTGTGCAACTTTTTGAAATGTTCTATATAATAATGTACACCACATTTAAATTATTATATTTCTTTTGTGAACTCCAGAGCCAATACATTTTTACTTAATAGGACAGATTCATTTTTTAGTTATTGTACGTACACAAAATTCATCCAGCAGTAGTCTTATGTTGGCATAGCAATCAGAACAGCTCCTTGAACATAAATACTAACTCATGAAGCCTTATTTCCAGTACTGTTTGGAGCAAATGTGAGCTACTTGAAAACGAAGACGACTTCTCAGCCTATCGTGGAAGCAGAAGAGGATTCTGCTGAAAAAATCCAGCTTCTTAAGAGTAGTGGCACTTCTATCCTAAGTGCTGACAGCTTAGAAGCAAATGGTAAGCAATGGAGAGATAGAGATGAGTCAGTAAACTATTAACTACTCTGCTTGTATTCAGAATTTTTATTAAAATTAACTCATAACTAACCTGGAGCTTCCATGACTTAAGTATGTGGACAGATGATATGATCTCTTCCCCCAGTTTTAGAATCACAACTCCAGGGAAGCATAAACCCTTATTGATTGTCTCATTACTGGGACAAAATACCTGCCCAGAAGCAATTGTGAAGGAAAGGGTTTATTTTGGCTTTACAACTTCAAGGGATGGTTTCATCATGGCAGGGAAAACATGTCAAAGCAAACCCAACCATAATGTCACATCTTGTCACAACAGCATGGAAGGAGCAGCAACAGGAAGCTCTCTGATTATCCAATGGGGCTGGACTAATAGAATACCTCAAGGCCCACCCCCAGTGACATATCTCCTCTGGTTCCCAAAGGCCTGACCAGAATCCCAAACTGCCACTGGCTAGGGACCAAGTATTCAAAACATATGAGCCTATGAAAAATTACTCTATAATATCAATAAATTAATCATTTATGTTCATGAAAATTCTGTATACTAATAAAAGATACTGTGCTTTCTACCTAGAACTGATAGTTTCTGAACTCAATCATAGTGCTCTTGGACTGGGATTGGACACATTAGAAGAACAGGAAGAGAAAGAGCAGTTTTTTGCCAGGCTTGAGAAAGGCTTGACATCGTCTATTGATTATTCAAGATTAAATAAGGAATTGGATTCTGATGACTCCACACAATTTAAAGCTTTACATAGGTAAATGCAATATTAGCTGACTTTCACATTTTTCTATGTTTTATAATGTATGAATGGATTCAGCTAGATAAATATAACAGACAAGATTAAATCTTACCTTTGGAACTCATGTTATCTCATCATTATTGTATTGGAGTTTTTGAATGTATAGACAGGATGCACTGACATGTAGTTGAATCCCCATTCTGTTCCAGATGCCTGAAATTTCATACCTAAGAAACTATTAAACCTGTGGTACATTGCCATGTCATCACTGAGAAGGAAATGAAATGACTTACTGCAGACAGAATTTTTCTTAGTTTAATTATTCATATAAGTTCTATTAACTAAAAAAAAACAGATTATGGTTTTAGTTAGGATTTTTTTGCACATGTGTGTGTTGAATGTGTGAGGACACACGTGTGCATGTGTGGTATACCTGCATGCATGTTGATATGCATGTGGAGGCCAAAGGTCAGTGTCTGGTGTCTTCCTCAGTTACTTTCTACCTTACTACCTTTTTTTTGAGCCATGATCTCACTGAACCTGGAGCTCACCCATTTGACTAGACTAGCTGCCCAATGAGCCCCAAGAATCCTCTTGTCTCTACCTGCCCAGCTCTGGGACACTCTGCCACATCCACTTACCCTCCATGGGTGCTAGGAATCCAAACTCACATCCTCAAGCTTGTATGGCAAGCACTTTGCCAACTGAGTCATCTCTTCAGCCTCTCTTAAAAATCTTTCTAACCAATGCTATTTTACTCTAAAATGCTGGCCAGACAGCAGGATAGCAATGAGTACAGTAATATTAAAAGAGTTTGCTGCTGTTATTACAGTCATAGTTTCTAAGGAGTGGCTAATGATCTCACTAAAGACAACATTAATGGATTGAAAAAGAACTGATTCGAAATATAATTTGGTTTGAAATAAAGTATGATATAAACTTATATAGCCACTTTAATTAAAATATGCACAAGTGTTAAAGTCATGTTTGCATTGCTGGTTGATATCACCCAACTAAGATCAGCGTTTGGGGAAAAGAGGTTTATTTTGGCTTACAGGCTTGAGGGGAATCTGCTCCACGATGACAGGGGGAAATGATGGCATGAGCAGAGGGTGGACATCACCCCCTGGCCAACATCACATGGACAATAGCAATGGAAGACTGTGCCAGACACCAGCGAAGGGGAAATTGGCTATAACACCCATAAGCTCGTCCCCAACAATACACTGCCTCCAGGAGTTGTTAATTCCCGAATATCCATCAACTGGGAACCTAGCATTCAGAACACCTAAGTTTATGGGGAACATCTGAATCAAACCACCACATTCTACCCCTGGCCCTCATAAACTGATAACCATACATGATGGAAAATGCATTGCATTCATCCAACTTTAAAAGTCCCTGTAGTTTTTATCAATTCCAATGATGTTCATATATCCATCTCCACAATTCAAGGTGTTTTAACTGAGCCATAATACCAAAAAATAACCTCAAAAAACCCATAAGGGCACAGAATAAACATTCACACTGCAAAATATGGCATTGGGCATAGCAAACAATATTCAGCCAATACAAGATTTAAAATAACCAGGGCAAACATCAAACTCTTAGTTTCAAGTCCAACAACTCTAGTCAGTGACAAATCTCCAAGTCCAATAATTCTAACCAGCAGCAAGTCTCTGGTATTCCAATTCCACCCCTCCAGCTAGGCTACTCACAGTTCTAGAAAACTTCATCAGCACTGGCAGATTTCCTTATCAGCCATCTTGTGGTCCTGGCATCTCCACTGGGTCTCCACTGCAATCCACAGTTCATCCTCATGGTTCCACAGGGTCTCCATGCAGGCGTCCAGCTTCACACTGCCCAAGGCCATTTCCAAAACAAGACAGCATTGCAAACTCAATGACCCTCTCTTTCCTGCATTTTTATACCCCATAATACCAGGTAGAGTGCCAATTTGTTAATCCACAGGGGAATAAAGCAGACTTTAAAGAACAGGACACTCCTTGAGCAATCAGGCCCCTTCAAAAGAGTGCATTATTTCTGTTGCCCCAGTGTAGGTCAGCTGGCCCAATCTCAGTGGTTGTAATCTGTCAAACAATTTGCTGGTGAACGAACGTTCAGCAATTTGGGCCCAAAGACTTTTGTACCATATCCCTCTGTTCACACCATTTTATTTCTATGCAAAGCAACCCTGCATAATTTCTCAGAACACAGACATAACAGCAAGTTTCTCATACAAACTGCTAGCCCAGTCCAAGAGTATGCCAAACACTGGCAAGAGGAAACTGGCTATAACACCCTTAAGTCCACCCTCAACAATACACTGCCTCCATGAGGCGTTAATTCCCAAACCTCCATCAGCTGGGAACCTAGCATTCAGACCACCTAAGTTTATGGGGGACACCTTAGTCAAACCAGCACAACAGGCATTTTTGCTGAGTTTTTCATGGTTTAAGGGTTGTATTCATCTTCAGCCTCAAGATACATTGCTTATTAGGGTGTGTGTGCTGATCTTGACATTTATTTTCTGATCTTTCTGTAAACTTCAGATAGTTCTCATACCTTGTGGTCAATCCCTAACCTTCAGTGAAGAAGGGATATGTGGTGCATGGGATGATGTATATGCATGTTAATACATACACTTGTGTACAAAATTATATATATTTGCATATACATTTAAGAACAGTGGTATTTTTTTCCTCTGATTACATATGTAGCTACAGTTAGCTTAGGCCTTGGAGGTCTTTTGTCTTCAAAATATTTTCCTGGCTGGGCATGGTGGAGCACATCTTTAATCTCAGCACTTGGGAGGCCTAGGTAGGAGGATTTCCCTGAGTTTGAGGCCTCCCTAAGACTACAGACTGAATTTCAAGTCAGCCTGGACTAGAGTGAGACACTGCCTTACACAACAACAAACAACAAATTCCTAATAGCTTGTAAATTTCTAACTTTTTATAGAGCAAGGGTACTTGATAAGACATAATTTGAGACCATTTAAAATACATATGCAACAAATTGTATGGAAAGATATTATTAACATGTGATTTACATATCAATGTTTTTCCAGTGTTCGAAGTAATGTGGAACTGATTGAAGATGATCTTGAGAGTGAATCTAAGCGTGAAGAGCTGCCAGGTAACTTCCATGGTCTTAACGACATTTGAACAGACAGTACAGCTTTTAAATTTGAACAGGCGAATCCTACTGCCTTGGAAAATGCACCAGACAGGTAGGATGTAGAGTTGCCAGTGTTCCAATTGGAGTCTCTGAGAAAGTACTGAAAGGGAACTGCTGCCTCATGTGAGACTGGGCAGTGAACCACGCAGAAAGTCAGGAAAGGAGGCTTGTGCTGGAACTCTGAAGCCAGAGCAAACCTCTGAAGCACAGCACTGGGGAGCAATGCTTTTCCCACCTTTATGTGTCTGTTTTTATCGTTAAAATGGTTTGCTTGCTGAGGTCATATATGTAGCTGGGTTTTGCTTTATAATGTGAGATAACCATCTCTGTCATTTGTGTGCATGGGGGGGGGCTGTTATGTGTGGTGTGTGCACCCACCAGTGTGTATACAGATGCAGGTACCATGTGCACGCGTGTGGTAACCTCTAAAGAACTTGGGGACGTCGGCTGCTTACTCTTGCTCAACCGCAGGCTGCCTTGAGATGGGGGGAGAGTTTCTCCAGAGCTGCTGTTTTGCAGTCAGCAAGCCCTAGGGATTCTCTGGTCTTTGTCCCTGCCCAGTGGGTCACAGATATGTGTGACTGTAGGAAAAAACCCCCACAGGGGGTCCCCACGCTCTGCCCGGATAAGGCGACACCCCAAATCACTCACTCACGAGAAGCGGTCTTGATGCAAACTGCAAGAGGATTTTATTCCAAGCGCGCTGGGGCCCACAGTCGTACACCGCACAGGGGTAGAGGACTGCAGAGCCCCGAATGCAGGAATGGGGTAGTTTTTACAGGGTTTCTAACAAAGCCTGTGCCTTAGACCAATCATTTTCTAATATTAGGAGCCCCGCAGGATGTTAGCCAGTCAGTTGGTGCCACCCCATAGTTTCTAAGCCAATTAGTTTATGACCTTGGTGGTCAGCGTTTGCGCAGGTCCTTGGGTGGGAGTAGCAGAGTGTGGTATCAGTCTCCTGTGACCTTGGAGGTCAGCACTTGTGCAATTCCTTAGGTGGGGGTAACAGAGTATGGTATCAGCCTCCTATGACCTTGGTGGTCTGAGGCAGGCTGCTACAGCCTATGGTGCGAGTTACTAAGGCTTACAGTGTAGGCTACTAAGGCTTACAGTGTGGGCTATTAAGGCTTATGGTGCAGGCTATTTACAGAAACCAAATAAGTGGTTCACTTTATTACTCATTTCCCATCCTTGAGGGCTATCTCATGCCCTTTTACCTAGTTTTATATTAGGAGTGGGCTCTGATACAATGAGAAGAGGGATTCTTTACTTGCTTCTGACAGAGAGTAAAACCTGGAGTTTGAGGTATGCAGGTGGCCCGCTTAAGCTCCCTTTGGAGCGTGATAGTATTTCTGAGCTTCTGAATTCTTGGGCCTTTCATGACCACATCCTTCTCGGTGCATTCTGGGGGAAACGAATCAAGAGTGGTCATAGCCCTGCCAGGGCCTCGTGCTTACGCTGCAAGAGCTTTTCAACCCTGAATCATCCCATCCCCATCTCTTTTATTTTTTTTCCGAGGTAGGGTCTCATTGTGGCTCAGGCTGATCTGGAATTAACTATGTAGCCTCAGGGTGGCCTTGAACTCACTGCAATCCTCCTACCCCTTCCTCCCAAGTGCTGGGATTAAAGGCATGCGCCACCACGCCCGGCACTTCTGACTTTTATTTATTTTTATTTATTTATTTATTTTTCAGGAGCTTTATTTCATGCTTAAGCTCAGAGTCTTGACTTCACCAACACAGTGGATCCGTACAAGAGCCTCTTCTGACTTTTAATTACTCTAGAAATAATTACTTTAGAAAACATGTGCATCAATATGGTTAACATTGCTTTCTTTTTTGGTTTTCTGGGACAAGGTCTTGCTATGTAACCTAAGCTGGCCACAGACTCACAGTTTTTCCTCCTAAATGCTCCAAATAATTATACATGTAGCTTGGTTTCTGTATTTCATTCTGTTGTTGCTTTTGTCCAGAAATCTACTGGATTGTTTATAGCATTCCATTTTATTTCTCTCTTTGACTTTTTAGTTATGCCCCTTTGTTGTATTTTTTTCTTTGTTGTTGTTGGTGGGGGGGGGGTGGTGATGGTGGGGTGTGTGTCTGTGTGTGTGTATGTGTGTCTGCACATGCTTGTGGGTCTGCATGGAAGCCAGAGGTTGATAGCAGGTGTTACCTGTTAGAACTCTCTCCTTGTAAGGATTCAGCTTAAAAAAAAAAAAAAAAAAAAAAAACTTTAAAAAAGAAAACAAAGCAGAAAAGAACTTTTGAACTTTGCCCCACAGGTCACTAAGATTTTTCTAAGGACTTTTTTTTCTTTTGTTGCTTCAGTTTCTAATGCTTTGCTTTCGAATATAGTTTCTTTAATCTGTTGTAATTGTATCCAGTTTTTTTTCTTTTATTCTAAAAGTACCTTTAGAAACTTTTAACTATCCTTACTGTTTATTTTTACCAAACTTTTAATCCTATCTACAGATTACATTTTTTGTTCCATTCTGGGTCTCTGTATTGGCTGCTGTTTCTCTTGGTTACAGGATACTATTTATTCTTTCTTTATTTTACAGATTTTCTATGGCATTCCAGTTTACATTGCATGGATTTCATTTTCTTCTGTGAAAAAAATGTTGAATCTTTTTCTAGAGATCCTGCAACCTGATTCCTGTGAGACTTCTTAGTTTTGTTAGGGAAGTCTAGAATAGCCACTTCAGTTATCAGTTGTCCCTTCATACTTAGAGCATGTCCCTTCAGAGGTTTCTGAATGTCTGTGGTGATCATACAGCCCCAAATTCTCTCTGCTCTGTGTAACCTGGGAATTGTCCAATAGCTTCTCATTAAGGGCTTATTTAGGAAGGGCCCAGAAGGCTCGCTCCCCATGCAGATTTCTTCTGGAACTCTGTTCCTACATATAGATCTCCTGTCCTGTTACTGCTCTGTGATCCCTTGTTATCTCACCTTTCTGAACTGTTTCCTCAGCTCCGTGCAGCTGCGCCGTCCCCTCAGCACTATAGAATGTACATACTTTCAGCTAACTGTGGGGCTCATCTCACTTGTTCATAGTTCTTAGGACTCTCCGTTTTCCCTGTCACTTGTCCAATGCCTTAAGAACAGTTACTTAATTTATTTTGTCCAGTTTACTAATTGTTTTCAGTAGAAGTTAAATCCAGCCCCTTTACTTCTACCATGACAGGGGTCTTTTTTTTTTTTTTTTTTTTTTGGTTTTTCCAGGTAGGGTTTCACTCTAGCCCAGGCTGACCTGGAATTCACTATGGAGTCTCAGGGTGGCCTCGAACTCATGGCGATCCTCCTACCTCTGCCTCCCAAGTGCTGGGATTAAAGGCGTGCACCACCATGCCCGGCATTACAGGGGTCTTTAGGATTTCAGTGTGCTTAAAATTTACAGCTAAATTTGCCAGTAAAGGGTGGAGCTGTTTGACCTTGTACATTGAATATGGTCTATCTGAAATTTAAGAGCATTTTCTATTTATGCAAATAATATTTTGAATATATGAGTAGAAACTGTCCTGAATATGTCACCTCCTCCTGCCCAAAACAGTAGAGTGCTGCCAGCTACTGTTCTCCTTGTTTGCCAGTATTGGAAGAGCCTGAACAGTAACCGTGATTCACACAGCTCTCATAAGTTAGCTCCACTGGGCTCATGTTTTTGTTTTTACATAAGCTTAATTTGCTTTGATGTTTGGTTCTGACATGCCATTCCCTTCTTTTTACTTTGTTTCCTATGTCTACCACTGCCACTTCCTTCATACTTCAAATTAACTTGACTTGGAACAGATTCCTGGAAAATAGGTTGGTTATTCATATGTTGTACGGAAATATTTTTCTACCATTTGTAGTGTTATATTAAAATATAGTTCAGGAGACTTCCGGTTAAGATGGCGGCGTAGGTACCACGCCAAAGCAGCCTGGGGGGGGGAAAGACCAAAAAAAACTCAGCAAAATACACACTTTTACTAAAAAGTGAGGTGTATAGGAAGTTGAGGCAGCAGCGGAGAAGTGGAAGAGTTATAGAGCATCCAGAGCCTGCACAGGCGGGAACAGCGGCTCCGGGGCGGCTCGGCTACCCGCCGCAACCGCGGAGCGGCAGAAAACCGCCGGACTCTCGGCTCGAGCCGCAGGAGAAGCCAGGTGCGGGATTTTCCCCTCACACCGCGCTCTCCGCAACTCGGGAAACGTGAGGGGAGAGCGGCAGCGAGCAACGGAGGGAGGAGCAGACCGCGAGGTAAAAGCACACGTGGAGAAGCGATACAACCAGAGCAGCCGCGGCTCCCTCCCCTCCCCCGCCGCCTGAACCCAGCTCCAGCGAACACAGCAGCGGCCCGGGACCCGGCCACGCCAACTTGGGCTGACGGCGGGACCCAAGCAGGAGCAGAATTCGGCAGCAACTTCAGCGGCTCCAGCACCGGTACCAGTGGCCCCAGCAGCAGCGGACCCAGGAGAGCAGCGGCTTCGGGGTGAGCAGCAGCGGTGGACACGGCAACGGCAGCTTCAGCAGCGGTGGGGGCTCCGAAGGGTGGCAGCTACAATAGCTGCAGAGGCGGCAGCAGCGGCTCAGTTTGCCCCGTAGGAAAAGCAAGTGCCCAGCTCCAGAAATCAGAACAGCAGCCCGACGACCCAGGCAGCAACTTGACTGAGACCACAATCACCCAAGGTAACTGGGATTGCACCAGGGAAGGGTCTCACTTGGTCACAAGCTGACTTGGATCCCTCAACAGACCAGAAATCTAAACCTCTTTGTTGATAGGGGATCTGGTCATTATAATAACTACTCTTGCATACATACTCGGGGCTGTTTTTGATGGAATGGGTACAGTGTTTAGTTAAATTTTAGAATCTACCAGTATATTATTCCACTCAGCCTGCTTGAATACTCCTATAGCAGGGAAACTCAACCCCTAAGAACATCTTTGTAGATACTCTGAGAGTCTTAAGAGCCACACCTAATACCTTAAGGTCCTACCCTGAAAATATATTACATCAAATCAATTGATACAGCTAAGAATACACAGCTAGCTAGAAAATCCAAGCATTAACTTAATCCAAGATGCAAAAATATATACATTATAACACAAGAAACACTAAAAAGCAAGACGATATAAATCCACCTAAAAGTATTAATGCATCAGAAATGTCCTCCAGTGAGAAAGAGTTAGAGGAAATGCCTGAGAAAGAGTTCAAAAGAATAATTATAAATATGTTCAAAGAGGTCAAAGAACACATGAAAACAATCAAAGAAGAAATCAAAGAGGAAATCAAAGGAATCAAAGAAGAGGCAGGACACCAATTTAATGAAATAAAGAAGGCAATACAAGACATAAATAGAGAAATAGAAATAATAAAGAAAAACCAGTCAGAATTACTAGCAATGAAGAACACAGTTAATGAAATCAAAAACTCTGTAGAAAATCTCACCAGTAGGATGGATGAGGGAGAGGACAGAATATCTAAGCTAGAAGAAGATCAGGTGGCAGACCTAATGCAGTCCAACAAAGAGAAAGACAAACTTATAGAAAAGTATGAGTGGGAATTTCAAGATATTCGGGACACTATGAAAAGATCCAATATAAGAATTCAGGGCATAGTAGAAGGAGAAGAATTCCACTCCAGAGGCATAGTAGGCATCTTCAACAAAATCATAGAGGAAAATTTTCCCCAAATTGGGAAAGAGGTGCCAATACAGATACAGGAAGCCTTTAGAACCCCAGCCAGACAAAACCCAGAAAGAAACTCTCCTCGCCACATTATACTCAAACTTCCAACACACAAACCAAAGAAAAAATATTGAAAGCAGTTAGAGAGAAAAATCAAGTTACCTACAAAAGCAAGCCCATCAGGATTACAGCAGATTATTCAACACAAACTTTTAAAGCCAGAAGGGCCTGGAGTGATATATTCCAAGTTCTGAAAGATAACAACTGTCAACCAAGGTTACTTTATCCTGCAAAGTTATCCATCCAAATAGATGGAGAAATAAAGACATTCCATGACAAAAGCAGGTTAAAGGAATATCTGAAGACAAAACCAGCTCTACAGAAAATACTTGATAGAATCCTCCATGCTGAACAAAAGGAAAAGCACACATATAAGGAACCTAGAAAAAACCAGCCATACTCAAATACCAGTTAACAGAAGAGAGCACAGGTAGAACAAGTAACACACACACACACACACAAATGGCAAACATAAATACACACCTTTCAATAATATCTCTTAATATCAACGGTCTCAATGCCCCAACGAAAAGACATAGATTTGCAGACTGGGTTAAAAAGCAGGATCCTACAATTTGTTGTCTTCAAGAAACTCACCTTTCTACAAAGGATAGACATTATCTTAGGGTGAAAGGTTGGAAGACGGTGTTTCAAGCAAATGGGCCTAGAAAACAAGCAGGGGTTGCTATCCTAATATCAGACAGGGTGGACTTTAGTCCGAAGTTAGTCAAAAAAGATAAGGAAGGTCACTTTATATTGATTAAGGGCACACTACAACAGGAGGACATTACAATCCTAAACATATATGCACCTAACATGGGGGCTCCCAAATTCGTCAAACAAACACTATTAGAACTAAGGTCACAGATAACACCAAACACGGTGGTGGTGGGTGACTTTAACACCCCACTCTCATCAATTGACAGGTCATCCAGGGAAAGAATAAACAGAGAGGCATCTGGACTAAATGAGGTCATAGAAGGAATGGACCTAACAGATATATACAGGATATTTCATCCAAAGGCTGCTGAATATACATTCTTTTCAGCAGCACATGGAACATTCTCTAAAATAGACCATATATTAGGACACAAAGCAAATCTTAACAAATTCAGGAAAATTGAAATAATTCCTTGCATTCTATCTGACCACAATGGAATTAAACTACAAATCAGTAGCAAGAAAGGCTATAGAGCATACACAAAATCATGGAAACTAAACAATACACTACTAAATGATGAGTGGGTCAATGAAGAAATCAAAAAGGAAATCAAAAAATTTATAGAGTCAAATGACAATGAGAACACAACATACCAAAATCTCTGGGACACAATGAAGGCAGTTCTAAGAGGTAAATTTATAGCCTTAAGTGCCTATATTAAGAAATTAGAAAGGTCGCAAGTAAACGACCTAATGCTTCGCCTTAAAGCCTTGGAAAAAGAAGAACAAGGCAAACCAAAAAGTAGTAGACGGGAAGAAATAATAAAGATTAGGGCAGAAATTAATGAAATAGAAACAAAAAGAACAATCCAAAGAATTAATGAAACAAAGAGTTGGTTCTTTGAAAGGATAAAGAAGATTGATAAACCCTTAGCAAATCTGACCAAAAGAAAGAGAGAAGAGACACAAATTAATAAAATCAGAGATGAACAAGGTAACATCACAACAGATTCCAGAGAAATTCAAAAAATTATAGGGACATACTATAAAAGCATATACTCCACAAAGTATGAAAATCTGAAAGAAATGGATGATTTCCTTGATCTATATGACCTACCTAAATTAAATCAAAATGAGATTAACCACTTAAATAGACCTATAACAAACATGGAGATCCGAGCAGTTATCAATAATCTCCCAACTAAAAACAGCCCAGGCCCGGATGGATTCACTGCTGAATTTTACCAGACTTTTAAGGAAGAGCTAACACCATTGCTTCTTAAGCTTTTCCAGGAAATAGAAAAAGAAGGAATCCTACCAAACTCCTTCTATGAGGCCAGCATCACCCTGATACCAAAACCAGGCAAAGATAGAACAAAAAAAGAAAATTACAGACCAATCTCCCTCATGAACATAGATGCAAAAATTCTCAACAAAATATTGGCAAACAGAATACAAGAGTATATCAAAAAGATCATTCACCCTGACCAAGTAGGCTTTATCCCAGAGATGCAGGGATGGTTCAACATACGCAAATCTATAAATGTAATACATTACATAAATGGGTTGAAGGACAAAAATCACATGATCATCTCATTAGATGCAGAGAAAGCATTTGACAAAATCCAACATCCCTTCATGATAAAAGTCCTACAGAGACTGGGAATAGAAGGAACATATCTCAATATAATAAAGGCTATTTATGACAAGCCTACAGCCAACATATTACTAAATGGGGAAAAACTGGAAGCTTTTCCACTAAAATCAGGAACAAGACAAGTGTGTCCACTGTCTCCACTTCTATTTAATATAGTTTTGGAAGTCTAGCCATAGCAATAAGGCAAGAGACACACATAAAAGGGATACAAATTGGAAAGGAAGAAATCAAGTTATCATTATTTGCAGATGACATGATTCTATACATAAAGGACCCTAAAGACTCTACTAGCAAACTGTTAGAGCTGATCAAAACCTACAGCAATGTAGCAGGATACAAAATAAATACACAGAAATCAGTAGCCTTCATATATGCTAACAACAAACACACAGAGGATGAAATCAGAGAATCACTCCCATTCACAATTGCATCAAAAATAATAAAATACCTTGGAATAAACCTAACTAAGGAAGTAAAGAATCTATACAATGAGAACTTTAAGACACTCAAGCGAGAAATTGCAGAAGACACTAGAAAGTGGAGAAACATCCCTTGTTCCTGGCTTGGAAGAATCAATATCGTGAAAATGGCAATCTTACCTAAAGCAATCTACACATTTAATGCAATCCCTATCAAAATTCCAAAGGCTTTCTTCATGGAAATAGAAAAAACAATCCAAAAATTCATTTGGAATCATAAAAAACCTCGAATATCTAAAATAATACTGAGCAACAAAAAAGAGGCTGGTGGTATCACCATACCTGATTTTAACCTATACTACAGAGCCATAGTAACAAAAACAGCATGGTACTGGCACAAAAACAGACATGTAGATCAGTGGAACAGAATAGAGGACCCAGATGTAAGGCCAAGTAGCTATAGACACCTGATATTCGATAAAAATGCCAAAAATACTCATTGGAGAAGTGACAGCCTCTTCAGCAAATGGTGTTTTGAAAACTGGATAAATATCTGCAGAAGGATGAAAATAGATTCTTCTCTCTCGCCATGCACAAGAATTAAGTCCAAATGGATTAAAGACCTTAACATCAGACCAGAAACTCTGAAACTGCTAGAGGAAAAAGTAGGGGAAACCCTTCAACATATTGGTCTTGGCAAAGACTTTCTGAATACAACCCCAATTGCTCAGGCAATAAAACCACAGATTAACCACTGGGACCTAATGAAATTACAAAGATTTTGCACCGCAAAGGACACAGTGAAAAAAGCAAAGAGGCAACCTACAGAATGGGAAAAAATCTTCGGCAGCTATATATCTGATAGAGGATTAATATCTAGGATATACAAAGAACTCAAAAAGTTAAATAATAAGGAATCAAACAAGCCAATCAAAAAATGGGCTATGGAGCTAAATAGAGAGTTCTCAAAGGAAGAAATACGAATGGCATATAAGCATCTAAAAAAAAGTTCTACGTCACTAGTCATCAGGGAAATGCAGATTAAAACTACATTGATATTCCATCTCACTCCTGTCAGATTGGCTACCATCATGAAAACAAATGATCATAAATGTTGGCGGGGATGTGGAAAAAAAGGAACCCTTCTGCACTGCTGGTGGGAATGCAATCTGGTCCAGCCATTGTGGAAAACAGTGTGGAGGTTCCTAAAGCAGCTAGAGATTGATCTACCATATGACCCAGCTATAGCACTCCTAGGCATATATCCAAAGGACTCATCTCATTTCCTTAGAAGTACATGCTCAACCATGTTTGTTGCTGCTCAATTTATAATAGCTGGGAAATGGAACCAGCCTAGATGTCCCTCAAAAGATGAGTGGATAATGAAGATGTGGTACATTTATACAATGGAGTTCTACTCAGCGGTAAAGAAAAATGAAGTTATGAAATTTGCAGAAAAATGGATGGACCTGGAAAGTATTATACTAAGTCAGGTAACCCAGGCCCAGAAAGCCAAGCGCCACATGTTCTCCCTCATATGGGGATCCTAGCTACAGATGACTGGGCTTCTGTGTGAGAATGAAAATACTTAGTAGCAGAGGCCAGTAAGTTGAAAAGGAGACATAAAGGGTGGAGAAAGGAAGGGAGGAGGATACTTAATAGGTTGATATTGTATATATGCAATTACAATGATTGTAATGGGGAGGTAATATGTTTGAGAATGGAATTTCAAACGGGAAAGTGTGGGGGTGGGAAGGGAGGGAATTACCATGGGATATATTTTATAATCATGGAAAATGTTAATAAAAATTTAAAAAAAAAAAAAACCAAAAAAACAATAAATAAATAAAAATTAAAAAAAAAAAAAAAGAATAAGAAAGAGAGAGGGAATGGGCACATCAGGGCATCTTGCCATTGCAAATGAACTCCAGATGCTTGCGTCATTTTGTGCATCTGGCTTACGTGGGCACAGAGGAATCAAACCCAGGCTGTCAGGCTTTGTAAGCAGGTGCCTATAACTGCTGAGCAATCTCTCCAGCCCAATAAAATATTGTCTTTAATTTAAAAAATTTTTAATTTTATTTATGAGAGAGAGAGAATGGGCATTCAGCCACTGTACATGTATTCCAGAAACATGCGGCTCCTTGTACATCTGGCTTACTTGGGTCCTGGGGAATCAAACCTGGGTCCTTTGGCTTTGCAGGCAAGTGTCTTATCTGCTAAGCCATTCCTCCATTCCCAATAAAATATCTTTAAACATTAAGTGAGCACCTACATAATATAAAGTGGTTTGCCTAATGCTGCAAGGAATGGACAGATGAACAAAACACACGGTGGCCTGGGGAATGCGCTGGAGGGATTCGCAGCAAATCATTGACAGAGGCTGCCTGTGCAGGGTGGATTGGTGAGGATGGGAGAGGAATGCCACTTTTGCTTTTTTCCCTCTAAATTTTAGGACTCTTTTTATTGCAATGCTATAGATGGAATTCAGGCAGGCTACGCAAGCACTCTACCACTAAGGAATACCCCCAATTGCTCTGTAAATTTTACTACAAAGGGTATTTTATTAATGTGCATTAATTATGCATAACAATGGGTTTCATTACAGCATTTTCATATTTGTATATATTTTTATCATATTCACACTCCATTACTCTCTCATAACCCTCCCACACAAATTTTAAAATAAAGCGCTTCAGCTGGGCACGGTGGTATATACTTACAATCCCAGCACTTGGGAGGCTGGGGGTGAAGAATCAGGGGTTCAAGGCCAGCCTGGGCTACATAAGACCTTTTCTCAAAAAATATTATTATTATTATGATCATGATGATGATGATGATGATGCTCGTTTGTTTTTCGAGGTGGGGTCTCTAGCTCAGGCTGACCTGGAATTCACTGTGTAGTCTCAGAGTGGCCTTGAACTCACTGCGATCCTCCTACCTGCCTCCTGAGTGCTGGGGTTAAAGGCATGAGCCACAAGGATCTATTAATGTTAAGACTAGGCATAACAAAAAGCTGGGAGTTGTATAAAACAAGGAACCAGACAATAAAAGTTTCAGTGTATAATTCGCATATATACACATTAAAATATATTTGCATAAATACAACATAGTTAGCAAAGTATAAATCTGGCTTTTTTTTGTGTTTCGTTTTCTGATATAAGGTCTCCCTCTAGCTCAGGCTGGCCTGGAATTCACTCTTAGGGTGGCCTCAAACTCATGGCGATCCTCCTACCTCTGCCTCCCGAGTGCTGGGATTAAAGGCGTGTGCCACCACACCCAGCTTGTCTGTTTTGAAATAAGGTTTCACTATGAAGCCCAGGCTGATCTGGAGCTCTCTATGTAGACCAAGCTGACCTCAGACTTGTGGTGATTCTGCTCACTCTGCCTCTCAAATAGTGGTATTATAGGTGTGCCACTGTACCTGGTAAATTAGGCTATTATGATCAGTTATTGTTATATCAGTGCCAAGAAATATGTCTCCTTACACAGCTACACCACAGGCTATTGTAAAAGAAAAGATTCCGCTTGATCTCACTTGTTTAAACACTTCCAAGTCTGCTAAATTTGCAAGTCAAATGAGACTTGCGATCACTTGACACAGTCTCTACAGTTCCCTAAACATAACCCACTTCTTGGAGAACAGAGGCTGTCTCCTGAAGTCACTGAGAGAAGCTCCATTATCTAGGCAACCCCTAGCTGGTGATGGCACTTCCTCCCACTTCCTCTCCAAAGCTCTCCCTGAATCTGGAGAGCCCTGGAATCTCTTCTCTTACTCACTTAAGTGGGTACATTCGCAAGGCCACATCCATGCCTGGAGTGTAGGACAGGAAAGCTGCCAGGAATGTCTCCTCCAGGAGTCCAAAGAGTAAGATCTTGTTTCTAGAAAGAAATATTTGGGCAGGGCATAGTAGTGCATGCCTTTAATCCCAGCACTTGGGAGGCTGAGATAGGAGGATCGCTGTGAGTTGGAGGCCACCCTGAGGCTACATAGTGAATTCTAGGTCAGCCTGAGCTAGTGTGATACCCTACCTTGAAAAACTACAAAAAAAAAAAAAAAGAAAAGAAAAGAAAAGAAAGGAGCTGGGCGTGGTGACACAAGCCTTTAATCCCAGCACTCGGGAGGCAGTGGTAGGAGGATCACTGAGAGTTCAAGGCCACCCTGAGACTACAGAGTGAATTCCAGGTCAGCCTGGGCTAGAGTGAGACCCTGTCTCAAGAAAAAAAAAAAAAAAGGACTAAAAAGAAACATTTAGCTGGGCATGGTGATACATGCCTTTAATCTCAGCAGTTGGGAGGCAGAGGTATGAAGATCACCATGAGTTTGAGGCCAGCCTGGGACTACAGTAAGTTCTAGGTCAGCCTGGGCTAGAGTGAGACCCTACTTTGGAACCCGCGCCCCCCCAAAAAAAAACCCAGAAACATTTACAAATGTAATAAAATTGAGGAGGACAAACGGGGAAATGGCCTTTGGAGGGAGGGAGAGCTGTCGGATGGACACTCACTTCATGCCCTGCTGGAAGACTGAGTTGCGGCGGGTCTTGCAGATGATGAGGTCAGCCCACTGCACTACCACGATGCTGGTAAAGAAGGCTGTCTGACACGTGAACTCCACCACCTTGCGCTGCTCATAGGTCTGGGAGCGGGGAGCAGAGAGATGCCATCAACATCAGAAGTGTTTTAGGTACAGGACCAAAGGCTTCACGAGCGTCCTGCCTTCCACGACCCAAAGACCGAGTTAGACTGTCTGTTCCTGGATTCCTCCAGTGGTCACACATCTCTGTGCCTTATTGCTTTTCATATCATGTTGTGTATTTTTCCTCCCTTAATAATAGCTTCAAGAATAGAGACTTGTATGATGGAGAATGGAATTTCAAAGGGGAAAGTGGCGGGGGGGGAAGAGAGGGAATTACCATGGGATATTTTTTTATAATCATGGAAAATGCTAATAAAAATTTAAAAAAAAAGAAAAAAAAATATATAGTTCAGACCAGGTATATTGGCACATGCCTTAAATCCCAGAACTGCAGAGGCTGAGGTAGGAAGATCACTGTTAGGTCGAGGCCAGCTTGAGACTACATGGTAAGTTTCAGGTCAGCCTGGTTTTGCTCTAGCAAGACCTTACTTAAAAAAAAGAACAAGCGTCCCTGCGAGCCACCGTATCTGGCACAGTTTTATTAGCATTTTCCATGATTATTAAAAAAAAAAAAAAAAATCCCATGGTAAAAAAAAAAAAAAAAAGAACAAGCGAAAGAAAACAGTTTAAAAAATATAGTTTGGACTAACACAGATTACAGTAGCTGTTTACCCAGTTAGAAGTTACATGTGGAGGGCTGGGGTGTAGTTCAGTGGCTAAGTGCTTGCATAGCATGCCTATAGTACTAAAGAAATTAATAATTATTTATTAACATTTATTGCACACTGTTACTAGTAATTGCTATTATTAACCCTAATTCTGAACATTTGTGCATATTAAGTAGGTGACAGTTGAATAGTTTAACTCATAAATCTTCTCAGCAGTCCTTTGAGGTAAGTGCTGTCCTTCCCTTTGTAGGTGAGAGAAGTGAGGCCAGGAGATTTTATGACCTGCCCCAATCCTAAAGCTGAAAGTGTAGATCAGGGGACCAAACTCAGTGCCTCTGACTCCAGGCCATGCTGCTGAGCGCGGTGTCAGGCAGCCTGAAGTGCTGCTTCACTGTCTGCACTCACGCAGGCCCCAGCCCCATTCATTCTGAGTACAGCTCACGGATGTCAGTCTGTTGATTTAAAAGTTTAAGTAACTTGAAAGTTGACGAAGAGATCTTGGTCAAATAACACCTTCCCCACAAGGAGACTAATGTCCTCGGGTAACTGGGTGCTGCAAAGCCTTTGAGATACATTCTTGGGGCTTTAAGCCAAGAAGTGTCTAGGACTAAAGAACAGTAAAGGTACTATAAGGCCAATAAGTATCTAACTGACAGTCCATAGGAGATTAAAACAGGAAACTTTTAGACCTATGCAAAAGTACAAAAAATGAAATAAACCTAAGATAGTCTTAATTTTAAGTTGAATGTTCAACCTTTATTTTTTAAGAAAAGGTCTCTAAATGTACCTTGGTGTTAATTTCTTAGTAAATTTTTCTTATACAGAGACATCCTGTGGAAATCAGCAATTGAAGTATGACATGTTAGTGTTCTGATCCTTGTGTGTGCTCTTGAAATTTTCCTGCAGAGAATTACAGTGATGACTTTGAGGATGCAGAGGATGGTGACGCACCTTTGATTTCTAAAGATAAAGAGGCGAAATCCAAAGAAGACCACGACTCCGAAGAAGCAGACGCCCCCAGGCAGGTATGTCATCGTACTTCGTAGCCACTTTCATCAGTGCGGCTGACTGGTGTCGGGTCGAAGATGGAAGAACAGCGTTCTTTATAGACTGGCGCATGGTACACTTACAGGTCTAAACCACCTAGACATGTTCTAAACCCAGGGTATTAATATAAATGTTAAAGAAAACAATCATGACAGCTGATGATTTTGTAAGGGGGACTTTTGCCAGAGAACTTCTGTAAGTAAGCTTTAGAAGTGAAGCACAACAGAAATCCTAAAACTTAATGTTTGTTAAATTAAACCTTTCTTTGACCTTCTGAAATATATAGAAAATTCCTCTTCTCAGGATTTATGTGAGTGGCAACATTAATATATGAAACTTAGGTTGCAGTGACAAGGAATTACATTAGTTGATTCATATTCAGTCATGCTGTATTCTAATTCTCTCAGTTCTCTTAATATTGTGTGTGCTTTACAATTTATAATTGTCTTTCAGGCTATGTAATAGTAACTAGTTGGATAATTGCTGTTTATTATTTTGATTCTGATCAGGACAGTTTTAGGAGTGCATGCTAGGATGAGGTGTTTTAAGCATAAGTATAACTATAGACTCTTTTAAATAGACAAACACTGGGATATATATAATTACTCTCATTTTAAGTTTATTTAGTATTTTTCCTTGAGTGTCTAGGTATCACTGATAGGAAGAAGAAACAAGATAGTTTTAGAAATAACACAGAGGTGGCCATTCCAGTGTTTTGTGAAAGCAATCAGTAAGTCAATAGATGGCATGATAGTGCAGTGTATTAAGAGAGTGTATTCAGCATAGAGTTGCAGGAGTCTCAGAGAGCTGAGTGAAATAGAAGCTCTTATTGTGATGGGGACCCTGTACCTACCTGGTCAGCAAAGGAACCACAGTGATAGGATTTAAAAATTCAGTATGGAAGAACTTCATGTATCCTGGCACTGGTGATCTGCCTATGTGAAGTTGTGTTCATCAAAATATAGAGTAAATAGTAAATGTGATGTATAGTTGATAACTAAGTTTTAACAGTAAGGGACGATGTGATGTTAAAAAAAAAAAAAAAAACCCAGCCAAAGAATTTTTGAGCACAGTAGAAAAGCTTCTAGATAGGCGCAAAGCTTCTGAAGGCTTAGCATAGCTGCGATAAGATTTAGCAGAGACTTACAGGAGCCGTTGTGAGCTGAGGTGCCTCTATGCCTATAGAATTATTAGTGAGGGTGAAGGGAATTTAGAAAGTAGCACAGTTTCTGGCTTTTTCATAGTCAGATAAAGCAGTGCATTTCAGATTTGTGACTCTTCATCTTTGGGGTCATCTCACATAATATTACACTGAAAACATAATTTTCTTCCTTTAATTTAGGAAAAAGAGAAAACTGGCATGCTGGCTAATGGTAAGTGTTAGTTGACAGTGGTCTGTTCAGGATCTCATCTAAATTCTAAATAAAATATTGTCTTTGTTTTTAAATATCTGTAAGGAGTTAAACATTTCATTGCTTCCCTCAATCATTGTCCTTTATGCTTATCTTGAATCCATCCTCTTATATTTCAGAATATTTCCTTTGATTATTTCTTTCAAGCTCTTTACCTTCCACATGTAAATGTACATTGGAGCTACATATAATTACTGATGTGAATGTTGGTATGAGCTTATTTTCTTTTACCTAGGAAGAAAATGATGTGTATGTGTGTGTGTATGCATACAATCTGCACACGCATGCAGAGTTTCAGACATTGCAGGCGTTTACTGCATTGGCTCCAAGGCACCTGCACATTTGTCTGCATCCCTTACGTTTCCCGTGTGTGCTTGCAGTTGTGCTGCTCGACTCGCTGGACTCTGAAGAGGAGGCCGGCTGCGCTGAGCATGGTAGAGCCTCAGCCAGAGCCAGGGCTCCCCCGGCGTTGACTGACAGGGACACGGCAGGAACAGGTAAAGTATTCAAAGCCTGGCTGGTCTACATATGGAATACCTCATGACTAAACTGACTTCTAGGAAAAAATGCATAAAGTAGCCATATGGACAATAAAAACTTCAAACTCACATTCTTTCCACTGTGCTTAACAATGTTAAGTAATTACAACTTGCCAGTGGTGACACTTGATACTAATAGGCTAAGTCAGGTGTGATTTTTAAATAAGTACCAGGAAATGTCCATACCAACTGTGGCCCATGGACGAATACTCCCGATTGATGTGTGCTTCGGTTTAATTTGCCATGGGTATACTCTTCATTGTTTTTCTGGGCTTTTTTTTTTTTTTTTGGTTTTTTGAGGAAGGATCTCACTTTCTGGCCCAGGCTGACCTGGAATTCACTCTGTAGTGTTAGGTTGGCTTTGAACTCACAGCAGTCCACCTACCTCTGCCTCCCCAGTGCTGGGATTAAAGGCATGCACTGTCACACCCAGCCTCATTGTGTTTCTTGTAGCTTGGTCCCTTTAAGAAAAGGCCAGGTCACACCCCTAAATTCTAAGCTATCTCTTAAAACTTGTAAAACTCTTTGACATAATGCCTTTGCAAACTTTAAAACAGTAGTACCATATGACTAATGGGCACCTTATGGAAAACAAGATTGTACTGGCCAGTGTAAATTCATTCTGATGAATAGTACAAGATATTCTTGATTTACCACATTAGTAGTTACAATTGAGAACTTTTTCATCAGCTTACCTTACAGTCTCATGATACTTGCAGTCTAGTAAACTGCTTGAGACACTTAGATAAAAAGAGCAGTAGAAAAAGAAATTAGACTCTCGAGATGAGCCACTGACCATAAGAGATGGAGAAGCAGCCATTTGGAGTGGTAGGAATTGTGAGGAGAAAAGACATAAAAGAAACTGACTAGGGAAGGGATAATGTAAAATGTCTCACATGAATGAAAATAACTGAAGCTGGGTGGATTTGGCTCTCAGGAGACTGCTTTGCATTGTAGCAGCTCCAGCACACTGTGGGGGTGTACAGTGGTTTGCAAAGTGAGAGCCGAGCTGTAGATGAACAGTTGCATAAGCAGTGAGAGGGTAGTAGCAAGGTGAAGACAGGCCCCTTCAGAGGAATGTAACCGATGTTTTCCCCAGTACACAGAGGTTGGTTAAGGATAGTAGGATGAAAGGGCAATAACAACGGAGGTCAAGACTGCACAGCCCCTAGTCAGGACATGTCTCTGCTTGCTACAGAGAATTACTGAGCTGCTTTCATTCATACTGACAGCTTACCCAGGTTTCTACTTGACTCTACTTCTAGAACATTGCCGTTGTCCTGTAGCCTCGCTCACCATTCCTAGCAGATGAGTATTTCTCCTATGTTTCCTGTGTAATGATAACTAGTGATTCTTTCTATGTCCACAGGTATTTCCTGTGGACAGAGCAGTGGTGACACTGAAGCCCTCCATCAGGCTTATTGTGACATAGCTCACTCTCTGGGAGATACAGGTGAACAAAAAACTGAGACCGACAAGGTAGAAAACATCAAAAGCTCAGTGAAAGATTGTCCTCAAGAAAATGAAGAGTCTTCAAAACACATCTCTACTACTGAATCCGGTAAAAGCTGGCAGTTTGATAAGATGAGAAGAAATTTTGACTTGAGACCTTCTTTTGAGTCCAATGAAGTATATTTTAAATACAGTTTGCCATGGTGATGGCATCTGTGGTCACTGAACTTAGAGTATGTTCACACAAATCCTGGGAATCTTTGGTTTAGGTATCAAGTTAGAGTGAACTGATTGTAAAGTTTCAGTCCCTCTAACGTGCCTTGACCAAACTAATAATCACAGAAGTTGACATGGGCATGTGTGCATATTAGTGCTGCTTAGATAGACAGTGGTATTATGAGATTCGAGGATAAATGGAACTGTGGGTGCAGTGTGGACATATACATGTGGTAGGCACATACTCAGTGTGATCCTTGCTGAGTATCTAAAGAAGCTTTTGTGATCCAAGTGTATTATGACTTTGCTTGTTGCCCATGTGTTTTGTTAACTATGTTCAATTAGGAAAAACTGGGATGGGGTTGATACATAAACTTGACAATTTAGGTAACATTTTTGGTTCTTTAACTTGTCTCCCCCCTCACCCTTAGATCTGCCCACTGTAGAGGAGCTGATGAACCCTATCAGGATAGAGTCCCTTGGGGTCAGTGGTTCTGACTTACTGCCTGTCAGGTATGAGCTGGAGGCGGGGGGAGGCAGGTGTATTAGCTGAATTTTGTTTGCTTATTGTGTGGTCATTGGATATTTTTACAACTATTTCTTTTCTGAAATCACTGATAATGAATGATTATGGCAGATATTAACCTCTATAAATCTACCAGTATTGTCAGCTCATCAGAACTCTTCTAGTACTAAAAGAGAAAAAGTGATTACTACTAAGAAAGCTACCACCATTATTTAAACCTAAAAACTATGATCCCCTCAGCTTTAAATAGCACAGGGGAAAGTGAATTGCATGTTTACGTGCCTTATTGCTTTGCTCTTTTATACATCTGGCCATCAATGGACAGGAGTTCTGTGGTGTGAGGAATGGTCTTTATACAAACCCTCTAGGTCCAGTACAATGTGATATAAGTATGTGCCATCCACTGTCAGTTATCAGTACAGAGTAGCTTCGTGTTTATGTAGCATTTACAGTGTCACATCCTGTCTCTCACATGATCCTCCTAACGTGTAGGACAGATCTCTTTATACTCATCACTCAGGAGGGCAATGACAAGGACCAGATGGCAGTGATAAAAGCTTGCATTTTACACATTTCAAAAGTAGGCAGTATGGTGCCCACTTCTCTATATATGTCCTTTTTTGTGCCCTTCAGCAACTCTGTGAGTATGCTCCATTATTATCCCCATTTCATAGACAAGAAAACTGAGGTTAGAGGTTAAAATAATTGCCCAAGATCTTATGACTTTAATCAGGAAACACAGGCAGCCCATGTACTTAACCACTTATATTCTCCAACCTTTGATTCCATGAAATTATCAAGTCATTTGCTCATTCATGACATTTGAGCCACTTCTTATCATGCACATCTACTTGTAATTTCTTGGCCTTATTCGTACACTTAGAGAAAATGACCGAGTGAAGCTTACACTAAAATCCATCCATTGGAATGCTAAATATGGTATTCTTCATTCATCTGTAGTGCAAGTTAACTTTCTTGGCGGGGGGAGTTGTTATGTGGTAGATGTGTGTAGTAGATGCATGATGTGCATACAGAGGCCAGAGGAGAACTTGGATTGTCCCCTTGCATTGCTTATCTGCATTTTTCCGTGAGGCTGAGAGTCCCTCATTTCAGAGCTTTCCATTTTATGAGCCCCAGTGATTTTTCTGTTCCCTGCTCCTCATAGGATTGGGGTTACAGACAGGCATGGCCATTCCCAACTATTGATGTGGTTGCTGAGGATCAAACTCAGGTGGTCTCAGGCCCCTTAGGCCTTTATGCCTATTTAGGAAGCACATTTACCCACTGAGCCATCTCTGTAGACCCCTAGTTAGCATTTTTAAAGTTTGCCCATTTTTACTCTTGGAGAATATTAAATGCTGCTAAAGGATTTTGTTGTATAACTTTTGTTTTTGTTTTTATAGGTAAAACCATTTTAGTAATACAAATTCTAAAACATAACATTTTATTTCTGTTTAAAAGCTGGAAACAAGTATGTATACCTGATCAAAGGCATAGCAGTCACTTCAGCAATGTCAGTACGACCTTCAGTATACATACATAAAACTCTTAGTTAGCTGTCTGATAGGTAATCTGAGCTGCTGTAGCAGGTAGATCTTGAAACCTCAGTAGTTTCCTCCAACAGTTACTCCTTGCTTTCATGTGTGCCAGTGGGGCTGGGGTGACCTTTGTCCCCCAAAAGTCTTGGTGCCCAGGCTGCCTCTGTATTCTGCCACAACTTTAAGATGGCCATGGCATCATCAGACCAGTCATCATGGACAGAAAATAACTTTCTTTTAACTGCCTCAGCACAGAAAGCTTATCACTTGAATTCATATTTTAGTTCCCAAAAGGGCTGGAAAATGTGATTTGCTTATGTGCCTAGAAAGAAAATTAGTTGGTAGTATTTAACTGGTCTCTGCCTGAATGTACGTTCTTAATAACCAGATATCTGTCTCATCCTTCTTCATACAAAGCCCAACTCAAAACTCCTCTGTATCAAAGGCCTGGATTTCTAGGTGGAGCCCAGCCCTCCCCATCAGACTTGAGTGTGGCTCCCCATTGCCAACCACAGGATGAATTACAAGATGCATAGCACACTTGCTTACCCCCTCTCAATTTGTCATGATGGACCTACCATGTCCTATACATAAAGGAACAAGGAGGAGGGAAAATCAGTGGTCAGGATTGTAACTTGGAGGAGCTGGAACGAATGGGCGTGACCCTGACGGGGCTCGTCTACTTGTGCAGAGGACTACCTTGTACGTTCTGTCTTGGGCGACCCTGCTTCAGTGCCTGAGATTTGTCTTCTCACCACTGGATCTTCCTGAAGTGGGGTTTGTGAGGAGAGGAAGCCCATCTTGGGGCTTATGCCCCTCTCTCAGTCCTCTTCTTGCCTACAGGCTACATTATTTAGACTCCCAGTTTCTGGAATTTGGCATGTTTTTTGTTTTTAAATAGTGTTGTGAGCCTTCAGTAGCCTTGCAACCTGTTTGGTTCTAGCGAGCCTCATATGCCAGTAACCAAACTCAAGTTCATTGCTAGACAGATTTTATATCTACTTTATCTTCCTGGTTCCCTGCCCATCTGGAAGCAGTCATCTTTAAGTATAAAGAGGACACACTTGTATGCATGACCTTCGTGAAGGCTTTGAGCCACTCTTTACAACTGAGAAGCCTCATGAACTCTTGTTTCTCATACCATCTTTTCCAGGGTGAGTCTTCTTGCTGGCGCTTATGCCCAGAGTGAACCCAGTGGCCTGAGTTTCCCAGGCTTCTTGTGCCCTCCACTCTGTAGAAGAGCCTTTCTGTTCTGAGCTCGTGTGGACTTTTGTAGTGCTTTGTTGAAATCAGCCAGCCCTTGCTAGTTCTGTTCTTTCCAGCTACTTACTCCTCTCCTCCTTCAGGTTTTGTGTGTAGAAACTCTGCTTTGCAGATTGTGCTAGGTGACAGGTTAGCAAATGTCTTACACTGGGACATAGGTGGCCATCTATATCCCCCTTTACTGTTAACTTGGTGCCCCCTAAAACCTGCCTGCTAAGCCTGTGACACAGACAGGGTCTCTTTGTCTAGGCACTCCCGTTCTAAAGCCAGAGCTAGGAACTGGCCCATCTAGGGGCAAGGTAGCAAGGAAGTATAGGTTAGAAGGGAAACAACTTGGATTGGCATCCAGATAGCTCCAAAAAACAAAAGAGCAATTTCTGTCTTACTTGGGTTAGCCTTTCTATAAAGTAATTCTGAGTCCCTTGTATCTTATACTGTGCAGTCTCCTATTATATTACAATTAAAATTATCTTAAATTAAAAACAATTGTATGATACTATGTAGGTATCCTATTAAACAAATATAACTAATGTGTTTAACATTAGTAACTAAGTTGGCTATTTATGATTTGTGTATGTGTGCATGTAAATGTGTGTGTATAGCTGTTAATGTGGGCAACCATACAATGTATAGCTTATTCTGTGTCATGTTTTATTTATTTATTTACTTTTAGTTCTGAGAAAGTGGCTGACAGTAAAACAACTGAATATGTGAATTCTGTGTCTCAAGACCCAAGACATGTGGACCAACTTTCCGACAAAAATGATGAGAATGTGGCTCTACCGAAGACACCAAATGAGAGCATGGGAAGTGGCCGTCCGGTGGAAGCTGCTACCGAGGAACATATTGAAAAAATGTACCTTGACATTTTAAGGAAAAAATTACCCATTAACCCTTCATTATTACCTCAGGATGACGGAGCTAGTAAAGTAAGTCAGTTTGCCACAGAGAAGTAGTATGAAGTGCGTGAGCACCGTAGATGAGAAAGTAAGTGCTTTGTAGCCACTCCACAGCCTCCTTGTGTGTTACATAACCTCCACGCAGATCCCGGATTTCGGTGCATGAGGTTTATTCCCAAACTTTCCAATTTCCAAATTTAAAATGCCTTGTTAACATTAGCTTTCTTTTAGAGGCAAGTCTTTATACTTTTCTCTACTTTTCTTTTAGTAGCTATAGGCTATGATGTAATAACTCAGTGAATGAGGTTTGCTCATCCTTGGAGTGCTCACTGCCAAGCCTTCCAGATAGTGAACACTGTCGGCACACTGGCTTCCGGGTGGTGTGCACTGTTGGGTGGTGTGCACTGTCTTCACACTGGCTTCCGGGTGGTGTGCACTGTCGGCACGCTGGCTTCCAGGTGGTGTGCACTGTCGGCACGCTGGCTTCCAGGTGGTGTGTACTGTCAGCACGCTGGCTTCCGGGTGGTGTGCACTATTGGCACGCTGGCTTCCGGGTGGTGTGTACTGTCGGGTGGTGTGCACTGTCTTCACACTGGCTTCCAGGTGGTGTGCACTGTTGGCACGCTGGCTTCCAGGTGGTGTGCACTGCTGGCTTGCTGGCTTCCGGGTGGTGTGTACTGTCGGCACGCTGGCTTCCGGGTGGTGTGCACTATTGGCACGCTGGCTTCCGGGTGGTGTGTACTGTCGGCACGCTGGCTTCCGGGTGGTGTGTACTGTCGGCACGCTGGCTTCCGGGTGGTGTGTACTGTCGGCACGCTGGCTTCCGGGTGGTGTGCACTGCTGGCTCCCTGGCTCTTGGGTAGTATGCTCTGTTGGTATGCTGGCTTCCAGGCAGTATGCACTGTCCATGCACTGGCATTTTACAGGAATGTTACTAACATTATGAGACTTATATTTCACTGTTTCTTTCTTTGATTTTTTATCTTCTCCGATTTATAGTTACCAAGGTCCCAATATTCTGTTTGTTCATTAGAATTTTGAGTCAGCTCCAGGTCTTGGTGGAGCATCTTAAGTCCAGAAACAAGAAATGTAAAATGTCAAAATAAGTTTTTTCTTACCGTCTTCTTTGATTACTCTCATACTAGTAACACATCTTGCTTTCTGGAGAACTACATTTTGTTTTATTTGCATTTATCTTAATATTAACTTTGAAGGTATGCTTCAAAATGCTAAAGTTCTAGTGAATTAGAGAACCCTTTGTTATAGTAGCTAACCTTTCGCCAGCTACATTATTTGTGGATCACTGTTTTTCCATTTGTTAAATCCTCGTTAACAACAGAGGTTGAATCATTCAGACACTAGAGTTTGTGTTTGCTCTTCACAGGAGTTCAGATCTCACCTCACTTCTGGAGAAGAAGCGGCTGTGCTTGGTAAGCTGGTACCATATAAGAAGGCCAGAAGTGCACCTCCTTTGCTTAAGAGAAAACCCCAGAGTGGCCTCTATGCATCAGTTAGGAGCTCAGGGTATGGCAAACCCAGCTCACCACTCAAGTTGTTTGATGTACTTGAAAAAAAAACTTCAAAGGACATTGCAAATAGCAAAAACTTGAGATCCATTCCGACCTCAAATTCAGCCAGAAAGAAAGGTAAGAGGTCGCTCTTTCCAAGATAGAACTTATTGCATACAGTGTGTTATTTTTCTCTTTATTTTTGTAGAAGAGAATCACTCTTAAGGAGCTACACTGATTTTTTGCTAGGTGCATGTTATAATAGGTAATAACAGCTGATGACCGAAGATAATGATAGTGAAGAAAAAGTGGTTAGATGAGCATAATTTTTAAAGGTAGAACCAAAAATAAGAAAAATTAGCTTGGGGTTACTAATGTTTTGGGCCAAGCAACTGGAATAATGGAGCTACGCTTGTGATGAGAAAAGTGGAAGTAGATTAGGGCTAAGAGTAAACAGGGAGAATGTTTGCCTTACAAGTGGAGATGGAAAGGAAGCAGTTAGAAAAGTTACAGTTCAGGGGAGAGATACAGACTAAAGATACCATTTGAGAGCATTGTTACACACTCATAGCAGGCGAGGCATGGTAGCACACACCTGTACCTGGTTACCCTGGGCCAGAGTGAGACCTATCTCAAAAAAAAAGCAATGATTTTTGGAGTCATGACACTCTCTGGACTGTAAGGATAAATAGAAGGACAACCCAAACCAAGGCTGGGGGCCATGAATGCTAACCACAGTGGTCAGTCAGAATGGGGTTGGGAGGGGACCCTTCAAAGCTGATAGAATGAGGTTAGAGGAAGCCTGAGAGCATGGATAATCATGAAATCAAGCGTGGGGTCTTGAAGAATCATGACCTCAGAAAGGATCAGCTCTGTCATTGCTGATAGGTAAAGAAAGATGAGGACTGAGAAGTCCCCTTTGTTTTTTAGCAAGCAGGAGATCTTCAGGAAGGTCAGTCAGTTTCTATGGAGCAGAGACTGCTAATTTCTTAAGAGGAGGAGAGGCTGGGAGGGGCTGGAGCTTTACTGCTAGAACACCCAGGGGAAGTTCCTGTAAAAGACAAGGAGGAGCCATAGTTACTTGGGTGGTAAGGTAAAGAGAAACATGGCTCTTCTCTCCCTGGGAAGGTGGCAGCTTGGTTGTTTGCTGTTAAGAAAGAGTGAGTAGAAGGGAAAAGAATGGACAGTGCGGTAGATAGAGGGTGTATTTTGTTTACCAGGGCAGTGCCCTGCCATTGAGTAGAAGAGTAGGATTAGCATTAGCGAGGAACACGGAGAGCCCCACGTTCTAGGAAATGTGGAGGCAGCCAGAGGAAGGAAGATTGCATGTGGGGTTGGATAGATGTGGGAGGGAGAGAATGTGGGTAATCTGTTTTCTCAGAAGTCAAAAGCAAGGTTATTAGATGGCAGTGAGGCTTGGGCAGAGGAACTGAAGTTTATGAAAAAAAGAGGAGATGTAAAGTCACTATCCCAAAGGTTTTTAAGGCAGAGATTAGGCAGACCTTGCATTACTGGGAATGTCAAGACCGACACTGTCAGCCAGTAGGAGTGAGTAGCTTAAAGGGGAAGTTAGGAAGTAAAATCCATAGGCTTGGAAGGGTCACCTGAATATGCTGAATCACTACAGATGAGGTTGGAAGTGTCACATTGATTGTAAAAGAAAAAGGGGAACGATATAGAGGTGATAGGTGGAAACAGCAGTATTTTTGTGAATAAACAAGTAATGGTTTAAACTTTTTTCCATTTTTCAATTTTTATAGTATTTGTAGCCATCAGAAAATTTACACTAAAGTGTAATGAGCATCTATTGTTACGCCGTGTTAAGTTTTTCCATTAGACTATGTTTTAGCTACTATTTTTATATCTGTATTTGTATTGAAGAATTGCCCATAGCAGTTTTAGCTTTACTCTTAGCCCTTCAGGAAGCAGACTGGGAAGAGACTGGTGTATAGAAGTATTGAGAAAGCTGTTGGGATCAGCATTGGTTAGGCTAACATTAAACCCAGTTACTAGGGTTCAGTCAAATAAAAGGCTTCTCTTCACATAAGAAAGAGTGCAGAGATGGGGAGCACGCAGCTACTGCTCTGAAAGAAAGCACAGCCCCTTTTCCTAGGCACAATCCATTCAGTGTGACTTCTGTCTTAATTTCTCAAGATGGCTAGTGTCCCCAAGCCCTGTACATGAAGCAAAATGAAAGTAGGGCAGCCAGATCGTTAGAGTTTAAATCAGTAATAACTTTTGTGGGACTCTCATGAAGGAAATGTGTTTACTTCCACCTTTTGACCAGAATATTAACTTTTTGGACACCACAATTTGCAAAGTTTACCTAAGCTCACTTCTGCCCAGGACAAAATTGGGTATCTGCTAGTAGGGAGAAAGTAGAGATCAGCAACTAGTAAACCTGCCACATGGTGATTTCCTTTTTATTCTGGATAAACTTTTCTTTGGCTCTTAACTCCTACTTTTTGTTGTTATTGTTGTTAAACTAGTAATATTGTTATGAAAAGAAAATGTTCTGGTTATGTAAAATTCAAAACCTTAGGAAAGTAAAAAGAAGGAAACAGTAATAAGAAAAACTGGTACCAAGGCTGGGGAGATGGCTCAGTGTGGATAAAGTGCTTGCTGTGAAAGCGTGAGGACTTCTATTTTGGTCCCCAGCTCCCACATTAAACACTGGGCTTAGAAGAGAATGGATGGATGGGTAGAAAGAGCTCTCCATAAAAACAAAAAGAATGAGTCAATATTTTACAAGTTCCTTTTAAGTACATTAGATTTAGGCTTACCTAAATCTGTAGAAGGCAAAATTCATCCAAAAAATAGCACATCCCAGAAAATCTCTTTAAGAAAATAGATAACTATTCAGTGGTTGGTAAAGCTATAATGTATACAATTGAAAAGTAAGTCATTTACTTTCTTCCCTTCTGTAATATGGTGACAGGCCCTACTTCTTTACCTTCTAATCATTTTTGCTGGCTCTGTTTTTATTTCCCTAAGGCATATTTATTCTTTCCTGAAACCTTAATTCCCTTGACCTTAGATTTAGTTCTTGGTCTGGTTACTAAGGAGACTGAATGCTTCTTATCCATTATTTCTCTAATCTGAAATTATTTTGGTTTCTTTTTTTTTTAATTTTTTTTTTTAATTTATTTGAGAGCGACAGACACAGAGAGAAAGACAGATAGAGGGAGAGAGAGAGAATGGGCGCGCCAGGGCTTCCAGCCTCTGCAAACGAACTCCAGATGCGTGCGCCCCCTTGTGCATCTGGCTAACGTGGGACCTGGGGAACCGAGCCTCGAACCGGGGTCCTTAGGCTTCACAGGCAAGCGCTTAACCGCTAGGCCATCTCTCCAGCCCTCTTGTTTTTTTTTTGACTGAATTTTTTTAATATGTTTTTTAAGAGGGCTTTTAACATCCAATCTCTGCAATATTTTTATGTTTGAATTTCATGTTCAAGAAACTTTTCATTCCTAAATTGAGAAAAGATATTACCAGTGTATCATTGTTAAAATAATTACAATATTTTGGTATCTTAATATTAAAATCAGAATTCAGGCAGGGGAAAGTCGTAGGTAAAAGGACTGTCAGACTAGTTATGAGCAGAGAACCACCTGTTTTCAGCTGCCAGGTTCTGAGGAGAATCATGTGCTAGCAGAACACACAGTGATCTGAAAGGATTATATGTTGCCTCAACAATGATTCAAACTATCAGAACAAATACTAGACCAGAAGCGCCTTAGGGAAAGAAAGCTTATTGTGGCTGACAGTTCCACCGAGTAGAATCCATTGTGGCTGGGAAAGCATGGCTGAGCAGGAAGTTAGCATCGCATTGACAGGTAGAAACCGAGAGAGATTGAGAGAGCGAGCGAGCATGAGCGAGCGCAGCCCATGGGTTGGGCTGTAACCTCAAGGCCTGCCTCCTACTGACACACTTCAGTCCAGCAGCACCAGCTGGGGACTAAGTCTACAGACACGTAGACCTGGGGGAGGGTTTTCATTCCGACCACCACAATTTCGTGATGAATGCTGAAAATCTACCTGAAGCAGCCTGGTCAAGTGGGTAGTGACTATGAAGAGAAACCTTTGTATACCTATGAAAAAAGATAGAAATAAAATTTTTCCATGACAGACTATTGATGGAATTGTTTCTTTTGGATTTTTTATAGTTTCTAAATATCTAATAACCATTTTAATGAAAATATACCTTGACATTTTTAAAAGTTAATATTTGAGTGGCACATATCTTTTAATCCCAGTGCTTGGGAGGCAGAGGTAGGAGGATTGCTTTGAGTTTGAGGCCAGTTTGGGACTATGGTTAGTTGGGGTAGAATAAGACCTTACCTCAAAAAATTTAAAACAAATAGAGTTAACATTTTGAGGGAAATCACTGTAAAGGTATAAAATTTGAACTTACTTATTTAGCCCTAAGATAATTAGATAATGTTTATGGAGTGTTCAGAACCTGTAATGTTAGAATATGGCCTTTTTCAGATTCTTTCTAAGTATTTCCTTTAAAAACTGCTTATTACTAACTGAATTATTTCTACTCTTTGGAGATTTAGAAGTTACTTTAAAAGTGAAAAATTAGGGTTGGGGAGATGGTTTAGTAGGTAGAGCTCAAGCTGGAGCAGTGGAGCTCAACCCCAGCCCCCACATAAAAAGCTGAAAGCTGGGGCAGGTTCTATAATCCCATCATACAAGGTGACAAGTAGAGACAGAGATTTCCTGGAAACATGTTTCAAGTGCAGCATGGAACAGCGAAATGAGACTTCAAGAGCAAAAACCCACCTCACATGAGGTGCACATGCAAGGACCAACCTGACCTCCACGTGTATGCCAAGGCTTGTGGACTCCAACACGCATTCAGAGGGGCACACATACAAAGTGAAAAATTAGGCCAAAATACATAGAGCCATATACAGAATCACGTTTTTCTCTTAATTTACTATATATTGCCATTGAATTCTAGCAATATTAGGCAAGCTGCTTTAACATCTTGTATGAAGTGTGTCTTGTGCCATTGGTGCCATTAATATCTCATTATGCATTGTCTATAGAAAGTGATGTCACATACACTCAGTCTGAGCTAAAATGCTCCATAGTTAACAGCTGCCCTGTCTCTCATTTATCATACAGAAATCCTGCTACTGTGAGTATCAAAAAGAATAATTTACTTGAAGCCTGAAGTTCATAGTTCTCTCACATTTATTTAGCTCCATTCGACATTTCAGGTGCCTTGTGTCAGAGTGAGCAGCAGGTGGACTCTGGGCAGTTGTTCTGAATGCAAGGATCTCAGTGGGGCAGGTGTGGTGGTAGGCCTCAGTTTTTCCATCATTGCTGAATACACATTCAACTTGATATTTGTGGTGCTTTCTTCCATTGTTTGCAATACTTAGAAATATTATCTGGAACAAAACTCCTCAAGCCTGCAGCTTCAAATAAATCAGCTCCCAAAAGTAAGAGTTGTCTGACTGCTCCTAAGAAGGCTGGTGCTCCTACAGTGGATTCCTTTGTTCCGTTTCACATGGTGGGTATTAAGTTCACAGTAATTATTTATAACTTCATGATCTAAAATTATAGTAACACTAAGTTATAAAATATGTGATTATTGCATACTATGCACATAAGAAAACATAAGAATCTCTTGTACGTGTAAAATACAAGCATGAATTTTGTTTCCTTCAAGAGGGACGTCTTACTGATTTTTTTTTACAAGAACATCATTAACCATGTCATTTATAGTCCTTGTCTGCTTTGTTTTTCTGTTTATGTTCTAGTATCAAATGTACAACCAGTTTAATGAAATCGTCTTTTTTTCTTGGAAGGAGTCTGCAGGATTCTGTGATGGGAACAAGGAGAAAGAATTATTTATGTTTAAAAGAGTTCAGGAAGCAGAGGAAAAATGGAGGGGCGCACAAGCTGTAATTGAGCAAATTAAAGTCACATTCTCAGAAAAAGAGAAGGAGCTAGAAAATGAGTTGGAAAAACTAAAGAAACAACAGGAAAAAGAAATCTTGAAATTGAATCAAGAAAATTATATTCTTCAGGCCAAGGTACTAAACAGATTTACGGTTTTCTACTTTATTTAAAAAATGTGCTTCCTGGTAAATGCATTGTCATTCTTGGTTCCTGGAGCGGTTTGACTTGATATATTGCCGCATAAAACAAGGGCCTGGTTCTGGAAGGTACGTCCTTAACCTGACCAGAGTGAACCTGGAGAGAAACCCAAATTGTATTGTTTTGATGATTTTCCAGTGTTAGCAATCCTGTACCCAATTGAGAAAGGCCTTCAGTGGAATGGGGTGGGGGAGGAGAAACAGAGTACAGCCTGATGGGAATATGACTAATATGCAGCATTTTCCTACAGTAAAGTGCATAATTAATAAAAGTAGAAATGAACAAGTTGTTTTGTTCATTTTAACTTTGAGAAAAAACAAAAGTTTCAGCAAGAACTGCTGTAGAATATGTAGGCCCAGAGGATGTTACTGCAGCGTCCAGGTTCCTTTACTCACCATAAAGCCACTACAGATAAGATGGTTGGTCAGTAATAGAGGACTTTTGAGTCTAAACACCCCCTCTGTTCTTCTCATTTCTAATTTCTACCAAATAAAACAATTTCTGTATTTTCTGGAAGTTAAGTGGCTTTGAAGAAACAAGCAGAAAGCAAAGGTGGTTACATTTTGGAGAACCCACTGATCCCATCACCGGGGAAAAACTGAAGCAAATCCAGAAAGAGATCCAAGAACAAGAGGCGCTTCTTCAGGGCTATCAGCAGGTGGGGCACACCTTCAGCGCGTTCTTTAGATCCACTCGTTAACAAAGAGAAAATATATGAAAATGTTTCTGGTGCCAAGTGCTTGCTTTGCAAGAATGAGAACCTGAGTTTGACCTGAGTAACCCACTCTTCTACATTTGGGGGGAAATGGGAACAAACTTACTCATTCCAGATAGGACACCACTGACAGACCAAAGTCAAATTCTACCCAAGTCCAACTTGGTGAAACATTGAATTGGTTGGGTTAAATGAGGGGCTTTGTACCAGAGGATGGGACTCAGGCGTCTGTCTCATCAGAATGTCCACTCCAGCATAGGTGTTGATCAAGAGAGCTGAATCCCTTGAGCTCCTTGCTGTGTGTGGGAGCTCAGCTGGATGAGTCTTCTCTCTAGCAGTTCTTACTGCTGCTTCTGTAACTTTGTCAGTCGGAGTCTTTTGAGTTAACTTCTTGAGACTGAATGTTCTGATTATTTTCTGAGTCTTAAGGAGCATTACTATGCAACACCACTATAAATGCTGTGTGTGGAGGCACATGCCTGTGATCCTAGCACCGGAGAGGCAGAGACAGGCAGATTCCTGAGCTCACTGGCCTGCCAGTCTAGACTGATCAGTGTGTTCCAGGCCATTGGAGGACCCTGTCTTAAAAACAGGTGGACAGTGCTCCTGAGGATGGTGCCCAGGGTTGTCCTCTGGCTTCACATGCAGCCATACATATATGACTGTACCTGCACTCACCACACATACACACAACAAAAACATATTTCTAGCTCATTTAACCAGCAATTATGAGGAAGGTCATAATCTGACTCGGCTATACCTTTTTCCTGCTTGTTTTTCAAATTCAGAGTCTTCCCATGCTCTAGAGCTCACTATCACAGCCCAGTGGGCCTCAAACTTGTGATCCTGCCTCTGCCTCCTAATTTTTGGGGTTACAGGCATGTAGCACCATGCCCAGCTGGTCTGAACATTTCTTATGGTCCAAATTAAAATAGCTAAGTATATCTTTGTGGATTATCTCTCTTTAATACCCTCTTTGAATGCTCCACAAGTTTCCCCAATAAATGCACTCACCACCTTGGACTTGGGTGGAATTTTTACTGTGGTCTGTCATTGCTGCCTTATCTGGGATGAGCAGAAGTTTTTCATGTCCCCAAAATAGTTACATTAGGTACTGTGGATCTTTGCAGCCATGGCCAAGCCTTCTCCCCTCTCTACACCTGTGTCCTCCTCCTTGAAATAGGGATACGGCAATAAATAAATGGTGATTACCAGCCATTTAGCCTAGTACATTGTAACCAGTCACAAAATATAGTAAATGTTACCTGTTGCTAGTTCTAATACCCTTATTTCTAAGGAATTAACCCTTTTTTTCAATTTTCAACAATACTTTGTAATAGATATTAGTGAGATTTGATACTGTATTCATAAATATGAATCTCAAGTCAATTGCTAATGCCCCAAGGACAAAACACTTTTTGAACTTAATGTGAGATGTGTTTGTTTGTATAGGCAGGTATTTCTAGTGTTAACAGCCTAGGCAGGTTAAGATTATCTTCCTCCTCTCATTTATTTTTCTAACTCCTCTTCTCCTCCTCTTTCATTATATTCTTCTCTTTTACAACTATAACCTGAGCTTTGAGCTGTGCATTATCACCCATGAGCGTTCAGCAAAAGCCTCACATCACCAATTGCTCTGGATGATTTTTCAGGATACACTTCCCTCAAGTTATAAATGCATGTTTACCTGCCTTGATCTTGTCATATAGAGAGGAATTTAAGATTTTACAAATCCATCTGTCCTCTCTGACACTGTGGAACTTACAGATCTGAGCCACTTGTTCTGTATGTACTGAACTGCCATCTGCCAGGCGTGTTCCATGCGTGGTGAGATAACCCAAAGGTTTTAATTTTAAGATGTCAATAAGCCAGAGCATCTGAGTGCAGACTAGTACCTCTTCCTCTGTCTACCTCAGCTAGGCTGAACCCATTCTCTAGCACAAGCCTCACAGTATTCTGGGGTCAGCTCCGGGCTCTACTTTGTTTTGACAGCTTTCACAAACACTTGGTCTTGAATTCCAGCATAAAACTTTTACATACAAGTACAGACATCCATTGTGGCTATATTGACTGTCTCACCATTGGAAGCCAGGTTCTTAGAGTCTTCCCCAAGTTGTGATTTTTTTTCTTCCCTTCTCAGGACAGAATCAGAAGAGGGGACAGAAAGAATTGTTTTAAGATAACAATTATCTTGTAAGATAATAGACTTTTGAAAAAGTCTTTTTTTGGTTTTTGGTTTTTTTCCAGGTAGGGTCTCAGTCTAGCTCAGGCTGACCTGGAATTCACTATGTAGGCTCAGGGTAGCCTCGAACTCACAGCTATCCTCTGCCTCCTGAGTGCTGAGATTAAAGGCATGAGCCACCATGTCCGGCTTTTTGAAAAAGATTTTATATATTTAAAAATTAAAGAAACTTAAAAGACCTTAGTATAAATGATTTATGTATTATAAACATTTTGTTACACAAATACTGCTAACTTTTGAACAAAATTTTATTTTTTCTATTTTCAAAAAGGAAAATGAAAAATTATATAATCAAGTAAAAGGTCTCCAAGAACAAAACAAAAAAAATGAAGAGCGAATGTTTAAGGAAAACCAGAATTTATTCAGTGAGTTAGCTTCTTTAAAGTAAGTTCTTTTGAAACCCTTACAATCAAAATATATTTAACTGTTTCCAAGTATTTTGCTGTTATAGTAATATATTTATTTTTCTTAGAAATAGTGGTTTTTTAAACATATATTTATTTCCATTTGTACACTGACTGCCTCTCTAGTAGAGCTTTTGTATATTGACTATACAGAGAGAAATTTTGTTTATTTATTTTTCTGATTTTTATTTATGTATTTATTTATTTGAGACAGAGAAAGAGAGAGAGAGAAACAATGAGAAAGAATGGGCACACCAGGGCCTGTAGCTACTGCAAATGAACTCCAGATATATATGCCACCATGTGCATCTGGCTTATGTGGGACCTGGAGAATCAAATCTGGGTCCTTAGCCTTTGCAGACAAGTGTCTTAACCACTAAGCCATCTCTCCAGTCTCAGAGAAATTTTATTTAAGTGTTGATGACTAGTATATATTTCATTATGTTCAACATATTCATATTTGAGTTTGAATCACTTTCATATAATTGAAAATAATAGTATTTATCTTGCTCAGTCAGTAAGCCTGAGGTGCTTAGCCATTTCCTAAGTAGTAGTTAATACTAAAAATCGGATAAGAAAAAAAAAAAAAACCACTACACAATCACTTTGGTCTTAAGTCAGGTTTTGTGGAAATAGAGTAACAGTAGATAAGTCCCAAGAAGAAGAGGCTGGGGAGAGAGCAAGGGTCTGGTCTCAGCTGGAGCCTGCTGAATTCTTTGTCCCAAGATTCCACCATTGTCCATACTTGAGCAAAGGTTCAGTGCCAGATGCTGGCTGGGATGCCCATGGGAAGGGCCTGGAGATAAACTGCAAGTCAAGGGCTATGGTTTGGATGAGGACATTTCTCCCCTAAAAGTAGACACCTGTAAGCTGCTAACATCTAACACTTGCCACAGAGGCCAGTGAGGGCCCCGAGCCTACTTGTTCATGTTTCAAACTCTGACATCTGTGGACTGTTACCTTAACACTGTTAGTAAAAAATGCCAATGAACAAGCCATGGCCCTGTCTGTTAGGAAATGACTACTGTCAGTGCATCATTTCACATAAATGCCCAATCATTCAGGATATTATTAGAAGTGTTTTTGATCATGAGTGTCTGAATGTGCCATATTTTTTGCTATCTTACCCACTGGCTCCTCTTATAAAACAAAAACATGATAGCCTGTTATGGTGGCACACGCCTTTAATCCCAGCACTTGGGAGGCAAAGGTAGGAGGATCACTGAGTTTGAGGCCACCCTGAAACTACATAGTGAATTCCAGGTCAGCCTGGGTTACAGTAAGACCCTACCTCATAAAAACAGGGGAAGAAAAAGCCTGTGGTATAAACATATGGCCATTAGCTATCAGTAATCTTTCATATATAAGTAGTAGAAAAAAAAAAAAAACACCCTGTGGTAGACAGAGGCAGCAGCTACACAGGTCTGGGCAAACAGAAGGAATCTTTATACACACACATACATTTCCCTTTCTCTTGATTAATAGCTATAACCTTAAGGCCAACAGTGATGATCTTATGTTTGAAAACATTTACAATCTGCTTTGTTTCCTGATGTTTCTGTTATTTTTTTGTTAATATTTTATCTGAGCGGGGATATAACTTATTCAGTAGAGGGCATGCCTAGCATCCACAAAGCCCTAGGTTCCTTGGCACCACATAAACAAGATACGATGGTGCATGCTTGTAATCCTAGCACTTAGGAAGTGGAGGCAAGGGGCTCAGTGGTTCAGGGTTATCTTCTTCTGCACAGGGAGTTCGAGACCATAATAAAAAATTTTTAAAAGTTAAAAAGAGAAAAATATGACATAACATCTTATACCACCTGGCTTGTAGAAAGAGTTGTATCCCAAGCCAAAGCTGTCAGCACACTAAATGATAAAATACATGGCTTACTTAGAAAACCAGTCATAAATGATGGTGTACAGAGATTCCTAAACTCTTTGTACACGGTCTCTTGGAAAACAGAAAAATTGAATCTAAGGCCCAAATATGATTTGGTTTTATCTTCTTGTTTCTTAGGAGGAAGGAGTCTAGAACAATGGGGGAAAGGACATAGTTGAAACTGCCAGAGAAACACAGCACATTTTTAAAAATTCTTTTGTTTATTTTTATTTATTCATTTTTTTAATTTATTTCATTTATTTATTGAGAGCAACAGAGAGAGAGAGAAAGAGGCAGAGAGATAGAGAAAGAGAGAGAATGTGTGCACGCCAGGGCCTCCAGCCACTGCAAATGAATTCCAGAGGTGTGCGCCTCCTTGTGCATCTGGCTAATGTGGGTCCTGGGGAATTGAGCCTCAAACCAGGATCCTTAGGCTTCACAGGCAAGCGTTTAACCACTAAGCCATCTCTCCAACCCCACAGCACATTTTCATGCATGATTATTTTTTCTCTTGAGTTTGGAATGGAATTTCTTTTTGGGGGGGGGGTGGTTGAGGTAGGTTCTCACTCTGGTCCAGGCTGACTGAAATTAACTATGTAGTCTCAGTGTGGCCTTGAACTCATGGTGATCCTCCTACCTCTGCCTCCCAAGTGCTGGATGCTGGGATTGAAGGCGTACCCACCATGCCTGGCTCTGCAATGGATTTTTTTTACATTTGAAATAAACCAAAAATTTTACCATTTGTGTCCTTTTAGATTGAAATTACAAACATTTCCCTTAAAATCTACTTTTTGTTTAGTATGTTACTATTTTTCTTTTAGACCAAAAAAGATTGTTATTTTTGGTGCTTATTGCCTTTCCAGAGTTGTTAGGATATTTTGTATTGTTAGGAATACCTTGATTTAAAAGGGAGAGGGTAAAAAGAATCTCTTTCTTTTCAAAATCAGAGAACAGATGCACAAAAATCGATTCCTGACTCAAGTGGTTGAAGATTCTGAGCCCACCAAAACTCAGAATTTTACAGACTTACTAGCAGAGTTACGGGCGGCACAGGTAAGTTGCAAAAGGAATTTTAACTATTAGAGATGGTAAAAGGCCATCTCCCAATATGTGTGAAAACTGTTTAATAACACATATATAGGTTGTATATTGTAATATACCAGTTAAAATTAAAAACATCTAAGATTTAATAGTTATGTGACTTTAAAATAGAGAAAAATTGTAATACTGGCTTAAATTGCACCCTCTTTACAGTCTAACATTGAAGCCATATCATTAACATTAAATATTGGGGACATGCATACTTTATTTCAATAAAAGCTGCTGGGCTGGATCTAATTACATACTGACATTTAATAAGACATTTTATGGTACAGTCACGTTAGCATAGAATTCTAAAACAACCCATACACAGTATGATAGCTTTTTAGGCTAAGCTCTCTGTCCAGTCCCAGGTTTCAAAGTGTATCAAATGGAGTATGCAAACAAAAAATAGTGTAAACAGTGGGCCTGGGTCAGTGATTGGTAACTTCTACTGTGTCTCGTTGAGTATTGCAAATGCAGTTGGTAAATGAGAGACAGAGGTCTTGCTCAGTTGTAGCTTACATTCAAGCACAGAAAATGGACAGTGAATTATAGAAGTGGGGGAGGGGAAACATGCTCTTTTAGGAAAAAAAAAAAAAAAGTTCCCAGGTAAAGTCTTCCTGGGGCTGCTTTTGAGAAGAAATCCCATTGAAGTGAAGGAGCACGCTACCTGACTACCTGGGGACTGAGGGGTAGTGAGTGTTGAGGAGGAGGTGGTTCATAGGTCTCTGGCCTAAGTGCAGTAGGAGGGAGAAGGTTTCTAGTAGTTGGGGCCAGTCATGTTGTCAGTCAGTCTAGTCTGTATGACATTGGAGGCCATGGTTAAGGACTTGAAGTTAACTCTAGGAAAAGAACCACCAGTGTTTCGGACAGAGGAGTAGTGCTTACTTCCTCGACCATCCTCCTAGCTACAGGAGACTTGCCTGTAGGGGCTGGGCATGGAAGATGGAGGTATGTTAGGTTATTGTAGCATCCAAGAAAGAGAAGTCTGGAACATCAGTGTGCTTTCTAAGTAGAATGAGAAGAATTTAGAACAAGAGTAATTGGAAAATCTTTAATGCAATGCCAAGATTACTAGAATTGATCCTTAGAGAATATTATGAGCTACTGTGATTCACAGATGGGGATCCCTAGGGAACCCTAGTCCGTTTTTTAGGAAAGTATGTCACAGTGGGATTTTTGATAGATTGAGGAGGGATAGCCTATCACAATTTATTATATTTGTAACTTATTTTTTTATTTCCTTCAATATCCAAGAAAGAAAAAGGCAGTTTGTTGGAAGAAATCAGAAGACTGAAACAGGACAAACAAGCTCTGGAAGTGGACTTGGAAAAGATGAAGAAGGAGAGAGACCAAGCCAAGGATCAGGTTGCCTATGCCACAGGTATAGCCCGAGCGGAAGACGTTACCTTTGTCATCTAACACTCCCGTCTTGGGTTTGAGTGATTACTGGATGGTACAAAATGCTGTTTCTTGAAGTATCCTGTGATCTTAGAAACTTAAAAAAATTAGTTATTAAAAATGTTTACCCTGTGACTGGCTTTAATCGGAGCAATTGCAAAATCAATGAAAATCAAGAATTGCTTTGAATTTGTGGCTTTTTATGGCTACTTATCCATATGTCTGTGATCCTAGCTAGACCATGTACACTTTCTGAAGGCAAAGTCTGTGTTTTTGTCCCTGCGTCCAAACGCAGTTCTTCAAGTCTTTCTACACAAATACATACTGCTGTACTGCTTTGCAGTGAATGCAGAGATAAAACATGGCATGGCCACCAGGGAACCATGGGGAGGCAGATACAGATGCACAGCAGTGTTTGTAAACCTGACAGGTAGTCAGACATCAAAGTGAAAGAACGGAGGGAGGGCTTATGTACCCTCTAGCCCACCATCGAATCACAGCATAGAGGCAGAACACAGGACTAGGAAAAGCAAAGAACACTTTTCCCAGAATAATGCTCTCATGTGCAGTACCTTCAGCTTCACTGTATCACATGTACCAAGAAATCTGCTTGTACTAGTTTGTTCGAAAATGATGTGTTATGTATAGAGGGCAAAGGACAACCTTAGGTGTCATTCCTCAGGTGCCATCCACCTATTTTGAGACAGGGTCTTCCTGTCCTGTAACTCACAAGGTATACTAGACTGGCTTGCTAATGAGCCCCAGGTATCTGCCTGTCTCTGCCTTCCTAGCACGAGAATTACAAGCACATGTCACCATGTCCTGCTTTTTTTTTTTTTTTTTACATGGGTTCTAGGGATGTTACAGCTCCTTGTGTCTGAAAGGCAAGAACGTAAACTCTGATCTACCTCCTGAGCCCCAATGCAGTGATGTTTGCATGTGCAAAATAGAAGTATTGTTAGTCTTTGAAACTATTTTTTAAAGCTTGTAGGGTCAGTGATTCAGCACCTGCTTGCCAAGCATAAGGACCTGAGTTCAATCCCCAACACCACACACACACACACACACACACACACACACACACACACACACACAGTTAGAAGACCTTTTTCTTAGAAGTTTACTTTGGTAACTATAACAATACATGACCCCCTCGTCAGCATTGGCCATAATTCTTTTAAATTCAGTTGTGGTCATCCTTTCTTTTTATAGGCCCTTGAGTATGTTTCTTTAACTGTGGAAACCCATAAAGTCAGTGGGAAACATTTGATTTGTCCAAAATTTCTAGTTAGTCAACTTTACTATGAGGGAGGTTTGAGTCATGGACACACTGTCTTGTCTCCCATTACTGATTACACCAGATACTTTGTTGTACACATTGACTGTTAAGAGTCTTGTTTCTTCATAATGCTCTCATTAAGCAGCTGTTAGTTTTACTCAAATACTTGGTTTTTGTATGTCCATGTATTGCAATCAGGTTATTGAATTACTTTATCTTATAGGAGAAAAATTATATGAAATTAAAATTTTAGAAGAGACCCATAAACAAGAACTCATTCGACTACAGAAAAGATTGCAGTGGTATGCTGAAAATCAGGAACTTCTGGATAAAGATGCAGTTCGGCTTAAAGAAGCAAATGAAGAAATTGAGAAGCTGGCACTGGAGGTATTCTGTCACCGTAGATGTACTTTGCCAATGAGCCCTCTTGTGCTCATTATCGGCTTTACATAACTGCGTCATTGCCCAATTGCTCAAGTCTGAATTTGAATAGCTGGTTTGAGGTTTTGGTTGGTGTTAGATCACTAGTTATTTTTTAGGTTGGATTGCAAATAAAGGTTCACTTTTAATTACAGCCTGTCAGGTCCCCATTTAGCCTGCCCCTTCGAGCCTTGCCTCTGTACTGCCTCTCCTCCTGCTGCGCAGTGCTCTGCTCGTGAATGAACCAGGCTCCTGCTTGCTGCCTGGATCTTGGCTTTGCTCACATCTCATGGCTCCTTCCTCACATCTCAGCTTAAGTTCTACTCCTAAGGAAACCTTTCTTGAATAGGTAGTTTCCCTGACCCCTTGGCCTTGTTTCTGGTCCTTTTTCTCTGTTCTGTGTTCTACATAGCACTTGTTGCTCTCTCAAGTAATTTTATTTGCTAACTGGTCTATTTAGCTTCCTGGCCATCTCTCTCTATAAGAACAGGGGCCCAGTTTGTCTTGTTTGCCCTTGTGGAACAAGATAAGAGCTTCATCTATGTTTGCTAAGGAATCAATATTGTGCCCCTCATCCACTGCTTTTCAGTTTGATACACTTCTTACCATGTTTTTTTTTTTTTTTTTAACTTGGTTTTTTGAGGTAGGGTCTCACTCTAGCCCAGACTCACCTGGAATATACTATGTAGTCTCAGGGTGACCTCGAACTCACAGTGATCCTCCTACCTCTGCCTCCCTCCTGAGTGCTGGGATTAAAGGCCTGTGCCACCACACCCAGCTGCCATGTTCTTTCTTCATTGACAGATTGAGAAATTGAAAGCTGATTCAGGAAGTCCATCTACTCAACAGAAGTTACGCTCAAAGGAAAGAGCAGCAGATGCCAAAAGAATTCAGGATCTGGAGAGACAGGTATATGCTGGGTATAAATTTATTGAGGTGTGTGTGTGTGTGTGTGTGTGTGTGTGTGTGTGTGTGTGTGTGTGTGTGTGCGCGCGCACGCGCGCGCACATGTGCACGCACACGCACACTTTATTTCAGGCTTTCCCACAAGATGTAATTATCCAGGAAATTCTTGTTTTAAAATACCATTAATAAAATGAATACCATTTTATATTATCCATGACCTCATAAATAATTTTTAGATTGATGTTCCTCAGCTATAAACAGTTTTCTTGCTAATTCTCTTTCATACCTAGGAGGATGTAAGCATGCATTTAAAGCTCTGGGTATGTACAGAGTTGGTATTCCTTCTCATAAGCCAGGCACGGTTGTACATAACTATAGTATTCAGCTACATGGGAGGCTGAAGCAGGGGTTCAGGGCCAACCCAAGCAACATAACAATTTTCTATCATTTTTTTTTTAAAAAAAAGAACGAATCCTTATCTTGACACAAGATAAGAGAGGAAAATCCTAGAACTGGAAATGTTGATAATGCTTGGAAACATGTTACAAAGCACCTTGTAAACAACAAGATCAGCCACTCAGTGAGCTGCCATCATGTAAACTTTTTTTTTCCCCATTTTTAGGGTGTGTATTTTCTTGATTACAAAAGTAATTCAAATTAACATAAGAACATTTAGGCTAGGCATAGTGTTCCAGGTCAACCTGGGCTAAAAGATCATTTGTAACAATAATAGAGAAAATAATAAGTGAATTGCATAATAAAGCTCCACTACCCAGATAACTACTATTAATGCCATATTGTTTTCAAACTGGGTGTGTGTGTGTGCGTGCATGTGCCAGGGTCATTCGCCACTACAAATGAATCAACATCTCACTTTACACAGATGGCTGAGGAATTGAACCCTGGCTGGCAGGCTTTGCAAGCATGTCCCGTTGATTGCTCCCCAGTCATCTTCCTGGACCCCTAACATCATAATCTTTTTTGTTTTTGTTGTTGTTGTTTTTTCAAGGTAAGATTTCACTCTAGCCCAGGCTGACCTAGAATTCACTCTTTACTCTTTAGTCTCAGGATGACTGTGAACTCATAACAATCCTCCTACCTCTGCCTCCCAAGTGCTAGGATTAAAGGCATGCGCCACCCAGCCATATTGTTTTCTTTGTTTTTAGTTTTTGTTTTTTACTGTTGGCAACTTCCATAATAGTAAATTCTTGTTTACTGGTCAGGCTTAGTATTAACCTCTCAAGACTGGGGAGATAGCTCAGTCAGTAGAGTATTTGCCTTGCAAGCCTGAGGACCTGAGTTTGATTCCTAGAACCAATGTAAAAATGCCAGTTGCAGTAGTTTATGCCTATAATCCCAGTGATGAGAAGAGAGAGATAGGAGAATCCCTGAGGTTCAGTCAAGCCTAATTTGTGAGCTCCAGTCAAATAAGAAACCTTGTCTCAAAGGAAGTGGATAGTGTAGCTGAGGAGCAACATCCAAGGCTGTTCTCTGACTTCCACATGTACACATGTGCGCCCATACACATAGAAATGCACACACTCTTAAGAAAAGAAAATTGGAACTGGAGAGATGGCTTGCCTGTGAAGTCTATGGACCTAGGTTCCATTCCCCAGTACCCACATAAGCCAGATGCACATGGTAGCACATACATCTGGAGTTTGTTTGCAGTGACTAGAGGTCCTAGTGCATCCATTCCCTATCTGTCTCTCTCTAATAAAAAAGTAAACATAAAAAAGATGTTAAAAGAATTAAAAAGGGCTGGAGAGGGAAAAAGAGATGGCTTAGTGGTTAAGGCGCTTGGCTGTGAGGCCTCAGAACTCATGTTCAAATCTTCAGGTCCCGTACAGCCAGACGCACAATGAGGCAAGCACGCAGTGTCGCACATGCACACAAGGGGGCACATGCTTCTGGAGTTTGCAGCTCCTGAAGGCCCTGGTGTGCCCATTGTCTCTCCCTGTCTTTCCACCTCTTTCTCTCTGTCTCTCAAAATAAATAATAAAAAGGGGGGCTGGAGAGATAGCTCAGCAGTTAAGGCGCTTGCCTGCAAAGCCAAAAGACCCATGTTAGATCTCTCTCCAGATCCCACATAAGCCAGATGCACAAAGGTGACATAAATGTAAGGTCGCACATGCACACCAGGTGGTGCAAGCATTGAGTGCGATTGCAGGGGCTGAGGCCCTGGCATGCCAATTCTCTCTCTATTCCTTTCTTTCTCACTGTCTCTTTAAATTTTCTTAAAAGAGCAAAATAATTCATTTTTGCAATTTTATTGTACTTTTTTTAGAGAGAGAGGGCGAGAGAGAGAATTGGTGCACCAGGGCCTTGGCCACTGTAATCAAACTCCAGAAGCCTGTGCCACCTAGTGGGCATGTGTGACCTTGTGCTTGCCTCAGCTTTGTGCATCTGGCTTACGTGGGATCTGGAGAGTCAAACGTGGGTCCTTATGCTTCACAAGCAAGCACCTTAACTACTAAGCCATCTCTTCAGCCCAAACTATTCATTTTATAATCAGTGTGGCTAGGAGCCTTTTATTAAAATCAAATAATGAGGGCTGGAGAAATGGCTTAATGGTTAAGGTACTTGCCTGTGAAGTCTAAGGATCCAAGTTCGATTTCTCAGTACCCACGTAAACCAGATACACAGTGGTGTATGCATATGGAGTTTGTTCGCAGTGGCTAGAGGCCCTGCCAAATACTCACTCTCCCTCCCTCTCTCTTCCATTCTCTTTCTGAAAAAAAAAAAAAAGTAAAATATCATAATAAGGCTTATTAGAATGAAGATGTTTCCATTAAAGTATTTTGGGGGTGTGTGAGGCACAATTACAGTTTATTTTTCCTCCTGTTTTTGAAACATTCTATGTAGTATTTACATTCATAGGTAAATACTAAAATAAGAAGCCACAGCCTTGTTCATAAGGTAGCATGGTTCTCTGATATTATTCCATCACAAATCCAAAACAGTGAGGTCATCAATGGGCTGAGTATGAGCTTAGTTTTATGAAGAGGTTGACTAGCAGAATCCAGCTGTAGAAATTTCACAGGACCTTCTCTAATGATCACAGGTAGGACAAAAATGGCTGGAAGAGCTAGAACTCTTCTGATGCAAGTGTTGTCTATGATTTTGCTTGGAATTTCTTCAGTACTTGAGATTTCAATTAGCCAGTGTAGAAAAGGACATCCAGACAGAGCTGTGAAAGTCCATTAGATGACCTCTTTATGAGAAGTCATGTCAAACTGAATGTGTGAGAGTCAGGGAAGAAAATGTGCTTAATATGAAAATTATGACTTCAAGTGTTTATGTATATTGGTCAGAAGTGTATAAAACTAACCCTTTCACTAACTGTGGGATTGGCTTACTGTCTTAGATGATATGTTTGTATAATATTATCCATTACTTATTAATATTTCATAGTTCATTTCAGATGTACTTACTTGTTTCTTTGAGCATTTCTACTGTAATGATTTTTAATCAGAATATGTTTTATAATCAGATCATATTCTAGTCAGAATCATCTTGGAGCCATAATTTAAAGTATATTAATTGTAAATAAAATGTATTTTCTAAGTAGGACACAAGTAAAATGAGTCTAATTGTATTCACTTCATAATGATACTTCAGATTGTAACTATTCATGCTTTTATTTAATGGAGTATTTCATAGTTTGTCAGTAAAACTCTAACTTCCTTTGTATACCATTCATAATGTTATTGATAACCATGGAGTGATAGTTTAATACAAAATTAAAGGTACAAATAAAATTTAATTTTCCCCAACAATGTAGAATGTATTTTAAGTTAACAAAATTAGATTAGATTGACAATATTTCTTAAATTTTTAAATAAATTAATTACAAATATTTCAAAATAAATTGATCTTTTAGAATCCAGTTATCTGTTTAATAAATATAGCATGCATATCTGTCCTAACACAATTCACCGAGATACCTAGATTTTTAAAAAGCTCTGAAAATTGTCCAGATGAAGTAAATGATCACATTTATATCTTAATATATCCTAATTTATGATGCATCAATGAGTGTATGGGCAAATTTCAGGAAAAGAAATGCTGTTAACTTTGCCAGTGGTGTGATCTGAAATGCCCAATAGCAATCATGTTGTCTGTAAACAGGATTTTGAACTTTAGCAGTTAGGAAAGGGTTTTTTTTTTAACTTTTTAAATTTTTATTTATTTGAGACAAAGAGAGAGGGAGAGAGAGAATGGGTACACCAGAGCCTCCAGCCACTGCAAACAAACTCCAGAAACATGTGCCACCTTGTGCATCTGGTTTACATAGTACCTGGAGAATCAAACCTGTGTCCTTAGGCTTTGCAGGAAAGTTCCTTAATGGCTAAGCCATCTCTCTAGCCCAGGAAAAGTATTTTTTTATTAGACAAAATCATAATAAAAGCCAAAATTGGCCTGGAGAGATGGCTTAGTGCTACCTGTGAAGCCTAAGGATCTATATCCCACTTCCCAAATGCCACATAATGCACAGTGATACATGCACAAGGTCGCACATGCACACAAGGATTACAGTGGCTGGAGGTCCTGGTGCTCCAGTTTTCTTTCTCTCTCTCTCTCTCTCTCTTTTTTTTTTAAAGGCCAGCCTGTTGGGCTTGCCTCAAAAAAAAAAAAAAAAAAGCCAGCATGAATCAGTCCTCACTATAGCTGAGGCATCTGCAAAGCTTTATTTCAATGAAAGTCAGTTAGATCCACTGGTATGGACCCTGTCAGTTATGCTGTTAGCTTCTCCATTTTACCTATGAAGCACAGTTTGGATTGGGCCACTCAAGGCTGTAAAGCTGATAATAGTATACAGTCTAACCAAACATACTTTTCACTTTTCACCACTGCACCACATCCCCTCTCAGCTGTGCATGTGCCAGGAAACTTTTATAAACATTTTTAAGGCTATTTTGCAGGTCTATTCATAGAGGTATATGTTATACAAAGCTGTAATTTCTGTACACTCTGATACAGTTTTTCTTACAAAAATGTAAGAAAATACATATACATCTTGACATATGTATAGACTTTTATGAAAAGTATTTAGTCTTTTGTCACTGTAGTCTCAGGGTAGCTTCGAACTCATGGTCTCCTACCTCTGCCTCCCAAGTGCTGGGATTAAAGGCGTGCGCCACCATGCCCGGCTTTAAATGAAATCTTTCTCGAAGGGGAATGCTGAGCGGGGATAGAGTCTTGCAGCCAGGGACAAGGACTTAGGAAGTTTTCTGTGTAGTGCAACAAGTTTGTATGTTGTGTGCATATAAGTAATTTTCCACTTAGTGGTTAGTAGAAGCACTGTCATGTGAGGGAGTACAGACCAAAGGACAAAGAAGAGCCTTTGTACTCAGAAGACATAGTAGTACAATGTCTTCTGAGTACAGATGCTCTTACTATAGAAGAGAAAGGTTGAAGGTGTGTCTTGAGTGACTGTGGAAGGATTTCTGTAAATTAACCAATAGTAAATTAAATGTGTTACTAGAGGATTTTTAAGACCAGATAATCTGTTAAAATCTTTTGCATTAGTGCCTTTGATTCAGCATATAAGCATATATAACCATCTTTGACATGACTGATTTAGCTTAATCTATTTGTCTATTAAGCTGTTTATTTTTACATATATTTATAAACTTACTTAAGTATAAAATATTTTGATAGGTTAAGGAGATGGAAGGAATTTTGAAGAGAAGATACCCCAACTCCTTACCTGCTCTAATATTAGCTGCCTCGGCTGCTGGTGATGCAGTAGACAGAAACACAGTGGAGTTTATGGAAAAAAGGATTCAGAAGCTAGAAGCCGATCTGGAGGGCAAAGATGAAGAAGCCAAGAAAAGCCTTCGTGCCATGGAGCAACAGTTTCAGAAAATGAAGGTCAGTGTGGTGGAGCCAGAGAGAGGGAGGCCTCAGGTGGCTTTGGGACAGGCCTCCTTGCCCATAAGCCTGTACCACCAGTGTCCGCCAGTGCGAAGAAACCTAGACCCACCCTTCTAAATGTGCTCTTGCAGCGTTTTTGTATTTCAGACATTCCAGTGTTGGAGTTAGTGGAAATTAAGTTGGGAGAAAGTAAAGCATCTTGATGTGTATTCAGAAGAAAATGAAAGAAGAAAGCATTGTTCAAAGTATTTTCATTGAAGTTATCTAGTGATGGGTGAGGGCATGAGGCAGAAGTTACTTGTTCAGATGTGATCTCTGTGCGTAGCTCAGGCTCGCCCGGAATATGGGATCCTTCTGCCTCAGGCTCCCAAGTGCTGGGATCACAGCGTTTCTTAAGTACATTGTCTCATCAAAAGTCTGTGCCGGTACTTGCACAATGTCTCAGTTCTTCTTGCTTAATCCTTCCACTCCCCGGCACGAAGTAGACCCTGGTTTCCCAGAGAGGAAGCAAATGCTCACAAGGCAACCGTCTCGGACCAGGCGCCACCGCTAGCGGGTGCTCCGAGGCCTCGAGCTCCAAACCTGTGCCACTCTGCTTCTACAGAGCTGCTCTCATTCTCCACACATTTCTATCCCAAGAGAAATGACAAATTGAGAACATTAGATTACAGAAGCAGTAGAGATTGAGAAGTGGCAGTGAACCTTGAGCAGGTTATATTCCTGTTCTCTTTCAGTCCCGTGCATCCTAACACATACCCCCTCACATCTAAGACTTCAGTGTCCTTCACCTAGGACACGCCTAGGCCCTGCTTCATCCTGTCTTCTTGTGTGTCTGAAGAGACTAGTGAGAGAAGCCGCCCCTAAGGATGTGGTGCAGTGTCAAGAGTTTTTGCACTGCTCCTTTGTGAGCCTTTTACACACAGTTTCTGTTGGTTCTTTCCTCTGGTCTTCTGAGCATTTGTTGCGGCCCCCTGCTGCATGCTTATCCATTCCACTTTGAGCAGACCTTGCCCGTATGTGTGGGAATCCGACTATGTTCAGTGTAGGACCACTGTCTGTGTCTGCTATGACTTTGTATCAATTACTCCCAGCATTGAGCCTTGATTTCCTAATGTGTAAAAGAAATAATAGCTGACCTGTCCCAGTTATCCACTTTCACTTATATATATATATATTTTTTTTAACATTTTTTACTTTTACCATTTTAAAATTTTATTTATTTATTTGAGAGAGTGAGTGAGTATGGGCATACCAGTGTCACTGGCTACTGCAAACTAGATGCATCTTTGTGCATCTGGCTTTCCTTGGGTACTGGTGAGTCAAACACAGGTCATGTGGCTGCTCCTTTAGCTACCCAGTCATCTCCCCAGCCCGATTCCACCATTGCTTTGCATTAGCATGTCACCATGCAATAATCATTAATAAAAATGGCCTGGGTTACTATAACCATCTGACTAAGCTTTATACATCCACTTTCCCTTCACGTTTAGCTCTAGATCATAGCTAAAATTATGTTTTCATATCTCTGTCGTCTGCACACATGTGCACATAAACACAGTGCCAGCCTTTTGTTGTAGTTGTTGTTTGTTCTGTTTTGTTTTGTGTTTTGGTGGTGGTGCTGGAGATAGAATCAGGGTCCTGTGTGTGCTAGGCAGGTTCTCTACCACTGAGCTACATCTCAGCCCCATTGAATACCTTTCATTCATACCCAGATGATTAGACCTTCCCTTGCTCTCCACAATTGTCTTACCATGTTGTTTTGATCCAGTACTACTAGCCTGTTTCTTCTGTTTGCTGTTTTCCTATCGCCTCATAGGTTTGTATACTCCTACCTCTGAGCAGCGTGCTCTACCCCACCCCGTTCCCACAATGACAGTGTTCTGATTGTCTAGTGAAACCTTCTCTGGACTCCCTGATAGAGCAATTCTCTCTGCAGACATTGTACTGTACTCCTTCACAGCATTCACCTTGGTTATAGTCATTTCAATTAGATTGTTTGTGATCTCTCTCCCCTTCAAATTCTGAACTCTGGTGGCTCGTAATGTTCTGATATTACTGTTGTAGTCCATCTTTGAAAGCACAGTGGTTGTTCCAGATTAGACACTCAACAAATATTGTAATCGGGTCATTTTTAATTCTGGGATAGTAGGAGGATTGAGTGTCATCCAAGACCTTAGAACCGTGTAAGCACTCAAAAATGGTTATAGGGCTAGAGAGATGGCTTAGAGTTTAAGTGCTTGCTTGTGAAGCCTCAGGACATTGGTTTGAGGCTCTATTCCCCAGTACCCATATACTCCAGAAGCACAAGGTGGTGTATGTATCTGGAGTTTGTTTGCAGTGCCTGGAAACCCTGGTATGCTCATTCTCTCTCTCTGCCTCTTTCTCTCTGTGTTTGTCTGTTGCTCTCAAATAAATAAATAAATAAAAATAAAACAAAAATTTTAAAAAAATGGTTATAATTATTACTAGTAGTTCACATATAGTGGGGGGCTCTCAGGAATGAACTCTTATCCCTGTCCTATTCTTATCTATCTATCTAAATCTGCCCACGCTATTTTTTTTTTTCTTTTTGGAGACAAGATCTCGTACATTCCAGTCTGGCCTCCTTTGCTTTGTAGCCGGATTTGACCTTGAAGTTTTGATCCTCTCGCCCCTGCCTCTAGCAAGTACTGTATCAACTGAGCCACATCCCAAGCCCTAATTTTTCCTTGTTTTACAATCCCCTGCCCCATCTTACCCATTCCTTACTACCGACTCCATATTTCTTTCATTTCTGATTCTAAATATGTACCAAGCATTCAGTAACCTCTGCATAGCCTCCTCTTATTCCTAAATATTTCTGCATCCACCTAACCAAATTTTTCACTCATCCTTAAGACCAAACTTAAAGGTGTAATGTTTACACTTATCTTTTTGGTTTTTTGTATGCTTGTTTGTTTTATCCAGATGGAGTCTCACTGTAGCCCAAGCTGACCTGGAATTCAGTCTGTGTTCTCAGGGTGGCCTCGAACTCATGGTGGTCCTCCTACCTCTGCTCCCAAGTGCTGGGATTAAAGGCGTGCGCCACCACACCGGCTTGTTTATACGATCTTTAGGCCTCCCTGCACCTCACCCCTGTGCCACAGCTGTCCGGGACCTTCTTGCATCTGCTGTGTTTGTGCAGTGTTTGCACTCTCTTCGACCTCCAAGCAGGACTACCTCTTCCCTGTGCCACAGGTGTCCTGGGGCGGTGGTGTGACTGCTGTGTCTGTGCGGTGTTTGCACTGTCTTCAGGCCTCTAAGCAGGGCTGCCGCAGCCCTATTCCTTGTCCCCATGCCACAGGCATCCTGGGGTGTTGCTGCAACTACAGCGTGCTCTCCTCCCAGGCCCTGATTTACTTAAGTCAAGTCTGGGTATGCCATTTATTTTGCATTACAGCTCCAGTATACAAATTCTAGGCTACCATGTTCCCTGATACCAAATTTATTTTACAAGGTTGAAAGTGTTCTTTTCTCTAAAGGTCAAGGCAGGAGGATTGCAAGTTTAAAATCAACCTGAACTCTTTCTGTGGTTGCAAACATCTAGCATTCTCTCTCTCTCTCTCATACATACGCGCGCGCACACACACACACACACACACACACGCATGCGCGCAGATAAATGAATTTTTTAAAAATCTAAACAAAACAGAGAGAAAAAATATCTTGTTTCACTTTAATACCTCTGGTTACTTCACATGTTTCTCCTCAAAGAGTATGTTTGACAGTTTGCATGGAGAGGGGCCCATAAGTGCTAACATATCAATTTAAAGTGTTAGTATTATTTATCCTTTGTAGATTAATTGATTTATTTTAGATAGGATTCACATGGTCCAGGCTGGCTTCAAACTGGCTGAGTAACTTAGCCTGACCTTGAACTTAGGATTCTCCTCCCTTCACTTTGCAAGTACTGGAATTACAGACTTCACTACCATATCTACCTCTTATTTTTAAGGTTTAAACATTTTGAAGGGATATAAGCACATGTGTAATCTAATATAAATGAAACAATTATGAAAATATGTACTGTACACCCTTGGCAAAGTAGGACTTAAATACATTTGAGTACCTTACACAAAGACTTGAAGATATAAGAATATGTGAGTGTATGAATGAAGGCCTACGTCTCAGCAGAGTGCCTGGCTTTGATAGCTAATGAGATGTTCAGCAGGGGCTTGATCTTGCCTGGATTCTCTCTTCAGATTCAGTATGAACAGAGACTAGAGGAGCAGGAGCAGCTGCTTGCCCACAAACTGAAGGAAGCTCCCCAGAACCAACGGGACAGCTCTGCCAGGCTTAAAGAACTTGAGTCAGAACTTGCGGATGTTAAGGAAGCCCATCAGGTCACTGTGAGAAAGCTTGAAGCTGAAATAGATGTTCTTAAACATGAGAATGCCAAGTTAGAACACAAGAGAAATGGCAGAGATGACAATGAATTTCAGTCTATAGAGCTCCAGGTAGAACAGGCCCATGCGAAAGCTAAGCTGGCAAGGCTCAACGAAGAGCTGGCTGCAAAAGGAAGGGAAATACAAGACCTTTCAAAAACCGTGGAGAAGCTTCAGAAGGAGAGGAGAATGATGCTGTCCAGTCAGACCTCCAAGAGCAGAGAGGAGGCGTCTGCCAGGCGGGTGAAGAAAGATGCTGCTCACCCAAGTCCAGGAAATGCCAGCTCCATCCCTGGAACCTCGGGTGCCAAGCTGTACCACCCACATTCCTTTACTGACTCCCATATTTCAGAGGTGCTGCAGGAAAACTACAGACTGAAAAGTGAGCTGGAGGGACTTGTGCTAGAGAGAAACAAGCTGAAGGCGGAATCAGAAGCAGCCAGATCCCAATTTGAAAACTCCATGAAAAGGTAACGTGTTAAATTGTTCATAATCATATGGGAGCACCAAGGATATTTTTTGTTGTAAATCATCTTTTCTATGTATTCTTTGACTTGAACTGAATCCATGAGTAGATTTTGTGACATCGTATTCCTTTGCTGAGACTGGCTGTCTTTCTGCGTAGAATCCCTGCCTGTGGAACCCCAGATTCCAAATAGACCTGAATCTCCATGCCAGTCTCAACTGTATCTTTGGGTTGCCAGGGCTTGCTGTGTGTACCCTCTGAGCCCATCCTCACTGATGAGTGCTCTAGGCAGATGACTGTCAGAAAACAGCTACTCCTGAAAACTCACTGACAATCCTGAGAGCAAAATTCCTCTTTTCAAAAGTAATTCTTCAAGCTGACCTTACAGTCTACACATTCCTTGAAGAACTTTCATTTTAATTTTATTTCTTTGTACATGGGCCTCTTGGCATTGCAAATGAATGCCAGACACTTGAGCCATTTTTGTGTCTGGCTTGGAAATTGAACTGGGGTGCCAGGCTTTGAAATCATAGGCCTTTAACCATCTTCCCAGTCCTTGAAGAACTTTTATACTCAACCCCTTCCAGAATCTCTAGATACAAACCAGTGTCATTTATGAGTTTTCTGACAGCCTTAGATCTTTCTCTCCCCTGATCAAACCAGGTTCCAATTTTCTTTCTGTTGTTGAGTATCAGATTTTCAAAAATAATCTCTCTGTTTCCACTTCGTCTCTGCTGAAAAGTGGCTCTTATCACTACTGGTTTTGTTTGTGAGACAAGGTTCTTACTCTGTATCCCAAATTTGTCATCCTTCTGCTTGGGGCTCCAGCTTGCTGGGGGCATAGGCACGCACTTGGCCTCACAGCTCTTCTCAGACAGATCTCTCACCAGTTACTTGACCCATTTGGAGACAGTTTCTCCTCACTTTCCTGTGATGGCATGGACTGAACAGCCTTTCCAAAAATGGTTTGTCCCTACTTCACCTCTAAGATTCTGACTCCACTTTGTCTTCCCCCAGAATATAACTTTTTACTAGAATTTAGCTCTTGGCTTTCTGATTATTCTCAGTGTCTTCTCCATGGCTAAGCTTCTGTGCTCTTGTGGCTTCTCTGAGTCATGGTCCCTAGATTTGCTTTCCAAGGCTTAATGCCACATGCTAAAGCTGCAACCTTTTATTAGGTTGTTTCTCTCATCAATAGCTCATTTTCTAGTTTCTCCTCTCAGATACCCTGTTCTTAACCCTGTCCACAGTGACCTTCATTCCATTTGCCAGGAAGCTTTACTGCCTCTGTGCCTTGAGCTTGTGGTGTCTAGGGTACTGGGCCTTCTTCCTCACTGTAGTGAGCAGTACAGCATGTTCTGTGCTCTTCCCACCCTGATCCCCTTTTGTTTCTGCCTTTCTCTATCATCTTGTTAAAAACAAAAACATAGCACTAGTATTCTTTAAGTGCTCCCATATCCATCGCTGGTCCCTGTGTCTTCTGGAGACTCCAGCTTCTTACAATATCAAGCCTAAACTTCCTGTGTAGGACCCTAAGCCCCATGACCACGCTTGTGCTGCTCCACATGCCCAGCCTGCTGTTTTCTTCATACCACTGTCCAGTTGTGTTCAAGTCGTGCCCTGTCCACACACATTTCTGAAAGCTTCCCAGGAAGGTGGCTGTTCTATACATGCATCTCCTGCGTAAGCATGCATCTTGCAGAGCTGTGTAGCTCCTTGAGAACACACACAAGCCACTGCTCTAGCTTGCCCTTAGCGAGCTGATTTGGGGAGAATGCACATGGGAAGCATGTTCAGTCCTTACTGACAGCCAAGTTGGTGACTGAGTCATGGCAACCACATCAGTCCATCCTGAAACTTTATTTCACACTGAAACCTTACTCAGTCTTGAATCTAGGTGTGTGAGGGAATTTTTGGAGAATAACATTCTTTCCTAGAAATCAAAATAAAGTTGTGTCCTATAATTTTCTTTCAGGGAAATTTCCTTTAAAGTCTTTCTAGTATTGTTAGTGTGTTCTCTCGTAGCTCCTGAGCCTGAGGAGCAAGGTTTCCTTCCTAGATTAAGATGTCTTTACTATAACTGAGTCATATTAGTATTGTGTGTAGTTTTTATCTTTTTCCTAGAACTTCTACTGCTTAGAGATATAGTCATACAGAGAAAGAAGCACTGACGAGTTTATGATTCGCCACTAGTACTTATCAGCAGTGGTTCATGACTTAGCTGGCTGCAAAAGCATGTATTTTGCCAGACAAATGAAATGTCATTCACGTTTACATCCAAATTCATTAAATGATGTGTCCTGAGAATTACCATAAAGTCATGTGAGTCTCCAGACAAGAACCTGAGCAGGAAATCTGGGTGTGTCATGTGTGTGCTGGAGCCTTCTGTTCCCTTGGAAAACATAGTCCTGGTCTGGAGTACAGTCAGACTGTAAAGTCTGACTCTGCTCAATTTCAACTCTGGCTCTACAGTCTACTGATCTGGGACCCAAGTAGATCACTTTTCCTGAATTTAATTTGCTTCTATAAAATCTACTGAATAATAGCTCCTGGAGTGATTGTTGGGGGATCAGACATCTAGCAGGACTCTCACCCTTTTCTGCTCAGTCCCCAGGCTTCCAGTGCTGCTTCAGAGAGTAACTTGAGTTGGAGGTATAGGCGCCACTTTAACGTCTTCTCATTTGTTCTGCAGGGTCAAGGAGGACACTGCAGCACACATTACATCCCTCAAAGCATCTCATCAGAGGGAAATAGAGAAACTGCTTTGCCAAAATGCAGTCGAAAATTCTTCTTCCAAAGTAGCTGAACTGAATCGTAAACTGGCAACTCAGGAGGTAGGTGGCAAGTCTGCCCCTCTCCTAGTCCCCACGAGGATGTTTTTAAGACACTTTAATTTCACTTTTTTAAGTTGATGACACAAATGGGAAATTATTGCTTGATTTGTTAAAATAGAAAATATAATTACAATATATTTAATTTTACTTCAAAAATGCCCTATAAACAGTGTTTTACAGTTTTTGTTGTTATGTTTCTTCAATAACTTTTCCTGTAAATGTAGTCAGTAGCTGAAGTGTGTCTCTAGCTAGCTGGATGACTTGGACCTTATCATTTGAACTTGAATGTTGAGTGCCTCCCTCCATTCCCTGTCCCAAATGATAAGAGCTAGTCCTCAGACATTCTTCCTGCCCATTACCTTTCATTCTTAGCACAAATAACAACCCAGGTCTACAGTCAGACTGGCCCTGGGTACGCAGTGATGAACAGAGAGGCTTGTGCAACTCCGGCCCTTAGGAACCAGTCTCCTGACAGCTGTGATGGAGAGCTGATAGCACGTCAGCACTCCCTTGAGAAAGTGTGCCTTCTTTATTGGATAATAGGTTTGTCTACTTAGATATCTGACACTGTCTCTCACGTGGCCCTTTTCCTGTGATGTTAGAGTGACACAAGCTTTAAACGAGAACTTTTATCGACAACTTCCCACATAATGCCAGAAGCAAAAAGTAGCACATGTGTCTGGTACGCACCCCACCCCCACACATGTAAGAAAGTGCAAATTAATAAGTGTTTTAGCTCTGTGATGTCTACTACACAGAGCCACAAAAAGGGAAGGAGGAAGATATTAGCATTGGTAGACAAAGCTACTAAAGAAGATATAAATGTTGGTGTTGGTTTTCGTCCTTTTTCTAGGTTTTAATTGTTGATTAAAAGCTTGTTGAAACAAGCTTAAGGGAAAAACATCAACAGATAATCCAGTCGTTACTATGTCTTCCATTTGTAATTACTTCCTACCATTGTAATTAGAAATTCTCTAGTTGAAGAAATTTAAATAGCAGTGGTATTAAATATTAAGATATTATTGTAAGTTTTCATAGATATAAAAATGTTCCTGAGAAATGCCCTATTGTCAGGCATACTGGCACACACATTTAATCCCAGTACTAGAGAGGCAGAGGTAGGAGGATTGCCTTGAGTTTGAGGCCACCCTGAGACTGCATAGTGATTTCCAGATCAGCCTGGGCTAAAACCCCTACGTTGAAAAGCAAATAAAAAAAAAATGTCCCAATTATAATGAAGTAGATGGTAGTATCTTAATTAGTATCTTAATGTCATTTGGCTCAGAAGGAGGTTTGCCTAGTAATGTAGTGAAATGTATTTAAATGTTTTTTAAAGGTATTTAAAGTATTTTTCAACATAACAACCCATGCAGACATTTCTAGCTTTCTCCTCATCACAAGAGGTGTCACAAAGTAGTTGTAAGCATTATGTCAGTGATTTTGTGGTAAGGAGCAATCAGAAAATGAGAAGAGGAATGTCATACACAGTATTGCCACCAGTACGGTATTTTTGAGGATTACACATGTCATGCTGCCCAGTCGTGAGTGACATGGTCAGTTTGTCTGGTCACTGAAGCAGTGAAGCCCCATCACAGGGAGGCCCAAGACCTCTCAGTTCCCAGTCTGTGAGAATGCTTCTTCATGCATTTTAGTTTGTTTCACTGACAATATGAAGGTCACATTTATTTCACAGGTTGTGTGGCTGTGTTATCTTTAGTTAATAGCTTTTGAATAAAAACTAATTGTCCTACTTAATCACAAAGTATAAAGATAATATTTTCTACTCCCAAATGTTGGACTTTATAAATTATTTTTACAGATTTTTTTTTTAGTTGTGAGTTGACTTTTGTATATTTTTCACATAATGTTCAGGGGACAGCCTTATTAATCCTGTACTTCTAACTATTTCTTAGGTACTTATAAAACATTTTCAAAGTCAAGTTAATGAGCTACAGGGTAAACAAGAGTCTCTTGCAGTTTCTCAAGTTCGAGAAGAAATCCTACAGAAAGAGGTAAGAAATAATGAAAATATCGGTAAGTAAATATTGGTAAGTAAGTTTTTCTCAGGTGCTTCAGTCTTATTCATATTTATGTATACATTTTAAACAAACGGAAGTTTCTATCATATATCAAGAAAATATTAGTGGTTGGAGAGATGAATCAATGGTTAAAGGTGCTTGCCTACAATGCCTGCTGCCCAGGGTTCAATTCCCCAGTACCCATGTAAAGCCCGATGCACAGAGTGGCACATGTACCTACAGTTCATCTGGTGTATCCATTCTCATTCTCTCTCTCTCTCTTGTTATCTCTCATCTTACAAATAAACACTTTGTTTTCAAAAAATGAAAATATTAGTAACTTCTATTTATAAAGTCTGCTATCCCAAAAAATGGATGGATCTGGAGAGGATTATACTAAGTGAGGTAACCCAGGCCCAGAAGCCAAGCGCCACATGTTCTCTCTCATATGTGGATCCTAGCTACAGAAGACTGGGCTTCTGTGTGAGAAGGAAAATACTTAGTAGCAGAGGCCAGTAAGTTAAAAAGGAGATATAAAGGGAAGAGAAAGGAAGGGTGAAGGGTACTTAATAGGTTGGTATTGTATATATGTAACTACAATGATTTAGATGGGGAGGTAATATGATGGAGAATGGAATTTCAAAGGGGAAAGTGCGGGGGGGGGGGGTATGACCATGGGATTTTTCTTATAATCATGGAAAATGTTAATAAAAATTGTGAAAAGAAAAAAAAAGTCTTCTATCCCAACATATGAAACTCAAATACTATCATAAAGTTGAGCCATCTCTCCTGCCCAATTTTACATTTTTAATCCCTGCCAATATGAATTTGTAAAGGAAGGAACGTGAAAACATTCTACCTTCCTCTCTTAACAAATTTCTGTAGAGAACTAGGAACCCATGCATGATAACGCATACCTATCATTCAGACCGAAGCAGGAGGATTGCTGTGAGTTTTAATTAAGGCCAGCCTGGACTACAGAATGAGACTTTATTTAAAACACAACAGCAGAGAAAGGGAAAGAGATTGAGATCTGGGAGAACTGACTTTGGTGAGAACCCTTAGCTTGTACTAGCTTCTCCTAGCTTTCCAAGGAGCCCATATGCCAACTCCACCAGGAATAGGTAGGACTTCCCAGAAAATTCTATGTCTCCAGAAACTGTTACTTCCTCAGCTCTCATAAGTTTAATTGGGACAGACTCTTTCTAACAAACAATAGCTTACCACAGAGAAAAGCAAACACGTTTCTTAACACACCGAGCTGGAAAGTAACCCCTCAGTCCTGACAGAGCACTGCCTTAGCTGACAAGAACAGTGATCTGTACAGAGAGGAAAGGACAAAGGACATAACTTTTAGAGTTGCAAAGACAGCAAACTGTAGGAAGGAATAAATGGGAGGAAACTATGGGAGTTTGTTTTCAAATTTATCTGGTGCCTTCTGGACTGATAGAAGCAGAGTTGTCTCCAGAGAAAGAGAAGTTATTCAAACCCTGCCTTGAGACAGGAAAGAAAGAGTGGAGGGTAGAGAAGAGAGTGGTTTCTCCTTTTTCTGCCTTTTAATTTACTTCTGCTGGGCTGGAGAGATGGCTTAGTGGTTAAGGTGCATGCTTGCAAAAGTGTAAGGACCCAGATTAGATTCTCTAGGTCTCATGTAAGCCAGATGCACAAGGTGGCTAGAGGCCCTGGTGTTTGGCCATTCTGTGTCTGTCCCTCTCTCTGTCTCAAATAAATAATAAATAAATAAATTACCCCAAATGAAATGCCAGAGAGGCCGATTTGAGGGTGACAAGTTCTGATTTTTTATTTACTTTAGAAATAAAGAAACCTTGACAGTCATGGTAGCTCACAGTAACAATGTCATTAACAGAAGTTTGTCACTCTGTAAAGCACCATGGTTAATCTATGATCCTTTTAATCCTAGAAAAAGAAAAATGGGGGAAAATGTGCATTCTCTTCTCAAGCATAGGCATCATTTTAATTTTTGGATCTTTTAAATCACACATGCATGCACATATACACACAGAGACACAAACATATACACACAAAAACACATACACATGCAGACACATACAGACACATACATGCACATGCAGACATAAATACCCATACATGCATGCACCCAAACACACATGCACATACATAGGTGCTCACATGCACAAACATATGCACATACATACACAAATACATACTTGTACACATGCACATACATATACATATACAAACATGTGCCCACATATATACACACATATGCATGCACACACACTTACACACATATACATGTATACTCACATACATGCACACACACACTCACCGTCTAATTGCATCATGAATGGTTCAGAGTCTAGCAACACTACAATTATGCAGCATTGCTTTTTAAAATCTTGTTACAGGAGTTGTGAGACTGGATTGGTGTTAGGCTTTGTTTATAGTACTTAAAATATTCATACAGTTTTGTTAGCCATAAGCAGTCAGTTTAAAGAGCCTACAGAGTTGAGGTAAAGTTTTTAAGACAAATGATAAAAGTAAATACATATTCATGTTTGCAAGATCGCCAGCAAGGTTGGTTTTAGAGCAGGGAGAGTATCATTAGTTCAGCAACAGTGGTGGCAAAGACAGTTCTTAGTTTAAGAATAGCAGATGCCTGAAAGTAGAAAAGCCATTGTCTTAATTTGTTTTCTCCAACAATACAGCACCTGAGAATGAAAAACTTGTGTGTGGTATGTATGTGTTTGTGTGTGTTTATGTATGTATAAAGTCACTGAAAAGTCTACATGCATGATGGCAGCATCTAAGCAAGCCTTCGTGCTGCTGCAACATCCCATATAGTGAGGCAGAAGAGGTCAGAGTTGCTTTTACAACAAACCATTCTCAAAATAAATAACCTGCTCCTGCTGTAACAGCACCAATCCAGTCATGGCCTTTGTAGGAAAACATTCAAACCACAACAGCTGCATGTGTTTTCAAGCTTTCTTACTCTAAAGCTGAATAAGCCACTGTCTCTTAAATAAAGACACCATCCCTGTTCCTTTGAATACCTGCTTTTTAATGTGAAGTAATTTGCAATAGCTGCTTTAGCAAGGCTAATATATCTTCACCAGTGATGAGTGCCCATTGACTCTCTGTCATCCTATGTATTGTGAGGCATTCCATCCCAGTCTGATGGGAACATGGAGTGTCCCTGTCCCTTTAGAGCTCCTGGGATTATTTAGGCTAGTCCCTGCTGCTCAGCTGTCACTGAGCAATATACTGGGCAGCTAAGGAGTTTGCCTTATATCCCTTCTCAGGAATCACAGTCCCACATGCTGCTTCTCAGTGTCTGAAACAGCTGGTTTATGTGTTGGCACCTTGTATTTCAGTTGTCCAGGCAAGGAGAAATCCCTGTCCTGGTTATTCCACATAGCCACACATGAAAACACACTACAGGTTTTTAAACAGTGGTAAATCTTGTTATATGTGTGTGTATGTGTGTAGAGAAAGAGAAAGAGTATTTATGTTGCTGGGTGTCCTCTTTATCACTTATCCATATGTTTTCTTGAGACGGGATCTTTTCTTCAACCAAAAGCTGTCAGCAAGCCCCAACAGTTCTCAGGTCTCTATCCGTCATGAATTGCAATTACAGACATGTGTCAGACTGGACAGCCTGGCCCAGAGGCCTTCATACTTAATCCACAAGCTTTCCTAACCACTGAGCCATCTCCCCAGCCCATTATGTCTTTTAGTCGCTCATACTTGTAGAAAAAAATATACATATTCATATATGAAATTCATATATGAGCTCTCAAACCTAAGCAGTGATTAGAGGTTTTCAACACAGTAAAGCAGCTATACTCAATGTCATGGTGAGTGAACCTCTCTCACTCTGCATGTTCATTATGGAAACTGAAAGGATTTTTCTGTACTATGCATTCTTTTCTGTGCCTTTCATACCTAACATGTTTTCAAAACAAATCCCTTCAAAATCATATCTGCTGCAATGCTGTGAAGGAATTCAGTAAACCTCCTGATGTATTATCAATCAGTGCAATCGCAGTTACATATTCCTCACATCTTAGGGACTTTTGATACTCTTAACAAAAGAAAATACTCATTCATACATTAGCATTCATTATAGATTTTCAACATAATCTTTCCCTGCCTGCGTGACTATAAAAACTTCAGTTCACTTATTTCCTCGCACCATGAAGTTGTAGAGAAAGGACTTGCATCTCAGAACTCCTAAAGACAGCTGAGGGACTGAAGCTGATATTTTATGTTTGTAAGCTTTGTAGTTAGAATATGCCTATTACTGGTTATGGATTGTTTTTATAAGGGACATTTTGTTTGTAACTTACGTAAATGCTTTCTAAAAGCTTTAGGAACCAAACTGGGGCTAGTGGTACTTGCCTGGTACAAGCATGTGGGAGCCTCAAGACGGAGGCTCACAAGTTCCAGGCTAATCGGGGCTCATAGTGAAACCCTATGTAAAGGAATGGGAAAAAAGGACAAAGAAGCCATTCACGAGTGAGCAAGAAATAGCAGTCTTCCTCCTTACTCTGACTTGATTATAACACATTGTACACATTGAATTACAATGTACCCTGTAAAGGTGTGCACATATGGAAAAAATAAAATCATTTCTTTCACTTTTCAGTAGTGCCAGAGACTATGCAGGTAACACTTGGCCCTTTAGGGGACACTGAAGATGCAGGCTATACCTAGTGCTTGCCACTAAGAGGCTAAACGGCTGCTGCAAGTAGACACTGCCACACAACTTAGCTACACTGGTGCACTGGGTCCTGGCCAGGATACAACATACTGCTTTAGCAGCTCACAGTCTAGCCAGGGGCGTGAAAATTCCACAAATTCAAATAGATCATCTCCACCTAACTTCCGTTACTTACATTAGAACTGAGCTACATGCCAACTCCTAAACCTGTCACCTCCAGGGCAAACTGGATAGCTACAGTGAGCTTGAACTAGTCTAAACTTCCCCAGCGTCCCATGAATAGTATTGGAGTTCTGTCAGCAAAATGGAAGAACTGGCTCTTTAAAAGGCAACATGCAGCACCTCCTTCAATGCCAGCTTGGCTAGAGTCAGCCCTCTGGACTAAATACTCAGTCTCTGTCCACACTCTCCGTCCACTCCTGAAAAAAAAGCCAGCAACACTCGTGCCAGGGTTTACAGAAGCATGAAGGCTTCAGCATGCACATAGACAGCTGCAGACCACGCTGTTTCAAAGCAGTAAATGCAGCAAGAATCCTGGGGTTGTATCTGCATTGCACCACAGGTTGTGAGAGTGCCCACACACTGCTGAGGAAGAGGACAGAAGACAAACCTCAGAAATCTTTGAGCTGCACACAGGTGTGTCTAGCCCTCACCTCAGCCCACTGCAAGCACCCGTGAAGTCTGTCTCCTCATGTAGGAAAAGAACATGTCCACCCACCTCAAGTGACATGCTCTGGGAGAATCACTGTCTAATCTGAGTAAAAACAATGAACTAAGAGGCTCTGATTAAGGAATGTATACTTCCATACATTGCATTGGTGTTGCCCATCTCTGTCCCTGTTGAACATGGATACAATACATTCTCCTTATACTAATGTTAGTAGATGCTATAAATTAGAAGGTACAAAGTCAGCTGTGGTCCCACCACCACAAAGTACATTTATTTTTGCTTTAAATTTTCTTATTCTTGCATATAGAAAGAGGTATGAATAGTATTGGAGTTGTATGATCATTTGTGTGTGGATGCATGTGATTTTTAAGGCCTTTTTAACCCAACAGTTTATACAGCTACCTTTTTCAAGTCAGCTAGCGTGTGACCTCGTTTTCTTATACCATTTTACCAGAGTTCTAATAATGGCAACAAGTGTTTATTGTTTGGTTTGTGTATAGACTATGAAAGTGCTTTACATGCATGCATTGTTTTATTTGATTTTGACAACCCTAAAAAGTAGGTGCTACTTTCCCCTTGTATAGATAAAGAACTTGATGCTAAAACGTGAAATAATTTAAGCAAGATTCCCAACCAGTGTACGGAAAGAAATGCCAACATTAGAATGCATCAGTATGTTAGATTTTTTTTTTTTTTTTGAGGCAAGCCCAACAGATTAGCCTTTTTTGTTTATGCAAGAGAATGAGAGGGCGGTGGTGAGGAATTGGTGCATCAATATCTCTAGCCACTGCAGTGAAACTCCAGATGTGTGCATATGTGCGACCCTGCAAGTGCATCACCTTGGGTATCTGTCTTACATAGGACCTGGAGAGTTGCACATGGGTCCTTGGGCTTTGCAGGCAAGTGCCTTAACTGTTAAGCCATCTCTGCAGCCAGAATGTAAGATTGAGTAAGTTAAGTGAGACTTCATGTGTAATTGCTTAGCACAATGCCTGTGCTAACTTGCTGTGACTTGTCCATTAAGACTTCAAGACTCATTTTAGTGGCAGTGCCTTAGGAATCCTACCTCAATTAAGTATTGTTCAGCACCTCACTGCCTCTTGACCTTGTCTTAATACTACTCACACAAGAGCGTCCTTCACAAGACCACACACAAGTTACAGCCACTATCAGCAAGTGACTACTGTGATGATAATGGCTTGGAATGTTGTATAAGGACAAATAAAATTATTTCCAACCATGAAAACTTGTATAGAGATATTGGAGCATAGCAAAATGGTAGGGCAATTCCCTAGTATACATCATGCTTCAGCACACACACACCCTAAAAGAAATTTCCAGAAAATGAAATGTTATTTGCCTGCCCTGTGTATAACAGGGCCTCCCATCAGTCCTTTCCTGCTGTGCAGGCCTCTTCTGTGGAGTGAGTGAGTAACATCATAAAGTGGTAAAGGACATAAGTACAAATAAAATTACTGGAAGTTGGGCTGGAGAGATGGCTTAGCGGTTAAGCGCTTGCCTGTGAAGCCTAAGGACCCTGGTTCGAGGCTCGGTTCCCCAGGTCTCACGTTAGTCAGATGCACAAGGGGGCGTACACGTCTGGAGTTCGTTTGCAGAGGCTGGAAGCCCTGGCGCGCCCATTCTCTCTCTCTCCCTCTATCTGTCTTTCTCTCTGTGTCTGTTGCTCTCAAATAAATAAATAAATAATTTAAAAAAATTACTGGAAGTTGATAAAAGAGGTCTATAGATTCATCAGACTGTTCACTGAACACTATATTTTGTTGGATAATTGAGACAAACATTTTAAACCTAAAGGTAATGACCCTAGGAACAGATACCTTAGAGCCAGAGGGAGCAGCCAGCTTCACGTGACTGATACATGTGAGGGAGGAGGTGGTCCAGTCGTTTGAAACTAATTAGAATGTGAGGTCAGCTCAGCTAGAATGAGTCCCTTTACCTCCTACACGTAGGGAATGGAAGCTATTAATTTGTGGAAGAACCCAAGATGTCCTTTATCTAAAGAAATTGTATACAAATGTTTTTAGGAATTGCCTGTTCAAAGAGAGTTATTTCCTTGTGGTCATAGTTTTTCACTTCCCACCTCATTTAGATTACAAAACTTTTAGAAGAATTGAAAGAAGCCAAAGAAAACCACACACCAGAGATGAGACATTTCATGGGCTTAGAAAGAAAAATTAAGCAGATGGAAATGAGGCATAAGCAGAGAGAAGAGGAGCTTCAACAGGTAAAGTAGATGGTCACATTTACTAATTTTATAGCTCTCCTAAGTGTGTTTGGTTTGCTGTGGTTTTGATAGCCCTGTTTCCTAACGTGTTTTTATCATCTTTAAAAGTAAATATACAGGGCTGGAGGGATGACTTAGCGGTTAAGCGTTTGCCTGCAAGGCCAACGGACCCAGGTTTGATTCCCCAGGACCCACGTTAGCCAGATGCATGAAGTGGTGCATGCATCTGGAGTTCGTTTGCAGTGGCTGGAGGCCCTGGTATGCCCATTCGCTCTCTCTCTCTCTCCCTCTTTCTCTGTCAAACAAACAAACAAATAAAAATATATAAAAGTAAATACACAGCCTTTAAGAGAAAATTAGAGGGCTGGAGAGATGGCTTAGCGGTTAAGCGCTTGCCTGTGAAGCCTAAGGACCCCGGTTCGAGGCTCGGTTCCCCAGGTCCCACGTTAGTCAGATGCACAAGGGGGCGCACGCGTCTGGAGTTCGTTTGCAGAGGCTGGAAGCCCTGGCGCGCCCATTCTCTCACTCTCCCTCTATCTGTCTTTCTTTCTGTGTCTGTAGCTCTCAAATAAATAAATAAAAAAATAAAAAAAGAAAAAGTTGTGAGCTAGCAAGCCTGGCCTACACTATTTAAGAGAAAATTAGACACTTGAATATTGATTACCCTTGTATTTGGAGAGAGGACTTGTGTTATGTTCTTAACTATTGCTGGATGCCAAGTAGTACTACATCTTATCTTGGGAGCCATATTCTGTATTCAAGTCATTTCAGTAAATGTGTACAACAAATTCATATTTTTAAAAATTAATGAAACATTATGTACCGAGCATTAGTAATATGCTTATCACTTTTAACAACAAACATAAATTAATAAGGATTAAAAGTGGCAGATAATAAGGACATGGTATTTTTTAGGTGCTTGCCTTGATGATACTCAGCTTTGCATGAACAGTGACTAGTTTGCTCAAGCTTCCATGGCAGTATCCCAGAGAGATGGTCAGAACAGCCTGAGATGGTCAGAGCAGCCTAAGAGATGGTCACAACAGCCTGAGATGGTCAGAGCAGCCTGAGAGATGGTCACAACAGTCAAGATTTGTTTTCTCACAGTTCTAGAGGCCAGAAGTCTAGGCTGATGAAGATTTCTGTTGATTTGGTCTGTGGTGAGGGCTGTGCTCCTGGCATATAGACCTCTGTGTTCCTGCAGTCACCATGGGCTCACGTGAATGTGGTGTTGGGGAGGTGGAGAAAGGCTTAGATAGTGCTTAGATGTCTATTCTTATGGTGACACTAAACTGTCAGATCAGGGCCCTGGCCTTGTAGCCTAATTTAACTTTATTTCCTTACTCTACACCAAGGATTAGGGCTTCAACATACAGAGTTGAGGGTACCACAGCCATCTGGTTCATAACTGACAGTATGAATTTCTAGAAACCTTTTGAAGACAGAAATGCTTGTAAAGCTTTGCAGTTGACCTGAGTTCCCAGCCCCACATACACCTGCTTAGCAATGTCCCACACTCGCTCTTTGAGACTGTTAGATGTTCTTTGTTTCCACTATAACCTGTAAAGTAATGTGGAATTTCGTATTTGCAGATAATCCAGCAAACACGCCAAGTAGTAGAAACCGAGCAGAACAAAGAAGTTGAGAAGTGGAAAAGACTGGCGCAGTTAAAGAATCGGGAACTGGACAAGTTCCGCACAGAGCTGGACTCCATCTTAGATGTGCTTCGGGAGTTGCACCGGCAGGGGGTGGTCATTCCCATGGCTTTTGCAGATGAAATAAATGGACCAGAATTGGACTAGAAATGTGATTTTGTGTGACCTCAGTGAAAGCCCTGAAGACAGACGATGTGCCACTGTCAGCATCTGTTTTGCAAAAGAAGGATTCCAGTCTGCTTGCTGCCAGGACTAAATGGTCCAACCAACAAGGGTTTCAATGTATATTATGATGAATTTACTGAAAAGCCTTAACTGGTCACAATGTAAGTGATGTGTGTGTGGTGGCCAGATGTCATATAAGTGGCAAGATTAATGGCACAGATGCTCACAGAAAAAAAAGTGTCACACACAGCCCGCCACATAATCACTGACCAGATGCAAGCTCTTCATTTCCTAGGTGGCAATAAGCTTCTTCCTCACCGAAGTGGGTGGAGGAGTGGGGGTCCCATGGCACACATGGCCGTCAAGGCCTGCTGAGTCCTGCCACCTTCTCAGTGAGTCAGGTGAATGGGACACCATGTACAGGTAAACAGGGGGTGCTCTGTGTTACCCCAGGTTCACTTGGTTTCCTGATACATGACACACACAACAGCAGAATTGGATGTATTGTTCTGAACTACTTCACATAAATGAGAGCACTGACTTTGGTGATTAGAATTACAGAATATAAGTTTTTACCTTTTCCATTGAAAAAACAATATATGTCAATTAGAACAAAAACAAGTGTATATTAGAAATATCTGGATTGTTAGTTTATTTTATAGCCCCATTTTGCTAAAAAGGAGATAAGAAATGCATGATAGTGGTAGGGCAGAGCGATAGCAGTTTATTTTCAGATGTCTCCCAACACTCTAATGTGAGCTACATTACATTAGTAAATTTTAATGTTTTTGGCAGCTACATCTAAAAATGTATATAAATCAAGTTTTTTGCATTTTTTCATGTTGTCTTCAGAATGTGTTATGCATTCCACGTGAGCTCTCCGCAACTCAAGCACTTTTCACTCTGTACTAGCCACATACCAAGTGATCAGTGACCAAAGGCCATTAAGTGCAATTTTAGGGTAGTAATTGCAAAGTGAAACACTTCATAAAGGACAAGTGAGTCACATCTTAGTGTGACTCTGAGCAGCAGTTGTGAAGTGTGGCAGTTGTTAAATGCAAATGGTGCAATTCTCTAATTTTTTGTTCTCTTTTTTTTTTTTTAATTTTTATTAACATTTTCCATGATTATAAAATATATCCCATGGTAATTCCCTCCCTCCCCACCCCCACACTTTCCCATTTGAAATTCCATTCTCCATCATATTACCTCCCCGTTACAATCATTGTAATTACATATATACAATATCAACCTATTAAGTATCCTCCTCCCTTCCTTTCTCCACCCTTTATGTCTCCTTTTCAACTTACTGGCCTCTGCTACTAAGTATTTTCATTCTCACACAGAAGCCCAGTCATCTGTAGCTAGGATCCACATATGAGAGAGAACATGTGGCGCTTGGCTTTCTGGGCCTGGGTTACCTGACTTAGTATAATACTTTCCAGGTCCATCCATTTTTCTACAAATTTCATAACTTCATTTTTCTTTACCGCTGAGTAGAACTCCATTGTATAAATGTACCACATCTTCATTATCCACTCATCTGTTGAGGGACATCTAGGCTGGTTCCATTTCCCAGCTATTATAAATTGAGCAGCAATAAACATGGTTGAGCATGTACTTCTAAGGAAATGAGATGAGTCCTTTGAATATATGCCTAGGAGTGCTATAGCTGGGTCATATGGTAGATCAATCTCTAGCTGTTTTAGGAACCTCCACACTGTTTTCCACAATGGCTGGACCAGATTGCATTCCCACCAGCAGTGCAGAAGGGTTCCTTTTTTTCCACATCCCCGCCAACATTTATGATCACTTGTTTTCATGATGGTGGCCAATCTGACAGGAGTGAGATGGAATCTCAATGTAGTTTTAATCTGCATTTCCCTGATGACTAGTGACGTAGAACATTTTTTTAGATGCTTATATGCCATTCGTATTTCTTCCTTTGAGAACTCTCTATTTAGCTCCATAGCCCATTTTTTGATTGGCTTGTTTGATTCCTTATTATTTAACTTTTTGAGTTCTTTGTATATCCTAGATATTAATCCTCTATCAGATATATAGCTGGCGAAGATTTTTTCCCATTCTGTAGGTTGCCTCTCTGCTTTTTTCACTGTGTCCTTTGCGGTGCAAAATCTTTGTAATTTCATTAGGTCCCAGTGGTTAATCTGTGGTTTTATTGCCTGAGCAATTGGGGTTGTATTCAGAAAGTCTTTGCCAAGACCAATATGTTGAAGGGTTTCCCCTACTTTTTCCTCTAGCAGTTTCAGAGTTTCTGGTCTGATGTTAAGGTCGTTAATCCATTTGGACTTAATTCTTGTGCATGGCGAGAGAGAAGAATCTATTTTCATCCTTCTGCAGATATTTATCCAGTTTTCAAAACACCATTTGCTCAAAAGGCTGTCTCTTCTCAAATGAGTATTTTTGGCATTTTTATCGAATATCAGGTGGCTATAGCTACTTGGGCTTACATCTGGGTCCTCTATTCTGTTCCACTGATCTACATGTCTGTTTTTGTGCCAGTACCATGCTGTTTTTGTTACTATGGCTCTGTAGTATAGGTTAAAATCAGGTATGGTGATATCACCAGCCTCTTTTTGTTGCTCAGTATTATTTTAGATATTCGAGGTTTTTTGTGATTCCAAATGAATTTTTGGATTGTTTTTTCTATTTCCATGAAGAAAGCCTTTGGAATTTTGATAGGGATTGCATTAAATGTGTAGATTGCTTTAGGTAAGATTGCCATTTTCACGATATTGATTCTTCCAATCCAGGAACAAGGGATGTTTCTCCACTTTCTAGTGTCTTCTGCAATTTCTCGCTTGAGTGTTTTAAAGTTCTCATTGTATAGATTCTTTATTTCCTTGGTTAGGTTTATTCCAAGGTATTTTATTTTTTTTGATGCAATTGTGAATGGGAGTGATTCTCTGATTTCATCCTCTTGTGTGTTTGTTGTTAGCATATATGAAGGCTACTGATTTCTGTGTATTTATTTTGTATCCTGCTACATTGCTGTAGGTTTTGATCAGCTCTGCAGCTTACTAGTAGAGTCTTTAGAGTCCTTTATGTATAGAATCATGTCATCTGCAAATAATGATAACTTCATTTCTTCCTTTCCAATTTGTATCCCTTTGATGTGTGTCTCTTGCCTTATTGCTATGGCTAAGACTTCCAAAACTATATTAAATAGAAGTGGGGACAGTGGACACCCTTGTCTTGTTCCTGATTTTAGTGGAAAAGCTTCCAGTTTTTCCCCATTTAGTAATATGTTGGCTGTAGGCTTGTCATAAATAGCCTTTATTATATTGAGATATGTTCCTTCTATTCCCAGTCTCTGTAGGACTTTTATCATGAAGGGATGTTGGATTTTGTCAAATGCTTTCTCTGCATGTAATGAGATGATCACGTGATTTTTGTCCTTCAACCCATTTATGTAATGTATTACATTTATAGATTTGCGTATGTTGAACCATCCCTGCATCTCTGGGATAAAGCCTACTTGGTCAGAGTGAATGATCTTTTTGATATACTCTTGTATTCTGTTTGCCAGTATTTTGTTGAGAATTTTTGCATCTATGTTCATGAGGGAGATTGGTCTGTAATTTTCTTTTTTTGTTCTATCTTTGCCTGGTTTTGGTATCAGGGTGATGCTGGCCTCATGGAAGGAGTTTGGTAGAATTCCTTCTTTTTCTATTTCCTGGAAAAGCTTAAGAAGCAATGGTGTTAGCTCTTCCTTAAAAGTCTGGTAAAATTCAGCAGTGAATCCCTTCGGGCCTGGGCTTTTTTTAGTTGGGAGATTATTGATAACTGTTCGGATCTCCATGTTTGTTATAGGTCTATTTAAGTGATTAATCTCATTTTGATTTAATTTAGGTAGGTCATATAGATCAAGGAAATCATCCATTTCTTTCAGATTTTCATACTTTGTGGAGTATATGCTTTTATAGTATGTCCCTATGATTTTTTGAATTTCTCTGCAATCTGTTGTGATGTTACCTTGTTCATCTCTGATTTTATTAATTTGTGTCTCTTCTCTCTTTCTTTTTTTTTTAAAAAATTTTTTATTTATTTATTTTGAGAACGACAGACACAGAGAGAAAGACAGGTAGAGGGAGAGAGAGAGAATGGGCGCGCCAGGGCTTCCAGCCTCTGCAAACGAACTCCAGACGCGTGCGCCCCCTTGTGCATCTGGCTAACGTGGGACCTGGGGAACCGAGCCTCAATCCAGGGTCCTTAGGCTTCACAGGCAAGCGCTTAACCGCTAAGCCATCTCTCCAGCCCTCTTCTCTCTTTCTTTTGGTCAGATTTGCTAAGGGTTTATCAATCTTGTTTATCCTTTCAAAGAACCAACTCTTTGTTTCATTAATTCTTTGGATTGTTCTTTTTGTTTCTATTTCATTAATTTCTGCCCTAATCTTTATTATTTCTTCCCATCTACTGGTTTTTGGTTTGCCTTGTTCTTCTTTTTCCAAGGCTTTAAGGCGAAGCATTAGGTCGTTTACTTGCGACCTTTCTAATTTCTTAATATAGGCACTTAAGGCTATAAATTTACCTCTTAGAACTGCCTTCATTGTGTCCCAGAGATTTTGGTATGTTGTGTTCTCATTATCATTTGACTCTATAAATTTTTTGATTTCCTTTTTGATTTCTTCATTGACCCACTCATCATTTAGTAGTGTATTGTTTAGTTTCCATGATTTTGTGTATGCTCTATAGCCTTTCTTGCTACTGATTTGTAGTTTAATTCCATTGTGGTCAGATAGAATGCAAGGAATTATTTCAATTTTCCTGAATTTGTTAAGATTTGCTTTGTGTCCTAATATATGGTCTATTTTAGAGAATGTTCCATGTGCTGCTGAAAAGAATGTATATTCTGCAGCCTTTGGATGAAATGTCCTGTGTATATCTGTTAGGTCCATTCCTTCTATGACCTCATTTAGTCCAGATGCCTCTCTGTTTATTCTTTCCCTGGATGACCTGTCAATTGATGAGAGTGGGGTGTTAAAGTCACCCACCACCACTGTGTTTGGTGTTATCTGTGACCTTAGTTCTAATAGTGTTTGTTTGACGAATTTGGGAGCCCCCATGTTAGGTGCATATATGTTTAGGATTGTAATGTCCTCCTGTTGGAGTGTGCCCTTAATCAATATAAAGTGACCTTCCTTATCTTTCTTGACTAACGTCGGACTAATGTCTACCCTGTCTGATATTAGGATAGCAACCCCTGCTTGTTTTCTAGGCCCATTTGCTTGAAACACCGTCTTCCAACCTTTCACTCTAAGATAATGTCTATCCTTTGTAGAAAGGTGAGTTTCTTGGAGACAACAAATTGTAGGATCCTGCTTTTTAACCCAGTCTGCAAATCTATGTCTTTTCGTTGGGGCATTGAGGCCGTTGATATTAAGAGATATTATTGAAAGGTGTGTATTTATGTTTGCCATTTTTGTGTGTGTGTGTGTGTTTCTGGTTCTACCTGTGCTCTCTTCTTTTAACTGGTATTTGAGTATAGCTTGTTTTTTCTAGGTACCTTATATGTGTGCTTTTCCTTTTCCTCAGCATGGAGGATTCTATCAAATATTTTCTGTCGAGCTGGTTTTGTCTTCAAATACTCCTTTAACCTGCTTTTGTCATGGAATGTCTTTATTTCTCCATCTATTTGAATGGATAACTTTGCAGGATAAAGTAACCTTGGTTGACAGTTGTTATCTTTCAGAACTTGGAATATATCACTCCAAGCCCTTCTGGCTTTAAAAGTTTGTGTTGAATAATCTGCTGTAATCCTGATGGGCTTGCTTTTGTAGGTAACTTGATTTTTCTCTCTAACTGCTTTCAATATTTTTTCTTTGGTGTGTGTGTTTGGAAGTTTGATTATAATTTGGCGAGGAGAGGTTCTTTCTGGGTTTTGTCTGGCTGGGGTTCTAAAGGCTTCCTGTATCTGTATTGGCACCTCTTTCCCAATTTGGGGAAAATTTTCCTCTATGATTTTGTTGAAGATGCCTACTATGCCTCTGGAGTGGAGTTCTTCTCCTTCTACTATGCCCTGAATTCTTATATTGGATCTTTTCATGGTGTCCCGAATATCTTGAAATTCCCACTCATACTTTTCTATAAGTTTGTCTTTCTCTTTGTTGGACTACATTAGGTCTGCCACCTGGTCTTCTAGCTTAGATCTTCTGTCCTCTCCCTCATCCATCCTACTGGTGAGATTTTCTACAGAGTTTTTTATTTCATTAACTGTGTTCTTCATTGCTAGTAATTCTGACTGGTTTTTCTTTATTATTTCTATTTCCCTATTTATGTCTTGTATTGCCTTCTTTATTTCATTAAATTGGTTTCCTGCCTCTTCTTTGATTCCTTTGATTTCCTCTTTGATTTCTTCTTTGATTGTTTTCATGTGTTCTTTGACCTCTTTGAACATATTTATAATTATTCTTTTGAACTCTTTCTCAGGCATTTCCTCTAACTCTTTCTCACTGGAGGACATTTCTGATGCATTAATACTTTTAGGTGGATTTATATCGTCTTGCTTTTTAGTGTTTCTTGTGTTATAATGTATATATTTTTGCATCTTGGATTAAGTTAATGCTTGGATTTTCTAGCTAGCTGTGTATTCTTAGCTGTATCAATTGATTTGATGTAATATATTTTCAGGGTAGGACCTTAAGGGATTAGGTGTGGTTCTTAAGGCTCTCAGAGTATCTACAAAGATGTTCTTAGGGGTTGAGTTTCCCTGCTATAGGAGTATTCAAGCAGGCTGAGTGGAATAAAATACAGGTAGATTCTAAAATTTAACTAAACACTGTACACATTCAATCAAAAAACAGCCCCGAGTATGTATGCAAGAGTAGTTATTATAATGACCAGATCCCCTATCAACAAAGAGGTTTAGATTTCTGGTCTGTTGAGGGATCCAAGTCAGCTTGTGACCAAGTGAGACCCTTCCCTGGTGCAATCCCAGTTACCTTGGGTGATTTTGGTCTCAGTCAAGTTGCTGCCTGGGTCGTCGGGCTGCTGTTCTGATTTCTGGAGCTGGGCACTTGCTTTTCCTACGGGGCAAACTGAGCCTCTGCTGCTGCTGTAGCTGCCACTGCTGGAGCCACCACTGCTGCTGAAGCTGCTGCTGCTGTGTCCACTGCCGCTTGCCCCCCGTGAAGCTGCTGCCGAGTCTGCCGCTGCTGCCACTCCTGGGTCTGCTGCTGCTGGGGCCGCTGGTACCGGTGCTGGAGCCGCTGATGTTGCTCCCGAACTCTGCTCCTGCTTGGGTCCCGTTGTCAGCCCAAGTTGGCGTGGCCAGGTCCCGGGCCGCTGCTCTGTTCGCTGGAGCTGGGTTCAGGCGTTGGGGGATGGGAGGGAGCCGCGGCTGCTCTGGTTGTCTCGCTGCTCCACGTGTTCTTCTACCTCGCGGTCTGCTCCTCCGCTGCTCGCTGCCGCTCTCCCCTCACGTTTCCCGAGTTGCGGAGAGCGCGGTGTGAGGGGAAAATCCCGCACCTGGCTTTTCCTGCAGCTCGAGCCGAGTCTGGCGGTTTTCTGCTGCGCCGCGGCCGCGGCCGCGGCGGTTGGCTGAGCTGCCAGAGCCGCTTTTCCCGCCTGTGCAGGCTCTGGATGCTCTATAACTCTTCTACTTCTCCGCTGCCGCTTTAATTTCCTATACACCTCACTTTTTAGTAAAAGTGTGTATTTTGCTGAGTTTTTTTGGTCTTTTTCCCCCTAGGCTGCTTTGGCGTGGTACCTATGCCGCCATCTTAACTGGAAGTCCTAATTTTTTGTTCTCTTGAGGAAGAGACTCATGTAGCCAAGGGTGACCTTAAACTTGTGATCCTTCTATTTCCACCCCCCAGTGCTGGGAGTAGAAGCATACACCATCACACCCAGGGTATATGCACTGGGGATTGAACCCAGGGCCTGTGCATGCTAGGCAACCACTCCACCACCAGTTATTGTCTTAACATCAGCAGGAGTTTAATGTACTTTCCCTAAGAGGGGAAAGCATTATAGTGAACTACTTTTTCACGTGGAAGATGGTTTTAAAGCTATAATACAAATAATTTATTACATTATTTGTGTGTGTGTGTGTTGTGGTTCTTTTATTGGAAAGCCTGTCTGAATAGAGAGTTGCACCCATCCCTACTTTTGTCATTTTGGCTGATTCAATATGTGGACCATTCAGGACAATCAACTGGGCTCAAAGGCACATGCCTTCTAGGTGGCTTCTGATGAGCCTTTTCCTCAGAAATGGCCTCCCCAGCCCTAGTGGTAGTAGCCTTTGGCTGCCTTATGTTGCTTGACAGAATGGTAATGGGCTCTCTGAGGCAAAGGGTAAGGAGGGCAAGCAACCATGACCCCTATACCTATAACTAGATGTATATCTCGAGAAGCTCCCAAAAGTGAGGTATGCTACTCTCCAAAACAGTTACTTGGTTTTTCTAACTATGCAAGTAGAGCTGCAAGGAATTGGTGTGAGGATAGATATGAAAAGGCTAGAAGGAGAAAGAGAGGTTGAACCAGGCAAGTATATGCACCCAACAGAACACAGCTTCTGGATTTAATGTTGCATCTCAAGGAGTTCAGAAGGCCTCCTAAGCACTTGTTTGACAGAAGCACAGATCAAAGGTGGCTAATGGTGAGCAAGTTGCACAAGTCCTTGGTTTTTCCCAGAGGAAGAGATGGGACAGCTTAGGGATACTGGGATGTTACCTTGTAGTTGTCACCTAAAACCTATTCACACACACTGGGAAGGTCCAGGGGCATTCCTTTCACTAATACTTTGAGAATGTATTTGAGAGGATTAACATTCTGGAAGTGTTGTGTGGACTGGAGAAGCTACAGTCATTCATTTGGAAAGCGTAAATAAAATGCATCCCAGACTTCCGATTAAGATGGTGGCATAGGTACCGTGACAAAGCAGCGTAGGGGGGAAAAAGACCAAAAAAACTCAGCAAAATACACACTTTTACTAAAAAGTGAGGTGTATAGGAAATTGAAATGGCAGGAGAGAAGTAGAAGAGATCCAGAGCATCCAGAGCCCGCACAGGCCGGCAAAAGTGGCCCTGGCAGGACTGCTGACTGTGGCAGAAAAACCAGGTGAGGGGAGCTTCCACTCACACCTGAGCTCTCCGCAACTCAAGAAACGTGAAGGGAGAGCAGCAGTGAACAACAGAGGAGCAGATCACAAGGTAGAAGAAAGCATGGAACAGCGAGAGAACTAGAGCAGCATCAGCTCCTTCCCCTCCCCCACCGACTGTGCCCAGCTCCAGTAGATAGAGCAGCGGTCCTGGGAGCCAGCCATGCCAGCTTGAGCCGACAGTGGGACCCAAGCAGGAGCAGAGTCCAGCAGCAACATAGGCTCTGGCACTGGCAACAGCGACCCCAGCAGCAGCAGATATAGTAGCAGCAGCAGTGGTGGCTCCAGCAGCAGCAGCGGTGAAAGATCCAGCAGCGGCAGCTTCAGCAGCAGCAGTAGCGGTTCCAACAGCTGGGGTGCCGTTCTGCAGGGCCACAGTTGCCAGGCTCAGTTTGCACCGCAGGAGTGCCCAGTTCCAGAAATCAGAACAGTAGCCCAATGACCCAGCCAGCACCTTGACTGAGACCAAAATCATCCAAGGTAACTGGGATTGCACCAGGGAAGGGTCTCACTTGGTCACAACTGACTTGGATCCCTCTACAGACCAGAAATCTTAACCTCTTCATTGATCAAGGATCTGGTTGTTATAATAAGTACTCTTGCATAAATATTCAGTGCAGTTTTTGATTGAATGTGTACAATGTTTAGTTAAATTTTAGAATCTTCTTATATCTAATTTTATTCCACTCAGCCTACTTGAATACTTCCATAGCAGGGAAACTCAAGCCCTAGGAACCCCTTTGTAGATACTCTGAGAGTCTTAAGAGCCACACCTAACACCTTAAGTTCCTACCCTGAAAATATATAACATCAAATCAATTGATACAGCTAAGAATACCCAGCTAGCTAGAAAATCCAAGCATTAACTTAATCCAAGATGCAAAAATATATACATTATAACACAAGAAACACTAAAAAGCAAGATGATATAAATCCACCTAAAAGTATTAATGCATCAGAAATGTCCTCCAGTGAGAACGAGTTAGAGGAAATGCCTGAGAAAGATTTCAAAAGAATGATTGTAAATATTTTCAAAGAAGTCAGAGAACAAATCAAAGGAATCAAATAGGAAATCAAAGAAGACACAGGACACCAATTTCATGACATAAATAAGGCAATACAAGACATAAATAAGGAAATAGAAATAATAAAGAACCCTTAGCAAATCTGACCAAAAGAGAGAAGAGACACAAACTAATAAAATCGGACATGAAAAAGGTAAAATCACAACAGATTCCAGAGAAATTCAAAAAAATCATAGGGACATACTATAAAAGCATATACCCCACAAAGTATGAAAATCTGAAAGAAATGGATGATTTCCTTGATTTATGTCACCTACTTAAATTAAATCAAAATGAGACTAATCACTTAAATAGACCTATAACAAACATGGAGATCCGAACAGTTATCAATAAGCTCCCAACTAAAAACAGCCCAGGCCCAGATGGACTCACTGCTGAATTTTATCAGACCTTCAAGGAAGAGCCACTGCTTCTTAAGCTTTTCCAGGAAATAGAAAAAGAAGGAATTCTACCAAACTTTCTATGAAGCCAGCATCACCCTGATACCAAAACCAGGCAAAGATAGAACAAAAAAAGGAAAATTACAGACCAATCTCCCTCATGAACATAGATGCAAAAATTCTCAACAAAATATTGGCAAACAGAATACAACAATATATCAAAAAGATTATTCACCCTGACCAAGTAGGCTTTATCCCAGAGATGCAGGGATGGTTCAATATATGCAAATCTATAAATGTAATACATTATATAAATGGGTTGAAGAACAAAAATCACATGATCATCTCATTAGATGCAGAGAAGGCGTTCGACAAAATCCAACATCCCTTCATGATAAAAGTCTTACAGAGACTGGGAATAGAAGGAACATATCGCAATATAATAAAAGCTATTAATGACAAGCCTACAGCCAACATATTACTAAATGGGGAAAAACTAGAAGCTTTTCCACTTAAATCAGGAACAAGACAAGGGTGTCCACTGTCCCCACTTTTATTTAATATAGTTTTGGAAGTCTTAGCCATAGCAATAAAGCAAGAGACACACATAAAAGGGATACAAATTGGAAAGGAAGAGATCAAGTTATTATTTGCAGATGACATGATTCTATACTTAAAGGACCCAAAAGACTCTACTAGCAAACTGTTAGAGCTGATAAAAACCTACAGCCATGCAGCAGGATACAAAATAAATACACAGAAATCAGTAGCCTTCATATATGCTAACAACAAACACACAGAGGATGAAATCAGAGAATCACTCCCATTCACAATTGCATCAAAAAAAAATAAAGTACCTTGGAATAAACCTAACCAAGGAAGTAAAGAATCTCTACAATGAGAACTTTAAAACACTCAAGTAAGAAATTGCAGAAGACACGAGAAAGTGGAGAAACCTCCCTTGTTCCTGGATTGGAAGAATCAATATTGTGAAAATGGCAATCTTACCAAAAGCAATCTGCACATTTAATGCAATCCGTATCAAAATTCCAAAGGCATTCTTCATGGAAATAGAAAAAACAATCCAAAAACTCATTTGGAATCACAAAAAACCTCAAATATCTAAAATAATACTGAGCAACAAAAATAAGGCTGGTGGTATCACCATACCTGTTTTTCACCTATACTACAGAGCCATAGTAACAAAAACAGCATGGTACTGGCACAAAAATATGTAGATCAGGGCTGGAGAGATGGCTTAGCGGTTAAGCACTTGCCTGTGAAGCCTAAGGACCCCGGTTCGAGGCTCGGTTCCCCAGGTCCCATGTTAGCCAGATGCACAAGGGGGCGCACGCGTCTGGAGTTCGTTTGCAGAGGCTGGAAGCCCTGGCGCGCTCATTCTCTCTCTCTCTCCCTCTATCTGTCTTTCTCTTTGTGTCTGTCGCTCTCAAATAAATAAATAAATAAATAAAAATTAAAAAAAAATATGTAGATCAGGGGAACAGAATGGAGGTCCCAGATCTAAGTCCAGGTAGCTATAGCCACCTGATACTCAATAAAAATGCCAAAAATACTCTTTGGAGAAAAGACAGCCTCTTCAGCAAATGGTGTTGGGAAAACTGGATATATATCTGTAGAAGGATGAAAATAGATTCTTCTCTCTCTCCATGCACAAGAATTAAGTCCAAGTGGATTAAAGACCTTAGCATCAGACCTGAATTTCTGAAACTGCTAGAGGAAAAACTAGGGGGAACCCTTCAACATATTGGTCTTGGCAAAGACTTTCTGAATACAACCCAATTGCCCAGGCAATAAAACCACAGATTCATCACTGGGACCTCATGAAATTACAAAGATTTTGCACTGCAAAGGACACAGTGAAAAAAGCAAAGAGGCAACCTACAGAATGGGAAAAAATCTTCACCAGTTATATATCTGATAGAGGATTAATATCTAGGATATACAAAGAACTCAAAAAGTTAAATAAGGAACCAAATAAGCCAATCAATAAATGGGCTATGGAGCTAAATAGAGCATTCTCAAAGAAGACATACAAATGTCATATATAAGTATCTAAAAAAATGTTCTATGTCACTAGTCATCAGGGAAATGCAGATTAAAACTACATTGAGGTTCCATCTCACTTGTGTCAGATTGGCTACCATCATGAAAACAAATGATCATAAATGTTGGTGGGGATGTGGAAAAAGAGGAACCCTTCTACACTTCTGGTGGGAATTCAATCTGTTCCAGTCATTGTGGAAATCAGTGTGGAGTTTCCTAAAACAGCTAAAGATTGATCTACCATATGACCCAGCTATAGCACTCCTAGGCATATCTCCTCAGGCCCAGAAAGCCAAGCGCCACATGTTCTCCCTCATATGTGGATCCTAGCTACAGATGACTGGGCTTCTGTGTGAGAAGAAAAATACTTAGTAGCAGAGGCCAGTACGTTAAAAAGGAGATATAAAGGGAAGAGAAAGGAAGGGAGTGTACTTAGTAGGTTGGTATTGTATATTTGTAACTACAATGATTGAGTTGGGGAGGTAATATGATGGAGAATGGAATTTCACAGGGGAAAGTGCAATGGGGGGAAGGAGGGTATTACCATGGGATATTTTTTATATCATGGAAAATGTTAATAAAAATTGTGAAAAGAAAAAAAAGAAAGATAATGACTATTTTAGAACATTGCAGATAAAATTCTCTTCCTTGCGATATTCTTTAAATTTTCAACTAAATTTTATAGATGAAAATATAATGTGAGCCATAGAAATGAGATCTAAATCTATAGTTACACAGCCCTACATTTAACAATATTATTGTTCATGACTCAAAATGGTAGAATAAAATTAGAATAATCCGCACACAGAATTAGCCTAAAAATAATTTTATATTTTACCTATAGCAGTATAACCTTTAACATAATGTTTTAATATGTCTAGAAAATATGGCAGAAAATGAGAGATAACATTATAGTTTAAAATCAGAAATTATGTATATAGATGGAAAAAGAAGAGGGTGTGTTTCTCTATCTAATCTGTTGTTTGTGAAATTAATGATCAAAGATTTCCAAATAGTAACTCTTGTTCCAAGTACTGTTGTGTTTCATTGTTATGTTTAGCTTTACAAGCAAGATAGATAAAATATCAAGGAAGATAGGACAAGAAGTTTACAGATAACCAAAACATACTTTACTTAATACTTTATATGAATTTATCTTATCTTGTTGACAGATTAAAGAAACTAAGACTATAATAAAAATGAAAGCAGTAAATTTAAAAAAAAAAAAAAAAGCATCCCAGCATGATAGGAGTCTGGCAAGATTCAACCACCATTGTTAGAATGAGCCGCAGAGTCAGAGAGACAGAGTTCTGGGATCGTGCAGACCTGTGGCTGCTTAGTCCAGTGTTCCTCCAAGAGAAATACGCAGGAAGCCTCCCACTGACTGGGTCAGACGAGCCAGGAGTCAAATGAATAAAGACTGGAAGTGGAATCTTAAGGATAGAATCAGGGCCCTTCCATCCGTTTTGAAAATCCATTTTGAAGCAAAATAGGTTTACAGACCCAGGCACCTTGAAGGAAAAGGAGGCTGGGTTTTCTTGAAGAGAAGTCCCATTACATTACTGAACATGTGTGTTTTTAGTCTTTCTCCCAACTGTAGTAGTTTGAATAGATGGCCCCCAATATATTCAGTGGTTTATTAGCTTGTAGTTTGCATTTGCAGCCACCTGGCTGGAGGCAGTCACTGGGCTGATCTTAAGGTGTGGTGGTGGGTTTGAGATTTCAATCTAAAGATAGGCAAAGTGAGCCTAGCTAGAGTTCCTGAAGTGTGCTGTGCTGTGTGGCTTTTGGCTTGTGCTTCTCTCTCTCTGCTTGGACCTGTGGAGGCAGACCAGCTTCTTCTGCCATTATTGAACTTCCTCTGGATCTGTAAGCTTCAGTAAATCCCTTCCACCATAACTGTGCCTGGTCTGGAAGTTTAGCTCAGTGAACCTGAAGCTGTGGGCTACACAAGCCTTACTCCAGGGATCTGTAGTTTATAATAGGGCAAATGTAATTTGGGTAAAAGGAAATAATCAGGGCTTTGGGGGAATGCTGGACATAGTGTCTTAAGTAATATTCAGTCCAAAGAACCAAAACATCAGTGTGAGCCTCTCGTCAGAGTACGAGGGTCTGGGGGCCAGTGGAGCCACGATGGTGGGAAGGCATAGCAAGAGCAGCCAGCACAGCATCTCATTCCATAGCAGGAAGGACGTAGTCTGACCACAGGGCTTGGAGCTGGGCTGTTTTACTTTAAAGCCTGCCCCAGCAACACCTCCTACAGCAATGCTCCACTGACAGCAATCCCAAATTGTCACCAGCTGGCACCCAGGCATTCATGATGCATGAGCCTACAGAGAGGACATTTCATTCAAGTCACCACAGGTGCCACAAGATGGGCAACTGCAGCAGATTATCTCCTTTCTGGGATATCCCAGTGGACGGAGCACTGGACATTCACCTGGTTGCAAACTTTGCTTAGAGAGAAACATGTTCACATGTGTAACTATTAAAAAAAAAAAAAATCATGGCTGTAGCCAGCGGTTTAGCTGGGTGGGCATGGGACCAGAACATAATTCAAAGAATTGATGATGGAAATTCTGGAAAGAAGTATGTGGATACATTTCCATGAATGGTCAAAAAAGATGGACATATTTGTGGCCCATGAAGAAAAGGGTGACCTCAGCAGGAGAGACTTAATGAATGGACATGATGACCTGCTGTGGAGAGCAGCATCATTGCCCATCCTCCTTTGTCTCTACCCAATGAGTTCAGGGACAAAGAAGCCACAGAGGCAAGGTCATGTCCCCAGCAACATGGACTTCCACTCACTAAGTCCTGCCTGGTCTTGCCCACTGCTGAGAGCTCAATATGCCAGCAGCAGAGATCAGCATTGAGTCTCCAGTATGGCACCATTGCTCAGGGTGATCATCCATTTAGCTGGTGGCTGCTTGATTACACTGATTAGTTTCATCAGGGATGAGTGGGTTTGTCATAACTCAGACCCTCTAGATGTGGATTTAACTATGCAATAAGTTCAAAAGGAAATGCAAAACTGAAGTGACACAAGGTTTGTCACTTGGTTATTTTCAGGAAGTCCTGGGGCAGATTATTTTGCCCCGTGCTGTTTAGAAGCCTGTTGTACAACACAGTATTCAGCTAGCTCAGAGGAGCCCCAAACCAATAGGAAGGCAAAGCCCCAAGGTACAAGCTGGGAAGAAATGACAGTCCAAATTAAATCCAAAAACTCATCTCTCTGCCTAACCAAAAAGAGGTTTAAAAAAAAGCAGCTGATGGTGGTTCAAAAGGGAAGATAAGAAAGGTCCTTGGAATAAAGCAATTCCATGGCTGTGTAGGATCATTCAATCTTCTCCATCTGGGGTCAACTTGCTGTGAATGGCTGACACCAAAATGTGTCTTTTCTCTTGACTGGCTTGCCAGAATTGTTACTTGAGGTGTTGGAGGTCAGAATTGGGCTCTCCCAGTCCATAATAAGCGAGGTTCAGCACCCATCCTTGATAGGCAAATGAAACAAGTAATCACAAAGAAAGCAGAAAATGGAGATTTATTCAATGTGGCCACACTAGGAGGAGGAGCAAATAGGTTCAGTGTTCATCTTCTCACAAGTCCCTCTTCCATCTTTAGAGTCCTGATATGAGGTTTAGGTATGAACAGAGGGCAAGAGGCATGCCCAGCTAAGCAATCCTGGTCGAGGTGTGGTCCTGCCCGTCGTTGACTGGGGTCCAGTCTCTCCTGTAAGTTGTCTGACATAAGTTGAAAATCTTTTTGAGAGATATAGTCCCCCTGCTGGCTGGCACTAGGTTCACAACTTCTTCCTTCTTCCAGTATGAGGTTCCTGGGGAAAATTCTAACTCCTTGGAGTGTGTTGTCTCAATAGTCTGATGGCCAAAGTGAAGGGTAAAAGCCTCTAGCATATCTTCCTTCATTCCTGCCGAGATGGCTACAATATCAGTTTATAGTGACCATCTACCTGGAAACCTATGAGAATGCAGACTTCAGTATTGGGAGTCCTACATTGCTGAAATTCAGTCTCCTTTTAAATACCAAGTAGGTGAAAAATCAATTATTGGGTGGGGGGTGCTGAGGAGGTGGGTCAGCTGTTAAAGGTGCTTACTTGCAAAGCCTGGTAGCCTGGGTTCAGTTCCCCAGAGTCCACGTAAAGCCAGGCCCACAAAGGGGTGCATGTGTCTGTAGTTCATTTGCAATGGCAGGAGCCCTGGCATGCCCAATTTCATCCATTCATTCATCGTTCATCAATAAAACTTTAAAATAAATAAATAATAGATTACTTGTATTTCCTACCTGTACCTACTGAGAGCTCTAATTAGATCCAAGGTCTGTAGGCACAGTGCTCAACAGAGCCTTTTAGGAAAAGATAAACATGTTGTTATGTGGTTACACAGGGGCCATCGTGCTTTAAAGAACCCCTTAGCTCTTAGCAATGTGTGGTAGAAAGAGTAACATTTGGGCTGGTGTGGTGGCTCAGTGGTTAAAGGCACTTGCTTGCAAAGCCTCCCAGCCTGTGTTCAATTTCCCCAGAACTCATGTAAAGTTAGACATGACATGGCGCATGTGGCTGGATTCCCAGAACCTACAATAGGAGGCAGAGCCAGGAGAATCTGAAGCTTGGGGGCCCAGCTCACTTGCAGCAGCAAGAAACCCTGCCTCACAGAAAGTGGAGCACAGGTACCTCAAGGTTGTCCTCTGACTTCCACACATACACCATAGTACATGCATGTACACATATACATACAAAAGAAAAAAGTCTGAAAGTTACTCTGGCTTTGTTTTACAATTTGAAATCACTAACAGCCTTCTCTCTGTTTCTATAGAAGTTTAGATCTTCTTGCCTAAGCCATGATAGTCCATGTATATCTTTCGAGATTTGCTGAAGGCTTCTATCACAACCACCTCATAGTACAGACAGGGGCAAACTTACATGTACTTTGAGGACTGTTTTTACAGTTAAGTTTGTTGATGGAAGGACTAATCAAAATGGAATCTGTTCCACAGATTCATGGATTCCAGTTTGGCTGGAGAAATGGCTCAGTAGTTAAAACCACTTGCTTGCAAATCCTGAGGGCCTGGATTCAAATCTCCAGTACCCACATAGAGCCAGATACACAAAGTAGTGCATGTGTCTGGAATTTGTTTGCAGTGGCAAGAGACCCTAGTGTACCCATTCTCTTTCCCTCCCTCTCTGTCTCTCTCCTTCCCTCTCCTTACAAATAAATAATGAAACATTTTTTAAAGAGATTATCAGTAAGTTGAGCAAATATAATTGTTAGTAAATTCAGGTAAAAATAAAAATGGAGACTTTGTAGACTAGCAAACAAAATAATTGATAGGGTAATTGCACCCCTTACCTGTTCTTGGATCACAAAAGTTACAGTAGAAGTTATTAAGAAAACATCCTGGGCCTCAGGCAGCCCGCACTCTAGGTTCTGCCACCCATCCCCAAATGCCACTTAAAGAGATAAGTAATTAGAAAGACAGACAAAGCCCTGGAGAGATGGCTCATCAGATAAAGGGACTTGCTTGCAAAGTCTACCCCAGTACCCACATAAAGCCAGATGCACAAAGTGACACATGTAGATCGTTTGCAGCAGCTGGAGACCCTGGTGCACCCCTCCTCTGCTTGTAAATAAATACATATATTCTTAAAAGGCAGAGAAATGAGATTTATTTAATGTTGTCATGTTGGAAAGAGGGACAAATAAAGGGGTCCAGTGACCCTTAATCTGTCTTGGTATTGACATGAGTTCTAGATTTAAATAAAGGAGGGGCTGGATCAAGAGGCAAGAGGTATGCATGGTTAAATACCCAGTCCAGGTGTGCTGGCTCTCCTTGATCCCTGTGTCAGATCCTGTCCTGAAAGAGGGACGGTGTGTCTGAAGAAGCCATTCTTGTGATCCTTCCTGCGCCAGCGTGGCATCTCACCCCAGTGAGTGAGTGCGCTGATGTGGGAGGATCATCTGACCCCTGAGGTATTGCTTTTCCTGGAATCCAAAATGACGGCACATTTATGACAATGACGAATCTCTGTACGTTCAGGCAAAATAAAGGAGACAGATAGGCACAAATGCAGAGGTGCCAAGATTTCCTTTCCTTTCTACTTATTGCAGGCACAAGTGAGGGAGTTGATGCGTTTCTTGGGGTTCTTTTTTTTGTTTGTTTTTTTAGCAAAAGCTGCTTCTAAGTGCCCATTTCAAAGTGCAGGAGCCAAGAACATAGGAGGAGTGTGTTGGGCCCTGAAAGGCCCAGGCGTGAGGTCTACTGGAACTCCCTGAGCCTAGCTAACGTTTGGCGACCTGTCTCTGGCCAGCTAGGACTCAGCAAGACACCTACCTAATGGCTTCTGGCCTGCCACTTCCGCGTGACAATTGTAATTACCATTTCAATAGTTACAGTTTACTATTGGCCCTTACCTCTTCCCCATCCTAAAATCCCCGCCTTTGTCTCCAACATGATATAGGCAACTGCTTTTAACAATAAAGAGAGTTCCTGTGAGTTCCTGCTACAAAAAGACTCCCGACTCAGTGTGGTTTTTCTCCAGGGGCCAGGAGAGGTTTCTGAGATGTTCCGACGCTCATCATCCCCTCAACTCCTAGGGAGGAACCAGCAGGCCTGGTCCTTCCCTCAGCACTACCTGCCCCCGCTGGCGGAGCCCGGCAGGAGTGAATGACTCCAGTGCAGCAAGAATGCCTTGCATTTGGCACCTCTCCAATCACCTACCAGTGGTCCACACCTATGGAACAGATGGTACAGGGAGGAAATCCTTACATGGGCCTGGGTGATAGATAGCAAACAGAAGTACAAGAACTTGGTGTAAGTTCTTGGGGAAAAAATAAAAAGATTGAGAAGGGCTGGGAAGGTGGCTTAGTTTTAAGCTTTAAGGTGCTTGTTTGCAAAGCCTGCATACCCAGGATTCTATTCCCCGGTAGCTCATGTAAGCCAGACACAAACAACCATCTTGTACTCATTTGCACTGGCAAGAGGCCCTAGCAACACACACATACACACACACACACATCAATAAATAAAATGTTACAAAAGAAACATTAGAACAGGATTCTTGGGAATAACTTGTGAGGCAAACAAAAGTGAGGTCATGGGGCTGGAGAGATGGCTTAGTGGTTAAGGTGCTTGCCTGCAAAGCCTAAGAACCCAGGTTCAATTTCCCAGTACCCACATAAGCCAGATGCACAAGGTAGTGCATGTGTCTAGAGTTTGTTTGCAGTGGCTGGAGGTCCTGGCGCACCCATCAGCTCACTCTCTCCCTCTTTTAAATAAATGAATAATAAGTGAGGTCATGAGGGAAAGATTTTAATTTTTTAAGTTATATGTAAAATGGGAAATGGCGCCTTCTTAGTGGGGGGCAGGGAAACCTGTGTGGTATGATCTCACTAGCTCCAGCTATCAGTGTGAAGTTGCATAGTCATATCTTCCCATCTGTATTGCTCCCTATCATGAACAGGTGGAAGGAGCGCCAGTGAGAGAGTGCGGGTGTGTCATTGGACTTAAAGCCTTCGCAGCAGCCCAGCCTCTCACACACAGTGGGATGAGAAATTAATCACCTTCTTTAGTCTTGTGGGCTCCTGTGCATATGAAGCTCCCTTTTTACACACACTCCTATAATCTCCTGCTGTACTGGGAATACTGGTGCATGCATGTAGCCATGCCCAGCTGTTTCATGTGAGTTCTGTGTGAGACCAAATATAACCATTTTAAGTAAAAAAAAAAAAAAAAAGGCCCAGGCCTGACTTAGATAGAGAACTAGCCGGTCAATGTGCTGACCTTTTGCTTCTGTAAACTTTGCTTGCTTAATTGCTGCCTTTCCCCCTAACATTTCAAGGACATTGCAGAAACACTCCACTGCGTGGGGCCCTCTGACCACCTGCTTAGATAAGAAACTTAGGAATCTCCAAGGACGATGGAGATGACGTCATCTGCCTGGAGTGCCCCTAGCTCCTGCCCCCAACTTTGTCCGCTGAAACCCCAAGCCAATCAGAACTGTTTAAATCAACCAATCATGTATCTATCCCCTACTTCTTTGTTCGAATTCCTATATGAACCCCTTCCCCCAAAAGAAAGGGGCTCTCTCCCTCACTACCGCTGTGCCGGACTGTGGGGACGGAGCCCAGGCCCAGGCTTGCAATAAAGAAACCTGTTGCATTTGCATTCGAGTGTCTCGGCTTCTGTGGCGGTTTTCTGGGTGACTCCTGGGTGACTGGGAGACTTGGCTCCTGGTCAGGGTCTTGGCACAACATTCTGGAGATTCAAACTCCAGTAGTGTCAAGCTCCCTCATGCCCACATGCTTGCCCAGGAAGTGCTTTTAACCAATGAACCATCTCTACGCCCCCTCCTCCCTATTTCTCACTTGCAAAATTAGTATATTGGCAAGGACACTGGTGGTGGGGCTGTTATTTGGTGAGGAGGGAGGGCCGTCCTTGATGACTTTCATGCCTGCTAATTTCTAACCAGCTACTGCCTCTTTCATAACAAAGTGAATCTCTACGAAGGTAGCACAGAAATTAATAAGCTGTTGGGATCAGGCTGTGCCCTGCACTAAGTTATCCCATCTATTGGGTAAAACGATGGCTTTTCAGTGTGTGTCTGGCTCGTACCTGAGCTCCATAGAGAGGCAGACACCTAACACTATGATGGCAATGTCACCACTGGCCTGTCATCTGACCACCCAGCACATGTGCGTCACATATTTACAGGCAAAGGACTCCTAAGTGTTGCCGAGGTCTCAGCACTTCTCGGCCCCACTGCTGATGCAGTCTACCCAAGTTGCCACCTGCCTATCTGCCTGTTCACCCATCTGGTCCTTCTGTGTCTCTGCCTGCCTGTTCATGTGTCTGGTCCAGTCCTGCCCTTCACTTTGCCTCACTCCTGTAGTGCTGTTCTGGCCTAGGGCCGGTTCTGACCAGCAGATGCAGGACCTACTTCTGGCTCTTCTGCAGCTCCAGCCAGTCCCGCCTGTTCCAGCTCTCTCCTCCGGGCCTCTTTGAAAACCCTTGCCTCTTAACCCTTTGTGGCCATTCTTTAATCAGGCCCGCAGGCATGCACCCACAAGCACATGTGCACATGCTGGGAGAGAGCGATCTGCTGTGTGCTATGCAATGTGTGATCTCGTAGTAAATACTATAATTAAGATTGGAATAGTCAAGCATAGTGGCAAACACCTATAATCCCAGTACTTGGGAGGCAGAGGCAGGAGAATTGCTCTGAGTTTGAGGTCACCCTGAGACTACATAGTGAATTCCATGTCAGCCTGGGCTAGAGTGAGACCCTACCTCAAAAACTTAAAATATTAATATTAATAATAAGATTGAAATAGAAGAACCTGTGTCTGTCTCTGTCAGGACTATCAAGGAAGATGGGAGTATCTGGCAAATGGTTGCAAATACAACCACCATTCCTTATGAAGTGATTCCTATTCAATAAATCCTGGATGTGCATTTATTTCCCGAAAGAAGCCACACTTGTGTTAAGCATCCTAACATGATTAAAATTCAGTGACTGGGCTAGAGAGATGGCTTAGCAGTTAAGGTTCTTCCCTGCAAAGCCAAAGGCGCAAGCTCAATTCCCCAGTTCCCACATAAGCCAGATGTACTAAGGGGCACATGCAACTGGAGGTTGTTTACAGCAACTAGAGGCCCTTGTGTGCCCATTCTCTCCCTCCCACTTGCTCTCTCTCTCTCTGCCTCGTTCTCTCTCTGTTTCAAATAAATAAATATAAATAAAATATTTTTAAAAAAGAATTTCAATGACTGTAGGAGTTCGGATGTTACAGGTCCAGAACCAGTTTATCTTGGCTTTTTGAGCCCCTGGCGTGACTATTTATTACCCACCTCTGTATATGACCTAACATCCTGCGATCATAAAGTAAGTTCTTTTGGAATATATTATGAGACCAACTCCCGTAGCTTCCACCAACATAAAAACTAAGAATGGCATCAGATGGTGTGTGAGGTCTATAACAGATATTTGATGCTGTCTCAGTCAGGGTTCTCTAGAAGAACAGAACCAATAGAATGAGTTGTTTTAAAAGGGGAATTCATTAGATTAGTTCATGGCTGTCCAACAGTAGCAGTCTGCAGCCTTGAGAGTCAAGGAACCTCGTGGCTGCTCAGACAATGAGGTTGGATGCCTCAGCAGTTCCAATCCCACAGTGAAGTCCTGAAGGCTTCCTAAAGAGCTGCTGGTCTTCAGTCCATGTTGGAAGGCTCAGTAAACTTGTTTCTAATCCTGATGAAGTACAGTGGAACAGGATAGATGCATGCATGAGTGAAGGCACTCTCTAGCAAGCAGCACTGGCAGCCAGGTTGAAAAGGCACTGCTGCCTTTCAGAGCCCACCACACAGGGAGGACCACCCACTCTGGAGGAAGGAGTTCCTCCTCCAGTTAACCCTTCCAGGAAGCAACCAAGAGGAATGCTCATGGATTCTTAATCTAATCCACTTGACAACAGAATTTAACCATCATACTTGCTTTGCTATAACTGCCTCCCTGATGTTTCCAACACTGTATTTGATAAGTGTTCTGATTTTGGGCTTTCTTTGTACTGTCACTATAAAAACTATGAAGCTTAGAACATAGAATTAGGTGTAACCTAAATCTGTATTACCAGGCCATGGTCACTCATATTTGGCTCCAGAGTAATCTATCTCTTATTCCCCTTGAGGGGAAAGCTATGAATTCTGCATTATCATAAATGCACACTCACAACACAGTCTTAAAGGCAAATGATTGCTACAGTGTTTAATAAAATCAACTAAGTTCAAGGCCACCCTGAGACGACAGAGTTAATTCTAGGTCAGCCTGGACCAAAGTGAGAACCTACCTTGAAAAACAAAAAACAAAACAAAACAAAAATCAACTAAGTTAACCATTGTTAAGTTGTATCTCTATTTAATTTTTTTTTCCAAAACAGAGTTTTACTATGTAGCCCTAGGTAGCCTCTAACTTATGGCATTACTGCTGCCTCAGCCTCCTGAGTGCTGGGATTGTAGGCATGCGCCACCATGCCCAGCTCTGTACTTAATTTTTTAAAACTTTTAAATTTTCTTTTATAAAATTTTTTCAAAATATTTTTATTATGTATTGATTTGAGAGAGAGAGAGAATTGGCACACTAGGGCCTCCAGACACTGCAAACGAACTCCAGACGCATGTGCTGCCTTGTGCATCTGGCTTACATGAGTCCTGGGGAATCGAACCAAGATCCTTTGGCTTTGCAGGCAAGCGCCCTAATTGCTAAGCCATCTCTCCAGCCCCAAACTTTTAAATTTTCTAATGATGGCTGGAGAGATGGTTTAGCAGTTAAGGCGTTTGCCTGCAAAGCCAAAGTACCAGGTTTGATTCCCCAAGATCCACATGAGCCAGATGCACAAGATGGCGCATGTGTCTGGAGTTCACGGCTGATAGCCCCGGAGTGCCTATTCCCCGCCTCTCTCTCTCTCTGTCTCTCTCTCTCTCCCTTTCTCTCTGTCTCTCTCAAAAAAATATTTTAAAAACTTCTAATGAATCATCGGTCAGCCTTTAAACAAACATAATGCTTCATTAAAGATTCGTGTGGTAGTACAAATGAACAGAATTCATATGATCACATTAGATGCAATGAAAGTGAAATGACTATGAAAACATTCCTAAGTGTCCTCAGTTTTGCATTGCTCACAGGAAGGAAACAATTGCCAGGTGAGTGTCACATGGGCATGACCCCTGAGTATGACAGGAAGGCTGATGCTCTTTCTCACGTAGTGATGCTAATTTGTTAATTGCTAAAACAAAAATCCTCACTGTATTCATTTCTAGTAAATACAGAATAATTTTAGCCCCACACAAGGCAGGTTAAATATATTCCCATGCTATATACCACTGGGCTGAATTTCTCCCCTGTGAAGAACGTGGTTATACTGCGAACCAAAATTCTTCCCAATAATGAGCTTGTAAGCAGCTGCCTTCAAAGGAGGGTCAGAATAGAGCTGGAAAGAGTAGCTCAGAGGTGAGGGACTGTTGCTTTGGTAACCATATATCATTGGTCTTTATAGAGATACGGTGATGTTCCCCCAAGAGTACTGATGAGAAAGGGTGTTGTTGAGACACAGCTGCATGTAATTATCATCACATGTCAATTCAAGTTTGAGCACTTGGGAAATAATTACCCCATTATTCTTCAAAGCACTGTGGTGGCAACAAGGCTGAGAGACTTGGAAGATGTCAAGCAATGGAACAATTCTAAATCTGTAAGATTTCTTAACAATATAGAGGAAATTAGCTATCTGTGATCTATTTAGGTGACCCGTAATGTTACTGAAAATATAATTTCAGTGACACTTTCAAATTGAAGCAGAAGAGAGAGAAGACAAGATAATTTTCTATTTTCAAAAAGCTGATAAAAATACTTAGGATAAAAACAAAATGTCCAAGGAAAAGGAAAGACTATTCTAAATGTAGAATTTCAGGCTCAGAATATGGACTCACAAGGTTTCTGCTGAATTTTGAAATTTACTGGGGCTAGTGAGTCTTTCATTTTCTTTTGTGAATAGCAATAATCACTATTATACTTTTCATGCCAAGGCAGCAAATAAGGTATTTTCCTTCATCTTATTTTTTATTTGCATGCATGTATGTATGTTAGGGGATGCCAAAGTCTCCCACCACTGCAAACAAATTCCTACTGCAGGTGGCTGGGGAATTAAACATGGGCTGGAAGGCTTTGCAAGCGACTGTCTTTAAGCCTGAGCCATCTTCCCAGCCCCCAAGTTTTTCAGGCTGTATGGGTCTACAGATGGAGATGACTATTTTTATCCATTAGTACCTGGCTTAGATAGTTAAGAGAATGACATTTTGATGATATATTGGAATTTTAATAAATTGAGCTTGATAGTATATTGAGAAAAATATATGTTAAATATTTTTATTAATTTATTTTCAAGCAGAGAGACAGACAAAGAGAATGGGCACACCATGGCATCCAGACACTGCAAACTCTTGATGCATGAGTCTCTTTGTGTATCTGACTTTATAAGTATTCTTGGAAATCAGACTCAGGTCCTCAGGCTTTGCAGGCAAGTGTCTTAACTACAGAGCCATCTCTCCAGCCCAGAAAAAATACATTTTGCAAGTGGGATCAGCATGAATCTATAGGGTCAAGGAAGATGGATAAGGCTCATGGCTATCAAACACGCCCATGTTGTAATCCCTGGAAACTGGGGATATGTTACTTTACATGACAAAAGAAATTTTGCAGGTGTGACCATGGCAAGAATCTTGAGGTGTGGAGGTAATCCTCAGTAATCGGCATGAGCACCAGCGTGGGAAGCAGGGCAGTGAGAGACAGAGACATGATGTGAAAGAGGAGGGCACAGCCATACAAGATCATAATAGTCCACCTCCAGAAACCGGAATAAAGGTAGGCAGAATAATGGATTCTTTCCAGCGCATTTTGTTTCCATTGCTCTGAGAAAAATGCCTGGAAGACATTCACTTGAAGGAGGAAAAGCTTGTTTTGTCTCATAGTTTCAGGAGTCGCAGACATTTAGCTCTGTCCTTTCTGGGTCTGTGGCAGCACACCAGGGAAGCCAGAGCACACGGTGAAGGAGGCTGCTCACTTCATGGTAGCCAGGAAGCAGGGAAAGGAAAGAGTCAGCAGTAAGATGTATCTCCCCAAAGCATGCCCATAAGAACATGGTCCTTCAACTGTGTCCTATCTCCTGTATCCCTCCCTAATAACCCAAGTAAGGAACCCATCAGTGAATTAATCCACAAATGACAGAGTTCTCATGATCCAGTCACTTCCCAGAAGTCCCATCTCTGGGCATTGCAGCACTGGGGACCAAGTAAGTTCTTCCACATATGAACCCATAGAGGATATTCCAGATATGAGCTCCGACATTTCTAGATGGGACACAGCTCTGCTAATACCTTGGTTTTTGGCTATCTCAGACACATTTGGGACTTAGAATAGATTTTTGTTGCTTTAAACCAGTATCTGGCATAATTTATCATAAAGGTCACAGGAAGAAAATTCAGACACCAACCTGCATATGTTGTACATGAAACCTAACTGTCTTTCAATGAAATTGTTGGTCTCTGATCATAAATTATGTGTCTGGGCTGGAGAGATGGCTCAGCAGCCAAGGGGCCTTCCTTGCAAAGTCTCCCAGCCCAGGTTTGAGTCCCCAAAATCTGAGCAAAGCAAGGTGCAAAATGTGGAATATATATGTGGAGTTTGTTGGCAGGGGCAAGCAGCCCTGTTACTGTTTTTTTTTTTTCTCTCTCTTCCCTTGCAAATAAATAATATAAATATTAAAAATAAATAAATAAGTCTTACATCTTCTCGAAGCATCCATGAGATTTGTTAACAAGTAGTCTGCTAAATTATAGAGGTCAATAAAAACTTAGGGCTTCACAGTTCTTAATCTCTAGCTCTTAGCAATCTTAATGTCTAGCTCTTAACAATATGATCCAGCCAGGAGCATTTTTCCAACTTTTAAATGTTCTTGGTCTTTTAACCAATCTACTTCTACATAAGAACAATTTTAATAGCCCATGACCTATATTTAGTTAAGTATCTTATGGATAATACCCATATACATTAGCATATTCTTACTCTTTTTCTCTTGCAAAAAAATCATGAAAATAACAAGGATCTCTCAGCAATAATTTGTTAAAGTAGCTTTAATTATATTAAATATTCCATGTCTGTTCTACTGCTTTGTGTTAGAATCCTAAAGAATAAAACTTTTCTTGAAAGACATTTAGGAATAAGGGTAGAAGTTGGATCAGTTGGTAAAACACTTGCTGCACAAGCAAGAAGACCTGAGTTTGGGTTCCCAGGACCCACTTAAAACTTGGATAGGTGTGGTGGTCTACCTCGAGTCCCTGAGCTGGAAAGATACAGACGGGGTTTCCAGAGCTTCTGGCTAGTTAGTTTGGTGGAATTGGTAAACTCTGCCTCATAAATAAGGTGGAGAGCTGGAGAGATGACTCCATGGTTAAAGGCACTTCTTCGCAAGGCCTGATAACCTGGGTTCAATTCTCCAGTTCCAATGTAAAGCCAGATGCAGCTGTCTGGAGTTTGTTTGCAGTGGCCGGAGGTCCTGGTATGCCTATACTCATTTTTTCTCTCTGTCAGCCTCTTTCTTTCTGTTTTTCTTCTCTCAAATAAATTAATAAAGATATTTTAAAAATATAAGGTTGGGGACTGGAGAGCTGGCTTAGAAGTTAAGGTGCTTACCTGTGAAGCCTAAGGACAGACACACAGTGATGCAAGCACACAAGATCACACATGCGCACAAGGGGCACATGCATCTGGGGTTCGATCATAGTGGCTGGAGGCCCTAGTGCACCAATTCTCTTTGTCTCTTTTTTTGCTCTCTCACCATCTTATTTCAAAAGGCTGGCTGTTGGGCTTACCTAAAAAAAAAAAAAAAAAAAAGGTGGAGACAGAGGAAGACACCCAGCATAGACCTCTTGCCTCTATACACACATACAGCGCACTTGTGTATAACCCCTCACACACATGTATACACACCACACACACACACACACATGCACACACACACACAACACCACAGGATAAAAGACCATTTTTGGAAAGGTATTTATTTTGGTAGAATAATTTGACCCTTGAAGTGAGTTAGTCTTACTTACTCTCAAAATTTAGGAGGCATAATAGAAATGAGATAGCCTCTTTCTGAGTATATGTGTGAGGTGCATGCATTTGTTTTTTTGTGTGTTCACGTGCAGAGTCCAGGAGGTCCCTCACTTAAACCCAGAGCTCACCTATTCAATCAGTCTGGCTAGCCAGCTTGCCTTGAGGATCCCACTTCCACCTCCTGAACACTGGAGTAGGCTGCCACGCCAACCTACCATTGACATAGGGGCTGGGGATCCGAACTCTGGTCCCCATACTTGTGCAGCAAGTATTTTATCCACTAACTCAGCTCTCTGGTCCCTCCTTTTAAGGAAATAAAAAAAAAAATATTGAATATGCAAAAACAGAACCAGAGAAAATTCTTGCACAATCAATTACATTTATTTTGCAGCTTAAGCAAGACAAGTGGTAAATAAGTTCATAATGAAATGCCACCCAGATGTTAGAAGCTGGCCATGCATACAACCAACTGCATGTGCAAAACCAAGTTATTTCCAGGATTACCAACATGTAGGGTTGATCAATTCCTTTTTGAAGTAAACTTCGTGTGCTCACATGTTAACATCATCCCACACCATCCTGAGCATGTTATTGCAGTGGTATGCATAACCCACTGACCACCCAAGTCAGAGGGCCATCACTTGCACACCTCCCAAATAAACTGACAGCATGGCGCACAGTATTTCCTTGTTCTGAAGCTACTGGCTTAGTAGTGTGACGACAGAGACACTCTCACAGGGACACTCAGAAAGCATTCCCTTCATCCAGATGAAAACAGGCACCATATTTCTTGAGGATGCAAGTGCTTGTAATATACCTTAGTGTGGTGCTCATTGGGATCACAGCAGTCCCCAAGTTTGAGAATGGGTGTTTGGAGGTCCTTGGAAGAGCAGTTTCTGTATAACTTAGCAGAAATCCTGGCCACAGTGTTACATAAGTCTCCTGACATCCCAGTAGAGACTGACTGAAGTGTGGCTCAGTTAAGGGTTGAGTTGTAGATAAAGAGATTTGAGAATCCCACAGTGAGGGTTGGGAGGCAAGCTTGAGTGCTCATGTAGATCTCAGTTTGACTTGGATTCAGAAATTACTAGAGCTGGACTATGTCAGCTACTCCATACATTTTGCTTTGCCTTTTAAAAATGTAGCAGACCACAGAGGTAAAGCAACTTGCTAAAGGCAGAGCAAGGTGGCAACAGGCTAGATTAGAATGCAGTGGCCAAATCCTCACTCAAAAGATCAGACTTGGGCTGGAGAGATGGCTTAGTTCTTAAGGTGCTTGCCTGGAAAGCCAAAGGACCTAGGTTCAATTCCCCAGGACCCATGTAAGCCAGATGCACAAGGTGGCACATGCATCTGGATTTCGTTTGCAGTGGCTAGAGGCCCTGGTGCACCCATTCTCTCTACATTTCTCTCTTTCCAATAAATAAGTAAATAAAATAAAAAATTAAAATAAAACAAAAAGATCAGACGAGTAAGTGGCCAACCCGGAAGATGAGATAGGGTAAATGCATTATTAATCCACAAACTGAATAAGCCATCTGAAATGTGTTTGTAATTAAAATAATAATAATAATAACAATAAATTTTGGTACCTCCACACCCCACTACCAACTTAGCCACATTTACAAACCTTTTCCATTTCTCTTCACTGTCTCTCATACACACAATTTTGGTGGATGGGAATTTCTTGCTATACAAAGACAGAACACAGATTCAGGAAGATGCAAAGCATTTTTCTCAATCCAGGTCTTTGTGTGAGGTCTGGGACACAGGCTTATTTTCTAGAACAATGGGGGGTTCCGAAATCAGAAGATCATCCTCCCCAAAGGAGGAGTTCTGGTCCATGTTCACGAAGTTGGGGATATCAAACTTCATGAACCTGCTCATCTCTTCCTCTGGCAGCCTGCCACTTCTGACGGCTCCCTGGAGCTGGACAGCGCTGTCGAAGGCTGTCGTTTGCTGACGAGCTGTGGCTCTGTCCAGGTGTTCCACCTCATTGACATAGCAGTGAAAGAGGGACCTGGACTCCTCAGTACCGTGGCGAGAAAACACCTTCTCTGGTTCCAGAGGTTTCCCAAAGTCTGACACGAAGCTGTTCATTCTGAATCTCTTCTCTGAAGACTCTGCATTGCTTTAAAGAAAACAAAAACAAGGTTGCTTTGGCCACAGCTCGTTTACATGTAGGATCATGGTTTTCTGCATGTAGGGCAGACCCAGATGTTTCCATTGAGCACCTCCTGGGTGTCCCTTCAAAGATATGCAGATAGAAACTGCTAGAGGAAAAAGTAGGGGAAACCCTTCAACATATTGGTCTTGGCAAAGACTTTCTGAATACAACTCCAATTGCTCAGGCAATAAAACCACAGATTCATCACTGGGACCTCATGAAATTACAAAGATTTTGCACTGCAAAGGACACAGTGAAAAAAGCAAAGAGGCAACCTACAGAATGGGAAAAAATCTTCGCCAGCTATATATCTGATAGAGGATTAATATCTAGGATATACAAAGAACTCAAAAAGTTAAATAATAAGGAATCAAACAAGCCAATCAAAAAATGGGCTATGGAGCTAAATAGAGCATTCTCAAAGGAAGAAATACGAATGGCATATAAGCATCTAAAAAAATGTTCTACATCACTAGTCATCAGGGAAATGCAGATTAAAACTACATTGAGATTCCATCTCACTCCTGTCAGATTGGCCACCATCATGAGAACAAATGATCATAAATGTTGGCGGGGATGTGGGAAAAGAGGAACCCTTCTACACTGCTGGTGGGAATGCAATCTGGTCCAGCCATTGTGGAAATCAGTGTGGAGGTTCCTAAAACAGCTAAAGATTGATCTACCACATGACCCAGCTATAGCACTCCTAGGCATATATCCGAAAGAATCATCTCATTTCCTTAGAAGTACGTGCTCAACCATGTTTATTGCTGCTCAATTTATAATAGCTAGGAACTGGAACCAGCCTAGATGTCCCTCAACTGATGAGTGGATAATGAAGATGTGGCACATTTATACAATGGGGTTCTACTCAGCAGTAAAGAAAAATGAAGTTATGAAATTTGCAGAAAAATGGATGGACCTGGAAAGGATTATACTAAGTGAGGTAACCCAGGCCCAGAAAGCCAAGCACCACATGTTGTCCCTCATATGTGGATCCTAGCTACAGATGACTGGGCTTCTGCATTAGAATGAAAATACTTAGTAGAAGAGGCCAGTAAGTTAAAAAGAAGATATAAAGAGGAGAGAAAGGAAGGGCGGAGGGTACTTAATAGGTTGGTATTGTATATATGTAAGTACAATGATTGAGATGGGGAGGTAATATGATAGAGAATGGAATGTCAAAGGGGAAAGTGTGGGGGGGAGGGAGGGTATTACCATGGGATTTTTTTTTATAATCATGGAAAATGTTAATAAAAATTAAATTTAAAAAAGAAAAATAAATAAAATTAAAAATTAAATTAAAAAGATATGCAGATAACCACCATCAATGAGAGACATCACTTCTTTTATGTGTGCATGAATGCACATGCATATATGTTTGTGAGTATGTGTGTGTGTGTGTGTGTGTGCATGGTCTGGTACAAGTGTGGAGGTGAGCAGAAAACTGTGGTTGTATCCTTACCTTCTACCTTGTTCTGAGACAGGGTCTCATTGCTCAGTGTTGGCATATGCCAAGCGAACCCTGTAAGCTTCTGGAAGATTCTCCTGCCTCCACCTACCTCCCATCTTGCCTTAGGCATTGTGGGATTAAAGACACCTGCTACAGCCTCCAGCTTCATGGGGGTCCTGGGACTCTGCACTCAGGTACTCATGCTTGCAGGGCAAGTGCTTTCTCTGCTGAGTCATCTCACCAGCCTGACAGACATCATTTATGAACACGTACAAGGAAATCCAAAACAAATGCTTCCAAGTGAAAGTCCCAACATTGTTCTGGACGACACAAAGAATCTCCCAACCCTCTGTGTGCACCCTATCTATCTCAGTGGGATTTTAAAAAATCCTTTATTTATTTATTTTCAAAGGGAGAGAGAGAATGAGCACACCAGGGCATCTAGACACTGCAATTGATCTCCAATAACATGTGCCACTTTGTATATCTGGCTTTATGTGGGTACTGAGGAATTGAGCCCAGGTCATTAGGCTTTGCAGGTAAACACCTTAACCACTGAGCCATTTCGCCAACCCATAGTGGGATTCTTAGATGTGCTTCATGAGAGCCACTTGAAGTGCTTCTAAAAATGCATATTTCTACTTGCAACCTCAGAATCTCTGCCCAGTCATCAGTATTTTCATGGCCTCCCCAAGGATCATTACTATGCTGAAGTTCAGAGCCATCAGGCCTATATCATGTCAGCCGGAACGACACTGCAATCTCATAGTGGACAGTAATTGTTTGTCAAGTCACTGGATTTTCCCTTTATCTTACTTGATTCTTAAATTAACATGTGCAATCACATAGGGCAGAAATTGTATATTCATTTTATAAATGTATAAAGTAAGGTTAGGAGCAAGTTACTTGCTTGAGTTGCACGGTCAATTAGTAACCAAGTAGGAATAGAAACCAAGTGCCTAATTCCTTGTTCCTTAATGTGGAGGAATTTAGAGGTCAGTGCTAATGAACAAGTGAATGAATGAATAAAACAATTTTTAAATAATCCAAAACGGGGTCAGATCAGGAAAATCTGATACTCCATCTCCTTTCTCACTATTCTCCTTGAAGTACAGAATCCCACTGAAGAGGAATAGATGCGCGATAGTCTGTTTCATAGGCAGTCAGCCAGGGACAGAGGCCCAAGGAGCACATGAATGTCTCCCTGCCTGCCCTGGCAGGACTAGAACCCACGTCTGACCTAGTCTCATCCAGATGGCTGTTAGCACCACTAACCAGCAGCAGCTTCTTGCTTCTTCCTCAGTTTAGCCTCACACCTCACACCTCGGTAGGCTGGCTCCTCCCAAGTCAGCTGCTTGAATCCAACAACCAATCAGGTCTCACCCTTACACACCCGAGTGTGATGACGACACTCATTCTAATTGGCTGTTTAACCTATGAAAGAGCCTCACCACGTGTGTAAACCTCCTCTGGGTGCCCTTGGTCCTCAGGGTCTGTCTAAAGGCAAGTGTGCAAGTCTCTCTCCCCCTTGCCAGCATGGCTACGAAGGGAAAGGGAGGATTTGTCTGTCTGTGAGCTTTCCTGCCTTGTTCTAGATGCTTCCTTGCTCCACTACAAGTGTGACCTCCCTTTAAGCCCTGAGTCCTTTACTATGACTTGATGTTTTCTGACACCCTGTGTGAGTGTGAAGGTGAAGGGGATCTTGGAGCTTGAACTAACACTCCCATGCTTTGCCTTCCGCATGTGTGTGTGTATGTGTGTGCACGCACACGTAAGCATAAGCAAGTGTGTGTGTGCACACGGTGCATGCCCACCTGCCTTCTCCAGAGGAATCCTGAAGATTCTTTATGGGAAGGAGATTTCCTCCTGTTCCCCTTTCCAGTTGAGCAAGGGGGAGAAGTCTTCTCTGGCTTGAGCCTTCCAGTTAGCCTCCCCCCAGGTTCCTAACTTGCCCTAAAATAAACCTCATAATTCATAATTTACCCTTCTTGGAGTCCATGTTTTCAATTCTTTGCTAACTCAGGTAAAAATCTAAAAGTTGGGCTGGAGAGATGGCTTAGTGGTTAAGCGCTTGCCTGTGAAGCCTAAGGACCCTGGTTTGAGGCTCGATTCCCCAGCACCCACATTAGCCAGATGCACAAGGGGGCGCATGTGTCTGGAGTTCATTTTCAGTGGCTGGAGGCCCTGGTGCGCCCATTCTCTCTCTCTTTTGCTCCCCCCAACTCTCTCTCTCTCTCCCTCCCTCTTTCTCTCTCTGTTGCTCTCATTCTCTCTGCTGCTCTCAATTAAATTAAAAAAAAATACATTCCAAAGCAAACCAAAATCAAAATTAAATAAATAAACAAGCAAACAACAACCATAAAACCAACTAACCAGAAACATTCCTGGATTTCATGTCAGCCATCCTAGAGGCTCTGCCATCCAGCCAGCTGAGGGGCTCTTAGGTCAGCCTTTCTCCTAGCACGGTCTCCTAGGTAACATCAGGAAAGTGATTCTCCTCCAAAGCCTTGAATTTTTTAATGTTATTACAAAGTCTAGTTTTGTACTTCATTGCTTACTCAGCAAATGGATGGAGATGGTCAGGAGCCCAGTATTCAGCACGCTATGTATTTAGAATTCAGGGACAAGCCACCGGAAACCCTGAAGGTGCGCTTTAATGAAAATTCAAGTGCACTTTGTCTTTCAGGAAATGACTCAGCCCACAAGGGTCACTCCACTAGGGCTGAAGTGATGTTTGTGATTGCAGGTGAGTGTGCCAGCAACCAACCTGTGACCTAACAAAGAGCTAAAATGTCCCCTTGGAAAAAGAGACACTTAAAAGCATATAGAAACAGCGTGCTTCAGATTGCCATGGCCGCACCATGCCCAGATGCTAGGGCCAAGCAAGCACCCGCAAAACAGCAACAGAACCAGAAGCCCAGCTGTGAGCAGTGCCCCCACCCCTCTGTGCAAGCCGCGTCTCCTCAGATCCTTGTTGGAGAACTCAAGTGCACAGACCAAGGCCCAAGAATTTTGTCTCTCTAGAACGGTACCAGCGCAGTGGACTTAAACTAAAGCACCGGGAGCTGCCTCTCTGGCCCCTGGTTCTGGCACTAAAGCAGGCCTTCTCCTGCTACTCTGTCTCATTGCAAGGACTGTTCAGACTAGCTGTGGTAAGGTGTTTGGTTCTCTCTCCTGGAGAACAGCCCCAGGTCCACACTTGTACACTCAGAGGCTGTGCATTTTGTACTCAATACATTAACCTCTTCTCTTTATACAAAATACTTTTATATATTTGCAAGCAGAGAGAGAATGGGCACACGAGGGCCTCTAGCCACTGAAAAAGAACTCCAGATGCATGCACCACTTGGTGTAGCCTGGCTTTATGTGGGCACTGGGGAATCAAACTTGGATTGTTAGGTTTTGCAGGCAAGTGCCTTAACTGCTGAACCATCTCTCCAGCCCCTCTTCTCTCTCTCTCTCTCTCTCTCTCTCTCTCTTTTTCATCAACAGATAGGATAAACAACCTCTGTCTTTGTCTACAGTGTTTCCTCCCATGGCTTCAGCTACTCATGATCTCAACAGATTCATGGAAAATACCAGAAATAAACAATGTATAAGTTTTAAATACTGTTGGAATCAGCCTGAATGGAGAAATGGCTGGGCGTGAATATAGACTCCAGGCACAATGATATGGGAGGCCGAACAAATGAAGTACATCCCGCTCTTTCCTTCATCTATATTTGGCTAAAGGAAGCCATCTTGTCCTTGCTGCCTCCCCCAGTGCTCCCCACATCTCCAACCCTGCTCAAGAGTGGGCCATGGAGCTCCCTCCCGATGGTCCCTGGATATCATGAACCACATGGCCAGCAGTTTGCACCTTTCACAACTGGCCAGCCTGGGAGGCTACAAGAGCTCTGATGCTATGGTAATGACTTCAAAGAAGGTAATGAAAACCCAACCCTTGAGGGTTCCAGTATTAAAACAGCCTGGCCCTCATGAGTGACACCTGAGAATACTGGGGCATTTAATGAAACGATGATCAGAGCATGCTCTCTATGCAGCCAGTGAGGAGTGTCTTCAGATTTGAGGAAAGAATCACACGCACTTTCCTTAAATGTCTTTTCAGATTCACCAACTATGTGCTTCTGAGGGTTGGGGTACCACTCTACCACCTGTGGTAGGGAGAAGAGGGGGCCAGCTGATCTCTAAGGAAAGTTCACCCCACCTGCTTTATTATTTCAGAAAGCCAGCCTGTCCCAACAGGAATTGATGGTAAGACCCTATTGCTGAAGACTCCACATACTTGGGCTGCAAGGCTACTGAGAAATCCTGCTGGAACTGACCTGATAACCTCCTCCATGTAGACCAGCTGACAGAAAGCTGGAAGAAGCCACTCTACATGCAGTACAATGGGAGAAAGAGATACCAACAGTGAAGATACTCAACAGTGGACACTGCAAGCCTTATAATTGGCCAGCCATGCCAAATGAGCCAATGGGTGCAATAGTGGCATGTCTGTCATGGTGGAAACCAACTGCCCTCCAGTTGGATTGGAGGTCCACTCCAAGGGAGGGAATACATCTCTGATACTGAAAACTTAAAACAGGGGTTGTCATGAGCCCTAGGGGTGTGACATCTGCTGATGTCTGGATAAGTGTATATACTATGCTTATCAAACTGCCCAGTAAGCACTTCTCTTCATATTCATACCCTTATATTAATGCTACTCTCACTTTGGGTAGAGAATCTTCTCTTTTCAGATGGCCGTGACCTTGGGATGACTCAGAAGGTATCATGGTGCTGGAAAGAAGTGGCTAGAGTACCGAGTAACATCTCGATCACACCTTCCAAGGCTCAGGGTCTAATGCGGAAGAGGTGGTAGAAAGAATGTAAGAGCCAAAGGCAGGGGAGGACTCCTTACAACGTGCTCCCTCCAGACACAAAATGGCCTGGATATCCATGACCTCATAGTGCCTGACACTACCTACACAAGACCATCATAAGAGGAGGGAAAGATCATGACATCAAAATAAAAGAGAGACTTATTGAGATGGGGAGGGAATATGATGGAGAATGGAATTTCAAAGGGGAAAATGGGGGAGGGAGGGAGAGTATTATCATGGGCTATTCTTTATAATCATGGAAAATGTTTTAAAAATTGAGAAAATATAAAATAAGATTTTTAAAAAAAGAAAGCCAGCCTGTCCATCCACAGTTCTGGCTATAGCCATGAACATTAAAAAACTACAAGGCACAAACATCTTGAATTCCATCTTAATTAAAATTATAGTTGATGCTGGGCGTGATGGCTCATGCCTTTAAGCCCAACACTCGGGAAGCAGAGGTAGGAGGTTCACTGTCACTTTGAGGCCAGCCTGAAACTATATAGTAAATTTCAGGTCAGTCTAGGCTAGAGTGACGCCCCATCTTGAAAAAAAAGAGAGAAAGAAAGAAAAAAAGAAAGGAAGAAAGAAAGAAAGAAAGAAAGAAAGGAAGGAAGGAAGGAAGGAAGGAAGGAAGGAAGGAAGGAAGGAAGGAAGAAATACAGTTGAAACCAGAAGCCACAGGCATCAACAATTGGAACCTTGAAAGAGTAGCTAGCAATAAGCACCAGGTTAGATCTATCATCATGAAATGACAGACTAGGAAAACTATTTTCCAGAAAGCCTGGAATCACCAAGAATCCTAGTGGCTTCAGTTACTTCAGTTTCTGCCTTGTCATCATGCCAGTGTGTTTGTAAATTCTGTGTCATCCCGAAGTTTGTGAAATAATGCCTTTTTATATTGATAGAAGCCTAAGCCCTGGTGACCTCGAACTCATGGCAATCCTCCTACCTCTGCCTCCCGAGTGCTGGGATTAAAGGCGTGAGCCACCATGCCCGGCTTGATTTGGATTTATTTTTGACTGCAACGTCCTGCACTTTCCCAGCCAGGGGAAACTGTTCACCCTGTCTGACACTTGGCACCTAAACAGGCATTATCTCACAGGGAACCCATCCAGTCCTTTGACACCCATGAAGTAACTATTTTCATTCTCCACAACACCTGACCCTCTCATCTACTTTCAGCTCCCCAGATTCCTCTTCCTGATATTCCTGACCCCTCCCCTTGCACCACTGCCCTTCCAGTATCCTCGCCCACCAATCCCCACAGTCATGCTACAGTCCAGCCACAAAGGACCTGACTGCCCCTCTGTACCTCTGCTTGGGATGTCCGCCTGTCCACTAGGCTCCTCTTCCCATCTGGGCTCTGATCTAACAACAGGAAGGGATCTGCCCACCCTCTGTTCTCCCGCCATCTTTTCTTGGCTTCTCTCACAGATCGTCCTGTTCTGCCTCATGTCAGAGCTACATGTCTCTGGTGTTTGGCTCCTGCCGAGAGAAATTCTATATTGTCACGTTTTAGCATCCTTCAAAAGGCCTCACAGGACTTGGGCCACAGTAAGTGCTCTGTGAAATACCAGGCTCTGAATGACAATATCTACAGCTTGTCCAAAAACCCTGACAGCTATAAGAACCATAGCCACCCTCAAATCTCTCTTTCGGTGAAAGGCTGTTCAGTGTGGATGACAGACAGACTCCCGCCTCTGTCTGCAGAGTACAACGCAGGTTGTGCTCCGAGCTTCCCCACAGGGATCCTTCAGACCCGCAAGCATCTTTACAAAGGACGGACTGGCTGCTAGGCTGACTCTGCAGGCAAGTGACTATCCTCATTCACTCAGGAAAAGGGGTGGGCGGATCAGCCTGGGGACGCGTCCTATTCCCAGCAGTCATTTCCACAGGGCTTTTTAAAGATGTGTGAGCTGAGCCAAGTCCCACTGTGTGAAAGCCTCTGGGAGGAAATGAGCCCCACCATTTTCAGAGCCATCATCTGCGCCAGGGACTTCATGCCACGCAATGAGCCGAACAGAGGTGCTGAGCAAACACCTTTCTGTGAGACACGTTTTGGTGTTTACCAGAGGAACGTCAGGCTTACACTTCCCTGTTCCAAACAGCCTTACACTCCTGCCTTACAAGCCCCCTTTGTAAGCCGCGGCTGTGAACTCAGTAAACAGCTCCTCGTTGGGAACCGAAGGGAACTCCTGAGCAAAGGTTCACTGATTGGTCCAGATATATTAAACACACCTCTGCTTGTGGACAGGTCATTTTCTTGGACTCGCTGCATTTCCTGAGCAACCCCTCGCCACATCTCCACTCTGCCAACTCACCCTGGGGCAGCATCAACCGTGGAAAGCACGGACATTTTTCCGCTTCAGCTCTGGCTACATATACCCGTCCTTCAGTCAGTGGCAGACTCAGTTTAACTACAACGTGAGGAAAAATGCCATTCCCAGGGCTGGGGAGATACCTCCGTGGGTAGTAAGAGTACTGCTGCACAAGCATGAGGACCAGAGTTCAAGTCCCAGCAATCACATAGAAAACTAGATGTGGGGGCTGGACAGATGGTTATCGGTTAAAGCACTTGCCCGCAAAGCCTAAGGACCTGAGTTCAATTCCCTCGTACACATGTAAAGCCAGATGCACAAGGTGGTGTGTGCATTTGGAGTTAGTGTGCAGCAGCTGGAAGCCTTGGCACACCCATTCTTTCTCTGTCTCTCTCCATCTCTCTCTCTCTCTCTCTGTCTCTCTCCTTGCAAATAAAAAAATTTAAAAAAATCGTTTTTGAAAGTAGGTGTGGACAAAGGTATTTTCTTGGGAAGCCTGATGACCTGGGTTCATTTCCCCAGAACTCAAATAGAGCCAGACGCCCAAAGTTGCAAATGGGTCTAGGGTTTGTTTGCAGTGGCAACAGATGCCGGTGTGCCCATTCTCTCCTCTCCCTCTCTACCCACCCCCACACTTTCTCTTAAATAAATAAATATTTTAAAAAACTAGATGTGGCTACACATGCCTTGTAACTTCAACTTTGTAGATGACCCTTCCCCACTGAGGGGTCAGATGGACAGAGCTAATTCTGACCAATGAGGAAAGGCTGGGCACCATTTCTGGACTGATAGACAGAAGGGCAGGTTGAGACAACATGTGTCTACTTCTGCTGTCATGGTAGCTCAGTGGAGACAAGAGGACCACTGGGGTTCACTGGTCAACCAATCTGACCAAAAAAACAGCGAGCTCCAGACTCAATGAGAGACGGCCTCAAGGAAATAAAGTGGAAGGGTAATAGAGGAGGACACATCCAATGTCTGTGGTTTCTGTGCACACATCTGTACACACATGCATACGCACACTGAATACAAATGTTTTCCTCATTCTGTTCCCTCATTCATTCTGTTTTTTAAATTAAAAAATTATTTATTTATTTGCAAGCAGAGAGAGAGAGAGAGACAGACAGACAGATTTATAATGGGCACATCAGGGCCTCCAGCCACTGCAAATGAAATCCAGATGCATGTGCCCCTTGTGCATCTGGCTTATGTGGGTCCTGGGGAATTGAACCTGGGTCCTTTGGCTTTGCAAGCAAACGCCTTAACTGCTAAGCCATCTCTCCAGCCCTTATCCTCATTCATACAAGGTCATGAGTAATACTATATTTATTCCTAAATTAATAAAACTGTATAAAGGGCACTTAGCCAAGGCTACAAAAGAGTATTTTTTGAAGTTTATATCCAAGGCTTAATAATTTTTTAAGATGTCCAAGTATGAAACATGAAAGTGAAATCCAAGACTTTTCCATCACTAGCTGTCTGAAGATGAATGATGACGGTCTGTAATGCTCTAACAGACAACGTGCAGCATAAATGGCTCCTCAGCTGAGGAGGACAGAGGGGCTTTTCACCATCCATGTAGTACCAGATAAGAGCATTCTCTCCTGCACATAACAGCAAACACTCCACAGGAAAATTGTCCCCATTGGAGAGCTTCTCAGGCCTAAAACCTTGTAAGGAAGGTGATGTTAGCTTTATAACAGGCTTCCTTCTCCGATACTTGAACTATCCTCATGCTCACAGACATACGGCTTTCTTCTTCCGGACACACAGCAGACGACCCTGCCCTGCTCAGGGGTCGGTTGGGCATGGCTAGTTCTAACCAATGAGGAAAGGCTGTGCACCATTTCTGGACTGAGAGACAAAAGCGCAGGCTGAGACCCCGTGTATCTTTTGCTGCGGTACTAACTCAGGCGTCTCGGAGCCTGCAGAAGCACATAGGAAGGAGCACACTGAGCGCCGCCCTGTGGAAATGGTCCAGCCAGGGACCTCCAGAGAAACAACGGCGCCAAGTGTGTGTGTGCGTGCGCGCATTTAAAGAGAGATGTATGTGAATGGATTTGCTATGTAATTACAGAAGTTGGAAAACCCAGACTGTGGAGAATGAGTGCACCTGGCAGGCAGGAGACCCAGAGAGGAACTGCAGTTCCAATCTACTGGAGGAATAATTATTTGGGGAGAACAGTCTTTTCTTTCTTCATATTTTTTTTTGAGCTAAAATCTCAAAAACTGTTTTTTTTTTAATGCTAGATAGGATCTCACTCTGTCCCAGGCTGACCTTGAACTCAAGGTGATTCTCCTACCTCTGCCTCCAGAGTCCTGGGATTAAAGGCGTGCGCCACCACACCTGGCAAGCACAGTCTTTTCTGAAGGCCTTCAGCTGACTGACGAGGACCTCCTACTTCATGCAGGCTCATCTGCTTAGCTCCACATCTACTGATTTAAACGTTAACCTCACCTTAAAAAAATACCTGCACAGAAAGATCTAGAGAACTGTTTGCCAGAATATCTAGATACCACGACCTAGTCAAGTTGACCATCACAGGAAGTTGCTTTCTATGCTGTGCTACGGTGTTTCCATTCATAAAATCATCTGCCTCCTCTGCCTCAAAGATCTCACAAATTTCCATCTGTGTCTCTGCAAAGAAAATTAAGTAGTATTATTCCCTGACAAACCTGAGAGATGGGCCTGAATCTGAGTATTTTTCCTGTCAGCTTTTCCTTGTACTTATACCACATTTTCAAATTTCCTAGATCCATATAACAAAAAGCAAAAGGCTATATAGGTTTTTATTGGCTTTGTTTTGCTTTGTTTTCTTGAGAAGAGAAGTGCAATGTTTTTTTGGTGTCCATTAAAATTCTTAGCCACCTATCTCCTTATGTTTCAATGAAATGACATGTAGCCCTCATGTAGAGTGTTTGTGTTTAAGGGATTTCTGGAGGAAACTGAGTGATGAGCAGAACTATTCCCCTGGCCTGAGCTTCTGTCACAGCTCAAGCAATAGGCAAGAGAAACCTGAGTGACGAGACACAAACACCACAGTGCGTTGGTGTCAGGTGGGGTGAGCAAATGCAGCAACAGCAGACCTGAACTGCCATGAAGCCTAGCCCAGGTGCCTAATTTCACAGGTGCACATGAGGCACAAACCTGGAGGAGAGCGGAATCCCACTCAGTGCTTGGGACCAGGGAGCAAATCCATACCCTGCCACCTCTCCATCTCCTAAGACACTCCCAGCCCTGGCACTGTCTGCTGTTTCTTTAGTTTGCCTTGGAGTGCATGAGACACTTAGAAACAGCCCAGACTTACTCCTGGTGTGGGGCGCCTGTCTTTGTCAGCAACGTCAGCACAAAAAACATGAAAATCACGAAGACTGCAAGACCAACCCAAAATCCAATCACAATGGAATCTGAAAAACAGATAAATCAGGATTTAGTATTTCAGAGGATTCAAACAAGTAAACATTCATGGGATCTGAGCTTTCTGAAGATGTCTTCAACACGGAATGTGAGGGAAAGTCAGTGACTGCAATGCAGAGTATGATAACAGGGAAGGATCTGTCACCCTCAGGTTTCTGACTCATGATATGGAAACTAATGCATGTGAATTCTGGGTTTCATATCTCAGAAAAGGACCTATCATAACTTATCTGGATTTTTGCATTTCTACTCTACTGTCCTGAGTTAAGAAATACATTTTTTTTTGTTTTGTTTGTTTTTTGAGGTAGGGTCTCACTCTAGCTCAGGCTGACCTGGAATTCACTATGTAATCTCACAGTGGCCTCGAACTCATGGTGAGCCTCCTACCTCTCTGCCTCCCAAATGCTGGGATTAAAGGCATGCGCCACCACACCCAGCTTTTTTTCACATTTATCATGATTTAATCCTGTTATTTTAAAATTACATAAAACTTTGACAGCATAATTATTTGCTCACTAAGTAAAGACAAAACAAACACTTTTTGAAGAGATGTTTTAAATGAACTGATTTTCTATTTCCACATATGTTCATGCTGTAATATCTCAAGTCCAGGTACTTCTTTTGTTTTCTTGAAGCAGGGCCTCACTGTAGCCCAAGCTGACAAGGAACTCTGTAGCACATGCTGGCTGTGAACTCATGGCGATCTTCTTACCTCAGCTTCCTAGTGCTGAAATTAAAGGCATAAGTCATCATGCCTGGCTATAGGCCAATTTTTACAAAGAATATATAAATGACCCTCCGCGTACTCTCACCACCGTCTACTGTTCCTGTTCTTAATCTCCACACACATCTACCTCCCCTAGCTCTAAGACCCTGCTTTACTATGGAAGAGGCTTCACCCAAACAGCCATGACCTGCATTTCTAGGTAGGAAGAACACTTTATATCATGCTGGCATCTGAGAAGGTGTTCTACAGATGATGGTGTTTATCATTAGAATTACTATCCTTAGAAAGGCTTGGTGGCCACACATCTTTAGTACCAGCACTCAGGAGGCAGTGGTAGGAGGACTGCCATGAGTTTGAGGCAAGCCTGGGACTTTAGAGTGAGTTCCATGTTAACGAGGACTAGAGTGAAACCCTACCTCGAAAAAAGCAAACCAACAACAACAAAAAGGTATATTATCCTTTTTCTTCTAATTTACTTTTACTTTAAATTCTAGTTGTTTCCAATTAGACTAGTAGGCATTGTGTCTTGGTTTTGACTTTATCTTCTGGACATAGTTTCCTGACACCAGTGCATATATATGGTTTCTCATCAGTACCTGCCTGGGACCACCTTTGCCAACCTGGAGCTGAAGAAAGGTCTACAGAGTGCATTCTCGATGCCATGACCACCACAGGACCTCAGATTATTTCCCAAGCTGGTGTGCTCATTCCCTTTTTTGCATCCAAGGGCATTTTGTCTTTACTTCTCTAAACAAGCCCTTCCTTGGCCCTACCTTGAGTAATGACCATAAGTATAAACAGTTCCTGACATAATGACTTTTCAAATTCAAGATGGTGTGGAAGAAATATGAATCCACTAGAAACCCATGCTTTAAATTTTACACTTTCACTTTTCCCAGGTCTTGTAGACAGCTTCACATTGCTGGGATGAACTTCAGTCTGTGGAAGGAAGGGATTTATTTCAAGCTTACAGATCCAGGGGGAAGTTCCATTAATGGCAGAAGAAGCTGCTTCCCAACATCCAAGCAGAGAGACCCGAGCATCACCAGCCAGCAAACACCAAAAACGACAAGCACAAAACTGGCAGCAAGCAGCAGCGGTCCAGCCAGAGCTCAGACTGCTCTGCACACCTTTGGTCTGGAAATCCCCTCTGCCTCCCCCACACACCTTAGGGCTGGCCCCTGGGATCCTCCTCCACTGACACCTCTTCCAGCCAGGCAGCTGGAGATACAAGGCACAAACCTTAATAAAACACCTGAATCTATGGAGGACATACATTCAAATCACCACACCAGGCTTGTGCAATGCCACAGGTATGATACTAACTTGATATACTTATTTATTTGAGAGAGAGAATTGGCATTCCAGGGCCTCAGCTACTGAAATTGAACTCCAGATGCTTGTGCCACTTAGTGGGCATTTGCAACCTTGCATTGGCTTCACCTTTGTGCATCTGGCTTATGTGGGACCTGGAAAGTCGAACATGGGTCCTTAGGTTTCACAGGCAAGCGCTTTAATGGCTAGGCCTTCTCTCCAACCCTGATACTAACTGTAAATGCTAGGTAGTGATAGCAAGTAGCTGCTCCCAGTGACTAACTCCATTACAGAGGGACAGTTGATGCTCTACACTGTGGTGAATGGCTAAGCTAGGACAATTGGTAAGCTAGGTACATGGAAACATTTTCCACCTCCTGTATTTTTAATTTATAATATTGGTTTAATGTAATGCAATCCCATCATAAGTCAAAGAAAATTTGTGTTTGTCTCTGGGGTACAGGGATTAGACTGTGGGTGTGTGTGTGCGCACACACACACACACACACACACACACACACACACACACACACTAGGGTCTCAAGCATGGGGAAAGCAGTGTTGAGTCATCTTGCATTTTCAGAGCTATAGTAAAAAAAAAAGTTTACCTGCATGAGAAAAGGGTGGATGTGACTAGAACCATTAAAAAGTGATTGGGACTTATACATTAGATGTGCTTGAATGAAGAGCATTATTTTAATTACATTATACATAGGCAGCATGTATATATGCACATTTCTAAAGTGAAAAAATCAGATTACTGTTTAACTCAGCATGATTCCTACTTACCTATTATATACATTACTGACTATATAGGTGGACAATGTTTATTTACCATGCTGTATTCAAAATTAATGTCTTTTTCCTAGAGTATTAAACATAAGTGCTGAAGAAACAGCAGTCTCTTTTGAAATTGCCTTTTAATACAGTGGAAGCGAAGCATACAAAAAGATAAAAAGTACCCAAAACACATGTCATCAAGTGCATCTACCATAAAACAACAACATCTCAGTTACATGGGTATGTCCTGTAACAGAACACTGTACAGTTACACCACGTAGTGAAAGCAAACTCTACTATCATACTCCATTGTCATGTTTAAGCCCCTGAATTAGAATTTAATCTCATCATGGGGACTGGCATTTCCACATCTGTTTGCTGAATGTGTTCTCCTGAGGATGGCTTTTACACTGTGAATAGTGGATCAGTCCCAAACAGGCTCTCACTTCCCTAACCAAGGGGTATGCAGAGGGAGTGGAATAGGGTAGCTTTAACCAGATGCAGTCCCCTCTCTTCCCATCCTGGTCCCCAGTGGGCTGGTCAAAGCAATCAAGTAGTACATGAGAGTCTCACAACCCTCAGAAAAGTCCCAGGTGTTGCAGCAGAGTGGGGGTCAGGAAGGATATAGTCAGCATTTGGGAACCTCTCTGAGAGAACAGCATTTCCAAACATCTCCTTGACAATGTGGCATCTATGTATACCATGACAGTAAGCTTTAAGTGGCTCTGCTGATTCACACCCACTTTCAAACAAAATCCTCCTTCCTCAAAGTGTTTCCACTAATTTTCCTCTGTCACAGGACCAGACCCCAGGACACCAGGAGCTCCTCACATGAGCATTGAGATCTCTAGCGCGTCCCAGGATTGCCTAGGCTCCCTGGGAGCTTTATTTACATGGGCTTCATGAGCTTGGCATTTCAGTAAGAAGGGGAAGGCAGAGCTTCTGGTCTTCTTGAAAGCATCTTCCTGGGAAGAAGTCAGAATGAAGGTCTGCATGGAGGGGCCACACCATGAAAGGCCAGGTGATTAAGGAAATCAGACGCCTTCCACGGGAGGGAGCCCTACTGTGGCTAGGACATTGCCCAGGGACATTCCAGATGGAACAGTCTAATGCAACACCTTCCCTTAAACTGACCTTTAACGAACAGAAGAAACAGAGCTAAGAGCTGACATGATCCTGTTCTCTATGTGATGGTTAGGTTTGTGTCCACTTGACCTGTTTAGGAATCTACAGACATTCCTCATAAGTGTGTCTCTGAGGTTGCTTCCAGGAAAGATTAACTAAAGGAGGAATCCTTCCCCCAGGGTGAGCCCTTTCCCCCAGAGTGGGCGGCCCCTCTCGGAGGGCTGGGGCTTTACCTAAGGAAGCTCTGGGAAGAAGAGTATGCCCTCTTCCCACGGGGCTGCCGCTGCACACTGCTTTCCAGTGTGGGCTGAAGGTCATCGTAGACTGAAGAGCAGCGTCTCTCCGGGACAGCACCAGGCCTTCAGTGCTGGATTGGAACTGCTGACACATCCAGCCTCGTGGACTGAGCAGTTACTGGGTTTCTTGACCCTCAGGCCTGCAACCTGCTGTTGTTGGAGTGCTGTAAACTAATCCAATAAATTCCCGTTTGTTTTTGTTTTTCCAAGGTAGGGTTTCACTTGGCCTCAAACTCGTGGCCATCCTCCTACCTCTGCCTCTGGGGTGCTGGGATTATTCCGTCTGTCGGTTCTGTTCCTCTAGAGGACCCTGTCTAATACACTACGTGTTATCTATCCCACTCTAGGGTAGGACCAGAGCAATCTATCATATGCTTCTCCTTCCCTCCTGCTTGGAATAAATTAAGACGTTGTCGCTGATGGTTGTGCTCTCTTAGAACAGAGGGCTCAAGTACACAGCTAGCACTACGCCCACCCACTTCTGTTTCCGGGGCAGTGAAGGTAGTTCTGTCTGTGAATTTTGGACAAGGAGCCAACACTCATCTCTCAACACAGCTCCCGACGGCGTAGCTCTCACACTTGACCCGTGACATCCGACTCCACCCGACCTTCCCTAGCATGAGCTTCCTGCCCCATGACTCAGCTTCCTACTGACTTCACGTATCTGTATGTGTCTGGATTACCTGCGAGTTGGAATATTAAGCAGGCATGGAAGGCAGGTAGGGTGGTTATACCTATCGTCCCTGAAGCACTCAGGAGGCTGAGGCAGGAGAATTGCATGGATTTGAGGCCAGCCTGCGCTACATAATGAGTTCCAGGGCTACCTAGTAAGTTCCACTCAGTCTGGGTTAGAGTGAGACTCTGCATTAAAAAAAAAAAGTAAAACCAGCATGGTATTGCCTTTCACTTGAGGCTCAGAATAAGTAGGTTCCCTTTAGTCCTTGATCAGATGTTCCCATTAAAGTGCAGGTGTCCACACTGTTCTAAGCCTTTCTTCTCTGAGAACATGCTGTCTCTCACATCTTCTCACAGAGCCTTCATAAAGGTTCTTTTTCTCTCATCCACTCTGAAGCAAACCCCTGAGAAACCTCTCTATACTTTCCATTTCTACTTCTTCTCTACTCATGCTTCTCTTGAATGGAATCCATTAGCCTTTGTCTCCATCACTGAATGAAAACTCCTTTTATTGCCATCAGTAGTGACTACATTATAAATCCAATGATCAAACCTCAGTTCTCAACCAACTTGACCTTCTGGCAGCATTCAATACAAACTACTCTTGCCCTCTGGCTTCCAGGAGAATACATTGCCCAGTTTTCTCCCTTTCTGTACATTCTTTCCACGGAACTTTCGCTACTTCCTTTTCAGAGGCCCGTATTCGAAATGACAGCGTGCAGTGGAGCTCAACTCTTGAACCTGTTCAGTTTCCTGTCCCCACTCACCTAGCCTTTCAGCCTTGAAAACCACCTACATGTTGGAGACTCTCAAATTATACCTTTCTCCTCCACCTCCTCTCATGTCCTCTTGGATGTCTGGTAGTGTGGAGTTTGAATGTGAATGTATGTCCCCCATAGACTGAGGTGTTAGGCTTGTGGCTTGGGTCTATATACACCTGGCTGAAGGATGTGTCACTGGGCGGGGGGCAGGAGTCCAGCCCAGAGGTGTATTTGGGGCAAGATCTAATTCCAGCCTAGAGATATGTGGAGTTTGTGTTCCTATGGGTTTCTGTTTTGCGGGTATTGGTGTGTGCTTGCTTGTGGTGCCAGATAGCTGGTGGTTTCTCTCTGCTTAGATCTGTAAAAGGGAGCTAGTTTCTTCCACCACTGATGGAACTTCCCCAGGATCTGTAAGCTTGAAATAAACCCATTCCTCCCAGAAACTGGCTGGCTGGATGTTCAATCCAGCAGTGTGGAGCTGACTACAACAGTTAGGTACCTTAATTTTACAGGTGCAAACTTAATTCTGGATGGTCCTCTCTAAAGCCTGTCTTTCTCTCCCTGGTTCTTCCCTCTGTCAGTTCATGGCAATTCTATCTTGCCGAGTACTCTGATCACAAAGCTTCAAAGCATCTTTGACTCGTCTTGGTCTCTTAGACCCATTATTACACTAACAAATCTAGTGAGATCTATCTTTTAAAAATATGTAGAATGCATTCACTCCTCACACCTCTCTATCACTTGCACCCTGGTGCATGGGCCATCTGGAGCATGACTCCATCTCTTTCATTTCCCATTGAAACCCAAGTCAACTATTCTTCTACGTCAAGCCCTCAATGGAGCTTCTCTAGGTAAAAGCCAGTGTTCTTAGCCTGACATCCAACTCCCATATATCATGACCACTTTAACCTTGGGTTCTGCTGCTCTGTCCCATGTTTTCTCCCCTGGCACCAGAAGGCTTCTTGTTCCTTGCATGTTCTAGTTCTCTATGACCATGAGAATTTTCTGGCATGTTCTTCTCTCAGATAAAGCTCAGTACACCTCCTTCAGTTCTTCTTCCTTCTCAGCTCTCTCCCTTACAAGCTGGCCTTCCACAGCTGTGTATGTGCTTTCACCTTCCCATGCCTCATCATCGCTCCTCTTCCTCAGTACTGTCATTACAGGTGGGTGTATGCGTGTGTGTGTGTGCACGCATGCACATGTATGTGTGTGTGTATGCACCACAATGCCCAGCATTTTAAGTGGACGCTGGGGATCCAAGCTCAGATCCTCAGACCCTAGCCCTTGTTTACCCTCTGTGTTATCTGTCTTTCTCCCTCGAATGTCCTTGTGTGGTTACTTCCTCTGAATTGAAATATTCCCTCCTGGAGGTAGCTCATAAAACTCAGTAAGGTACAAGATTTCCAAAGCTCTTCCCCAAGGCCATAAAGGAATAAGTAACAACCAAGCAAGAGGAGACTCTCCCCTGGAACTGCCTGAGAGTTGTGCAAGGAGCTCCATGGATGCAGCTCCCTTGCATCGCCACCCACGCTGAAGGGGGAGTTCCAGTCATGCAGCTGCCTTTGAGACACCCATGCTCTGTAAGTGACCCCCATAAGCACAAGGATTTGCCAAGCAAGACTTGGATGGAATCACAGCATCATCTATGGTCTCATCAGTATGGAGAGACCCCTGGGGAGAATAGACCTGTATTCGTGTCTCCATAGGAACTCATGCAATGAAGGCAAGTTCTATAACAGGATACATTTTTGTTTTTTCTGCTCACTATTGTATCTTTAGTGCTGAAAGTGATGCTGACATAACAGATAGCAAGCACGTAGAAGGAACGAGTGAATTGGATTTCCACTCTGCTGGTGTCAAGTGTATTTCAGATGTATGTTTACTTCTAATATACTATAAAGTTCAATAATGGATTCAAATCTAGCAGAATAAGGTTTGGGTTGCAGCTCAATGGCAGAGGACTTGCCTAGGATGTTCAAGGACATGGGTTCAATCCCTTGCCCTGGAAAACAAACCAACAAAACAAACCTACATGAGGGCAAAAGGAGGATTCACAATGGCCACCTGAGGTTTTTTTTTTTTTTTTTTTTTTGTCGTCTCAGATTTAAGACTTTGAAAGTAGAAGTCTTGGGCTGGAAAGATGGTTTAGTGGTGAAGGCATTCGCCTACAAAGCCTAACAACCTGTCAACCTGTGTTCAATTTCCCAGTATCCATGTAAAGCCAGATGCACAATCTGATACGTGCATCTGAAGTTCATTTGCAGTGGCTCACCAGTATTCCTCTCTCTCTCTCTCTCTCTCTCTGTCTATATCTCTCAGCTTTCAAATAAATAAAATATTTTTTTAAAAGACAAGAAAAATGGAGAAAATTAAAAGAGAAAAAATATTTTACAAAAACATAGCAAGCCGGACGTGGTGGCGCACGCCTTTAATCCCAGCACTTGGGAGGCAGAGGTAGGAGGATCGCCGTGAGTTCAAGGCCACCCTGAGACTACATAGCTAATTCCAGGTCAGCCTGGGCTAGAGTGAGACCCTACCTCGAAAAACCAAAAAAAACAAACAAACAAAAACATAGCAGAAGTCTTAATTTCATTAGGCAGGAGAATTTCATCTAAGGATGTGTCTGCTGTTGCCAATTACAGTATAGGTAAAGGAGATTAAGATAACTGGTCATTTCTAGACTCAATAAATGCTTTACCTTAAAATGTTCTGTCTCTCTTCACTAAACTGGCTTTTTACGTTACTCAGTAAAACACAGCATCACACTTAAAGGTCAGGATTTAAAATGAAAGGGACAGACCAATGCACACATTCCAAAGGTTGACTTAATCTTTTTACTGTCTTGTCTACTGAGAAGGGGGTCTGTTTATGTTCTGTTCTTTTCTCTAGTTCACATTTTTTCAGGTTGCTAAGAGCTTCTATTTCTATCATATCTCTTACCCCAGGAAAGTAAATACTTACTTCCTTAGGCATTTTTGTCTTTTCAGGATGTGAATGTTAAAACAAAAGCAATCGGCCTGAATGGCATAGTTGATAATTTAAGTATGTAATGCAACACAGCTATGCTTAGGTTTTGAAGGAATTTGTTTCAACAAGGTTTTTTTTGTTCAACTGGTCATCATTTCTACAATCAAATATGCTTTTAAAAAAAAAAAGCAAAAAACTTCTTTGGTTGTCTCTAGAAATGTGCCAGTGAAAATTACAGCAACAGCGCTGTCTGCAGTGTGCCTTAGACTAAGGAAAAGAGACAGGAGCAAGCTGACACGCTGATGAGAAAGGCTCACATTACAGGGAGCACCATGGAAATCTGCCCAGTCCTTTCTTTTTAAAATTTTTTTTGTTTTATTTATTTATGTGAGAGCGACAGAGAGAGAAAGAGGCAGAGAGAGTGAGAGAGAGAGAGAGAGAGAGAGAGACAGACAGAGAGAGAGAGAGAGAATGGGCACACCAGGGCCTCCAGCCACTGCAAACAAACTCCAGACATGTGCACCCCTTGTACATCTAGGTAACATGGGTCCTGGGGAATAAAGCCTCATACTGGGTCCTTAGGCTTCACAGGCAAGTGCTTAACCGCTAAGCCATCTCTCCAGCCCTGCCCAGTCATTTTGATTTCCACCAAAATGTATAACAAGCAAACATCTTTAACTTATGGTTATCCCAGAAAAACAACAGATTAAAGAATTTAAGTAAATTTAGAGGATGGCTTCATACTTAGACCACAAAAGCCCTGATCAGATAATGAATGACAGCATATCTTAACAGGTTCATGGAATTTCATGTCTTTCCCATAAAGATTGTGCAGATACTACAAAGGAATGAGAGAAAGCATTTAATTATTACTTTGGGGGAGATGGTGACTTTTCTGGAGTGGAAAAAAATGTGGGCAGCTAGTAGGTAAAAGAGGTCACTGACACCAGCATGTGTGTCTCTGATTTTGTCTGTCACATTTCCCAGTTTGTCACTTAGTCTGGAGCAGTTAAGACCCTCAAATGGGGCTGGAGAGATGGCTTCGTGGTTACGGCATTTGCCTGCAAAGCCCAAAAACCCCGATTTGATTCCCCAGGACCCATGTAAGCAGATGTTCAAGGTGGCACATGCATCTGGAGTTTGTTTGCAGTGGCTGGAGGCCCTGATGTGTTCATTCTCTCTCTCATTATCTCTATCTCTCTCTCACACACACAAATAAATAAATAAACATAATTTTTTTTTAAGAAAAAAAAAGAACCTCAAATACTATGCACAGTTGGAATACCACAGGGACTGTAACAGGGTGACCCAGACAGGACCTGGAAATGCGCAGCAGTTCCTACCCATAATATCAACTCTGCTTTAACAAAATAAGGATGCATCCACAGTAGCCAGTCAGCATTTCAGACTGAGGAGAATTCACAGGGACCTTTCACAGAATTACATTTCTTTGCTTTGTGGTCGTTAATGTGGATCATTCATCATTCTAATAATGTGAAGCACAACTCTTGCCCCTACCATTGATTTGACAGTGATGGCAGGAAGTTCTTGCCTGTCCTGATGAACACATACAACACACACAGACTGCTCTTCACACAGTCCAGAAATCCAGCTGTGCTTAGATGGTGCCACTGACTGTGTGTTACACTCAAGAAGGTTCTTTACATAGTAGCTTCAGATCCTATTTATATACACATTTTTGTTGTCATTCAAATATCCATGCTTTGAGTTGGGGCCGGAATAGTGAATGACTGATACCACCTCACATTCTTCTCCTAAGGGAATCTCTTTTAAGTCTTTCATCAATCAGAGTTACCAAGGCCCCTACTAAACTCCAGTGGAAGGAGCACTTTATGTTTGGAGGTAAAGGACAGATCTGTAAGAAGACAGAATGTTTGGTTGGAGAGATGGCTTAGTGGTTACTTGCTTGCAAAGCAGAAGGACCTCAGTTCAATTCCCCAGGACCCACATAAGCCAGGTGCACAAGGTGGCACATGCATCTGGAGATTTTTTGCAGTGGTTGGGAAGCCCTGGTGTGCCCATTCTCTCTTTCTTTCTCTTTCTCTCTCTCTGTCTCTTTTCCTCTCTCAAATAAATAAATAAAAAAGAATAAATAAATAAATTAAAAGAAGATAGAATGTTTAGTAAAAGCAATCACAGGGGATTTAATGTTAATACAATTATTTATTATGACTACATTGAGGAATTGCATATAACTTACATTTATGAGCCTTTAGTCCTTCAAAGGAAACGGGTCCAATCTCATAATACTCATATTCCCAGGTGTAATCAGAGTTGGATGCAGACTGTGGGGAGGTTTTGTTAGACATTAACCTCTGGGCAGACATCTCCATCCTGTGCAAATGGAGAAAGGGAAGTACAGAACTTGTTAATTCATTCACAATTATGCAGTTAGCCTAATTACTGCTGACCATTTCAGGAGTTCAGAGGTAAAAGCCTCGAGAAGGTCTTGTCCACTAGGTCACCACCAGCTGCCCACACCTCATACCATGTGGCTATTAATTTCTTTCATCTCTACAATTGTCTATAATCTATAATCAATTGGACAAGTTATCTTCTTTTGCAAGGACCGAGTGCCTGGCATGGCAAAGACTCTGTGTTTACAGCTTCTGCTTCTCTGCCTATACCTGTGGGTATGCAAAGCAGCTGCAGGGAAGGTAAAATAAGTGTCAGAGTGAACCACCGGGAGCTGGAGGGATGACACAGTGGTTGGATGCGCTTCCTGTGCAAACAGGAGGGCCTGAAGCCATTCAAGTTTGAGTCTCCATAACCCATGAGAATTGCTGGGCACAGTCCACACATCTGTAACCCTAGTCCTGTGGGGAGCTAAAAACCAAATAATCATTTGGGTTCATGAATGGCAAACTCCAGAAGCAGTGAGAGACTCCAACTCCATAGTTGGGAGGAAGCCAATGCAGACAAATGGTGACGGGGGACACTGGGTAAATGTCCTCCTCCAGCTGACACCCTCCTCTGGCTGACAGAGATGAGCACACAGGGTGTGTCCCAGGTAAGCACACGGGGCACTCCATCAGCACATACATATGTGTACACCACACACACAAGCACATATACTATGCACTCAAAAAAAAAAAAAAAAAGGAAAGAAACAAGAAGATCATTTGTGCTGAGCACCCTCTATGTGACAACATATATATGCAGCCTAAGGGTAATGAAATGGAGGTACAGTGGGAAGGGTCAGCCTGCTGCTGACTCCTAAGATTAGCCATATTTTCAAGATGCCCCAATATCTTCTTTAACTGACTATTTTAAATGACAAAATTCTGACTTTGGTGTGTCGGGGGGAATGTTGGATTGGTTACCTGGAATGCTTATGGTGACAAGTTTGTGCAGCCTATGTGCAACAGCTGGGTTGGAGTCTCTAATATGTGTGAGTCTGCTCACTGTGGGACAGTGTCACATCACACACGATATAGGCCAGGGCCCCACAGATGACCTTTATCATTGGGAAAGGAAGACAGAGGAACAAACAGATGTGACATAAGGCAAAATGTGAATAAAATACCAACCCAAGCAAGATTCACTGAACAGTCCCTACCTGGAAAACAACTCTTTGAAATTTCTCTTCTACTTCCCAGTGGGTCAGAGTCACCCACAGCTACCCTCAGGACAGAACCCTCAGACAGCTAAGGCAAAACCATCACCATCTCTCTGCCACAAGGTTCATCTTTCCATTCGCTTACACCCTGCTCCCCATACCCATACCTGGGCCCCACACAAGGAGAATCCCGGGGCTGGAGAGAGATTGCTCAGTGGATAGAGGTACTTGCTTGCAAAGTCAACCAGCTCAGGCTCCATTCCCCAACTGTCCATATCTAGCAAGACAGGCATTTGTTTGCAGCAGCAAGTGACCACGGTGCACTCATATGTGCACATACAGACATACACACACACACACAAGCACCTTAATCAAAAATGGAGAATCCAGGGCTGGGGAAATGGCTTAGCGGTTAAGGCATTTATCTGCGAAGCCTAAAGACCCCAGTTCAATTCCCCAGGGACCCATGTAAACCAGATGCAAAGGGGGTGCATGGGTCTGGAGTTCATTTGCAGTGGCTGGAGGCCCTGGCGTGCCCATTCTCTCTTTCTCTCTCTCTCTCTCTCTCTCTCTCTCAAGTAAATACATTAATTAATTTAAAAAAAAAACATGGAGAATACAATGCTACAATGTCTAGAAGGTAGGGGATGCTTCAGTCCATGGATGCCTACCAGTGTTAGGAATTATGACTCTGCAGGCCAAACCAGACAACCACCTCCAAAGGTAGAAATGTGGGAAACATGCTATGTCTCATTTGGGAAAGAATACTACATCAATTAGAATGAAAGCTAACCTTTCCCTTAGTCAACTGCTCAGTGATAGTACAAAAATAACAACATCATTACCTTATGTGATGGTTCATCTCCATTGCCAACTAAACTGGATTTAGAACTCCCGTAGAACCACACCTCTGTGTAAACATGCTTCCAGAAAGGGTTAACTAAGGAGGAAAGACCCACTCTGTGAATGGGCTGGGATCTTGCACTGAATACAAAAAAGAAAGGAAGCCAAGCACCAGCATTTACCCCTCTCTGCTTCCTGACTATGGACGCAATGCCAGCAGCTGCCTTCTTCTCCTCCCATCATGTCTCCCCGCTATTAAAGATTGTACTCTAAGTCTTTGAGCCACAGTAAGCCCTTCCTCCTAAGTTTCTTTTGTCAGGCATTTTGTCACAGTATAAGAAAAGAAACTGATATAGAAAACTGATACTGAAAAGTGGGGCTTCCGGAGATAACCCTGACCATGTGGTTCTTAGGCCTTTAAAATTGGTTTGCGGTGGGGGGGGGCGTGTTGGAGAGATTGCTTGGTGGTTAAGGCATTTGGTTGCAAAGCTTGACTCCTGGGTTTGATTCCCCAGTACCCATATAAAGTTGTACAAGTGCCTGAAGTTTGTTTGCAGTGGCAAGAGCCCTGGCATGCCCATATTAATTCTCTTTCTCTTCCCTTACAAATATATAAAAATATATGTACATTAAAAATAATTTGTTTTCAGGAAGAATGTGAAAGAGTTTGAAGCTGTAGGTTAGAGAAGCCCTAAAATTCTATCAAGCAGAGCTTGGGCCATTTTTATGGGAGTTCAGAAGACCAGTATGCCAATAGAAATCCAGACAGTAAATGTCATGCTCATTAGATTCAGAAGGCAAGAAAGATTCTATTAGGATCTGACTTAGAGGCCATTCATGTTATATTCTATTAAAAAAAAAATCTGCAATGATACCTAAGTCCACAAAACATGAGTGGGGCTGAACTCAAAGGTAACGGACTAATTTGTTTGGCAGGGAAAATTTCAAGACAGGCTAACATTCAGGCTGTGCTACGGGTACCAATCCCGTGACGGGGTTTGCAGACCCTTTTCTAGGTCTGCAGTGAGACAGAGCAACGAGTGGAGGAGAAAGATATGAAAAATATAGAGTTTGGTGACTAAAAGAACATAAGTGAGGTTAAAGTTGTAGATGAGGCAGAGTTGAGAAAACAGCCTCAATAGTTAAAAAGGTTGTAATATTAATGTTCTGCGCTGGGTCAATGAGAGGTGTGTTCTAAAGGCAAGATTCATCCGATCAAAGTCTCCAACTCGTAAAAATTAGCTATGACAAAAGGGTGCCAAGCTACAACCTGAGTGGTCAGCACAAGGTGGAAGTGACATCCACGTAGCGCTGTTTCGTCACGCATGAAAGGTGCATGAGCGAGGGAGTCACAGAGGCCGGCAGCAAGACTCCAGGAACGTTCTGAGCAATGAATGTATTGGCAGGGACAGATTCCCCTCAAGGAGTCACTGACAGGTCACTAGTGAAGCTGGGAAAGTAAAAGTCCAAAGTTCAGTGGAGACTATGGCATTGAAGATACCAGGACTGTGGGACATCCACCAAGGGAAGTAGCAGGTATGGATGAGAGCCAGCCCGGGAAAGAGCCTGTGCGCTACACACGGCATAGCTGCAGGCAGGGATGCCCAAGGATCCTAGAGCCCAGATTTTTTTTTTTATTTATCTTGCTTTGGCCAGATCTTTCCTTGCTGTCCCCCAATTCATGAATGGGAATATTTATTTTGTGACATTGTAAATTGAAAGTTTGTAATCTTCTTTAAAAAAAATTCAGGCCTGAAGCTACCCTGAGACTACATAGTGAATTCCAGGTCCGCTTGCGCTATTGTGAGACCCTATCTCAAACAAACTCCCCAATTCTTTTTCAGGGACTTACAGTAAAGAGAGTACCTGGAATCTTAGAAGATACTTTGGACTTTTGAACAGTGTTGAAATTAAGGCGAGATGAAAATAAGCCATCAGGGGACAAGGTGGTTTGTTATGATTTAAAATGATGTGTGTGGCCAGTGCCAGGGATGGGATACCTCCCACTGAGTGGGGGGCTCTCAAAACAATAGGGTCTTGGTTGCCTACTGAAGATAAACAGTGAGATCCTATTGCTGAAGGCACCACCACGTGCTTTGATTGCAGAACTCTGCAAAATTCCGCGAGAGCTGAGCTGGAAGTCTCCTCCCGGCCAACTTGCTGTCAGAGTGCCAGAAAGTGCCATGCGGCCTGATGGGTGACGAAAAGTCATCAACAGTCTTAACCAGCGTTGGATTCTGCAAGCTGCACAACTGACCATCCAGGAAAGATGTGCCCAGTAATGCAACAGTGGCAGCTCTGTTATGACGGTCACCAACAGCTCTTAGATTAGATTGCAGGCCCACTCCATGAGAGGAAACTTATGACTAATGGTGAAAACCTAGGGCTGGGCAGGCCATAAGACCTGGGGGGAAAGCTGCTACTATTGTTTGGCTAGATTAATTTATTATTTCTACCAAATTACACTCTAAATATTTATGTTTATTCCCATATATTAGTGCTTCTCTCTCTCTTTTGGTTAAAGAAACTTCTCTTTTTAGATGCATTGATACAGGGGAGACTCAAAACTCATCAAAGTACTAAGAACTGACAGCACTAAATAACACGTTTCCATACACCCCCCAAGACTCAGGGGCCATTGTGGAAGAGAAGCAGAAAGACTGTGTCAACCAAAGGATAGGGAGGGGTGCTTTGGAGCACTGTCTCCCAATCACAAAGTGTCAGTTGCATTTATGATTTCACAGTGGCTGTTGCCACCTGAATAAGAACTGAGTAAGATGAAGTGGGGGAAAAGTGACATCAAAATTGAGAAGGGCTCTTCGTCCTCCGGCGGCAGCGGCGGTGGTCAGAGTGAGCTGCAGAGCCTGGAATATGGTCTGGGAAATGGAAACGAAGGAGAAGCCGAAGCCCACCCCAGATTACTTGATGCAGCTCATGAACGACAAGAAGCTCATGAGCAGCCTGCCCAACTTCTGTGGGATCTTCAACCACCTCGAGCGGCTGCTGGACGAAGAAATTAGCTGAGTACAGAAAGACATGTACAATGACACATTAAATGGCAGTACAGAGAAAAGGAGTGCAGAGCTGCCTGATGTGGTGGGACCTATTGTTCAGTTACAAGAGAAACTTTATGTGCCTGTAAAAGAATACCCAGATTTCAATTCTTTTGGGAGAATTCTTGGACTGAGAGGACTTACGGCTAAACAGCTTGAAGCAGAAACAGGATGCAAAGTAATGGTCTGAGGCAAAGGCTCAATGAGGGATAAAAAGAAGGAGGAGCAAAATAGAGGCAAGCCCAACTGGGAGCATTTAAACGAATATTTACATGTATTAATCACTGTGGAGGATGCGCAGAACAGAGCAGAAATCAAACTGAAGCGAGCAGTTGAAGAAGTGAAGAAATTGCTGGTTCCTGCAGCAGAAGGAGAAGACAGCCTGAAGAAGATGCAGCTGATGGAGCTTGCAATTCTGAATGGCACCTACAGGGATGCCAACATTAAATCACCAACTGCCCAGGCTGCTGCAAGGATCATCACTGCGCCTGGCCTGTCCTCCCACCAGCTGCCCTGCGTACCCCTACGCCAGCTGGCCCTACCATAATGCCTTTGATCAGACAAATATAGACCGCTGTCATGCCAAACGGAACTCCTCACCCAACTGCTGCAATAGTCCCTCCAGGGCCTGAGGCTGGGTTAATCTACACGCCCTACGAATATCCTTACACGTTGGCACCAGCTACATCAATCCTTGAGTACCCTATTGAACCTAGTGGTGTACTAGGTGTGGTGGCTACTAAAGTTCGAAGGCATGATATGCGTGTCCATCCTTACCAAAGGATTGTGACCGCAGACCGAGCCGCCACTGGCAACTAACCTATGACCTTCTGACCTCTGAACTCTTCACCCAATGATGACCTGACCATGCCTGCCTGCTGATCAGTTAACTGGTAATCGCCTTGCTTGCCTGTCGTCCGTGCAGCGAGCTGAGGCACTTGTCCTTTCGTCTTACCATCTAACCAAACAAAAGACAAAGAAATTGTCCTCCAACTCAGCTTTTTGTTTTTTTCCCTGTTTGGGTGAAAGTGGTTCTAGAACCTGCACTGAATAATAGTAAAGCAATAAGGCCCAATTCATCTCACAGCACTGAGCATCTTCCAATGTCCAACACATGCAAGCGAATGGTAAGGCCTCTCCTAAGAAGGGGAGACAGAAGGCCCTTAACTACTCTAATGACAGGCAGTTACTGTGAGAGACTGCTAGGAACCCTTCTCTTCATAGCAAAGTCCAAGCTCTCTCTGAATGTACTGTGAGGTGATGCATCATGCATGGACCTTCGGTCAAGGACGTCTTCAGTGAAGTGGCTTCAAAAAGTATTCAAAATCTGATATGCTGTTTAGTCACTACAATGCCCTCAAATGGCGGAAAATGCAGCCTTTTTTATATCGCCTGCCAAAATTTGAAGTATTAGCAGAAAGTGTACCATGAGAGAAAAACTTACAGTTTTGAAAAGTAATGCAAAGAACAAAACTACAACACTATTTTTAAAAACAATAAATATTTGAGTTAAAATTTCCAAATCTTAAAAAAAAAAAATTTCCAAATCTTTATTTTACACCATCTTAAAAAATATATGAGAACAAGGTACATGCATTATGTGTCACATTACTGGGCAAACTGTTCAAGTATTTTTTAAACCTCCCTGTATAGAAAAATCATTAAGGATGTAAAAGCTATGCTTGCCTATTTGCTGTATACATGTAATGAAATTGTAGATAAAGTGTAGTGCATTAAAACAAATGAACAAAAGTAGATACTTTTACTATACAAGGGTGCTGGTGCTGAAAAAAAATATGTTTTTGGAAATGTAGCATTTTATACTTTCAAGTGTTATAAAAAAAGAAAAAGAACAAAGAAACCCTTTATTTCATTAAATGATTTTTTCTGGTGGTTGTCAAGAAACAAAAGACCAAAACAGCCTTTTTTGTCTTTCTTTTTTATTTTTTAAGTATTGGAATAAGTCTAAAGAAAAGAAAGTGCCTTATTTTCCTTCATGGTCATTTAGTCAAGTGTCTTGTAAGATCAGCTCCTCCCTCAGAACAAAAGTTAATGCATGCTCCTCAGTCGCCCAGTATGTGAAAGAAGACACGTGGGGAGACAGATGAGTTGATGGCTAGAGTTAGATGATTTGTGCCATGTTACTTGGATGCAAATTTGCCAAATCTGATACTGTGAAAAATTTGATAACTTTTCTAATGTCTGACTAGTAAGTTTTAAAACATCATTCTTTTACAAATCGTAATGAATACTTTAGGTTATTTCAATCTTCAATAAATTATTTGAGATCTGCAAAAAAAAAAAAAAATGAGAAGGACCTTCATATCCAGATAATGAATCTGCTTTCCATTGTCAAGCTGCCATTAACCTTAGACTATAAGAGGATCGACACCCTGTTATTTCTCTCTAAATTAATAATGGTTATCCCATTTAACCAGTGCTTACTTCACTCTCCGTTGGAGAGTCTGCTTCTCTTATTCAGATGGGAGCTGGACCTGAGGAGATAAATGACACAGTGCACTCCACCCCGGCCCCAGCTGAAACAACAGAGGAATTGGGCAGATGAGCAAGATGTGCTGCTTTCTCAGTGAATGTGATATCAGCATAAGGGTGAAGGAGATAGACGCTGAGGACACTCAACACCTACCAAAGCAGAGATCCAGAGGCTCCTAAGTGCCCATCACTGAAGTAGACTTAAAGATTGTTAGAGTCATAGTTGGGACATTTTGCACAGAGACATTGCCTCTCCACCCCCATAATGCATGACCCACAATCCCCATGGGGTTGACCTGCATCCCCTCTGAGGAAGGCCTCTTCAGAAAAAGGTGCAGGGAGGTGGGAAAGGATGGTACCAACATGTATTGTTTACATACAAAGTATGTCCATATCTAATAAAAAAGTTGCTTTAAAAATTGAGAGGGAATTTCAAATGGGAAAGTGTGAGGGTGGGGAGGGAGGGAATTACCATGGGATATATTTTATAATCATGTTAAAAAAATTTAAAAAAGTAACATGGGGCAAAAAAAATTGAGAGGGACTAGATGGAAAAAGGAGTTCTACAAAAATTGTGTATATGTACATGTCAATAAAAAGTTTTTTTAAAAATAAAGTGATATATTTGGATGTCAAGCAATAGAATTTTGGTGATAAATCTTCACTGTCACCTTGACTGGATTTAGAATCACCATGGAAACACCGCAGATGTGACTATGAGGGTGTTTTCTGAAAGGTCTAACTAAAGAGGGAAGGCCCACTCTGAATGTCTGTTTGGCACCATTCTATGGGCTGGGGACTGAATAATGAAGGGAAAAGCTGAGCGCCATCATTTATCTGTCTCTGATGGCAGATGCAGTGTGACCAGCTTGCCTTATGCTACTGCTGCCTGTTATAATGGATCAGGATACTTTTGCCAGGTATATTTTTTACAGCAAGAAAAGTAATACACCAAAGTATCAACTTTGGTTTACTGATTATTAGAACAAGATTTTATATTCTACAACTATAAAATGTTTCCTCAGTAAATGAAATAAAAATCAACAACTCCCCTATAATATTGATACAAGAGTTGAAGTTCAGACAGGGATTAAATCCATAAAGATGCAGGAGAACCCAGGTCCATGGATGGCAACTTTTGGGTCCTTGTCTAAGTTGACAAAAATTTGAAAACATGGACTCAAAAGGGGGCAAATTTGGAATTAGAAGGTTTATTTTAGAGACAGTTCAGATCTAAAGGGAAGACTAGAAGGACAGCCAAAGCCAAAGGTAGTTTTCTTTCTTCCCAGACTGGCTGAGAAGAGGGAGGGGAGACAGAGACAATCTCCTTCACATAGAGGAACATCCAGGGAAGAAGCCTCCAGAAAAGACACACGCACACACACATGCATGCATACGCACATGCACACACATGCAGAAATGTACATGCATGCACACATACATGCACGCACACATGCACACACATGCACACACAGAGAAACATGCACACCCATGTGCACATGCACACATGCATACATACATGCATGCACACACATGAATGTGCACACACATGCACGCATACATGCTCACATACACACACAAACTCACACACACATGCACATATGCACACATGCATACACACATGCATGCACACACACAACAACTCACACACACATGCAAATATGCACACACGTGCACACACATGTGCACACCCACACACGCACGCTCTTTTCCCAGGAAAGCTGATCCTATTTCAGCCCTCGTCATGCAAAATCCCATAAAAGACCCCAATCTTGGTGGGCTTTCCCATTTCGGGGAGCTCTACTCTTCCCCTTCTTTGGGCAAGAGCTCTGTATTTGTTCTTGTGCTTATAATCTATGAGCCATATCTCTATAAGCTCTATGGGGAAATCTCTTTAAACTTTATCTTCTGGTTCTATGGGTTTTGCTTATCAAAATTCATAAAACAAGAACCTGCAGACCACTGATTCAATGTAAGCTTTGTGTGACCATGAATATATGGCACCCTAGCTCCTGAGTCATTGCCCACCCAAGAGCTGAGAAAGGCTGCATTGCACTCATTTCCCACACCAGCATGTCAGCGAGGTCAGATTCCCTGCAATGAGAGACCATTGTGTGAAGTTGTAGGAGTAAAGCCTAAGATGCAATAGAGACGCTGGGACATTAGGAGGGCAGGACTGTAGGATGCCCACAGACAAAAGTGGCAGAGAGAGCATGAAGTGGCCCAAGATAGGGGCTATATGTATTTCAGACAGCAGATCTAGAGAGAGGCCAGGCACCTGAGGCTGTTGGAATCCATATGATGCCACCAAAAGCTCCAGATGCTCTGCGTATCACTGCAGGGTTGGGTGTTTTCCCTGCTAGGTTTGTCTGGCTCTGGTCCAATCTTTCCTTGCTATGCTACCATTCTGCCCTTCTGGAATGGGAATGTCTTCTCTGTTCCATGGTATATTGGAAAAATGCAAATTCACTTTTGATTTTTACAGGGGCTCACAGCTAAGAGATTATGTCTCAGAAGAGACTTTGAGCTTAGAGCTTGAACATTTAACATTTTAGAACTGGAAGGACTCTTAGCCATTGAATAATAACTTTAGGAGGTGAGACCCAGTGAAAGAGAGATCACATCATGCGGAACATGCACTTGTCTGTGAAGGCTGTGGGCCCCTCACTTTTCTGTTTTCTCCTGGTCTTTGTAAAGTGAGAAGTTTATTTTTATTTATTTATTTTTATTTTATTTACTTATTTTTTTGCTCTGCTATGTACTTCCCAATATGATGTTCTGGCTGACCGCTGCCCCAAAACTAATGTGCCAAGTAAGTACGGACTGAAATCTATAAAAAACTTCAGCCAAACCTTTTGTTATTTCAGGTACTTATAGTAACAAAGAGCCAACACAAAAGTCATGAAATGGGCCCCACTGTCCCCTCTTATCTTGAGCCATTTCGCATCACAGCTTATCAGACAGCAGTACGACTTGTGCAGTACCTGAAGTGCTTCACGTCCTTTGTCACGTGAACACAGAACTCTGGAATGTGTTCTTCACACTTCCTCACTTGAACACTCCCTTCTTCCCAGGATTCCCTCATCCATTTCTGGGGTCAGAAAATGCAGGCCTGACCTGTGTTCTTACACAGCTTTCAAAGGAAGAACACATATTTCTGAGAAGTTGAAGAAAATCAAAAGAACTATCCTTGTGCCCTAGGAAATTATGTGAAAGTCAAATATCAGTATCAATAAATAAAATCTTATTGCTGCCTAGCCACCCACTGGTTTTGTATTCTTTCTGGTTTCTCTAGCCTTTGAGGTGGTTTGAGTGTGAAATGTGCCCCCCTGTGTCATGTGTTTGTGAGGCCAAGTGTGAAGGCTCACACCTTTCATCCCAGCATGCAGGTTCACACCTTTCATCCTAGCACTCATGAGACTGGGGTAGGAGAACTGTCTCAAGCATCAGGCCAACCTGGGATAAAGACTGAGTTCCAGATCAGCCTGGGCTACGGTAAGACCCTACCTCAGAGTAAAAATGAAAGAAAAAACAGGAAGGAAGAAAAAAAGAAAAAGATATTTCATCTAATTTTTGACTATAAAAAGATACCAGAAATACTCGCTGGAGAAAAGACAAATAGTGCTGGGGAAACTAGATGAAAGTAAGAGCTTTATCTCCCTCAAAGCACAAGAATCAATTCAAAATATATCAAAGGCCTTAACGTGAAACCTAAATGTGCATAGGTAAAGACCACCTGAGTGGAACTCCTGTCACTCAGAAAATGAGGCCAATAAGCAACAAATGGGGTCTCATGAAATGGAAAACCATTTGTACAGCAATAAAAACTATTAATCAAGTGACGAGGAAGCCTACAGAATGGGAGAAAATCCTCACCAGCTATATACATCTGATAGAGAATTAATATCTAGAATACAGAAAGAACTAAAAAAGAAAAACCAAAGAAATCAAACAACCCAATCAAAATATGGGCTGTGGAACTGAACATAAAACTCTCAAAGGAAGAAATAAAAATGGCCAATAAAGATTTCAAAAAGTGTTCAACATCTTCAGCCATCAAGGAAATGCGAGTTAAAACTATTTTGAAATTCAATCTCCTTTTGGTTAGAATGGCTAGCATCATGAAATCAAATGAAAACAAGTGTTGGCTGGTGAGGGTATGGGGAAAGAGGAATTCTTTTTTAAAATTATTTTTACTTATTTATTTGCAAGGAGAGAGAAGACAGAAAGAGAAAGCAAGAGGGGAAGAAAGTTGGGGTAGAGACAGAATTGGTATGCCAGGGCCTCCAGCTACTGCAAATGAACTTCAGATGCACATGCCACCATGCAGTCTGGTTTTACATGGTACTGGGGAATCAAACCTGGGTCCTTAGGCTTTTAGACAAGTGCCTTAACCTCTAAGGCATCTTATTCACTGTTGGTGGAAGTGTAAACTGATAGCACCATTATGGAAATTAGGGTGACCATTTCTAAAAACAGAACTACTACATTACCCAGTTATACAACTCCTGGGCATATACTATAAGAACTGTACTATAGAGATACTTGCTCAGTTTACTGCTGCTCTATTCACAATATCTAGGTAATGGAACCAGCCTAGATGCCCACAGAACATATAATGAAGATGTGTTGTATATATGCAATGGAATTTTATTCAACTGTAAAGAAAATTGAAATTTGTAGGAAATTGGATGAATCTGGAAAATATTGTACTAAGTGATATAACTCAGATACAGAAAGACAAAGATTATATACTCTCTGACACATGCAGATCCTAGCTTCAAAGTTTTCGCTTTGCATGTTACTTGGAGTAAAAGTGAGTAGAACCCGGGAAGCTAGAAAGGGGCCATGGTTGGGGGCTTCAGAGGAGGAGATAGTAGATATAAGGGTGGAGAGGTGCAATACTGGAGACAAAGACGTTTAAGAAGTTTAAGTGGAGATGGGGTAGGGGTTGGGGGAGAGGAGAAGGTAGGGAGAAGAGTTAACCAAAACTAAAGACATATGGAAAGGCCATATGGAATCCTACTTTTTGGGTAGCTAATCAAAAACAAAAAAGAGTTTGAGCAGAATAATCCTGTCTGGGCAGATAATGCTGCTCCCAGAAGCCATAGGTTGTTATAGGACAATCCCAGTGCCAAGGCTGGGATACCTCCCCCTGAGTTGTTATTCAGGGAGAGAACTGAGGCCCATGAAACAATGCAAGTTATTGCTACTGCTTTCAGTTGTCTACCGGAACTACATGGTAAGACCCTATTGCTGAAGATACCACATGCTTTAGTTGCAGAACAGCAAGAAACTAAGCTAGAACTGAGTGGAAAGTCTTCTGTCTGCTGGCTAGCTGTTATGGTGCTAGGAAGTGCTATGCAGGCTGCTGAAGGAGAAAGATCATTAACGTAACTACACAACCAACCAGCCAGGCAAGATGTACCACTACTAACATGTCTATTATGGGAGTAACCAACTGCTCTCTGATTGGATTTGAGGCCCACACCATGGGAAGGAATTCGGGCCTGGCACTGAAAATCTGGCTAAAAGCCTGTGGCTGGGAAGGCCATAGGCTCTAGGAGGTAAGTTGTTACTGTTTGTCTAAATAGATATGTTGTGCCCATCAAACTGCTCTTTCAATATTTATGTTTATGTCCATAGATCAGTGATGCTCTCATCTTTAGTCAGAGAAGCTTTTCTTTTCTTTTTTCTTTTTTTTTCTTTCTTTCTTTTTTTTTTTTTTTTTTTGCGCTTGGTGGTGACTCTTGGGTAAAAACTCATCAAATTACTTACAATAAGTGACTGGAGTGCTCAGTGCTAAATGAAACATATCTACCATGGCCTCCAAGGCTCGGGGAACATTGTGGAAAAGGGAAGCAGAAAAAATATACCAGTCAGCGGTGGGAGAGGAGTGCTGTGGGGTGCTGTCTTCTGGACATGAAACAGCCAATGCTTCATGACCTCACAGCACCTGCTATTACCTACACAAGACCTGCATAATAATGGGCCCATTAACTTAACATTCTGTCATGGATGATTGAGGAGGGCCCCCAAAACTGTAAAAGTTAAGAGGGACTAGTTGAATAAAGGGGGTTCATTGGAAAGGAGAGGGGCCAAGAGGAAATAGCAGGAGGGGTTTATGATCAATATATGCTATGTATATGTATGAAAATTGTTTATAAGAGTTTTAAAGACTGAAAAAATTACACACACACACACACACACAAAAAAAAACAACAAAAACTGGGGGTGTAAGATCCATGATAGAGGCTTGCTTAGCATATGGGAGGCCCTGGATTCAATGTGCAGGTCCACAAAGAGGGAAGGAGGAAGGAAGAGAGAGAAAAATCACCTAATAAAAATAACTCAGGGCTGGAGAGACGGCTTAGCGGTTAAGCGCTTGCCTGTGAGGCCTTAAGCACCCCAGTTCGAAGCTCTATTCCCCAGGACCCACGTTAGCCAGATGCACAAGGGGGCACAAGTGTCTGGAGTTTGTCTGCAGTGGCTGGAGACCCTGGTGTGCCCATTCTCTCTCTCTCTCTCCCTCTCTCTCTCTCTCTCTCTCTCTCTCTCTGCCTATTTCTATCTGTTTCTCTCAAATAAATAAATAAAAATAAACAAAAAAGGGCCTGTAGAGAAGGCTTAGTGGTTAAGGTGCTTGCCTGGGAAGCCTAAGGATCCTGGTTCAAGGCTTGATGCCCCAGGACCCACGTAAGGCAGATGTATAAGGAGATGCATACATCTGAAGTTCGTCTGCAGTGGCTGGAGGCCCTGGTGCACCCTTTCTCTCTCTCTCTCTCTCTCTCTCTCTCTCTCTCTCTCTCTCTCTCTCTTCTCTCTCTCTCTGCCTGTTTCTCTCTCTGTCACTCTAAAATAAATAATTTTTTTAAATAAACAAAAAAATTTTAAAAATAATGCAAATGATGTTCATCTAGATGTTTACAAGCTATACTTATCATCATTTGCATCTTGGAGTCATACCATTTTATCAATTTTGAAATATAATAATAGACAAGAAAGTGGTTTGATTATTGCAAATTAATATTATAGCAAATGAAGTAAGTACAGTAGCATATAAAGTATGCACACATACACGTCATAACATAACGTGGAGGGATGCTGCCTCTCCTCTCTGAGCAGCGCAGCACAAATGCAGAGCCGCCCTGGCCGCAGCCCTGCGCGCAGCGTGGACCTGTGTGTGGCTGCCGTGGCCTGGGATCTGCTTAGGCCGGAAAGCAGGTACTTCACAGCCTGTGAACGTGGTTTGTCTGCATTACAGTCTACTATTGGGATCTCAGCCTCTTCCTACAGTAGACAGCATGTTTCCATGGCTTCTTCTTCCTGCACACTATTCCCCCTCACTTAAGTAATCTATTTTGGGCAACAGCACCAGAGTATCATTAAAAAGAAAGACATTCCATGTGCCATGGTCCTGAAGGCATGATAGGAGACGTGCCAAGTCCCAGCAAAACTGGGGACACAGTGGGTGACAAACAGCCAGCCTGAGGTCCTAGAGGGGTGCACAGAGAAAAGCCAGACATCTCTCTCCATGTAACCTGCATGGAGCTGCGGTTTTGGGGCTGTTTTGACTGACCATCGCCTCTCCATTCTTGGCTCCCAAAGTATGCTAGAGGAGAGAACCTGTGCCCCCCTCTCTCTTAAAAATAGACATGGATGCCTTCAGCAAGTCCATGGAGCACTAGGCTGGGGCCATCATATGCACAAGCAAGCGCAGGCAAGTGAAGGCTGGGAAAAGCAGCCTTTTACCCTGTCCATTACTGACACCCAGGGTTGTCTCTGAGCTTTGCAGAAGCTTAAGCTCAGTCTGTTCTTGGCCATGTGGAAAGGCCAGCCCATCTGGGAAGCAGCCTCGAGGTCTGATTCTCCCAGCACAGAAACTGGCTCTGCACTGTGGGTGAGGATGACCTGACACCAAGGCTCACACTGCCAGCTAAAAGCTAGCAGCTGGGCTCTCAACAGCACAAATGGGAAACGTCGAGAAGGGTAAGGGGCTACTGCGATGTGCTCTGTGCCTTTCCACTTTGCAAGGCACCCATTGCAGCCAAGATTTTCTTAATGTCAGATTTCTCCGTGCCACTAGAGTTGTTAAGAATCACCCCTTGGACAAGCAATATCCTAAACAAGCTTTCTGGCATGGCAGAGACAAACTGCTCTTCTGACAAGCAACAGCACTGTTGCAAACCCAAGCTGTAATGAAACTTGGGGCTGCAGCTGAAAGCCTTTTCTGAAATGGAAGCTCACCTTCGCTGGGTATGTGCAAGGTACTCTGGGCCAGGATACCCTGAGGTGGAGGAGGGTGACCTCCAACCCCCGCTAAGCCATCATCTCCCCCCTCACCCCCACCATGGCAGCACTTTCATCCCTCTCTTGTGATCATATGGTCTTTTCTCCCCGAACCTAGCCTCTTCCCATACCACTCTTGTGCATGACTTTCTTAAAGATATGACAAGCAGTACCCTTTGTCTTCCTGAATTTGGAAGTATGTAGTCTCCAGTGTGGCACTTCCTATGGAGGGAATATGCCCCATCTATGTCCTTGGTAGGCTACGATGATGTCCACACCAAAAGCACCATTTATTTGGAGTAGGATATTTATTTCCATGTCAAGAGGTAAGCATTATGCAGAGACATTTTCCAGATGCCTGCCAATTCAAACACTGATCAGATACTAACCTAGTCCAAGAAGTGCCCAGAAACATTAAAACACACACACATATACACACACTCATTGGTGTGACCAGAAAGCCACATCAAGAACTGCCAGCCAATGTCACAAATCTAAAGAAAACCTGAAGCCGGGCATGGTGGCACTCATCTTTAATCCCAGCACTTGGGAGGCAGACATAGGAGGATTGCTGTGAGTTCGAGGCCACCCTGAGACTATATAGTGCTTTCCAAGTCAGCCTGGACTAGAGCGAGACCCTACCTTGAAAAACCAAAAAAAGAAAAAAAAAAAGAGTCTAAAGAGAACTTGATGTGACCTGCTCAAACAGGGCTAGACCTGAAACAAAGCATTTGACATGAAACAAAATACACAATACTGCACTGGGGATGTAGCTCGGTGGTAGAGCCCTAGATTAACATATTTAAGGCTCTGGGTTTGATCTCCAGCACCACATAAGAACATTAATAGATAAATGACCAATCAATGAATAATAAATAAAATTTCTAATTGTGTTGGTTTCATGTCCTTTCTTTCTCATCCCTAAACTCTAGAAATAAGGATGCTGCCCAGAGCCAAGACATTTGTTTCTCCTCCATTCGTTACTTCTTATCTCTTTCTTCTTTAGTTCTCAACACAACCCAGAGAGCAACCATTGACTCAATTCCTTCTTACTCTTCCAGCAGAGACGTGAGAAATTCAAGATTAAGCCCAGCCATGTAGCACTTTGGTAGCTGACTCAGCCCAAGTTTAGAACTCCAGAAGTGCAGGTTCAGAAGCTTAATGCCCTCATTTCACACAGATGTATCCACGCATCCAAGTCAGAACTGCCTGTGCACCCACCTTCCTGTGTCTAGTCCACACAGGGACTATGAGGCTGGGAGAGTATAAGCCACTCCTGGAAAGGCCAGAGCCGGCATCTCACTAAGGCCACACTTGCCAGCAAAGGTGATGCTTGACCTCCGGAAGCAAAGACCAGGCCAATGCTGACGACGCTGGTGGGTCTTCCTATGTCCCTCACAAGTGTTGCAAGAGTGAGGAAAGATGGATCCTTGCTCCTCATTGGTGGGAACATAACATGGCACAACCACTAAGGAAGAAAATAGACAAGTTCCTCACAAATGGAAACAGAATTGCCATAGCACCCAGCAATTTCACTTCTAGATGTGTACCCCAAAAGAACTAAAACAAGAACTCCAATAGATATTTATACACTCATGTTCATAGCATCATTCACAACAGCCAGAAAGTATAAATGACCACATGTCCACCAATGGATGAACAAACAAAATGCCTGTACACTTAATGAGATATTAGCAATGCTTGAAAAAGACACCAAAAACATGCTGCCACCTGGGTGAACTTTGAAGACACGGTGATCAGTGAAATGAGCCAGAAACAACGGGCTAAATATTGCAAAATTCCACTTATATGGAGTACCTAGGATAGTCAAATTTCTAGAGGCAGAAAGTAGAATGGTAAACTCCAGGGGTTGAAAGTCGGGGTGATGGTAGTGGGAAATGGGAAATTATCATTTAATGTGCACAGTTTTAGTGTGAGATAATGAGAAAGTTCTGGAGCTGTATAGCAATGATGCAAATGTACACGATGCCACTGAATTGTGCACTTCAAAAGATCTATTTTATGTCAAGAATATTTTACGAAAATTAAAAAGTTCTAAAAATGTTTAAAAGTAAATAATAGTAATAGTGAGTCGTGCTTCCCAATTGCTGTGGCGCGGGAGGAGGGGAGAGTGCTCTGAAGTGAGAGGGGCCCAGGGACAGCCGCCTGGTGAGAGAGGTACAGGCACCTGGTGTCAGCCCCCTCCCTGCTGGCAAGCACTCTGCTTCCTTCTTTCCAAGATCTCTGTGGGGATCACTTTTTCAGTAAAATAAATACTCAGGTAGGCTGGGAGGAGCATCTTTCTCTAACCCAGGAGAGTTGTGGAGAACTGTGTGGGACCCTAGAAACACATGCACATTTCAAATTCTTTTTTTATGTAAGTTTCCAGTGTATTCCCATGATAGCTACCCTTAAGGCTTATGAACCTCTGCTGCAAGCAAAGGAAAAGAACTTGAAGGGAGGTTGCTGCTTTCTGCAACAATGAAATGCCAGCTTGCTTTCTACTTGTGCCATTAACTCTACGTGTGTGTCTGTTAAGAACGTATGGTGTGTGTGCCTGTACATGTGTGTGTAGATAGACAGATGAAAGTTAGATTGTGATTTATAGTAGGTAGATAAATAATAGAGATATAGGATAGATTTTACACAGATGATTGACAGATAGGCAGATGATAGATGATAGAGAGATGCCAGATAGATAGACAGATGATAGGTAGCTGGGTAGCTAGCTAACTAGATAGACAGATAGAACCATTATGGGCTGAATTCTGACCCCATCAAAATTCTTCTATTGAAACCTTAATCCTTGAACTCTATTCCACTTCAGAATGTAAACATTTGGGGATAGCACTCTTTAAGAGGTGACTTAAATTAAGTGAAGACATCAGAGTGGCCTTGATGTACTGTGACAGATATTCCTCTAGGAGGAAACTGGACACACAAAGGCCTGAGGGGGACACACATGGAGTTAGACACTCAAGGGAAAAGGAAGTACAGCCAGGCCCTTCCTTATGGACTTCAGCAGAAACCAACTCTTGTTAGCACCTTGACCTTGATTTCCAGACCCACATACCTCAGAAAAAATACATGACTGTTGCTTAAGACAACCAATCTGTGGTACTTTACAATGACTTCTCTAGCAGGCTTATGTAAGTGTTGAAATTAATTTGAGAAAGCAGGGTTCTCTTTGATGAGTTAAACTGTCATTAAAAATTAATCTGCCACCTAAAATGAACCCAACATGGCTCAGGGAAATTTGTGGAAGAGGGGGTGGAAAGAATGTTAGAGCCACACATTGGGTCATGATACACAGAGACATTTCCTCCTACCCATAACTGATGGCTAACTCCACAATACACGACCCATGTACCCCAACAAGAAGGGTCCCTGTGGAGGGGGAAGGACAGGGAGGAGGCTGACAATGGTACCAACTTGACTGCATTCACTGAATACAAAACTAATAAAAACCCTGAAAAAAAGAGAAATTAACCTGCCATTTGATTAACTATAAAGTTGATTATATCCAACTTACTTACCTCACTCTTACTGTAATGAAACAACAAAAGCATTTAGAAAAGAAAATCAATTTTTTTCTTTTTATTATTTTTTTTTAGAGGTAGGGTTTCATTCTAGTCCAGGCTGACCTGGAATTCACTATGTAGTCTCAGGTGGCCTCAAACTCATGGTGATCCTCTTACCTCTGCCTCCTGAGTGCTGAGATTAGAGGCGTGCATCACCACGTCTGGCAAGAAAATCAGTTTTTAAAATGCCCCTAATCCAAACGCTATGCCATCTTAAACAGGTACATTAAATTCTCATAAGCATGCCCTGGAAGAAGGAGCACTAAGTTTAAACAGGCTTAAATTAATAGGTGACAATTCTGATCAACAGGGATGTTTTAAACACCATGAGCTTAACTATGACTTAGAGGAGATCAACGAGTCCCAGTTCCTGCCTCCAGAATCCAGGCTTAGGTATAAACTATCCTCACTCCTGCCGGCCTTCACCTCTCAAACACCAAACACACACACACACACACACACACACACACACACACAGTGAAGGAATAACACCACAGTCTAATGGCATAGACAATAGTTGCAATAGGATCTTTCAGAATCGAGGAAGTCGGTTCAGCATAGGAACTTGAGCCTGGCAGCCTCAGTGATGGTCCTCAAAACCTCTGCCCGTCCCCTTCTCCTTGCCAGGCAAGCTAGCCTTCCGTGTCCTTCTCTCCTGGTCCTCATCTTCGCTTCCTTTGAGTGCAGGGCTCAGCACTACCTCTGCATAGAGTCCTATCCAACTATTTCAGCCCATTCGGATCCCTCCTTTCTCAAATCACGAGACAGGTTTCTTGAATTTCTCATTTATAGGAGAGTATGAATCTGACTCCCATAGATCTCACTGCACTGTCACACTGACCTATAGAGCTTCAGTTCTAAAACATCAAAAAGGATGAATTTAAAACCTTAAAGCTAGTACTCAGGAGACTGAGGTAGGAGGATCACTGTGAGTTCAAGGCCAGCCTGGACTTAAGTGAGATACTACCTTGAAAAATAAAAACCGTAAAGTTGGGGCCATTTTCATGGCTCTAAGGAATTAATCACTATTTAGGTTTTAATTATGAGAGTTTTAAAAATATTTGGCACAATCAGACAATAGCAAGCAGAACAGGCTGTTCCTTAAATCATCTATCTGGAGGATGGCTTGCCAGAGAAGCATATATATATATATATTTTTTTTTTTCTGTTGGTATCCAGTTCCAGGCAGCACACATGATTCCCATAACCCTAAGTTAATCATTGACAAGCAAATACATAGGAAAGAGACACAAACAATGACATGTAAACTCAAGCATCAGTTTACTCAGGTGTTTGGAACAGAGAAGCAGGAAAACCCAATTGTCTAATGATCATCTTTTTTTTTTTTTAATTTTTTATTTATTTGAGAGTGACAGACACAGAGAGAAAGACAGATAGAGGGGGAGAGAGAGAATGGGCACGCCAGGGCTTCCAGCCTCAGCAAACGAACTCCAGACGCGTGCGCCCCCTTGTGCATCTGGCTAACATGGGACCTGGGGAACCGAGCCTCGAACCGGGGTCCTTAGGCTTCACAGGCAAGCGCTTAACCGCTAAGCCATCTCTCCAGCCCAATCATCTTTTTTTAAAGAAAATCATTACTGTTTTATAGTTCTATATGTTTTAAATATTTATTTATTTGAGAGAGAGAGAGAGAGAGAGTCATATATAGAGAGAACAGGAGCTTCAGGGCCTCTAGTCACTGTAAACAAACTCCAGACACATGCACCACCTTATGAGTCTGGTTTACGTGGGTACTGGGGATTCGAATCTGGGTCTTTAGGCTTTTCAGGCAAGTGCCTTAACTACTAAGCCATCTTTGCAGCCCACGATCATCTTCTAGGTCTTGGATTCTAAAATGAGGGTGTGGGAAGTTTGTAGTTTCTCCATCTTGCCCATCTTCAGCGGCCTCCATGCAAAGGCTGATGGGAAGCAAACCAGAGTTTGGTGGAGCAAGAGAAGCCTGGGTTCTCACATCCCATTCCCTCACCTTGCAGGGCGTATCTGGCCAAAGAGTATGAGAGAGGGGCCTTGCAAGACGAGGGGCTGAAAGTAGAGTTCCTCCTCTTGTACAGGCCTGAGGCTGTCATACATGCCAAACATGTCTCACTCATCTTCCTGGACAAGTGGACTCTGAGGGTTACTTTTGACTAAGCAAGCAGTATGTTAGGGAGTGCCTGCACATGGTACAGGAATGTTCATGCTACACATGAGCTTCCTTCTGGCACCACCTCTCTGCTTTATACTTCCAGGGATGTGGGCTAACTCCCCCCACCCCACTGAGCTTAGGAGAACACTTTATTTTCTTTTGCGTGCATGCACACGTGTGTGCACGCCGTTGTGTGAATGCCAATGCACACATGTGGGGGGTGTTGGTGTCTCTTGTTGTTTGCTACTGGGGAGGCCATGGACTCTCCTGACTCTGCCTCCCATGACCATAGGTGCAGGAGGGTTTGTGCTGGGCTTTATTTGGGTGCTGTAGATCTGGACTGTGGTTGGTAGGCATCCAGAACAAGTGCCTTTAACCACTGAGCCATCTCCCTACCCCAAGCTGAGTAGAAATTTTAAAATGCTAGTAAGAGTATGATGCTGGTTTGGATCATATAATATCTGCTTCTTCTCCACTCTGCCTTTCTCTTTCAACCAAGGTTGAAAGTTGTTTTCTGGAACATGGTTGACAAAGATTTGTGGGAAGACAGGATAGGTTTAGAATTACATCCCCTCACTCATTTAATGTGTGTGTGTGTGTGTGTGTGTATACATACATACATATATATGTATATACACATACATACATATATAGGTTTTATGAGGTAGGGTCTCACTCTAGCCCAGACTGACCTGGAATTCCCTATGTAGTCTCATGGTGGCCTTGAATGCATGGTGATCCTCCTACCTCTGCCTCCTGAGAGCTGAGATTAAAGGCATATGCCACCACATCCAGCCTTATATTTTATTTTTTTATTATCATTATTATTATTAGTAGTAGTATTTTTGGTTTTTCGAGGTAGGGTCTCACTCTAGCCCAGGCTGACCTGGAATTCATGATGGAGTCTCAGGGTGGCCTCGAACTCACGGCAATCCTCCTACCTCTGCCTCCCGAGTGCTGGGATTAAAGGCGTGCACCACCACGCCCGGCAGTTATATTTTATTTATTTATGAGAGAGAGAGAATAAGTGCACCATGGCCTCCTATCACTGCAAATGAACTCCAGATACATGAGCCATCTTGTGCATCTGGCTTACGTGGGTTCTTTGGAGTTGAATCTAGGTCCTTAGGGCTTTTCAGGCAGGCACCTTAACCACTCTCCAGCCCTCCTAATATATATGTATATATTTTTGATCTGCCAGACAACTGGGAGTCTGACTGTAGGAAGCTGTGTTTTCAGCCTGCTTTGCCTACCCATGACTATTGTTTTTGTTATTACCAAGGACATGTGTGAGGAAAACAAGTCCACTTTTGAGAAGGATAGTTATTTGAAGCTTATAAATTATTTTCACTTGAAGGACTGTGAGATTATAGTAATGTTCTCTAGCAGAAAAGAATTACAAAGGTGCTGATAACAGAAGCAACAACAACAATTAAACCCATATTTCAACCTTCCACAATTTGAGCATCTTACAGAGATTCTCAGCGTGGGCTTTTTTTTTTTTTTTTCTTTCTTAGCATCTGCTTTTTAACTTCAGCAGCACTATGATAGATGGAATTAGTGTGTTTGCAAGGAAGAAGAAGCAAAGAAAAACACAGGCTTTCTGATTTCAAAACACCTTTCAGCAGGGCATGGTGACACACACCTTTAATCCCAGTACTCAGGAGGCAGAGGTAGGAGGATCGCCATGAGTCTGAGGCCACCCTGAGACTACAGAATGAGATCCAGGTTGGCCTGAGCTAGAGCAATACCCTTCCTTGAAAAAGAAAAACAAAAATAAACACATTTCATATTCCAGCTGAGGAAAAACATCACCTTTCACCCTGACATAAGCCAAAAGTAACAACACCACCATCTTAGATGGAAGTTGGTCTTATAAAGCAATAAAACCTTGGTTTCACTACCTAATAAAAATGACCACCCTTCACCCCAGTTGCTTGCTATGCTGATATCTTAAGATAAGTCAAAATTTTGGGAAAGGAAATCATTTGAGAAAGTTGTTTCCAACCACAGATAGACAGGTGTATCTTTGAGAACATTAGTAATGTTTTGGGCCATTTTCTTAAAGTATTTATGGTGGCTTTGTTTGATGAGCCAGTCTTCTGAAGCAGGGCTCCCTTGCACTCTGGACAAGTCAATATTTCCTTCCCTAACTGCTCCTGCATCTAAATTTTCCTTTGTCAGAAGTTAATGCAGCATCAAGCCAACATCTACTCTTTCCTGCTTTAGTCCCAGCATCACCAGTGCACATCCTGGGCTGACACAGTCTGCAGGGTCTGCCCAGCTGTTTACTTACTCTTGTCTTCCACCACCCCTTAAAACATAACCAGCCACCTTCCCTGCCCTGCCCTGCAGTTTCTGCTCACACCACCACTCCAAAGATCCAAAAGAATTTAACATGCCCAGGTTTGGGATTAAAAAACAACTCTGGAGCTGGAGAGACAGCTTAATGGCTAAGGTGTTTGCCTGCAAAGCCAAAAGATCCTGGTTCGATTCTCTAGGACCCACGTAAGCCAGATGCACAAGGGGGTGCATGCGTCTGGAGTGCCTGTGCAGTGGCTGGATGCCATGGCATGCCCATTCTCTCTCTCTCAAGTAAATAATGAAATATGTTAAAAAAAAAAAAATACTCTGATGCCTCAGGCAGGCTCCAGCTGAGGCTAGGGCAGCTCCTTTGTGCTCTCGCCATCTTCTGCTCACCCGTCCTTTTCTAACCCATCCAGGACCAAAGCAGGAAGAGAGGCCTGCGGTAACTATCCGCTGACTATCTGCGCCCTCGCTGTGGATGCGTAGTGACACTCATCTTCACCCAGCTGGCTGTTCTGCCCTCCCGCACCTGCTCAGTGACAGCCCCTCCTCCAGCTGACCCTCCCTTCTAGGTGGCCCCAGGAAATTTCTAGGCATCTTTTGCCCCACCAAACTTGGGCAAGGAAGATGACCCAGCTGCCCAGAACATCTCATGAATCACAAAAGCAGGAAGCACATGTTTCACTCAATTCATGGTGCCCTGAAGGTCCTGACGCTAGGCTTAACATGAAGGAAATGGCAACAGATTTCTCAGAAGACATTTCTTAACTCTTCAACAGTGTCTTATTTCTGAACCTTTTTTTTTTTTTTTTTCAGTGCTGGTGATGGAACACACAGGGTCTCACTTATGCTAGGCAAATGTTCCACCACTGAGCCACACTCCCAACCTTCACATTCTTGAAGTGTCCAGTGTAATCTTAGCTTACTGAAATGTTCTCAGACATCTGTCTACCTTGAGGTTTCTACATGGAGTCTTAGCACTTTACTTCAGAAGTTCACTGAACTTGAAAATGTACAACAGTCAAAAAGTTTAATTGTGTGTTTAATTGATTCACACACAGATTTTTTTTAGGATAAACTGCTAATTTCCAATTCTTTTTCTAAATTTCCAATTCATTTTCTTTTTTTTTTTCTTTTCTAATAGAATAGAACATGAGCATTGGAAGGCTTTTTAGAGACACAGAATTCTAATACCCTCTGTCCAGTGTCCTCTGTAGTCCTGACAGATTACCTAATGTTGGTAAGACCAGTGCTCCTAGGAAGAAATCCATGTCCTGTTTCTCTGCTACCTTTGTCCACTCTCAAATGCTCAACAAGACTCTTTTATGTCAGGTTAACATTTTCTGTTCTTCCCATGGCCTGCTCTCCAGACTCTTTATCTTAGGCAACCTTCTCCTTGAAAGGGTCTCTGTTCTCCATACAGCTGCTACTCAGAATGGAACACAGACTAAAGAGAACTCTGGAAACCTCGGATCCAAATGGAGCAGGTGGTGGTGTCTAAGGACCCAGGTTCAATTCCCAGCTCTCCTATTCAGTGACTATGTGACCATGGGCAAGTATTTCCCCTCTCTGGCCTCACTGTCTTCATCAAATATGGTGACAATTATATTCCTCACCTCATGGGTTATTACCAGCTGTTGAGGTGAAGGTTTGAACACTCCTAACGGCCTAACACTTAACCAACCTCACACAAGTCTGTCAGAAATGCCAAGTCCTTATCAATGGGACCCAAGTCTGCTCTTGAGTCACCACTCAACCTTACCCAGGCTAGTGGTCTCCTGAACCCCCGGGTTTGGTCTTTCACAGCTCATTTTGGTCATTCTAACCTCTCTTTCCATTTCTTTCATGTTTTGAGACAGGGCCTCATTGTATAGCACATGCTGGCATCAAATTTATTATCTTGCTGCCTCAGTTTCCCAAGTGTTATAATTATAGGTGTTCACACTCCACTGTCCTTTACTTTAAAACTAATTCTTTGAACCTCAATGCAGAATTCGCTTTAAACCCTACTGTGAGCCCAGCTTTCTAGCATTATTATCTCTTTTAATACAATACTGGCGTCAGATCATCCTTTCATATCTATAGTTATTGCAGTTCTGACGACATGTTTCTCCTGGCGAGGGCCACTAAGAAGAAGAAAGTATAGAGACAGAGCCTTAGCATGGTTGAGTCTTTTCCCTCCTTGCTTCTCCAAAAGCCATTTCAACGCGTGGTCAATTGTGCACCAAGGGAGGGTGGTGGTCAGAGATCCTGATGCGTAGGTCTGTAAGTCTCTGGTATTGGCAACCTCTGTTTGTCCAAAGGCAGCAGCAATCACCTGGCTCTGAGGACTGAGGGAGACTGTATGTTAGGAAGCACCTAGCCAAGTGACTGTCACCCTGAAGATGTTAAAAAAAAAACAGAAGAGAATAACTTAGAGATGAATTCTGAGCCCTGAAACACTTGGGCATTTGGGGGCCAATAGAAACTGGGAGAGTTAAGAGGATGATGTCACTTGTAAGGCAGAAGGAGACCCCATGTGAGAAGAGTGAGGTCAGCACAGAAGGCTGAGCAGAGGCAGCAGGACTAAGTATGCAAAAGAAGCAGAAACACACACACACACACACACACACTGCACAAACCACCGCTAACTCAGTCTCTCATGATGCACTCTGATGTTTTCGCTTCCCTTCTGTTGAGTTTGTGTTTTTAAAATGCTACTTGCAGCTCACTAAGCTAACATTGTTGCTTTAATGAGTCGCACATTACATTTGCAGAAGCATGCACACAGCCATGCCCATCTAGAGAGTGCTACAAAAGGAAAAGGAGGTAGTTTGCCGTAAAAATTGTCTCCGTAAATGCTTCTCTAGGTGGTCTTGAGCTCTTCTTAAAAGAATTTGTTCTGGAATTTTCCTGGGCTTCCATGTTTCCATCTTTTGAAAAGTCTCCTGGCTCTATTCTCATCTCTCAAACCCGCACAAACGTACTTTGACTTGCTTCTGACACTCCAGTTCAGCTTCTGGATTCAAGTTCCTCCAACGATTTTAAGGCTGGCCTTCCTATTTCCAATGGAAAGACATAGATCGGGAGCAGCTCTGCCTATCTCTGTCACATGGGAATGTCACCTCCTTTCCCACACACTGGACAGTCTTCCTCACTGGGACAGCACTTGTTAAGGGCACTCAGCTCACAGTTGCCTCTCACCTCCCGGACCTGACCCTGGCCGCCCAAGCTCCTGTCCAGCATTTGCTTTTGCTGATGTGCCCACACGATGCATCTACAGGAGCCTAGACTCACTGTACAAATTTGCAGATTTCTACCCCACTGTTAGCTTGGTGGAGTCAGCTTACAAAACGCACTTACTATGCAACAATTTCACCTGTGCACTGGAAATGCTGTTATTTACTTTCACGGGGGCGGGGGATAGTTCTAAATCATTTATATGTGGGCGTTCCTCTCTCTGGCTCCTGGAGTAGCATGGATACTTCCTCCAAGCTCTTTCTTTCTTTCTTTCCCTCTTTCCCTCTCTCTCTCTTTCTTTCTTTCTTTCTTTCTTTCTTTCTTTCTTTCTTTCTTTCTTTCTTTCTTTCTTTCTTTCTTTCTTTCTATCTCAAAACACCCCTGATTGCTTCATTATTACCAGGTTAAGTCAAGTCCAGTGCCTCGGGTTCCATGTCATCTAAAATGCTGTGCAAACCAAAGAGTCAAAACAGGTTTTCTGTGCTGGCTGCTCTTAGAAGGGCCTTCTTCCCCTCAGTATCCAGATTGGGGCTGAAGCGCAGGCAGGAGGGAGTTCGGGTTTCCCTCTAATGCACAAGGTGACTCGCGACAGGTTCTGCAGTCTGAGCCAAGAGAATTATCAAGCTGAGACCGTACCCACTGCAGAAGACTCGCTCACTTCTGAGGCCGGGGGACAACGCCTTTGGCCTGAAGGGGGCAGGTACCTGGCCCGGGAAGAGGGGACAGGGGGCTCTCTCTGTTGCCAGGCGCTGCGGAGGCGGGCGGGCAGGCCCTGACACCTGGAAAGTTTTCTCACCTGCTGGGGGAGCGGTGCGACCCGGCGGCCACAGAGAGGATGCCCGCCTGCGCCCGGGAGCCACCGCACACAGGCTTCCCTGGCACCCGCGCGTCGGCGGGAGGCGGTGGAGGTTTCTAACTTGCGGCGCTGCCCACAAGGCCCACACTCTTCCCTTGGGTACCGTCCAAACCCGGCTCTTCCTTCCCCATCTCATCCCATCACATCCTCCACTCCGCTCCAGTCCCCCATCCCTGCCAGGCTGACACCACCCGCAACCCCTAGCCCGCCGCCCGCGCCCCCTCCGCGCTCCGGCCTCGGACGCCCCATCCCGGCCCAGGTTACCGGCTGGTGCGCCCCGGCCCCGCGGCAGGCTCCGCCCGGTCCAGCTCCGCCGAGATGCGCGAGCAGCGCCGCCGCCTCCGGCCGCCTGCGGCTGGGCGAGATGCTCCGTGCGCCGCGGTGCGGCGGAGACGCGCGCTCGCCACCCGCCGTGGAGGCGGCGTTGGGCACCGAGGCTCCGCACACTCCCACCTCCCGGCTCCCGCTGTCCCAGTGTGGACCCGAACCCACCAAGAGCCCAGGAGAGAAAAGACCTCAGGGGATCCTGACCCCCCTCCAGCCCCCCGCTCTGGAGTGGGTCTCTTAGGCCAACTTTGGGCAGCAGGAGCTCTTGAGCTGAGCAAGAGGGAATGGAGCAACATGAAAGGAATTATCCTCAGCACTGGGCTCAAGTTCAGTAAAGGCATGGTCCTCTATAACCTACGTTGATTTGCTGAAGTCAGCCAGCAAGCAACCGTCCTTCAGACAGGGCCCCAAAGGGATACGACTGGGTAGAAGGAGGCTCAGGTGGGCACGCGTGGCCTCACTCTGACAAGAGAACGTTACGGAGTGGGGGTTCCATGCTAGACACTGGTCTGTACTCTGGGAATCGGCTTCTTAGTGCTTACGTTGAGTACACAGACGAAAACAAAATTCCCGATAAATAAAACTTAGGAGTGCACGAGGTAGAAAGCATCAAGGATAAAACATAACACAGAAAATGAGTAATGTTTGGAGGGAAGGCCACGGCCGGCCACGGAGATGAGAAGGCAGCCTAACTTGAACCTAGGGAGAAAGCACTATGTGCCAGGCCCCGAGAAGCCCCTTAGTGTATGATTAGTAGAGTTGTTTTATTATTATTATTTTTATTTATTATTATTATTATTACTATTGACAACACACAGGTGCTGCATGAGGCAGGTCATACTTCCCTTTCCATATTGCAGATGAGGGCGTTGTAGCTTAGGGAGGTTAAATGAATTGTCCACGGCCATGCTAGTATAGAGGAAAGGTGATCAAGCTCAGGAAATTTGCGTCCCTTGGTTTACTTACAGCCATCCTGCAGGGATTGACACAGCCATCGCGGTACACAGGCTGGCTGGCAGTGATGTAACTCAATCTGGTGGCACCAGGAAAGATTCCTGGAAAAGACATCTATCTGATTCATTGATTATTTTTAAACTAGTTCATTATCACATATAAAGTGAAATATTTTGAAAACTGTCTTGGAAGCATATGGGTACATTCCTCTGCCTCGCTCGCAGGCCATTTAATTCTCAATGACACAATTTAACCATCTGTGGCGAGAGCTGTTTTCCGAGACTCCTCACCGACCCATTCCCGTTGCGCGGTCTTGTTTGGGAGGCTGCGGTCCATCAGGCATGGAGCAGAGTCTGCGCCAGCTGTTGTCAGGGCCCGGTGAAGCTGCACAGAGACATGACAGAATTGCCACAGCCGAGAGGCAGCAGTGTGAACAGGCCAGTCTCCACCTAACTGCTGGCAGGCAGCAGGAGCCTTGTCTTGTTAGAGAGCCAAAGGTTCCTGCGACAGAGAAAATGCAGGTCATTAATAATGAATTTCAGAAATCAAAATTGCACATTCTGGGGGAGCAGCATCTTCAGGAGGCCGGCAATGCTCACGCAGCTCTCCTGGCTGTCTCCACCTGCCCATGGCAGCTTGCACGGCTTCCTCCTTCTCCCAGGGTCAGTACCTTTCCCTCATGGTCCACCTCAAACACTGCTCCCAGGAAGCCTTCCTCATTGCTCAGCTGCAAATGAACTCTTAACCTCAAAGCTGAGAACCTCTCCTACAGCACCTGTTCTTTTCTGCTTCAGTTTAGCACACGCATCTTAACTCCCCTCAGGCTCCTTTGACATGCAGTTTCTCCATAGCTTTCAGCAAAATGTTTGCATCCAGTGGGCATTTGGTGAGCGTAGTTTTATATATATATTTTTAATTTTTATTAGCATTTTCCATGATTATAAAAAAATCCCATGGTAATTATATTTTTGAGATTGGAAAACTGATCTGTGAACCTTGTCCCTGAATTCAGAATACCAGTCACTGACAGAGCTGGGATGTAATCCCAAAATGCATTCTCTTCATTAGGAGCTCATGCCTCCTTGGTTTCATTCATTCACCCAGTTGATCTTTTTAAAAACTTTTTCTAATATTGTAATATTTTGTTTGGAAGGAGAGTAAAAAAGGCAGATAGTGAAAGAGGATGGGCATGCCAGGGCCTCTAACCACCACCTTGTACATCTGGCTTATGTTCCAGGATCCTGGGGAATTGAACTTGTGTCCTTTGGCTTTGCATGAAAGTGCATTAACTGCTAAGCCATTTCTCCAGCCTCTTAAAAACTTTTTTTAAAATGTTTATTGGACTGCAGAGATGGCTTAGTGGTTAAGGTGGTCACCTACAAAGCCAAAGGACCTCTGTTCGATTCCCCAGGGCCCATGTAACCCAGATTCACAAGGAGGCGCATGTGTCTGGAGTTTGTTTGCAGTGGCTGGACCCATTCTCCCTCTCCCTCTCTCTGCCTCTTTCTCTTAAATAAATAAATAAACATAAAGTTTTAAAAATGTTTATTTATTTGCAAGAAGAGAGAGAGAATAGTTGTGTCAGGCTCAGAGGTAGGGGACAGCAAGCTGGAGCTCTTATTTTATGTTCCATAGCCCATGTGACTTCACTTACTGCTAAGCTGTGTACCTCCCCCAACTTATATATCCTGAGTGCAGGCCTATTTGTAAAGAGAACCTTGAAAGAGGTGATTCCGTTAGATGAGGTCATCTGGGTAAGTCCTAATGCTGACAAGTATTCTTATCTGAGAGGAAGAAATTAGCATGCGGGGAAACACCAGGGGCATGTGAGCCCAGAAGGATGACTGTGACAAGACAGTGGCCATCTTCAAGCTGAAGAGCAAGGGTCTGGAACACAGCCTTGAGGAAACCAACCCTGCCAGCACCTTGACCTTGGACTTGTAGTCCCCAGAACAGTTTCATTATTTAAGCTCTGCTGTCTGTGCATTTTGTTATGGCCTGTCTAAGCAGACAAATATGCTCATAAGACACCAGTTCAAAACACAAAGCTCATGTTTTTATGAAATTCAAGGTGGTGACTTAAAAGTTTTAAGTATCACTTGATGATAAAGATCCAATATTTTGTTGTGTTTTCCAAGTACCATTTAAATTGAGATCTGGACATAAGACTGAAAGTGTTCTTTTGTTTCAGGCACCTGAATTGAAGCTCTGGAGTAAGAAAGTAAACAATCATAACACTCATAAATAAGGACTTTTTGTAAACTTGAAAAAAAAAAGTTTTAAGTATCAAGAAACTGGCACCTATAAACATGGAGTCTTCTACCACTATACTGGCATTATACCCATGAAAGCAGTTATTAGGAGTGGGAATGGAGATGTGAATGCAACTTGGGGTGCATGAGTATCGAGGTATAGTTGAAATAGGGCATGGGTGAGACTACTCCAAGGAAACAGAAAGTATAAACAGAGATGATGTCAGAAAGAGCAATTAGAGAAACAGGAGATGAGTAAGAGAAAATAGAACCTGATGGAAAAGTGGATAATACCACTGAGGGGATCAGTTAGCCAAATCAAGAGCAGTTGGTTCCCCACCATGGCTGTGTGCCACTATTGCACTTGTGTGAGCATCACAACAGGTTATTTGCTGCTAAGTAGGTTATACAATGAGTTGCTTGGACAGATAATGGTCTTTTTCCCCCAGCCGCCCATGTAGCACCTTCTGGCACTAGACGTGCTGACTGTCTGGGGACTGACTCTCTTCCAGCCATCGCATTCCATTTTAAGTGTCAACCACATAAGGTGTCTTCAGCAGTAGGGTCTTACCACTAACCTTTGGTGGGTCATCAAGTACTCTGACAGAAATCTGTCTTTCTTTTAGGAAACCTTGTAGGTCTTTCTGATCAAAAGCTTATTATGGATGAAAGCCACATGCTGGTACTGGGAGTTACAGGTCAGTGCCCACTAAGAAAAGGAAGAAAAAGATAACTAATATAAAAGAGTTAGAGAGAAGAGAGACTGAAAGAGAGAGGGAGAGAAGCTGTAGAAGATTAAGGTCAGTCTTCATCATACCCTCTCCAGTGTCTTGTACCTCAGGTGTTTTCTCTAAGGGCCTGGTGAAGGTGCAACCATTTGGTCTGCCTTTTTGAATGTAGAATTTTATGGTACCATTGCTGTTTGGGTCTAGATTTGTGTTTTGCATCCCCTACCTTGCCCTCCCCTCCCTCCCCACCAACCCTATTGTCTAGTCCACGAGATGTTTGCTGGATATGTCAGCATCTTGGATAGATTCAGGTTAGGTGCTGTAGATGAGTGAGACCATGCAGCGATTTTCTTTCTGTGATTAGGTAAGTTCACAGAGAATGATGTGTTCCAGGTTCAACCATTTTTTCTCAAATTTCATTGTGTCATTCTTCCTTACTGCTGTGTAGAATTACATTGTGTAGATATATCACAGCTTAATTATACATTCTTCTAGTGATGGACATCTGGGTTGATTCCAGCTCTTAGCTATTACAAATGGAGCTGCTACAAACACGGTTGAGCAAATCTCTCTGAACTGTGGTTTAAAGATTTTAGGGTATATGCCCAGTAAGTAAGGGAATAACTGGGTCTGTTGGTATTCTATAGTCAGCTTTTTCAGGAGTCTCCATATTGCTTTCCAAAGAGGAAGTACCATCTTACATTCCCACAAACAGTGGATGAGGGTTCCTAATTCTCCACATCCTCGCCAGGACCTATAGCTAGATCTGGGAAACAAGTCAGAACCATTTCCAAACATAAGTCTGCTCTCCATTATCAAGCTACCACCAATCGTGGGCTACAAGTGGGCCTTCACCTATTAAATTCTCTATAAAAAATTAAGGATTATCTCATTTGTCTGATGCTAACTTTACTCTCCATTGGAGAATCTGCTTCTCTTTTTCAGATAGACACAGATCCTAAGGAGAGAACCATCCTATCATACCTCAAAAGGGCTCCAGCTGAAATTAAGAACAATGGGCGAAACAAGCAATGCTGGTGTTCTCTTGGTGAAACGGGCACCAGCACAAGGGTGAAGGAGATTGACACAGAGAACAATCCACTTCTACCAAGTCAGATAACCAGAGACCCAGAGGCCCCCATCACCACCTCACTGAAACAGACCAAAAATGAACCCAACATGGCTCAGGGAAATTTTTCAGAAGAGGAGGCAGAAAGAATGTCAGAGCCACATGTTGGGTCATGATATGCAGAGACATTTCTCCTACCCATAACTGTGGGCTAACTCCACAATGGATGACCCATATACCTCAACAAGGAGGGGCTAGGGGGAGGGGGTAGTACATGGGTGAGCCTAACAATGGTACCAACTTGACTGTATTCACTGAGTACAAAACTAATTAATAAAAAATTTAATAAATTTAAAAAAATAAAAATTAAAAAAATAAATAAAAATAAAAATGAAGAAAGAAAGAAAGAAAGAAAGAAAGAAAGAAAGAAAGAAAGAAAATGGATAATAGTATCTAAGGTCATATGATTAAAAGTTGATGCCCATGGGCCTTAGGATGGTGTTATGTGGTAGAAATCAGTGCCACATTTCTGCTGACAAGGCATAGGTGGTACAATTATAGGCTACTCTTACAAGGATGCTGGGGAGGAGGGAGGGAGGGAGAGAAGGAAGAGAGAGAAGGCCAGGAGACCAGGAGGACTGGTCACCAATACTCAGCTTATTAGAAGTGCCAATGGAAAAATCTGCCAACAAATGTGTCCATTGTTTAGCCTTGGCATAGAGCTGTAACTATTTCTGTCTCTTGACTTTTATCTGAATTTTATAACTAGTTTTATGAGAACAACAACTATTCTGTCTCAGTCCAGCCCCAGGAGAAAGACATGGCTTCCTGTGGTCATAGGAAACATGGTGAACCTGCAGACTGCAGACAGGATGCCGAGTCAATGGCTGTGTTAGTTTCATTGTTTTTACTCATTGGTTTTTTTTTTTTTTTTTTGGTTTTTCGAGGTAGGGTCTCACTCCGGTCTAGGCTGACCTGGAATTAACTCTGTCATCTCAGGGTGGCCTTGAACTCATGGCAATCCTCCTACCTCTGCCTCCCGAGTGCTGGGATTAAAGGCGTGCGCCACCACGCCCTGCCAACTCATTGGTTTTTGATGAGAGAATCAAACATGTTCATGGGTGATGAGGACCCAAAAGGGAAGGAAGAATCTGAAGACAGAGTTGAAAGAGAAAATAATTAATGAAATAAGATACTAGACAAGGGCTGGGGAGATGGCTTAGTAATTAAAAGCACTTAAAATTGAAAATCTGCTGATGCGAGTTCATATATCCAGAGCCCACATAAAGCCAGATGTAAATGGGGAATGCATATATAATCCCAACACACCTACCTCAAAGGAAGGCAAAGTCAATGATATACTAAAGCATGTAGGCCAGCTAGCCTGGAAGGAGAGGTCCAATACCGAGGTTGTCCTTGGACCTCCATGTGCTCCCATACACACATAGAAATGCACCATACATACATACATACATACATACATACATACATATGTACACATACATACAGAAAGATACTAGACAACAGAATAAGAAAAGAAGTCCAGAACATGCTGTGGGAAAAAAACATTCTTTCTGAAATTCATTTGCTTATCCCTTCAGTTTGTATTGACATGTAGAAAATTTTGGGGATAGATACAAAAGAAAGCAAAGACATGTAAAATGCTCTTGTCTACTGCCTCAAGATGATACAGCCTATTAAGAAGTTTTCTGTATGGAAAAAAGAAATACACAGCAGTGAAACACAAGAATGTACTCAAGTTTCTGAATAAACAAGAAGGATTTGGAAACAGAATGAACCTGGAGAAAACCCAGAGGCATTACTGCAGAAGTAGAGAGAAGATGAGGCAAAGGATAGGGAGAAAATAGGGAGGCGTCGGCTCCCATGTGACCTGCTGGCCGTGGGCCACTGGCTGCTCTGAGGATGCCCAAAACAGGGGCTCACCATTGGCTTGAGACATGAGGCGGCATGATTTATTTTTCGATTAATTAGAAACTATGCCAGTGGGCCCAGCCGGAAGCAGTAAATGTGAGACCTGTCCTGGAGGACACACAACAAACACTTAATGTGTCTGGCACAGAAACCTGGCTGCGTTCCAGTGAGCCCAGCAGCAAGGCAAGGGCTGGCTGAACTAAAGGAAATGAGACAGGAAAAACGGGCATTGTTTTCAGATGTTGAGATTCATACACTGGCAAGGTTGCTTTCTTTAGAGAACAGGATGATCTATCATCTATCCAAACCAGAGGCAGAAACACACAGATACATATTCCAGTAGCTAAAGTCACCCAAAGGAGCAAAGTGCCATCCCTTCAAGGACACAGTTTGGCCCTGCTCCATTGGGCCTCAGCAGCCTGGGAGGCTGAGCGCTCCAGAGCCGGAAGCCTCGGAAGGGCCAGGCAGCACCCCAGCCTCCCAGCTCTGCCGTCCTCTTCTGACAGTAGCTGTTTCCACCTCCTCTTTTCCTACTTATTTTGAATGTTGTCCATTACTATACTCCCCCCCACACACACTTTTTAGACCTAAATGGATTTCATTTGCTTTGTTTTGGATTCCTGTGGCCAATCATTCCTGCATGTGTGTACAAAGCTCTCATTCCATGAATCAAACACCAGGGCCGTGCTCCGCCCCGCACAGGTTTATGCACAAGCCTCTTCTCACGACGTGCACCCCACTCCTGCCCTTCTAGTGTCTGAGCATTTTCTCCGAGCTTCTCCCCTACTTCTACCACTATTGTTTGGGTAAACCTACAACCTTAATGACATCCACCCACTGAGTGTGGGTGGCATCAGGCAGACAAAACAGCTAATGTGTTTTCATTCATGCTTCACATTCAGTCAGCAAGAGGGCATTTAAAGCCATGTAGAAATGTCAAGTAGAATACATTTTACTCAGAGAGATAGATAGATAGATTGACAGATAGATGGTAGATAGATAGATGGTAGATTGATAGATAATAGATAGATAGATAGTAGATAGATAATAGATAGGGAATAAACATAGGGATCAAATGTAGCAGTTCTATACTTTAACTACGTATCTTTTTCTCTCAAAATCAAATTGACGCATTTTTAGAGTGAATTTCTGGTGGCATCCTGAATCTACTATCACACAGTATCAAGGAAGCTTCAGTTTATTGGCTCTGGGCTCCTTCACTTTCTGATACAAATGAAAAACAGACCAAGCTTACCCTGGTTTTTTGCCCCTTGTTAGGAATTAAATGGTATCACAGTCAACATAAGACATGCTAACCTATTCCGCCTATTCCGTAATGATATCGGCAGTTACAGCTTATGCGGATGTTGTGCCACAAGGGTTCAAATCTCCTCTCTTCTTCACATGCCAACAGACTTGCACAGTGACCCCTAGCAATGAGATGATGAGATCTTTATCTCCAGCTGCCCTGCTCTTCCAGCACAAGCCACTTTCCTTTCTTGGTCCCTGACCTCATTTTCCTGTAGGCACATTACTCTTGCCGCCACCCTCACCAGAATATTCCATCCTCACTTTCCAATCCAGCAATGCACCTTTGCAGTTTTCCACGTAAACTGACCTAACTGAAATCTCCAAATGCCACCCACAGAATAAAGCCAAAGCCACCATGGGCTGCCTTCAGGCTCCTTAGAGCTGCAGGCAGGTCTAGAAGGGATCCAGTTCCCTTCGCATGCTCCTTGAGTTTCCCTCGCTTTAGGCCACCACTCAGCAGACAGGCTGGCCCTAGTGAATCTGGCTTGGGAGGTTTCTCTGCTCTCTGTCCGAGTCCTGCCACCCTCAAGATCTCATTTTTTTTTTATTAGTTTTCTTTTCAGCAAATACAGGCAGTTTGGTACCATTATTAGGCTCATCCGTGACCTACCCCTCCCAATGGCCCCTCCTTGTTGATGTAAATGGGTCGTGCATTGTGGAGTTAGCCCACAGTTATTGGTACGATAAATGTCTCTGCATATCATGACCCAATATGTGACTCTGACATTCTTTCTGCCCCCTCTTCCGCAAAATTTCCCTGAGCCATGTCGGGTTCATTTTTGGTCTGCTTCAGTGCTGAGGTGTTGGGGGCCTCTGAGGCTCTGGCTCTCTGGTTTGGTAGGAGTTGATTTTTGTCTGTGTTGATCTCCTTCCCCCTTGTGCTGGTATCCGGTTCATCAGGAAAACAGCACCCTTGCTTGTTTCGCCAATTTTCCTTAGTTTCAGTCGGGCCCCTTTTGAGGTATGTTGGGGCAGCTCTCGCCTCAGGATCTGCATCTATCTGAAAAAGAGAAGCAGATTCTCCAACGGAGAGTAAGTTAGTAGTTAGATGGTTCAAATTTTCACGCAGTGCGTACGCGCGCACACACACACAAGCTTTAAGTTACAGTTAACTTGGTGTAGAAGAAGCCAATAATAGTCAGAGGCACTGGTACTTCATGCTATGCCAAGAGCTTTGCATCAATGACATTCAGTCCTTAAAACAACATTACCCCTTTACTCAGATCAAAGCTTGACAAGGATCGGCACGTGTGCTCTCGCGAGATGCTCCTCACAGTCTCAGCCCCTCCAGAACTCCTATCTCTGCCTGCAGACACTGGATGTGAAGGAGATGGGTAAGGAGGAGGAGCGAGAGGGGACTGGGTGTTGAAATCTCAGAAAGAAGTGTTGACAAAAATATGCACACATTTAAAGTTTTAGGCAATATCAACATTGAGAAGAGAAGCATCTCTTCCTAGCCAGAGCTTCCCAGTATGGCCAGTGTGTCACAGCACTTCTGGGCTGTGGTAAGGTAGGATTATTTACACAGTACTTACACAGGACTCAATAGCACATATAAGTTTGAATACTGATTTTTGTTTCATGTAATTTGACTACCCTGTAGGCATTTTTTATTATGTAATCTCTGTAAGTATCAGATTTCTTTTCTTTTTCTTTTGAAATAAGGTCTTGCTATTTAACCCAAGCTGGCCTCAATCTTTCAGTTCTCCTGCTTCAGCCTCTCCAGGACTGGAATTACAGGTGTGTACACCAGCCTCAGCAACCAACTTTTTAAAAAATATTTTTATTTATTTGTTTGTTTGTTTGTTTGTTTGTTTGACAGAGAAAGAGGGAGGCAGAGAGAGAGAGAGAGAGATCGAAAATGGGCATGCCTGGGCCTCCAGCCACTGCAAATGAACTCCAGATGCATGCGCCCCTTGTGCAGTTGGCTAACATGGATCCTGGGGAATCGAACCTAGGTCCTTTAGCTTTGCAGGCAAATGCCTTAAGTACTAAGCCATCCCTCCAGCCCAGCAACCAACTTTTAAGAGTGATAATATTTCATTGAGCAGGTGCCACAATTTACTTAGCATTCTCATTGTTGATTGAAATTTAGGAAAATTCCAGAGTTTTTTTTCTACTATACGCATTGATAAAATGATAAATTTATCTTATATCCTGACAAATATGACAAAATACAAAGTAATTATTCTGTTTCCTTAATATTCTTTTTATTGTTGTTGGTATTTTTCAGATGTCTACCTACAGATGGGGCCAGCAGTGTCCACCTTTGCAAACAAGAGCCTGCTATGCCCAACTAAGGAAACGTACTAGTGAAAGTTTGTTTACCCAATTAACAAGAAATATTTTCTTATGAGCAAGAAATATAGCCAGCAGTGTCTGAAGTTTATAAATGAGAAATCACTCCATTTAGTCTAGACAGGTGAAATCTGAGTGTAGTGAAAGGTGTCAACTGTCTTCAAATTCTCTCACTGGGAAGACTTGCCCAGTGGCTATACAGGTGGAGGCAGGTTTCAGATGAGTTGAGGGGACCTCCTGCCAGGTGGCACAAAAAGCACCTTCCTGGCAGCTGTGATCTGGAGAAGCCTGTGGAAGAACAGAGTGAAGGGCCTTCAAGCCACCCTGCAGGCATGGCCTCGCGCTCTTTTTTTTTTTTTTCTTTTTTCAGATTTTAAAACTAATTTTATTTGGTAACTGTGTGTTTGTGTGCATATCTTTGCTCAGGAAATTTGAATTATTCTCTCTTTCAATCTCTCTTTCTCTAATATACTGAGTACAATGAATAAAGGAAACAAGAGGTTTTTCTGTACTCATATTTTTATGCTTGCCCACTTGGTAACCAAGCGTGAGAAGCACAGTACAAGGATCACATGTATAGGTCACGTTTTAGAAAACCTGCAACATTATTACTTCACGTATTCTGTGCCCCTTCTCCTCTATTTACCCAATTATTTGTTTATATAAATAAGCTTATCTATATAAAATAATTGGGTCTACATCTATATTACCATTTATGGACATTCTATTTCCTTTTGATTCATTTCAGCTTCCACTAGTTTATTATTATTATTATTATTATTATTAACATATTTCATATAGATGCATCATGTGTTGGTGCCCTCTTTATCCTCATCCCTGACCCCATTCAGTTTTTGTTTGGAATAATTCCATTGACAATGCTCACTCACTCAAACTTTCTTCAAACCAATGTAACCTATTTGTATTTGCTCTCTTGAAGGTTGCCTCCTGCCTGGAGACAGTGACTCTAGGAGCCATATGAAAATGAATCTTAGTAATAATAATAATAAAGGATCTGTTCTTTTGTAAAATAGGAAATTACCATATTAATAACCATGGCTTTTGAATTGTTTGAGTAAAAAGGTCAAGTTGGTTTATCATATTATCATGGCATGTATTCATTCAACAACTATAGCCCTTGTAAATATCACAATGCCAGCCATCATTTCAGATGACAGCAATTCAGGAGTGAGCAATGCGGACAAAATCCCCTGCCCCTGAGCAGCTGCTGCACACCTGACACATTCTTCAGAAATCTTTCTCGAGTATTTTCTCATGATTAGTGCCTGGGGTCAGCAGGATGGCTGTCAGCCCTGCCATGGATAGCCTAGGTGTGGAGAGGCTCACTGACTTGCATGAGGACACATAGTGAATGAGGGAAGCAGAGAAAAGAAGCTGGTCCTGCTGCCCTCCTCCCCAGTGCTCCAGGCCAGCCATGTGTCCTGACCAGTAACCCTGCACATGGGGAGGAGCTGTTTCCTACAGTTCTACTTCTGATTTTTCTGAAAACTTACTTTTCATGTTGCAAATGGTTCAAGCTTCAGAAGACACGATAGTTACAAGCCTAATATATGATTATGTCTAAGCCATTAGGTTCCCAAAGTCAGACTCTATATCCAACTCGTTTTTTGAAAATTGCTGGCCTGGAACATAGCACATGCTTTATTGTGGAAGCTAGTGTTTCTCAATAGATAACATCACTTATAAAAGCCAATATGGGGCTGGAGAGATGGTTTAGCAGTTAAGGTACTTGCCTGAGAAGCCCAAGGATCCACATAAATGAGATGCAGCACAAGGTGGCACATGCATCTGGAGTTTGTTTGCAATGGCTGGAGGCCCTGGTACACCCATTATCTTTCTCTTTTTATCTACTTCTTTTTCTCTCTTTTTCCCTCTCAAATAAATAAATAAAAGGTCAATACTATTCTCATACTCTGTTTTCAAAATATGTTGTTCTTAAGAAGTTATGATGCACCAGAAATGAAATGTTATGATATTCAATATGTTACCAAAGAAACTACTAGAAGGTTTAGATAAGGATCTGTGTACCATTCACAGAAATGTTGATGAAACGTATACAGCTGATGCCTTGGGACAGTAAGGGGATGGTTTACCTTCCTTTTAAAGTTGGTCATGTTAGGAACCATTTGTTGATTTTTTTGTTTTGTTTTTTTGTTTGTTTGTTTGTTTTTCAGAGTAGGGTCTCACTGTAGCTCAGGCTGACCTGGAATTCACTCTACATTCTCAGGGTGGTCTCGAACTCAGTGATCTTCCTACCACTACCTCCCGAGTGCTGGGATTAAAGGCATGTGCCACCACGCCTGGCTTTTTCATTTGTTGATTTTTTTGTTCCCAGCACATGTCAGTGTTTTTTGATTAATTAAAATTTGGCCCTTATAAGTTCCAAGGGTCTTCATGATAATCACTGGGTTGGGTTACTCTACAGACGAGCCATTTTGTGACATTACAGATATTGTCAGCACTTGGACATCAAGAGCAGTAAATACAGATTTCCATGGCAGACCCCTGGCAGGTCTCTGTCTAGAGAGAGAAGTTAATGAAAAGCGGACAGAATACTCCTTCTTCAAGTTCTCATCAGCTGAGGAAAAATCCATGTTAAGCCTAAGCAGATGAGCTGAAAAATATGTACATACACATATAAATTCATATCATCTTGGTCTTTTGCTGCTACACAAAACACCCTTAGTAGGATGGCTTATAAACAATAGAACTATATTCCTCCCAGTTATGGAGGCCGTAAACAAGAGGGTGGCAGATTTAGTGGCCTGACAGGCCCGCTTTCTGGTTTATAGAATGGTGCTGTAGTCTCATATGGTAGCAGGGAGGGACCTATTTTATAAAGGCACTAATTCCATTCACAAAAGCTTTCCCCTCAGGACCTATCACTTCCCGAAAGGTCCTGCTTTTTAGTAGCAACACACTGGGGGTTAGAATTTCAACAAATTAAATCTAGGGAGACACAAATACTTAGACTATAACACAAATATAATATGTAAATGTATCGCACATATGTACAGTTCAAAGTTTTGCATATGCATGAATTTATGCACATGTATAATACATTTATATACTATGTGTAATATATGAGAGAGAGATTATTTGATCTAAAGGAGTGGGCATCAGGTAGAAATAAATTCACATCTGTACCTACCTAGCCACATGGGAAAACTTGGAAAAGCTCAGTATTCTAAACTCATGGGTATCTTGCCATGTCAAAGCAATTCTGAACCATTGGTCATTTGTGGGAGAAAAAAAAAAATAATCCATTAGTGGAATGAAGTTATTTAGAGGGATGAGATCAATGAAAGAGAGGCAATAGAGTAGACATCAAGGACACAGGGTCTGAGAAAAGATAGGTAATTGGAATCTCTGTTCTGCCACTGATGTGACCTGGGCAGGCATCAGTTTTGCCTCTGTGGAGAGAGGATAAACAGCTTGCTGAAAGTGTAAGACAGGATCACACACGTGTCACAGTGTGAATATACCACAGGCCACAGCTTTTAAGTTTGGTCCTATGTGATAACTGCACCAATGACAGGGCCACGGTTTTCACTTAGGAGAAAAAATGAGATTTTGAATGTAGGCCTTCGAATTTGAGCCTCAAAGTCTATGCTCTGGGCTAGCCAATGAGCCCGATTATGCTTCTCAGGGCAAAGCCCTAGTTACCTGATCCTCACAAGTCACAATTCTACAATTCTACAGTCATATAAAGAGGGGAGGGGTCCAGGATGGTCCATGTCAAAAGAGCTTCAGCTCAGGAGCTGTATGGGTTATGCCCCAAACAAACATTCCATGCAGGTAGAAAAGCTTTCAGAAATCACTACAATCACCCTCTGGGGCTCAGGCCTGGCCACACTGACTTTTCTCTGTGCCCAGGAGCTTTTTTTTTTTTTTTTGCTCCCCCAAGGTGGGAAGGTAGGGTCTTGTTCCAGCCCAGCTGACCTGGAATTCACTATATAGTCTCAGGGTAGCCTCAAACTGATAGTGCTCTGCCTATCTTTGCCTTCAGAGAGCTGAGATTAAAGGCATGCACCACCACACCCGGCCCAGGAGCATTTTCTAGAGTTGGGTTGCTGTTTTTCTCACAAGAAATGCTGCTAGCTGTTTGGGAACTTCAGAATCTCATTTTAAAAGAAAACAAAACAAGATCAGGAGAATAAAGGTTTTTTTTTTGTTGTTTGTTTATTTTTAGTTATTTCAGAGAAACGGACACAGAGAGAAAGAGGCAGATAGATAGAAAGAGAATGGGTGCACCAGGGCCTCCAGCCACTGCAAACAAACTCCAGATGCATGCGCCACCTTGTGCATCTGGTTTACGTGGGTACTGGGAAATCGAGCCTCGAACCTAGGTCCTTAGGCTTTGCAGGCAAGTGCTTAACCACTAAGCCATCTTTCTAGCCCAAGGAGAACAAATTTTAAAGGTGGCATCATTTACAATTTGAAAGGAAGTTAACACAGTAACAGAAGTTGTTACACTGGCTCTTCACCCATTTGTTGAGAAGAGTGGATGTTTGCTACAAGGTTTAAGTGTCCCTAGAGCAGTGCTACTCCAGGCTTTACAAAGTGATCAAGGACAGGATTAAGCAGCAGATGACACCATGAAGGTGACAGGGATGACCCCCTGGAAGTCAAGAAGTCTAGCCTTTCACCCCCAGGTCAAGATGCTAATGACAGGTCTCCTGCTAGTGAGAGAAAGGGCCTGCCTGTTTGTGCTGAGAGTGCAAGCTTTTGATTACTTGTCTCTGGCATTATTTGTAAAGCTTTCCTTGAGAAGAGATCTCTGATTTGTGTTCGTCTGATTGACAGTCCCATCCTGGTGACCTGCCAGGAGTCTTGTGAAGGGAGAGAGATACATTCAAGTTTTAAGAAGGGTAGAAGGTAAATAAACTAAGGACAGGCACCCCACATGAGTCCCTTGAGATCTGCCATATGTGGAGGAAGTCCTGGGACTTGCTCCTTAAGGGTGAGGTAGTGAGGGCTGTAGAGATTGCTCAGTGGTTAAGGTACTTGCCTGCAAAACCTAACCACCTGGAGTTCAGTTTCCCAGTACCCATTTCATGCATCTGGAGTTGGTTTGCAGCGGCTGAAGGCCTGGCACACCCATTCTCCCTGTCTGTCTCTATCTCTCTCTGCTTGCAAATAATCAATAAATAAAATATATTTTGGAGGGCTGGAGAGATTGGTCAATTGTTAAGGCTCTTGCTTGCAAACCTGAGTTTAGTTCCCCAGTACCCATGTAAAGCCAGATGCACAAAGAAACACAAGCATCTGGAGTTCATTTGCAGTGTTTGGAGGCCCTGGCATGCCCATTCTCTCTGTCTCTCTCTTCTGTCTCTCTGCTTGCCAATAAATAAAAATATATTTTTTTAAACTTTAAAGATGAGGTAGTCTAGATGAGTTGTAAAGGGACAAAGTGATGGAATTTAGAAACCCAACTGGTGTTATTCTACTTGGACAGATTTCTCTCAAATTCCAAGTAAAGGGTCTCCTTGGAAACTGTTCTTTGATTCTCTTCACAGGATACAGCTAAGCCCTTGCCATCAGAGGGCATTACCTCACCTTGCCAAAGGGATGGAGAGTGGGAAGAAGTTAGCAACTAAGCGGGATAAACGTGCAATGCGGGCGCGGGGATGTTTTCTGGGTAGCATGTGGAACAGTGGCACACATGCACCCCCTCTTTTACCTCTAGCTCCACGTTACCAAGCCCACCAATTTATCGTTTTTAATCCCAAGACTCCTAATAATTTTGATTTTTATACTTATTTTCTCTTAAGGTAAATTTTAATTCCCTTTCAGCTCAACCTTAGTAAGATACCTGCTTTATAAGAAAGCAATGTTCATGAAGCACGTCCTTGGAATGAAAGGGGAATTGGCTTCTGTGCGTCCTCTTGAGTATTCCACTGTGCAACTCAAATGAATCGGTGAACAGCATGTTGCCAAGTTAATTTCAGAATATGAATGTTTTTGTGGTTCCTGTGCTCACCAGGATATTTGTGGGATAGAGCTGAGAAACTGAGCTGTCCTTTCTCTCTCGAGTCCAGGTGAAAACATTTAACTCATAAATCAGACAAACTAAACCATGTGTGTCTGTAGATGGCAATGAGATAGTTTGAAAACCAATTTTTCCCTCCAGCTCTGGAAGCAAATTATGGGCTTGTCATGCTGATTAGAGAACACCATTTCTGCCAGACCCTAATGGATGTTCTACCAGACTTTGGAATTGGGATGAAAACAAGCCAATGAGTAATCAACTGTGGGGTACTTTTCCTATGTCTCACTGGAAAAGAGAGGTTTAATTCTATTCCAGATGTAAGGTTTGTATCAAGGACTTGTGCTTCTGTAAACATCAGATAGAAATGGTAGATTGCTGCATACTCCAGAGACATAAAATGCAGAATATTTGCAACAAAATAAGAGGCTTTGGTGGCTAACATGTATGGTAAGAGCTTACCTTCCTTCTCCAAAAGATAACTGTGGCTTAACTTTAATATACATTTATATGGCAAGTAAGGTATGCTACAAACTCTTACTATGCTATATAAGTAACTCATTTTGACCCAATATCTACCATTTGAAATAGGTAGATAGGTACTGTCATTAACTTCATCTCCATTTTACAGATGAGGAAACTGCAGCATAGAGGTTTCTTTTATTAGGAGTAGTATTTTTATTCCTTTTTATTGACAGCTTCCATCCTTACAGAAAATAAACTGTGATAATTCCCTCCCCTCCCCCACTTTTCCCTTCACAGATCTACATTCCATCATATCCCCTTCCTCTCTCAATTAGTCTCTTTTATTTTGATGTTGTTATCTTTTCCTCCTTTTATGAGGGTCCTGTCAAGATAGTGCTAGTCACTGTGAGGCCATGGATAGCAAGGCCAATTTCTGTATAGTCAATTGCATTGTAAGCAGTCCTACCTAGACAAGAACAGGCATTACACTTCTAATGCTCATGACCTCCACCATCATAGGCATTTAATTAGATTTTTGGTATGAGGCATGTATTCCCTCCCATAGGGCGGGTCTCCAGTCCAATTACAGATCAGTTGGTTTCCCCCATAATAGATGTGCCACTATTGCACACATTGGCTCATTTGGCCTGGCTGGCCAAACTTGAGGCTTGCAGTGTCCACTGCTTTCAGCACTGATGATTTCTGCCTCCCATAATCCAGTTTTTTGTCATCTAGTCTACCAGGAAAAGGTTTTCAGCTCAACCCTGGTTTGATTTCTTGGTGACCTTAGAGACCAGGCATGTGGAGTCTTCAGCAATAGGGTTTTATTATCTATTCCTGATGGGAAAACAAGAGCCTTGGCAATAGCCTGTAATAATTTGGGGACATCAAGACTCTTCCTGGCCAATAGCTCACTAGAAGATATCCCATCCCTGTTTAGCAAAGAAGCCAGGCATGGTGGCACATGCCTTTAATCCCATCACTCAGCATGCAGAGGTAGGAGAATCGCCTTGAGTTTGAGGCCACCCTGAGAATACATAGTGAATTCCAGGTCAGCATGGACCCACCTTGAAAAAATAAGTAGATAAATTTAGCATAGAGCCCAAGTTCTTATTAACTACACTATCCTGTTCTGTTAAGCATTTTAAATTTTTTTGTTTATTTTTATTTAATTGAGAGTGACAGAGAGAGAAAGAGGCAGATAGATAGAGAGAGAATGGATGCACCAGGGCCTCCAGCCACTAGCAAACAAACTCCAGATGCATGCTCTCCCTTGTGCATCTGGCTTGTGTGGGTTCTGGGGGGTTGTGGGGAATCGAGCCTCGAACAAGGGTCCTTAGGCTTCACAGGCAAGCACTTAATTGCTAAGCCTTATCTCCAGCCCCTATTAAGCATTTAAAAAAATTGTTAGTTTTTATTTATTTATTTGAGAGCGACAGAGAGAGAAAGAGGCAGATAGATATACAGAGAATGGGCACACCAGGGCCTCCAGCCACTGCAAACGAACTCCAGATGCATGCGCCCCCTTGTGCATTTGGCTAATGTGGGTCCTGGGGAGTTGAGCCTCGAACTGAGGTCCTTAGGCTTCACAGGCAAGCGCTTAACTGCTAAGTCATCTCTCCAGCCCAAGCATTTTAAATCTCAAGGTTTAAGTACACTTATTTCAGTATCTGCTTTAAAATATCCCTTCTCTAACAACAACAACAGACACATGAATGATGAATGGTAACTGCAGAATTTGTGTGTGTTCAGGACCCTTCAGCAGAGCCTGGGCACAGATCATTCACAAGACGGTAGGCAAGGTGGGTGACTGCTGCTCTTTTAAAAATCTAGAAAATTCCCTCTCATCCATTCCAGGTCTCTCTCCATAGGTTGGGTCTAGATGGAGAATTGCCCCTGATTCCCTATTCCTTTATTACTTATTTATTTGTTTTTTAAGGTAGGGTCTCACTCTAGCCTAGACTGACATGGAACTCATTCTGTTGGCCCAGGTTGGCCTGGAACTTGCAGTGATCCTCCTACCTCTGCCTATGTCTTTTTCACATGCCCAAGTTTCTGAGTTACTGTTGCTCACTGATTGCTATGTAACCCTCTGAGATCATTTATTCCTTAATCCATTTCATGAACTCCTTCCATGTGTGATGCTCACCCTCGGCCTGGAAAGTATTGGAGAACTTTTTTCCAATAAGTTAAAAAAAATGGGACTAGAAATACAATACAACTGGGAATGGAAAGGCTGGAGTAATATTAATCCACACTGTAAGACAGATGAGAGAATAGTGGTTAATTCCACATTTTACTGAACATCCGTGCTAGGTGGTGGCAGTAGGAATTACAATGATGTTTTGCACATGTGTGTGTAGGCATGGGTGTTGGCATGTGTGGGGGCCCATGTGTGTACAGCTGTACCCATGAGCATATGAGGTTCTCCCACTGAGAGCTATGCACTTGGCTAGACTAGCTCGCCAGCACACCCCAGGAGTCCTCCTGCCTCCTTGTCCACAGTGCTGCAATTACAACATGTGCTACCATGTCTGGCTTCAGTGTGGGCTCTGGGTCTTCGTGGGACTGAATACAGGTCCTCATGCTTGCACAGCAAGCACTTTGCCAACTGAACCATCTCCTCAGACCCAGATCAACTTCTTTCTTTTTTTAATTAACCGTTTTTCTGTTCCTGGTTCAAGGTGGATCCTGGTACTGTATCAGTGAGCAAGATGAACTCAATGCTTGCTTTGCCAAACATGTGGACTTTGGAGAAGGCTGCCAATAAAAACAGTAATTAGACCTGCAATTATAAATTACCAAGTAATACACACTGTATTTCTGGGTCATTTTGGATGCTGAGATCCCCTGATGCAGCAGTAATTTTTGCAGGAGCTCCTTATTCAATCCTGTATTTGGGAGCTTTTTTGGAAGGTATACAAATTCTAATTTCCAGAGTCACTACTGCTGCATGACCGGAGAGATTTAAAAATAAAAGATGATGGGCTCAGTGAGTAGAAGGCCTGCCTATCATGCAGTAGCCCTGAGTTTCCCAGCACCACATAAAACCAGGTGTGGTGATGCACACCTGTGGTCCCAGCATTTGTGGAGCAGAAACAGGAGGATCAGAAGTTCAAGGTCATCTTCAGCTGCATAGAAATTACACTAGGGTTGTTTCATGCGGGGGATGTGCAAAGGGTTCTCACTGGAAAGCCAATCTTTCTCTCCAAATGTCCTGCAGGGACAGAGAGCTACATGAAGCACACTTTGGAGGGCAGCAAAAAAAAAAAAAAAAAAAAAAAAAAAAAAATCACTTGACAACACACAAGGCACCAGCTTCAATCCCAGCCCCAATAAATAAATTTAAAAAATCAACTGGGAGATTGGAGCGATTACTCAGTGGTTAAGACCCTCGCCTGCAAAGCCTAACAACCTGGGCTCCATTCCCAGGACCCACATGAGCCAGACACACAGAGCGGTGCCAGTGTCTGGAGTTTGTTTGCAGTAGCAGGAGCCATGGCGCCCCATTCTTTCTTACTCTCTCTCTCTCTCTCACTCTTGCTCTCGCTCTATCTCTGTTCGCAAATAAAAAAATTTAAAAAAGTAAGTAACATATTTTTTAAAAAATACCTAACGCTTAGGAGGGTACTTAATAGGTTGATATGGTATATATGTAAGTACAATGATTGAGATGGGGAGGTAATATGATGGAGAATGGAATTTCAAAGGAGAAAGTGTGGGGGGGGGAGGGAATTAACATGGGATTTTTTTTATAATCATGGAAAATGCTAATAAAAAATTTTAAAAAATACCTAAAGCTTGATTAATGTGGTAATTTTAAAAGATGGTATAATAAGGGCCTTGAGAAGAGGCAGAAATTAATCCAGGACAAGTGATGGGGACAAAAGCAAGAGAAACACACATGTGAACTGTCGGGAGCCATAGAGCAAAAGCCTCTCCATTTTACCTGGGCCTGCTCATAAACTGACTCATTACTCAGAAAGCTGGTCAGAAAGCTTTCTGTTAGGTACTTCTGGAACCAGTCAGCAGGCTGATTACAGAATCTTATCTTTTGCAAAAGGCCAGTTTATGGTCAGGATGTGAAACCTGGTGCCGTCAGGATGTTAAGCCAGTGAGGCAAGATTAGATGAACACCTAATTACATCCCCTCTAGGATTCCTGACAACTCCTTGCCCTGGCCACGTCCCCTTCCCCCTACAACTCCTTGCCCTGACCATGTCCCCTTCCCCCTACAACCCAATATAAACCTACATGTAAGAATAAACTCTCGAGGCCGTGACAAATGTCTAGCATGGTCTCCTTCTTGTGTCTGTTTGCCTTATTTCATTGAGGTTGATTTTCACCTCGCTTCTTTGTTCAACTCCCCGCTGACCGGGGCAGTGAACAAATTATTCCATAGCCAAGACAACTTCCTTTGCAAAGGTAGCACCAACCTTTCAGGGAGAGCAAGTGGCAGCCAGCACACTCCCTGCCGTCTTTACAGACCCGGCACCTAAGTCCGGTGGACTTGCATATCCTTCTTCAGGAGAAGGGCCTGTCACTGTTTTCAGTCATTTCACCTAACTCTGTATATAGCTGAAGGAGGCCTTTCTAAGCAGACTTCGCCCACTAGACTGCAGAGCTGCAAGCTGTTGTTTACCCCATTTCCTGAGAACTATGGGGTCTGTTCTGGGCTACGTTCAGCTGCAGCCCATGCTTTGGAGGGAGTCCGTCTCATGGAGATCCATCTTTGCAAGAGCACCTTTCCTTTTAAGCTGCACTCTGTAGCCTTCTTTCAGAAGAGCCCTGAGTGTTTGTCAAAGTTAGCATTTTATGGTAACCTGCCAGCATCTTTGTATAAGACAATCCATCTTGAACTTGTTCAAGTATACATGATAAGTGTGTCAACTCATGTTCCAGGACAACTTGATTAAAGGATCTAAGCCCGAGGAGGGTCTGGTGTCCTAGACGGCATGGAAACAAGGGTCTGATTCAGGAATAGCTTCCTCAGACACCCTGGCTGGCTTTCTACATTCAATGACATAAGCCCAGAGCAGTGTGGGACATTAAGTTTGCTGCTCAGGGTAATAGCAGTGGATGGGAGAGGGGAGATAAGAGGAGACTGATGAGCGCTCCAAAGTGATCACAGAAGAACTGCTATGCCCAGGGCAGCATCCTGACATACTGTGAGGAGCAAAGCTGCACCGACCAGCAGAGAATGACAAGGAAGTATCTACGTTTGTTGTGCTTTGTGTCCATTTCTCTTAGCATTATTTTTAAGTACAAGGCTTCATGCTGATGGAGCCGACTTCCCATCCAGCCCCCGCACTTCCATGAACACAAGATGAATCAGCTGCCCATGGTGTCTGATTTATCGAAATGGGATGTGTTTAGAGACAAAAGGACCTTGGGAGGTGCGGGGGTAGTTTCTTCATGAGAATAGAAAATGTTTCTTATTCCTATTTGAGCAGCATGACCCAAAGATCAGATATTTCAACACTACAGTCTAATGGACACAGGAGGGGTTTAATTTATAGTTTGTCAGAAATATTTAAGGTAAGTAAAAGATATCGAATAAATAATACTTTTTCTTTTTTTTGATTTTTTTTTTATTACGGACATACTTAGTATGGATTCATCATGTGTTGACACATCCTTTCCTTATCCCTGCCCCATTCTGCTGGGGTCCTCCTCAGTGGGGTTGCTGGTGTTCCCCATGGGGTTGTGGGACCAGCAGTCAGTTGTTGTGGGGAGGGAATGCCTCTGGGCATGATTTCCCTAACTGGGGCTCTTACAATTTTCCACCCCCTCTTCCACAAAATTTCCTGAGCCATAGTGGATGAGTTTTCAGTCTACCTCAGTAATGAGCTCTTAGGAGCCCCTGAATCTCTGCTTTGGTAGGTGCTGGGTGTTCTCAGCGTCTGTCTCCTTAACCCTGGAGCTGATTGTCAGGCTCATCATGGAAGCCGAACTCTTCTTTAGTTTCAGCTGGGGAAGAAGTGCAAGGGGTAGTATACCTCCTCAGGTCTTACTACCTTCTGAAAAAGAAAACCATATTTTCCAGTGGAGAGGTTAAGTGGGATAAGCGTTATTAATTGAGGGAAAATTTGATGAATGTAGCCCTTCTTTTAGCCAAAGATTAGTGGGAGCTTGACATTGGAGAGCATAAACTTTATCTCCCTAGGAGATATACATACATAATATATATATATAATGGACAACTTCTATACTTACAGACAATAAACCATGATATTTCCTACTTCTCCCCCACTTTCCCCTTGACAACTCTGCTCTCCATATCCCCTCCCTCTCTCCGTGATTCCCTCTTTTAATTTGATGTCATCATCTTTTTCTCCTATTATGAGGGTCTTGTGTAGGTATTGTGAGGCACTGAGAGGTCATGGATATCGAGGCAAATTTCTATCTGGACAGTTGCATTGTAGGGAGCGGTGCCCTTCCTTTGGCTCTTACGTTCTTTCTGTGATAGAGAAGTTTCAGTGCTGGACACTCCTTCGTCCCTTCTTCTCAGCACAATGCTGCCTTTTGTGTCATCCCAGTGGTAATCGCCATCTGAAAAGAGAAGCTTTTCTAACCAGAAGTGAGAGTAGCATTAATATATGAATATGAACATAAGTGTAGTGCTTTCCGGGCAATTTGGTGAGAATAATATATGCATTTATCCAGACAAGAGCAGGCTTTATACCCCTAAGGCTCATGACCTGCTCTGCCATGGGGTTTTGGTTAGGTTTTCAGAATCAGGCATGTATTCCCTCCCATAGAGCAGGCCTTCAGTCCAATTGGAGAACAATTGGTTTCTCCAAGAGCAGACATGCCACTATTGCACTCATTCGGTAATTTGGCCTGTTTTTGCCAAACTTGAGCTCCCAGTGTCCACTGTTGTCACTGCTGATGACTTCTGTCTCTCATAGGCCTACACACATTGTAGCACTTTCAATTGGCTGGTCTATAGGGAGAAGGTTTTCTGCTCAGCATCAGCTTGATTTCTCAGTGACTTTGCCACTTAGGCATGTGAAGTCTTTGGCAATAGGGTCTTACCATCTGTTTCTCAAGGGAAACCAAGAACCTTGGCAATAGCCTGTAATGTTTTGGAGGCAACAGGGAACTCCTTGGCCAACAATTCACTGGAAGGTATCCAATCCCTGGCACTGAAAATTTTCTAGCAAAAGTCTGTGGCTTCTGGGTGTGCCATTATTCAAAAAAGTAGGTTTTCATATGTCCTATTGAGAATATCTTGAATTTTGATTGACCCTCCCCCACCTTTCTTTTACACAGTTTCTTCCCATGGACTTGCTTAGGCCTTTCCCCTCCCTGTAATCTGTTCTTCTACTTACACATATACAATACCATCCCCTTAAGACCTTCTCTCTCCTCCCTCCCTTGTAGCCCTTTTCTAGCTTACTGGCCTCTGGTACTGATTTTTGGTTCCAACTCACACACAAGTCTATTCATTTTAGCTAGTATCCATATATGAGAAAGAACATGTGGCTTTTGGCTTTCTGAGACTGGGTTACCTCACTTAGTATAATCCTTTCAAGGTCCTTCCATTTCCCTGCAAATTTCATATTTCTTTACCACTGAATAGAACTCCATTGTGTAAATGTACCACATCTTTATTATCCATTCATCTGTGTAGGGACATCTAGGCTGGTTCCATTTTCTAGCTATTGTGAATCGAGCAGGGATAAACATGATTGTGCAAGTATCTCTAAGGTACTAAGAAGAGTCATTAGGCTATATCCCTAGGAGTGCTATAGCTGGATCATATGGTAAATCTAATTTTAGCTGTTTGAAGAACCTCCACATTGATTTCCACAATGGCTGTACCAGATTACATTCCCACCAACATTTCTTGCCAACATTTATTGTCATTTCTTTTCTTGATGGTAGCCATTCTGACAGGAGTGAAATTGAATCTCAAAGTAGTTTTAATTTGCATTTCTCTAATGGCTAAGGATGTAAAACACTTTTTTAGATTTTTATATGCCATCTGTATTTTTTCCAATGAGAACTCTCTATTTAGTTCCACAGCCTATTTATTTATTTAATAGAGAAAGAGGGAAGTAGGGAGAGAGAGATAGAGAGAAAGAGAATAGGCATGTCAGGGCTCCAGCCACAGCAAATGAACTCCAGATGCATGCAACCCCTTGTGCATCTGGCTAATGTGGGTCCTGGGGAATCAAACCAGGGTCCTTTGGCTTTGCAGGCAAACACCTTAACTGCTAAGCCATCCCTACAGTCCCCATCACCCATTTGATTTCTTATTGTTCTATTTTTTTGAGTTCTTTGTATATTCTGGCAAGTAATCCTCTGTCAGGTGTATAGCTGGCAAAGATTTTCTCCCATTCTGTAGGTTGTCTCTTTGTACTATTCACAGTGTCCTTTGGTGTACAAAAACTTTGTAATTTCATGATATCTCAATGATTGGTTAGTGGCTTTATTTCCTGAACAATTGGGGTTATATCCAGAAAGTCATTGCCTATGCCAATATGTTGAAGTGTTTTCACTACAATTTCCTCTATCAATTTCAGAGTTTCAGGTCAGATATTAAGATCCCTGATCCACTTTGATTTGATTCTTGTGCATGGAAAAAGACAAGGATCTATTTTCATCTTTCTAACTACAAATATCCAGTTTTCCCAGCACCACTTGTTGAAGAGGCTGTCTTTCCTCCAGTGAATATTTTTGGCATTTTTGTCAAAAATCAGATGGCCACAGCTGCCTGAATTAGCAGAATTCTGTTCCATTGATCTACATGTCAGTTTTTGTGCCAATACCATACCGCTTTTGTTATTATGGCTTTGTAATATAGCTTAAAATCAGGTATGGTGATACCACCAGACTTACTTTTGTTGCTCAAAATTACTTTGGCTATTCGAGGTTTTTTGTGCTTCCAAATGAATTTTAGAATTGTTTTTTTCTGTTTCTGTGAAGAATGCCATTGGAATTTTAACAGGGATTGCATTAAATGTGTAGATTGCTTTTGGTAAGATTAATATTTTTGTAATATTGATTCTTCCTATCCAAGAACATCGGATGTCTTTCCATTCCAATGTCTCACTTGAGTGTTTTAAAGTTCTCATTTTAGGGATCCTTCACTTCCTTTGTTAAGTTTATTCCTAGGTATTTAATTAATTTATTTATTTGTTTTTGAGGCAATTGTGAATGGGAGAGATTCCCTGATTTCATCCTCCAGATGTTTGTTGTTAGTATATAGGAAAAGATTTCTAGGCATTTAGTTTGTATCTGGCTACGTTGTTAAAAGTGTTTATCAGTGCTAACAGTTTGCTGCTAGAGTCTTTAGGGTCCTTTGTGCATAGAATTATATCATCTACAAATAATGATAATTTGATCTCTTTCAATTTGTATCCCTTTTTAAAAATTTTTTTTGTTTATTTTTATTTATTTATTTGAAAGAAATAGACAGACAAAGAGGCAGAGAGAGAGAGAGAGAATGGGTGTGCTAGGGCCTCCAGCCACTGCAAACAAACTCCAGATGCATGTGCCAGCTTGTGCATCTGGCTTATGTGGGTCCTGGAGAATCAAGCCTTGAACCGGGGTCCTTAGGCTTCACAGGCAAGCACTTAACCAATAAGCCATCTCTCCAGCCCCCAATTTGTATCCCTTTTATGAGTGCCTCTTGCCTTATTGCTATAGCTAAGTCTTCTAGTACTATCTTATTCCTGAATTTAGTGGGACAGCTTCAAGTTTTTCCCCATTTAGTATTATGTTGGCTGTAGATTTGTCATAAATGGCTTTTATTATGTTTTATTATGTTGAGATATGTTCCCTCTATTCCATGTTTCTGTAATACTTTTACCATGAAGATTATTGGATTTTTCTCAAAAATACCTTTTCTGGATCTATTGAGATGATCATGTGATTTTTGTCCTTCAGACCATTTATATGCATCACTGGGATAAAGCCAACGTGGTTGGGGTAAATAATCTTTCTGATATATTCTTGTATTCTGTTTGCCAATATTTTGTTCAGAATTTTTACATCTATGTTTATGAGGGAGATTGGTCGGTAAATTTATTTTATTTTTTGTTCTATCTTTGCCTGATTTTGGTATTAGGGTGATGCTGGCTTCATAGATGGAGTTTGGTAGATTTCCTTCCTTTTCTATTTTATGGAAAAGTTTGAGAAGTAGTGGTGCTAGTTCTTCCATGGTGAAGTTTACCAGTGAATTCATCTGGGCCTGGACATTTTTTCGTTGGGAGAATTTTTATAACTGCTTGGATCTCCGTACTTGTTATAGGTCTATTTAAATGGCTTGTCTTATCTTGATTTAATTTTGGTCAGTAATAAGAATCAAGGAAATCATCCATTTCTTTCATATTTTTAAACTTAGAGGCATATATATTCTTGAAGTATGTCCTTATGATTTTCTGAATTTCTTTAGTAACTGTTGTAATGGAGCCTTTTAATCTCTAATTTTATTAATTTTTGTATCTTTTCTCTTTCTTCTGGATGGATTTGCTAAGGATTTATCAATCTTGTTTATATTTTCAAAGAACCAATTCTTTGGATTTTTTTGGTTTCTATTTCATTAATTTCTGCCATAATCTTTATTATTTCTTCATGTCTACTGATTTTTGGTTTGCCTTGTTCTTTTTCCAAAACCTTAAGGTGAAGCATTAAATTGTTTGCTTCTGAACTCTCTAATTTCTTAACATATGCCCTCAGATCTATAAATTTCCCTCTCAGGACTACCTTCATTGTGTCCCAAAGTTTTGGTATGTTGTATTCTCATCATCATTTGATTCTATTAATTTATTGATTTCCTTTTTGATGTCTTCATTGACCCATTCATCATTCAATAGTGTACTGTTTAGTCTCCATGAATTTTTCAATGTTCTGTAGCCTTTCTTCTTGCTGATTTGCAGTTTAATTCCTTTGTGGTCAGATAGAGTGCAAGGGATTATTTCAATTTTCATGGATTTGTTGATATTTCCCTTGTGTCCTAATATATGGTCTATTTTAGAGAATGTTCCATGTGCTGCTGAGAAAAATGTATATTCTGCAGCATTTGGATAGGATGTTCTATAGATATCTGTTCGGTCCATTTGTTCCATGACATCAATTAATCTAAATGCCTCTCTGTTTATTTTTTGCTGGGATAACCTGTCAATTGATGAGAGTGGGGTATTGAAGTCACCCACTACAATTGTCGTTGGTGTTATATGTGACCTTAAGTCCAATAGTGTTTGTTTGATGAAACTGGGAGCCCCCATGTTAGGTACATATATGTTTAGGATTATAATGTCCTCCTGTTGGAGCATTCCTTTAATCAGTACAAAATCACCTTCTTATTTAAAAAAAAATTTTGTTTATTTTATTTATTTATTTGAGAGTGACAGAGAGAGAAAGAGGCAGATAGAGATAGAGAGAGAATGGGCACACCAGTGCTTCCAGCCACTGCTAACGAACTCCAGACACGTGCACCCCTTTGTGCATCTGGCTAATGTGGGTCCTGGGGAATTGAGCCTCGAACCAGGGTCCTTAGGCTTCACAGGCAAGCACTTAACTGCTAACCCATCTCTCCAGCCCCAAAATCACCTTCTTTATCTATCCTCACTAATGTTGGTTTGAAGTCCATCCTGTCAGATATTAGGATAGCAACTCCTGCTTGTTTCCTAGGCCTATTTACTTGAAATACCATTTTCCATCCTTTCATCCTAAGACAATGTTGATCATTTATTGAGAGATGAGTTTCCTGGAGGCCTCAAAAGGCAGGATCATGCCTTTTAATCCAATCCGCAAGCCTGTGTCTTTTGGTTAGGGCATTGAGGCCATTGATATTAACAGTTATTATTGAAAGGTATGTATTTATTCTTGCCATTCTCCTTATTTTGTAGTGCTTCTTGTTTTCTATTTACTCACTTGTTTTAACTGTTATTTGAGTATTGTTTATTTTTTCCTTTTTCTTCCTATGTGTGTTTTGCTTTCTCTTTAGTGTGATGGATTCCTTCAAGTATTTTCTGTAGTAGTGGCTTAGTTGTTATAAATTCCTTTAGTCTATTTTTGTTGTAGAATGTACTTATTTCTCCATTCATTTGAATAGATCGCTTTGTAGGATAAAGTAATCTTGGTTGACAATTGTTATCTTTCAGGACTTGAAATACATCATTCCAAGACCATCTCTCCAGCCCCCAAATCACCTTCTTTATCTATCCTCACTAATGTTTGTGTTGTGTAATCTGCTGTTATTCTGGTGGGTTTGCCTTTATAGGTGATTTGCTTTTTTGCTCTAACTGCTTTCAATATAGTTTCTTTGGTTTGTGTGTTTAGTAGTTTAATTATAACATGGTGAGGAGAGGTTCTTTCCAGGTTTTGTCTGTTTGTTTGCTTGCTTGCTTTTAGCTTCTTATATAGGCATTGGCATTTCTTTCCCAATTTTGGGATATTTTTCTTCTATGCATTGAAATTCTTCTCCTTCTACTATACCCTGAGCTCTTATGTTTGATTTTTTCATAGTGTCTGGATATCTTAAAGTTCCTATTCATACCTTTCTATTAGCTTGCCTTTCTCTTTGTTGGACTGTATTAGGTCTGCCACCTGGTCTTCTAGTTTAGATATTCTGTCCTCTCCTTCATCCATTCTACTGGTGAGACATTCCACAGAGTTTTTTTTTTTTTTTTTTTTTTAACTTCATTGACTGTGATCTTTAGAGCTAGAATTTCAGCCTGGTTTTTCTCCAGTATTTCTATTTCCTTACTCATATCCTGTAATGATCTCCTTATTTTATTAAGCTGGTTTCCTGTGTACTCTTTTGGGAATTTGTTTTCATCTTTAGTTCCCTTGTTTTCTTCTTTGATTTCTTTCTTTTCTTTTTTTTTTTTATAAAGAAACCTCATTTACTTTACCATCTTTTTAAAAAAATATTTTATTCATTTTTATTTATTTATTTGAGAGCAACAGACAGAAAGAGGCAGATAGAGAGAGAAAGAATGGGTGTGCCAGGGCCACCAGCCACTGCAAATGAAATCCAGGTGTGTGTGCCCCCTTGTGCATCTGGCTAACGTGGGTCCTGGGAAATCAAGCCTCAAACCAGAGTCCTTAGTCTTCATAGGCAAGCGTTTAACCGCTAAGCCATCTCTCCAGCCCTCTTATTTGATTTCTTTGCATATAGATACAATCAAGTTTTGAAATCTTTGTCAGGCATTTCATCTAAAACAGTTTTATTGGTGACCATTTCTGGTAGATTTATAAGTTTTGGTGGGATTGTATTGTCTTGATTCTTTGTGTTTCTTGTATTATAATGTAGCAACTTTTGCATCCTGAATTGATTTGATGCTTGGGTTTTCTACTTATCTGTAGTGTCCTTAGATGTGGTGATCCACCTTTATATACTTTCAGGATATGCTTTTAAGGTGCCAGGTGTAGCTCTTGTACCCCAATCCAACCAAAGAAGTAATACCAGATGTTGAAGTTCCTTGCTAAGGAAGTATGTTAGTGGATTGGGTGGAACAATTTGCTGGCAAACTTTAAACTTCAGCTGAGCAATAAACATATTCAGTAAAAACCAGCACAGAGTATGCAGTTGTAGGGATTACAACAAACAGTGTTATGAAGCCAAAATCCCTAAGGGTGTGTGTTGCTCTACACCCTTAATCCTGTCAGTTGGGAGGTAGAGAATTCTGTTTTGAATTGGGTTCCAAGTCAGCCTGGATCTGAGTCAGGCCCTGCCCCCAGTAATGACAGAAGCAAAAGACAAAGGCTTTATCAACTTGAAAACATCAAAGGCAACAATATTAAAGCCCCAAATATAGCTTATTTGAAAATGGTAAATCCAACCAAGAATATGTAACCCAAAACCTGCCATGACATGGAAAGAGAGGTTAGCACTTCCAATGCAAGACTATGTACCTGTTTTATCTTTTTTTTTATTTTTGTCAGTTGGCCTCATTACCTTTTGAGGTGGCTTCCAATCTCACCAATGCTGAGTGGCCACCTCAATCCCTCCATGCTGTGCTGTGGAGCTGGAGCTCTGATCAGCTGCGCGGGATGTGCTGCCCCCAGGGTCTGAAGGCCACAGGCTCGTGGTTCTGATGGTTGGGGGTGGGAGAGTGCAGGAAGCCTGGAGTTGCTCATGCAGTCCCACCTTTCAGTAGCTCCTTAGTTGATCTCAGCTGTCTTCTATTCAGATTTCTTGACTTTGCAAGGAGGCTGATGAGGTTGTGAAATCCTTTTGTTTGATCTCTGGTGCTTCTGCTCCGCGCACCTGGTGGGTGGTTGGATAGCGGATCAGCAGGCCACAGTGCCTCAGTGGGATTCTGGATGTTTTCTTCCTGTCATTACAGAAAATACCATTTTACAACAATTATAAAATCTTGGGTGAAGGTATTTTTCTAAAGCTCTTCATGGTACAATTTCTGGCTTCTATCATTACTCAGGTTGACTTTACTTATAAGACAAGCACACAGTCTTGGAAGGCCAGCCAATACCAATTATTTCCTTCTAGCCTACTGATACGTTTGTTTAACCTGATTAACAACAAATGACCCCAAAGTCTCAGAAAGTTCATAGAATACTGTTTATTTTCCAGATGTCCAGAACACAAGTTTCCAAATTTGTGGCTCTCAGAATGAAGACAGTGAAAGAAAAATTCCCAAGAAATTTTACTCTCTGTTCATCTTTTTTTTTTTTTTTTTTTGAGGTAAGGTCTCACTCTAGCTCAGGCTGACCTGGATTTCACTATGTCATTTCAAACTCATGGTGATCCTCCTACCTCTGCCTCCAGAGTGCTGGGATTAAGTCATGCACCACTCGGCCCGGCTTCCTTTCATCTTTTTGCTAGGTCAAATTATAAGGAGCGTACTATATAAATCACAACATATAAAAAGAAATTCTGTTCCTGGTTTTAAATTAAAAATTTAATATCAACTTTCAGTTTTGAAAAGTACCATGATTTTGTGTATATTGGTATTTCTATTTCTAAGCCCAAAATTGACTGGGATGATATGAGTTTAGGTGAGAACAATTCCGGACAAAAATAGAAAAACAATCCCATTAAAATAAGCCTGAAGCTGACTTAAATTCTGTTTGCTTTTTTTTGTTTGTTTGCTTTTTGAGGTAGGGTCTCACTCTAGCTCAGGCTGACCTGGATTTCATTATGTAGTTTCAGGGTGGCCTCAAACTCATGGTGATCCTCCTACCTCTGCCTGCTGGGATTAAAGGCATGAACCACCATGCCTGGCTTATGTTTACTTTTGCTTTTTTTTTCCCCCTAAGGCTTAATGCATGCAAGGCAAGTCCTTTACTGACTGAGCTATCACTCAGCCTGTTTACTTTTAGTAAGTTCCCATGTTAGTGTTTACATTTGGGAGAAGAATACTTAATAGCAGTGTGATGGTTTGAGTCAGCTGTTCCCCATAAACTTTAGTGTTTTGAATGCTAGCTTCCCAGCTAATGGAGATTTGGGAATTATTACCTCCTGAAGGCAGTGTATTGTTGGGGTTGGCTTATGGGTATCATAGCCAGTGTCCCCTTGCCGGTGTTTGGCACATTCTCCTTTTCCTGTTGTCTACCTTATGTTGGCCATGGGTGATGTCCACCCTCTGCTCATGCCATCATTTTCCCTTCCATCATGGATCTTCCCCTTTGAGCCTATAAGCCAAAATAAACCTTTTTCCCACAAGCTGCTCTTAGTTGGGTGATTTCTGCCAGCAATGTGAAACTGACTGCAACAAGCAGGAAGAGGACAAATCTTAACCAGGGAATTTTGATTCTCTTTGAGCAAAACCAAAATTCTACTCTGAATGAATGCCTTGCCTAAGACACATTATTTCCCGCTTCTATGAATGACTCTTCATCTATGTATTTTAATCTTTTCTAACTGATGCTGAAGGCTTCATTGATGATGCAGTAATGGACAAGGGTGTGCAAGGGTGAGTGTGAGACTGTATGTAGAAAGGGGGAAAGAGGGTTCTTATAATCCTGTTCCTTGTTGACTTTATGTCTACAGGGCTTCATAATTTTGACAGCAGATGTGTTTCCTGGGGCTGCCATTAAATCTCATAAACTCATTGGTTGAAAACAACAGAAATGTATTCTTACTGTGTTTCTGGAAGATTATTAGTCCCAAATCAAGTTGTTGTCAAATGTGGTTTTCACTAGAGGACTGTGAAGAAGCCTGCGCTGTGCCTCTCGTGGTCCCTGTAGCCTCGGCTTGTAGATGCATCACTCCAGGATCTCCCTCCATTTCTATTCAGTGCCTCCCCTTGTGCCCGTGTCTGTTGTCTGGTCTTACCACAACACTAGTCATATTGGACAGGGCTCATTCCTCCATGACTTTATCTTGACATACCTTAATGCCATCTGTAAATACTCTTTCCAAACAAGGTAACATCCATGGGTACCAGAAACTAGAATTTCAACAGTCTTCTAGGAGGATATAATTCAACTCACTATAGCCAGATGTTTTTTCTAATTTAAACAAAAATCACCTTTAAGGGCATAAAACTATTTTGTCTGAACTTTCTTGAATGCATTCACCCCTATAAAGACAATCTTTTGGTGATTCCATTTATTTTGATGCCATATGTTATATAAGAGGTTAAACCATCAAGACGGTGACCTTTGGCCCCACTAAAATCATCTATTTGAGTTTCTATGCTTGGGAAATCTTTATGAATATTATATTTCAGTTGACTTTTAGTATCTAGACTTATATAAGACATCAAAGTTTAGAGTGTTGTAGTTTATGTAACCCAAGCATTAAACCCCCACTTCAGAAGTTTCACACATGACCCAACCAAACCTGGATCACGTCCAGTGGAATTCCATGAGATGGCCTATAAATTAGGCTTTTTGTTGCTGCTTTTTATTTTGAAATATTCATTATCTGAAATTCTTGGAACTGGATGTAGTTTAGAATTTTTCAAGTTTGGGAATATTTGCACATAATGAGGTATATAAAGGAGACTCAAATCTAATTCTCAAATTCATTTATGTCTCATGAACATCTTGTGTACACAGCCTGATGATACTTTTATGCAATACATTTGTTGTGCCTGAGTTTTAATTGCAGTCCATCCCATGAAGTCAGGTGTGGAATTTTCTACTATGGAAACATATCAGTGATTTAAAAGTTTCAGATTTGGAACACTTCAGATTTCATACTGGAGTAGGGATGCTCAACATGTAATAATGGCAAGATTGCTTTAAAAGTAGTTCCACTGACACTGGTATTGTTTCCTTTGAAGGGGCTTTTGTAGGAGCTCACATTAGGTATTCATTAAAGTTAGGCTAACCTAGCCTTTTAAATTTAATTTAATTCTTTTATTTTTCAGGTGTATGTGTATGTGTGTTTTCTGGATCAGAAGAGTCCAACAGGTAACACCCCTAAATACCTTCCTTTAACACATGTTTAAAAGATTATCCAAAGTCAAAGGTTCCTTGCTCTTCACTCACATGTTGCCTGACCTTTACCCATGTAACAGTGATTCCTCATGTGTTACTGTTTTTTGCTGCTTGGTAAAAATACCAGTAAGTGCCTGTCAGTGAGAGAGCTATAGCCACAGAAGCATTAGAGCAGCAGCACCAGCTGAAGCAGGAGGTTCATTCTTGGCTTAAACAACTCCAAGGGTTACTTTTCTTTCTTTCAGGCTCTACTCTGAAAGCACATATCCTACTCTTGGGCAAACAAATCCAGGAGTTAGTTTCTATAATTCTAGGGCCATCCACCCAGTTGTGCAGTCTAGGATGTAAGTACACAGCCCTCTACATAGTTCCACATGCATACCATTAGCTAGAGATTTCTACAGCTGTTCAAGCTGGTGAGGAAAGCACATAAACTATGATATTGTAAGGATGCATAGCAACTCTGTGGGATAATTCCTCTCCTGGTGTTCAAGTAGCAAATTCATTTTCCTGAACATTTCGGTAAATATCTAAAGCATAAGTATAAGATTATATTGATATTTTACAGAAAGAATGTAAAGGACTCATTGAGCTATCTTATCCACAAATATTGGCACAATATCCCTCCCTGGATGCACATGTAAGCACTCTGATTGGGATGATCTCAGAATTCAAGCCTCACATGTCCCTAGATATTCTGTTAACAAAAATGAATAGATTGACTAAAGTACTTCCCCAAAACCATCATCTTTATGTCTCTTCACACTGTTTTTCTCTATTATCACCCCTTCCCACAAATAGGTATAAAATCAAGGTCTAACCAGGTTAAAAAAAATTCCTATATAAGGTATGATCTTATTTTATTAGTATTTGTCAAACACTATCTTACTAATGGAAAGAAGACATTCTTGCCTCCTTTATTTACGTGGACTTTTATTCAATTTTACTAGTATTTTATTTTATTAGTATTTGTCAAACACTATCTTACCAATGGAAAGAAGACATTCTTGCCTCCTTTATTTGCATGGACTATTATTCAACCCAAACATTGCCTGTATATTATAACCCTGGTCTGACAGAAAAAGGTATAAGTAGGGCTGGAGAGATAGCTATCAGTTAGTGTTTGCTTGCAAAGCCAAAAGACCCAGGTTTGATTCCCCAGGACCCACATAAGCCAAATGCACAGGATGGTACATGGGTCTCAAGTTCGTTTGCATTGACTAAAGGCCCTGGTATGCTCATTCTCTCTCTCTCCCTCTCTCTGCCTCTTTCAAATAAATGAATAAAATATTTTTTAAAAGGTATAAGTAAAACATGAAATCTCATTTATTAAATGTAGAAAAATAACAAGGACATGAAGCTATTTAGGAATTTTTTTAAGTAACCAAATAACTTCCTGATTGAATTAGACTTTGCTTCCCTGTGACAAAATGCCTGACAGAAACAACTTGAAGGGGGAAGGGCTTATTTTGGATCATGTTTCCAGAGAGTACAGTCCACAATCCTTAGTACTACTGATCCTGAGCTATGCTAAGAAGAAACATGGTGGTATGATCACATAACAGATGCTGCTCACATCATAGACAACCAGAAACAGAGAGCTGAGAAGAAACCAATGGCCAGGGTCCAAGTATCCAAGGTCACCCAGTGACCTGCTTCCTCTAGCAAGATCCCTCCTCCTAAAGTTTCCATCATATTACAAATAGTGTCCCCAGCTGGGGATCAAGAGTTCAGTACATGAGCCTGTGAGGGACATTTCATGAAATTCACTCCATAACAATCTCAAACAATGGCAGCATTCAAGAAAGAGGTAGCAAAGCAATACAAAATCAAGGAAATATGAGCTAATGGGAGCTAGCAGAGAATTAAAAGGATGAATTACAAAGATAAGGTAAACCTTACAGGGTGTGGTGGAGCATGCCTATAATCCTAGCACTAGGTGTTCAAGACCATCCTCAGCTACATAGTCATTTTGAAGCCAGTCTATGCTGCAAGAAACCTATCTTTTTTTTAAAAAAAAATTATTTATTTATTTATTTGAGAGAGAGAGAGAATGAGCATGCCATTCTCTAGCCACTGCAACTGTGCTCCAGGTGCATGTACCACCTTGTGCATCTGGCACTTAAGTAGGTCCTTAGGCTTCACAGGCAAGCACCTTAACCACTAAGCCATGTAGGGCCCATGTGAAACCACAGAGGAATTAGAAAGATGAGCAAGAGTGCTGCTTGCATGGCCATCCTGACAACCTGCATCAGGGTGATGGAGATAGACATGGAGCACACTCAAAATGCACCAAAGCAGAAATCCAGAAGCTGCAGAGAGCTCAACACTAATGTAAAGCACACCCATCAGGCTCAGGAAAGTTTTCAGGAAAGGTGGCAGACAGAATGTAAGAGCTGCAGTGGGTAGGGGGTATACAGAGACGTTGCCCCTCCACATACACAATAACTGACTGCTGCTCTCACAACTCACATCCCACAACTCCATGGTGAATGCCAACAATCCCACTTAGGAGGGCCCGCAGTGGAATGGGGCATGGAAGAGGGAAATGATGGTGCCAACATGTAATGTGCTCATACAAAGTTTCTACTTAAGAAAAGGAGAGAAAAAAGTGCTTGAGAGTAACCATTTATAAGGAGAAAGGTTGATTTGGACTGATGATCTCAGAGGTTTTAAGCCCATAGTCACTTGGCCTTGTCACCTTGGGGTCTGTGATGGCACAGCATGTCATGGCAGGAGTGAATGGTAAGTAGGCCTGTTTACTTCATGGTTACATGAAGCAAAGGGAGAGACAGGAAGAGATCAGGGTCCCATGATCTTCTTCAAGGACATGTCCATAATAACATAATTTTCGTCAATGTGGCTCCACAATTTAAAAGTTCCACAACCTCCCAATATCACCACAGGTTGGGGGCTAAACCATCAACACATGGTCATTTAAGACTTAAGCTAGAAAATGGTTTTCCATTTTTCCAAGACTTTTCTGAAGTGTTTTACCATTATACAGGTTTTGCCTAATTATTGTTACATTTATTTCTTGGTATTTTGTCTTGTAAATAAGCTTGTTGTATTCCATCATATTGTTATGCTGACTATATAGAGGACTTTTACATACATGCAATTTCTGAATATTAATTTTCTATTAGGCTCCCTAACTGAACTCAGAAAAATTTTAGCAATGTTTATTATTGTTGTCTCTCAGGACATTGTAATCAGCTCCATAGCACCCCTTAGTCCTGAAGGAGTTTATTTCCAGAGGAACCTGCAAGGCCTGCACACTCACAGCTGGGCCCACTCATTTGCTTCAATGATGGAAGAGAGTTTTTTTTCTTTCTTTTCCCTTTCTACAACCACTTTCATAAGTTTTACTCACCAGGAGGGAAGGGAATAAAATAAACAATTCATTGCAGCTTCCAGCTTCTGTGCTAGAGGAGAAAAGATAATAATGGGTAGGAACGAATTCTGGTTGCAAGAAAAGTGTCTAACATAGATATGAACTACATACAAAGCTCGTAAGAGCTCAAAAAAGTTGTACAAAATGGGCAAAAGATATAGATATTTTACAGAAAAATAGGTATTATATTTAAAGATACAATTTATTAAACAGAATGCCTTTTTACTAGGTATATGAGCATATGTTCACATCCACTCACATTGAGGGAAATGCAAACTGAAAGCACCCATAGATGGTAGCTTCATGGTTTGACTAGAGACCTAACGCTGACAGCCTACTCCACTGGGAGTTTGTGAGGAGACAGAAGTTTTCAGTGTGTTACAGTGGAGGTGTGCAATGTGGCATTACCTATCAAACTACAATTGTTGGGCTGGGGAGATGGCTCAATAGTTAAAAGTGTTTTCATGCCAAGCCTGTCAGCCCAGATTCAATTTCTCAGTACCCTTGCAAAGCCAGATGCACAAAGTGGGACATGCATCTGGAGTGTCTTTGTAGCAGCAAAAGGCCCTGGCATGCCCATACTCACTCTTTGCTGGCAAATAAATAAATAAAAATATTTTAACAAAAATTGTAATTTATGTCAGTTGACACAGAAATTCTGCTTCTGGCTATTTATCCTCAAGGTACATGCAGCTTGTGTGAATTATAAATGTAAACATCTGTACACAATCTGCATGCTCATCAGTGGGAAGTGGGTTAAATGATTGTATAGTCCAACACAATAGAATGTGCTATGCTTCCTAAAAGGGAAGGAAGATTATTGATTGATGTGGAAATATTTTCTAGATATTAAATGAAAAAGTATGTAACATTATAAAGACAAGTCTAGCACTTCTTAGAAGAAAAACAGAAAGGTAGCATGCATTTGAATTGACTTATTTGCATCAAATTCTGGAAAGTCACTTGTTTAAATAGCCTGCACTGACTTCTGCTGAGGCCAGTTGCTTTAGAACAGATTTAAGCCCTTTTTCAGTCTCTCTGGAAGCATTTTTAAAGGTCACTCTCTGCCTTCTTCCTTCTATGCAATACATCTCATGCTCAGGCATGGCCTGGGATAACTTTATTTTTTCCCCAAATCCACTGTGCATTTTTCAGTCTCCATGTCTTTGATGATGCTCACTTCATGTCCTGGAATACCCTTCTATTTGTCTTTATGGAGCGTTTCTCCTCATTCTTGAAGCCCAGCAAATCACATCCCTTCAAAACACCTTTAGGACCTTTTCTGAATGAAATTTCACTTGTGTGCCCACTATGCCTTCTCATGCCATCTGCCTACATCTCTACATTCTGTTGGAATAAGGGTTGGTACCTTGTCAGGTTTTGGCAAGTTCCAGGTGTTATCTTCCACCCGCGGAAGCCCGCGTGGCGTGGTGGCCCGTGACTAGCACAGTACCTGGGCTCAAGTTCTGCCTCCTGCGTGGAGCGTGAGATACACATGCGTGGGGGGGCGGGGAGAATCCAGACATTTTCTATATCTCAAACACTGTAGGTGTTATGGGAAACTGAGTCACACAGAGATGACATCAGAGATATACAGTGGAGAATCAGAAAATTTATCTATGTCGACATGTACTCAGGGGAGCAACTTCCAAAGCCTGAGTCCCGAGCTCTGATAGCTCAGAGGTCTTACAGAAAAGTATAATGACAATCTGACATCACCTTGAATTCTTTTTTTAAAACACATTTATTTATTAGAGAATTATAATGATTTTTATTAAAATTTATTTAGTAGAGAGAGAGAGAGAGAGAATGGGTGCACCAGGGCCTCCAGCCACTGTAACAAACTCCAGATGCATGCACCACACCACCATGTGCATCTGGCTTATGTAGGTTCTCTCTCTCTCTCAAATAAATAAAAATAAAATAAAATATTTTTAAATGTAAAAAAAATTCAAAGGAAGTTTTACTTCAGAGTACATATTCAAATTGGATCCAAATAGTATCTCAAAATTCCTATTATGTTAAACATTTAAATGCCAGGGCCCCCTACTGCTACAAAAAAAAATCTAGTCATATGCACTACTTTGTGCATCTAGGGGTACTAGGTAATTGAATCTGGGCCAACAGGCATTGCAAGCAAGTTCTAGTAACTGCTGAGCCATCTTTCCAAACCTCTAAATATTTCAATAATTTTAAGTTTAGATTTAGTCATTTGGCCTTTCTGTTATCCTAAACAATCTCATTTTCAGAGTCTAATATTTTTCTTAACTTCCATGGGAGTAAAATAGAATGGTAACCATGCCAGAGGCAAACTTAAACATCTTAAGTAATGATAGCTACCATTTGGATGTTGAATGTGCCCCAAAGACCATGTGTTGAAGACTTGGTTCTCAATTTACGAGATTACTAGGAGGTGGCAAAAAATTTAGGATGTAGAGTTTAATGAAAGAAAATTAGATCATTGGCATGTGCCCCTCACAGAGATATTAGGACTCCAGACTTTTCTTGTCTTTTTCACTTTAGTTCTGCTCACCATGATATGAGCTTCTCCCTCTACCACCTTCCCACAACAACAGGTTAACAAACATTAGATTGAGAGCTCCAAGTCTGTGAGCCAAATGAAACTTTCTTCTTTATTAAGTTGCTTATCTCAGGTATTTTGTCATAGTGACAAGTTGATGAACATGATCCCCATAATATATATCTATCACATCCAAAACCCACAACAATGTATCTACAAACCTATAATGCAAACAGAATGAATGGGAGAACTTCTATTTTAGGAAAACATTTTAAGAGGTTTTATGAGGAGTATTTACAAGTTGATTCTGTGCACAGTATTTAGTTCTCTGACAAACTACACTTGATAATTGAGTAATAATAGGGCTAAAAATATGCACGAGTTCCAACATCTCCTCCTTTCAAATCCCTCTTAACATAAACGTTTAATCAATGAAGATTAATTTAATTACTGAGGTCACCTTTAAAACTGGAGAGTACCTCATGGGATAGAGGAAGGAGTAAGGGAAACAGTGGTTGAATGTTATCATAACATTCTTACAGCTGCTCCTAGCACCAGCTTACACAAGAAGAGACTGAACTTCACTCCGAACAACCCCAACTCTTACAGTCTCTGTACACGTTGTTGGACCAGAGCACTGTGCCTGTGGATCCAGCTTTTGTCACGGCAGGAACCAGAAGAGTACTCTACTTCAAAAGCCAAGGAGATCTGGTTTCCAAACCAAAGGCATAGAGAGACCCCAAACAACTAATTTTTTAAGTCCTTTTTAAACAATATTTTTATTTATTTATTTGAGATAGAGAGGGAGGGAGAGAGATGGAGAAGCAGATAGAGAGAGAATGGGCACACCAGGGCCTCCAGCTACTGTAAATGAACTCCAGATGCATACGTCACCTTGCTCATCTGGTTTACCTTATGTGGGTACTAGGAAATTGAACTTGGATCCTTAAGCTTCAGAAGCAAGAGCCTTAAACACTATGCCATTTCTCTAGCCCCAACAACTCATTTTTTAACACAACAAATAGCAAAATATATATATTTACAATATCCTTTGTCAACTAAGGAAGTAAGTAAGAGTCTAGTGACTAAAGGTTTTGTTTGAGAGCAAAAATGATGCCACCAACATCTATACCATTGTTTTTGCTTTGTGTGTGTGTGTGAATGGCGCATACTTATGTATTTTCCTCCATGTGCTCACCTATGGTAGGGTGTGCTTGCCCAAAGTTGCCAGAGCAGAACACTGGACACTCCACTGTTCTTCCCCTGTTCTTGTTTTGAGCCAGGTCTCTGTTTTCTGGAAGGTCTGGGATTACAGGAACACACAGCCATGCCCAGTTTCTTATAGAGGATCTAGAGATTTGAACTGAGGTGGTCTCAGGACCCCTCTGGCCCTCAGGCTTATGCATAAAATGCATAAATTTAACCACTGGGCCATCTCTTTAGCCCCTTTTTAACAGATTTTAAAAGACGAATGTGGGAGGAGTCTACACCACACTGTAATCCTAAAATGGAGATAAGGAGGCAGGAAGGGCAGAAGGAAGGAGGCTGGAGAGGAGGAGAAAGAAGACTCAGACATGGCTAGCCATGAAATGTTGTGAGGTAAACATGTCTGTGTGCGGAGGAGGTGGAAGGTGCTGAGCTCTGAGATATGAGCCATCATCCCTCCACATCCATTTCTCACCAGTGCTTGACAGAGAGGTTTTCCACTGGAAGGCTATGGCTGCCCTCTGAGTCTGTATGGAGTGAGACAAAAGTTGTCTGTATGACAGTTTTAGTCTTTGGTTTGATTTAAACCCCAAAGAGGATCCAGTAATTTCACCATCCACACAAGTAAAAGAAAAAGACAAATGAGCCGAAGCCAGCACAAGCTGAACGTCCGGAGGGACTTGGGTGTTGTTGGTAACAGGTCAGAAACAGTGTGGTGACTTGTAGTCAATAATGGACAGGCTCTTTAGAAATCCTGGAAGGAGAATTTAATCTGCCGTGCTGTTCCAATCGCAACTGGAGCAGCTCTGCTGACAGGGCTGTAAATATTTCTCTTTGAAATCGTAACAGTCCCATGTAGGCTGTCTCCATAGTAAAATCCTCCCTCTTGGCTGATGAAATCGGTTGCCATGGTAACAAAGTTAACAGCAGCAAGTAGCAGAAAATCGTTTTTTCCTTCCCAGCAGAATGACTTCCTCTTGCAAAATAACACCCCACTTAATCAAACAAAATGACAGAAATGAAAACACAAAACCTAAGGGTGGACACCAAAACTCACAGATACTTGTTCCATTAATACATCTTCCTGCTCCACCATAACACCTGACCCCTGCCAAAATATTATTTTCACCCAGCCCCCCTTTCTCTTTGACATACAAAGTGGTACAAGCATCTGTAGTTCATTTGCATAAATGAACTGCCGTGCCCATCCTCTCTCTCCCTCCCTCTCTCTCTCTCTCTCTCTCTCTCTCTCTCTCTCTCTCTCCTTGCAAATAAATAAATTATTTACTTTAAAGTTTGGACAGAGATGTGCAGATAACAGAAAAGGAGGGAGCTTATTAAAGGAAAGAAACAAACAAGCTTGGAAATGGGCCAGCACTGCAAAACACACCTTTCACGGGTCACATAAGGGTGACCTCTCATGAGTCACTTGCATGTGCACTTATCTGTACACTTACAGTAACTGTGTAAAGAAAGGAGGGTTTCCTCTCTTCCCTTGGCATAGCTTCTTTCATAGGCTGATCTTACTGCCTTTGGAATCTCCCTCTTTTCCCTGTTCCCTACCTCAACCCTCCCCCGCCCCGTCACTGTGGTCTGGTCCCAGAAATAGGTTTTGGAAGCTGAGATGTGAGGATTCATCCTCTACAAGTTCTTTTATGTGGATAAGGAGATAGTCTGGACTTCAAAGGGTCTGACAAACTCTCTCCCTACTCTGGCCAGTCACTGGAGAAGAGACACCATTTCAGGCTCATGTTTCTCTGGCTTACAAGTGGTTGGTAGCCCTGGAAGACCAGAACTTCTTTTAAAAACTATTATTTAATTTGAGACAGGAGGAGAGAAAGAGAGAGGAAGAGAATGCTAGTATAGGTATACTAGGGCCTTCTGTCACTCAGTGTAAGTAACTCCAGATGCATTCATTCGTCACTTTGTGCACCTGGCTTAACATGGGTACTGGGGAATGGAATCAGGGCCACTACGCTTTACAAACAAGCGCCTTAACCGCTGATCCATCACTCTAAGCCTGTACTTTTGCTTGTTAGCAGTTGTTAGATTCTAGAAGACCTAAGCTGAGTGTTTAGGTTTAGGATACAGGGACCAAAAGCATGAGCCAAAATCTGAATTATGGGTCCTGGGACTATTCCCCATAGCCAGCTACTCAAAAAGAGAGAACCTAACCATGCCTCTTGAAAGATATTAGACTTTAGATTTAGATATGAGGATATTTTAATCATCTCCTTTTATTTGATACATTTTGATTGACCTTTCATGAGTTATTAATGCAAAAGTGGCATGTTTTGTTAAGCATTGCATAACTTCCCTCCCCAACCTGGGCTGTTAAAGCACCCAAGGCATTGTGATTCTGTAGGAACATTTTTTGTGAGAGTCCAGGCTTTCTTGTGCTTCTGTGGCAATTGCAGGAGCCTCCCATGTTTGATGTAGTGTCAAGGACACCTTCTGTGGTGGTTTGAATGTCCATATATATCCCCTGTAGCTTAAGGTAATTTAAAAAAATTTTTACTTATTTATTTGAGGGAGAGAGAGGCAGATAAAAGAGAATGGGTACACCAGGGCCCCTAGCCATTGCAAATGAACTCCAGAGACATGTGCCACCTTGTGCATCTGGCTTACATGGGTTCTGAGGAATTGCATCTGGTTCCTTAGGCTTTGCAGGCAAGTGCTTTAACTGCTAAGCCATCTCTCCAGCCTGCCTAAGGTATTTGTGACTAAACTTGCAACTTAAATCTCTAGCAGCCTGTTGGAATAGGTATCACTGGGGCGGGTTTCTTAGTGCAGCCATGAGATATGTAGAGAGCCCGTTGGAGTTCTAGGTGTTTGTGCTTGAGGGTGTTGCCTGTTGATTTTGTCTCTCTGCTATGGATCTGTGAAAGTGAGCTAGCTTCTTCTGCCCTGATTGAACTTCCCCTGGAGCTATGAGCGTGAAATAAACCCTTTCTTCCCATAAGCTGCTTCTGGCTGGATGTGTTTCACAACAATGAGAAAGTAACTGCAACACTTCCAAATGCCAGCATCTTCATAGACCAGAATAAATCTCTCAGTGTATTCTAACCCAACCCTGTTCATTTCAACACAGGGTTGTCAGTAGGAAAGATGCCAAACTTGAAAATGATTGGCATCCCTGGGCCAACACTTCTCTTTTTTGCTATAAGGAGTTTGTAACAGGAAGGTCTTGAGAAAGAACTTCACATTGGTAATATACCTGAAATTAAAAAATTCTCTCTGTTATACTTTTGTAGGTCTGGCAAGGTGGACCTCACCATCTCAAGGACAAGACAGAAAGCTACCTTGTTTCACACAAAAAGAAATATTTGGTGCCCTACAAGCTCACAGCAGTAGTTGGCCCTTCATCCAAATATATTTATAAGTACATATGGAAAATGTTTGGGGAGAGAAAAGGGGTCCCTCTATGCTTCCCAAGCCCCAAAGAAGAGAGGTAGTTTCCAAAGAAAAATAAACATGTATGTATACTAGAGGAGAAGAGACATTATTGTGGGGAGCTTGGCAGGCCACAACCCTGGTGACAGGGGTAAAAAGATTAAATGACAGAAGGGGCTCGTGTAGTCTGTACTAGGCTGAATGTAACAAAGAGCCTTTGTTTTGACAGAGGCAAGTGGTTCATCCCCAGTACTGCTGATTTGTAAGGAAGATTCCAAATGGATGTTGGAGAACAACAGGTCAGCCTCCCATTGCCCCAGCACAGAGAAAGTGAGATAATCATATTTATATTCAGAGTCTTCTGGTTTGGTTGTACACTGGAATCATATAAGGAGACACTTAGGATCCCTCTGAGAACCAGCTCCATCAAAATGACAAAATGACAAAAAAAAAAAAAAAACCTCCTTTTTTTTAGTATGTTACATGACCTTCTTTTGGGCTCAAAGTTGTGGTTTGGATTCTTAGGTCTTTGGCTATCTCCTACCTCACTGTTGGTGGTTTTATTATGTAGAGTATATTGAGAACCTACATAGGACCTTAGTGTGAGCCTTGTAGATTGGGGTGCTGCCAAGGGATAATTGTTCTTGCTATAGTTATTGCAGTTTAGGACAAAACCATCAATTAGAGAAGTTTATGAGGTCAGCCACCTCGTTTAAAATAAGAACCAGTGGCTGTCTATTCCTATAGAAAGGGAAATGAAAAATAAAAGTTGAAGAGACAGCATTGAGTGGTTTCTCTTTCGGGCAGGAGGTGTGAGTCCACCCTTCCAGGAGTGTACGGACTTGCTTGCATTGGTTCAGGAGCATGATTCTTCTACAGAAACAAGAGGAGCCGTAGTAAGGGTGCTTGAGAACACTGGAGTTTATGAAGTTTGAGATCTTCCATAGGCCCACAGGTGAATGGATTCTCCTTTGTCTTCAAGTGCAGTCCTTTGGTTTGGGGAGCCCTGGCTTTATCCTGGAGATATGACTACAGTTGCTGATTTCCAGCAGTTGGACAGCCATGGTGGTGCTCAGGACCACTTGACAAGGTCCAACCATCAAGTATGCGTCTGTTCTATGGGTCCTTCTTTCCAGGTTTAAAGGGGCCTCGGTTCCCAGAGCTCACATCTTTGGGCCCCATTTTGGGGCTGAAGATAACTTTGTTTCCATATTCCTGTAGGACTTGTTGGACTTGACCTAGGGTTATTACATATCGAGTCATATGATTGGACTTAGAATCTTAGACCAGATCTAGCTTCCCATATAATAACTCAGAGGCCGAGCTTGGTAGATTTTAGAGCTGTTCTAATTCTCGTGAGAGCAAGAGGTAAACTGGGTTAGCTATTTTTACAGAGGTTTCTTTACATAGTTTTGTTAGGATCCATTTGATAGTTTAGTTAGTGCCTTTCATTTTTCCTGAGGACTGTGGCCTTAGGAAAAGCATAGGTAATATTTTATCCCTAGGGCCCAAATGTAGCTTGGGTCACTTTTGATGTCAAGAATGATCCATTGTCATTCTGTGACATGAGCAGGAGAGGCCAAACCCTGAGATGCGTTCCTTTATGAAAGCCTTTTCCACTTCCGCAGACATTTCAGTCCTCATCGGACAAGCTTTGATCTAGCCAGTGACGTCTACAAACACCAACATATACTTAAAGCTAGCACAATGGGCATACAAGCGAAGTCTATTTGCCATCCTCATCTGGATAAGTTCCCCTCCTCTAAATTGGAATGGTAGATAATAGGGGAAGCCTAAATTTTTATGTATGTAGAAAGTGAAGGCCTGACACACATTTTGAGGGAATCCTCTCAGAGCAGTTGAGTTATCATCTCTAGGGTGGTATCTTTCACCAAACAGAATGAGCCATGTATTTCTTAATTACTTTCTATTGCAGGATGATACAGCTCCACGTTGTTGGAAATAACCTCCAAACCAGACCCAGTTTATATAGGAGGAACAGATTTTATTGAAGCTCACAGATCCAGGGGAAGTTCCATAATTCTGAAAAAGAGAAAACCCACCACCAAAAGCAAAAGCAAAAACCTGGCAGACAACCTCCTTTGTGTTTTTGTTATTTTTATAATTGCTGTGACAATACATGACAAAAATAATTTAAGGAAGGAAGGGTTTATTTTGGCTTATAGTTTAAGGAGATATTGTCCCTCATGGCAGGAAAGGTATGGCATCATGGAGCAGCCAATCACATTCAATCCCAAGTCAGGAAGCAGGTGAATGCCCATTTTGATACATGGGATGGTGCTGCACACACTTAGGCTGTGTCTTTTCACCTCAGTTAGCCTAATCTGGAAACCCCCTCACAGTCATGCCCAGATATTTGTTTCCACAACGATTCTAAACTCTGACAACTGAGATTAACCATTATACCTTGATTCCCACAACACAGATCCAGCGGCAGAATGTAGCGTACACATCCATCTTTTATTCAAGCCTCCTCATCACCAGGCTTGTACTGAGGCCCAGTGGTATTACAACAAAGTATTGCCTTCTTTTGCTTTAGGTTTTCAGGATTAAATTTATCCTAATTCATTTAACATTTTTTTAAATTTATTTGCAAGCAAAGAGGGAGAAGAGAGACAGAGAGAATGGGTGCGCCAGGGCCTCCTGATGGTGCAAACAGACTCCAGATGCATGTACCACTTTGTGCATCTAGCTTTACATGGGTTCTGGGGACTCAAACTCAAGTCATTAGGCTTTATAGGCAAGTGACTTAACCACTGAGCCATCTCTCCATCCCCAATTTATCCTAATCCTTAATGATACATCATAGTGGGTAGTTTAAGGGAACTGAAGATAAATGTTTAATGATGATCCTAAGGAGAGAGAGAAATACAAAAGAAGCTAGAGTAAGAAAAAAAAGACATTTCCTTTTTCTGTTCTGAGTCCTCGAACTCTGGACAGGTCAGTGTCTTATGGTTTAGGTATAAAATGTCCTCCATAACCTCCTGTGTTGTCATACTTAATCCTCAGTTGATGGCACTGTTCAGGAAGGCTGTGGAAAGTTTAGGAGGTAGATCCTTACTGGAGGAAGTATGTCCCTGAGGGCAGGTCTTGAGATGTTACACTGACTCACTCTACTTCCACCCTGACTATGTAAAGATGAAATGCCAGCTGTCTGCTCCTGCCATGCTTTCATTACCATGATGCAACGTTCCTCAAAACTGTAAGCCAAAATAAACCCTAAGCTGCCATTGGTAGGATATTTTGTCCCAGAAATGAGATAGCAGCTGATAAAGGTGTCCTGTTCTCATCATTTCCATGCAAGCCTAAGCCTTGCCAGAAAAGAACTAGAATCTGTTGTTTGACTCTGCGACTCTTCTGGGAATACTTATAGCCCAGCAGGGGTTGGAATTTATAGCTGTGTTGTCTGTCTGCCAGGAACTTAGTCCTGAAATACTGAGATGCTGGTCCCTGCTGTGAACAAGTCTTGGGTTATTTATCTTACATCCGTGGAATATGTCTCTCTCCTAAGACGCTCAGAAAGAAGGCATGAGCTAGGTTGCTAGGTTACTAGGTTGCTAGGTTGAGAAAAGATGATTGATTGTATAGATGGATTGGGTTTTGGCTTTAGTTTTAGGTTGCCAGTAATCCTAAAAGTGGAAGTGCGTGTATGTGTGTGTGTATAGGAGTTTTTAAATCTCTTGCTCAAGTGAATGTCTTTCGTCCTAGGGAATTATATCCATATCCTCAGAGATACAGGGAAAGACTGTCTACAGTAAATGAACAAGGAGAATTTGAGAACACTTCGGATGTGATGATAATAAAACCTAGCAGTAGAAAATTTGGATCACAGATAGTCAGGAATCCCAATGGGGGACAGAACCTGTTGTTCACCCTGACTTGTCGCTTTTCTTTCACAGTGATAGACTCAGGCATTTACTTTCCAGACAGCCTTTGTTTTGGCTTCTCATCCAGACAGCTTGTGCCACTGTTCACATCTCATTCTCTGACCCCCTGACCCCATTAATATGGGAACCCAGATTTCAAGTCCCTACCCCTACTAGGAGTTTTCCCTGTAAGAAAAACCTGAGCTTGGAGGCATCTGGTGAGATTAGTAAGGGAAATCAGTACACTTTGGTACTCTGAAGGTGACGAAGCCACCTGTTGTATCAAATCCAATGTTGAAACTAGGCTGCATTTTGCATCATAAGATGACCATAAGCCTACGGGGGCCAGGAGCAAGTAAAATAAGGATCAAAAATATTGTTAGGGGTGGAGTGGGGCTTGAGAGATGGCTTAGTGGTGAAGTTGCTTGCTTGCAAAATCTAATGACTAGAGTTTGATTCCCTAGTACCTATATAGGGCCAGATGCGCAAAGTGTTGTATGCATCTGTAGTCCATTTGCAGTGGCTAGAGATCCTGGCGTGCCCATTCTGTATGTGTAACTGCCTTCTATCTTTCTGTCCTTACAAATAAATAAATAATATAATAAAAATATTTGTCTAGGCTGGGAAGACTGCTCAGTGGTTAAAATACTTGCATGCAAAGCCTGACAGCCAGGGTTCAATTCTCCAATACCCATATTAGGCCAAATGCACAATGTGCCACATGCACCTAGAGTTGATTTGCAGTTTTAAGAGGCCCTGAAACCCCCATTTTCTCATCTTGCCACTAAATTTAAAAAAAATTAAAATCTCTTTCTTTTCTTAATTTTTAAAAATAGAGAATCTTACTTTGTTTGCTTGTTTGTTTTTTGTTTTTTTGAGGTAGGATATCACTCTAGCCAAGGCTGACCTGGAATTCACTATGTAGTATCAGGGTGGCCTCGAACTCACAGCAATTCTCCTACCTCTGCATCCCAAATTCTGAGATTAAAGGCATGTGCCATCATGCCTGGCTAAAAACAGAGAATCTTTTATAGAAGGAAACCTTCTTGTGTTCAGGAAATATTCAAATAAAATGTTTTGAGTGAAACATCCCTAAGAGCCTGAAAATGGGTAGAAGTGTTGTTGCATGGAGTGAGAGGAATAAATTTATTTACTGAGCACATGAGGAAGGAGCTGGAAACCACAGAGATGGGCTCTCCAAAATACTACTAGTAAGGGAAGCAGAGTCTGGCTCAAAGTAATGGATTAAAGCAGAGTCAATGTTTTTCTTGTATCTACCGTAGGGCTTTGGGTGTGTGCCCATGCGTGGCAAGCGGAGGAAAGGTAGGGCTTATAGTCCAGAATGATCCTGCCAAGACTGACACAGTTAGACGTTGTCATAGATAGACAAAGGAGTTGATTTTAAAAAGAAAGAAAGAAAGAAGGAAGGGAGGAAGGAAGGAAGGAAGGAAGAAAATATATAGCAAGTCACACCAGTTAGAAATGCTCCCAATCTTAGACGATCATAGAAGAGTTTAGATTTTGCTGTGTTTAGGTATTTAATGAATGTTTCCATAGACCTCAGAGGAATAGTGGCCTTCAGCTGATATCTGGCTTCATTTTACTGAGTTTATATAATTTTATAAGCTGCCTCTCCATCCCAAATGAGAACATAATAATAATAAATGAGCAAATAATTTTAAAGACAAGGTGCATAAATGTTAAGGAATATGGAGTGGGGCACTGCTTACATATTGGGATTATGCCTTATAAAAGCATGCATGGGTGGGAGTATGGCCTGGGGAGATAGCTTTTGCTGTGTGAGTTTGAGGGCCTGAGTTTGATCCCCCATAACTCACATAAAAAGCTGCACATGGCCACATGGGACTCCAACCCTAGTGCTGAGGGCATGGGCAGAGACAGCAGAATCACTGGGGCTGGTCAGCCAGTCTGATTGAAAAATGGCATCAGCTGCAGGTTCAGTGAGGGATCTTGTCTCAAGAACAAAAGGCAGAAGAGAGAGAGAGGAGGACACCTGCTATGGTCCTCTGGCTCTGTGCATATGCACATGGGATGCACACGTCTACACACTCATGTGCCCATACCACATGCACATACACATGCACCCCACATTCTACCCACACAGATACCAAAAATCCCTGTTCATTCATTAGATATAATAACCTCAGAGAAATATACCAAAATAATCAACTATGTTTGGTAGTGGGATTGTAGCCTTTTTTAAAAATCATTTTTTTTAAATTTTTATTAACATTTTCTATGATTACAAAATATATCCCATGGTAATTCCCTCCTTAAAATGTGTAGCCCAGGCTGGCCTCGAACTCCTGATCCTCCTGCCTCTGCCTCTTCAGCAACATCCTACCGGCGTGCGCCACCACAACCGGCTAAAAATCTTTTTAAAACATTCTATAGTGTGTTTACTGTCTTTTAAATTAACTAATTAACTCATCATAAGTACGTGGGTTTGAACCCAGTGCCTTTCACATGCAAAGCTGTATTCTACCAGTCTAGTTTTAAATTTGAAGAGGACAAAGGCTTTTTACAAAATATTACAAAGGCTATTTAGCACTGTGAAGAAATGTTCCTGGTGGGATGTTAAACACAACTCTCAGAATAAAAGTAGTACTTTAGCAAGTCCGTCATAACATGAAATAGAAGTATATGTAGATAGGGGATGGAGAGATGGCTTAGCAGTTAAGGTGCTTGCCTGCAAAGTCTAAGGACCCAGGTTTGATTCCTCAGTACCCACATAAGCCAGATGCATGAAGTGGTGCATGCATCTGGAGTTTGTTTGCAGTGGTGCAACCATTCTCTCTCCCCCTGCCATAAACTTAAGTATTCTAAATTCTAGGTCCCCAGCTAGTAGAGATTTGGGAATTAACGCCTCCTGCAGGGTGTGTATTATTGGGAGTGGGCTTATGGGTGCTATAGCCAGTTTCCTCTTGCTAGTGTTTGGCACACTCTCCTATTGCTGTTGTCCATCTGATGTTGGCCAGGATGGGATGTTCATCCTCTGATCATGCCATCATTTTCCCCTTCCATCATGGAGCTTCTGCTCAAGTCTGTAAGCCAAAATAAACCTTTTTCTTTTTCCCTCAAGCTGCTCTTGGTCGGGTGTTTTCTGCCAGCAATGCAAACCTGGCTGCAACTCTCTCTTTCATAAATAAGTAAATAAAAATTAAAAGTATATGTAGATAAAGAGAGTAAGGTATATTAAAACTGGTCATGGTGTGATTTTTCTGGAACGAAGACCCTGAGGCACAGGTGGTCAGGGATTACCCTTGCTTAGGGCCAGTAGGAAGAGGCATCAGGACTGTAAGCAGTTGTCCTTCATTGCACTGAACTGCCTGGCTGGCAACTTACACTCCAGTCAGCCTCTGCATGGGGTCCCACAAAGAGGGCAGGACCTTGGAAAAGGCAGCTGTCCCCCTGCAGAGAATGGCAGCTAAGGGCAAAAACTCTGACAGAACCCCCAGTCGCTGAGGCAGCTGGTTCCTTAAAGATGGACTTGAGCTTGAGCCAGGCTTGTCCATACCTGGCACAAACATGCCAATGGAATGTAGATCCAATGGTAGGAAAATCATCATTCACAACTTATGTAAAATCACTTTTCATTTTGCTACATCCTTTTCGTTTCTATGAAATGGAGATTTTTTAATTTCGCATCAGTGTTGTGAAGTTTAAATAAGACAACAGTAAACTACAATGCTCATCACAAAATGCTCAACGTTACTATTGTAACTAGCATTTTCCTCAAGAGATGGTTTTGGGGCTGGAGAGATGGCTCAGCATTTAAGGTGCTTGTCTGAAAAAGCCTAATGATCAGGGATCGGTTCCTCAGTACACAAGTGAAGCCAAGTGCACAAAATGGTACCTTTATACGGAGTTCCTTTGCAGTGGCTAGAGGCCCTGGCGTGCCCATTCTTTCTTGCTCCTCCCCCTTCACTTGCAAATAAAGAAAAAAGATTTTTTTTTTTTATAAAAAGAGATGGTCTCTTTTTTGTATTCTCTGTGAAACTAGTCAATACAAAAATTAGTTTTAAAAATTATTTTATTTATATATCTATTTATTTAGAGAGAGAAAGAGAGGCAGATAGGTAGAGATAATGGACACACCAGGGCCTCTAGCCACTGTAAACAAATTCCAGACACATGTACTGCCTTGTACATCTGGCTTATGTGGGAACTGGGTAAGTGAACTTGGGTCCTTAGGCTTCATAGGCAAATGCCTTAACAGCTAAGCTATCTCTTCAGCCCCCAAATTTACTTCTTTGCACACTTCCCTGATCTTCTTGCTTGTAGGCAGGCATTGGAAATCAAGTGGGGCTGAAATGCTGGAATCCGTTATTCTGCGGACATGCCAAGACAACCAAGAGGCCCTCAGGCCAGCACTCAGGATGATGAGGCCAAAGGGCAAAGCTCTTTGATGACATCCCCTTCTGCTCCTGAGCTGCTCCTTACGTAAAGAGTAAGCAGCTTCGTGACTTAAGCTGCTTTTACTTGGACTTTCACACTGCTGACTAACATGGAGGGAGGCAGGGATGGACAGAAGGTTGGGAGGAAAGTGGTACGTGAGGTTGATAAATTAACTCGATCTGTGGAAGCACAGGGGTCTTGTGAACATGGGAACATGGTGAATATTATTTAAAGATGACATCACGTCTGACTAAGTCTGTTTCAATTTGATCAAACTGTTTAATTTCCAAAATATATTCCTTCCTGCAAAATAAAGCAAATGACTCTCTATTCTGCCTCCAGGTTATATGGAGGAAGGGAAGGATATTTATGAGATTTTCCACTTATTGGCATCTACCAATGTAGCTATTAAAAAGTTAGTAACAGGGCTGAGGAGATGGCTCAGTGATTAAAGATACTTTCTTGTAAAGTCTGCCAGCCTGAGTTTGCTTCCCCAGGACCCACATAAAGCCAGACACATAAAATGGCACATGCATCTGGAGTTCATTTGCAGCAGCGAGGCCCTAGTGTGCCCATTCTCTCAGTGCTTCTGTCTCTTCCCCTCCACAAATAAATAAACATGTTTTTTATAATTAGTAACAACAACCTCAAATCCCCTTCATTTAGTAATCTATAGCACCTACAACTTTTTTTTAAGAAGACATGAATACTGAAAATTTCCAGTATTCCTTATGATTCAAAAAGCAAGGTTTGTTTTTTTTTTTTTCCTCTTAGTATTTAGCACGTAGGATCTCTGTGGAGCTGCAAAACAGAGACACTTTGGTCTCTGTTTTCTAGTAAAGCTGTATGAGCATGACACCAGCAACTGGCCTTAGATGACAGGGAATAAATTCAGCAACTAGGGTGAATCTCGCCTTCCAGGGTTCTTCCAGCAAATGAGAAGAAAGGGTAGGAGTAAACTAGTTCTTCACCTTAAGTCTTCTCAGTGGTAAATCCCTTGTCTGTCCTATATAAAAAGAAGCTGCTGCAAAAATAGGTTCCCTGAATTTTATTTTAGATAAATTTAAGAACTAAAGGGTTTAAAATCAGAACACGATTAAAAAAAGAAAAGAAAAGACAGGGGGCTGGGTAGCTGGCTCAGAAGGTAAGAGTGCTTAGCGCACAAGCACAGGCACCTGAACAGTCTTGATTCGTGCTGAGGTCAATTGGGTACATACCTGTAACCCCATTTCTGTGGGGAGTGGAGACTGCAGAATAGAATCGTTGGGGCTCTCTGGTCAGACAGTTAGGTAGCTCTGGTTTCATTCACTCTGTCTGAAGGAAACAAAGCAGATGAGTGACAGATGAGGACCCCAACATTCTCCTCTGGTCCCTGCATGTGTGCACACGGGGCATATGCATCTGCGCACACGTATTGCATCACACACATTCACACCACAGCACACCTACCAAGCAAGCATACGCTAATGCAAACAAAACCAAACCCACCAGATAGATGCCTGGGTTTGTTTCTAAGAACAGACTATGTCTGTAAGTGGCATATGGAGACAGGAATTGAATCTTTGAGTCATGATTTATTCAGAGAACCAGCAATCTGAGAAGGTAGTGGGCTATTACCCTACAAGAAAAAAAAAAAAAAAAAAAAACTGTCTTCCATTCCCTCTTATCTCCAACAAGAAGGCTGTACAGAGGAATAAAAGCAAGCAGTCATCACCAATCCCATGTTTGTCTCTCTGGTCAGTCACATTTGTGAGACGTGTGTGTGTGGGTGTGTGCACACACACACATATGTGCAAATTCCATCTACAATATGAAATACTAAAGTGTCTTGGATCATTCCCCATTTCTGATCAAATCCATCAAAAGATACAGAAAAATATATTTATTCCTCACACCTCTATATTCATTTGAGAGGGGCCAATTGTTTAGTGACACATGTCCCCATATTTGGTGTACTTGTACCCCAGTCCTGCGTTATTGTGACTCAGCACTTTACATGGTTGGATACTTGCACATACGTCCCAGTGAAACATTTTCTCATTTCATGGTTGAAATTTGCAGATTAGCAGAAAAGCTTACAGTTGTCACCTGTTTCTCTTCCAGGACTCAACATTTTCCATCTCAGACACTCTGGCATACTTCCAAGCTCTGTCTGTCTCATGGCTTCTCACAAGCCTGAACATTTTTCTCCAAGCCTTTGAAATCCATGCAATAAAACCTGACAGGTCTCACCTCTTCATGGTCATTTCATGTCTTCTATTACCAGAAATGCCCCATATGACCAGCAACACGCCTAAGTTAAAGTCACACACCCTTGCCTTCAGGGTGTCTATAGACATCAAATCAGATTAAGTGACCAGAGCTGTTTATCCCACACAAGGAACCACCAAGAACACCCTACACAGATTCACCAAATGCTTTGTAGAATAGAAATTGATTTTTAATCCCAAACTAAAACACACAAGCATAGTCAGGAACAATTTCAATACGTTATGAGAAAGAAAAATCTTGATATAAGGTAATAGTGCAGTCTATGAATTGGTAGCAGTCTCAAAATTCATAGGACACAGCCCTATATTGCAGGCAGTTGCCAGACATCTCTGTAGGCAAAATGAGGATAAGGCAATACTGAGCAGCGTCTCTCAACATATGGAATGATAGCCCTTTGTCCCAGAATTCTTGGGATGGTATGGTTTATTTTAAGTGAAATTTCTTAGTCTCTCTCCAAGAACTTAATCAGCATCTCTAGAGGTGGAGTGGTGTTGGGGGAGGAGGGGAGGAGGGGAGGAGACTCTGTGGTGGCTCTCGGATGTACAGTGTCTTCCATAACCTCAAGTGTTTGTGATTAAATCTTCTTAGACTGTGGAGCCTTTGGGGGTGGATCCTTGCTGGAGCAGGTATGTCTGTAAGGGCTGACCCTGGGGTTCACTGGTCCAGCCCATGGGTTTTTAGAAGTCACTCATTTTGGACGACTTCCTTCCTTTGGCTGTGACAAGATGCGAATGCCATGCTTACCTTGCCACGGTGGTGCTTCCTCTCCAAACCGTGAGCCAAAATGAAATCTTCCCTTCCCTGAGCTATTTCTGGTCAGGTGTTGTATCCCAGCCATGAAAAGGTAGCTTCTCCACTCTGAGGGTGTATGCTTTTAACAACATCCCAGGTGATTCTGATGTGGCCTCAAATTTTAAGGCTCAAAGATATAGGAAATATAAAATTTAACTAACATCATCTTTGTTTTCCAAATATGTCTAAAGCCCTAAGGCTCTTGTTAGAGGGAATCTGAGGTCCCTTGCATGGAAATGCAGGTTCAGTAGGTCAGGGGCAGAACCCTAGAGTCTGCATGTTTAATGCATACCCCAGGTGATTGTTAGCATGGGGTACTGTGGGGAACTTTGAGAGATGATTGCATAAAGTAGAGCTCGGTTATTCTCTCAACAATGAAGCTGACGTATAATGATTCCTCACCACAAAACACTGCTGACAGCTTGCCCATGGTGGTGCACACCTTGTATCCCCGCACTCAGTAGGCAGAGGTAGGAGGATCACTGTGAGTTCAAGGCTACCCTGAGACTATATAGTGACTTCCAGGTCAGCCTGGGCTACAGTGAAACTCAACCTTGAAAAACCAGAAAAATAAAAGAATAATAATTCTAAAAAACTGAGAAGGTGGTGTTATTATTCCCAGAGTTAATGCAGCTAGAAAGCCGGACATAGCCAAAGTAACTTGAGGTTCCACAGCTCGTAAGCATGAAGACAGAATCTGAGCTCACATCACTGGATTCTCAAACTCCTGCTCCTGGCCACAGGGTTAGCCTGTTTCTACATATCAGATAGCTGCCAGCATTAGTGATTCTAGGGTTACCTACATATCTACACCCAGGACATTCTCTTCTCTGTGGCCTTACAATTATTTGAATCAGTAATTGATAGTCCAGTTCAAAAAAAATCATTTTTTCATTGTTTTGCAAAGTATTTTTTCTGATTTTCATTTTACATGTTTGTTTTTCCAGTTATATATCTCCATCTATGTATGTATATATGTATGTATGTATGTATGTGTGTGTATGTATGCATGTATGTATGTATGTATGTATCTATCTATCTATCTATCTATCTATCTATCTATCTATCTATCTATCTTTTCCATTGTAAGTCAAATTTACATCTTATAGGGACACACAAAGTCTACAGCAGCAGCTCCTCCTCCTGTGACCATTTAGTTCACTCTAGGTCACAGCACAGCACTTGGAGCTCTTCCTGCCAGGAGCCCGAATTAGCCATTTTTATGCTGATTCTAGAGCAAAGTTTACAGAGCAAGTCTTGAAATCAAATTATATACAGGTACATCTCACACACTCTAATGATTAAAACAGCCAGCTCTAAAGGTCAGGCACTGTACAGTTCCATGTTCAACAGCAAGCAAGAAGGACTAGCCTCTGTGCTAGAGGCCAGAGAGACACTTAGGGTTAGTGGGTGCTAGCAATATTCTGTTCTGTGATTATGTTTCTGGTTGTATGTAAGGGTCAACTTGTAAAATTTGATGTATGCATGTTTCTAAATATGTATGATATGTTCATAGTATATGTGGTGTTCTGTTCTGTGTGTGTGTGTGTGTGTGTGTGTGTGTGTGTGTGTGTGTGTGTGTGGTTTATGTTCAGCTGTGGCACCTCATAGGCTCACCTACATTGGCCAGAGGAGAGCATCGTGTATTCCCCTCCACCAATCACCTGCCTTTTTCTTGCAATGCAGTCTCCACTGATACAGGAGCTTGCCATTTGTGAACCCCAGTGATTCCCTGGTCTTTGTTGCCCCACAGAGCTGGGTTACAGATGTGTGTGGACATGCCCAGCTGTTGGCATGGGTTCTCAGGCCCCTTTAGGCCCTCAGGCTTGTACCTACAGGAAGTGCACTTAACCACTGAGCCATCTCTCCAGCATGTTCATGAAACTTGGAAGAGTCCCAGATGTCACCCTTCCTCCACCACAGCTTTGCATAGATGTGGGTTGGGGTGAATGGATAACACAGCCAACTTCATCTAACGCAATCCAGGAAGCGCTTTCTGAACCCATCCACTCAAGCATCCTCAACAACAACAAAATCACATCAACATAAGCACATCTCCAAGTGGATGCAGTGATTAGTGTTCAGTAATGTGGCAGATCCAGGGCTGAGAGCGCCATTCTGTCAGTTTCTGGACCACACAGGCATGGATTCCGAACAAGTGTGCTGCTCACTGAGCCCCAGGCCACCTGCATGAGGCCTCCCAGACACCTGCACACAGGAGTTAGAGAATGAGTAAAAGGACACAGCTACTCACTGGGCAGCAATGTATGGCAGACTGCAGAAAGGTTCCCAAAGAATTAGATATATTGATGGTATAGAAAACATGGAATAGAGCCACAGTTAGTTCTTAGAGTGAGTTGGACACCCAGAGAATGCTCCCAGACTTGTGTGAAGTCTGCTTGACAGTCACTCTGTATGTCCTGGTTGGAGTGAGGATATTCTAAAGAGAGACATATGTGTCTCTCTCTTTAGTTATTGAGAAAATGGACCCCCAGGAATTAGAACTTCCCCAGGAGTCTCATGCTAGGGAAGGAAAAGTCTGGGGTTCTTGTGCCAGCCAGATGGCAGCCTGTGTCTTGGAAGAGATTCAACATAGTTTTGGTAACTTATCAAACCACCTTCCCATACAGACGTGAGCCAAGACAATAGTGAGGGGTCCAGTGATGAATGGAACCACACCTTGATCAGAAGTAGTTATGCATACCTCTTGTCTTATACTTAAACCTAAACTTCATGTCAGTACACCAAAGATGGACCTGGGGGTCACTGTACCTCTTTATCCTTCCTCTTCACAATGTAGACACATTGAATAAATCTGCTTTATCTGCTTTCCTTGATTTGTTTTTGTTGTTGTTTGGCTTATTGAGTATCGATGCCTAAGCTCAGCTTGTAATGGCAGCCAGGACCCAGATTCTAATCCAAACAACTCTGGTAACAATTTTGGCTAGCTAGCCAGGACCAAAAACAATTGTGGTGTCAGCCTCTGTGTGGAGGTTTGAACGTATAGTGTCCCCTACAGCCTCATGTGTTTGTGATTGAGCTTCCTACTTAGTCCCCAGCTGGCAAAGTCTCACTGGAGGGGATGAACTGCTGGGGCAAACGTCGGGGTTTCATAGGCCAGCCCACTGAGTGTGGAGAGCAAGCTCACTCTACCTGTTCTCCCTCTCTGCTGCAGAGGTCAAGATGTGAGCCAGTCACCATGCTTTCTTCAGTGTGAGGTTTCCCTTGGAGACTGTCATCTGAAATAAACCCTCTCCTCCCCTAAGCAGTTTCTAGTCTGGCATTTTGTCCCAGCAATGAGAAGGTGACTGCTACCCCCTCAGAGCAAGCTGACCCTGGATGGATGGGAAATCTTGCTGAAGGGTCCTGAGCAGCTGCTGAAATCATTTCACTGGCACCAGCTCTTTGCCTCTACTTCGATCTTCAAGACACTCCGACCCTAGGTAAGAGCTTCACTGATCTGTGCCCCTGGGCCTTTGTCCTCCCGTCAGTCTCAGACTCCTTGGAATTGTTTGGGTTCTTTTTGAATCACTTTGTGACTGTCATGTTGTGACTAGCTTGTCTTTTGGAGTTCTCAACTGTTTCATTTCTATTAAATTATTTGAGTTATTATGCATTTGTTTGACAGGCCTTTTCAATTTGGAAACTTTTGAACAAATTTGGAGTTTGATTAAACTATTTGGGATCTATGCCATAACAGAGAAGTTTGAAATGTGTTTGTTTTGGGGACTTCATTGAGCCATTGGGGGTTCTGTTGAACCATTTGAGGCAGGGAGACATTTAAGATAAGAAACTTCTACTGGGATTTGTGTAGCCATGGAAAACATTAAGTCTATACTATCTTGGTGACCCATAGGCGAGGTTCTAGTTGACTTGTCTTCTGATGGATTCTAAAGTGGTGTGGGTCAAACTTAACTTGCCCCTAGAGAGACTGAAGATCACCAAGGATAAAACCTCTGGCTGCTTCACTTTTGCTAGTTTTGAACTTATTTCATGTGAAAATGACTATTTTAGGCATGGCTAATTTAAAAGTTTGTATGTGTTTATGAATGTGAATATTTGGGGCACAATTTTTGAACTGCATTCATATATAAGCATAGTGGTTTGAATGTGAATATATGCCCCCCCATAGCCTCAGGGATTTTTGATTAGGGTTAAGCTTCCTGCTTGAATCTTTAGCAGCTTGTGTCACTGGGGGAGGATCCTGCAATCCATCCCTAAAGTGTGCTTGCAGGTGCATGTTGATTCCACTCGAAAGGTATAGAGAGAGCAGTTGCGTTCTGGCAGTTGGTGCTTGCTTGTGGAGCTGGCGGACTGCTGGTCTCTCTCTGTTTGTGGGAAGCAGCCATCTTCTTGCACCATTGATGAAACTTACCATGGATTTGTAAACTGAAATAGACCCATGCTTCCCACAAACTGTGTGGTTAGATGTTCGTTTCAGCAACTTGGAGCTGACTTCAACAATAGATGTTGCTTCTGTTTGTTTCTACTTTCTCTGAAAAAGTGGTCAGCTGAAATGTAAGACTTTAGCTGGTCATATAAAACTTTACTGCAGTCAAGCCTAACTAAAATATTGACTAACTGAAATGTGGATTTTGAGGTTTGTTTTTTTTTTTTGTTTGTTTGTTTTTTTTGTTTTTTCTCTGATAGGGCACTTGAATCGGCTGTTTTCAAGTTCTAATTCTGGAAAGTAAGGCTGCAAAATAAATCTTGTCATAAAATTTACACAAAAGATAATTTAAGAGGTGATGGAATTGCTAAAATATGCTCATTAATTGCTCAGAAAATTTCTAAACATCTTTTTACTAGGGAATTTTACAATGTAAATTAAAAAAGTAACTTTAGGAGACTTCTGGCCAAGATGGAGACCGCCCAGCTGCGCCACAGATCCTGGGGAAAGAAAGGCAAGACATTAAGGGTTCACTGGGTCTTTAAGGGGAGAGTAATCTCCAATAGATTGCCAGTGCGAGGGCACACAGGGGGAAAAACAGGGAATTGCTGATTCCCTTGCAGGCGGGTAGCCATATCCATGGTGCCGCCACACCAATTGATCCCTGTGTGTGGAAGTTTAGACTGTTCTGCCCACTCGCTCACTTACTGCTCCAGACTCTGCATGTTCAGCGAGTCCAGGCAAAAACAGGGAATTGCTGATTCCCTTGCAGGCGGGTAGCCCACCCCTCCCTGCAAGTGGCCACCATATCCACAGCACCCACTGATCCCTGCATGTGGAAACCAAGACTGCTCTGCCCACTCGCTCACTTATTGCTCTGGCCTCCACACGTCTAGCAAGTCCAGGCCCACAGTAGCTGCCACACAAGCTCAGATGGTGTCTGTCACTTGCACCAGCTCAGGTGCCATCCCCTACCTGTCTACCACACTGGCTGTCTGCCATTTTCCTGTTGCAGGGGAGCACAGTGTTCCCCCACCTGAGTTTGGGCTGCTTCAGTGCTTGGTGCCTCAGTGTCCCTCCTAGCGCCATGTGAGAGCTCAGGCAACATTGGTGCCCTGGCCAGGCAGTAGATCAGGCGGCTTTGGCAAGTGAGAGCCAAAGCCCAGGCTGCTTGGCAACTGCCTCAGGCTGCATCAGATTCCCATTGTGTTTGAGGCCAGGCTGATCCACCCACCTACGTGCCAATACACTGTGATGGGCAGACAACAGCACAAAAGAAATAACATGAAAAATCAAATGTAAGAAAATCCAGTTATATCACCCAGTCCTACAATGAACATCTCTAATCAAAACATAGAAGAATCATAAGGATCAGAACACCAAAATGAACCTATGAGCAATGCAACCCTGACCAAGCTACTGATAGAACTTGCAGAAAAGCAGCAAAGGACTGATAATTGTGTGAATGTCGCCATCACTAAACCAGACCTAATGGATAAGAAAATGGAAGGAGTTCAAAGACAGTTGAGATTTAGGGAGAGTGAAAAACAAAGAAGACCTCAAAAATCAGCAGGCCATGCTAAATGAAAACAAAGAAATGCAAGGATGACTTCCAAGAATCATCAAGAAAATCAGAAAATGATGTGAAAAGGGAGCTTGACAGAGGGATGGAAATTATACATAGAAAAGTAGTAGAAAATGCAAACCTAATTGAACAAGTCCAAAACTCTCTAGAAGCTCTCAAGAATAGAGTCAGCCATGTGGAGGATAGAAACTCTGATCTGGAAGACAAGATGGAAGAAACAGTTTGAGAGTTCAAAAATTTCAGTAAGTTCAAAAGTTTCTGTGAACAGAACATGAGGGAACTGTGGGATACACTTAAACATCCAAATATCAGGATCACTGGAATACCAGAAGGAGAAGAAATTCAGACCAAAAGCATGGAGAACTTATCTAACAAAATAATTGAAGAAAACTTCCCCAGGTTCTTAAAAAAAAAGGCCCATCATTCAAGAAATCAACAGAACTCCAAACAGACTAGACCAAGGGAGAAACTCTCCAAGACATATTGTAATGAAGACTCTATAAACACTGACACCAAAGAGAAAATCTTAAAAGCAGTTAGGAAAAAATAGCACACCACTTACAAAGGTAACCCCATCAGAATTACTCCAGAATTCTCAATGGAAACCCTGAAAGCTAGAAGGGCCTGGAATGAAACACTGCAAAGTCTAAGAACCTATGGCTTCCAACCCAAACTACTCTACCCAGCAAAAGTATCCCTCATAATAGATGGTGAAAGAAAAACTTTTCATGAAAAAATTCAGCTTTGCAATTACATGAACACAAAACCAAACCTACAGAGAGTATTTCAGGAAATTCTCCACAGAGAAGAAACAAATAATCAAACTCAAATGCCTACAAGAAGCAGATAACAATAACCAAACTCAGAGTAGGCACAGAAATCTTCAAAGTCCATGAAAACACCAACCCACATATACCATCACAATATGGCAGGGATCAAAGCAAATCTTGAAGTCATCACCCTAAATATCAATGGTCTTAATTCACCATGAACAGACACAGGCTAACAGGACAGATCAAAAAATAAGACCCCTCAATCTGTGTATTCAAGATACCCACCTCACCACTAAAGACAGACACCTCCCCAGGGTGAAAGGGTTGAAAACAATATTCCAAGCAAATAGGAATAAGAAACAAGCAGGCATAGCTAAATTAATATCGGATAAAATACACTTCAAACCAAAAATAATCCAAAAGACAAAGAAGGCCACTTGCTACTTATCAAGGGAACAATCCAACAAGAGGATATTACAATCATAAATCTGTACACTCCAAACACAGGGGCACCACAGTTCATAAAACAAAACCTACTTGACAATAAAACAGAAATAACCACCAACACCATCATAGCTGGGGACTTCAATACACCATTATCAGTAATAGGCAGATCATCCAAACAGAAACTCAACAGGGAAGTAAGAGAGCTCAACAAAACCATAGATCACTTAGACATAACAGACATTTACAGAACTTTCCATCCCAAATCCACAGACTACACATTCTTCTCAGCAGCCCATGGAACATTCTCTAAAATAGACCAAATACTGGGTCACAAAGACTGCCTCCACATATTTAGGAAGATGGACATAATTTCCTACAACAATCCCAATGGCACCTGGAAATTGAACAGCACACTTTTAAACAATAAATGGATAGTGGATGAAATAAAAAATGAAATTGCAAAATTTCTGGAATCGATGAGAACGCATTATACCAAAACTTATGGGACACAATAAAGGCAGTCCTCAGAGGAAAACTCATAGCACTCAATGCCTTCATTAAAATGACAGAGATCCCAAATCAATAACTTAACCATCTACCTAAAGTACCTAAAGGCACTGTAAAAGCAAGAAAAATCCAACCCAAAGAGCTTCTGAAGGAAAGAAATAATTAAAAACAGAGCAGAAATTAATGAATTGGAAACCAAGGAAACAATTAAAATAATTGACAAAACATAGAGCTGGTTCTTTGAAAAAATAAACAAGATTGACAAACCCCTGGCCAATTTGACAAAGCAAAAAAAAGAGATGCTTCAAATTAACAAAGTTCAAAATGAAAAAGAAGAGATCACAACAGACATAAGTGAAATTGGGAGAATCATCAGGACTTATTTCAAAAACTTCTACTCCACAAAACTGGATAATGTGGAGGAGATGGATAAATTCCTGGATGCATACCATCTATCAAAACTAAACTCAGAGCAGATTAATCTTCTCAACGAACCCATCACGCACATGGAGATTGCAAAAGTAATAAAAAAATCTTCCCCCAAAAAGAAGAGTCCAGGACCAGATGGCTTCTCAGCTGAATTCTATCAAAACTTCATGGAAGAACTCGAACCAATCTTCCTCAAACTGTGCCACACAATTGGAGAACAGGGAAAGCTACCCAACTCCTTTTATGAAGCTAGTATCACCCTAATTCCAAACCAGTTAGAGATGCCACAAGAAAAGAAAACTACTGGCCTATTTCCCTGATGAACCTAGATGCAAAGATCCTGAACAAAATCCTCACAAACCGAATCCAACAACACATCAAAAGCATTATCCACCTTGACCAAGTGGGATTCATCCCAGGAACACAGGGTTGGTTCAATATATAGAAATCTGTCAATGTAATATACCACATAAACAAGGTTAAACATAAAAACCACATGATCATTTTGATAGATGCAGAAAAGGCCTTTGACAAGATACAACATCACTTCATGATCAAAACATTGGAGAGCATTAGCATGTTTGGTTCATATCCTAACATAATAAAGGCAATATACAAAGCTCCTAAGGCCCAAATACTTAATGGAGAGAGCCTGAAGGAATTCCCATTAAGATCAGGAACAAGACAGGGTTATCCATTCTCACCTCTGCTTTTCAATATAGTACTGGAAGTCCTAGCTCAAGCAATAAGACAGGAGAAGGAAATAAAAGGGATACAATTTGGAAAGGAAGAAGTTAAGTTAGCTCTATTCGCTGATGACATGATTGTATATGTAAGAGACCCGAGAGACTCCATCCCAAAATTCCTGAAGGTAATTAACTCCAATAGCAAAGTAGCAGGATAAAAATCAATGCACAAAAATCAGTAGCCTTTCTATATGCAAATGACAAAGATACAGAGAAAGAAATAAGGGACATGGTCCCATTTTCAATAGCAACAACAACAACAAAAAATACCTTAGAATAATGTTAACCAAGGAAGTGAAAAATCTATACAACGAAAGCATAAAAACACTCAAAAAAGAAATTGAGGAGGACTTGAGAAAATGGAAAGACCTCCCATGCTCCTGGATAGGCAGAATTAACATTGTGAAGATAGCAATCCTACCAAAGGCAATATATAGATTTAATGCAATTCCAATTAAAATCCCAACAGTGTTCTTCACAGAGAGAGAAAAAATGATCTCAAATTTCATATGGAAAGGCAGAAGGCCTTACATATCCAAACATATCCTCAGCAAAAGAAATACCTCTGGAGGCATCACCATACCTGATCTAAAGCTATATTACAAAGCCATAGTAATAAAAACAGCATGGTGCTGGCATAAAAACAGGAGTATAGACCAATGGAATAGACTTGAGGACCCAGACTTTGGGTCAAGCAACTATAGCTACTTGATATTTGACAAAGGCCCTAACAATATAGGCTGGAAAAAAGACACCATCTTCAACAAATGGTGCTGGACAAACTAGATAACCATATGCAGGAAACTGAAACTTGATCCACACATTTCACCATGCACTACACTCAAGTCCAGATGGATCAAAGACCTCAATATATGACCAGAAACTCGAATAGTAATGGAAGAAACTTTAGGAAGTACTTTCCATGATATAGGAATGGGAAAAGACTTCCTGAATAAAACCCCAGTAGCTCACAATCTTAAACAGTCACTCAACCACATGAAGTTGAAGAGTTTCTTTACAGACAAGCATACAATAAGCAAAGCTAATAGATTACCCACAGAATGGGAGAAAATATTTGTGGGTTATCCAATGGACAGAGGTCTTATCGCTAGAATCTACAAAGAACTCAAAAATCTAAACAGTAAGAAGTCAAACACCCCACTCACAAAATAGGGCAAAGAACTGAACATGCAGTTCACAGAGGAAGAAACACAAATGGCAAACACACACTTAAGAAAATTTTCATCATCCCTAATCATCAGAGAAATGCAAATTAAAACAACTATGAGATTCCACCTTACCCCAATATGGATAGCAAACACCAAAAAAATCAAATGAAATAAATGCTGGCGAGGATGTGGAGAAGCAGGAACACTCATCCACTGTTGGTGGGAATGTAGGATGGTACAACCACTTTGGAAAGCAATATGGAGACTCCTGAAAAAGCTGACTATAGAGATACCAAGAGGCCCAGTTATTCCCTTACTGGGCATCTGCCCTAAAACCTTCAAACCACAGGCCAGAAAGATTTGCTCAACCATGTTTCTAGTGGCTCAGTTTGTAATAGCTAGGAGCTGGAATCAACCCAGATGTCCAATCACTAGAAGAATGGATAATTAAGATGTGGTATATATACACAATGGAATTCTATACAGCAGTAAGAAAAAATGACACAATGAAATTTGAGGGAAAATGGTTGAACCTGGAACAGATCATTCTCAGTGAACTTACCCAATCACAGAAAAAAAAAAAAAAAATTGCCACATAGTCTCACTCATCTACAGACCCTAACCTGAATCTACCCAAGATGCCTTATATACCCAGCAAGCATCTCGTGGACTAGACAATAGGATGGGAGGGGAGGGAGGGCAACGGAGGGGTGGGAAACACAAATCTAGACCCAAATGGCAATGGTACCATAAAATTCTACTTCCTAAAAGGCAGACCAAATGGCTGAACCTTCACCAGGCCCTTAGAGGAAAACACCTGAGGCACAAGACATTGGAGAGGGTATGATGAAGATTTACCTTAATCTTCTACAGCTTCTCTCCCTTCCTCTCCCCCCCTCTCTCTTTTCTCTCTAACTCTTCTTTATTAGTTATCTTTTTCTTCCTTTTCTTAGTGGGCACTGACCTGTAACTCCCAGTACCAGCATGTGGCTATCATCCACAATAAGCTTTTGATCAGAGAGACCTACAAGGTTTCCTAAAAGAAAGACAGATTTCTGTCAAAGTACTTGATGACCCACCAAATGTTAGTGGTAAGACCCTACTGCTGAAGACACCTTACATGGTCAACAAGTAAAATGGAATGGCATGGCTGGAAGCTGGAAGAGAGTCAGTCCCCAGACAGCACGTCTAGTGCCAGAAGGTGCTACATGGGCAAATGGGAGAAAAAGACCAACATCTCTCTAAGCAACTCATGGTCTAACCTATTTAGCAGTGAATAACCTGTTGTGATGCCCACACAAATGCAATAGTTGCACACAGCCATGGTGGGAATCCAACTGCTCTTGATTCAGCTAACTGATCCCCTCAGAGGTACAGGACCCATACCTGGACCTGGGAAACCAGTCAGAATCATATCCAAACATAAGCCCACTCTCCATTATCAAGCTAGTATCAATTGTGGGTTGCAAGAGGGCCTACACCTATTGAATTCTCTGTTAAAAAAGTAAGGGTTATATCATTTGTCCTGGTGCAAACTTACTCTCCGTTGGAGAATCTGCTTCTCTTTTTCAGATAGATATAGATCCTAAGGAGAGAGCCACCCCATCATACCTCAAAAGGGCCCCGGCTGAAACTAAGGAAAATTGGCAAAACAAGCAAGGGTGCTGTTTTCCTGATGAACTGGATACCAGCACAAGGGTAAAGGAGATCAACACAGAGAAAAATCAACTCCTACCAAATCAGAGAGCCAGAGATCCAGAGGCCCCCAATACCTCATCACTGAAGCAGACCAAAAATGAACCCAACATGGATCAGGGAAATTTTGCGGAAGAGGGGGTGGAAAGAATGTCAGAGCCACATGCTGGGTCATGATATGCAGAGACATTTCTCCTACCTATAACTGTGGGCTAACTGTACATATACCTCAAGAAGGAGTGTCCAAGGGGAGGGAGTAGGTCATGGATGAGCCTAATAATGGCACCAAACTGACTGTATTTGCTAAATACAAAACTAATTAATAAAAAAATAAAATAAAACCATGAAAAAAGTGTAAATATAGCTGTGAAACAGAAACAAAAAGGTATAAGAGGATTAATATTAAATAAATTAATACTTTAAAAATAGCCAAAAAATATTTTTAGGGCTAGAGGAATGGCATAGTGGTTAAGGTGCTTGCCTGAAAAGCCAAAGGACCCAGATACGATTTCCCAGGACCCACGTTAGCAAGATGCACAAGGTGGCACATGTGTCTAGAGTGTGTTTACAGTGGCTGAAGGCCCCGGCACACCCGTTCTCTCTCTCTCCTTCTCTTTCTCCCTGTGTCTTTCTTTCTCTCAAATAAATAAATAATAAAATATTTAAAAAGCAATAATGATTTTAGCATTGGCTTGTATGTAGAGAAAATTTTACATTTCTTGACTTTGTTTCATATGAAATATATGAATTTGTGTGTATAGTATGATACATGTATACACATATATTCAATATTGACATGACCTAATTTGCCACTGGAATAATTGATAATAAATTTGAGATCTAAAAGATAAATAGCTGATATTTTATTTAGTTTGTGATACATATGAAATTATGAATATACATTTTGTGAAGTAGATTGTGTTAATTTTCTTCTACTTTCTTTCTTTCTTTTTTTTTTTTTTTTTTTGAGGTAGTGTCTCCCTGTAGTCCAGGCTGAGCTGGAATTCACTATGTAGTCTCTGAGTGGCCTTAAACTCATGGTGATTCTCCTACTCCTGCCTCCAAAGTGACGGCATTTAAGGGTATTAAAGGTGTGTGCCACCATGCCTGGCTAAATTTTATTTTCATAATGGAAATTACAGAAGATGCAATCCCAACAAATCAGAATCTATGGTAAGCTTATTCTGTATGTAATAGGGAAAGGGTTAATACTAAAGTACAAGGATTATATGTTTTATGTATCCTGTTAATTTTCTCAGGCTTTTAACAGAAACAGGGCTCATTTTAGGCTGAAGTTTTCATTACTTTATAGTTCTGATTAAATAGGGCTATATAATGCTACACACACACACACACACACACACACACACACACACACACACACGGCCTAGTTGATCAATCTGTTCAAGGCTACTTTCAAAAATGTTGTAAAAGATGTTTCAAAATGCAAACATATCTGACAGATTTTCTCAGAATTCTGTGAAATTCCCGTAGGTTAAGTGGACTAGCTGATTTCATTTGAAAGGCCTAAAGCAGTGTGGTAGCCATCATAAATCAAAATTTAATGTAGCAATGTCAAACTAGAACCCAATTCTTATGTCAAAAGCAAGAAGACTTTCTTACAGACATTGTACTGAGTTTAGTTACATTTATAAAAAGGAATTGACTGAATAGACAAGATTTTGTTTTTCTTTTTAAATAAATGTATATTTACCACTGGTTATGTCAGGTCTTTGACTACTTAGAGTACTGAATCTTAAAGTTAAGCTTCATTTAAGTATCTGTTTATGTTAAAGTCTTTATAAGCAACTATTTTAAGGTGATTTGCATACATTATATCCCTGTGTATCTGTGATTTAAAATATATACAGCTGTGTATCTTTATGACATGAAAGGTTACAGAAGTAATGGCATGTAATTCAATGTAGGCAGAGTGACCCATGAGTGCTCTCTTTTGTACAGGTGGATTGTGATTTAGATTGTCAGCATATAAAATGGCCATTGAAATGTTCTCAACAGCTCTACTCTTTCTAATCATTCAGATGAAAAGCCCGCCCTTTGAACGGTCCTACTATATGAAACCCTGGTTGACTGTGTGTGTGTGTGTGTGGTGTGATTTGATTAAATAAGGATGTAGGAGCCTGAGAAATGGTTTAATGGACAAAGTGCTTGCCTCACAAGCATAAGTGCCTGAGTTCCTATCCCCAGAAGCATGCAATGCTGGACGCTGTAATGGGTGTGTATAATAATCTTGCTATGACTAAAGCAAGATGTAAGGAGAAGACAGGAGAATCCCCAAAAGCTTGTGGCTCAAGTAGCCTGGCACAGTTGTGAACAGTGATAAACCCTGCCTCAAACAAGGTGAAAGGTGGAGACTGACACCCAAAACTGACCTCTGACCTCCACACATGAACCATGGTATGTACATGCCTTCACACACACATACACACATACATCATACAAACGTATTTTGTTCTTGAATATGTGAGGTACTCTTATGCACCAGAAAAGCAGCTTTTTATGGTCACTGGCACTGTTCCTTAAATTTATAAGAGGTCTAAAAGTTTAGACTTTTGTCAGACTGATTGAGTCAAAGCCTGTAAATTTTGCTTCAAAAGTAAAACCTGAATTAATATTTAAAGGACTTTTGTGTGGTTTTGTGAGGTTTCTGGACTCCTTACATGTTACATATGTGTCCCTTTATATTTTATGTCTTCTTAGAGCCAGAACACTTAACCATGGTGCTGCCTTCCAAACTAGAATTATTAATGATGCTAACCTTCCCCAGGTCTGTGCGCCTATGTCACTAACTCTCTCAGGACTATTTTCTTTAAGCAAAACCATCAGACTTGCCCTAACACTGGGCACTCCAGGCAGTACTTCCTAATAATTAAGAAGTATTGGACATGGGCCAAGCCCCAAACCCAGTGACAACCAAAGCTCCTGTAAGCAGCCCCAGTAAACTCATTGGCTTACCCTGCTCAATTTTGGTGCACTTGGCTCTTTGATCTGTCACCACTCTCGTCTGTTCATGTCTCCCCAGGAAAAATCACGTCACCCTAGTGGCCTTTTCTATATGCCTTTGAGCAGTCTGCCCCCATCTACACGGTTACTGGCTTCTGTGTTGTCACTACATCAAGAAGAGAGGTAGCATCAGACTGCTGCTTATACCACCCGTTGGCAAGTGCAGCCAATCCCAGTGCCTGCTGATGACCACCCATTCTTAGGGGCTTTCAGATATTGGCAAACAAAAAGTATTTAGACATATTCCTTTCAAAATATATATTTTCACAATGGCTGGATCCTACCTCTTGGGTGTAATAGTTCGTGAGTTTTCCTAGGCCTCCAGGTGCTTATGTAAGATGAATTTTCTTCTATTGAAGCTCCAGAGAAGGCCATTATCCTCATTAACAACTCCTTGGAAATCAAGTACCTTTGCATGCCAAGTACTGGGGTTTCAACAGGAAACAAAAAGATTTGCAGCTAATCCAATTAGAAGTGATCTATGAGAAGCTTCCACCTTGACAAGGACAGTACTTCAGACGTGTGATGACTGCTCTCTCCTGCAGGTTACGGCTGGCAGGCTGGCAGCGGACAAGCCCAGCCCAACAGCCTTCTTGGTTTCTGAAGAGAGTGCCCGTGAGATGGCAACAAGGACTCATCAGTCCCTTCAGGCAGGGCCACTTGTCCCAGTTGTGCATGACTTGTGATGTGTGACAGAATGCAGAAATGTTTCTTCCCAGCATGAAGTTATTTTCTAACCTTCCTCAGTTTTGTTCCCGTGAGGAAATTCTATCCTCAGCCCCCTTGTGCTTTCATGCTCTTGCTTGCACGTGGAAGGATGCCTCACAAAACAGCTGTGAGTGTAAGGCAGTTGTTTTATGCTCTGGTGTGAACATTTTTATTTTCCAAGGGGGCTGTGCATTTCAAGATGTGGCTGGACATGATCCCATCGGGAGGATGGAGGCAGCACTCAGGAGGGCTCAAGAGGCTGCTCAGCAGCACAGACAGGCCCTGGGAGAGAGGCGTGGGCACGGAACCTCCCACCCCATCATGAGTCTGACAGGTTTCTAAAGGTCAGCCAGCCAAGCTGTGCTTACTTCTTCCTGAACTGATTTAAAAATATTTGTCAAGAAATAACTATGTACTGAGCTCCATTCTAATCTTACTTTTTTTTTTTTTGCCAAGACTCCTGGTGAAATTCTCATAATAACCCTTTTGCACTGACAGTTCTCAAGGTGTATTCCAGGCTGGGCTTGAATTCCTGATTCTCCTGTCTTTGCCTCCCAAACGCTGGAATTACAGGCATGCATCTGTATACTTGATTTATGTGGTGCTAGGGAAAAGACCTAGGGCCAGCACTCTTGTCAATTGAGCTGTATTTCCAGTCACATGACTACACGATCATACACAGCGAAAACCCAAACGACTCCTACCCGAAAACTATTAGAACTAATATACGAATACTGTGAAGTCACAAGACATGTATATACATTAGCAACAAACTGCCTGAAGAAGTTAAGAGAAAAATCTTATTTATACTAGCTATAAAGTTAATATATTACTTACGAATATAACTAACCAAGAAAGCAAAAGACCTATACACTGAAAACTATAAAATACTGATGAAAGACGATGAAGAAGATAGAAATAAATGAAAGATAACCCGTGTTCATGGATTGGAAGAATTATTAGTGTTAAAATATGCATTGATCCAAAGTGATGTAGAGATTCCATGCAATTCCTATCAACATTCAAGGTCACGTGTCACAGAAATAGGAAAAACAGGAGCTGGGGTTATTGCTCAGAGGTAGAGCACAGACTTAGCATGCAGGAGGCTCTGGGTTCAACCTATAGCGCCAACAAGAGAAAGATAAAAAAAAGTCCTAAATTTCACATGGACACACACACACACACATGCACACCACTGAAATGGGCAAAAATAAATCATGAGCAAGATGAATAGTGGAGACATTATATACTCTAGCTTCAAACTATGTTCCAAAGCTACTGTAATTAAAGCAACATTGCCAAAAGGTTGAGATGGCACCCTGGACAATGCAAATAGAACAAAAACCAGAATGAAAAACTGCAAATGAACCAACGCATACACACATGTATGCTAACTGATTTTTGAAAAGGTGCCAAGAGCCCTCGATGGGAAGAGGACAATTCCTTCAATAAACTGTGCTAGAAAAACTAGATATTCACATGTTGGGAATAAAATTAGGTCCTATTACTATCACCATATTAAAAAAAAAAAAACAACTCAAAATGGGTTAAAGACTTCAGCGTTAGACCACAAATTATCTAACTATCAGAGGAAAACAATGTCACATTGTTCTAGGCAATGAAGTTTGGGAGTGCCCCTGAGATAGGGTTTTACTCTACTTCAGGCTGACTTAGAACTCATTCTGTAGCTCCAGGCTGGCCTTGAGCTCATCATGAGTGATGGGATTAAAGGTGTGTGCCACCATACCCTGCTGGGATTAGATTCTTAAAGTACAGGCAACCAGATAAAACTAGACAAGTAAAATTACATCAAAAAAATCCCTGGGTAGCAAAACAAGAGTGAAGAGACAAGGAATTGATCGAGAGAAAATATTTAGAAGCCATGTGTGTGGTAGTTTGAATCTATGTCCCTCAATAGACTCAGGTGTTATTAAAATTGAGTTTGCAGTTTCTGCCCCTAGCAGGCAAATTCCAGCTACAGGAAGAGGTGTCTCTAGGGGAAGATTTTTTTTTTCTTTTTTTTAGTCAAGAGGTTTGCTGAGTGCTTGAGCTCTGCCTGGGGCTCCTGGAGGGTGCTTGCTTGTGATGCTGGTGGTGGTTTTTCTCTCTGGACCTGTGCAAGGGGGCCACGTTCTTCTGCTATTATGGAATTTCCCTTGGATCTAAGCAGAAATAGGTCCCCTTCCATAAACTTTGTTCCTAGCACCACATAAACTCCCATAAACTTTGTCTGGTTTGGATGTTCATCCCAGCAGCATGCAGTTGACTACAGCACTACAGATCAGGCAACGTGTTAATACAAGTCAACAGCAAGACATTTGCCATCACTGTGACAAAGATAATCAGCTTAGAAAAAGAAAGGGGTTATGCTCACCCATGATTTCAGAGGTTCAGACCATGATCAGCTTGTCCCCATTGCTTTGGGCTATGTCAGCACATCACAGTGCGTCAGGGCAGGAGAGCAAAACTGCTTACCTCATGAGCAGGACTCCAAGATGAGGAAGAGGAAAGGGTGAGGTGCTATAAGTCCTTAATGGGGTGCCCTCCATAACCAAAGGCCTGCCATTAGGCCATGCCTCTTGAGGGTTCCTCCAGGTCCCAACAGTGCTTTTCTGGGGACCAAGCCTTTAACATGTGTGCTTTCCAGGGCCACTCAAAATCCAACTGGTAGCAGCAAGAAAGATAAACCTGCCGGGCGTGGTGGCGCACACCTTTAATCCCAGCACTTGGGAGGCAGAGGTAGGAGGATCACTGTGAGTTCAAGGCCACCCTGAGATGACAGAGTTAATTCCAGGTCAGCCTGGACCAGAGAGAGACCCTACCTCAAAAAACCAAAAAAAAAAAAAAAACAAAAAAAGAAAAAGAAAAGATAAACCTAACTTAAAAATGAGCAAGATTCTTAGCAGATATTTTTCAAAATACATACAAATGGCCAAGAGACATAAACAAGAAAATGCCCAGCTAATCAGTATGGAATGCGTGGTCACCTGCCCCTGACCTGCAGGGCCAATGTTACGCAGGTGGTCGAGGAGGGCTGCAACCTGAAAGAACGGGTGGGAAAGAAGAAGGAGACCAAGCGGAGGTTTGGTCAAGGTCTCGTTTAATGTTGGATTTTTTTAGCTCTTTTATAATCAACCAGCAGGTAGGGCAATAAGGAGGGAAAAAAAAGGGGAAGGGGGTTCAAGGAAGGAGGAAGTAGGGCCACCTGGCCGTAATCTTCTGGAGCATCTTGTGGCATTTCTGGAATCTCTCTTGTGACATCTCCCAGAGCAGCTGTTTGTCCTCGGGGGAGGGGCTGCATGAGAGCTGCTAGTTCTCTTTTGTCCTCAGGGCAGCCAGGTCATGGTCTCTGACAGTCACCCACAGGCCTGCTGCCTGGTGGTGTGCTGAGGGTAGGAGACCCCAGGTGTGAGTTGGTCCAGAAGTGCTTTGGGATGGAGAATCTGCTAATCAGAGCCTGCGGAGATGGATGTGACTGCCCAAGCATGAGGATTTTAATTTGATCTTCTAAGATACTGAGAGGGCTGCAGCAGTCAGTGTCCCCTGGAATATCAGCACATTCTCTTGCAAATCACAAAGCCAATTTGTGAAAAGCAATTGCAGAGTCATAGAAGGCCAGGACTGGAAAGAAGCATAGAGAGATCAGGGGCTCAACCCTATCATAAGGCAGATGAGAATACCACTCATCAACAGGAGTGAAGCTGAAACACTGTGTGTGCGCTCGTGTGGGGTGGGGCAGGGTTTTTTTTTTTTTTTTTTTGAGGGGGGCTCAGGCCATCAGTGACATGTGGCATAAAGTCATCACTTAGATCCCTGACTTATCAGCCCCCGAGAAACACCGGCTGTCTCTTACTCTCCATCCCTCCTGTCAGCTCACCCAATTCCTCTGTGACTTCTCTTCACAGAATCCTGCATGCTGCTTATTCTAGCCCAGTTACATCCCCCGCTGTAAGCTTCCTGTTTCCTTCAGAAAAACCATCTCCTCCTTACGTGATAAACAAAGTCTCTGGGCAGAGTGGGCAGCACTGTAGGCTGTGTTTATCTTATCAGCATCAGTTGCAGACAAAAATCTTATTTCCAGGTTCTTATGTTTGCTCTCTGTCAAATCTACTATTGCTTATTGTTTAGTTTTTGTTTTATTAATTTTTTTTCCTTTTAAATGGATTTTCTATAAAAACCACTATTAAGAACAAATAAATGTCGACACTGAAACATCTACTGGACATCCACTAGGTGCCCTAAAAAGCAATAGATGCTTAAACCTACAAAACGGAAAGCCACACTGGATTGAATATGGCTGCTTAACCATCTCAGAATCCTCTTAGAAACAGCTGGAGACTGCATTAGGGTTTTCCACAGAAGCGCAACCAATGGAGGTCTGTGTGTGAGAGAGGAAGGGAGGGAAGGAGGCAGAGTGAAAAAAGATGGGAATGTGGAAACAGAAAGGAGGGAGAGAGAAAGATAGACACAGAATATCATCCTCACACAGTCCAAAGAGCACATGTGGTCTCTCCAGGTATCTTGTCCTTGCCCCCAGGCTTGTCCATCAAAACCCTGCTTTTAGACAAAGGTAAACTCAAATACTAAATCTGTTAACATTTTTTTTTTTTCAGGGGCTGGAGAGGTGAACCAGCAAAGCTTAATGACGTGGGTTCAATTCACCAGTACCCACATGAAGCCAGATGCACAAAGTGGCACATGCATCTGGAGTTCATTTGCAGTGGCTGGAAGCCCTCATATGCCTATTCTCTCTGTCTCTCCTCTCTCTATTGCTTTCTACTTACAGATAAATAATAAAAAAAAATTCTCAAAGTCCATAATCTAAAATATTTTCTGTGAATATTGTCTAATTGCTTTTTAAAAGATTCTGCCTAATTGGAGCCTTGTGCATGTATTTTCTGCCTTCCAGATGTGGGCACATTGAGGCCAGCCACTGGCTCCACCCAAGCAGGCCACTCACTCACAGATGTTCAGTTAACATCAAATCTGGAGAAACAGGGAAATAGGACATCTTAAAGTCACTGAGCAGCATGAGAATACACTTTACTTTGAGATGAAATAGGCAAATTTCTGTTGTAATTAACCCACCCCTTCCTACTCCCTCCCCCTGCCATCTGAGGACACCCTGTCTCCATTTGCACATTTAGATTGTCTGGTCTCTGGCCTTGGCAGAAGGAAGGTGAGTATCAGCTCAGCCTGATTCTGTTTGCCTTCTAACCCTGCTTCTGCTTTGGACTGACTGAAGCCCCTTGGGGCAGACCTTAAAGGGTCAGCTTTCCTACATTGTCCGCATTTCTGCATGGTGAGTTAAAGGGATGCTTTCCAGGGTTACTCAGGGCCGCAGTCAAGTAGGGAAAGGAATGTGAGCTCAGGAATCAAATGATTCGGAGAACTGGACATATGGCTCAATGGTTAAATGCACTGGCTTGTAAAGCCTGTTAGGCCTGGGTTTGAGTCTTTTGTAACCACATAAAGCCAGATGCACAAAGCGGCTCATGCATCTGGAGTTTATTTACAGTGGCAGAAGGCTGTGTCACACCCATACTGTCACACACACATTCTCTCTCCTCTCTCTGTGTGTGTGTGTGTGTGTGTGTGTCTATAACTTTCTCAAATAACTAAAAAAAATTTTAAATGATCTCTCATGAGTTTTGACTGTTAACTCCATCTCAGGAGCTTCTCCCAGCGTCGAGTCTTCTATCTGCTAAACTGAATTACTAACACCATAAAGTTGCTTCACAACACTGGCTACAGATCTTAGTTACTCCTAAGATTGCATGGCCAATTAGCCACCACACCCCTTGTGTCCCAGAAACCCTTTGGATGAGGGATTGGGTCTCAATAAAACCACAAGGTTCTTCTCTTCTAGGCCAGCAGCTTTGAAGCTATTTTTGAAATAAAACATCCTTTCAATGGAATGCTTACATGCCCTGATTTGCTCCCTTGGCCAACCCGTGTACTCAACCTTCTGACAACCAGCATGACCTCCCACAGCTTTCATGTCCTCCAGCCTGACCCTTCCTGACTGAATGTACCCAGGCCTCAACCCCCAACTACCTTGCTCCATTCTGGGGTTCCCTACTAGAAATGACAAAGGAAGAGAAAGGTCGGATGAGGGCATGGTCTAGATGGAGAGAGAACCATTACCTCCAAATCACTGATTCATGAGCCCACGCAGGTGGTAACCCGGGCAGAGGAGGTGGGAGCGGGTGGGGGGGCAGGGGGCTTGTGGGTGCGGGGGCCCTGGTGGGAGATGGGGGCAGGGGGCCGGTGGGGGCGGGGGCCCTGGTGGGAGATGGGAGCAGGTGGCTGGTGGGTGCAGGGGCCCTGGTGGGAGATGGGGGCAAGGGGCCGGTGGGGGCGGGGGCCCTGGTGGGAGATGGGAGCAGGTGGCTGGTGGGTGCGGGGCCCTGGTGGGAGATGGGAGCAGGTGGCTGGTGGGTGCGGAGGCTCTGGTGGGAGATGGGGGTTAGGGGGCTGGTGTGTGCGGAGGCTCAGGTGGTGTGAGGCAGCAGCGTTTCCCTCTGCAGGTGACAGATGAGAGCTGGTTATGCATTGCCTATGCCAAAAGGCCCCACAGCCATTCGGATAAGAAAAGGCTCTTCACTGCTCTCCCTTCCTGTCCTCTGGAGAACTTTATCCTAACTGGGAGTGTTCAGGCAGATAGTCAGCCAGTGACAGGGGCAAGATGAACACAGCCCTCAGAAAGTGACTTAAGCAAACTATGCAGACATTGCTTTCGTACCTTCTCCTTCGCCTCATGCTGTGCTCTAACATTGACAGATGTTGCAAGAAATCATAGCATTTAAAAAAAACAGAAACTCCTTTTTGTGTTGCTTTTCAGTTTACACAGAAATTTGTTATGCAATATAAAATTAACATGTGTTCTTAAAACTTTCCTTTAGAACATACCTTGAAGGATTTTCTAAATGGCTCAGAAGACTGAAAAATATTTTCTTTTAAAAAAAGACAATTTGAGTCTAGCACTTCTCAGAGAAAACGCCTACCTCCATTTTTCTTGGCTTAACTTCAGCTTACTTTCTTCTTCCTTCTCCCAGGCTTCTCTCCCTAGTCCCACGGAGAAATGGAGCCAAGGAGCACAGCCACAGGAGTAGAAAATAAAGACAAAAGTAGTGGAATTGTGGGGCATGGTAGTGCACACCTTTAATCCCAGCACTCTGGAGGCAGAGGTAGGAGGATTGCTATGAGTTCTAGGTCTCCTTGAGACAACATAGTGAATTTAGGTCAGCCTAGAGCAAGACCTTACCACAAAAAGATTTTTAAAATATATTCTGTCCTTTGTCTCTTTATCTCACTCTCTCTAAAAAAAAAATAAATAAATAAATAAAAATTAAAGAACCTAAAAATGGGTTTGGAGAGAAGGCTTAGCAGTTAAGGTGCTTGCCTGCAAAGGCTAGGGACCCATGTTCAACTCTCCAGATCCCACATAAGCCAAACACATAAAGATGAGGCAAGTGCAAGGTCACACATGCCCACAAGATGGTGCAAGTGTCTGGAATTTGATTGGAGTGGCTGAGGCTCTGGCACAGCAATTCTCTCTATCTTTTTTTCTCTCTATCTTGCTCTCTCTAAAATAAAATAAAATAATTGCAATAGATTTGAGGGCTAGAGAGATGGTTTATTGGCTGAGGTGCTTACCTGCAAAGGACCCAGGATTGAATCTCAGATGCACATAAGACACGTAAGTGAAATGCACAAGGTGACCACGTGTTTGGAGTTCATTTTCAGTAGCTGAAGGTCCTGGTATGCCCATTCTTTCTCTCTCTAACTGCCTCTTTCTGTTTCTCTTTCAAGTAAATTAAAATAAATTTAATTCTTTTAAGTAGTAGAATTGAAAACAAAGATACAGTGCAGAGGATTGACAAAGCTAGGGACTCAGTCTTTTAAAAAACTGAAAATATTAGTAGCCTGGTGTGGTGGTACACTGCTTTATTTCCTAAACTCAGGAGGCTGAGGTAGAAGGATCATCACGAGTTTGAGGCACGCGTGTGGTACAGAGTGAGTCTAGGTCATCCTCGGCTAGGGTGAGACTCTGCCTCAAAAACAAACTAACGAACACAAAAAACCCATATACACTCATAATATAGCTAAAACTTTGAGAGGATTAATGTTCATGAGAGAGAAATAATAAGAGAAAATATAAATAGGAAAGGCAAAATGTCCTTACCTTCAGAGAGAAAAGTAATAGCAAGAACAAAAACAGCAAAATTATGGGACTAGGGAGATTTCTCAGTGGTCAAAGTGCTTTCGTGCAGTGCCTAGGGACCTGGTTCGATTCCCTGGTACCCATGTAAAGCCAGATACACAAAGTGGAACATGTGTCTGGAATTTGTTTGCAGTGGCTGAGGCCCTGGTCCACCCATTCTCTCCCTCCCTCTGTCTTGCTTTCTCTCAAATAAATAAATAAATTTAACTTAAATAAATTAAACAAGAAAGCCACTGTGTGTGTGTGTGAGTGTGTGTGTTTAGAGATTAAATCCAGAGCCTTGCACATTCTAGGAAAACCCTCTACAACTTAAAACAAATTTTTTGAAATTTGGAATGTTAAATGAGACACACTGTTTTCTAAATTAATATGTTAGCAGAATTGAGTTAAGTGGTGGGGAGGAGGGGTGCACAGAATCAAACAGACTTTAAAATATTAAAGACAATGCATCACGTTTTTTTTAAATTATAACTCTACCAATAACATCTGAGGAGTATTGATGAAACAGTTTAGCAAGCTCGATCAACTCAACGTTGAAGGAACAGGTAGAGAGCTCCCTCAAGTAGGAATTGTACCAAAAATAGAAAGAGATGAATAATTGCTCATTCTAAAACGCATATTATGTGACTGCTTGATATTAAAACAAAGCTAGAGCTGGGGGGATGGCCTAGTGGTTAAGGAGCTTTCCTGCAAAGCCCAAGGACTTAGGTTTGATTCCCCAGTGCCCACATTAAGCCAGATGTCATGCAGGGGGAACATGCCTCTGGAGTTTGTTTGCAATGGCTGGAGGCCCTGGGGTGCCCGGTCTCTCTCTATCTGTAATAAGCAAATAATTAAATAAAGACTATGCTAAAGTGATAAGAAGAGTTAAAATAACATGTCAGTCACATTTATGTACACTGATAAAAGAAAGCTTAAGTATTCGCAAACAAGTCAAGCATTAAAACACTGACACCAGGGGAGGAGAGAGAGCTCAGCAGTTAGGTGCATTTCCTGCAGAAGCACGAGGGCCTCCAGGCAACTTATGCCTGTACCCCCAGTGCAAACAGCCAATAATCTTCAGAGTTCTCCAAGCTCCAGAAGAAGTAAAAAGAGACTCTGGGGTCTGAGAGCGGGCTCAGTGGCTAATGGTACTTTTTTGCAAAGCTTGATGTCCAGAGTTCAATTTCCCAGCGTCCATGTAAAGCCAGATGTACAAAGTGGTCTGGAGTACATTTGCAGTAACAAGTGTCCCTGGTGTGCCCATTCTTTCTCTCCTTATTCTCGTTCTTGCTATTTCTCTCTCTTCCTCTCTCTCATCTTGCTCTTTCGCAAATAAATATTTAGAAAAGAAACTCTGGCTCAAAATAATGCCAGGTGGAAAAGCAATGGAGCAGACACTCCACATTGCACTTGGGTTTCTTATGAGGAGCTGGGATTCAGTAATAGTCCTGAACCCCAGACCTTGAGCTCGTGTCTGTTACTTACCCAAAAACTTGGATAAAATCAGACTAAGAAGAATGATTCTTTAAACCACCACATCTTTATTCAAAAATATCAGGGATAAGAGGAGTAAGGAAAGTGGCTTGGTAGAGGGAGAATAATTCAACATGTGGCCTGACAGCCCATGTAGGAGAACAGACATGGACCCTGGAGACAACAATGTGAAAGGTGGTTTTTTTTTTTTTTTCCCTAAAAGTTGTGCATTTCCAAAGTAATTAAAAGTCCATAAAAACAGTAACAAAGAAATCAGACATAGTCTTACTGGTATGAGGGGCCCAGGTGTGGAGTTGTGAGCAGCCCAAGAGCCAGAGGGAGAAGTTCCCCTCCATGAGCCCAAGTGAGATATTTGGTGTCAGCGCTTGGAAGAGATTGGCAAAATTGTGTCAGATGTGTCAGCCAGTTGACCTAGGCTCAGAGTAAAGGTCTCCAGGTCTGACTGGGTGAAACTGAGATGAGCAGATGCTGAGGATGTCAAGGAAGGCTGGTGAGGATCCGACATAAGGTTCCTCCCTCAGGAGCCTATTCCCTAACTCCCGGAACCAAAAGCTATCTGCCAAGTCCCTCTCAGGCCACAAGTGCGCAACCTCCACTACAGTAGGGCTCAGCAAAGGTGCACACACATGCATACACCACACAAACTATGCCACACTACACACACACAAGCAAAACACTGAACCATACTTGAAACCTATCCGAGTTTACAATGTTGTCATTATTTTCTCACTGCTTGGCAAAAACATCTGACCCAAAGCAGCCAATAGGAGGAAATGATTTTGACTTACAGTCTCAAGGGGAAGCTCCGTGATGGCAGGGACCAGCACAGCAAGAGCACAGGCTGGACGTCACCTCTGCCACAGAAGGTGAACAACAGCAGCAGGAGAGTGAGCCAACTCACACTGGCAACCCCAGCTGTGCACCTCCTCCAGCAAGGCTCCACCTCTCAAATTTCCAGTGTCTGGGAGCCAAGCATTTAAAACACATGAGCTTAGGGGAGACACATAATTCAAACCACCACATCCCAGCATACAAGTATGAGTTAAGTTTAAGACAATCAATTGTATCCCATATATGTTTCACCTATTTCAACATTAACTAATTAGAGGAGAAAACTCCTAGTAGATAGAGAAAAACAAGCTCAGGGGTAGGCTTGGGATGGAGCTCAACTGGAAGAGTGCCTGACTAGCACTGGGAAAGCCCTGGGTTTGATCGTCAGCACTGCGTACAACCCGATGTGCTAGCACATGCCCGTAATCAAAGCACTAGGGAAGTGGTGGCAGAAGGATGACAAGCTCAAGGTCACCCTGGCTGCAGAGTGAATTTGAGCCCAGCCTGGTTACCTGAAGTCCCGCCTCAGAAACAAAAGGTCCTAAACCAAAATTCAGTAGTTCCAAAAACACATCATATTTATTTGATAATTTAGGACTAAAGAAAATTTTCTCAAATTAAAAGTTTTACTACTGCAGTAAAATTGTATTTGGTGGACAAATAGAATAAAGGAAAACACAAATAAAATAAGAAAAGTCAGCAACCTTGCTATTAGAGGGCACAGCTCAGTGATAGAACTCTTGCCTCACATGTTATAAGCCTGGACTTGACCTGTTGCACCAGGGAAGAAAGAAAAACCAATACTGGCAATAATTTAAAATCCCTTGCAAATCACAAGTAAAAATGAGCTTTCCTAAAAGTTACAAAATTAGTAAAACTATTATAGTAAACATAGTATTTAATAGGAAAACATTTATTTAAAATTTGATATAAGCTAAGGACTTTCCTCTGTCACTGTTTTTGGTTAGTTGGTCAACTTCTAATATAGAAAGAAGAAATAAATTCTAGATAGAACTTTCAAGAAGGAAATTATATCATTTTTAATCACAGATGGCATTATTGTATAAATAGAAAGCTAAGGAAAAAATAGAACATAGAACATTTGCTAGAATAATTGAGGTCCCTGAGAGGGGAAGAAGAGATAGAGCTTAAGGGACAGGGGAAAGAGAAAATAGAGGGTAATGGATGCATGTAACATGAACACAGAATGGGGACTGTTAGGGTAAGGAGGATGGGTACCAGGGAAAGGAGTTAGGGGAATGGGAGGGCAGCGGAAGAGGGGGACAAATAATAATAAAGTATGTATGAAAATGTCATAATGAAGCCTAGTACTTTGTATGGTAACTTGAAACAATAATTAAAAAATAGAAAAAAGATTGTCCTCAAAAGGTAGAATTGCTCACTGCCTTTTAAATTATTTATTTTTTTTTTAATTTATTTTTATTAGATATGGATATATTTACTATGTAAACAACAATTGTTGGTACCATCCTTTCTCTCTTCCTTGCCCCTTTTCTAAAGAGGCCTTCCTCTTTGGGGATGCAGGTCAATGCCATGGGGATTGTGGGTCATGCATTGTGGGGGCAGCAGTCAGTTATGGGGGAGAGGCAATGTCTCTGGCTCACTTTCTTTTGTGTGGCTCCAATCAACCCTCAGTCAGTAGAGTTCTGATACAGTACAAAAACATCATTATCTCAATATTTCTTTGTATTTCTATCTCTGACTAGTTAATCCACTAAAGGGATCAGGATCCTCATCCTGGTGGGTATGCAGACTTCCCTAAGGCAAAGAAAGAAGCAACCAGTGATGCCACACAGGGCCTGGGTGGGTTCAGAGAACTACGGACAGAACAAAGAACCCACGTAGTGCGTTTGCATGCAAAAACTAACACAGATCTGGAAGGGAAAAACAACCTAGTCCAGGTTTTTTACATTTTGTTTTTTACCAAGAACCCAAAATAAGCCTGCATTTATGTTGCAATACAAAAACACTGAAAATGTGGGCAATGCATTTTGGTATATTCTATTCAGACACATTTTCTTAAAAAATACTATTGTGCCTTATAAAAATTGATATCATAATTACTATAGAGTTGTGACCTTCAACTTTTTCCCGATGTACCACATCTTAAGAGTGGTGTGTGTGTGTATGTGTGTGTGTGTGTGTGTGTGTGTGTGTGTGTGTGTGTGTGATGTTGGAGATCAAAACTAGGTCCTCATGCTTGATGTACTCTACCACTGATCTGCAGCCCCAGCTCACAACAAAATTCTCAACAGAGAGTTCTGGTTTGTTAGAGAGTTGGCTCTCTGGGTTGAAGAGGGAGTTAATTTGTAGTGTTGGCTAACTCATTTCTGCAACTTAAAGTATTCCTACCGTGGCTGACAGAAACTGCTAATGTTTTCACAACCAGCTCTCAAAATCCTCAAAATGTAACAATGGACTCTCGTGAGCTGGTGTGAGGCAACCCGAACACATTGCTGATTCTGAGATAATTAGCTACCTACCTGGAAGAACTCACCCTCAGACTTCTACATCACATCATATGTTAAAGTTAAGTTCAAGGCTGGAGAGATGGCTCAGTGGTTAAAGGCATTTGTTTGCAAAGCCTGACAGCCTGGGTTTGATTCCCTAGTACCTACAGAAAGCCAGATGTACAAAGTGACACATGTGTCTGGAGTTCATTTGCAGTGGCAAGAGGCTCTTTCTCTTTGCAAATAAATAAATAACAAAATATTTCAATATTTAAATTTAGATGTACTGAGCACTGAGCTGTGTCCAGTAAATTTAGCTGTGAATGTAAAGTGTGAAAAGCATTACTTGAAAAGTTAAAAATTAAGCAAAAGAAAAAACTGGATGATTTCATTTATTTGTGTGTGAGTGCATGTGCATGTGTGTGTGTGCGCACATGTACACATGCCTTGTGCTCCAGGGCCTCTTACAGCTGCAAATGAATGTTAGATGCTTGTGGCACTATTTATGTCTGGCTTACATGGGCAGCTTGGAGATTGAACTCAGGCTGTAGTCTTGGCAAACATGCTCCTTTAACCACTGAGCCATCTTCCCAGCCTTGAATTTTAAAATGGAAGAACAAGCCACAAAACAGTTAGTATATTTAATTTGAATAATTTATCTTGCCCATTAAAACATATTTTATTTGTTTGTTTTATTTGACAGAGCATGTGGAGCAAGGGTGGGGAAGAATGGGAGCTGGGGAGTGTAAGAGAGGAAGCTCTGAGGGGAGCATTTCTGAAGTAGGCAAGGAGAGAGCCTTTAACTTCTCCCTGCAGTCTCCTTCCTGTGCCTCCACTTAGGGGAATGTAAATGGGAGCTACTGGCAAGGGCCCCAGGTGATACACAAGGATCAGAAAGGGTGGGAGGGCAAATAACTGCCCAGTTCATGGGGGTGAAGGAGGAGAGGAATTAAAGTTACAGAGACTAATTCACCTCCAGTAAACCTGGAAGGTTTCTAAAATCAGTGGGAAGCATTTTCAAGGTATAAGTTGGTAAGGTTTGCACATAATGTAGTGAGAAGGAAGATTGATAAATATGACCAGTTGTGAAAAGTAGGGATGTTATTTCCATAGTAAAATTAAAGATTCACGTATCTTTCATGACCTGGAAATTCTATTCCTAGGGATGAGTTCCAGAGAAAATTCTCACATATATTCCCAAGGTGACATGTAGAGAGTAGAATTCTACTGTTGTGGAGTGATAAACCACTTGAAACAATTCAAATACCAATAGGAAAATTTCTAAAAAATAGCCTGGCGTGGTGGTACGTGCCTTTAATCCCAGCACTCAGGAGGCAGAGGTAGGAGGATCACTGTGAGTTTGAGGCCACCCTAAGACTACATAATGAATTCTAGGTCAATCTGGGCTAGAGTGAGACCCTAACTCAAAAAACAACAACAAAAAAATTCTAAAAATTGTTGTGGAATTGGGGGGGGGGTCCTCATTGATGAAGAGCTTGCCTAGCATATACAGGCCCTAGGTTCAGTTCTCACCATTAAATACAATTGTCATATAGTGCTTTAGTAATAGAATATTAAGTGATAGTCAAAATGGATGAACGTGGTTTAATCCCCAAATCCACATTATTAAAAAATAATAGCATATCATATGAAATATAAACCATGTAAAATTTAAAAATTAAAAGGCAGTGCTAGAGAGATGGCTTAGTGGTTAAGCTGCATGCCTGCAAAACCAAAGGACCTAGGTTTGATTCCCTAGTACCCATGTAAGGCCAGATGCACAAAGTGGCACATGCAACTGGAGTTCATTTGCAGTGGCTAGAAGCCCTGCTGTGCCTCTTATCTATCTGTCTGTCTCTCTCTCATATAAATAAATAAATATTAAAAAAATTAAAAGGCAATTCCATATCTTGCATGGGGTTTATATCAGTTACTGTTTTGCTGCTGGGACTAAATACTGGTGAAAGCTGTTTCAGGAAGGAAAGGGTTTGTTTTCCATTTACCATATCCAGGGGTAATCCACCGTGGTGGGGGAAGCATGGCAGGAGCAGGAAGCCACTGTCACACTGTCACATCAACTTGGAGGAAGTAGAGGACAGTGATCCCCAGTGACACACTTCCTCAAGCAAGTGTCCACCCCCTAAAGGTTTTACAATTTTCCTAAACAGCACCACCAACTGGGGATGAAATACTCGAACACATGAGTCTATGGGGGACATTTTACATTCAAATCACCACTGGAATATAGTTTAGCAGCAAAAGTAAAATAGATGTAGAAATGATAAACGTAAAATTCACTTCCCAGGGGGTAGTCCTGGGGAATGAAATCCTTCCTGGAGGAGTCTTTAACACTTACAATGCTCTATTTCTCAGGCTGTGTGAGTGGTACTTCCCAGCCTCCTGCATTTTCTCTTAACCTTTCTCTGTGCCTGACAGAGTTGGCTTTTATTGAAAAGATAAGGGTGTGTGACATGTTAAATGATCACTCATGAAGAATGTCAACCCTGTTTGTCAAATCTCTGAAAATTTGTTAGATCTCATCCCACACAGTTGGTGTTAAGACACAACAATATTGATCACTGTCTGTTCATCATCCATGTGTATCTTAATTGCCAAATAACTTATGAGTTTCCTGAATGGAGCTCACTTTCTTTGTTTCATCAAACATGAAAAGCCAGATTGTTTTTGGAGATAGCACTGGGGAATTATCAAGGAGTAGTCTGGGAAAAATGCAGGTCACCCTAATGTATAAACAGAAAACATGACATCAAGAGGCAAGTACTTACCCAGGTCACAGCAAACTAGGAAGAGCAGGCTCAGAGCCGTCTTTGAACTTCTGCTTCTCCCAGAATAGCCATTGCTTTGCTGTCTCTCTCCCAGCTACTTCCAATCAAGTGTGGATGAATACCAGTGCTCTGACTGTATTTGGACATGATCATGACATATAGCATGGACCGGAAGCATGTTGGCGGCGGGGGGGGGGAGGGGAGGCTGCCAGGGGAGAGGTGAGGCCACCAGTAGGACATTTGGCTCTGAAGCCTCCTTGCTGGAGCTATCCCAGGTGTGTGCAGCCAGGCACTTTCTCCAGACAGAATTCCAACCTTGGCTGGACCATGCTCTAACCTGGGATTTGGCTTCTTCAAAGTCACTGTCAAAAGAGATAACAAAACCTTCCTCGTCCGGTTTGTCAGAGGGAGTTCATGAAAACATGGAAGATGCCCTTGGTGGGATCTGGCCTGGAACCTCTATGAGACTATCACCCACCTAGCACCACCAGCGGTGCCGATCTCCCCACACCACACTCACTCACTTCATGTGGGGTCCACAGTGGCAGAAATATTTACACCAGGAAAACTGGCAAATGACAAATCAGACTTGTCTTTCTTGTCCTCCCTCCCTCCTTCCCACCTTTCCTTCCTCCCTCTTTTCATCAGTTGCTGAACCAGCACACCATGGAAATCTTGTTAAAAGCTGTTTTGCCATTTGGAAAGTATTATACAAATATGAGTTATTATTATTTAAGGTTTCATGATCAAGAGAGTGGAAACTTTTGGAGTAGAAACTCCTCTCATGAGACCATTGTCTTACATTTCATGGAACATCTTGTACACACATTGAAGGCCCTCTCTGGAAGCCCAGATTTGTATATTTGTGCTTAGGAAAGCTCTAGTTTTTGTTTTCTTGGGATATGGAGATTCAAACCCAATGTCTATGCTAGGCAAGCACTCTCTGGTTCAGTACCTTCTCCAGAAAGCCTAGCACACTGGTGGTATCTTCATGTGACGTGGTATCTGGAATAAGGGCTTCCCCAGCAATGCAGGAGCTTTGCTTTGGGTTCCTTGTCACTTCCCCACTGGGCCAGGGAGAGTGCTGCTTCTTCTCATGGTTTATGTGCAGGGCTCCCACCCTGCAGCAGGTTTGGAGTAACAAATGCAAGATGCTAACCTAGAGGTGGATATATTAAGAGTACATAGTGAAACCCATGATTGTCTGCACATTTCCTGATTACATATATATATATATATGTATGTATATACATACATACATACATATATATATATATATATGTATGTATGTATGTATGTATATTGCAATATTAAATTGCTCAGAAAGTGGGAAGTCTTCCTTACACATAATAAACACCTAAATGTACTTCCCTGAAAATCCTAGGAGCCCTTTCCTGTGACTCACTTTGACAGCAGCCGTGGAGCACCAATGACTGCTGTGGTCAGCGTGCCATCAATGGGCAGAAGTGGAACTGAGCAGTCTGCACAGCAAACACTAAAGAAAAGATACTCCCTTGCTCTCTGATCTCCACGGGCTAAATGGCATTAGAAAATACAAACTCAGAATATAAATTCTGTGATCAGGAGACGGAAAGTTGTCGGTTCTTGTTCAGATTTACCTCCAAGTGCCCAGTAGCTACAAAGCAAAGGACAAAATGTAAGTGGATTGTCCTGTGGGGTCTTTGTTTGACTCCATGGTGACAGTTATGACTTCAGTTACTTAACGTGTGTTGCATTGAACCAAAATTGGAAGTGTCTCGTGGTTGTGTTTGCCACCTTCTGCCTGCCTCTCTCACTCTGTCCCTGGCGTGCCCTTCCTCCATCATGTCCACAATCGCTGCCTGTGTTATTCTATCAGTTTTAGATCGGCTGAATCAAAATTGTCTTATATCTCTAAGCTTATTTTTGCCCCAAGACTTAAAACCTGTGAAAGCGCACGTGATTTGCTGTCACAAGTTGAAAGAAAATATTCACAAAATATATGTGACAAAGTGCTTGAACCCGGAATATATAAACAACACCTAAAATTCAATAAACAATAATAACAAACTTAAATGGATAAAAGATTTAATGAGATACTATATAAAAGACAACATATTGAGGGCCAATGAGCCTGTGGTCATTTATCTAACATTAATAGAAATCAGGCAAATTCAAATTAAAACCACAATGAGGGTTGGAGAGATGGCTTAGCAGTTAAGGCACTTGCCTGTGTAGCCTGAGGATCCATGTTCGACTCTCTGGGTCCCGTGTAAGCCAGACACCTAAGATGACAGAGGTGAGCAAGGCCACACATGTGCACAAGATGGGACCTGTCTGGAGTTTGATTGCAGGGGCTGGAGGCCCAGGCATACCAATTCTCTCCTCTCTCTCTCTCATAAAAACACAATAAAATATATACAAAAATATAAAGCATTAACTGCTCAGAGATGAGGACACAAAGTAACTAAACGTTTCTAATGGGGCAGGTGGGAATGTGAAAGAGTACAACCAGCTGGGAAAAATATTGAGTTTCTTCAAAGTTACAGCTGTCGGGGGAGAGAGGGAATTACCATGGGATATTTTTTTATAATCATAGAAAATGCTAATAAAAATTAAAAAAAATTAAAAAGTAAGAAAAAAAAGTTACAGCTGTCAAATGACACATTAATTGTACTTTTAGTTGTTTATTGAAGGGAAAATAAAAATTTATGTGCACCAGTTATAGACATGAGTGTTCTTAGCATTTTTAATCAGATTAGCTCAAAATTGTAAACAACTTAAATGTCCACCAACAGTTGAAATGACAAAAAAATCATGGTTAGTGAAACGCTGAAATATTAATGAGTAAAGAAAAGGAATTAATTACTGTTACATGCATTCAAACAATATGTATGAATCTTAAAAGTACTACACCAAACAAAACGAGCTAGACACAAATGTGTGTATATTAGATGATTCCTCTTTTACAAACTGTAAGACTATACTTATAAAAAAAAAATCTAACCTGTAGTAACTCAAAATTGATCCATAATTTTATGAAGCCAGAGATGGAAAGAATGGCTCAGTATAGATCCCACTGAACTTTTTTTTAAAGTTTTTGTTTTGTTTATTTATTTATTTGACAGCGACAGAGAGAGGAAGAGACAGAGAGAGAGAGAGAGAGAGAGAATGGGCGCGAAAAGGGCCTCCAGCCACTGCAAACAAACTCCAGACGTGTGCCACCCCTTGTGCATCTGGCTAACATAGGTCCTGGAGAATCGAGCCTCCAACCAGGGTCGTTAGGCTTCACAGGCAAGCGCTTAACTGCCAAGCCATCTCTCCAGCCCCCCACTGAACTTTTGGGTGATGGAAATGTCCATTATTTTGCTATTTAGTTGTGGCTACAAAGGTATGTAACAAAGACTGAGTGAATGAAGCAAGGAGGATTAAGTGAAAGAGAAAGATCTCTGTGGCCAAGGGGAGACTTAAAAGTGGGCTGATGATGAAGGACTGTGTGTGGGGTTTTTATAGGCTTAAGTGGGTTTTGATTGGTTTGTGTGTATGCAAATTATGTAAGATGCAAGGACCAATCAGGGGTGAGCCCACCAGGAAGGGTTCTCAATTAGGTGCATGTTGTGATCTCCCTGTCCCTTGATATAGGAGATATGCAGATATTAGGGAGGAAGTGGTCAGTTGTCTTTAGAGTGCATCTCTTCTGTTAACTGGCTGAATCACTCACTTACTTTCCCATTGCTGGGAACAAATACCCAACCAGAAACAACTTATGGAAGGAAAAGGGCTCCATTCAGCTTACATATAGTTCCACAGGATAGAATCCATTCTGGCATGAAAGGTGTGGCAGCTTGGAAAGGGTAGCCTTAGTCACCTTAGGATACTGGAATCAGAGGAAGAATACCAATTAGGGCTGAACTTTTTTTTTTTTTTGAGAGAACGAGACAGAGAGAATTGGCAATTGAACTCGACATCTGCACCAAGTAGTGGGCATATGCGACCTTGCACTTGCCTCACCTTTGTGCCTCTGGCTAACATAGGATCCAGAGAGTAGAACATTGGTCCTTAGGCTTCACAGGAATACATCTTAACCCCTAAGCTATCTCTTGGGTTGGACTTCTTAATAAAACTTCAGGACCCACCTCCAGTGACCTACTTTCTCCAGCAAGACTCTATCTCCTAAGGGTTCCACAATCTTCCCAAACAGTGCCACCAAGGAGCAAGAATTCAAACCCATGCGGCAATAGGGAGCATTTAAAAAATTATTTATTTGAGAGAGAGAGAGAGAGAGAGAAAATGAATATGAATGGGCATGCCAGGATATCCAGCCACTGTAAACAAACTCCAGAAGCACTCATCACTTTATGCGTCTGGCTTATGCGGGTACTGGGGAATCAAACCTGAGTCCTTAGGCTTCACAGGCAAGTGCCTTACTGCTAAGCCACCTCTCCAGCCCTAGGGATCATTACACATTCAAACTGCCACATGCTATCCCTTACCCCTTATGCTCTATGGCCAAATCATGATTCAAAATGCATTCAGTCACCCTTTAAAAGTTCCTATAATCTTTTAGTCGTTTTACAATGTTCAAAAGTCCAGTCTCATCTGAGACCCAAGGCAATCATTTAACTGTGAGACCTGTAAAATCAAAATACAAGTTACATACTTCCAACATATAATGGCACAGAAAAAAAAAAAATCTCACTCCAAAAAGGGAAACTAGGGTCATAGCAACAACAGATTGGACCAAAGTTAGATTAAAACCTAACAGATCCAACGTGAGATCTTGCAACTCCACATCCAGTTATCTTTGACACGTGATGAAATCATTTGGGCTTCAAAAGGCTTCCGTAGCCCTGTCCCTCCAGCTTTGCTGTACCCTTTCTCGTGGGCTGGATCCATGCTGTGACTACAGGTTTCACTGGGAGAAATCCCATGGAGCGGGTATCTCCAATGTCCTGGAAAGTCCTGTGCAACTCAGGGTTCACCTTGACAGCTTCATCAAGCTTCATCATGTGTCCTCACACTCTGCAGGGACTCTGACCCTGCCTCGTGTTGCTTGGCCACAGCAGCTCTCTGGAACTGCAGTGAAATGTTCCGTAACACCCTGATTCCCAGGTCCCCATTTTGCATTTATGCTCCAAAACCAGTGTCCTGTGGGCCATGATGCTAAGTTCTGCTGCCAGGTAGGGATGAAGCTTGGTGCCCAGGGAACATAGCTGTAGCAGCTTCTGTATAGATATGTGGTAGATATGCACAGATGTCTATCTCTGATAGAATGTGGTAGTTTGGATGCAAAATGCTCCCTAGGGAAAGAGAGGCAGACATTGGGGAGCAGAGACCTCCTTCAGAATTCTTCTTTTAGGCCTTTTCCTTTCAAAAGAATTTGCATTCTTACTCGTGTTGTAGTCACTTCCTCATTGAAAACGCACAACCAAAGCAACTGATAGGAGGAAAGTTTTTATTTTGGCTTACAATCTTGAGGTGAAGCTTCATGATGGCAAGGAAAAGATGGTAGAACAGAGGCTGGACATCACCTCTTTGCTAACAGCAAATGGAAAACAGCAGCAGGAGAGTGAACTCTGGCAAGGGACACCTGGCAATAATATCTCTAATTTCACTCCAGAAATACACCTCCTCCAGCAAGGCTCCACCTCCCAGATTGCCTGTAGGTAATTTTTAGCCTGTCTTAGTAAAAGATTTCCTTTGCAGAAGAGTTTGTGATTCTGCTGACTCTGTTTTGAGAAAAGGATGCCTGTGTTGGATCCTGAAATGCTGGGAACAATGTTTGAGGTGTCTACACTACAGCTTTTAGGGAGGTTTAATATTCATCTACAGTTTCAAGCTAGCCAGAATGTCTCCTGCTTCTGAGAAAGGGAACTTGCCATCTACTTTGTTTTGTTTTGTTTAAGCCATTACCTGCATAAGCTCTGCATGAACCCTTTACACAGAGCTGTTCTAATAAAAGTTCTGCAAGTTGTTGCCCTGGAGCTCCTGTGCAGAAGAAATCACCTGGAGTCTCCTGGTTCTGTTGAGTCACCCCAGTCTCAGCTCAATTCTTTGGCACAGGTTAGTCAGGACCTGGAAACAAGTTCAGTTGGTGGCAGAAGGTGATGACAACTACTGTTATCAGTTGGAGACTAAGCATTCAGAACACATGAGTTTATGGAGGACCACTGACTCAAACCATCACAAATAGCTTGAACCTTCAATGGGTTGTATCTTGGCTTTGGGAATCTATAACGTTATCCCAATGCAGAGCAGCAGGCTTCTCTTTAATGACAATCTCATTAACAACTGCAGCCAAAGTGGCTATGATTCCTGCGCCTGTGACTTTAAACTCGCTCCCATTTCTTTCTGTGCCAAACCACAGTTCTTCATGCTGCCTTTTGATCCTTTTTTGTAGATCTGCATGAGAGCAGCTAACAAACCATTCCACAGACTCAATGCTATTCTGCCTTGATATTTCTTCTGCAAAACACATTAATTAGTCTATTACTTTAAAATTCAACCACACTCAAGTTCACAGGACATGAAGAGCAGAATGCTGCCAGATTCTTTGCCAGAATTTATCACGAATTTCCTCTAACCCTGCTCCCAATAGTCTCTGTTCTCCTTTGAAACCTCCTAAGCCAAGCCTCCACAGTCCACTTCTCTCTCAGCCTTCTGGGCTTTCAAACTCTCATCAGAGTAACCCATTAGCCTCTGCTTAGAGCACTGTAGGGCTTATAAGTCCTACGTTCCAGTCTTCTACGTTCTTTCTATTATCTAGTTTCCAAAAATGAAAAACTGCATGGTCAGTTTTATCATAACAATAGCCCCATCTCTTGGTACCAACTTTCTGAATCAGTTACCTTATTATTGGTGGGAACAAATATGCAACCAGAAGCTACTCAGGGAAAGAAGGATTTAATCTGGCTTATAGTTAGTTCCAGAGGACAGAGCCCATCATCATGGTGGTAGAGGCAGGGCTGGCTGTAGCAGCAAACCTTAGTCACCCCACTAGACAGGATACAAAGGAAGAACAGTAAGTGGGGCTGGACTATGAGACCTCACGGCCCTAACATGTCCCCTACCAGCTTGAAGCAGTTTTAAGTGGTCATAGTCTTATCTCCCTAACAGTAGTTAGGGTGACTTCTGAAATGGGGAGGATTGAAACACTGAAGGAGACAGGTGTCCGGGTTAAGTAGATTAGGTAAAGAGCCCTTGGTAATACAACACAGCAAAAAGAGGTAATCTTTTCTCCTTCTTCGGGCTTGGAGGCCTGATGAGCTTCTTAAGACCTGGGCATTACTGGATGCTCCATAAACCAATCAGCACCTCTCACCTTCACTCAAGCCAACCAATCACACAAGAATACACATGAAAAAGTTCCTTCTGGGGCTGGAGAGATAGCTTAGCAGTTAAGTGCTTGCCTGTGAAGCCTAAGGACCCTGGTTCGAGGCTCGGTTCCCCAGGACCCACGTTAGCCAGATGCACAGAGGGGCACATGCATCTGGAGTTTGTTTGCAGTGGCTAGAGGCACTGGCGTGCCCATTCTCTCTCTCTCTCCCTCTCTTTCTCTGTCTGTCACTTTCAAATAAATAAATAAACATAAAACAAAAACAAAACTTAAAAAAAAAGTTCCTTCTGGAAAAATGTATATACTATGCTTATCAAACTGCCCAGTAAGCACTTCTCTTAATATTTATACCCTTATATTAACGCTACTTTCACTTTGGGTAGAGAATCTTCTCTTTTCAGATGGCAGTGACTTTGAGATGACTCAGAAGGTATCACAGTGCTGGAAAGAAGTGACTGGAGTACTGAGTAACATTTCGATCACACCTTCCAAGGCTTAGGGTCTAATGCGGAAGAGGTGGTGGAAAGAATGTAAGAGCCAAAGGAAGGGTAGGACTCCTTACAATGTGCTCCCTCCAGACATAAAATGGCCTGGATATCCATGACCTCATAGTGCCTGACACTACGTACACAAGACCATCATAAGAGGAGGAAAAAATGATGACATCAAAATAAAAGAGAGACTGATTGAGATGGGGAGTGGATATGATGGAGAATGGAATCTCAAAGGGGAAAGTGGGGCGGGGGGGGAGGGAGGATATTACCATGGGATACTTTTTATAATCATGGAAAATGTTAATAAAAATTGAGAAAAAAAAGTCTTATTTTGCCTCATAGGGAATAAGTTGAAAGTAAGCATGGTCCAGGAACACTGATTTAGGTTACCCCAAATTCCATGTCCCAAAAGTGGTAACAGCTTGTTTCATGAAGTTTTTATAGTAAAAGAACAAAGTGCCCCAAAGCAACAAACAAAAAATAGCCTCCTCATCAAGTGTACTAGGAAAACTGGGTGTCTACAGGTAGAAAAATGAAACTAGATCCCTATCTCATCCTGCACAAAAATCAATCTCAAATGGACCAAAGATCCCAATGTAAGACCTGCAACTACTAGAGGAAAATACATGGACAACACTAGATGTAGTGATAAGCAACAACTTTCTGGATAGGACTTCCAAAATTCAGGAAATAACAGCAAGAATTGACAAATAGGATGGCACAGCAAACAAAAGGAGTAAAGTGGCAGCCTATCACATGGGAGTAAGCTCACTGGCAGCTATTCATCTGACAGAGGATTCACGTCCATAACAGAGAGAGAGTTGAAACAATTAAACACCAGCAAAGCAAATTATTCAATCGCTCAATGCAAATAAGCAGCGCAGGCACTTTTCAAGGGAAGTGCAAATGGCTAACAGCTATGTTAAAATAAGAAAACAAAACATCACAAACACTGGCAAGGTGCATGGGAAAAGGCAACCCTAAAACACTACAGTGGTGGAACATAAATCTAGTTGTAGCTGTGAGAACCTCTGTGGCCCATAAGCTTACCTTGAATGAGGGTTTTTATGTTTCATTAGATTTGTGTCCTCAATGCCTCAGCTGAGGTTTGCATTCAGTATATTTTATTTTTAAAAATATTTTATTATATTTTTGAGACAGGGAAAGAGGGGGATAAAGAGAGAGTGTGAAGAGTGGGAGGGAAAGAATGGGTGCACCATGGCTTCAGCCACTGCAAACAAACTCCAGATGCATGTGCCCCCTTGTGTATCTGGCTTACATGGGTACTGGGGAATTGAACTGAGGTCCTTTGGCTTTGCAGGCAAGCACCTTAACTGCTAAGCCATCTCTCCAGCCCTGCACTCAGTATATTATGAACATCAGAACCTTCATAACTTTGTTTTTCTGAGCTGTCATGAGTGGCACTGCAACTAGTTTCTGAAAAAAAATTACACTATTTCCAATAGTTGCTTTAGAAATGTATGACCGATGATGCAGTAAGCTGTGCCAAGCACTGATGCCAACCATTAATTTTCTTGATGAATTAAGGGAAATTTGGGAAACCAGGTTCCAAGTTAACACCAGGTTGTGGGACAGGTAGCATGTCACAATAAGGTGTAGGACTTGAACTCAGGCTTGAACAAAGGCCATTGACTCACCAAAACCTGGTCAGCTGCTTCAAATGGCAGCTTGAGGCAGTTTCTAGTTGGAATTTATGGACTGGTTTACCAAGTACAGCCAGCGTAGTCACCCTCCACTCCACCCTAAGCAGGAACAGGATTGCAAAAGGCAAACGTGGCTACCACGCATGCTCACACTACTCTCCCGTGCTCCCATCCTTTGCCCTGGGCGCCACTGTGGTAACTTTCCCAGACGACATTGGAACATCTCCCACCCACCGTGAAGTGAAGTCACCGGCGGATGCCTTTCCGTTCCTCCCTGCGAAGCGGACATCCTGCCCTTCCTACAGCCTTCCGACTTAGAAGCCAACAACACGTGCCTCCGATGCTCTGGGACTCGAACAGAGTTTTGCCAGTTGTCAATATGGCTGCTGACAACCTGCTTTTCTTTACTTTTGCATAAAACTTCTTTGAATAAGATGCCAAGAACCCTGACACACTGGTCCAGACAAGACCACTAGTAATAGTTACTTTCAAGAGGAGACATAAGCTTGCGGAGAGCTGAGCCCAGTGAAGTTGACTTTTGGTGGCTGTGAGGCGCATACAGATGGTTTTCAGGAAGTAACAGGATAGAAAGCTGAAGTTCAACGGATTCTCAAATTAGAGACTCCAACTTGGGAATTATTGATGTTTAAACTGCTAAAATCATGGTAGAACGTATCCAAAAGATATACTTGAGTTTTCTTTTGCTCTAAAATACAATCCAAAGAGGACTACAGAAAAGATATACAGTGAAAATAATAGGAGAATCTGTTTGCTTAAGGTAACTGGAAAAGGACTAGAGGAGAAGAAAAAGTTAGAAAAGTTGAGAAAGACTTTGACTGAGGTAATATTAACGACATATTCCTAATGAACTACCACAAGGCAGGAAAAGAAATATGGTGCATATAACCTTTAAAGGTAGAAGAGAAAATGGCGGACATGGAGCTATGGAAAATTCCTGTCAGCATCAGGGGACACCCGTGGTGGAAGGAAGATGAGAAGGGGTGGCCACAGAGGGGAGAGCACAGGAGGAGGGATGGGCCACCAGCCCTCTGCAGAGTGCTTCACAAGCTGTGTTTGTCCTGTGGGAACTGTTAATACTGTGTTCCTTTTGAACATCACTCATTTAGTGAAGAAACTGAGGACTTCTCACCCCACATCTGTGAGAACTTTGCTGCTGTGTGGCTCAGGATGGAATAATCAGAGGCAGCCTGTGCAGTGGCCACTTATGCATTCAGGAGACATCCCCCCGAAAGGCTCGTGATGTCTTCTGCTGAATCCCGGCCGGTCTGAGAACGGATTTTAAAGCTGTCCACACACCAGAAACTGCTGCTCCCAGCTGACCAGCCAGGAAAGAATGATTCAGGACAGAACATTCCCCCTCCTCCCGGCTGCTTTTGATGTGCTCACATGGAATTAGTGGTTATTTAGGCTGCAAACTAAACTCACTCTTTCCTCAGGTCTTTGGTTCTCCCTGGGAACAGTAGTTGTCAGGGATCTCATCAGCTCTCTAACACACCTGGTCCAAAGCTACACGAGTAAAGTATAACCAAGAGTTTTGCTTTTTTTAAATTGGTGCCTTTAAAAATTAGTCTTTAAAGTGTAGTGGTGCATACCTGTGAACACAGCCCTCAGAAGCAGAGGCAGAAGAATCACCACAAGTTAAGAAGGATGGGCTGGTGTACAGAGCTAAGTCAAAGCCAACTAAGGCTACATGATAAGACGCTTGCTGAAAAACTTTTAAATAAAATTAAATCAAATTCCCTTTAGGACAGCCATTCAATATTGTCGCATTCAACAACATTTCTACCACAAGGATTAAAAAGTACTTAAGTATAATTTTATTCTACTCTGCATCAGTACCATATATACCCACAAAGATGTTTAGATTGCTTAATAAGTTGTTTTTGTATTAATAACAAAGACATAAATCATTTCCTGAGCAAACAGTGCAATGTAATTTTAATCTGTATTGCTAATAAGAAGACATTTTACAGCATAGAAACGTGATCCAAATGATCATTTACGTTATCTTCTCATAAAATACAAGTGCTCGTGTACAACACTGATACAGTTTCAATGATGAGGAAATCTGTCATTCGTAACAGAGAGTCATGGAGGGACTTGCTGCCATGACTGGTTTTCCAGGGCAAATATCAGTAGTAAAATAAGTTAAGGTACAAAATAAAACCAAGAAATTACCTAAACTGCAGGAACATATGATTTCATTTAAGAAACTGAAGCCTGGGTTCTAGTTAACCTTTTAGTCCATACAAAAGTGTTCTCTTAAAAAACCCCAAGCAACTACAGATTCAGATAAGCTGGTGGAATAAAAACGACAGCTCTCCACTATGCCGTGAAGCCGTGGATCTCGTCTCTGGAAATGTGAAGATCATGCAGCATCCTGAAAAACACACATTCACATTTCATTGCAGATACAGAAGTAAGATCAAATTTACTCACACACTGTATTGTCTCTGTATTTTCTCACTTTCATATAGATAGATAGACAGATAGACAGACAGACAGACAGATATACATACATACATACATATATATATATATATATATTTTTAAATAGGACTGGAGAAATGGCTTAGTGGTTAAGATGCTTACCTGCAAAACCTAAGGGCCAATGTTCAATTCCCCAGGACCCACATAAAGTGAGATGTATAAGGTGCAGCATGTGCCTGGAGTTCACTTGCAGTGGCTGGGGGCCTTGCTGTACCCAATCTCTATCTGCCTCTCTCTCTCTCTCAATAACACACACACACACACACACAAACAAACACACACCACACATTGAAAAATCAAAAAACAAACAAACCCACAAATTTATTACATCTGGACAAGGTGACAATTATCACATGAGGTCTAGTCAGCATTCAAACCTTCAGTGATTTTGTAATGGCCATGAATTTTCAGTTGCTTGAGTCTGGATCCAATGAAAACTTATTCATTATAATGGGCTGATGGTCTTTTAGATATATTTTGATCTTTTGGTACCTTCTGCTCCCCACTCCCATTAGGCCTGCAACTTATTTGTTGAAAAAAGTCAAGTTTTTAAAAAATTTGTTGAGTCTCACATAGTCCTAACTTTGATGCATATTATTTCTATATAACATATTTCTACAGTTTAATAACTATACATCAAGGCTTCATCAGAGACAGGCTTAATTCTTTATGACAAGGCTATTTCATAGCTAGTGTTCTTCCTGCGAGAGGCATATAATAAAAAGACACAGATGTCTTTCTTATTAGATGCTCACAATCATTGTAGATCTATGAAATTGGTGAGATTCAACTTCTATCATTCTTTTCTTATTAATCATTTGAGGGGTTCTATAAAGAAAACTTGGTTCATTAGTCATGTGGCTGTGTAGTAAGAGAGCTCACACTAAGAAGGCAAAATAGAGACTTGATTCCTAGCATCCTACCTTCATTCTCCTTCGCTGAACAGGAAAAGCAGACAGAAAAAAACTGAATGGACTTCCAGGTAAGATGGTGGCATAGGAGTCATGCCAAACCAGCCTAGGGAGGGATTTAAGCAAAACCACAGCAAAATACACTCTTCTACCAAAAAGTGAAGGTGTATAGGTTATTACCAGCCACAGCAGAGAAGGAGGGAGACCAAGGTCTGCTAGAAAAGAAGAAACCTGCCAGAATCCCACCGAGGTGCTTGCGGCAGCGAGCTACAGGAGCAGAGACCAAAGGAGAGGGTTTTCCAATCGCATCGACATCCTCGCAAAGTCAACAAACATGAAGAAAAGAGAGCAGAGACCGGCTGAGGAGCTGCTGAAGGGGACACAGGCAGGACCAGCTGAGCAGTTGCAGTACAACTCCAGGCTTCCTGCACTCTCCCTTCTCCCAGCCATCAGAACCACAAACCTCTGGAAAACTCAGTCCCTGGTGGCAGTGCATCCAACACAGCTGATCAGATCCACAGTGCAATACAGACGGACTGAGAAGGGCACTCAGCATTGGTGAGATTGGAAGCCACCAGAAAAGGTAAGGAGGCCAATTGACAAAAAGGCAGGTACACAGCCTGCGCTAAAACAAAAATAGGCTAAAGGAATTTATGACAACTAAGCCAGCTCTACCGAAAATACTTGAGGAAATCGTTCATGCTGAAGAAAAAGCAAAGCACACATACGAGGAAACAGGAAAAAGTAAACCACACTCAAGAGAGTAAAGAGAAAACAGGATGCAGTACAAAACAAGAAGAATGGTAAGAATAAACACATACCTTTCAATAATAACTCTTAATATCAGTGGCCTCAATGCCCCAACCAAAAGACACAGGCTTGTAGACTGTATTAAAAGGCAGGATCCTGCTGTTTGTTACCACCAGAAAACTTATCTCTCAATAAAAGATACACATGGTCTTGGGGTGAAAGGACAGAAAATGGTATTTCAAGCAAATGGGCCTAGTAAACAAGCAGGGGTTGCTATATCTGACAGGATAGACTTCAAACCTACATTAGAGAGGAAAGATAAAGAAGGTCACTTTGTACTGATCAAAGGAATGCTCCAACAAGAGGACATTACAATCTTAAACTTATATGCACGTAACATGGGGGCTCCCAATTTCATCAAACAAACACTATTAGACTTAAGGTCCCAGGTAATACCAAAGACAATTGTAGTGGGTGATTTCAATACCCAACTCTCATCAATTGACAGGTCATCCTGTCAAAAAATAGAGAGAGAGATAGAGACATCTGGATTAAAAGATGCCATGCATCAAATGGACTTAACAGGTATCTACAGAACATTCTAACCAAATGCTGCAGAAAATACATTTTTCTCAGCAGCAAATGGAATCTTCTGTAAACAGACCATATATTAGAACACAAAGCAAATCTTAACAAATACAAGAATACTGAAATAATCCCTTGTACTTTATCTGACCACAATGGGATTCAACTACAAATCAGCAACAGGAAAAACTACAGAGCACACAGATGTTCATGGAGACTAAACAGTACATTATTGAATGATGAGTGGGTCATTGAAGAAACCAATAAATTCATAGAATCAAATGATGATGAGAATACAAAACCTTTGGGACACAATGAAGGCAGTCCTAAGAGAGAAATGTATAGCTCTGAGTGCCTATATTAAGAAATTACAGAGTTCACACTAAGCAATTTAGTGCTTTATCGTAAGGCCTTGGAAAAATAAGAACAAGCAGAATAATCATTTGACAAAATCCAACATCCCTTCATGGTAAAAGTCCTATAGAAACTTGGAATAGAAAGAACATATCTCAACATATTAAAGGCTAGTTATGAGAAACCTACAGCAGGCAACATAATACTAAATGGGGAAAAACCTGAAGCTTTTCCACTAAAACCAGGAACAGGACAAGGGTGTTCACTGTCCCCACTGTTATTTAATACAGTACTGGAAGTCTTAGCTATAGCAATAAGACAAGATACATTCATAAAAGGGATACAAATTGGAAAGGAAGAGATCAAATTATCATTATTTGCAGATGATATGCTTCTGTTCGTAAAGGACCCTAAAGACTACCTGCAAACTGTTAGAGCTGATAAACAATTTTAGCAATGTAGCAGGATACAAAATAAATACACAGAAACCAGTAGCTTTTCTATATACTAACAACAAACATGCAGAAAATGAAATCCAGGAATCACATTCACAAATGCCTCAAAAAAAAAAAAAAAAAGTACTTTGGAATAAATCTAACCAAGGAAGTGAAGGATCTCTACAATGAAAACTTTAGAACACTCATGTGAGATACTGCAGAAGACACTAGGAAATGGAAAGACACACCTTGTTCTTGGATTGGAAGAACCAATATTGTGAAATGTCAGTCTTACTAAAAGCAATCTATACATATAATGCAATCCCCATTAAAATTCCAATGGCATTGTTCATAGAAATAAAAAATCTTAAAATCATTTGGAAGTACAAAAAAACCTTAAATAGCTAAAACAATTTTAAGCAACAAAAATAAGGCTGTTGGTATCACCATATCCAATTTTAAGCTATATTACAAATTCATAGTAACAAAAACAGCATTGTACTGGCACAAAGACAGACAGAGATCAATGGAACAAAACAGAGGACCTGGATGTAAATTCAGGCTGCTGCAGCCATTTGATTTTTGACAAATATGCCAAAAATATGCATTGGCAAAAAGACAGCCTCTTTAACAAATGATACTGGGAAAACGGGATATCTATATGTAGAAGGATAAAAAACAGATCCTTATCTCTCTCCGTGCATAAGAATCAAGTCCAAATGGATAAATACCTTAATATCAGATCTGAAAATGTGGAACTGCTAGAGGAGAAAGAAGAAACTCTTCAACATACTGGTAAGGCAATGACTCTTTGAATATAACTCCAGTTGCTCAGGACATAAAACCAGTAATTAACCAATGGGATCTCATGAAATTACAAAGCCTTTGTACAGCAAAGGACACTGAATACAGCAAAGAGGCAACCTACAGAGTGGGAGAAAATCTTTGCCTGCTATACATCTGATGGAGGATTAATACCTAGGATATACAAAGAACTTAGAAAACAAAATAATAAGAAATCAAATAACCAAATTAAAAAATGGGCTAAGGGGACTGGGGAAATGGCTTATCGCTTAAGGAGCTTGCCTGTGAAGCCTAAGGACCCATATAAGCCAGATGCACAAGGGGGAGTATGTGTCTGGAGTTCGTCTGCAGTGGCTGGAGGCCCTGGTGTGCCCATTCTCTCTTTCCTCTGCCTCTTCCTCTCTCTCTCTCAAATAAACAAATAAATAAAATATTTTTAAAAATGAGCTAAGAAACTAAATAGAGAATTCTCAAAAGAAGAATTACAGATGACATAAATATCTAAAAAAAAAGTTTACATCCTTAGCCATTAGGGAAATGCAAGTTAAAACTACTGAGATTTCATCTCACTCCTGTCATCCTACCATCAAGAAAAAAAGACAATAAATGCTGGTGAGGATGCAGAATAAGAGGAACTCTTCTACATGTTGGTGGGAATGTAGTCTTGTACCATTATGGAAATCAGTGTGGAGGCTCCTGAGATAGCTAAAAATAGATTTACCATATGATCCAGCTATAGCACTTCTAGGCATATATCCTAAGGACTCTTCTCACTACCTTACTGATAACTTGCACAACCATGTTTATTGCTGCTCTATTCACAGTAGCTAAGAAATGGAACCAGCCTAGATATCCCTGATGAGTGGATAATGAAGATGTGGTATATTTATACAATGGAATTCTATTCAGTAGTAAAGAAAAATGAAATTATGAAATTTGCAGGGAAAAGGATAGATCTGGAAAGGATTATACTAACTGAGACAACCCAAATGTCACATGATTTCTGTCATATGTGGATCTGTTGCAGTCAGGTTCTCATTGCTGGTAGAAATCACTCAACCAAGAACAACTTGTGGGAAAAAAAGAAGTTTATTTTGGCTTATAGTCTCGAGGGGGAAACTCCATGATGGCAGGGAAAACAATGGCATGAGCACAGGGTGGACATCACCCCCTGGCCAACATAAGATGGACCATAGCAACAGTAGAGTATGCCAAACACTGGCATGGGGAAATTGGCTATAACACCCATAAGCCTGCCCCTAACAATAAACCGCTTCCAGGAGGCTTTAATTTCCAGTTGCCATCAGCTAGGGAACCTAGCATTCAGAACACATAAGTTTATGGGGGACACCTGAATCAAACCACCACAGGATCCTAATTACTAATCCTAGTTACAAGTGTTCAGACTTGTGTGTGAGTTGGAGTAAAAATCAGTAACAGAGGCCAGTAAGCAGAAAAAGGCTATAAGGGAGGGAGGAGAGGGGTGGACTTAAGGGGATGGTACTGTACATATGTAAGTAGATGGACAGATTACTGAGAGTGGAATGGCCTAAATGAGGTCAGGAAAAGAGACTAAGCAAAAGGTATGTGTGGGGGGGAGGGTTAATCAAAATTCAGGATACTGTGAATAAGCCACATGATAGCCTACTTTTTTGGATAATGGCACACCCAGAAGCCATAGACTGTTAGTAGAAAAATTCCAGTGCCAGGGATGGGATGCCTTCCAGTGAATTGTTGGCCAGGGAGGTCCCTGTTGCCTCCAAAACATTACAGGCTATTGCCAAGGCTCTTGGTTTCCCACCAGGAATAAATGATAAGACCCTATTGCTGAAGACTCCACATACCTGAGCTACAAGGTTACTGAGAAATCAAAGTGGGGCTGAGCTGAAGATCTCCTCTTGGTAGACCAGCTAACAGAAAGCTGGGAAAAGCTGCACTGCATGTAGCCTTATGGGAGACAGAAGGCATCAGTGGTGAAAACAGTGGACACTGCAAGCCTCAAGTTTGGCTAGCCAGGCCAAATGAGCCAATGTGTGCAACAGTAGCATGTCTGTTATGAGAGAAACCAACTGTTCTCTATTTGCAATGGAGACCTGCTTGATGGGAGGGAAGACATGCCTGGTACTGAAAACCTAATCAAAAGCCTATGGTGGGGGAGGTCATGAGCATTAGGAGTGTCATGCCTGCTCTTGTCTGGTTAAATGCATATATTATGCTCACCAACTGCTCTGTAAGCACCTTAATGATCATACCCATATATTACTGCCATTCTCACTTTGGGTGAGAAAAGCTTCTTTTTTCAGATAGTGGTGACTACTAGGATGACCAAAAAGGAACCATAGAGCTGAGAAGACATGATGGAGGAACGTTCTGCACTGAAACATCTCTACCACACCTTCCAAGGCTCAGGGTCCACTGTGAAAAAGGTGGTGGAAAGAATGGAAGAGCCAGGGGAAGGGTAGGACTGCTTACAATGCAATTGATCAGACAGAAACTGGCCTTGAATATCTGTGACCTCACAGTGCCTAGCACTATCTTCACAAGATCCTCATAATAGGAGGAAAAGATAATGACATCAAAATAAGAGAGACTAATGGAGGGAGGGGATATGATGGAGTGTAGATTTGTGAAAGGGAAAGTGGGGGAAGGGGAGGGAGTTATCATGGTTTATTGTAAGTGTGGAAACTGTTAATAAAAAGGAAAAAAAAAACTGAATGAAGGAAAGTGGACACAAGAGTCCAAGAGAATTCTCTTGGCAGTTAAGCCCCTGAACTTTTATTTCTCATTAACTCTTCCCTCTTGCAATGATCCAGTAAAATGAGCAACAAATTATCTCACTAATTACAAAAAAAAAAAAAAGCAGACAGACTGCTGAAATATCCTTCCACAAGGAAAGCATCATAACTAATGCTGAAACCGCAGAAGTAATTCCAATTAAAATGCTGCTGAAAATAATTACCATTTGCTGAGTGCAGTCTGTTGTATGTGGTCACTGTGCCAAGCACTTTACAAGCTTGGTTAAGTACTGCAGTCTACCCCTGTTTACAGGCAAAGTTTAACAGCCAGCAAAGGACTGTAAGATGATTTTGAGTGGGAAGCGCTGGGACTGAAAACCCCAGTGGCAGCTTCTAGGATACACACTCACACAAAAGGCCTGGAGGGTGCAGCTGTTAGGGCGCAGCAGTCAAGCTTCTCTGTGAATCCACTCTACTCTTCCAGCCTGCATTCTGTCTCCCCCAGGCACAGGCCCTCAGGGGCCTATGTGTCTCCGGAATGCTGGGACTATAGTCATGTGCCACTATATCCAGTTCTGGTTGGTGACACATCAGTCATTACTTGAGGCACTGGTCTTTTCTGACATGATTCCTGTCTTCCCAGCACACACACGTGTGCACACACACACACACAAACACACCTCTAGGTAAAGTAGCTCTCTTTTCCTGAATTGCAGAAACTCTTTGATTTCCCTCTACTAAGAGCATTTGAGCTGCTCAGCATCACATTCCAATGACTACTGTGCGTACTTGTCTCCACCGTAGGACCGTGTGGTCCTCTGAAGCACATGAAAGGATTATTATTGGCCATAGAATTCTAAGCTATTTGTATGTTTTTAAACAAACAGGCTCTAAATCTTTTTCTATTGTATAAATTAACAACTATTCACCAAATGCAGAGGGTATGCTTTGGATGGTTATACAGCTTGGTTGTGATACTGAGGGGGACTGGTTTCCTGATGCACCTATGAACACCAAAAGTTTTGGATGCTCAAGTCTAATAACAAATATTGTATATAAGTACATACTCCAAGATCTTTTAAATTCTCTCTAGATTATTTACAATATCTCAAACAATGTGAATGCTCTATCAACAGTGTTTATGCAATACTGTTTAGGACTAGTGAAAAAGTGTGTCCAGTGTAATATTTTTGACTATTTTTGATCCAGAGTTGGTTGAATTCACAGATGTGATAGTCATGGACAACTGATGTTCGCAGCATGTATTAGATATGAGATTAACTCTGGATGGCATAGGAATGAGTCTGTCAAAGGATGAATCATTTTACAGGACAACAAAACTATAATGAATTAGATCCTCTTGTCATTGTTAAGATAGTTACACTACATTAATCAAGATGGCGAGGAAAAGAAAATTAAGAAAATGAGTCCTGAAATGAACGTCACAAGGGCAGACACTATGAATTCCACATAGTGACCTGACCCAAGCCACTTTGAAAGGCAGCTTTATGCAGCATATCAGGATAAGTAATCTCAAGGAGCATGTGCAATGACTACTTGACTCCTGAGCTTCTGGGTAAGCCAGTCAGCAGTAGATTAGACATGAGGCAAAACTGAAAAAAAGGGGAGCTACAGAGATTAGTTTATTTACAACAGGAAAAACACTCGGGTCATGAAAACATTCTATTTAATGCACATATCCAGAGGCTCCAGGATGTGAGGAGTTGCAAAGAAGACAACATTCTTGTGGAAAAAGAATGGGATCTTCCAGGATGCTCCACATAACAGCCTTCTATATCTGCTCTAAGGGCTGACTTTCTTTTTCTTTTTAATATTTTTACTTGTTTTCAAGAACAAAGGGAGAGAGGGAGGGAGGGAGGGAGGGAAGGAAGAGGGGAGAAGAGAAGGAGGGAGGAAGGGAATGGACATGCAAAGACCTCTCAGCCCCTGCAAACGAACATCAGACAAATGATTCACTTTGTGCATCTGGCTTAATGTGGGAACTAGGGAGTCAAACCCAGGTTAATAAGCTTTGCAGGCAAGCATCTTAACTGTTGAGTCATCTCTCCAGGGCTTCTGAGTATCAATACAGTGAACGATAGTGTGCTGCTTAGCCCTTTCCTCCATAAAATTAAATGTGTTTCCTTTTTTAAATTGAGAGCTAGTTTTTCATAATTGTAATTTTTTGTTCATTTTTATTTGTTTATTTGAGAGCAATAGACACAGTGAGAAAGAGGCAGATAGAGAGAGAAAGAGAATGGGTGCACCAGGGCCTCCAGCCACTGCAAATGAACTCCAGATGCATGCGTCCCCTTGTACATCTGCCTAACATGGGTCCTGGGAAATCGAGCCTCGAACTGGGATCCTTAGGCTTCAAAGGCCAAGCACTAAGTCATCTCTCCATCCCTTCATAGTTATAACTTAAAATAAAACAGTAAGATGAAAGCTATTTAGAAAAATGTTAAATTGATTCACATTCCAAACAGAGAAAAAAAAAAAACAACATTCAAAGAGCTATAACTTAAAACTCATTTAGAAACCCAGTAGTAGCTGTATTTGACCAAATAATTTAAAGCGTTTTCAAGGAAATTCCTATCAAGGTGAATTTCAGACAGAAGGTATCCCGGCACTGACTTTTCATTATTTAGGGTCTGCCTATTAGTCTTGCTTTCTTATGTTTTGTCGTCATCTTTTTATCCCTTTGCCTGGCTTTGGATGACTATTATTTAACAAGTACTACCCACTGCAGAGAAGAAAGAAGCTACCATGAGACAAAAATTGCTTACTCACTATAGTTAAAAAAGCTTTGGTGGAAGAAGAGATTGGGTCCCAGCAGGGCTGCAGAATCAATCTTGTGTGTATTCACACATGCTTCTATGTCCATACTGAACACTAGGCATGGTCGCAATACTGCTGTTTTCATAAGCTACAACAGATGCCCAGGAATAGGTTTTTATGGCAGACAGAGCTATAGAGATGTCAAATGGTTAGATGGAAGGCCTTCATTCCAGGATTCTGTTTCTACCACACTGCTCTCACCTGATCCTATTCACTGTTGCTCACCTTATTCCCTGTTCTGTAAAAGGTGTTGGTCCACAGATGCAAAGGAAGACGCTAGATTCTTCTTGACCTCTTTTCAAAAATTCAGAAAGAAGAGCTGGTGATATGTGTCCCTGTTTGCCATTCCATTCTGAAGTAGGTGCTGAGAGAATAAATTCAACATCAAATCTAGGTGTAAAAAAAAAAAAGAAACTCATTTTAAATTCCATTATTTTGAACATATTACTAGTATGTTTCTAGTTCACTAAGACACCTTCCCTTAAGAGCAATTTAATATATCAAGACTGAACTACTTGCTAGAAAACCACTGAAATAAGTTCTAAGTAAAGATTTAACAAAACACAGCCAAATCCAAATTTACTAAGGATTAGTTTTTGCTATAGGAAAAGGAAAGTAAGTTGACTTTTTTTATTTCCGTTAAAACCCACCAAAAAGGGAACTCTAAGGGCTCTTAGAAAATTCCACACTTTAATTACCTGCTAGTGTAAGTCACAGTCAGGAGGCATTTTCAGAGATGCGTATTTTAATCTCTGGCTCAAACTTCTCTGCTGATTTTAGACCCCTTGGGCCAATCTGACTAGGAAGCCTATTTGTCCTCTCACCTTGGATAGACTGAATGAAGGCCTTCAGCCAGACTTGTGACCTGCCTGCCCAGTATCCAATGTTGACTCTGTGAAAGGCACCAGTTCACTGCTCGCATAAGCCTGAACGCAGAGATGTATCATGGCATCACTGTGCTCCATACTCAAGGCCTCACTCCTTGCTGTTTTCACTACCCATTCTTCTTTGTGCACTGCTTCTAAAACTGCCGCCTCCTGTTCTTGTTCAAACGTCATGTCCACAGGCAAGCACTATGGACCTAGATTAGATTCCTTTATTAGACATTTAAAGAAATGTTTGCCTTTCTTCATAGCTTACTTTGGGTTGCAAGTGTGCACTACCAACATGGCTGTCAGACTGAAAACCCATGACAGGGGGTCATGTCAGCTTTGGCTATCACTGCATCTTTAGTAGCCAACAGAGAAGCACTCAATACATGATCAACCATAGAATGAAAACAGGAAGAATGCGAACTGGGCCTCACAAGGTAATTACAGATCACATCTTCCCACAGGCTCACTGAGCTACAAAGTAAATTGCTAGCAAAAACATTACAGAAAATACAAAATTCATTGCTGTACCTGTTCTGTTTGTTTCACTTTAGCAAATAAAATTATTCCTTACAATTTTTAATAGCATAGATCGAATGCATTTCCACCTGCTCTATTAACTAACAGAGATTTTCTTAAATGTACAAAGCACTGGTCATACATTAACCTAAGCTTTGAGGAAAAGTTTAAGTGAACAGCTTCTTGAGTAACTTAACTGTGCTAGGGAAACAAACAAGAGAACCGACACAAAATGTGGCTGAGGGAGTTGCCTACAAGTCTGTTTCACCAGGGCTCACATTCCCAAGTGGGTCTGGCGCAGCAGCAGACCAACTCAGAGGATAGCTGGGACCCCAGGGCCAGTCCCAGGTGCACACAGGCCAGTCCCAAACCTGCACACAGGCGCCGCCTTGAATACAGTCTTTGCCATTCCATTTATGTAATGAGTGGGGCACTTCCAGACCACTCAATGCTAATGTGTTGTGGTGTTATACTTTAACACCTGCCGAACTGTTGTATTTCTTACCTTTAGACGTTCCTTTTAGTATCATCAGCAATTCTAGCCCAGCCTACTTAGAACTCCTCCCCAAATACAAGAAAAGCACCTTCAATGTAAAAATCCAAGATCCAAAATGCTCAAAATTCAAAGCGTTTTAAAAAATATTTAAATATTTACTTTCAAGCAGAGAGATAGACACAGAAGGGGAGGGCAAGAGGGTGAGAGAGTATGGGTGTGCCAGGGCACAAAGGAACTTAAATGCATGTGCTACTTTGTGCATCTGGCTTTATGTGGGTACTGGGGAATCAAACCTAGGTCATTAGGCTTTGCAGGCAAGCACCTTAACCACTGATCCATCTCTGTAGCCCAAAATTCAAATCATTTTGGGCACCAACATGGTGCTCAAAAACTATCAAATTCTGGAGTATTTAAGATTTTATATTTTCACTCTAGAGGAGCTCAATCAGTAAAGTCTATTAAAATATTCTCCAATAAAGCCGGGCGTGGTGGCGCAGAGGTAGGAGGATTGCCATGAGTTCGAGGCCACCCTGAGAGTCCATAGTGAGTTCCAGGTCACCCTGGGCTTGAGTGAGACCCTACCTTGAAAAACCAAAATAAATACATAAATAAATAAATAATAAAATAAAATATAATCCAATATCCAAAACTTCAAAATTTGAAGTATTTTCTGTTCCAAGCATTTTGAATAAGGGATACTTAGCATATTCTTTGTTTCACTAACCTATTATTATTATTACTTACTGTTTTCCTAGCAAGCAAGAGTGTGTTAATTTCAGAATGTGGTATTTGCTTATTACTTTATTAAGGGCATACAAAGTCCCCTGTCTAAGTTGTTAAGTGCTGCACACAATCCTGTCTCAACATAAGTGCCTCTAAAAAATGTTGATTGACTAAAGAAATTCTTCATAAAGGAGCTACAATAATGACCTGCCAGGTAAGGCGTGTCCACTGGTGCAATTGTGGAGTTAACCATCCACTTTCGGATTGGGGTTGAGACCTGCTTCAAAGGAGTTCATGCCTGATTAGGTAAACCTGGTCAAATCCATTGGTTGGTATATGAGTTACTTTCTCATTGAAGGGACAAATGCCTGACCTGAGCTACTGAGGGGAAGGAAAGGATTTGTTTTAGCTTACAGTTACAGAGGGTAGAGTCCACCATGACAGCGAAGGATGGTGGCAGGAGCTTGTCACATTTAGTCCAGCCACGAGGAAGTGGAGCAGAGGAATGGACATTGCTTCTTAGTCAGATCTCTCCTTTTATATAGTCCATGAGACAATGCCACCCACATCTAGGGTGGGTCTTTCCACCTCAACTAACATAATCTAAAAAGTCCCTCAGAGACATGACCAGAGATTTGTTCCTATGATGATTCTAAATTCTGACAACCAGAGATTAACCATCACATCTGGGGAGGTCATACTGCTGTTGCTTTCCGACATGGCCATCGTGTCAAACTGCCTTCTGACTATTTATGTTCATATCCACAGACTGGGGCTCTTTCAGCCTTGGTCACAGAAGCTGCTTTTTGCAGTGAGCAGTAGTTAATATATACTTACAAAGTACTGACAAATAAAATGTGCTCATTAACCAGCACATTTATACCTTCCTCTAAAGTTCAAAGAACATTGCAGAAGAGTAGATGGAAAGAATGTAAAAGCTGGAGGACAGGAGGAGTGCTGTGAAACCATTTGCTGGATATGACACAGCCACTGCACTCATGAACTCATGGCAGCTCTGGCTACTGGCATTAAGACCAGGATTATCAACATTATATCACTGATTAGGGAGAGGAGCATAAGGCTTCACCTATTGCTGAAGAGTCACTGGCAGTTACTTGTTGCTGGGGGTGTTATAATCAGTTATATTGGTAAATTGCCCATGTTCCAGTAAATAATTTTCCAGCCACTTTAATTCGGGCAAGCAGCCCGAATTAAACTCAGTGGGACAAACACACACACAATAGTAAGATGAGAACCTCTTGGGAAGAACAAAGTTTTCAGTGGGAGGGAGATCAGTTAGTAAGGGTGAATATGATCAAAATGTATTATATATACATGTAAAATTGTCAAAAAATAAAAATATGTATTTTTAAAAAAGAAAAAAGATTGATCAGTAGCATATTTTCCACAGGTATCTCTGATGAGAAAATACTAAGTTCTTTAAACAGAAGTATAAACTTCTGAGGACTCTTGTGTTCATTCCCCCAGTGGTTCTTTGGTTATAACTTTGGGTACTCAGTGGACAAAGTGAGCATGCAGCTCAGACACAACTTCAGGACCCTATGAAGATGCAGCTGTCCCTTCACAGTACAAGAGCATTGTTTTAACTACAGCAGGAGCAAGTCTGAGTTCAGATCAAAAACTAATGAAGAGGTAGTGCCTGTGAATCATCTCAGAGTTTTCTGAACAAAAGCAGTGATGGTTCATCTTGGTTAATCTGTCAGCCTGATTGGATCTAGTCTCTAGCATGTCTGAGAGGGAGTGTAAAGATTAGGGTAATTGAGGTGAGAAGACCTGCCCTAACAGCAAGCAGCACCATTCCATGGGCTGTGGTACCAGACTGAACACAAAAGAGAGTGAGCAGATCACTAGTCTTTCTCATCTGTTTCCTGACTGCACACTCACTGTGGTCAGCTTTGCTTCAAGATCCTGCTGCCATGCTGTGGCAGTTTGAATGTCCCCCAACAGACTCAGGTGTTCTTATTAAAAAGCTTGTTACTTGGGCTGGAGAGGTGGCTTAGACATTAAGGCATTTGCCTGAAAAGTCAAAGGACTCTGGTTCAACTCTCCAGGACCCATGTAAGCCAGACGCACAAGGTGGCACATATGTCTAGAGTTCGTTTGCAGTGCCTGGAGGCCTTGGCATGCCCATTCTCTCTCTCTCTCTCTCTGCCCTTTTTTTTTTTAATATTTATTTATTTATTTGACAGAGAAGAGAGGGAGGGAGGGAGAAAGAGAGAAAGAGAGAGGGGGAGAGAATGGGTGCACCAGGGCCTCCTGCCACTGAAAACAAACTCCAGACGCATGCAGCCCCTTGTACATCTGACTAACGTGGGCCCTGGGGAATCGAATCTGGGTCCTTCGGCTTTGCAGGAAAACGCCTTAACTGCTAAACCATCCCTCCAGCCCTCTCTGCCTCTTTCCCAAATAAATAAACAAAAATTATATTTTTTAACAAAAGCTTGTTACTTGGATTTCCAGCTGTCTGGCTGAAAGAGGTGTCACTGTGGGATGATCCTGGGACACAGCCCTAAGGTGTCACTGGGGGTAGCTATGGTTTCTAGCCTAACAGTATGCAGAGTGCTTGGGCTCTGCCTGGGCTCCTGCTGTTTGTTCCTGAGTGTGCTTGCTTTTGCTTGTGCTGGTGATGTTTTTTGTATTTTTTTTTTTTTTTTCCCCTCTGCTTGGATCTGTGAAAGGGGGCCAATCTCTTCCACCATTTTGGAACTTCCCTGGATCTGTATGCCTGAAATAAATCCCATTTGTCCCACAAATTGTGTCTGTTGGGAAGTTTATCATCTCTAACTGTGATTACAAATAAGCTCTTCCTTCCTTAAGTTGTGCTTCTGAGGTATTTTGTTATAGCAATGAGGAAAGTCAAAAGGCAACTCACTGAGCCAATAATAGCACTGGTTGTTAAGAGGCCTGACAATAGCCATCATGAAATTCCTCTCTGCCCTGAAAGAACCAGAAAGAATTAAGATTCTTGAAAAGGCTACCTGAGAATTAATTTAGATAACCCATAAAATTTAATGAAACATGGAAAGAGATTTGCATGTTGTCTAAAATGTCAATGAAAGTAAATAAGTGCATTAATTTTATTCCAAAATGAATCAACAGTGAGGAGGTGAGGTCTTGAAAAATAAGTACTCATTCTACTTCATACACATCCTTCATAGCCCAACAACTTATTTCCTCTTTCTTGACTGCTTTCAAAACATAGCTCCTTCTTCCTAATCTCTTACATGTCCCTACTTCCTCCTTCTACCTCCTCAGCCACAGCCCACTTAAACACTTTGTCTAAAATGGCCTTCCTCTTAGCCTGTCTGAAACTCCACTGCTTCACTGACTCCGGGAAACTTTTTTGCTCAAAAACAGTAGTTATCACTGCCCATAGGTTAGCATTCCTCAGTACAGGCCTCAGGCACTTGCCTACAAAGCCCAAGAACTTTAATTAAATCCCAGTAACCATGTAAAGCCAGATATATAAGGTGGCACATGTGTCTTAAGTTTGTCTGCAGTGGCTGGAGGCTCTGGTATGCCCATTCTCTCTCTGTATCTGCCTCTTTCTTTCTCAAATAATTGAATAAAATATTTTTTAAAAGTCAGCTGCAAAAGCAGAAAAAGAATTCCCAGAGCTGCTGTGTTCCACTCCTGATAGGCAGCAATGCCTAAGGCTCAGAAACGTGAGCACACAATACTGTTTATTACCTGAGAGAGGGACAGTGAAATTTCACTAAATTTCAGATTACTCAACTGTTGGTTAGTTCTGTACCTGCTCATTTTTTTTTTTTTTTTTTTTTTTGTCTACCATTTTCTCTCATTTTTTTTTTTTTCTTAACACAAAGGTGCAGAGTCTTGCTAGGCTTAGCATATTATTAACTGAATCCTGGTTACTGAAGCTACCATTTTAGTGTGATCACACATGTGGATAACATCTGGGCAAGCCAATATTTTTTAAAATTTTATACTTAATCACATGAAATATAAAAAATATACTAAATATTACTTTGGAATATTTATTTTAATTCCACTGAATGTAGCAACAAGGGAAAATGATGAGATGTATTTCCTGAACTGCATGAAACATGAAAAAGCAAGCTAATGCAACACCCGCATACTGTCTACAGGCACACAGCAGATACTGATACGCATTTCATGAAGAAATGAATGTCTGTTATCAGCACGCTACTTCCGGAATCAGCAATTCCATATGCTAGATCCTCTGATGTAGGTATTGATGTCTCCATTCTACAGGTGGAAAACCTAAGGCCCAGTCAGGTAAGTAACGTATGCCAAGTGAGCAGGTTAACAAGTTTCCATTTTACAATGCTATGTTAGAGAGAGACGTCCCTGGTCAGTGATGACAGCTAGACAAACCCTGACAGAGAGCATGCCTGCTGCAGAGGAAGCATCAGGCCATTTACCAGCCTCAGTGTCCATGCCTGTTCCACAACACTGAAAGGAAGGGGGACATCTAATTTTTGGGAGCCTTTCAATTTCAGGGAATTTTAAAAATATGTCTAATTCAATAAGAATTTAACCAAAGTAATGCATTCAGGTAACATATTCTGCTCTTAGAAGCTTTATTAGTAAAACTACAAGTGACACAGGAGAGTCAACAGGTGGGGAAGAGTGGCTTACTGATTAACCTGAACTTCACTTTCCGTTTCTGTACTGTTCACACCATCATGTTTGGGTTGAACAGGACTAGCAAAACCCACTGAGAAGCCTTGAAGCTGAAAGGTCCCCTATTTCTACATAAAGCTTCAGACCATAGTAAAAGTTCTGACAAATTCCCCAAATCCACCTATACAGTATGGCCATTGTGTTCTCCTGGGACAGCTTGACCCGGCCACACTAAAATAAAAAAATAAAAAAGAGGTCACAAGTCTGTCTAGAGACCCTAACTCAAACAATGTTGGATGTCAGTGCCAAGAGAATATTTCAAGCACCTCTTAAAACAGGAAGCAGAGACCATGAAGGACAGGGAGTGAGCACACATGTGCAGGAGCCAGTGAGGGGAGCAAGAGAACGAATGGAAGTTTTTATTGACAGACTAAATTATAATATCTACTCACTAAAATGGCATTATTTCTTTAAAAAATTTCTCTTTAAGACCTATCTTAACACTGGGCTAAAAGTGACATCCTACCTCAAAAAAACCGACATAACAAATCCACTAGACATATAAAAAAAAAAAAAACACCAACTTTTGTTTAAAAAAAAAAAGCTGGGGCTGGAGGGATGGCTTAGCGGTTAAGCACTTGCCTGTGAAGCCTAAGGACCCCAGTTTGGGGCTGGATTCTCCAGGACCCATGTAAGCCAGATGCACAAGGGGGCACACGCATCTGGAGGTAGGTTGCAGTGGCTGGAAGCCCTGGCTAGCCCATTCTCTCTCTCTCTCTCCCCCTCTTTCTCTCTCTGTCACTCTCAAATAAATAAATAAAAATGCACAAAAATTTTTTTTTAAAAAGCTGGCTACCTACATTGGTTTAATATTTTTTAAACGTCTGAGAAAACAGGAGCTCTCAAGGCCAAGAAAGAAACCACACCCATGTTTATGGAGAGCCTCTATAGCCCAATGTCAACACTCTACAGAGTTCCAAAAGCAATCACTATGTCTTATCCAAACTCCATAAAGGCTAATGAGGCAAGTAGGACACGTACCATTGTTTCATTCAGGAGATATATGATTTATGTCTTTAGGCATCTTGATAAGGGCTTCCAAGCATAAAAGAAGCATGAAAACTATGAATTTTACTTCTTAAATCATTGTCTAGTTGCCATACAACTGTCAAAGTACAGAAATATCCCGAGGGTTAATGCTTTAGCAGGTCTTCATCTGCTTGAACAGGACTGCTCAAGGACAAACATTCATTCACCTTGAAAGTTACTTAATAAAAGAGAAAAGGAGGTGGTGATGGGAGGTAACAAGAGAAACTAGATGGGACCACAGATTACCTTATGATAGAAAATACTCAAAAGAACCTGGAATCCCTCAGGCAGGTAAGTTTATAAGAACTTAACATTTAGGACTGAGGATGCAGACATGTTGGTAGAGTGCTTACAGAGCATGTATATAGCCCTGGGTTTAATCCTCAGCACGGTATAATCCAGTTGTGGTGGTGCATACCTATAATCCCAGCATTTAGGAGGTTGAGGCAAGAGGAACAGAGGTTCAAGGCCATCTTTGGCTACATAGCAAGTTTGAGGACAAACTGGGCTACCTAAGTCCTAACTCAAGAATAGAATTTTATTGGCTAGAGAGATGGCTTAGTAGTTAAGTGCTTGCCTGTGAAGTCTAACAACCCTGGTTCAAGGCTCAATTCCCCAGGACCCACGTTAGTCAGATGCACAAGGGGCGCATGCATCTGGAGTTCATTTGCAGTGGCTGGGGACCCTGGCACACCCATTCTCTCTCTATCTGCCTCTTTCTTTCTGTCACTCTCAAATAAATAACAAAAAAAAAATTGTAAAAACAGAATAGAATTTTATCTATATCAGACTATCATAAAGTTAATAAATATTTGCCTTGAGATTTGGTGCAACTTATCAAGTTTGGATGTTCTTAAAAATAGCTTCTAATGGCTGCTTTAATACCAGAAATGCTCTAGAAAATATGACAGCTTGTTCAGTTTGATGTTTTTATAACAATATGTTCTGAATTGCTTTCTATTGACAACACCAGCATTTCCCACAGTGTATAACAAGAATACCAGGGATAGGGCTACTAATAAGTAAGTAAGCAAAAATAAAGACAATCTTGCTAAACAACAGAAATCTTTCCCCAAGAGAGCCATAACAGACATAGCTTATTAAGGGCTCTAAGAAACCCTATAACATACTTAATTTTGCTTAATATATCCTCATCAAATTTATTTTACCTGCCTCCATTACACAAGAAAATCCCGAATTAGCAAACTGACCATAATGAACATTTATGGTGAAACCCAACTCAGTATATACCATATTTTTCAATGACAAATCTAGATCTTATCACACGCAGTTTCTTTGGGGTGGGGGAAATTAATACTATTTATATCAAAAGAACTACTACTAGTACATTTTTTCTTGAAAAGCTTCCTTGCCATAGCTTCAAGCATAGCAGATAAGATCTAGACTAACAATGCAAGACTAGATATCTCAATTTCTAGAGTGCAATACCTTTTATCTTTAAATGCTAATTTCTCCAGTTGGCTTCTCCAAATTATATCTTCCTCTGTTTTATTGAAGAACATCAACTTCACCTTCCTTAAGAGAAAAAATAATAACTTCATTAAATATAGCTTATTAATTACATTTAAAAAATGCACAAATGGTAAGTCTCAAATGAACTTGGTAAATACTTTTGGACCCCAATTATAAAAAAATAAAATGAGACAAAAAGAACCAAGTTAGTATGTACAGTAGCTAGGAGGTAAAGCAGAAGGATGAATGAAGATCAAGAGGATGAGGAAGAAATCTATGAAGGGCCAGTGAATCATGCACTTAGAATACTTTACATTAAAACAAGAGCCTCATAAGCAATAGCAAACAGAAACAGAATGACATAACATACCTGAGTCTGGGTACATAGGTCAAAGCGTAGTTCAGTACTTTAACCATTGGTGTGAAGCCTGTTCCAGCTGCCAATAAAAAGAGCTCTTCTAATTCCTGGAGTTTGGAGATTTTAAAACTGCCCTCAGGACTGCTTAGAGAAACAAAATCTCCTAAAAAATGAAATACAGACCAAGTCAGAAACAGAGCAAAAAAAAAAAAAAAATACTCCAGCAGGGGACCCAAGAGGGCTAGGAAGTAGCTGGATATAGAGCACTGATGATGAGTGTCAGGATGAGTATTTAGCCTTGGACAACACAGCAGGCTGCAGGGTGTGAACGGGGTTTGAGAGAAGCAGCAATAAGCCTCCAAGAATGTCTGGTCTAGATGAGACCATAACCCAAACAAATGGTGAGGTCAATTGTAAGCACTTCAAAGGCAAAGTCCATGTACACTTGTCTTGCACAATGCAAGGTAGAGTATAGATATTTGTTATTTACATGTCTATTTTCAATCACAATGACAGGATTAACAGGAAAGAAAATTCAGATGGAATAAAATGTACTCTAAATCCTGACATTAGAAAATATGGTCCTTAGGCTTCACAGGCAAGCTCTTAACCACTAAGCTATCTCTCCAGCCCCCATCAATTTTTTTGAAAAGACCTATAATTAGAACAAGCAGAACCACTCTGAACTCCATTCCTACAAAATCAAAAGGCAGCTGACTGTACTTGGAGAAGGGGAGACATTAGTGCCATTTCCACAGTGCACATGCCTATGACCAGCATGTGCCACTCATTTAAGAAAACTGTCATCACGGCTACCTCCAGAAAACTCAACTAACTTTAGAGATAACACTGCCCATTATTTTTAAATTTCAAGTATTCTATTTCACTATGCTTCGGTAGTCATAATTTCTCCTTTGCTTTCTACCACAGGATAGTAAGAGCCTTGCAGTACTGGAAAGTATACAAATCCCTTACTACAGTTCAAAGGACAAGATTATAATGTCCTTAGAACAAGCCAAATAGCTGTTTATTTAAGAAGCCTCAGAGAAGATTAACTTGGTATCATAAACCCATCTATTTATTTACTTTTTTATGTATCTATCTTTAAACAAGGTCTCACTATGCAGCCTAGGCTGGTGGTCTCCAAATTGGGGTTCTGCCTCAGTGTTCTGCACACTGGGATTACCAGGTGTGTGTGGTCACTACACCCAGCTCAACCTGGTAAGTTGAATCCAAAGTCCAAGCTTTCCAATGTCACAACACTGAATTAGACTGAGTAAGGGTAACTTATACTAAGCAACATTCCATGAGATTGAAATATACATGCTAACATGCAAGTGATTAACTGTTGTTATCTTGTACCCTAAATACAGTGTATGTATCTAGTGACCTGAGCATCTTGTTCTAGATGTCAGAACATTTGAAAAGGTAAGTTAATCATATAAAGGTTGTCTGGAGAACACAGGGTTAAAACAGAGAGGTAAACACTTTCAGAGTGGATCATTAGGCTAACATGAGGCTTTATGAGTTGTCCCCAGCATGTAAGTGCACAACTCTCGAAGTGACAGGTGTCTGCACCATTTCTCGATTACCTCAATGGAGATGAAGCAGCACTTCATCCTTCCTTTTCTGTGGACTAATTCTCCTCCCTACTATGTCCACGAAACGTCTACAAACAGGTAATGAAACAATGGTAAGGCTTCCATCACTTGTGTATTTAATCATGTTCAGTCCACCCTTTGCAGACAGACAATTTCTTCATAAGATTGGTGGCTATTTCAAAATACTTAGGTTCACATTTACACTGAAAACTCTAATTTATATGTACAGAAATGACTATGCTAACTTTCAGAAAGTGATCTAATTTTCTTATTTTCAGACCTCCCTGGGAAGTTCCCTAGAAAGAGGAAGCATACCTGTGATTATTTTAAAAAAATCAAAAAAGGATGAACAAAAACAAGAAAACACACAGAAAGGATTAGAAGCAAGAAGGGAGGCTTTGAAATCTTAATAGATACCATTGCAATCTTAATAATCCCACCTGTCAAGGTTCTTTCTGACAGTCTTTTATGTATGTACCAATTGCCATGCTAGGAATTGGAAACACAAAGATAAGGAAGACACTTCTGCCCTTACACACTAGAACCTTATAAAGAAGAAATGTTCTTAAATCACAGCTCTGAACAAACAAAAAATAAACTACTGAGTGATGAGAAGAGGAGGAGGAATTCATCATGAAAGTGGTATTCGTCTGAGTCTTAAAGAAGGGCATTTAGCAAGCAAGGGCTGATGGGCAATCTTGGAGAGGCGGCTACATGTACTGGAGAACAAAGATGACAACTGGTGATCTGTGAGGAGGGCAAGCATTTCTGAATAGCAAGAGAAAGCTGGAAAGACCACCATGGTCTGCAGGCCTTGCAGAACCGCTAACCAGGAAGTAACACAGACCCACTGGAGGCTTCAAATTCACAGGGCAACAGGATCATTTATTCTCCAGCAAGCTCAGAGGAAGAACTTGAAAAATGCAGATAAACAGATACCAGTGAGAGACAGGAAGGATGAGGGTCTGCTCTTACAGTGTGGCAATGAATTAGGGAGGAGATATACATTTCAGAGAGAGAGAGACTGAGACTCTGACTCAATAAAACTTACTGGCTGACTAGATGAAGTCTCCAGACAGGAGCAAGGATGAGCAGAGATGCTGCAAAAAACCAAGACAGGGTGTGCAGAACAGAGGACAAAGAGAGCATGACTCTAGCTGCAGACACGCTGAATTTAGTTAAGGTATTCAGCAGACTCCCTTGAGTAGATAACCAGACGGCATCTGGTCTAATCTGGAACATAAACATGGCTAGACATCAGTATTACTCACCAATCTGCAAACGATCAAGCTCTGGTGTGAAGAGCCCATTAGGATAGATTTTGATCAAAAAGTAGATCCACTTTTTGTTGGGAAGAACTGGTTCTTTAAATTCTGAGAGTAAGAAGTCAGATACAGGTGTATATGGCTTTACAATTTCTGCACCTAGAAAAATAAATCAAAACAAAGAAATGAAAGTCTAAAGTTCTAAAAAGCCTTTACTGAAGATGGCATATGCCAATTTAATACTTCCTATATGCTTAAATATAATGTGTATATAATCTAACTATATGCTCTATGTCCATGTAGCAAACAAGTTTACATATATGTCAGGCCTATAAGTTTAACAATTCAATGTTTATATATGATATAGACAATACATTTTTATTAAGTATGGCATAAAACAATAAGGCTTCAGGTTAGTAAGTTTAGACAGTCATATATACCTTCTAATGAGCCACAACTTTGGCATCAAAAGTTTTCCATGGAGATGTAATAATAATTAGATTAAAAAATTGCTACACATCAAATACTTAGCAAATGTTAGTGGTGTCCAATGAAATCATTTGGAGAAAGGTAGAAATTTCATCTTTTATTTTATGTACTTAAATTGTTTAAATATATATTACTTTGGTAAATGAACTAAAACAGTGATAATCCAATTATCTCAAAGAATGTATTTTTTTTTTTTTAAAAGATGAAATTAAAGACCATGATCTAGGTTCTGCCAAGTTCCAAAGAAAAGAGTCACCAAACATGTGAAAAAACAAAATTGTCGACATGGCTCTTTGGCACATACAACACTAGTTCATATGCAAATTAAAACATATTAGTTAAAAACTGTACAGAGGGAGACACCAGCTCCTTCATGATGATTGGTACTAGTTGTGAGGAAGAGAAGCATTTTATATTGTTGTCATCATAGGACACAACTGACAAATCTCAGCAGCTGTCAATCAGACCGAGTGCTAGAAAAACGGACTGAACTGAGAATTTTGCATTTTGTAGCTTCAAAGAGCCAAGAGAAATGTTGGATGTCAATGAGAAGGGTAATTAAAATAAGTACAGGAAGGATTTTAGAGTGAAATACGGAACACATTCTTAAGAGCTTTTTAGGCTGGTAGCACAAATAAGGAAATTATGCATAATCATCCACTTGCTTTGAATTTTATAAATTTAGCTTTCTAAGTGGTATGGCTCCTAGAAGCTACCAAGAGATTTGTGTATGTGCTTCCAGTTTCAATCTATGAGGACGATCACTGCGCCCTCTCTCTCGTCTTTCCAACTAGAGGCGATATGTTCCACATGGTGACAAAATCCTCACAGTTCCAACCCAAAGAAGGCTGTGCCTCCACAAACCTACATGCTCATTGCTGCTAAGTCCAGCTGCCAGGAATGCCAGTAACTTAGACTGCTTCCTATGGAGACCAGCACTACTTTGGATCCCTATGTGGAAAGAGCCTCTGTTTGCCTTACCTTTGACAGTGAGCTTGAGGTAAACATGTTGCCCGATTGGCACCTGAAGATGAGAACTTGCTGGCAGCATAAAACAGAAAAGCTTCGTATCATGAGTAACATCTTCCTTGGACACTAACTGGCATTTTCTATAGCGCAGACCTAGAAAGCAATACATCTTCTCTTACATATCTCAGTAAAATTCATACTTCACCTCTCTTCTCTAGAAGCTTCACTTTCCCTACAATGCCTGCATATATTTTTAGAGAGAGAGAGGGAGAGAGAGAGAATTAGTGTGCCAGGGCCTCAGCCACTGCAATCGAACTCTAGATGCTTGTGCCACCCAGTGTGCATGTGCAACCTTCTTCGACACCTTTGTGTATCTGGCTTATATGGGTCCTGGAGAGAGATTGAACCTGGGTTCTATGGCTTCACAAGCAAGCACCTTAACTGCTAAGCCACCTCTCTAGCCCATCTGCATATTTTAAAATTCAATTTCATTTCATTTCCAAGCTACTACGTATTTTATCAGATCCACAATTACTTTTACAATTTGGAAAATGGTTTTAATAAAAATTAGTATAGCTGGGCTGGAGAGATGGCTTAGTGGTTAAGTGCAAGTGCTTGCCTATGAAGACTAAGGACCCCGGTTCAAGGCTCGGTTCCCCAGGACCCACGTTAGCCAGAAGCACAAGGGGGCGCACGTCTGGAATGCGTTTGCAGCAGCTGAAAGCCCATTCTCTCTCTCTCTCTTTCTCTCTCTCTCTCTCTCTGCTGCCTTCTCTTTGTCTGTCACTCTCAAATAAACAAAAATAAAAAATATTTTTAAAAAATGAGTATAGCCAACAGAACAGAGAAATTAAAACTAAATTTACTTTTTTTTACAATTAATTATACATTGTACATGTGAAAAATATTTGCTAAAGTATTTTACATTCTAAAATCTTTTCTTGTACAGTGGTAAAGTTTTAAAATTCATGCATTAAAGGTTCAACAACACTAGCATAATTAAGCACTTTTAGAAATACATTTAAAAAATAACTTTACTTGAGAGAAAGAGGCAAAGAAAGAGTGCATATAGTGCACCAAGGCCTCCTGGCATTGCAAATGAACTCCTGACACATACACCACTACGTGCATCTGGCTGTATGTGAGTGCTGGAGAACAGAACCCACAGTACCTTTCACTGCTGAGCCATCCCTCCAGCTCCAATTGAAATACATCTATTTATTTATGAGAGATTGAGCGAGATCAAGAAAGACTGAAAGAGAGAGAGCAAGAGGGAGGGAATGGGTACACCAGGATCTCCAGCAATCAAACTCCAGACGCATGTGCCACGTTGTGCATCTGGCTTATGTGGGCACTGAGGAACAGACCCAGGTCATTGGGCTTTGCCAACAAGCACCTTAACTGCTAAGCCATAACTATAGCCAAGAAATGCATTTTTGATAAAATAAAAATATATATCTTACGCCTTTGTATTGGTATAGGTATATGAATTAGAGACATTTTAATTGTCAAAATGATGAAAGTAAAAAAATAAACCTTTAAGGTTTATGTTTAAGGTTATATATTTCTGGAATGCAGAAAATTAATTGAAGTGAAACTTGAAAATGCTAGCATGAGAATATACTGATTTCAGTAAAATGGATCTAGTATTTCTATAAATAATGGAAATATTTACAATTAATGACCTAAGCACACAGAATGCTATGTATATGCTGAATAAAATAATAACATTTATGTTAGAGGAATTTTTTATTGAAGTTCTGAAAACATTGATATTTTCAGTTATAAAATCTCTTTTGGACACATAATAAATCAGAACAGTTATTTCCTTCCTCACAAAACAGTATTTAACAGATGCAAAGGAACTGATTAATAATGCATTTGTCCTATTCTCTTTTTCTCTTTCATTTAAAAATATTTAACTTGCTGGCTAGAGAGACAGCTCAGCAGTTAAGGTACCTGCCTGCAAAGCCTAATGACCTGAGTTTGACCTGGTACCCATGTAAAGCCAGATGCACAAAGTGGCACATGCATCTGGAGTTCCTTTGCAGTTGCTGAAGATCCTGGCATGCCAATTCTCTCTGTATTTCTACTATCTCTCTCTGCTTGCAAATACATAAATAAAAATACTTTAAAAAAATAATGAACTTGGCACTCCAGATTATAAGATGTGAGGGCCCAAAAGCTAACAAACAGTAGTCAGTGAAAAACTAGAATTCACACATAATCTGATCACTTTGGCCATGGTTTAATGGGATTCTCCTTTTACTATAGTTCCCAAAGACAGAAGACACAGATTACCACGGTACACTTCGGAAGTATGCATGCTTGGGGTCATCTCATGCTGGTGACAGGGCATAGGTACAGACCCTATTACAGTTAGGAGCACCACCCTATAACTCTCCTGGAAGGCCTATACTTACTTCTGAACTAGTCACAGCATCAAAGGCCTCCTTATTACTTTCTTCAGACCTTTCCTAGGCCCTAAAATGAGAATACAACCAAAGACTCACATGTCTTATGTCTAAGGAGTAAAAAGTGATAAACCAGACAGAAAACTGTCATAATGTTTTCTCTCTTTTTTTTTTTTTTCCAGGGGAGAGCGCGAACGCAGTCCCCCACTACCACAAATTATGCAGTCGAGTTTCCCGCATTTGGGGAAATCGCAGGGGTCAGCACATCCGGAGTGCAATGGATAAGCCTTGCCCTGGGAAAACCACCTTCGTGATCATGGTATCTCCCCTTCCAGGTAAGTATATAATGTTTTCTCTTATATCTTAAAATATAAACCTTCCTAATGTCACAGAGGGCTGGGCTCAAATTCAGCTTTTTTTTTTTTTTTTCTTTTTTGGTTTTCCGAGGTAGGGTTTCACTCTAGCTCAGGCTCTCCTGGAATTTACTATGGAGTCTCAGGGTGGCCTTGAACTCACGGTGATCCTCCTACCTCTGCCTCCTGAGTGCTGGGATTAAAGGCATACGCCACCACACCCGGCAAATTCAGCATTGTTAAACTCCTGGGATCATGACACAATGAGATGGCAGGGGAGATACGAGCTCCCATGCTTGCTTTCTTCTTCTCTTACTCACCCCTGACTGCCTGTCAGGGTGGGGCTCTACCCAAGGGTGGACACATGAACCTATCTATGCTCAAGCTCCCCTTGGGCCACTTCTTGGATAGAATTGTACTTGAAGTATCAGATCCTGGGACTATGGTGTTGAAGAAAAGAGGATAAAGCCTAGGTCGGTACATCTTGGCCTTACATACTCCTCACCTGTAGGAAAGATGTGGCTGGAAAACAGCCTTATGGGCTTCCCAAGAGTGGATGCTCAAGGAGGTACCCCTTCTGTTCTTCTTCTCCCTCCCCTTCTTTCCCTCAGACTGTCTTTTCTGTGTGTGTGTGTGTGTGTGTGTGTGTGTGTGTGTGTGTTATATGCATATTGGTACACAGATGCCTGTGTTCTAAATGAGTATGTACAGAGGCCATAGGAAGATGTTGGATGTTCTTCTAAATTGCTCCTCAGTCTTGTTTTTCTGAGACTAAGTTTCTCCCTGAACCTGGGGTGCCCTGTTTTTCACTTAGACTGGCTGACCAGTGAACCCCAGCAAGGGGTTATAGGCATGCACGACCATGCCTGGTTTTTTATGTAGCTTCTAGGGAATGAATTCAGGTGCTCATGCTTGCCCAGCAAGTGCTCTGTCCTAATGAGCCATTTCCCCAGCCTCCTGGTGCCCGTCTTTTCTTGCCCAGAACTAAGGGCTGCAGGGCTTCCTTCTTTTTTTAAAATATTTTATTTATTTGACAGAGAAATAGGGAGGGAGGGAGGGAGGGAGACAGCGAGAGAGAAAGAGAGAGAGAGAGAGAGAGAGAGAGAGAGAATATGGGTGTGCCAAAGCCTCCAGCAAAAGACCCGTGCGCTCCCTTGTGCATCTGGCTAACATGGGTCCTGAGGAACTGAACCTGGATCCTTTGGCTTTGCAGGCAAACGCCTTAACTGTTAAGCCATTCCTCCAGCCTGAGTGCTTCCTTCTTAATCACTCACTGCACCAGCCATCCTGGCTTTACTGCTAGATTTTTTTTGACTTGACAATTTCTATTCCAGACTTGTCACAGTAAGTAAGCATCCGACTTGTCACAAAGGACTTGTCACAGTAAGCATCTCTATAACTACACTTAGCTTATGAGGAAATCTTGGCTCACAGTGACTTCCAGTGTTCAGACAGAAGACACAGCATTCTTGCCAGTGAACACTACTGAGATAATTTCATTTGTTTACCTTAAAAACAGCAGTCAATTTCACAGGAACTTTCTAAGTACAGGTTCTAAAACTTTAAGAACAAGGTACGCGTTTTCATCTTCCAGTTGCATCAAAGAGTAAGAGAGAGCAGACAGTGGGGAGCATGGGTATATGAGGAAAGCCCACGTAAAGAGAGCGGGGAGCTTTGGTGTATGAGGAAAACCGACTGCAACGCAGATGGCACGGCTATTGTTGGACAATACCATTACGTACCTGTCAGGCAGTGGAACTTTCTGCTGCAGGAGCACATACACCACAGAGAGTCTGAGATCAGTAATGTTTATCATGTGCCAACAAGCACAGACTCCACTGTGTGTGCACATGTGGGGCAGTAGCTACAAAGGAAAGCTGAGGCCAAACAGCAATTTCACATTGTTCAACTTGAAAGTAAGAGATGGTTACAGATTACATGTGTGTACTGACCTAAAGGCTTATACATGACTGTGATGTACTGAAGTTTATGACATAATTTTAAACCATCTCCTCTCCCAAGATTAAGTTAGTGGTTTGTTGGCAAATCTTTTTTTTTTAAATTTTTATTATTATTTATTTATTTGAGAGCGACAGACACAGAGAGAAAGACAGATAGAGGGAGAGAGAGAGAGAATGGGCACGCCAGGGCTTCCAGCCACTGCAAACAACCTCCAGACGCGTGCGCCCCCTTGTGCATCTGGCTAACGTGGGACCTGGGGAACCGAGCCTCAAACCAGGGCCCTTAGGCTTCACAGGCAAGCGCTTAACCGCTAAGCCATCTCTCCAGCCCAGTTGGCAAATCTTTAAAACTACCTTTGTCTAGTGATCAAAAACCCTATAGTACAGGCAGCAACAAATAAAATATTTGTTTTGCATTAAGTACAGAAATACAAACCTATTTTGACTGGTTTTGAGCCTCTGACAGTTTCCTCAACCACCTCATACTCTTATCACTATCTCCCTTCCTTCCTCCTTCCCTTCCCCTCACACATATATAACTATTCATTCATAATCGTCTTTGGGGAGAAAAATATAATTAGAAGCATTACAAATGGTCCCACCACAATTTAAAATATTGCCTACTACACTTGAATTAATGACATTAATGAAAAAAATGATATTTTCATTCCTCATGTTTGCACAACAAACACTTATTGATACAGCCATCTTCTCAGGCTTCAAACTAAAATTCCTGAGCTAAGAAACTTTAGTGAAGAGAAACCAGGATGCTAATCTTAAAACGTCAAAGATTTTATCAATATGTATTGAAAACCTAGGAAATGTATGTGTGCTATAAATGTCTGAGGTTACTAATAGCAAGTTCATCATAGCACACTGATGAGGTAAGTATTCAGCTTTGCTGGTCAATAAAATGACCCATAGTTTTTGGCATGATTTAAGAAAGGGACAAGAGAAGGCAGAAAGTACCTATGACAGAGTCAAATAAAAATACTACCTGACAAACATACTATAAGAAAATATTTGACAGCTATACAACTGACAGAGGCATAATTTCTATAATCTACAAAGAACTCAAAAACCTACAAAAAAAAAAAAAAAAGCAAACAACCCACTCCAAAAGTAGGGCAGAGAACTGAATAGAGAATTCTCAGAGGAAGAAATACAAATAGCTAACACACACTTACAAAAATGTTCAACATCTCTAACCATCAGCGAAATGCAAATTAAAACAACTATGAGATTCCACCTTACCCCAGTAAGGATAGCAAACATTAAAAAATCAAATGAAAACAAATGTTGGCAAAGATGAGGAGAAATAGGGACCTTCATTCACTATTGGTGGGAGTGTAAGCTGGTACAATCACTATGGAAAGCAATATGGAGACTCCTAAAAGGGTTGACTACAGAGTTACCAAAGACCCAGCTATTCCTTTACTGGGCATTTACCCTAAAAGCTCCATGTCTCACCTCAGAGAGGTTCATTCAACCATGTTTACAGTTGCTCAAATCATAATAACTAAGAACTGGAATCAACTCAGGTGCCCATCATTGGATGACTGGATAACCAAGATTTGGTATATTGCTGACTGAATTCTTCTCAGCAGTTAGAAAAAAAATGACAAAATGGTATCTGTAGAAAAATGGTCAAAATTGGAACAGATCATACTCAGCAAATTCACACAACCACAGAAAGACAGTTGTCACACAGTCTCACTCATTTGCAGCTCCTAACCTGGATCAGCCCGAGATGCTGACACACCTGAGAGGCGTCTGGAGGCCTGGACAATAGGGAGGGTGGGGCTTGAGGGGAAGGCAAGGGTGGGGTAGGGGACACAAAACTGAACCCAAATGGAACTGGTACCATAGAATACTATATCCTGGAAGATAGACTTAAAGGCTGAACCCTTAACAGAACCTTCGGGGGAGCACCTGAATCGAAGGGCCTTGGAGAGGAATCTGTTTCTCTTTTTTAGATGGAAGTGGGACCTGAGGAGAGAAGTGAGCCACTGCACTTCACCATGGCCCCTGCTGCAACCACAGAGGAATTGGGGAAATGAGCAAGAGTACTGCTTTCTTAGTGAACCTCATATCTGCACAAGGGTGAAGGAGAGAGACACTGAGGACACTCAACACCTACCAAGCCAGAGATCCAGAGGCTCCTAAGAGCCCATCACTGAAGTAGATTTAAAACACACCCAACATGGCTCAGAGAATTTCATGCAAGAGGGGTGAAAAGATTGTCAGAGCCACTAGTTCGAACATTATGCACAGAGACATTTGCCTGTTCCCCATAACTGACTGCTGCCCCTACAATCCCCATGGGGATGATGGGAATCCCCAATGAGGAGGGTCACTTTGGGGGGCCAGGCAGGGATGAGAGAAAGGATGGTACCAACATGTGCAGTTTACATACTGAGTATGTCCATAACCAATTAAAAAAAAATACTATCTGAGCCAGGCGTGGTGGCTCATGCCTTTAATCCCAGCCCTTGGGAGGCAGAAGTAGGAGGATTGCTGTGAGTTCAAGATCACCCTGAGAATACAGAATGAATTCCAGGTCAGCCTGAGTTAGAGCTAGACCCTACCTCGAAATCCCGACCCCCCCCCCCCATACTAGCTGAACAGTGAGCCACTTTCCAAGCAGACAGCTTACCTCCGCCATCCTCAGCTCCACCCCAAAAAGAAGCCAAAGCTCTCTACTGCTCTTCCCTCCTTTTCATTTTTTAAACAATGGTAGTTTAGGACTAAAAGAAATTTATTGCAGGGAGAAGAGTTCAGGGAAAGCCTCAGGAAATTACAGGGAAGAATTCTTGAGCAATGGTCATTCTGTCTCCAAATGGAGGTCAGCCTGGGCTTTCAGTGACATTTATTTTTTAACTTGGCCTTTATCTGGTCTGCTAGGATTTTCAATCACTAGACAAGTCTTATAGTCTCAGGGCAGCAGGCTTCATTCTATTAGCACCTCTTTTCTTTCTCAGCACCCCTTCTTTCCTGTCCTTGTCCTCTGTGCTGTGTCATCTCTTCCTAATGCCACATGATTCATACCCTCTGCTTTGAAAACTCGTCTACTTGAATTGTTCTACACACTACCTACATTTTTCTTTCTCTGAAACCTATACAATGCCTGGCACAAAATACCTAGTAATGCTATCTAGCTGTACCTGGAAAGTTCTTCATATAACTGATTTTTTTTTGAAAGCCACAGACCCCACTTGAAAAACAGCTCAAGTTTACTTCCTTCATGCAAATTCATCTGTTTGCTCACTTGAGGTTACCTCAAAATGTATCCAGTTTGAACTATATAACTTGCCCTGTTGGCTTGTTTTTTCAGAAAAATATACATCATCTCATGTTTATAAGGTTCTCTTTTTCCCAGGAACATAATGGCCTTTAACACCAGATGCATACTAAAATAAGGATGCCTGATACAAATATCTGCAAATTGCCTATTAATGTATTTTAATAATTGTAGAAAAATAAAAGTACATACTGGTCTCTAACTCCAGACATAGAACTCTTAAAGCAATAGCAGATAATGGCCAAGAGAATCTTTTCTTCTAATATTTAATTTTTGACCCTAGTTGCAAACACTGGAATGTTCTGAGTGACAGGAGTTTTTTGTCTTTTGTTCTGATAAGGCAACTCAGTAGACTATGGGATCACCTGTGGATGGGAAACTGTTACCAGGGGAACCAGCTATGTGATAAGAGGAGCTGAAAGTTGAGCCATCACTAACAGTCAATGATGTATGTAAGGAAGCCTCTGTGGAAACACAAAGGCAGAATGTGGAGCCTGCAGACTGCTGGACACATGGGTTGCCAGGAGGAAGCGCAGCTGCAGACATAAGGAAACGCCACAACTCTCCCTAAAAACCTGTCCTATGAACGTCTTCAGCCTTCCTCGCCTGCATCCTTTCATCCTTTAAGGTAAATAGGTGAGCATAAATGTTTCCTTGACTTCCCTGGCTATAGGCAGTCAGTCAGGAGCACAGGCAGAACCCGGGGCCTACAACTGGTATCTTGGTATATTGGGGAGATCTGCAGGACTGAGGTCTTACCCCATGGGGTTGGGACTAGTTACAGTTAGCACCAGAATTGAGTTACACTACAGAATACTCAGTTGGTTTAACTAGATATAACTGGTTGTTGTGGGGAAAAATCTCCCTACATTCTGTTGAGTAGAAGTGTTTGATATTGAGTAATTAAGAGTGAGAGAGAAATGTAATTTGGTGTTCTCTAGTTCATACAATAATAATTATTATTATTTTGGTTTTCCGAGGTAAAGATTTCACTCTAGCCCAAACTAACCTAGAATTCACTATGTAGTCTCAGGATGGCCTCGATTCACAGTGATCCCCCTACCTCTGCCTCCCAAGTGCTGGGATTAAAGACATGCGCCACCACTCCCGGCTACATACAATAATTTTAATATTTATGTTAATTTCAAATCCTTAAAGATGGCAAGCTGAGTGAATGAAGTTATCTAAATCACTAAAGAACCAGGCTGTGCATGTGTGCTTGGCTGCTTTTCTGTCTTAGCATAAGCCCCCAGGACAGAAAGAAGAGATGAAGTAATAAATGCTGGAAGCCACCAAGGCTATAGATAACTGGCAACTCACTCAGTAGAACCAAGAAAGCCAAATCCTAAGCATGGACAATACTGACCCAGCATAATACAAAATCCCATTCTGCTGGACTCAGAAGCTGGATGGATCAGCACTTCTGGAATCAGAGCCAGAGTGCAGTGAAAACCATTTTCTGTTTGAAAGTTGGTGGAAGCAGCTTGGATGCTCCCGCTTTCCCAACTCCTAAAGTCCTTTTCTACTTAGCACAGCCATATGACTGATTCGCTCTCATCTGGGCAAATATTCTAAGTCTGCTCTCTAGAGAAGCAGCACAGGTCTTTGGGTCAGGCATGTGTTATGGACTGAACTATACCTACTCTCAGTTATTACACTGAAGTTTTAATACCCAGAGATACACAGAGCAGGACTGTGTTTGGAGACAAGGTCTTTGGGAACACTGCAGAGGTGGTAAGTGATAAGTATGAGTGCTGCTCTCACTGCTAGGTAGAGATTTTCTTTAAGGAGATAGTGGTAGACAGTGAGGAGACTCAAAATTTATTAAAGTAGAAAATAAGAGGTATCTGAGAGCTTAATACCTAAGGAGGTTTCTACCTTCTCCAACTCTCACAGAACACTACAGAAGAGGAGACAGAAAGAATGTACAGGATGTATAGGGACCCTGTGCGGGACTGTCCTCCTACATGAACTGACTGGTACATTCATGACCTTAGAGTGGTTTCCAAAACCCCACAAGACCAGCATAGTTCTGAGCCCATCAACATTTTGACACAGAGGACAAAATGAATGAGACAACAATACAGAGGAAGGACTGCCTTGAAAGAAGAGGGTTCTCAGGGGATGTTGGGTAGAGAATGAGAACAAAAAAAGACAAGGCATGGGAACATGATCAAATGATTGTATGTTCACATTGTAAAGCTCTCAATAAAATAAGTGAAAAAAATTAAAAAAAAAACAGGTAATTAAGTAAAGTGCTGTCAATAGGATGGTCCCAATACAATGTGACTAGTGTGCTATCAACAAGCAGGAGTTAGGACATAGACATAGAAAGGGAAGATCACACTGGCCAAGGAGAGAGGCCTTAAGAAGAGACTAATCCCACCAATACCTTGACTGGGCCTCTAACTTCCAGAACTAAGAAAACCAACTTCTGTTCTTATGCCAATTAGTCAGTCAGTAGTAGTTAGTATGCTAAGACAGTATTCTGGGGGGCGGAAACATAAAAAGGAAGAGGATAAAGCTAAGTAAATATACACTCTAGCATTTTCGTTGTTGTTGTTCCACACAAGGTTTCCAAAGACTGGTAGAAGGGAGAAGACTGCCCACTCTAGGGACCTTGATGAATATCAGACTCAGACTTTTCTCACAGAAACTATGCGCTGCACAAATGATATTGCTGGCCATGACTGCACCTACATGTGGTTTCTAGTCAGCTGCAATATAAGCAGATCCCTGAGGATCAGAGCATTCAAAGGAAGCACCAAATATGAAAAACATAAAAACAAACAGCAAAGAAAACTGGGAGACAGAGAGGGTACAAAGGAAGAAGGAAACTGTAAAACACTATTGGCAATTCTTAAAAAAGATAAAAGACATGAAGAACAGTACATGAAAAACCAATGGACAGAAATTGAAAGAGTTCTTATAAGCTAAAAATGAGGTAGAAACCAGGCATGGTAGCATACACCTGTAATTCCGGCAACTGGGAGGCAGAAGCAGAAAGACCACAAGTTTAGGGCCAGCAGGGCTACACAGGAGGTTCCAGGCCACCCTGAGCTACATCTCAAGTCTATGTTACAAAACAACAAACAAAATAAATAAGCGAACCAAAATTAGTGACACAATCAAAGAGCTGGAAGACCTAACAATTTTGTCATACCTAAACATTATATAGTCCAGGCTAAAATGTATCCACTATGGAAACAATACAAAGAGGCTTCGGAGTGAAAGCTCCGATATGGAGACACAGCTCATCGCATCACACCTCCCAGGCTCTCCTACAATTCTGCCACTAGCACCATCATTTCACAAGCATGCAGCTGATGTAATAAAATAAATGCACAGCATACCTGAGTCTTTCTTTGGAGTAAATGAATTATGCTTCTCCAAGGGCTGACCGAGACATTTCCAAGAAGTGCTTTGTCTTTTTTTCAGGGTGATCTCTATTTTTCCCACATTCTCAACAGCTCGCACTGGAAAAAAAAAAAAAAAGATAAATATCAGTTATAGCTTTGATACTAAATGTAAAAAATGAAAACCAACATTTTCACCAGCCATGGTGGTGCACACCTGTAGTACCAGCACTTGGGAGGTGAAGGCAGGAAGCTCAAGAGTTCAAGACTACATGGAGGACTTAAGATGGGTTCCAAAAGATCCTAACTCAAAAATCAAACAAAGAAAAAAACAAAACAAAACAAAACAAAAAACTCAACCAACCAATAACAAAACAACCATTCTCAATCAAAATATCCTGATCTTAAATAATGGCACCAATAACTACTGGGAAAATAAGATTTTGTTTACTTACCAAAATTGTTTATGCTTTATATGATGCTAATTCCAGCTTAATGTATTTTAGATACAGATTAGCTTCTTTCAAACCAAATTATCCAGGGCCAAACTAACACTAATATTTATTCTGGTTTCACATGAACACCAATATAGCTATGGCAACTAGAAATAACTTAAAAGAGGAGGTGATGCATACATGTTACAACTGAATAGACCCCCCCCAATAAATTTTTTCCTCCATTTTAATATTTAGTAAGGATTGGGTAGGGCTTTATTAGTTAATTTAGTAGAACAACACAGTTTCTACAAATACCAGAACAGCCTCAGAAGAGTAAGTGCCTAGTAAGTGTAGAATGAATAAAATACACATGAATCTTTGCTGGGGAGTACAGAATGAATAAAGTATGCATGAATATTTGCTGACTATAAACCTTTTATAGTGTGAACAATGAAACCAGTTTAGACTATATGGGATAATATTGAAGTTCTGTATATTGATTTAAATTTGATGAGTTAAAAATGCTTTCAAAGGTCTTAAATACATTTCATTTTTCTTTAGACACAATGCATTTGCTTCCTCTTAATGTAAACTGAGGACCTAGGAACAATCTAACAACCTTTTAAAACAAAACAAGCCAAATTAACCCAACTGAATGATCACTCATTTGAAATTTCACCAAAATAAAAAGCCAGTTCTTGGATTTTGTGAGCTACTGTGGTACGTGGTGAAGGGAGAGCCCGCACTGGTGTGAGAGCACCTGGAAGCAGAACTGATGAGGGGCCTCCTGCCGTCAAACAGCTGTGTGAAATCCGCATCGCACAAGTGCTCGTGGCAACATTCAAACCTGAGTGTGTCTGTTGACATTACCCACTTGAATGCATCCTATGAAACGTCTGCCTGGCTTAGTGTGTGTCTACAAGCTACATGTCAGATATCAGGGCAGGGATTAGGCAAAGGGGAAGGAAAAAGAAGGCATAGGAGGGTTTTTTTTTTTTTTTTTTGCATGTGTATGTATGCATGCATGCATGTAACATCAGGTGTCTCCCCCAATACTATTTAGACACGGTCACTTTCAGAGCTCATGGATCTGGCTAGACTGGCTAGCCAGCAAGCCCTAGGGCTCTCCTTGTCTCTGCCTCCCCAGAACTGGGCTTGCAGGCATGCATCACTGCTCCTCCTGTTTGAGTGTCAACTACCTTGGAGACTGGGCCATCTCCTGAGTCCTAGAAATTTTTTTTAAGGGAGGGAAAGAGGAAAGAGGTACATGGAGAAGGGAAAAAGGACAGAAATCAGAAAGAGTGTATTTTATTTTACTTTTATTTTGTAGGTAAGGTTTCACTCTAGCCCAGGCGAACCTGGAATTCACTATGTAGTCTCAGGGTGGCCTCATGGCAATCTTCCTACCTTTACCTCCAAATTGCTGGGATTAAAGGTGTGTACCTCCATGGCTGGTTAAGAGTGTATTTGAAAATTAATATAACTTTATATATAAAATATCACAGCTTGGTATAGGTATATACATATTTTATTGTTGTTTTGAGGAACTTACCAGAAAATTCTTCTTGTACTTCATGGCACAGCCCTGGTATTCAAAGAAAATGTATTTAGTTAAAACCAAAAATCAATTCATAAGATATGTGAGCACCATGTAAGATCATTTTAAATGTCCTATTTCAAATTTCTAGACTAGACGTACTCTGAGAGACTAAAAGACACACATGATCAAAAAGAGTCAAATCATTGATACACACGCTTACTCAATTTCTCTGTAGCCACAGAGGAGTAAACAGCCAGCTGCCCATAAGCTGAGAGCCGGACTGACAGCACTGGGGAAGGACCAGAGAGAGCAGGTGGGGTGAGGGGGTGGGGAGGACGGCACCTGAGGATGGCCCAGCGCAGGCTGTGAGCCTCGTGCACACAGGCTGGCTGAAGTCTGCCTTAGCCTTTTTCTTACTGTTTTCTCTATTGCTGAAGACCCATTCAGGAAACAAAGTTCTTGAGAATCTGTAAGCAACCAGGTACTTTCTAGGGATTACGATATAACAGCTACTATAAGAGAACAGTTTGTCCTTATATAATAGGAAGGGGGAATTAAAAGAGAGAAGTTTTATAAGCACCTGCTTTAAATTTCACTGGCACTCTGAATTCTGCATTATTTCAGTCTTTCTAATATAACACTGGTACCTCAGAGGTACACTGCTTTCTTTCCCTCCCTCCCACTCTCCCTTCCTTCCTTCCTATCACCCTTCCTCCCTCTCTTCCCTTCCTTCCTTCTTTTTTACCTTCCTCCTTTGCTCCCTCCCTCTCTTCATTCCTGTCTTTCTTTCTTTAGGGGAGGGATGTGTATGATGCACACATGGAGGTCAACGGACAACTAAGCGGTGCCCATACTCCACCTTCTTTGCATCAGTTTCTTGCCACCACAAACTGCCAGACCGCAAAGGAATACCAGACTCGCTGGTCCTCGAGCTTTGGGTTCTCTGAGCTCTAGGGAACCACAGATGCACGTACCACTTCACTTTACACGAGTGCTGGAGTACTGAACAATCGTCTAGTAGGCTGTGCAAGCAAACATCTTTAACTACGGAGCCCTCTCTACACCTCAAGAATTACATATTTTTAAAAATAGTTTTTAAGGGCTGGAGAGATAGCTTAGCAGTTAAGCGCTTGCCTGTGAAGCCTAAGGACCCCGGTTCGAGGCTCGGTTCCCCAGGTCCCACGTTAGCCAGATGCACAAGGGGGCGCATGCGTCAGGAGTTCGTTTGCAGAGGCTGGAAGCCCTGGCGTGCCCATTCTCTCTCTCTCCCTCTATCTGTCTTTCTCTCTGTGTCTGTCACTCTCAAATAAAATAAATAAATAAAAATTTAAAAAAAAAATAGTTTTTAAGCCAGGCATGGTAGCTCATGCCTTTAATCCCAGCACTTGGGAGGCAGAGGTAGGAGGATCACCATGAGTTTGTCACCACCCTGAGACTACATAGTGAATTCCAGGTCAGCCGGGGCTAGAGTGAGACCCTACCTCAAAAAAACAAAATTTAAAAAAAAAGGTTTAAAAATATTTTTATTTATTTGAGAGAGAGAGACAAGAGAGAAAGAGATAGATGGGCACTGCAAATGAAACCAGATACATGCACCATGTAGAACATGGGTGGTTAGGCTTTGCAAGCAAGTGCCTTAACCACTCAGCCATCTCTCCAGCCCAAGACTTACATATTCTTGAATGGAACATTAGATATACACATACATGCATACATATGTACTTGTGTGTGTGTGTGTGTGTGTGTGTGTGTGTGCGCGCGTGCGCGCATGCATACGCTGGTGGAGCCTCTCTCAGCCCCCAAGTCTTCCCAACTTTATCTGTTCTAAGAAATACAAAGCACCTTGGCTTCTGTGTGACCAAGCCAGATTACAAGTTTCCTCTGCAGACTTGAACCTGGTCAGGTGCTACTGAGTATTCCCAGTCACTGAAAAAGGGATGTGGTTCAAATACTCACAACCCTGTGAGAAAACAGCTGCAGTTTGGAGCCAAATTCCTCAAGTTCTTATATGAACTCTAATGCCTGACACCTCCCTGCAGACAATTTATCCCGAAGCATAAAGTGCTGACCTCTGTGACAGGCTGCAGCCCCTCTGAACTATACTCCCCAGCTTGGGTGGAATGTGCTCACTGGCAGTAGTGACTCCTTGTTAGAATACCAAGTGGGATGGGATACTCCTGTCCTGCCACATTGCTTTTGGGACAAGTCCAATTAGAGCTTTTGCTCAAAGAAAAGCAAGATATACTTACTGCTAGCTACCGTGATGACAAAATTAGTTATAAAGTATTTGAAAACATAACTGATATGCACAAAGGGCACTCAGACCTGCAGTCAGGCCATGTGAGACGGGCAGTGAGGGGCGCTCAGACCTGCAGACAGGCCACATGAGACGGGCAGTGAGAGGCCCTCAGACCTGCAGACAGGCCACGTGAGACGGGCGGGCAGTGAGGGACACTCAGACCTGCAGACAGGCCACGTGAGACGGGCAGTGAGGGGCCCTCAGACCTGCAGTCAGGCCCCATGAGTTGGGCAGTGAGGGGCACTCAGACCTGCAGTCAGGCCACGTGAGACGGGCAGTGAGGGACGCTGAGACCTGCAGTCAGGCCACGTGAGACGGGCAGTGAGGGACACTGAGACCTGCAGTCAGGCCACGTGAGATGGGCAGTGAGGGGCACTCAGACCTGCAGACAGGCCACGTGAGACGGGCAGTGAGGGGCCCTCAGACCTGCAGTCAGGCCACGTGAGACGGGCAGTGAGGGGCACTCAGACCTGCAGACAGGCCACGTGAGACGGGTGGGCAGTGAGGGACACTCAGACCTGCAGACAGGCCACGTGACATGGGCAGTGAGGGGCACTCAGACCTGCAGTCAGGCCACGTGAGACGGGCAGTGAGGGACGCTCAGACCTGGAGTCAGGCCACGTGAGACGGGCAGTGAAGGACACTGAGACCTGCAGTCAGGCCACATGAGACGGGCAGTGAGGGACACTGAGACCTGCAGTCAGGCCACGTGAGATGGGCAGTGAGGGACACTGAGACCTGCAGTCAGGCCACGTGAGATGGGCAGTGAGGGGCACTCAGACCTCCAGTCAGGCCACATGAGACGGGCAGTGAGGGGCACTCAGACCTCCAGTCAGGCCACATGAGACGGGCAGTGAGGGGCACTCAGACCTCCAGTCAGGCCACGTGAGACGGGCAGTGAGGGACACTCAGACCTGCAGTCAGGCCATGTGAGACGGGCAGTGAGGGACACTGAGACCTGCAGACAGGCCACGTGAGACGGGCAGTGAGGGGCACTGAGACCTGCAGTCAGGCCACGTGAGATGGGCAGTGAGGGGCACTCAGACCTCCAGTCAGGCCACGTGAGACGGGCAGTGAGGGACTCTCAGACCTGCAGTCAGGCCACGTGAGACGGGCAGTGAGGGGCCCTCAGACCTGTAGTCAGGCCACGTGAGACGGGCAGTGAGGGACACTCAGACCTGCAGTCAGGCCACGTGAGACGGGCAGTGAGGGACACTCAGACCTGCAGTCAGGCCACATCAGACGGGCAGTGAGGGGCCCTTAGACCTGCAGTCAGGCCACGTGAGACGGGCAGTGAGGGACGCTCAGACCTGCAGTCAGGCCACGTGAGACGGGCAGTGAGGGGCACTACGGTCAGGTTATCTGGTGCAGTGCTGACTCCCATGGCAGAGACAGCATGGAAACGTGTAATGAATCTCCTAGTAAGCTAGGCCCAGCCGAGTCCTGGACCATCAAGCCTCCAAGTATTTTCTCATAGATGTCAATTACAAGAAATTTTAAAAAGGCAGTGAAAAGTTTGGAAAATGGCTTAGTGGTAAGGTGCTTGCTTGCTAAGCCTTTATACTCTTGTTTGACTCTCCAGGTCCCACATAAGGCAGACACACAGGGATGCAAGACTGCAATGTTACACAAGCGCACAAGGGGGCACATGCATTTGGCGTTCATTTGCAGGGGCTTGAGGCCCTGGCATGCTAATTCATTCTCATTTTCTCTCTCTCCCTTCTTTCCTCCCTCCCTCCCCCCTCTCTTTCTCTCACATAAAAGAAAAGGCCAGTCTGTTGGGCTTGCCTTAAAAAAAAAGTGGGGAGGAAATAGTGTTATTACTTCTGATCACATCTAAGTGCTTTGATTTGGCAAGGCTACAGCACACTGTCTTTTGCACCACTTCCATGACTAAAGAAAAAACAAAAACAATTGCTTGGCTATGACAAGCTAAAACAGTAACAGCTTTTAAAATAAGACAATTAGGGCTGTAGAGATACCTTAGCAGTTAAGGTGCTTGCCTGAAAAGCCTAAGGACTCAATATCTGACTCTTCATGTGCCACGTAAGCTAGATGCACGGTGACACAAGCAAGATCAAAAAAAAAAAAGACAACTAAAGGAAAAAAGCTGTTCCAATTAATAAATATACGGTATGCACCAGATATGGTGGTGCACACCTTTAATCACTCAGGAGGCAGAAGTAGGAGGATCCCTGTGAGTTCGAGGCCACCCTGTAACTACATAGTGAATTCCAGGTCAGTCTGAGCTAGTGTGAGACAGTACCTTGGAAAACAAAAACAAAAATAAAGTACTCACCCATATGTAAGAGATAAGCATAATCCTTGATAATTGTTTCTGCTCTGAGGGAACCATCTTGGTAGTCAACTATGATTGAATCTAAACTGATATCCTTAAACAGAAGCAAAAATAGAAAGAATAAAAAGTATTTCCCCAAAACTTCTATAACTCCATTTTTATGGCAGTCAACGTTAGTTTCTGCGGTGCTCTTTACAGACCTCCGAGCTATACAAATGGTTTTCTGTTTTCTCCCTACCCCAGTCCCTACCCAGTTCTTCAAAGCACATTATTACAAATGTGATTACACATTACCTCTATAATACCTCCTTCCTCAGTAATCTCTAATCGTAAGCTTACAACATGATATTTAGAGCACTGCTTGATCCATTAGATATATTTGCTGAAGAAACGGTATAGTAAACAGTTAGAATCAGAACCAGAAATTGACATATTTGTGTGCATTATAGTTTTTCCACTATTAATTACATGATGCTGGGCAATGTTCATAACCTCTTGATATCAGCTCACCCAAAGAAATGCACTAGCAAAAAAAATTCTTAGACGTCTTTAATCTCTTAATAGAATTAATGTAAGGTACTTGGTAGCTACTATTTATACCACACACAGGCTGGGGAAATGGCTTAGTGATTAAAGGCACTTGCTCGCAAAGCCTGCTGTCCCATGTTCAATTCCCCAGTACCCACATAAAGCCAAATGCACAAAATGGTGCATGTGTCTGGAGTTCATTTGTAGCACTAAGAGGCCCTGGCACACCCATTCTCATTCTCTCTCTCTCTCTCTCTCTCTCCCCTCCTAAATAAACAAACAAACAAACAATATTTATACCACACATGGAAGACATTATTTCATGTAGAAATCTTTCTCCTTCCCTTCTCCATCTGCATTCTATGTCTCAGTGGTATTACTGTAGGAATAGATGCTACCTTCCCTGGGGCCTGCCCTTTTGGTCTTACACTGTGGAATGAAAAAACAATAGCAAAGGGGAGCTACAAGTGTCTGTGGCCGTCTTGGCTGCCTTGTGCAGAGCTAGCCATTCCTGCGTAAGGGTCACTTCACACTGCCGAGAACGACAGGAACCATGTGGCTGAGAGGAGGTTCTACAACCACTTAAGTAATTGAACTCCCTAAAATCCCTAGCAGTCAGAATGTACCTCTAAGTCCACATAGCTCCTCAAACACAGACCCTTTATAGCTCTCAGAGCATGTACCCAGATGCCCGAGATGCATGCTCATCATTCTAGCCACTGGAGCCTTTCAGCTGACAGGGCATGTACTCAGATGTGTAAGCTAGATGCTTAACCCTCTAGCCTTCCAGCTGACTGCAAGCCTTGTGAAAGCCAAGTCACTATGGACCTGGCCCATGATTTAGACCCCTATCATCCAAACCAGTGTCTTACATAAAAACAGTGCCAAGAAAGACTCAAGGAATGGATGATCTCCCCAGCTTTTCTTTCAAAGGGGCTTCTTAACTCCATTAGGGTTCAAGCACACTCAGACACACACAGCAGTCAAGTCTTGCTAACCCCAGAATATTTATTATTATGGAAAGTTCACTATGATTCACTTTTGTTGTTAACACTTTTAAAAAAGATCACAGAAAAGCACACAAAATGCTTTTTGGTCTGTTTTTTTTTTTTTAAGGCTACAGCATGTATGCTTTTCAGGCAACAGCTAGACCACCTGGGTTCCAGTCAGTGAACTGCTACCTACTATGTGATTCTAGGTAAGTTAATGTTTCTCTGTAAAATAGGATGAACAGCAGTAACTGCCTGATTGGCTTGTTATGAAGAGTAAATAAGTCAATATACAAAAAAATTAAGGACCTGTTACATGACCAACATTTATTATTTGCTTGTTTTCTTCCTCATTTGTTAATGGCAGGCTTACCTTCTGTTTAGTGTATATGACAATGGTGACTAAAGAGGCTGTCTGGAACCAGTCATAGCTGTGAAATAGAAAAAAGGGAATCAGTATTGACAACAATGTGCAGTCACATATATTAAATTATTCAATGTTGGAAATTCACATTGAACAAATATTTTTCTAGGTTAAAACATTTTTTCTAAATAAATGGTGGTCTTAACATGTTATATTCTTTATTATGTAGCCGACAGGTATTTAGTTTAAAATTTAAAAATCTGTCATTTCAAGAATTGAAATAAAAATATAAAATAACATGCATAAAATAAAGGTTCCAAGTCTTCCTGCTTACAATTTTCTCTATTAGAGTAACAACAGGATATATTTTGTTAAGGAGGAAGACTATTTTCTTTCTGGCCCCATTGTAAAAATATTGCTATTAAAGAAATGAACCTGAGGTTAATGTGTAGTAATTGAACTTATGGTAAAATTAAGTCTGTTTTGCTGTAGCTATTGGTCCAGTCAAGACTGTTTTGCACTGATTACCTACTGAGTCTAGAGGAGGCAAACTCGGTCCCTTAACAAAACTGTCCATAAAACAGTGTCACAGGGATAGCAGGGTGCTGCTGTAAGATGAACACAGGTTTGCAAGGGGACAGAAGATAACAGAGGGCACAGAGAACCCTGAGAGCCATGGATGAGCCTTAGCAGAAATATGGATTGCTTAATTTGGTGTTAACTATTTAAGACCATCAGTGTCTAATAAATTATAAAGGATTTCCATTAAGACTGATAAAAAGCCAACTAGTTATAGAAATACTGAATATTCAAATGGTTTATGGTATGATCAGAAGATGGAATACAAAAAACATATGCTTCCACAGAATACTTACTGACATAGGACTTTGCTCACAGAATAGACACCAATATTATAGAGCAGGATAACTTTCACATATGTATGATATGAATCAAACTACAAAGAGTAAGTCAATTGTTAGGGCTATGTATCTAAGGTTAGTGGGATTACACGTTTTTTGACACTTGACTTTAAATTTTTCTATAAATGTATATTTTTATAATCAGAAAATTTTAAATAATGTTTTAAAATATTAGTGTTCAAAATGAATTAAACATCAATCAAATTTATGTTTAACATTCATATGGATGGTAGAATTCGTTCTGCAAGCACCTGATGACTGAGGCACTGCAGCTTGTGTACAAGTATGACTGATCACATGCAGTAATTACATTTGGAGTGCTGACTGCTTTAAAAATGTTAGCATATTCTGCATACGTAGAACTGATTTAAAAACAAGGGTGTATATACAGACACACATGTGGGCCGCCCCCCAAACATGGATACCACCCATATACACATGTCAAAAAAAGAAAAGAATGTATACCTTGGGGAAATAGGATCTTCTGTGGGCACTGGATCTGACACAGGGCTCTTGGGAAGCATGCCTTCACAAAGAAAATCAGTTCACTTACCTATGCAGCACTTAATAGTTTTAGTCTTTTCAGTAACTTATCATGATAATCACATATATCTATTATAAAAGTACTAAATGTCTCTTCATAAAACAGACCCTGTGCCAGCATGTTTTTTATGATCTTTCCTATCATTGCCCCTCTTCCAAGGGCAGCCACTATTGTGACTGTTTTTTAAAATATTTATCTATGAGAGAGTCACACACACAAAGTGAGAGAGAATGGATGAAGCAATGCCTCCTTCTGCTACAAACTTGAGACTCATGCACCACTTTGTGCATCTAGAGAATCGAACCCAGACCATCAGGCTTTGCAAGCAAACACCTTTAAGTGATGAGACCATCTCCCTAGGCCCTATTGCTACTCTTGAAACCATGATTTTTTTAAAGTTACTAACTTGTGTTAACAGTATACCAGGATTAGATTTTGCCCATGCTTGGCTGTCACACAAAGGGAATCACAGATGTGTTCTTTCGGTAATCACAGCTCCTGGGGCAAGCAGGCACAGCTGACAGGAACAAGTCAAATCTCGAGCTTTCTGAGACTTTATTCTGTTGAATATATCATTCATGAGATCCTTGCTACTGAACAGTTTTCCGCTGTATGGATATATCACAGCTTATATATTCTCCTGTGATGGACATTTTAGCTGCTTCCAGTTTAGGACTATTACAGACAGTACTAAATAAAATCCTTTAAAAAACTGTTTATTTATTTGCATATTCTGCATTTATGGAACTGATTTAAAAATGGAAAACAAGAGTGTATACACACACACCGGGGTCTCAGTGTGAAAATGGACAGATGTATTCACCATTTCTGCATTTGGCTTTATGTGGGTACTGGAGAACTGAACTGGGACTGGCAGGCTTTCCAAGCAAGTGCCTTTAACTGCTAAGCCATCACCCCAGCACATACCTACATGCACACTGTTAAAGGGCATGCATCTATGTTTCATGTTGGCTTTAGGAGATACTCCTGAGGAACTTTTTGAAGTGGCTGCACTAGTTATGTTTTTACCACAGTCTTGAGAGTTGGAATCACTCTACTACCTCACCAACATGTGATACTAATTTTCCAACTTACTCATGTGGGTCACATCAACACAACCATTCACAGGGTGTGGACACTGTGGTCTCCAAAACACTTCAGAAAGTTCTGAGACATGGAAGAACTCTGGAGATCTGGAAGCACTGAGCATTTTTCTCCCACCAAAGGAGTGTGTTGTTTATACAATTGAGTTCTGGGGGGGGGGGGGGGAGAAGACTATGGCTAATAGTGACTTTTGAAAATAACTATGAAATATATCAGTATTTTCAAACTAAGCAGGAAAAACTTAAGAGTCTCCGAGTTGTCAAGATATAAGTCACAGTAATTACATAACATTAAAGTTGGAAAGCACCTTGGACACAAGCTAGCTTGTTAAGTTTTCAAAATTCTGCTTATACACAAGCTTAAGATGCCAAACAGATGGTCTTCCAGAATGAGGCTGCTGAGTAGGTCCAAGGCAGGTGGCTTGCTCACTTCCCACACGATTCTGCAGAACACACTACATGTTTAGGCCAGGGAAGTCTTTGCTGTGATAGCAAGGCCAAAGTTTTGGATATATATCCAAAGTAAAGTGATTAGTAATGGACCCTAGAGTGCTTACTACAAAAGTATAGGTGTAAGAAAAGCCAGGTCTGTAAGAATTTTTTATTTCTAAACTGAAAAAAGCAGGAAAAGATCATATTTAAGCTTAATGCAGATGGTGTCATAGAAACACCTATTTTAAGAGTGATAGAATGAGGTGCCCATGAATTTCTAGTAAATCCTCTAAGTTTGGGCAAGTAGAGACTTTTTTGGCATTAAAAATAATTTATATACTCCCAGACAATTTTGTGAATCAAGCCTGGATACAGCATGTGAATAAGATCCATTTTTTATTATAAACTTATGTGACTTACCATTTAAGATTCTCTTTTCCTCATGACAGTCTGCATGATGATTTGGGGAAAACAGAATCAGTTAAGAGTACAATCATGTCAAAGAGAGTATCAGGACATGTTACTGCTTTAAGCATAACAGACCTTTCTAAAAAGGCTTTCTTCTCAGACCTGAAGACAGAAATGAGGCTGGTAAATGGAGGGCCTTTGTTTCAGGTAAGTCAGTCTCACCTCTAAGATCACCAGGCAATTTCTCTAGATGTTGTCTCTCATCTCAAAGGTCTTTATTACTTCCTTGCTAACTTTTCTCCTAGTATCTTGGTTAATTTCTTCACCACCAATCCCAAAGTGCCAGAGAATTCAACCTGAGGACCTTGGGATTGTTAAGCACAGACTCAACTACTGAGCTACAACCCCATTCCCCAGGAAATTCCCCAGAGAGCACACTGACCAGGATATCCCATTCAAAACCAGTCCAAAGTAAACAAGTTATAGGATTATACTCTGGTAAAATACAGGACAATAACCTGAAGAAAGTGATTTTTTTTCTTGCTTACCAATCCTAGCACTTAACTTGGAAAAAATTTAACAGTATTTTCTTCAGGATAGAAACCAACTCACAAGGCTGAAACTTAAAATAAAAATATTTTAAAAGAGAAAGAGATTAAGAGATAGTAGAGATTGGCAGTGTGGAAGAGAAAAAACAGGTATGCCAGGGCCTCTTCCTACTGCAAGCAAACTCCAGATGTATATGTCACTTTACATGGGTACCTGGGCTGGCAGCCTTTGCAAGCAGGCATCTCTAACTGCTAGGCCATCTTGTCAGCCCAGAAAATTATAATATATCTCATTAACTAAGTGTTATGCAATTATGGTAAAAATAAAGCCCACAGCAAATTGCTAAGAACCTAATTTTTTTTTTTTTTACAGGATAATTAAACTAAGACAAGATGACAAATTGAAAGATATCACTTTGTATTACGGGGGAAGGGGGTGTCAGGGTCTCACTATGTAGCCCAGGCTAGCCCCATGGTCCCACAAATTGGTGACCTTTCTACCTCAACATCCTGGAGTGCTGTGTTCCACCATGCTCATCCATGTGCACTCAGCCTGCTTTCCTTCCTTCTTCACTCTCTCCCACCCTTCGCTTTCCCTCCCTCATCCCTTCCTTCATTTGTCTTCCAACTTCTTTTCACCAGACGTTCTATAAATACCTCTATTTCATTCAACTACCCAAAACACAGATCTAGACTAAGTAGACAGATCACCATCCTTTCCATTTTACCAAAATTATGTTATGAAATCAGTGAGATGAGCCTGCAGTGGTTACAGCACTGCACGAGGCTGAACCAAGCCCAGGTCCTTCTCCCACAGGGCCGTCAGAGTGCTTCCTCAGAGGGTGCCCAACGGAGTGCCATGAGCCCCCCCCCCAAGAGAAGCAGGCCAGCCCTCGGGCTGTTCGCACTCAACTGCCACTTATTCTTACAGACTGGTTTCCTGGGATGTTCTCAGAGTTTTTGCTGAACACTAACACCTGTCTCAACTGTGCCTGTGGGAATTTCGAGTGTGTCCTGCTGATAGCAAAATCCTACACTAAAACCCCTGCACACACATTCGCCAGATCGTGTAGGAAACCAGCCGGGAAGGATTTTATTGCCTGGCTTGAGGTTTGAATTCCAAACTTATTTCAAAGTGCTAAGTGGCAAATATAAGTACATAGGTGGGCAAAACTGAAATGGGATAAGGCCTGGCAATACTATGAGATATGAAATGCATATGAAATATGCTACAATAACAAGGGGCTTAAGTTGTTTCAGGAGAAGCCCCTAGCATCAATGCAAGCATGGTTTGAAGGTGGCTTTCAAGCACAGATGTATGTAGAAGCAGTTAGCTCCTCTAGTCGATGACCTTTCAACATTACAAGGTCAAAAATCCTTCATTTGGAGCTACAGAGATGGCTCAGCAGTTAAGATGCATGCCTGCAGAGCCTAAGGACCTGAGTTTATTGCTCAGTACCCATGAAAAGCCCGATGCACAAGTTAGCACTTGCATCTGGAGTTTGTTTCAGGAACTAGAGGCCCTGGCACACCCATTCTCTCTCTCTCTCTCTCCCTCTGCTACTCTCTCTCACACTCTGTGTCTCAAATAAGTAAATAATGTAATCTTAAAAATCCTCCACTCAGAACATGACATAAAATGCAAGTGCTATGGCTACAGCTTGCAGGTAGAGTGCTTGTCCAGCACAGACAAGACCCTGGGTTCAACTGCAGCACTCCAGTAAAACACAGTAAACAAATGGTAGTCTGTATAGTCAGGTATAGTGCAGCACTTGGGGGCAGAGCCAGAAGGATCACTGCAAGTCTGAGGCAAGCCTGGTGTACACTGCAAGAACCTATCTGTACAAGAAACCAATAAAAGATGAAAAAAAAAAGTGCAAGCTGCGAAGAAGCATGGTGCTCTCCCATGCCTGCACTAAAGGCCTCCCAAGCTTCCCCTCCCCAACCATCCTGCTTCTCCCCTGTTCCTCCCTATAAATTAGCCAGGTGCCAACTGACAGGGAACAGAAACCCTGTGTGAAGAACTCCCAGCCTCCTGGCTACATTGGCAGAGCAGCAGGATTTTTCTTTTTGTAAAAACCCAGTGCCATCACATTGGCTTCTCTGTGCACTGGCAGCAAGCCCTTGGTACTATCAAAAGTGTTAGAAGTTGTGAGAGGAAATTTATCTTTCCTCTCCTTTATAACTGTCAAGAAAGTGAAGACACCCCAATAGCACTCTTTTTTTGTGAAAGACTTTTGCCACCGAAAATGTAGCTCTTTAGACTATATACAGGAGCTCAGTTCCAACAGCCTGCATTTTATGGACTCAAACCCCTGTCTTCCATCCCTGGGTGACCTTTAACATTTCTGTGTGGCTCCAGGCTCTCAGTATCTACATGGGAGTTGGAGACACAGGGGCTTCAGAGCTAGTTTACCATTCTGGACTCCTACTCCACTTGACTTTTTTTTTTTTTTTTCCAATCTGGCAACTGTCTGCCAATTAACCCATTCTTTTGAAACAGAAATGTTTTATGTGATGAAGCATTTGGAGGATTATTTCTCTCTTTTTAGAGAGGAAGAGTCCTTTTTCTGATTTCATACCTGCTATGGGACAGACAGAAGGATCTGATCACCCTGCAGGACACCACAGAGCACATAAAGATTCCAACACTGACCATCGATGAAGTTAGTCATCTAGGAATTTTAGCTAGGATCCTATTCTTGCTAGCACTGGGGCAGTGAACATAAAAACTAATATGATGTTTAGAAGTTTCCAAACACCAGAGTTCAAATGTTTACATCCGCACATACACACATTACTTATTTTGTTGCAGTAAGCAGGAAAAGAAACCACCCTCAGTGATGGCCTGCTACACGTCTTATGCCAGGAGCTGTACCCTGATTCCAAGCAAGATGCAGCACTATAGATCAGAAAATGAAAGCTCGCAGGTACACCAACTAGTTGCACGGCTAATAAGCCATGGTGTTAGGTTCAAATATAAGTACATGGCAACAAAGTCTCTCACTGAACTAAGTAGTGAAAGACTGCTTGAGCAGAACAATTTATTATCTATTGTTGTAGATGCAGCAGACTGCCATGGCTAATAGTAAGGTAAGCAGAAGTACATAAATGCCTCTTTTAAACTTTTTCACTGAGAATTTTCATACATGAGCATAATACAATTTGGTTATAATCTCCCATTACCTGGTGCCCCTTCCTCAGACAAAACAATTTATTTTTAATTTGAACATCAAAGTTAGTAGTGACTATCATCTTTCATAGAAAGAGATTATACAAAGTTTTCCTGCTACTCCAATTCCAAGTCTAACACTCTTAGGGGTGCGCATCTACAAGAAGGCCAGGAGGAAAAGAGATGACTGTGAACAAGCTCAGAGAGCAGCTCCAGCTCAGAAGGAGGTAATGTTTTTAAGGAAGTTTAAAAATTGAGTTATACAAGGCAAAGTGGCAAGGACTAGAAGAGACAAATATGGAAGGAAAAATTGTACTTTTTGTGTTTTATGAATGATAAAAGTTATACCATAAGTCAAACATGGAGCACACAATCCCAACCTTTCAGAGGCTGAGAAAAATAGGATCTCTAGCTTGAGACTGGCCTGAGATACACAGAAAGTTACAAAAAGATCTCTCCCCAAAATACTCATTCCAAAAATACTAGTCTAAAAAAATGATCCCACCACCCCTAATCAGGTATTGGAGGTAATCTGCCTGCTGAGCAATGGAGTAAGAGAGTAATGTAAACCAAAGACAAATACTGCTTCTGTGATACTTACTCTTCTCTCTACAAACTTTCTCTACAAAACATGTCAAGTTTTCAAGGAAAAGTCACTGTCATTCTTAAGACCTAAAGCAAAAACCTTTCCAGCAGCTATAGCAAGAGAACAGTGAAAATGGGGAAAATATAGGGACTTTTTTCATCTATTTCTTTTTTTTTTTTCTTTTTTAATGAACTCCAGACGCATGCACCCCCTTGTGCATCTGGCTAACGTGGGTCCTGGGGAATCAAGCCTCGAACTGGCGTCCTTAGGCTTCTTAGGCAAGCGATTAACCACTAAGCCATCTCTCCAGCCCATCACCTATTTCTTGAAATCAAAGTTTACTTTGAAAGCGCACACCAGTAATACCAGCTGTGTCGGCATCACTTACCTTTGGCAACAGCAGGCTTCACAGCCATTCTTCCAACCAGGCACTCCTTCAGCATGGACTCATAGTTGACCCAGCGATGAACCTGAAGGAGGTGGCAGCAGACAAGCAGAGTGATAGCTTTGCAGCAGCAGAGCAGGAGCAGTATGACAGCTCTGCAGCAGCAGAGAAGCAGCAGTGTGATAGCTCTGCTGCAGCAGACAAGCAGTGTGACAGCTTTGTAATCATGTTTGTAATCAACACAGACAAAACCTTCTTAAACTGTTCTGACTGAAGCAGATTCCACTAGTCAACCATAGATACTATTTAGAACAGCATTTTGGAAATGTGGTCTACAGGCCTCTGGGGGTTTCTGACAACCTGCCAGGTTTCCACTGTTCTAACTGGTGTCAAGCGAATATTCAAAAGGTTACTCATCTTTTTCACTGCTTTGACATTTGCACGGGTGGGGAAAACTGCTGTCATTTCACCACTAATAAAGGCAGTGGCTCAAACCTGTACTAGGGGCTAGGGAGATGGCTCAGTAGTTAAAGGTGCTTGCTAGCAAGGCTGCCAGGCAAAGTTCGATTCCCCAGCACCCACATGAAGCCAGCGTCAAAATGGCACATGCATTTGTGATTTCAATGCAAAGGAAAACAAGAGACCCTGTCTTAAAAGAAGGTGGACAGTGAGGACAAGGACCCAGAAGTTGTCCTCTGATCTCTAAATGCTTGCTGACGAGCACATGTCCTTACACACACAGACACACACACACACAGTGACACACAGCTACATATATACATAAACACACTACATACATGTACCTCCCCTGCACTATCTACCTATCTACCTACACACATGCACACACACCTAAGTAAATAGACAAACTGTACTAGGAATCTCAATTCTCTTCACCACCACACACATGTGGATGGCATCTAAAAATATCTTTCACAATGTATAGAATTATTAATCTACTTAAATGTGAGTGAGCCCTTTAGCAGGTGTCTTCTTCCTATTCTTCCTGTGTGATAAAACAGAAGTTCTCAAAAAAACACTTCTACCATAAAGTATGTCTGTCACCACCCTGAGGAAAAGTACACAGGCACAGGCAATGGCTTGACTTGCCAATCAACTGAGGCTTTGCAAATGAGGAACTGTTTACACATGGGAAGCATGACTGATAAGCAAGCTGGTTATTATGATTCAGGTATGTAACTGACATGATCAAACTCAAACTGCTACTTCGGTTGTACAATAATCAGTAAAGAAAAATAAAAACCTTCTATTATTCAAAAAGGTAAGTAAAGAAAAATAATTTGTATTAGTATTATTCATCAAATCATAATATATTGTTCTAACATTAAAATACTTAGGTCAGGCTGGAGGGATGGCTTCACGGTTAAGGCATTTGCCTCCGAAGCCAAAGGACCCAGGTTTGATCCCCAGGGGCCATGTTAGCCAGCTGCACAAGGCGGCGCACACATCTGGAGTTCGTTTGTAGTGGCTGAAGGCCCTGGTGAGCCCATTCTCTCTCTTCCCCCTCCCTCTTTATCTGTCAAATACATAAATAAAATAAATATTTTAAAATATTTAGGTCAAATAATATTGGTACCAGAATTTAAAAAAAATAACACTAAAATAACAAATATATATTTATCAGTGGGCACTAACTTATTAACATTGAATTTCATTTGCCAAATATTAAGGAGCATACATGACTGCAAATACCTGTCTCCAGGAGGTGAGAATGGGTAGAAGATAAGGCAGATGAAGGAAACAGATTCCAGGAAGAAACAGTATAGGACTTGTGAATCATGGAACTTTACAACAGCAGGCAATTGAGTTTACACTAAGAAGAACACTGACTTGATACTCTCAAATACCAGCCAAACAGCTAACTTCATCCCATTGTCAGCAGTGAGCCACTGAGAGTTATGAAGCAGGGCAGGAAGAAAGTAAATCAAGCCGTCCTGTTAACTGAATCGGTACTGATGATAAAAGCTATCTGGACAGTATTGAAGCAGCAGGGCCAAAGACCTGAGCAAAGGCAGTGGGAGAAAGTGCAATGTTGATGAGGGAATCTGACCAGGACTGGACTCTGGAGCCTAACGAGAGAAGGAAAAACTACTCAGTGGCTTCAAGTTCCTCTTGCCAGAACTAGGCAACAGGGAAAATGAGGCAAGGTGGTAAGTTGGTATGATATAAGGGTATACTGCATCAAGTACCAACAGCTATCAAACTATCCATCAGTGACTTGGACATGCAAGGCAAGAGGTCAGCAATAGGATCAAAATTAGGAAAGAAAATGACAAAGTTTAGTTCATATACTTACTTAGTACAACTCAAATATGGGGCACCCTGAAAGATCCCAGAAGCTTCACCAGTTTTTGGAATATAAAGTTGAACTGGGCATGGTGGCACATGCCTAGGGAGGCTGTGAGTTCGAGGCCAGCCAGAGATTACATAGTGAACTCCAGGTCAGCCTGAGATAGAGTGAAACCCTACCTCAAAAAAACAAAACAAAACAAAAAATACAAAGTTGCTCTGTTTCACAGTGAATTAAAGTGGTATAATTAAAGCTTTAGCAATCTCAGTAAAATCAAGCAGGACGCAACAGCTTGTTCACCAAGAACTGCTCAGGAACAGGCAGCTCCTGACACTCCCAACAAGCCTTCTTCCAGTGAGGTCCAGATAAACTCACAATGCCAAGGAATGTGAGAAAGACTGGATTTATTGAGAATTCTTTTATAGAAGAATATATTCAACCTCAAGTGTTATGGGGTGATCCAGGAGAAAAATATAGCAGAAAAGTGTTTAAGCAAATGTCCCTAATCTTTTCTTTTGCTTATTTTGCTAGATTACGAACAGCAAATAGCCATGGAGAAAAGCACAAAGAAACTTCCAAGGAGACTGCTACTACAAGTAATGGGCAAACAGGACTTTTCTTAAATCCAGAAGAACATTTCAGCAAATGAGATCCAGCCATTTAAGTAGATAGAACTAAGTGCTTAAAAAAAAAAAAAAAATTTGCAGGGCTAGAGAGATGGCCCAGCAGTCAAGGCACTTGTCTGTAAAACCTAACCTGGGTTTGATTCTCCAGCACCCACATAAAGCCAGATGCACAAAGTGGTACATGTGTCTAGACTATGTTCTCAGTGGATAGAGGCCCTGGCTCATCCATTCTCGATCTCTCTCTCTCTGTCTTTCTATGCTTGTAAATACACAAACACATACACACCAGGATCTCTTGCCACTGTGAAGAAACACCACTGACTTGCAGCACTTTTTGCATCTGGCTTTATGTGGGTAGCTGGTGAATTGAACCTGGGGTGGCAGGCTTTGCAAGCAAGCAACTTTAACTGCTGAACCATCTCCACAGTCCCACATCTAAGTACTTTTAAACATAAAACAAATAATCTTTCTGGCAATCTGGTCAAAAAACAATTACTAATGTATTAGAATCAAATTGTGTTTGATCAAAAGCAACTGAATAACTCAATCTGATTTCAGTATCTGGAACAATAACAGCCCAACTTGATATAACATGGCTAATTACTATAAAATATAAAATAAACTGTGAGCAAAGATACATCTCTATACTGTTAAAGACTGTGACCTCGGAATAACAATTCAGTGAATTGATAACATTCTATACTAATTTTAACTAGTATAAGAGCTAATGTTTATGTAAATGGAGGGATACTAACTTAACTACCTTTTGAAATACAGAACCTTTGTTGTCATTGTCAGCTTCACATGGTGGCATGAACCCCAAACCAGACAGTTCATGGAAGGAATGATATTTATTTGAAGCTTACAGATGCAGGAGAAGTTCCATAATGGCAGAAGAAGCTGGCTCCCTTTGACAGGTCCACACACAGAAAGAAATACCAACAGCAGCACCAAAAGCAAGCACACTACAGGAACCCCAGGCAGATTACTCTGCATACCTTACACTGAATTTCAGATCTACCCCCAAACGTACCTTAGGGCTGGACCCTAGAACCTGCTCACAATGACACCTCCTCCATCCAGGCAGCTGAAGATCTAAAGCTTTAATATGCTCCTGCATGTATTGGGGGACAGCCATTCAATCTACCACACTATCCTTCTAGGAAAAATCAGTTTCCTACTCATGAGTCAGCCTCATGTACCTTGTGTTGCAGTCAGGTTTGTATTGCTGGCAGAAATGACCCAACTAAGAGCAGCTTGTGGGGAAAAAAAGGATATGTTTTGGCTTATAGACTCGGGAAGCTTCACGATGGCAGGGAAAATGATGGCATGAGAAGAGGGTGGACATCACCCCCTGACCAACATAAGGTGGACAATAACAACAGGAGAATGTGCCAAACACTGGCATGTGGAAACTGGCTATAACACCCATAAACCTGCCTCCAACAATACACTCCCCCCTAGGAGGCGTTAATTCCCAAATCCACCAACTGGGAATCTAGCATTTAGAATGGGGACACCTGAATCAAACCACTGCACCTGGCCTGAAATAAAGATCCAACCATAGTAAAGAGGACTGGCTGTGTGCAATCTCTACATGAGGAAGAAGCAAAAGCACAGAAACCAATGGCGTGTCTAACGAAGTGCAGAGTGAGGAGCAGATCATGGTGGTTCTCCTTCTGACAATCACTGCACTCCCATGGCCAATTAACATCATCTCTAAAACTGAAACTGAGTAAGCATTTGCCAGCAGAAGAGGCAGAAAAAATGCCACAGATGTGAAGCCATCTCTAACAAGTTAATAAGATGATTTAAAACAAATTAAACGAGCAGCTGCTACTTGTGAGCACCTGCCTACATTTCAAAATACAAGCCAACCTCAAATTTGATCTCAAATGTATACCAGCATTTTTTCTTTCTTTCCACAAATGTCATCTGCTAAATCCATGTGACTCTCCCATCGTGATGCTCTGATTACCTGATCAAAAAGGTCAGTGCCATCTGATCCTGCTGCTCTCATTAGTTCCTCTTCCCCTCCAGGATGGTACTCCATGTATGGGCTGACATTATACACGAGCCCTGTATGAAAGCAAGAAGAAAGGGCATCCTGAACACTGTAAAACCTGTACATACATGTACATTTCAATCAAACTTGACCAATCCACCCCATCTTACAATTCAGTATTTCCAAGTACAAAGAACTGAATTCATTGTTTCAAAGAATCAAGATTTGAAATTCCACTGTTCTTGCAACCTAAAAATTTAAGCTGCCAGTTTTCTGGCCTTTCACAGATAACATGGGACTTTTAAGTCAGAGACAAAGAAATCTAGCACCCACATCAATACCAGTCAGTAGAGTATCAGTATTTGCGTCAGGAGAGGAATGTGTTCTTTAGGGAACTCAGATCTTTCACAAAGATCAAAGTAAACCTGCACCTTCTTCTGGAGGGAGGGATTATCTGTGTGTGTGTGGGGGGGAACATGCATGTGCAACTATGCGTGCTTTATGCATACACATGTGGAACCCAGAATAGGATGTCAGGTGCCCCTCTCTTATGGCTCTTCCACATCATTTCCCTGAGATAGTCTCTTTCTGAAGCTGGAGTAGCCTGTTTTATGGTTAGTCTGCTGACCACAGAGTACTTGTGGTCCATCCCCCTCAGTGCTGGGCTTATAGGCTTGCACAGCTATGCCAAGCTTTTTAATGTAGGTGCTGAGTATGGAACTCAGGTCATCATACTTGTGCAACAAGCCCTTAGCTAGTGAGCCATCTTCCCAGCCCCAGAAAACAAGATCTTTATTAAGCTGTACTGTAAGTAAGCCTGTCCTTTGCTCTGGAGACATTCTGTTCTCCAAGGTTGTTCAACACATAGGCTTCCTTGAAAGAACTGTCCAGAACAAGGGCAGTATCTCTGTTCACAATCTTTACTGAAGTGCGAAAGACCAAAACTGACTCAATAGAAAGAAAAGACCAACACTGGCATGTCATTTCTGAATGTAGATACAGACTACACAACAACAGTATTTCCATTCCCTCACATGCTGCCCTGAGGGCAATCTGGTGAATAAGTCTAATCTTCAGCAGAGACTAAGCCAGGGTGACCCCTCAGGCCTGCTCCATGGAAGAAAGCTCATTCCTTCTCCATGACTGCCCAAGGAATAGAAGTATTCAGACCTTCATCTTTTGATCTTTGTTAAATATTTACTTAATCCAGTCATACTTTCAACTACATTTCAATCTCTTTAGAAGAGATGGGAAACAAAGCAGGATACACTGATGAAGACTTTCCCAAGTGAGATACTTTCTTACATCTTTGCTTGAAAACTGAACAGTAGACAAAGCCCTAAACAGACTTCAAAGTATAAGAACTGGGGTGTCTGTGTGTGTATACACACACACACACACAGAGAGAGAGGGAGAGAGGGAGAGAGGGAGAGGGAGAGAGGGAGAGGGGGGAAGAGAGAGAGAAAGACAGAGAGAGAGAGAGAGAGAGAGAGAGCGCATATGAATTGGCATGACAGGACCGCCAGCCACTGCAATCAAACTCCAGATCCATACCCCAAATTGTGCATCTGGCTTTTGTGGGATCTGGAGACTCGAGCATGGGTCCTTAGGCTTCACAGCCTTAACCACTAAGCCATCTCTCCAGCCCAAGAACTGGGTTTTTTAAATATTCAAGACAGTTCCTCACTCTATAAAAGACTTTCATAAATGTAGCCTGAGGTAACTTAAAATGTTCATTTGAGACATAATCTTGGAAGGAGAAAGGAGACTAGATTCAAGACCCAGGAAAGACCATGTGGCTGAAACCAGCATTTATTTTTTTGTCTGTGTTGTATTGTTTTTTGACATTCTCATGTTTGTATATTACATTCTGATCATATGTACCCTACTACCCTTTGTGTAATTGTGTATGTAAATGCTTTTAAAATATATAAAAATATGCAGAATAAAACATATCAATGATCCACCTGCCTTACAGTACGAATGCAAGCACCTCATACAGTCCTGAACTCCTAGCAGCCATGACCAAAAGAGAGCCATGGATCAAAACAGTAGTCTCATCTGATCATAAAAACCACTGAGATAAATCAAAGAAAAACCAGGACATTCCTCAGCCTAAAATGGAGAAACCTGATTTTCAAGAATTAGGAGTTGTGGTGGTTTGAATACAAAATGTCCATCCCACCCAGTCTCATGTTGTATGTGATTGAGTCACAAATTCAACCCCCAGCTGGTGGAGCCTTCGGAGACACAGCAGAGCCTTGCTGGAGGTGGTGTGTTACTGGGAGCTGGCCATGGGATTCTAGAAACCAGTCCTCTTGCCAGTAATAGCTAGCACTCTTGTTACTTCCTCTCTGCCGATGAAGAAGATGGGATGCCTGGCCTCCTGCTCCTGCCATGCCATCTCTGCCAGAATGAAGCTTCCCTTGAAACTGTAAGCCAGAAATAACCCTTTCTTTCCATCCGTTGCTTCTGGTAGGGTGTTCTGTCCCAGCAACTGCTACAGAAGTCCCTAGAAAGGGAACATGTTAACCAAATAATACATACTACAATTAACAATATACAGATACATTGTTTTGTACTATGGCCCCATTCTCAATTTTAGGTAATATTAACTTCTTATTCTGGACATTTCATATAGGTAGCATTATGTAACATGGTTTTTAATAACTGCCTTTATTTCACTTAGAATGTCCTCAAGGTTCATACACAATGCTACAGGTCTTAATGTTTTTCATTGTATGGTTAGATGATAGCTAATATATGGATATATAATGTTTTGCTCATCCATAAGTGGATGGATGTTTGGATTTTTGTACAAATTCTTGTGTGGACACATATGATTTCATTTCTCTTGGGCATATACACCCTCGAGTAATTTAGGGTCTTATGGTGTTCTATTTGGATCCTAAATGATTTCATTTCTTTGGGGCATATACATCCAGGAGTAAATTCAGGGTCCCATCATGTTTTATTTGGATTCTGAACTCACATTTCATTTCTCTTGGGCATATACAGCCAGGAGTAATTTAGGGTTCCATGGTGTTCTATTTGGATCCTGAATGGCAGTTTCATTTCTCTTGGGCATATACACCTAGGAGTAAATTTAGGGTCCTACTGTGTTATATTTAGATCCTAAATGTCCCCTAAAGGTCCATGTGTTGAAAGCTTGGTCATTAGCCCATGTGCTATTGTTTATTGATTAGCAAGTAGTGGAACATTCCTTCAGTTGGTTGGGCCTTGCCAAAGAAGTTAAGTCCTTAGGGGTATGCCCTTAAGGGGGGTTCTGGGACCCCTACCCTTCCTGTCTCTTTTTACCTCCTGGCATGAGGTGTGCAGTTTCCTTCCTACATGTTCCCACCATGATGATAATATGCCTAAAAGCTAAAGAGCAAAATGACCATGGACTGAAACTTTTGAAAACATGAGCTAAAATAAAGCCTTCCTCATAGTGACAGAAAGTTGAGTAATATACAGCTTTCTATGTTTAACTTTTGAGAACTGCCAGACTTTTCCTTCTTAGCAGCAAAGTATGACTGCTCCAATTTCCAAGAGCTTGTTTTTAAGCCATTCTTCCCACTCCCCACAGAGAACTTGAATCAGACAACTAGATTCAGAATTGCAGCACACTCCACCATGATCTACACCCAGCTCTATGGACAATGCTGAGCAACAAAACAATGTAAGACTCAGGTGACATACTATCATTCAATCTCTCAGGTGAAGCTACCACAATATTTCAAGCTAATCAACCATAATGGTTCACACGAATGAGCCTGATTATCATGTTCAGGCCAAACAATCACAGCCTATAATTTTTCATTTATTTTTTTCTCTTCAATAAAGTTAGTCTCACAGTACGGCCCAAGGACTCCAAAGGAGCTCAAGACACTTTTAGCAGTACAAACTCAAACTTTTTCACAACAGGACTAAGATTTTTACCTACCTTTTTATTCTCATTCTTTCCTAAGTGCAGTATTTTCCAGAACATGTGATACTGGACTGGAGGAGGTGACACCACAATATAGTGTCAGCTATTAAACCATTAGAGACATTTGCCAATATGCAAAATGACAAACTTGTCATTTGTTTTACAACTTATTTTATATAAACACAGGTACTGTGTATATGTATATATGTCTATGTATGCATATATGCATATATGTGTGTGTATATATGTGTTTGTTCATATATATAAATTTTTTTAAATTTGACAGGGGCAGACAGAAAGAGAATAGGCACTCCAGGGCGTCTAGCCACTGTAAACTAACTCCAGACACATGTGCCACCCTGTGCCTCTGGCTTATGTGGGTACTGGGAAATTGAACCCGACTCCTTAGGCTTCACAGGCAAGCACCTAACCTCTAAGCCATCTCTCTAGCCCCACAGGTACTACTGGTAAGTAAACTTTAAAATATTTGTAATTTTTAAAATTTTAATTCAAAAAGGCAAACGCTAATAGATACAACTGTAAGTCTGGGGATTCTCAATAATTTTTAAAAAGTAGTCTTCTTAAGACAGAACAGTCTAAGTCCACTCATATCAGTAAAAGTTACTTTTGCACTCATATTTAAATATATTTTTTATTTTAAAATTCAAATACTGAACTCTAAAGTTCCATATTATATTCACTCAACATAATTTATTTAAAGCCTGTCGTGGATTATTATTTCATTATACTGGTGATTCCTGTTTAATTTCTCATCACTGTTCATTTTGTTGGCTCCAAAATAAATAAGGGAAAAAGATACATGTACAGATTGATTTAAGTATTGGAACTACTTTGCCATCTTGTGTTCAGTAAAGAAACTACACAATTAGTTTCACTGTTTTTTTATTTGCTGGACAATTTCATTCATATATATTGCATTTTGATCACAGACAACCAATGTTCCCTCCCACTGCTATTGAACCTCTTCTTCCCCCTACTTTCTAGTAGATGCAGCTCTGAACAGAAAGACTACTCCAGCAACCAAGAAGTGGCAACAGTTCCTCAGGGGTGGAGGGAACCTCATGAGAACTCTTTCCTATCTATGGCAATGTTGATTGGCAAGAAAGATCCACAGCAATCTTCTTATCCTTCTAATATTCCAGCCCTGCCATACTTTCTACCTCCATTTCTGAGATGTCCCCTGAGCCTTGAGGTTAGGGGAACATCAGATATGCAGATACCCACACAGGCTTGAGCACTCAGCAGTCACTTATTTTCAGCACTTTGACCAGTTATGAGTTTCTACATTAAATAATGGCCACTGCAAAAAGAAGCTTCACTGACCAAGGCTGAGAGCAGCACCAATCAATGGGTAAAAACATAAACATGTAAAAGGTAGGTTGACAATATACCAGTTTAGCAAAACATTAATATGTTCCCCCCTAGGGCTTATAGGCCTCCCAGCCATGGGCTTTTGACCCGGTTAAAAGTATCAGGCATAAATTCCCTTTTTTTTCCTTTTTTTTTTTTTTTTCCTTTTGCAGAGTGGGACTCAAATGCAATCTGAAAGTGGTGAAAGTGGTTGGTTACTCCCATAGAAAACATGGCACTATTGTACCATGGGCACATCTTGCCTGGCAAGTCAGTATTGTAGCAATGCAGGGTGAGATTAATGATGACTATTCTAACAGCCTGCATACCTATCCTCCAGTATTATGAAAGCTGGTTGGAAGGAGGCTACTAGTTCACTTACAGCTTGATTTTCTTACCTTCCACAACTTAAGGGCATGGAGTCTTCAACATCAGGGTCTTACTGTTCAGTTCCAGTGGGCAACTAAGAACAACAGCAACAGCCTGCCCTATTTTGGCAGGGAGGGCTCTGGGGCTTCCCTGACCAGCAACTCATAGGGAAGCATTGCATACATGGCACTGTAGTTTGTGTTTAATAATGCATCATTATTCCTGTGCAGGGCATCTCTGTCCATTCTCTTCTTTTTAATTAGTTTATAAGGTATGTTGAAAGAACAAAGTGGTAAGAGTGTTAAACTTATTTTCCTTATTTTATGTCTATAATTTTCTCTAGTTCTGACAATTTCCAAGAGGTATTAAAATTTGTAAATAAATACAAATTTCAATTTTATGCCTCAAGTTTACTAATGCCCCACTCAATTTTGAAGCTTTGTCCCTGCACAAACATAGTCATCCTAGTGAACTGATTCTTTTTAGCACTATGAAGTGTTTCTCTCTTGTATGGGTCTTTGTTTCTTTCTGGCAAATACTTCTTATCTGAAAATAACATAGTCCAATCAATAAGGCCAAACCAATAATGCTGCCTACTGCTTAGACAGTATACTTGTTTCCCTATACACTTACTTTCATCTTGTGCCCTTAAAATACCCTTAAAATATATTTCTTGTAGACATCATGTAGATAGGTCTTGATACCATATATATATACACACACACACAAACATATATATACACACACACATACATACATACATATACACACACACACACATACACACACACATGTATACACATAATCTCTACCTTTTATTTGTAGTGTTTGGTCAATTCACATATACATTAATTACTGTAGCTAAAGTTAGATATACTTTTTCATTAGTTCCCCAAATCCCATGTCTTTATTTCCTTTGCTCTGCCTTTTGGAAAAAAAAAAATTTTATTTATTTATTTGATAGTATGGCTCTCAGGGCCTCTAGCCACGACAAATTAACTCCAAATGCATGTGCCAGCTTGTGCATCTGGCTTTAAGTGGGTATTAGGGAATCAAATCTCGGTCCTTTGGCTTTGCAGGTAAGCGCCTTAACCACCAAACCATCTCTCCAACCTCTTGAGTTTTACCTTCCCTTTAGGGCACCGATACCTATGCATGACTTCAAGTTAAAAGGCTGAAAATAGTGATCATGGACATGTAGGCGGTCCTCCCTCTAGTCTGTCTGGTTTTGGTTGCTTGTCATCTTCACTTGTTGTTTCCTTTATCTGTTGTGGGTGTTTAAAAACAGGTCTTGCTATGTAGCCCAGGCTGGCCTCAAACTTTTGACTGGATCCTCCTTGCATCTGCATGCTAAGTTCTGAGATTACAAGCAAGAGAGACCACACAGGTTAGGCCAGTTTTTCTTTGTGCATTCTACCCCAAGTTTACATTTGGTACTTGCTGGAGTATTGGTTCAATAGTTGGAACTCTGCATATTATTTTGGAAAACTAAACAAAACTTTGAGAATGTCAGTAGAAACAAAAGGAAGAGGAACTAGTGAAAAGTGAACTTCATAATGGCTTAAAGTAAATGTGGCCTTGAAGTTTTCAAGAACACCAACAGGGGGCAGGCTTGGGAATGGTGTATATAGTGGATGAACAGCATTCACTTGTTCTCATACTCCCCAAAACTTTCCAAAATAAATGTAAAAGATATTTAAGAGGCTGTTTAACGATTCTCTTCTAGATTGCTTCTATAATACTGATGTTTTTCTGTCATTAATTCAACACACAAATTAAGTACTCCTACCTGTCCTGGAGATCATTCCAGGCCAATATGTATAGTTTATAGCTACATGTTTTAATGCTTGCTCCCAGCCAAGTGCGCTTTTTAAAAAAAATTATTAATTTGTGTGTGTGTGAGAGGAAGAGAGAGACAGAAAGGTGTGTAGGGGCTGAGAACAGGCATACCAGGGCCTCTAGCAAGTACAAACGAGCTCCAGATGCACGTGTCACCTTGTGCAGATGGCTTACATGGGTTCTGGGGAATTGAACCTGAGTCCTTTGGCTTTGCAGGCAAATGTCTTAATCGCTAAGCCATCTCACCAGCCTCAAGAGCCTTTTTTATCATCATTAGGAATGTGACTAGCTTCAGCACCCAATCATAAAGCACAAAGAGAACAGTCACCGTGTTGGCTTGCATTACGGTAATGAAATACATGAGGCAACTGAATTCTAAACAGTTATCACTGCTTTGTCCCTCTACCTGGTAGCAATGGCTGAGAATATGTGGTGCATTATACAGCTCACACCATCAGCCAAGAAGCACAGACAAACTATAGGCAGTGTCCCACAGTCTTCAACAGTGACTAATAGGACCCATCTTTTAAAGCTCCTTGGCACTTCCAATATCAACATCTGGGGAGCAAATGTTTTAACACAAGGATCTTTGGAGGCCACTAGCCATATCAAACTACAACAATCCCCAAATATCAGCCACAGAAGTTCAAATCATCAAACATTTTCTATGACTTCTTGAAGAGATTATGTCATCTCCCCTTCATGCTGATCAGCTGGATTCTGATGTAAGTTAAAAATTAGTTGATTGCCAAAAGTAGTAAAAAATGAAAATCAAGATACTAGGAAACCATGCTTCCTTGTCTGTGTAGTTTTCATTAAATTTTGCCCAAACATCACTATTTGAGGCTACTGTGGCATACAATTCTCCCTTTAGAAGCTACTGTGTTATTCTAAATGAGAATAGTCAAACACAATTACATCTAATGACAAGCCTTCTTCTTTCATGAGGTCATGACAAAGGTTTCCTGCAATCATTTTGTCTCCCACACATTCTGCTTCCCATCACCATTATTAACACCCTGGTTTACCTCCTATTACCTCCTGTGAACTTCTACAATGAGCTGCACATGCCTGCATGCTTTTCCTGCTCCATGTAAGCTCAGTGTACCTACCAGCACGTTAGTATTTCCAAAGCACACTCTAACATATTGTCCCCATGGTCACATCCTTTCAACAGCTCACACTGTCAGCTAATGGAGAACACATTTCTCAGTTTGGCTTTCAAGACCTCCTCCCACCTGACCTAGCCTATCCTTCTAGTCTTATGTCTTAGGGTTCTCCAACAGTGAGTCAAGTTTCAAAATGCCTCAAGTGTTCTGTGCCTTGAGCCTTGGTTAGGCTTCTCCCTCCACTTGGAAGCACTCCTGACTTCTTCCAGGTTTATCTCAACCTCAGTAGCACCTTTGGTCAGTTGGTCTCTCTCTCTCTCTCTCTCTCTCTCTCTCTCTCTGTATACGTGTGTGTGTGTGTGTGTGTGTGTGTGTGTGTGTGTGTGTGTGTATGTATGTTTGTGTGTGCGCTCATGTGCCTACATACCATGTGTGGAGGTTAGAGGACAATCTTGGCAAGTGCTGATCCTCTCCTTCCTCTTTTATTTTATTATTTTATTTGAGACAGTCTCTCTTGTTGTTTGCCACTGGCAAAACCAGACCAGATGGCCCAAGCTTTGGGATTCTGCTAGCTCTGTCCCCACTGCCACAGATGTGCTGGGATTATAGACGCACAATTCACTTTTCGTCCAACTTTAGGGCTGTAGGGCTCCATACTCTGGACGACAGGTTTGGGTAGTAGCAAATACTTTTAACCACTAAGCCAACTTTCCAGTCTCACCCACCTGTCTGTCTTAACCCTGAGTCTCCTGCCCTTGACCTGATCAGCCACTGTCTTCATCTCTCTCTACAGTACTTCACTCAGCCATTTATCATTGCACCAATAGAAGGGTCTAAATTTAATGTTTCTTGAGAAAATAAAAAATGAAATTCTGTCTTAAAGAAAAAGATAACTTTTGGAAAAGAGGGAAAAACGTTATTACTGGTAGAATATCACATTTTCTGACTGAAATTTCTCAAAGCTTATGATTATACCAGCAGGCTTACCAGAAGAGGTGCCAATATTCAAGTTATTTCAGGAGATACTTCACTAGGAGCAATGTGTACTTTTAAACATAGCAATCCATCCCTCATCTCCATTGATATACTAAATGAATAATAAAGTATAAGTCTAATCTAATAATCTCCCTGCTGTCTTATATCCTAGGACGTAAAACACAAGTTTCCATAGGTGGCATCCACTAAGGAACAAAGTTCAGGCATGCTTGTAGCCTGGCCATGCAAGGGTGCTCCTGGGGAGCTGACTTCCAATTCTCCCAGCTGAGCAGGGCACACAGACCCAGGGGAGTGGCCACTGAGTACCAGCCACTGCACCTAGTAAATGTGCGGGCAGCATGGAGAGCGTGGGAGGAGGGTATAAATTCTGTAAACAGACAAAAGGCAGAATCCTCAGTCAGGTTGTTGGTACTCCCCATATTTCTAAGTTCCTGAGGAACTTTGGGGAGTTGAGTATCATGGCTTGGGGTAAGCAATATTGTTACCTGATGAAGTTTCCATACCCTTGCCATTGAAAACTTCACATTATAACTGTGTAGATACATATGAGTTGAATTGTAATGCCCTCAAAAATGTTGTAGAGATGCTTGCAAGACCTAATGTCCTGGGTTCAATTCCCAGGTTCTAATATAAACCCAAATGCAGAGTAGCATATGTATCTGGTTTGGTTGCTGAGGTGCTGTCTCTGTCTGCCTGTCTGTCTCTCTCTCTCTCTCCTTGCAAGTAAAAATAATAAATAAATGAATGAATAAATAAATAAACAAAACTGGGGCTGGAGAGATGGCTTAACGGTTAAGCGCTTGCCTATGAAGCCTACGGACCCCAGTCCAAGGCTCAACTCCCCAGGACCCACATAAGTCAGATGCACAAGGTGGGGCATGCATCTGGTATTCATTTGTAGTGGCTGGAGGACCGGGTGCACCCGTTCTCTCTCTTGCTGCCTCTTTCTCTCTCTGTCCGTCACTCTCAAATAAATAAATAAATATAAAAATAAATAATTTGAGCTAGGTGTGGTGCTACATGCTTTAAGCCTAGCACTTGTGAGGCAGAGGTAGGAGGTCCACTGTGAGTTCGAGGCCAGACTGGGAGCGCATTTCAGGTCAGCCTGAGCTAGAGTGAGACCTTTTCTCAAAACAAATCCAAAAAAAATAAAAACATTGGAAAGTCTTAACTACCAGTAACTTAGAATACCATGGGTTACTGCCAATAGAACCTAACACAGGAGGGCAGCCCCTGATCCACTATGACTGGTGTCTGTAGGAAAATGGGAAATTTGGAAACAGATAGACACATAAGGAGACTATCAGGAAGAACGCAGACTCTGGGACCCCACTGTACAGGGCCAGGTCTCCAAAGATTGCCAAAAAAAATAACAGAACACTCATTGGAAGGTGCAAAACAGAGGCTTGTTCATAGTTCCCAGAAGGACACAACCCTGCTGATGCCTCAACCTTAAATTTCCAGCAGAACTGAGAGGCACCAGATGGCTCCTTTAAGTCACCTAGTCTGTGGTACTTGATAATGACATCTGTAGGAAACTATAGAGTATGTACTGGTATCTTTCTATTACATATCGCCACTACACTGTGACAACCACATACCTCTTTTAAGTAACCAAAACTTCTTAAGACAGAACAGTAAGACAGACCAGTGAGGTTTCTGCCATTGTGCAGGTTCCAGTGCAATCAGGTTAACAAACAACAAATTAAAATTATATGATAAAGTCATCATGATAAGCTGAGTCAGACCTGACTTAAAAATGAGTTAATTGTCAAAAACTGAGTTGTGCATGGTGGTTCACACAAGGAATCACAGCACCCCATAGGCTGAGACCAAGGATTGCCATGACTGCCCTATATACAAAGTGAGTTCCTGTTCCCCTGCCAGCAGCCATGGCCAGACATGATGCCCAGCCCTGCTCTGCCTTGCTTTTCTCCACCATAATGAAGCTTCCCCTTGAGATGAAATAAATCTTTTCCCCAAATCAGCTGCTGTCAGCCAGGTGTTTGTTCTAGCAATGACAAAGAAACGACAACAGGCATCTAGCCTGGTGAACATCAAGAGAGCCTGCCTCAACTGAGGTGGAAAGTGAGAACTGGCACCTGAAGTTGTCCTCTGACCTTTACATGCATGCCATGACACAGGTGTGCCCACACAACACATTTATCCACCCCAAAACAAAAAGAAAAACAAAAGAAAAGAAAACAACAACCACAAAAAGAAACAGAAAGGAAAATAAGTATTTATAAAAGAAAAACTGATGCTATGCCTTGCTTCTTTGTGGTACACAGTTTTGGTTAAAACTTGGGTCCAAACTGACCTCAAGGCTATCAATGCACTGGAACATGCACAATGGCAGAAACCTCATTGGTCTGTCTTACTGTTCTGTCTCAAGAAGTTTTGGTTACTTAAACATATCAGTATATGTTCCCCTTCAATAGGTCATCAGTAATATTTTAAATGAGAAGAACTATGACAAAAAGAGACAACTATATTTAGTCCTATTTTCTTCTTCTCTGATCATTTTAGACATTATCAGCACTCCTGTCCTGTGTAAGAGAGGCACTGGTAGAAGGGATAACCATGTCCGGATGACCAGAGAACACCACCCCTGTACCCCCTGAGGCCTGCCTTCCTCAGCTACCCCTGGGTGCTCACTTCTTCCAGTGCTCCAGAGCTTGTATGACATAGGTAAGAAACACAGTAAATAAAACTCACTGTGACAACTGCTGATCCAGCCCTGATGCAGGATTTCTGGTTTCTTACCTTTCCAGAGACATTTTTCCCCCAAAAGAGTCAATTACATGGCTGTAAGATGGAAAGTTATTCTGCTCACACTGGCATGCTACTAGCATGCTTCCTTAACTTTCCTGGGGAGCTCTTTTTTCCTTCCAGAGGGATGCAGCTCAGGAGTAATTTCCCTCCCCAAAGTTCAGTTTTCTGGATCACAAAGGCAGAAGCTGGTGACGTAAGGAAGAAACACTGTCCAAAGGCATAGCGACATTATGTAGGTACAGCAAGGAAGTTTTGTTATTTAAGTCCAAATCACAAGACCATGGCATCACTAATGGAAAGCCCAGGCAACAGCCTCTGAAATGCTTAATAAATGCCACCTACCTCTGATGCATATCCAGCAATCATCCTTCCTGTTGTGTTTTCTGAGTTCTTCTTCGGTGACTTCAACTAACCTGCCTTTTAATCCTGTTAGGTCCTTTCCACTTTTGGTCAGTCGGATCCAATCCATAAGACTTCTGCCCTGTTTTAAAGGTACCTAAGGAAGAAGAGACATGAAACACTAGCTTCTTCAAGGCAGTTCTTTCCCTTCTTCCTGTTGCTTGTCTTCCAGTTACTTCACTGATTTTTATCCCCATTTACAATGACAGCCTGGGAGGCTGAGGTGGGAGGACTGCAAGTTCTAAAAGCCAGACTGTGCTACGTAGGAAGAGCTTATCTCAAAATTAAGTTAAATTCATAGATAAAACTATGGGCTGGAAAGATGGCTTAGCAGTTAAGGCGCTTGCCTACAAAGCCAAAGAGCCAGGTTTGATTCCCCAGGACCTATGTAAGCCAGATGCATAATGTGGCACTTGCATCTGGAATTCATTTGTAGTGGCTAGAGGTCCTGGCATGCCCATTTTGTTTCTTTCTCTCTCTCCCCCGCCCCTCAAATAAATAAATAAATAAATAATTTTAAAAAATCTTTTTTAAAGAAAGATAAAACTAGGGGTTGGGGAGATGACTCCACAGATAAATCTCTAGCCATGCTATCATGAATACCAGAGTTCACATCCTCAGCACCCAGGCAATGCTCGGCACTCAAGAAGCAGAGACAGGGCATGTCCAGGGCTAGCTGGCTAGCCAAACTAGCCAAAACAGCAAGGTCTGCTTTCAACTGAGAGAACTGCTTCAATAAATAATGTGGAAAGTGATTGTTGGAAAGACATCAACCTCTGGCTTCCACACTCACACATGTGTACACATACATACACATTTAATGAAGAAGATAAAAACTCAAATGTGACACTTCTACAAATCCTCCTAACTTTAGGAGAGTGTCAAAATTATTTTTGCCTATTAAAATTTTCATTTTTTATTTTATTTATTTTTCTTTAACCATCTTTGTATTTTTACCTTTTTCTTTCTTCCCTTTTTTCCTCTCTTCCTCCTCTTTTCCCTTTTATTTCTCTTTTTTCTTCTTCCTTCCTTTCTTTTTCTTCTTTTCTTTTCCTTTCTTTCCCTCTTCAACAGAGAAGGGTATACTAAGGATCTCAGGCTGGCCACAAACTGGCAGCAATCCCCCTGCCTCTACCTCCCAAGTACAAGGTTTACAAGTGTGGACCACCACACTTGGCCTTTGTTCCCCTTTTGTTTCATTTCCTTTTTCTTTAATTCTTTTATTAGTAATTATAATGAATTTATTTTTGTTTCTTTTCTGACAGGCTTGGCTATCTAGCTCAGACTAGCTAGGAATTCCTAGAATTTTAAAATAGCATGATTTAAGAGCTAGAGTGAGGCATGAGTCCTGTGAGGCAGGACTTCAAAATTCTGCCCTAGAAATTTATATTACAATAGTATTATGGTATAACAGACATAGTATTGAAAGTACAGTCAGATAATGTGTCTAAGTCCTGACTGTGTCACTGTGTCACCAATATGTTAAGGTCACCAACTTGGACAAAAATGTATCTTCCTAAAAATCAAAAGATTTGAAAGAACTATTGGCTTTTTCTAAATTTTCAGCATAAGCAGAACACTCAAATTCACTGTGCAGCACTGTATTTTCAAAGAATCAGAGGAAAAATACTGAAATATAATAGCACTCTAAGGAAGGGGTTGGCAAAGTAGCTGGACAACCTTGCCATATTCTCAGATTGCAAATGTCTGGAACTGAAACCACAGGGCATGAAATCATGATAAAGGATAAAGGGAATCTGCTTGCAGTTACCATGAGACCCCTTGCAGGACATCCCTGATGCTACTTCTGAATCCAACAAGGTGCTCAAACACTGGAAACTGTGATCACCCTACCTGTACAGACCAAGTTTCAAGACCCCCACTGCATACTTGAAACCAAAGATAACCCCAAATCTGGTATCTGTTCCACACGTACAGTACATTTCCTTTTCGTCTGCACATACATGGAAGATGGTTTAGATCTTAGCAACCTTGGCAGTACCCTTTTTTTTCTTTCCTAATTAAGAATTGTCACATTTGCACTTGAAAAAAGTACACTGTGGCCTATCCCGGCATTTGAGAACTGCTGGCTTTCATGCTTCCAAGCACAGGAGCAACTGTTAAGTAAACAATTACTTCAAGTCAAGCGCTTACATACTATGACCATCAAACTGGTCATGGGACTCATGTGTCAGGCAGGATATAGCGGGCCAACACCAAATTTCATCATGCTACTTAGAAAAACATAACCATTAGAAATTTATGAATTGTTTATTTCTAGAATTTTTCTTTATGTATTTGCAGACTTCAATTGCCTATGGGTAAATGAAACCACAGGCCATGAAATCATGTATAAAAAGGAGTCTACTTATAATTACTATGAGACTCTTTGCAGAAAATATCTGCCCACTCTGCCTAAAGGGTTTAGTTCTGCTTTATGCTACAAAATACATGTTCAAGGATTTTAGATTAGGGGTGGGTATGATATGAATTTGTCTCCCAAAATCACATGTAAACTTATAACCTAAGGTAACTATGGGGAAAGTATGGGCCTAATGGGAGGTGTGTAGGTCCTGAGAATCCCTCCTTCATAAATATATTATAAACTAAACAGGGTTAAAGCAGCAATTTCTCTCTTGTTATCTGTTGCCATAGGAACCCTACAGTACTTTGCCAAATGTGGGCCTACTGACAACACCTCCTTTAAAATAAACAAAGCTGCTCTTAATCCTTATTCAGTCTCAGATACTATCTTACAGTAACACAAAATGGACCAACACAGAGGTAGAATTGGTATTAATTAGATAAGACATTCTAGTGGAAAATGACCAAGATATCGCCATTGAACAGAGCTCCATTTGTTTAACTAGTATGTAACAAGGTGCCACAAGCATGTTAAATGCAAAAGCATGCACATTCAAGGATGCTTGTATAACTCACTTTCCTGACTCATAATCTTGGGCAACCATTTGTCCCAAAAGAAATAGGTTAATGAGTATGTGGTACATTTCCAGTCTCATTCTGTCCTTGACACTCTGCAGTTGTCTTAATCTAGCCATCAGGAAAATTCTTCAGATCTTTTGATTCTAACAAATGAATAAAGTGTGAGGAAAGGAGAGAAGAGAGGGAGGGAAGCAGAGAGGGAGAGTGATGGGTTAGAGGAGAGAGGAGGAGAGGGAAGAAGACAGGACAGAAAGAAGGGCAGGGGAAGGATAGGGTGTAGGGTAGAGAGGACAGGAAAGGAAAAAAAGAAAACAAATCACTGGATAGTAAATCTTCAGAGAATGCAATTCAAATCATGGCCCTCCTTTCTTCAGTGGCTCCCACATTACCGTATAGTAATGTTTCCAAGTTCCCTAGTGTTCTCAGACCCTTCCTACTCTGGTCATAATCTGGTTTACTAGCTCCATGCTGTAACTTTTGCTGCTTTCCATTAAATGCTTTCTCCAAGTGGGAACAGATTCTCTGTGACTCCCAAGCACTAGCTCACAAGAATTGCTTTCTTGGCCTCATTTTTCCAGAAGCCTTCTTCTGACTCCAACTTCTCCTTGGGGTATCACACTATGAAGCACTTACAGCATTGTAACTGCCTACTTACTAATCTGTGCACTCTGTGAGACTAAGCTTGAAATCAGAGACCATGACATCAGCATGACATATGCTCTCAATAAAAACTGGTCTACAAAAGTGCTAGGAGAAATAATAACTACTGCTGCACAATGAATGCATTCTCCATATCAGATTCAAATTGATGTTTTAGTGCTTACCAAAGCTGTGCTAAGAAAAGCATTATCTCATTTAATCATAAGGATCATATGACAAGATTGGCATTGTATTTACACCTGAGGAAGTAGAGTGGTAGAAGTAAGGAAAGGAATGAAGGAATGCCTTTCTCATTCAAAGTATAAGTTTTTAACAATTATGGCATGCAACTTTTCCAACTATACTCCTTTCTCTCACCTGACAATTTCAGCCAATCCTTATTCAGCTCCTAACAGGCTTAAAATTGCCTCATTTCATAATGAATAAAACAGAACTTCAGTTTTTCTGTGAGTTACACAAAAATCCTATTTTGTTCTCTTTTGGACCCCAAACTCACTTTTGGCATTGCATTTATGTAACTTTGCCTCTAAGTTTCTTTTTTTAAAAAATCTTTAAATGACTGTTGAAATACTGCTGACAGTTTTAATATAGAAAATTAACACCTCATTTTCTAATTCTGGGAAGACTACACTGTTCAGTCATGCATTTAGTTCAAGGAGAGAAACATGGAGGAGGAAGGGACACATGACTGGATGTCTGGATATCTGGATAACATAATATTTATTTATTTGAGAAACAGAGGTGGGAGAGAGAGAGCATGCACACACACACATGCACACACATGCAGGGCCTTTTATGTGGGTAGTGGGGAATTGAATCTGGGCAGTCAGGTTTTGCATGCTAAGCCATCGCATTAGTTCAAATAAACCAGATTATTAACGAAATGTCACAAACAGAACTGTACCACAGGCATGACAATGATTCTTGTACAATTTCCTTTTAGGTGGAATGAGGACAATAAAAGCTCCCACTTTATAGGGCTACTGTGAAGATGGAATGAATTCAGGAAAAGCACTTATTCATGGGCATCAGCACGCAATAAACAGTACACAGTAAGAAAAGTAAATGTAAATTTATATATATATATGCATATATATACATATAAATACATATATACATATTCATTTAAAAAATAAATGTAAACATAAACTTTTTTTAAATCTAAAGTCAGAAATCCAGGCTAAGAGGAAAAAAACTAAGCCAGTGGGGGGAGGGGTGTCCCAAGAGATGTGAAATAAGAATTTACAAAAGAGCAGAGTGAGCCAGGATGATTACAAAGTCTCAAAACATGAAGCTTTGGTGACAGAACAAGGAACTACCAAATAGCAGAAGCAAGCAGCACTCCTGTTGCAGTGAACACAGGGAAGGGGGCAGGGTTTTTGTTGTTGTTGTTTTTAATTTGTATTTATTTACTGGACTGAGAGAGAGAGAGAGAGAAAAAAAATGGGCACATCAGGGCCTTTGACTGCTGGAAAGGATCTCCAGACGCAAGGGCCACCTCGTGCATATGGCTTATGTGAATCCTGGGACATCAAATCTGGGTCCTCTTGCAAGCGCCTTAACCGCTAAGCCATCTCTCCATCCCAGGGGATCATTTTTATTAAGTTCTACAAATATATTTTGATATCCCACCTGTTGATAACAGCAAACACATTCAACAAATACACACGGGAACTGTATTAGATTCGAACTCAGCAAGTGACAGCAGTAGAAACGAGTGTTGGGACAACGGGTCTCCGGGATAGTATGACTTGGAGGGAGCTAAGTTTCCTTAACCCAGATGGGAGACATCATCAGCCTGCCTTTCTCCACGTTGCAGGGAGGTCTCTGGTCTCCACCGCTCGGCCCTTTGCATCGGGGACGGAGCCCCCATCACTCACTCCTCTGGAGAGTATGAACAAGATGGGAGGAGAGCTGGAAGGCAGCTCGCTGTGTGCTCCTGCCCCTCAACAGTGACTTGAGCAGCACCAGAAGACGTGGAGGACAGCAGGGACGGCCGGGTAAAAAAAACAAGGGGGTGCGGGAGGAAGGAGAGTCGGGGGGCCGGGGCCGGCGTGGGCCACGCCGCGGCCCCGGAAGCGCGGGCAGGGACGCAGCCCGGCGAAGGGGGTCCGGGCGGGAGCACGGGCGGAAGCAGAGGAGTCCGTGCCCGGGCGCGGCACGCCCGCTGTCACCGCTTACCTTGCTACGCCCCCCGGAGGCGACACGCTGCTGGGAGCCGGGGGCCGGGAAAGCCTGGGAAGGGACGTTCAGCATCCTGGCCCCTGGTCCGGGGGAGGGGCGGTACCCGGGGTCGCCCCCAGACCCGCTCGCCGGCCCGGACCCCCGGGGAGATATTTCCCTCCCGCTCCGGCTCTGCGGCCGGGCAGAGGCCAGGCCCCCGACCCACTTCCGGGGTCGCCAGGGGTGAGGCGCGTCATGACGCAACGCGCCTGCGAGGGGCGGAGCCGGAGGGACGCAGCGGCACGGGGTGCGCATGCGCAGAGAGAACCCGGGCCTACACTTCAGCACCAGAAGGAAGTGACAGCTTTTTTTTTTTTTTTTTTTTTTTCCCCATGAATGATTAGAGTGAAGCTGTTCCCTAGCCCTGGTGCTGATCGGCCCCAACTACGAAATCTTGTAGAGATCCGTCCCTGAATAAACACTACCATCACATTGCTTGAAATATGGAATAAAATCGCATTATCAAAGAGAGATGATTTCCGAAAATTTCCTTCCTGTAAGGCACGAGGGCTGTACAGGAAAGAGAACCTTCTTTCATTTCAATCTAAAGAGCTAAAAAGTCACATGCAAGTAACCTCTGCAGGTGAAGAAGAAAAAACCTTCCAGCATCCCGCAGATGACTAGCGAGTCTCCTGCTCTATGCACGCACTCACATATTCTCCCTCCTGTAACGTCTCATCTTCCCTGACATATGCAGGGATTTGGGTGCTGAGGAAGTTCACACCAACCTTGGTACACAACAGCTATGGTTTTGGTGCCATCCCTGCACCTAAGGGCATAACAGATTCATGCAAGTTACTGCAGTTTCTCAAACCCAAATTTTCTCCATCTGCATAGTGGGTTTGCATTTCAGTAAGAAATAAATGGGCATGTCTGAGCTATATAGTGCATGTATAGTTACTAATGAGCATTCAGCAAAAGATAAGGGTGCTTTTGAATTCATACACACACACACACACACACACACACACACACACATATATATATGTTCTATCACAATATATTAACATAAACTGCATGTGAAGACCACACACCAATGTTAAAGTTCCAAATAGGTGACTTGCTAGGTCTTTGCAATCTTTTGGGGAACACACAATTCTTGAGAGTAGAATCAAAAGAAAAATAACAACTTCGAAAGAAAGAGTTTCAAGTAACCTACCCATCTTCCTTTTAATTATTAGTTACCCCTGACTCTAAATATGTAATTTATTCTGCAGTCAAATGCTCTAGCCCTGAGCTATACCCCTTCTATGGAATCTATTCTAATTAGCTAACAGATGCTTGGAAATCACTTAAGCTACTATGTCATATTAGCAGAAAAATGTATGAGTATGTGTAGTCATTCAAATAAGAGGTGTTTCTTAGCTAACTACTTCTCATTTTCATTCATTATCATTCTGGAGTATTATAGAAAAAATGATATAAGATCATGCTAAGTTGCCCAGGCAAGCCTTGAACTTGTAACCCTTCTACTTCAATTTTACAAGTAGCTTAGATTTCAGGTAAATAATATTTTTACTTGTAGTTAAACTGTTTCTTATGAGATGACTATATATGACATAAAAGAATTTCATGGCCATAGGTTGCTATATTACCCGAAGCGCTGCAAACTGCTCATTTTCTGCTCTCATTACGGTGAAGTATTTATCTGTGAGTGTATGTAAGAAAATCAATCACTGAGAGATCATTTTACTCTCCATAAAACTTTTTACATACAACATCATAAGGAAGGAACTAAGTGAAAGGAAAATAGATAGCATTGAGTTTCATGTCTTCCAGATATCTTAGTTCTCCCTTCGACAAAAATTGAAAGAAATACTTTCATGACTTTGTCTTTAGGGTCCACTTTTAAAGACTCTAAACAAATAAAATCCCAATTAAACATTCTGTTTTAATTATAGGGATCCCGCAACATATAATAGGAATTCCTGAATAACCATGCCATATGACTACTAAATTTAGGGGCAACAGACGAGTGTTAAGGTGAGACATTTCACTCATTACTTGTTTATAATCCTTAAAATTTAAGAGCTCTAAGATCAGTTTGCTTTATCAATTATTTATAATGATAAAAAGTATTTTCAGCATCAGATAGCCAACACATTCTAACACATGTGATTGGAAATACAAGATTATTTTCCTCATTAACAAACAAAATAATTTCCTCTGTAATTACAACCTCAATAGGAAATGACAGATGTTGAAATATTCACTCTTAAAAAAATTAAATTGAAAAATAACAAAAGACAAAAGTATCCCAGATATTTGTAATACAATCCAGACATTTGTATATGATGCTTTTCTTAAATTCTAACATTTAATTTTAGTGTAGGGATACAAAAATGGTCAAACTACCATAATAATTACAAAATATATTTCTTTTATTAATAATTTATATACAAATAAATTAGTTTTAAAATGGTATGATACATTTATACACTGAATTTAAATCCTACAAGCTGTGGTTATCATCAGAAGTAACTAATTGTATTGATGTTCACAGGCCAGTTCCTCACTTTCATCTTCACTATCAGAATCTTCATAAAAGGAAATTGTAGCTTGAACTGGGAAATTTTTCAGAAGAGTTTCTGCTTCTTGATATAAGTAATCATAGCACTTTGATTTGGGCCAAAATAGTCTGAAAGAAGCAGACAACAGAGTAAGCTTATTTTTCATATTCAGGACTCATGTATTCATGAAATGATCTAATGTCAAGAGCTCTATATACTTAACAATTCATACATGTTAGATACATCCTTAAGATGGAGAGTTTAAATTTTTATGGTAGCATTTTTCCCATGGTTGATTAATTGTTCCTGGTTCATTATTTTTCATGTAAATTAGATCAAGCAAATTCATACTACACCTTCTATAAGCATAAGTTCAATGTTTAGCTTACTTCAAGCATTTCATATATAAATATTTCAAAATTCAGGAGTTTTGACTTCCAGTTTCAAAACTCCTTTCAGAGAAGACAATTTCTAAAAAGTGGAGACTGGATGTTTCAGGAGTTTAAAAGTGCTTGCTTGCTAAGCTTCCCAGGCCAAATTTGATTTTCCAGCACCCACATAAAACCAGATGCCAAAAATATGGTACAAACATTTTTCACTCAATTTCAGTGGCAAGAGACCCTGGAACACACACGCGAGCGCGTGCGCGCGCGCACACACACACACACACACACACACACACACACACACAATATTTTTAAAGGGGATGACAGCTGTGGTACTTTGAATTGATGGCCTCAATATATTCAGTGTTTTATTACAGCTTGTAATTTAGGTCTACAGCCATCTGGCTGGAGGTGGTGCCACTGGGCTGGATCCAACCCTAAGGTGTGGTAGTATATTTAAAATTCTAATCTATAGATATACAAAGTGTGCATAACTGGAGTTCCTAAAGTGTGCTGTGTGGTGTGGCTTTTGGCTTCTGGCTTCTCTCTGTGTGTTTGGACCTGTGAAAATAGGCCAGCTTCTTCTGGGTCTATAAGCGTCAATAAATATCCCTTCCTCCATAACTGTGCCTGGTCCAAAAGTTCATCTCAAAAAAAGCTGTCTGCTACAACAGCCAACATTTCAAAGATGATAAAATGTGTAGACCTTAAACAAAGGTAGTCATCACCCACTGTTCTGATTAGAACTCACAGAGTTTTCTCTTAGGTATAGATGAAACAAATGTATTTATTTGGAAAAATATAAAATGGTACTTTTTTAAGTTTTAGCATTCAAAACTTGAGACCCCCCAATCTGGATCCCCACTCCCTCTTATCCACACCACCCCCATTCAACCAAATTTGGGAATGGTTAGCTTAATCGGGTTGGAGAGATGGCTTAGCGGTTAAGTGCTTGCCTGTGAAGCCTAAGGACCCCGGTTCAAGGCTCCATTCCCCAGGACCCACGTTAGCCAGATGCATAAGGGGGCGCACACGTCTGGAGTTCATTTGCAGTGGCTGGAGGCCCTGGCACGCCAATTCCTCTCTCTCTCTCCCTGCATCTTTCTCTCTCTGTCTGTCACTCTCAAATAAATTAATTAATTAAAAAATTAAAAAAAAGAAATGTATATACTGCGTACAAATAATTTGCATGTAATCATGATTATCTCAGAATTTCTTTTAAGACAAGTTTTACTCTGGCCATTCTGTCTTGTTTTGTTTTTCATACAAGGAAAATGAATACACAGGGATGAATTATCTACTGTAGTGCAGCAATTTAAGTTTTGGGCAAATGGCCTTGTGTACATTTAATTGAGTGAGTCTAGAGGCTGGGGTGATGGCTTAGTGGTTAAAAGCATCTTTTTTATTTTTTTAACAAAGCCTGATTGCATCCTGGGTTCAATTCTCTTGTACCCACATAAAGCCAGATACATAAAGTGGCATGTGCAGCTGCAGTTTGTTTGCACCTGTAAGAGAGTCTACCATGCACATATTCTCTCTCTTTCCCGCTCCCCTTTTTTCTCTCTCAAATAAAAATTAAATAAATAAAAATAAGTATCTGAGTAAGTCTAACCAAGGAAAGATTGCATTTTGTTCAATTTGCTTAAAGAGCAGAATGAACTAAGAGAATCTATGTTTCTAGTACACCTTACAAGCTTACAATTCTGATGCTTAAATAAGTAACTCAATTGTCTATTCATTAAATATGGTAACAATCTTTTATGTCCACATAAATAATAATTCAAAAATGAGTAGATTATGGTCACTGTCCTCAAGAAGTTGATAGCTGAGTAAAAAGAATGAGGCATATAATATTAGTCCAGACAGAATTAATGAAAAAAGTAAAATAAGTATAATTAGATTGTTCAGAAAAGAAGTGACTGTTTATGAAGTTAACAGTTTATTTTGTAGTATGTAACTGGAGCTGCTAAGCCTGACGAATGATGTTGGCCTGTGCCCATCACCACACTCAAAATTTCTGACTGTGGACTGAGCCTTTTCCAGGATCCCATCCTCCTGAATTCCTCTCTGTTCTGTTTCTTCTGCCTCCTTTGTGGTCCTCTCTTCCCTGTGCACTGATTGGATGCTGGCCTGAACTAAGGTTTCTTAGAGAATGATCTCTCTCTTCTGCACTTCCTAGGATGACCTCAACACTGTCATGACTTCCCCAGCTATCCATGTTCCTAGAACCCCCACTCCTCTACTTAGACTTTAATCCTGGCCCCTTACAGATATGTAGCTATCTCTATGACAACTCATTTGGACGTGTCAAAGTACATTCAGAATGATAAATGAAAAGTCAGACTCATTTCCTTGCTCCCTAAATGTCCATCTCAGTGCAGCACTCAGCTGAATGGAAGGCATTCTAGTTTCTTACCTGTTCTTCTCCTACCATATTCAATACATTGATTATGAAGCCTGTCACCTAAATACTTCCCATGTTCAGAGTCCCCTCCTCATATTCAATGCTATGTTTCTTTTAAAATATTAATTAAAATAATTTTCAAATATTATTTATTTCCAAGGGGGAAAGAGAGGATGAGAATGGGTGTGCCAGAGATTCTGGCCACTGCAAACAAACTCCAGATGCATGCACCACCTTACATGGGTACTGGGGAATTGAACCCGGGTCATTAGGCTTTGCAGGCAAGTGTCTTAACCTCTGAGCCATCTCCACAGTCCCTTCATGCCATATTTCTTTTGCCTCACAGCTTGAATAACCTACAGTCTCATTTGTGGGGCCCCGACTCTATGTATCATACCACTTATTCAGGAATTGTTCTGAAACAAATCTGATGACATGATTCTTCTAGTTAAAAGACCATGGAAGGGGCTGGAGAGATGGCTTAGCCGCTAAGGCACTTGCCTACAAAGCCCAAGAACTCATGTTTGACCTTCCAGTTCCCACCTAAGCCAGACACACAGCGATGCAAGTTCACAACGTTGCACAGGCGCACAAGGGAGCACACACATCTGCCATTCACAGGGGCTGAAGGCCTGAAGGTGTGCCCATTCTCTCTCTCTTTCTCTCTCTCTCCGTGTGTGTGTGTGTGTGTGTGTGTGTGTGTGTGTGTCTGCTTCTCTCTCGTTCTCAAAATAAAAAAAGAAAAGACCATGGAAGAACCACCAACACTACCTACATGGATTCTAGTCAGACTCCTTTTGCAGGTATATACTTTCTGAACTGTGGCTACACCACTGCTAATGACAGCTCCATACTCCCAAATTCCAGCTTCTGGCACAACCCTGCGTCTCCTTTCCTATGTTCTTTCTTCTGCTTCAATTGCCCACCTTTCTAGCAACGTCTTCTACACTCAGGCCAATAACCATAACCTATGTCACACCCATCCATGATCCTTCCTCCTCCCCTCAAAACTGACCAAACTCCGACTCCTGCCATGTGCTCTCAATGTTCTTTAAGTTGCTTTACCATACGGTAGGAAATGAATCAACCCTGCTGACTACAGTGTGCTATGAATAAACACATAAACTCACACACACTATACCAAAGTCACTCTGAGAAGCAATACTAATAATAATAATGCATGATTGCTAACCTTTTTCCTCAACAAAAGCTACAAAGAACCTTATAGAATAGCTGGCTTCCTGTGGCAAACAAACAAACAAAACCAAAAAGCAGTAAACAACTTGCCACTATTGCTGGGTAGCTCGCTCTGTTTAGCCTCACCCTTGGTAACCTGTCCACTGTTCCTGACATAGCTGCTTTTCCTGAACTGTTAGTCTTCAGTTGTTGCATCCCCGCAGCTGTTCACCTCTTTCTTTTTCCTTCCTTCCTTCCTTTCTTTTAATTTGCAATAAATAGTATGACATAATACTCTCCTTGTAGTGCCTTTTAGGGTTCAAAATAAAATAAAAGCCCAAGCAGTCTTTCAAGCACAAGATGTCACCATTCTACAAAGCAGCGCCAGCGCCTCCTGTCTGACAGGCGAGCACCCTGCTTTTTCCGCGAGCCTTCTCTTCCCAGCATAGTCCTTAAGCATTCACGGATCCACGCAAGCTCACTGGCGACGAACTGGCAAGCGGTTCTTCGAAGTGGGAGCTGGAGGGATATTTTCCAGATATATTTCGGAGTGGGAAGACATTTTCCGAGAGAGAGAAGCTAGGGGTCAGCCACTGGGCTGGGCTGTGTGAGGGGCCCAGGTCCTGCTCGGGGGTGGAGGAGCAGGGGACCTTCGGCGAGGCCTGTCACTCACCTGACTGGGTGTCGGTATTGGGGAAACTTTCCCGGGGCTTCTGTCCTTGCGGGACCACGGGGCATCTGGGGAGGGAAGAAGAGGAGCGCAGTTACAGCGCATCTCCGCATAGAGACTGGAAACCGCATCCCTGGCCCAGGCAGGAGATTTGACCCGGGGCCGCTCTGCAACCCGGTTCTCTGGATACGTGTGGCCGGGTCGCCGCAGAAGGCACGGCACCCGCGAAGACACCGCGGGGCCACCGGCAAAACCACGGGCAGGCGGCGCGCGCGGGCCCCTCCGCCCCCGGGTCCCCATCCCCGGTGGACCCCGGGCTTCCTGCGGACACTGGAGGTCACTCACCGCCTGGGCCGCGTGGCGCGGCGCCCGCTCCTCCCTCGGTCCCGGGACCGGAAGCCACGGTCTCCAAAAGCCCCCGGCGCCGCGGGACTGCACGCGCCGGCCGCGCCCGGTGGACCCGAGCCCGCTCCCGCTGGCCAGAGCGGCCGGGGCGCGGGCGCGGGGCGCGGGCGCGGGGCGCTGCGCGGGTTCCGCACGCTCCGCGGTTGCCATGGCGAGCGCGCTCCGCGGACCCAGCGGCCGGCTCCCGAGCATCCTTTATCTGGCCGCCCGCGGCCACCGCGCGCCCGGAGCCTCGCGCTCATCGCGGCCGCCCCCCGCGTCCGCAAAACGGCGGCGCGTGAAGGCGCCGCGGGCTGTGCGCGGGTGTGAACGCGTGCAGCTCCCAAATGGCCGGGCAGTGTTAATGGCCCGCTGACACATGGCCTGGCAAAAAAACAACATTCGCCCAGGGCGGCCAGTTTCCACGTGAAGAGGTTAGGAGGGAAGGGAATTAAGCGATTCTACACGTTTTGTCTATTTGCAAAAAAAAAAAAAAAAAAAAAAAATTGTCAGGCGACTTGTAGTTGCCTGATTTTTCTCGCAGAAGTTTAACCTTAGGTTTCTGCAGCAGCCTGTGTTCTAAGAGCTCGGCTGAACAGGAATTGCTTTAACCCTCTCCACCCCGTGTAAGTCATGTGATGATCTGGGCATATACTGTCTCAGGCTGTCTTCTCACATCTCTGTGATTTTTCTCCAACATCTTGTCAGCACCCCCTACAGTAACTCCTCAGGTCACCACTAGAAATGCTGTCACTCTGTCACTGGAGGGAGAGTAGAAGGTTCTTGTGTGGGCTGGGGAGAAATGTCCAATGGTAATGCAGTCTTGGAAGGTTATGGTGTAACCAGTCCTTCTTCTTGAACCCATTGCTCTAATTCATAAGTTACCCTTCACCTTATCTATCTACAGAGGTTCGCTGAAGCTAATTTTAAAAAATGCTATGCTTAAAAGGAAAAATGACATGTTATCATTTTCCCCAACATGTTTAAAATAATACAGCCGAATTTTTTCTTACAAACTGTAAAAGCCTTGCGCATAAGCTGTAGTGTCATCTGCTATGCAGCTGCTCCATGAGAAAGGAATCCATTTAATCAGCATTTAGGGGGCGATTATGGGGTGCCTGCCGGGCGGATGAACTGTTTGTCTTCAGATAATGAGATGCGTGAAGATGGATTCCTACTGCTTGTCTCAGAGGCCTAGAGTAAGAGCTCCTTGAATGCTTGCTGATGCCTGACATAGTGAACCCTCAGCAGATTATAAACACTTTAAAAATATTCAGACCTTGGGCTACAGAAATAGCTTAGTGGTTGGGACACTTGCTAGCAAGCCTCAGCGGCTCAGGTTCAAATCCCCAGTATCTACATAAGGCCAGAAGCACCAAGTGGCAGATACATATAGAGTTCATTTGCAGTGGCAAGAGGCGCTGGCATGCATGCCCATTCCCTCCCAGCCCTTTCCTGCTTGCAAACAAATAAATTCAAAAATATTAAGACATTTACAGATGTTAGGGTATCTTTGGAAAAGTCTTATTCTCATTCCATAAAGATTCTAGATCTTTCTGCAATGTGTTAACTACTGTACTTTTTAGATCTAATGGCAAACAACTTACTCCCTCATTTCTCAAGACGATTGTAATAATTATAATCTATGGCCATGCTGGGTATGGTGGTGCACGCCTTTAATCCCAACACTCGGGAGGCAGAGGTAGGAGGATGGCTGTGAGTTCAAGGCCACCCGGAGACTACAGAGTGAATTCCAGGTCAGCCTGAGCTAGAGTGAGACCCTACCTCGAAAAATCAAAAAAAAAAAAAAAAAAAAATCTATGGCCACTACTGTAGCTACAGAAACAGAGTTTTGTTTGCTTGTTTGTTTGTTTGCTTGCTTGCTTGCTTGTTTGTCTGTCTGTCTGTTTGTTTGTTTTAGAACATATTCAGTAGCCAAAGTTATTCTATGCAGAGAAGGGGCACAGGGAGCACTTGATGTACCTGTTAGGAACAATCAGGAAAGCCTGATGCTTACAGCAAATGAACCCCAAGTTCGGATTTCTAGAAAGAACACTTAATTGATAAGTTTGCCAGTCTGTGTGGTAGTGGAATAGGAGACGGGATGACATATTGCTAACAGAGTGCTATGGCTGAGGAGCCAGAAAGGACTTGGTTTATTCAGCTGAGCATGCTGTGCTCAAGCATTCTTTGCTCTTTAAGCAATAGTTGAAGATTAAGAATGGAATATCCAGAATTTGCAACTTATTTTTTGTATATTTTTAATTTTCATTGTTTCATTTAGTGACCTTGCACTTGTCTCCCCTTTGCACATCTGGCTAACATGGTATCTGGAGAGTCGAACATGTGTCCTTAGGCTGTACTGTCAAGCGTCTTAACCGCTAAGCCATCTTTCCAGCCCAAGTTTGCAATTTATTAAAGATCTTTGGCAAGGCCATGGAAAATGGAGTTAGAAGAAGATGGTACTGAAAGAAAGAAGCCATGGAAAAGATCACAGTCTGAGGAGAAAACAAGAGGACACACATACACGCACACATGCACACACACATGCACATATGCATGCACACGCAGTGGAGATGAAAGGATGGATTTAAAGAGGACTTGGGAAATCTCATCTGCAGGTGAACCTGGGGTTGGAGCTGAGCTGAGCTGTCCCTGTCCAGCCTAATTAACAGGCATAGGTAATGAGGGCTCAGACGAAGAAAGGTCATACAGGATACAAAGAATAAAGCAGGTAAGATGCTTTTATTTTATTTTTAATGGCCTACAGGGGGAAAATGAATTCGATTTTCTATTTTCAGCCAATCAGAGTAGGTGGGTTATATGGCAATAAGAAATGACTCAAAAACTCTCACAGGCTAAAAATAGTAAAGCCATTCTTCTCCCTCATCCTATACATGTGTTTTGGTTAGTGGAAGATTGACTCTGTGATGCAAACTGATGGAACCTGTTATCTTTGGACTGCTGCCAGTTCTTTTCCCAAGGAGAAGGGAGTAAAATTATGTACTCAAAGTGACACATACCACTTCCAACATATTTCACCAGCCAGGGCAAACTAGTCACATGACACAGTAATCCCAAAAGAGCAGGGAAGTGCACTTCTACCACATTCCTCCAAAGAGAAAATGTAGAAATAGACAGCATAGGAGAGTACTGTAATTTCCCTGGTAAACACTGAATGGATATCCAGTTCATTGTCTTTCCCACATGCAAAATACAATCACCCCAAGAAAAGCCACCCCTGATGGCTCCTGAGCAGGTTTCATAATACATTGCGAAGATGTCCAGGGAGCAGCCAGTGGTATGAGGGCTCAATAGACAGTTTATGGGTAAAGATTTAAATGTGAAGCATTAGTGAAATAGTGTTTTATTTACACAAAACAAACAATAAGTTGTTTAGTTTTCTCAGGAAATTTTGCAGCTTGAGAAGAGGACCAAGGACAGAACTCAGGAGTCCAAACCCTGTTGGATAAAGCATATTCCCCACGACCTCCCAAAAATGTCACCGAAGAGGAATAGTGGTGGCAGAAGATGAGTCAGTAGGGCAGGTGTGACAGGCAGGTGTGACAGGAGAATTATGACATGGAATGAGAGGTCTAAACACTAAGTGCTACCAAGAAGCCAAATGAAGTAAGGATGGATGTTCATTGGATTTGGCAACTCAAGTTCCTAAGTGACAGTGGAATAGCATTACTTGAAAGGGAGGGGACAGACACAGACAGCAAGTTGATTTGTAGATTTAAGATGAAGAAGTGAAAACAAGTTGAGAAGAAAAGAGAGTCAAGAAGTCTGAGGGGTCCGTAAGGTATGGTTGGAAGATTGGGACATGAGGGTGCTCTGGAGAAAGGAGACTGGGTGATGGCTTATGGTCCCAAAGGAGAAAGGAATAAAATGAAGTCAATAGCCCTGAGAATGACCCTCATGAGCTTGGAAAGCAGGGGTTAGTGCTGACAGCAAATCAGGTCTGGAAACACCTAGAAGTAATTTTAATAAAGGTGACTACATCTGGCATGGGGAAGAATGGTGACAGTGTAGGGTGACATATATCTGAGGGATTATCATTTGTCCCAATTCTGTGATACAAGGAACATCATGAGAAGGAAAAACAAGAAAAGAATTAAGAAAAACACAGCCAGAGTAATAATTAATCAAATTAGTGGCAAACTGAAAAATAGCGATATGGATGACTAGAACTAAAAAAATTCTAAGCCTTTCATTAATAGTATAAATAGGATATATTTTTATGTAAATATCATATATTAATTCCATTTATGTCAGCTAATGGTACAGTTTGAAACTGATTTCCCATGGAACAAAGAACAAAGCACTATTTTTCTTTCTGTTTGTAATATGTTTTTTTTTTTGGCGTCACTTATTTTTATCAAAGATAAGATTGCTTAGCTAAATCATGAAGGGCAACACTGATTTTAAGCTGTACCAAAAGACCAGAGCAACCAGTTAATTTTCAGGGACATTATAATTAGCATTTTAGAATGACTATACATACTTTTTTAAAAAAATTATTTATTTTTATTTATTTATTTGAGAATGGCAGACAGAGAGAAAGAGAGAGGCAGAGAGAGACAGAGAGAGAGAGTGAGGCAGAGAGAGTGAGGCAGATAAGAGAGACAAAAAGAGAGAGAAAGAATGGGAGCGCCAGGGACTCCAGCCACTGTAAACAAACTCCAGACAAGTGCGCCCCCTTGTGCATCTGGCTAACGTGGGTCCTGGTGCCTCAAACAGGGCCCTTAGGCTTCACAGACAAGCACTTAACCGCTAAGCCATCTCTCCAGCCTATACATACTTCTTAAGCATGCTTGATTCTGCATGAAGATATAAAGCATTATAAAATAAAGATAGAGAAATATAGCTACATAATACAACCTGATGTTCATGCTGTAAAGTTTATTTTCAAATTTTATATCAAGTTACACTCATGAATTTAAAATATGTATTTTCCCAGCTGGCTTAGCATTTAAGGCACTTGCCTGTGAAGCCTAAGGACCCAGATTCTATCCCCCAGCATTCACACAAGCCAGATGCACAAGGTGGAACATGCATCTGGAATTCTTTTGCAGTGGCTGGAGGCCCTGGCACACCCATTCTCTCTCCCTTTCTCTCAAATAAGTAAATAAACAAAAATTTAAAAATATATATTTACTTTCCGTATCAACATTTTTCATAACATACTAATGAGTAAGTCTGACCTTACATAATATGGTAAGACTGAAATTTGAAATACTCCATTTAAGCAGACATTTATTTAATACCTACTATGTAATAGACATTGTTTCCAGACCTTAGGAAAAGCAAACCAAAGCAAACATAACCCCCATACAGTCTAGCAGACAACTAAATCATCATGGTATATATCCTGCTAAGAAAAAATATTGTAAGTTTGCCTTGAATATGCTACATGTACTCCTAGCATATTTTTGTCTTTGAGTTAATTAATTAATTTATTTATGAGAAAGAGAAAGTATATGGGTGCATCAGGCCCTCCTGCTGTTGCAAATGAACTTGGGACACATGTGCTACTTCCTGAGTCTGGCTGCATGTAGGCCTTAGAGAATTAAACCCAGGCCATCATGCTTTATAAATCAAGCAACTTTGACCACCAAGCCATCTCATCAACCCTGATATTTGATTTTTTTTTTTCAGGACTCTAAAATCAGAGAAAGCAACTGCATCCCAGAGGAGAAGGACTAGGCAATGGTTCTGAGGAGGAAACTGCAAAGAAAGAAAGACCACATTGCATGAGATGGATTGAACATATAGAGTACATGGAAAACAACAACCAGAATACAGGAGAGAGAAAGACTGTGTCCTGGTGTATCCAACACTTTCACTTGGACAGGATGACCTCAGCTAGGGTATGACTTATTCTCCACTTAGAACCTGAGGTGAAAACAGGAGTGTGAAGAATGCAGGGGGAGGGGCGGAATATCATTTGACTCACAGCTGCTGGGGCCATCATGTGCCTCCTGATAGTGCCAGCTTCACTTGTCATAAGAGCACAGTCCAAACACAGCCCCCCTTCTTCATGATTCTCTGAATATAACTTAAGGAATACTGTCTATCTGTCTAAGTAGCTGATAAAAAAATTATACAAAGTGTGTTTTTTTTCCAGGCAATTTATTAATCTATACCAGAATAGCAAAGGAGTCAGATTTTCTATTTCAATTGTGTAATAATGTTTTCCTGGTAAAGTTATAACAAATTGAAGGCAGAACCCTAAAAATGATGTACAGGGGGAATATTTGTAGGATGCTATAAATAACACTGAATTGTGATGATTGCAAATGTCTGTGAATCTACTCAATGCTGTTAACTTGCATAGTTAAAACAGATGGATTTTACTGTATGCAAAGTATATAGCCACATATAAAAACTTTCAGCATTCCATTAAAGGATTAATGCTTGATTGCTGTCCAGTTGAGCTTGATAAATTGAATGCTTCATTCTGAATCCAGTCTCTTTAAAATGTTTCTGATTTTCAGGTTTTTAAAACATATGTCTGATGGAGAGTATGAGTTTAATTATGACTTAGGGCTTGTTTCAAAGCCTAGACTGTGTTTGTGCTGGTCTTTGGGCAGGGCTGGGTAGCTTTGCTGCAGGGCAATTTCCTGGAATCTCCACACAGATACCACAGCAAGTCCTTCAGAACTGTCTTCAGACCTTGGTTTCCAAGCTGTGCTGCACATCATTTTCTGCCAGGTGTTGCCAGACAGTTAAACCTCCTCCGTTACTGATTTGCTAATCCAGGATGCCACGCAGAAGCCGCTGCTGTGAAAGGAGAATTCGAGGAGAACTTGAGGTTGAACTAAGGAGCAGGTAGGTGAGCTCAAGTGATGGAGTTTCACTTCGGCTTTGTAGGAGGTTTAACACATACAGATGATTGAAACTTACTTGTTAATCAATATATTTATTTTTTTCCCTTACAAATGGGTTGGAATTTCTGTCATCAACATTTTATGGACATAAAATTTATTTGAGATCACTGATTTAACAGGAATCTTTTTTTCAATTTGAAGCTCATATTTTCAAAGTGACATCTTCAAGCTTCAGGCACTGGAGAATGTTCCCAGGTTTAAGGTGAAGATAACAGTTGTGGCATAAACTGGTTTAGGAGGAGCAGAACTGGTGTGTGTTGTTTTAAAGCAAAGAAGGTGCTCACAGATGGCTCAGAGAGAGATTTAGCGAGTCTGTGTTAATCACACGCAGGCATGAGAACATCACGGCTGCAAATAGTCACACTTCCCAGGCTCCTCCTGGACCTTCTTTACTTGGTTAATAACTACCAGAAAGAACAATATTTGAAGGCCTGATATTTAAAACTTCAAATTAGACTTACAACTGAATATGTGTTGCTCAAAGCACAAAGAGAGTGAGTCACCTCATGAGCAGTAGCTCTGATCCAAAGCCTATGAAGATAGAAAATATATATTTTTTTTCAGAAGTTCAGCTTTGAACAAATGAAATATTGAAGATTTTTGATAGCTGTATTTCCAGACATTTAAAAATTCCTTGTCATTTCAAGTTTGTTAATTTACCCTGACATATTACGATAAAAATGCACCATGTAAAATTGTATCTGCCTGACCTAAAAAGAAACTGATTTTTCCCATGATAATCTATTTTACTATGTTCTACCACACCTGACATTTTATATTCAATGTATCTTAATGATAATATTTAATTTGTTATGTTACTAACCACCAGCAGCCAAAATATGATAAACACCATGATTTATTTATTTAAAATCTTTATTTTATTAAGTAGAAACTTTGTATGGACACATCATGTGTTGGGACCATCATTTCCCTCGGTCCTGTCCCCACTCCATTGAGAGCCTTCCTCAGCGACATTGCTGGTATCCACTTTGGGTTATGGTTGTGAGTTGTGAGAGTATTAGTCAGTTAATGTGGCAGGGGGAAGGAAGGCCAGGGCAATGCCTCTGGATATTCACCCCAACCCTGTGGCTCTTATAATATTTCCTCCTCCTCTTTCACAAAATTTCCTGAGCCTTGGTGGGTATGTTTTAAATATACTATACTGTTGAGCTCTCAGAATCTTCTGGATTTCTGCTTCTGTATGTTTTGAGTATCCTCAGTGTCTATTTGTTATCAGCCATATTGAGTGTGACACTGAGTAAACTTTCATTCAGAATGGAGGAAGGCCAACATGTTGTCTAGCTGTCACCATGCTCATATTGTGGGGAGATGGGAGATAAACACATGCCTGGAAGCAACGACAGACCTGCAAGAATTCTACAGACAGAAGCAGAAGAGTTCTAATAGGAAGTAATTGGAGAAACCCTCTTCTATTATGGAAGACCCCAAGAGGGATTGTAGCGGAGATCTAAAGAAAACTGATTACAGACCACTTCCTTCATAATCTGTGCATCACTGCTTCTGTAGCACAGTCCTAGCAGAAAGCAGTTTCCTGCTTTGGTTGTTTCCTAATATCAGCAGGAGACCAGACAGATGGTGTGTGGGTTGTGCCAGGGAAAGGAGGCCATACTGGATAATATATTTCTGTATTTGTTTTTGACTTTTATTAAAGAGTTAGGTTAGAGAATTATTTAGGTTGTAGAATTAAATTTATATTATTTAAATGCCAGTTTCAGAAGAGAACAAATGTTTAATGGAAAGCACTAAATTCAAAGATGAGTTGTTAGCTATTAGCAAGACAAGTACATGATAAGTTAGGAGACAAAAAAATGAGGCAGAATGCAACTGCTTTCTGTTACTGAATAAAATGTAAGTGGGGATTTATAGAAAACTACAAGCTCAGAAATGAATTATCAATAAGGTTTAAGAAAACAAGACCACATGTGCCAGCTTCTTGGGAATTCTATAGGTGGTCAGAAACTACTACTCAACAGACAGAAAACATGAACATTGCATCTAGATAACAATTCTCTGTAATTTTGTCCAATATGCTGTAGTAGTCACTGCAATGAGACATTTCATTTTCCGCAGCTGAATATAGCATAAGGCTTTCCTGTCAGCTATGCCATTACTATTCCCCTACCCATTCTTGCTTAAAAAAAAAAAAGTGCAAGAAATTGAGTGTTTTTGGAAAAACTGATTCATTCCTCAACCACAAAGAGGATCATGGTTGGTTACTTATGATGCCAGGATTGGGGCTCAGAAAAAAGCCAGGCTACCTGAGCCAACATGCTGAGGCTAGCAGCCTGGAAGGATGTGAAGTCTGGAGAGGATGTGGACGGACACTGGTGAGCCTGTGGAAAAGCCATCTGTGGGATTCAACATCTGTGCTTCTTGTTAGGTGAGAGTACAAATTCGCTTACTTTCATTTTAGAATCTGCCATGAATTAGTTATTTGCTGCTGCATATATCTCCAATCAGTGACTAGTTCTATTCAAGCATTATTGAAAGGACTAACTGAACATGCTTTCTTATAATCAAAAAATGCAGTTGACTTAGTAATTCCTTATAGACAGTCAAATCAAACCCTCTTTCTCAACAATGGGGTGATTTTTTGTAATGCTCTTTGGACCACAAAAACAAATTGTTTTTTAATCTCATGGATAACATTGCCACAAAGAAAATGTTATCAAAAGTTTTCTCCTTTAAAAGATCAAGTTGAGCCAGGCGTGGTGGCACACTCCTTTAATCTCAGCACTCAGGAGGCAGAGGTAGGAGGATCGCTATGAGTTCAAGGCCACCCTGAGACTACAGAGTAAATTCCAGGTCAGCCTGAGCTAGAGTGAGACTCTACCTCGAAAAAAAAAAAAAATCAAGTTGAGAAAACAAGAATGTTATTTAATACAGTGGTTCCCAAACCTTTTGGTCTTAGGAGCCCTTTAAACTCCTAAGAAATAGTCAGGGCTTTTGATCTTAGGAACCCTCTGAACTCCTAAGAAATAATGAAGATAATTATTTCCATGTTAAAAAATAAAACAAAAATTACTGAAGATATCCAAAATGTAAGAACTTATATTAATTATTTAATTAAAACCAAGAAAATTTATAATTTTACTAATTTCTTTTAAGTAACAACTATTAATCATATGTTAACATACATACTTATATGGACATACTATATAAATATATATATATATATATATATATATATATATATATATATATATTTACATAACTGGATTTTCATGTCTACTCTGTATGAAGGACATGGAGAATATCTGTTCTGAAACAAATATGTCTGTGAAAGAAATGATTTGTAGGGATCCTTAACTGCCTTCTGGAGATTTTCTGAGTGCTGCACACTGATTTATAATAAGTCAGACTAAAAATGATACTGTGAGATGTTGGATTAACTTGATTTTAATATCAGGCAATCACAAACTAATACAGCAGATTAGGAGAGTTAGATTTAATCCTCTGTCACCTTAAGAACTGTTCCCCTTCTATAATCATAATGATTTGGGCTAATTCTACTAATTGAGAGAATTGTTATCTTTAACAAGAAACTAAAGAAAATTCAGAAGATTAAAATTAGAAAATATGAGTTTATAATTTATTATGAAATTCTGTAGTAGGTAGTAACCCATTCTTGAGGAATTCTAAGAAGTTCTTCCTATGTACACAGTAGGTTATACTTCTGATCTCTTCAGGTTAGGTGTGTGGCCAGCTAAATTTAACTACTAAAATATGATCAGAAGTGTTATGTCCCCTCCTGAACAAAATCCTGAAGAACCCATGGGTAGAGCTGGAGAGTTAGCTTAGTGGTCAAGACATTTGCCTGCAAAGACTAACAACCCAGGTTCAAATTCCCAGTACCCACGTAAAACCAGATGCACAAAGTGACACATTCATCTGGAGCTCACTTACAGCAGCTAGAGGCCCTGGAAAGCCTATTCTCTCTGTCTCTGCTTTCAAATAAATGAATAAAATATTTATAACAAATATGTAAAATTAGAATATTATATAGATATTAGAATTTTATAGAAAAATATAATAGAAAGAGCCAATGGGCAACGTGTATTCCATTCCTTGTTGTCTGGATAGAGGAGATTCCCTCAGCCTCAATAAGGGTGATGTGGAGCACAGCATTTTACTAACCCAAAAAATTCATTTTCTTTGATTTTTAGAGAGATCAAGAGAGAGAGAGAGAGAGAGAGAGAGAGAGAGAGAGAGAGAGAGAGAGAGAAATTGTCACACTAGGGCCTTAGCCACTGAAATCAAACTCTACATGCTTCTGCCACTAGTGAGCATGTGTGACCTTGCGCTTGCCTCACCTTTGTGCATCTGGCTTACATGGGAGCTGGAGAGTTGAACCTGGGTCTTTAGGCTTTGCAGGCAAACACCTTAACTGCTAAGCCATCTCTCCAGCCATGTTTCTTTTTTTTTTTAATGTAATCAGATTTGAGATTTATTCTGGCACAACTCTGCCTATCTTATTTGACTTGTTACTTCATCATTTTTTTAATGAACACATGGAAGCAAACAATATAATAAAAATATGATTTTAACTAACTGGAAGGTGAAATAAAGAGTGCAATTCTTTCTATCAGAGATCCACATTGAATTTGATCTTCTCAGCAAAGCATAATAAGTAAAACAGGATTAGTTTCTACAGTGTTATAGGCAACATTCTAAAGTTTTCAACACAAAGGTCTTCAAATATTCTAAAAATTATCTTTATGCATTCTAAAAATATTCCTCAACTGAAACTACATGTGACCTGTTGGGTTCTGGAAGGCACAGCTATGGAATCTTCTAACAGGGAGGGAACCAATTCCTCAAACCTTTGCAGAAAATATTATTCTAAATAAGGTCTTTTAATTTAAGTTTTACTTGTTTAGTGATAAATAATATACCTGAAATCAACAATGACCAGAAAAATCGAAGTTTCTTTTTCTCTCATGTGAACTTGTTAGTCCACATTTGCAGGAAGATAGATGGAACTAGAAGTCATTATGTTAAGCAAAACTGACTAAACTCAGAAAGACAAATACGAAGAACTTAGATTTACAATTGTGTGTGTGTGTGCATGTGCAGGCACGTGTGTGTGTGAGAGACAGAGAGAGATAAAACAGGGATCATGAGAGAGAGAAAGAGATCTTAAGAGAGGGAAACAAAGAGGATAATGGAATACATACGACATGAAAACAGTAGGAAGGAGTATCTGTGGTAAAGAAGAGAACTGGCCAGTGGGGGATAGAAGGCATAAGGGAGAGGGATGAATTAGAACAAAGTATAATGACATATGTATTAAAGTTCCTTAATTCAACCCATTACTGTAAATATAAATGACCAATAATAAATAGATAGTAAATAAAATAAGATTACCATTCCAAGTGGCTGTTCAAGGGATTGTATGATAGCCCTTTTCAATCAGATTCTTCAATTTGTATATTAGTGGACTTTCCCTGGGGCATGGATCTTACCTTAGTTGTTAATATAGTTGGTAGAGACCTGGACATCACATCTAAATTCTGGGTAACATTATGGTAGAAGAGAAACACAAAAATTTTATGTGAAAAGACCTTTGTCTAATGTCTTTAAGGAGAAATCTCTTCTGGTTTTAGTTTCTTTGAGGTTAATTCAGCTACATGGCCACATTTAAGCGTAAAGGAAGCAATCATATACCTACCTAAAAAGGTTTGTTCTGAAGAGAGAAAGAATGATGGCATGACTATCATGGTGGAACTCTCGTATGCTATCCTAGAGCAGGTACTACAGAACACCTCCTTGTAAAACTTTTGTCAGATTTAATTCATATGATAGTTGATCCCCTACCTTAGTACTCAGCTTCAGTGGGCTCTGGGAGTCTGGACTATCTTGCCTTTGATTACAGCACTGGCCATAATTACAGCAGGGTTTCTCTAAGCTTGGAAATGTGAGATGACAGAATATTTGATCTAAAGTGATTACTCAGCCTCTCGGTCATCCAATGCTACTTGCAGAATATTTTATTTTATATTTTATGAGGAAATTTTGGGGGCATTGCATATTTATTTTTATAACTTTTAATATTGTATAATTATAAATTTATGAAAAGCTACAAAGACTCTGATATGCTTTACACGTGGGTTCATTAATTGTCAAACATTTACCCACCTAGAACAATTCTATTAACACACTTTTTCCCAACTATTGAGGGTAAGTTAGACATCATACTCCTTTAGCCCTAAAGACTTTATTGCCTATATTCCGAAAATGAAGGACAATCTCATAATCACAACACAATTGATGACACTGATATAATGTCATCTAATCCTCAGTCAATATTCAAATATTCACTAACTATTCCAATAGTGTGAATATATATATATATATACCTATATGATATATAAGCATTATATATTATATTATAATATAATTTACACACACACATGCACACACACACACACACACACACACACACACACACACACATATATACCTAGATTCAATATAAGATCATGAATTTTATTGTTTATCTTATTTCCTTTGAGATTAATTTCTTTAATCATTGATACTTCCTTTCTTTGCTTTTCATAACAGCATTTTCTTTTTTTTTTTTTTTGGTTTTTTGATGTAGGGCACTGCTCTAGCCCAGACTGACTCATTATATAGTTTCAGTGTGGCCTTGAACACATGGCGATCCTCCTACCTCTGCCTCCCAAGTGCTGGGATTAAAGGCATGCACCATTACACCCAGTTCTTAACAGCAGTTTTTAAAATGTGTTTTTATTTATTTATTTGAGAGAGAAAAAAAGGGATAGAGAGAGAATGAGTGCACCAGAGCCTCCAACCCTGGTGTGCCCAGGCAAATGAACTCCAGATGCATTAACCCCCTTGTGCATCTGGCTAACATGGGACTTGGAAGGGGATCCTTTGGCTTTGCAGGCAAATGCCTTAATAGCTAAGCCATCTATCCAGCCCCTTAACAGCATTTTTAAGAGTGCTGATGAATTATTTTGTAGAATGAGATTAAGGTTAAGAAAATTTTGAGGTTATAGCTAAACAGTGACATTGCATGCTATGCAATGCATTCTAGCATGTGACACATGATGTGTATTTGTCTCATTATGGTTGTATTGACCATCATCGCTGGTTTAGCTTAGTGTCTGCCTGGTTTATCCAATGTGAAGTTATTTTTCATTTATAGTTAATAAGCAAGTATGGGGCGATAACTTGAGACTATATACTCTATGTCTCATTAAACTTGTTACCTATAGTTTTAGTATTCATGGGTAATTCTTGCCTGAATATTTTACTATGAGGATGGTTTATAAATGATGAATTTCCAGCCCCATCACTCCTTCTAGTACATTAGTTGGCACTGTGGGCCACTAGTATTTAGGTTACAAAACAATCCAGTGAGCCAACTCCGAATCACTGTTTTCTGAGTCACAGAATTCTGTTTGTGGGTGTTATGGTTTGAAAGTAAAGTCATCCCCCACCCCAACCCACTGGCTCATGTGTTTGGAGAACTGATGGCACCATTCTGGAGAATAGTGGAACCTTTAAGATGATGGCTTAGCTAGCAGAAGTGGGCTGTTTGGGGTGAGCCTTGAAGGTGATATCACTTGTTCTGGCCCAAGCTCACTGGATTATGGCCTGTCAGTATGTGAGGAGCGTACCAAGCTTCCACTGCGCTGGCCTGAGCCATGTCTCCATGCCTTCTCCACCATGATGGGCTGTTTTCTCTGAAACTATATACCAAAATAAATCCCTCCTCCATAAGTTGTTTCTGTCAGATGTTTTAGGTCAGGGCATAAAGAAAAGTAACTAACACTGTGGGCATAAGAAAAAGCTAGATTATTCTGTTTGTAAATTAATCTCTTGAAATTCTGCATTTGAGAGTAACATGTGGGGTTCTCCAGAGGATGAGAGCTGACAAGATATATTATGTGATAAAATGGAATTTTTTACAGTGGATTGCCTGACAGGGACTGAGTAGTCCAATAATGGACTTCCTGTTCTCTGGAGAGGCTAAGAATCCAGTAGCTGCTCAGTACACAAAGCTAGATGCTGAAGGCTTGGAAAATTCTTGGAGAGTCATTGGAATTCAGTGTACCTTTAAGGACCAAAGAGCCTGGTGTCTGATGTCAGCAGCAGCGGTAGCAGCAGGGATAGCTCAATGAGAAAGGAAGGCAGGACAAGAACAAGCTGTTTCCTCTGACCTTTCTGTGACTAGGCCATGGATTAGAATATGCTGCCTGCTCTACTCGGCAGGAGGGTTCCCCCCTGCAGGTAATCTATTTTGGAAAGAACCTCACAGACATACCCAAAAACATCGCTTAGGTGTTTCTGGATCTGGTCAGGTTGACAACAAGATTAACCATCATAGCTGGGAGTGGTGGCAGATGCCTTTAATCCCAGCAGGGAGGCAGAAGTAGGAGGATCACCGTGAGTTCAAGGCCACCCTGAGACTACATAGTGAATTCCAGGTCAGCCTGGACCAGAGTGAAACCCTACCTTGGAAAACAAAAACAAAACAACAACAACAAAAAGATTAACCATCATAGAGAGCAATAAATTTTGGATGAGTTTTTAAAATAACAAACTGAAGTAAACTATAGGCATATCATAGTTACAAAAATTTAGCAGAATTTAAACTTTTATTTAACAAAGTTAATGTAAGGCATGGGGAAGAAATTTGCTCCAGCTAAAAATTTTGGACTCAAGCAACTTGGCCTCTGGACTGTGCTTTTTTTTAAAATTAATTTTATTTATCTATTTGCGAGGAGAGAGGGAGGGAGGGAATGAGAGAAAGATAATGAGAATGGGTATGCCAGGCATGTTGTCGCTGCAAACGAACTCCAGACACATGTGCCACGCCTTGTACATCTGGCTTTACGTGGTTACTGGGGAATTGAACCCAGGCTGTCAGGCTTTGCAGGCAAGCACCTTAATCTCTGAGCCATCTCTCCAGCCTAGGACCGTGCTTTATAATAATTATGTTGTAAATAAGCAATGGCCTGGATTGAGCATTGTAATACAGTGTGTGGAGAATGGGGCTCTTTTCCTGGCCTGAGATTCATGGTCATGTATTCTTCTAGTTCCAAGAACAGAAGATTTTTGGTTTTGGCTCTAAGAGACCCTTTTTTCTAATGTTATTTATTAGCAAGGGGAGAGAGAGAAAGACAATGCAAATGGGCACACTTTGTGCATCTGGCCTTTTGTGGGTACTGAGAAAGTGAACCTGGGCTATCAGGCTTTGTAAGCAAGCTCCTTTAACCACTGAGCAATCTCTCCAGCCTAACTTCTATTATAATTGATAGCTAAGAATAGGTTTACTGAAGACCCTACCTAGTCTAGTTACATTTCTGTCACCATGACAAAATACCTGCGACAACCAATGTACAAGGAGGAAAGCTTTATGTTGGCTCATAGCTTTCAAGTTGCAATCTATGCCAGTGGGTGTTGTGGCAAAGCAGTGCGTGTATCATGGTAGACAGAAGTGCATGGTGCAGGAAGTTGCTCCCCTTATGGAGTCATGAACCAGAGTGCGAAGGGGTGGGACCAGGGTCCCAAAGTTCACTTCAAGGATACACACCCTGGTGACCTAACTTCCTGCTACTAGGTCTTGCCTCTTAAGAGATTTATCACATCCCAACACTACACAACCTGGTGGCCAGTCCTTCAAAATATCAACTTTGGGGAGATATCCAAAACCCTAACTATAGTACTTAGGTACTGGAAATTGTGACGTTTACATGGCAATTGATTGTGTCCAGTATATCTGCAGTAGGAGTGTAAGCTGCTTGCTTGCAGTGGGCATAATGTCCCCAGCACTTTAGGACAGTATCTCCCCTCCACTTCAGCTGTGCCCTGTTCTTTAATTCACAGCTTGTCAGCCAGGGTTCACTTCCCCAGTGTGGAGGGCAGAATAGGCATTTCTCTGGTTTGCATGCTGGGGAAAGGGATCTAATTGCTGAAAATATACAATTTCGGTTAATTCTGTTTCAGTCCCTCCCCACATCTCATCTTCCAAGATAGCTGGTGCCTCTCAATTCTTCAGCCTTCCCAGAATTCCTCAGCAGCATGAGTCAGCTTGATTCCGGCTGTTCTGTTCCCACTGCTGGCTCAGGTGCCCGCTTTCTTCAGACTGATGATTCAGTCACAATCCTCCACCTCCTCCCTCCTCTTGGTTCCTTGCTATTCTGTTACAGCCATTTTAACAGGATTTAAGAGGAAATTATGTCTGTTCAATCCACATTTCTAGATATCTTTTTCATGATGTTATTAACGTTAAGTTAGACTGAGGTACAATTGAGAAAACTTCTATATCAGTATAAATCAGAAGTGTATACTTTTATTCTAATCAGAAGTATAGCCTTTTATTCTAATCACATTGTCTCAGCAGAAATTAGCAGGCTTTTCCTCTTTAATAACAGTACTCTAGCAAGATGACACAAGAACTGGTTTGTATACAAAATTATTTGTGATTACAAAACTATCATAATTAACCCAAGGCATCCAGGCACACAGGACATACCTAATGCCCACAAGATGTTGGACCCACTGATTTCTGACACAGAATATGGGAGATCACAGGATTTGCTCAATGCTGATTGATGTGAGAGGTTGAGAATATTACTTCCCTCCCCTGACTTACTCCTAACCCTTTTCCTATCTTGTCAGTAACTTTTCCATTAGAGTCTGGCTATGGCTAGCTTACAAAAAGGGAATTTACTGGAAGGATATCAGGGTTCAGAGATTCAAAGGAAGGCCATCACCTCAAAAGTCAGAATGCTGCTGCTGAGGGCCCCACCATGTAAAACTGGCTGTCAGATTGCCCCATGCTGGCTATAGTCTCTCAAGATTCAATGTCTAGGGAAGTAAATCCTATAAAGTCAAATAAACCACTACAGGGGGATGTGACCAACTTGTGCGCTACTGTAGAGAAAAAAGGACTTGATCCTACCAGTACCTTCTGAGATGTACACAGCCAGACTCTAAGAATCAACCACTCACCAATGCCATGTGCTCAGGTCAGGTCAGGAACAGATTTGTAACCTTTAGTTTCAACTTCAGGGAAATGGGAGATCAGAACCAGAAATTCCCACTTCCAAGAATTCCTCATGAAGAGATCAAGGTGCCACCAGGAGGGAGGCTGAGTAACACTCACTCACAAGGTCCTGCTTCACATACATATCAGGTCACAGCACTGCTTGGAGCCTTGATTTTGGCAAGTGAGATAGATTATCTGGGTTAAGCTTAGTTACCGGGATAAGCTATGGTGTATTCACAAATAAACCCCAAAGCCTAGTAGCTTAACACAATGCAGGTTTGTTTCTCATGTAGAATCTAGTACAGATGCTCCTCATGGGATAGATGCCCACGACTGTTTTCCTGCATTCCAAAATGGTATAGCTTGACAATCTCTATACTGATCATCCTTGAGGTAGTGTGCAGTGCAAGAGAAAACAAGATCAGGCAAAGGCTGACTTCTACTCCAGGTCTGGAAGTGGCCCTCATTACTTCTACACAGGGACCTTTGACTTGAATCAGTCACAGTAGCCAGCAGAGATCCTCAGAGCTAGAAAGTCTTGTGTGCCCAAAAGGAAAGCAACATGAGTTCTGATGAGTACAGGATATTTGCACTGTGTAGTATGAGGCTCTTGCTCAGTAAGAACAGAGTCATTGCAAGAGAAGACATCCTCCTGGCCCACTCTCCTGGAACTGGGCATTTTTCTCTCTGGGCCCACATCCCAAAAGCAATTCTACAGCTTCTGGGCTCCCAACTGGTATTGAATATGCCTTTCTCCTGTCTCATTAATATTCCATAAACTCTCTACCTCCCTATCCCTCTCCACGCCCTGAGTTCTCTCATGACGGACCTCAATGACTCCATCATTCTGGAGCCTAAGATCAAAAGCTATAGACATGGCCAGTTCCCTTTCTTCCAGGGCACAGAGGGCTCTGCCTTTGAGACTTCCTGGGGAGTGAGAGGAAATAATTACAGTCCAACTCTCTAATTCAGCGCAGAAAGAAGAAAGATAGAATAAAATGCATTTCTAGGTCAAAATGACCGAATGTCTACATCCTGCCATGTTTGCTGAAGGTAGCTCCTTCCCATCCTTCTTGCCTTCTGTCCAACATGCTTACCACCTCCTACCGAGCTAGGCTCTTCCTCCACCCTTCAGATGTTGCATCCCAAAATGAAAATCAGACCCAAGTATTGTGTAGTGTAGAAATCTATGGTCCAAAAATCCTGTAGAGACACTTATTCTCAACAGTATGAAGCCCATGTGGAAAAACGTCACTCCTTAGAAGATCTATAAACCCGAATCCCCAAAATCTGTGACTGTTGCCACACATGGTGAAATGGACTTCACAGGTGTCTAAGGATGGGAGTGGGAAGATGAGCCTGAGTTACCTGGGTGTGTTATTGCAACCATGAGTTCTTAGACATGAAGATAAAAGTCAGTAGTAGAAGATGTAACAATAGAAGGAAGAGGAAGGATGAAGTGAGGAAAATTGCACAAACCAAGAAAGAGTGTTAGCTATTTCTAATATAATTAAAAAATGAATCGGGGCTACATTTCTAACAATTTTGTTTTCATGCCTCTTACAGAAGTATATGTGACTAAAACTAGAGTTGGAGGATTTTTTTTTTAATCAATGAGCATGAATTCGAGTCAAAGGATGTGGAAATTAAATCACAATCTGAGTTTTGTATTGGAGATGACTGAAGGTTTCTATGGCCAGCATGACAACCTCCTACCACCAAAGCTCATATGTTAAAGGAATGTCCCTTGGATTGGGAAAGGGTGGTACTTTTAGGAGATGGGACTTAAAGAGCTCCTCAAGTCACTGGAGACATGCCCTTGAAGGGAACGATGGGTTAATGGCATTCATGAACCCATGCTCTTCACCCCATGAAGTGAGAGATTTTTGCTTCACCATGTGTTCCTGCAGTGAAGAGCTACCACTGAGCCAAACCAACTGAACCACCTGATCATGGTCCTAAACATGAAAACTGTGATCACCATAAACCTTGTGTTCTGACAGACATCTGCTATAGTTGCAGAAAGATGGCTGAGTTTGTTTAGAAATACTTGTTTAGAAATGGGTCTTTCTTTTAAGTACTAGAAATGCTACTGTATCCACTATATAACGTTTGTCACATACTGTACAGGTATAAAGGGGATAAATTTTAATGCTAAGCAGATTAGTTTCCCACTATCACACTCATTTCCATGGTGACACAAGAACTTTGGCCCGTTTTAGAATCAAACTCCAGTATGTGCTGTAAACAGTCACTGCTTCCTCTAGATCAAGAACTGATAGTTAACTTCAAAATTTTAGACAGATGGCCATTAGTAGCTTGAACTTCACAAGGGTGGGCTGTTTATACCATGAAAACCAATCGATTCTACAAATCAGGATTTCTGTCTCTCTATGCCCCACTCTTTACTGCTAAAACAAACCTTTTCCCGGCACAGCAGTGAAAAATCTCACTTCTGTTGTATTCTGTCCCGCAGAGCCCTCAGATACTCTTAGCTTTATCTCTCTGTGGTGTACAACTAGCAAAAACCAACTTTCATAATGGTTCGGTTGAAAAATGTGTGAGGGCTAATGCCACGTCATCACAGATGACTGTAATCATACAACTGGAGTCTTGAGACTCTGATTCAAAAGGTAGAGTTCAGATTATTTTAAAGTAACAGAAATTTTATAGAACTTCTCTGTCCATTTACAGTGATATAATAATGCCACACACATATGTGTATATTATGATTGAATATATAATACATTTATGTAAAATATCTATTTTAAAGTCATAATTCAGCATTAGAATTTTGGTGGAATTTTGGCTAGAGAGATGGCTTAGCAATTAAGGGATTTGCCTCGTGAAGCCTAAGGACTCAGGTTTGACTACCCCAGACACACAAGGTGTTGCACGTACACAAGGTCATGCATGCACACAAGGTGGTACATGAGTTTGGAGCTTGATTACAGTGGTTAGAGGACCTGGAGTACCAATTCTCTCATAAAAAAATAATAAAATTTTTTAAAAATTAGTGGAATTTCTTAAATCTGAGCCATTTGCATCCAAGGTTCTAGTGCACACATCTCAATACCAAAAGATGCAGAGGCTCCAGCCCCTGCTAATGTTTCTGCCTTAACCACCACTGACTTCGAGCCTGGAGGTACCTGCCCTCAGACAGGCCAGTGTGGTGTTGTAGTGCTCATTCTGTAATAGCAGACCCCAGACTCCATGGCTTGTCTAGTCTATAATGCTTGGATTTAACTTGTTGGTAGATTTAAGTTAAGATTAAAACAGATTAATTTGAAAATAAAAATGAATTTTAATTAATGATTCAACTTAAAAAAATTTAGTGAGTATTGTAGTTATATTTGCAGTGTTGGGCCAAAATACCTGATCACAGCTGGGTATGAGCAGTGTTCTCCCCTCTGTACTCCTAATCTGAGAGAATTGAGTTAATGACACCAGAAAACTATCAACAATACATTTACTCCTCACTTTTATTTTCCTAGATATTAACTTTATCTTAGTGTCTCTTTGAAAAAAAAAAATAAAGAGAAAGAGAAAGCAAAACTCCACCCTTGGTTCAGGTCTACACTTTCCCTGAGGACTGGACCTTTGCTAAAGAAATGTTATGCTCCCAGCCCGGACCCACTGTTTCTGGTCTAACAAGCTGTCCACATAGGCTAGGTACTTACCTACCAAGCTGGACACCAGGATAGTCATGTTAGATACTCAGGCTATTAAGGCCTGGCTCTGAAGCCCCACATAATTTAAGGGATATAGGAAGGCAGTGCTCTGAAGGACCAGCAGACTTGGCTCTAACAGCATCTCCTCTAGACAGTCTCATTTAGTCTCCTTACTTCCCAAATAGGAATCAGTTATCTTCCCCTTTGTGCTTCCTCCACACTGTACACAGTACCAAGCATCGGTTTTTGTAATCACTTGTTTATGTAATAGGGAGAAGGGAAAATACCATGTGTTTTTCATCACTATGTTTCTGCCCAACAAGATGTCTGAAACCACAGACATTGTTGAGGCACTTAATGAACATATGATGTATGAATGATGAATGAATGGATTTGGGTAATTTCCTCCAAGAATCTTGAGCAGTCAGTATCTGTGAGTATCTGCACAGGAGCATGGTCCTCCATTCTGTTCCTTCAAAGCAGGCTGAGAGTGCTAGAAAATAGATGGCCCAGGGCTAGGCTGGACAGCTTCTGGCCTCCTCTGGTCTCTTGAGGATTTTTTGGTATGGAGCTGTTTCCTGGAAGCAGAAACCAAGAGCCTATTAGCAGAACAGGATCTTGGTGCTTCTTATACTAGCAACAGGAGCAGCCTAACCTGTGTGTGGCCAGTGTGAGCTGCCCATCAACCCCTAGTTGAGCAGAGGACAGGATGCAGGAAGAAGGTACCTTAGCCCTCTCCCCGCATCGTCAGTGTGATTACCCATACATATATTTCTGGATTCTGGAATGGGATAGGAGGAGAGAAAAGTGTCACATGTAAGTGGCTTTCTAGGAACCCTGCCATCATGCCATAGTGTAGAGTGGGACCTATTATAGCCCCTTTCCTGCCCTTGCTCTTCTAACTAGTTGGTAAGGACTGTGTTTTGTAGCACAGGGCCTATCCCATTTTTTGGGGCACAGCCCTGATTTAGGAAAGACTAACTTCTGGAACTTTCTTATCCAGAAGTGGGCAAACTGCTTCTAGGAGCAGAACCTGGGAGGTGAGAGAGCTGATTCCAGATATCCCCATCCCAGTAGTGGGAAAAATAAAAAATAAAGCTTGAGGGAAAAATGAACCGAAGAGAAGTTCAGTTTCAGCCATTAGTAAACCTGCTGCATCTACTGTCACCATGGTTCTGACATCACTGTGGCTGTGACTTCCTCTCTTCTCTCATACAGGGACTCACTGGCTTTTGTTTTCTTGACATAAGGTCTCATTCTAGGCAAAGCTAACCTGGAATTTCCTCTGTAGTCTCAGGCTGGCCTCAGACTTACAGCAATCCTCTTGCCTCTGCCTCCCATGTTCTGAGATTAAAGGTGTGTGTCACCATGCATGGGTCCCATTGGCCCTTTTACTGACTAGACAAAACCCAGCAACACATGAACAAGTAGTGCATTGCATGAGCAAAGTATAAGGAATTTTAGACTTTGGAAAATCAAACACTTGTTAAAGAATAGGATTTAGGTATGTGTCTTGCTGGACTCTTGTGATCCAGAACACACACACACACACACACACACACACACACTCACAGTCTGATCACAAGAGCAATCACACTAAGCCCACCTGTTACCTTAACCAGATCTGTGAGCCCATACTTACTGACCTCGTTGTCTTCAACACTATGATCAGCACTTCTTTTTTAAAATTAAATTTTGAGAGAGCAAGAGAGGGAAATAGGCAGAGAGAGAGAGAGAGAGAGAGAGAGAGAGAGAGAGAGAGAGAGAATGGGCACGTCAGGGCCTTCAGCCACTGCAAATAAACTCCAGACACATGTGCCACCTTGTGAAGCTGGCTTATGTGGGTCCTGAGGAATCAAACCGAGGTCCTTTGGCTTTGCAGGCAAACACCTTAACTGCAAAGCCATCTATCCAGCCCTGATCAGCACTTCTTATGCATGTATGTTTGTTCTGAGTCAAGAGTCCAACCAGGCCTCTGGGGAAAGGAGTGTAGAGCATATCTTAAGATCAGTCAGCATCTCTGTTGCAGTCAGGTTTGCATTGCTGGAAGAAATCACCTGACCAAGAGAAGTTTTTGGGACAAAAGGGTTTATTTTGGCTTACAGGCTCCAGGGGAAGCTCCATGATGGCAGGGGAAAATGATGGCATAAATACACAGTGGACATCACCCTCTGGCCAACATAAAGTGGACAATAGCAACAGGAGAGTGTGCCAAACACTATGCAGGGGACATTGGCTATAATACCCATAAGCCTGCCACCAACCATACCCTTCCTTCAGGAGGCATTAATTCCCAAATCTCCATCAGCTGGGAACCTAACATTCAGATCACCTAAGTTTATGCAGGACACCTGAATCAAATCACCACACTCTTTAAACATTGCTTGCCAATATTGGTCATCTGTGCTATTCAGGTCAAAGGTACACCAAGGCAGAGGAAACCTAGTCACATTGCTTTAAGTGGGTAGATTACACAGTTGTAAGAATAACTTTATACCAAGCTACAAGTAAGGAATTTAGCATCTCACAACAATAATATCATATAGCTATTTGTAAGATCCATAAGAAATATTCCTGGTTCTTTCTTATAGTTCATTCCCACAGTTTGTTCTTATGTTTCATCACCACAAGACCGTTTTTCCCTTAGAAAAAGACTAAGTGAACACTTATTCCCATATTTTACATTGAATTCTTAAAATAGATCAAAAAAGCATAAAATATGCGTACAAAGATTTATATAAATAAATGTCAAAACAATGTTATATGCAAATTTCAAAAATAGAGAGCTTTTTAAAAGAGTGAGAATTACCTATCAACTGACACTAAATAAACAATGTTCCTTTTTTTGTTTGTTTGTTAGAAATAGGGTCTTACTTAGCCCAGGCTGGCCTTGAAATGCTATGCGACCAAGGATGACCTTGAACCCCACGCCTGCTGCCTCTTCTTCTCAGGTGGTGAGATGGTATGCTGTTCTTAGTGAAATGTTTTAGAGAAATACGTTCTCTCCCAAAGCCAATCATGTCTTCTTCTACCCTTCTGTATGTTTTAATGTGGAATAACCTATGAGTTCTTTTGAACTTGGATTTCCATGGTTCAAATACACATACATTTCCAGTATCCATGGGCCTCAAGTGGATTTACCTGATGGCATCTCCTGCACCCCAGCAAGTCAGATAAATAAGATTCTGTTAGGAAAGACCTATGCCCCTGTGGGACATAATGTTGACTGACAGAATCCTGTCCAGTGTTTTGAGGCATCTGTAGCTTGAATCCTGGGAGTAAAGGAGCTCACGTTATCTCACCTCTCTCCAGGAACAAATGCTCCAGATACAGTCATGGCATCAGCAAATGTTTCCCAGTTGTCTTCACCAATGCCTTATTTTTGCACAAATGTGACTTGTGCCTTCAGGTTTTTTGTTTTGTTTTGTTTTTAAATGAAGAGAAAAAGATACTTAGGGCAAATGTGGGTTTTTTTTTTTTGTGTGTGGGTGGTGTGTGTGTTTTTAACTCACTTGTCTTCAAAAACATAACTAAGCAAAAAACTTGTTTTTATGAAACATATATATTTTTAAAAGAGCATCACACTGTGTACTTAAGACAGGTCCTCTCACAGTCACCATGCTTCATAGGGAAAATTCCTGCCAGTTTCCTCATTCTTTGGAAGGCAGAAATCATAGGAAAAAATTGATCCAAGTGAACTCACTTCTGCTCTGAATTTTTCTACTCACATGGAAAGATATTTAAGAAAATGATAGGAAGCACAGCCTCTCATTTGGAGACCAGGCTGTCTAGCCTAGGTTTGGTAAACATCTTTACTCTGCACTTCCTTTAAGGTAAACAGAAGTCTTGGTGTTGCTGGGGGATTTGCCAGAGTGCTAATAAAAACACCCTCACAGTGCAGGGCTGCGTGGCAGGCGAGGGAGTACTACTTACACAGTACCTGGGAAAGTGCAGTGGGGATTCCCACAGCACCACAGCAACAAGCTGTGCCCCAGTACTGGGTTCAAGGTTATGGACTCCAGTGAAAAGCTCCCAGTAGTGTTTTTCCAAAGGTGAGGCTACACTCATCAAAATCTCTCTAAATTAACAATGCCTATCCCCTTTGGCCTATCCTGACCTCACTCTCCATTGGTGATTCTGTTTTTTTTTTTTTTTTTTTTTTTTTTTTTTTTTTCAGAAAACAGTGAGAACCGAGGACAACCAAAATCTATCAGCAAGAAAAGAATAAACTCCCTGACAGGAGATTAACCACCCCTCGTGCAGTAGCTAGGACACAGGTGAAACCATAGAGGAACCGGCATGATGAACAACGTATTGCCTCCAAAGCGAGCCTGATAACCTGTGCCAGGGTGATAGAGACAGACACCAGCAATACTCAAAATGTGCCAAAGCAGGAATCCCAAAGCCGCTGAAAGCTCAACACTAAAGTAAACTCAAAGCACCCACCAAGGCACGGGGGATTTTGTGGAACAGGGGATGGAAAAATGTAAGAGCCATAGGGTGGGAGGGAATATCCAGAGGCATTGTGCCACCCCACCACAGCTGGTTGCTGCTCTCAAAACTCATAGCCCACAACTCCATGGTGAATACCAGCAATTTCACTAAGGAGGGTCCTCAGTGGAGTGGGGGGCAGGGAGGAGGGAACTGATGGTACCAACATATGATGTGTCCATACAAAGTTTCTACTTAATAAAAAAATGAAAAAAAAATCACCTGAATTTGAACCTTTGATTTCTCTGATGAATTCTCAGGTGTATTTTATTCTCTTTGTTTCTGACTTCCAGTGTACTATAGTTCATCGTTGTAATCTCACGAAGCATGAAAGATTATTCAGTGTTTGGGGTAAAAGAGAATGCAGTCTCAACTACCTCACATTTGACTCAGACCTAAGTGACTTGAGGCATCATCACATGGAAAGTTCTCCTTAGGCAGCACTGTACCAAGGGCACTGTGTAGGAGTTTTTATTTCTATCTCTCCATGAGGCAAGACAACTAACCAGGATAAGGTAAAGTCAGTATGCACTATAATAACAGTGTGACCATGGTAACACTGTGTAGCCTGTGAAGAGGTGATGTATGGGCATGAATAAGTGGGCAGATGCTCTCAGAGCCACTGGTAACACACTGGCTGCTGGCAAGTGCTCTGTACCCACTTGCATTATCTCAAACAGCTTTGAGTATCTCTGTTAGCAGGAGCTCTTTGAAGCAGTCTGGATTTTGCTCCCATTGGGCTATATGAGTCTAACTTCATCTTTTATATTCTGACCACAGGGTTCTAGCTATTCAAGTTAAAAGACACTTCATAGAAGACATTAGATCTTGGTGCAATTAGGATAGGCCCCTTCTCTTTAAAATAATGATAAACAATTCTGGTGACCCAATAGAGGCTTGCAAAAGCCTCCTGTGTGAAAGCTGAATGCTTCAGCAACCTGTTTAAACATGGGTGAGCGCAGACAGAGCCCTGCTGTGGCCTCTTTGCCAGAGCACACCTGACTTTCCAGCGAATGGCTGCCCATACACTCTCCCTGAAGGCTTGTCTTAAACCAAGAGGCCATGTCTTCAGTACCCCAGCCTCTCACTTTTCATGCCCATTCCCTCTATTTCCAGCATGTGAGTCTGATTCTGCCATGGCATCTGACAGGGTACTTATCTTACTTATACATATAAGCCTCAGTTCATTTATCTACAAAACATCTGTCAGGTATATGGCAAGGACTGAATGAAAAAATGGTATTTAAGATTATAGCACGAAGATTTCAATTCACCAACAAACATATGAAAAGTTGTTAGCAGTCAACAATCATTAAGGGAACGCAACTTAAAATCACGATTCAATTTTACTTCATACAACCTACCATGGCTAGAATATGGTAGGGTAAAATAGAAACTGAAAGCATGGTGGTTCCTCAGTAAGTTAAACAAAGAATTATATCTGACCCTGCAATTCTACTCCTGAATATGTAGCCAAAAGAATTAAAAACTGGCACCCAAATAAAACTAGTACAAAAATATTCAGATAAATGTTATTCATAACATCCAAAAGACAGAACCAATCCAAATGCCCACAGTTTATAAAAAACAAAGCAAAATGCAAAAGATGGAATATTATCCAGCCATAACAATTTTGAATATTATTCTAAGCAAAGGAAGTCAGGTCTAATAAAAACAGATATTGTGCAATTCAATTTACATGAAATACCTGGAATGACCAAACCCATGTAGACAGAAAGTTTTCAGGTACTAAATGGAAGGGGAGAGTGAGAGTGAAATGGTATGAGGTTCCCTCTGGATTGATGAAAAGATTCTGGTAGAAAAATGAGGGGGTGGAGAGATGGCTTACCAGTTAAGGCATTTGCCTTCAAAGCCTGACAACCCAGGTTCAATTCCCCATTACCCTCATAAAGCCAGATGTACAAATGGTGCATACATCTGAAATTAACTTGTAATGGCTGGAGGCCCTAGTGGGCCCATTCTAATTCTCTCTCTGTGTGTGTCTCTCTTTCTTTGCTTACAAATACACATACATACATACATACATACATACATACATACATACATACATACATACATACATAAAATACAAAAGGAAATATTCTGGAACTAGATAGTGGCAATCATTGCACAACATGACATATACACTAAGTGACACTAATAGTAATTTTTACATTACCTCTACTTTACCATAACAAGACTTTCTGTTATAATGTGTTCAACAAATGTTAGTTATTATTACCAAATAACTTGTCACATTCTTTTATGAGAGAGAGAGAGAGAGAGAGACAGAGAGAGAATTGGTGTGCCAGGGTTTCCAGCCACTGCAGTTGAACTCCAGATGCGTGTGCTACCTTACGCATGTGTCGCCTTGTGCATCTGCCTTATGTGAGATCTGAGTAGTTGAATATAGATCCTTGGGCTTCTCAGGCAAGTGCCTTAACCACTAAGCTATCTCTCCAGCCCAACTTGTGACATTTTTATGTGTTCTTAGAACATGCTGTCATGCACTGACTTTGTACTATCTTTAAACTATACATTTCTCTCTCCACCTAAACTGCATGCACCATCAATTCACTACACAGCACCTGAACATGTGTTGCCAGGCCATCTCTGCACATACACATCTGTGTGAATGAAGTTGAGAGGTGACAGACATCCTTTCTGTCCCAGGCTTTATCCCTTGGGCTACTCTTTGCTCTGAAATTCTAACATGAGCATGATTCCATTGGTCCAGACAGTGTCTCCAAGGGATAGTATTTGAAATATAGGTTTATTGTCAGAAAGGTTAATACAGTGTACCAACACAGCAGACAATGTAACTTAAGCCAGCCAAGCCATGCACGCACGTGCGTGCACGCACACACACACACACACAGTCTGAGGATTGCTGGGGAAATATGTAGTTGGTAAAGTGCCTGCTTTATCATGCAAGTATGAGGACCTGTTTGAATACAACCCACATGAAACCTGACATGGCAGCTTTTGCCTATAATCCCAGGTCTGTGGAGAAGTGTAAGAGAAGGCAAGATCCATGGGGCCTGGTGAGCTACAGGTTTAATGATAGACCCTGTGTCAAAAAATAAGGCAGATTGCAATTGAATCCGACATGGACCTCTGGCCTATACACAAATGCTCACGCGTATACACATACCTGTACACACACATGTCCATACAACACAAACACACATACACAAATGCTACACACATACATATATTCACAGAAGAAGAAGAAGAAAAATGCCTGAACAGATAGGACTTTGCACAGGACACAGTGAGGGAGAGTGGAGTGACAAAATGGTCTGCAAATGTGGGCTTGTGTAAGTGGCTTGGACCCCACAAGAGCAGGGAGAGGAAATGGCTCTGGAAGAGGGCAGATGAAAGGGAGTAACAAACTCTGAGAGGCCAGTTAACTCTGAGAATTTAACCAAGATCATGTGTGCTGCCCAGAGCAGCTATGCCCAGCTTACCGAGCGGGCTGTCAGTAAGACAGGCAGTGAAGAGATGAGTGAAGTGATGGAGTCTCCCTACCTATTTCCCTCTCTTCAAGAAATAAAGTAATAGTAAGAATTAACAGTTCTATAATAAAAGCGAACAGTTCTAGGTTCTTCCACGGGGCAAATATTTTCTGGGATTATTTTATACCTGTCCATAATCCTATGAGATAGTTATCCCCAATTGACAAAAATAAATAGAAAAAAATAGAGGAAGAGAGGGAGAGAGAGAATAGAGGGAGAGGAACATAGACACTAAACAATATGCACAAGCTCATAGAAGAAGTTCATAGAAGCCTCATAGAAGAAGTTCTGAGATTCCAGCCAAGCAGAGCCTCCCCCGCCCCCCACTACCAGAGCCCATTCTGGCACCCCTCTCTCTGTCAGCAGTGAACAGCAGTCTGGCTAAATAGGCTTAAGAGAATGGGCCAGAGCCAGTGGCAGCAAGTAGCAACTGGGATGTAGGACACCACTGACCATTTTTTTTTTTTCTCAATTTCTCATCCTTAGAACTTCCCACCCCAGCTTGGCAGCCATAATTAACATCACATAAGGTCACTATAGACCCTGGGAGGTGAGTATATCAGCTATTCACTTCAGTTTAGGCTTATAGTTTTTTCTTTATAAAAAAATAAACTAATGTAAAGGTTACATTAAAATAAGAACACATGGGCTGGAGAAATGGTTCAGAGGGTAAGGCACTTGCCTGCAAAGCCTAATAACCTGGGTTTGATTCTGCAGTACCCACATGAAGCCAGATGCACAAGGTAGTGTATGCATCTGGAGTTTCTTTATAGTGGCTAGAGGCCTTGGTGCACTCTCTCTGTTTTGTCTCTGTTTGCAAATAAATAATTTTTTTAAAGTAAAAAGAGATAAGAACATGTAAAGTTTGTAACTATCACAAACCTTACCACTGTTGCAACATTCATGTCAAGTGTTCTGTGTAATCTATAGAGATACATACAGCCAGTTTTATTTCCATATTTGTTTCAACACATGGATGGTTGTTCATGAGTCAAGATCATTTGCCTACTATGTCTTCTGCATTCCCTCAGTGGCTTCTAAGTATAGTTTCATGATCATAGCTTGAGACATTCAAAACCCCAGGTTGAATAGTTACTGGATTTGGCACTAAATATCCTACAAATTGTACTAGTTCTCCTTATGTCTATACACACTCCCTTCTCACACTGATGTACTTTCAGAGCCATTTGAAAGAAGATAAAGAGCAAGATTGAAAAGATCTGTAGCAGGATGCCATATAACCGAATCACTGGAAGATTTGGAAACTTCATGCTTTCTGCCCCATGTTTGGACAATGTATATGCGTGAATCTGCATGCGTATAGCTTGGAAATACAGATATTCATTCATTGCATATTTCACTATATTTTTCTGTGCATGTTTTTCTCCATTGGGTCAAAAACTCCTTGTGACTTTCATCTAGGATTACTATGATTTCCTCGATCTGTAGATTTTTTCTTTCACAGCCAGGCTCTAGCTTTCCACATAATTAATCACAAAACATTTATTTCTTATATACTGTGATACCCTCCAAAGACACCAGTTAGGAGATGTCTCAGTTTAAACCTGAGTGGTATGATCAGGCATTGCTGGTCTTTTCTGCTTGATAAAGGGATGGAGCAATTGGCTGAAGGTTAGAATCTGATCATGCACATGTGGTAAGGTGCTACTCCAGGCACCTAGCTGTCCTCTGCTGTCCCCTCACCCCTCACTCACATGCAGATCCACATGCTGGCAAATGGCAGAAATAATGGAGCCAGATGGGTGAGTGGCCTGAGAGTAGCCTGGACCATATGATGCAAGTGGATATTTTACTTGATGGAGATGTTAATTACTTTGTGTTGAGAAAAATGCTATGTGTGGGGAAAGAACTATTATTTGGAGTTAACTTGCGTTTTAAAGAAGCACGGGCTGTCAGGAGGCTGTTCTGGCTGGTAGCTTTTGATTCTACACTCTCAGCAAGGCTTCCTGAAAAGATAATTAAAGGACTCTCAGTTATGCTGAGCACAGAATGTTTATATCAAGTGGATAGTAACAACAACAACCAAACCTACTTCTTAAAATTTGTATGTTAGCTACTGAACTTCTATAGGAATTCATACAAAACACATTCAATCTGTGTGTTTGGTAGCTTTTAGTGTACTTATGAACTTTATTTTCAAAATAGTAGCTCATAAAAAGCCTGGCATGGTGGCACACAATCTTAACTCTAGCACTTTAAGTGTAAGTTCAGCCTGAGAGAGTTCCAGATCAGCCTAGGCTTGCGTGAGACCCTACCTCAAAAAAAAAAAAAAAATATATATATATATAGTAATGTATCATGGCTTGAGAACAGACATGCAGCAGAGACAGAGGTGGGGGTAAAGAATGCTCAGTCATAGCTAAAGTTTCAGCCATCAAATGAGTCCTTAATGGTGGCTGCTATGCATTTCAGAGCAATGGACACTGAAATATGAATGTCATTATTCTCTTCAGGGAATATGCACTGGAGAAAGAAAGTGCAGGAGAAGGGTAGACACTACCAGAAATATCTACTTGAGAGACTTTCTCTTTCACAATAAGATCCTAAATTTAAATAGGTGGCAGTATGCCATGGCTCAAGTGATGAATTGTCTAGGCCTATCATCCTGACCTTTGTCTCTTTTCTCAGACATTCCTTTTTCCTAGCCTGTCTAGTTAGGGATGACTCATTGATACTTCCTTCTATCTTGGGACAGTTATATGAAAATTCAATAGCTAGAATTATAACATCTCTCTTAAGATACTGAAGTGAAAACTATTTGAGTAGAAACTCCAACAGCCCGAGAATGGTTTAAAAAAAGGAGGAAAGAAAAGTATAAGAAGACATATAAAAACCTGAAAACATACAAATATCCCAATGGTTTAACTTTTCTTAAATGTGATAACTGAAGAGTTTATAAACTGATACTATATATATTTATCTGTTATACAAAACACGGTTTTTATTAGGTATGTCCCCCATAACTGATGGCCACCCCCTCAATGCATCACCCACAGTCCTCTTGGGAGGACAATAGGGAGAAGGCTAATGATGGTACCATCATGGTTGTATACAGACTATATACATAATTAATAAAAAACACAATTTTAAAATCTGTGATACTGAAATCTAGAGAAAGAATAACAAAGATGGGAATACTCACCAAGCACTTACATATGGGTTGTCATTGAACATGCATGTTAGGAAAGTTCAGCAGGCACCACCTCTGCTGCAGAAGAGATAGAAGCTGGCTGTGGAAGATCTGATACATGGAGAAGTCTGTGTCTAACCATCCAGCAATTTGGCAACCATCAAAGCCCAAGGGAAACACCAAGAAACAACAACAACAACAAAACAGTCACAAAGAAAAATGCAAGATAGAGTGAAGAAGATAGAGTCTAGGTATAGAACTGTCAGTTAAAAAAAAAAAAACTGATGTAAAGGGTTGGAAAGAGGGCTCAATGGTTAAAGACACTTGTTTGCAAAACCAAATGGTCTGGGTTCAGTTCCCCAGTACCCATGTAAAGCCAGATGCAAAAAGTGGCACATGCATCTAAAGTTTATTTACAGTGGCAAGAGGACCTAGTGTGCCCACTCCTCTCTCTCTCTCTTTCTCTCTTTTCCCTTGAAAATAGATTGATAAAATATTAAATTGTATTTTAAAACTGCTATAAAATATAAGTATTGTACTGAATACATGGCATTTGCTCCACATACCTATTGACCAAAGTTTGATCTCCAGCACCCATGTAAAGCTGGACACAAGTTGGCATATGCATTTATAAAAAGCTGGACACAAGCTGACAAGTGCATTTATAATCCCAGCACACCTATGGCAATGGGAGAAGGATCCAGGAGAATCCCAAAACTTGTGAGCGAGCTAGATTGGCTTTCCCAGAAGCAAAACAAAAGAGGCCATGTCTCAAAGAAGGTAGAAAGAGAGACTGACACCTCAACTGGTCTTCTGACCTCCACAAGCATGCCATGGTATGTGGAATGCCTGCACACATACATATGTGTACACACATACATGCATACACACAAATAAACACAAATAATATTAATCTAACAGCATAACGATGCTCATATAGCCTTTATTAGGAATCAGAAGTACTCTAAGTGCTCTATATATCAACACAGGAAATCTCCACCATGGCTGTGAAATAGGTATGAATACTTATCTCATTCTGAGGTTAACGACCTGAGGCCCTAAGGATTTTAGTCACTTGCCAAAGGTAAAACACAAAAAGTTAAGACAAAACAATAATAATAAGGTAATCAGGTGGGGTACAAAGGCTTGCACTTCTAGAGTGACATATCAGAAAAAGAAAAAGGCAACAATGTTAGGCTCTGTGATCTTAGTTCCCTGCCAGCCCCCAAGAGCACCCACAGGAGCTCACAGAAGTTTCTTTGCACAGTATCCAGATGCTTCCAAAATTTCTTTTGGGCCTTTTTTTTTTTTTTCATTCTTAGACCAGTCTCATCTCTGAAATTTTAGAGTTAGATGTTATTTTTAGATTTAATATAATTCCAGACTATACTTATTGATTTTAAACTCTCTTGTAGTGTCTACTACAAACATTCCCTCTATTTCTTGTTCTCCAACCGTCTTGATGGACTTGGTGCTTTGACCTCTCATTGATTTGTACATTGTGAAGCCCAAATTCCCTATGCTCCAAACACACCGTCACAGGCAGTTTTCCTCAGTGACCCTCCCCCCAGCTCTCTTTCTCTCTCAGGACTCCAGGCTCCAAGTTCACCCTACCTAGAGAATATCTTGAGTGAACCCAAGAGACATTTTCAGAAGGAAGATTGTCTTACTGAAGGGTTGGTGTGTTGACAAATTGCTTTCAGGGGATGAATGAAAGTATAATACTATAAGTACCAATATTTCTAGTCTCAAGAATGCAAAAATAGTATCACTACCTATAGAGAGTAAGATGTGGACTTGAGATGATGGTACTGTAGCCTGGTGGCATTAAATGTATCACAGGTCATTGTTCCATATCTTCTTGTTTTGGGCTTGTGTGGACCATTCAGGAAGAAGGTTCTAGGTAGTTATTGGCATAAAACAAGGTAGCTGCATATGAAGTCTGGTCTGGACCCAAGAAAACATAGTTATGGGAATGAAAAGTGACCTAGGAACCCCAGTGTTGTGAGCACCTATCAAAGAGATATCTTAGGGGAGCAAGGAAAAAAATAACTACCACAGTTCCTTAAATAAGAGACGCTGTACCAAGGATCCCGCCATGGAGACAGGAGCCATGGAAAGAAAAGAATAGGTGTTTGACATTAGTACTAGAAAACCCTTACAGAAGAGAGAGGTTTAATAGTTCAGGGCACAGGCAAAAGGGTCAGAGACATCAAAGTTGAACTGAAAAATATTTTCCTACAATTAGGATCTCTGAACTTTTAGAGTTAGGTGCTATTTTTAAATTTAAAATAATCTCAGGCTATACTTATTAATTTTAAATTTTCTGATTCGATATTATATCTTCTACTCTTAACTTTCCATCTGGTACCAAAATTGAGTATCTCCTTTACCCTCACATTATGTTATCAAATATAGTAACCATAGCATCCACGTGCAGGTAGTTAAATTTAAGTCTCCTAGCGTTGATGAAAGTGTAAAGTTTTATTTATTTCTTGCACTGTGCCACAAGAAGCCAGTGGCTGTTCTAAGGGACAGACCAGACACAGAGTGTTTCTGGACAGTTTGGATGGACTGCTCTGCTGCCTCAGAGGCCATGTTATCACAGGATAAGAACATGCTATATCTTCTGCCTGCACATCACAGTATCTCTGTGCAAGAACAATAGGATATTTGATTCTTTTTTCTCCTGTCATTATTCAAATTTCCTACTGAGTGGATTATTGTTATAAATAGCTATGTTAATTCAGGATGATTCCCAAATGTTTCTGGCAATTATGAATGTCTATAAATTTGCTATTAACTTCTCATAATATTTTCTTCTTATTTCCAGATCTGGATTTCCTATGAATTCCTTGAGTCTCAAGCTCCAGTTAATTATCTGAAAGGCGGATGGTTCACTAGGAAGTCAAGACTTGGCATTAGTTTTGTCTGACTTGAATATCTAAGCATATGGTTAGGATAGTACGCTGCACAGACATGAATATAGTCTCTTTCAGAAGCACATGCCTAAGAGGCAGGGTCCGAATGAGACAATAATCAGAGAGACATGGATTACAGATCAAGATTAAAAAGAGAATTAAATAATTGTAATAATGTTTACCCAATAACCAAGCAAAGTAAATCAGCCCTGACTTGGCAGGAGATTCTCAACAATCCTAAATCCAATTGGTGTTCCCTGATTATCAGTTATTATTATCATGTTGTGCTCTCTGAAATTCTGTATATGAATGTACGCTATTCAGCAAAGGATGATAATGCAACACTCAGGTTGCAGTGATGACAGCTTTTCGTATATTTTGCTTTTCTATTGTACTCATCAGCTTTGTGCTTACATACTTCATTCCTGTGTGATATTTCTCCCAACAGGTATAAAAGAGACAAGAAAACTAGTTATAACTATAGATAAGCTCTAATTTCCTGTCCTTTGCCCATGTCTTTCTCTCACACACACATGTGCCTACATTCATATGTACCCTGGAGGGATAGCTGGTTGGGTGGGGGTATAACAGTTATCCTCTCATTGCTGAGACAAAACATATGACCAGAAGCAGCTTATGTGAGGAAAGGGTTTATTTCAGGCTCTATTTTCAAGAGGAAGCTTTATCACAGTGGATAAAACATGGCAACTGGCCTACATCTTCTTATCAAGCAGCAGAGGGCGCGAGCAGCAAGAGCTGAGTCTGAACACCTGGTGGACTGGACTAATGTACGTCAAGGTCCATCACTGGCAATGCACCTCCTCCAGCAAAGCACCACCTTCCAAAGACTCCACTGGCTGGAGACTAGGTGGGAAGCTTAAACACAAACACATGAGGCTATGGTGGACATTGTAGAGTCAAACTACCACAGAGGGAATCCCTCCTCATAAACCCACTTGACGTGTAACATCATCACACACTTCCTATTGCTTGGGATATCAGCACTTCTTCCTTTTTCATGAAAACGACTGAGTGAAGACTGTGTGAAGACATATCCCAACCTCCTTTTATCATCCTATCTTTAAGAATATGCAGAGAAAGAAAGCTGTGCTTATTTTTTCAGTTTAAAACCAACCAGTATTTCCTGTGAGTCACCAATGGAGGAGTGATAATGCTCTCATCTTCTGTCTAAATAAACACAAAGGCCTAATTTCATGCTAGGGAAAAATTTCAAAGTAAAAATATAAACAATATATTTACTCCTTTCTTCCAGTCTTCCAGGTAATCTTGCCAGGCATGCAATGCAAGGAAGAAAAATCATACTTTTTATTTGAGCATGTGATTTATGACCCTTAATCTTTTTGGGTGTGTGTGAAGGGAAGTAAAACATGACATTTATTTCTTAAAAATTTTTTTAAAATTTTTATTTATTTATTTATTTGAGAGCGACAGACACAGAGAGAAGGACAGATAGAGGGAAAGAGAGAGAATGGGCTCGCCAGGGCTTCCAGCCTCTGCAAACGAACTCCAGACGCGTGCGCTCCCTTGTGCATCTGGCTAACGTGGGTCCTGGGGAAGCGAGCCTTGAACTGGGGTCCTTAAGCTTCACAGGCAAGCGCTTAACTGCTAAGCCATCTCTCCAGTCCAATTTCTTAAAAATTTTTTGCTCCCAATTTGGGGAATATTTTTAATGTTTGAAAATGAATACTTAATTAGGAAGGATTTTTTTATTAGATATGGGCATATTTAATATGTCAATAACACATGTTGGTACTATCCTTTCCCTCACCCTGCCCCTTTTTTCCAAAGAGGCCCTCCTCGTTAGGGATGCAGGTCAACTCCATGGGGATTGTGGGTTATGCATTCTAGGGGCAGCAGTCAGATCTGGGGGAGCTGTACATAATGTCCCAATTTGTGGCTCCAGCAATCTTTCTGGCCCCTCTTCCACAAAATTCCCTGAGCCATGTTGGGTGTGTTTTAAGTCTACTTCAGTGATGGGCTTTTAGGAGCCTCTGGATTTCTGCTTTGGCAGGTTTTGAGTATCCTCAATGTCTATCTCCTTCACCCTTTTGCTGATATCAGGTTCACCAAGAAAGCAGCACTCTTGCTCATTTCCCCAACTTCTCTGAGGTTTCAGATGGGGCCAGGGTGAAGTGTATTGGGTTATTGATCTCCTTAGGCCCCACTCCCATCTGAAAAAGAGAAGCAGATTCTCCAATAGAGAGTGAAGTCAGCACCAGTTAAATGGAATAACCATTATTAATTTAGAGAGAATTTAAAGGGTGTAGACCCTCATATAGCCCAAGATTAGTGGGAGCTTGACATTGGAAAGCAAAATCATTATCTGGATATGATTCTAACTTGTTTCCCAGTTATAGATATGGTTTCCTTTCCACTGAGTGGATCTGTTAGCCAATCTGAGATCAGTTGGTTACCCACCATGGCTGTGTGCCACTATTGCACATGTGTGAGCATCACACCAGGTTGTTTGCTTCTGAGTAGCTTAGACTTTGAGTTGCTCAGACAGATGTGGGCCACTTTCCCTTGGTAGCTCATGAAGCCCCTTCTATTTCTAGACGGGCTTACTGTCTGGGGACTGGCTCTCTTCTGGATTCCAACCAGGTTTCTCCATGGTCCGTGCCGACAGCATATGGTGTCAGGAAGGGCGTTTTAGGACAAAGTATGATGATATGGTTTAAGGAAAACTTTAATATGGGAAAAGATGGAGAAAACCCTACGATTATAAATATACTCATGTGTTTAACTCTGTAGATGTAGGGATGACAGACAGGCGAGTAAAAGCTGGATGCCAGAATAAGCAGGGGTGGTTGATTCTAATTTGCATCTTTATTTACACATACATGACAGCTTATCTTACTGCTCCTGTATTTCATTACACTCATAACCCATAGCCACAAAGAAGTGGCAAGTAAAACACATGCATATACACATGCATGTACACCACAAACACCCTACACGTGTGTACCCCAATATGAACACACATATGCATGCACACCACAACCCTTACATTTCCAAAAAAAATCAGAGTTAAATATCAAATTGCCTGGCCTTAGACCCCACTTCTTCCACTTTGAAACTATATCACCTTTGGCAAATTATTTAACCTCTTTGTGTCTGAATTATACTTGTGAAACTGACAATTAGCACAAAGATTAATTGTTCTTAATTCGTGGGGTTTCTGTGTGATTAGTGAAAGTGCTACTATATAGTAAAACCTAAGTAGAAGACATGTGTCATTTTCATTGTGACTACTCCCCAGTTTAGGTTACATTATATCGGAACATCTTTTTTTCCTTGTAAAGTCAGGGCTGGGGCAGCCGTGGAGCAACAGGCTCTGTTACAGTAAACCCATGTTCCTTTGAGGCTTAGTGAGTCTCAATACCTTTCTTCCCTCATTACTGGTCAAAGACTTAATCATGTTCTGAAACACAATCATACTCTTGAAGTCTTTCTGAAATTAAAACACTTGCCTCCAAAGTACTACTTTGTTATTGCTGAGGTCAAAGAATCGTAATTCTTTCTCTCCATCTTCTGGCACTATACCTCTGCAGTGACATGCAAACTGGATTATCACTATCTGTCCTCATTCCTCCTCCACCTCTTTCTCTTTCTCCTCATCTCCTTCCTCTACTTCTTTTCCCTTCTCTTGCTCACTCATCTTCCTCCTCTCATCTTTATTCTCCCCTCTTCTCCATCCTGCTTGCAATTCTCCACTCCTTCCTCTTTTACCTCTTTTTCTTCTCCCTCTTTCTCTTTTCCTCTTCTTCCTCTTACTTATAATCTTCCCCATCCTCTTCCTTGACTTCCCCCTTCTTGTCCTCCCCTCTTCCTCCATCCCTGGTGATGCCATAGTTTCAGATTGCATTACTCATCATATAAAGTGTTCCTTTTCAAACTTGTAACCATGTTGTGAGTCACAGATTGAATTGACTTGAATGTGTTTTTAATTTTACAATTCTTTGGAGAACAGATGGTAGTGTTTGACAGATTTCCTCATCTAATGAAGGACCACACAATTGGAGTGCTGAGCCTACTCTATTATCTTCATGAATCTTAGTGGTTATTTCCTCATGCATCAAGGTTTCCTGAAGTTTTAATAAATATTAAGCTTGTAAAGTCAAATTATGCAAACAAGACTGAACATGATCTACCAGGAATAGACTATGGGATTTTCCAACATCCCCCCCCAAAATCCTTTAATTATTTAAAAGGCCAAAATTTATTGGGTACTTAATACACAACCAGCTCTGTCTAGGAAAATAAAGGGAAAGTAGAAGTAAGAGATAGAGAAGAAGGCATAAGCCTATGGTCCTGTGAGAATACACAATTTCAGGCCTATAAATCAGGATTTACAGTCTAACACAAATGGGGTAAATTTAGGAGAAGCAGTAATGAAGTAGGTTTTAGACATTTGACTTGAAGTTTGTGATGAATGGGAAAATTCAATAAGAGCACACGGAAAGAGTAAATATGGGGGCTGGAGAGATGGCTTAGCAGTTAATGTACTTGCTTGCAAAGCTGAAGGACCCAGGTTCATTTCCCCAGGACCCACAGAAACCAGATACACAAGGTGGCATGTGAATCTGAAGTTCATTTGCAGTGGCTGGAGGCCCTGCTGTGCCCAAACTCTCTTTATATATATTGGCGTTTCTCTCTCTCTCTCCCTCTCACTTCCTCTCTCTCATAATTAAATAAAAATAAAAAGCGTAAAGATGGGGACCTGAAATTTGGAGCTAGAAGCCAGATAGAGGTCGTAGCTAGAACCACCAGAGCTGAGAGTTCTCTGGGGCTCAGAGGGCAGTGATAAGAAAGCAAAGTGGGCTGTGGGGAAGCACAGCAGTGTAATCATTGTCCTGGAATGAGATAAAAAGATCAAGACAGATGAAAATTAAAGAAAACTTGCCTGAATCACATTCAAGGCAGTAATTTCTACATCGTGATAGAAGTAAAAGTAAATGAGTGGGAGGAGAAGAAACAATAAGAAGGCACAAAGAGGTGTCCAAATTTTGAGCAGGAAAGGGAAGGGAAAGATGAATAGAAATCAGAAGTAAAGGTGAATTTTAGGTGACACTCATGGAATTTGAGCTTTAGGGCACCTCACATCTTTGGACCATTACAAGGCTGTGGGAGTATCTGGGAGGCCATATATTCATACCAGCACATGTTTTATCATAGTGGCCATAGCAAAATCTCTAACTGGAACTGGATATAGGACACTCGCTTTCCATTTTATCTTTCCCTATTGTGGTAGTTGTATGAGATACAGTTAGGGAAAAATTGAATTGGAGATTTGTTAACTTTGCATTATACATATACAAAGTATGTGTATATTACTGGCCAACCAAGTACAAAAATAGCAGTGACCTCTCTTTCCACAATCATCACATGAGAATATCAACCAAAAATTGATAAATTTACCCAGAGAAAGAGTATTTAAAACTTGTTACTTAACAAAACTTCAATTTTCCCTAAATTTATAACTTACATATAAAAAATATGATCTTAAAATTTTCTAAAATTGGCACCTATTTAGAAATGTAACATGCCAATAATGGAGTTGTGACCATGAAACAAAATGCTTTCTCTGACATGCTATAATAAAAACCAAGAACACACCGGCCATGCTTGAACTAGATGTGAATTCCTTTTTTTATTTTTGTACTTAGTGAATACAGTCAAGTTGGTACCATTGTTAGCCTCTTCCCTGTCCTTCCCCCTCCACAGGGACCCTCCTTGTTGGCATATATGGGTCATGCATTACGGCATTAGCCTTCAGTTTTGGGTAGGAGGAAATGTCTCTGCATGTCATGACCTTATGTGCCCCCTCTTCCACAAATTTCCCTGAGTCATGTTGGGTTGATTTTAGGTCTGCTTCAGTGTTGAGATCTTGGGAGCCTCTGTGTCTCTGGATATCTGGTTTGGTAGGAGTTGATTGTTCTCTGTGACTATCTCCTTCACCATTGTGCTGGTTCCCAGTTCACCAAGAAAACAGCATTCTCCCCAGTTATTCTTAGTTTCAATTGGGGCCTTTTTGAGGTATGATGGGGTGGTTCTCTCCTTAGGCTCTGTATCTATCTGAAAAAGAGAAGCAGATTCTCCAGAGGAGAGTAAAGTTAGCACCAAATAAATGTGGTAACCATTATTTTTTAGAGAGAGTTTAATGGAGAGCGGGCTCATTTTGGGATATGGTTCTGACTTGTTTCCCAGCTCCAGCTATGGGATCTGTTCCACTGAGCTGATCACTTAGCCAAATTGAGAGCAGTTGGTTTCCCACCATGGCTGTGCACCACTATTGCACTTGTGTGAGGATCATGTCAGGTTGTTTGCTGCTAAGTAGGTTAGACCATATGTTATTTGGTCAGCTATTGGTCATTATCCCCCAGTTGCTCATGTAGCACCTTCTGGCACTAGATGTGTTGTCTGGAGACTGACTCTCTTCCAACTTCCAGCCATGTCACTCCATGATACGTGCCAACAGCATAAAGTGTCTTCAGCAGTAGGGTCTTACCACTATCATATAGTGGGTCATCAAGCACTCTGACATAAATCTGTCTTCTTTTGGGAAACCTTCTAGGTCTCTCTGATCAAAAGCTCATTGTGGATGATATCCACCTGCTGGTACAGAGAGTTACAAGTCAGCACCCGAGAAGAGAAGGAAGAAAAAGACAAGTGATATAAAAGAGATAGAGAGATGACAGAGAAAAAGGAAAAAGAGAGAGAGAGAGAGGAACAGATGCTGGTGAGGATGTGGAGAAATAGGAACTCTCATCCACTGTTGGTGGGAATGTAAGATGGTACAACCACTTTGGAAAGCTGACTATAGAATTACCAACAGACCCAGTTATTCCCTTACTGGGCATGTACCCTAAAAGCTCCATGACTCAGCTCAGAGAGATTTGCTCAACCATGTTTATAGCTGTTCAATTCATAATAGTTAAGAGCTGGAATCAACCCAGATGTCCATCATTAGACTAATGGATAACTAAGATGTGGTATATCACATGACGGAATTCTATACAGCAGTAAGGAAAAACGGTACAATGAAATTTGAAGAAAAATGGTCGAATATGTAACAGATCCTTCTCAGTGAACTCATCCAATCACAGAAAGATAATCGCCACATAGTCTCACTCATCTACAGCTCCTAACCTGAATCTACCCAAGATGCTGACATACCCAGCTAGCATCCCAAGGATCAGATAATAGAGATGGTGGGGAGGGAGGGGAAGGTAAGAGAGGAGGTGGGGGACACAAAACTGGACCCAAATGGTAATGGTAACATAAAACTCTACACCCCAAAAGACAGGCCTGATTCACAAGGCCCTGGAGAGGGTATGATGAAAACTGACCTTTATCTCCTTTTTAAATTTTTTGCTATGGAATGATGCTATTACAATATTGTCAGATGTCAAGTATGGTGCTGCATGCCTTTAATTCCAGCATTCAGAAGGCTGAGATAGGAGGATCACTATGAGTTCAAGACCAGACCTGAGACTACATAGTGAATTCTAAGTTAGTCTGCCTGGGCTATAGTGAGACTACCTCAAGAAAAGAAAGAAAGAAAGAAAGAAAGAAAGAAAGAAAGAAAGAAAGAAAGAAAGAAAGAAAGAAAGAACAAACAAACAAGAACAATATTGTTGAGCTCGTCCAAAAGTATGGTTTTTCTGGATTTTAAAAATAGTTTTATAAAATTCTTTAACTTGTTGAAAGATATATTTTCTATTTATATCCTGAGGCATGGAGTCAACACAAACACCAGAAGAAAGTTCACTGTCACAGAATAACCACTCTTTGAAGAATCCATTAATCCATGCACGAGGACAGAATTCTCTGACCTAATTACCTTCCTTGGGTCTTACCTCTCAATCTGTTGCATTGAGGACCATGTTTCCAAGACATGAACACTTGTGAACATATGTAAACCTTAGCTTTAAAGAAAACTGATTTAATAGTTTTAAGCTTTACACCAATCCAAACCAGGACACCTCTTAGGAGATCAGGTTTTATAATTTTGTTTCTCAGAGGTGGAAGCAGGATTTAAAGGGGAATGGTGGCTACTGAACACATACCCACTATGTGTGACAAACATACTGATTCTCATCTTCATATTTTCCATTTCAGCTAAGCAATATTGTATTTGTTATATAATGGAACAAATGATCACTTTATCACTTGGCTGGTAAGTGATACCATTAGATCTGAAGGCAGACCTGTCAGTTTTAGAGGCTAGGTCCTTCCTATCACAGTGCATGTGCAGCTGGAAATGGACTGATGATAGACAAGGTGAGGAGATACACACACACACACACACACATATGTATTTGTATACACGAACACTTATATGTATCTATGCATTGTGTATATAATATAGACTGTGGTTTGCATACATATATATGTGTGTGTGTGCATACTAAATGTGGAGGTCAGTTGTTTGACATCAGATGTCTTTCTTGGTTGTTCTACATTTTATTTATTGTGGTAGAATCTCTCATTTGAAGGCAGGGCTTGCCAATTCAGTAGTCTCGTTAGGCATCTTATCCCAGGCATTCCCACATTCTGCCCCTTGAGTGCTGGGTGACAGATGGGCCACCCATGCCCACTTTGTCCATGCATGGATTCGATTCTGGGTATCTGAACCTGTGCTGTCATTCTTGCACAGCAACCTCATTACCTACTGAGCCATCTCTCCAGACCACTAAGGTGGTGATTTTTAAGCATACAATATGATAGCAGAATAAATCACGATAGGGTAATGATTATTTTCAGAAAACTCATTTTTTCTTCTGTTAATTTTGCTCATTGAACATTCTCATGAAAACACAGGTATCTCACTGCATATCACAATCAGCAGTGTTGTTGTATTACATTTTTGACTATTTCTGGCTACATATTACATTGCAGTTTATTTTTCAAAATATTTTTATTTATGTGCCAGGAGAGATAAAGAGAGAGAGAAAGAAACAGAAGGAGAAAGAGAAAGACAGAGAGAGAGAGAGATGGATGGGTGTGCAAGGGCTTCCTGCCATTTCAGACAAACTACAGATGTATGTGCCACTCTGTGTATCTGGCTTTACATGAGTACTGGGGAATTGTGCCTGGCCTTTAGGCTTTTCAAATAAATTCCTGAACCACTTAGCAATATCTCCAGCCCCTGTAGTTTATTTTAACTGTCTAATAAAATACAGCATTACACTTTTGAAAGCAAATATATGAATAGCTATTAATAAATTTTAACAAAGTGGGCAATAAAATGTGTTTATAAAATCATAAGGCCTGTGTCAATACTAGTTCAGAACTTTCAACAAAGCATATGTTTCGTCCATAGTCAATATGAGGTGTGTTATTTGGACTTCTGGCCTGTTTCCACTTTTACTGCTGCAGACATCTGTCAATTATTTGCATCAAGATGTCCATTGGCTGACTCTCATGTCCTTATGTAACAGGAAGAAGACAGTTGAACAAATGTATGCACCTCTAGAATGATAACTTCTAATGCACATAAATACATTCCATCATCCTAAATGTCTTCATCCCTTTAAAGGTATTTACAAGTCTTCATATACTTGGCAACAGGATGATTTACGAGAGTGGATGAGATAATTCTTTTTGTGTTCTGTAGGTTTTATAGAAAGAACAGATGAAAAATCTGTGATTATATGTCATTGCTTCAGTCAGGTCAAATGTCAATGCTGACAGCATGCTGTGACAGTTCTTTTTCTTTTCTCTCTTTTTTTTTTTAAAAAAACCTTACTCTTATCTATTTATTTGCAAGAAGAGAGACAGAACAGAGATAGGGAGAGAGAGAGAGAAAATGGGTGCACAAGGGCCTCCAGCCACTGCAAACAAACTGCAGAAGCTTGTGCCACTTTGTGTATCTGGCTGTACATGGGTACTAGGGAATCAAAGTTGGGTCATTGGCCTTTGCACAAAAGCCCCTTATAGCTGAGTTATATCTCCAGCCCCATGCTGTGACATTTTTAAGCATAGTTTTATTTCTAGCATCTGAACATACCTAGATAGCAGGACATAAACTAAGACAGACAAGACCTTTATAGGAGATAATTATTAGATTGGAACAATCCTTTTCTGACATGGTCTGCTTCTGAATTTCTGCGTAATTGTATTCCCACACAGTACTTTACACTTCTGCTGTTAATCCACACACTATTCATTTTTAGAATGAACGTGCCAAATTAAGCTATTTTTAAAAGATTATCAGAATGATTCATTTCCACCAATATTTTTACAAGGCAGAGATATTAACTAGAGTGCTCTGAGAAATGAGCTAAATATAGTGTCTGTGTGTAGCTAATTGAATGCAGAAACTTGTTCTGGATATCTATATGGAAAATTCTTCAATTGCTCTTGGCTCATTCCTTAGGACAGAACTACAGTGTACGTTTTAGAGCTGTTGTAGTAAGGTGACATCTCACCTTGTTACGGTTTGAATGTTCCCTTCAAACCCATGTTAAAATGGAGCTTCCATCACAACAGTAGGTGACTAGAGGCTCAGGGCTGTGCCCTAGTGAACGTCATTCTCAAGGGAGTCAGGTCTGTCTTCAGGAGACAGTTACAGCAAGAGTAACTGTGGCCTTCTCTTGTTTCCTTTGCTCAGGTGCAATGCCTTCTACCAGTTTATGATGGGGCAAGAAGGTTCTCACCAAATGTGCCCCTTTGACCTTCAAAACATAATTCAAATACACTTTTACTATTTATGACTTATCTAGTCTATAATTTCTTATTATAACAGCAGAAACTGTGCCCAAGACACATATCTTGACTTCAATAAATTTCACTAATATCAGAGATAAATACCTTATTAATATTAAGTGAGAGATATTTGACCATTTTAATGACTTTAAATTTTAAACTCTGTATATTTGATAAAAAATAATAATTGCATTGCAGTACTGCAATGGTCTTGCATTGTATGTGTCCTAATATAGTTTTAATAGTGTTTTCTCATATTTCTATATCTGGCTTTATTTTTAAATATTTATTTATTTGTTTGCTTGTTTATTTATTTGTAAGGAGAGAGAAGAGAGAAAGACAGAGAGAATGGGCATATCAGGGCCTTCAGTCACACCAAACCAACTCCAGGTGCATGCACCACCTTGTGCATCTGGCTTTGTATGGGTACTGGGCAATCAAACACGGGTCATTAGGTTTTGCAGGTAAGCACCTTAACTGCTCAGCAATTTCTTTTATTTAAATTTTGGTTATATATTTTAAGCAATATCTTGACTGAATCAGCTAAGTTTTGTATCAAGCAGATAACCAGACTTCATTTTGTAAAGTTAAGACATTAATAATACATGTCTGGAGAGATGGCTCAGCAGTTGAGGTACTTGACTGCAAAGCCTATTAACCAGGGTTTGATTCCATAGTACTCACATAAAGCCAGATGTGCAAAGTGGCACATTCATCATCTGGAGTTAGTTTGCAGCCACTAGAAGCCCTGGCATGCCCATTCCTTCTCTCTCTATCCCTCTCCTTGAAAACAAATAATTAACTAATGAATAAAAATAAAAAGATATTAATAATGCAAAAAAGAATGTATTCAGTTCACTAGATTGTGACCCTATCATTTACAAGCTATCCAGTGCCTGTTCTAGGCTAATACCTATCACTTAAAGGATTCAGTTCTGACTTTATTATTCAACTCCATCAACCTGATAATTATGGTCATCTGTCAGCAAAATGGAGAACCAGCACTCATATGGATTGGGGATTTATTTATAGTATAAATTATGTACCACATGTTATTTAATTTTCCATTCTTGAATAATGTTTTTAAAATTGTACCATAGGGAGAACAAGGTCTGCAGAAGCAGTTAGGCACAGGAATGTGAGCATTTATTCCAGAAGATTGGGGAACCTACTAGAAAGAGCAATTTGAAATGAGATGATTATTTTCTTCCTGACCTGATAATGTAATATGTAAGTTTAGCTGTGAGAAAAGAGATGTACTTAATAATTTCTCAAGGAGATTTCCATGTCATTAATTCTTACATGATATTTGCCACACTTAACAAAATGTATGTCTTGTGTGAGTTTATAAATTTTAAAGTTATTCGCGGTTGAGGTGCTTACCAGCTATACCTACTGACCAGAGTTTGAGTTCCCAGGACCCACGTGAAGCCAGATGCACAAAGCAGCACCTGCACCTGGAGTTCGTTTGCAGTGGCTGGAAGCCCTGGCATGCCCATTTTCTCCCTGTCTTTCTTTGCTTGCAAATAAATATATTTAAAACATTACCAACAATCTCTTGGGCATATATAAAAATCTTCCTCATATTTCATATTAATATCTATTTTATATTAGTAGTCAGAAAAATTCCATGAGCAATGATTCCCCATGCCCATCGGAAGTGCCTAGAAAGGATTCTGATAATCTATGTACTTATATTTACTTATCAGAAACAAGAAGGACCTATTGTACAGCTATGTTTTCCTTTCAGTTATAAGAACCATCAGCCTCCTATGGCCACTGAGTTCTAATAATCCAAGTAAATGTACACATCATAAACATACCTGTTACATATGCCTGTTATGTTAACAAAGGTCTAGCATTGCAGGACTAACGGAGGTAAATTAAGCCTTTAATATGTATATTAGAGTATGCTACATATTTCATGAATATTCAGAAATTTTTATACTTGTGTAAATGCAGTTTCATAGATAACATTGAGTAAGGGAAACAAACAATGAAGAATTATGTGGCTGCCTCTTAATCTTACAGATGAGAAAGGTGAGTCCAGGCAGTTCACTGGCATAGTCTGTCTCTCAGCCACACAAAACAGAATTCAGATCATTTAATGTTCCACAAGCTACATGTCTATGTTGTCTACACGTACGCACAAATCAAAATGTGCTTTGTTGGCCGGATGTGGTGGCACATGACTTTAATCCCCTCATTCCAGAGGCAGAGGTAGGAGGATTTCTGTGAGTTCACAGCCAACCTGAGACTACATATTGAATTCCAGGACAGCTTCTGATAGAGCAAGACTCTGCCCTGAAAAGAACAACAAACAAACAAACAACAACAACAAAAAGAGTGCTTTGTTGGAGGAGGTTGGCCTAGAATCTTCCAATGCAGGATCTCTAGTTTATGAGTGTTATTCAAAGAATATGGCTATTTCTTACAATGTTAAGGTCTTTTTCTCTCCTTTAATAGTTCTACTGCAGCCTCTCAATTAAATATAAAAACATATTTGTATGCAATAGCTTGTCAGTAGTTATAACATCTGTAGTACTCCAGAAAAAAATCATAACATCAAATACAATTCAAAATGAACAAACCAGACTCTGTAAATATTTGATGGTAAAGATGTTTGACATGTATTTGAAGCCCAAGAAACACATACATGATCATGTTGCATAATTTATTTCTCTCTGCCAGACACAAGTGTAGGATAGAAATCTCTCTTCTCGATTAACATGGGTGAAGTGCTCAGTAGAGGCAATGAAAAGAGCTGGCTGTATCTGCCTCCTTTCTAAAGCTATGGTCTTTTACTAAAAAAGTCTATTACCTTTTATGCCATAGGGTATTTTTAGCTAATTCTTTTCTCTCCAAGTCTTACTCCACACTCTTATAAATGGTGGCAAACAGTTGGCACCAAGACTATCTGTAATTCATACAGACCCCACTAGAGAGCACCATATGAACCCAAAAGCCAACATATCATGTTTTCAAAGTCTCGGGATGAAGTCATTAATCATAACACTAGTCATCAAGGGACAGTGTCTGAACACTAAACAACCATGTACATTGAAAAACATTGTCTTGGAATCTTATTAAGAATAAGAAGCAGCTTTATGGGTTTATAATATTCTGCCCAATGTAGTCTCACTCTAAGGAACACTAATGCTGCATTTTTCAAAGGGAAAATCTCTGTGCAGGTGTGTCAGATAAACAAGGATAGACTACGTGGTTGAATATGGCATACTACAGACTTTTATATTCAGGGTTTGATAGACATTAAAAGAGAATGGTGGTCTGGAGAGATGATTTAGTGGTTAAGGTACTTCCTGTGAAGCTTAAGAACTCATGCTCAACTCGCCAGGTCCCACATAAGCCAGATGCACAGTGACATAAGCACACAATGTGCACATGTGCACAAGGGGTACACATGTCTGGAGTTCATCTGCAGCAGCTGAAGGCCCTGGCATGCCCATTCTCTCTCTCTCTCTCTCTCTCTCTCTCTCTCTCTCTCTCTCTCTCTCTCTCTTTCTCTCTCTCTCTCACACACATTTTTTTAAAAAATAGAATGGTAAGGAGAGGAAAGAATGTGTTTGGGAACAGTGAGAAAACAAATCAAACACCAGAAAATCTGAACATTGAAAGAGAGATAAGGAAGGTTACAGTCAGATGAATGAACATTATACTAAAGTTTATTATCTAGTCATAGATGATCTTAAACAAGAAGGTGAATGCTCCCAAACCCTGTGGGAAAAGGGTAAGGAAAATGGGAAACACAGCTGGGACAATGAAGGAGTATGATGGGACCTGTGTACAAAAAGAAAAGTGATGTCCCTAGAACATGTCATCCGATGGGCTTATGAAAAACTGCTGTGGTTAAAATGCTAACATAATATAGGAAAAGAAAGAGGAGGAGAAGGGGGGCTGATATCAGGGAACATTTCAGAGCAGGAAAGGAAAACAGATGGCTGAGCTTTTAAAGGAAGGCAAAGAAAAGGAGTGATGTCTATAAACCCAACCAGAGAATCCTTTATCCTGATGTCCCTGCCCCCAATTACTGACACCCTACACAGCAGACCAATCATGTTCTTGAACATGACAACTTTTTAGGAGAGAGAGTATGGTCAATCCTCAAGAGGACACTAAGAGAAATCAAAGCAAATGGCTTCCTGGTCATGGAACTCTGAGAGAACTGCTAAAGATCATAAAAACAAATAAATAACATGCTACTCTAGTCATATGGCTTGAATAACTGAATAAGCTGTGTGTGTGTGTGTGTGTGTGTGTGTGAAAAATACCAAGATTGCCTGGTGTGGGCACTTGGGAGGTTGAGGTAGGAGAGTCATTGTGAGTTTGAGGCCAGCCACAGACTACATAGTGAATTATAGGTCAGCCTGGGCTACAGCAAGACCTACCTTTATATAAAACAAAAAAAAATTCAAGAAGTAATAGAAAATATAGCTGACTATCTGTTAGGAGATGAACCACCCCTTGTACATCAGCCAGGGCCCAGGTGAAACCATGTAGGAATTGGCGAGATGAGCAAGAGCGCTGCTTCCATGGTGAGCCTGACAACCTGCCCCAGGGTGATGGAGACAAGACACTGAGGATATTCAAATGCACCACAGCAGAAATCCAGAAGCCACTGAGAGCTCAACACTAAAGTGGAACATACCCACCACCACAGCTCAGGGAATTCTGCAGAAGATGGGGTGGAAAGATTATGAGAGCCACAGGGTGGGAGTGAATATCCAGAGGCATCCCTCTCAATAACTGACTGCTGCTCTCATGACTCATAACCTCATGGTGAATAGCAGCAATTGCACTGAGGAGGGTCTTCGGTGGAATGGGGGCAGCGGGGGAGGGGAGGAAATCATGGAACCAATATATGATGTGCCCATGCAAAGTTTATTTTATATATATATATATATATATATACATACACACACACACATATACACACACACACATATACATATATATATATATATATATATATATATATATATATATATGGCAAGGGAGAGAGAGAATGTACAGAGAATCACAGAGCATTAAAAGCATAGACACAATTCAAGACACTATTGTGAAATGTAACATCTGTGTATCCCCCAAGGTTTCCATTAATTTTCATGTTTAAAATTATGTTTGAATGGATGAATCACAGAACTCACATGCCCAGAAGTAATAACAAATCATGAAATGTTTGTGTCTATTTGGGGGACTATAAGAAATAAGTAGTCTAATTTAATTTGTTGAATGCGGTGAATCAGCCTGAAGCATCCAAAACTATTGAAACTAAGGCTACATGTTGCCAGGAATACACCTATAGTCTGGTAGTTAACAGGTATCTCTGTAGATGAAAATAAAGACACAGATCTATAGCCTGTGGAAAAGTGTGGAGGAATCTTGATAAAATCAGCTGCAAAGTTGATACACACCTACCTGAGCTTTGTATCTTACTGGGATAAGGACTATTTATTTCCCATGGAATGTGGGAACTACTGTGGTTGTTTCAGTGTCTACAGGTAAGGGCATAAAACAACTGTTGCATGGGAACACTTGTGAGAACCTTCACAGTGATGCAGAAACAGAAAGGGACAGATTACATTCTATGGTATTCAATGCCCTAGAAAGCCCATGAAATGTAGAATCACAGACTGAGAAAACCCCACTCAATTGTATTACTTAGGTCTGTATTTTGACACATGATTGCCTTCTAGGTACTTACAGCATATCATATAACCTAAGAGTACAGGGGAATATAATTACAATAGCAATTCATAATAATTTAAGTTGATATCTGTCATAAGAGCCCTGAGACAAGTTAAGAACTGAGGTGGTTTGGTTTGGTTTAAAATTTAGAGGGAATAAACTTCAAAATATATTGTCTTCTCTTTGAAATAAGTACTTTGCTGACCTTAGTCATTCTTGTTTTGCTTTCTTGGCTGGCTCTAACAAATTCTCAGTCAAAAATCTTTTTTTAAATGTTTTATTTTTATTTATTTATTTGAGAGAGAGATATACAGAAATAGGGAGAAAAAGAGAGAGAGAGCATGGGCATGCCAGGGCCTCTACCCACTGCAAACGAATTCCAGATGCATGTGCCCCCTTGTGCATCTGGCTTATGTGGGTCTTGGGGAGTTGAACCTGGGTCCTTAGGCTTTGCAGGCAAGTGCCTTAATGGAAAATCCATCTCTCCAGTCACAAAATTCCTTATTGAAAATTGAATTTAGCATGAAGCCACTAAAATTTTACTTTTAAAAAGACTATAGGGCTGGAGAGATGGCTTAGTGGTTAAGCGCTTGCCTGTGAAGCCTAAGGACCCCGGTTCAAGGCTCGATTCCCCAGGACCCACGTTAGCCAGATGAACAAGGTGGCGTATGCATCTGGAGTTCGTTTGCAGTGGCTGGAAGCCCTGGCGTGCCCATTCTCTCTCTCTCTCTCTCTCTCTCTCTCTGTCTTTTTCTCTCTCTCTCTCTGTCATTCTCAAATAAATAAAAATAATTTTTTAAAAAAGGACTATATTGTGAGGGCTGGAGATACAGGTCAGTGGTAGAGTACTTGCCTCCCATGTATAAGACCCAGTACTGAAAAAAAATTATATTGGGTAATTCAAGGTGATTTCATGTGTAAAAGTTAAGAGCTATCTGCTCACGCTATGAAAGGAAAACAAAGAAAAGAGGTGCTTGAAGTGGTTCAGTGTATCTATGACACGGTGCTACACTGTGAGCTGACAACCACATAGAGTCTGGCCACATAGTTTAATATATATAGACACATTGTACCTGGACACAGTGCAAAGAAAAAGACACTCCCAAATTATTTTATATTCATACTTGTACATAAATAAGTGGCATATTCATGAATAATTCTTAGTTCTCTCTTTATTTGCATTTACCTAATTTTCAACAATTAAGTAAAAAAATAAGAAGAATGTACTTAAAATAAAGTGCCTTATTTTCATGCAAATAGTGCTGGTGCAATTTAGGATGTCAGAATTAATGACTCAGAAGGGCTCTGACTGCTGTATTTTAGGATTTTTTTTTTTTAAAGTGAGTCATGGCTATTTACTCAGAGTGAAATCAAGCAGAAGACAAAGAGTAAGCCTTTCGCTGGTGGAGCCCAGCCCCAAAGCCCTCTCCTCACCCTCTTTGATTCTCACAGTTACATCCCACATGTATCAAGGAGCATATGGTGAGACTCTTGTTTTGTTCAGACCTCTGTGCAGCAAGGCCTTGTTCTACTCTGCCCAATTAGTCTTGACTCTCATTTCACCCAAGTGATTCATTTCTTCATTCTTTCCTTTAGCCTTAACACTTCCATTATTCTTTTGAGCCACAAGTTGTATCTTTCTGCTGGTATGCTGTGTTCCAAGTGGACACTATTCCCAAAACCCTTCTTTCTGGAGATTTCTTGAGTAGTTTTTTAAAGGTGGGACTAAACATTGCACATCCTTTTCTGGAAACCTGTTTGAAAAGCTGTATTTAGGACTTTAAAGCACAGTTGGCTCTGGGTGGAGATGTCCTAGCTGTTGTAATTGTTGGGATCAGAAGCAACTTATGAGAGGAAAGGCTGTATTACAGGCTCACAGATTCCAGGAGAAGTTCTATCACAGAGAAAGAAGCTGGTTAACTTCATCATACACCAATAGCAGATGGACAACAGCCAGCATGAGTTGACTCTGAACACACACCTTGGAATGGACTGAAGATATGCCCTCAGTGACACACCTCTTGCAGCAGGGCTTTGCCTACTGGAGACTTAAGTAGGAAGATTAATCTTAAATAAAAATACCTGAGGCTATAGGGGACATTTACGTTCAAACCACTACATTCTGCCCTGTCCCCCATAGACTATTGATCATCTCAAAATGTATAACACTTCAGTCTAGTTTCAAAGGCCCATAGTAATTACCAACTTTAACATGTTCAAAATCTAAAGTCTAAGACGGACTAAGACCTTAATTACACCACAGTGAGCACCAATAACCCTGCTGAGGAGAGTCCTCAGGAAAATTGAGACTTAGGGTAGGGGATATAAGACTATAAACTTTATAAAACAATAAAAATTAAAAAGTTCCAAGTCTAATCTAAGGCCCAAGACTCCCTCTTATCTGTGAGCCCTATAAAATCAAGACATAAGGTGCATACTTCCAACACATAAAGGCACAGAATAAACATTCCTATTACAACAAAAGGCACAACAAGGAAAGACTAGACCAATTTAAAAAAATAAATCAATAAACAGCAGGTAAACAACTGTAGTTCCAAGCCCAGCATCCATAGCTTGTGACAAAATCTATGGTTATTCTGCTCCTCTACCTGAGATGCTCACATCATGCAGAAAACTCCATCCAGGAGCTCTTTTTGGTAGCCATTCGAAAGACCTAGTATATCCAAAACATCCTCAAGTTTATATTGAAAAACATGGTTCATCTTCATAGCTCCATACAATGTCTTTACCTGGCTTACATACAGGGATTCCAACCCTGTTTCACAACACAACATCCCAGTGGTTCCTGAAATCAGTTCATCTTGATAGCTCCATACAATGGCCTTAACTGAGCCTTCCTTACATCTTTACAGGGATGCCACCCTTGCTTCACAGTGCTGCATCTAAGCAGCTCCTGAAACAGGTTCATCTTCAATAGCATTATACACTGGCCTTCCTGGGTCTGCATGTGGGGATTTCAACCCTGTTTTGAATTGCTGCATCTCAGTGGCTCTTGGAACTCTGTGCAGTTTTTGATCTGCTTCACTGCATTTTTCACACTTCAAAAACTAGTATCAGGTGGGTAGAATAGCATAGTCAAATTTGTAAATCAGGGGTGGGGGGAATAAAGCTTGACTTTGAAGAGCGCATACTCTCTTACCAGTCTTCCTTTGAGTCTCCTCCTTTCAAAAGATTTTGCATTCATACTAGCTTGAGTCTTTCTGTGGATCACCCTCAGGGCATATATTCTCCATTGTCCCAATGCAAGCCAGATGGCCAACCTTTGATTGTGGAATCTTCTTAACAAATGCAGCTTAAGTAAGCTAAAACCAGTCTGTGCCTATAACTTCAAACTTGCTTGAAATTTTCTGGTGATAAACTGAACATCTTTCATATATCTGTTTTGTACCTTCTGACAAGCACATTAGTTCATTACTTTTAAATTCAACCTTGCTTGAATTCTCAGGGTCTGGTCAGAATGTAGCCAGCCTTTTCTCCAGTAGCCCAGTTCCAACAAAGTTCTCTCCTTTCCCTTTGAAACTTCAAAGGCCAAGCCTTTCTCTCTCTGTATTTCTCTCTGTATTTAGCATTTTAAGCTCTCGTCAGAATAGCTCATCAAACTCTGCTTATAGTACTGTAAGGCTTCTCCAGTTAAAAGTACAACAAGCATGTCCCAAAAGACCAAAAATCACATGGTCAGACTCATCACAACAATCTCACTGTTCTGTTACCAGTTTTTATTATTATTGCAGGTATCTTCTCATTGCTGGGACAAACACCTGACTAGAAGCAGCTTATAGGAGGAAAAGGGCTTATTTTAGGCTTATACATTCCAGGGAAAGCTTCATCATGGCAGAAGAAGCTGGTTTAGTTCATCTTACATCTACAGCAGAGGCAGAACCAACAGCTAGAGCTCAAACTGGCTCTTTCCACATCTACTAGGGCTAGACTCAAGATCTGCCTCCAGTGACATACCTCATCTAGCAGGGATATGCCCACTGGAGACTTACATAGGACACTTAATCTTAATTAAAACTACCGCAGGTTATGGCAGACATACATTTATATTCAAACCACCACACTAGCTTTGAGAATCTCTCCTAGCAGCCTGAGGGAGAATGGCAAAGTGTTAGAAACTACAGGCATATAAAGCAAGACAGGGTGAGACATGGTCTCTTGAGAATTCTGTCTGCAGAGTCAAGTCTCTAGTTGCTAAACTGGGTTTGCAAAACGGTATTTAATCTTGAATCAAGAATTGAACAAGAGCCAGGAAATGTCTTGGTATTTCTTCACATTATATAACTGGTAAATGAGCTAGTTCATGGGACTAGGGCTCACAAATGGGAAGTGAGACAGGTAGGTACTCAGTGCTCAGGAGTGAGGCTACTAGAGAGCTCAAAGTCAGGAGCTCCACTCTGGAATTCAAATACCACCAGAGGTAGTGTTCAGGAGCAGGTTTCTACCTAAAGACAATACCACAACTAACCTGAGGAGGCGTGAGGCAGATAATATTAATTCAGGAGCTAGGAACTTTGAAAGAACGAGGCCAGGAAGTGACTTGGAGGATGAGTTAGGAGCCAGGACCCAAAGACAATGAAATAAGCAGCATGTCTTACCACATTTTCCGCTGATATAAATCAATTCAAGGAAATACCATTAGAAAACTCAAAACTTTGTTGCACTCTATGCATTTGTTTCAGATCTGATTTTTTTCAAGTTATGAATAGGAGATTCTTATATCCAGCTTCTTGACAAAAATTAGTTTATAAAGACTTTGTAGAAGCTTTCCTTTTAAAATTTCAAGTGAACATTATGGCAGTTCATCACTGAAAAGTTTGCATGTTCATATGTAGTTTGGAGAGATTTAGCTTTTTCCATCAATTTATTAGTTCCACTTGAGGAACTATAGCTTAGCTTAGCCAAATGCAATACATACTAATACTCTCATAGAGCCATTGAAGAGCCTTGACTATAAAATATGATGAAAATCAGAAAGGACTTCGAGCTTTAATGAGGATCAAGGGCTCTTGCGGAGTCACTGACAGTGACTATGAAAGACAAAGTCGGACTTCTGTGAAGAGCACTGATTTCTTCATGCCATCCCCATTGTCCTTATTTTAACACTTAAGAATTACAAGGAGCATGTTTTCCACATGTTCAAATGATCTAAATCTTACAAGCAAGCCTTTGCTAGTTACTCAGTACCCTCCTTACTCACCCCTCCATTCACATAGCAGTTGTACTCTCCAGCATCTTCTGTATTCTTCAGCTTCAGAGTCACGTACATCTAACCAGAGTTCTGTGTTTCTTAAAACTTAAACTATATTTAACAGTTCTCACAGAACCATTACAGAGATTCATTGGGATTAAAAATTAGGAAGAATTTAACATAAATGTTGAATATTTGATGTTGGTTTCACTTAGTTTTTGGGCTGGAGAGATGGTTCAGTGGTTAAGCGCTTGCCTGTGAAGCTTAAGGACCCTGGTTCACGTCTGGAGTTTGTTTGCAGTGGCTGGAAGCCCTGGCGCATCCATTCTCTCTCTCTGCCTCTTTCTCTCTCTGTGTCGCTCTCAAATAAAAAAGTAAGAATAAACAAAAAAAATAGCGTTAAGACACTTGTCTGCAAAGCCAAAGGACCCAGATTTGATTCCCCAGGACCCACATTAGCCAGATGCACAAGGGGGTGCATGCGTCTGGAGTTGGTTCGCCTTGGCTAGAGGCCCTGGCACGCCCATTCTCTTTCTGTGTCAAATAAATAAATAAGTAAAAATAAAATATTTTAAAAAATAAAGACAAAAAACAACTTGGGTTTGATTCCCAACTAGCCATGTAAAGCCTGATGCACAAAATTGCTATGAACCTGGCGTTAATTTGCAGTGGCAGGAGGCCCTGGTGCACCCCCTTTTCTCTCTCTCTCTATAAAGTAGAAACTTTGTATGGACACATCATATGTTGGTACCATCATTTTCCTCCTCCCTGCCTCCACTCCACTGAGAGCCCTCCTTAGTGAGATTTCTGGTACTCACCCTGGGGTTGTGGGTTACATGTTGTTAGAACAGGACTGTGTTATTGTGGGGAGGGCTATGTCTCTGGCTATTCCTTCTCACCCTGAGGCTCTTACATTCTTTCTACCCTTCTTCCACAAGGTTCCCTGAGCCTGGGTGGGTATGTTTTAATTCTAATTCAGTGGTGAGTTCTTGGGATCTTCTTGATTTTTGCTTCGGTGTGTTTTGAGTGTGTTCAGTATCTGTCTCCATCACCCTGGGCCAGGCTGTCAGGTTCGCTGTGGAGGCAGCACTCTTGCTCAACTCACTGGTTCCTCTGTGGTTCTTGGGGCCTGGTTGCTGTGCGAGGGGTTATTCATCTCCTGCCAAGGAGTCAGTTGTCTACCCCTGTCTTGTTGATAGATTTTGGTTGTCCTAGGTTCTTGCTGCTTTCTGAAAAAGAAAATAGATTCTCCAACAGAGTGAGATCAGGATAGGTTGAAGGGAATGGGCATTGTTAATTTAGAGAGATTTTGATGGGTGTAGCCTCACTTTTGGATGAAGGCTTCTTTCTCCTTTTTCTCTTTCTCTCCTTCTGGCAAATAAATAAGAAAATATTTTTAAAAATTCATTTAAGCATCTCTAAGTAAGTAAATTACAGGAAAAACAAAAGTGGTATCAAAACATATCATTCCTGATCATTTTCATTTTGTTGCTATATTGAATCTATTTCCATTTACCGATCTCTATGGCAAAGATGCCGTATCATGGTTTGCCACACACTACTCATGCTTTCCTCGCCTCATTAAGCAATTTCTTATAGTCCTATCAGGAGCTAAAACTGGATTATATTTTCAAATAGGTGGAATTATTCACAATATGAAAACCAAGATTTGTCTTGTTTGTTGGGTGTCCAGAGTCAATCTTGATATTAATGAAGATGAAAATTAAATGTGTGACATCTATAGCTGTTACACTATGAACTGCACTAACAAGGATATCTCCTTCCAATTTTTAACTCTTGGGGCTTAGGAAAGAAGTCACCTCAATATGTACCTTTAACACTTTAGTCTTGTCTTACATAAGTGAACTATCAATTGACATTCATGCTCTACCTACACTCAGAGAAGTGGGCACTAAGCATTACCAGCCCCAGTTCACAAGTCTCGTGTGTAAATGTGGAGATGCAAGCACAGGCCCTAGTTTCTAGGCTTAGCTGTCTTCTTTTCAAGCAACTTAATCCCTCCTCTCAATGAGCTGTGGGCAGGCAGATAGGTCAACAGATGTTGGTTGTACACAAGGGTCTTGTTCCTTTCTTTCCTTCCTTCCATCTCATCTTACAGGTTCAGTTCTTCCAAAAACCTCAGGTATTGAGACAGGCTAAATGTATCAATAGGTAAAGATTTTATATCATTTATTTTAAGAGAAAACAACTTCCAAGCCAATTTTCAACACGTACTTCACAAATTGGAGGCAAAATCAATAGTATTAAGTATGTCTGTTTTAGAGTCGACCAAGGTACATCCACCATTCATTTGCAATGAGACATTATGCTGTTTGAGCCTTTATTTTCTCAACTTTGAAGTAGGCATAATGAGTATTGCATGGTGGTTTATTTAATTTAAATTCGATGATGAATATAGTATACCTTGTATCTTGCTTGGTACACACAGAACACGCTATATTAGAAGTCATGAACACCACATCTTTTCAGGTTCCGAGTAGAAAAAGAGAATAGATGAAAATGCCAAGGATGCTGCGTGGTTTCCTTGTCACACCCATAAAACTTCTCTGAGGTCACCTTGCAGTAATGGGTGGTGGAGATAGCAGTGTGATCCAATCAGGGCCAATGAACTAAAGGCAAGGTTGGGAGATGGAGCAGCTATGGAATTAGAAGCTAACGATGTCATTGTGTGAAAGACAAAGAGAGTTCAAGTCCATCATGACATGATGGAGCTGCCTGATGCCTGTATTGCCAACCTCCAGATTTTTACATATGTAAGAATTATATGCCTCATAGCTTCAGCCACTTCTTATTTCCTATTATTTGTCACAGAAAATATTTTTAACTAGAGATATGTGTCAGAATTAAAGGTGGAGGAGCGAGGGAAGAGGAATGTGAAGAAGATAAAGGAAAAAGGGGAGGGAGAGGAGAGAAAGAGAGTGAGAGAGAGAGAGAGAGAGAGAGAGAGAGAGAGAGAGAGAGAGAGAGGGAGAGTCTGAGCTCATGCAAAAGCTGGTACTGAGAAGGTAGAGAAACCCAAGGAGATGAACCACCCTTCGCACTTCAGCCAAGGCCCAGGTGAAACCACAGGCTTGATGAGATGAACGTAAGTGTGGCCTCCAAGGCAAGCCTGACAATCTGCACCAGGGTGACCAAGACACCTCCTGCAGATACTCAACGCATACCGCAGCAGAAATCCAGAAGCTCCTGGAAGCTTAACACTGAGGTAGAATTAAAACACACCCAGCACAGCTCAGGGAATTTTGTGGAAGAGGGGGGCAGAAAGGTTATAAGACCCACAGGTTGGGAGGGCATATCCAGTGGCACCACCCTCAACCATTGACTTCTGTTCTCACAGTGCATAACCCACAACCCCATGGGGAATACCAACCCCACTGAGGTGGGCCCTCAGCAGATTAGGGGCAGGGAGGAGGGAAATGATGGCACCAAAACATAATGCATATTCTTTTTTGTGTGTTTGTTTGTTTGTTTCTCACTCTAGGCCAGGCTGACCTGGAATTCACTATGTAGTGTCAGAGTAGCCTCAAACTCAAGGCATTCCTCCTACCTCTCTTCCAAAGTGCTGGAATTAAAAGCATGTATCACCACACCCAGCTCAAAGTATATTCTTTTTTTTAAAATTAATTAATTAACTTATTTATTTGAGAGTGACAGACACAGAGAGAAAGACAGATAGAGGGAGAGAGAGAATGGGTGCGCCAGGGCTTCCAGCCTCTGCAAACGAACTCCAGACGCATGCGCCCCCTTGTGCATCTGGCTAACGTGGGACCTGGGGAACCGAGCCTCGAACCGGGGTCCTTAGGCTTCACAGGCAAGCGCTTAACCGCTAAGCCATCTCTCCAGCCCTCAAAGTATATTCTTAATTAAAAAAAAATCAGGTTCAAACAAACAAACAAAAAGCTGGTAGCTTATTTAACTTCTTAACAGTAAATTACTTCTAGTCATCAAATGCATGTTTTCTCACTAATTATTCATGACAAGATCTGGAAGTTAACAAAATAGCCAAAATACCAAATAATAAATTCTATAAATCAAGATATTTCCTGTGGAGAAAAAAATTAGCTTTAAAATTGTTTGTTTATTTATTGGAGAGAGAGAGAGGCAGATAGAGAGATAAGGGTGCACCAGGTCCTCCAGCCACTGCAAACCAACTCCAGCATATGCACCATCTTGTGTACCTGTCTTATGTGAGTACTGGGACATCAAATCTGGGTCCTTAGACTTTGCAGGAAAACCCCTTAACCACAAAACCAAATCTCCAAATCATTCTTTTCCTAACCATTAATACATCCAAAGATGACAGTGGACATGAAATTCAATTTGAAGAAAGTTGAGCTCAGAGCAGAATGAACCATGTAATAGTCGGGAGGAAAAGTACTTTTATAAATATAAATGGGCTCCCTGTGTCTCTCATAGTAGAACTATAGGTTACAGCTGCGTGTTACTACTTTCATTATTGCCCCTTTGTGGAATGATTTGCTGATACAAAAGGATGTCAATGTTCTGCCTAGCAATGGCTTGGTGATAGGGTTTCCACAGTGCTCATGGCCATCGGTTTATTAATTCATGCTGATTTTGTGCCAGGCATTGATTCATTCACTGATTGGCATAAGTAAGTTCCACACTTCAAAATCCTCCAGTTTCAGAGCCATGACTACATTTTCCTATTTGTGCCACCTGAACTCTTCCCAATGAACCTGGAAGTCATTCCACACAGGGCCTCTAGTCATATGGCTAAAAATCTTGACTACAACTCATATGTAACTTCAAGACTGTTGTAGTTACCTTTGTTGCTGGCACAAGGCAATTGACCAAAAGTAGCTGATGGGAGAAAGGGATTTATTTTGGCTTATACTCTTGATGGGTATCTCCATGATGGCATGAGAAAGAAAACATGGCATGAGCAGGGGCTGAGCATTACTTCTACTACAGCTGGTAGAAAACAGCTATAAGAGTGTGGGTGGAGTTCTGGCAAGGGGGAGCTGTCTATAATACCCCTAAGCCCATCCCCAACAACACACCTCCTCTAGCAAGGTGTCACCTCATAAACTGCCACCAGCCAGGGACCAAGTATACAAAACACATGAGTTTATGTGGGCATCTAATTAAAACCACCACAAAGACATCTGAAGAAGCTCATTTTTTTTTTCAATGATTGCCTCTCATATGGTGAGTTTTTCTTTTGTATCCTCATAACATTTATTTCCTGTGCCCCAGGTTAAGTAACATTTTTCTTGATAGAAAAATTAAACAGGACAGCTTGTCAATGCTGTACCATCTGCCCCAGGCTCTGACCATACCTCCTCTTGTTGTTCTTGCTCTGAATTTAGACTATGGAAAACATCACCCAAAACCCTCTACAAATATCACTAGCATTTCTATAAGATTCAATACATCCTACACTTGAGTTATTCTGATTCTTTCTTCAAGGCTTATGTTACCCTAATGTATTGATCCTAAATGCCCATCAGATTGGTTCTAGTTTAACAGTATTTAGAACCCAAACATACCACTTTAGGCCTGTCTAGTGTGTTACCATTCCTTGAAGACCCTCTATTTATTCTTCCTAACCTTCCCTTCCAATGAGGTTTCTTCCTGACCCCATTTCAGCATATTATTCAGTCATAGTATGAGGTAAGTCAAGTTGGTATGTTGTGACATATGCTAACACTAAGGTAGTTATTTATCATAAAAACTAGGGAAATCTTGTAAGTAAAGTGGAGTTCTACTATTAGCTATGCAAGACCAATAGCTATCAACATGAACTGTCCCAGACAATCAGGTAACTCTAGCCAGGACAAAAATATGTTGCAAGTACTTTTGCACTAATAAAAAAGTAAACTGGATTATCTTTCCCAAATTTTAATAGAAAAAAATCTTCACCAACTAATGAACATACACATCTTCATCATCTCAAAATATGCCAACTTGTCAATGTCACAGACTTTTTCAATGTCTTTTCTTTCTTTCTTTCTTTCTTTCTTTTTTTTTTTTTTTTTTTGCTTTTTCGAGGTAGGGTCTCACTTTGGCTGAGGGTGACCTGGAATTCACTATGTAGTCTCAGGGTGGCCTTGAACTCATGGCGATCCTCCTACCTCTGCTTCCCGAGTTCTGGGACTAAAGGCGTGCACCACCACGCCTGACTTTTTTTCAATGTTTTTATGTGCTATGTTATGTGGGGCAAGTTTAAAGGGAAGTTTTGGGATGGAGAGATAGTTCAGCAATTAAGGTACTTGTCCGCAAAGCCTAATGACCTGAGTTCAATCCCCTAGTACCTACATAAAGCCAGACACACATAGTGGTGCATGACTCTGGAGTTCATTTTCAGTGGCTGGTGTCCCTGGCATACCCATTCTCTCTCTTTTCTCTCTCTTCTCCCTGTCTCTCTCTGATTGCAAATAAAACAAAATTAATATTTAAAAAGCAGAAGGAAAGGAAAGTTATTAAATTTTCTCTACAGCCTGACACTCCTTTTGAGAGATGGCTTGGAAACAGAATTTATGCTATATACAATTAAAACATTTATCATGTTTAATATAATCACTACTGAAGTAGATATTTCATTTAAGAAACTTTCCATTTCCCCTGTGATGACATCCTATTGTGATCCACATTTAGATAAGTGAACTCCACCCATGTTCTGTTCTGTGTGTTCTTGGGATGTTCTTGCTGATCTTCTACTTCACCTTACAGAGGATCCTGCCAGTATTACTGCCTTAGTAAAAAAAAAAAAAAAAAAAAAAAAAAAAAAAAAAAAATCAGCAAGATAACCTATTATTTTTAACTATCATCACACCCTCTTGCCAAAACAAACCTATGAAGTAGGTATAATTAGTCTCAACTTGACAGAAGAAGAAATGGGAGACAGACAACAGGAAGTGATTCTGCTCACGGTCCTCTAGGTAATGAGTGGTAGAACTAGGATGTGAACCTGTGTATCTTACACACAAGTCTGCATTCCCATCCATATGCCATAGAAATAAGAGAGGGCATAGGTCTTGGTCCTGTAAAAATCATAGTCTATATTGATGCACAGGGTATATGAAATACAAATGGATAAGCTATCACAACACACTGACACACCTGTTGCAATGCTCACTAGAGAAACAAAGGACAGAGGCAGAGGGACATTCCAAACTTCCCAGGAAAGCCTGCCCTACATTAGTTACAGAAGGTAGTATCTGAATTGATCACACAGTAAAAGGCTACAAGCCAAGCCATGTGCTGTGGGAAAGAGGGAATCCCAATGGTCAGGTGAGAAGGGAGATGGACTGTGGAAAGGTGGGCTAAGTCATGGGGCAAGGCATCCTGTGCACCTTGAACTTCATTCTCTATAATGAAGTGTCTTTGAAGGTCTGTGGCTAGAAATGGACATGCTCAAATTTCTTTGTTGGGAAGATTATAACTGACAGAGTGAAGAACTTATTGGAAGAGGAAGACATGAAAAATGGAAGGTCAATTTGTTCCAAGACAATGAAAGCCTAATTTAAGATTATCACAATGGGAACATGAACTGGGGAGAGGAGAGACTGAGCAATAGCCTTTCCAATTCATAGGCTACAGAGGAAAGGGTGGAGGAATATTAACATTTATGGAGATCAATGTAAATTTTCTAACAGGGGATAAACAAACAGAAATGCCTATTTATTATTCAAATAATTTTACCAAGACTGCTATGAGCTGCTAAGATTTGCAGCAAAATAGTTTCTTATACCAATACTATAAAGCATTTTCTCTGATGGAGTGAAATATGAAAGTATTGTTTTCTAAGAAAACAAATAAGTGCATAAAAATACAACATCGAGGTTAAGCAAGTGGTTGATATGAAATCAGTGAATTTCCAGCATTCACTCATCTCATAAGATAGATTGAGGATTATATTATAGCTTTTCTAGGCTTTGCTATAGGGCACCTCCATTCAGCTTCATATTGATGTATTTTTTTATCAGAGAGAGAGAGACACAGACAGCATTGGCATGTCATGGCCTCAGCCACTGCTATCAAACTCCAGATACTTGTGCCACCTAGTGGACACATACAACCTTGAGCTTGTCTCACCTTTCATGTGTCTGGCTTATGTGGGATCTGTAGAATAGAACAGGGGTCCTTAGGCTTTGCAGGCAAGCGCCTTAGCAACTAAGCCAAATCTTCAGTCCATATTGATGTATTCTCTTTGAAAAAAATACTCTCTTTTTGTCTTTGTGACAATATTCTGTTGTTTTGTAAATACTAAATGAAGCTCATGAATGCACTATGCCATGCATTTGTGGAGCATGCTGTGTTCTTCCAACAAGTTGAAGAGATATGACCCACCATATACAAAACCATGTGTTAGACATTTATCCCAGCTAGTGCCTGTACTGGAGAAGAGGGAAAGAGACACAGTTGAATTCAACACACAGCCTTTTAATTTTTTTTCAAACTTAAACATTTAATCAATGTATAAGCCAGTGGGCTCAATATTGTTCCAGTCTTGTGTATGTGTGGTGGGGAGTAATGACCTGAATTGTGAGACCATGCATGCACTGGAGTTCATGTCTGGAGGATATTGTCCCAAAGGAATCCTTCCTGGAAAGAGGAGGGAGCCCATTAAAATAGAGGTGGGGGGGGCAAAAGAAAGTTGAAGGAGGGGAATACAACCAAATTGAAGTACGTTCACATATCAAATTCCTCAGTAAAAAATAAGAGATGGCTCAGTGGTAAAAAGCAAGTTGTCTGCAATCCCCATCCAGCCAGATGATCGAAATGGCATATGCACCTGGAATTCATTTGCATTGTCAGGAGGTGCTGAAACACCCATTCCCCCTACTCCACTTCCAATAAATACACAAATTAAAATATCTAAGTAAAAAAGAAAGGGTTGAATGCTGGTGTTCAGCTTGCTTTCTCTTTAAACAAAAAGGGGGCTGGAGAGATTGCTCAGTGGTTAAAGGCACTTGCTTGCAGTGCCTGACAGCCTGTGTTCAACTCCCCAGTACCCACCTAAAGCCAGATGCACAGTGCTACATGAGTCTGGAGTTTGTTTGCAGTGGCAAAAGTGGCAAAAGGCCTTGGTGTGCTCATTCTCTCTCTATCTGCCTCTATCTCGCCTCTCTTTCTCTCTCTCATTTTCTCTCTTTCTCTCTCTCTCTCTGCTTGAAAAGAAATAAAAATATTTTTAATGCATAAGCCAAAGACGTGACATTTTAAATACACTCGCAGGGAGAGGACAGATCATTCGTGCTCATGGCAGTCACTTTGTCCATTTAAGAACAAGACATGACAGAGGGAAACTTGCATAGACTCATGAATTTTTTTGTCATTGCAGTTGTAAACAGAAAGACCTAAGAAATTTTTGGTGAATATATCTGGCAATTATGCACAATGTCAGGTGTGTACTAGCCCTGAAAAATGATTGACTGTTTACATCGCAGCCCAGCTGTTGAGCAAACATGTAATCATGACCAAATAAGTTACTTAACATCCTGACCATCACTTTCCTCAGGTACTGAACAATGACAACGATCATACTCACCTCAGATGATTGACAGGAGGGTCAAACAAAGTAGTAGCTTTACAGGAGTGTCTAGGACACTATTTCATAAACATTAAGCATCATTAATGTCAAACACGCCCCATAAAGGGGAAAAACCCTTGGCATGTGTGCTAATTCATACCAAGTGCACACTATTCTATTGAATTGAACCAAAGAACTTCTGGAGGAATCATTCTAAATGGGAAGCCTGTATCATAAGGAATGGAAATGCTATCAATAGTGCTATGTTTAGAGAATTCTCTACAAACATATTAAAAAAACAATAGCATGAACAGGCAATTGTGGTGATTTTCATGTGGGAGGTGAGTGCCTGACAGAAATTGGAAAAGCAGGCTCAATTTTGGAAGGCTCTGACATGTGAAATTCCCATTCCTCTGGGGCTTGCTCCCTCCCTCCCTCCCTCCCTCCCTTTCTCTCTCTCTCTCTCTCTCTCTCTCTCTCTCTCTCTCTCTGTGTGTGTGTGTGTGTGTGTGTGTGTGTGTGTGTGTGTGTGTGTGTGTGTGTGTGTGAACTTTGACAGTGACTTTGTATAGTAACTCCCCTGAATAGGCTGATGTTGATCTTACACAGAGGTCTGCATCAAATGATCACTTGCATTTTACATCCCACATCTCACTTCCTTATAAAGTGGCAGACCTGAAAGAAAAGAAAAATAATGGGTACTGAACTTTGTATGTAGGGTCTTAAACAAGTCAAGAGAGGACTCGGGAGAATTACACACTAGTCATAACAGTTTAGAGTCAGAGATTTGTTAGATATATTCTCCAGCTGAAGTTCTTTTTAGCACTTCATATCTGTAACAGGCTGGGCTTGGGTAACAGAGAAAAGTGGGCTGTGTGTCTTTTATCTTCAGGAAGAACATAATTTTCATAGATGAGAAAGATGCACAGGCAAATAATTCTAACATGATAGGTTTACTGTTAGACTAAGTTTCAAAGTCATATAAGTACAGGGAGACAAGGACAATGAAATGCTCTTTCCAGAATCATATAAGTGATGAGTAGCAAAAAAGAGTCTAGGACTATGTTCTCCTGCCTGGCAGTCCAGTGGCTCAACAACTCTTGATAATTTAATGCCTTCAGTCCATCTCTTTACCATGTTATTATGTAAACACAAATCCTTCCCACATAAATTACCTCATTCTTCACAAAATAACCATGCCCCTCCTTTCTGGTTTGGTTTGTTTGGTACTCAGTGTGTATATGTGACGTCAGCAGAACTGCTTGGTTTAGGCATCACCACACACATCACCAGTAACTAGAAATGTTGGGTAAGTAGGAACCTAGAAGATGAAATGCTAAGTATTAAGAGTGGCCAATCAATATACAATTTATGCCATCTAATGGTTTTGCAAAGATATTTCATGCATCATATAATTTCTTTACATGCACATAAAAAGACAAGCTATTGAAATAAACAAATACCTGATAGTGCTACAACATCAGGGATAGTGACAATAAAGAGTATGTTTTAGTGTTTCACCATAACTGGCAAAAGAAATTTTACCTTTTATGCTGAATGTTTGAGATATGATAATACATTGAAAAATGTCAATATGAACTTGAATAAAAGAGAAGGATAAGTACAGAAAAAAATCAATACACTTGTATATTGGGCTATACCTTAGTGGCTATTAGCTCTAAATTCAGGCTTTTTCTATTGAAGAATTGTCAGTAGAAAAGAAAAATCAGAATAGCTTTTGGGGGTGGACAGCAGAAAGAAGTTTCATGTAGAGATTTCAAGATATTTTCATAAAATTCAAACTAAGGAGCTTTTAGCCTCTGGGTAGAAATCTATAAAGATTGTATCAAAAGGTTTGAAATCCTTGTTTATAAAGTGGAGAGTATGAGAATTGAGGAGATGGCTGTATGGTTGAAGCACTTGGAAAGTGTGAGGACTGGAGTTCTATCCCATTTACAGATGTAAATTTCAGGTGGGCACTGCAGATCTTCCTGTGATCCCAGTGCTCGGGAAGCAGAATGGGGATCCCATGGGCTGGCTAGCTAGACAAGCTGAATCAGCAAGCTCTGGGTTGAAGTGAGACTCCCTCAGTAAATAAAGTGGAGAGCTGTTGAAAAAGACCTCCAGTACCAACTTTTGGATTACACACACATGCATACACATATGCATAAGGGCACATGTGTCATATGTACATGCATGCACACACAATCCCATAGGGAGCAGGTAGGAGTGTTGGTTGCTGCTCACTTATAATACCAGCATTGAGGATGAAACAGGAGGATCATGAATTCAAAACCTCATGAAAGACCCTGTTTCAAAAACAAAAACAAAATGAATGGGAATATTCAAAAACAAAAACAAAATGAATGGAAATAGCCAGGTGTAGTGGAACATGCCTTTAATCCCAATGCTCAGGTAGCAGAGATAAGAGGACCACTGTGAGTTGAAGACCAGCCTGAAACTATATAGTGTATTCCAGGTCATTTTGGGATAGAGCAAGACACTACCTTTAAAAATCAAATAAATAATAAATAAATAAATCAATGGAGTGAATAAAGTAGAAGAAACAATGACATACATTCCTAACTTTAAATAAGCAGTTATCTTAGGAAAGGGATATGTTGGTCAACTAAAGGCAAATAACTTATTAAGTGCCTGTCTTTGGTAAAGATGCATTCTGTCTCTTAATATGGATTTACACACAGAAAATATTGTTTCTTGATGGACTTGGATGATAGAAGTCTTTAATACCAAATACATGGGAGGCTAAGGCAGAAGGATTGCAAGTTCAAAGCATGCTGAGACAACTTATGAAAACCTGTTTCAAAATTAAAAAGATTAAAGAACAGGTCTGGGAATGAAACACAGTGATAGATCACTTGTATGTGTAAGGTTCTAGGTCCATGTCCCAGTACCACAAAAAAAAAAAAAAAAGTTGTTTCTTAAATCAGTTGCAGTGTCAATGTATTTCTCTTCTCAAATTACTAACAATATTGACTAATGATTTAGATTTATCATCATATGTAGCAGGATGTGCCAAGTCTAATCACCACTCAAATGAAATGCTTCACGTTGAGGCTGGATGGAACCACAGAAAAGCATATTATTAAATATTCAGCAGAATTGCTCTTCTCTTGTAAGGAGTTGAGTACTTTGGTAGACTATCCACAAAGTGTAAAGGTGGTGTGTTTTCATCAATAGCATCCCTGCTCTCTATATCAAAATTTACAAATAGTTCAAATATTTTCATATAAGTATGCTGTATCTTATGGACTCAGAACTTCTCATTTATGGAGTTATAAAAATTAGATTCTGTTGTCAGATTTGCTTCTAATTAGCTGTGATATCTTTTTTTTTTTTTTTTTTTTTTTGAGGTAGGGTCTCTCTCTAGCCAAGGCTGGTTGACCTGGAACTCACTCTGTAGACCCATACTGGCTTTGAACTCACAGTGATCCTCCTACCTCTGCCTCCTGAATGCTCGGATTAGAAGAATGCACTACCACTCCAAGTAGCTATGATATCTTTTTAAAATATTTTTTAAAATTTATTTAAAAGAAAGAGAGAAACCAGAGAGAGAGAGAGAGAGAGAGAATGAATGTATGTGTGTCACAGCCTCCAGCCACTATAAATGAACTCCAGACTCATGTGCCACATTGTTATCTGGCTTTAGTGGGTAGTGGAGAATTGAACCTGGGCCATCAGCATTTGCAAGCAAGAGCCTTTAATTGCTGAGCCATCTCTCTAGACCTAGCTATGATATCTTGACCAGGACACTAAATTTGTTTTCACTTAATTCCCTAATTTATCATATGAGGTGCTTAAGAAATGTTTCATAAAATATTCTTCCTACTTCTAAAAGTCTTGTTCAATTTATGAACTAATGGGGGAACACCTTTTCTCACCATTTTTGTGAAGACATAAGTAGTATTCACATGTTGGCAAGTTATTGGTACTTTGTAGGTCTCAATGACATAAAAATGAACAAAACAATCACAATTTAAGATTGGGTCTGGACTAAGACTATTTGGAGTTTTATGAGGTTCCAGAGAAAATAAATTTTGACTATATTCAACTTCCTCCATGATACTAAAACACTAAATCATAAGATAGTTTCCTACATGGTTGAATTCCATCTGGCTTTCCAAGTTAGGCCTACAGAGAATAGTAATTTGTCATATAGCTCCTCAGAATTCGTGCACATTTCCACAATTCACATGATTGTTCTGTGAGTTCTTGTATGTTGACTCTGGGGTTTTGATTTGTTTTTGTGGTTGCTTTAGAATTAGGAGAGGAAGCTGGGTATGATGGTGCATGCCTTTAATCCCAGCCCTCAGGAAAGCAGAGGTAGGAGGATTGTGGTTAGTTCAAGGCCACACTGAGACTACATAGTGAATTCAGGTCAGCCTGGACTAGAATGAGACCCTACTTCAGAAAACAAAAACAAAAACAAAAAAAGAATTAGAAGAGGAAAAGAGAGTATGATGGGTTATACAGAGCTTGGAAGGTGGAGACTCGACAATGGAGCAAACAGGAAAGTCTAATTGCCATGAGTTCCACTTCTCCCTCAATTGGTTATAACATGTAATTGAAACAATGTAGTGTCTCCTATACTTTTGAGAATAATTCTCTAATCAGTTTTTTAATCAATAAACTTTTTAGGAACAGTTTGGGGTTCACAATAAAATTTAGTGGAAAGTTCCAGAAAGCTGTCCCATACCACAATTCCACACTGACAAACACACCCTCTTCAAACCATCAACACAGGTACCAGAATGGTACATCCATTATGAATGATGACATGCTCTGGCACATTATCACCATGGGTTTATATTTGGTGATGACATCAGATGCATTCAGGGTGTAGGTGGGTCCAATATTTTATAATGGAGTTCAGTTTTGATATTTGAGTTTGTACAAATGTATGATATATCCACTATCACAGCTCTGTTCTGTGAATAGATGTCCAGTCATTTCAGACTATTTGTCGAGGAGATCATCTTTGATATATTATACCTTTGTTCCTGTATCAAAATCAGCTAACTACACAAAGAATTTCACTGCCCTAAAACCTCTGTGTTCTGCCAGTCCATCTTTCAACTCTCCCAAAAGGGTGGCAACCACTATCTTTTAGTGGAGTACTTAATTCTGTCTTCTTTTTTCAGAATGTCATATTATTGGAATCATATAACATGTATTATGTTCTGATGGACATGTTTCAGTGAGTAATATGCATTTATTGTTCCTCCATGTCTTCTCATAGTGTGATAGCCCATTTTTATTGTACTGAATAATAATCCATTATCACCAGTCTAGATGTCACAGTTCTTTTTAAATTTTTTAAATTATTTTTTTTATTAAGAACTTCCATGATTATAAACAATATCCATGGTAATGCCCTCCCTCACCTCACTTTCCCCTTTGAAACTCCATTCTCCATCATATCTCCTCCCCCCTCAATCAGTCTCTTTTATTTTGATGTCATGTTCTTTCCCTCCTATTATGAGGGTCTTGTGTAGGTAGTGTCAGGCATTGTGAGGTCATGAATATCCGGGCCACTTTGTGTTTGGGAGGAGCACATTTTAAGGAGTCCTACCCTTCCTTTGGCTCCTACATTATTTCTGCCACCTCTTCTGCAATGGACCCTGATTCTTGGAAGGCCTGATAGAGATATTGTAGTGCTGAGCACTTCCGTCACTTCTTTCCAGCTCCATGATGCCTTCTGGGTCATCCCAAGGTCACTGCCATCTGAAAAGATAAGGTTCTTTACCAAAAGTGAGAATAGCATTAATATATGGGTATGAACATTAAGAAAAGTGCTTACTGGGCAGTTTGATGAGCATAATATATACATTTAGCCAGACAGCAGCAGATGTTACACCCCTAGGGCTCATGACTACCCCTGTTTTATGTTTTCAGTATCAGGGATGTATTCCCTCCCATGCAGCGGGCCTCCAGTCCAATTAGAGGGCAGTTGGTTTCCACCACAACAGTGCCTCTATTGCACCTGTTGGCTTATTTGGCCTGGCTGGCAAAAATATAAGGCTTGCAGAACCCACTGTTGAGTATCTTCACTGGTGATTTCTTTCTCTCCCATTGAACTGCATGCAGAATGGCTTCTTCCAGCTTTCTGTCAGCTGGTCTACATTGAGGAGGTTATTAAATTTAAATTATTTTTAGTTCCAGCAGGATTCTCAGCACCTTTCAGCCAAAGTATGTGGAGTCTTCAGCAATAGGGTCTTACCATCTATTCCTGGTGGGGAACCAAGGGCCTCAGTGATAGCCTGTAATGTTCTAGGGACACCAGGGACCTCCCTGGCCAACAACTCCCTGCAAGGTATCCCATCCCTGGCACTGAAAATATTCTAGTGGCTCCTGAGTGTTCCATTGTCCAAAGAATTAGGTTTTCATATGGTTTATTTCTATCCTTTTAGATTTTGATAGGCTCTCCCTCCACCTTTCTTTACTGAATCTCTTCCCCTGACCTCTACACAGTCTACCATTGTTAGCCTCCTCTCTGTCCTCCCCCTCCACAGGGACCCTCTTTGTTGGGGAATGTGGGTCGTGCATTGTGGGGTTAGCCATCAGTTATGGGTAAGAGGCAGTGTCTCTGTGTATAATTACTTAACTTGTGGCTCTAGCAATCTGTCTGCCCCCTCTTCTGTGAATTTCCCTGAGCTATGTTGGGTTTGTTTTAGGTCTATTTCAGTGATGAGGTCTTGGGAGCCTCTGTGTCTCTGGATATGTGATTTGGTAGGAGTTGAGTGTTCTCTGTGTCGGTCTCCTTCACCTTTGTGCTGGTACCAGGTTCACCAAGAAAGCAGCACTGTTGCTCATTACCCAATTACTCCATGGTTTTAGCTGAGGCCCTGGTGAGATATGATGGGCTGATTCTTTCCTTAGCATCTGTGCCTGTCCGACAAAGAGAAGCAAATTCTTCAATAGAGAGTGAAGTCAGCACCAGATAGATATAATAGCTATTATTCTTTTAGATAGAATTTAATAGGTGTATGACCTATTGTAGCCCACAATTGGTGGGAGCTTGACAGTAGAGAACAGGCTCATTTCTTGGATGTGGTTCTGACTTGTTTCCCAGCTCCGGCTATGGGTTCCATTCTACTGAGTGGATCAATTAGCCAAATCAAGAGCAGTTGGTTATCCACCATGGCTGTGTGCAACTATTGTACTTGTGTGAGCATCACATCAGGCTGTTTGCTGCTGGGTAGCTTAGACCATGAGTTGCCTGGACAGATGTTGGTCAGTTTCCCCAGTTGCTCATGTAGTTCCTTCTGGTACTAGAGGAGCTAAGTGGCTGGGGACTGGATGTCACAGTCTTATTCATTTGTCTATTAACATAAACCTTGGGAGCTTCCAAACTTTAGTAATCATAAATAAAGCTGTTATAATCATTTAGGTGTAGGTTTTAAGTTTCTATTTGGGTAAATGCAAAGGAATATGACTTCTGGTCAAAAATACATTGTTTTGTAATCTTGTAATCATCTGCCATCCAAATATACAAATAGATCTAAGACTCAAAATTTAAAAAAAATAAGTAGCCCAATTTTAAAACTGGGCAAAAGACTTGAGTAGATACCTCAACACAGAAGAGATATGGATTCATGTAGAAAGCACATGAAGGAGAACTGGCATCTTATGTCATTAGAGAATTACAATTAAGATAATATAGCATGACCTAAATATAAAAGTGTCCCAAATCCAGAATGCTGACAGCCAGTACTGGTGAGTTTAAGGAGCACAGAAGTTATTTCCATGTAAATATGTTTTGGAAGAGCTTGTTTTTTTCTTTCCAAGAAAATCTTTCTGTGGCTTATCTCACATAGTTAATGAGATTGTGCCAACATATAGTACTTCATAATGAATTTTCAATTGTTTTCTGTAAATGCATTAAAGTATTATCCATGATTCTAATTATCAGCAAATAGTTGTCTCCTCTTGTCAGTCATTGTTATTGAGTCCACATATTAATTTGTGCCTACCAAAAAATATCTGAAATGCTACAAGTTCTTGTAAAGCATTTTTTATTTCTTTTGTTAAATCCAGAAAATAGAAAGAAAAGATCTTTCTCTTGGCATTAAAAAACCTCCTGTCAATTTGATATGAAAAATGTTTTAACCATATAAAGAATTAAAATGTCCACTGTCAGAAGTAGACACAAAACAATATTTGTCTTTCATTTATTGTGTATATCTTCTGATAGCACTGATATTTCATCCATGCATATTTACAGTTAGTACACTTTTGTTTATTCAAGGGTGCTAGGGATGGCATGTAAGACCTGGTATGGGCCAGGCAAACATTCCACCACTAAACTGGTTTTCCAGCTTCTAGTTAGCAACTTCATAAAACCAAGAATTACTTATTTGCACTTAATTTTTTGGTACTCAAATTTGACTTTTATTGTCATTGATGGATTTCAATAGGGTATTTACAGTTTGACTTCTTTAATTGTATTTTCCATGTTAACCGTAGGGATTTACAATATTTCCTCAGATTTCTGTTCAAGTGTCAAAATTTACAATAACAGCACAATAGAGCAGCGGCCAGAGTGGAGGAAGGAGGTGATGAATATTAGACCCTGAGGGGATTTCCGTGATGGCCAGCGATAGTAGAGGACAGAGCAATTTTCTCGGTCCTTTCCAACATGGAGGAAAATCCAAAAGCACACTGAAGCTGGGGGGAATGGAAGTTGGTGGCTTAAAGCCAGTCCTGTTTGCTTTATCCTTTCCTTTCCTGTAATTCTCCTATTTTCTCTCCTCTATTCTTCAGTTCAGAACCCTTTACTTAGAAGGAAGAGAAATCCATCTACATTAGTTCCCATAAAGATTTACTTTGATTTCTCAAAAGAAAACAGCCAGATGACCAATAGGTATGTGAGGAATGTTTGGTTAGGCATCACTAATTGTCAGGGGAAAAAAAGTAAGACAATAATAGGAATTACCTCACATCTGTTGGAATAGCCAATGATGGGGCGAAACCCACTAAATATAGCAAGCCTCAGCAAGGATAAGAACAGAAACACTTGCATACTACTTATGGGGGCTTAAATGAATACAGCCACTGTGAAAAATATGGAGGTGCACCAGGAAAATTAAAAAAGAAAGAAAACATTAGAACTACCATACAATTCCATAATTTTAGTAATGGAGTATATACTCAAAGCAACTTAAGTGAGTTGGTTGAAGAGGTAGCTATATCCCTATACTTACTGCAGCACCATTCACAACAGCCAAAACATGAAAACAGCCTCAGGGTCTATCAGTGGATGCAAGGATAAGAAAATATACTAACTATTCATAATTAAATGCTGTTCACCCATACAAAGAATGAAATGCTGATATTTGTGAAAACATATTGAATCTGGAAGACATGAAGTAAAATAAGACAAACACAGAAATACAAGAACTTCATGATCACATATGTATGGAACATAAAAGTTTATCTTGTAAAATATGTAAAATATGTGGCATGGCTGGGAGATACTGGTTAAGAGATTAATTTTTTCAGTTAGACAGGAGATTTTGAGAAATTTATTGTGTAAATTAGTGGTTATAACAATGTATTTTATTATCAAAAAAAACTCAGATAATTTGTGTAGTATTCTAATCATACCAATGATAGTCATGTAAAGTATTGCATAGGTTGCCACTAGATTTAGTTCAAAATATCATGTTGTACTTAGTAAATACATACAGTTTATATTTGTCAGTGAATAGTAATATGATATGACAAATAAAAAATGAATCAATATCAAAAGATTTTGCAGGGATCCATATTAGAATCAAGACTCTAGAAGTGGCAAGAACCACGTAGGACTCTTTCCCCTTGTCCCTGGTGACTTTCCTCACGACATCTGTTGTTCTTTGTGCATCTGCTCTACTTGCATATCCACTGACTCTCTGCTGTGCCTTCCGCTTCCACCACTTCTGTGTCTGATGTTACCTCCTGCCTTGAGCTGAGTTTGGAGGGTGATGAGAGCCCTGAATGTTCAGTAAGGCAGTGACACAATGGGATTTGTGTTTTATAAAGGTGTCCCTGGCAGTAGTGTCGGTAGCGGATTGCATGGGTATCATTAAAGCCTGGGAAATAATTTCAAAGCCTGGGCAAGTCTTCAATGCATAAAATGATATAGGGCTGAAATTGAAGCCTGTCAGGGAAGTGGAGAAGCAGACAGACTTGAGAGCTCTTAGGGAAACAGCACTGAGTCACATGCACAAAGGACACATGGTAAGCAACATCAGGGTCTCCATCTTACCTCCTTAAGTATCCTCCAAGACTACCTCTAGTATAGGTGTAGCCAAATATTAAGTTATTTCTACCAGTACTTTCCTCCTTGGCATTTAGGGATAACTATTTTAGGAACTCTTACCTATGTTATCTATGTTGAAAACCTCTTCCCATCAAAGCACCTTGCCTCCTAACCCATCCTACCATGTTTTGCTTTCCTCAGCTGCTTGGCTCTCGCATCTCCCTTGATCCTTGATTGATGTTAGCCAAAACTCCTAATATCCATCACTCATCTATGCAGCCAATACTTGTTAATTTCCTAACACTGTCAGAGAAAAGAGAATTGTCAAAGAAAAATCTCTACAGAACACCTCAAGCCCTTACTACAGCTTGGCGTTGGAAGAACAGGGTGGGAATGCATAGGTACGTGGAATTATCATTAGCAAGATTGTAATGAACTGCACATTGAGCCAAATTCTACTGTTTCAGTCTGCAGGAAAGAAACCAAGCTCTTCACAAGTTTCCACACTTACGACCTATGATCAGTAGAAAGGGTAGAAGAGACAGGCAAGCTCTGCTGCTTGCCGAGCCTGCCTCTCTGCCTGCCTTACCAGTGGGACATCCTAAATCAGCCCTTATTCTCCAGTGTGGAAGTGACAAGGAAAAAGAGAGTCCAGGGATGAAGAGTGGACTTCAGTGACCACTGCCCTGACTAGCCTACAAAAAGGTTTGCTGTTTGCTTGGATGTAGCTTGCTTTTCTACCCTAACTCCCTGCCCCCAGCTTTCTTATTCTGAGCATGGACGTTAGGGAGAAGAGGAGGCGCAGAGTTGGGGAGGCAATTGTGATGATGCTAGGATGGCTTCAAGGGCACATCCAACACTGGCGTCAAGCTGCATCCCTCTCTCTTCTCAAGCGCTTCACTGGAGGAGCTGAACAGAATGTTTCTGAGGAAGAAATGGATGGATTTGGGTCTCATTATAAGAAAGCTCAGGAGAAGAGGTCATAGCATGGTGTGTGGCACCAGCTTCACTGGTGCTGGCGAACAGACAAGGAAAGGGAGCCATGCATCCGCAGGTCTGCTGAGACACCTTGAGCTTCCTCAGAAACGCAGCTCAGAACAACTTGATATGACTGGTAACATCTCAGAGATACTGACACTTGACAGAAAATCCCAGTATGTTGATGTCAAGGCTCAGGGCTATCTTTTGGAACTGAAACATGCAAAAGCTGCAAAAAAAGAAAGAAAGGGGGGGGAGGGAGAGAGAGAGAGAGAAATAAAAAGAAAAAGAAAAAGAAAAAAGCAAAGGGGCTGGAGAGATGGCTCAGTGGTTAAATGTTGCTGGATTCCCTCCCCCCCCCCCCAACAGCCCATGGGAGTGGGGGTAAGAAGGCACAAAGTCAACTACACAGACTCTGGGAGTCAGGTGAGAAGCTGAAAGCAGACTCATTTATTGAGGAAAACAGACATCTCTAGATACCCTTTCCCCGCTTCCCATTGGTCCTTTCATTGTTTGGCATTGTGTTGCCCTTTTTCATTGGCTCGTCTGCTGCGTCAGCGGTGTCCCGGTATTTAGGCAGGGTTTTGTTTGGCTCACAGGGGAAGTAGCATTCGTGTCTGTGCTGTAATCTCAGGGCCTCCCCAGGGGTCCCCCCGCCCCCCTCCCCCGCTATGCTTCTCCTACAGTTAAAGTGCTTGCCTGAAAAACCTAATGACACAGGTTTGATTCCCCAGTACCCACGTAAAGCCAGATGCTAAAAGTGGAGCAGGCATCTGGAGTTCATTTGCAGTGGCCGAAGGCCCTGGAGTGCCCATTCTCTTTGTCTCTCTTTTGTCTACTTGCATATAAATAAACAAAATTATTTTTAAAAATGTAAAGGTAGCCGGGCGTGGTGGCACATGCCTCTAATCCCAACATTTGGGAGGCAGAGGTAGGAGGATCCCCATGAGTTCGAGGCCACCCTGAGACTACATAGCGAATTTCAGGTCAGCCTGGGCTAGAGTGAGACCCTACCTGGGGCGGGGGGGGGGGGTCAAGGAGGGGAAGCAAAGCTTTCAGGCATGCCTAACCTATGGCTGATGGGCTGCATGCATCCCAGGCTAGCTATGAATGCAGCCCAACATGTTTATAGAAGACAGTGTCATGTTACAGTGCCAAAACTTTGGATACTCCTGCTGCCTTCCAGGTCAAGATGCCAACATGAGGCTCTACATGGACTCCTTGCATCCAAGCAAACTGGCTCCCTTTGCAGCTTGTAGGCAGCCTCTGTCTTGGCTATCATGTCTGGATAGCACACAGAACCAAGAACCACAAAAGGTGTCTGTGTTTTCAGTCAGCTTGCCCTCTGCCTCTGGCACCCAGAAATCCAGAAGATTATCCTGACAAGACTTGAATCATGAGCCCTCACTTTGCCATGGCCTTCTTCATGTAGTCATATGTGGTAGAATTCACAAACTTTGTACTATGCCTAAAACAGGTGTGTTAGAACTACATGAATTTTTAGCAGCACCTCTTTTGGACATATGTTGATATATGCAGTGGTATTTGGTGGGGATTTGGTTAAGGCCTTACCTAATTTGCTTTTTCTTTCATCTTTCTTGTAAACCCCAATGATTTCTCTCGGGTTTCTTGTTAAGGAAAGGGTAGAATGGATCCTTTGTCTTTGAGCCACAGATTCATTCCAGTTTATAGGTAATACCTATTTAATTGCTTCATTCACATGAACTGTAAAATTTTTTATAAAACTATTCCTAATTACATATCCCTGCGTCAGAAACACAAAACTATCCATGCTGTGACCACTTCTTCATGTTCCAAAATTTCTGAAAGCACCTAAATTTTCCTACATTTTATTAAATTTTAAAATAGATTCTGGAGTCTCTTCAGTCTCCTGAGAGCCACATTTCAAGGCCTCCACCTGGTCTGCATTTTTTCATCATAGCATCCCTTTGTTACAGGAGTCTGAGGGTTCTTTGTGAATACACCAATAAATTTGGGCTGTCCCAAGATCCTTGTCTTACAAATTTAAAAAACTGAAAACCATAGACTAGAGGGTAAGACCAAGACTTAATTAGATTGAGAGCAGGAAAGAGAAAAAAGAAACTGGAGCTCCTGCCATGCAGAAGGTAGGAAGGGGCAGAGAACCCATGTAGGAGTAGGAATCCCTCCCCACTAAACCAGCCCAGCCCCACTGAAACAAGGGGGTCGTACCAGAGTTGGGACCTGGAAGTTCAGGGGAGATGAGCAGCCAAAAAGAGCTCATGCTCACCTGGTAAGTATGTATCTATAATTCTGTTGTGGTGGGTTTTACCCTCAGGCTGAGGTGAGAGTCTGAGAGAGAGCTAATGAGACTGGGCTCAGGGTGCTGGCTCAGGTAGAGGTCAGCACACCTGAGTAAGAGAGAAAGAAAGAGGGAGGGAGGTTAATTGGATAAGCTGGATCAGAGGCTGAACTCCTGCATAGTAACACCACATTTTTGGTTCTCTATTTGGGTCTTCTAACTGGCTACCCAAAAATTAATCTACCTGAGTAACTCCTCCTCACTTTCTCACAGAACTTGAAATATGGAATTGGTTAATTGTCACTTGATTTTGTTGAGAGGTAGATGGTTATTTCACACCATGTTATTAAGATGCATTGGCAGAACATATGGAACTCAAGACAGTCAAGGCCAAAACTGAGAGAGGATGAGAGAGGCGGGGGGTGGGGTGTAGAATTTGCTATAGAAATCAACCTGCCACAGTAGCGAAGCTCTTCCAATCATTTAATATGTTGCTGTATTGCTAGGCTACTAGAAGGAGAATTTTTTTCTTTTCACGCATACAAGATAGTGGTGATCTTTGTTAGAAACCTACACAGCCTACTTATTTATTCTTAATATCTCTCTGAAGTAGGATTACACTCATCCCTGCCTGAAACAAACCCCTCACAGTTCACAGAGCCCTGGTGTCTCATTTGGTTAATTACAATGCTTATTTTTACCAATACCCAGCAGCCTATCAGTGAAGATGCATTTTTAGAAATCTAACACATAAGCGAATTCATCCTTAGATCATGGACACAGATCTCCTGCTTTGTGTAGAAAGGAAAGAATGTTGATCACATCTACACACTTTTTCTATTTAATACACTTACATGTATTTTATAGAGAAATAACTTGCTTATGATATTTTTAAATTGCTACTAGAATTTTATTCTTGGGAATTCATGTAAACACCTTACAAAATATTCTGTAAAGATATTTAGTTTCTTTTTGATGCTTTGTGATGGCTTCATAACTGAGAAAATAAATTAAAAAATAGATTTGGAGGGCACAGCAAGCTCAAGATGGCTAGGAGACAGTAACAGTATCCCAGGGGGGACTTTGATAAAAGGAACTGCTGGCTTTACTGGTGAATTCTTCCAAACACCTAAGGGAAGAATAAATCTTAAACTTTGTGTGAGTATAGAGAGATGGGAAACATTTTCCGACTTGCTTATGAGGCTAGTGTAACTCAGAGAACAGAACCAGACAAGAATATTATAGTAAGAGTAAATTAGGGGCCGAGGAGGTGGCTCAGCATTTGTTGTACAAACATGAGTACCCAAATTTCATCCCCAACATCCAAGTTAAAAAAAAAAAAGATGTGACTTCACATGCCAGTAACCCCCCTCTCCCCCAATGTTAGAGGGCCAGAAACAGGAGAATCACTGGTGCTTCTTGGGTCTTGCTAGTCAAATGGGGGCAATTCCAGCTATAGTGAGACTCTATCTCAAGGAAATAAGGTAAAAGAGTGATAGAGAGGAGCATATGAGGCTCTTCTCTGATCTCCATACACATGCACATGCCATACACACCACACACGCACACACACACACACACACACACACACACACACACACACATCCCACAAAGGAAAGAAATTGTATTTCAATATGTCCCATAAACAAAAACGAAAGAAAATTTACATGATTGGATAGCCATATGGGAGAAATTAAAAGTTGTACTTTAATTCACATTAGTTCCAAATAGACTGTTGATCTACACATAAAAAACATTAAAATAATAAAGCTATATGCAACATAAAATATGTAATGGTCATATGCAAGGAAAATATTTCTTTTTATTTTTTCAAGGTAGAGTCTCACTCTAGTTCAAGTTGACTGGGCACTCATCATATAATTCCAGGATGGCCTCAAATTCATAGTATTCCACCTACCTCTGCACCTCTGCCTCACAAGTGGTGGGATTAAACACATATGCCACCATGCCCAGCTGGAAAATAGTTCATAAACAAGACACAAAATAATAACAAAGAACAATAATGACAAATTAGACTTTATACTTATCAGAAGATAATATTAAAGTAAAATGCTACAGAAAAGGAAAGAATTTTACAATACATATATTCCCCAAAAGACTTAAATCTAAAGTATGCATAAAGAACCACTGTAGCAAATAAAGAAATGGCAAGACAATTTTAATGGACAAAAACAATGAACAAGCATAAAAGAAGATGCCCACAAATGTACTAATGTGCTCATGACCAAAGCTAGCAAGAAAATGTAAACCAAGACACCAATGATGTATCATGACTTTTGCAAGTATGGTTTAACAAGGCAGAGAAAGGATGAAGCAGCCACAGCTCTCATTCTGTCCAGTACAAGTACACTAGAAGTGGATTTAATCATTTATTAAAGTTAAAAAAGAAAACCTGTAACCTAGCTTAGACTTTATACTTCTAGGTACTTCTGCACAACAAATGAGTATACTTGTCTTCTAAAATCCAGATAAAAATGCTATAGCAGTATTATATATCACCTGTATACAACTAGAGACAACTCCAATAACTATGAGCAGAATAGCGGACAATGAAATATTTATACTGTGAAGTATTTTATAATGACAATAAATAATTAACCATGACATTGCAAACATAATGATAATTTTATGGGAATGATGTTATACTTAAAAGTAAGCACAAATATGAACATACCATCTTGTTTCGTTCTATAAAGTTCAAAGGTATGCAAAACAAATCTAGATTGCTTGAATTTTCTTTTTTCTATTGAACTGTTGAGGATAGAAATCAAGGTATTACATGTGATCGGCAAGTTCTCTCTCTCTCTCTCTCTCTCTCTCTCTCTCTCTCTCTCTCTCTCTCTCTCTCTGAAATAAAATAAGTTGTTCTCAGGTCATTTTCATATCCCTATTTGACATTAGTTAAACCAATGCTTTAATATTCCTAATGTGTTTATGTTTCAAGTTTTGATGATTTTGACTATTAATTTACAAAGATAATTAAAAACCTTGGTGAATGAAAAGTTTTCTCTATTTCTCTATTTTCTCTATTTTTAACTTGGATGTTGGGGATGAAACTTGGGTACTCATGTTTGTACAACAAATGCTGAGCCACCTCCTCGGCCCCTAATTTACTTTGCCTTATCATTTCAGGCTTTAGATAAGGTTTTTGATCCACTTTGACTTGATATTTGTCCAGGGTGAAAGATATGGATCTAATTTCATTCTTCTGCTGATGGATATCCAGTTTAGTTGGCACAATTTGTTCAGTAGGCTGTCCTTTTCTCACTGAATGTTTTGGCTCCTGTGACTGCTAAATTCTGTTGTCAACTTGATCAAATTAGGAATGAAGTAAGAGATATACCTCTTGGATGGTCTGTGAAAGTGTTTTCAGGAACGATTACTGGCGTGGAGAAAACCTTAACCAAGAGTGGGCAGCATTTCAGGTGTGAACTATATATAAAGAAGTTCTAAGACCAGGCAGGGCCTTTTTTTTTTTTTAATTTTTTTATGTATATTTTTTAATTTTTATTTATTTGAGAGCGACAGACACAGAGAGAAAGACAGATAGAGGGGGAGAGAGAGAATGGGCGCGCCAGGGCTTCCAGCCTCTGCAAACGAACTCCAGACGCGTGCGCCCCCTTGTGCATCTGGCTAACGTGGGACCTGGGGAACCGAGCCTTGAACCGGGGTCCTTAGGCTTCACAGGCAAGCGCTTAACTGCTAAGCCATCTCTCCAGCCCAGGCAGGGCCTTTTGTCTGGCTGCCATGCTACTTGCTGGTGTGCAAGCACATCCATCTGCCTTGATGCTTATTTTGGACATTGAAATCCAACTTCACTGGAATGAAGCCAAGTGGCTCTCTAGGAATCCTCTAGGATGTCAGGGCCAGATTGGGACTACTGAGGCATCCACCCTTGTAGACAGAGCTACTACCAGGATCTACTGGGTTCTCTGACTTGTCAGTCTGTAGACAGTTGGACCACCCCTTTATAACCTATATTCATTTACTAATATAGCTAATTTGTCAAAAATTAGGTGGCCAAAGCTGTATGGCTTTATATCTTGAACCTCTATTCTTTTTTTTTTTTTAATTTTTTTTTATTAGTCATGGACATAGTTAGTATGGAAGCATCATGTGTTGGTACCATCTTTCCTTCATCCCTGTCCCTTTTCCAAAGGGGCCCTCCTCATTGGGGTTGCAGGTTATCCCCAAGGGGATTGTGGGTTATACATTGTGGGAGCAGCAATCAGTTACTGGGAAGAGGCAATGCTTCTGGGCATGATGTCCTAACTAGTGGCTCTAACAATCTTTCCACCCCTTCTTCTGCAAAAATCCCTGTTGCATGTTGGGTGTATTTTAAGACTACTTCAGTGATAGGCTCTTAGGAGCCTCTAGATCTCTGCTATGGTAAGTGTTGAGTGCATCTGTCTCCTTCACCCTGTTGCTGATTATCAGGTTCACCATGAAAGCAGCACTCTTACTCATCTCCCCACTTTCTCTATGGTTTCAGCTGGGGCATGGTTGAAGTGCAATGGGTGATTTATCTTCTTGGGTCTCTCTCTCCTGTCTGAAGAAAAGAAGTCGATTCTCCAGTGGAGAGTGAAGTTAGCACAGGTTAAATGGGATAAGTGTTATTAATTAGAGAGAATCTGATGGGTGTAGTCCCACTTTTAGCCCAAGATTAGTGGGAGCATGATATTGGAGAGAAAAATCATTTCTGAATATGATTCTGACATATTTCCCAGTTCCAGATATGGATTACTTTCTACTGAGTGGATCTCTTAGCCAATCAGAAAGCTCTTGGATACCCACCAAGGCTGTGTACATCATACCAGGGAGGAACTTCCATTGTTTTTGATTATGGTATATGTCTATTTTGATGCCAGGAACACTCTGCCTTTGTCACTAATCTCTCTGCTGTATAATTTGAGGTCAGGTATTAGGATGCCTATAGCTGTATTCTTTCTCTTCAGGATTGCTTTGGCTATTCATGGTCTTTTGTATTTCCATATGGAATCTTGAGTCATTTTCATTTGGATCATTGAATAACATCATTGAAATTTTGATGGGGATTGCACTGAATCTGTAGATTGCTTTTAGTTTTTACAATATTCACAGTATTAATTTAATTTTCACAATATTAATTCTAGCTTGTAATATATATATATATTACATATTTTATATATATATTACATATTTTATATATATATATATATATATATATATATTAATGAGCACATGAGCATAGAATCTAAAAACCTAGAATGGTGACCAAGATAGTGAGAGAAGACAAGGAAAGGGGAAAGGGTAAGGGTAAAAGGACCCATGTGACATGTAAACAGGAAGAGGTGGAGAGGATACAGTGGTGATAGAGGGAAGAAATGAATGGGGAGGAGAATCAACTAAAATTGTATTTGAAAATGCTGTAATAGTACCTATACTATTGTGCTAACTAAAAAATTTAAAAAATGCTTGCTATGTGCATTCAATGTCTGAATTCTACATGACAAGATAATAAAGGCAGAAAATTGCTAGCATTTGCTGCTTTTGATCAAAACCATGCAGAATTCTTTCAGATCAATAAAACACAAAACATCTCCAATATTAAACAAGAAATGTATCATCATTTTGCACTAGTTACTAACAATCCTGACATAGATCAATGAAGGGAAGTGACTTGTCACATCTGTGTATGGAAGGAATTTGAATATTCACAGCAGAAATTCACAGATGTGGGTATTGACAACCTTTCAAAAACTACCAGGAAAATAAGGAGTATTAGTAACTAGTGACCAAAAGAATCAGTTTTATTACAACAAATTATACTGGTAGAGAGTACCTCTGAATGCTTGTTGTTTTTGTTTGTTTGTTTGTTTGTTTTGCTTTTCTGAAATCTTCTAAACTTCCCCTCTTTTTCCTCTCCCCATCTCTCTCTCCCTATAATAGCCCTTTCTCCATCTTGATTTCCATCTCCCCAACCCCTTCCAAAGAGTTGGCACCTATACACAATGTTCATGGTTTGGAGTATGTTCCTATTATTTGTCTGCATCCCAATTTGTTTTATGGGGTGGGACACTGGCTCTTAACCTATAGCTTTAATTTTCCAATATATCAATGCCATCCAACAACATCTTGGTTTTGGTTAGTATTTGTCATTGATTCCCAACATGGCTGGTAAGCTTTAACAGGCATTCAACACTTCCACTAGGATACTACCCTTAACAGCACAGCATGTGCTGGGGCTCTGTGCCCCATTTGCCACTGGAACTGGTATCCTCTCTGCCCACTGGGCAGTGGGGCCTGGCTCTGACACTCTGTTTTATTGGCTGCATTCTAGATACCTCCCTGCATACAGAAATCAACTAGTGTAAGGGAAGGGCAGATGCAGAACTGGAGACAGAGATGTGTCAAATTGTGATATAGAGCTAGAGAGAATTAACAGTTAAGTGTTTGCCTGTAAAGCCAAAGGACCCTGGTTTGAGGCTCAATTCCCCAGGACTCAAGTAAGCCAGATGCACAAGGTAGCTCATGCATCTGCATTTCATTTGCAGTGGCTGGAAGCCCTGGTATGTCCATTCTCTCCCTCTCTCTCTCTCTCTCTCTCTCTCTCTCTCAACTAAATACATAAAAATAAAAATATTGTGACATAGAGCCAGGATGGTGGCACATGCCTTTAATCCCAGCACTTGGGAGGCAGAGGTAGGAGAATCGCTGTGAGTTCGAGGCCACTCTCAAACTCCATAATGAATTTCAGGACAGCCTGAGCTAGAATGAAACCCTACCTTGAAAAACCAAAAGAAAAAATATGTTGTGACATAGAATGGCAAAGTCTTTGCTTATCTCCTGGGAGCTTGAGAACACAGGACTCATCAGAACAGTGACACATTGGTCCCTGCTGCCTTGGTCAGTCAGTTTACAAAGAGGGCTGTCTGCTGCTGAGGCAAACCTAGAAGGTGCCATGAATGTTTTACTGAAAGGGAGGAGTGCTTCCAGCATTGAGATCAATGAAGCCAATGCAGACTAGACCATGTCTGAAAAAGACCCTGGTCCAGATGTCATTGGAAACACTAGACTTCATTCCAATTTGATCTTAATCTGCAACCCAGAGTATGGACCAAAACTTTTTTATTAGATTTGGAAAATACTCCCAAATCTCTTTAATCAACATACTTGGTGAGGGGCTGGAGAGATTGCTCAGTGGTTAAGGTGCTTTCCTATATACTTGATGAACTGTGTGGTAACCAAGAGGTTTTTTTTTTAACTGTATTTTTGATAGATTTCTAGGGTGATTGTCAAGACACATTGCATCCAAGAAACAGACTTTGAGGGAAAATGATGTAATCCCAATGATATCATCCTAAAAATTATTTAATATCATCAGAGTTAAAAGGAACTAGGGTGGAACCAACAGTGTCACCTACAAATTTTTGGCCTTGGACTCTTCATTTCTTTCTGATACCTCTTAGGGGAGCCAGATACTAGAGTCTAGGGAACATTTTCCAAACACCTCCTTATTTGTTTACTGCCTCCCTGAATCTCACCCAGAAGTCTATAGTCCAAATTCTGTCCTAGGCACTTTAAATCATTAATTATTACTTTAAACCTAGTAGATATATTAAAATTTCTAATTTGGAGGAATAAACCCCTTTCTCTCTTGAACTTTCTTCTATCTTACCATAGACTAAGTTCCCCATTGCCATTGCACTCACCCTTATTGAAATAGTCTCCATTAGCTGTAAGGCAGCCTAACAAAGGAAAAAGTTCACAGGGTCAAGCTGGATATTATCCCGGAACATCAGATCTTTGCTGTGAACAAGATAGAAATCATCTTCTCGGCGTTAAAACTATCTAAGATAACACTGCACATCTGATCAACTATAAGGCAAATTTGTGTTTATCATGTGACTGCCTCAAATGTATTTCTTGAAATAAAACCAAAATAATTGACTAGATTTGTAAGATATAACATGTTGCATCTTAATCCAAATATATGATTTGATCTCATTCATAATGTAAAGTGGGATATCAGCAGTATTAGTTTTACATTACTGTGGCAAAATACTTGAGGAAATCAATTTAAAAGGGAGATTTATGTTTGGCCCACCATTTGTGGACTGTGGAAAAAATGGCATATCATAGAGGAAGTGCATGATATCTAGGAAGCTGAGTGAAAGAGGACCTGGTATTGCAACACCCTTTCAAGAACATACCCCAACGATCTAACTCCTTTGCAATAGGCTCCACTTCCTGAAGGTTCTACTACCCAATAGCACCACAAGCTGAGGAACAATCTCCACAGGCCTTTGCAGGACTTTTGAAATCTGAACTATAGTAGGAGTTCACATATCATTAAATGAGGAGGGAAGGCTCTTAGTGGCTAAATGTTGCTATGAAAATTAGTGTTCTCCTTTAGTATTAAAGATATTCTTGGAGCTCTTCCCTTTGTTCAATTAACTTGATTAGAACTTGTCAAGTGGCATATTTTCTTTTATTAAATTCACATCACCCTCAAATGTCCTCACACAAAGCATGGTTAAAATTTTGACTTTGATCAATAAGAGCAACACAATGCATCAAATTTTTCGTACTTTTTTGTAATGCCCTTTCTTCTTTCTTGTCTCCTCCACCAACTATAAAGCTCCCTCTGAGATTAAATAAAATCCTTGATTCCATTGCCTTTAGTGGCTGGCACATATGCACTGAGTAGGCTAGTCCCTAGAACCCAGCAGAGTGGGGCAGTTGAATTTAATTCTATAGTTTATCTGAAGAACACATCAGCCTAAGGGCTTATTTAATTAGTTCCAGTGAGGAGGCACAAGGACATACTATCAATGGAACAGAAGGTAGTAGCGAATGTGGGCAGGTCACCATATGATTTTTCCCTTCCTTCCTCCACAAACACTGGCCTGCCATTTCTTCCATACTGATAGTCACAGTGTAGTAGGCATTATGCTCCACCTCTACCCTTCAGACAAAGGATTCAAGTTGATAAACCTGACAGTGGGGGACAATGTAAAATTGGTCTGAGAATAACTAACCCTGAGTCCCACACCTCTGTGAGAATCATCAGGGTAGGGCTCATGGAGTTTGAGTGACCTCAAAGTTCTCTGGAACCATGGTACTAAATATAAATGTTATAGAAATGCATACTCCCTGCTGGCTAACCCAGAATCTAAAAATTCACAAGATCCTAAAATTGTTCATATATACAGTAAAGCCTGTAGACATCCCCTTGTTAGATGTACCAGAGAGCTGACAAGTAGCTAAACAACATGTGACAGTGAATATTTGATGCCCGATTAATTTAATAATTATGAAAAAGTGGTAGCATCATGATACATAATAAACCTTAGTGTAAATGCAGGGCTTTAGCCACAAACAAAATATTTACCAATAACTGAATCAGAAATTCATTTGTATCACAATTAATAGAAGCATCACTTCAGTTTGTGACTATTTCTCAACAATGTCATAAGGACTACTCAGCAACTACTTGTATTCAGTGAGATGAAAGTAATAGTTTTGCTCATGTGTTTGTTGCCCTATGTGAGCTTGTGTCAGAGCTCAGCCATGTAACCTCAAAAAACATGTGACAAGCCAGGCGTGGTGGCACACACCTTTAATCCCAGCACTCAGGGGCAGAGGTAGGAGCAACGCTGTGAGTTCAAGGCCACCCTGAGATTACAGAGTGAATTCCAGGTCAGTCTGGGCTAGAGTGAGACCCTACCTCAGAAAACTAAAAAATAAAAAATCCAAAAAGCAAAACATGTGATGGTCTTTGTAGCAAGATTTGTAAAATTTTTATCTCCTGTATCCTAGAAGTTTGTAGCTGATCTGTGAATCCACTTCTGCCAATATTTGTTTTTATTCTTTTTTTTTGTTAATAAGTAATGCATACACTATAATAAAATCACAGTTAACATGTTCATAGATGTACTCTCAATGTTTATGTGGTTGAAATGATCCTATACCTAAATATCAACATTCTTATTTGTTTTAAGTTATAACAAAACATTTTGTCATGTTATTTTCTGGAATATAATTGTGACTTCATGCAGTCATACTATCTAATCATTAGATAATCAATTCCTTTATAATCATATTGTTAATGTATGGCTAATATCTCACTGGAGACTGTAATTAGTTTACCCATTCCTTCATTGTCAGACAAATCATTGAGGAATGTAATTGTTCAAATAAAGCAGAGAAAAGAATCTTTGTCAATGAAATGTTGCTCATATTTTGGGTTAGAAATAAAGCATCCCTTACACATTTCTACATACAGCCAAGTGAGTGCCAGTTCTTTACAAGACTGATCATCTTATCTGATACTCACAGACCATTACCATATTTACTTTTGATTAAAGAATCAAATCTCAAGGCTTACATAGGAAATTCAAATTTTAGACCATATTTCTCCTTCTGTGAATAATCAGCTTTTGATAATGTTCATTTATCTATGAGGTTCATGACATTTGACTCAATGATTCAGGTATGATATTAATAGTTGCAGATAGTGTCTGTATTTAAATCTATGTTGCAAGTGTCTATTGTTTTATTTTTAGATTTAAATACTTTATTGTTGCTAGTAGACTATGTAATCTACATAATTAGCCAGCCAGGCAAGATGTACCCACTGGTAAAATAGTGGCCTGTCTGTGATAGGTGTAAGCAACAGTTCTCTGATTGGATTGGAGACCCACTACATAGGGGATGATTCATTTTTGTTACTGAAAACCCAGTCAAAAGCCTATTGGTGGGGAGGTGATATGCCCCCAGGAAAAAGCTAATACTATTGTTTGGCTAAATAGATATGCTATGCCTATTAAATTGCCCGCAAAATATGTGTTTATAAATCCCATAGACTGGTGTTGGTCAGAGAAGCTTCATTTTGCAGACAGCAATGACTACTAGGGTGACTCAAAATTCACTAAAGATCATGGAAGTGACAGGTGAGTGCTTAGTGCTAACAGAAATATTTCTATCACATATTCCAAGGTTCAGGGAACATGCAGAAGAGACAGTAGAAAGAGCCAAGGAATGGAGAGAAATGCTTTGGAATGCTGTCTTCTGGACACAAGGTGGCCATTACATTCATGACCACATAGCAACTGTTACCTGCACAAGATCTGCATATTATTAGGCCAATCAACATGTTATCATGAATTATGAAAGAGAGCAAAGAAAAAGAGATATAAAAAACGAGGGACTAGTTGGAAAGAAGGAGTTCTGTGGGAGGGAGGTAGAGGAGAAAATAAGTAATGATCAAAAGACATTATGAATATCTGTAAAAACCATCAATAAAAATGTTTTAGGGCCTCAGCTACTGCAATCAAACTCCAGACATTTGCACCACCTAGTGGGCATGTGCAACCTTGCGCTTGCCTCGCCTTTTATGTGTCTGGATTACGTTGTATCTAGAGGGAGATGGAACATGGGTCCTTAGGCTTCACAGGCAAGTACCTTAATTACTAAGCCATTTCTGCATCCCACTTTATAAGTTTTTTTGGCCACAAATAAAATTTGGGGCTGTAGGCTCATTTTGAATGGGAGGATTTTATTTTCTGTTTTCACATTTTTCTCCCTGCCTCTTAACTATCCATTTGCCTTTGGTATTTTATTCTAATCTAGAGATTTTATTTAGTTAAAAGAAATTGACCAAAGGTAATAGAACAAGATATGAATCTTCACCAATTACTTCTGTGATATGCTATCTCTTTATGCACCTATGATAATACTGTGGCTTATTTCTCTAAATCCCATTAAAGTTGTATTCAAAATGTTAAAACTTGGGCTGGAGAGATGGCTTAATGATTAAGAAGCTTTCCTGCAAAGCCAAAGGACACAGGTTTGATTCCCCAGGACCCACATAAGCCAGATGCACAAGGTGGCACATTGCATCTGGAGTTCATTTGCAGTGTCTGGAGGCTCTGGTGTGCCTATTCTCTCTCTCTCTCTCTCTCTCATAATAAATAAATAAATAAATACAAAAAGTATTTTTTAAAAAATGTTAAAACTTGATTGTTTAATTTTGTGACGAATGGATATTAAAATTTGGACTTCCTAACCAGAAATATAGATCATGTATATTTTTTCCATTTCATCGGGTCCTTTGTCCAATTTATCAGCATACTTTTGTAGTCAAATGTCTTCTAGGGTATTTAACTTCATGGTACCCAAAACATGATTCCTGATCAATATTCCTTAATTAATATTCCCAGAATATATCCAGGATGTAAGAACATTAAGGCTTGATGTGAGAAATCCCTTCAGTCCTACAAGGTCTTTTTTGATAATTAAAGCCACCCTTTGTTTTTGACATCAAAGGTTATCCTGAGCTGTACTTCGGGCTCTGCAATACATGAGTGCATCCCTCTCTGTGGAATGGCTGGCTATTTTGATAATTTAGACCTATATCTTCTTGGACCAATTTCCTTCAGTCATCTGTTTCCTTTTTTAAGGACACTGTCAAGACCTAAGGCCAGAAGCACATGGCCATCAGCCAAGGGTAGAATTGTTCTACAGGGGAAAGCAACAACAGTTGATGGCTAGCATGTGTGCCTGAGTTTGTGTGTATTTGTGCATGCTAGGAACACCTGCTTATAAGTTTTGGAGAAAAGAATCATTTCTCATAATTATTAAGCTCTATTTCCCTTGCCTTACATTTTGCTGTCCATAAAGAACCTTTTTCTGAATGCTAATTAATTAAAAAGGGGGATGATAGCACTCTAATAAACAAATAAGTCACTATTACCATATAAATTCATTTAAGTTTCTTTTTGTTTGTTTGTTTGTTTTTTGTTTTTTTGAGGTAGTCTCACTCTGGCTCCGGCTGACCTGGAATTAACTATATAGTCTCAGGGTGGCCTCGAACTCATGGCGATTCTCCTACTTCTGCCTCCCAAGTGCTGGGATTAAAGGAGTGTGCCACCACACCCAGCCCATTTAAGTTTTATTTAAAATGTACTTTAAAGCTTAATGTGATAGAGATATAAATATGTGCCTATTTTCTTTGGCTCTTTGTTTATTCAGCAATAGGAAATTTTTAGTGTTGTAGATATTATTATATGATTGAATCTAATAAACTGCTAATTTTAGTAGTCTTCAAAGGAACTGTCACTCTACTTAACAATTATCAAGGAAAATACATTTAAAATATGTGTTCCGGGACTTACCAAAAATGTTTAAAAGATGGAATAATATCTTAACTCTCTCCTGAAGTGATAATATATCCCTTTGTGTGATATATGTCTGTGTGTGCATATAAATTTTGCTTTTCATAGACTTGAAACTGAATCAAAGTTTCAAGGTTAACAAAACTCAAACCAAAAAAAAAAAAAAAAAAACCACAAAAAAGGAGAAAATCTCATTAGGCAAGAAGTCGTTTTGAAATGAAATTTGTGCAACATTGGATTATCTCTTTTGAAGCTACCAAAATCAATTTGCCACAAGATAAAAATCTTCATCAAAACCTTTTTAATTAAACTAATTTATTATAGTACCCCTTAAGACACAGTATTTACAGAGCCTTTAATAACTTTAAAAATAGATACCAGCAATTGTTCTTACATTCTACAAACAAAAATCCCAAGACCAAATACATTAAAGTGAATTATTATAATAAGGAACTTCTGAAATGTTAGTCATGCAGTGGTTACATGGTGTGACATTTCAAGGGTCAGGAGAAGACAAACCAAAAACACTTGGAGCATTCTTTTGCTTGAATTATGCCCTTGTAGTTTGCCACAAACCATTCAATTAAAGTAAAAACCTTTGAGGGATTACAACAGAAATCTGAAGATTTGGCTCCAAACAAAATGATGTTGATCTGTGAAAATCATGGAAACAAGAAGCAGTGAATATACTCATATACTGGAAAGCTTGGAGAGATGGGTCTTTAATAGTCACAGGAAATCACTTGCTTTGATGTGAACTTTCCACAGATACAAAGAATCCATCCTAAAGCATACATTAGGTATACCTTTCATACTCAAAGTCTAGAGACCATGTGAGCCCATAGCTATTTCTCTGTGTTCCACAATATCCTTCAACCATTCCTTCTGAGGAGTTGAATGGATTTAACTTTTCTGAAATTAAATACAGTCAAGCCACTCCTCGTTGAAAGTGGTCAGTGACTGAACAGACACAAGGCATTGGTTCTTCATCCAACTGATCATTTCTAAAGAATCTGATATGGTACCTTCTTCAAATCATCCTTTCATTCTTTTTTTTATTAAACAATTTTTTTGTTCATTTCTTATTTATTTATTTGAGAGCGACAGACACAGAGAGAAAGACAGAGGGAGAGAGAGAGAATGGGCGTGCCAGGGCTTCCAGCCTCTGCAAACGAACTTCAGACGCGTGCGCCCCCTTGTGCATCTGGCTAACGTGGGACCTGGGGAACCGAGCCTCGAACCGGGGTCCTTAGGCTTCACAGGCAAGCGCTTAACCACTAAGCCATCTGTCCAGCCCCATCCTTTCATTCTTAAATACAAGGTTCCTTCATTTCAGTTTTCATTCTAATGTTTTACCCAGCTCTATCATTACTAATGATAGCAACCCAACTAATCTTAAACAAATACAAATGGGGTTTCAGGAGGGCATGCCAAAAATGAGGTTTCTGGAGAGGATAAATAGAGTCTTTTATTCTCCTATCTGGGATAAATGTTAGCCTACATTGATTCAGACTCTTACATACTCTACAATATACTCAACAGGTTGCATGCCTCATCTGGATAAACAAGCCCAACTCCAAGGACTTTGTTATATTCATGACAGAACATTTTGTTTTAAATCATAGTAAATATATTATAAATGACCTTGATTCTAAAATCCTGTGTCTGCCTTCATGTACTGGGCATTGATTGGGACTGCTGAATTTACATAATGTTTATTCTGTCACCTTAATGACAGGACTTTAAAATGTTTGAAGATAGCTAAGCTTATGCAGTCTTCAGTTTAATTCCCTTACCCTTTTTAGATATACTCCAATTTTACTATATCTCTCTTAAAATGTGGACTTCTGAACAACATATTTGAGACTCTGATCAAGTACAACTGAATGGGATTCCCCCTCTCCATGTGGTCAAACTTGTTCTTTTCGCTCAGTGTGGAATTTTATTTTTTAGTAGTGATGTTAAATTGTTTCACTCTGAAGTTTCACAGTTGATTAAACCCCTAGGCTTTTGTACCTGTTATGTTGTAAAGGTAATCTGTAATCTAATATTCATCTTTCGGGAAATATATAAAGGAATTTCTTTTTCTCTCTTGTACCAAGTTTAATTATTAAAAATACAATCTGCAAAGTCCTTTAATTCTACTAATTTAAGCATGTCAAGACAATTACTTTAAAATGTCCTTTGTTGGCCTGGAGAAATTGCATAGTGGTTAAGGTTCTTTCCTGCAAAGCCAAAGAATCTCGGTTTGATTTCCCAGGACTCACATAAGCCAGATGTACAAGGAGGTGCATGTATCTGGAGTTCTTTCGCAGTGGCTGGAGGCCCTGAAGTGCCCATTCTCTCTCTCTCTTTCTCTCTCTCTCTTTCTCTTTCTTTTTCTCTCTCCCTCTCCTTCTTTCCTTCTCTAAAATACAAATGAAATATTTTTTAAAATGCCCCTTGTCTGACACATGTACTAGCAGAGATACTAGTTTGAGTTAGTTAATTTCACATTATGTCATTGCCCTATTTCTGAAGTATTAATCCATTTAAAATCTACAAAAATTGCCATCAAGATGATATACTGGTTTATGCATTTCCAGTTACTATTGTTAGGATTATCCTTAGTGACAACAAAATGTTCCTTTGAGCCTGAATGTGCCTTACCCTTTCCATGTCATGATCTTCAACTTCTGTGACAGGCAGAGACCATGGTGGCCCTTAAAGTGTCAGTGCACTCCTCCATTTTCCAGAGCATGATGCAGACATCAGCCCATGTCCCCAGCCTCAGCAACCAATGCCAGGTCTTGGCTTATCATGCACTGGCAATAGCCTGGCTGCAGGGATCCTAGCCTGTCCTGAAGCATTGGGAAAAAAAAAAATCTACTGATCTTTATTTCAAAGCTTAGAAAGTTGTCAAATTTTAGAAGCTGTCAGGACTAGAGTTTCACTGTCACTCTTACTTTCAAGCTTAATCTCATTAATTTTTACCCATTAATCCACCTTTCAGGATTTGTCTGAACATGAGTTTTTACTTCAGTGTATGCATAACAGCAAATTAATCATCTAAAACTTGAATGGTTCATGTATTTTTATATACTTTACTGACTCAAACTTGTCAAATCTAAGATTTTGACATTACTCAGGTTCACCTCTTTTTTGGCCTCTATGTATTTGCTTTCTTTTCTTCCCTTCCTTCCATTCTCTCTCTGTCTCTCCCTCCCCCCCTCTTTCTCTCTCTCTTTGGTATGCATATGTGTATGAGTGTTCCCAAGTGTGTGGATGCATATGTACGTATGGCTTCATATGCATATGTGTGCATGTGTATGTGGAGGCCAAAGGTCAACAGCTGGTGTTTTTCTCTGTAAATTTTTAAGATAGTCTCTCACTAAATCTGAAATTCATAGATTTGGCTAAACAAGCCAGCCCAAAAAGCCCTGGGTATTTGTTTCCCTCTCCCAGTTCTGGCATTACAGGAACATGCCACCATGCCTGGCATTTTTAGTACTGGGTATCTGAACTTAGGTGTTAATGTTTGCACAGTAAGCACTTTACCCACTGACCATCTTTCCAGCCTCTTCTTTAACTTACACCGTGTGTCCACATTTTTCTCTTATCTATTGTGCTGAAGGATATTTGAAAATATATTTAATGCCTACATGAAATCCAGGTAATTTATATAGACTTACATAATAAAACATGTTCCATGTTCTAAAAGGAAAGTATGCTTTTTGAGATTTTATAACACATGGAGTTTCTTTTTGTAATCTGTTCAGAAGTTGGAAAGTTGTCTTGGACATCTCTAAATGGGTATCGATCTTTATTCTACCTGAAGAGTCCTGCAGTTTTCTGTAGTATGCTCCCATGTTTTAGAGTTTCTTAAAGTTATTCAGAGTTAGTATTTTGAAGAATTGGTTGTTACTTTGACTCATCAAATGTTTCTTGATGACTAGATATTGTATAAAAATAGTCTTCTAGTAAGTATTGTAACATAAGTATATTTTCTAATAATATTGAAATGCTTGAAATTATCTTAATAAGAATACAATGGAAGTCTTTTTCATAGCAAATAATTGGGCTACCTTCACAATGACGCTGTCTGGTTCAGTTTGTAAAGATCAATCTCTTTCCACTTTGCCCCCGGGTATTTCTGCCTTCATAAAAGAGCTTCTGCTATTGCTACTTACCTTCAGTTCAGTAATGCTCATAATCCTCATTGGCCTGTTTCAAATCAATTTCAGGTGAAACTGGTAGCACAAAACTTCAGTTACATTTAACTAAGAACTCAGTGTTCTGATCGCATATGGAATTCAGCTTCTGCTTCATTCAATATTTTGTGTCACAAAATATTCCATCAAGGACTCCGATTTAAGAAAATATTACATGATCTTAAAAACTTGGGCTAAAAGTCTATAAATAATTGTATGTTTTAAAAAAGTTTTCATCCTGTCCATTGTTAACCTTTTAGAACTAAACCCTTTTACCTCCCCTATGAATTTCTTGACATTTTCCCCAGTGCTATGGGCCTTTTTTCAAAAAGGCTAAATATATAGCTTGAAATCAGTGCTTCCCCTTAGCTAGCTGTCAGGGTATTTTCCTGTAGGGTTCTAGAGCTGAACTGCCAGCCTAAGTCCTTAGAAACAATCTAATACAGATTTCTATTTTCATGTTTATGTTCCTTTAAGACGATGCCTACCTCATTAGTCCAGTAACCCCCCACTCCTATAAGCAAAACTGAGAAGAATAAGCACATTGTGGTTAAGAAATTCAGTAGTCCCTGACCACCAAATACCACAAAGCATGAAATGGGAAAGCTAGTGCTGAATTTGGTTCCTTAATCCATTGTTTTCCTATCATTCATTGGCAGCACTAAGTGGACAACTGTTTCCTGGTATGCCATCTCGACATTTTGAATGTCATCAGGTACGAAGTGTAAAGACTACACTCTCAATTTTAATCATTAAATACTACATTGCCCATGAATTATGTAAAATTTGGGCATGTTTATTCAAAAGCTAGTCATAAAAATAAACTTGCTATATGTATAGCAAACTCAGCATCTTACATTACACATTTGAATTTAGTTCAGTAATGCTTATAAATAGGTAATTAATATACATTCAGCTGAAGAGACAGGTTATTTGCGATATTAATCACCTACATTTCATGATAACTTGAATTATTTGAATGTAACCATTAAGTAAAACAACCAAATAACAGAAAAAAAAATGTCCTCGTAGCTATTTTAGAAAAGATTAATGGCTAAATGTTTATGTATGTTAGAGTGGGCCTGGGATGTTGCTTGTTGATAGAGCACTTGATAAGCAAACATGATTCTCTGGGTTTGAGTATGAACACAGAAAAACAATGATATACAGAGTGATAAATGTAATGGAAAATGTTAACCACCCATATTGAATTGCAATGATGAATGCATTTGGCCTTGGGATGATGCAAAAAATAAATAAAATAAATTTACCCTTGTCTGTGTGCTAGCAGAATAACATCACATGTTCTTACACTGGGCTGATGGCACTGAACACTCTCCAGAATCCGAACAGCATGGAGAGCATACACACAAGAGTATTATCTAATGCGCCAGCCATTCAAAGGCACATGTGATAAAATGGCTGCTTTTAGTACAGCATGCCTGGAATGAAATTGTCGTCAGCTCTTGGCAGCAGGTGTTGGATATATAAATATACATCCCGGACTGTACATTTGGCATCTCCTTATTTGCTTCCCTCTCCACGTGACTTTCCTTTTAAAAGTCACTGACTTTATTACTTATTCAAGGACAAGATCCCTGGACTGTCGTGCTTTTGAGATTAAAATAATGAAAGTACCTTTTTCATTTTGGGCTGTTATGTAGTCCATCCATAACCCTCCTTTAAGATGGAGGAATTGCTGATGCCAATTATTTTCTAGAAAAGGACTCCATTCATTTGATTACTTTGGATATAGAATTCATTGCTCGGTATAAAATCTCCTGATGAAAAGTTCTAAGAAAGGTACATCTTGTTCTGTGACAAGTTACTTATTCATTCCTAGGATTTCTCATCTGCTCTTAAATAGGATAAGTGCATGCTTTTATTTTCTTTAGTCCGTTTCCAAAAGACAGTCTTCATTTTGCAAGGTTGAGAAATGACATATGCCAGATAACAAACTAGATATGCTCTCATTTATTTTGTCTTGAAGTGGAATGTCAATATGTACTGACAAACAATATGTACTGATAAACTATGTGGTTAGTGATTGATATGACTCACTCCAATAATTTAACACTGCATAAAGCCTTATAAATAAATTCTGGCTAGTAAGCTTGTGCTAAGCTGTGAGTTCCACAGGGACTGGGTCAGTTCTACTTGTCTACTGCATGTGTACCATCTAGGAGAGAGTCTGGCCCAAAGAATGATTTTTAATGGCCTTACAGTCAAGATGGTGGACTCCCAGCCATGCTAGAGCTCTGGGGTAAAATCAGAAAGCAGTGAGAAATGAGGACAACCATAATCCACCAGCAAGATAAGAATAGACAGATGACTCCCTGGCAGGAGATGAACCATTGCTCACACAGCAGCCAGGGCCCAGGTGAAACCACAGAGGAACTGGTGAGATGAGCAAGAGTGCTACTTCCACAGAGAGCCTGGTAATCTGGGCCAGGGTGATGCAGACAGACATTGAGGAGACTCAAAATGCACGAAAACAGAAATTCAGAGGCTGCTGAGAGCTCAACACTAATGTAGACTTAAAACATACCCACCAAGATTTAGGGAAGTTAGCAGAAGAGGGGCAGAAAGAATGTAAGAGCCTCAGGGTGGGAAGGGATATCCAGAAACATCGCCCTCCCCACAATGACAGACCGCTGCTCTCAGAACTCACAACCCACAACACCATGGTGAATCCCAGCAATCCCACTAAGGAGGACCCTCAGTGGAGTAGGGACAGGGAGGAGGAAAATGATGGTACTAACATCTGATGTGTCCACACAAAGTTCCCAGCTAATAAAAAATAAAGAATCAATTTTTTAACTTTTAGGGAACTAAATGGTATGACCAGTTGGACCACTCAGCTTTACAACTAGTAGAGGCTATCCCAGGACTTATGAGAATAGCTTCATAGGCATAGCTATAAAGACAGAGTTACAGAGCTCAAAGGTTTCACCTTAGACTGAAGACAAGTCATGCTTTTTACTTTACTGAAAGAAAGGTCTCATCTCCTCATGATGATGCATCATGTCAGACTGGATTACAATAGAATTTCCAGTTATCACAAACTCTTCATATTATACTGCACTGCCATGGCTTATCAATTAACTCAGAAACTAACATATCATCAAGAGCCACATTTAAGCAATACTATTTTGTTCCTCAAGGTAATACTTATCAGTCCAGTAATAGAGTAATCGAGTGCTTGTCTCACATGCATAAAGCTCTGGATTTGATCTCCACCAACAGCAATATAAACCAGGCATGGTGGAAACATTTTCCCTGGGGAGATGTGACTACATGTTGATTCAACCCAGGTAGGTCACAGATGACAGACCAAAGCGCAATTGAACCAAAGCCAGTTTTGGTGGACCAGTGAGTGCATTGGGGTTACTTACACAGCAGGGTAAGTGGTTACTTGCAAGAGTGTGGAAACCTCAAAGCAACCATAACAACAAGAAATCTCATCCCAGAGTGGATGATGGCTTTTCCGTAGCTGCTTAGATGGAGCTTTCTGTATCAGGATTTCCTTTGCAGATGCCCTTCCTCAGCCTCAGGGTGAGGGGCTAGGTACAGAGTATGGAGACCCCAAGGTAGCCACACCACCAATAAGACTCATCCCAGCATGAATGTTGACCTCCATTCATGGCTACTTAGGTAGAACTCTTTGCCCTTGATCTCTTAGCTTTTGTACATTCTATCTCCCCATGTGTCCCCAATACCTCATGCATCATTACATACCACTGGCACAGGGGACACCTGAGATCTCAAATGGGGGCAGTCTGAGGACCTTCCTCAAACTCTTCCTTCTATAAGGAGGAATGTCAACAGGCCCCATTTCCCAAGTCACTCGTCAGTTGTCCCATTTGCTTTTCATAAATCTGGCAATAGTTTGTATGTTGCTTTCAATTTAGAGGAATTTGCCATACAACAGTGTCTCATACCTATCACCCCAGCTTTTGGGAGGAAGAAGCAGGAGGATCGGGAGTTGACCCTGAACCTAGGCTACATAGTGAGTTTAACGATAGACTATATAAGACCTGTCTCAAAAATGCTCTGTTTATAAACCCTTCTTATTGGCACAGAAAAACCCTTTTAGCTAAACAACACAGAAAAACTAGGAATATATATGATCACAGCCACTTTTGAGCCATTAGGAAAAAATACACTGGAAAGACAAACAACAAAATAATTGATTGTCTCTGGGTGGCAAAACTGATTGATGGGCATTTTTCTTATTTCTAATTTCCTATATCTTACTTTTAATTATTTATTTATGGTTTTAGTGTCAGGAATCAAACCCAAGGTCTTGAACATACTAAACACTCTCACTGCCACTGAGCTACAGCCCTCCACAATAATTATTTTATACTAGGTAGCTTCTATTCTGACCTTCCCATATCTCAAATGTTTAACACCGCAAAGCTAGTATCTCTGAAATTTTTAAATGTTTAACTTTAAAATATTATAAAATCATTTTTCATCTTTCACTCATTTTTAGATTGTTGAAATCACCTCTGCAATATAAGGTCTATATTTTCACAGATGACTAGAACAAAATTCTATATGTGCATATGTGTTCTGAAAATGCAACACTTCGGAACTCATATAATGACAGCATTAGGCTCCCTGTGAGTAACCTTTCCACAGACAGTGGAGGATGGCCATGCAACAAGTTTCTAAAGGGGGGTTGGCAGGGGCTGAGAGCCTCACATGTCCCACTTGGATGCATTCTGTGGCGGATTTACATTTAAGCTTGAGGGTAATGAGAATTCTCTAGGGAGTTTTGAACAGAATAGTGTGGTCAGAGCTCTTGAAAACTACACTTCAGGAGTTGTAACGTAGCAGGATTAGAGAATAGTACCGGTGGGTGCAGGAATATGACCTAAGAGACTACCCAGGCAGGCATGGGGAAAGCCCAGAGTAAAGTGAGTACAGCATTAGAACTTGTCTACATTTGTGCATGCACACACACACACACATGTGGAAACACCCATCAATTTTTCTGAGTTATTTCTTTTTAAAATAAAATATGTCATCTTTGTTGTTCATTTGCATATTTACCTGAACTTGTTGTAGATATTAGCTGTCAGTGTGATTCTTAGGAGAAATCATAGCAATGGCTTTTGTCATTACTTTTAGGAAAGGAACTGCCAGTTGAGGGTGCTGAATGTTTCAGTTCCTACAGTTAAAAATATTAACTAAGTTTTGGGACAAATTTTCTCTGTTTTGGGGATTTTGTGATGTTCTAATCACATAAAAGGGTACCCATCATTATTCTGGAGAAAACTGTAATGCTTCCACCAACCTGAATGAAGCAGCTTCAGAGTCCTTCTGTTGGCTTGCATAGAAAGAAAGTAACCACAGTTTTAGGCAGACTGTACTCTTACCACAGTACAGAACTGCTTTCCCAGCACACTGATATACACTACTGCTACTATCTTCCACTTATGAAGATGGACTCACTCCTAGTTTAGGAAATAAATTTTCACCTACTGAGGTTGAATGATCTGAACCTGGACTGTGGACCACACCCTACCTCTTGGGATCTGTGATTGCTTCCCACTCTGTGAAGTATGGGACTCCCCTTCTTCAAGGGAAGGCCTTTCCCAATGTGGAAAGAGCTTCCTGCTTACACATTTCTCCATTGTTGCCCTTCCTCATTGCCTCTTCTATATCAGTTCACATGTACTTGTGTTCTCTCTGCTCTCATCCCCACTGCCTGCTTTTGTTTTCTCTGTCTAGTCTTTTCTGCTCATCTTTCCTGTCCTCTTCTCAAGACACTTGAATTCTTCTAGTGAGATAAAGGAAACCAATCTGAATTTAGTGCATAAACACAGCAAAAGACAGCTCAGCCCATGCTCAGAGGATCACTATCTCACTTGCCTAGTAACTCCACACTTCTTGGATCCCAGTATCTGAAGATGTCACCCAGGAATCTCTTTTCCTAGCAAAACCACAGGTAAGCCAATGTGAACAGTAGCATGTGGTAATGTGGTTTGTCTTCATTTGTTTATTTATTTATTTGACAGAGAGAAAGAAGGAGAGAGAGAGAGATAGAATGGGCATGCCAGTGCCTCAGCCGCTGCAAATGAACTCCAGATGCATGTGCCACTTTGTTCATATGGCTTACATGGGTCCTGCAGAATCAAGCCTCAGTCCCTTGGCTTAGCAGGCAAGCACCTTAACTGCTAAGCCATCCTTCCAGCCCTTCTCTTTTCATTTTCATTTTTAATTTTTTTGAGGTAGGATCTCACTCCAGCCTAGGCTGGCCTGGAATTCATTATGTAATCTCAGGGTAGTCTCAAACTCACGGCAATTCTCCTACCCCTACCTCCGAAGTACCGGGATTAAAGACGTGTGCCACCACACCTGGCTGCCTTATCTTTCAAGTTCTTATTGCTGGAACAAAATACCAAACCAGAAGCAGTTTAAGGAAAGAAAGGGTTTCTTTTCAGCTTGCAGTTTCCAGGGGAAGCTTCCTCGTGGTGGGGAAAGCATGGCAGGACCAGGAAGCTGGTGCCATGTTGTTGCACCTTTAGGGATGAAGAAACAAGCAGAGCTGGGTTATAGCACCTCAGGGTGTGTCCCCGGAGACACACTTCCTCCTAGAAGTATCTACCTTATAAAGTTCCACAATGTTCCAAATACTGCCATCAACTAGAGATTCAGTATCCAAACACTAGAGTGTCTGGGAACTATTGCAGTCACCTTCTTTCTGCTGACAGAAAGGACCTGACCAAAAGCAGCTTGTGGGAGGAAGGTTGTTTATTTTGGCTCCCAAACTCACGAGGAAGCTCCATGATGGCAAAGGAACATGTGACATGAGAAGAGGGTGGATATTGCCTCCTGGACAACATCAGGTGGACAACAGCAGCAAGATGGTATTGCAAACACTGGTAAGGGGGAACTGACTATAACACCCATAAGTCCTCCCCCTACAACACACCACCTCCAGCAAGGCTCCAATTCCCAAGTGGCCCTCAGCTGAGGATCAAGCATTGAGAACACATGAGTTTATGAGTGCAATTTGATGCAAACCACCACAAGACCATTTGACATTCAAACTGCCACAACCCCTGTATCGACTTTGACTCCTTCCAGGTTAGGCCTTGTGCAGGTCACACCTTTGTCACCCAAGAGCCAGAAGCTCAGTAAGTAAGTGATTAGCAAAAATCTAATCTAATCCAGCAATGATCAAATTGGATAACCAATGTAGTACTCACCCTAAGTAAAATTCTACACAAAGCAAGTGTCCTCAGTATTTGCGGCTTCTTATATTTACTATATTGCTTGACTTCCTAATGGCTCCTTCTCTTTCTATTACAGTCTTTCCTCCTACTCTTGACATTTTCTTTATTTTGATTTTTAAAAATATTCTATTTATTTGCAAGTAGAAAGAGATAGAGAAAAGAGAGATAGAGAGAATGGACATGCTAGGGCCTCCAGCCACTGCAAGCAAATTCCAGAAGCACATGCCACTATGTACATATGGCTTTAAATGGGTACTGGGGAATTGAACCTGGGTTGTTATGGGCAAGTGCCTTAACTTCTGAGACATCTCTCCAGCCCCATGGAATTTTATTTTTGTATTTTATTAACAGATATTCACTGTATAAAGGGTGAGTTTCATAACATTCTTATTTGAGTATATCATATATGTTGACTCTATTCACCCCATTACCATCTTCTAACTCCTCTCCACCTTTTGCTAGTCCCTTCTTTATTCCCAAACCACTTCTCTGTTACTTTCATACCACATATGTGTATGCATGTTTGTACAAGTGTGTCTTCTCAGTTCTATCGGGGAAAGTCAGATCAAAATTCCATTGGGATTTCAACTTAACCCACTCAGAATGGATATCATTAAAGCTGACAAAGATGTGAGATGTGTAGGATGAAGTCCTGTCCACTATTGAGAGAAATGTAAACTGGTGAAGTCACTGTGGACATCAGTGCAGGGATTCCTCAAGAACTAAAAACAGAACTACTCTATGATTCAGTCACACCACTCCTGGGGATATTCGCAAAGGAATCTGGGCCAGCATATCACAGATTCTTCCCTTATATCTTGAAGTCAGTGTTCCTAAATTGAGGCTTCCCCAAGCCCACACACTTTTAAAAAAAATATTTATTTTTATTTTTATTCATTTGACAGAGAGAAAGAGGGAGAGAGAGAGAGATTAGGAATGGGCACGTTAGGACCTCCAGCTGCTGCAAATGAACTCCAGACATATGTGCCACCTTGTGCATCTGGCTTACATGGGTCTTGGGGAATCAAGCCTGGGTCCTTTGGCTTTGCAAGCAAGTGCCTTAATTGCTAAGTCCTCCAGCCCCCAGAATTTTGTTTAAATAATTTGTTTTGTTTTGAAGTACTTTTACTAAACAACATTAGTTATTATCTCATTTCTCCATATTCTCCACAGGTTATTTTGGATGAGAGCTCCCCAAAACTGTGTGTGTGTGTGTGTGTGTACATATTAAATATGTGTGTAATTGAATGTATGTGTGTATACATGTATATATTCATTATTAAGGGTACATAAGTATTTTCAGAGCATCCTCTCTCTTGTATAGGCCTTGTCTTAAGATTCATTTGCAAAGAATCATGGAAAGGCAGCACAGTCCCATGTCTATGACCTAATCCCCAGGTGCCAACACGGAACTCATATAATGACAGCATTAGGCTCCCTGTGAGTAACCTTTCCACAGACAGTGGAGGATGGCCATGCAACAAGTTTCTAAAGGGGGGTTGGCAGGGGCTGAGAGCCTCACATGTCCCACTTGGATGCATTCTGTGGCGGATTTACATTTAAGCTTGAGGGTAATGAGAATTCTCTAGGGAGTTTTGAACAGAATAGTGTGGTCAGAGCTCTTGAAAACTACACTTCAGGAGTTGTAACGTAGCAGGATTAGAGAATAGTACCGGTGGGTGCAGGAATATGACCTAAGAGACTACCCAGGCAGGCATGGGGAAAGCCCAGAGTAAAGCAGAGATGGCTGCGTAAACTGAGACCGGCGGGAAGGGAGATGGTGCAGAACTGAAAGTGGCCATCTGAGGGCAGTAGGGAGAAGGTAGGTTGCTATCAGGACAGAGAGAGATGAAGCCAGAATAGTCAGTGGCTCTACTTTGGGAAACAGCTTTCCTTCAGGTCAGCGGTCTTGTAGAAGCCTGGTTTTTGGAAGAGAGAGGATGAGTTTGACCCACTTCAGGATTAGCCACTGAAAATTTTCTTTGTAAACTTGCAGAGCATAAACCTTCCACTTCTGTGTCAGTCAGTTACATTATTGTGTAAATACAAAGCACCCAACACTTCAGTGGCCTAATAAACACCAATTACTCATTCATGCCATGTCTTCTTTATGAGAAGGTGAGGTTCTTCATGAGTTCCACACTTCTAAATCCACTAGCAGCTGTTGCCCCATGAAACACTGCAGATACTATGAGAAAGAGAAATGTGCTAATATGTCCTGTATCTCACAGTCATAAAACCAGACCCAACTTCAAGAGGACCAGTAGGTACATTCCTTTCATATGCCTGGCTCTGGATAAGAGCCTTCATAGCCGCTCTGCCCAGTGTGTAAAGCTTACCTGAGCAGACTGGCCACCAGCTGTACATGGATTCTCAAAAGAATTCACTCTGATTTGCCTATTGACATTAAAGACTTTTTTGTGGCGTTGTTTTTTCGAGGTAACATTATATCCCAGGCTAGCCTGGAATTCACTATGTAGTCTCAGAGAGGCATCGAAATCACAGCGATCCTCCTACCTCTACCTCCCAAGTGCTGGGATTAAAGGCGTGCACCACCATGCCCAGCTGACATTGAAGATTTTTTTTTTAATTTTTTTTGGTTTATTTTTATTTATTTATTTGAAAGTGACACAGAGAAAGAGGTAGAGAGAGAATGAGCACGCCAGGGCTTCCAGCCACTGCAGACGAATTCCAGATGTGTGTGCCCCCTTGTGCATCTGGCTAACGTGGGTCCTGGGGAATCGAGCCTCGAACTTGGGTCCTTAGGCTTCAAAGGCAAGCACTTAACCGCTAAGCCATCTCTCCAGCCCCGACATTGAAGATTTTTTTAGCCATGGCTTCTTAACTTGATATAATATTAAATTCCATACAGAAAGAATATTTTAATTTTTAAAATGTTTTATTCATTTATTTGACAGAGTGCGAGAGAAAAAATGAATGGGCATGCCAGTGTAACTTGTTATTGCCACCAACTCCAGGCACGTGTATCTCTTTATGCTTCTGGCTTTTGTGAGTACTGTGTAATTGAACCTTGGCTGACAGGCTTTGTAAGTAAATGCCTTTAACAGTTGAACCATCTCCCCAGCCCAGCCTCATTTTTAATTAAAAAAATTTTTTTTCAAATATTTTTTGTTTTTATTTTTATTTATTTATTTGAGAGCGACAGAGAGATAGAGAGAAAGAGGCAGAGAGCGAGAGAGAGAATGGGCATGCTAGGGCTTCCAGCCACTGCAAACAAACTCCAGACGCATGCGGCCTCTTGTGCATCTGGCTAACGTGGGTCCTGGGGAGTAGAGCCTCAAACCTGGGTCCTTAGGCTTCACAGGCAAGCACTTAACTGCTAAACCATCTCTCCAGCCCTCATTTTTAATTTTTATTTTCCCACCCTAATCAAGTATATTTTCTGCTTTTAACCCATCAATATGAGACTGATCCTATTAGAGGCAGATTATTCATTCAACAGATATTAAGCATGTACCATGTGCCAAGTAGTGGAGCTATAGTAATGAACAAGGCTGATATTAGATAACATCTCCACAATCAAGGAGCCTAAAGTCTATGAGGAAGAAGAGGAATTAAGTAATTAAACATATATGCATACTCATATTTATGATAAGAACTAGGAAGGCAATGAGAATGTGGGTCAGTGAAATCTGAGGAATGCAGGCAGGGAGAAATACTTTCCTTAGGTACAACAAAAGATGGGAAACCATAGTTATTCACATGGGAACTGGAATAAGTCCAATATGACCCAGTATAACTGCAGCAAAGCAAGTGTGAGGAAAAGGCAGGAGGTGAGACTGTGGTGAGGGTGAGATCACCACAGTCATCACAGAGCAGTTCAAGGTAATCACATATTCTGTTAAACCTACAGAAGTCACTGGAGAGCTGTAGTCAGGGGAATGACGTCATCCACCCAAGCATGTGTGGACTGTTCTGAAGGCATCTTACAACAGTCATTGTCAGTGTCTTAGACACAAGAGTGGCTCATTCTTTCACCTTCCACAAGTTTCTTCTCAAATTGCACCTTCACCTACGCTGTCTGAAATGGCATGCCCACCTCCCGCACCAGCCTGCAATCCCTCTCTCCTATCATAGCATTTATTACTTTATAAAAGCTCATATTACTTATTATTACTTGATTGTCTTCTCTTGCTAGACTATTAGCTCCAGTTGAGCATGGAATATTTTTCCCTAGAAAATGCCTTGTACATGGGTGTTTTATCAATATTCATTAAGCACATAACATTGGCACACCACATTATTATTTCAAGCTGCACTGTAAAATGTTTTGCCTATCTGTGGTTGTGACTTACTTAGTATATTAAGTTGAAAATAACTGTTCCCCAACTGTATGGTCCTTAGACACAACTGTTAATACTTAAACAAGAAAACTGTTCCTGCAGTAGAAATTCCTCATTAGCTTATTAAGGCTTCTAGGAAAATGTTTTAGATGCTGAAATATCAAAGCTGTGGATAAAATTTTGGGAGGAAAGATTATAAAGCTTGATCAGGAGTCATGAGTCATAGTGACAGCTTAGCTATTTTATGACGCTGCTACAAGTACCCGTTACAATGTCCTGCTGTGCTAACAAAATCATAGTATTTTCACAATACAGTAGTGATTAACCCTTGTAACCTACTCTTTGAAAATCACTGTAACCTTGGATGTGTTGTTAAGAACTAATACGCACTTGGAAAACCACAGCTTGTGACGATGTCTCAAATCCTTGGAGAAAAGCAATTTGATTTGTAAAAACTGCCACGTAGTTTCCTTTTAATCCTAAAAATCAATGCTTGCTGGCTTCTTTAAGGAAATAAATTTTTCAGACAAATTATGTTCCATTGCCAATATTACTGTCCATGATTTTCATTGAATTCATTTCTCAAGCATTTACTGTGTTTTCAGGATTGTGTTTATTCTTTGGCTTATTCATAAAACACATTTTTATCTATTGGTTGAGGAGATGTGCTGATTCTTTTTCTTTGAGACAAACCCATTTTTTAATCAAGGCAGAGAAGGACAGAGAGAGAAAGAGAGAGAGAGAGAGAGAGAAAGAGAGAGAGATGGAAAGGGAGAATTGGTGTGCCAGGGCCTCCAGTGACTGCAATAAAACTCCAGATGCATGTACCCCCTTGTGTACATGTGTGACCTTGTACACTTGCGTCATTGTGTGTCTGGCTTCCTTGGGACCTGGAGAATTGAACATGAGCCCTTAGGCTTTGCAAGTAAGCACAAGCACCTCAACTACTTAGCCATCTCTCTAGCCCATTGCTGTTTTTTTTTAAGTTTATTTTTTTAACTTATTTTTAAGCACAAAGAAACAAGGCGGGGATATGCCAGGGCCCCTAGCCACTACAAATAAACTCCAGATGTGTGTGCTACCATGTTCATCTGGCTTACATGAGTACTGGGGAGTTGAATCTCAGTCCTTAGGCTTTGCAGACAAGTGACTTAATAGCTTAGCCATCTCTTCAGCCTAAGACACTTATTTTTTTAAATCCCCTTTCTTTTTCTAAATATTTTATATTTATTTATTTATTTATTTATTTAATAGAGAAAGAGGGAGGGAGAGAGGATGGGTGTGCCAGGGCCTCCAGCCACTGCAAACGAACTCCAGACGCATGTGCCCCCTTGTGCATCTGGCTAACGCTAACGTGGGTTCTGGATAGCTGAACCAGGGTCCTTTGGCTTTGCAGGCAAATGCCTTAATCGCTAAGCCATCCCTCCAGCCCCTGAGACAATGATTTTAAGAGATAAAATTAAACAGTTGCAATTCATCTGCAAAATATTTAAAAGTTTTAAGTTGTTTGCTTTTATGACATGAAACATCCAATTAGTATTGATGCTAAAAGTTATATTTTGCTGGAAGGCTAAAAATAAGAAGGGATAGCAATAGCGAATCCCCTCTGTAGTAAATATACATAAATACATTGCATCAAATGTAAGCATTCAAGATAATTATGGTTTTTGAAATGTGTTTAGCATTTTAAAGAGATATGCTCACACTTTTATTGATAGTCCACTTTCTGCACCACTGGAAGTTAAGCATGAAACTATAGTACAACATCATGAGACTAAAATATGGCCAAGTTCTTGCTGGCTGTAATTTCTTTCCTCCGCACACTTTCTTACAAATCAAAATACTTTATGCATATTTGTATAACAGCACTACTATAGGTCAGAACGAGGGCTTCACAAACCAAGTAGTATTTAAGAATGGCTTTTTTCCTATAACTAGATTTTCTCTTACTAGTCCTTCTACCAATGCTGGAGTCCCTGCCCTTTCCAACTGAGCAGACTCTGCTTCCTCAGGGCAGGCTTGCCTGCATAACCACACGCTGCCTGTGTGAGTATCTGTTTGCCACAGCAGAACAGAAGCACTTTCTGAAATACTTAGTATTATTTTTGTGTATTCGATTGAGGCTTAAGCATCTGCGCCTCTCACCCTAGATGTAGGCTGAGTCCCATTTTTTTTTTTTTTTTATCTTTACAAAGGTGAACCTGACTAAATGAAGTATCAGAGCACCTGCTTTTAGCAACAGGTCAAGCAGTGTAGTCTTCAAAGTCTTGCTTATTATAAAAGCATATATTTATTAGAGTGTTCTTCCACATATACAGGAAAACCTCCTCACAAAAGATCTCCAGCATTATGGAGGAAGCTCCTATGATGTAATCTCCTGCTCTTCTGGAAGTTTCCATATAGGAAGAAATGCGTTAGCTATGGAAGAAGCGCATGTGTACTGACCTGCGTTCAGGTAGGTCTTTATCTATGTCAGGGAGCCCTACTCCCAACCCCCATGCCACGTGTGTTCTTCACAGAGCTGAAAGCCACGTGCAATGTGTGGTGATAGTATGGCAGGTTCCTGAGTCAAGGTGGCCCAAATGCAGCTGGCCAAGTGTACAGTCTGAAAGGTATCAAACTCCAGAGAAATGTGCCCAACTTTTCAGGTGTCAGTGACTATTAGGTCTACCACAGGTATCACTTGCAGCCTTTCATGTGGTCACTATGAAGACAAAAGCGCCCACACAGTTGCTCCAGCTATGAGTTCCTTGACTGTGGCTAATGCCCTCTTGTTAAAAATGATCCCCACCCCACCCCCCAACACACAGCTGCGTTGGAATGAAGCAGAAGAGGATGAGGAGATGGAAATAACTCCATGGTGGCCAGCTGAAGCTCAGACAACTGCAACCAGAAAAAAATTAAAATAAAAACAAGAGATATTTTAAGGGCTTACTGATACTTGGTAAGTGGAAAGACTGCTGGAGGATTACTGCCCTTGAAAGATGATGTACTTAAGCAGATGTAACCACCATTAAAGGCTTATAAACAAGAGGTTGTGTACCTAAGGGAGATCTCAGAAGTAGCCACATAGGGCGTTACTATAGATGGAAATATTTATTCACACAGTCCATTTCACAATGGGCTCCTTACTAGGGATCCTGTGATAATGACCATTGATAACTTCTCCAAGGGCAAATGCCAGCAACCAGCAATAAATCAAGTGGCTGACAAATAATCTTCCTTCCTGGGTACTATCAGTGTAAGGATTGAAGCTCCAGCAACATTTTAAAGATACAAACAGAAGTATTTGTCAATTCTGATATATGATCTTTTGCAAAATTGTGTGGTCTATTCACATGAAATAGATCTCTCTAGGAAGCTTTGCCATACATATCAACTTACTTGATCCATATTTGATTTCCAATTTATTACAAATTAGAGATTTTAGGATTTTCTTATAATGCTAATGTTGATTCCTATCAGCCAAATCCTGGGTGAATTTGACAGGAGCTGTAGAACAAGTCAGTAGCAATGTCACCAAGTCAGCCATCTCTCTGTACCTAGCAGCTATAAGAGATGAACTATTAACATAATATGGGTGTCATTGAGCAGGATGCCTGTTCCTGTTAAAAACCACCTAGAATAATCTAATAGAGCGGCATGAGTAAGGCTGTCAGGAAATTTCTTAAATTGTGTTACTTTTAAATGATTTACAATGAAAATAGAATTAGAAGATTGGAAATGGCTACTTTGATAAAGTGCTTACTTTGCAAGTTTGAGGACCATAGTTCTAGCCCAGAACCCATGTAATAATGCCTGGCATGATGTACATACGTAATCTCAGCTTGATGGAGGCAGGGACAGGCATCCCTGGGGCTCTCAAGTTCCCCGCTTATGAGAGAACCCTTCTCAAAATGGCAGATGGTACCTAAGGAATGGCATCCAAGGCCGTCTTGTAGCCTCCACACACATGTGCACATTTGTATGTTCATGTGCATCCCCCTCACACAAATAAAATAGAACTAAACCAGTTTTAAGTTTAAAAAAATGCAAAATTTTAAGATGAAGACATCCATTAATCAACTCAAAAAATAGTCATAACTTTGGGGAAGTCCAACAAGCAACTCACTTTTGGTTTTCTCAGGGGAAATCATTGTTGCCCTAGACTTTTAACCTATTTTTCTACTTAAAAGTGACAGCTTGATCATCAGCTGAAGCCTCAGTTCTCCAAACTAAGATTTTGAAAGAAAGAAAGTTGTATATTTTGTTTCATTGTATTTTGAGAGGAGTTAATTTGGAAACTTTCTAACATATGACTGGCAAAATATTTGAATAACTTGTCAACATCTACTCTGCTAGTTTGCTGAAGCTCCTACAACAATGTTCTGTCTTGTGCACAACTCCTGAATGTCTAAAGCCTTTGGACAAAAGAAAATACTTGGGGCAAAGAGAAAATAAGTTCAATATTATTCAATGCATTATACTATAGGAAGAGTCAGGCCTTAATTATTCCAGCCAAAATAAGTTTAAGCAACAAAGCAGCAGTTTTGTTCTCGACTGGTTATATGGAACATCAAATAGCCTGAGCTTCTGTTTCTCTTTAATTTGTCTTCACTAAGCAAAAAAGTAATAGTTGATTGATTTTGAAAGTATGAATATATATAATATGACATAATATCTAAGAAAAATAAATATATATTTATATTTTTCTTTTCATGAGAACTTTTAGAACTGACTGGCAACTTATATGTGGTTTTATTTGCATAGTTTGCAGAACTGTGGTCTCTTCACACCTCACTTGCATGCTGAGGCTACAAAGATGAACACAACTACTTCCTATCATGCCAGGAGACAGAGTGTCTATACAGTGAAGTCATTTTTATCACATCTTGTGATGGAGTGTCCAGTGGAGTCGGGCTCATTCCCCCTAAACAGCTCAGATTGGAAACCTTACTGTAGACTAGTATAAACAATAATGGAAAACAGATAAGAAAGTGAAATAATGAGGAAACTCTCAAGAGAAACTCAACTGGAGATGAGCTACCTGCCTGAATGCTCACTAAATGAGTTAGCAATTTGTCTGAGACATCTCCTTCTACTGACCAGATATTCCTGATTAATCAACCCCTCTTTTTTCAAAGAATAATTCCATTCCAAGAACTCCCTTTCCATTATCTCCATTATCATTTCCATTATCATATTTCCATTATCATTGCTGTGCAGGGACTATTTGCATGTGCATATTTTGTTCTAGTTTCCTGATAATAATTGGAGTTCAGTCCTATATTTCATATCTCAGGCACTAGGAAAATAATCAACACTACTAATATCATTAATTAGGATTAACTGAGTGCAAAGCACTGCTTTTGGCTATGTAGGCATTATCTAATTTGACAGTGACCATGGTCCTTGGAGGTAAATAGTATTCATGCCTATTTTGCAGATAAGGCTACAGATCTTGCCTAAAGTTGCATGGTCCATAAGGATCAATGCTAGAGACTATCTAATTTCACAAGCTAAAATACTAGCCACTGCCTTCCACATGTTGGAAAGGACTTTACTGGCTCAGTAATTGTATCAGGAAGTGGGTGTGTACCATACTTCTCTTGTCCCTTTATTGTGAGCATTGGTGCTGTGAAATGAACCAGGAGCTGGATCAACAGGTTGTTAGGGTAGATATGTTCCTATCTCAGTATGTTAGGGGGAAAATCACTTAAGATTACTTGCCTTAAGGTTTCTCATGTCTAAAAGAAGGGACTGAAATGAGAAGATCTGAGAAAGACTTGCATATACACAACTTGACGTGAAGTCTTCTAGGAGTTCACTTGGGTATGGGAAAGATAAGAATATTCCATCCAATAGAGACAATTTGGGGTATTATCTTATGCTCAGTTATGATCAGTTGGCAATAATTTTGGAGTAGCTGTCAATGAATCATATGTGGCTTACTTACCCTCATGTCTCTGAAGGTATTGATTTCTCTCAATAGGTTCATAAAGGTGTAGTTTTGTCACTAGCGGTTGGTCACCCAGTGAATCTCCAGTAACAATCTCCACCTTTTGAATCCCTAACTTGCTTTTAATCAATACAGCAGATTCACATTGGTGATTAGGTCACAAGAAACTTTCCAATTTCCACTTTTTTTTTTTTTTTTTTTTTTACAAGGTAGGGTCTCACTCTAGCCCAGGCTGACCTGGAATTCACTATGTAGTCTCAGGGTGGCCTCGAACTCATAGTAATCCTCCTACCTCTGCCTCCTGAGTGCTGGGATTAAAGGCGTGCACCACCACGCCCAGCTCGCAATTGCCACATTTTCTTGAAATCTTCTACCTTGGATGTTCTACTGAAAGCTAGCCACTGTGTAAGAAATGTGACCACACTGGATCACTTCACCGAGAAGTAGCCCAACCTCAGAGACATGTCCTGATAGGTGTCCCCATGAAAACTCCAGCTGAGCTTTCAGCCAACTGCCTTCCAACTGCCAGACATAGGAGTGAGTGAGCCATCATAGGCAGTCTCAGGGAGACTTCTGAAGAATGCAGCCTCAGCTGCCACCTGATTACAGCCCCATTACAGACTTCAAAGGAGGAGTGCCCAGCAGAGCATTGTTAACACACAGGCTTGAGAGAGATTTAAAATATTGTTGCTTTAAGCCTCAAAGCTCATTACAACAGATGCAAGACAGTCACCCTAGATCCAAACCATGAAGCAAAATGAAATTATTACATTTAAATTTACCATGCATATAAAATGTATATAGAAGTGTGCCTCTGCAATCCTAGAATGCCTACCATGAGGTGGGCGGTGGAAACAAGAGAATTTTCCAGAATCTCATGGACCAGTTACTCTGGCCAAAGCATTGGTGAATAATGAGACCCTGCCTCAAACAAGGTGGAAGACAGGGACCTACACTAGAAAGCTGTCCTCTGATCTTTATAGTACACATGTCAGCACACACACACACACACACACACACACAAAATCTCCATATATGTGTTAGAGCTACTACATAATATACATTACAACTTAGGTGCTTATTATAATCACCATTTTATTCTGATGACTTAAAAGGTGATAAGATTTTCAATTTGTAAAAATATCACATGCCAATTCTTATTTTACTTAATATTCATTAAATACTTTTATTCTATGCTTACAAACAGAATATGTTAACAAGGAATGATTTTTATTTCAATGTATTAATCTTCTTTTTTCAACTTCATATGTGACATTCATGGCTTTTTATTCTAGATTTCTCAGGATAAGAATGTGGCATTAGTCATTGCCACCAGAACTATCCCACTATTTTCAAAGATCCACAGGACCTTGCAAAACATGCCATATGTCATATGTGCTCCCACCTGTGACATGATTTACTTGTGTAGGATGTTCCTGTCGCTGATGGAATAGTAAACATTTTATGGGGACCCCCGTGGCAGGATGCCATGTGTAGGATACCAGAAACTGCATTGTATCTGAGGACAAACTATAGTAACCTGATGGTCTTTGAGGACTAGAAACTGCACTGCATCTGAAGACATGCTAAGGTAACTTCACATTCTTTCCAAGGGTTAGAAACTGCATCGTCGCTGAAGACATGCTATGGTGACTTCACACTCTTTAAGGGCTGACTTTGAAGCCACAGTAAATTAGTTTTGACAGTAAATCATTCACAGATTGTATTGTTTCAGAATTTATTGGGGATATATTACTTGCTCAAAACCTTTGACTAATAGCAACATGTGTGACACATCATCACTGGATGGTTGTTTAAGAACCAGTGTTCATTGTTTCTGAAGTTTATATAAATTTCCTAACTTACTTGCGTAATGAGGCTCATAGCATTCTCCTGTCCTTTCTGATCCTTACAGTGCTTATACCATCTATCTATTCATCTTTCATTCCCAACAGTTGAAATCAATTTCTTCTCTGCTTCTGTTATTCTGTGTTACTGACTATTCACTTCTTTTTCCAAAGAAATAGCTTTCAGTCTCATTGATTATTTATTTTCATTGATTTTTCACTCATTATTTGCTTCTTTCTGCTATGATGAGTTTAATGTTTTCTTTTTATTAAGATTTAATCTAAATAACATTTATTTCCTTTATTTATAACTTCCTTCTTTCATTTTTCTGAAACTCTTCCCTTCTTTCTTTTTCATTTCCTTTCATTTACATAAGGTATTGCTATGTGGTTTTGGTAGCCTGATATTCACTATGTAACTTTGAGGTTGACCTCACAGTTGTGGTGATCCTCCTGCCTCAGCATCTCAAATGCTGGGATTGCAGACATGTGCCACCATAGTGGCTTTATTTCTAATATATGAATTTTAATGCTATAAATTTTACTGTAGTCATTGCTTTATCTCCATTCTATAGAGTTTGGTATGTTGCATTTTTATCATTTAGTTCAAAATAATTTCTAACTTTCCTTATGAGAAAATTAGATCTATGAGTACTGTGTGTTATTTACTTCTAGAGATTTTTTAAGGCTTTAATATATTTTTTTATTTGAGAGAGAGAGAGAGAAGTATGGGTACACTGGGACCTCTTCTGGCTCCAAGTGAGCTCCAGACACATGTTCCACTTGGTGTATCTGGTTTCATGTGGGTATCAGAGCATCCAACACTGAGCCAGCAGGCTTTCCAAGCAAGTATCTTTAACCACTGAATCATGACTTCAGCCCAATTACTAGAGGTTTTTCAGATCTCAATTAAGGGTTTTAGTTCAGCTCCTCTGTGGTAAACCACCCCATGTATATGACTGTCGTTCTGACTGAGTTGAGTCTAGCTTTACACAACAGAGCAGGTTCTAGTCCACCCAGTGAGGGCATTGTTACAAAGGCACCCACTGCCTATCAGGCAGAACATTTTATAACTGTCACTTAGGTTAAGTTGGGCTTTTTTTTTTTTTTTTGCATGTGCATTTGTGTGCAGATGTATGTGGTCACATGTGCATGTTGCAGGTGCACATGTACTGGAGGCCAGAGGTCAACGTTGGGTATTGTGGTGTTTTGAATGTAAAATATTCCCCATAACCTCATATGTGTTGGATATTTGGTCCCCCGCTGGAGGCAATGTGGACAAGTTGTGGGGCCTTTGAGAGGTCAAGCGTTGGAGGAGGTGGGTCACTGGGGTCAGGCCTTGGGATTTCATAGTCCAGCCCACTGGCCGATGCTACCCAGCTCACTCTTGCTGCTTCCTCCCAGTCCATGTGACATGCTTTGTTATGCAGTTCTCTGCTCTGCCATGCTTTCTCTGCCATGATGAAACTTCCCCTTGAAACTATAAGTAGACATAAACCCTTGCCTTCATAAGCTGCTTCTGGTCGGATGTTTTGTTCCAGCAATGAGACAGTAACTGCTACAGGTGACAGAAAGGTCACTCTTTGAACTCATTTTGTTTTTGTTTTTGATTTTTGAGACATGGTCTTCTCACTGAAGCCAGGAATCACTGATTTATGCAGTTTGCCAGCAACTCCGGAGGGTCCTGTTTTTTCCACCTCCTCAGCACTGGGAACACAGTTACGGGGGTTAAAACTCAGGTCCTCATGTGTGCACAGCAAGCACTTTACAACCGAGCCATCTCCCCAGCCTCAAGTTGGGCCTATGTTGAGTCATCTATACTTGGCCCAATTTTTGTCTATTTGCCCTATCATTGATACAAAGGAAAAAGTGCTGAAACCCTCGATCATAACTGCAGGTTTACCTATTTCTCCTCTTAAGATTGTTCATTTTGCACTATACTTGGTAGCTAAATATGCAGAGTTGTGACTATTGATAGATATTTTTTACTGTTATAAAATGCACCCTTCCTTATCCTTATTTTGAAACCCACTTTAACTCATCAGTATTACCATTTAAATTGTTTAATAAGATGGACTGAGTTATAATTCACAAATAATAAAAGTCAGCAATTAAAGTGAACAAATTAATCACTCTCTAGGATACAGGTAACTGAGTAGTTACCAATAACAGTCATGCTATAAAACATTTCCATCATTCCAAAAGGTTTCCCTCTGTCCATTGGGAGTCAATACTCTACCCTACCCCTTGGTAACTGGCACGTTTTCTGTCTTGATAGTTTTGCCTTTTCCAGAATGTTACATACATGAATCAGATCAGTGAATAGTGTTTGACCAGGTTTCTTTCATGTAGTGTTGTGCATATCAGATTTATTCATGGTCGTCAGATCTTTTTATTAGCTATATAATGATTTTTTTCACTTACATATCCATTTTCTACTTCCACTTATCAGTAGACTGGGTCTTTTCCAGTTTGAGGTCAATATATAAAGCTGCTACCAAATTTAAGTGAAGGTTGATAAATGAAAATCTTTTTTTTTTTTAATTTCCCTTGGGTAAATATCTAGTGTGTTATTACTGGGTCTCATGATAATACCAGGATTAGAAATCTTATGATGGTGGTCTTGGATTTTCTTTAGTCATAAAGCTTTAATTGGTGCTGGAATCAGTCCTAACAGTCATGAAGTCATGACTGCATGCTGAACACTGCACCAATTAAAAAAAAAGAGGACTATACAACAAGACCTTTATAAGTCGACATATATGGCCTTGGGGTATGAACAGAGGTCACCTGCATATAGCTAGGAAAATGCATAAATGAAATTATGACCTTAACTCTGGGAATTAAAAAAAACAAATGTTCAGATGGCCTTTGAAAATGTCAACACATGAAGTTATTAAAACAAATCCCATGAAAATAATACACAGTCGACATCAAACTATGCAAACGTAGTTAATCAGCAGGAATTACATTGTAAGGGTGTGAATGATTGCAGTCGACTGTAATTCAGGACTCTATGGATGGCTTTTTAGTTATTTTTTCCCCCTAAGAGAGACCTCAGTATCGCTTGAAGACTACAGCGGCTGGAATTACCTGCCCGCTCCAGCTCTAGTTGTAACTGAGACAAGTGGAGCCGAGCGCGCACAGGTAACGGTTGCGGCTGGCAGAATCTGACATTTCTTATGGCCCTGCCCATCTGGGCCTAGGCTGTCCTTGACGGGCGGCGGGGCTGGTCGGGAGACCGCGGGTGGGGGGCGAAGGGGCCGGGCGGTGCAGGCAGCGCTCGGCGGCGACGACGACTACGCCCTTGCCTCGGCCTTCATCCACGCGGACCCGCGAAGCGCCGCCGGCTCTCCAGGCGGGCGGATCGGGACGCAGCCTCCCGCAGGTGTGCGCGGGTGGAGGATGCGGGGCGCCCGCGCGGTCCTCCGGGCTGCGCGGCGGCCGGCTGGGTGGGGTGGGGGATGCCCGCGCGCGGCGCCCGCGGCGGAGGCAGGGGAACGGCGGCGAGTGCGGGCGGCGGGGAGGGGGCGGCGGGCGCTCGCTCGCCCGGCCCGGGTTCGCCCGGCGCCGTCACCTGACCCGGCGGAGGCGCTCCGGCGGAGGTGGGGGCGGGGATGGGGACGCAGCGCCGAGCGCCGGAGAGACGCGGCGGCGCTGGCGACGGCGGCGGCGGGCGGGTGCGACTGGCTCCGGCGCCGCGGAGCTAAGCTTGGGGCCCGGCGGGCAGCTGGAAGGCATCGCGCCCCGGGGACTCCCGGGTCCGCGCGCGGCCGCACCCACCCATCCATCCCCCGGCGCGCCCCGCGGGCGGCGTGGGTCCAGGGCGCGGTGAGTACTCCAGGCCGGCTCGGCGCCCGACCCTGCGCGCCAGGCCCGGGGATCCGAGGGGATAATCCCCGGGCGAGGAGAAGGGCAGCGGCGGGTGACAGCTCGCCGGGCTGGCGGGCGGGGGCTGGGCTGGCAGCTACGCTCCACCCGCGAGAGTCCCCGGGCCACCCTGCGGCGGGGACTGGGGAGCAAGGACGGGCGACAACCGAGGATCCCCTGGAGGGGCTCTGGCCACGCAGCGCTTCGCTGGATGATTTCCCCACCGCGACCGAGGGAGGAGGACCCTCGGCTGCGGCAGCTGGAGGACAGGAGGGAGGTGGCTCGGGGTGCAGGGGGGGATGGGGAGGGCTGCCAGGGAGACACGCTGCGGCGTCGCCCAGGCGGAAGGTGGGACGCCCGGGTGCTAGCCCGACGCACACCGGAGTCCCGCACCCCCGGATCAGGTTGCGGGACCCCACCGTGCTGATTGACAGAAGGCGCCGTAGGGATGTGGCGACTGCATCGGGGCGTGGGCACCAGGGACGGTGGCACCGATGCGTGCACCGGCGCCCGTGGCCCGGTCCCCAATGGCCCTGCCCAGGGCTGACAGCCCTGGACCACCGCGATGGCTGAGCACGTCGCTGCGCCCCCTTCCCCCCCTCCAGGTGGTGCCAGGGCGGGGTCGGCGCAGGAAAGAGCCACCCGCCGAGTGGCTGGAGGAGCCAAGGCCTGGGAGCTCGGAGGGCCAGGCTGTGCGGGTGACAGCGGGACCATCTCCTCTTCCTCCCTGCAGGAGTGGACAGCGGTAGACGCGGCCGGAGGAGGAGAAGATGTCGGGCCAGACGCTCACGGATCGCATCGCCGCCGCTCAGTACAGCGTGACAGGCTCTGCGGTGGCGAGAGCGGTCTGCAAAGCCACCACTCATGAGGTGATGGGCCCCAAGAAAAAGCACTTGGACTGTAAGCATCTCTTTATATAAGTGGGACATGCGCACGGCAGAGGCGCCCAGAGGCCTGGGTTTGCTGTCCATGATGCCGCAGCTCTTGGAAGCTGCCTCCTAGCCTGGTAGCTCCTGGGTTTCCAGGCCCGGGGCTGGGGTGCGGAGGGGAGGGGGAAGCTTGTCTTCGAAGCTGTTTTTTTAATCCTGTCAACCTCCAAGGTCTTGGAGGTTATACAATTTGAATTAGATGCTTTTACCCCTCCCCCTCCTCTCTCCCCTCTCCACCATCCTCCCCTAGGGTAAGGGAAGTCTCAGTGGTTTCAGTCAAATGGAGAGGGGGAAAAATAAGATGGATTCATGGAAGGTCGCCCTTGTCATGGGAGTGCTTTCCTAGTTATATTTGGATAGTTCCAAAATCGTGCTCCTGCTAAGGATTCGTGTGTGACCGAGGGTGTGTGTGTGTGGCACATGTCACTACACTAAACTGAAATAAATCCAAGCTGTTGAATGACCAGATAGATAATGACGAATGCAGTTTACACATCTTGGCACACTTTGTCCTCTTAGAAAATGCTGGATGGGATGTCTGCTTTGGTCACAAGATGGATGTACTTTCTGGACATTAGAGCGAGTACAATTTTAGATGGAAACATAAAATTCCTAATTTTTTTCATATTGGTCATCTGATGGGAACAGTCTTTATTCTAGTTTGCTGTGTATATATTTCAGCAGTTTTGGTGTGATTGGCATAGACCGTCTTTTGCTGTTGGTGGGGGGGGGGTAAGTAGGGCACTTAGAAAAAGACTTTCACATGCTTTGAGTAGGAAGAACGCTCCCAAGGCTAGACCAGGTTGTCACCATGGTTGCTGACCAGTCTTTTTGACCTGCTTGGTCTTTTGTCCTTTCATGTCTCTTGCTAAGGATCAGTATTGGAGTGTCCATTCCCCATTCCCCATCTTGCTTCCCTTGCCATTATCTGGTTTTCTTTTGCTTCAGTCTTCCCTCCGTCTATCAGAATCAAGTCTAGCCCCAGTCCTCTGCATGGGCAAAGCTCCAGGAAGCCTATGACTGACTGGCCTTTGTAGGACTGCTCCAGGCTTGTGAACTTGTCTCATAGCACTGAATAGTTTCTCTCTCTCTTTCTTTCTTTCTTTCTTTCTTTCTTTCTTTCTTTCTTTCTTTCTTTCTTTCTTTCTTTCTAATTTGAAGTAGGGTCTCATGATCTGGAATTCACAACATAGTCTTCTCAGGTTGGCTTCAAACTCAGTCATCCTCCTACCACAACTTCCTGAGTGCTGGGATTAAAGGCTTGTGCCAGCACACCCAGAGTTTGTCTGAGGGGACTACACTCTGACCGCTTTCTTGAGGGAATATTTAATAAAATTTATTGATTATAGTATCATATGTTGTACGTTTTGTACAAGTTAAGAGAGGCCACCAGGGCCAGGACACCTAACAGAAGTAGAGATGATCTATTTACCACCAGTTCAATTTGCTGCAGTGTGCTGAATCATTAGCCATCTTTCTATCAGTTTCCCCAACTCTGGGAGGATGACTCATGTCTTAATGGTGTCTGTCAGCCTAGAAAATCCTTTTAATAAAAGGATTATGGATTTGCTTTATTTTATAAGTCAGTTTATTGATATGTTTCAAGAAAATGCATGCACAGGTTTGAGCATTTCATTAAGACATCACTCAGATAAGACAGACTTTTCCAGATCTAATTAGTCAACTTCCATCTTTTATCTCTGAAAGTGGGAAGTTTTCTAGTGTCCCCAGTGCATTATTGTATGGAGTGACTTAGAACACCTAGAACATAGGGGAAGACACCATGTTAAAAGCAGCTAAAATAGGAACTGGCTTTGAATCATCAGTGTGAGCTGTGTTTATTGAGCAATTACTATGTTATCAGTATTGAACTTTCAGTGAGGGTAGTATGCTTCCATGTTTTTGAAAAAATATTTTTTTATTTATTCATTAGAGACAGAGAGACAGATAGAGAATTGTTGCACCAGGGCCTTTAGCCACTGCAAACAAACTCCAGACACATGTGTCACCTGCATCTGACTTTATGTGGATACTGGGGAATGGAACCCTGGTCCTTGGACTTTGCAGGCAAGCACCTTAACCACTTAACCATCGCTATAGCTGCCACTTCCATGCTTTTAAACACTGCATTTAACTGCATTTGTACTCTAGTAACATTTTCTGTTGTCAAGGGGTGGAGGGGAAGGAAGCACATCATCCTAAGTGCTCTCATCTCTTAAATTTATATGTTGCTTGCATGGCTCATGTAAACCACCACACACATTGTAGTCTCTTTCCTCAAAAATGTTATCAATTCTGGGCTGGAGAGATGGTTTAGTGGTTAAGCGCTTGCCTGTGAAGCCTAAGGACCCCGGTTCGAGGCTCAGTTCCCCAGGTCCCACATTAGCCAGATGCACAAGGGGGCGCACACATCTGGAGTTCGTTTGCAGAGGCTGGAAGCCCTGGCGCGCCCATTCTCTCTCTCTCCCTCTGTCTTTCTCTCTGTGTCTGTCGCTCTCAAATAAATAAATAAAAATTTTAAAAAAAATGTTATCAATTCTGCAAATTTAAAAAAAAATGAGTAAAAACAAAGCTCTGAAGAGGATTGGATTGTGGTGTTTTGTTTTGTTTTGTTTTGTTTTTGTCTTTTTTTTTTTTTTTTTTTTTTTGGTTTTACAAGGTAGGGTTTCACTGTAGCTGAGACTGGCCTGGAATTAATCCTGTATTCTCAGGTTGGCCTCAAACTCATGGCAGTCCTTTTACCTCTACCTCCCGAGTGCTGGGATTAAAGCCATGTGCCACCGTGCCCGGCCAGTTTTTCTTTTCAATGTTTTATTTTTCCAGTAAGTCAGAAAATAAAGTATGCTCCACTTAAACCCAAACTTTGGGTGGAATTTAGAAAGATAGCTGTCACCCTAATATTATGTCTTAGTCTAAAAAAGGGTGATGTGGAAAACTTGCCTATGAAAGTTACTACATGAATTATAAGAGGGTAACTTTGCTTAAAATTCTTTGTGAAGTTTATTTTATTTTTTTTGTTTTTTGATAACTTTTTATTATTATTTATATATTTTTGCAGTACCAGGGATTAAACCAAGGGTTTAATGCATGCTAGGCAAGTATCACTAAGCTATATCCAAGCCCCTTTTTCCTAACTTTTAAAACAATGCTTTTAATATTTCACAACTGGCTGTAACCTTTACAGCAGGATTTAGGTATTTACCTAGCACGAGCAAGGTTCACAATTCAGTTATCAATACCACCTCCCAATACCTCTTTCTTTTTTTTTTATTTTAAAAGGAATAGACTTATCTTGTCAATTTATGCAGATGTTTAGTAACACACCATTCATAAAACTGAATTACACTTGTTATAAAACATGCAAACACATTACCTACATTTCTCTATAGATGCTAAAGCATTCTTGAGTAGTTGGTGTGTAAGTTTTTTTATAATTAATATTTATTTTATTTTTGACGATTTAATACATACATGTAGTATATTTTGATTATATTCACCCCCTATTATTTTCTCTTATCATCTCCCACTCCTACTGAGCCCCCTCTTTTATTTAACTAGATGCCCTTCTACCTCTAGACTCTCTCCTACTTTTTTTTTTTAGTTTTGTACTCAGTGTATATAGTCAAGTTGCTATCATCATTAGCCTCCTCCCTGTCCTCCCCTCTCTGCAGGGACCCTCTTCATTGGGGAATATGCGTCATGCATTGTGGAGTTAGCCATCAGTTATGGGTAGGAGGCAATGTCTCTATGTATCATGACCCAATATGTGGCTCTGACATTCTTTCCACCCCCTCTTGTACAAATTTCCCTGAGCCATGTTGGGTTCCTTTTAGGTCTGCTTCAGTGATGAGGTCTTGAGAGTCTCTATGTCTCTGCATACCTGGTTTGATAGGAGTTGAGTGTTCTCTGTGTCTATCTCCTTCGCCCTTGTGCTGGTACCAGGTTCACAAAGAAAGCACTCTTACTCATTTCCCCAATTATTCTTAGTTTCAACTGGGGCCCTTTTGAGGTGAGATGGGCTGGTTCTGTCCTTAGAATCTGCATTCATTTTAAAAATGAAGCAAATTTTTCAATGGAGAGTGAAATTGGTACCAGATAAATGGGATAATCTTTGTTTTTTAGAGAGAATTTAATAGGTATAGACCCTCTTGTAGTCCACAATTGGTGGGAGCTTGGTAATGGAGAGCCAGCTTGTTTTGGATATGGTTATGACTTGATTCCCAGCTCTAGCTTTGGGTTCTGTTCCACTGAGCAGATCAGTGAGCGAAATCAAGAGCAGTTGGTTTCCCACCATGGCTGTGTGCCACCATTGCATTTGTGTGAGTGTCACATCATGTTATTTGCTGCTGAGTAGTTTAGACCACAAATTGCTTGGACAGATATTGTTCATTTTCCCCCATTCACTCATGTAGCCCCTTCTGACACTAGACAAGCTAACTGTCTTGGGGACTGACTTATTTCCAGCTTCCAGCCATGTTAGCCCATGTTCCGTACCAACAGCATATGGTGTCTTTGGCAGTAGGGTCTTACCACTAACCTTTGGTGGGTCATCAAGTAAGGTGTGTAAGTTTTAAGAGCATTAAATACTGGTTGGGAATAAAACAGAACTACAGTTTGGTGATTTGAAACCAAGTATTAAATTAATTATTAGTGTAATTATGATATTACTTTTTAGTTTGGAGTATCAACTGGGAGAAATCAAAGGAGTGAACTTTTTTAATGTTATTGGATTAATTGGTCTCAGAATATTTGTGAAATAGGTATTTAATAGTTAAGATATTGCCTTTCAAATACTAATTTGGATTTAAAAGCTAGGAATTTTTTAAAATTATGGTTATTTATACAATGTTACTTAATGGTGTATGATAAAGTTAAGGTTTGGGGGCATAATTGCATATGGGGGGAAGGCAGAGGTAAGTAATCTACAAGTTCTCAGATTGTGTGTGTGTGTGTGTGTGTGTGTGTGTGTGTGTGTGTATGTGTTGCTGGTTCTTGAACTCATGGTCTTGTACATGCTAGGCAAGCATTCTATCACCAAGATACATCTCCAGCCTAGATTTTCTTTTTTTCAATAACAGTATGTTTCTTGAAAGGAAATCAGATTCCCCAAACTGTCACTATAGTCAGTAGCTATATATTAAATATAAAAGATAAGGTTAACTTTAATAATCTGAGTAAGGATTGTATTCACTGTATGTTTGGATGACACGAAAAATTCATTCCACATTCTACCCTCCTGTAATAAGGTTGTCCTTTCTATGTGAAAATTCAAAGCCCTAACCAAAACTAGTTTTCATAGTCAAAATATATAGCCCCACCTTCTTTCCCTTATAACTTATAGTATTTATTCAGTAGCATATAAAATACCCAGGACTCAACAAATATTCACCTGCTTGTTTACAACTGTTGTGCATGGTGGTGGGATTTTCTTCTTTGCCGTGTGGTTGGCCTAAAGGCTAGCCTGAAATAATTAAGGAAAAATGATCCCATAGGGAAGCTAGTACTTACCTGAGTACTGCACCCAGGTTAAACAAAACAAAACACAGAGACAGAGGGACGGATGACTGGAGGGAGCATGTGCATGTGCATGTGTCCGTGCATGTGTGTGTGTGTTAGCCCAAAGTAATGGATGCAGGTAGAAATTTGGAAAGTTTAGCAGCCCTGATATAAGATTCATTTTACTTAATGGAACTTATTAATGATTTCTGTATATGTTGCACTATTAAATTAATCGATTTAAGATAACAAAATTCAAACTTCTGCACCACACTTAACATCAAACTAAACTTAATGGAAAACCTATTTGATTATAAGTAATCCTATTTTTCTCATGCCTGACTTCTTCTTGGGGTGAAAAGATAGGCTCTGTCAACAGTTATCTTCTTGTTGCTTGGATAAAGCTCCTGACCAAAAGCAGCTGATGGGAGGAGAGGACTTATTTAGGCTTATAGTCTTGAGGGGAAGCTTCATGATGGCAGGGAAAACATGGCATGAGCAGAGGCTGAACATCACCTCTGCCACAGCAGGTGGAAAACAGCAGTAGGAGAGTGAGCTCAGCTCTGGTAATAGGGAGCTGGCTATAACACCCCAAAGTTTGCTGCCCCCCAAAACACACCTCCTCTAGCAAGCCTTCCACATTGTCACCAGCTAAGAACCAAGCATTCAGATTACACAAATTTATGGGGGGCATATGATTCAAACCATCACAGGGTTTCATATAGCCCAGAATGGCCTTGAACTCATTATGTAGGTAGAAATGACCTTGAACTTCTGGCCCTCCTGCCGTCACCTGCCAAGTGCTAGGGTTATAATTGTGTTCCATAGCACCCAATGTATGTAGTGCTGGACATCAAGCCCAGGACCTCTCGCACACTAGGCACTCTACCAGATCATCTGAGCTAGCACCCCAGCCCCTCCAGAAAAATTCAATATATTTTTAAATTTTTTTCATTTATTTATTTGAGAGGGGGCAGATAGAAAGAAAGAGAGAGAAATAGAGAGAATGGGTATACCAGGACCTCAAGCCACTGCAAATAAACTCCAGATGCATGCACCCCCTTGTGCATCTGGCTTATGTGGGTCCTGGGGAACTAGACCTGTGTTCTTTGGCTTTGCAGGCAAGTGCCTTAACAGCTAAGCAATCTCTCCAGCCGTGAAAAATTTTAATAATGAGTTCATCCCACATAAAAGCAAGTTCTGAACTTGCTTTCTTGAGAGATGCTAGAATTTTAATAGTTATTCTTTTCCCTCAAACTGTGAAAAAATAAGGTAAATGTAATAGGAGATACGGGCTGTAGTTTGATTCAAGGCAAATATTGGCAAATGACCACAAAATTCCTGATGCTTGGTATTTGCATAAAAAGCAAAAATATGAGTAGAAATGAAATGAAAATTTCGTTTTTATTTCATTTCAGAAAAATTGGTGTACATAAGCTTGCTTAATATATATAAATTATATTTTGATTCATAGAAATGCAATTTGAGCCAGGCATGGTAATGCATGCCTGTAATCCCAGCACTTGAGAGGCCCAGGCAGGAGGATCAGGAGTTCAAGGTCATTGTGGGCTATGTGAGGAGGGGGAGAGGGGACACAGATGCTCTGTAGGTCTTAGGTAGTAGGAAGGAGTATACATGAGATAGAAATCATCAGGCTGTATATCAGCCATAGAGCATTTATGAATGTTTCATTTTCTTTTTTTTTTCAACTTTTTATTGACAACCTCTACGCATATAAAGAATATACCATGATAATAACCCCTCCTATCACCCTCACTATTTTCCCTCCATTGAGTCTCTTTTTTCCACCTTGTTTCTCTTCCAGTTTTGATGTCATCATTTTCCTCCCTCTATTATGCAGGACCTGTGTAGGAAGTGCTAACTAGTATGAGTTCATAAATACCATAACCACTTTGTGTCAGGAAGACAGGATTGTAAAGTACTCCTTTCCCTCCTTTGGCTCTTACATTCTTTCTACTACCTCTTCCACAATGGTCCCTGAGCCTTGGAGGGTGTGATAGAGATGTCTCACTTAGTGCTAAACATTCCACTGTCACTGCTTCTCTACACTTTGGTGAATTTTGAGTCTCCCCAGTGGTCACTGCCAACTGTAAAGAGAAGCTTCTCTAACCAAAAGTGAGGGTAGCATTAATATATTGGCATAAACATAAGTATTTAGAGGGCATTTTGGTGGGTCTCATATATCCATTTAGCCAGACAACAGTAGTAGTTTCCCCTTAGGGCTTATGGCCTCCACTGCCATAAGTTGGTGATTAAGTTTTTAGTATCAGGCCAGCCTCAAATCTAATCAGAGAGCAGTTGGTTTCTCCTCTCCAATAACAGATATGCCATCACTGTACCAGTTTGCACATTTGATCCAACTTGTCCAGCTATAAGCTTACAGAGTCTACTACTGGTTAGACTGTTGATTAATTTCCTACACCAGCAAACTACATGCCTTTCTAGCATCATGACAGCTAGTAAACAAGGAGGGGCCTTCCAGCTCAGCTCTAGCTTGATTAAATTTTCTTACTGTTAGTCCTGGAGATTAAATCCAGGGTCTTGCATGTGCTAAACACATGCTGTACTACAAAGATATGCTCACAGTCCTCAAAAATGTATTATATTTGGGCTGGAGAAATGGTTTCACAGTTAAGCACTTGCCTGTGAAACCTAAGGACACTGGTTCAAGGCTCGATTCCCCAGGATCCACGTTAGCCAGATGCACAAGGGGGTGCACATGTCTGGAGTTTGTTTGCAGTAGTTGGAGGCCCTGGAACACCCATTCTCTCTCTCTATCTGACTTCCTCTCTTTGTCTGTCACTCTCAAATAAATAAAAATAAAAAATTTTAAATTTTTTGTTTATGGTTGATAATAATAATAATCATGTTTTAGATTTTGAAAATATTACATTTGATTGTGTAGTGATTTACAAATGGAAAATATATCAAATTAAGTAATTAGTAAATAAAGCCATATCTTAATTACAATAAGAGCAAGCCATATTTTATATTAAAATCGAGAATTTTTGTACATTGCTATGTTCATTTTTACATTTAATGAATGGCTGCTATATGCTTATTTGTGACTCAATATGTGTATTTAGTTATGTGTATTTTACTCTGAGCTGTTACCAAATGCCTTGTAAGATCTTGCTTCTTCCCTCCAAGTTGACCAGTGATGGGTTTTGTTTCAATGCTTATCTGTCAAGAAGGTCACAAGTGTCACGAGACATTTTCCTTGGGGACCAAGAGTGCTTTCCTTACAGAGTTGGATTTTTAGTGACTTGGCTTCTAAGGCAGCATCTACAGTCTTCAAATATAATAATGGTGTAATTAAATCATTTGAAAAGCCACACATCCATGTTGCCATTCAAACTATTCTGCTTTGTTTCTCTTGTGGATTCCTTGATCTTTGCTGAGAAATGTGTTGTGTATGTATGTTTTCTCTTAGACATTTACATAACATGGCAGTTGCTCTGCCCTGTGCCAATTATACCATGGCTTGTGAAAAATGCCCTTGGCCTTGGGGAAGAAGGGTGGAAGCTGCTGGAGAGGGAATTACACACTGAAGCCCGCAATGTCTCTGGCTGCTTCCCTTCTATCTCCTCAGTCATCCTAGGTGTGTGAGGACACATCCTTTTGTCCTAAGGCTTCTCTCTATACACATCTTTAAGGCGAATCTGCTACTGTGTTCTAAATGGTTTTGCAATCTGTCATTCCTGGCAACTTGGAGAAAGGTGAGTTAGTTCTTTGCTTTGTATCTTCTCACTTTTGTGTCTCAATCACTTGATTAGTATCCTCGACAAGGCACTTTATTTAAAATTATAATTCTCCTCACTTCTACATGTCATTCTTTCTCTTGTCTTTGCCTTTAACATCTCATTCCAGCTTCTTGGGAGCATTTTCAAATATCTCCATTCAAAGCAAGCAGACAAAACCACCAGCATGCAAGTGTCTCTAGACTCCATGGCCTCTTCCAGTGCCAGCCTGCCAGCCATGTTTTAGATGTTGTTCCACAACCACTCTTGAATCCGTGATCTCAAAAAAAAAAAAAAACAAAAAAAAAACAAAAAACTTCTTCCCACTCTTTGGAGATCCCTTATCCGTGGTTATCTTAATTCATGCTTAAAATGCTTGAATTGCCATTAGGTGCCAGTCATTGACCAGGCTGATAATCTGAGAGGTATCCTCTGACACAAATATTATATTATGTGCATAAATGTTATGTGTGCATAGAAATAATGGCTTTCCTTTAGTCTATCTCATTATGAATGTATGGGGTATCCTTTATCTGTGGTTGTCTTGACTCATGCTTGAAATATTTGAATTGCTATTGAGTGCCAGTCATTGACCAAGCTGATCATCTGAGAGGTACCCTTTGACATAAATATGTACTTGTGCCATTACTGCTGAGGTCATGGTGGAAGGACTTCAGCTGTGAGGATCCTGGGGGTCTTGGGGGTACCCAGGGAAAGTCTGTGTTTTCTCCCCACCACTATGAATGCTAGCCATTACCAGGATAGTCTCTGTGGCTGCTGCTGCTTGTGCCAGTGCTACTACTGCAGCCACAGGACACTCATGTGAACTGAGGTCCTATGTATTCATTCCCCATGATTATTTTTCTCCATCCTTTTGATGTACCAGTTTTTACTTATACTAGTTTTTGTACTACTTAATTCTGATTTTCTTCTTCTACAGGTTAAAATCTATGTGTATTATCTTTATTCTTTAAACAATTACTCTTAAGAATTTAATAGTTATACTTTAAATCTGCAATCTGTTTTCATCTCAAAATATTTAGACACCTTTTAAACTACCCACTTCTGATTTATATGGTACTGTTGCCCAGTGTTTATTTCTACTATAGTTTTAACCCCAAAGCTACATATTTTTGTTTTTGTGGAGGCAGTGTTTTTTTATTTAAAGAGATTTTCCTGGGCCACAGGGATGGCTAAGCAGTTAAAGCATTTGCTTGCAAAGCCAAAGGACCCAGGTTCAATTCCCCAGGACCCACGTAAGCCAGATACACGAGGTGGCACATGTATCTGGAGTTTGTTTGCTCATGTCTAAAATTTTCTTGGGCTGTATTCTTCCAAAGCTTCTTTGGTAAGCCCCTTTACTAGTAAGCTCTGTTTTGGTATGAAAAGATTCTCTTTTCTTCATGATTTTGAAAGTGAGAATATCTAGATATAACAACTATTGAGTGAGTTATTTTCTTCTATTAAAATAGTTCAGTCATCTTATTGTTCTTAGGAATATATTGATCAGTCTGTCTACTTTTAGATAATTCCTTGTCTTTATGGCTGATGTGAAAGTGTTTCATTGGTCATGTCTATGTTATGTGTGCATAGAAACATGGCTTTCCTTTACTCTGTCTTATTAGGAATGTATGGGGTATCCTGAACTGAGAATTAATGTCTCCTGTCAGTTTTAGAAAATTCTCAGGCTTTCAGTTATCATTGGTTATTGCCTATTCCTCTTCTCTGCTTTCTTTCCTTTAAGTATGACTGGACATGTGTTAGACTTCATTACATTCTCATATGTAAATATATGTAAATCTACCTTTTATGGATTCCCAATGCTTTCTTGCCTGTTCAGCATGATTTGTTCTTCAGATTTCATCCAGTTTATTAATTCTCCCTTTAGCTGTGTCTTATCTCACTTACACATCCTTAATTATATAATTTATTCATTTCTATTTTTATTTAAAAATTGTTCAGATTTGCTCATTTTTGGATAACATATGTTCCTTGCTCAAATTTTTTGAGTTCCTTTTTTATTTCTTTACCATTTTTAGCAAAACTAATTTTATATTCTATTTTGTACAGATCTGTTACATGAAGTTCTGTTTCTAACTTTTCTTTTGTCTGACCCTCAATCATGATGTTTCAGATGTTTTGTAATTTTAGACTGTGATTTCAGTTTGACTAGCTCTTCATCTATAAGAATCCTGGGAAGCCTGATGTCACCTGGAGAGATGCTGTATTTGTGTCTCATAGGTCCTACAGGTGTCCCATCTCAGATTGATTTCTGTTTCTCTATCTGCAGGTCCAGGTCTATAATTTGAAAATCCAAATAAATAAATGAATACATAAATAAAATTCATGAACCCAAAATTCTTTTGGTAACTCTTTGTTGGCAAAAAGTTAACTTGGTATAATGTCTGTCACAAGTATTCTCCAGGTTCTACTGTTCAACTACAGAAATATTGTCATATTATGGTGTGTCTTCAAGGTTATATTGAGATGTTAGCATATAATGTACCTGATGCCTACACAAAATCTGAAAAAAAATTATAGATTCTGAAACATATGGCCACAAGAGCCTTTGATATCAGAGTGTGAATCTGCAATATAAATTGGAATCACAAACTTGAGCAAGGTAAAGTTGTGGTGCTAAATGCCCCAGAGATTTCCCCTCATCCACCCTCATGTAGATTCAGTGGGTCACACTTTTCTGTCACTTTCCTCCCTAAAAGATATTCCTGTTCATATGTGTTGTCATCTCCTAATTTTACCAATGAAGTAACGCTCAGAGAATCCCTGCTTTTAGTTCTAGCTAATCATGTCACCTTGCTTAGTACCAAAGGCCTTGTTACCCATTGCCCATTGGGTAGGCATGACTATTTAAATCTGTGTCTCTAGACCACTCTAATTAAAGCCCACTTTGCCTTCAATGTTAAATCATCATGTAGTTTTATGAAGTTTCTTTCTTTTTTGACCTTCATTATTGCTTTTCCTTTCTTGTGAGGCAGCCAAATGGATAGAAGCATGTCTGCATATTGGTCTAAATAATCAGTTTTTTTGTTTTTTGGTTTTTTTTTTACCCTTTATAGTTACCCATATGCTTGGAATGGAACTAGCCTGCTTTTCTTTTTTGTTCTTTCCTATATCTCTTCCTCACCCCAGTTCATTCTTAGGCTGCTTTTTAATTCACTGGGTTCACTACATACACTCTATATTACTTTTAGTCTGATACACATTCCCTTTCTGTGTTCTCATATATTTTTTAAATCTCTTCTAAAACCCTGCTTCTGGCATGCCTTCTCAATGCCCAGACAGCCTGCTGCGCATGTAAGAGCTACGCTGCGCAGGCTCTGTATGAGGCTCTTCCTTTCTCTAGTCTGGAGTTTCTCTTTCAGCCTTCCTGGTACCAATCATAGAATGATAACAGGTTTTGATAAATATTCGCTAAATCATTGTCTTTATTACACATTTTATGTTTCTCAAACTCTAGATCTTTTTCTTACCAACTTTTCACATAAATATTTTACTTTTACCTGGTAACTCTCAAAAGAACAAGGAGGGGCTGGAGAGATGGCTTAGTGGTTAAGTGATTGCCTGTGAAGCCTAAGGACCACTGTTCAAGGCTCGATTCCCCAGAACCTATGTAATGCACAAGATGGCACATGCATCTGGAGTTCATTTACAGTGGCTAGAGGCCCTGGAATGCCCATTCTCTCTCTCTCTCTCTCTCTCTGTCTTTCTCTCCCTCTGCCTCTTTTTCTCTCTGTCTCTGTCACTCTCAAATAAATAAATAAAAATAAACAAAGAAATTTAAAAGAACAAGCAGTTAGGCACTGGCGAAATGGCTCAGAGGATGAAGTGCTTAGCACATCAGTATGAAGATAGGAATTTGGATCCTCAGCACCCAAGTAAATGCTAAGTGAACATGGTGATCCACCAGGAATCCTAGCATTTGGGAGACCGAGACCAGGGGTCCCTGAGGCAAGCTGGCTAGTTAGACTAGCCAAATCAGCAAGTTCTGAGTTTATGTGAGAGACCCTGCCTCAGTAAATAAAGTGGAAAGCCATTGTGGAAGACACCTGACAGCAACCTGTAGCCTCCACATGTGCGCACACACACCATAAAATCCATTCTCTATGACTATATGATAAATAGGAGTGCAATGTACATAGTTAAAGTGGATTTCTTTTCAGCTTCTCGGCACTCAGTTCTTATATTTAGTTTGTACAGCTGGGTGTGGTGCTGCGTGCCTATAATCCTAGCACTCTAGAGGTCTAGGCAGGAGGATAGCAAGTCTGAGATCAGCCTATGCTACATAGAGAGACCCTGTCTACTAGAACTCAAAATAGAAAACAAAAAAAGTCATTTTGAGGAAAACTATAGCATTGATATGAAAAGTTAGAACAATCAGTTAGATTGGTAAATTAGAAGATACGTTATATTTTAAACAATTATCTGTAAGTTTTGATTGTGGATTTAAAGTGTATGTGTACTTTCTGGTCTGTATCATTAATGATTGATGTTGAATGGCTGCATGGTGATACTATAGAAAAACCTTCACATTTTGTAGGGGCGGATGTAGGTCCCCATTTCGTTTATTTGGGGCTGGCTATGGTTGAGGAGCATTGCTTTTCAAAGCCTGTTTTATAATTCATAAGCATCTACTCTGTACATGGTAAGGAAAGTAATAAAAATTTTAAAATACATAATTTCTAAGTAGGTACAAATACTCAATTTGCACTGGAATTGTATTATTCATTACTTGGTGATATTATCCACTAACAGGATGACATTCCCATAAGCAACTTAAGGAATGGGACTGGGGACTTGGGATAAGCTCAGTGATAAAAAACTTGTCTGGCATGCATAAGGTCCAGGGTTCAATCCTCACCATGACCAAACCAAAAAAAAAAAAAAAATCAATGAAATTAAAAAGAATTAGCAAAAACAACTTGAGGATTGAGGAAAGGGGACAAATGTAACCTAAGGTGGGATCCTGTTGCCTTTGTGTAGAGTTCACTAAGTGCCAAGATATTTATCCCATTTTTGATACCTGTTTGGAAAATTAGATGTTACTTTTAGTCTTGAGGCTTTGTGTATATTATTTGACACAAGCCTATTATTTATTCACTTAACAAATATTTACCAAATGCCAGAGGTTGCTCCAGGAGGCAGGATGCGGTGGAAAACAGACACAGTCTTGGCAACAGAGAGCTTACAACTCAGTAGGAATGAGAAAAATGAAATAAATAATTACAAATTATTCAAGAAGAATTAACTTTTATCAGTTAAGGTATAGATTAGCAAGGTACATTGTGGAAGTGGTGTTTAAGGGCAGACACAAGGGCTCAATGGAGTTTACCTTGGTGGGACATGGACAGGTGCTGTTTCCTGCTCTGTAGGGAGAGGCTCAGAGGAAATAAGGCAGATCTTAGGCACTTTGGGAAGTTGAGGGTTGCTGGAGAACTGAGTTGAAAAGGGTAGATGATGTAAAGAGATTGCCTCTGAAATGTAGGAACGCCTTTGAGGTTGTAGAAATCTTAGACATTTCTAGACTCTTTTACAAAGGAAGCTGAGCCCCAAAGAAGCAAGACCACATGTTCCGTATGTATTGATGCTGCTCATTCATTCCTACCTACATGTCTGAGCAGATGCTTTTACCTGTGTGCCTTGAGCAGCTGCACTTATGCGTCACTGCTCTGTTCACCCGGCCTGACTGATAGATAATGCGAGAGAGACTCACTGAGACTTGCTGTCAGCCTGGTCACTATCAAAATGTGTGGCTTACAGCTGCTCTGGCTTCTAGCTGGGTAAGTCAATAGACAATGGTTTAATGTGGTGTTGTTGTGCATTATTTCACTTAACCTGTCAAATTGCAGTGTGTTCAGGTTTTTCTGACCTCTTCACTAAGTATTTGAGCATGATACTCTGATTTTGTCTACCCTTGAATGAACATGGGTGTACCTATGGACAGCTCCACAAGGTTGACTTGAGGCCACATTTATGAGTATGTAGAGCAACTGTCTAACACCTGCCTCTCCTTACTGCATTGTAGATTTCTACTAGTTCTTTTTGTGTTTTTTTTTAAATTCTCACTATGATTTCAAGAGACACTCATTTAAAATTTTTTGTTATCTATTAGAGAGGGGGCCAGAGAATGGGCATGACAGGGTCTCTAGCCACTGCAAACAAATTCCAGATGCATGCACCACCTTGTGCATCAGGCTTACACGGGTTCTGGGGAATTGAACCTGAGTCCTTAAGCTTCACAGGGAAATGCCTTAACCACTAAGAAATCTCTCTAGCCCCTGGGGGAATCTCTTAATTTTTACCTTTTTATTGCATCTTGTGAGAAGAACTATTTGATATAGTAACATTATTATATCAAGGAACTGTTTTATACACACACACACACAATCTCAATAAACTACAGGTTTGACTTTGGTCTTTATTTGTAAGTTATACTTATCATTTCATGGACTTGCTGTGAATTGAGAAGTTTCTTTTCATTTATCTCAGCATTGCTTTTTTGGATAGAAAGAGTATAAGCTGAAAATTCAGTGGAAATGGCAATCAGTATAGGTATTTGGGATGGTGCATTGACAGTATCAGTTGAAATTTTTAAAAATCATTTAACCTTAGCACTCTGACTTCTGTAAGTTTATATTATAAAACAGAGAAAATCATGCAGTCAGTGATGTTTTTTGTCATATCAATGTATGTAAAAGAGCACAAAATTGAATAACTCCTCAAATTATTGTGTTTTCACACAGTGAGATACTGGAAAACCTTGAAAAATGATGACTTAAAATATATTTGACATGGAAAGAGAAGTTATGAAGTAAAGCACATTTTATATTTAATGTATATATCCCCATAATGCATATGATGGAAGAATATGCACCAATATTTTGTGCACGTGTTAAACTATTTTTGCTTTCGACTTTATCCTCCATCAGTTATGGCTGTTTGGCTTGCATGTTACAGGCATAAAGATCAAAATAATATGGGCAAAAAGAGGACCATGTGGGTCCTGGTAGCAAATATGAGTAAAGGGCATAAACGAGGCTGTCCCCTCCCTGTCACTTGTTTTGTATTCTCCTCCCATCTGCTTCTCACATGTTTCTGTTTCACATGATGGCAATGGAGAACAAATACACTTCTTCAAGGAGTCTGGAGACACAGACACTCACTGTCTTTTACAGTTATGTTTACAAAGCATTGAGAATAATGACTTCCTTGGATCAGATGGCCCATATCATGGCATGATACTATAACTGTCAGGCTTAAGCAGCAGTGGCTTGCTGGAAGCAGTCCCAAAGCTAGCGCTCAATACAAGTTTTACTTCTTGCTGTGGTGGCAGTCTGCTGTGGGCAAAACCTTCCAATCTCCCACCTTATCACCGAAGTCTGGTAATGAAGGAAGACAGAAAGGGAAGTATTGTAAATGATGGGACTAGACCTAGAGATCATTCCTTCATATATTCTATTGATTAACAAGAACTCAGCCAAGGGCCTCATTAAAACGCAAAATTAGAAGATGGAATCTAGTTGTGAGTTCAGGAAGAGAAGGACCTGGAGAGGAACATGTAACTGACTCTACAATGCCCATAGGAAAGAATTGGATTATGGGTGGTCACTCCTTTTATATCCAAGGGATCTCTGGAGATTTCACTGCCTTCATAATGTAACAGTTATTACCAATCCAAGGATTGGTATTCATTTTTTTCAGTAAAGCTAGATTATTTCGTGAATGGATGATTAATGGATAGTCAGTGGATCACTGAATATTCACCCTGTCCTTGACACACAGTACAGATTAGATTTAGTGCTCTATTTTTTAAAATAAAACCTTCATTTGCCCTCAAGCTGCATCCGTAGACACTGCTTTGGACTTCACTGTCAATCTTAGTTGGCACTTAGGCTGAAACCAATGCACCATTCCTAGCCTGGGCAGTTTTTCCATGCTGAGTGCTAAGCCAAGCTGTTCAGTGAATGACACAGAGTCAGCATGGACAGTTCAGAGTGTGGGACTCACCTGTGAGGGACCTTCTTTTAAGCATCTACTAACAAGCTAGTTTATAAGCTAACAAATCAGTGACTTGTATGGTTAGGGCATGGGGAAAAAGTTCTGCCCTTCTGCTTGACAGACAAAGATAGTGGTTCTTATTTTTTTTTCTTTTGCATTAGTGGGGGAAATTATAGCTATTCTGGAATAGGAAAATGATGTTTTGAGTTTTGCTTAAAATTTACACCTTTCCACATATCAAATCTGATTTTACTTAATCACCTAAAAATATATTTTCTTTGAGCTGCTACTTAAGTACCTACATGTATATGAGTTCTTCCTAAAGTTAAGATTTCTAGGTTGGGGGAGAGCCTAGTGCGTATGCAGCCAGCTCCACGCGAGCGTGGTACATGCGTGGGTGGAGTGCTGTCTTTCTCGGAAAGCACCTGTGAGGTCAGCTCTCTTATCCCAGGTATACAGAAGAGGACACGGAGCCCAAGGAAGCTAAGGACCCCATCGCACCACTGCAGAGAGAGGTCAGGATTTCCTCAGGCATCCCATTGTGGGAGTCATGCTTGCCGCTCACTCAGATGTTTCTGCTTATCTGTTTCTAGTGTCACATGTAGTGATAACACAAAAGCAAAACTAAGTTAAACATCATATGGTGGTTTTAGGAAAGCAAAATGCAATGACGTCTCAAGGACACCCATTAGTTACTTGCCTACAGGGGTGAAACTTCTGGGGGGACCATTTCCAGTTATGAGGAAAGAAAGTAAAGCATCAAGGGACTCTTCTGAGCCTATCCACACTCTTCACTATGACTTTTGCTGGTTTGTGATAATAATAAAGATCTTGAGAGAGGTGCAAAGTATAGCTTTAGTAACAGCATGAACAGTGTGAGCCCTGGCTTCCTCCCTTCTAGCTCTCATGTTGGCCAGTTGAATTTAATTTCTTTGGACCTCACTCTTATCTTTTCTAAGACATCAAGGGGTTATTATAACAAGGAAAAGGACACAGTTCCAACAACAGTGATAAAAAAAAACCTTCAACCTTAAATTACTCCATAAATTATTATTACCAGAGGAAAAGCTTTCTTCCTAGATATCTTTGAAGTCGTGTGTGCAGCAACAAATGTACAAAAACAGCCTGGACTGACTTTGTGACCTTCTTGAGAAATGATAGTTTATTTCTAGACAATATGAAAATAGAATAGGGCAATCAAGCCTTCAAAGTACTTTCATCAATTTATTGTTCATTGACACAAGTGAGTATTATAAAAGAATCAGTGGGGCTGGAGAGATGGCTTAGCGGTTAAGCGCTTGCCTGTGAAGCCTAAGGACCCCGGTTCGAGGCTCGGTTCCCCAGGTCCCACGTTAGCCAGATGCACAAGGGGGCGCACGCGTCTGGAGTTCGTTTGCAGAGGCTGGAAGCCCTGGCACGCCCATTCTCTCTCTCTCCCTCTATCTGTCTTTCTCTCTGTGTCTGTCACTCTCAAATAAATAAATAAATAAATAAATAAATAATCAGTGGTTCTTAGAGAAAAGTAGTGGTGATTGCTCACTAAAGTGTTTGAGGCATATCAGAGACAATAAAGCTAAAATATTTGAAGTGACTTTCTTTTATGCATTTTAGTTATGTCTTTGCATATGTGTGGGAGTAGGGCATGCCAGGGTCTCTACTGCTGAAAACAAATGTCCATATGACTTTATGTGGAAGGCTGGGGAATTGAAGATGAGCTAGTGGGCTTTGTAAGCAAGCACTTTTACCCACTAAGCCATCTTCTCAGCCCCAAAATGACTTTATTATTGGGACTGAGTCATGGTTAACATGCTGTCTGGTGGTCATATGATAAAGACCAAGTTGGAAATGGCAGTAAATCACATCTCTTTGCATTTAGGCACTAGTGTGCTGCTATGCAGAAAGATTTGTACAGTATTTGAAACAAGCACTGACCTAAAAGAGGCAAACAATTAAAGAGTGAAGATCAGGAATCTGTAGAGATGGCTTAATATTTAAGAAACTTGCAGGCTGGAGAGATTGCTTAGCTGTTAAGTGCTTGCCTGTGAAGCCTAAGGACCCCAGTTCGAGGCTCGATTCCCCAGGACCCACATTAGCCAGATGCACAAGGGGGCGCATGCATCTGCAATTTATTTGCAGTGGCTGGAGGCCCTGGCGCATCCATTCTCTCTATACATATCTGCCTTTCTCTCTGTGTCTGTCACTATCAAATAAATAAATAAACAAAAATATTTTTTAAAAAAAGAAACTTGCCTGCAAGGTCTAAGGAACCAGGTTCATTTCCCTAGTGCCCACGTAAAGCCAGATGCACAAGGTGGCACATGTATCTGGAGTTTGTTTTCAGTGGCTAGAGGCCCTGACATGCCCATTTTTTCTTTCTTTCTCTCTCCCTCCCTTTTCTCTCCACCTTCCTCTCTCCCTCCCTCTTTCTCTATCACATTCTCTAAAATAAGTAATAAATAAAATATATATTTAAAAAGAATGACAATCAATAGTTACAGTGAGTCTCGACGTTTATATTCTGTGTACTCATAGTGCAGTAGATCTGAATGGCTTTGACAGTTTTAAGTACTAAGATTACCAAAACTTAGTAAAAACTGTATAACCAAATGTCATCAATAAATAATATTACTGGGCTGGAGAGATGGCTTAGCAGTTAAGCGCTTGCCTGTGAAGCCTAAGGACCCTGGTTTGAGACTCGGTTCCCCAGGTCCCATGTTAGCTAGATGCACAAGGGGGTGCACGCATCTGGAGTTCATTTGCAGTGGCTGGAAGCCCTGGCATGCCCATTCTCTCTCTCTCTCTCTCTCTCTCTGTCTGTCTTTGTCTCTGTGTCTGTCACTCTCAAATAAATAAATAAAAATTAAAATAAATAAATAATATTACTGATGCTCATTGTTTGGGTAGAAGACATTTTCAAAGCTGTTGGATTGTGGAACCATTTTACACTGAAGATTTTAGTTCATATAGCCACAGCAAGCCAGTTGTGGTTAAAAATTCATGGTGTTTGATAAATTCCTTGACCAGGAACAGTGTAACTTTAAGGAATTCAAAAGTTTAAGTACATGATTTGAATCATGTGCTGTTTTTCTTATTATGTGCATATGTGCGTGTGCATGTGTGTGCACACATTTGTGCAGGTGTGCATGTGTGGCTAGAAGTTGACATCAGGTGTCTTCCTCAATCTCTTTCTACCTCATTTTTTCATTTTTCATTTTTAAATTTTATTATTTATTGATTTATGAAAGAGAGAGAGAAAGAGAAAGGCAGATAGAGAATGGATGTGCCAGGGCCTTCAGCCTCTACAAATGAACTCCAGACACAATGCGCCTCCTTGTGCATCTGTCTTATGTGGGTCCTAGGGAATTGAACCTGGGTCCTTTGGCTTTGCAGGCAAGTGCCTTTACCTCTAAGCCATCTCTCAAGCCCCCACCTCATTCTTTTGTGACAGAGCTCTCTAGCTGAACCCAGAGCTTACCTATTCAGCTATACTAGCTAGCCAGTGAACTACAAAGGTTATCCCATGTCCTCCTCCCCAGTGCTGATATTACAGGCACACACTACCAGGCCCCAAATTTTTACATGGGTTTTGCGGATCTGAACTCAGATCCTCATGCTTGCACAGGAAGAACTTTACTCACTGAGCCATCTGACTAGTCCTGGGCTATTTTAGTTTTAAACATTTTTAGTGTTTTAAGTTTATTTCTTAAAATTGCTACATTTAGTCAATCTCTTTTAAAAATGTGAAAGAAAAATACAAACATCTGTCTTGGTACCATTTTTTTACTTAAACTTTTCATTTTAAAATCCCAAGAATTAATTGCCAGTCATAAAAGGTTAGAGCTGAATCTATGTAACAAATGGAATATTCCTCTTCTCACTATCTTAGTATGATTTTATATATAAAATCTTGATTATCTTAAACATTGTTATATTATAACTTAAATATTTTTATGTTACAAGAATGTTCTTAGAAGCATTAGCACATATCCCATAATAATTTAGTACTTATTTCTAGCCTGCTAGCTTTTGATACAGGAACTAAACTAAACCTGTTCATTTCATCTTTCTTATATGTGCTTAGCAAAACAGTGAAATTGAAAGGTGTTAGGGCATGGAATAGACATGCAAAAATTACCTGGTTTATTTCCACCCCTCCTTCTCTCTCCCTCCACCCCCCCTCTCATTCTTATTTTCCCACTTCAGAACTTACTCCCATGACTTGCAAAAAGTTTTAGCGTGGATGTCCTCTTTCCTGGGAGGTATGTCAGTCAGTACATTTATAACCAGCCAAACAAAACCCTTGTTGGATGGATCTGTTGCTTGAGTGAAGAGAATCAGTTCTTTATTATTAATGTGTAACTGAGCTGTGGTGTGTTTTCTTAGACCTACAAACCTTGCAACAAGTGTTTCCTGATTTTGAGACCTGAAAATGCATCCTCATTTTTTTTTTCTTGTATTAGTGATAGATGAGCTCAAGTCTCAAAGCTGTGCAAAAGGAGAGTTACTTCAGAAACGTGTTTTATTGTCTTGAATCACAGTAATGTTGATTCGCCAGTGGGTATGTACTCAGCACAGTACTATTAGGAAGTACTCCCTGAAAAGAGTTCACATACTCAAATTACTGCTTGTGAGGCTGTAATCAGTAGGAAAACCTTCCATTTGTAAATTCCCCCCTGTATCCTTAAGCTTAAGAAACTTACTTGAGGGGTCCAGGGAGGTAGATCAGTTGATAAGGTATTTGTTTCACAAGCATAAGAACTTGAGTTAAACCCCAGAACCCGTGTTAAAAAAAAATAAGTAAATAAAAGTCTGGTGTGCTTGTATTCCCAGTGCTGGGGAAGTGGAGATGGGTGGATCCCTGGGGCTCACTGCTGAGCAGTCTAGACTACTTGATGAGTGAGCTCCAGGACAGTAAGAAGCCTTTTCCCAAAGAGGTGGGAGGGGGGCTGGAGAGATGGCTTAGCGGTTAAGCGCTTGCCTGTGAAGCCTAAGGACCCCAGTTCAAGGCTCGATGCCCCAGGACCCACGTTAGCCAGTGCACAAGGGGTGCATGTGTCTGGAGTTTGTTTACAGTGGCTGGAAGCCCTGGCACACCTATTTTCTCTGCCTCTTTCTCTCTCTGTCACTCACAAATAAATAAAGAAAAATTAAAAACTTAAAAAATACTTTTAAAAAAGGTGTGTGGGCAGAGTGTGGTGGATTAAGCCTTTAATCCTAGCACCCTGGGAAGCATTGGTAGGAGGATCACTATGAGTATGAAGTCAGCCTGGGACTGCAGTGTAGTCCAGGTCAGCCTGGGCTAGAATGAGATCTAACCTCAAAAAAACAAATAAACATAAAAGGTGGATGGTACCTAAGGAAAGACAACTGAGGTTGTCCTCTGGCCTCCACACACATGTACATATATGTGCACACTCATCCACACATGCACCTGCACACACATGAACATGCACAAAACAGTATTTTTATATCAAACATAAACTGATTGTTCAGGTTGTTCAGGGATAGAGTGCAATAGAAAGGAATCAATAAAGTCTATAAAAATCTTTTAAAATGGGATAAAGAGATGGTTCAGTGGTTAAAGGTACTTGCTTGCAAAACCTGACAGCCTGAGTTCAATTCTCTGCTATCCATGTGAAGCCTAATGCATAAAGTGGTACATGTGTCCAGAGTTTCTTTGCAGTAGCAAGAGACCATAGCATGCCCATGCATTTCACCCTTACAATTTTTTTTTCAAAAAATCTCTTATAGTAGATTTAACTATTTATAGGGAAATTTTCTATTATGCAGGAAGGTGGAGAACAAAATGTCAAGTTAGAATAAGTGAGACAAAAAAAGAAAGAGAGAGAAAGGATGAGGTGACTGGAATGAACACGTGGGAGGTCTGGAGACAAAGACGGGACAGGGAGTGGAGACAGTTAAAATCATGATGAACCCTCCTCCTATTGGGGGAGTGATGCGGAAGATCATTTATTGATTGATCTTCTGCTTATGTGACCTCACTCTTTCCTCCACCGTCTTTTCTTCTGATCTTTGTACTGAATCAAGGGAATACTGTCATCATACTTTGAGAATTTTCACTAAGCTTTCAAAAATATTTTGAAGTTTCCATGTTTAGAATTTGTTCTGTGTTTATGAGTAGTCTATCATTTCTTACATCACTTACTATGAGAAAAATATATTAAGGTTCATTTGTCATTGCTATATCCAACAAAGTTTTATTGGATGCCATGGTATATTCTAGTAGACTTTTGGTTTCTTGCTTTTATGGAGTTATAATTGGACAGGAGATCCAAACCTGAAGTTTTTTCTTCTAAGGTATTAGTTAGGGGTTTGAGAGCTGTACTGTCGAGCCCAATGCTCTGAGGACTTGGTGCTCACGCACGACCAGATGACTGACAGTTCAGGACCATGATAGCTGCTGAGCCGTCAGGCAGGCTGGTCTCTCACCAGCTGCCCTTTCTTTGGGTGGCCCTCCATGTCTTTGACACCAATGTTGCCAGAGGAATGGGAGGTACTCTGAGCTCCACTGTGAGCCTTGGTAGATGTCACATGTGAAGAAGGAAGCCCTTAGAGCTGGGGCCTGTCATGCCTCTGAGGAGCAGTGACCTTCCTCAGTGGCTCCATCTGCAGAGGGTACTCTGTGAACCTGCCACTTAAGATATTGCTGGAAAACAAGGTAAAGCAGCATCCTCTGAGAGCCACATAGAAGAGACTCATAAACAAATCAATAACCATACACCTTTCACGAAGTAGTAGAAGTGTCAATGATGTCTTATGAGAAGGGAATGGCCAATTTTGCCGGGAAAAGGCTTTTCAGAAGTGATATGGTTGGATGGGTATAGAGAGACAAACTACTTGCTGGATAGGGAAACCCGAGTGGGCCTGGCATACTTAGTGCACAATGAAAGGAAAGGAGAAATGGGGTGGAAATGAGAAGAAAGACTCATAGAAGACCAGTCCCATTGTTATTTTTATAAAACAGTGAGATGCCAGGAGCATTCTATTATCAAGTTTATTTAGTAAGAATGTAATCTGTCCTGTAGCCATTAGCTACTATAGAGAGAAGGGGTAAAAACAGTCATGGGAGGCAAGTGGTGGTGATATGCTTGGCCAGGGCTGGTCAGTGGGGAGAGTAGGCTGGTACTGGAAGGTGCTGTTCTGCTATAGGAGCTTGGGGCTGTCTGAAGGGCAAAGAGCAAAAGGCCAGTTGTGCCTGAGATGTTAAGGTGGGCACACCATGGTATCATAACTTTTGGTCTTAGACACATTTTTTGGACATGCCCACACTCCACATAGCCAAGATGGGACTTCATCTTCCCTCCCCTGGCCTGTTTTACCACATCTGGTCAGGGTCAGCTCAGCCCACCCATTGTTCAGGTGTAATCACTGAAGCTGTTCTGGATTCCATTCTTTCTCTCAACTCACATTTACTATTTTTGTATCTTGCACGTGTATGTGAAATGATGTTTGTGGTGTAGTGTGTGTGACATATGCACATGTGGGGGCACAGATACGTGTGCCCTGTGTGTGCATATGCAAAGGCTAGAGGAGAACATTGGGTATCATTTATCTGCATAATTTCTCAAGACATAGTCTCTTTCATAACCCAGAACTACAGTTTTCATGAGCCCCAGCAGGTCCCTGGTCTCTCCTCCCCACAGGACTGGGTTACAGGCGTGGCCACTTCCTGCTATTCACGTGGATGACAGGGAGCCCAACTTCGGCAATCTCAATCCCTCATGCTTGCAGCAAGCTCCCTTAACTGCAGAGCTGTCTTCCTGGCCCCTCAAACCACATTTTTTTTTTTCATCAGGAAAACTTGTTGGCTCTGCCTTTCTGCAAAATATATATAGAACTGGCCACCTCCATTGCCACCACCAATCCCAGCTACCACTCTCTCTTTAGGAGCGCTGAAACAGCTGTCTAATTCTGATTCTGTCCCTCCCTAGTCCTCAACAGTGCCCGCCTTCTCAGCACAGGAAGTGAAGTAATCCTTTCCCCAACTCAGCCAAAACTCACAGTGGCCTTTGAGGCCCTGCACAGTCTCACCTTTGCCTGCCTTCTCTCTCAAGGGCTCCAGACACACTGGCCTCTTACAGTCCTGAAAAGTCAGGTGATCTCCACCTTGCTACAGATTGTCCCCTTGACCTTGAATGAGTGTCCTGACCCCAGTGATCTGTGTGAGTAAGTGGAGCCTCCTGCTCCTGAGGCAAATTTATGATGTAGAGGGAGAAAAAGAATATATGTAGACAAATAAAATAAAATGTGTAAAAACAGAATGGTTAAGTCTGTGAGTGCAGTGAGATGCAGGCATGATTTGGAAGTTCTAACACAATCACTTTTCAGCTGAATTTCAGGTGCACTTCTTCACAAATTTAGGGCCCATTTAGATTATTATCATTTCTCCCCTAAAAGATATAAAATAATTTGATGCAGATTTTTTCTTGGAACAATGTTTTCATTGTTACAGTATTAGGCAAGAGTAGCTGAACCCACACAGTGAGCGTAGGTTCACTTGAAATGGTAACTGTTTTGCCACAATCCCCCAGCCACTTCATTCTACCACGTTAACAAGTCTCAAACCCCAGGACCAGCTCAGCAAGCCACAGAGTTCACAACAAGGTTACATGAGGCATAATAGGCCTGACCTATGGCAGTCAAGTCTATCGTGTTAAGACCTGCATTGCTTTCACCCTATAAGTCCAGTTTTTTAAGTGATGTTTATCAAGGAGTTACATTTTTATATGAAAATTATTATCCAAAATTGCCAACACCTAATGAGCATTTCTTAAGGTAAGGCACTGAAAATGACTAAATGGCCTTCTGTGCCTGTCAGCAACAACAGCAAATTACTGCTAACGGACAAAACTGTGCAATTAATACTTCAGCTAGAATGCTTATAATTTTTTAAGTAAACTTTAACAGTTGGCATTCAGCCCATTCTTAGTTGTGTTCCTGTGGGAATTAAAAAAAAATACAGCAATAAAGACAGACTCAATTGTATTCTTCTAAGTGGACTTGAAATTGCTGAGATTGTGTCACCCATTGAAACATTCCATAAATCCAAATGGATGTCATCATTGGCTGGAGAGATATTGAAGTCTGTGTATATTGCACTTGAAATTAGCTTAGTTACAGCAAATACCAGATGATGCAAAAATAAAGGGATTTGTATCCCTGAAAAAAAAATGGCCTGTGCTTAAGCTGGACCTTAAATGTAAGTGATTGATTGGTTGAACTAATTGCTGAAGACCTAGTAGCTACAGCTTAAAGCACAAAATGAAGGTAGTGCTTTCAACAAGAGTCTTTTGTTTAACAATTAAACTCTGATTAAAACTCATTACACTTTACCCTCTATAGTTGCTAACTACATCTATGGCCAAAAACTTAAAAACTAAGCAGTAGGGCTGGAGAGATGGCTTAGCGGTTAAGCGCTTGCCTGTGAAGCCTAAGGATCCCGGTTCGAGGCTCGATTCCCCAGGACCCACGTTAGCCAGATGCACAAGGGGGTGCATGCATCTGGGGTTCGTTTGTAGTGGCTGGAAGCCCTGGCGCGCCCATTCCCTTTCTATCTGTCTCTTTCTCTCCCTCTCTCTCTCTGTAACTCTCAAATAAAGAAATAAAAATGACAAAAAAATATAAAAAAAAACTAAGCAGTAGATTTTATGAATTATGTAACTATGACCAGTATATTCAGAAGGCACTCTAGAACTAGTTCAAAAATAAGTGGACACCTTATGGCTGAGACTTCACCCAATTTCCTCTGCTTTACACACCAGATTCAAGAATTCAAGTGAGGAGATAAGAAAAGCTCAGTGTTGAAAGTGGGATGGAAAGAAAGGCTAGACAGCTGAGTGCATGCCAGGCTCACAGCAAATGTCTCAAGAATATGGACTCTGCATATACTGTTGTGGATGCCTGGTGTCCTTCAATATACCAGGTGGGTAAAGAGGCTTTTCAAGCTTGCATTGGAGGAAGGGGTAGGACAGTTGGTAAGCAATAAGCCTGGTAAGTAAGTTGAGCAATGCATTAAGGGCAAAAAGAGCTGTAGAAGAAAATGAGATGAGACTATGGCCACTAGAATTCATTAGGTGCAGTCTTGACTGTGAAGGAAAGATGACAGTTTTCCTTGCAGGTGACACACATTGGTATTTTTAGAAGTAGGATCAATTAGTTCCAAGGTATGCTCTGCGAACCTCTGTCTTGTTGAGTACCGATGGGACTGGAGGGGTGAGATCCCACTAGTGGACATTCTCAGCAGGCCAGAAGTAGGCATTAAGGGTTGGGAGGTTGTGGGAGAATTGGAAAGTTTGACCAGGGCTGAAGACATGGAGAAAGTCATAAATGCGGTGTGAGCATAGGTGAAAAGGAAAAACAGATGGTTGAGCTAACCAAGTGTGGTTATGCCCCACTGAAGGATTAAAGGAGAGCATAAACAATCTGCAGTAGTCTAAAACCTGCTGGGATTAAGGACAATTTCTACATACTGGACTTTTCTTTAATGCAATGAAGTAGACACTTTACCACAAGGAACATCAGAGTGTATGAGTTCCTTGATTCTCTCACTTTGTGCCAAGAAACACAGTACATTGTGTCTGCTCCCAGCGTTCTAATGTGGAAAGAGTCCTGTGCCTTGATTGGTGGGGTCACTGTGATGTGGGTGGCATGGAGTGGTTTCCTCATAGCTAACAGTCATGCTCTGAGGGTGTAGTCAGATAGCCTCAATGTGGGTATGTTCTGGTCCTCATTATAACTTGCCCTGAAGCATGAATGTTGGCCTTGTAGCATGCTGTCATTGCTTTTGCCCTGTTTTAATACTAAAATGTGGGTTCTGCCTTTTCTATGAAGAGCTTAAAACAACAAAGAAGTATATAACTATTTTGGGCTGTATTGGGGTTTGAACTCAGGGCCTTGAGCATGTTAGGCAAGTTAAAGAGAATTTAACAAGCTCTCTGCCAATATTATATAGCCTCTTTTTTTTTTTGCCACATGTTAGTATCTTAGGAAGGAGGCACAGATCTTGGAGTAAGTCATCTTAATAATAATTGTCATGGTTTTCTCCCTCCATCTGTTCTTCTGAAAAAGAGAACACATTGGGTGGGGTGAGGGGGAGGGTTTTTTGTAATTGTGAACAATTAAATTATTTCTGATTTAAAAAAATAGATCTCCAAAAATTGAAATAACTGCTTTAGATCCTCAAGGTACAAAGAAAAGGAGTATTTATTATGGTTCTATCAAAAAATGCTTGTTTTAAAAATCCCAAACATTCATTCTCTCTTGTGAATTTTGCTAATGCAAGCTCCCATTCTATAAGTTACAGGTATGTGAATGGGCCTGCAAGATTGTGTGTCACAAACAATGAAGGTGGTAATACAGAGTACCTTGTGTTCAGCAAGGTCCACGGAAGCTCACAAAGGAGGTGCTTTTGATGGCTGCCTCTGTGCAGAGAGGTAGGCAGAAGGATGTGAGAGCATGGAAGGCCACAGTGGTATCCTTTAGGAAGGACGCCAGGCCTCTTCTTTCTCTAACACTGAGAAAACACTGGACTATCATGCCACTGTGTGGAAGGGAAGTGTGGAGGGCAAGAGGAGAAATCATGGGAGCTTGTATTGCCTTGTCACACCTAAGAAGTTTGATGAATGCTTGTTGCTTTCATATTTGTTAGTTGATAATTGAAGCTTTATCATCCAGAAATTTATGTTTAAACTAATAATCTCAACCAGTTTTGAGTCTGGGATTTTTCTGCTTTATTTAGAGCACATGGAAGGGCAGATGCTAGGCTAAATTGACCATTTTTGTACAGGGCATTATATCCCGAGTTGATTGCTAATTAACCAATATCCCTTCTACCCTCTCTCCCAGCCTTTGTTCTTACCCTTGTATTAGTAATTGCTACTCAATATTTTGTTTTTTCCTTGGCATTTTTCAACTGACTATCAATCATTATTAAATAAACTATGGGTACATCTTTCAGGGATTTTCATATATGCAAATTACTATAATGTGTTTTATTTCAGGATCTAAATAAACTAGAGAAAAGGATTGAGTGGAAACATAGGAAATAGTAGGCATCTGTCCCAACCTTTTTCCTTTTCTCCCCATCACCCGTAGGCCTAGATAGGTTAAAAAAAAAAAAAAAACTCAGAAGCAATAAATGTTCTTGGCAAAAATAAAAATGCAAGCCATTCCACCAGGGAATCCCAGGAGGAAAAGAGGTCAGACAAGAGTATAGTGTATTGGGATTTTGTGAGAACCTACAGTTTACCAGAGATATAAATTATTAGGTTGAATTATATAAAATCACTGATTCAATCATTTTGACTGACAGCACTGATAGTTTCATATTCATGTTCCTGATCTTACATGCACTTATCAACTTATGATCACAAACCCTTTCAAAGCTGGAAACTGCTGTGTTGGTCCTAAATGCTTGTGAGGTTCCTGTAGACTTACTCTGCTGCATAGTCATTTGCTCCTAATTGTCCTAAGCCAGGACAGACTCTTAGGGGCCTGCTGTAAACCAACTTCAGAACCTGTTCTTCCCTTACTCTATAGAAACAGCTGTCAGAGCCTGGAGATGGTTTGATTGACTTGACTGGAAGACAGAGGGTCCTGTTGGCATCTCATATACACTGGTGTTGTGGTCAAACATCCTGCTATGCTCAGGACAACTCCCACAACCAAGAAGTATCTGGTGTAAAATGTCTGCTGTGCCAAGACTAAGAAACCTGCTCAACATTTAGCACTAGAGAACTCCAGAAATGACTCACAACCTCGTGTGTCATAATTATTGGCACTGAGCCTAGCCGAGAAGAATTAAATTTGAAGGAAATGCAATGACACACTGTGATGCACTTGCTCACACCACTCTTTTGTCTGCTGAGCATGGTAGGGTCACTTAAACAGACAGCGGTGAAGATGAGTTGAATCACCATCCTGAGGTGGGCCATAACCCTGCCAAGTATTTCCCTAGCACTTAAATAATGGGAAATAAAAATGAAAAGATCAGCAGTTTAAGTAAGAGGGAAATTTCTAGGTATAAACTTAGAAAGTTAAAAATATTATTTGCTCCTTTTGAATTGTATAGTTGAGATGTTGATACAAGTAATAAGGATAAATTTTCAAGCACATATAGTATGAATGGGGACAAGGAGTTTTAATAAGATAATTTTTTTTAGTTACAAATTTGTAGCCTTCATTGAGAGTAATACAGCTTTCTCTGCCATAAATGAGCTGTGTGAACCAGAAGGTTTTGTAAGTATATTGTAAGTATAAGTAATTAGATTATCCTTAATGCTGAGATATTTAAACATACAATAAGAGATATCCACATTAAGGGCAGGCTATCAAATGAATGAAGTATTCCCTATGCTATAGAAGCATAGGTATATTTGACTTAGCTTAACTTTTTGAAAGTAATAAAAATAGACATGAGTGAAATATAACTATGTGTGTATAATTTTTGCATTTATAATTGGCATTTATAAAAATTGAAGGATTTTACATCCTAGAAATAATGTTTCTCTAGAACAGTATTCTTTTTCTCCTACATTGTATCTTTTTTAGTTACATGAGTAGATTTTTTTTTGGGGGGGGCTTTGTTTTGTTTTTTGAGGTAGGGTCTCTAGCCCAGGCTGACCTGAAATTCACTATGTAGTCTCAGGGTGGCCTCAAATTCATGACAATCCTCCTACCTCTGGGATTAAAGGCATGAGCCACCACACCTGGCTCAGTAGTTTTTGATAAGTGGCAAAAGCACCTTGAGACACTTGTTCAAAGACCCTTATATAAGTATTTTTGGACAAGTTACCACTTGTAAGATAAAAGTTCACCCTCAGAAGCTATGGGATATGTCTGAATACCTTGGATACTGGGTGTCAAAAGCAAATATTTGGAACCATCAATGAGATTTAAAGGGATAAATTAAGATTTGAAGGAATGTTCTAGGATTATATCATTGTCCTTTGGCACTTTGAGGCCATGGTGGGCTTTTCTGCTCTGGCCCAAGGAGGCATGGTGTCCCTAGACACTTTAGTAAAAGTGCCCTCCTGAAACAGTTTACACCAAGTAGGAGGACATACCCCTGAACCAGAAGGATCCCCCAAGCCAGTCATTATGAACAGGCAGAAGGTGGGAGCAGGGAGATCTGAGATACTTTTCTCTTGAGTAGCATCAGCTTTCCTCCTTGAGACAGTGAACTCAGTGGGGTCGTTCTTGGAGGAGCTGCCTTCTTTATACCCACCTCACTAGCTTGATTTTGTCCCCGAGATCTCCATAATGTGGAGCTTGATATAGACATAGTCAAAATGACTTCATTCATGAATTACTTCCAGCTTGGTGGTTCACTATCATCCCTTGCCCCAGAGAAAGCCTGATGAGCAGCAGGTCCTTCTGGGTAGACCTGTGGGAGTTGCTCCAGGCTGATGCACTCCTAGGGAAAGGCATTTAAAGAAATGGGTTGATGGAGTCCAGAATGCTCAGTAGGACATCAGATGGAGAGTCTGAAGCACAGGGGCATGCTATTAGAATCCACGGGGGAGATGTCCTGAGAGATGGCAGCTGGTCTGCCCCTGCTGATAGGTACATGTAATCTCAAGTGCCGTGGACTCCGAAAGCCAGCCAACCACTGTCACTTACTTGCCTTGGTTGCTTCCTCTGTTGCCTGGCAGCCTTAATCTGCAGGCACTGTAACACCTCTCAGCTTTGAGGTCATGAGTTTTCTCCTGCAAAACATGTTTTTGGTTCTCTACCTCTCTATCTAGAACTTGTTCCAGCTCACTCCTTTGAGCTTCCCATCTCTCCCTGACTGCCTTTGTTCCCTACTTGGCACCTTTACCTTGGGCGTAGGTGCTTATGCACAGTTGCTATGTCACTGGGTAGCTTTCTACTTCGCACACCTCATGTGGCCCCTCTCTGGCCCAGCCCCATGAGTAGCAGGACCCTAAGTTATGGCAAGGATGGGCTGACTAGACAGATACTGGGGGTCTCTGGGCTTAGCCCAGCCGCCAGCCCCACCATGCTAGAGACCATTTGTCAACAATGTTCTGATTAGAGTAAAATTCTCCAGGTGGCTCTCCGGAGTGTATGCTTGTCATAATTGCAGTATATTGTGAAATACACTGAAGTCCAGGGCTGAACTAGTAAAGAAACCCATCATGTTCTAGTGTCCTAAATCAGTGTTCCATTCAGAAACATTAGAAAGCTCTTTCCTGACCTCCCAGACTATAATAAACTAGGAACTGGGATTGTTTTCTGCTTGATAGACAGAGGGGTGGGACAGTTTGTCAGAGGTGGCTTCTCAGCTACGTAGAGTTAGGGAAAAGAGATAAGAAGGGGGCTTGGGGGACTTAGGGGTTGTCACCTTAGGGGTTGGCTAAGGTAGATCTTTCTACTGTCACATTCATATCCACTTAGATGCCCTGACCGCAGCAAATGGTCGTAACAACTTCTCTTCAGCCACCCTTCCTCCCTCCCTCCCTCCCTCCCTTCCTTCCTTCCTTCCTTTCTTTTTCTCTTCCTTCAATTTTTTTCTTCTTTCTCCTATTCTTTCTTTTGCTCTTTCTTTTTTAAATAATTTTATTTGCTTATTTGAGAGAGAAAGAGGGAGATAGAGAGAAAAAAATGGGAACTCCAGGTCCTCTAACTACAGCAAACAAACTCCCAACATATGTGCCGCCTTGTGCATCTGGCTTTATGCGGATACTGGGGAATAGAATCTGGGTTCTTTGGCTTTGCAGGCAAGTGCCTTGACCACTAAGCAAACTCTCCAGCCCCTCTTTTGCTCTTTCTTTTTTCAGTACTGGGTTTGAAATATGCTGTGTCTCTAAGATATAGTCCCAGCCCTTAAAAAAATGAGACATGGTCTTATGAAGTTGCTCAGGCTGCCTTTGAACTTATGACCCTCCTGCCTCAGCCTCCTGAGTTTCTGAGACTTTCTCTTCAATGTTTCTAAAGAAAAGCAAGAGGTTTTTTTTTTTTCTTTTTTCCTGGGAAATAAGACATATAGAGGATATGCTTAAATATTTTTGGCCTTTCACCTAGATACTATTTTTCTTTATTTTGAAATGCTGCAGTAGAGGGTAAAGTTGCACTAAAAACTAAGGCTGTATTCCTTGGCATTTCAAAAATGACTTGGGGGCTGGAGTGATGCATTAGCAGTTAAAGTGTTTGCCTGCAAAGCCTGAGGACCAGGTTTGATTCCCCAGTACCCATGTAAGCCAGATGTGCCAGGTGGCACATATGTCTGGAGTTCCTTTGCAGTGGCTAAAGGCCCTAACACACCCATTCTCCCTCCCTCCCTCCCTCCCTCCCTCCCTCCCTCCCTCTCGCTCGCTCGCTCTCAAATAAATAAACACATAAAATATTTTTTTAAAAAAAATGACTTGAGTCACTTTTGCTTGTTTTTCCCCAGGAAGGAAGAAGACGAATGTGAGCCAGATCAGGGATGAGGCCATTTGGGAGAGGTGGAGCGAGCTCTCTCCTAACCAAAGAGCAGGGGTAAAGAGTGGTAGGTGAGATCCAGCCTTGCTGTGAAAAATTACAGAGAATTTGGGAGACACCTCAAGATGAAGATACAGAGATGGAGGAGGAATCCCAGATGCAGGCAACAGCAGTTGCCATTTCTGACTCCTGTTTATTTTTAGGAAACATAAGTTTCACATATGTAGGCAGGAAGCTTGATTGGACGAGAAAACCCGAGCATGATGTCTGCTGCTTGAGTCCTACCTTTACAGCATTGCTTTTCCTCATGGCTCTGGGCAGTGCATGAGGAAGGATTGAGCTGAAAGAGCTCACAGCAAAGCTGGCTCTTCTCTGAGGACAGAGTAGGAAGTGATAGCTGTGGTGAAAGCATGGGAGACAGATATTTAAAAAGACCTACAGGCTGGGATATGGAAAATTTATCCACATGGTAAACGGGTAGTTTAAAGGCAACACTTTTTAAAGCTCATGTTTATCCCTGGTTTCCAAGATAAAGAAACACACCTCCATGGCTGTCATGTAAATAGGAGTGACAAAGTCAGTGGAAGTGGGCAGAAGAAACAAGACTCAGTGCAGACACTTGCTCTTCCCACAGAGCTCCCCTTCCCTTTTCTCCAGAGAGCAGAGTTTGACACAGTTGAGGCCTGGACACAGGTAGGTGATCATCTCATGTATGGCTGCAGTAGGAAATTAGAAACACCAGCTTCAGTATCTTCTAGAATCTCCCTAGCAGCCACGTCAGCAACAGCCACGCTCCCAGCTCTCCTGCCAGCTACAGGATGGCTTGTCACTCTGGTACTCCAAACACCAAGGTCTTCTGTTTCCATGGCCACCTCCCCCTCTCTAGTGCTGTCTAGGTCGTTTGCCCTCTAGAAGGTCTGCTCATATCAACTGATATCTTAACATGCAGAGTTCTTTGGAGGATCCCATGATGACTTGTGGAAAAGGATAAGACTCCAAGGCAATATAGCATATGACTGGTGAGCATACATGATTATTTCTACCTCACAGATGGGAGACTCTAGGGTAAAGAAATCCAGTGATTTGCTTAGGTTGCATTGTTCATTCAAATCCTAAAGGGCAAAAATACAAATTTCTAGTTTATTTCCAAGAAGTTTCTATAACCCTGGGGGTTGGCAGTATTTGATACCTGAGTCTTCCTCCTCATACTATGATATCACCACAGCACATGGTCCTGGTTTTCAAGCCATGTGGGCAACCACCCCCATCTTGACTCCTTGAAGCCCCAAGTCTTGAGCTGCATGCAAAAGGCAGTGTGGCCAAAGCCTCTTCAACTACACTCAGTCAGTCATCCACAATGCTCACCGTGAGAAGTTCCTGGTATTTCTATAAGCTGCCCTGTGTGCACACGTGGGGTATTTGCTGCTGATTCATTTTATTTTTATTTTATTTTATTTTATTTTATTTTATTTTATTTTATTTTATTTTATTTTATTTTATTTTATTTTATTTTATTTTATTTTATTTTATTTTATTTTATTTTATTTTATTTGAGAGAGGGGCAGGGAGTGAATATGAGATCACTAGCACCACTAGATGCATGTGCCACCCTGTGCATCTGGCTTACATGGATACTAGGAAACCGGGTCCTTTGGCTTCACAGGTAAGTGCTTTAACCACTGTGCTATTTCTCCAATTGCTGCTAACTCTGATGGCCCTCTCCTCTGAGGGCTTGACAAGAGGCCTTTGTTGTAGCGTCAGCACAGCCCTGGGCACAGTGCCACTATGATTGGGAATGAGGTGAAAGAGGAGAGTGACAAAGTTAGTGCAAGAAGTGGGTGGAAGGAGAAATAAGGACTAAGGGCAAGCACTTGCTGTCCCCATAGAACTTCCCTTCCTTCTTCTCTAGAGAGGACACCAGAGGCCCATCCTGTGACCTCATCGTTCCTGAGCCCTTTCTGTATTGTGTCTCCTTCCTGAGCCAAGTCCAGTCCATCAGCTGCTGTTGGCTCAACATTTGAAAATTAGCAATCCTGCCTCATGTTCCCCTGTCTCTCTCACACTGTAACATTGAGGCGAGTTCATCCTCACCTCTCACCTGAGTTATTCTGATAACCTCCTGGATGTCTCCCAGAGCCAGTCCTCCCATACCTGTGCCCTACAAAGATACCATAGTCATTCTTCAGAGTGTAAGAGGGGCCATGTCCTTCCCAGAGCCCTGTAGTAGCTTCACAGACACTTCGGGTGACGGTCTTTGCTTTGTGACCAGAAACCTAGTCAGTTCTTAGGTGTCCCTCACTCCGTGTCCACCCTTGTCCAGTTTCTCAGCTTTCTTGTTTTGTCTTGACCTGTCATCTCTCCTGCACTGCGCGCCCTTTGCACCTGCTGTTTTCCTTTTCCTGGTATGTTCTTTCCCAAGACAGGGAAATGGCTGGCTTCTTTACCGCATTTAGTTCTCTTTGACTGTCATTTCAGTGGGATCACCTTCTCAGAAACAACATGATCTATCTATATCTACCCATCTGTCTGTCTGTCTGTCCCTTCCATTCCTTCCTTTTTATCATATCACTTATCTTTGCCTGACCTTGTTTGTGTACCTAGTTCATCTGAGTTCTCTTGGGGCACAGTCTGTTTTGTTAACTGTTGTGTCTTTAAGCATATAGTAGGCATTTAGAAAATATTTTTAATCAGATAATTAATGAAATTAATAAGTTGCCCAAGTCACTTTTTACATGTGACCAAAAGGTGAACCCATTTTTTTTTCAAGATAGGGTCTCACTGTAGTGCAGGCTGACCTGGAATTCACTAGGTAGTCCCAGGATGGCCTTGAACTCACAAAAGTCCTCCTACGTCTACCTCCCGAGTGCTGGGATTAAAGGCATGTGCCACCATGCATGCCCAGCATAAGGTGAACCTAATTATTAGTGTGTGTCAGCTGGATACCCCCACACACTTCTTATTGTTTATCAAGCTGTGTGCTAGATACTGCATTTGCCTTACATAGTTAATACATAACTGACAAATGTGGCTATTATTATCCCCATCATGAAATAAAGAAATAGAGGCTCGGGCTGGAGAGATGGCTTAGCGGTTAAGCGCTTGCCTGTGAAGCCTAAGGACCCCGGTTCGAGGCTCGGTTCCCCAGGTCCCACGTTAGCCAGATGCACAAGGGGGCACATGCGTCTGGAGTTCGTTTGCAGAGGCTGGAAGCCCTGGCACGCCCATTCTCTCTCTCTCCCTCTATCTGTCTTTCTCTCTGTGTCTGTCGCTCTCAAATAAATAAATAAATAAATTAAAAAAAAAAAGAAATAGAGGCTCACAGAGGCAACTGTGCTCAAGGTTATACAATTCTTTTTTTTTTAACTTTTATTGACAACTTCCATAAATATAGGCAATATACCATGATCATAATCCCTTCTAACTACCTTCCTTTTATACCATCCCAATTCCCCCTCCACCGAATCCCTTCTTTCCAACTGGTCTCTCTTTTATTTTGATGTCATCATTTTTTACCTCCTCCTATTATACAGGTCTGTATAAGTAGTGTCAGGCACTGTGGGTTCATGAGTATCAAGTCCATTTTGTATCTGTAAGACAGCATTGTAACCCCCCCCCCACCCCGTCGGCTTTTTATCTGCCACCTCTTCTGCAATGGTTTCTGGGCTATGGAGGGTATGATGGAGATGTCTCACTCAGTGCTGAACAGTCACTACCACTTCTTCTCAGCACTGTGGTGAGTTTTGAGTCGTTCCAGCTGTTATCATCATCTGAAAAGAGAAGCTTCTCTAACAAAAAGCGAGAGTAGCATTGATATATGGATGTAATCATAAGTACTTACAGGGCAGTTTGGTGGACATAGTATATCCATTTAGCCAGACAACAGTAGTGGGTTCCCCTCTAGGGTTTATGACCTATCCAGCCATAGGCTTTTGATTAGGTTTTCAGTACCAGATATGGACTCTTTCTCATGGAAATCCAATCAGCAAGCAGTTGAATTAACCCAAAACAGACAAGTCACCATTGAACCAGTTAGTACATTTGGCCTGGCTGGCCAGTCATAGAGCTTTCAGGCTCCACTGTTGATTAACACCATTGATGACTTCTTCCCCCAGCATCCTTTCCAGCTTCCTGACAGCTAGTCAACAGGGAGGAGGCTTCTAGGTCACCTCTAGCTTAATTTCTCAGTGACCTGCAGCCCAAACATGTGGAGTCTTCAGCAATAGGTTCTTACCATCAGGTTCTGGTGGTCAGCCTTGGTAATAGCCTGTAATGTTAGGGACATGGCCTTCCTGTCCAACAAGTTGCTGGAGGGTATACCACCCCCAGCATTTGAAATGTTTCTAACAACAATTTATGGCTTCTGGGCACATTATCCACCTCCACAAAATATGTATACCCAAACTCCCTCTTTTTTAACATATATATTATTAGCTGGCAAGGAAGTGGGTTTCTCTGTGACTTATAAGGTAATGCAATTCCTAAATGATAGAAAGTAATTAAACTAGGTATGGTCTGACTCCTAAATCTTAACAACTGTACTACATATTATATCTCTGAATCTCAAATCCTATCAAAGAAAATAGCCTAAGGAGAATTTTTTACAGTCTGCATTTGTAGTCTTTTTATAAATAACTACCAAAAGTTAAGTACACACACATTTCTTTCTTTTTTAAATATTTTTTCTTGTTATTTATCTTTTTCTTTAAGATGAAGAGAGGGTACCTAAAATTTTAGAAACTAGGTCACATGTAACACATGTAACATATCACATGTAACAATATAAAAATATGTATATATTTATTTTATTATGTGAGTAAAATAAGAATTGTTAAAAGTTTCTGTTTTATACTTTACATTAAAAAATATGAGCTGGAGAGATGGCTTAATAGTTAATATGCTTCCCTGCAAAGCCCAAGGACCCCAGATCAATTCCCTAGGACCCACATAAGCCAGAGGTACAAGGTGCCACATGTGTCTGGAGTTCATTTCAGTGCTGAAGGCCCTGACACAATGATTCTCTCACTCTCTCTTTCTCTCTCTGTCTCTTTTCTCTCTCTCTCAAATAAACAAAATATCAAAAAATTCTTTTGAATAAAGGTACCGGGGATTAAGGTCTACACTAAAAGCTGTCATATCGTCACACTTATGGACCACTGTCCACTGTTCTCTCAAACTCAAAGTTGTCTTTTCTTCTACATCGCGTTCATCCGTGTTGTCTGAAGCTTCAATCCTCCATGTTCTTCTGCCCCTTCCTTTGCTGTCCTTCCTTCTGTCCCAAAATCCTCAGGACCTGTTGTCACTTTTCAAGGGGGAACCTAGCAGCCCAGCTTTTTTTTTTTTTTTTTTGGTCATCTGCCCACGCTCCTGGAGCCTCTCCACGTCCCTGGTAGGAAGGGACGAGATGTCAGTCCTTGTTCTGCTCATGTGCTCATCTTCCCCGTGTGCCCGCAGAACTTCTATACCCAATTTACATTTGCTAAAGTCATTCCACATGGTTAGGGCTTCTTTCTACATGGGGCAAAATAGTCCCCTTCTCCTCCCTAAAAGAGAAGCCCATCAGTTGTCCCCTCTTAGTCATAAATTCGTGATGGTAAACTTCAAGGCAAAGAGCTCTTCCTCCAGAAGCAAGCATCACTGGACTGTCACATGCTCAAAAGGCACAGTGCCCTGAGACTTGAAGGAGCAGCGAGGTATCCCAAGGGCACTGCAGCTGGAAGATACTTTAATGCTTATTGGCCTATTTCCTTTTGTTTGCTTGTGTTTGGTTTTAGTTTGTATCAATTAACATGCATTGACTACAAGTCACAGGAAGCTCAAACTAATGCAAATGAAAATGAAATTAGTTAAAGGGAGCATGCTAGACTTTGACCAGAGCTCAAAAGTATCGCACAGACTGTGATTTCTGTCTCTCCTATGCTACCTTCTGCTCATTGGCAGTCTGTTCTCCTAACCTGAGATGGCCAGGACATTCACAGGTACACACAGCAAAGATGCTGAAACATATAATTACTCTTAGAGAGAGATTTTTCAATGCCCTAAAAAATACTTTTCCTGGCTGGAGAGATGGCTCAGTGGTTAAGTCATTTGCCTGCACAGCTAAAGGATCCAGGTTCAATTCTCCAAGACCCATGTTAGCCAGATGCATATAGGGGCGTGTGCATCAGGAGTTCATTTGCAGTGGCTGGAGGCCCTGCCATACCTATTTTCTCCTTCTGTCTCTCTCTGTTTCTCTCTCCCTCTTTCTCTCTCTCTCAAATAAATAAAAATGAATAAAATATTAAAAAAGAAAAGAAAGTACATTTCTACTTTATTTATCATACATCTCTTTTTAAAAAATATTTATTTACTTGCATGTCTACAGTGTTTGCACATATTTGGGTGTGCCAGTGTCTATTACAAAGGTAATTGTTTTTCCATTGACTCTATCAGTCTGCTACTTATACATCTACTTGCAAGAGAAGCCAGCTTCACACCTACCTGCTATGTTGGCCTTTCTGACAGGCAGGGCAAGGATGGGGATGGGATTCTTCTAGTACCCAGGAAAGAAGGAAATACTGTGAGCATGGCCACATGATGTCTCTCCTCTGAGCTGAACCTAAGAATAAAAACTTCTGAATTGCATTTGTCATTGTTTTTTGTATTATCCAAATTCAAAATCTTATTTATTTATTTCTCAGTCAAGTATTTGTGGATTTAAGCTCTCTGATATTGATAACTAGCAGGCATGGAGAGGGTGAAGGAAGGATGTTAGAACAATGTAGATTGGATGACTTAGAAGCAACAGAAATGTGTTTCTCAGTCTGGAGAGTAGAAATGTAGTGTGGTCCAGGCCCTTCTAGATATTAGAGTGCTGGCTTCTCATTGTGTCTCCATGTATAGAATCAAGTAACCACCTCTCTTAGGGCTCTTTTTTTAAAGCTGCTAGTTCATTTCATGAAGGTCATATCCTTGGCCCTGCCTCTAAATACTATTGCTTTGGGGGTTGGAATGTAAACTGCTGAATTTTGATTGGATTATAAATATTCATTCCATAATACATAGTAAAGAAGCAAGAGAGGAAGGGAGGTAAAGCATAAATGTAAAAGAAAATTAATAATGGTATATATATATGTATATGTACATGTATATATGTATGTATGTATATTATGTGTTATATGTATGGATATTTGTTCATATAACAAATATCCCAAGATGCTATTATTAGATAATGAAAATGCTTAAAAATTTCTTCTTAGTTTGTCATTTGACTTTGGTGTATATCTTCTCATTTTCCATTTGTGACAGATTAAGTGACTGTGATTGTGTCATAAATGCATGACCAAACTTTGTTCTCATTCAGTAAAAGAAGATTTCTCCTAATGGGACATGAGAGAAACAAATAATTAAACTTAAGAGATTTTTAAATGGAACAGATGCTTTTCTAAATTTAGGCTGATTAAAGTATATATAATAATGAAATAGAAAGTAACCCATGCTGTCTAATTTGATTCAATTGTATCCAGTAAGAGATAATGAAAGAAATTGGTTTCTTATACCTATCATTAATGTTATATAAAAATAATAATTTGTTGCAGTAAGAATATTTGAGACAAGGTCTTGCCCTGTGCATAGTGTTTCAGATAGGGCTTGCCTAGAACTGGTGATCTTCCTTTCTCAGCATCCTGAAGGCTGGAATTACAGGTCTGTGCCACATGCCTAGCTGAAATTATTTAAATAATAAGCTAGTCATAGCTATCTCAAATTATTGCCTTTTATACATCAGAACCTATGTTAGGTTTCCATGATCCAAGGACTCAGGAGTCACTCATTTCTTCCATGGAGTTCCCATGGGAGAGAGACTTGTATAAACTAAAAATTACAATTCTATATAGTAAGGATTACAATGGAGATATCTAACAGCTCCCATAGGAGAGAGACCTGTCTAAACTAGCAATTACAATTCTATATGTAAGGACTACAATGGAGGTATATAACAGCTCCCATAGGAGAGAGACCTGTATAAACTAACAATTATAATTCTATATAGTAAGGGCTACAATAGAGGTATATAACATAATGACTAAGACAGATGACAGTGTCTGTCATAGAATGTAGTTAGCATGATCATCATGGCTAGGTGCAAATCCAAGCCATACAGTGATTAAGTTAACTTGTTCATATGTAGTAAAACCAAGTTGCAAACTAGATCTCTGGCTCCAACTCCACTGTCCTTCACTCTATACTATGTTAAAGAGAAGGCCAAAGCCTTTCTCCTTCCCTTCAGGACTTCATGGAAAATGGACTGAGATCAATAGATTGATCTTGTGAGATGAGTTCTTAAAAGAGTGCTATCAGAGATATTCCTGACAATGATAATAGCATGAACAAGTTTCAGAGTAATTTTGCTGGAACACAGTTTTTGGCACAGAAAAGATTAGGAAAGTAGCTGAGTCTTCTAATGAAAGACTTTAACCTCAAGGTTAACTATAAGGTAGGAACCTTATACTTAAGGTGCAAGTATAAGTAAAGGCCTTGCAGTATAAGGTATAAGTATAAGGTGTAAGATACATTTGAGGTGTTTGTATTTAATTCAGTGGAAAGCAGGTGGCCCCAGGGAGGCTGTGATGAAAAGAAGACTCTTGAGCAGTTAGTTTTCCACAAGTACATCTACTTGTACTGGATGTGGCCCAGAGAAAAGATTATAGAACAACCTAAGCAATAGGCTTGGAGCTTCGCCATGACTTACCTCGGTATATGGTTCACGTGGTTGTCTGTCGGCACAGTGCTGGAAATAGAAGTAGGTGATCACAAAGGTTTATACCTTGTGGCAGAGTACTGAAGAGACTCTATATTGACCCTTCAGTTTGAAGCAATCAAAAATCCAAACAAGAATATTAAATAAAATTACTAGTCATTAGACAAATGCAAACAAAACCACAAAAAATTAGATACAAAATATGTGCCAAATAGCAAATAAATAACATAAATGAAAAGTCTATATCAAGTCTTGACAGGATATACAGCAAATGTAATGCATATACACTCCTGGTAAGAAATTTAGCATGATAGTAGCATTTTGGAGTTTCTTAAAGATAAATATCAAAAATGACTCAATTAGTCCATCCCTAAGCAATTACCCAAGAAAAATGAAACTATCTGTCCACTTATATACAAATAATTGTATATCAATGCTTATATAATATATTTATACATATATTTAGCTTTATGTGTAATAGACAAGAACTAGTAAATGAATAAATACTATTTTATGTTCCTGTAATGGAATACACTTCAGCAATCAAATGTAGGGACCACTGATATATACACCCACATGGATATATCTGAAAGTAGTATGCCCCCATAGCCTGGGATATTTTTGATTAAGCTTACAACTTAAGTCTCCAGCAGCCTGATGGAGGAGATGTCACTGGTGGAGGATCTTTAAGTCTAGCCCTAAGGTGTATAGAGAGTCAGTTAGAGCTCTGGCAGTTGGTACTTGCTGGTATAGCCTTCTCTCTCTCTCTCTCTCTCTCTCTCTCTCTCTCTCTCTCTCTTTCTCTTTCTCTCTCTCTCTCTTTCTCTCTCTCTCTCTTTCTCTCTCATAGTTGCTGAAGTGAGCTAGCTTCCTCTGCTATTGATGGTGTTCCCTGTATTCTGTAGGCCTGAAATAAACCCTTGCCTCCCATAAGCTGCTTCTGGTTGGATGTTTTTTCCAGCAATGAAGAGATAACTGTAACACAAATTGTACAGATCTGAAGACTCCAGCCTCTTCAAGAAAATGACCTGAGTCACTTCCTATAAAATGTACATGGTGTAAGCTAATTTATATTGACTAGAAGCAAGCTGGCAGTTGGTGAGGGACAGCAGGGGAAGACAGTAAAAATGGTAGAAAGAGGAGTTTGAAAAGGTCTTAAGAAACCATCAGATGTGGTCTGTGTCTTGCTTTTAGTGGCAGTTTTATGAATGCACATTTATCAAAACTTACCAAACAGTATACTTCACATGTGTCCAGCTCGTTATTGCCAACATTACTTCAGTAAAGATGTTTTGAAAATTGACCAGAAGGCACCCATGGTGTTTCACTAAGTTGGGTTTAGTTAAAACTAAATTCCAAAACTTCAAATATGACAGATAGAGAATACTTAGAATCAGTTTTCAAAAATATTTGTCCACACCTTCCCAGCTGCACCTTGGTTTTTCCTAACCGCCTGAAATTCTTTAAATTGAAACAGTTTATATAATGAGGATATGGAGCATTAGAACCACATAATCTACCAGTGAGAGCATAAATGGATGTGATCGCCACATGGAAGCATTTCACGTTAGATACATGATAGCTCACCATTGAATAGCTCTCTTTCTCAATATGGGAAGTCACAGTCCATAAACTGGTTTCAGGATTCCTTTCTACTCTGTTTTTTGTTTATTTAAGGTAAGGTCTCTATTTAGCTCAAGCTGATATAGAATTCACTCTGGATCGAGTTGACTGTAGTTCAGCTATGTCCTTAGATGGTGAAACCAGCCTCAGATGACATACAAATAGATGAACATTGCTATGTTCAAAAAAGCTTGATAAAAACAAGAAGACCAGATTTCTCCAGCCAATCGATGGCATCAAATATCAAAAATATGAGTACACTACCCAGGTGCACACCTGTGGTTCTAGCTACTGAAGGGCTGAGATTAGGAGGATATCTTGTGGGGTAAGCCCCACAAGTCTGGGCGATCTAGCAAGATAGTCTGTTCTAAAGATAAATTTTAAACAGCATGTGTTACTTTTCTGTTACTGTGATGAATTACCTGACAGAAACAACTTAAAGGAGGAACTATTTAGTTTGGCTGTGGGTTTTGAGCATAGTGTTGTAGGGAAGACATGGTGGAACAGCTCAGTTCATGGTGGTGTGAATATGTGGCAGAAGCTGTTTACAATACAGTGGACCAGGAAGTAGAGAGAGAGAGAGAAACACCAGGGACTGGACATGCCTTCAAAGGCCTGTCTCTAGGCCTCACCTCAGGAAGCTTCATAGCCTGCCAAAACACCATCACGAACTGGGAATGTTCAAAATATATGGCTGTAGGTAACATTGCAGACCCAAACCATAACAAAGTTGAAGTGCTTCATTCAAGACATTCTTCTCAAGGAAATATGTTCTTTTTCCATTTCCACTCAAGAGGAACCATCCTTACCCCTCTTTGTCACATGGCTCTAACCTCTGAAGCTGACCTTAACTGCTGGACCTCAGACTCCAGAGCTCAGCCTGCCTCCAGGTTTACCCATCATTTGCCTGTTCTTTATTTCCAACCCCATCAGGTGTTTGCTTTTCTTACTCAGCCTCAACTACTGAATGTTTCCCACCCTTGAGTACAAACAGCATGTCACCTGGCTCTTTCCCTTTTCCCCAGTGAGCCTGAGTTTTAACAGGTTTGCTTCCAGACAGTGTAGCTATCTTTCAGCTCTGTATTCTACTCTCGCACTTTAGCTAATCAGGACTTTTGGGAGTATTTGACCCTGGTGACTCCTTAATTGCTTCTTGAACTTTTTCAAATTTTTATTTTATTTATTTTTATTTATTTGAGGGGGAGAGAAAGTATGGGTGCACCAGGACCTCTTGCCATTACAAGTAGACTGCAGATACGTTTGCTCAGTCAAACCTGGACCTGACAGACTTTGCAAGTGCCTTTAACCACTGAGCAATCTCTCCAGACTGCTGCTTATACTGTTTGAAGTTCTTTTGAATTGGCTCCATACTTTCACTTTTACAGACTTCCCTTTTCTACTCTGTTCCTCTCCTCATTTTTCCCATTTACATGTGCACATGATGGTCCTTCCTAGATTTGGTTCATACTCATACATGCAATTTTCCTGTTGTCTTTGTGTGATCTTTGGGTTACTTCCATTTGCACAGTGCACCTCCCATTTAACTGTTGATGGTTCCCAATTTGTGTCTAGGCCACCTATGTCCTCTTAGCTTCAGATAGGGGCTGTTTCCAGGCTGTTTTCAGATAGCTCACCGTAGCTCTTCAACAGCTCTTTCAAGGTTATCATCACAAAAAGAAACTAAAATGCCCTTGGTTTCAGTAAATGGTGTAGTCTGAACCATTCCTTTCACATCCCCTCTATTTGCCTACCTGTGAGCCCAGCCAGTTGCTGAATACCTTTCTGCACTTTCCATTTTCTGGCCTTTTAAAAATATATTTTATTTATTTATTTGAGAGAGGGAAAGAGAGAGAGAGAGAGAGAAAGAGAGAGAATGGGCATGCCAGGGCCTCTAGACACTGCAAACAAACTCCAGATGCATGTGCCCCTTTGTGCATCTGGCTTACGTGGGCCCTGGAGAGTCGAACCAGGATCCTTTGGCTTTGTAGGAAAACACCTTAACCGCTGAACCATCTCTCCAGCCCCACTTTCTGCCCTTTTATCTTCACTGACCTTCTGTTGGTCTAGTTTTACCTCATCTCATCTCAGCTTGGCTTTCCAACTTCCTGTTTTCCTATGTCTTAGTATAGCTTTGCATGCAAAGGTTATTTGTCCTTGCCTGCAGTGTCATGAAGATAGTATGTAGTACTCACAGAATAACATGGAGGTTTGTAAATTGGTATTTGGTTATTCTGGTATTTCTCGGCTAAAAAACTAAAAGAGGCTTGTTCATAGGATGAAGTCCAAGATAGAACCTCCTTGCTACCCTCCACCTTATCTTCACATATCTAGCCCTCACCACAGCTGTCTGAAGACATGTATGTCTTAAGTACTCATAGTGCACATTTGTTAAAAATATCCTCGCTCTTGGCTCACCAGTTAAGGTTCTTGTTTATAAAGCCGTACTACCTGGGTTTGATTCCCTGTTACCCACATAAGCCAGATGCACAAAGTGGCACATGTATCTGGAGCTCATTTGCAGCAGTTAGAGGCCCTGGTGCACCCATTCTCTCTGTGTGTATCTCTATGCTTGCAAATAAATAAAAAATATATTTTTTAAAAATACCCTCACTCTTATCACAGATTGGTTCAAGTTCCCACTCAACTTTTATCCTCTATGTATTCTTTCCTCATACCCCTGCTATAGACTCAAAACTGTGCATAATATTACTCATAAAAGCTCATTTTGGGCACCTATTCCATTCCTTATAATATTCTGAAATGTAATAATTACTCCCATTTTCAAGATAAAGACTTGGGTCAAAGAAAAATTAAAGGACTTCCCCAGAATAACACATTTAACCAGGACTGAGCTGGACTCTGAACCAAGACTTCCTGCGCCCCCCCCCTCAGTTTCTTGGTTTCTCTGTTATCTGAATAGGTGTCTTGCTGTGCTGTATCCCCAGAGGCCAGTTTCATCAGTCAGTGAATACAAGAATGTGTGGCTGGAAAGAATTTCAAGTAACATAGTCATATCACCTCAGAGAACAATATTTCCACATAAGGATAGTCCTTTTCGAGAGAATTGTGTATATTTTGGATGTATTATATTTCCTACACATTTTATTCCATAAGCATTTTCTGTGTGTGCACTGCACAAGAAACAAACTTGGGCATGACTATTCTTGTCTTCTAGGAGCTATGGTGCATTAGGCTTGCATCTTATATGAGCTGTGGGTGTCCAGTTTCAAGGGAGTGGAAGGGGGCTGCATTTGACAGGTCCAGGGAGTCTCTCTGGAATGATGACCAGAATCGTGATTAAAGAGAACATTGGTGGACAATGGTGACATGATAGGGATGACAAAACTAAAAAGGAAGCCTAGTTTGTTTTACATATAATTCAGAATAATTATTAATATTCCTAAACTTGGGTGCTAAGAGTTGTTTTAGTGATGGAGAAATTAATTTTGTAAATGTTTTTATGAACTGTAGAAATGCATAAAGCAATTGTATAGCTTAGTGATGACTGACTGCATTTGATAGAAGCAGGGTGGGATTGCTTCTGCACTTGGGGCACGGGGCTTCCTGGGAATGAGGGTACCACATATGGTCCTCTGCAGGGTGTGCGGCCTGCAAGAGTCACACAGCACCTGAGTCCTGGTGAGGGGAGCCTGTGTGGGTGGAAGCGCTTCAGTCTGCTCTGTCCTGGTGTGTGAGGTCCAGCTTCTGTTCTGTAGCACATGCTCTAAATTTGTACTCTGAACACTGAGAATCCCCTGTTGACTACTATATAAATCTTCCCATTCGCTTTAATCACACTGATATGAATATATAGACGGTGCATGTATTAGAAAGCTTTTCCCTCTTGCCAGCTGAGACAAAGAGCAGTGTGTGCATGAAGGTATTGTGAGAGCTTGGAGGAGCAGCGTGAGATTGTTGCTGCTTGTTCTCATTCGGCCATTCACATAACACATGCATTCATCAGCATACTTCAAAATTAAAATTCACTAATCCTATTACAATATCCTCTTAGATATAATGTTTAAAATAAATTAGTATTTTCTTTTCCTCAAAATAGTGCATAGGATTATTATGTACATATTTGAAATATTGTGTTTGGAGTCACAACAAAGAAGATTAAAATGAGATTTAGCTCTCCTGGAGTTTGTCATGTTAAAAGGAAATAGGTAAAATATAGACAGGGACACAGGAAAAAATTTCACTGAAAATAGGACTCTTTAATAAGTGAACGCATTGGGTAAAGATGTATTCAATGGGTCCATGTTGTAAGAATGCAATGTTTTTTTTTTGTTTTTTTTTTTTTAAACTGGTTATTATCAAAGTAATTTTGAAGTCATGCCTTAGTGAAGAGGTTTATGTGTTTAAAGTTTGAGGTGAGCTTGCATTGTAATAGTTTGTGGACATCTTCTGTTTTCCTAGATTTGATCCAGGCTACCAATGAGACCAATGTCAATGTTCCTCAGATGGCTGACACGCTCTTTGAGCGGGCAACGAACAGCAGCTGGGTGGTTGTCTTCAAGGCATTAGTGACAACGCACCACCTCATGGTGCATGGAAATGAGGTAAACCAGACGCACAACTTATCTTCGTTCTCTGTTTTGTTTTTTTCTTCTGGGATAGGATAGGAGCATTTATAGAAGAATATGGCTATGTTTAAGACCTGAATTTTCACTCATGTGGAAAAGAACAAAGAAGTCTATGGCTCAGAATCATCTGAATACAATTTTGATCTTTGATTTAGCTACTTAAAAAAAAATATTTACTCATTTATTTATGTGCAAGCAGAGAGATACAGACAGAAAGAAAGACAGAGTGTATGTGTGCCAAGGTCTCTAGATGCTGCAAACAAACTCCAGATGCATGTGCCACCTTGTGCATCTGGCTTCATGTGGGTACTGGGGAATCAAACCCAGGTTGTTAGGCTTTGTAGGCAAGCACCTAAACTGCTGAGCGATCTCTTTAGCCCTGATTTAGCTATTTTGAAAAAAAATTAAGTTGGATCTTCTCTTAGACTGAAGGATTGAGAATGACTGATGCCTAAAATGTCTGATAAACCCATAAGTGGGTAGAAGCAATGGGAAAAGAACAATAGAACCATTTTGTCATAGAAAAATATTCCTTTGTGTCTTTGGCTGAAGACTGCTTTAATTAAAATATTTAATTCTGAAAAATATTGGTAAGATTACAACCATCCCTTTTATGGATTGCTACTGGATCCTGTTAGACCTGTAGTGTGTCGGGCACAGACAGAGTTGTGCTTAAAGAATTCTAAGCCACTGAATAGTAGTCTGTTTGTTAATTCCTCCCTGAGATAAAATTAACAGAACAGGAAGCTTTATAAGTAAGAAACTTCACCATAAAAAATTATAAGATAAAGAAAAGTACTTCAGCATCAGATACTGCTTAAACAGATCCTGCTTTAAAATTCACTGCTTTGTGGATACAAGTATTTAATTCCAATTTTTATTTTTCAGAGATTTATTCAGTATTTGGCATCTAGAAATACACTATTCAATCTCAGCAATTTTTTGGACAAAAGTGGATCCCATGGTGAGAATATTTAAATTCTATGTATATGTTACTGGACCATCAATCCCAAGTTGACATAACTGACATTTCCATTGGATAATTAATAATTATAATATAAAATAACTATATAAAATTAAATTTTAACTAATTATAGACAATACAATTAAATTTTAATTATTTAATTGTAGACAATGAGCATATGTAGTAATTTTATTTTATCACTTTCATTGTTTAGTTTAGAATAAACAGTGAGTAGACTAGGCCCACAGCTTGTTTATTAAGGTACAAGACACAAGGAAATTAAAGATGCCATCTAAAACTTTGAAAAATGATAGACATTTTCTTTGCAGATGGCAAACAGGTTTGAATTACAATCAGTGGTTTACTCATCATCTTGCTGGCTCTCTGTTACACAAACACCTCAAGAAGGTAGACCAGGTAGACCGGCATCAGATGACTGCATGGATTATGAATGAAACATGTTGTTATTTGAAACAGTGAACAAAAATGTAAGGAAAATCAGGAAAGATATGCGATATAACAACTAGACGAAATGGTCATGAGCACCACATGCCAAAGCTGTCTTGAGTCCTCAAACACCTCCTGGGCTCCATCCATGGGGGTGGGGCTAGAAATGGTACTGTGCAAAGCACAATTGATGGTCTTCTGTTTATTAATTTTATTTCCTCTCATTCTCCCTCAGGTTATGATATGTCTACCTTCATAAGGCGCTATAGTAGATATTTGAATGAAAAAGCTTTCTCATATAGACAGATGGCGTTTGATTTTGCCAGAGTGAAAAAAGGGTATATGTTTTTTTTCTCTCTCTCTCTTCTATTTATTTGAGCTAAGTCAGTCCTCATGTCTTACTTGATTTATTTTATTTAAGCTTATATGCTAACTACGTTTGATTATGAAGCCCTGATTCACATTCACCTGAAGAAAAAGGTCATTGGTTAATATTATAGAAGTTAGCCTGGAGGTCCCTGTGTGCCGGTCTTAATTTCATGCATAAAAATCATATTTGTGGGAGCTGGAGAGGTTGCTCAGTGGTTAAGGCACTTGTCTGCAAAACCTAACAACCTGAGTTCAGTTCCCCAGTACCCACGTAAGGCCAGATGCACAAAGTGGTACATGGATCTCGAGTTCATTCGCAGTGGGTGAAGGCCCTAGCATGCCTATTCCCTCTGTCTCTCTCTATCTCTGCTTGCAAATAAATAAATAAACATATAGGTTTTTAAAAATCAGATTTGCTTCTCAGAAATCACATGGACAAAATTTTATTTGTTAAGATCAATTTAATTTTTATGTGTATGTGTAGTATATAGTGTGGTGTGTGTGTGTGTGTGTGTGTGTGTGTGTGTGTGTGTGTGTGTGTGTAAGTGCATGTGCATCATAACCAGTGTAAGATATTGGGTGTCCTCTATTTCTTTTTGGCCTAATTTCTTTGAGACAGCATCTTTTGGCAAACCTGGAGCTCACCGTGTTTTGGTGAGCCCTTGCAACCCTCCTGTTTTCACCTCTGTTAGTGCTGGGGTTGTCGGTGTGCATGACCAAGCTTGATTTTTTGTGTGCATGCTAGGCATCACACTCAGGTCCTCGTGCTTGAACAAGTGGCCTTACCCACTGAGTCATCTCCCTAAGCCCTCCCACTTCTTAATTGCAAAGATGTCATTAAACAAGTTAAGAAGTAGAGAATTGACAAGGCTGCTTTAAACAAGTAATGATTAGATGAAAATATCTATGTCCATGAGTTCTGATTGAGGTGAAAATGAGTCTGTGTGTGTGCATGGTGGACATCGAGTTTTCAGAGGCAATATTTTTTCTAGGAAACAAACACACTATAACTTAATTATTTATACTGCCTATTTATTAAGAAAATATCCTCCGGACTAGTTGGAAAGAATGGTGGGTTCAGCGTAAGGGGGTTAGGGAACAACAGAAGGCAGGGGGACGGGATTGTGATCAAGGTACATTATGTATGCATATGAAAATATAAAATTGTTTTTTAGGATAACACTCAAACACTGCTTTCCCAATAAAGCCTTCCAAATAAGAGACAGGAAATAGAAAGAAAGAAAGAAAGAAAGAAAGAAAGAAAGAAAGAAAGAAAGAAAGAAAGAAAGAAAGAGGGAGGGAGGGAGGGAGGGAGGGGGGAAGGGAGGGAGGAGAAAGAAAGACCCAATAGAGGCAGAAATATTTACATTTTAATCCACAATTGCCATTTAGTTCTCTCTGAGTAAACTGGAATACAGTCAGCATTGTGAAGCCAGAAGTTGTAAAGCTCTTTTATCTGCTCCTAACCTGAAATAATAGCAAAGTGGTATACAAGGTTTGCTATGCTGCTCTTAAGAATCCATACAAAGAAATATAGCTCTATTTTTGTACTAGCTGAACTAATTTAACTTTATACTAAGTTTCTATCAGTGTAGTAAAATATATTGACTCACCTACTCAAAGTAGCTTTGAGGTGGGCATGAATACTTAATAGCCTTAAAGGTTCTTACTTGGTCCTCTTCCCACAGATGATTCTAGCTCACATGCCTTCTTCTGGCTTCTTTTGTGGTTATAGGCAACCATTCCTGATTTTTCCAGCTGCATCATGGCCTCTGGATAACAGTTTCTGGCCTTTTTAGAAGTTTCTGTGCTATCCGGTGGAACTCACGATGCTCTGGATGTTTTTCCCACTGCTGCAGTGGGAGAGACCTTGAAAGTTGCCTGTCAGTCCATTCACTTCCCCTGAGCAGTTTCCTCAGCTGTCACAGTACTGTGACCTTCACTGGGTGCAGAAGCTCCCTAGGGGGCCCAAAACCCATCTGATGCCCTCTACAAAACCAGGGAAACTCCTGCAGCTACCTAAACTCTTATCTCTACCTGGGCAAACTATGCTTATCAACAGCATTTCTCCTTAATTGATGGCTAACAGCACAAACTCTACACTCCCAGGCCTGCAGGTTTTATAGATTTCCAAGCTATCCTTTATCTTCCTAAATGAGTTAGATTTCAAGGGGGAAAAAATGTGCTTTTACACTTTGACTCATAATTGGGCAAACAGCCACAACCTCTTAAATGAAGGATAGTGATCTCAGGAGATTTACAAAGAAATGGGGAGGGAGCACGGTTTAGAATAACACACGTGGTTTTCCATTCCAACACGTACAAGGATGTTGATATCTTTACTCTCGCAGTGCTGATGGCGTGATGCGGACGATGGCTCCTGAGAAACTCCTGAAGAGCATGCCCATCCTACAGGGGCAGATTGACGCCCTGCTCGAGTTTGACGTATGTATCTCACTGGAAGACATCTTGACATACTCAGCTCTTGCCTTTCCTTTGAAGATGGCTGCAGAGAAACCTGGAAATTTCCTGGGGAAGGAGGTTTAGAGCATCTGCATGGAGATGAAGTAGATGAATGCTTCATGCCAGCTGTTCAGCTCCCTGGGACAGCTTAGCTTCCCAGATTTTGGCAGAGTTTATAAGGTGTTTCTTTAGATCACAGGGAAAGATAATGGTAGCTTCTTGGAACCTCGTGTTCTGAGCATAGTGGTGGCTCATTGTGTAAAGCAGGGGGAGCGACCCACAAAATACACCTGGCAGGCTGCCAAATAACCTGATTGGAAACTGCTTAAGGACCACTACTCACCAGAGAATTCTTTTGTCCTTTGTGGTAATGTTATCATGACTTGTCTATATCTGGCTGTGGTGGGTCCATAGCTAACTCATACATGTGATAAAACTACATAGAACTAAGTACACAAGAAAATGAGAACCAGTGAACGCAGGGAGTTCAGAAAACAGTCAGTTGATTGTGTCATTTGCAATACCTGGTTATGATATTAATGGTACTATCGTTCCAGTAGTATGTGTGGTTTTGTGAGGTGTTACCTTTCGGACAAACTCGATAGATGGTAAATGGGATCTCTCTGTATTACTTTTTACAACTACATGTAAATTTACAATTACCACAAAGTAATGGTTAAAAGAACCTGACTCAGGAAAATAAAATATTATGACATGTAGGAAAATTCTTAACTCATATGGTCAGCATTTCTCAATTTTTGTAAAACACTGTCTCAAACACTTTACATATTACTCACTTAACGTCTTTGTTAAGATGATGTGGCTTCTCAGTCTGTAATTGAACACGAGTTATAACAACTAACTCTTGTGAAATTTAAGTATAAGAAGCAAAGCATGACGATTTTGATAACTTTTACAGCAAGGACTTTATTATATGACTATGGAATTGCTTATCTTAAATTATAACTCACATTTCTTATCTTTTCCCTTACTAAGGGTTCTGAATTCACTTAAATTGAATAAAAATCAATATGCAACACATATTCTGGTGTTTCTAGATTTACTAAGAATGATCCAACATTTGTAGGCTATGTGAATTTCTTAGTAATCATTTGAGACATTTAAATATGATCTGAGGAAAATACTTATTCCATGATATACAGCTAAAGTTCAGTATTCATTTTTTCTAGGTGCATCCAAACGAACTTACAAATGGTGTCATAAATGCTGCATTTATGCTTCTTTTCAAAGATCTTATCAAACTTTTTGCTTGCTACAATGATGGAGTGATCAACTTACTGGGTAGGTGATTCAGCTGAGATATGTCTGATGGGGGTTGTGTTAAGGCTGACAAATTCTGTGGAGTAAGTCTGTTGTCTTGAACCTTATACAGTACACTGAGTGACCTAGGAGTATTGTGTGGGATACCATGATACTATGTATCTGAGTCACCCTTGATATGGTGATAATATGACCTGAGCAAATAAACCTGTATTTAGGATAAATGTCTACTAGCATGCAGGAAGATTGCAGCCCTTCTTCCAACTAAAAGGAACTGGACCCCTGAAGACCACCACCAATAATAAGCATAACAGCCCTGGGTGGGAAGCCTGGGCTGTTCAGCCTATGCACACCTGTCTCAGATGTCACTGCCCTTTGCTGTGGCATCCCTTTACCTTCTGACAGTTGGGAGTAGTTTATGCCCTTTGATTTGCACATGGAATGAAAATAACCTCATGACCTTTGTATATCTTGAAAGAACCATCTCCTACCTCTTCCCCATACTGCCTTGTCTCTAGCCATTCTATGTAATTTTGCTAAATCCCTGTTACCTGGTATAATAGTTAGCTGCTACTTATGATTAGTGTTGTTTCATAAGCCTGTGGCATGCAGTGGGATGCAGATAGCTACACTGCCTGAAGAGTAACCTGTTAGAAAGATGTCTTTCTCCTGTCAGGGTTGCCCCTGGATGCAAAGTAGGTCACTTCCAATTGGTACCAACATGAGGAACTATGTCTAAACCAAACTTGAATGTTTCCTTAATCTCTCAGCTGGTGGTAAGGAACTCCCTAGAGGCCATAGGTATGATCTGAAGGAGAAGTGAGAGAAATGGCTTCGCAGAAGACAGACCAGCACACTGGGAACATGAGCCTTCTGCTCATCCAGCCTGTCTGCTTATTCATGACCTGCTTGTCTGATCCACTCGATAGTATTTGTTGCATTTGTCCAACTTTATGCTTTGGTAGATTATATAATACTCACTCTGTCTGAGGCTCACTTGATATTCTGTGGTCAGGGTCTCAGTTTTCAGAAGTAAGCCAATAACAATTTCTCCAAAAGATGTTACTTTACTGTCTGAAGGCATGGTGCTGCTCCCAAGTACTGGAGGGCTCCCAGCATTTGGACTGACAGCACTGGGGTCTGCTGACACTCTGAGTAACTTTGGATCTTCTGGAATGAAGGCTCAGATGACTTCATCATAGAGTAATTGTGGAGCTTTCTTTGCCCCAGCCTGCTGTGGCGTTCCAGTTGTTCTTTCTTATTGCAGCTCATACAATGTGATATATGATATATTACACACACACACACACAATCTCAGAACCAAAGAAGCTTCAGAAACTTTGGACTTTATCTTAGTTATCAAGAGTTCTACCAGCAACTTTGTCTTTGACATGGAAAAGATTTTTCCTAAAATATCCAGACTTTTGACCCTCAGAACCTTTATTGAGGTGACATGTTCAGGAACTTTCATAGATTCTGTCCCTGATCTTTTAATATGAATGTCATTTATCATGGCATCTCTCAGATTTGAAGGTCTTGCCTAGGAGGTACAATCAGCTTGCTTGTCATCAAAGCAATGTCCTATGGGATTATGACAGCCAGACAGGTTTATGTCCTAAAAATAAGGCAGTGAATGTATACTGGCATCCCTGCCAGCTGACAGCAGACTGCTTCTGATGATCTCTGCTCATTGGGGTAGAGAACTGAAACATTTTTGGTTCAGTGGCTACCTATCAGGTCCTAGGAACTGTGTTGATTTTCCTCTGGCAAAATAGGCCACATCTGGATCTCAGTAAGTGGGAGTCACTGCCTGATTAAGTTTACAGTAACCTACTACTACTATTTTTTGTTTGTTTGCCCAAGCCAACATACCAGGTGCCTGAGCATGGGGTGAAATTACTGTCTGTGTGTCATCACACGGATCAGCAAGCCACTGTGGCTATTCTACTCATTCCAATTATCTGTTCTCAACAAACAAAACAACAAAATACCCACAGGCGGTTTTGTATACCCAGTGGATCTAATTTCTTACCATAAAGCATCTTCCTCATAAAGATTAGTAGACCACCTAATCACATTTTGGTCCCCAAGAGGGCATGTTAGAATCAGTAGTCCTGTATGGATAAGCCAACTTCCAGTTTCAACTCTGCATGTAAGGAACCAGCAGTCACCAATGTCCTAGCAATAAAAGTCAGAGCAGGTTGGAACATCCACAACATTCCTTGGATTCTCAAGAGAGGCTAAACACATGGTAAACTTGCCTCCATAGTTGGAAAGGCATATAGGTAAATACTGTGAGTCCTAACTTTCCATGGCAGACACTCATAAGATAAAACTGGCACAGGAACCAAGGCAGAGGTCAGAAAACTGGAATTGCCATTGGCAATGGGGGCAGACTGTGGGTGAGTGCAGGGGTTAAATTCTCCAGCTAGGGAAATACACGTTTCCTCTGTGATCCTGCTCAGAAGGGTAAAATAAATCACTCTGAATCATAGGTGCTCCTAGGCTTATGATGATGATCCTTCATCCTGATAAACTCATAAATTGAAAATAATCCTTAGTTGAAAAGGTATTCATTCAATAAATTTAAGCTATTAAGGAACACATTTTTTCCAAATTAATATCTTTTTTCTTCTCAATTTTTATTTAGTTATTTATTATTTTTATTAAAATTTTCCATGATTATAAAATGTATCCCATGATAATACCCTCCCCCCCATTTTCCCCTTTGAAATTCCATTCTCCATCATATCCTCTCCCCATCTCAATCAGTCTCTCTTTTATTTTGATATCATGATCTTTTCCTCCTCTTATGATGGTCTTGTGTAGGTAGTGTCAGGCACTATGAAGTCATGGATATCTCAGCCATTTTATATCTGGAGAGAGCACATTGTAAGGATTCCTACCCTTCCTTTGGCCCTTACATTCTTTCCACCACCTCTTCCTCATTAGACCCTGAGCCTTGGAAGGTGTGATTGAGATGTTACTCAGTACTCCAGTCACTTCTTTCCAGCACTATGATACCTTCTGAGTCATCCCAAAGTTACTGCCATCTGAAAAGAGAAGTTTCTCTGCCCAAAGTGATAGTAGCATTAACATAAGGGTATAAATATTAAGAAAAGTGCTTACTGGGCAGTTTGATAAGCATAGTATATACATTTTTCCAGACATCAGCAGATGTTATACCCCTAGGGCTCATGACTACCCCTCTTTTAAGTTTTCAGTATCAGGGATGTGTTTCCTCCCATGGAGCAGGCCTCCAGTCCAATTGGAGGGCAGTTGGTTTCCACCATGACAGATGTGCCACTATTGCACCCATTGACTCATTTGGCCTGGCTGGCCAACTATAAGGCTTGTAGTGCCCACTGTTGATATCTTCACTGGTGGTATCTCTTTCTCCCATTGAACTGCATGTAGAATGGCTTCTTCCAGCTTTCTGTCAGCTGGTCTACATGAAGGAGGTTATCAGCTCAGTTCCAGCAGGATTTCTCAGTGGCCTTGCAGCCCAAGTATGTGGTGTCTTCAGCAATACAGTCTTACCATCTATTCCTGGTGGGAAACCAAGGGCCTCGGCAATGGCCTATAATGTTTTGGGGGCATCAGGGACCTCCCTGGCCAACAACTCACTGGAGGTATCCCATCCCTGGCACTGAAAATTTTCTAACAATGATCTATGGCTCCTGAGTGTTCCATTGTCCAAAACTGGGGGATTCTATATGATTTATTTGCATCCTCTTAGATTTTGATTAGCCTTCCCTCCACATTTCCTTTACTCAATCTCTTCCCCTAACCTCACTTTGGGCCTTTTCACCCCCATTAATCTAGTCTTCTACTTACATATATACAATACCAACCTATTAAGTACCCTCCTCCCTCCTTTCTCTTCCCTTTATATCTCCTTTCTAACTTACTAGACTCTGCTACTGAGTTTTTTCCTTCTCACACAGAAGCCCAATCATCTGTAGCTAGGATCCACATATGAGGGAGAACATGTAGTGCTTGGCTTCCTGGGCCTGGGTTACCTCACTTAGTATAATCCTTTCCAGATCCATCCATTTTCCTGCAAATTTCATAACTTCATTTTCCTTTGTCACTGAGTAGAACTCCATTGTATAAATGTGCCACATCTTCATTATCCACTCATCAGTTGAGGAACATCTAAGCTGGTTCATATAAGCATCTAAAAAAAATGTTCTACATCCCTAGTCATTAGGGAAATGCAGATTAAAACTACATTGAGATTCCATCTCACTCCTGTCAGATTGGCTACCATCATGAAAACAAATGATCATAAATGCTGGCAGGGATGTGGAAAAAGAGGAACCCTTCTACACTGTTGATTGGAATGCAATTTTGTCCAGCCATTGTGGAAATCAGTGTGGAGGTTCCTAAGACAACTAAAAATTGATCTACCACATGACCCAGCTATAGCACTCCTAGGCATATATCCTAAGGACTCATCCCATTTCCTTAGAAGTACATGCTCAACCATGTTTATTGCTGCTCAATTCATAATAGCTAGGAAATGGAACCAGCTTAGATGTCCCTCAAATTAATATCTGATACCATAATACATATTCAGAAAGCTCAGAGAATACCATGTAGGATAATTTTTGAACTACAGAAAATCAACAATAATGAAAAAAATCCTGAAAGAAACCAGTGTGTAAAAAAACATCTTATCTACAGAGAAGGAAAGTTAAGAATTAGATTCAAGTTCTCATCAGAAGCCATGCAATCAAGAAGAAAATGGAGTGAAATGTTTAAAATGCTGAGAAGGAAACACCAGCCTAAAATTCTATACTCTGTGGCATTATCCTTCAAAAGTAAAGGAGAAGCAAATACCTTCCTAAAGGAAAAAAAATGAAAGAATTTGTTTCTAGTAGATGTGCACTGCAAAAGACTGTTGTTTCTTTAGAGAGAAGAAAAATAATATGTCAGAAACTTGGATCTACTTTAAAGAAAGAACATCAATGAAGGTAGAATACAAGTTTTGTAGTTTTTTTTTTCTTAATCTGACAGAAAAATATATCCAAATGATAACATTCTATTCATAGTATATGTTTTGTACATGTCTCAGACATATGTATTATATATAAGTGAAGTGGTGCTGGAGAGATGGATTAGTGGTTAAGGTGCTTGCCTGTGAAGCCTAACGACCCAGAACCCACATAAACCAGATGCACAAGGTGGCTCGTGCATCTGGAGTTTGTTTGCAGTGGCTAGAGGCCCTAGTGTGCCCATTCTCTCTACCCCCCCCCCCCGTTATCTATCTATCTGTCTATCTCTGACTACTTTTTTCCTTGTTTCTTTCTCTCTCTCAAATAAGTAAATAAATAAATAAGGTATTTTAAATAAGTGAATAACAGCAATCACATAAAGAATGGTAAGGAGAGGTTAGACTGGCTTTATGACTACAAGCGCAGTGCATTACCTATGTGAAGTGATATGGTATTACTTGAAAGTGGACTTGGATTAATTATAAGTGTACATTTTATTCTCTAGCAACACTGATTTTAAAAGCTTTTAAAAAGTATAATAAGAAAAGATGGAAAGTGAAATGATACAACATGCACAATTAAAACCACAAAAAAGGACCAAGAACCATGGCCCATTATCTTGCAGTCCCAGCTACTTAAGAGGCTGAAGCTGGACCACCCTAGGCAATATAAGTGAGACCATATATGTATGTATGTATGTATGTATGTATGTGTCATATATATATATATATATATATATATATATATATATATCAGAATAAGAATTCAAGACAAGAATAGGAACAAGAACAAAGGCAACACATGATAGTGACAAATATAAATATGGTAGATTCTCAACCAGTGATAGCAACAGCCACATAGAATCCACTGGATTAAATTCAGAGATTATCAGAATGGATCAAAAAAAAAGGCATATGATGTCTGCTCCAGGAAATCCATTTTATGTATAAAGATAAACATAAATTAATAGTAAATGGACTAAAAATATACCATCCTAACCAAAATAAATAAATAAACAAAAATAAAAATAGCCAGGCATGGTAGTACACACCTTTAACTTAGTACTCAGGAGGTCAAGGTAGCAAGATCACTGTGAGTTGGAGTCAGCCTGAGAGTACATTGTGAATTCCAGGTTAGCCTGGGCTAGAGAAAGACCCTACCTCAAAATACAAAAAACAAAAAAAAATACAATCCTAACAATAATCAAAAGAAAGCAAGAGTAGTTTTATTGATTCTAGACTGGGTGGACATTGAAGTAAGGGAAGTTACAAGAATAAAGAGGGAATCACATAATGATCCATCCTCCGAGAAAACCTCATAATCCTTATTGCATATGCCTTTAACAGCAGAACATCAAACTACACAATGCAAAACCTGATAGAACTACAAGGAGAGATGGAAGAATGAATATTGGTGGATTTGCCACTATCTCAAATGAAGAATCACTCAACAGGATGTAGGGAACACCCACAAACTTACCCAATTGCAGCAGGCACACATGAAACACTCACAAGGCAAATTACAATCTGGGCTATGAAACATACTTTAATACATCAAAAAGAATAAAAATAATAAGAGTCTGATCTCTGACCACAATAGAATTAATCTAGAAATCAGTAACAAAAACTAGAAACCCCACAAACTGGTGGATATTGGACACTATATTTGTAAATAACAAAAGTCAAGAAAGAATCTCAAGAGAACTTTAGAGTTATAGCTGAGATAAATAAAGGTGAAATCACAGCTTAGCACAAGTGGTAGAATGCAATGGAGGCAACACTTATATACTGAAAAATGAGCAAGTTCTAAACTCTGTCACCTAAGCTTCTACTTTGGACAAATAGAAAAAGAAGAAATGATCTAAAATAAGCAAAAGAAATAATATAATTGTTGCAGTCAGGTTCACATTGCTGATAGAAATCATCCAACCAAGAGCAGCTTCTGGAGAAAAAAGGTTTATTTTGGTTTACAGGCTCAAGTGGAAGCTCCACAATGGCTGGGAAAACCATGTCATGAGCAGAGAGTGGCCATCACCCCCTAGCCAACATAAGGTGAACCATAGCAGCAGGAGAGTGTGCTAAACACTGGCAAGGGGACACTGGCTATAATACCCATAAGCCCACCCCCAATAATACACCCCCTACAGTAGGCATTAATTCCCAAATCTCCATCAGCTGGGAACCTAACATTCAGAACACCTAAGTTTATGGGGAAAACGTGAATCAAACCACCACATTCTGCCCCTGGCCCCCATAAACTGATAACCATACATGATGTAAAATGCAATGCATTCATCCAACTTTAAAAATCCCCACAGTTTTTACCAATTTCAATGATATTCATACATCCTTATACTCCAAGGTCTTTTAACTGAGCCATAACACCAAAAAAGAACCTCAAAAAACCCATAAGAGCACAGAATAAACATTTACACTGCAAAAGGCATTGGGCAAAGCAAAGAAATATTCAAACAGGATTTAAAACAACCAGGTCTAACATCAAACTCTGTAACTACAAGTCCAACAACTCTAGCCAGTGGTAAATCTCCAAGTCTGATAATTCTAACCAACAACATGTAAGTCTCTGGCATTCTCATTCCACCCCTCCAGCTAGGCTACTCACAGTCCTAAAAACGTTCATTGGGGCTGGAGCTGGTAGCTTTCCTCATAGTCCCAGCATCTTTACTGGGTCTCCACTGCAATCCATAGTTCATCCTCACGGCTCCATCAGGTCTCCATGCAGGCATCCAGCAAACCTACTTCACACTGCCCATGGCCATTTCCAAAACACAAGACTGTTGCAAACTCAATAACCCTCTCTTTCCTGCATTTCTTATACTCCACAATACCAAGTAGGGTGACAGTTTGTTAACTCGGGGGGGAATAAAGCAGACTTTGAAGAACAGGACACTCCTTAAGCACTCAGGCCCCTTCAAAAGAGTCTGCATTCTTGTTGCCCCAGTGCAGGTCAGCTGGCCCAATCCCAAAGGTTGTAATCTCTCAACTGCAGCTGAATGGGCAACAGTTCACCCAAAGATTTTTCTTTCTGTGCCATATCCCTCAGCCCACACCAGTTCATTTCTATGCAAAGCAACCCTGCACAACTTCTCAGGATACAGGCATAAGAGCAAGCTTCTCACACAAACGGCTAGCCCAGTCCAAGCAAAGCTCTTTCTCACCATCATAAGCCAAACCTCACAGCCATTAGTTCTTCCTGCATTCAGGTCTTTCAACTCTGACCAGAATAGTCCATCAAATTGTACTTACAGCACTGCAAGGCATCTCTTAGGCCAAGGTTTCAAATCCTCCCACATTCCTCTTGAAAATCATCTCCAAAAGGCCAAAGCCACACAGTCAGGTGTCTAGCAGCAATCCCACTCCTCGGTACCACTTTACTGTTGCAGTCAGGTTCACATTGATGGTAGAAATCACCCAATCAAGAGCAGCTTGTGGGGAAAAGAGGTCTATTTTGGTTTACAGACTCAAGGGGAAGCTGCACAATGGCTGAGAAAACTATGGCATGATCAGAGGGTGGACATCACCCCCTGGCCAACATAAGGTGTACCATAGCAATAGGAGAGTGTACCAAACACTGGCAAGGGGAAACTGGCTATAACACCCATAAGGCCACCCCCCAAAATACACTCCCTACAGGAGGCGTTAATTCCAAAATATACATCAGCTAGGAATCTAGCATCCAGAACACCTAAGTTTATAGAGGACACCAGAATCAAACCACCACAATAATTCAACCCACAGATGCAGAGAAAGTATTTGCAAATGAGACATCTGATAAAGGACTCTGGCCCAAATTCACAAAGTTTTTAAAACTCAACAGTAAGAAAATAACCCAACTGAAAAATGAGCCAAAGACTTTAAAAGACATCTCAATGACACAGACAGACAGATGTCAAATAAGCACATTAAAAGACATTCCTCCTTACATTCCTCCTTACGAACATCAGGGTAATGACATCAAAAGAAGCCAAGCTGGCCTGGAATGGTGTTACATGCCTTTAATCCCAGCCGTCTAGCAAGATTACCTTTCAGTCTGAATTCAAGACCACTCTGAGACTGCACAGTGAATTCCAGTTCAGTCTGGACTCGAGCGAAACCCTACCTCGAAAAACCAACACACCAAAAAAAAAGACAATCTGGCAAGAAAAAGCCACATACCGCATATTGTATGATCCCACTGAACGACATTCTGGAGAAAGAAAATCTAGAGAAATGGTCAAAAGTGATTACAGAGGAGAGGGAAATATACAGAGGAAGGAGGAAGGACTTAAGGCAAAGAAGCGGCCCTGTGACTGCAGGACGGTGCAGCTGTGTTGTTTTACACTGGTCCCAACTCGTGGAAACCACACCCAGTACTGGTGGTGCAAACTGTGCGCTTCGGGTGGTGGTGTACCATTGTGGGTTTGCCAATTACAGCTAAAACAGCACTCATCTATAATGGAGCACCTATGTGGTATGAGGGGAGGGCAGGAAGAATATGAAAATCTCTTCACTGTGCATTAATTTTACTATAAGTGTGCTTAAAAATAAAGTTTGGGGACTGGGAAGATGTCTGTGCACATGAGAATGCTTGCTAGGCAAGCAGGAGAGCCCGACAGCGGCTGACTCACCCTGGGCTCAGTTCCTCGGCCCCGTGTAAACAGCTGGGAACGGCCACACACAGTCCTGAGGGGAGCAGACAGGAGAGCAGCTTCGGCTGGCTGGTAAGTCAGACTGACAGGAAATGGCAGCTCTGCTCTAGTGAGAGACTCCATCTCCAGGAAGCACACAGATGAGTGATGAAAGAGGACTCCCAACATTCTCCTCTGGCCTCTGTGTGTACAATTTGCACACATATGTGCATACACATCCATGTGCATACACCTACTATGCACCCATGTGCAAGAAATAAACTTTTGAGTGGTTTTTGGTTTGTTTTGGATGGGTCCATACTTGCTCATTTTAATGTCTACGCACATCCATTTTTCCCTGAGCAAACATGTAGAAAAAAGTACTTCTAACAATGTTTTAGGACTTTCCTAAAGTATGTAGGGATATCTCATTAGAAGTCAGATTGCTGGTCCCCAGCCCAGAGTTTCCAATTCCATAGGTGGGAGGTTAGTCCTGAGAATCTGCATTCCTAACATGCTCCTGAGTGACACTGTCCCTGCTGGCTGGAGGACTTCATTTTGGGGACCACTGAAGCACAGCCACTCCCTTCATGGCTTTTGATGTGTGCATCCATATAGATAAATTATTGATCATATTATAAATCAAATACAATATTCTTTCAAATTTTTATCAGCTTTTAGGGTCAATTACAATTCCCAAATTTATGTCAGTTATCGTCACTAGATTCAGGGTGCAGAATGAGGAACCCAGATATATTTATATTACAGATAAACTTTTAGAATTAACAATCCATGCAATATTGGATTATGCGCAATTGTGAAATCTTGTACTTCTCTTGGTGTGTGTGGTTTCCTCTTGGGTTGGACTTTGTGCTGGCCTCCCCGGGCATGCTAGACTTGCAGGACTCTGAATCTCATTCTAGATCATGAAGCAATTGGCAGGGAGCAGAGAGACTGCATATGAGGAAAAGTCTCACTTCCTTGAGAAGTGTGGGTTTGACACAGGCATCTACAAAAGGCAGGACCAGCCATGTACACGGGAGAAAGCTCATTTTTTGGTGCCCAAATTTCCTGAGCATTTCCTTCCCAGTTGTCTTTCTGCATCAATGTCCTGAATTACACACACAAAAAATCCTAGTGAGGCTCTAAGTAGAACTTCCCCATCTATTCTGCTACTGAGCAACACAAGATTGGTCTACCTCATGTCAAGCTATGACACCCTGTGGCTTCAAGGATAAGATGAGTTTAGGGCAGTGTTGGAGCGCCATAGTCTGGCTTTGCCCCAAGCCAAAGGTCCTGTGGTTTTATTTTCTTTCTTAAGCTCCCCAGTGGGAGCTAGAGCTGCCCTTCAACCCCATGGCTCCACTTGCCTTGTGTCCATTATGACGACCTAACTCGTGGTTACAGAAGCTTCGTTCAAAGAAAAGCATAGGGAACTTCAGTACTTATTCTATATAACAGAGACGGAGGATTTCATTTTTTCTGTAAACACAGATGGCCATGACCTTCAAATCTTATCAGGTCTGTTTCTTGCAGCCTCTTCAAATCCCAAAATGCAAAAATGGCTCCATGGGCTAGAGAGTTGGCTCAGTGGTTTAAAGGTGTTTTCCAACTGGTGAAACAAGCAAGGGTGCTGTTTTCCTGGTGAACCGGGTACCAGCACAAGGGGGAAGATCAACACAGAGAAAAATCAACTCCTACCATATCAGAGAGCCAGAGACCCAGAGGCCCCCAACACCTCATCACTGAAGCAGACCCAAAATGAACCCAACATGGCTCAGGGAAATTTTGCAGAAGAGGGGGCAGAAAGAATGTCAGAGCCACATGTTGGGTCATGGTATGCAGAGACATTTATCTTACCCATAACTGTGGTCTAACTCCACAATGCACGACCCATATACCTCAACAAGGAGGGGCCAGTGGGGAGTGGGTAGGTCATGGATGAGCCTAATAATGGTACCAAACTGACTGTATTTGCTGAATACAAAACTAATTAATAAAAAATTTGCCTAGAAAAAAAGATGTTTCCTTGTAAAGCCTGATGGCCCAGGTTCTTTTTCTAGTACCCATGTAAAGCCAGGTACAAAGTGGCACTTGCATCTAGAGTAAGTTTGTGGTGTCTGGAGGCCCTGGCATGCCCACACTCATTCACTCTCCATTCTCTCACAAATAAATAAATAATAATATTTTTAAAAATACTGCTCTACATATTCTAAATAGAGAGTAAGTTACCATAGAAAAGTAGGTGCTTATTAACTAGAAACCTCCAAGAACTGGTACTAGGCTTCACTCTTAAAGCAATCCACGAATTAAACCTCCACATTATAAAGGAGCTGTATTTCAGATGCCACACATTCAAGATACGTTATGAACACTAAGATGCTGCCATCCTAGCTGCTTTGCAGCACTGGGAAGCTAGAGAAGGGACATCAGCGGTTACAATCTAGGGTGAAGGATCACATGGCTATGACTTGAGTCATCCTCCCCCAAACCTAGGAACCATAATTTGAAAATTATGCTTTACTAGGCAACTGGGCAGTGGACAGGAGACTCTTACTGAGGGGATCATGTCACATACCAGGGCTTCCACTTTCCACAAGATCTGAGTAATAGTGGAAATGAACAAGAAGACGACACACTGCTCAGGTGTGCCTCCATTCTCTGATTTGCAGAGCTGAGTTTGTAGCTATAACTGGAAAGATCGAGTTGGGGCTCAGTTGGTCTCTCAACAACACCCAGCACTGGGAGAGATAAACATATGAAGTTCAAAACCCAATGTGTCTTTAGTTCAGGTGAGAGATTTTATCTTTGAACCAGATAAAACAGATTGTCCCATCATATTTCATAGGTTAACCTTATTACTCTTCCTCGGTGCTCATAATTATAACCATTCTTAACATTCACTTTTAATTTTCATGTATGTCATTGAAAATTGTATCATCTTTGTTAGGATAAAGCACAAATCTATTATTTCAGTTCTGATAATTCTGAAGTTGCGTTTTGTGTGCTTTAATATTTGTAAGATGTTTCAATACAGATATTGCATTCTTACCTAAAGCTCAGAATCTCTAAAACTGAACTCTTGAACTTGCTGTTCCTAATCTCCTGATTTCTGTTTACACATCTTTAGTCTTTTAAACCTAAAACCTTATCTTAGCTGTTCATTTTCCCTGAAATCCCCAGCCAGTCAAAAGCAATTTATGGGGTCATTTTTATACACTCTCATCTTATTTTATTCCCGTTTCTGCCTCAAGATCATTGGATTTAGTGTCTTTTTGTTTCGCTTAGTGATTAGACATGTTCAGCCATGTAATTGTTCTCAATTGTTATCTTGAACACTACTTAAATCCTGTTTTACTTTGCTGGTTTCACAGATAGATGGTGTTAAGAATGCAGTTTCTTTGTATCTTAAAACAAAAACTATTCAACTTTAATTTGAAAATGATGCTTTACTGGCTAAATTAGAAGCAGAAAAGAGGAGAATTATCCCTTTTCATATTAAGGACTTTTTGAAAGTGATCCAAGTATGCCTTCTGTTGTTAGGCAACCTGCACCAGCACTGTCAAAACTCTTGTTCAGGTGACATTCTAAAAGATAAGGTAATCAAGGAAGGATCCCACGTGGCTTGAGGCAAACATAACGTTTTTGCTTAGAAGATAGTGTGAAGAGTTAACCTTATAAAAATGCTTTTGGTTATCTACAATCAAGGACTTCTTGACTAACACCCCATCTGTAACATTGGAAACACTCAGTGCTACAAATGAAACTCTGACTTCTAAGCAAGATGCCCACCTTACTGACAAATCCCATCCTTAATAGTAGTCCATGTGGAAACTTCATAATCCTTTTCTGTGATAGCTATTCCTTGAAAATTAATGCTAAAATTAAAATTAGAATGTGCCACAGCCTTCTACATATTCATGGTACAAGTGTTAAGTCTGATCATTTCACACACTCAGCATCAACATGCTCTCTTTACTATGAGAGAAGGTTCTGTAGGTATGCTGCATTGTCTAGCCCTATCCTTGTCTCGAGGGGTCAAGGGAGTCTCACTGCTATAAATATACCAGTAAAATCTTCCATGTTGCCTTTCTGTTTGTTACTACTGATATGGAAATAATTATGAGATTATAGCGAAAAGCCAGAATAACTGAATACCTTTAGTATCTGAATTCTAATTTACCATGTTGTGGTGGTTTGATTCAGGTGTCCCCCATAAACTTAGGTGCTTTGAATGCCATGGCCCCAGATGATGCCAATTTGAGAATGAAACCCTCCTGGAGGCAGTGTATTGTTGGGGGTGTGCTAATGGGTATTGTAGCCACTTTCCCCTTGCCAGTGTTTGGCACACTCTCCTGTTACTGTTGGCCAGGAGGTGATGTCCACCCTCTGCTCATGCCATCATTTTTCCCTGACATCATGGAACTTCCCCTCTAGAGTCTTTAAGCCAAACTAAACCTTTTTCCTCCACAAGCTGCTCTTGGTCAGGTGTTTTCTGCCAGCCATGTGAACTTGACTGTAATACCATGTAATATACAAAATTTTAGAAGCGATAAAATTTGCTTTAACTTGGGTGTGCTATTAGTTCTAAAAGAAAATTGATATTACTCAGTTTGATTCTTCTCATGTTATTGCTAAAGTTCTTATGGAACAAAGTATATACGTTACTAATTTAAACCTTTTACAGTAAAAAAGATATACTTCTTTATAGCACCTTGATGCTGTCAAAAGCTAGCTGCTATCAAACAGGCCAGAATGGAGACATCTGCCCTCAGATTTGGCTGTTTTATAAAAGATTCTATTCTCTCTGCAATGTTGGCAAACAGAAAAACAATTTGTGTTTATTTTCTTGATTGTTGTGCCTTGCTTTAGTTTAAATGCCCAACAGGGGAAGTCTGTGTTACAGGTAAAATTACGGAACTGTGACAACAGAAGGTAATGAGTAGCTGCCCTGGGCAATTTGATTCTTTGTGTAATTACATATTTTACACTTTTCTTAAAAATATTAAAATGTGGGTTGGAGAAATGGCTTAGTGGTTAAGGCACTTGCCTGTGAAGCCTAAGGACTCTCCTGCTTGACTCTGCAGGTCACACAGTAACACAAGCGCACAAGGTCATACATGCGCACAAGGGGGCACACACATCTGGAGTTCAAATGCAGTGGCTAGAGGCCCTGGAACACCAATTCTCTCTCACACACACTCTTGCTCATTTGCATTAAAAAAAGGCAAGTCTGTTGGGCTTGCCTCAAAAACAAAATACTTTTGAGGTGGTGTCGTGTGTTGAATAGCACAAAGCATCCGTGTTTGAGAGCATGTGAAAGCAGTGTGTGTTGACCATATGCAAACATTCAGAATGGGTTTACAGGGCTGGAGAGACGGCTTAGTGGTTAAGGCACTTGCCCATGAGGCCCAAGGACCCATATTCCACTCTCTAGATCCCACATAAACCAGATGCACGAGGTGACACAAGAACACAAGGTCACACATGCACCCAGAGTGGTTCACACATATGGATTTCAGTTCCAGTGGCTGAAGGACCTAGAATGCCCATTTTATTTGCCACTTTCTCTTTCTCTCTCAAATAAATAAATAAAAATAAAAATGGAATTATAAAGAAGATGCTGGACCATCAGTTATAATACTGAGTTATAATCTGTTGTAGACATTTCTCTGCTGTGTCAATATTAGTTAATAATTATTGACAGAATACATTGACGGATGAATGGCAAAAACTGTGAGAAGTACCGTTTTTCTTTAAAGCGTATGTAATCAAAACACATTGTCATACTGTAATTGCAATGGAGATGTAGTGCTTTAGTGGTGAGGAAATTCAAGACTTCAGAGTGCAAAAGAGAACAGCAAAGTGCTCGATTTTGTCTATCAAGCTAATAGAGGGAGAGAATAGAATTGCAGGCTAGAGAGTCATAAAGGCTGTGGTAAGGAAGATATTTTTATAAAAGTCCACAACGTTATAATTAAGACATAGTGTAATAGTCTAAAGAAATAATTCATAAGCAGTAAAAGTATCAATTTATATGGGTAGAAAATATAAAGAATCCTTCAGAAAGATTCATAATAATTATTTGGTTCATAATGTTTTGGTCATTGGTTTATAATAATCTCATAATAAAGCAAAGAGCCTATGTCTGGGAGGTAGCCTGGTGGCGGAAACATTACCTAGCATGTGTAAAACCCTGGATTCAATCCCCAACACTGAACAGAGGGAAGGAAGAGAGAAATGAGAGGAAGGAAAAGGAATATAATGATGCTATAGAATTTAGTCATGACTTTTGTCTTCGGAGGTTGTTTCAGAAATAATACATTATTTTTGAAAAAACAAACATGGGACAGATGAGTCATACATTTAACTTGTTTGGCACTTCATATATTTTTCTTATTTGATTCTTCTGTCATTATTTAAATTGTTTCACATGAGACAGATTATTATATTAGGCCCAAACACCTTTCTTCAACTCCTCAGGTCCCTGCCCTGAGATGCCTTTATACTTAGAGGGTTTAGTGCCTGTGTTTTGAGTCAGACTCTATATAATATATAATACTCCTCACATAACATTAGAGTAAAATACTCATTTCCATGTTACTTATCTCTTCTAGAAAAATTTTTTGAAATGAAGAAAGGACAATGTAAAGATGCTCTAGAAATTTACAAGCGATTTCTAACTAGAATGACACGAGTGTCTGAATTTCTCAAGGTTGCAGAGGTAAGTAACATTGAGCTTTGTAGCTAACATGATGATAAAACTGGTAGCTCCTGTATCTATGCTGTGCAGGGTAATGTATAGTCGAGAAAGACATCTTCCACGCAGTCACAGTATGTGGGGGTTAGAGGTAACCTTGGAAGTCATCCTCCCAACTTGTCAGTCAGAGTGTACTCTGCACTGCTGCCTGTCGATCAAATGACGGTCCTGTGTTCACATAGACGTTTCAGGATTACTGGTTCATTGCTGTTCCTTGAAGTGGTTCACTTGTCCAGCCCACCTAATGACAGTTTTTTGAGTGTTAAAAAAAAAAAGCTTTATATTTCGAATCCTAACTTTGCCTTTAGAAAAGCCTGTTCATTGTTTTTAATATAAGTCAAAAATACTGACCTCCTTTACACAGTCAATAATTTTAAAGCATTAAAAAATAAAATATGTGTAACTCATGTTATAAAGTTTACAAATTATTTTTAAGTATATTTATTTATGCATAATAGCTGTGCAGTCATACAGTTGTCATTCCTGAGGCTATCTTTAAATTATAAATTGTAATTATGAAATTCAGTTCTTGACTCATGCCAGTATTGGAAATGCTGACATTGTTGTTGTAGCCTTCTGATGGGATGGCCATTGAGTGTTTTTTTTTAAGCATTTTTAAATTTTTATTTATTTATTTGAGAGAGAGAAAGGTAGATAGAGAGAATGCCTACACCAAGGCCCCCAGCCTCTGCAAACAAACTCTAAACACATGTGCTGCCTTTTGCATCTAGCTTACATGGGTCCTAGGGAATCGAACCTGGGTCTTTTGGCTTTGCAGACAAGTGTCTTATCTGCTAAGCCATCTCTCTAGCCCCAGCCACTGAGTTTTATGTCACATGTTGACTACTGACTGAATGGTTCAGAGGCTCAACAGCAAGGACAAAGTACTGCGAATGTGGGCCATTTGTGACATGTTTGTGTTGGCATGTCATTTTGAGAAGATGGCCTAAAGGACAAGCATTCGGTGCATACAGCTTCAAATGCACTGCGGTACATCGTCGGCTTCCAAAGCTCATTTCCCACAGAATAATGGTTACACTCAAACTTCAAGACCAAAGTACTGTCATGCTTCAGCTGTAGACCCATATAATCAGAACAAGTCAATGTTTAATATGGAAAAATGCACATGTTAGCTTTTATAAACACATGTGTATTACAGGATGTCCATGTGTATTTCATCGTGGATTTATTAGTATTGATTGTCTTTAGGGAAGTATACAATTGCTTGAAACTATATATAAAGAAATGAAGAAAGGGCTATGTAAAGATTCTCTGGAAATTTATAAGCAACTTTTAACTAGAATGACACTCATGTCTGCCCTGTGTTAGATGCCCAGTACCACAGAAGCAAACGAAGCACACAAATGAGGTGTATGGAAAATATTAATAAACTGTCCATCCTATAGAGAAATAAAACATTTTTATAGAAATAGTTCAACTTCTCAGAGCAACTGCTTGAGGTCCAAATATATATAGAGAGAGATTTGCTACTATTCAGGTCTTGTTGTTCATATTTTGTATGATTTTCCCTTGGTTTAATCATAATTATTGGTATAAGCTAGTGAAGTTTGTCAAATTTCTTTCTGTGAAAGGATAAGTTATAGTCAAGCATTTAGAGTGTAAGATCATCCTGTGCCCCGTTACCTCTTAGAGCATGAGCATCCTTGTTCCCACCTGCTGCTGTGGAGGTGGAAGGAACTGGACTTGTCAGTATGGGCACATGCCTCTGGATGGCACAACAAAGTTGGCATCATTGCTCTGCAGGAATAGAATAACTACTTGTACCCTCTTATTTATGGATTTATTTTTTGGTTTTTTTCAATGTAGGGTCTCATACTAGCCCAGGCTGATGTGGAATTCACTATGTAGTCTTAGAGGAGCCTCAATCTCACAGTGATCCTCCTACCTCGGCCTCCCCAGAGCTGGGATTAAAGGCGTGCGCCACCATGCCTGACCTTATTTTTACTCATGCATTTGATCTTGTGTCTCTTCATACCTCATATTAGCACAGGTCACATTTAGGCCTATGCTGTGCAGGGTAATGTATAGTCGAGAAAGACATCTTCCACGCAGTCACAGTATGTGGGGGTTAGAGGTAACCTTGGAAGTCATCCTCCCAACTTGTCAGTCAGAGTGTACTCTGCACTGCTGCCTGTCGATCAAATGACGGTCCTGTGTTCACATAGACGTTTCAGGATTAAAGATTCTGTCTTTAAATAATTGAATAAGAAATGCTATATTTTATGAACAGTAAAATACTTTTCTAAAGTGGATGTTAATTTGTTATTTAAGCTATAATGCAGTGACCCCAAACATTTGTTCTGCTTCACATTTAAATTGCATCATTCATAATTTTAATACATTGTTTGAAGGCAGTATTGAGCGGTTTGATTATGATTAGTTAATATAAAAATATTTCAAGAACTATACTCTCTCTACCAGATGGCATTTACGTGTAGTATGGGCTCATATGTGGTACCTAATCTAGAGTAACAAACATTTGCCTGAAAAGTCAATAAAAGATTTGCAAAATGTCATTTTTTAACATAACTGTGGCTGAGGATGGTCGATTTTGGTAGAGTGCTGCTGGACCTGTGTGAGATTCCCCAATACCACAGAAGCAAACAAACAAAGCAAACACACGAGGTACTTCGAAAATGTTAACAACTTGTCCATTATAGAGTACTAGGACATTTTTAGGGAAATATTTGAACTTCCCAGAGGAAGTGCCTGAAGTCCAGAAAACTTAGCATGTCTCAGGTTCTTATACTCACATCTAAACAGACAACTCAGTTGGGTAAAACAGTCATCTTACAGGGAGTTGGGATTCCTGCTAGATGTTATTCCCTTCTACAGAACCCGGTCACTGATGTCTTCCTAGTCCAAGGTAAACATAAGACCTGTAGAAGATATGTGTCCTAGAATATTTGCAGATAGAATGTGATGAAATTTGTCAGAAACTTCACCCTAGTCCTTCAGTGGCATCATGTTCCAGAAGTTTGGGGCTGTAAAAATAGTAATGTTGACAGAGAGTGCCCTGTTGTGTCTCTCAACAGAATTAGACACTTACTGGAAATACAACATCTTTTTCCAAAGGAATGTAGCATTAGTATGTATTCTATAATGTATTCCTGTCATGTTGCCTTCATCATTTATGTTTATTTTAGTTTAGTTTTTTAATTTTTATACATGTATGTAGTGTATTCCTCCCAATTACCTTATCTTATTGCCTTGCCTCGCCCACTAACACCCTTTTTCTTCCATGTTAAGCCCCATCTTACTTTTATGCCTTTTTTAACCCATTGAGTTAAATTAGGGTTGAAATTTGCCATCTAATGTAATAGAAAGTATGGAAATGGATGGATAAAGTTACTTCCATTTGTAACTGGGTGTGGTGGCGCACACCTTTAATCCCAGCACTGAGGAAGCTGAGGTAGGAGGATTGCCAGGAGTTCAAGGCCATCCTGAGACTACATAGTTAATTCCAGGTCAGCCTGGACTAGAGTGAGACTGTACTCAAAAAAAAAAAAAAAAAAAAAGAAGAAAGTTACTTCCATTTATAATTTCCATAATAACATAAGTGAGTTTAGGGGGCATCAGTGGCTTCCCTGAAACAAGAGTTCAGCCTTCAGAAGATAAAGTCTGGGATCTGGATTCCACAATGACTTGACCCAGAGATAAAGGCCAAGTGATCCACACCACTGAAGACATGTTTGATGCTCATACTGGAGGTGCTGGGCTGCTGGCACCCAGTGAGTAGAAGCAGGGATATTGCCAGACGTCCTAGGACATCCAAGATGTCCTACAACACAGAATTGTTCTCAGAAATGCCAGAAAACCCTACTCAGCCATAGAAAAGGCCAAAGGAAGTGTAAGCTGGGTTGTCAATTAGGAGCTCAAAACTTGCACTGTCTCTGTTTGGGTCACATCTCTGTCAGCATAATTATAGTACTTTGTGTCTGAAGAGAGAAGCATTTGTTCTGCTTAATTTCCTTGTCTATTTTAGCTTTGATTTCCTTATTTACAAAAAGTGATGGCAGCTGGGCTTGGTGGTGCACTCCTTTAATCCCAGCACTCAGGAGGCAGAGGTAGGAGGATCGCCATGAGTTTGAGGCCACCCTGAAATTATATAGTGAATTCCAGGTCAGCCTGAGCTACAGTGAGCCCCTACCTCGAAAAATAAAGAAAAAGAAAACAAAAGTTATGGGCTCAGTTGTAATTTGTATTTTCCTCGATTGTTATTTTGAATGAATTTATACCTGTAAAATAATTAGTAGAGTTCAGTGAACACATCACCTCAGGGATTGACCCTTCTTGATTTTTTCCCCTACTTGCCTCCCTTACTCATCCCCTCTTCCTCCCTCTTGCCCCCATGCTTCCCCATTTGCCGTATTACATATGCTTTCACCTTGTAATTTCACTCCTACAAATATATTCTGCAAATGCCTTATCTCCTGTCGTGGTAAGAAACTGAAAGCAATTGTAATGTAAAATAAATTATAGCACAAGGAAGTTCTGTGCAGCTGTTTAAGACATAGGACTTTTTAACATGTTGATATGGATATAACTCTAAGATAGACTGTTGCATGAAAAATATGGTAGTACATGTAATATGCTATCACTTGTGTAAGAACAGAGAAATATATGTATTTCACATTTACTTGGTTATCCATGAACTCTGGGAAAAAAAAGTAAGAAACTAGCAAAGTGGTCTGTGTATGAGAGAAGGAATAGAATCTATACCCTGAATATGTCACTGAAACTAGATGACAGTTCCATGAGAAATTAGTGGGCATGATTACTTAAATTTTGTCTAAGTAGTTTCATAATTTTTAGTTAATGTTGACCATGGAGGCTGTCTCTAAATTTTATATTTTGGTTTATTTTTGTTTTTGATTCTTGTCAAATCTATATATTTTCTGTAACTGAATATACTAATGAGATATTTTCTCTATTATAGTGATTGAGAAACTACATTAAAGAATGTGAGATTGACATATACACTAACAATTACTGTGCACAAAGATTAAGCTGTCATTTTAAAAACTTTGTGTATGCACTTATATTAAATGCCAACTTCTAAATATCTCACGTGGTAATTTCTGATCTTTTCAATCCACAGCAAGTTGGTATTGATAAAGGTGACATTCCTGACCTCACACAGGTAAGTGACTCCTTCAAAGATTCAGTACACACGAAATGGTTACTTCATAGACTGCCACAAATGGTATACTGTTATAAACATTTAATGGATTTTGGACTTAAGCCAGCCAATTTTCTTGGAACTTATTCTGCCTTATTTATTTCTTCTAATTATTAGCTGTGTTTCTGGAATTAACAGAAGTATTTTCCTGCCCTTAAGATACAGTGTCATCTTTAAAAGTGATTGAGGGCTTGTGAGATGCCTTAGCCATTAAGGCACTTGCCTGCAAAGCCTAAGGACCCATGTTCAACTTTCAAAATCCCACATAAGCCAGACACACAAGGTGATGCAGGTGTGCAAGGTTGCACATGGGCACAAAGTGGCACGCACATCTGGAGTTCAATTACAGTGGCTGGAGGCCCCAGCATGCCAATTCTCTTTCTCTCTCTCTTTCTCTCTCATAAAAAAGGCCAGTCTGTTGGGCTTGCCTCAAAAAAAAAAAAAAAATTAAAAGCAACTGAATGTACTAATTGAGTTCACCTTTTCACTCTTGAACTTGAACCAAAACAAAGCTCTAAATAATGCCAATGAAAATGCCTGAACTGCGCTGTGAAGTGACCTCACAGGCATGATCTTCAGGGCACAAGGCCTTTTCCTTCTGCCTGTCCTCCTGGCTGCCTGTCAGGGTGTCCTGCATGACGGAAGGCCACAGATGTGTCACAGTTCTACACTCAACCCTGTCCTCCCTATGAAGAGAGAAATATATGTGGTGTTTTCCCAAGCAGTACTGGGACATGGGGCGTTTTCTGAGCCCCATTCATAAGTGACAATAGTGAGACTTCCTCACCAGTCCTTTTGTCTGTCATGTGTATCCTACGTGCAGCTCCTGCCATAAAGGATCAGGGCTGGTCACAGGTACAGGCTTGTCCAATGGCCTTTCTTGTATTTTCAGGAACTGTGGTGACATAATCTCTTGATAATGATAAATTTCAGTCCCAAAATGTCCCTTAACCAGAAACAGTGTTGTAGCAGGAGAGGATGCAGGGCTGCTATCTTATATAGTGGGCATGAGTTTTATGTCACTGTAAACTTTTTAAAAATCATTGTAATAGAATAAAACTGTCATTGTGAAATGTCCCACTTTCAAAAAATATCAAATTGTCTGGGTGTGGTGGCACACGCCTTTAATCCCTGCACTTGGGAGGCAGACGTAGGAGGATTGCCGTGAGTTCAAGGCCACCCTGAGACTACATAGTTAATTCCAGGTCAGCCTGGACCAGAGTGAGACCCTACCTCAAAAAAAAAAATCAAATTGTGTGTTAATAATGTCTTTAAATATATATGCATTTAAAATAATGTTGATCTTTAAATTTTTATTAAAAATCAAGAAATCTAAAAGAAATGGTCTTCTATATTATGTAAATAAAGTTTACAGAGAAATTCAGAACATGATGGTTTTGTATGTTTTAGTTCAAAATTTGAAAGGTAGCCCCTACCAGTAAACAGAATATTAGTTAAAAATATTTATACTATTTTTAGTGTTGACTAGGTACATGCCTAGATAAGCTCTTGGTTTCTTTAAGTAGGCTTAAAAATTAAATGCATAGAAGATTTTTAACTCTCTTTATTAAAAGTAGATGTTGTAAAGCTAAAATAAAAAGCAAAATTTAAGGGTTTTATTTTTCAGCTATGATAAAAATTTATAATGCAATTTTTTTCTAAATACCACTTACAAATAATACATGTTTAGAAAAAATGACATTATTCAGCTCAATGAATTGCTTTTAGAAATAGTGAATCAGGGGCTGGAGAGATGGTTTAGTGCTTAAAGCACTTACCTGTGAAGCCTTAGGATCCAGGTTCAACTCCCCAGTATCCATATAAGCCAGATATACAAAGTGACACAGTCATCTAGAATTTGTTTGCTGTGGCTGGAAACCCTGGAATGCCCATTCCCTCCTAACTGCGCCTCTCTCCCTCTCTCTCTCTCTCCCTCCCTTTCCCCCTCTCTCCCTTTCTCTCAAATAAATAAAATATTTTATTTTTAAAAAAAAGAAATAGCAAGTCATCTTTAGTGCTATAGTCATCTCTCACTGTGAGATAAGTGAAACACTAGCTGTTTCGTACAGGAGAGCCCCTCAGACATGAATAGGTCCTTGCTTGTCCTATTTAGACACCATCAGAGTATTAATGAACTATATAAATCCTGTTTCTAAAAGTTTGAAAATGGTAGTATAGAAAAATTATTGAAAGAAATGTCACATGCATAGGTTTCATTATTAATAATATTCATTATAGTTTATATAAACTCTGAAATCCACAGATATATTTAATGACATAAAATGTACAGAGCAAACTTCACCCCTAAGGAAGTAAAATCCAACCCTGGGCCTAAGCTGTTCTGTAGTACAGTGGTTTTAAACTAAAAGTGTTCTATATTCTGCTTTTGATGACCTTAAGAGCCACAAAAGCTTTTATATTTTTATTTTAATTATTTATTTTGGGTTTTTTTTGAGGTAGTCTCACTCTGGCCCAGGCTGACCTGGAATTCACTATGGAGTCTCAGGGTGGCCTCAATCTCATAGCAATCTTCCTACCTCTGCCTCCTGAGTGCTGGGATTAAAGGCATGTGCCACCATGCCCAGCCACAAAGGCTTTAATATAAACATTTTTAAACTCTTTCTCTCATAAAAATCTCTACTCAAATTCTACTGTGTGGGCTCTGGTGAGATGGCTTAGCTGTTAAGGTATTTGCCTGCAAAGCCAAAGGATCCCAGGTTGATTCTCCAGGACCTACATAAGCCGGATGCACAAGGGGGCACATGCATCTGGAGTTCATTTGCAGTGGCTAGAGGCCCTGGAATGCCCATTCTCTCGCCCTCTCCCTCTCTCTGTCTCTCCCTCTCTGTCTTCCTCTCTCTCTGTCTCTTTCTCCCTCTTTTTCTCTCTCAAATAAACAACTTAATTAAATATATTTTTAAAAATAAAAAATATTTATCTCCTACTGTGTGCATGTAAATTCTAACACATGAGTATGGCGTGCTTCTGGAATTTCTTAGTATGTTAACTAATTATATTCATTTAGCAACACTCCCCAACTCCACAATTTTAGAGCCTTTCCTGGGATGGGGGAGGTCTATAAGTGAGTGAGGGTTCAATTCTCTTCCTTCCTGGGGCTGTGAGAAGCCTCTGAGTAGGGATCTAGGGTGTTGGTATCATCAGGCTTGAGGTAGATTGAGAGATGTTGCAGAGTGTCTTCCTTCACATGCATACCCAATGAGTATTCTTTCATCACATTAGCTTTGCTACTCTATTGTGTATATGAACCAAATACCTCAATAATTGGAAAATATTAACTGTTACTGATCACTGAGGTGGTATTTCCCCTAACCCTCACTTAGGCCTTCTTTTAAAATGCAGTAATTTTTCCTAGTATTTCAGTTAGCCATGAATAAGTGAAACTTATTATACTTTCAAATTTCCATAAATTTATATTTGGGCACTTAAACTTTTAACTTCAATACATATAAAACCTATTCCTTTCTCTTTATGATTTTATGATGGTGACCTTGGTTTTACTCCATCAAAGTGACATCTTAGTCAACTCCATCCAGTGCACCCCTGCCGTGGAACCACACCTCAATGTCGTTGTGTGCAGTGGAGTTCGAGTGTTTTAGATGGGCCTGTGTGCGATTCCACTGAATTTAAACATTTAAATACCAAAAGAACCTGGAATAAAAACTATCTCTCAGGAATATATGAATTCTTTCAGAGACTGCAACCATACAAAGTTACAGTGATGTTATAGTGTGTTTACTCTGAAATAGAATGATGTAGACATTTTTTTTTATTTCTTATTGTAGGCTCCCAGCAGTCTCATGGAGACCCTTGAACAACATCTAAATACATTAGAAGGAAAGAAACCTGGAAACAAGTACGCATTAGTTGTCTACTCTAAATATGATTAAGAATACTGAGTGGTTCTCTGTGAGAATAAGGTTCATCATGGTGTAATGTTCACTGTTGCTGTTTTAGGGTGTGTTTCGCTGCCATTTTTTTCTAGGTTCCCTAAGAACCTCCACCCTCTCTGCTAGCATAGGATAGCATGAGCTCATGTATGGGCAACCTGTCTGCTGGCAAATGCAGTAGATGAGCCAGTGGCCCCCATGTTGACTGGATTTGCTAATTTGTGTCTTTACCCTTGGAAGGAATTTGCAGCACAAAGAAGAGCATTGCTCCTCTTTGTAGATTAAAGCTTCTGCCATTGATCACGAGTTTAAACAAACAGCATTTCCCAAGCACCTCTGAACACTCTGCTACTTTACCCACCTCACTGCGAAGGAGCAAAGGCTTCCAGTGTGTTACAGGACTCCAGCTCTCCCCTGAGCCGTCAGGCACACTGCACACTGCTGGCACTTTTGGTCTGTAGCAGCCAAGCAATGTTAGGTGTAACTTTGCCAGATTTTCATATCTTCATGTTTGGGTACTAACATTTTTGACTATTTTTCTTCATTGTGTGCAAAATAAATGGCCAGCTCCTTTTTTCCCATGTCTGTAGCATGTGTAATGCTTGTTTATTGACAAGCCCTGGGGATTTTTAGTCCATATGCTTTGATCTGACTATAATTCTTCCAGTCTTGGACCCAGCCTGCTCCTGCCTTATGCATCCATCCTGTGAAGCCAATTGCACCCCTGCCTTCTGACGAAGCCTCCTTCTGTAGTTCTGACTTCTCTGTGTTGTGGCTATTTTTTCACATACGTAATCTCAATAGCTTTTCTGGTTTTCATTGTCAGGAAGTATATCATACTTTATTATCTGAACACTTACTATAGATATCTTTAAAGAACCTACTTGCAGTCCATCATTAGTCATGCTAGCTTTAGGTACCTTCCACATAGTTTGAGAGCAGGAAGCATCAAGTAACCCAAAAACTGATGACTGCAGAGCTGTGATCAAAGAGTTTGCAGTGATAGAACTGTATAAGTGTTACTTTCTTCTTGATCCCTCTCTCTCAAAACTCTCCCAGAAACTAAGTTGATGCCTTAATGTTACTTTTGTGGTCATTTCATTATCTAAGTGTTACTTCTGGGTTTTTTTGTTTTTTTTTTTTTTTTTTTTTTTTGGTCCAAGTTGGTATAGAAATTATTGTGTTTTAAATTTTCAGGGACAGCAGTAGAGGAGTTTTCAGGCAATTACCACAGGGCTACTTTGACCCATGGATGACAAGACCTCTCTGAGTTGTTTCCACAGTCCAGGCTCTGTCTCAGGCTGTGAATTACAAGCTTTTGACAAAGTCCACATCACATCACAATACAAGATGCCCGCTTCTAATCGTTGCTGGGGCCACCCTCTGTTAGGAAGACAAATGACTTTTGTAGTGTTTACACAAGGAGGGCCAAGAAGTTGAGAAATATCCCTGCTCTAGCAGCAGGACAATCCTGTGTTCTGAGGAAATATGTGTGTCCCACAGAGCCCATCTCTCCCCTGAGTGATGGGCACACTTTGTAAGCCCCTTCCCTGAGCCTTTCTCACCTGTCCAGTCCTCCAGTCCACAGTCTTGCCGCCAGCATTGCCGTCATCAGAGCTCCTTCCCTTCCTATGGCCTCCTTGCCCCTAACTTCAAGTCTAAATTCGCCCCCTTGTGGCTGACCATCGTGGATTAATTTTGAAAAAAGTCACTGGATATTTTGTTGTATTTCTAGAAAAGGGAAATAAAATTCAGTAACATTACATTTGAATTAACTTATGCATAGAATAATCTCATCCCGCCTCTAAAATCATCCTATGCTTTTTCCTTTCACGAACTGGATAAAACCACATTTGAACTTGTCTTTTCCTTATACCCAATTTTCAAAACAAATGAGCTGTAATAGTTAACTATTTTCTTCTTTGTATGTCTGTGCTTGCCTGGGAACTTAAGTGAAGGGTGAGTACTACACTAAGTGAATTTCTGCATTTGATAATTACTAAAAATGCAAAAACTACTCTTAATCTTCTATATTTGATGTTTGGGCCATTTAAACTGATTAGTATCCATCTTACATATCTATGCTTTTTTTTTTTTCTTTCATTGTGGTTTATTTATGCCTTCCAATGTGACTGGCACAAATGGTCCTATTTCTATTTAGTCTTCTTTGGATCACAACAAATAATTTTTGTGGTGTGTAGGTATTCCTCTTAGATTTTAGAAAGCAGTGATTTTTCATTTGTTATATAAACAAACAAAAATATTTCCCTCTGGCCTATGACAGAAGTGCCAAAAGATAATTTTACAAACAGAACTGATAATTTGAGATCACTTGCTTTGCCAGCAAGTCATAAAACTATTCTAACTTATGTATGTATGCATATATATATGTACATAATAAAACATTTGTAAATACCTGCTATAAAAATATGAATTCCCTTTATATATTAGGCCTTTCATATACCTTGTGTCCACTGGTGTTCATTTTTTTAATAAAGTGCAAAATTGTTTGACATAACTTTATGATTCCAAGACACAAAGGAATGAAATTTATTTTATCCCACATATGATGCACTAAGTACAGAGGATGTGGGAAATACACTGACTTGTAATTAAAATTAGTTGGAAGATGCTGATAGCCTTCTACATCTCTATTTTTTTTTTGAACAGCATACTTAAAACTACATTAAGATTATTGTTATGAATCAAAAAAAAAAGCACAAAATGTCTTCCCCAGCTTACTATTTTCATGCTATAAGAAAAACTTGACATTTGCTTTGTCCATAATAAAAACCAATAGATCTGTTTGAGCATTTAAGATAATTTAAGTAGATTATAACATAGGTTGCAATGTGAAATTATTATAGTTATTATATATCCCAACCCGATCCATTATGTACCAGATTTCTCTTTGTGAAATTTTTAAAGTGAGGATTGGTCTTAAATAAATGCTCTTGCCTATGCATAAAAAAAATTGTAGTATTTTCTTTTATAGAAGGCAATGAGTAATAGTAGAATGGAGAATCAAGCAAAAATATGTAAGAAACAGAAATTATGTGTTGTAAGAAAAGAAAAAGCTGTGCTGTGTTCATGGTGGGGAGGGGGCAGGCTAGAATGTGGAACAGGCACAAGCCCTGGGCAGCGACAGACTTGGAGCAGATTCTTGGACCCAGCATTACAGGGCTTGGTGACATATAGCATTCGAGGGGCTAAGGCTGGAGGCTCATGAAAGCCAGGCCAACCTGGACTACACAGGCAGGCCTTCAAGATAAAATGATGATACTTGAGAAAGTTATTGTAGTTGTGATGGCCCTGTGGAAGTACCTCTGACTAACTCATGACCAAGGTCAGATCTGAAGGTTCATTTTAACAGCTTAGCTTCAGAGAAAACAAACTGCCTAAGATTTCTGGTTAAGTTATGATTATAAAATGAGTACATGAATATCTTCTCATTGAAAATTTAAAACATGGGCTGGAGAGATGGCTTAGCGGTTAAGCGCTCACCTGTGAAGCCTATGGACCCCGGTTCGAGGCTCGGTTCCCCAGGTCCCACGTTAGCCAGATGCACAAGGGGGTGCACGCGTCTGGAGTTCATTTGCAGTGGCTAGAAGCCCTGACGCGCCCATTCTCTCTTTCTCCCTCTATCTGTCTTTCTCTCTGTGTCTGTTGCTCTCAAATAAATAAATAAATAAAAGAACAAAAAATAAAAAGAAAATTTCAAACAATATAGAAATCATACAAAATAGCCATGTGCTGTGTAAAGCACTAAAGATATGAAATGGCAGAATGAGCTACTTCCCTTCAAAGAACTTAACATCCAACAATGAAGACAGATAATTAGAGGCAGTTAAGGTGGCATGATGCTTACTCTATGGGATAGCTGTATCATTGAGCAATAGTGTTTTTACAGGATCTTAGCAAACTGATGATGTTGCCAGTTAGGATTTTGCACATGGCTTTGGGGTTCATCTGTAACAGCAGGTGGCAATATCCTTACTGCTTTTAGGGTGTCTTTGTTTTTGTTGTCTGATAGACACTATGTTCAATTTTTATGTATTGGCTAAAAACTATATTTCAGTATCTGGCTTATTTGTAACTCTTTTCTGTATTAGTATGCATGATTGTATCAATACCACAAAGAACTGGTTTATGAAGCTTGATCAAGACAGAAATCAGTCTATTGTTAGAAAGTTAACATTAATGGTTTATTTTGTTTGTGTTGAGTAAATATTCATATTTACTTAAAATTAGCTACCTTTCTTTTTCATATGTAAAAGAGGAAACTGGCGAGGCGTGGTGGCACACGCCTTTAATCCCAGCACTTGGGAGGCAGAGGTAGGAGGACCACCATGAGTTCAAGGCCACCCTGAGGCTACAAAGTGAATTCCAGGTCCATCTGGGCTGGGACTCTACCTCAAAAAAAAAAAAAAAAGGAGGGGGAACTGATGATAATGAAGAAATGATTAGCCAAAAGTTCACAAGTTTTCAACTTTACACTGCATTAGATTTTTAAGTTCCTAAATAACTTACTATAGATGCAGAAAACAGTGAATCTTTTTATTTCAGTAGCTCCTTTAAAATGGGCATGTGTGCACACATGTGCACACACACACACGTTGTGTAAATATGCAAAATTTATTATCAGTCTAGCATATAATCTTGATAAATTGGTAAAGATTCGTCATACTGGACCAAATCCCAGTGTGTCCAATTCTAGTACCTCATTTGCTATACACAGTGTTGGATAAGAGGTGCTACAGCAAGCCACCTTTTAGCATTTAACTCGTTCATGTTCCTTCACCTTCTAGAACTCAGTGCCAGCAGTACAATTTTTTCTCAAGCTCCTGTACTTGTGATGGAAAGATAGAAATATTTTTCCTCGGCACTTTTCATTACAGGCATGAAAATAACAAAAATTTGCAAACTTTAGGAGTGTGAATATGGATGCTGAGTCAATTTCAGATGCAAGCATTTAAATTTTTCTCTATTGTCCCTACCTTTATGCATAACAACTACAATTAGTGAGTCACAATATGTAGCTTTTCTTTGTAATTTTTCTGACCTTTTAAAATAACAAAACAGAGGTTTCTGAAAGAAGAGTCTATTTAGTATGTTTTTTCACAAGCATTAGTATTTTCTTTATTTGAAATTTAAATAGTTAGGGTGGATATAGGCAGTAATGAGAAACTCACTTCATTGGCTAGACATAGAAAATAATATTTAAGAATCCTAGAGCTAAAAATTAAGTCAGTGGGAAATATCAGAAGGGGGCATGATAATGACATCTAGTAGCTTCTGCACACTGTCAAAAGCTGTGTGTAAAACAATGTAAAGCTCCATGAAGTGAGCCCGAGTTCTGTGCTTGCACGAAGGACCCCAGGCATATTCAGAGCTCATGTCTGTGTTTCCTTTTAGATCTGGTGCTCCCTCTCCATTAAGTAAGGTAAGTTTTGTTGCAGTTTTCTTAATATTTTATTTTTATTTATTTATTTGACAAGGAGAAAGGGGGAGTGAAAGAGAGAGAGAGAGAGAATGGGTGTGCCAGAGCCTCCAGCCACTGCAAATGAACTCAAGATACATGTGCCACTTTCTGGCTTACGTGGATGCTGAGAAATTAAATCTGGGTCCTTTGGCTTTGTAGGTGAGCACCTTAACCACTAAGCCAGCTCTCCAGCTCCTGGGATTGTTGTTTGTCATGCTTTTGTTTTCTTGCTCACCTTACCATCATTAAGCGCGCAGTTCAATGGTATTAAGCATGCTTTTCAGGGTTTCTTCCTCTCACCATTTTACCATCACCATGTACACAGGTCAGTGGTATGGAGCACATGCATACTGCTGTACAGCAATGACTACATTTCCAGAACAGTTTTCATCTTCCAAAAACAAAAGTCCAAGCTTATTAAATAGTCACTACTCATTCTTCTGATCTCTATAATCCCTGCCAACCATTGTTCTCCTTTCTCTCCCTCAACGAATGTAATTGGTATAGATTCAGGCAGTATCTGATCTTTTTTTTTTTTTTTTTTTTTGGTTTTTCAAGGTAGGGTCTCACTCTGGCTCAGGCTGACCTGGAATTCACTATGTAGTCTCAGGGTGGCCTCGAACTCTCGGAGATCCTCCTACCTCTGCCTCCCGAGTGCTGGGATTAAAGGCGTGCACCACCACGCCCGGCTTCTGATCTTTTGTAATTCATTTATTTTACTTAACATGTCTTCATGGTTTAGTCTGATGCTTCATATACAAATGTCTTTCTTTCTGAAGGTTAATATTCTATTGTATTTGTCCATCACAACTTGTTCATCCATCTTTCAATGGAAACTTGAGTGTTTTCCACCTTCTGTGTATGACAAATAATGCTTCTGTTAACTTTAGTGTAGAATATTGGAGCCCCTGCCTTTAAAATCTTCTGGATATGTACTTCAAGGTGAAATTTCTGGGTCACATAACTTAAACTTTTTAGAAAAAGATCATTTTATTTTTATGACTCTTCCTTTATATTATTAGTTCCTGATGCCATTGTAGTCTGTTATAGGTAATTTATTCGTCTATCAGAGCTAAATATTCTTAAGTAGGAGAGATTTTGCCCTTATGTGATAACTGAAACCATATGCATCAGGGTAATTTTTCCTTAAAGAGCCTTTTCACATATTCCAAATCACAGTCCTATGAGATGGGTAAGGCACATGAGGTGGAGGGTAATTTAATGGTGAAGACGAATTGTAATTAGGTGTCTTGCCATCAGCATGCCTTTTGGACAGTCAGCTATAATATCTTTAATAATTCCTTCGCCTCTCTATCTCTCTTTTCATTGGCATGTTGAAGGACAGGATTAAGGTTTTCCATAACAAGACTATTTACTTCTATAGATCTGTAGTTCACATCCATAATTGCATTTTTCAGGCAAAAGTATAATCGATGGGCTCTTTTTTTGACAGCTACCCATTATATAATTACTGTCATTACAGACTTTCAAGGGTGTCATTATGACTGTTCTAGTAACTCCCAGATACCATGTACTGTGCCAGTGCCCAGCTGGCCAACTGCCTAAGATTCCCACAAGGCCTGGGCAAGAAGAATAAAATTAAACTAGCAAACATCTTTCTGATTTCTCTGCTACAAAACCATATTTAAAACCATTAATGTCTATGTGAAAAGGGCCAGCTTCACAATGCTCAGCAGAGTGTGGTAAGATCAGGGTTTCCTTTGGGACAATCTGTTGTGACATACTGATCAAATAAAATTGTAGTTTCTTTTGCTTTTTCGTAACAATGAGATTATTTGGGTTCTGTTCTCTAAGCTCTCATATCTCCTTAGAGATTATAGTTACAAGGCATTTTAATGAACTTTCTTTGGCCTTTATCTCTGCATTCATGTTGGTAGTAATATCTGCTGTAAATTCTCAGTGTTATCTTATATGCATTGTTTTTCTAAATTAATTTACAAGTATTTATTCAAAGTAAAAGTCATTCTGTTTAAGAGTGATTTTGTTTTGAGAGTTGTCAGTGGCCATAGTGGGTAATATGCAATTACTTATCCCTAGTGTTTTTCTATTCCATTAGCTTCCCATTTGGAAGAGTTGAGCTCTTTGTTGCAGAGAGAGGATTAAATTACAATTTTCTGAGCAATTCACACCCGTGCTATTCTAGTGTTTGCCTCTTTCAGTGTTCCAAATTTCACAGTTGTATACCAACTGAATTTTGATTTCTTGATTGGTTTTATTCTGAGGTGATAAATATTGGTCAAACAATTGAAGTAAGGAATGTCCCATAAATTTGTTATGTATCCTTTTACTTTTTATTTGTTTGTTTGTTTGTTTTCCGATGTAGGTTTTCACTCTTGCCTTGGCTGACGTGGAACTCACTCTGTAGTCTCAGGCTGGTCCAGAGCTCACAGTGATCCTCTTACTTCTGCCTCCCAAGTGCTGGGATTAAAACCATACACTACCACTCCTGACATTTTGTTTTGAGAGTTGTCAATGTCTATAATGGATAATATGCAATTAACTACTGCTAATGTTTTCCTTTTCCATTAGCACTCATTTGGAAGAGTTTCAGAGTTATTATTCTTTCTGAAACTCCCTTTAAATTTGTTTGAAGTCTAGTGTTTTTCAGTGGCAGAGCCCTTACTTGCTCTTGGTCTCCATGCACTGTGCTTGCTGCTAAGTTTCATTTCCACTGACAGAACTAGGGATCAGTAGACTGTTTTGAAATTTTCCGTTACTTTTTATTTTATGAATACATGGGAAACTAAGTATATCAGATAAAGCAGACTTAATATACTATACAAAACTTTTTATTCCTTGTCATAGGAGTTGACTATTAGCTCCTCTACTAAAAACAAAAAGAGCTAGGAGGGATGGAGAGATATCTTAGTGGCTAAGGCACTTGCTTACAAAGCCTAAGGAACCAAGGTCGATTCCCCAGTACCTATGTAAGCCAGATGTACAGGTGGTACATGTGTCTGGAGTTCATTTGCAGTTGCTAGAGGCCCTGAGGTACCTGTTCTCCACCCCCCCCTTCAAATAAATAAAAATAGGAAAGCAAGCTTTAGATTTTATTTCCCTTTGAATTTTTTGTTTAACAGTACTGATAAGGTGCAGTCATGAGGTCTTCAAACTGTCCATAACTTGAGCCTTGCTTGTTAATTGTTCCCTGATGACTATGAAGTGATTGTTAAGTGTCTGGGTGTTTAAAACATCAGAGAACACTTCACATGAAGTATATTTAGGATGAGAAGGAAAAGTAATGACCCTAGTTTTACAGCAATTATAGCTATTGAAATTTTTTTACATTAATCATAACTTTCCCAACAATTTTAGATTCAGGAAATACATTTAGATTGATTTTAAATATATATGAGCAGAAGTCAGTACAATATTGGAACAAATATTTAACCAAGATTTTATGATATTGAGGACAGAGAAATGGCTCAGCAATTAAAAGGCACTTTCTTGCAAAACCTAATGACCCAGATTCAATTCCCTGGTACCCATGTAAAACCAATACACAAAGTGGCATACATATGTCTGGAGTTCATTTGCAGTGGCAGGAGGCCCTGGCACACCCATTATCATTCATTCTCTTTCCTTTACCCCCCTCTCTCTCTCTCTTTGCAAATGTGTAATAAATAAAAAAATTTTAAGATTTTATGAGAATTACATTTAACTTCTAGACCTCAAGGCATGTTTTTCCAGTAGTTATTGTTACAATTCTTAATTTCAATTTCTTTTGAGTTTTTTTGTTTTTTGTTTTTTTCCTCTCACGAGGAATTACAGAATAAATGCTGGAAATGCCATGGGTTCACAAAGCAAAAACCCTGTTGCTATGTCATCTCGATTTGCATTGATCAGCATGTCCTATGCATCTTAACTTTCAGTCTTCTCCAGTCACAACTGTTACATCGCCTAATTCTACACCAGCTAAAACTATCGACACATCCCCACCAGTCGATTTATTTGCAACTGCATCTGTGGCTGTCCCAGTAAGGTTAGTTAATGAGCATGCAGTGAACTGGTCATTAACATTTTGATTAGGTTTTTGTTTAATTTTTATGTACTGTACCCAAATGATTTCACTAAATAAAATCTAACTCTAACAATATGTGGTTTAGAAGTTATTTTTGCTTTATAATGTAAGCTCATTAATGCTCTTACAGTTACTTAGGCTTGTACATCTTAAATCCTTAGAAATATTTATATATGCTATAGAAATCGCCCTGTTGCTCAGACATTTAGGAAAGAAACTGAAAGAAAGATGAATATACTGCAAATTCTTATGAAATTGGTCACTATGGAAAATTTTACTAATTTTCAGTTTCTTTTGTGCAAAATGTGAAAGGTGTTTCAAAGTGCTTCAAAACCAACATCCACCAAGGTTTAGGGAACAGTGCCGAGGAAGTGGTGGATTGAATATGAGTGCTGCTCTCTCTGCTAGCCAGAGAACCTTCTCTAGGGAGGTGGGGTAGACACTGAGGAGACTCAAAACTCATCAAAGCAAAAAATAAGAGGTTGTAGAGAGCTCAACTGTAAATGAGATTTCTAACACATTCTCCAAAGCTCAGAGAACATTGCAGATGAGGAGGAGAAAAAAAATGTAAGAGACACAGGGTAGGCAAGGGTACTTTGGGGCATGTCCTCCCAACATGAGCTAGGGAATTCATGACCCACCAGTGATTCCTGATACCCTCATAAGACAGGCACAGTTCTGAGCCCATTAACATCTTATCCAGGAGAATGGAGAAGGGCAAAAAGAGACAGAGGTCAAGACTTAAATTTTGTATTGCAAACAAGGTGCCAGGACAGCTAGGAGATTGGAGCCATCTTTTGAACAGCCAGACTTGGAACTTATGCAGGTAAAGAGCTTTAAACAGCATAGCCTCAACTGAGTAAGTAAAATAAATAGTAGGGCTAGAGAGATGGATTAGTGGTTAAGGTTCCTGCTTCCTAAGCTTAAGGACCCAGGCTCCACCTAAGCCAAATGCACAAGGTGGCACATACATCTGGAAATCATTTTCAGTGGCTAGAGTACCTGGTGTGCCCATTCTCTCTCTATCTGCCTCTTTCACTCTCTTTTTCTCTCAGTCGAAAATAAATAAAATATTTTTAAATAATTAAAAAATAAAAACTGTGGTCATTTTAGGGTGACCACACTTAGAAACAAACTTGATATATTGATTATCATTTAATTTAGGAAAAAGGAAAATTAATTATTTATTATTCTCCTTAATATTGTTTGGTCAATGAATTCTTAAGACATGGTTGTTTTCTATGTATGAAAGTAGAAAATAGAGAAAAGGCAGCCCCAAGGTTATGTTGCTTATTTCCCTCTAGCACAGAGCTATGATCACTACCCAGCTCACCATCTGCTTTTGTAAATAAAGTTTTTTTGGCACAAAAGCATGATGATGATGATGATTGATTTCTGAATTGTCATTGTCCCTTTTCCTGCTGCAGTAGCAGAACTAAGTATGATAGAAGTCACCTGCCCTCAAAGCTCCACATTCTTTCCATCTATTCCTCTACACAAGTGGTGTGCCAAGCTTTGGCACAAGCCATACTTTTTCAACTATTATTCTTACTAGACTTCTAGTATCTAAAGTGTTTAATGTTTGTTTGAAAACAGCTTTACACTGTATATGTCAATGTCTGATTGTGAAGTTTTGTTTTCCTTGAAGCACTCCTAAGCCATCCAACGATCTTTTGGACCTCCAGCCAGACTTCGGAGGGGCCGCGGCAGCCGCTGCACCAGCACCACCGGCAGCTGCAGGGGGAGCCACGGCCTGGGGAGGTGAGTGGAGGCAGACAGGCTTGCGGGTGGTCTCCAGGCGTTTTACATGGTGATTTTAACTTAGGCTATTATAAGTGCCTGCAGATTGTCCACAATGCTGTTAGAGACTTGGAAGGAACCTGCTGAGAATGGCATCGACTGATTAAGAGTTATATCATGAAAGCAGAGAAATGCTCATGATACAGTTTAAATATTCAAATCACCATATAATTTTTAAAAATATTTTACTTATATATTTGAGAGAGAAAGAAGGAGAGAGTGTGACAGATCCAAGGCCTCCTGCCACTGCATACAAAATCCAGACACATGTGCTACTTTTTAAATCTGGCTTTACATCAATATTAGGGTATAGAACCCAGACCATTAGGCTTTACAAGAAAGCATGTTTAACCACTGAACTCTCTCTTCAGCCCCTGATCATATAATTTTTAAAGTTGAAATAAGGGATATATTTTCTTTGTGATGAAAAAATTCTGATTATTTTTAGTAATGATTCTTTAGAAATTCAAGCTGTAGACTGAAGATTTTACAAGACCATGAATTTATGAGGTCATTCAATATTCCTAATGTGGTGTGTTGAGTACAGTTCCTGCATTGTGGGAGAAGGGGCAGGAAGATTATAAGAGGTGCAGTGGGGGGAGGGGAGAGTAGGAATTTCCTGACGCACAGCCCCTCACCCCAAGAGATTGAGGCCTTAATTACCCCACAATGATTACCAATAACCTCACTGAGGAGAATGCTCAAGGAAAATGAGGCTGGGAGAGAGGAGATATAAGAATATAACCTTTGTAAAATAAATAAATAATACAAAGAAAAGTTCCTGGGTCATGTAGTCTTCAGTTGATTTTATTTACATAGTATTTAATTTCATGAATATGAGGCCTATTATGTGTCCTTATTGTATCAGAAAAGATCTATACTAGCTGGGCATGGTGGCGCACACCTTTAATCCCAGCACTCAGGAGGCAGAGGGAGGAGAAATGCTGTGAGTTCAAGGCCACCCTGAGACTACGTAGTTAATTCCAGGTCAGCCTGGACCAGAGTGAAACCCTACCTCAAAAACCAAAAAAGAAAAGATCTATACTATGCTGATTGGTTAAGAAGAATCAAACTTAAGGCACTTAATTCCCAGTTGACTCATGGATCTCAAAAAAAAATCAATTTACCATAAATGTTTTATTAAAAACACTAATATAAAATTAATATAAAATGGAAGTAATCGTGACACAATTCCCAAAGGCATACAGAGACATTGTGAACACTGTGCTTGACCACCACAAATTATCAATGAATTTTTTTTAATGTAATAAGACATGATACATACAGCTGTAAAAGCAACATAGTTGAAAGACATATAACCCAGCAAGAAATTAATAGGATGAGAAAACTAGGATTTGAAGAGTACTGTTAGAATAAGATGGGTCAGGGCTGGGAGGCCACTCCGTAAAGTGCATGCCTTGCAAACAGAAGGACCTGAGTACAATCCCCAGACTCCAAGTAAAAAAAACTGGGCATGGTGGCATGTGTTCAGAATCCCATCACTGAGGAAGTAGAAACATACAGATCCAGGCTCTCCAGCCAGCCAGTCTAGCCTCTGCAGAGAGTTCTAGGCCAGTGAGAGACAGTCTCAAAATAAAATGAAAAATGAAAATAAAAAAGGAGGTGGTGGCATTCCTTAGATGTCCTTCGGCATAAACATACATGCGCGCGCACGCGCGCACACACACACACACACACACAAGATTTAATCCAATGCTGTTATACTATGAGGCAATAAAAATCATAACCTTGGGGTTGGTTTTTCTTTCAGACAGAAATTATTTTCATCACCAGCAGACAAGATATGTAATTTAATATATCATTTCAGAAACAGAGTCCTTAATTAACAGTAAGTAGCAAGGTCAAATAAAGTTTATATTACCCTAGATAATTAAATAGTCCTGAGTAGGCTTATTAAAAATAAGTCAGTATAACATCAAAAGTACATCCTGGCAAGGAGCTTTCTCTCTAGGAATCGTGGAGGCCAGAAGCCAGAAATCGCAGCTCCACCGGGCATGCGGTGGAGAGTCCCCATCAGGGATTCTGTGCGAGCAGCCATGTAGATGGGCAGAAGCACAGAGAGAGCCTTGCCCTTCTCACCCATGCTTTCATGAGTCTGTCCCGTCCTTAGCCTCTCTGACACCATAAAGGGAAGGTGGTTCTTGGGAAAGAGGCAAGAAGACACAATTGTTTCTATTGATTCAGCTTTCCCCTCATTTTGTGTCTTCCGGAACCTCAAAGTCTAGAAGGAGTTGGGCATGTTACCAAGCAACTATGCAAGACTAACCAACAAGTAACATGATGAGAAATGTAGCAAACATTTATAAATTGACTAGAATAGTTTATAAAAGAGAATGTATTAGTTCCAAGGTTTATTTGATAACAAAATAAAAGGAAGATAATCACTGAAGAAATAAAATAGATAACTGTAAACATGAACATTTTAAATGTTGGCTTAGAAGGCTGGGGAGATGACAGAGTGCTTAAAGACACTTGCCTGCAAAGCCTGCGAGTTTGAAGTTCAATTCCCCAGTATCTGTACAGAGCAAGATGAGCATTCATTTGCAGCATCAAGAGACCCTGGCACACCCATACACACACATACAAATAAGAATGTTAAAAATAAATTTTGGATTAATTTCATTTTAAATATCTAAATGTTCTATATTTGAGTGGTCATCTTCTGAAGCTAGGGCTATCATTTTTTAATAAAATTGTTTAAAAAATAAAAATATAATTGGTCTTTAAACTTCTAACTTTATTAAGTTTCAAGAAAATAATAGTGAATACTGAAGAGATTTTGTATGAAGTTTTTCACTGAGTTTATTCATTCATTCTGGGCTCTATCTTTTACACAGTTCATTTGTATTTGCTATTTACTTTAACTATTACAGTTCTTAGACAATGCTCTTTTTTCCTGTTTAAGAATTTTTCAATCCTCAACTCATATATGTGACTAACAAAACTTAAACTTTAATATATAGTTGTAAGTGTAATTTTGGGTGGTTACATAAAAAAATCAAATCATATATGAGTGTTATTTTTAATTCTTTCAACCATTAAATCAGTATGTGTTTATACTTCTTGTCTTTACCCTTAAGATGCTTTTCTATTTCCTGACCTTCCCCACTAGAGGGAGCACGTTTTCATAATCAGACAGCACCAGACTAGTTTAGGTCCTATGGTCTCCTCGGGATAAGATTAGACAACGTTTTCATCTCATCCAAGCGCCCAGAACTGCAGCATTTCATAGAAAAGGAAAGCTCACAGGGAAATTGATTAATAACTATTTCTCAATTTGTAAGAAAAGTGATTGAGTTTATAAACCTTAAGAAACTTTTTAAATGAAATAGAGAAGTAATAGCTACTTTTCTGTATTTACCCTGAGATATTTAGTGGGCTTGACAAGGATGCTAAGTTATAGCAGGTGTCTGTTGATTCATTTGACCAAGCAAAACATAAAATCACTTTCTCAGAGCTGGACAGATGGCCCAGCAGTTCAGGCTCTTGCCTACAAAGCCCGAGAACCAAGGTTTGATTCCCCAGTACCTACATAAAGCCAGATGCACAAGGTGTGGCACATGCATTTGGAGTTCATTTTTAGTGGCTAAAGGCCCCAGCACACCCATTCTCTCTCTCTCTCTCTCTCTCTCTCTCTCTCTCTCTCTCTCTCTCTCTTCCCCTCACTCCCTCCTCTCTCTCCCTCTCTTTCTTTCTCTCTCTAAAACTCTATAAATCTGCTGGATGTTCTTCTGAACATGTGTAATGAAATGGCTTTTCTGCTAAGGCCTGTAGCACTATGAAATAATCACTGGAAAGGGCAGGCTGGAGCTCTCCCTGCAGCCAGGAGAAGACGCATGTCCATGTCTGTGACTTCTGGCAGCTGCCCACCCTGACTTCTGACGAATATGTTTGAAATGTGTGGCTTTATGGCTGTGGGATAATAGCTGTATCAGGACAGGTTGCTGTCAGTGTCAGGAATTGCTTGAAAACTTGCTTTCTCAGGATTTTGGAGCTGGCTGCCTATAGGAAAAAAAAAAAAAAAAACCTGGTTATATCCTATCACTGTTTCTACTACCCACTAGCTCACAGGCCAACACTTGATTTTAATTTAGAATGTGTACCTAATAAATGTCAAAAGCAAGAGATAAAAATAAGAAGGCCTTTGATGACTAGGTAGTAATCTATTTTCTGCTATTACTATAGTTAAATCAGTGTGATGAATTTCAGTGTGCAGTTTATGTTTCTTAGTTTTATAAATGTCTTCTAGAAATTTTGGTTTGTTAAAATTTCATATGTTTTAATTTTTAATTTTATTTTAGAGAGAGCAAAAGAGAGAGGGAGAGTATTGGTGTGCCAGGGCCTCAGGCACTGAAATTGAACTCCAGACGCTTGCTCCACCTAGTGGGCACATGCGACCTTGTGCTTGCCTCACCTTTGTGTGTCTGGCTTATGTGGGATCTGGAGAGCCGAACATGGGTCCTTTGGCTTTGCAGGCAAGCACCTTAACCACTAAGCCATAACTTCATGCTTAAAATAAATTTTCTCAGCAAGCTCAGATAAGAGCCCTGAGATATATACATCACATGACTGAATGAAGAACACCACCAGTCACTTTGAGTGCTTAACCTCAAGTTAGGAAGAACTCCTGTGGTACTATTTTCTTAGATGCTGTGCAGTCCAGTTCACATTGCTGGTAGAAATCACCCAACCAAGATCAGCTTCTGGGGAAAAAGAGATTTATTTTGGCTTACAGCCTTGAGGGGAAGCTCCATGATGGCAGGGAAAACAATGGTATGAGCAGAGGATGGACATCACCCACTGGCCAACATTTAGTGGACAATAGCAACAGGAGAGTGTGCCCAAACACTGGCATGGGGAAACTGGCTATAACACCCATAAGCCCTCCCCAACAATACACTCCCTCCAGGAGGCATTAGTTCCCAAATCTCCATCAGCTGGGGACCTAGCATTCAGAACACCTAAGTTTATGGGGTACACCTGATTCAATCCACCACAGATGCCAACTGTTACTCTGTAGTTGAACACTAAGATCACCCGAAGTTTCCAGCAACATGCTGATCTCAGAAAGGGTAGAAAGTTATAATACCTCACAATTTCTCTCACACTCATGTCAAAAATAATTCTTGTCATATTTTTAAGGGTCAAAATGATATGTTACATTGGAAAACATTAGCTAATGTGCAACTTATGGAAAAGAGAACAGTTTACGTTATGGCACACACCTATAAACTCCAGCACTCAGGTGGTAGAGGAAGGAGAAAAAATGTTGGATAGAAACATTTGGATACTTAGATTTTTAGATAGATAAACATTTAGTTAGGTAGAAACCCTAGCTACAAAAAGAAAAAAAAAAATCAACAAACTGCATTTTCTCAGAAGTGGCATTTAGAGTATGGTGAAATCTGGGCTAGAGGGATTGCTTAGTGGTTAAGGTGATTGCCTGAAAAGCCAAGGGACCCAGGTTCAATTTCCCCATACCCATGTAAGCCAGGTGCACAAGGTGGTGCATGGGTTAAGAATTCGTTTGCAGCAACTGGAGTCCCTGGAGAGCCCATTCTCTCACTCTATCTACCTCTATCTCTCTCAACTAAATCAATAAAAATTTAAAAAAAAATACAGAGTGCTGTGAAATTGTTCAAAATAGGTAAAGTGATGACAGATCTGTCAGAACATATTCTGGGCTTGGCACAGTTGTTTGGGCAGGCTTCTGGTCAGTCGCTTGACTTCCCTTGCCCTTAGTTTTTCCATGTGTAACATTGGTGACTTGGTCTAGAATGCCTAAGGCCCTCCCTGCTTGAAAGGGCCATGGGGAGATGAGATGATGCACTAAGCTTTAATTACAATTGGTTTGGAAAAGCACACAGAGCGCCAGGGTCCTCAGCCCGTGCCTCGCCCTGCGTGGGTGTGCTATGGCCGAATGTTTCAGCTTTAGCTCTTATTTCCTCATATGCTGCCACATACTGGACATCCATCCATAGACCTTTTGGGAGAGGGTGAGTAAGCTTTATCTATGAGCCTCTCTTTGGAGGGACTTCTGTATCTGAGTAACTGTCCTCGCCTTGACCTTGTGGACTCTGGTCCATCCTCTGTCCTTTGCTTGCTTTCCTTGTCTCCCATTTGCTCTGTCTCTGGGGAAATACAGATTCCTTGGCTGGGCTTTCCTCTGTTCCCGCCACCGAAGCACAGATTTCAGACCCGTTTGCGCCAGAGCCTTCCCCTCCCACCACAGCCGCCGACACCGCGACCGCCTCGGCCTCTGCCTCAACCACCACGACTGTGACGGCTGTCACTGCTGACATGGATCTCTTTGGAGGTTAGTTTGTCACATCATGCTCCTTCAATTTTCCTTTCGGGTTGGCTCTAGTACCTGAGACTTCCAGAGTTTAAGTGGTCTCACTTTATATGAGAGTATGGCAGGGAGTTAGAATACTTTTCTAATGTTGGTTCACATAATCTTGTCATTGCTAACGTCATCAGCTTTCTCTCCCTGCAGCCTTGGCACTTTTAGAGCAAAGACCGTAGCCCCATGAGCCTATGTGATCTTAGATTAGGATCTAGTTGCTGATAGAATTCTCCTATTCCTACCCTCACGCAGAGCCTCTGTGAGAGTACAGGCCTCTCGGTCACATTCAGGTATGACTGTGAGGCCAGGTTAGAACCAGCCCAGTGAACACTTGGAGAGTAGAAGAGGGCATCCCTCACTTAAATGCTTAATCTTTTGAGTGGAAAAACAAAAATGAACCAAGAGGAATTCAAATTTGGAGAACTTCTTGGAGCATTTACTGATATGCCCTCTCTTTATTGTTGTGTGTCCACGTAAAACGTCGGATCATAATCTTTAGAACTTCAGAGAGCACCTGAACTAGTACTTAACACGCTGATTGGGAACGGGTGTAGGGAAGGATTTGCACTGACAGTGTAGAAATGTGCTTCCCACGCCAGTGTAAGTTTCACCCAGTGCAGGCCCTGTGGTACGCCTTGCTCTGGGGAAGCTTCTGAAGCCGTGTGTCTGTGTACTCCCCGCAGGACAGAACCAGTGTCCGAACCCAGACACACATGGGCCTGTGTTAGACTCGTTATGGTTTTGTGTTTCTTCATTACCACATAACATCTTTTCCAGGGTGTTCTGAAGGTAGTGTAAAGAAATTGGAGGAAGCAAGGGATGGGGAGGCCAGGAGAGACTTGGTAGACTATCGTGGAACCAATCCATTCCCCCTGGGGACACTTAGGCACTCTTACATACCACTCTGCTATGTGGCACGTATGTAGGACCCAAGCTCTGAGGTGGTCCAAGATGACTAGCAAGAAGCAAGGCGCAGCATTGTTGCCACTGTGTTCCCAAAGAAACTCCATTCCTACATACACAGAGGGACCTGATTTTTAAAAAGCTGAGGGGAGGGACTAGCAGAAATGGCTCAGTGGGTAAAGTGCTTGCCGCACACGTGTGAGGACCTGAGTTCGGATTGCCAGTGCTCACATACGTTGCGGAACTGGTGGTGCTCTTTCACTCCCAGAGCTGGGAAGGTGAAGACGGGGAATCCCACGGGCTCTCTAGCTAGCTAGCTAGTCTAGCCAAATACGTGAGCTGTAGGTTCAACCAAAGAGAATCTGCCTGCCTTATGACTTTCTATACTAATAATAACTGAGCCTAAGCCGTTTCTCTGGAATATTCTTTGAACCATGATGTTTCCTGTCCAGCAGAAGAGCCTGCCTGCTTGGGAATGTTCCCATGTGAGCACTTTTTTTTTTTTTTTTTTTTTTTACATTTAACACAAATCTTAAGAGCTAGTACTAGAGTCCCATAGCTAAGCACCAAACTGCGGGCTGCCCATCGATCGCTCAGTAGCCCTTCTGTCATCTGGCTGGCGCAGAGTCACGACAATGACTCTGCAAGTCTCATCACAACATTACATCCATCTCCATAGCTCTGTGACGTGTGTCCTGGCCTCTGACAGTTGCCAAAGCTCTGCTGGCACAAGTATCTGTAGTATGATTTTCAATATTTTGCCTCCTAGTCTCTTTCATACCCTTTCTTGGTTTATAACAACTCATTTAAACCTTTGATTTTATATTTTTTAAAAGGTAAAATTTTGTTGGCTGTTTTGTGTAGTCATTTTTAAATATTTTAGCTCTCCAAAAATGGTCAAATAGTTAAATTCTAGTAGGGATACCATCCCATTTTTGATTTGTGAAAGTTACTAATTGCACATTGGTTTGTCTCAATGTGAGTTTTTCTATGCACTGGAAGTGGTGCTGACTCTCCAGCACGATGAAGCGCCTTCTCTGTCACCTGCTCTGTTGTGACCAGGCCCTCTAGAGAACGTCAGTCTGTTGCACGAAACAAGTGTCTGGGAAGCCAAAGACCATCCTCATAGTCTGTCTGCATTTCTACCTATGGGCTAACCAATTAGCTTAACCAGCCTTCCTTAAAGCCAGTAATTTAATACAAGCATAAATAGCTAGATTTCCTATATGGGCCTTATGACCTGGTGCCTTTGAGGAAGAAAAGAAACCAGTATGGTGACTCTTAACCTGTTGAGAACAGTTGTTGACTTTGTGCTTAGTGTGAGATTTGTACATGGGTTAAGTAGCTGGTATGAAAGAGAAAATAGTCCAGGCTGTGAGGAATAGCTACTGGAAATTTTAAGAAAGGTCGTCATGCAACAGGAAGGTTGAGAGGAAAAGTCTTTTTAGAATGCTGGAAGGATAAAGGAATAGTCATTCGGTGCATTCCACCTGCTAGAGAAACCTGGCCTGCATCTGTCATGGTAGAGTAGCAGGAAGGTATTTCCTGATAGAAAACCTGGCCAGATGTAGAAATAAACTGTAAGAGAAAGAGAACAGGATTGGAACAAGCTTTGGCTTGCAATATTGGAGAAATAAGAGTGTCCCAAAGACAATGGGAAAAATTAGTTATTAGAAGACTCTTGGGGCTGGGGAGAATGCTCAGTTGTTAAGGTGCTTACCTTACCACAAGCCTGAGGACCCGAGTTCAGACCCAGCACCCATGTGAAGCCTATTGCAAAGTGGTTCATGACTCTGGCAATGGGAGGTAGAGTTAAGAAAATCCCAAAACTCATAAGCCAACTAGTCTGGCTTTCTCAGTGACAAGAGACATGAGAGACCCTGTCTAAATCAACACAGTGAAAAGAGGGAGGACCAGCACACTGAGGTTGTCCTCTGACCTCCATATGTGCACCATGGCACACAGGTGACAACACACATGACACACATGGTTTTGTAAACGAATCTGCACATACTGATTTTTGATGTTGTTTTTTGTTTGTTTGTTTGTTTGTTGTTTTTTTTTTTTAGACAAGGTCTCAATCTATAGTCCAGGATGGCCTCAAACTCACAATGTTCCTCCAGCGTCCGCCTCCCTAAGTGCTGGGATTCAAAGTGTCAGCCACCACACCCAGCTACTTGCCTATTTCTTAGCATTGAATTTTTATTTTTCTCTCATAGTTCTGAAGACTGACTGGACTAGGCAGGTCGCTACTCCTTTAATGCTGTTCTCAATAACTACACTCCCACAGTGACAAGGACAGTACCATTCACACTCCGTCCTCCTGGGCTGGCAAGACAGACAGGGGCGGGGGCAGCAGTAGGGTCTCCCGTGTTTAATGAAAGTTTTAGTGGGAGTCCTCAAGAGTTAAGTTCATAGTATTTAGTCTTAAATAAGAACAGCATTTAAAGCAGATATGTGGCTGGCAAAAGAAAAAGAAATCTTTCCTGAGATTTCACCTCCTTGCACATAAGAGGTCAGCCCATAAGCATTTCCTTCCCCAGAACTATATGTGTTTATCACTTGCCATGGTTTATATCTGAGCAGTCTGGTGGCTTAACACACAAAATACAGGTAGACAGCTATAAGCCAAAATCTAACTCTCCCATTGGATGGTTACATGACATTGATCAAGTTGCCCAGATTTTTTTTTTATTTTTCGATTAAAAAAATTAAAGTTTCATCAATTTTCATGTGTAACATGACGCTCTGAGACACATACATGTTGTGGAATGGTAAATCAAGTCACTTAATGTATGCATTATCTTACTTATCTGTGTATATGTAGTTAGGACACAAAGCCTTTGAACTTTGGCTCTGTTATTACAAAATGTAGATATCTCATAAGATAGTTATAGAAATTAAATTGAAAATTTTCTGAAAATATGACTTCTAACTGCTCTATTCTTGCCAATAGTATTGGCCCCTCAGTTCCAGGTATACAATGATGAAAACAAACAGCCCGTAGTCATGACAGAATACACTCCTGCCCACCCCCTGAAGTCTTCCTGTCTCCTCCTGCCCTTCCCCTCAGGGTTTTCATGCTGCCCATAGTCCTCTAGTGTTGGGGGAAGTAGCTCTGTCCATGTCCTAGGACTGATTTCATTCTCTAGTATTATTCATTTAGTTCTCTCTTCTCTGTGGATCTCTGGAACAACATATATTTCCTCAGGATAGTAAGGTATAAATAGCTGGTACTCTATTTGGATTTTTTTTTAATTTTTATTTATGTATTTGAGAGTGACAGACAGAGAGAGAAAGAGGCCGAGAGAGAGAGAGGAGAGTGGGCACGCCAGGGCCTCCAGCCACTGCAAACGAACTCCAGACGCATGCGCCCCCTTGTGCATCTGGCTAACGTGGGTCCTGAGGAATGGAGCCTTGAACCAGGGTCCTTAGGCTTCACAGGCAAGCGCTCAACCGCTAAGCCATCTCTCCAGCCCTCTATTTGGATTTTTATAAAGGACCTTTTAACCTAATTGAATTGCATTTAACATTTTTTTGATTCCACAAAAAACCTAGGACTGATGGTGCTAGTAAGATGTAGTTCACGCCGGACGTGGTGGCACATGCCTTTAATCCCAGCACTCGGGAGGCAGAGGTAGGAGGATCACTGTGAGTTCAAGGTCACCCTGAGACTACAGAGTTAATTCCAGGTCAGCCTGAACCAGAGTGAGACCCTACCTCGAAAAGCCAAAAAAAAAAAAAAAAAAAAAAAAGCGATGTAGTTCACATTTAATTGGTTTGGGACTTTTTGAAATCAACTGAGAAAAACAAGTTTCTTGACCATAGGACTTCTTCGAGTGCAATGGACCAAGTTAAGGTGTGATAAAGTTGATAGACTATGTGGTATTTCCCAAGCATATTTGAAAAATTCTTCTTGATGACCAAGCATCAGGGTTCACTAGTAGATGCTGTGGAAAATGGGATTTAGGGATGAGAAGCATGAAGTGGAAGGTTCTGAGTGGGTGTTGGTAACACTCTCAAGGGTTCTTCTTTCAAGCCTACCATGCTTGCAGTGGCTGCTTCCTTTTGTACTTTTAAAACAATAGGTTTTCTATTAATGTACCATAATTAACATGGTTCACTAGTAGAAACACATCAGGAAGTATCTATATCTGTCTGCCACTTAATGTGGTTTAGTGGCAGAGTACCCGCTTGGTATATGCAAGACACTGGGTTCTGTCTCTTAAACTAGGAAAAAACAAATAAGAAGTAAAAAATGGATATTCATAAGCTGAGCCTAGCTGTATGTTAATGGCCTTAGCACTATAAACACTAATATACTTGTAGTCTTAAAACATGAAGTTATATTTTTAATCTGTTGAAAACAGATCATTTTCCATAGAACTAGAAAATATAATAATATTTGAAAAAAGAGTAAGTAGAAATAAAGACATTAAACATCATGCCCTAATTTTATATGTATTTTTATGTGTGAAGATTCTTTTTAAGGATATAAAAACTTTGTGACTGTTTAGTAAACCTTTCATGCTAACCATGGAAATTTTTTTTGTCCATACTATACAATAAATATTCTCAAATTTAAATGTTTATTTATATTGACTTCATCTATGGTAATATAATATAAAAAGAAGACGCTGGCTTTTCCTAGAAGCCATTAGTCAGAGACCTGGTAATGCAGGCAATAAGTATTACCTGGACATGAAAGTTTAATGTCTTAAGTTATGTAGTAACGTTATTTTGTGTTTTAATTTTCCACATCCATTTATTTCTGATGGTACATAAAACATGCTTCTTACAGCCCTTATACAATGAGAATCTTGCTGGATCCTGCTGCGCCTCAGCAATCTCCACAATCTACCACTCATGCCTGAACTAACATGATGATATGCAATGAGTAGATGTTTTGTGATTGCCAGCGGTGCATGGGTCATAAAAAAAATGCAATTAAAAAAATTCATGTTGTATAAGGGAGCCTTCTTCACAATTTAACTTAGTTCTTTTACTATATTTTCTTCTCTTTTTATTCCTTTCATTTCTGTTATTTTAAAAAAACTGCACCCAAGATGCCTTTGCAGCTTCTCCTGGGGAGGCCCCTGCAGCAGCCGAAGGGGCCGCCGCACCAGCTACCCCAACCCCCGTAGCCGCAGCACTTGATGCATGCTCAGGAAATGGTGGGTTTACGGTCATGAGCCAGTCTGTTGTTTTTCTGTCCTAATGCAAAGCCCGCGTAGTTAGATGTGGCCATATGTTTTTCGAATTTTACTTTCTTCTTAGTATGAATGGTCATTCATCATAACTGAACAAATAATGCCAGAACTTAAAACATTAAGACAGGAAGTGCATACTTATCAAAATTGGCAATTCCTCAAGATTGACAATTTTTGTCAGTGCAAGTATGCTCTCTTAATGTTTTTCCCCTCTAATGCATTCTTTTTTAACATTGAGTTCAAATATATTGGCATGTTTTAATGAACTTTCAAAGCTACCAAATTGGTGAGGTTAAGGGTTTGAAGAATACTGAACTAAAACTGTAGCCTAACGTCACGGCACCCTGCAAAGTATTTCAGACTCAACTTATGGTACCTACTGCATTTTCTTTAGAAAAGCATCCCAACTGCTAACCTCCATTGATAGGATAGTAGTTAAACCCAAGCAGCCTAGGGCCTAGCTAGTGCGTGAATCTGTGTGTCAGGTGTCTCTTACCTATAGTTTACAATGCTATCTCTTGTCTCTTTCCTTACTGATGCTATATGTGTCTCCACTTTCCTTTCCCAAAGACCCCTTTGCCCCATCTGAAGGTAGTGCAGAGGCTGAGCTGGACCTCTTTGCAATGAAGCCACCCGAGACCAGCGTTCCTGTAGTTACCCCTACAGCTAGCACAGCCCCTCCAGTTCCCGCAACCACTCCTTCTCCTGCTCCTGTCGCTGCAGCTGCTGCTGCTGCCACCACCGCCGCTGCCACCGCCACCACCGCTGCTGCCACCACTTCTGCAGCTGCCGCCACCACTGCTCCTCCTGCTCTAGATATCTTTGGTGGTAATTTGTTGTCGTTACTGAACTCTTCCCATCTGGTGTAGTGAATCTGTACTGCATGAATACCATGTCATGAAATGGTTCTCTAGAAACCATTTAATCTAACCCAGATCCCTCCAAATTGCTCATTCAGAAATGTGGAAAGTGATGCTGTCCTCAGGCTTGTTTTTCAGGTCGAGTGAAGACCTGTGTGTTCTTGGTCTTAGATTTATTTGAGTCTGCTCCTGAAGTTGCTGCAGCACCTAAGCCAGAGGTGGCTCCTAGCATAGACCTGTTTGGTACAGGTAAAAACAAAGCAACCTTTTTCTCCAGTTCTGTTTCCTTTGGACATTGTCTTGATTTTCCCTGTGTACTCTGTGTGATAATGCATTTGTTAGATCTGTGACTTTGATTTCAGATTTCTGCTACTCACTTCTGTTTGGTTTTGGTTTGTTTCACTTTTGGAAGATGCTTTCTCCTCTCCACCACGAGGGGCTTCTCCAGTGCCTGAGAGCTCTCTCACTGCTGACCTCTTATCTGGTGAGTGCTTCCCCAAGGCCAGCCTTCAGAGCCATCCTGTGGGGGGGTCATGTATGGAAGGGTGGACGTAACACCTTGGGTTAATTTGATGCTTTTTCAAACTCAAGAAAATTCACCTACAAAAATCTCATTCGTTAGCCTGTTTCCAACTGATGAAGATTACTATTTCAAACCTAAGGCTGATTAAAAAGAGAAATGTCCTCTTTTGAACTAAAACTTGCCACCTCAAGCAAATTTCATTTGCTTCCCTTAACTGTTAAGATGATATACAATCTTCCTGTCTGAAACAACCATGAGTCTTCAAAGACTGTTGCCAAGGCTTGGGGATGCATGGTCCCCTGGCTGACACGCTTGTCTCGTGTTCTGTGCTTCACTGCAGTGGATGCGTTTGCAGCACCTTCTCCTGCAACCACTTCTTCTCCTGCAAAGGTGGAGTCCTCGGGTGTAATAGACCTCTTTGGGGGTGCGTATCTCTCCTCGTTTAGCACTTAAGGGATCTGGTCTTTTTGTCCTGTACAGTTTCTCCATCTTCCATTATATTTCTTTTATTTTCCTCTTGACTGTGTGAAGTTATTTTTGTCATGTGTAAACTTGAGTTTTCATATCTGTTCCATTTCTTTGCCATATTCATCTTCATCCCATCAGTTCATTTTGGGTTTCAGCTCATCACATCATGACATAATACATCCAGATCATTATTCATTTGAAGTCTTGTTTTCAACCTTATGCTCATCTGGATTCATAATCACCTGACTGGAATTTCTCACTACTGGTCCCCCCCAGTGAATTGTATCTGTTGGCTCCATTGAAGTCCCTAAGTTCTTAAAGGCAACATAATGTAAACTCAGTAATTCAGAATTGAAAAAATAGCAGTCAGATGTCATCATAATTATGATGTAAGGTTATTACATTCTAAAAATCCCTCTAGAAAATAGAAAACCATTGTTTTCTAGTGTAAGTGTATGATCTTCTTCCATACATGGTATTTGAAAGCAGAAAGATACACTCAATTAATTCTTGAACTACTTGTTCAAATGCTACATCCAAAATCTTTTGTTAGTATAAACTTGTTAGTAAAGGTCTGGAATGACTACTGAGTGCCCATACACATGTATGACTGGGCTGAAGTGGCATCTTTTGCAAGTTGTGGCCACGTAGAATACTTGCTGTACATTGAAGCAGTCTTGCATATTGCCATGTTGATGCCTGAAGGTACAATGACATCATACATTCTGATACATCTGAAGGGCTCAGACACTGAGCCTGACACACAAGTACAAGTATACTTTCTGCTACTTGAATTGGGTATGTTAATTTTTTTAAAAACTCAACCAGCAAACGAGGAAATTCTATTTTACATTTGTTAACTATTTTTTTTAACTTCAAACCTGGTTGTGAATTAATGGCAGAACTTAGTTCAAAAGACTTGTTTTTAAAAAAAGATTTCTCTCAGTCTTGCAATAATGTTATAATTATTTTGCGAGAATAAACTGTATTCAGCAACACTGCTGATACATACCTATAATCCCAGCTCTTAGAAGGCAACAGCAGAAGGATTTTGAGGTCTGAGCTACATAGGAGGATCTAGTCTCAAAAGAAAACATAAAATCAACTGTTTAGATCATAATTAAATTAACCCAGTCATTTCATATGTACATAGGAGACAGTTTCACAACACAGAATGTCAAGTCTATGCATGTTTCTGCATGACATCTGGACTGTTTGGTGTACTTACTGTCCTGCACTCTCTTACTTTCTGGCTGCATGATGGATAATGGATAGATGCATTTGGAAGTAGTGCTTCTGAAACTCAGCCAGCCCCTCAGGCAGCTTCTACTTCATCAGCATCGGCAGATCTACTGGCTGGTAATTCAATTAAAATTTTGTAAAAGTTAAGTTTGGATGGATTTTTGTAAGTAACAGATAATACATAAATTGCAAATTACATTTTTTCTTTTCCTTTCAAGACATGAAGTTGCAAATTTGGCATCATATAACAGGGGTTGATTATGACTAATTTTTATGAAATTAGTTGTTTTGCTACAGTTGTCTTCATGCTACCCCATGTCTCTTCCTACTCTGCCTGTCACTCAGCATGTTGGTTTTTGTTTACTAGAAAGGTGATGTGCTTGCATAGAAATTTTATAATGTAATGGCCACATTCATATTTTCCTAAGGAACTTATGGGGAATTTGCAATTGATTTTGCAATGTGTGATTCACCTTAGGAGGAACCAGTATACATGTCTCCTGTTGAAATGAACCTATTGTTACATACATCATGTGGTTAGTTGATTTTTATTTAACAAGCTGATCTTTTTTTTTTTTCTATCTGAAAACATACAAGGTGATCCTAGATTAGTGGGGAGTAGGTTGGCACAATTATTTACCTAGGATCAAAGCTTATTGCTAGAATAATGTAAACAGATGACAAGAGAACACCTCAAGCACTCACAGAGAGTTGAAACTCTTGGGATGCAGAGCAAAGTATGCTTCATGAGACTCAGACCTAGAAAGTAGCCAAATGGAAGGCCAAGTTAAGTTTATTTTATTTTGATTTTTCTTTTTTTGTATTTTTATTTATTTATTTGAGACACACACACACACAGAGGGAGAGAAAATGGGTGCACCAGGGCGTCTAGCCACTGTAAACAAATGCCGGATGCATGTGCCACCTTGTGCATCTGGCTTACATGGGATCTGGGGAATTGAACCTGGATCTTTAGGCTTCATAGGCAGGCACCTTAACCGCTAAGCCATTTCTCCAGCCCCTAATTTTGATTTTTCAAGATAGGGTCTCACTCTCTCTAGCCCAGGCTTACCTGGAATTAGGTTAAATTTAGATGCAGCATATCAGTGGAACTCTCATGGTGCTAACATTGCGTGGTGGAGCTCCCCCATCATCACAAAGGATGTAGTATGGTCCCAAGGATAGATGACAATTGCTAATGCTGATGAGTGAATCATATTGGCATAGGGAAGCAACAGCCTCTAGAGTCTCTCTGCTGAAATACCCAAGTAGGCACATGGTCCATAAAGAGTAACTTTCTCATTTGTTAGCGAGGCTGTCACCTACAACCTAGAAGTAAGGCAGCCCACAGTCCTGACAGCAATTGAAACAGGCTGAGAAATATTCATTCTTAGAATTGTGACCAGTAACAATGGTTCCTAATAAATGCTCATCAACCTTAAAGGCTGTGGGAAGTTTAATTTTTGGTCAAGTCTTTTTCAAGGAGCTGCAGGGACTTGTAAAAACCAATTGTTCACCTTTCTTTCCATCAGTAACTCAGTCTGGTTAGGTCTGTCCATGGGCAGAGGTGGTTCTTTTCCTATCTTTCCCACCTTCTCTGAGTCCTTAATCAAGCATGATACCCCTATGTGCCAAGTCTTCCCATCCTAGTGACTTCTGTGAAGATCCAAGTCCCCACTATCATATTGCTTCATTGTCTGCATTGAAGCATGATGAACAGCCATTCACTTTCTACAAAACACCAGTGGATACCTGGAGAAAAGGCCTACAGGGTTGCCTCACTTTTCTCCTGACCTGGATATCTTTCACAGTGGCTTCAACTTGTTTTTGTTTTTTGAAGTTTTTAAGCTTTTTACCAATACATGCAATTCAGACGATCAAGATCCAACAATGAGATTTAAACAGGCCACAAAAAGAGCTCGTGTTTAAATGAAATGGTTGATTATAATCCTTTTGCTCTGAAGTTATGGTTCAGGTTGAAATGGCATGTAAAATGGCAGAACTCTGAGAAGTCCCTTTGTCTCTGGGATCTGTTGGCCTGCCACAGATGAGATCTGTCACACAGACCACTGAAGCCCACTATACAGGAACCTGGCAGAGTGGCTGGGCCTTGTGCCCACACCTGATGCTGTTAAGGCCACACTGTCCACTCCAGTGTCTTTAATCGTTTGTGCCTTACTATCCCCTGTGGAGCTAGAACCTGAGATATGTTTCCCTATGAGCCCAGGGAACTCTGATCTGGAGCAGAAGCCAAAGGCTGTGGGCAAAGGCAGCATACTCTTAATTCCAAGTCAGAGAGTGATGGGCAGAACCAAGAGATTCAATCCTAGGTGATGATGCTGGATCTTAGTACATCCACATGGCCAACTCTGACAGCAGGTGCCCCAGCTCCAGGGGAAGTGTGCCAAAAAGTGCACAGTGGGGCATTTTACTGAAAGAAAGCTTAAGACATTCAGTTGACCTGTCCATTCTGAAGTCTTATTGAAATGGAATAGAAAAAAGAAGAAAATTAATGACAGAAGTTCCAATGTAGGTTGACTTTTATGCAAGGTGTGTTTACTGTGATTGGCCCATGTCTTCCACTGTATTTTTCATGGTTCTTTCAGTGATAGGACAATTACTCTATAAGCTTACTTACTTCTCTGGATTTTCTACTTAAATAAATTAAATTACTTAATTAATTAATTAATATTTATTGTATGTGGTATATTACTATATAATGTGCTTCTGAAATAATTCCTGTAAGTTAACTTACATATGGAAGTATCTAATTTTCTTAGTATAGTTAACTCTTCTTTCATGAGATATCCTGATGTAAGAAATTTTAAAGTAATTTTAGTTTTCCTAAAAGTTAATTTGAGCTCAGTTTATCCTAATTACTTCTGTTTTGTTTGCAGAAAAGCATTTCATACTTGCCCAAATATCACAGGATCAGAAAGTCATATTCTTACTAAAAATACTTATGGTGTATCATGCTCATTCTGTTCTATTTTTGTGGTCATGGGTTGAGGTAGAGTCTTGCTATAACCCAGACTGACCTGGAATTCACTGTGTAGTCTCAGGGTGGCCTTGAACTCTTGGTGATCCTCCTACCACTACCTCCTAAGTGCTGGGATTAAAGGCATGTGTTACCACACTCAGCTCTGTACCATGTTTATTTTATCTTGTGAACTTTTCTAGTCCTTCAAGGTAAGTCCAACTGATACACATAATACAAAATTATAGTCACCTCATATCTGTAATCTAGCTAACAATGGTATCTAAGTTTTCACATTCTCTAAGCATTTATATTTAATGCACCTCACATAGAACATATACTTGGGCCACTGCATTACGTTCATTTGCAGAGAAACTTACCATTTGTTCCATGGGTATTGGCCAAGATCAAAGTCTTTTTAAAGAACTTTCAAAAATTAATAAATGAGCTGGGTATGGTAGGACACATCTGGAATTTCAGTAGTCAGAAACAGAGGGCAGAAGGACAACTGCAAGTTCAAGATCAGTCTGGTCTGCATAAAGTCTTCTAGGGATACATAATGAAACTTGTCTCAAAAGACCAAGTAAATTAATAAGTAAGTAAACTATCTAAGTGGATGTGTAAAATCCAGTTGTTTTTCACTCAAATTTAGTTTAGGTTTGATAGAGAAAACTAATTCCAGCATCAAACTATTCATGATATACTATCTTTGCCTTCTTCCCCTTGAATAACATTTTCAAGTTGTTTAGTATACTCATTGCAGTGAAATTAAAGAGATTTCTGGAACCAGAAATAGTACATATGTCTATATTCCTGGCACTTGGGAAGCAGAAGCAAGAGGATCACTGCAAGTTCAAGTCTAAATAATGAAGTCCCAGCCAGTCAGAGCTACCAGGGGAAACCCTGTGTCAAACAACCAAAAAAGGAAGGAATGGAGGGATAGGGGAGGGAGGGAGGGGAAGAATGGGTAACAGAAGAAAGGGAAGGGAAAAGAAAAAAATAAAGAAGAAGATTAAAGTCTGAAGAAGGCAATGACTGTGGCCAGTGAGGACAGGATAGAGGAATAATTCTTTCCAAGCCATGGAATTACTGGTAGGATATAAATATGATCCATATGTCAGAGCTGGCTGGAAGTTTGAGAGTGAGTTTATAACAAATGAAAGTAAATACTTCACACAGCAATGAGTGACACTATCAAATTCATCAAGATATATCCACTGAGGGCTAAGGGTAGAGAGTGCACAAAATCTCAAGTTTGGTCCCCCAAAAGGTATAGCAATTGAAAATATAAGTTTTTGAAAGATATAGACAGAATCCTGGAAAACAAATGTAAAAATGGACATAGAGGAAAATGATGTGAATTGAGACAGTGTGTCTAATTTCTGAGGCCATCGCCAAGCAGGACAACCATGTTCTCCATAATGGAAATAATTGTGGTGACTGCATAAATCTACACTCAAAAGTGACATGGGCCAGCTTTAAGAGGCCCTCTATAGTGTTACATTCTTTAGCTTAACCACATTACTTCAGCAGAGTGGAAAACTTTTCCCCTGGGGTGATGTGAACACGTGTCTATTCACCACATACAGGGCACAGACAATAGACCAAAGTACAACTGCACCGAGACCAGTTTTGGAGAACCAGTGAGTTTATTGGGGTCACTTACAGAGCAGGGTGAGGGATTGCTTACAGGAGTATGGATGACTCAAAGGCACCTTAATCACCAAAACGTCCACCTCGGCAAAGGTGGACTCTCACACTCCCTGTATGGGAGTAAGAACCAATCTGGAAAGGCAGACAAAAGACTTAGACTTATGGAAGCAGCATCTCTGGAGCGTACTACAGAGCTTGCAGCTCCATTTATTTGCTGGAGAGTCTCTTCCCGAACAGTTGTTTACTCTTAATATACCTTTAGGGATGGTCTTGTAACCTTTTCCCCAGACTTATTGACTTCCTGAATCTCTTGAGCTTCCCTTCCTCCCTCCTGGAGGAAATATTTCAATTGCTATATAACATAGCTCTCAGTCTGCCTCTCAACAGCTGTGGACCACTCCTGTAACCCCAGGGAGTGGTCTTTTGACCTTCTAAGTTTCATCTCTCGTAGACTTGACCTCCTGAGTCTCCAGAGCCTCCCTCCTCCCTTCAGGAGGGAGTAGTCCAATCGGGAGGAATTTTCTACGTAACATCCTTGAACTCAATTTAAAATAAAACAATGGGGCTGGAGAGATGGCTTAGTGGTTAAGGCGCTTCCTTGTGAAGCCTAAGAACACACATTTGACTCTCCAGATCCCACATAAGCCAGACACACAAAGTTGAGGCAAGCTCAAGGTCACACATGACCACTAGATGGCACAAGCATCTGGAGTTTGAATGCAGTGGCTGAGGCCCTGGCGTGCTAATTCTGTGTGTCTATATGCATGCATACATCCATATTAAAAAGATTTATGATAGTAATATTTTTTTACAATAGAACATTATCTTAAGAAATCACTTCCTTTGGAGACTGCCTATTTTTATACAGAAATAATAGATAGAAACCTCTGTTTTTGTCTTTGTCAGTTGAGAGGCATGATCTGCTTCTAGAATTTAAAAAAATAGTATTATTTTGAGATTTGGTGCATTTTCAATAATCTTTGCTAACTCCTTCCCTTTTATACTCAGAAGTGTTCTTCATTCACTGGACATTAACTCAGTGTTTCAGATACTGTGCTTAATAGTAGTAGAAAAGACAAGAAAAAGTCAGACCCAGCTTCTAAGCCCACATCCCTGGGGTTGGTCTTGGGGCTTGGGTTACACAGGGATTAAGAGTTTATGGGAACAGGAGGAACTGTGATGAGGGCAATGGTGTGTGCCTGGGGCTGCAGCAGCAGGTGGCAGCACAAAGCCTGGAAGCCCTTCGGGAGTGACCTGGTGGCAATAGAAGCAATGAGTTATAGCTGCTGTGGCAGTGGTTTACAGGGTTGAGGAGCAGCCCGAGACAGGACAGCTCTGGTTGCTCTGCAAAGGAGTTTGCGGTATAGGAACCCAAGCCACAGGGACCCATGAAATAATTCAGAGAAGTAACTGTCAGCATTATCTATGCAGAAAACCCACCCTCCCTGCCTTCAGAAGGTAAACTAGAGGCAGGAAACTCCCACATGACCAACTGAATCCTGGGAGTCACGAAGGGGCAGACCAACACTTACTACAATGGAACTAAATCGTGAATGGCAAATTGAGGATTTGGTGCATATTTTTCAAGCATGTATTTCATGTCTAAGTCAATGTGTGCAACATTTTCTAGACATCTGGCGTTGTTATTTGAAGAAATGTAAACTTTCAGTGTGATGTAAAGAATGGTGTGATTTTTCACCATAATAATGCCATCTTGGCTTTATAACTTCATCATAACAGATTTGAACATCACAGATTCTTTTACTAAGATGCTTCAAATGAGCATATTTCTTAATTAAGTGCTATCTTGTTTCTAATTGAATCTGTCATTAATATGTAACATACCAATATACTTGAGAAACTTGTTGAAAAATGAACTTCCTTGGTTTCACTCATTGCTAATTTGTATGCATTCATTCTTTTTCATTTTTCTTAACTTTTTCTGCCTCTGGTTATATGGACTTCCCCATCTTCACTTAGTTTTGCTTATACAGTTCTGGGACATTTTCTTTCTAGGATTTGGGGGGTCTTTCATGGCCCCTTCTCCAACACCAGTGACTCCAGCTCAGAATAACTTGCTTCAGCCCAATTTTGAGGCAGCCTTTGGAACAACGCCTTCAACTTCAAGCAGCAGCTCCTTTGATCCATCAGGTGAGGCACTGGTTTTCAAATACCCTCTTCATTTGTTCTAATAATAAAATAACCCTCCGAAGGTTAGTGTGATTTTGTTTTCTGGAAAGCTACAAGCAAATATTGTTAGCCTGATTTTAATATTCTAACTACTTAAACTACCCAGAACATGTTTGGAGCTTTAGGAATGACCTGTGATCCTTTCTGTGTTTCTGTTTTGAACTTTTAGCAGAAATGTAACTTAACATGCACACCATTTATTTGCATGAGCTCACATGCACATGATTTAGAGGTGACAAATGGATAACAAAGACTTTGTTCTAAGTCTGAATATGTGGACACTCCCCCGCTATTGCTTACACCCTTTGAAGCTTGCATGGCCCTTCAGTTATATGAGATTGAGACGCAAATAGGACTTTTGCCTGCCTTTAACCTTTCATCACTGCTGTCCTTCTGTTTGTATTCTCTTCCATTCTACTCTTCCCATGCTGGGTCCTTACTACAAATGTTCAATTGGTGAGTTTTTGGCAATTAAATGTGTTTCAGAAACACCCTAAATATATCCCCTGCCTGACAATTTGGTTGCTTCTATTGCCAGTGCTGGATTGAACCGTTCTTCTCCACTTCAGAGTTAATGTGTGGTAGTGTCTGTAATAGATATACATTGTTTTATGATAGCACTTTTACGACTCCAAAGTTTTGGTTGTAGATAAGATATTAGCAGTATCTTATACAAATACTGATTCTGCGTTTGAGTAGCCCTTCTGTATTCTAGGAACTGAACAAGTGGTATTTGTCATTGGGGATCAGGAACTACCAGTGGTGATACTTGATCTCTAATACTAAAATGTCTGTTCAATTTAAATATGCCCATAGAATAAGAACCAAAAGTGATTGACACAATAAGAGAGGAAAATCAAAATTGTGACTTCTAAATTATGATCAGCTGTTTTTCAGACACTAGATACTAACAATTAGATAAGTTTAATATATACTAATTTCATAGGAAACCAGCAAAGTTAATCTTCTTTTCTCATCTGAGAGTTATATTAAGAGTAAACATCTTAGGTTTTCATAGTAAGTCATTTATAATCACTATAAATCACTACCATTGAATAAGAAGTGCTTAATAATGGTTTTTTAATAAAAGTAACAATGCCTACCACTTATTGAGTACCTATGCAGAGCAAACCATGTAGTAACTGTGGATTTATGTTATTTTGCTTAATCTTCATAGCAAAGTCTTATATTAGTGGTATTCCTTTCATTTACAGTTGAGACATGGAAAGCTCAGAGTAACTTTCAAAGCCGCAGCACTGCTGAGGCGTATGGCTGAGCTGTAGCCTGCTTTTCTACTCTGCTCTGTTCATTATCCTGCCTTTCTCCCCATGTGTGTTCATGTCCATTAGTGTCTTCACACTCTTTGAGTAGATACATGTAGACATGTCAGTGTTATAGTCATAAATAGTGTGAATTACATGCTTTTTAACAAATAATGTCTTTTTCACTTGTTTCCATAGTTTTATAAAAGGTGATGTCTTTAATTTTGCATGTGCTCTCATTTTGGTTTCAATTTTTCTGAACCTTGTCCATTTGATTTCCAGTGTTTGATGGTCTAGGTGATCTTCTGATGCCAACCATGGCACCAACTGGGCAGCCTGCACCTGTCTCAATGGTCCCACCCAGTCCAGCAATGACAGCCAGCAAAGGCCTTGGGAGCGACCTTGACTCATCTCTGGCCAGCTTAGTAGGGAGTGAGTAGCCTAGTTTTATTTAACTGATACCTATGGGAATTGGATTTTTCCTGGATATTTTCTTACTATTTTTGTGCATGGGTAAGTATGTCAAGGAGTGGATAGAAATACTTAGCACTTTCCCCAGAGCTGTTTCTTAGAAGGTAAGTAATTGTTATTCTATTGGATCACAGGAACATTCACTTTAATTTAAATTACTAAAAGGCTAATTAAGGAGTATCAACAGGTATGCATCAGCAATACACATGTACATTCTTTATAATGTACACTTAATCCCGTGAAAGTATGATAATTATACTAAATGCTGCATATTTATACACTGAGCATCTGAGTTTCAGTCATTCCTTCAATGAATATCCATTGAGTACCAGACATCTTTTTAGGCATCAGAGATGATCCAGTGAACCAGACAGATAAAAAAAATTCTGTTCTTGGGCTGGAGCAATGGCTTAGCAGTTAAGGAATTTGTCTGCAAAGCCTAAGGATCATTCCCAGGTTCAATTCCCCAGGACCCATGTAAGCCAGGTGCATAAGGTGGTGGATATATCTGGAGTTCGTTTGTACTGGCTGAATACCCTGATGTGTCCATTCTCTCTCTCTCTCTCTCGCTCTCGCTCTCGTTCTCTCGCTCTCTCGCTCTCCCTTTCCTCTCCTCTCCTCTCCTCGTTTCTTCTCTCTCTCTCCCCCTCCCTCTCAAATAAGTAAATAAAAATATTTTTTTTATTTCTGTTCTTCTGACTACTCTCCCTCACATGGTCAAGACAAACAGTAAACATTTTAAAATAAATAAATTCTCTGGTATGTAAACTATTAAATGCCAAAGACAGAGACCAGAACAGGCCAAGAGAAATGAGAATGCTACTAGAAGTAGTCCTCCCCAAGGGAAAGGAGAATATTTGTGGGCATTGGAAGTTGTCAGTGCAAAGATACCAGAGTAAAGATTCACCTGGCAAATTCAAGGAACATCTAAGAGACTAAAGCTGGAGCCGAGTAGATGGAGAGTCCTAGGAGGATCAGGCAGTTGTTATGAACATTAATCATTGCTATTAACTCTGAATTTTATTTCCCATCAAAGTACATGGCTTTATGTTTGTAGATGTCTTTCAGTAACCGGCCTACCAGGTCTTCATGTGCTCTTCTTTATGCATTTTCCAGTATATATGCAGTTTATTTCACATTCATTGTCTTTGCCTGATCTGGGCACCCATAATAGTGCCATTGTGACACTGTAAAGTCTAATTGAATATTTCCTCTTACCCCCCTCCAAAAAAAACCCATTATGTTATTGAGCGATTGCTTTGCTGAGTACCAGTACACAGCCCTCATTTTACTTCATTTAACAACTTATGACAGTTATCACAGGGGAGAAAATAAAAAGGTAACCCACTAGAGGAAGAACTGAAAAATCTTGAAAAATCTGAACAGATTGTGGAGGACTAATTTACTCTCTAGTTAAAAATTTCTACAAAGCTATAAAAATCAAGGCAAATGGTACTGACATAACAATAAACTTTATTATAGATCAACAGAATAAAGACCCAGAAACAAACCCTCACATATATTGTCAAATCAGTTTTGGCAAGGGTACCCAGATGATTTGATGAGAGAAAGGACAGTCTTTTTAAGCTTTTTATTATATTATATTTGATTTGACTTATTTGAGAGAGAGAAGAAAAAAAGAAAGAAAGGGAAAGAGGCAGATAGAATGGGTGTGCTAGGGCCTCCAGTCACTGCAAACAAACTCCAGATACAATGTGCCTCTTTGTGCATCTGGCTTACATGGGTCCTGGGGAATCGAACCTGGGTCCTTTGGCTTCACAGGAAAGCACCTTAACCACTAAGCCATGTTTCCAGCTTGAGGAAAGACTTTTAAAAAACTTGATTTAGATTTTAATTTTCATTGCAGATTTATTTAACAATGTATAGTAAAATTTTGTCGACTTGAATGAAGTTTATGAATTAAGAAACATAAAAAGACTTGCTTTGGGACAACTGTATAGACTCATAAAAAAGAATGAAGCTGGACTTCTTTATCCCATCCAGAAGTGCCAGCTCAAAATGAAGATAAAATGTAAAAAAATAAATGCAAAGTTAAAAAAAGACAAATCTTGGAGAAGATAACTTAGAAGTAAATCTTTTTGAACTTGGATTAGGCAAAGGCTTTTTATATATAAAATATAAGGAACCAAAGAACAAAGCAAATTAATATAAATTCATCAAATTTTTGAGTTTATTTCTTTATTTGTGACAGAAAGAGACAGTCATAGAAAAAATAAGTATGGCACCAGGGCCTCCTGCCACTGTTAATGAACTCCATACACATACACCACTTTGTGCATCTGGCTCTATATAGATACTGGAGAATTTAATCTGGGCCATCAGACATTGCAAACAAGTACCTTTAACCACTGAGCCATCTCCCCAGCTCCATGAATTCATCAAAAAAAAAAAAAATTGAATGTGCCCAAAAGATACCATTAAACATGAAAAAGACAGCCCCAGAGTGGGAGAAAGCATCTCCAAATCACAAATTTCATCAGGGACTTCTATTGAGAAGTACAAATAACTCTTTAAACAACTCAATAGTAAAAAGATAAATAACACAGTTTGCAAATTGGAAAAAGACTTGAATCAGCATTTGTCTTGATAAAAATACACAAATGGCCATTAAGTGTATAGAAATATATTGAACATCAGTAGCCATTGGGATAGTGCAGTAAGAGCCACAATGGTGGGTCACTTCACATCCAGCCACATGGTCAGCAAACAATGTACAGAGGCCCAAAGGGGTCACAGGGGAGGACAGTTGAGGTTTCTAGAAGAATCCCATGCAGACCTTCCTATTTTCTCTCTTTCCCAGAAGCAGGATACACATTTCCCCCAGCACTGTGTGAGTGTTTCAACCCAAGGAAGTCCTTAGGGTATCAGCACCCAGGGTTTTCATGGACTGGTAATCATGTGGACACTCCCTGCCTGGCATCTATCAAAATTTAAGATTTTCAGAAGGAAAGAAGATGTTCATCATAACCCACTATTTTACAAACTGTCTATTCACAATGAGTCAGTTAATCATTTGTCATTATCAGCTATCATTTAGAGAGTTTGACACCAGTAGAAATAATTGTTTATTTAGTTAAATTCTCAGACCCCAGACCAACAGGACTTTCTAAGAGAGCAATATCAGATTTCTGGATGCCAGTTCATATTAATATGCAATCCTTACGTCTAATGTGAAGTAAAATACAATCAAAGATTCTTAGATATGTTTCTTAACATAATTTCTTTTATTTATTTACTTGTCAGAGAAAGAGAGAGAGTGGGAGGGAGGGAGAGAGAATGGGCACGCTAGGGCTTCCATACACTGCAAAAGAACTCCAGGCGCATGCACCCCCTTGTGCATCTGGCTAACGTGGGTCCTGGGGAATAGAACCTGGGTCCTTTGGCTTGGCAGGCGAATGCTTTAGCCACCACGTCCTCCCTCCAGCCCAACATAGTTTCTTTTTGTATAACTGGATGCAGTCATTCCTATTCAAAGTATAGTCTTTTCCTAAAATTCAGATTCTTTGATTTCCTAAATATCATAACGTATAAAGTGAATAAAAGTGTTTAAATTTGGGCTAGAAAGATGATTCATCAGTTAAAGCATTTGTCTACAAAGCCAAAGGACCTGAGTCGATTCCCCAGTACCCATGTAACACCATACGTACAAGGTAGCACATACTTCTGGAGTTCATTTGCAGTTTTTGTAGACCCCAGTGCACCTGTTCTCTCTCATTCTATCTGTCTCTCTCAAAAGAATAAATGATAAGGGCTGGAGAGATTGCTTAGCAGATAAAGGCATTATTTGATTCCCCATAATCCATCTAAGCCAGATGCACAAGGTGGCTCATGCATCTGGAGTTTGTTTGAAGCAGCTGGAGGCACTGCCATGCCCATTCTCTCTCTCTATCTGCCTCTCATTCTCTCTCAAATAAAAGTAAATAAAATTTATTAAAAATAAATAAATAAATAAAATTTTTAAATGTTTAATTTTTTTTCTTTTATCCATTTGTAGATCTTGGTATTTCTGGTACTGCATCAAAAAAGTAAGTGTTTTGAAATTATTTGGTTTCCTTTCAACAATATATTTGTATTTATTTAAAACAATGAAATATTGCACTAATTGAAGTATATTATTTATTCTTAAGCTGGGTATTTTCAAAGTTGTTTTTATTTTATTTTGTATATTTTCTGTATTTCTACTGAAAGCCCTAAGTCACTGCTTTCCCATGAAAAGGAACAAGCTAGCTCAATCTCTTAAGATTGCCATTTTTATATTTAAATATTTTGGGATTGTGGTTCAAGTATTTTAGTAGATTAAATTCTAGGTTGATTGTAGTGCTCTTAGTTAACAGTGATTTTTAAAAATCATCTTTCCTGGATAGTAAGAATGATAAATGATGAACTTTTTTCTTAGGGGTATGCTTTGTCATTGAAACTGGGATCAACTTCTAGTCTTACCATCTCTGCATATCAGGTTGTAGGTACATATAGTCATGTGAAACCTTTTGAACCCTCTAAGACACACAAAATGTCATCATGAATGCATCTTAAATTCAACAAAACTTAACTGTCCAGTATCAGTGGTATGTTATTTAGAATTTTTAAGTTATGAGTAAGGAATATAGTTAAATTTTCTGTCACATTATGTATTGTAATGATACAAAATTTCTATTACCTATTATCATTGAAATCTAAACTAAATTTTTTTCTTTCAAAAAATTTTAAGGTGTTTTAGACACAATATGGTAAGACTCCTCTGTAAGTTTTAACCCACTCTTTTTATTACCACTTATTTCAAGCAGACTACTTCTAAACCCAAGTTTAAAAAAAAAATCTAAGAAACCACTCACCTTTTTTTTCTATTTCTTATTTTTCTGTTTTTTTGCATGCTTGTATTATAGGGGAGATCTGCAGTGGAATGCTGGAGAGAAAAAATTGACTGGTGGAGCCAATTGGCAGCCGAAAGTCACTCCAGCCACATGGTCAGCAGGCGTTCCACCAAGTACAACTTTGGTATGTAGCAGTGAGTGGCCAGGCAATGTGGGCAGGCTGCCAACTTCCAAGCATATTGCAAATAATGCTGCTTAACTAGGCTATTGACGCTGTACTTCCCCATCCACATTAAAGGTAGAAGCAAGATGCAAGATTTACTGCAATGCAAATTCCATTAACCTTACATTTAATAATGATTTTGAGTGACTTAGAAATACCTTTTAGTGGGAATGATATTGATAGTAGTTTTATGCCTCTTAGATATTTGTAAAATTATGGCAGCTTTCTCCTGCACATTTAATGTCATAGAATATGTTATAGTTTAATCATATTTCTTGCCCAAATATCTTTATCAGAAAGATAAACCTGGTCAAAACCTGATCAGTTTTGTATTGTGTAAGTAAATTTGTTTTAAAACTATTAGTTTGCCCCACCAAGTTTTTATAATTTTATTAGCATATATTAATTATGCATGACATTTTTATACATTCATCTATATAATGTGATCGTATTTACTCCCCATTACCCTCACTTGTCACCCTTCCATGCCTGCAGGTTTCCTCTTCCCAGCTAGCCCTCATTCTACTTTCATAACTTCCTTTTTTATGACCTAATGAGCTTCTTTAGGATTTATCACAGGAGTATAGCTGAGGGGTCATGAACACCTTACCAGTGGCTATCTCATGCAAGAAAATGCCTCCCCCTCCCATGTCAGCCATTAACTGAGTATAAATCGTCACCATGGGGTAGGGCCTTATGAGCTTCTTCCCATCCATGATAAGATGCTCATGAGCCCAGGCCTATTTGATTTTACAGTGGTAATAATAGATGCTGTGATGTTACAACTCACTAGTCATATTGTGCTCAGAAAATAGCACTCCACATCCATACTCCCACTTCCTCCAGCTCTCACATTCTTTCTGTTCCTTCTTTGATATTCCCTGAGCTATGGACAGGGTGATAGGGATGTCCTATTTATAATATATTTATATTTATGGTTCATTCATCCATCACTTAGTCTCATCACTTTGACCAGTTACAAATCTCTGCAATTACTACTGCCCACTGCAAAAAAGTACTTTCACTGACCAAAGCTGACAGCAGTACTAATATAAGGATATTAATATTAAATATTAAGAAGGCAACTTGATAGACACATATCCATTGAGCAAAACAAGAGCAATAGCTTACCATTTGTAAGGCCTATGACCTCACCATCTATAAGCCTGAACCAGGTTTACAGCCTAAGACATCAATTCTTTCCTGTGCAGTGGGCCTCAAATCCAAGCAGAAAGGAATTGTTTGCCCCTATACACACTTACTTTCCACTATCGCTCCTGTGAGCATCTTTCTTGGCCAGACAGTAGTGTTACACACAGGGTCCACAGCTGATTAAGAGTGCTGTGACCCAGTTCTCTCCCAGAGCCTATCTGTACCTTCCAACACTATGAGGGCTAGCCAGTGATGGCCCACCAATTTTGAAATTGAAACTATAGACATCACCTTTTCTATGAGATTTAAAGGGATTTATTTCTGTATTTCAAATTCTGATACTGCTTCTCTTTAACAAAACAAGTGACTCACTGTCTCCCCAATCCGTCTGTGGTTTTGTACACTTGAGAACACACTTTTGCCTGTCAAAAACCTTCTCATATCTAATGCTTTCTTAGTACCAGTTTTCCCTTACTGCCTGAATTAATTCTTAGCCAGCCTTCACCACCTTACCCAAACAAGCATGGCTAGAAATTAATTCATACAAATTCAAATATAAATGTTATGGTAAGTGAAAGAAGCTATTATATATAAGAGATCAAGTACTACCTGTTAAGATACAATGTCAGATAAACAAGTGGGTACAGTGAACTTGGGAAGGGGTAAAAGTGGAATTGTTTTTTCTTTTGGGGTCCTAGAAATGTTCAGGGATTAACTGGGCTTGGTGGTACACATCGTATGTGTAATTCTAGCACTCAGAAAGCTGAGGCAGGAGAACCAAGACTTCTAAGACAGCCTGGGCTACACAGTGAACTGAAGACCAGCCTATCTCAAATAAACAACAACAAGAAAAGGGGGCTGGAGAGATTGCTTAGTAGTTAAAGTGCTTGTATGTAAAGCCAAAGGAGAGGCCTAATGTGGAGAGTAAGGTGCACACAGCAAGTCAAAGTAGTACCATAAAAGTCAACATCAAAACATTCATATGAGGCCTAGAGAGATGGCTAAGTGGTTAAAGAACTTGCCTGGGAAACCTAAGGATCCAGGTTTGATTCCCTAGAACCCACATAAGCCAGATGCACATGTGTCTGAAATTTGTTTGCAGTCTCTAGAAGTCCTGGCATGCCTATTCCCCCCACCCTCTCTCTCTGATAAATTAAAATAAAATATTTAAAAATACATTGGTATGATGCTAGGGTCGTTTTGTACAACTGCAACTTTGTCTATTCACATATGCAATATTGAAATGAACTCATTTTAAGCTTGTATTCTGGCATTTCACAAACTGAAGTATGTTGGTTCTTTGTGTGTGTTTTGTGGGTATATGTGTACAGCAAGGAACTGTACCTCCAACAAGCTCAGTTCCCCCTGGGGCCGGAGCCCCGTCTGTTGGACAGCCTGGAGCAGGATTTGGAATGGTGAGTGAAAACCTGTACCAAAAATTGTAGCTGACATTTCTGAGGGTTTTTTTGTTTTTGTAAAATCCCAAATGAATAGTTGCTGCTAAGCAGTATAATTCACCCCAGAGCATAGTCAAATAAACTTAAAATGCTAAGTAGTCGCTTTAGACCTTAAGTAGCTGCACATGAAGGGAGAAAAACTGTTAATTCGTTAATTTCAGTATCAAAATATCATATCATTTTGGAAAAATATTTACTAAACATCTTAAAAATCAACTGTTAATTATAGGTCTTATATTGGAAATTTTCACTTAATACTTTTAGAGCCAGTAAATTTTAGGGCCATCTTCCATAAAGAAGTAAGTTTTATCCCTTCAGGAATTATGCTTACAGCAACAGTGTTTGGTTGGGACGAGGATGCCTTGTGGCCAGTCAGGCTCGTACCCCTTTCAGGCCCTCTATCCCATCCTACAGCCACAGAACCCAGAGTCCAAATGACAAGTTACAGTTTCTCCCTGTCCTGGATCCCTCAGCAATCATCGGAAATGTGTAAAGGATATGCATGTCTGTTTTTCCCACCACTCTGAGCCATCCTTCCCTTGCAGCCTCCCGCGGGGACTGGCATGCCCATGATGCCTCAGCAGCCGGTCATGTTTGCACAGCCCATGATGAGGCCGCCCTTTGGAGCCGCTGCCGTGCCTGGCACACAGGTCAGTTTCTTAAAGTCCACACCATGGTGACATCAACTCCTGAATATAAGTCCATCATGTGGCATTCCTCAGAACTGCTGCTTCAGCAGTAAATGGGCATGGAAGACAGATTATCACAGTGTGAAGTATGGTGACGGAGACAGCAATAACTACTGTTTAAGGTCCCTCTGATCATCCTTTATTTATTCAGAATGGGTCAAGAGATCGATCAGACATTTAGGTCATCCAGGACACGTGTAATAGTTAAATGAGTTTCATTTTTTGTTTGTTTGTCTGTTCATTTTTACTGTCTCATATAACCCAGGTTGGCCTCAAACTCACTTTGTAAATGAGGATGTCCTTAATTTTCTCATCCTCCTGACTCCTCCTCCCATGTGTTGGGATTTAAGGCATGAACCACTGTACCCCATGAGATGAATGGTTTTGAGCATTGTTCTATGATGTATGTACAAGATAATGGTCTTCTAAGCTACCAAGTATGCACAACACTTGTGACACCAACTGCATTGAGTTTGCCAAACTGTAAATCTGAGGGAAGTCACTGTTGGCATCCCTTCTCTTCAAGTGTCAGTCACCAGTCTGGGAGTCCCTAGGGCCACCCTCACCTCAGACCAGCTGGGTACAAAGTTAAGGTTTTCCATGACCACACTTAGCTTAGGCAATACACTATAATGGCTTACACAACTCAGGAAAACACAGAGGGTATGGCTGCAATATGGCTGAAGTAAAAGGATAGAAATTAGATGCAACTAGAAGGAGAGATGATAGGGGACATCTGGAAGAATTCCCAACAGTTTCTTGTAGCGTCTTTATGTATACACAAAATACTGCCAACTGAGGAAGTTCACTCCAGCTTCAGTCCAGCATAACTGAGAATCCATTACATAGGAATGATTGATTGGCCTCAATGTCCCAAACCCTCCTGTCCTAGAGACCAAGTTTGCTATTATGTGGCCCAGAGACCCATCTGTATAGTTACTGGTTGGCCTTTCTGATGTGGCCAGCCCCCAGTCTCAGCCATCTCCTTAGCACACTCAGTAGAAGGCCCCTCTGAGGCATCGTGTTAGCAGAAGCTAACAGGTGAGTTCTAGGGGCTGCCCTGAAAAGCAAAGACATGCTGTCACTCTGGAAACTTACTAGGACTTGAAAAGGTACCTACTAAGATTCAGAACAAAGGACATACCTAGTTTTAGTGAGGCCAAGTTCTTTATGGCCCGATACACTACCTCCACTTACAAAGATGCCAAAATAAACTGTTTTGCTTCAGGCACGTTACCCTTAACTTGATTCTTCTTTTAAACTATCTGGCAAAACAGAGAAACATATGGGGAACCAAAAGTCTTTCCATCATGAGCAATTGGCCTGGAGAAATCCAGAACTCCAAATGTTAACTCCACTAGCAACTTCCTGAGTGAATTAAACCCAATGCGCCAGTCGAGTTTATGTCAGTAAGTGTCTTCACTCTGACAGTGTTTCACACTTCCCAAATGTGTTTATGTTGCCTCGTCTATGAGAGCCACCCAGTGAAGAAATGGTGGCTACTTGAACATGTAGATTGAAATAGGAGAAGCCCCCATCTTTGTGGCTATAAATTCGTCCACCAGCTCACAGGAAAGATTTTCAAATCATTATGGAGACTAACAGGCACTGTTTACCACTTGCCATTGGCTTGGGGGACTGTGAGATTATAGGACTACTGAGTGGGGTAAAATGAACCAATATCCATGTAAATTTTAAGATGGATCTCCCCTAACATGTTTCCATGAGAGTTAAATAGATCTGTAAATACCACTTCTTTTAGAATAAAAAAAAGCTTTTTTAAATGAATTTAGAAAATATTTCTGACAACTTTTAAACTTGTTTATTAGAAATGCTCAAAGCTTTAGAAATGTTAATATAATTTTATTACTTAAGATAATTATTTCTTTGCATAATACCATCAACTATTACCTGAATAAAGTGTAACACATGGTAGGTTGGTAATACGTTTTAATCCATAATTGAATTAATAGTAAGCTACTTAGTAAACTGGGAGATTACCACTTAATTCCATGTTGATGAAGAGCTATAGAAAGCTAACTCTTATAATACTTCATTTTAGTTGTTTAAGAACATATTTAGCTACATAATCACATTTTACTTTGTTCATATTTTTCCTCATAAAGCTTAGATTCTTATGCTGCATATTTTTAGATATTACCCATCTCAATGAAAAAGCACAATAGGCCTAGAGTGAGTTTATAACTTCAGAATTCAAACCCAGACTACCCCATTATTCTTTAATAGGTTGATAACATAAAATTGTCATCTCACCAATATGGACTGACTCTTAGTTTCTTTCAAGTAGTTTCAAGCTCTACATTTATTTTTCCTGATATGAAACATTATCTCAGTTTGACACATGGAAATCAGACTGCTAAATTATGCCATCAGTCAGAGATTACAAAAGCCCTGGCTTCTAGAGCTCTACTTCAATCAACAAGAACAGACATGCCTGCCCATTCCATATTCCTAAGATTTCCATCATCTTACAAGCCCAGCAGATAAATTACAGTGAACGTGAAGATGTCAACTATTACTCTAGAAAGACTGAATGAGAGTTTCTCCAAGGTCTTACCCTGAAATTTCAGTAGTAGAGAACACCTAAATAATTTAGATATTGGGTAAGCACACAAGATACAGTCTTTGGTCCTCTGTACTGTTCATCCACACAGCTCTTCTCTAAGAGCTGGCAGATGGGATGAGAGCTTGGTGATATTTCTGTCTAAGAAACTACATGCTTGTCTGCATCAACCCTGCCTCCATATTGGGTTTTCACTTACAGTAATTTATATGAAACTTTAACATATTTAGCTAATAATTTTAAACAACTTCCTAATGGCTGGCTGCAAACTTTCTTTCAACTTTCCTCCAGACTCACCATAAGAAGGCCATTTAAATTCCTTTATTATTAATGTTACTAATGATTCAAAGTGAGATGCTTTTCGCATAGAAAAATTATTGCTTGTGTGTTCATAGTAGCTTCATATGACTGGCTTCTCATGCCTCCCCTAACTAATAGCCATCCTGTTCAGCCAGAGTCCCCAAATTTGACCTTGACTGACTCTGGTGTCCAAGATTTCAAGTAATCCAAATGCCATTCCTTGTGTACTTAACCACGCTGTGACTAAGTGGAGCATAGTTGATTGTGACTTTGGCCATCTGGTCCTCTGCATGTCTGTTTGCTGTGGCATGTGTTCTACCTAATGCTTATCTACCTCTCTTCTGCTTTCTGTTTCTGCTGTCTGGGGCTGGCCTTTCCCCACTAGCTTTCTCCCAGCCCTACACCTGCCACTCAGAGTCCCAAGAAACCTCCAACCAAGGACCCGTTAGCGGACCTTAACATCAAGGATTTCTTGTAAACAATTTCAGGTATCTGATATTGAGCTTTTCCTGTGTACTTGTGGTAATAAACTGGACAGTATTCAGCAATTCCAATTATGGTATTTCTATGTTTTGAATATATTTAATAACTTGAATACTTAGAGTTGTAAAATTGGTATCAGAAGCTATCATTATCCCTAAAAGTTTTAAGTGGTAATTTATAAATCTAGGAAGGAGAGAAACCTCCAAGTTGTTTTTGTTTTTAAAAGTACAAAGGTATGTGGATCCTAGCTACAGATGATTGGGCTTCTGCGTGGGAAGGAAAATACTTAGTAGCAGAGGCCACTAAGTTAAAAAGGAGATATAAAGGGAAGAGAAAGGAAGGGAGGAGGGTACTTAATAGGTTGGTATGTATATATGTAAGTACAATGATTGAGATGGGGAGGTAATATGATGGAGAATGGAATTTCAAAGGGGAAAGTGCTGCGGGGGGGGAGGGAGGGTATTACCATGGGATATTTTTTATAATCATGGAAAAATGTTAACAAAAATTGTGAAAAAAAAAGTACAAAGGTGATAATGAAAAATCAGTTGCCCAAGCTACTTGGTACTAGATCACCACCTTATTCTATGTTGACTAGAATTTATGGAAAGCTAACATTTACAATACAGTAAACATAATATTATATTCAAAAGTCATTTAAGAATACATTTGTCTATATAATTATATTTTTTCTTTGTTTATCCTTATTTTTCCACATAGGGAAAGGCTTAGGTTCTTACCATTTGCATTTTATTAGAACAAAATTTTAAATTTTCTAATTTTAATGCTAAACTTTCTAGCATTCTAGTTTTGGTGTTCATAAGTACATTCCACTTACAAAAGGATTCATACCAGTGGAGGAATGTTTACTTTTAGTTCCAGCACTGAATATAGTTAGTAGAGTCTTAACAAATGCCTGCTCAACATTACTTTAGGTTATTTACACAATATTTTTGATATCAGAGTTTTGGCCCATTTTTTGACTGAAAGAACTAATCCTTGGCCATGAGAACAGTAAGTGGGAGCTTTAGGACCACTGAGCAGTATTATTTTTATCACTGCCCACATTTATTTTAAAACATTCTCCAATCCCTCCTGAGACTTTTGTGGAAACCCACCTCATGGCTTTTTTTCTTATCAACAGTAGTCGGGCATGGTGACCCAAGCCTGTACCCCCACACTCCAGAGTCTGAAGGCAGCCTATGCTATATAACCCTACTTTTAGAAAATATTAACAGTATATCATCTTAAGACCTCGAAATCTTATTCAAGAAATTTTTTTATTATGCCTAATTCTTCTGTCACACATGGGCCTGGGAGAAGGTGCATTGAGACGACACCATGAACATGTAGTTCTCAGCAGTTTGCCTCACTCAGGAACCACCAAGGAGACTGGATAGGACATCCTCTTCTTATGTACTGCTCTCATCACATGCTCAAAACTTCGATAAGTTCCAAAAGCAGAGGGACTTCTCAGCCCGGGCAGACAGGAGTCTGTGAGGAAGAGGTGCTGTACTATCTAAACTATGTGACCCTACAAATGGTTTTCTGAGAGAAACCACAGATGAACAAAGCTCACAGTGGTGGGAGAGAAGGCGCTGGATCACCAGAACTCTCCCTTCTGTCACCCGTTTTAAGTCTTAAGTGGCTCATTGAACACTATAATGCAGTAGAAACAAAGAGCAATGGAAGTCACTGTCACCGACCTTCTTTTCTCATTTCCCAGGGAACACACTGAGATTGCTATGAGGACTTGAATTTCAAAAGGTTGTTAATAAAGACATTTCATTTAATAACCATACACAGAATTAGATGTAAAGTTTCCTGGCAGAATCTTAAGCCCATTTTAAAGTGCTAATGAAAAATATATAAATGTGGATTTGTTAACATACAAAGAATCCTCTATGTATAGGTGTTTTGTAGTAACTATGAAAGGAAATTATAAGGGTAGTAAAATGCTTAAGGTGCAGGTGGTAGTATATTACCTAATTTCAATCCTTTCTTTCTCCACAGCTGCATTTTTTGTGACTGACTAGGAAAAAAATAACCTGAGTTTGGAAACTTCAAATAAGGTTGATGCTCAGAGTTTCAAAGTGAGCTACCAATACCAAACCCAGTGCTTACTCGTCACTCCTCTTCCAGACACGCAGCCCAGCTGTGACAGTGAACATTAGGAATGTGTACCTCCCTTAGCTGTTATCTCTACTCTCGAACTTGTAGCGTATGTGGGTTCCTTGTGCGTTGTACCATGTAGACAATGGATGGGTGCTCCCGATGCCTTTAGTGCTTCTCTGGCACTGCCCGTGGGCAGATGCGGCAGCTGTTGTGTGGTGAGCCACTTGGAAAGCTGTGTCCGTGTTTTCGAAGGTTTCAATGTAAATATATATAACTTTTGGACGAACCTTAAACTCTCCCCATAAATTCTCTTTTCTTCTGTATCTGTTACAATCGTAATGTGATAATATCAGATAGTAAGGAAAAAGCACTCTTAAATATACAAAACTTTTTCGGTGTGGAGTACATTTTTCCAATCACAGAAACTTCAACTGTTGTGAGAAATGTTTATTTTTGTGGCACTATATATGTTAAGAAATTTTATTTTAAAAAATATGAAGTTTAATGTCCATAATAAAATTTCTCCTTAAAGCTACCTTGTCAAGAATGAAAAATCGTATGAGAAGAATTCCATATTTATCACTGCTATATTAAAATATATATTTTAATTATATTTGACAGGTTTTACACCTAAATTGACCTATTTATTCATTCTTGATTAAATGCACTGAAAAGAATTTGTTTCTATCACGTGCGTGAATATGCAGTTAGGGACATGCTGTTTAAATGACACTGAGAGTACCCAAGGGGTAATCTATAATTGAAAGATAACTGCAAATATTTTTACTTCACTGTGGGTGTACGTACATCTGTTCATTTAGTATTTCATTGTGTGTCCTATAGACTAGTGTTTCTCCATCCTTCAATTGAGCTCAAAGTGAGTTTTGTTGTACCATTGTGCTTAGGATTAAACTAATTCAGAGAACTGGTATCCTTTACTGTACATACTGTGTCCTTTAGTTTTGAATTTGTTGTCATCCTGTCTGTGCTGATGGCTTGGCTTAAGGTTTTGGTGCGTAACTGAGGTCACTGTTGATCGGTGTTGCTCGTGGCTTGGCAGCTCTTCGTAAAAGCATATTGGGTTGGAAAGGCATTTGCCTATTTTTCAAATTATTTAATAGATGTATGGTACCATTTAAAAGTGGTTGTATCTGAATTTACTGTGGGGATAACATACACTGTAATGGGGGAAAATTACCTAAGACCAATCTCAAAATGGCTTTTTCTTTGTATTTCGGTTTAAAAATCAAGTGCATGTGTGCCCTCTGAGATGCAATAAACATCTGGAACAAAGAAAATGCAACATCATCTCTCTCTCTCTCTCTCTGATTACTTTATAGGGAAAGGTATGTTCGAATAAACAAGCATATCATATACAAAATATTGAGAATTTCTCAGGGCATAACTTTTCTCTATGACCGTATAGTTTTACTTTCCAACAAATGTAGGAGAAGATAGAGCAATTTTTTTTGTTTGTTTTTCAAGGTAGGGATTCACTCCAGCCCAGGATAACCTGGAATTCATTACAGAGTCTCAGGGTAGCCTTGAACTCAGTCAGTCCTCCTACCTCAGTCTTGATGCTGGGATTAAAGGCATGTGCCACCATGCCCAGCTAAGACAAAGCAATTTTAATAGGCTGTCATTAAACTTGGGACTCCAGTTTACCAAGTAAACTGAAGTTCCACATATCTCAAATTATATGTTTGTTTTCAGAGTGGACTTTTTTAAACATGCAAGTAAAGTCTTGTAATAGTTTAGTGAGAATTTCATAGAGTTTTAGTCACATAATTTTGAGTTCTAGTTTATACATACACACTTGAATATATATGTATGTATGTATGTATGTATATATATTTATCACACAACATCTAGACTTAGCCTATTTTAATAAAGTTGGGTTACTGTGGCTACCACTGGGTTGTTGTAACAACCCCCAAAATAGTAGAGATTTGAGGTAGGGATATAACTTGGTTATAAAGCACTTACCTAGCATGCCCAGGACCTTTGGTTTGATTCCAAGCATTACACACACATAAAAACCCAATCTCAGGTAGAAGCATTTTACAAATGAATCATATTATTGTATCTATTTTAAAACTAGCTTTCCTTTGTTTGTCTAGGACTTATATTTTGAAAGTTAGCTTTCAGAAGATAGTCTGATCATGTCATGTGATTTTTCATAGATTGCATTTCAGCGACATATTACTCTGTGGTTAATCTGTAATACAAATTGTCTTTTTAGAATATAAATAGTAGTTTTGAGACAGAGTCTTAGGTAGTCCAGACTGGCTCCAAATTCAGTATGTAGCCAAGGATTTGAGGGCTAGGATTATAGGCGTGTGCTACCATGCTTGGTTTTATAAGGTGCTGGGGCTCCAACCCAAGGCTTGTGCATACTATGCAATAACTCTACCAACTGAGCTACATCCCAGCCCAATTGTGAATAATTTTGAGATAAATGTTACACTTTAATGCCCCATTCTTAAACAGGGAAAACTGTAAGACTGTTATTTTCATCAGAACTGTGCAGTGGTACAACTCTTGGCATGCTCATGGGAGAATTGACTTACAGATGGGGTATGTCATAAGGTCCTATGGGTACCAATTCACCCATAGTGTCCTTTTATACAGTGAACGTTTCTGTACTGTTTTACTCTGCCTTCCCAGCCTCATGTCTACCCTAACCCACCCTCCACATGTTCACACACATTGCTCTGTCTGTGATCACAATGACTTCTTCAGGGGCATAACAAGTACTTTGCTGGCCTGCACAGGGTCCAGCCCAACTCCCACCTCCCATAGCACAACCTGAATGAGTCTTTGTGGTACTTTATATAGTGCATTACAATCAACAGTGAAGGTGCCATCTGCTCAAATTATTCAGGACCTCAGAGACAGGAAATGTCACCTGTTCTCACCCTCAGCAGTGAGCACCTTAGCCCGTCTGAGGGGATACAAATATGTTGGCATTTCAAGGTGTACATTAACCTGAATACTGCTGGGCTATTCTGTGCTTTTTAAAGAATATTTTCACATTGTTCATTATGGTCTAGTACTTTTAGAGTTCTTTATTAATTTTAATTGACAAATTATAATTGTAAATATGGGCTATAGTGGTATTGTAAGATATATCTATACAAAGTAGAATTCTTAAATCAAGGTAATCAACTTATGTTACCTCATATGCTTAGTTTTATGGGGAGAACATTTGGAATTTATTCTTCTATGATAAATATAAAATATGAAGTAATACATATGCTAATTAGCTTAATGTAGTTACTCTTCAATGTAGATATAGTTTAAAATATCATGTTGGACAAAATATAATTTTTCTTGTCAAAATTAATAAGGAATTACTTTCATTAAGTTTGAAATTTATAATACATTATTGTGAATTATTATCATGTTGAACAAAAGATTTCAAAAATGTATCTCCTGGAGCTGGAAAGATGGTTGGCTTAGTGGTTAAAGTGTTCGCCTGCAAAGCCTAGGGACCCAGGTTCAATACCTCAGTACCCATATAAGCCAAATGCACAAGGTGGCACATGTGTCTAGGGTCATTTTGCATCAGCTAGAAGCCCTGGAGTTCCATTCATTCTCTCTCTCATTATCTGTCTCTTTCTGTCTATCCATCTATCATCTCATAAATAAATAAAATAAAATATATCTCCTACCTACCTGAAAGATTTTGACCTGTACGTTTTGACCAACATCTCCCATGTCTACCTCCCAGCCCCTGGTAGTCACTAGTCTACCTCTGTGAGTTTGACTTTCCTAGATTCCACATAAAAGTGAAAGGATATAATGTGTTTCTTTCTCTGGCATATTTGATTTAGCATATTGTCCCATAGGCTTAACTATTATGTCCACAAGTGACAAGATTCTCTTTTTTTCAAGGCTGAATGGTTCTGTGCATATGCATCGTGTTGTCTTTATTCACTGGTGGACATTTAATTTGGTTTCATATCATTACTATTGTGAATAATGCTGCAATGAAGATGAGAGTGTGGCTATATTTTTAATATATTGATGTCAAGCCATTTGTATATATACACAGTACTAAGATTGCAGGATTGTGTGGTGGTTTTATTTTATCAGTTTCAAGGGTTCTTTGTCAGCACCTATTAATACCCATCTTGAAATAAATCATAAATGTTGACATGGTTGTAAAAATGGTTATCTCAGGTCTCTGGGTATTACACTGTCTCCTTTGTTCTCAGTCTAATGTTGCTAATTATGCTTTTTTATTTTCTTATTTATTTATTTGAGAGAGATCAAATGAGTGCACCAGGGCCTCCAGCCACTGCAAACAAACTACAGATGCATGGGCCACTTTGTATATCTGGCCTTATGTGGATACTGGGCAATCGAATGTGGATCCTTTGGCTTTGCAAGCAAGTGCCTTAAGCACTAAGCCATCCCTCCAGCCCTGCACTTTTTCAGAAAAGCTTAAAGAGGCTAGTGATGTAGCTCAGTTGTTAGAGAGCTTACTGAGCATGCACAATACTCTGGATTCAATCCCCAGAACCACACAAACTAGGCATGGTGGCACACAGTGGTAATCCCAGCACTTGAAAGGTAGAGGCAGGAGGATCAGAATATCATACACATCAAGTTCAAGGCCAGCTTGGGCTACATGAAGTCATGTATCAAAAATAACATAATAAAATGAAAGGAAGAAGACTTTGGGAAAGAGTCGTGAGATTCAGAATCAATTCACAAAAACATAAATGTGCATAGGCCTCGTTCTCCTTGACAACATATCTTGAAATCCTTGCTGTTTTAAAAGGGGGATCCTCCTGCTGCAGTAAGACCTGTCTTGTAGTATAGAAGCACTGGTTGACAGTCAAAGTGAGTATCATAGTGAACAGCCACATTGTTCTGTATTTGTGCAACACAGTGTCGCTCACCTTGGGCTTCTTGTGGCATAGCTGACAGAGTCCATTTCTGGCTACACTGTCCAGCACTCCTCTAGACGGAGACCTGGGAAGGAGTGCTGTTTCGTGCTTACGGGAAATGGCAGTTAACCCTGGCTAAGCTCTCAGTGATGGCGTGCTTAATCATCCTGTTATTTCCACTTTGGGCAGGTATGTTTAATTTTACAACATAAAAGTACTGCATAATTAATTCCCAGAGCCAAGTTCTTCAAACTATTCTCAGAACACTTTAGACTCTTAAGATGCATCGGGAAGCTTTAAAGCCTTTTGTTTATATGCACTATGGTTGACAATGTTTATTGTGTTCAGAGAAGATGGAGAAAATTAAAACTTTCAGCTTAACTTTCTAAAAAAGATTTTAAAACGTGTATTAACATATAATATATTATAAAATTTAAAATTTCTACAAAGTAATTTAGAACAGTGGTATTGTTTCACCATTTCCACACAACTCTTCAAATTAGACTTAAAAGGAAGCTACATTCTCATTTCTGCTTTTGCATCCCATCTGTTATAAAAATCTGTCAGGTAGTTGCCAGAAAATTCTACCGTGTGCACACTAGGCAGAAAATGAGTGTCATATTGGGAAAGCAGTTTTGGCCTCACAGTAGTACTGTGAAATCCGGCTCCTACAAAGGTCCCTGGGGTCCTCACCAGCCCACCTGCCACCTGCCATCCTCAGAGACTGTTGTTTTAAATCTAAAGGAATTGTTAAATTTACTATTCAGTAGATTCGTGTGTGTGTGTGTGTGTGTGTGTGTGTGTGTGCATGTGAAGTGACTTTCGAAGTGCCTGCCTCCACAGCCCACATTACTTTTTAAATAACTCTGAGGCTTAGGCAGGAATGCGAGTCAGACTGCTTGGAAGGGAATCCCTGACCGACCACCTATGACCTCAGACCAGTTGCTTTATCTTCCCTAAAACTAATTTTCTCATCTGTGAAATAGGAAACACTTCTACGTATGCACATATTACTAAATGAGATGATGAATAAAAGACATTTGGCACACAGCAATACTCGGCAATATTACTGTTGTTACTTTTAAACATTATTACAGGGGGGGTGAGATGACTCAGTGGTTTGCAGTGCTTGCTTCACAAGCCTGCCTACTAGAGTTCAGATCCCCAGCACCCACAAAGCCAGATGAAAAGTAGTAATAACCCCAGCATCCCTATGGCAGTGGAAGGCAGAGTCAGGAGAATCCTGACGTTCATGAGCCAGCTACCCGACCTTCCCAGGGCCAGTCAAGTAGACCCTATCTCAAACAAGGTGGAAGGAGAGGACCACCCCAAGGCTGTCCTCAGACCTTCACACAAGCATGGTGAGGTGCACGTGCCCATGTACATGCATACACACAAATAAAAAATATTGCTATGCTTATTTTGATATGTATCTTGTTCCTTTTCCATAATTGTAAGATTGTTAAAGAAGAAAAACTATTGAAATGGTCAAGAATAGTGATATTGCTTACTAAAGTACAATCACCACCAAGAGTACTACTGGTGTACTGAAATTCAGTAAGTGCCAGTGCCTGTTCCACGTGTGAACACAGTTCATAGGCAACACAGAACGGGGGTGCAGACCCAGCTGGGGGGGCAGCATGCGAGCAGGTACAAGCAGCATGCGGCACAGAGGTCAAGCTTGTGTCCTAGAGTTCCCAATATCTCATAACTTACTGTAAATAAATGCTGCCGGTGGCAGCTCTGGTCAATAACAAAATTGAGAATGTTTCTACTTTGGCTGGAGAGAGTGCTCAGTGGTTAGGGCACTTGCCTGTAAAACCCAATGATCCAAGTTTAACTTCCCAGTACCCACGTAAAGCCAGATGCACAAAGAGGCACGTGTGTCTCCTGTGTCCACCTATTCTCTCGGTCTAGTCATTTCTCTCTCTTCTCTGCTTGCAAATGAATAGAATATTTTTTTTTACAGAAGAAAATGTTTCTACTAAGAGACCAGAAAGCTTAACAAACAAACTTGGCATATAGACAGTGATCTTTTAGTCAGAAAAAAATATGTACTGGTGAATAAGCCTGAGATGAACAACAATGCTAACAGAATGGTGTTAGTTATAGCCATGTGGGGGCGGGAGAGATTTAGCAAAAGTCTGTGCTCAAGAAACTAGCATAGTACACCCCCCAGACAGGCAGACCACAGCCTGCCAAGGAGCAGGACATAGAAAGATCCTCTTGTGGGTGAAGGCGATTTCTCAACATAGTCTCTGTTGTTAAACCAACCTTTATTAGGAGACTCAACTCCAGACACCAAACTTCCTTCTTTCTTTCAGGGCAGGGAACATCTTTGGGGTAAGTTAACACATTTTATAATTTATAATTATATTTTTAAAACTTAAGAAGTGAAATCTTAGCTGGGTGTAGTGGCACACCCCTTTAATCCCAGCACTTGGGAGGCAGAGGTAGGAAGATCGCTGTGGGTTCGAGGCCACCCTGAGACTACAATAGTGAATTCTAGGTCAGCTTGGGCCAGAGTGAGACCTTACCTCAAGAAAAAAAAAAAAAAGAAGAAGAAGAAGTAGTGAAATCTTACCATCTGAAAGTCATATAAACATGTCCTAAGGAAAGTTGAAGTTTTATTTTAAATCATCTCTATTTTGGAACATGAGGGTTTAATTGTGACCATGTATAATTACTTCAGATGTAATTTAGGACTGGATTTTTACAAATTCCTTTCTCTTAATAAAAAAAAAAAAAGTTCTCAAAACTAAGTTAAAAGAAGTATCTTATTTGTAGTAGAGAAACAGGAATGGTTGTTATTTGTCAGAACAAAACTAAGTTATGACATACTGCCTATGCTTTAATGGGTTAATTCATTATAGAAACAATGGTTTTTTTTATTTAATTGTCATGCCATGACTTTCTATATGAATGTGAAGCATTTTTTTTTCTTTTCTTGTTCTTTGTTGTTTTATTTTTCAAGATAGGGTCTTGCTCTAGGCTGGAATTCACTATGTAGTCTCAGGGTGGCTTCAAACTCACTGCAACCCTCCTACCTCTGCCTCCTAGAGTGCTGGGATTAAAGTTGTGCACCACCACGCCCGGCTTCCTTCTCTATTTTTATTTGTTTTTTTTTAGAGGTAGGATGTCGCTCTAGCCCAGACTGACCTAGAACTCACTCTGTAGTCCCAGGCTGGCCTGGAACTCACAGTGATCCTCCTACCTCTGCCTCCCCAGTGCTAGGATTAAAGGCATGCACCACCATGCCTGACTGAGAAGCATTGTTTTTGACAACTTGGGTACTGATGTTCAAGAATAGTTCTTCCTCCCCAACTTTTTTATTTAAAATAAAAAACTTTATCTTAAAAAGTTACATAATCCCCTTTCCACCTTCTTTTGTCCTCCCTCTTCCATCCCCCTCTACCAAAACCCGTCTCCTTTCCTAGTTCCTCTTCTATTTTGATGTCTTTTCGGTCCTCCTCCATTATCCACAACAATCTACTGATGGCCCAGTATTATGCAGGTCTTGTGTAGGTGTAACGGGTGCTGTGAGTTCATGAATACAAAGAGGTCACTTTGTGTCTGGAAGGCATCATTCCAAAGCACTCCTTCGAAGCCTTTGACTCTTATGTTCTTCCAGCCCCCTCTTCTACTCCTAAGCCATTGGAGGGAGGGATAGAGATGTCTCATTTATTGCTGAACACCAAACTGTCACTTCCCAGTCCTAAGCATCTGACTGCATTTCCAGTGTCAGGCATGAACTCCCTCTACTGGAGCAGCTATCAAAACTAATCCACTCAGAGGGCTATCGGTCACCCCTGCAGCAGACATGCCACTATTGGGCCACTTGGCACATCTTGCCTAGTGCATCAGTTGTGTAGCTTGCAGGATTCACTGCTGGTTAAGACCACCGCAACTTTTCTCTCTCAGAAGGCTGGGTAGCACTTTCCTGATTTCTTAGTGTCCACAGCAACTTTTGTTTTGTTTTGTTTTGTTTTTCGAGATAGGGTTTCACTGTACTCCTGGATGACCTGGAATTCACTATATAGCATTTTTATATACATATCTACAAGTGAATTTACTTTTTCTTCAAAGCTAGCTTTTCTTTCCTGATTAGAGGTCTATCTACCTAGATTCCCAAGCCAGAGGGTTGGGCGTCATGGCACCCACAATTCTAATCTCTTAAATGCTATGGCTAAGAAGTGTCTTGAGCCTTCTCTTTTCTGAGCATACCACACACTGTCCTCTCCTGCTGTTCTCACCACCACCTCCTCATCATGGTGGCTCTCTTTTGGCACTTGGAGGGTCTCTGGGCCTCCATTTAAATCCCTACCCAAACTCAGTCAGTCCTGTCAAAGCAATGCTGTCCGATTTCCTTCTCACATTCCCATTTCACCTCATTTCTCCAACTTAAAAACCTGCACTGGGCTGGAGAGATGACTTAGTGGTTAAGGCATTTGCTGACAAATAAAGGACCTGCTTCAATTCCCCAGTACCCACATAAAGCCAGATGCACAAGGTGGCACATGACTCTGGAGTTCATTTGCAGTGGCTGGAGGCCCTGGTGCACCCATTTCTACCTAGCCCCCCAAAGTAAATATTTTTTTAGAAAACTGCACCAGTTCTAGGTGATCTGAATCCAAGGTTCTTGGAATTCCTCACCAATAGGAGGGACTAACCTACATCAACAATTTCAACTGTGTGCATGAGCTGAGGATGTAGCTCAGTGGTAGTGTGCTTGCCTAGCATACATGAGACCCACCTTCAGTCCCCAGTACCAAAAAAAAAAATTGATCATATACTGTACATTAAACACTGCAGTGCCACCCTCTCACCACATTCTGCAGGCTATTTCTTTTGTTTCCCTTCATAGAGTAGCCAGCTTAAGGTTCACCTAAGAAACATTTTTTAATCCAACTTTTCCATCCTAGAAGAGCAGATTCTTCTCAGTATTCTCTGATTCTTCAGTTCCTTCGACTTACTTTCCAAATGTGCATGTATAACTCCTTATTAGATTGTGCATTCTTTTTTGTTGGTGGTGGTTTGTTTGTTTTGAGGTAGGGTCTAGCCCAGGCTGGCCTGGAATTCACTATGTAGTCTCAGGGTGGCCTCAAACTCACAATGAACCTCCTACCTCTGCCTCCTGAGTGCTGGGATTAAAAATGTGCACCACCTACTGGCACAAAAACAGACATGTAGATCAGTGGAACAGAATAGAGGACCCAGATGTAAGCCCAAGTAGCTATACCCACCTGATATTCGATAAAAATGCCAAAAATGCTCATTGGAGAAGAGACAGCCTCTTCAGCAAATGGTGTTTTGAAAACTGGATATATATCTGCAGAAGGATGAAAATAGATTCTTCTCTCTCGCCATGCACAAGAATTAAGTCCAAATGGATTAAAGACCTTAACATCAGACCTGAAACTCTGAAACTGCTAGAGGAAAAAGTAGGGGAAACCCTTCAACATATTGGTCTTGGCAAAGACTTTCTGAATACAACCCCATTTGCTCAGGCAATAAAACCACAGATTAATCACTGGGACCTCATGAAATTACAAAGATTTTGCACTGCAAAGGACACACTGAAAAAAGCAAAGAGGCAACCTACAGAATGGGAAAAAATCTTCGCCAGCTATATATCTGATAGAGGATTAATATCTAGGATATACAAAGAACTCAAAAAGTTAAATAATAAGGAATCAAACAAGCCAATCAAAAAATGGGCTATGGAGCTAAATAGAGAGTTCTCAAAGGAAGAAATAAGAATGGCATATAAGCATCTAAAAAAATGTTCTACATCACTAGTCATTGGGGAAATGCAGATTAAAACTACATTGAGATTCCATCTCACTCCTGTCAGATTGGCCACCATCATGAAAACAAATGATCATAAATGTTGGCGGGGATGTGGAGAAAAAGGAACCCTTCTACACTGCTTGTGGGAATGCAATCTGGTCCAGCCATTGTGGAAAACAGTGTGGAGGTTCCTAAAACAGCTAAACATTGATCTACCATATGACCCAGCTATAGCACTCCTAGGCATATATCCAAAGGACTCATCTCATTTCCTTAGAAGTACATGCTCAACCATGTTTATTGCTGCTCAATTTATAATAGCTGGGAAATGGAACCAGCCTAGATGTCCCTCAACAGATGAGTGGATAATGAAGATGTGGCACATTTATACAATGGAGTTCTACTCAGCGGTAAAGAAAAATGAAGTTATGAAATTTGCAGAAAAATGGATGGACCTGGAAAATATTATACTAAGTGAGGTAACCCAGGCCCAGAAAGCCAAGCTCCACATGTTCTCTCTCATAAGTGGATCCTAGCTACAGATGATTGGGCTTCTGCATGAGAATGAAAATACTTAGTAGCAGAGGCCAGTAAGGTAAAAAGGAGACATCAAAGGTAGAGAAAGGAAGGGAGGAGGATACTTAATAGGTTGATATTGTATATATGTAATTACAATGATTGTAATGGGGAGGGAATATGATGGAGAATGGAATTTCAAATGGGAAAGTGTGGGGGTGGGGAGGGAGGGAATTACCATGGGATATATTTTATAATCATGGAAAATGCTAATAAAAATTAAAATTAAAATTAAAAAAAATTTAAAAAAATGTGCACCACCACACCTGGTGATTGTGCATTCTTTAAGGAAAGATAGAATCTAGAATTTACTATGCATTCTAAGAGCAAAAGATTTAACCCAGTAACAGTTTAGTGCACTATATTGACCTAATTTATATTGTACTATGTATTATGAATAAAAAGAAACTATAGCATCTTATTTCCAGGAAATACATGAAACTGGATTTTTTTTCCCTTTATTATAAAATGATCACATACACTTTAGTGTTTTAAAGCTAGCTCATTTCTTATCCCAGGAAAATGGCATTGAGATAATTCTATACTTAATATATATTCTCATATATTATACCACTGAGAAGAGTAAATTCTGTATATAGATAGTATATAACACCACTCTCCTCATCACACCATTTGAATTACATTACAGGAGACACTGTAAAGGAAGGAAAAATTGAGAAAACATATAACCTTAAAAAATAAAAAAAGACAAACCTCACTGGGCACAAGAGTAGCACTTAGAGGTGGGAAAGCCATTCATTTAGGAGAGACAGACTATGGCCACAGTTGCCAAGCCCCACTGACCATCATAACAATTTAAATAGCTTAGTCATTTGTACATGGCTGGCCCCACTCTTGGGAACTCCAGAGTTGCTCTCCTTTGAGCCTTGGAACCTGGCATTCTAAAATAATTCTCCAGGTCATGTCTTACGAACAGCCAAATTTGGAAACCACTAGGCTGAGGGAAGTCATTGAAATATCACAAATTTGGTGGACTCAGGATGTGGCTCTATTTGAAAGTTACACATATTACAGCAAAAGAGAATTTCTAAATATTTCAGAGTAGGAAAGCCACAATGGTGTGCTGGTTTTATCTGGCCTAACAATTGAGACATTTACTTATTAGTCATAAAAGGTGGTCTATATCCCATGACTTCTACTCATTTCTACCAAAACCCATGCATGCTTTAATTGAGAGTTCTGAAGACTGCTGTTTGTGGGCAGAGAACTGCCCAGGACATCCACTCATGGAGCCACATCTATCCCATACCACTCCACATGAAGTGGCATGCTGTCCATTTTGTGGGCACAATAGTGTCACTTCTCCGGGCCATGAAGAAAGCTTTCTGAAGTAAATGTTCCAAGCGCAGTGGCAGAATACTAGATTCAGTTCTGTCTCAAAAATAACACACTTTTATTTCCAATTCATCGCTTGGTAAAGTGCTTCTTTTGTCTGGTAATAGAATCTTGGCACCAAGTATATCCTGACTTTCAAAGCTGGAAATTGAGTCTTTTTATGGGAGGGGAGGGAGGAGGTCTACTTTTAGAGAAATACTTGCATCACACCCCTGCCCTATCAACTCTTGAACCAGTATACACACTCAAACACATCTGTACTGGCTCTCCAGAGATGCATGAATTCTGGTCTCTGATGAGGAAACTCCAGTATGTTTTCCACAAATATGAGGTAAGACAGAGCACAACTAGTTTATTATATATAACAATTAGATTAAGTAATTGGTGGGATATTTTTTTAAAAAAATATTTTTATTTGCAAGCAGAGAGAAGGGAGATTAAACAAAGAGAGGGGAGTGCTGGAGGGATGGCTTAGCAGTTAAGGCATTTGTCTGCAAAGCCAAAGACCCAGATTCAACTCCCCAGGACCAACATAAGCCAGATGTACAAGGGGCGCACATGTCTGGAGTTTGTTTGCAGTGGCTAGAGCTCTGGCACACCCATTTTCTCTCTCTCTCTCTCCCTCTCCCTTTCTATCAAATAAAAAGAATTCATTTAAAAAAGAAAGAAAGAGAAAGGAAGGGAGGGAGGGCGGGAGAGAAGGAGGGAGGAAGGAAGGAAGAAAGGGAAGGGAAGGAAGGAAAGGAGGGCATGCCAGGCCTCCAGCCACTGAAAACAAACTCCAGGTTCACGGGCCACTGTAAATCTGGCTTTACAAGCATACTAAGGAATCAAAACCAGTTCCTTAAGCTTTGTAATCAACTGCCTTAACCACAGAGCAATCTCTCAAGCCCACTCTGTGGGGTCTTGTTGTACCAGCTACACAATGTTGTTCATTCTACAAAATCAATTGTAGCTAGAAAATTAGTGGTGTTTTATCCTGCATCTGGAATTCTTATTACTACAGAGATTCCTCTATATAATTAACTGAAGATTATTTTTCTGATATTTATGAAACATTTTATGACAAAGGTGTTTTATTTTGTTTTTAATTTTTTGAGGTAAGGTCTTGATCTAGCCCAGGCTGACCTGAAATTCTGGAATTCATTATGTACTCTCAGGCTTGCTTCAAACTCACAGTGATCCTCCTACCTCAGCTTCCAGAGTGCTGGGATTAAAGGCATGCACTACAACACCCAGCCAAAGTAGTTTTTCTTAATCCCAGTAGATAGTTTATAAGCTTGAGAGTAAAATATATTTAGTCATTATAGAAACCTGCACTTAAGAATCCTGATGCTAGTCCCTGTTATTTGTATTTATAGCTACCCCTCCTTTTAATGCTCAGTGCTTGATTCAACTGCCTTAGCACATAATCATTTTTCATATTTATTTATTTATATTTATTTATTTACTCGTGAGAGAGAAAGAAAGAATAGGCATGCCAGGGCCTCTAGCCACTGCAAATGAACTCCAGATGAATGTGCCACCATGTGCATCTGGCTTACATGGGTACTAGGGAATCAAACCTGGGTCCTTAGGCTTCACAGGCAAGCACCTTAACCACTAAGCCATCACTCCAGACCCTGAATTATTTTTTTTAATTTTATTTATTTATTTGAGAGCAGCAGACAGAAAAAGGCAGATAGAGAGAAAGAGAGAGAGAATGGGTGTGCCAGGGCCTCCAGCCACTGAAAACAAATTCCAGATGCATGTGCCACCTTGTGCATCTGGCTTACATGGGTCCTGGGGAATCAAACCTTGAACTGGGGTCCTTAGGCTTCACAGGCAAGTGCTTAACTGCTAAGCCATCTCACCAGCCCCCGTGAATTAATTTTAATAACTATGTTGGGTTGAGTCAGGTGTCTCCCATAAACTCATGTTTTGAATGTTTGGTCCCCAGTTAGTGGCATTTTAGGGCATGGAGCCTTGCTGGAGGATTGTTACTGGCAGCAGACTTTGGATTATTATAGCCAGCTCCTCCTTACTCTTGCAGCTGTTTTCCACCTGCCAGCAAGGGACCATGTCTGGCCCCTGCTCTACCAGCTTTTCTCTGCTATTGGGAAGCTTCCCATCAAGACTATAAGCCAAAGGCTGGAGAGATGGCTTAGTGGTTAAGCGCTTGCCTATGAAGCCTAAGGACCGGGGTTCAAGGCTTGATTCTCCAGGACCCACATTAGCCAGATTTACAAGGGGGCACACGCGTCTGGAATTTGTTTGCAGTGGCTGGAAGCCCTGGCACGCCCATTCTCACTCACTCTCTCTCTATCTGCCTCTTTCTCTCTCTGTCACTCTCAAATAAATAAAAATGAACAAAAAAAATAAAAGACTATAAACCAAAATAAAGCCTTTCTTCCCATCAGCTACTTTTGGTCAGGTGTTCTGTCCCAGCAACTTGAAGGTAACTACAATAATAATGTAATAATTTAAGTGGGGAAAATTGTTTTTATACCACTGGTTAATCACGTGAAGAGAAGGCCATGGGAAAAGATACAAATTTAAGATATAGAAGTCCACTTGGGTGATTCAACAGTTTTCCAAAACTGTCTCAGTGGTCTCTTTTAGAGAACTGTCATTCTTCTTTAATTAGGCCCTTTCCTCAAATGCTAAGTGATAGAATCATTTTTTACTAATTAAATGGGGAGGAGCTGTGTTATTGCTGGCTCTTCCCATTGCTCTATATCATCATTGCATAAAGATTCAGTCACAAACTTTAGTGGACAGATTAGTTGGTTAAAATGTCAGCTCATCTGAGTCTTTGATCTGTTTGATTTTGCAGGACTGGTTCATGTTGAACCTGGCTATGGAGTACACCATAAACTGTTCATATCATTCTTCTGAGAGTTGCAATAATGGTCTCTTGGGAGATTCTCTCAAAACTTTTATATGTTTGTGTGGAATATCAGATGATCTCTCTTTAGCTGAAATAACAAAACCTCAAAGTAACACGTGATCAGAAAGACACTGTAACCTACGATTGATGTGTTGAGACCAGAGGCCAAAATGGTTGTAGTCAGTTACTATGTTTTGAATATAAAGTGTCCCTCCAGAAGATTCATGTGTTAAAGGCTTGATTCCTAGATAATGGCCATTTGGAGTTATGATGGGCTTATGAGGGTGCTAGCTCCATTGGTGAGATAGTTAACCCATTAGTGAGTTCATACAGATCAGGCTATTAGGTGGTGGGGACCTGGAGGAAGTAAGCCACAAAGTACATGTCTCTGGAGGTGGCCCCTTCCTGTTTCTCTCTTTGCTTCCCAACTACTAAGACACCAGCAACTTTCTTCCTCTGTGCCCTTCCACCATGACACACTGCCTCACCACAACCCCAGAAACACGGAGCCAAGGGACCCCTGACTGTAACTCTCAAAATGTAAGCCAAAGTAAATCTTTCTCCTTTTAAGTTGCTTATGTCGGGTGTTTTCTCACATCAATGTAAAAATAACACACCAAGAGTAGCTCTGAATCCCTAAATTCTGATCATGCCATCTTCTGGACGATGATAAATAGAGAACTATTGAATACAGAGTCCAAGAGGCTGTTGATTTTGGACTAAGCTCCTCTTGCATGGGAACTCAATAGGCCAGACTAAAAATCAAAATAGGGTTGCTCCTGCTAGATTTCACATGAACAGCCTTTTTGAGAAGTCAGGATTAAAGAGATAGCAGACAAATTTCCCAGGAAGGCCAGTTTCACAAATGATAATATTTCTTTGGCTTTGATTATACACATAATAAGTAACCTGAAATGAGAGGATGCTAACACTCAGTTGTTTTCCTATTTTCTTGTTTCCCTGCCCCTATCTTACAAGGTACATTACCCTTGAAATGGCCAATTCACTTTTGGGCTTTTTGTTTCTGCTTTTTTTTTCTTCTCAGTCTTATTCTGTCCATAAAACCAACCTCTTTTTTCTCAGCCCATTAGAACATATATTTGGGTTTATGAAGTGTTGCCCAGTTTTAGAAAGTTTTAGAACTTTAAAATAAAGTTCATGAAGATTTATTTTTAAGTCAAGGGCTAGAGAAATGGCTTAGTGGTTAAGGTGTTTGTCTGCAAAACCAAAGGACCCAGGTTTGACTCCCCAGGACCCACATAAGCCAGGTGGCACATGTGTCTGGAGTTGTTTACAGTGGCTGGAGTCCCTGGTGTACTCATTCTCTCTATCTGTCTGTCTGTCTGTCTCTCTCTCAAAATAAAATAAAATAAAATAAAATAAAATAAAATAAAATAAAATAAAATAAAATAAAATAAAATAAAATAAAATAAAATAAATAGAGCCAGGCATGGTGGCACATGCCTTTAATCCCAGTACTCAAGAGGCAGAGGTAGGTAGGAGGATAGCTGTGAGTTCAAGGTCACCCTGAGATTACATAGTGAATTCCATGTCAGCCTAGGCTAGAGCAAGACCCTACCTTGAGTAAATAAATAAAATACATTTTAAAAATCACTCAAGCTATTAGGTTAAACTGGATGATCTTTTATGGTCTCAGTCATGAAATTCTGTATTTGATATAAGCATGTTAAGGAATTCTTTGATGTATGCATAAGTTAACTGTCAGCCATGCCCAGAGGCATGCAACTGTAGTCCAGCAACATGCATGGCTAAGGCAGAAGGATTCTATGAGCCACATGTTGGAGGTTAGACTAACCAAAATAAATGATCCTGTTTAATAAAAAAGGAAGAAAAGAATTTATCTGTGGTTCTTATCTTGGTTATTTCAATGATCTGAATGTTTGTGCCTTTCCATAATTTACATGTTGAAGCTGTCCCCACAGTGATGGTATTAAGAAATCCTTGGGGAAGTGACCAGGTCAAGAAGGCTCCATGCACATAAATAAGTTATGACTCTTATAAAAGGCCTGAGGGAAATTATGTGGTCGTTCCCATGAAGACACAGTAAGAAGTCACTATGAAAACACTGTTGAGCCTAAGTTCCTATAGTTTATAAATTCTGAAGTATTTTGGTATGGCAGCCCAAGTGGATTGAGACAGCCAGACATACATTTAAATCTTTTAAAAATGAACATTAGATTTAAGTCAACAGACTCTTCAGTGGCATAGCTGCCTAGAAGTTGACAGGGGACTTCTGAGTGGCACTGACACCTTTCAGTCATCTCTACTCCTATAAGTAATGCTTATAAGCTCATTAATTATACACACACACCTAAGAATCATATCAGGAAGGAGAAAAAAGAAAAGTTTCCCCACACACACACACACACACACACATCTCTCTGAGGGAGAAAAAGTAAATGAAATGTTAATTGGGTAAAGAAAGAAAAACTCCCCAAGAAATTAAATTTCAGATGTTTTGTTGCATATTTACAAAGCAGGTCAGTACAGTCCTTTGCACATGGAAGAAAAAATGTAAATGTGCCTAGGTTTGACTAACTGAATTCTTTGTGTTCATAAGTATAATTTGTAACACATATGTGTGTGTGTGTGTGTGTGTGTGTGTGTATATATATATATATATATATATATATATATATATATATACATACACATATATATGTGTGTGTGTATATATATATATATATACATATATATATGTGTATATATATATATATATGCAAAATTTGACTTGAATGACTTTTCATACAGGGACCATCTAGATTAGGCCACCCCCCAAAAGAAAACTGACTGGGCCAGGTGTGTGTGGTGGTACACACTTTTAATCCCAGAACTAGTGAGGCTGAGTAGAAGGGTTGTGAGAATTCAAGGCCAGCCTGGGCTACAGAGTGAGTTCTAAGTCGGCTAGGTTAGAAAAAGAGCCTGTTTAAACAAAACAATAAAAAAGAAAACTTATTGATGTTTTAGCTCTAGCCTATCCAACTGGAAGAAATGCCAAGAAGCTGTTCAGTGAGATATGCTCAGTACTAAAGAAAATCACTTTTTTTTTGTTTGTTTGTTTTTTGAAGTGGGGTCTCATTATGGTCCAGGCTGACCTGGAATTCAACTATGTGGACTGATAGTAGATTTAAACTCACCTCACCACGATCTTCCTACCTTAGCCTCCTGAATGCCATTACTCCCAGCCTGAAAATCACTGTTTAAATGACAGTTAATTTAATATTTACTTAAGCCCATTAACTAAAGCCAGCATATAAACACAGTGAGTCATAACTGGTTTATTTTTATAATTTTATTGAATTATTGTTAACAACTCACATCATAAAGAATGTGCACTTGTATTGAATTTCAACTATTTTGAGCACCATTTACAAAATCTCTCATGATATCTAATGAAATATTCTCTTGCATACTAGTTGAGAATGCAATCTTCCATTATTTTAGGACCTATTTTTCAAAGAAAAGGGGGGGTACCTTGGAATGAATCAGTGAATTGTATCATGAGAAATGAGAATGTGGCCCTAAAACCTGCCAGAAAGAGCAGAACAAAAATCAGGCAGTTACTGCGCTTTAGCAGGTACCTGGGTATAGATTGTTGAAGCTATGCAAGCGTAATGCCCTGTACTAAGCCCTTTTATAGCCATTCACCACACATTTGCTTGTGCGTGGACACACACTGAGTGCCTGCTCTGTTTTTGTTCTCACCGTCAATGACCGTCTGCCTTTTGAAACAGGAAGAGAGGGTGTTGTGCTGTTTCTCTTTTGAAAAGAATTACAGAATTTCTTGCTTTAAAAATGTAGCACCTCACGGACAGTACAACGGACAGTCTCGACAATGTGGCCTTCAGGACATGGCCATAGTTTGTTGTTTCAGGACATGGCCATAGTTTGTTGAATGCCTTCCACGTGCAAGCATGAAAACTTCATGTTTTGAGTAGCAAATAAAAATTTGAAGTGTTAAGGTGCCTCAGCTTCCTTATTTCTAAACTTGACTTATTGTGTACAACAAACCATTTCTCTCATCTTTAAAGGGATACAACTCTTAATGCTTCTAAGGCAGTAGTTAATAATAGTTTTGTTTAAAAAGCTTGCTGTTTCTTTTGATAGGTAATTATTTTTATGCATTTCATTCTGTATTTAAAATAAAAACAAAAAACTACTTTTCCAAAGTTCAAGAGTAAAGATAAGTAAGCACTGAGGGAAGGAGTAGACTGGATCCAGCTTGGAGCAATAAAAAGAAATCTCCCTGTCTCCCTCCTGCCGCTGATTATGTTACTGTCCACCTTGGTATATTCGGCTCACGTTTCACCCACGCTGGTATCGTGTTAGTTCTTCCCTACACTGTGATCCTAGGAACGAGTCCATTGAAAAGTCACCTATTACAGTACAAGTCTGAAGTTATAAATAGCATCGAATTTCAAAGAAAGTATACAAAAAAACCACTTATTTTTCCCACCAGCGAAACTTAGCACCATGTAAAGACGAGTATATAGTTGGCATTGGAGGTGCCCATCTACTTTCAATATATCTGTACCTAAAATGTTTTGTTTTTTTAAATGTACGAGCGTATCCTAACGTTGATAAAGTTTGCACACACACACACATACACATACACAAAGTAAAAGTGTTGATATGCTATTGGTAGGTTCCAACCCCGGGCGAGGACCCCGGGCTTTGTGCGCGCCCCTTAGCCTAGGCGCAGTGCGCGTCGTTCCCGTGCATCCAGAGACACAGCTGCGCGTACTTGAGCGGCGTGATGCGCGCCGCCACGTTGCAGTCCCTGCGCGCGCCGTGCGCCTGCACCCACCGGCGGCCCGAGAAGACGGCCACGACCCTGCGGGTCCAGCGCCGCTCGCCGGGCTCCTGGAGCCGCAGGTAGACGCCCGCGCCCGCCGAGCCGGCCTCCGCGTCGCAGTACTGGTACAGGAGCTCCGCGGATTCGTCGGAAACGCCGCAGAAGCGGTAGACCAGCTGCTCGGCCCGGTCGGCGTCGAAGCCCGAGAAGTGGATCCTGCCCCCCGCGGGCAGCCTGCCCAGGGCCGGGCTCACCCCCAGCTCCATGTGCCGCCGCCCGGGCGCGCGCTTCAGCTCCAGGAGCGCGTAGTCGTAGCCCAGGGCCGGCTCCGCCCCATCCCCCCTCACCCAGCCTCCGGGGACGTGGGTGCTCTTGACCCGGGTCCACTGGAAAGTGGGCTTCCCTTCGGTGGTCCTCCGACGCCCTCCAGCTGCCTTCCTGCGTCTTCCCCGGGCTCTCCCCCGGGGATGCTCCTGGGCCCCTGCGCCTGGGCCACCTCCCTGGGCTCCTCTCGGGCTCCTCTTGGACCCCCTGCGGCCCCCTTTATTTCTCACCTTCAGCAGTCCCACCCGCAGCTTTTTACTGCCTTTGACGTAGTCCCTCCCGTCGTGGACACAGTGGGCGGCTGTGAGCACGTGGTTGGGGGACACGAGCACCCCGCTGCAGCCGGTGGACACCTTCACGGCGGTGCTGAACGGGAAGTTGGTCAGAAACCTCCTGTCCCCGATGCTGAAGCGGCTGTCCGTGCCGTACACGTGTCTCTTGCGCCTAACGGGGGCTCCTTGGGCCGTGCTGTTCGCACGGAGCTGCTCGGGGTCCAGGCCTAGGACTCTGGCCCTGGTGAAGGTGCGGGTGCCGTTGTCAAAGACCGTCTCGAAGGAAAGGGCATCCTCCAGCTCCGACAGGCTGGGCGCCGGGAGCTCCCTCTGGCACTCGATGCCGCACGCCGGACCCATCACCGTCTTAACCTCGGCCTGGAACGAGGGGCTGCTCAGGGGGAAAGTCCTTGCGCTGACCACCCGGGGCATCGGGCTCAGGTGCCATGTGAAATCGGCTTCCCTTCCCGACCCGCCGGCGAGGGTCCATCCAGGGGTCAGAAGCATCAACCAAAAGACCACAGTCTCCATCATGTTCTTCCGTTTTTGCCTCTAAAACGGAGAAAAAGAAAGAGTTGTGCTTTCTTTTTGAATGTTACCTAGCTACTTCATTTGCCTTGAGTCCTAAACACGCTCCACCACAAATCCTTATTTTCTCCAAAATCAGGAGGTTGCTCATTACCCAGTTTTCGCTGTACCACCCCTAACATCACCACACAGAGAGAGAGAGAGAAAGGCGGGGGAGGGGGGGAGAGAGAGAGAGAGAAGGGGGGAGGGAGAGAGACTGTCCCCAGACAGCCCTGTGCATGCCAGAGTAGAGTGAGCTCCAGTTCTAAACTACACTCTTTCTGCCTGTCCCTCCCACACTCTTTCCGGATGACTTATGAAGAAAGCGCATATCTTGCAGTCTTTCTCAGAGTTTAGCTCCTTAAAACCAGAGTCATAAACTACTCAACTCCAGAATCTAAAAGATTATCACAGAACTCAAATGTGTTCACTGGAAGCTCTCAACCGGGATTTGCACACCAAGCTGATGTGAAGATGTAACTCATCACATGACGTTCTAAGACAGCAAGAAGCTTTCCTTGCTCTCTTGGGGAGGAGGGGGGGTTTCAAGGTAGGGGTCTTGCTCTAGCCCAGGCTGACCTGGAATTCACTATGGAACTCATGGCGATCCTCCTACCTCTGCCTCCTCAGCGCTGAATGCTGGGATTAAAGGCAAGTGCCATCACACCCTGCTCAGCAAAAAGTTTAGAAATAAATCTGCTAGTCACCTACTGTGATTTTTTTTTTTTTCAGTACTGGAGATTGAACCCAGGGGCCTTGTGCAGACTAGGTAAGCACTCTACTACTGAGCTATATGCCCACTCCCTTTGTATTTTGGAATAGGTCTCACTAAGTTGCCCAGGCTGTCCTTGAACCCACTCTGTAGCCAAGGCTGACTTCGAACTTGTGATCTTCAAATCTCAGACTCCTAAGTAGCTGGAATTATAGGCCTGTGTCACCAGGCTTGGCCTCTGCTTTGATTATTGCAAAATTATTTGCCATAGAAAAGAAAATATATAGCATAGATGGCTTTATACTGAGGTAAGAAAGATGTACTATGCATTTTTTGAAATAAAGGTGTGCCTGGAGCCATCTAAGCCATGCAATATTTTTTTAAAAAACTTTCTGATGTAATGATTTATGAACAGTAGTTTAAGAATTTGTGGAGCACAGAGCATGGTTGGTATTGACCACCTGGAGAACAGGGTCCTAGTGAGCAGTGGAAGCTGCCCTTCATGGGTCTCGTCAGGCAGGAGCAGTGGCTTTCTGTGATGTGACTGTTTTGAGGTTTGCAGTGTTCGGGGACTTATATAATACCTCTGTTGCTCGCATTCCCTTGCCCTCCTCTCCTCTCCTCTGGGCTCACCGGCGTGCAAGTGTGTGTACTTACGCTCAGTGATGTGCACCAGTTAGGAGTTGCAATTTTGAACCTCTCCCTTATTTGTTAGCTTTCATTCCTCCAGCTTTGTTATAACTAATAATTAAAATAGGCTTAGCAAAGAATTTTCCCACTGTGCAAATCAGTGATGAGCCTGCACCCTTGGCTGGTCATTTTTCAAATAGAAGACAAAGTGAATGAAGGGACTGGGGATGTGGCTCAGTGGTAGATTCACCAGTTCAGCTAGTGCAAGGTCCCAGGTTCAATCCCAACCCTGAGGGGAGGGGAGAAGGCTGGAAAGAGAGAGGGAGAGAGGGGAGGAGGGAGGGAAGGAGGAAGAGGAAAGAAAGGGAGGGAAGGAGAGAAAATGAGCAGTGGCCCACATCCAGTACACACCCATAGGATACATGATTCCACTAAAAGGCAAAAGCCAGGGTAAGGTCAACCGTTGATAACAGTTTCTTCTGCCATGCACAAATTCACAATTCATTAGCAAGCTTTACCTGTTTATTCCTTAAGTAAGACATACATTCACCAAAATATGAAATAATTAATTTGAATTATCAAACATTTGAAAATATGAAGCAAACAAAATAATATTTATCTTGGCTTGCCATCAACCAAATTACATCCAAGTTCTATAATTGCCACTTACATCACACACTTGTGTAGTGAATAACGGTGACTGGTGATCATTGTTAACTTTAGAGTGCAGTGTTTACTAAGTGGCTTATGATCCATTTTGTTTTGGATATGGAGGGCATTCCTCTGTGGAGAAGGAAGGATGCTGCCATAAAATCAGTAAAGTGCATACTTCCTAAAAATCCATGCTCATGTCGCAGTGTTTTCTAATTAGCATCATGGCAAATTTTACTTTTTATGAAGCCATAACGATTGTAGTAATGAGTTTGTATTTCCTTGTTATTTTTCCATGAAATATTCATGATGAATATTTTATCAATTTTATTTAAGGAAGTGGAATTTATAAGGTTAACAACTCCATAACTTTACTGAGGTCTTTAAACTTCTTGTTTAACTGAGTAACTCTCAAGGTAAAAATTTATATTTGTCTAGAATACCAAAAACATGGCAAGAATTAGAGATAGTTGGGGCCATTTGGCTTATCAACAAAGCAAGATAGATTTTCTATCCCTTCATTATCTCTTATTCTCTTCTCCTGCCCCCTCCCTCAGCAAAATTTCAGTCAAAGATGTTTTTAAACATGAGACCCAACCTTTTTTTTCCTTTTGTGGCCTTGCACATACTAGGCAAACACTCTATAAGTAAGTTATATCTTTAGCTCATTTTAAATTATATTTCAAAGTAGAATCTTATTTTATAGCCCAGGGTGATACTCTTGCCTCAGTCTCCTGAGTACCTGGGATGACAGACATGTACCATCACACTCAACTACAAATTTTTTAAAAAATATTTATTTATTTGTTTATGAGAGAAGGGGAGCAGATAGAGAATGGACGTACCAGGTCTTCTGGCCACTGCAAACAAACTCCAGATGCATGCGCAACCTTTTGCACCTGGCTTACAGGAGTACTGGGGAATTGAACCTAGGTCCTTAAGCTTCACAGGCAAATACCTTGACCACTAAGCAATCTCTCCAGCCCCTACAAATTTTTTTGAAGTTCATTAAGTCCTTTACAATGACTATCCACTTTGTATTTAATAAATGATCATCGCAAAAACTGAAAGCCACCAGGTAGCCACCCCAGGATAAATAAGATTTTACTTTATACTTTAGTAAGTGACACTGAATACCTATGCAGTGATAACTATATGACAACCATCCATGGACAAAATACAGGATGTCAACAGGTACTCTCAATACCTGTGTCAACAGGTGAGGCGCTTCCTCAGTTAGATTTCTCCTTTCCCAGTTGCATTAAGTTAATCTTACAACATCTTTAGCTAGCTAGGTTTTAGAAATGCAGAATGCATATATTTACAAAGGCAGAATGTATATATGTATATATTCAGTGACAACTGAATGATGACAAGACAGATCTTACAATACCAGTATTGAATTAGGGTATGGGTCTCAAGTGTAGAACTTCCTGTACTATTTACCAAGTAAAACATGTGCCCTTTGCCTCAGTAGCCTTTTTGTTTGTTTGTTTGCTCATTTATTTGTTTGTTTTCTAGGCAAGGTTTTGCTCTAGCCAGACTAACCTGGAACTAGACTCGGGCTGGCCCCCAACTCATAGCCATCCTCCTACCTCAGCCTCTTGAGTGCTGAGATTGAAGGTGTGATCTACTATGCCTGGCTCAATAGCCTTTTACAAAAGGCCCATGACAATCCAATTGTATTTGAGTATAATTTGTTGGTTACTATGTTACGCTAAATGTATTATTTCAATTAAAGGCTTTGATAAATACATTTGAAACATTCAGTCACATCAGTTACTTTTAAAGTTTTTATTTATATGTATTTATTAATTAGAGGGTGGAGTGAAAAAGAATGAGGATGTCAGGGTCTTTAGCCACTGCAAGTGAACTCCAGATACATGTGCCACCATGTGCATCTGGCTCACATGGGTACTAGGGAATGGAACCTGGGTCCTTAAGCTTCACAGGCAAGTACCTTAACTGCTAAGCCATCTCTCCAGCCCCACATCAGTGACTTTTAAACCATACTTGGTATACAGCAATGAGTATGAGACATGGATTTCCCCCTTTGAGCTCAAGTAAACATCCTCCCAGCAGTTAGAAATGATTTTTGAGAGCCAAAATCATGGTTGCTCACCAAAGAACACATTACAGCAGAGGTCCTCATACTGTAAACCCAGGACCTCCACCATCAGCATCACCTGGGAACTTCTTAAAACTCGAATCTTGGTGTTGGAGAGATGGCTGTACAGTTAAGAGCTCTTGTTTGTAAAGCTTGACAGCCCAGGTTCAATTTCCCAGTTCCTATATAAAGCCAGATGCACACAAAGTGGCTCATGGCAAGAAGCCATGGGAGTGCCCATTCTTTCTCTCTCTCTCCCCCTCTCCTTCCCTCCCTCTCTCTTACTCTCTGAAATAAATAAAACTCAAAGCTCCACGCTTCCTTTGTTCACGGGAAGCATTGCTTTTTGCTCACCTTACCCATCATTGAGATAATCTTTATGATTTTCGTCTTCCTCCTCCTTCATCTTCTTGCTCCTGTAGTCATGTGTGCTTTGTGAGCATGTGTGTGTGCATGTTTGCATGAGTGTGGGTGCACAATGTGCAGTGCATGGGCATACGTATGCACATGTGGAAACCAAAAGACAACTTCAGGTGCCTTCCTCAGTCACTTTCCACCTTATTTTTTGAGATGAGGTCTCACGCTCAACCTAAAGTTCACCGGTTCAGCTATACAAGCTAGCCGCCTGTCTCTGCCTCTCCAGTGCTTGAACTACAGGTGTGTGCTTTGTAGGTGCTGTGAATCTACACTCAAGTCCCCATGCTTGCCCAGCAAGCACTTAACCCTCTGAACCATCTCCCAAGCTCATCTTTAGGGTTTTCAACAAGAGATGTGGCTGAAGAGGAAACTGAAACATGAGCAAGGAGAACATGAAAGAGCAACAGACAAGGGCACCAGTGTTTCCTCTGGCCTCTCCACGCGTGTACGTGGTGGGGCGTTCACATCTGCACATACATGCATACACCATATCACACATACTACACACACAAACCACATCACCAACCACCCCCAAAAGAACTAAATGCTGGGCCAGGTGTTTGTAATCCTAGGCTCCACTAGAAACTAGCCTGACAACGAAGCAATGTGAGAACCTGCCTCAAAGAAGACAGGAGGTGAAGACAGACACCAGAAACGTGTTTTCTGCAGATGGAGAGATGGCTTAGTGGTTAAGGAGCTTGGCCTATGAAGCCTAAGGATCCAGGCTCAATTCTCCAGGTCCCATGGGAGCCAGATACACATTGTGGCACATGCATCTGTAGTTCGTTTGCGCTGGCTAGAGGCCCTGGCACACTCATATTCCCTCTCTCTCTCTCTCTCTCTCTCTCTCTCTCTCTCTCTCTCTCTCTCTCTTTCTCTCTCTCTCTCATTCTCTCTCTCTCTCTATCTAATAAATAAATAAAACAATAAAAAATATTTAAAAAAATAAAAGTGTTTTCTGACTTCCATGCTCACACACATGAACACACACACACACACACACACACACACACACACACACGTGCACGAGAGACAACAAGCTGCTCTGCTGGCACTTGCATTCCAGTCACCTCTGAGTGACAAAACAAAGAAAAACCATCTCGTCTTTTGGTCTGCCATCTTTATGACACCAGCTGAGCATGTTTAAAGGAGCCTCTATCTGACATTTTAACAAACATGTGCTCCTAACTAAGCATGTCTCTCCTTCTTGAACTAGGATCCCATGCTGTGCCCTCTCAGAAGTACATCAACTGGTTTAGCATTTGATAAAGAACAAACACAACATATTTATACTAATGTAAGTGGTTTGATGTATCTGAAAAACTCTAGCTCAGGAGGGTTGTGTGCAATGCCTCCTGCATCCAATGTTGGGTCATGCGATGGCATCGGTTTGCCAGCCCTTTTGGGAGCATCTCTACAGTGCACCACAGGAAACAAACAAAAGCTGTGCCCACTTCTATCCTTGGCTATGGGAAGGGCAGCGCCTTGTAATATGGCCTCCAAATCACAGTAATGAGAGGACATAGCTTTAGTTAGCTCATCTAATTTGGTCTGTAATTTAAAATTGGGCAAATGTCTATGGATACTTTCTTTTGGAAAATCTAAGTTTGCCTTGTGGTATAATGTCAAGAAAAACGATAGCTCTGATTGACGAAGCCATCTGCAGTTGGGTGGGTACGTCTACATATATGCATCATCCAGAAAATACTAACCCATTGATCTAAGAGACGTGGTCTCAATGAGTAAGGCAGTTTTAATACTTTCAAAGCTCTGTTTCATGCCTGCCCCACACCCTCCTTTTTCCTATCTTCTGTTATAATGGTGACTTTTACCGTCACTTTCCAGGTGTCATGGAATGGGGATTCAAAGTATTAGATAATAAAATGAAGCTGAAGTCATTGTTCTACACCATGATTCATCATGTAGATCCTTGAGACAGGTGGAGCAAAAGGGAATGTTGCAGTCAAATTTACATTGCTAGTAGAAATCACCCAACCAATAGCAACTTGTGGGGGGAAAAAAAGAGGTTTATTTTGGCTTACAGGCTCAGGGGCAAACTCCATGATGGTAGGGGAAAACAATGGCATGAGCAGAAGGTGGACATCACTCCCTGGCCTACATAAAGTGAACAACAGGAACAGGAGAGTGTGCCAAACACTGGCATGAGGAAACTAGCTATAATATCCATAAGCCTGCCCCCAACAATACACTGCCTCCAGGAGGCGTTAATTTCCATTTGCCATCAGCTGGGGAAACTAGCATCCAGAACACCTAAGTCTATAGGGACACCTGAATCAAGCCACCACAGGGCATTTGGGAGAAATGTAGATTATCTATACCAACATAAGTGCAAGTCAGGAATAAGACGATAGTTTGGGCTCAGTCCCCATCTTTCCTCTTGTAAGGCATATGAGTTGGGGCAGTTCATTAACTTTCGAGATTTCACTTTCCTTGGTGCAAAGTGGGGACATTCGTAATGTCTATCTTAATGCTATCATAGAATTAAATGATATGACATATACAAGGAATCACCATGAGCTTATGAGTCAAAGCTATGAACATGAAGTTTCTAGGGTCAATTTTACAAATACTTTCAATGGTTTCCAGTTTGCTTGTAAAGTCTCTTCTTGTTTTACTTGTTCAAGGAGAGCATCACTTTAGAGACTTCCCAAATAAATGAATGCTTTCTTCATACTCATTTCCATGAATATCTATGGCATTGAAATATGTTTTTCTTATCATTATTAAACTCGTGTTGTGTGATTAAACATTACTCAAGCATGAAACACTTAATGGCATCACTTTGTATGTTATTTACAGTCTAGTTCAACATTAGGAAATCTGACATTGTATCAATCCCTCTGCCTAAAAAGAAACCAAGTCAATGTCAATATATTTATTCTAAGGAAGCAATCTACAGTGAATGAAAAGCTTAACTTTGTGAGTATATGTACAGTGTACAGAATTTTACTGTGACAGAATATAGTTAGTTATAGTCTAAAGTAGTCTCTCTCTCTCATATATAATATATAAGCTGAGACAGCATCTATATACGTATATACATATGTATATATACATATATAGTATTAGGTATAACAGGCAGATTAGATGGCAGATCCATGTATTAAATATCTCAAATTAATTCTTTGTTCCGGATATGAACACATATGAAAATGCTGTCTTATTATCAGAGATTCTGCATTCAACTGTGTTCTCTTACCACGTGTTAGATTCAGGCTTTTCCTTGCTTTTCTTGTCTCTTGGTTCATTCTAAGTGAAGTAGTTGTCCCCCATCATAGGCACAGTATGAGACATCCCTGTGCATTAGTTCATCCAACATTTTCTGATGTGAGTCAGACCTGTTCAGTCAGAACAGGCGATAGATAGGCTACTTTCAGTTGTATGCCAGGACATGCTAGTGAGAGGATACCACTTTAAAACATTTGGCTATTGGCTGGAGAGATGGCTCAGTAGTTAAAGGCACTCACTTGCAAAGTCTGGTAGCCTGGGTTTGAGTCCCCAGTAATCACATAAAGCTAGATGCACAAGGTAGCACATGAGTCTGGAGCTCATATGCACAGGCAGGAGGGCCTGGCATCCATCATTCTCTCCCTCTCTCTCCCTCTCTCTCTCACATAAATAAATAAGCAAAAAAGGAAGTTGGCCTGCTTTTAATTAGCCTTTTATGATCCCAGCCCCCTGTCTCTCCAGCACCACTGCCCGCGTTTACATACACTCACCTAAAAGTGCAGACAGACTCCCCTCACCTTCTCTACCTGCATCTTCCACCCGAGGGTAAGGGCTGACACTCACAGGAGACACTGTGGTCTGGCCCAGATCCTCTGAGTGACTACAGACAGAAACGATGGCTTGCGCCAGAGGTCACAATGGTAAAGGAGAAACTTTGCTAGTGATAATAAAAAATAAAATGCTTTGGAAAATGCTTGTAAAAGCTTGCATGGTCACTATGGGCTTGGAGAGATACATATAAAAGCTACTATATGAAGTTTAATCTAAGGCACACTGCAGCCTCTTGCTGGTGTGGATCACTGGCTGAAGAACTCCATAGAGCAATATTTATATGAAAAAGTATATGACATGGCAGTGATGTGAAAATAACAGTATCATATGAGGATGGACAGATGGGGTATTTCAGTGGATTCTAAAATCAAATCAACCTATACTTGCCACTTACTAGCAATATGATTTTCTTAACAGTATATAATCTCTCTATAATTCTCCACACATGTTAAAGAAGGATAATAGTGTACCATATTTGAGAGAAACCAATGTGTGTGTGTGTGTGTGTGTGTGTGTGTGTGTGTGTGTGTGTGTGTTGTGCCAGAAGCACAGTGAGTTCTTAGCAAACAGGTCCCATTATAGTTTTTCTTATCTGTAGTAGTTTGAATGTATGTCCCCCTAGATTCAGTGGTTTTATTAAAGATGGTCTCTTGGACCTCCAGCTACCTGGGTGGAGGAGGTGCCACTGGATACAGGTCCTGAAGTCCAGCCCTAAGGTGTGTTTGGGGGCAGATCTGATTTCTCGCCCAAAGGCGTACAGAGAGGCCTGAGCTCTGCCTGGGTCCCTGCTGCTTGCTGCTGCTTTGTTGGCTGCTTTGGGTATTTGCTGGCTGGAGGTTGCCTCTCTGCTTGGACGTATGGAAGCAGCTTCTGCCACTGACAGAACTTCCCTCCCTCTGGATCTGTCAACTTGCCAAGAACCCTTCCTCCCCTAAACCATGCCTGGTTTGGCTGTTCATCCAGCAACGTGGAGCTGACTTCAACACTATCCAACATCGCAAAGCAAAACTGAGGGAATTCAGGCCTGGTGTAGAGCTGAAATCCTAGCCTTTACAAGGCTGAGGGAGGAGGACTGTCTGCTCCAGCCCAGCCTAGACTACATGGTGAAGGGTCTCTGACTCAGAAAATACCATGATGCAAACCTGAGTGCAGAGATACATGCTGATGGCCCTGGCTATTTGAGAAGCTGAAGCAAGAGAATCACTTAAGCTCACAGACTCGGGACCACCCTGGACAACATGGCAAGACATCACCTCTTACACAAAAGTAAATTAAAAACAGATAAAAGCCTAAGGCATTGCATACAGCTCTAGCTTCCGTGTCCCCTCCTCGTGCCTACAATGCCTCTGGAGTTACCCACAGGTGCTACACTCCTCATGTAGTAGAGGGGATTCAGGAAGATGATTGAGCTAGAGATTCCAGTTCAGGGGCTCATCACCTACCGGATTCTCCATGTGATTCCTCTTATACAGACAAACAAGCAGGTGAAAAGAAAATGGAGCTGGGAAGATGGCAGCAGGCGTTGAATGAGGCAGGCTCAGCACCCAAGGACTGCGAGTGGCTGCTACATGCTACCAGAGATAAGGAAGCTTTCCTAGAACTTCCAGCAGGAACATGGTCCTCCGGTTCCTCCCCAGACCTCTGACCCCCAGGTATGTAATACAAGGAAATTGTGTTGTTGGAAGTTTGAAGCTTTGGTAATATATTAGAGAAGAAACAGGAAATGGATGTTAAAGTGAAAATCTAGTTTCTAAAATTGCCTGCTCTGCTTGTTTACACAGAATGTAGTAGAAAGTGATATGAATTAGAAAAAAAAAGTTTGATTCAAGGGTATTACACATAAATTTGAAAAACTAGTAAATTACATACACACTAAATTTTACAAATATAAAAAAAAAATCTTATGGTGGTACAGACCAATATAGCTAGAGACAAACAAGAATTTGAGTAGTGCAAGTAGGTTAGTTTATTCAGCAAATGCAGAACTCATGTTAACTAAGCTGGGTATCACTTTAGAGCCTTTAAAAAAATATGTAGGGCTGGAGAGATGGCTTAGTGGTTAAGCGCTTGCCTGTGAAGCCTAAGGACCCCGGTTCGAGGCTCGGTTCCCCAGGTCCCACGTTAGCCAGATGCATAAGGAGGCGCACGCATCTGGAGTTCGTTTGCAGAGGCTGGAAGCCCTGGTGTGCCCATTCTCTCTCTCTCTCCCTCTATCTGTCTTTCTCTCTGTGTCTGTTGCTCTCAAATAAATAAATAAAAATTTAAAAAAAAAATATGTATGTATTTACAGAGAGAGAGAGAGAGAGAGAGAGCACTCCAGGACTTCTTGCACCGCAAACAAACTTCAGATGCATGTGCCACTCTGTGCATCTGGCTTTATGGGGTTCCTGGGGAATCCCAGCCAGGCCGTCAGGCTTTGCAAGTAATCACCTAAATTTAACCTCTGAGCCATCTCTTCAGCCCAAAAGCCTTTACAACAGAATTCCTCTGACAGTGCTTCTGGATATTGAGTTGGATCGTACATTTCTAGTATCTCTTCCTGCTCTAACGTAAAGCAGGAGTGAGAAAAGAAGTAATGACTCAGCAGCGAACCTCGGCCAGGTCCCACCGCCAGACCTCGGAACCAAGACCGTGCTGTGCGCCTGTCCACCGCTAGATGGCAGAACCGGCCCGCTAAGAGCAAAGTTAAGAGAGGCTTTTAAACTCCTTGAGCTCCTTCAGCTATTAAAAACAAAGCTGACTTTAAGCACGGGAGATTGGGGGAGGTAAAACTGGTTCATAGTGTCCTAAATGGTTGTCACATATGGAATTTATGACATTTAGAAAGCCACCTCCCAGCCCCAGAGCCCCTCCTGATGAACTGAGGGCTGATAATGCTGTCCACAGCCAGACAATTTTCTGGCAGGTGTCTTTCCAAAAACAGTTGGGGTGCCAGCACACTCCCACCATGGCCTACAGCATTGCCGTACAGTCCGCCAAACGTCCTGACATTCACTTCTACACGAAAGAAAGTCATGAACCTGCCAAATATTTCCATATGTTTATCGAATACTTTATAATCCATTATTACTGCAGGGTAAACTCTCCACCTAGTCTTTGCTGAGAAGAAAGTGGTCAGAAAGTTCATTGACAGTGTGCCAATCCTTATTCAAAATATCACATACCATAGCGCTAGTTTCAAGTTCAGCGGCAGGAATGTCTGCTTTAAAAGTTTGGCAGCCCTTGAGGGAAAGGAAGATGGTAACGTTACACAGTTGATTACTTTACAGTAACCGACAACTTCTGTTCCTCATCACAATAAAAAATATAATAAACCACCCTTTGTTTGTTAGCGATTTTTCCAGAACATGTACATCTCAATTTATGCAATGGATTTCTGAGTGTAAATCAAATTTGGGGTGAATGGCACTCAGGGAACCCTCTGCTAGCTCTTTCATTTGCTGGTTTATGAAGTGCGCAGCATATGGCTCCTGGCTTATCTTCATACTGTCTCTGGTGGACTTTCAGCGAGGAATGTCTGGAAATGTGTTGTTTGTTAATGTCCAGGTCTTGAGGTGCTTTATGGGGATGTCTTTTAGCCAATCAGGTGTATCATCTATAGGAAGCTTGGCATTTATTTTTATTTTTTTACATATTGTATTTATTTATTTGAGAGAGAGAGAAAAAAAAATGGGTGTTCTAGGGCCTCCAGCCACTGCAAACGAACTCCAGACACATGCAGCACTTTGTGCATCTGGCTTATGTGGGTCCTGGGGAATTGAACTGTGGTCCTTTGGCTTTGCAGACAAGCGCTTTAACCACTAACCCATCCTGCAGCCCTTTATTTTTTTAATCTTAAAGCTCAACAGTGATGATTTGAGTACTGCTCGCTTGATTTTGCTCTTTCCTCACCTCCCCACCTCAGATTTCTCATGTGCAAAGTGAACTTACTGCTAAGGTGAAGTAGTTTCATCTTCCGAAATTCCAAGACTGACCCTCCTGTTAAAATGCAATGTATGGAGCACAGAAAGATACATATGGGAAATAAACCCACACTACCAGCTGCATCCTTTACATATAATGAACACAGACAGCATGGCAAATGTGAGGAGGGTATCTATGTCTAGCTGTCCCACACTAAAAAAAAAAAAAAAAAAATCCTCTAATGTTTAACAGGAATGAAATTCCATATGATATTTGACCAGCACTTTGGAGCCTGGCTGTCTTATTTGGCTGGGATTTTAAGTTCTCTCTTCTAAATTATCAAGCAGATCCTAAGCACAATTCCCCCGGCAGTAAGTTATGACTTTCATAATCCTCTGTAGGCACACATGTACTTGGGGTAAAATGAGCACGGACTTTAGAAGCCAGAAAGGTTAATAGAAGGGTTGGAGTGAGAAGGGGTTGGGGTGGGTAGACACACCAAGGCTGTTTCTTTTCATATGAAAGATAAGTTAGGAAACATCAGGCTGGGGTATTGCCCCAACTTTCCAAAAATTTTTTTTCTATTATAGGAAATATGAAGACTACAAAAAAGTCTGGAGAAAAAATTAACGGTTGGGAGGAGATTGGTCCCATGCGCTTCCACAATGCTCAACACTGCTATTTTTCTTAATCCAGCTGGGCGTGGGGGGGGGTCATTTTAAAGCCAGACCAAGAGGGGAGTGCACTTCCCCTCCCTTCTTCCAAAGTCTTCTGCTGAGCCCTGCAGCCCAGTAGATGTAGGGAGAGAGGGCTTGAGAGGTGGAGAGGGAGAGGAGGAAGGGACAGAGAGCCGGCCAGAGAGGGAGGCTAGCTTTTACAGTAACTCCGCAAACAGCTTTCAAGGAGAGCACCCTCTTTCCAGGAATGGATTTTACACCTTTTTCAATGGCATCTGTTAATAATCATAAAAATAAAACGGACCCCGCTGGTACCGCTTAAATAGAAAGCATTGCATTCCTATCCCAACGCCCACACGGTTCCTGCTGGCTCGGGTGCTGGACAATGCCTAGGGCTGAGTGGTTGGTGTCCCCCGAAGAACCAAAGCTTTCGTGGACCCCGCTTTAGGACCTGTCAGAGCCCCTCGCGTGGTTCCTGCCTCGCTCCAGAGCCGCCCAGGCCCTAGCGTCTCGTCCTGTGGGAGGGGTTCCATCCTTACCTGCGAAAGTTGGTGGGTGCCCCGGGGCGCTGCCCAGCGAGGATGCCCGGCGGCTGCGGGTGCTGGCGAGGGAAGCGCGGGGGTCTGGGCTGGAGCTCGCGGGAGACGTGGACCCGGACAGCAGCGCTGAGCCACCGCGAGCTGGAGTGGGAGATGGGAGGGGATGGGGGCGGAGATGGGAGGGCTGGGCGGGCCCCGAAAACTCACCCCGGCATCCCTGCCCCTCACTGATGGTTAAGCGCCAGAGCAAAGCCCTGAGTGGTCTCGCAAGAAAGTCCTTTAATAAAGACGCCAGGCCGGGCGTGGTGGTGACGCTCGCCCGTCATCCCAGCACTCGGGAGGTGGAGCCAGCAGCATCAGAGGTTCAAGACCAGCCTTGGCTTCATATGGAGTTCGAGGCCAACCTGGGCTATAAGAATGTGAATCATTATTTAAAGAAGAAGACGTGCTAAGGTGGAGGAGGGGTGCACACCATCCAGTTCCCTTGGGCTTCCTTTGGCAACCCAGCCATCTACAAGAACAACCCGTCCCGTCCCTAGACAGCCCAGGCTGGAGCTGTGCTTTCCTGGACGCACAACCTGCTGACAACCTAATCAGTGTCAGCACCAAGGGCGAGGGTCATCTCTAGCCCAAAATTCCCATCCAGCTTTATCCCCAGGGCTATGGGAGAGAGCGGGCTGCGATGCTGGGACGCCCCTGCAGCATCCTGGGCCGCCTCCAGGGGGAGCGCCAGAGTTTCCCTCGGCCAGAGACCAGAAAGAGATCAGGGCTCCTCAGAGAGCTAACCAAGACCTGCTTTTATTCTCTCTCTCTCTCCTTAGAGCAGGCGAACCTTTGAAGTGGAGGCTGTACAAGGAAGGGAACTTCGTTTGTTCTACTTTCACTAGGAAACAGGTCTGCGGCAAGAGGACAAAACTTCAGTGTTTGTGTTAGGGATGTAGTTCAGTGCACACCTGTGCCCAGCCCAAGACCCCGGGGTTCCCTCCTCAACACTGAACCACAAGAAACAACAGCAATAATAATAATGATAATAATAATAACACCGCTGTTCTGACCCTCATGAAAGGAAGATCAAATGAGTGCACAGTTACATACGGCAGAAGGTCTCGGCATAACCCAGAACATTTGGATTTCTCCGATTTCTATGCCCCTTTTAAACAGAAGATCATAACATGGAAAATTATTTCCTGTTTTCACACTTAGCATTTTCTTACACGCATTGACTGACATCGTGTTAAATCCATGGGCAATTGTTATCTAATGGAATTAATTTGAAGTCCCCTTTCTCACCAATTACATCATAATATGCTTATGCATAAAATCTAAATCACCACAATTCATCATGGGTTGTGGCATGTAGTATATGGTGATTATGTGTTCAACTAAAAACATGTTTGCTAGTCACATGGAGGGTGGGGAAGTGAGGGAGAAAGGCCAAGACTCGGGATGGGAATTCTTTCTGACTAAACAGCTGTGTGCACTGCGATCGGAGAGCTGAGGTATTCAACAGTGTGCACTCTCGCACATTGTGCAGGTTCTCAGCTTCACAAATTCAGAAGGATCTGGTTCACAGGTCTGGTTCTTTTACATCATTGAGCATCACCCACCACAGTCGCACGAAGCAGACCTCAAGTCTCACATTTTCACGGCCCTTCCTGAGTCATTGCCCTAGGCGAGTTCCATGTAGTACCTCATCTGGTCCTGGTATTTGATATTTATTGCTACTGTGGTCCCTGGATTCTGCCATCTCACCAAGATCTTTTCTCCTGGCCCACTATAGCCCACCAGGCCATGTGTAGCCAGTGTGAACAATTCATATGCAAATATGTCCTGAAAGACTTCTTGCCAATCCATCACGTTCCCCATTGTCATGATGGCCTACAAGTTTCCCGTGCTTCCAACCAGATGCCCATCTGTGAGTGGGTGCTCCATACAACAGTACTCCTACCCTTTTAGGGAATAATTCAATGTGGACTATGTTGCCAATATTTTCATTTCTTTATTTTTATTTTTGATTTATGAGAGAAAGAGGCAGATAGAGAGGAAGGGATGGGTGCACCATGGCCTTCAACCACTGCAAAGGAACTCCAGATGCATGCACCACCTTGTGCATCAGGCTTACATGGGTCCTAGGGACTTGAACCTGGATCCTTTGGCATTTTAGGCAAGTGCCTTAGTGACTAAGCTATCTCTCCAGCCCCTACATTTTTAAAGAATAAAATCCCATAGAAAAGTTTCTACCCTTCTTTTCCCAATGTCCTGGTCCTCAGTATGGTCACTACCTTTGATTATGGTGACTGTCATCACTGAATGCTTTATCAAGTTGCTTTTACTACAACCCACACCCTCTGAATACACCCACAGAACACGTAACCACCCAGCTCAATGGAGGTGTTTGTGTATTTCTTCAGCTGTAATACCAAGACACCCATCACATTTGAGCTTCCTAAGTACATTGTGGTCTCAACAGAAGAGAGTGACCACTGTCAGGCTGTTACCAAGTCTTCATTTTCCTTGATTTCCCAAGAGACTTAACCAAAATAGAATAGTTCCCTTTCCAATGCTAAATCTTCTTTACAATGGAAATGTACTTGGAAAATTTTAGCTATGGGAGGACAGGAAGAAGAAATATTTCATGGTTCGTGGTCAAGGTCTAAGTGATGACTCAGCTTTGTAGAAGGCACATGTAACTTACTATGGAATCTCCCTTGTGAACTTTTAATCCCAAGGTTTTATCAGAACCTTTTATTTATTAGGTGTGTTTAAGACTTCAGGGCCCCTTAGTTAAGATAAATCAAGAAAAATTAAGCAGATGTATCAGAAAGAAAAGACAAAGGGACATTTGTCCTCAGATTAGATTTATTTAGATTTATTCTGATAGAGGTGGTCTCTGGATAGTTTATCTGAGAAGCAGCTACTGGCTGCCACAGACCTACAGAGCCACCACTTTCTCTCCCTTTCTGTGCGCCCAAGCACAGAAGCAGTGCTGAGCTTCTGATCAAAATCTAAAGTTGGCTTCCTCGGTTCCATCTTCCTCCAACTGGACCTGCTCTCTGTGATGGACAGTACTGGGGTCCTCTTCCTTTGTGACAGAACTGGGAGTGGGTACATATCACTCTATTTTGGAATTATTCCCATGTCTGCTTCCCAACAGGAATTCAAGTGCCTCAAGGACAGAAGAACTTCAGTGTGTCCACGAGTAAGTAGTGTGTCTGGAGACTTACGCTGGTAACCGTTCACTGAGAAAATGAAAGGGTCTCTAAAAGTGAGCCCACAGAGAATCCCTGCCACTCTCACTTGCAGTTTGTCACCATGGAAATTGCTGTGATGGAATCTAGACTAGGCATTAATGACCCTCCTACCAGGACATCATCTAGGAAAGGCAGCCAGGACAAAAGCATGAACCCCAACTAGAAGTCTGCGGGAGACAGACTTGGCAGGGTATCCTGGAAGACAGGGACGCCCAGAATTCTGAAGTCATAGGAGGTAAATTGGGGATAATGGAGTAGAATCATTTATACTTATACACTTGGATGTCCATAATGACTTCAGCTTTATTTTTTTTTTTACTATGACCCACATATTTGAGAGTTCTGGAAACTGTGATAACAAAAGCAGGCCTTCAGTAAAGATCTATATCAGGGCTAGAAGGAACCCAGGCAACATGTCCAATCATACATCCCATCAGGGAGAATTGTGTGTGTGTGCGCGTGTGCATGTCTGTGTATGTGTGTGCTGGAGATGAGTACTTTGTGCAGGACGGGCAAGCCTTCCACCAGGCTTATCCCCACTTCCCTGGCCCCTCAATACAGGACTTGGCTCATGTTGGGTAATAATAACACATTCATTTAGGATGTATTTCAAGTTAGAAAACTAAGGTTTTAAAGCTGACTGCTACCCTTATCAATCATGAGATTTGGACTAAGTTCCTTAAGTTCTCTAAGCTCCTGTTTCCTCATTTGAAAAGCTGGTATCATAAAACTGGTCTGGAAGAGTGTTAGAGAGGGTGGATGTGAAGGTGAGTGAGAATGCCCTTGGCTGCTGCCCAGCGCCTGGTGTCCAGTGAGTAGAGTCACATCCAACTCCACAAACCCAGATAACTGCCCGAGAAGCAGAGTGCTGAGAGAGACACACGAGAGGGCTCACTGCTTCAGGCCTGGGTCTAAGCAGAAGCTGACCCTGCCTCCTTGCAATTACCAGCAGAGGCAAGAGAACTGGGAGCCCCTAACACACGACTTCTCTCTGCTCTGCCTTCCTTTTCCTTACATTTGGCAGGAGACAAAGGTAAGTCAGTCAAATAGCCTACAAGGATTAATGCTGTGCGTCTGTAATCCCAGCTACTCAGGAGCCAAGGCAGGAGGAGTCTAAGTGTGAGGTCACCCTAGCCAGCATATGGTAACATCTGCAAACGCCAGACTGTTTAATGTGGCTGTGATAAAGGTCTGGAGGAGAGGAATGAGGAGAGGAGCATCACTAACAGGCAGGGCCACTTTTGATCCTATAAGGCAAACATCTCAAACTGCAGATTGTTTTGATGCCACTAGTAAATTAGAATGTTTTCATAAAAGTCTACAAAACTGATCCCAGGGTTTTTTGGTGTTGTTTTAAGAAATTAGATGAGCTGAGCCTGGCCCACATTCCTTCGTGTCCGTTGTCAGGTGAAGAGAAGCTGGTGGTAACGTGCAGATAAGCCTGGGCCTCCTGGCCTGGAGCTCTGGCCACTCCTACAGGCAGCCCCACATCCATCTGATTACCTTCTCTTCATCCTCAAGGCACCAACACCTCCCTTCTTCTTACAGTCCTGAGGAGCTATTAGGAAAGATGGGGTCAGCCCGTGCACTAGAAATATTAGTTTCGACTGGGTGAAAGAAATGGGACAAATTAGAAGGACTCAGTGTGAAATAGAGACATGGGAAAGAGGCTGTGGTGATGGTTCAGACGAGATGTGAGGAGGGTGCAGACCGGGTGGTGGTACCTTGCACGTGGGAGGAGGGCAGGTCCCAGAGAGATGCCAGGGACAAAACACAGTGAGCTTCTGGCTGGATGTGGGGAGCCAGTGAAGGAGAGGGAGGGTTTTAGGGCCATGGATCAGGGACTTTATTGTAGCCATATAGTGGCAAAAAACAGAGACAAAACAAATGGCTCTGAAAAGGAAACTGTTTATCATATGGTGGTGCATCCACATGCTAAGACATTCTCCTGCTACTCTCAGGGATATGTCAGACCCAAACTGTGCTGGAGAGATTTCCTCAGAGTAGAGATAAATGAAAAGTACAAAGAAATACATAAAATTATCCCAACAACAATAAACAATTGATATATATGTATGTGTAGATATATATACATATATGTAATGTGTTAGTATTTGATTATGATTACTGAATAAAGGAAAATGCAGGGATAAGAAAAAGAAGAAAGGAAACAAGTGTATGTGTGTGCATTTTTTTTCCAAGGTGGGTCTCACTCTAACTCAGGCTGACCTGGAATTATCTGTGTAGTCTCAGGGTGGCCTTGAACTCATGGCAATCTTCCTACCTCTGCCTCTTGAGCACTGGGATTAAAGGCGTGTGCCACCACACCTGGCTAGTGTATTGTATTTTTAAAAGACTGAATTTTAAAAGAGTGCATATGAAACTATTTTTTGTCAAATTGCATATGTGTACAATAAAAAGGATGTAAAAGATTTTTATATGGAATTTCAGGGATTTCAATAATTTTAATTTTCATATATTGTAGATTTATTATAAAATTGTTATAAAAGTCCTATAATATATGAAATAAAATAAACTACATAAAATTAAGTCTATTGGCCAAGAGGTGTAGCTCAGTGGTGGAGTGTTTGTCTTGCATGCCAGTACCCTAGGCTCCAATCCCAACTGTATAAAAACAAGAAACAACAGAAAACGGGAAGGGAGAAAGGGAAAGAGGGAAGAAGGGATGAGGAAGAGGGAGGGAGGGTTTGTGTTGCAAGCATGAGAACTTGAGTTTGATCCTGCACTTTGTGGCAGCTCAGGATTGTAATCCCAGTGCTGGGGAGGCGGAGAAAGGAAGGTCCCAGAGGTTCACTGAGCAGTCTAGCCTAACTGATGAGATCTGGGATACAATTCCTGGCCCATGGCATGCTCCCCACAAATTACAGCAATTCTATTTAGTACTCCCTGAAAGCACTCTCTGTCCAGCTTCCAGGGAGCTATGAATGAGGGCCTGGGTCCTGGACTTTAGTTCCTCCCAGCCCCAAGGATGATCCAGAAGCAGAACTTTGACCAGCTGCTGGAGGCCAGGAAAGAAATGCTCAGCTGCAGTTCCTTGAGCTGGCTCCAGGGTAACACAGTTTCTGTTTCTTTCTGTTTTTAGTGCACCTCTTCATTTAAAAGTTAGTTCAGACTCAAATCTACATCAGTATTAAAACAAAATTCTGCTCAGAGCTTTATCAAAGAAATGGAAGGGAGTTCAACTGTGAGTATTCTTGACTTTGTTGATTTTCTTCATGTTTTATTTGTGTTAGAAATTTCTGAATAGGGTTCCCCCTTTTTATTTCTCCAAAATACACTTAAATCTTCTTCAAACAACACAGCACTAACAGAAAAAGAAAAAAAAAATACCGGGCATGATGGCACACGCCTTTAATCCTAGCACTCAGGAGGCAAAGGTAGGAGGATCGTTGTGAGTTTAAGGCCACCCTGAGAGTACAGATGAGTTCCAGGTCAGCCTGAGCTAGAGTGAGACCCTACCTCAAAAAAACAAACAAACAAAAATTTACAGCTGGGCATGATGGCGCACGCCTTTAATCCCAGCACTGCGGAGGCAGAGAAAGGAGGATTGCTGTGAGTTCGAGGCCACTCTGTGTCCACAGAGCGAATTCCAGGTCAGCCTAAGCTAAAGTGAGACCCTACAAAATAAATTATCACATGTGGCTGCTTCTTGAAAAAATACCATTCAGTTTGGTTTCTACAACTAATATCAGAGATGAACATTTACCGCATGTTTATAATGTCCCAGGCACGAGCAAGTTGAGCTGGATATACGTCCATGGGACATCCGGGCATTGTAGTTGGGCTAGCAGCACCCCAGGCCTCCTTACTCCATATCCAGAGCACACCCCACGCCTCCACCCCAGCCCCAGCTGTGGCAAGTGGACGTGTCTATTAGCATCACCAAATGTCCCCTAAAGGTGAAAACTCACCCTGGTTGAGTACCACTCCCTACCCCAGACATTTCTGGCCATTCATTCTTCACAGTGGAGGTTATATGGTTTCAGTCATTTCCCCTAGGTCACAGAGTAAGTTAGTGGTGAGCCCCTGAGACTCAAATTCCAGATAGTTTAATTACACAACTGTCCCTCCCATTTAGAGACAGGTGGAAGGAGGGAGAAATAAGCTCCTTTTCTTTTTTTTTTTTAGCCTCAATATTTCTCAAAATACTAAATACTAAGTTTACTCTGAATTCACTCCTTCTCATACTCCCCCTACATTCTCAAGTTTCATTCTCATCCCCAAAGCATGCTTAAAACTACCATCGGAGCAGCCCTCCCCTCTAACACATTTCCTGTCTCTCCTATGAAATTGTTTTAACTTCTTTCTGTTCATCTCAAAATGTTTCTGGCACATGACATCCATCCTGTGCTTTCCTTCTCTGTAGGGCCTGTGTCCTTGATTACACCCCTTCCCTTTCCTCGGACCTTGCTCATGAATTACCCCATCACAAATCTTTAGTCCTTCCCTACACCTAGGGACATGCTTATCCTATTGTGAAGGTTCGTTCTCTCAGCTTGCTTCACCATGTACCAGCTATTTGATCTATTTGATTTATTTAGATGTTTTTTCAAAAGTATTCTTAATGTTTTATTTATTATTTATTTGCAAGAAAGAGAGGAGAGAGAGAGAGAGAGAAAGAGAGAGAGAGGGAGAGAGAGGGAGAATGGGCACACCAGAGCCTCTTGTAAGCAAACTCCAGATGCACGCACCATTTTGTACATCTGTCTTTTCATGGGTACTAGGGAATTGAATCCAGGCCATAAGGCCTTATGAGTAGTGCCTTTAACTACTGATCCATCTCTCCAGCCCCCAAAGCACGTTTTTACATGAGATTACATTTAAATCTGACCTCAGGTAAAGTAAGCTGTCCTCCATCATAGGTTGGGCCTCATCTAGTCATTTGAAAGTCTAAGTAGAAAAATTCTGATCTCAGGCTCAGGGAAAATTTCAGCTGTCTTCCAGACACAAAGTTTTCTGTTTCATTCATGGCTTTACAGGGGCTGTCATTACTTGCACAATACTGGGCCCATCAACGTTCCATCACGTATGACAGAGGTAGAGAAAAAAACATCAAAATAGAAGATCAACTAGTTGGAAAGAAGAAGGGACAGAAGTGGGGGCACAAAAGATAATGGGAGGGAATTATGATCAAAATATACTAAGTACATGTTTAAAATTTGTCAGTATGAATTGTCAATAGGAAAGTTGTAAGAAAGAAAGAAAGAAAGAAAGAAAGAAAGAAAGAAAGAAAGAAAGAAAGAAAGAAAGAAAGAAAGAAGAAAGAAGGGAAGGAAGGAGGAATAAAGGAGGAAAAGCTGGAAGGGAGGGAGGAAGGAAGGGAGGGAGGGAAAGAGAGGGAGAGGAAGGGAGGGAGGGAGGCACAAAAACTCTGGCCTCCTTGAAGGAAGACGAATTCTGCAGCTTGCTTTGGTCTTGAAATGCAGCCCCGTGGGTCCCAGCCTGCTGGCCTACCCTCCAGGTTGTGTACTTGCCTACACCCATATGTGTACAAACCAATTCCATAAGAGAGCTCTCTCTGTGCATGCACCCTATCAGTCCTCTGTTTCTGACAAGCTCTTCCTAAGAACACTTCCCTGAAAGCTGCTTTGCATCTAAGCTCAAAGTCAGTAAGGGGTGTGGTGGTGTGAGTGGATGTTCCCTAAGATATTCATGACTTCATAAATCTTGTAATTTAGATCTCCAGCTGCCTGCTGGAGGAGGTGTCACTGGGCTGATCTTAGGGTCCAGCCCTTTAAGGTGAGGGGGTAGATTTGGAATTCCAGTCTAAGGCTATGCAAAGTGCCTAAGCTTGGCCTGGAGTTCCTAAAGAGTGCTTGCTTATGGTGCTGGTGGTTTGGTTTTTGTCCTCTCTCTCTCTCTCTCTCTCTCTCCCCCCCGCTCCCTTCTTGGTCCTGTGAAAGGGAACCAACTTCTTCTACCATTATGGAACTTCCCCTGGATCTGTAAGCTTCAAGTAAGTTTCCTTCCTCCCATAACTGTGCCTGGTTTGGAAGTTCATCCTGGCAACATAAGGCTGTCTGCTACAAGGGGCAGGGAAAGTATTGTTCAGGGAAGTAGTATTTCTGATTATTGAAAATACTTATACTGGTTGGAATTCTTATGCTAAAAACCAGAAGTTGGGTTTTAAAATAGAAACATATTTTTGGGAAATTATAAGGAGATTTTTAAAACATAGGGTTGAGCGTGTTTACCACTGATGATTTGAAAATTTCCAACAATGCTCAAAATTCTTAAAGTAAGACAGACCCTCTCATACAAGTTGAATAGCAGTGATAAACCAAACGTTTGCTTTGTTCCATACCTTGGGGAGGGGGCATTTGATCTTTTAACATTAAGTATGATGCTGGCTATAGGGTTTTCCTAAATTCTCTTTGTTATATTAAGAAAAGTCTATTCCTACTTTGTTGGCATTTTCTTAAAATGTTAAGTGTATGAAGAAAATAGCCATTTAAAAACCTATGCAAAATAAATGATTGGATGCTTCTGCAGAGAATATGTGTGAGTGGCATATAAGATGTCCCACATCATATATCATTAGGGCAGTATATTAGCCTACCAGTATAAATGACCCTGGTAAATTATTTGTCTTTCAAGGAGGAATGGAATTAATGTGTTTAGCAAAATTTTATGTTCATAAAAATAAAATCTCTCATGGAGGAGACATGGATAAAGTCTGGATTTGATTCATTATATTTTTCCATAGAATCTATATACAAAACTCCTAAAAAAAAAAAAAAGCCCTTCTTCCCAAAGAAGATGTCTCATCAGTCACTGTGATCACAGAGAAAATAAATCCTACCTCAGCTTCATGTCAGCACCTCTGCGTGTGTGTGTGTGTGCAGGTACCCATATCAAAAATTTTTTTTAATGATTTAAAAAATGCCTCCCTCTCCCGATAACACGATTGAACTGTGTTTGGAAAGCTACATGGAAGAGAAGTTTCGACAGAACTTGGAAAAAGACTGCCTGGAGTAAATGACTGCCCTTGAGGATAAATATGACTCAGGCTCGTGGCGCACAGGCATGATGCAAGTCTGTGCATGCGTGGAGGCTGTGCATTATCAAAGGATTGCTTGGCACAATGGTGAAACCACACTTGGAAAGAACATGAGCAATAATACTGTTCTAAGTCTCTTTGATGTAACTCAAGGCCCTTCATAAAATGTAGTAGTAAAATGTATTCATTTCTTGGGCTTCTCTTTTAGCACAATGATAAAGTCCAAAAGACACAGTCATTCAGTAGATTCATGTGAAAATTTTAGGCATTCTTCCAGCCAACATAAAGTATCTATGGCTACAATAATACCACATGACTCTTATTAAAGGAGATGATAAGAAGAAAGCTGTCCAACCTACAAGGTATGATATGAGGTTATTTCATAGTGATAAACATAGAAGCCAATTTAAGCAACTACATTTCATAATTCATTAGTAGGATTGAATTTGTAAATACATTTCAATATTTTCCTGAAATAATATTGAAATGTGCTATTAATCATGAGGCATTTGCTCATGCTCTGCCCTTTAAGTGAGTTCTCCAGAAATGGTAGTAAGTTTTTATTGACCCAAATGAACTTTGCTGGTACGTGTTTCTCAGATCCAAAGACAAATATTTAGGATAGTGTGTTAATGAGTTTAGGCTGCCCTAACAAAAATCTTCCTCTGGGTGGTCAAAACAACAGAACTGTATTCCAGAAGCTCTAGATCATGGTTTAGCACGATTGGTTACTGGAGCAGGTTGTCTTCCTGACTTGCAAGCCCCTACCTTCTGTATTCTGTCACGGAAAAGGTATCTCTCTGGAGTCCTTCCTTCTGTGAACACCAATCCGGTAGGATCAGAGCTCCACCTTTAGGATTTCATTTAACTTAAGTATTTCCTAACTCTAGTTGCACTGGGCTGAGGTGTGATGGCTGACACTGATTGTCATGGTGAAGGACTGGGATCATCCAGGAGACAAACCTCTGGGCATACCTGTAAGGGCATTTCCAAAGAGGTTTAACCAAACTGAGAAGACCCACCTTGAGTGTGGGCAGCACCATCCCATGGCTTGGGTCCCTGGGCTGAACAAAAAGGAAAGAGTGAATGAGCACCAGCCTTCATTGCCTTTTGCTTCCTGACTGTGTATTGGGATGTCATTCGCTGCTTCACGCACCTGCTGCTCTGGCTACCACTCCCTGAGGGGCTCCACTCTCACGCTGTGGGGCTAAACAAATGTCTCCTCCCTTAAGTTGCCTTTGCCAGATACTTTGTCACAGCACTGAAAAAAGTAACAAATACAATATGCATTTTTTAAAATTATATTTTGGCATGTGTATGTTATGTGTAACATGTGCATATGTGTGTTGTATATGTGTGGGCACTCATGTGTGCAGATATATGTGTATATGTGTCTCTGGATATCTGGTTTGGTAGGAGTTGAGTGTTCTCTGTGTCTATCTCCTTCACCTTTATGCTGGTACTAGGTTCACCAAGAAAGCAGCACTCTTGCTCATTTCCCCAATTACTACATGGTTTCAGCTGGGGCGCTGATGAGGCACGATGGGCTGATTCTCTCCTCAGAATCTGTGTCCATGTGATAAAGAGAAGAAAATTCTCCAATGGAGAGTGAAGTCAGCACCAGATAAATGGGATAACGATTATTATTTTACAGAGAATTCAATAGGTGTAGGCCCTCTTGTAGCCTGTGATTGGTGGGAGCTTGATAATGGAGATAGGGCTCATTTTTTGGATATGACTCGTTTTGAATATGGTTTTTTGGATATGACTTGTTTCCCAGAACCACCTATGGGTTCCATTCCACTGAGCAGATTCATTAGCACAAATAGACAAGATCAGGAGTCCACTGTCCTTGTTAATTCCCCATATCTTAGTAAAAAAGCAAAATCTGGCAGATTTGAGTACCTGTTGATATAGATATTCATTCTAAAAAGATTACTATTCACCAGGCAAGAATATTTTAATTTTTTTGCTTTATTCCATTTGTGTATTAAATTAATCAAAAAACTCAGATTGTTATAGGTATTTTAAAATGTGAAATTTCTATAACAATGAAAGATTCTCCTCAAAATGAGAACAGGTTGTTCTGGTGTCACCAGACATGCAAACTTCTTGGCACTTGATAAGGATTACATTTCTGTTACTGAAAATACTCAGAGTATTTTAAGTATATTTGCCAATTATAAGTTTTTCTGATAAATGTGCATGTGGAGGCCAGAGGTTGATGTCGGACATACTTCATACATATGTGCTGCTTGAATATTCCATAATATTCTCTCCTAGAAAGCCTGCGTCGTAAGATCTTGAGCCTTCAACATTCACAGCATGTACTTGGTTAGATTGTTTGTTTGGAAACATGGTCTCAGGGAGTAGAGAATAGCCCTAAATTCTTGTTCCTTCCATTTCCATCTCCCAACTGACATCACAAAATGTATTTCTTGCTGCGTGTGAATTTTGAGGAGACATATTATTCAAATGATAATGGCCAGCTATGTAAGTACCACCCTTAACCAACTCTCCAGGTTAGCAGGTGCTCCTATTCTCTTTGTAAAGGGCTCACACACACCTCTGACTTGACAGACATGCGTGGCCAGAGGCAGCTCCTGAGACACCCATAGGACTGTTCCCACATGTTGAGCAGCAAGCTTATCAACAGTCACCTGTGGTGGTTACTAGGCATGTCCATGCTGGTTGAACTTGCTATTGTAATTATACAATTTAAATGACTTTGATTTGGATAAACATAAATATGAATGTGAAAACAAAAAAGGTTATTGTTTTCTATGAAAACTAAATTGAGTCATTTGGAAAGAGTCCGGAGGGTTTTAAAATTTGTGAAAATTGTTGCCAACTGGGGCTAGGAAGATGGCTCAGTGGATAAAGCACTTGCTGCCCAAGTGCTTGAATCCCCAGCACCAACATAAAAACCTAAGTGCCTGGTAGGTATCATGGCTGTGTATGACCCCATCACTTGGAAGGTAGAGACAGGATCTAGCAGGCAAGCTGGCCAGCTAGATTAGCTGAATAGTTTAGCTCTGGGCTCATGTGAGAGACCCTGCCCTCAGTAAAATAAAGAGGAAAGGGAGACTCCACATCAGTCTCTGGCATTCACACACGTGCATGTGAAGCCATACATAGGTGATCACACGTACACATACCACATGCATACAAATGCGAAACAAAATAGTTAACTATAAAATATTAGAAAACAACATGTAAAAGTTGATGACTCTATGTCAAAATAGTCTCATGTGTGTTTCTAGCTTTCACTATACTTTTAAAGAAACTGAAGAGTTAGGGGTATAGCTCAGTGGTAGAATGTTTGCATAACACTTGGGTTGGATTTCTTGCACCATAAAAATAAATGAAATAAGCTAGATACTGTAAAACTTAATTATAAATTTTACTTACACAAAAAATATGGCCATGGTGTGTGTGCTTGTGCGTGTGGTGTGTGTGTGTGTGTGTGTGTGTGTGTGTGTGTGTGTGTGTGTACAGGTCAGAGGACAGACAACTTCAAGTACCATCCTCAGAAATGCCATCAAACTTTTTGAAGACAAGATCTCTCATTGGCCTGGAATTCAGCAATTTGACTAGACTGTCTGGCCAGTGAACTCCAGGGATGCTACTGTCTACACCATTCCAGTCTTGGGATTACAAGTACACATTACCATGCATTTTTACTTAGGATGGGGCTGGAGCCAGGTTTTCATGCTTGAGAGGTAAGCACTTTACCAACTGAGCTGTCCTCACAGCCTCTTTATTCATCACTTTGGTCAGACAGCTGCTTTACTCAATTAGTTCCAAAAAGACTACTGTTACACTTCCACCAGTACCATAGGAGGACCACAGGCATTCCATTATTAATTCAAGACAGAGTTGCAGCCCTCAACACTGTCTTTCCTATTTGCTTAGCTCAGTAGCCAGCCCCCAACAGATATAAACAAGGGTGTGTGTGTGCAAACACCAAAGCCTGTGTTTTTCATCCTTGCCATAATGCCTGTAGCACAGTCCCTGACAGACACTTCTACACAGAATCCCTGGGCAGCTGAGTTTAGGACAAAGAATCTCCAATATACTGCTTTCACCCTTACTGTACTGATCAAGAAGACTATTTTCTGGGCAGGAGAGATGATTCAGCAGTTAAAGTCACTTGCTTGAAAATTCCATTGGCTGAGATTCAATTCCCCAGTACTCACATAAAGCCAGAAGCACAAAGTGGTGCATGCATCTAGAGTTCATTTACAGTGGCAAGAGGCCCTGGTGTTCCCATTCTCTTCTCTCTCTCTCCCCCTCCCTCCCTCTGTTTCTCTCTCTCCCCTTACAAATAAATAATAATAAAATAACCTTTTTAAAAAGAGGACTTTTTCTGTGAGTGAATATCTTAACTTTTTTGTTGTTGTTTTACCTGTACTATGTCAAGGATAGCCCAAAGGAAAATTCTAGTTGCATTGCACCAACGGACTCTGCCTTTCATCCAAGGAGAACACATTTTCCATATATGCTTTCCTTTGTCCTCACCGCAGTTCAGTGGGGTAAACATCAATTAACTCAGGGTTTCCTTTTCCAATGAATACCACCCCAACTGGACCCAGCTGCTACTCCAGTGTTACCCCAATAGTGCTCAGCGCTGTGGCACTCCATGGGCCTTACTCATAGCTCTCTGCAAGTCCACAGTTGGTGTCACTCTTTAGAGACAGGCTGCTGGAGGACTGTATCTTCTCCACTGTCCCTAGTTCAGTACCAACCCAGAAAGGGATTCAGCTAGACTCCAGAGTGGGAAGACAGCCACTTCAGCTAAAATCTGCCAGTGCGACAATGGCCTTTAATTGCTAACTAGTAAAAGATTTTGCTGACTGTATTTCCAGACAGCTTTGTTTTATCAGCCTCATAATTGACTAAAAGAGCGCATTGGATTTTAACCCAAGCAGGCAAGTTATACTTAACAGGGAGTAATATGAATTTATGGTTAATCTCTGTGACTGCTTCCATTGGAGTGTCTAAATGAAAATGACTTAGGCTTACAAAAGCCATAATTAGAGGGAGAGGGAGACAGCAATGAGAACTTTCTAAATTATTGTGAAAATAGTGGTAGAACAAAAGATTCTTAGTCCTAGGAGGAAAATTGGAATTCAGCTAGCCCAAATGCTTATGTTACAGATGAAGAAATTGCCAACATGTTTATTACTTAAGAGCATTACTGCCATCTGGGCAAGACAAGTCTTTGCCCTGTGGGACCATCCCACTCTTTGCAGGATGTTCAGCCTCTCTGGCCCCTACCTACTAAATGTTAGTAATGCCATGGTCATGATGACAAACAAAAATGCTGCCCCACTTCCCAAGGTGTGCCCTTGAGGGGCTATTCTCTCCATCTCCATTGAAAATCCCAGAGCCATTTTTCTCATAATCATCCAGGGAGCAAACACAACTGATTCACTGACAAACACTTCTGAGGCTTCTGAGGCACAAGACTGAAGCAGATCTTTAAAAATGCAGTCAGCATGTCTAGTGCCAGAAGTGCTACATGGGCAACTGGGGGAAATGACCAATATCTGTCCATGCAACTCATGGTCGAACCTACTTAGCAACAAATAACCTGTTGTGATGCCCACACAAGTGCAATAGTGGCACACAGCCATGGTGGGGAACCAACTGCTCTTGATTTGGCTAACTGATCCCCTCAGTGGTATGGGACCCATAGCCGGAGCTGGGAAACAAGTCAGAACCATATCCAAACATAAGCCCACTCTCCAATATCAAGCTACCATCAGTCATGGGCTACAAGAGGGCCTACACCTATTAAACTCTCTATTAAAAAAGTAAGAGTTATCTCATTTGTCCTGGTGCTAACTTACTCTCCATTGGAGAATCTGCTTCTCTTTTTCAGATAGATGCAGGTCCTAAGGAGAGAGCCACCCCATTATACCTCAAAAGGGCCCAGCTGAAACTAAGGAAAACTGGTGAAAAAAAGCAAGAGTGCTGTTTTCCTGATGAACCGAATACCAGCACAAGGGGGAAGGAGACCAACACAGAGAAAAATAAACTCCTACCAAATCAGAGAGCCAGAGCCTCAGAGGCCCCCCAACACCTCATCACTGAAGCAGACCAAAAATGAACCCAACATGGCTCAGGGAAATTTTGTGGAAAAGGAGGCGGAAAGAATGTCAGAGCCACATGTTGGGTCATGATATGCAGAGACATTTATCGTACCAATAACTGTGGGCTAACCCCACAATGCACAACCCATATAATTCAACAAGGAGGAGCCATTGGGAGTGGGTAGGTCACGGATGAGCCTAATAATGGTGCCAAACTGCTTGTATTTGTTGAATAGAAAACTAACAATAAATAAATAAATAAAATGCAGACAGATTCAGTAGATGTGGGATGGAGCTAAGACAAAATTTTAAAGAGCTCATAGATGAAGTTAATGCTATTATTAGTACATGGACTTCATTTTGAGCAGCAAGGGTCCAGCAATACAAGGCAGGGGGCACTTGGATTGTTGTTTTTGTTGTTGTTGTTGTTGTTGCTTATTTTTATTTATTTGAGAGCGACAGAGAGAGAAAAAGAGAGAATGGTCATGTCAGGGCCTCCAGCTACTGTAAATGAACTCCAGATGTGCGTACCCCCCTGTGCATTTGGCTTACAAGGGTCCTGAGGAATTGAGCCTCGAACCAGGGACCTTATGCTTCACAAGCAAGCACTTAACCACTAAACCATCTCTCCAGCCCCACTGGGACTGCTTTGATGTCATTACTAGGTCACTTCCCACCCAGTGGTGTGGCAGGGGAAGTCACAAAGGGAATGTAAGTTGTGCATAGGCTTGTTAGATCTGCTCTGGCTCTGTCTTGGGGAGTCAGCCTCAATCTGTTCCTTCCTGTGGGTGGTTTGTTGGCAAACCTTGTCTTTGCCTCTCTGCATAGCAGTGTTCCAGCTGATCTGTTTCCAGAGCCCGGCATCATGTGAGACACCCTCCTCTGTCTGCAGGCCATCTCCAGGGCGGCTCCCAGGATCTCAGCTGAAACAAAGCAAGGCGCATATTTCTGAGCAAGCAGGAAGAAATGGGGTCTCAGAAAGCCAATAAATTGTCCCTTGTCTCCCTGGTAGAACTGAACAGAGCTGTGCTTCCTGACGCCCGAACCTGGAATTTCTTTTGAGTGCTCTGTCTGCTTATTTCCTTTTCTTTCCTATCATTAAGCAAAACTGTTCATCACTCAGTGTTACATGCTTGACTTTCTAGGAAACTGCCACCTACTGTCCTTCAACAAAATGGTCATCGCAGATCTACTCCCTGAATGAAGGACCATGACATTCTGAGAAATTTGTTGTCCAGACATTGATTTGATTCTTTCTTCCCATTCCAGCCACCTAGAAGTAGTTCTTGGGGGAGGGGGATGAAGAGATGGCTTAGCAGTTAAGGTGCTTGCCTGCAAAGCCAAAGGACCCTGGTCAATTCTCCAGGACCCATGCAAGGCAGATTCACAAGATGGCACATGCATCTGGAGTTCCTTTGCAGTGGCTAGAGGCCCTGATGCATCCATTCTCTCTCTCTCTCTCTCTCTCTCTCTCTCTCTCTCTCTCTCTCTCTCTCTCTCTCTCAAATAAATAAAATATATTAAAAACTAAGAAGTAGCTTTGGGGAACAATTTCAGGTGGACTATCCCTTATGGTGATTAATAATGAAATCTATAGGGATCTGGGATTCATGAGTACTTTTAAAAGTCACCTCTAGATTGCCCATCCTTTTCCATCTTTTTGTTTTGTTTTATTTTCAAAGTAGGGTCTCACTCTAGCCCAGGCTGACCTGGAATTCACTATGTAGTCTCTGGGTGGCCTCAAACTCATAGTGATCCTCCTACCTCTGCCTCCCTAATACTGGGATTTAAGGCATGTGCCATCACACCTGGATCCTTTGTATCTTTTTTTAAATTGTATTTATTTATTTGCAAGGAGAAAAGTGGGGGAAATGGGTGTACTAGTGTCTCTTGCCACTGTAAATAAATTCCAGATTCATGTGCCACTTTGTGAATCAGGCTTTATATGGATACTGGGGAATCAAACCCCATGCCATCAGGCTTTTCAAGCATGCACCTTTAACGACTGAGCAATCTCTCCAGCCCTGTACCCTTTTTCACATCAAGAAATAAGAAAGGCATCAGGGCATCTGTGTGGGCATTTAGGTACTCTCTAATCTCATTATGTCTGCAGTAGCCTGGGCTCCTCTGAAATCAGAGCTTGACACAAAGGTTTGTGTGCTTGTAGTTGATTTGAGAATGGGTTTCTATGGAACAGCAGGACAGGAGTGAGAAGAAGGACCATAGACACATGTTTTCATGTTAGACACATAGCTGGCACCTGATTCTACTTGGATGTTCGAAGAAGTCTTATATTGTATATCTGAGAACTCTCATTAAAAGATGAAGGAGAAAAGTATTTAACCATCAGCTCCCAACTACCATTAATAAAGGTTGTGCTCACAAGTCTTGACTCCTCTGAACTTCCAGGTTGTGCACTGGGAGTTATAGGGAATTCCCAAGATACCTCACAGTAGAAGAGCCAGCCAAACCCTGTGAGGAATGAGCAAGAAGTCACACGGTATAGGCAAAAGTCTACATTATGGGCTGGAGAGATGACTTAGTGGTTAAGGCGTTTGTCTGTGAAGCCTAAGGACCCAGGTTCATTTCCCTAGTATCCACATAAGCCAGATGCACAAGGTGGAGCATGTGTCTGGAGTTCATCTGCAATGGCTGGAGGCCCTAATATGCCCATTCTCTCTCTCTCTCTGCTTCTGTCTGCCTCTTTCTCCCTCAGCCTCTCTCAAATAAATAAATAAATAGATAAAATATTTTAATAAAACACAACATCTATATTGTGGATAATATTTGTGAGTCCTGGATGCAGAGGCATCCCACTGAGGTATCTTTGGCATGTTTGGCACAGGCTCTCATCTGTGTGGAAACTGAACTTTGTGAAACTCCTACTCCAAGCTGGTACTCTGCAACCCTGCTTAGTCACACTGTATTAGTCAGATTAAATTACCCATCACACGTACCTAGCAAGGGCCCGGTTGGGGGAAGTCTGGAAATTTTTCTCTTTAAGGAATTTATACCTGAGTTTTGATTCTTTATTTTCAACTTCATGATTTTAATTTTGTTGTTGTTGTTCTTTTCTGTTGTTGTTTGATTTAGCTCCTTTTAAAGGTCTTATTTAGCCCAGGTTGGCCTTGAAATCACTATGTAGCCAGAGACTGGTCTTGAACTCCCAGTCTTCCTGCCTATATCTCTGAAGTGCTGGGAATTACAGGGATGAATACTGAGCATGTTATTCAAAGTGTAATAAGCCACTCCCAAACATAAAAGATAAAAACTAACTTACTGAGCTGCATCCTCAGCCCATTTTTTAAAAATTTGATTTGTGAAGCCAGGTGTGGTGGCACATGCCTTTAATCCCAGCACTCTAGAGGCAGAGTTAGGAGGATCACCATGAGTTTGAGGCCAGCCTGTGACTACATAGCGAATTCCAGGTCAGCTGGACTAGAGTGAGACCCTACCTCAAAAAACAAAAACAAAAAACTTGATTTTGTGTCAGAGTCTCACTAAATTGCCAAGGCTGGCCTTGAACTCCCTCTGAAGCCTAGGCAGGCATGGATGCTGGGATCCTCCTGCCTCAGTTTCCTCAGTAGCTGTAATGGCAGGCATCCACCAGCACAACTGGAACACCAAGCAAAAAATTTTAAATGCTTACAAGACTGTTTTGCTTGACTAACTGGAGAAGTTTTGTCCTACTGAATTTTGCTGATGCAAATGTATTCTATGTTCCTTTTTTGTTTACATATGTGTTGGTTACCCAGAAATATGCTGCAGGGGCAAGAATAAACCCTGTAAATCTTGATCTCTTTCCCAGCTTTCCCCAGGAAGCCATGATGAGTAATGTTTAGAACCAGACCATGAACTTCAAGGGCAGTGTCAGCAACACCAGGCTCTGGGCTCCTCTAGCCACTGCTGCCATCCTGGAGGCTTCCCTTTCAGCCTGCTTTGGGGTCCTAAGGAGCTTGGTCCAGCTGCACTTAGCTAACGGCAATAGCATGAAGTTGGCTTGTAAGCTACTCAAGCAAACTGGAAAGCTAGAAAGATGGTTGCACTGGAAGAGGCTGTCATTACACTTACTAAGTCATACCATTAATGCTGGAATTATGTTGCCAAACAAGTAATCATCTTTGACATCTACCAGAAAAGAAAAGTCCCCGCTTGAGTGAGGCATCAGAAAAGTGGGAAATGAAAAACCCTTACAAAACTGTTTTTCATTCTGAATAAATTGATTTTCCATTTGGATTTTGCTGATGTGTATGCCTCTTTCCATTCATTTATAGCATTCTGAGGACATGCTGTGATCTCCAAAGATACATGTAAGATGAGATCTATTTGTCTTTATTTTGAACTTCAACTAATTAAATTTTGTAAGTAGATGCTTTACTAAGTGGGTTCTCTTTCTTCCAAAAGTTATTATTTTATAGTAGTTACAGTAAATGTTAGCATTTATGGAGAGTTGAAAAGAGATGACAAACCTCAAAATGAAGAAAAACTCACTTAAATAACTAAAACTTTAGTTCTTCTACTGTCTCAGAGTTGTTGCTATAAGATATTAGATTTTTAAAAGTGCTATGCATCTTTTTACTTTTGATTTTTAGTGAGAAATTTGATACATTAACATATTGCAAATTGCTCATATTCCTATCTGGTTATACTCATATATCCCCTGTCCCCTAACCCCATTCTCCTGAGGGCCTTCCTCAGCGGGGTTATCAGCATTCACTCTAGAACGCAGCAGTCACACCCTGTGGGGGTGCCCATGTCTCACAGTACACCTTTCTTGCATTCTTACCATGCTACCATTGAGAAGCATTAATCTCATTTACCAAAGTTTAGAAATCTATGTAAAATGTTTGCATAACATTCAAAACCCAGCTTTGGAAACTAATATTTGAAATAAATAAACATGTTGATGCATGTAAAGATAACAGTAGCTATGACGAAGAGGTCTAGAATCATTTTGTGGATAAATGAACTAGCAAATATAGAAATACTAACTTGGGTAAAATGTGAGGGATGGGATTTTCACATTGAAATATTTAAAGAATTATGAGATGTGCTGGAAAGATGATGGCTTAGCATTTAAAGTACTTGTCTGCAAAGCCAAAGGACCTAGGTCCAATTCCCTAGGATCCATGTAAGCCAGATGCACAAAGTGGTACATGGGTCTGGAGTTCATTTGAAGTGGCTGGAGGCCCTGGCATACCCATTCTCTCTACATATATCTTTCCTTCTCTCTCTCTCTCTCTCCCCTCTCTCTCTCAAATAAATATAACTTTAAAAATTTCAATTATGAGATAAAAGACAAATTGTATTTCTGTGGCACTAGTATGAGAACAGAAATGTGACTGTTGCATAGAAGGGATGGAGACTAGAGAAATATTTTTGCTGCTATAGAGGTCATACTTCCTTTGCTGAGCATGGTGGCCAAAGCCTCCTCAGGGAAGCTGAGGACTGATTGTCATGAATTCAAGGCTAGTAATGGCTAACACTCAAATTAAAACATCTCAAATTAAAACAAAACAAAAACATAGCTCCTATAGCTAAAGAGGAATCTAAGCCATATATCAGGGGATATAAAATGTTATTTGTCTATCCTCTCTCTACTTATTTACACAAGGTATAAATAATGCATGTATCCCAGGGTGGTCTTAAACTTGTAACCCTCCTGTCTCATTCTCCCTGAGTCCCTGGATTACAGGTATTTCCCACCACATTGTTGCAGGGTTGAGAGTCAGCAACACCCTTCTGGGTCTTGGGTGGGCTTAGAACGCCCCAAGCCAATGGCTCTCAAAAACTCCCCAAGGCAGTGGCTTTCACGTTTTTGTCTACAATTATCAAAAAATTGAAAACCTTTTGATTTGGGTTTTGGTGAGATTCATTAATTTGTTATTCACATAAAATCGACACTCATTGACACCTACATCTAATGACATATGTATGGAAAAAAAGAGACACTGGATGACCTAGTCAATTATTTAAACATAAAATAAATTGTGTTAAAATCTTCAAAAAAAAATTGAAAACCATAGATACACAGAAGGATAACTCATGAAAGGTTTATTTTAAAAGACAGAAAAATAAGAGAGAAGAAAAACAGATAAGCCCCCAAGCTAAGAAGGGTTCACACCTGCCAGCTGGAAGGGGTTCAGGCCAGAAACTCCAGGAAAATCCAGGTAGCAACTTGAATCAGGTCTTTTTATAAACCAAGCAATTGGGATGAGCCTCACTGCCAAGTTCAAATGTATAGTGAAAGACCCTGATTGATCTGTGGGCTTAGGAGGAGAGCAGACTCAGAAAGAGCTGGCCAATAGGAAGAGGAGGTGGTACAAAGCCCCACAAAAAGTTAAGGAGAAATGCTGGGAATGGTGGTGCACGTCTTTAATCCCAGCAATCGGGAGGCAGAGGTAGGAGGATTGCCATGAGTTCAAGGCCACCTTGAGACTACATAGGGAATGCCAGGTCAGCCTGAGCTAGAGTGAGACCCTACCTCGAACCTGCCCCCACAAACAAGAAAAGTTAACAAGGAAGAATAGAGGAGGGGTCTTGGATCACACTGGAGTTCTAGTTTTGCCAGGGTGGGGTGGCATCCATGTTCTTTTACACCTGTGTCCCTAGCTGACTACCTGTAAATAAAGGCGACCTTGCTCCTGACCTCTGCCACTACCCAGCTAGTCTATTAGATTTTATCTCAAGTCCTCAATTTCCGGAAAAAAAAAATCAAAGTACGTTTATGATTTACTGTCCACATTCTTCAAGGCTTATTTCTGTGAACAACAATTATGTTGGGTGTAACAGACAGATTGATTCTGGTTCCTCAAAAGCCCTGCCTCCTGGCACTCATGTATGCCCTCTGTGTTCACTTCCCATTGAATGTGAACTGGATGTATGATTCGCTTCTTAATTAGTAGGTTATGCTAAAGGTGATGGAATGTGTGTGATTTATGTATTTTATTAAATATACATGATTGTACTATACAGAATTGCAGACCTGGCCTCTTGTTTCTCTCTGGCTGATTGTGAGGAGGTAACTATGTGGAAGGATCCTACCTGGGAGAGAAATGTAGGTGGCCTCTGAGCTGAATGTGGCTTCCAGCCAGGAGTCAGCAAACAAATGCAGTCTCCATTGCACAGCTGCAAAGAAATGAAAACTCCCCAATAACCCAAGTGAACTCGAAATAGCTGTTTCTCAAGAAAGGCCTCAGATGAGATCACAGTCCCAGCCACCACTTGGATTCCAGCACTGAAAGCCCTAAGGCTGACCATGGTGTTCAGCTATGCCTTACTGAGATTCAGTATTCACAGAAAGTATGAGATCAATAAATGTACATTGTTTTAAGTGACAAGTCCTGTAACAATGGCTGTTACAGGGCTAATGGATCCAGCTTGGCTTGGGGAGAAACTGCAGATAATTCTTGGTCCTCGTATCTATTCCTTTCTTTGCTTCCTCATTCTTTCAATGAAATTTACTGAGTATTTCATGCTAGCATCTTCGTTAATGTTTAATACTATCCAGTCTTCAAGGATAATCAGCTTTCTTTACTCTGATCTATGAGGTTCCCACACTCCACCCTTATATCCCTATCAGAAGGCCTGTCAAGGTCCTCATGCAATCACAGTTGTTTCTGGACCATTCTCAGCCATAGGCCACACCTGGCTATTCCCTGTGCTTGTTGAGCTATTTGAAGACTACAGAAATGCATCAAATATTTGGCCTACTACTCAAGGCTGTGAGAAGGGAGTACAATACAACACCCATGATGTTTCCATCCAAATTGATCCATCTAGGCTCCCCTTGGGTCTTCCAGGAGTTAGAAGAATCCTTTGCTCTGAGTACCACCTGACACAGCTTGCGTACATATAGAAATAAAAAAGCTGCCCTCTGCACAGGCCAGCTCCAGTGCACATGGCATTAAGGAGGCACAAGTTGGAGGCCATTTCCCACATCCTTCTTGAAAACCATGCCCATGCTAAGAGCTCCTTCAGTAGGACTAAGGTAAGCCAGAGCTAGGGCACTTTTTTTGAACATTTTCTTCTTCTCTGATTCCTCACCCATTCTCCCTACCCTCAGCTAAAGGATCTTTATGAATTCAGAGGACAAGGTGAGGTAGAATACAGAAGAATTGAGTTATATACTCTTATAGATCCTTTTTGAAGAAATTAGAAGTGTTTATTTTATTATTTTTTTAGTTAATGTCACACTTCTGAAATAATACAAGCTTTCAACTGCATTTCTTGTGGCCCACGTGTGAATCATGGGTTGAACAGTTTAAGGGAGACATCACTCCCAATGTGACAGTACCTCAGTACCCTTTACTGTTGTTCAATATTGTCAAGCATTGTTCCAAGCGCTTTGCAAAAGCCCCACATGATAACTGTTTTAGTTTCACTTTGTACATGTGAGCCTTAAAATAGACGGAAGATCTACAAGTGTAAATACCTGACCTAAATCTTGGGAGTTAATATGTTTAGTCCTATTAAATGCCTGCCACTACTAGGAACACAGCAGTTTTAAACTACCTTACAACTTACAACCTGTCAAGGAGTTGAAAATTCTAGATGTTCAGAAGTATGTAAGCAAGACTGGAAGACCACTGAGGTGGTATCTATTAGAAAGAATGTGTGGTGCTCATTGGAAACACAGAAATCAAAGCTTGAAGGAAATAATCATTGGATCTAATGGACTTAAGAATCAGAAGCACCTTTTTCCCTTCTAACTCCCCCCAAAGGTTTATTCATCTTTGAAAGGATAGTAGTCTATGAAACCACACTAATATTAAAGTTGCAACAGAGCTGGGGGTGTGGTTGTCCTGTGGCTAAGCACTAAGTCATCGGTGGGGACACCTTTTCAAATGAATATCTGTGAGGACTGGCTGAATTGGAGAGCTGTTTGACAATCTTATAAAAAGGCAATTTATTAAGTGAGAGAAAAATGGAGATCTGCTATCAGCAAATCATAGTCAAGGTGCCTATTGATTACAACAGGTCCAGGCCCACTCTCCCTGGGGACATGCCATGAGAGGCTTACTGCAATCAGTCATAAATGACACACAGCAGCATGTTTCTAGTTAGGTGGGAGCAAATAAGTTTGGAGCTTTTCTGCCCCCCCTCCAATCCAGAAACAGTGACTGCTGAGAATACCACATTTATCACTGCTTTTGTGCAACAAGCTATTAATGCACCAGGACTTACGCCTCTGTTTGCTGCCTTTTTATCACACCATGAATTCACTGATTTGATAGGATGGACAGCATGGATGACCTGAGAAATCAATATATACCTTTATACTTTTGAGGGTTACAACACTATAAATCAATACATAGCTTTATACTTTTGAGAGTTACAACACTCTCAAAACTCAGAGTTATGTTTCCGAGTGTGCCTAAGGGCACATTTTAATATTCATATATGCTATGGAATCTAGAAAAGTAAAAGAATGAAAGAGAAAGGGGATATCAGGGAAGTAGACAAGAAGAAAGATGAAGGATGCAAAATGGATGTGTGTGAATTTGGTCAAAGTACAGTATATGCATGTAGGAAAGCTTGTTAGTACCTTCTCATTAATAAACACAAATAAAAATAAAACATTTACAATGTATAATAGAAAATCACCATTAAGTCTTGTAAGTGACACATGTAGCTGTATTGGCCTCATCTGCCCATCAGGCTGAAAAGTTTCCATTTGGTGTTCCTCTGGTCCAAAAGGTAATGTGTGCTTAGGTCTCAGATTTAGGTTGATGGCTCCCAAATGCAGTCTAGATGCATTATGCAATCCTAAACAACATTTCCTTTCCAATTTGACTCTCATCTCCCTTTTCAAACCTATTTCCCGTCAGTATCTCCTCCAAGTCCCTCTGATGTAATCCAAGCCCTTCCTTGCTGCCTGGGAGGCCCCGTGTGAAGGTCTCCTCCAGCCACATCTCAGAGCCTCCTTCACTGTTCACTATGCTGCACCAACTGCTCTGATCTGAAAGCTCACCAAAGTATACCATATCCAGGCCTCTGCCTGTGAGCCCTTTGCCCAGAATGCACTTCCCTTGGAGTCGATTACCTACTGTGAGAGGTTCTCAGCAGTCTGCAGCCAGCAGATCCCACCCTATAACTTTCTAGTACATTACCCTGTCTGCATTATTTTATGCCAATTTTCTGTACTGTGTTCTGAAATGATCTTGTTTACTAATTTATTTATGTCCCTGCCATTAGAATGTGCATCCCTACAGGAAGACATAGGATGATGTGTTCACCTCTATGTCAAGTGTCAGAAAGAGTGACCAATGTATACTTTTTCAGGAATAATTTCCATATAGGATACTCTAAGAGGGGCACACAGTCCCTTTACTTATGAAAGATGCAACTTGGCTATTGTTGGTAACAGACACCTTGAGTTCATGTAGACAGACTCTAGCATTTTACAAAAAGTTAAGTATTGGTTATAAGTGCAGTGAAAAACTAAAAACACATCTTGCTTTTGTGTATGTGTGTGTGCACTGGCAGCATGAGTTGAGACACAGATTCACTAAGTAGTCCAGCTGGTTTTGTTGTTGTTGTTTTCAAGGTAGGATGTCACTCTGTAGCCTCGGGTTGGCCTCAGTCTTGTTTTGAGCTATGTAACCCACCAACCAGGCTGATTTTGAACTTATGATCCTCTTCCTCAGACTCTGTGGTGGGAAACTTTACCTGGGAAGACATGAACACACATCTACTTGCCCTAGATAGGGCTCAGATGACAGGCCAAAGTATGACTGCACCAAACCAATTTTGGTGAACCAATGAACTGATTGGGGTTACTCACAGAGCAAGTGTGAGGGGTGCTTACAGGAACATGGGTGACTCAAAGACAGCTGCACCACCAAAAAGCCCACCACAGCATAGGTGGTGATTAAGGGAAGCTTCATCTCGGGAACTCTCTGCATGACTTGCAGGCTGAGTGAGGTTGGTCAAAAGGACTCAGCGCAATGCACCACTTGCAAACGCTCCACAGAGCCGGTTATAGTCTCCAACACACTACACGAGACATGACTTGCAAGCAGCTATGCAGGACAGGTGGGAAAATCTCTCCCCACCCAGGTGTTTAGTTTTACATCACCTTAGGATGCTCTTTTGTTTTAGCTCTCCCAAACTTGTCCTCTCTCCTCCTCAGGAGGGAATGTTTCAATTTAGAGAAAATTGCTAGATAACTCGGGTTGGAGTCTGGCTCTCAACAGTTGTTTAATGGTCCTGTGGGCAGTGGTTCTGTGACTTTCAAAATTTAACCTTCCCGGATTTGTTGACATCTTTCCTCCCTTCAGGAGGAATATTTCAATATTTCAGGAGGGAAGTTCAATTCAAAGAAATTGGTTCTACAACATCTTCCCAATTATGGGATTATAACCAAATGCCACAATGTCTCACTCTTTTATTTTATTTTTGCTTTATTTTTCTAACACAAGGTCTCCCTTTATATCCCAGGCTGGCCTTTGAACCCATGATCCTCCTGCCTCAGCCTCCTGAGTGTTTGGATTACAGGTGTCTAACACCACACCATCCTCCATTCATTCTTTGAGAACACCAGTGTGACTGCCTCCTAGATTAAATGTTAGTCTCCTCTGAGCTGTCTTTTTGTTGCATAGCATCAGCCTCGGCTGATAAGAACCAACCCAAAAGCACAATTTGTTCCACTCCCAGCTACCCTAAGGAGAGGGAAACAAACACTAACCCAGCTATCAGCTCAAGGCTGTGTTCCAAGGACGACAGCAGCAGACTCCTTGAAATTTGGCCTGAGAAAATTTGATGATGCCAGAGGAATTTACTCTTTGGCCCAGCCAAAACCTGACTATGGGTCCTTGACCCCTCTCTTCTTACAGCATTATTTTATAAGACCCCTGGTTATAAACTGATATTTTTTCTTTGAGATTTATCCTCTACATTCCAGAGATGTCTTCCTTTCCCAAGGACCTGGAAGTCATCTCTTTGAAATGTAAGCACTAAGAAAGATGGTCCCACCCCACCCAGTCTCTGGGAGGGTAGGAGCTAGCTCTGATAAGTGACAACAGCATAGAGGCCTCTAGTGACACTGGACATACCCTCACTAATGTCCTTCAGTTCTTTCCCTAGCACAAACTAATGTTTAAAACTTTTCTAGCCTTTTGTTTCTGCATACTTGCGTTTCGTTCTATACTGAACTCTCTCTTCCTGTTGAAGTACTTTGTACAAAAGCCTGTCTTATCATTTTAACAAGTGAATATTTTTTTTCTTAAGCTGCGAGAGCTAGCCAGTGATTATGAGTGGCATGTTTGGCTCTATTACATTGTGGATGAATTCTCTCAGACTATGCACCACATCTAGCCAGCATTTCAGGCTCCTCAACATGTAAATGTGCCTGAAGAATGTTCCTCATACTCTTCACTTTGATGGGAGATGGAGTTCTATCTAAAAAGAGCAGAAAATAATGGAGCTCTGTCCTGTAGCAATGCCAAGTCCCCTTTTTTAAATTTTATATTTAAATTTTTTTTCTGTGTTGGAGATCAAACCTAAGACTTTGTGTATGTTAGGCTAATGCTCTATATCATTTACCTACATCTCCATCCAGCCTTTGGGTTTTGGTTTGGTTGCTTGTTTTATGTCTCCAAGCTGGCCTGGCACATAGGATCCTCTGGCATCCCTGCCTCCATAAATGCTGTCATATGGACCCAAAGGAGCTATTGCATTTGTGACCTCATAGTAGCTGTTGTTGCCTGCCCCATATTGGGTCTGTCTACACATCTTCATAGATGAGATAGGAAGGCAAAACCAAACAAGCAAAAATAAGACATCAAATAAGAAGTAAGACTAGTAGGAAAAGAAGAGATTATGGGACTGGAGAGATGACTCAGTGAGTGGTTAAGGCAATTGCCTGAAAAGCCTAATGACCTGGGTTCAATTCCCCAGTTCCCAAGTAAAGCCAGATACACAAAGTGGCACATGCATCTTGAGTTCATTTATAGCAACCAAAGGTCCTGGTGCACCCATTCTCTCTGTTTGTTTTTCTCTCTTTCTCTCTTTCTCACCCTCTCCCTCCCTCTCTTTCTATGTCTCTTTCTGCTTACAAATAAATAAATAAAGGATTATGCAGAAGGGGAATGTAGGAGAGGGCAAAAAATAATTGGAATGAATTATGATTAAAATACATGATATACATTTGTGAAAGTTGTTGATAAAGTTATACTATCAAAATAAAAAAGTAAAATAGAAAGAATTTTTCTATCATGTTTTCTTTATATACCATAAATATAAAAAGAAAATAAAATATGGGGTTCTAAATATTGAGCTTTATAATACTTAAGCTATCTTTTAGTCATAAGATTATATGTTTTAACTAATAGTTTCTTATTATATATAGTGATTACCATTCCTGAAAAATGTTCATACAAGTACATAATAAAAAGCAAAAATATTTTCATGAGTATACAATCTCTTTTTCCATTGACACATGTAATTTGTTATAAACATGGGAGTAGATTTTGAAACCAAACAAATCTTCTCTTGATGAACAAATATGTATTGTTAGGATAGTCACACCACAGTTACCTGGAGCAGTATTAACCATATAATACTTCTAATAGATTGAAAACAGAATTTGGTCCTGTGCTTCTTGCTCTGGCAGGATGGGCCTCCCACCTAACCTGCTCACCACCAAAAGTTGTGTCCAGTTGGGTCTCTCCTTGAGCCACTCTTCAGAGGCCATCTGATGCCAAGAAGAAAAAAGATATACATGAGATCCACTTTTCTTGGGTGACTTCTGACAGCAATCAGGTAGGAAATTCTATACTTTCAGGACTCACCAGGATGACACATTCCCTCCCTCTCTGTTCCCTCCTGTTAGGAAACTCTGAAATAATGGGAGTCAAGTCCTGAAGGGGAAAACCTGTTAATCAAAAGAGAAACCCATGATTATAGTGTCCCAAACCAAGTGTTGGCGGTACTCAGAATAGTAAGGGCTGAAAGGTTTTAACAGAGGAGTTATAATAGGAAACCAGCCACAAATTTACTTGGGCTACAGAGAATGATAGTGAGAAGTGGAGACCACAGGAATGGACAACACCTTGGTAAATTATGATCGCCACTAGGTATCTATGAGCTTCCTAGTTTTAGGTTGAGTTTTTGGCAAAATGGGACATACATGAACACTCATCCTACTAAGGATTCAAAAAAATTAATAAGCTTTCTCAAAATCACCAAGTACCAGGAACTTGCAAATACATCCAGATATTAGCTTTAGTTCTAAGGCTATTCTGTAATTCCTCTGTATCACCCTGTTTTCCCAAGAGTTATATCTTTAAAAAAACAATCTTCCCTCCTTCCCTCCCTCCCTCTCTCACATTCATTCATTCTTTCTTCCTTCCTCTCTTTCTTTCTTTCTTTCTTTCTTTCTTTCTTTCTTTCTTTCTTTCTTTCTTTTCTTTCTTTCTTTCTTTCTTTCTTTCTTTCTTTCTTTCTTTCTGCCTTTCTTTGATTACTTTGTAGTTGAACTAGAAATGTGAACAAAATGAAAGCCAGTAGTTTATACTCTCTTTGGTACTCAAATGACAAATGAAATATATCCTTTGAAATGCTACTAGCAAAGGAAAGAAAAACAACCCTTAAGAACTCTGTAAAACTATTAGATTCACTCTAAGAAGAAAGTATTTTTTAATAGTGATTTAATTTTGGCAAAGTGCTGAGAAGCTGAAAGACATAATAACCTATTCCCTGAGATAGTCAGAAAGCATAACTTCTATGAAGACCTTGGGAGTATAGTTTTGACTTTGACGTATCCTTGGCTAGATCTGGGAGGCATAGAAATAGATTCTAGAAGGAACTTTCAGTGAATTCAGCTCCAGGAAGATCATATTTCAGAACAAAGTATTCCTAGGCAAAAAAAAAAAAACCAACATGGCTTCTCAGGCTATAGAGATGGATTAGCAGTTAAGCCACTTGCCTGCAAAGCCCAAGAGTCCAGGTTCAATTCTCCAGTACCCATGTAAAGACAGATGCACAAAGCAGCACATGCATCTAGAGTTCATTCCAATGGCTAGAGGTCCTAGCACGACTATTCTCTTTCTGTCTCTCCTTGCAAATAAATAAATAAATACATTTTAAAAAATGGTTTCTCTTCCCCTGTGTACTGATGAAAGAGTAGCTAAAGTGGATAACAAGAATAAAAAGAACTGGAAAAGTACAGCCACATGTAAGTACAACTCTGTGCCTTCAAGTCCTGAAGACAGAACTATTGAATTTTGTCTGTATTACCATGTGATTACCTCTGTAGGCCCTTTAATCAATAGTTTGTCTGAAGAAAACATCAAAGAGCTGGGATGTGTCTTAGTGGTAGGATGCATGCTTAGTATGCATAAGGTCATGGGTTCAAATCTGTAAGAACCCTATCAAAAATTAAAGGGCTGGAGAGGTGGCTTAGCAGTTAAGGCTCTTGCCTGCAAAGCCAAAGGACCCAGGTTTGATTCCCCAGTACCCATGTAAGCCAGGTGCACAAGGGGGCACATGCATCTGGAGTTCATTAGCAGTGGCTAGAGGCCCTGGTGTGCCCATTCTCTCTGTCTGTCTCCTCTCTCTCTCTCTTTCATTGCTTGAAAATAAATAAATGAAATAAAATAAATAAATAATCCCAACTATTTTTAGAATGAAATAAGAATATGCTATTTTAAATTACTACTTTTATTCTCTGAAAACTTGTGTCAAAGCCACAATTAAGCCAAAGTTATTTGAGTTGAGGAAGATTTTATTCAATGTTATTACAGTTGCAGAGAGTAAAGCAAAGGAATTAGGGGGGTTTTGTTGCGGTTGTTGTGTTGTTCTTTTTAAGAGCTGAAGTGAGCTGGCAAAAAAAAAAAAAATAGTACTGAAAAATATTTGAGGGAAGTCATAAACCATCTATGTTTGCTAATTGGCTTTCTACAAAGGAATGCTTAGCGTCTCTCATCTTTATGACAGGAGGTAGTTTAACTATTTGAAACAAAGTGACTCCTGAAGTTAAGCTCCTACTCTTCCATAGCAACTTACAGACAGGGATGCTGCCTCTTTTGATAACTGCATTTCAAAGAGATGGCTCCCAGACCCTTGAGGAAGATATTACTAGATTATAAAACTGGCAAAAAGACTTTTAAAAAGAGTTACATATGTCCCAAAGGAGAACAAACATTTATAAGTTTTCTAAACAAAGTTTTCTAAGAAAGGAAGGTCAGGGTGTTAAAGAGGAAAGCAGTCTGAACAGTCTTTAATATTTCCCCCAAGAAAAAGCTTAAGTTAATCTTACTTGCTGATCACAGAAAAAGTTACCATTTAATACTGAATTATTTATTGCTTAATCTAACAATTCTGTAGCCCATCAAACTCCACTTTTGCTTTTGCCATTGCCAATGTCAGTGTTCTGATTGTTTCGATTTAGTACATTCTGATAGAGCATGCAGCAATGATGGAAATCTATAATCTGAATTGTCCAGTATGATAGCCACTAGCCACATGTGGTTACTGAGCACTTGAAATAAAGCCATTATGACTCTGTAACTTATAGTTTAAAAAGTGGCTGGTAGCTACCATCTTGTTATAAGATATCCTCCAAATTTATATCACTATCATTTTATCTGCAGGAATACTGTTGCCATCAGAAGTGATGTCTATGATCAGGGTCATTCTTCAGAGAGAAATTATCATTGGATGTTATGGACACTATACTTCCTCTATAGGGTGGTGGGAAGAATTAAGCAAGATAATGTGTATAATATACCTAGGAAAATGCCTAGTAAAAAACAGGTACCTTATCAGTGTTGCTTCTTTGTCAGACTCCTTCAAGGAGCCCAATATAAATCTGGCAGAGTCTTCAAAGTCTAGAGCTTAACAGACAACAAGGCCCACATAGTGTGGGTGTCACAAAAGCAGAACTATCCACATTCCTAAATGTTACAAGGCACAGATCCTTTGGCTGTTTTGTGATCTACAGAAAGTTACTTAATCTTGAAAACAATCACTTTCTTGATATTGACTCAGATAAATACATCAAATTTAGAGTCAGAAATAATGAGCATTCAGGTTACCCTCAAGACATGTAATTATTGCATGATATTGTTGATGTACTCTTTCCATTGGAAGAGCTAAAATAAACAGAAACTTATTAAAGCTAAAAAGAATACACTCTATAAAGATTCTTTTGATGCAAAGGCACCATTTTATAAATGACATGTTTTGAAAATAAATGAACTCATCCTCTGGCAGTGAACTACATATTTGAGAAAGTGGGATTCACAGAGGAGAAAAGGCAAAATAGTATATTTAATGTAAGAAAGAGAACAATTTTGGTAAAACTATTTCAGCAAAATACAAGGATATTAGCACACTACAGTTAGCTTTCATCTGAAATGCAGCTGCTGTAACTTCAGGTTGTTTAAGCTGTGGATATACGGTTTGTCTCTCTCACATCCTGTGTTCTTGCCTTCTAACTTGGTCTTTTCTCTGTTGTTAAATACTATTATATATTTTCACTTGTTTTCAATAGTTTCATCTCAATCTCTCTTGTGGATTGTGTGGATATTCAAGAAATAGCAAAAATTTTACAACCTGACCAGGATGTCTATGTGACAAATCCATTTCCAACAAATAACTTTATCTGATTCAATAGTTCAGAGTGCTAAATTGAACCAAAAGCAGGATATTAAGATTTCTGATCTTGATTCCATCATGTTGATGTTTAATAACAAATACATTTTAGAAACTAATTTCAAAATTGTCTTGATAGGTATTATACACTGACCTTTTAGTCTTAATCTTATGCCATAAGATATAACCCATTACTTAATAACTAAAAAGATTTTCATTTTTCCTTCATTTGTTTATTTGAGAGAGAAAGAGGCAAAGAGAGAGAGAGAGCAAAAATGGACACACCATGGCCTCAAGCCACTGTAGACGAACTTCAGACTCATGTGCCACTTTGTGAATCTGGCTTTACATGGGTACTAGGAAACTGAATTTGGGTCATTAGGTTTTGCAGGAGAGCACATTTAGCCACTGGGCCATTTCTCCAACTCAAAAAAGACTGCTAATCCAATATTGTGAATACATTTCTAGTTCTTGTTCACCTTGTCCTGAATTTATGGGGCTTCTTCTTCTTTCAACCACTTCATGATTCTTTTGGATACCAGAATTCCTTTGTACCTTTATACTGTGATGTTTTATTATATATGCTAATATTTTGAACTCTATAGATACAGTGTAGCTTTAAATAATTTTAAATCAATTAAGAAGTATATTGATTTCACATGACTAGATATTGAACTTAGCATGGACTTTTAAGATAATTAAATTATAATACTGTTATCCATAGGCATCCCACAGCTAAATCAAAAAGAATATGCAAAATTCAGAAAGTGGAACATGCTTAAGAGTTTGGGACAAGTCTCTCATAAAGACATGCATTATTTTACCTCCATGTTGTAAAATAATGTTTTTTAGAAATTTCTTTTGTCCACAAAACAAAATTCAATCACTTTCAAGCACCCAAAGTAAATATTCCTGGTTAAGAATATGTTCTGGCTTATGTTACCCATCTCAGAAAAACATCATAGTTGATTAAAGCTACTCTGATTCTGAATATTTTCAAGGTACAGGATAGTAAGTGCTACAACTGTAATACCTCTATTTTTAAGCCACTGTTGCAGCTAATCTTCTAAGAACAAACACTCTCATAGGCAGGCAAGTTCTTTCTGTGAACGATGTCTGGGACAGAGCCAGTATCTGCTTCCATTCTCATTCTTTGGTCCCTTTTCATAATTCATTATGGAAGCTTTGTTTTGACACTGATCTGGAGACATTATGGAATCACAGTACACTTTTTTATTTAATTAGACATTTTCCAGCTTTTAGCTTCAAAGTTTCACTGATTTTTTTTTTTAACTTAAGGGCTCTAGAAACTATTGTACTTGAAAACCACCTATTTTTCTGATTCCATTGTCTACAGTTAAGATAGAATGCTCTATAGCTGTATAAGTTCACATTCTTTGGATCCAAGCAACACTTCTAGAAAATATTTCCTGTCTCCTTTGTTATTTTCAAAATGCTGTCATAGGATCTGTTCCTATCATGTATGGACTGCTTCTGTCATAGAATCAGTCTCAGACTTGAATCTGGTCCAACAACCCACTCCATTCAAGAATGTATTACTTAACATAACTTAGCACCCAATGGATGACCAGCTAGTCTTGGCTTAAAGTCCACTAGTGATGGGAAAATTAATCTTCATAAAACTCCTCTTCCATTTATGGCTTAGCAGAAAGTCTGCTGACTGTGGTCACAGGATGGATTAACATTCCGGCAATATGGGCCAGAGCAAGAGTTATTTACCTTCCCTAAGCCTTGTCATTCGTGCCTTTTCTGGGATGGGTTCAAAAGATAGCTGATGACAAACTATTAGAAGATAAAACAAATCAATGTAAGATATGCTCCATGCTGGTTAGCTTCCTCTTTCCCCAGAAAGAAGTTCCTTTCTCTCTTAAGTCCAAATGAGCCTCCCTATAAATTATTTCATTCAATAAATATTTACAAGCAGACTATTTAAGGTACTACGAATAAGACCAATGGGAACTTATTTTCAGGGACATTATAGTGTAGTGAGAAGAAGCAGGCAAATAGATAATAGATGAAGTTTACAGGAAAAAGGTAAGTGACTAGATAATGGTGTCTGCAGTGTAGACGATTAAACTGGGGCAATATGCAAGCTACAGGCAGTGTCTCAGGCATTACACTACCGGAATCTGAAGGGCTCTAGAGAGCACCACTGAAAAAAATAGTCTTTTAAATCGTTGAAGACAGCTAATGTATCATCCTTGAGATTCTCCTTCAAATTGAATATCTCCAATCCCTTCAACTATTTCTTATATAACCTGATATCAATAAAAATTTTCATCTAGAACGAGTCCCTTTTCCCCCATGTGTATATGGCACACATGCATGCATGGTCATGAATGTGCAAGAAATAGAATAGCCTTGGGCCTTGTTTCTTGGGTATATTGACTACCTTTTTGTGAGACAAGGTCATTGGTCTAGATCTCACTGATTACACTAGAATGGCTGGCCAGTACACTTCAGACACCTAACTATTTGTCTCCACTTTTCCACTGCTGTGATTATAGGTGCAAGCCAACATGACCACTTTTTTTTTTTTTTTTTATGTGGGTGGTAGGGATTTAACTCAGGTTCTCATGACTGTGAGTTAACTACCCAGCCCAGATTCCTGTATTATCAACATTTTGAACATTTTCTTAGATTGAAAACATCTAAACATGTGCAGTACAGTGAAAACATTGGCCCCTTCATCTGGATTCTGTAACTAATGCTACATAAGGCCATATTATCTTACTACTTATTAGGGAAGATCAATTATAAACTATAGCCCAAAGTTGAGTAAGTTGTCATAAACTAAAAGTACCCAGTCTTTCCTCAAAAACTGCTAGATGGACGTACTTGTTTCCTAATTGCAACCTTACATCTACTTTTGTTGTGTTTTGTTAGTTTCAATCAGCCCATAAATGGTTTTGAATTTAATTATTTCTTCTACTATATTAGCTGCTTGAGTAATATCAATATCATTTATCATTTTTGTTAACATATTTTACAACTGACAAATGATAAATTTAACAAAGACAAAGATATCTCAGCTCTTTGGTAAATCAGTCAACAAATAGGGCTAAAAGTATAGATTAGTAGTAAAATTTATGCCTAACATGCTGGAGGCCCCAGGTTCACTTCTCAGTCCTAGAAAAGTAAAAACAAAATCACATCATCTATCTAGCAATCTATCTGTCATCTATCACCTAACTATCTAATTTGCTCATGCAAAATAGCCACACTGTTATAGATGATTCTTCCCCACCACCATTAACTTGTGTTTTCTAAATTATATGTACAGACTAAAGAATAAATAAAATGATAGTGTCATTTTACTAAGAATATTCTTCTAAGCTGAATCAGGACTGTTAATTTATTGTTAGGGTTATTAATTTAACCTGGTCAATAGCAACATGATGATAGTTATAATTAATAATCATTTTAGTATATGAAATTGGTAGAAATTCTCCTCTACTTCTTAATTTGAAGGTACATTTTCTCAAGCACTCATAGAAATGATTGATGATTAGTAACTCATAGAAATAATGATTATTTGTTAGTCAAGCATAAAAATACATTATTTTATGCTATAGTGTATGTTTTAAAAACCAAACAAAAGCTTTTAGAATGAATACTTTGAATCTTGGCATAAAAACACATACACAGAGGACTAAGAATGCATTTCTGAGTGTGGGAAAGCATTTGCCTTTGATAAGAATGTAGAATTAAAAAGAACACATTTTGTTGAGTGTGGGCAGAGAATTAGTCTTTATGTAGAGGAAAAAGATTACATGATATGATTATTTAGATAAAATATTACCACAGAACACATTGTCCTTGGGAAGTTCTCTTCTATTTTTGATTTTTATCTGCCCTTGCATATCCCTGAAGAGCTGATGAAAAGGAGAGAGAGTCTTAGCTTACAATTTAATTTGTGTCTTTTTTCTAAAACTTTCCAGCAACACAAGCAATAGCAGGGGCCCAACTTCACCAAGGCCTCCATGTCCCAGGTCTGCGCAGCCAGCTGAGCCCCAGCATGGCAGGCACAGCTGATGAACAGAATCAGGTCAGGGAAGATGGAGACGTCTGAGACGAAGAATGATTTGTGGTTGGTAAAGCACGAGTGGCTTTCTTCCTGAAGTATGTGTATGGTCTTGATGAGCATCTCGGATTGGGTCCCATACCAATGACATTCATTGATTTTGATGAAACCTAAAGAGAGAAACAGATACAGTAAAAGTAAGCCCATCTTAGCTGAACCAGACCTGGGGGAACTCCCAGCTCTATCCCAGGAGACTGATAGATGAAGTGAATGCTGTAAGCCCAGCCAGTGAAGTGCAAAGTGGCATGCTTATCTCTCCTGATCCCCAGCACTGAGCACTGTGCCTAGCCCATATTAGGTGATTAATAAATATTTGCTTGAATGAACACAGTGTACTTTGCTCATGATAAAAGGCTTTATGCAAGATCAGAGGGGATGACTTAAGGTGAACTGTATATTTCAATTATGGCTTCAAAAATTTCAAGTGCATTCTGCTTATTTTCTGCCCACTTCCACTTGATATTGTACACATCTCTCTGTGTGTTTTCTGCCACTTCCTTCCTCTGGGAATGGGAACTCCTTGAGAATAGGATTTGTATTTCCACTGCCAGGAGAGGGACTGGCATCTAGTAGAAACTCAACAAATATTTGTTGAATGAATGAGGAGTCCAACACTGGTTGCATTGATGAAATGATTTGAGGGTAAAGTCAGTAATTTTTGCTTTACTTGTTATTTGGGTACAGGAAGGAAACCCATGAAGCAAATTCATGAGACTATCTGAGAATTCATTGTCTATGTTCTTAACTCTATAGAATACAATGTATACATATATCACATTTTGACATCAAATAACTATGCAAAAACATCTTGATGTAGCAGAGGAAGGGGAAATTTTGAAAGCATTAGATGGGGTTCTTTGGTGAGTTGTCATATTGTGAAGGAATAATCTAAGAACCCTTTGTCAGAACTTAATTTTAAAATATTTTTATAAATTATTTAAGAGACAGAGGTGGAAAGAGACAGTATTGGCATGCCAGGACCTTTTGCCACTGCAAATAAGCTCCAGACATGCACCAGGTTGTGCAACTGGCTCTACGTGAGTACTGGGGAATTGAACCCAGGCTGACAGGCTTTATAAACAAATGTCTTTAACCACTGAGCCATCTTACCAGCCCTCCCACAACTTATTTGTAAAATGAATGATACATGTGTTAAAGAAGTGATATGTGTGTGTGTGTGTGTGTGTGTGTGTGTGTGTGTGTATGGAGAGAGAGACAAATCAATGTAGAAATTTTTTTCAAAAAAATGTAATTGTAGGCAGGAATAGTGGCAGATGCATTTAATGCCAGCACTTGGCAGGCAGAGGTAGGTGGATTGCTGTGAGTTCAAGGCCATTCTGAAACTGTTTAGTAAATAGTCTGAGCTAGAATGAGACCTCACCTCAAAAAATACAGATTTAAGTTAATCATTTATATTATATAATAATATTTAAAATATTAATTACATTTAATTTGTTTAGCTTCCACCCTATCTCACCAAAAGGAAATAAAGAAGAAAAGTGGCTTAGTAAAATTCAGATAAGATCGTTATCAAATAAAAACTAGGCAATTATTTTAAATTTTACATAAGCAATTATTCCAAAGGATTTTAAACTTCAGAATACACAAAAATATAGGCCATGTTTTATTAAAGTGAAGCCCACCAATCTTTGCAAACAATTAAGAGTACTGAAATCTGCAAAGATCCCTGCTTCCTAATGTCCACATATGTCATACTGTCCCCTCCCCTTGAGTGTAGATGAAAGTGACTCACTTCTTACATATTATGACAAAAGTGACAGGAAGTCCTTTCAGAAATCAGGCTATGCAAGTTTGTGACTTCTATATTCTCTCTCTCTGTCTCTCCCTTTCCTACCCCTCCCCCCACTTGCTTGTTCTGGTGAAGCAAGTTGTCATGTTGATTCTGGCCCATGGAGAGACCCATTTGGCATGGCAACCAGGAACAGACTCTTGCTACCATCTGCAGCGACAGAGCAAGGCCTCTCTGACCCTTAGCCAAGCCTTGAAATGAAGGCTATCTTGGCTATGACACTGACTGGAGCCTGTGACAGACCTTGGACCAGGGTCCCAGAAAAGCCTCCTCTTATATTCTGATCCACAAATCCTGTGACGTTAAAAAACAATGCCCTTATTGGAATATGGACATATGTCAGTAATAAAGGGTGCACTTAGTATGTGTGAGGCCTGGAACTGCTCCCCAGAGCTGCTTCTATCACTTAAAAATGTCCTTGTTTTAGACCACTGGGATTTATGGTAATCTCTTATATTAGTAGATAATGAAACCATCAAGTGCCAACCACCTTATATATTGCCAGGAAAGACTCTTATGTGATACTTCAAAATTACTGAAATGATCTTTAGGGTAGATCTCAGTGAAATACTACTATTTCATAGTAAGAGTAGCATATTCACATCAAAAACATCCTTACTGGGTTAGCTGACTTAATGTGTGTGTTTTTTTTTTTAATATTTAATTTATTGGTTCTCCAACAACCTTTTCTTCACCCTAAGTTTTTCTTTGCAATGATCTATTGTTTCATTTTAATAAGGTCAAAGAGAGAAATATTGACAATGCCTTATTGAAATTATTAGATTTGATGGTCAAATGACTATGAGGAAATTGGAGATACCTGATGAGAAAACCCTTGCAATTATAACTATAAAAGTAAACTTATATTTATATCCACCTCAGTTGTTAATGGTTATGACAAAACTGGCCTGTTGTAGGAGATTTGTTTATTCATTTCTAAAAGGACTCTCCCTAGGGAGAGTTGTGGTATGATTTATCCCTTCTATACAAACAGTACAGATTCTAAAGACTTATAAGCAGACCTGAAAAACTAAAGAAATTTAAATTCCAATAAATTATATCGCTAGAGAAAGAAGCAACTCCAATGTGTTTGATACAGGTTGAAAATCCTGGAAGAATTGGTATGGATTATCTTCATTGAGGTATGGGGTAGTGGAAGTGAGGTCTAGAAATGACAGCATATTTAGCTGTAATAATTAAAATACCACTTTCCCTCCTCTCTACTTCTCTTCAATTTCTTAGAAACCATTGTGAAATGTCATGTTTTATCTTTTTTGCTTTCTTATTTTTTCTACATGTAGGTCTACTTGTGAAGAGCATGTTCATATTAGAGAAAGATGTGATTAAAACTCTATTTTTGCACTAGGGAGATGGTTCAGTGGCTTAAGCATTTGTCTTGCAAGAATGAGTACCTGGGTTCAGATCCCCAGAACCCATAATAAAGTCAGACATTGTAGTGGACACAGGAGAATCTCCCCAAAGCAGGCAGGCCAGCTAGCATGGCAAATGCAGCGGTGAATGTAAAATCCGGCCTCAAACAAGGTGGAAGGCAAGGACCAACATAGTCCTCTAACCTCCATACATGTACTGTGGTGCATGTACACCTGTTATATTGTTATATTATTATTGTTATATTATTACATTACATTATTATATTATATATTATTGTTATATTGTTATATTATATATATTGTTATATTAATGTGAACACACACACCAGAAAAGGTCTATTTTAGCTTCATGCGATAGACTTACTGATTCTTAATAGATATTATAGGAACAATACATAACAACATCCAGATGATTTCATGTTGATATTAACTAACAGGTACTTTTTAGGTAATTATCTGAGCTTCCCTGTCAATAAACAGGATAAATACATCAAAGTATGAATTAAAGTATGTGGGATTTGTCCTTAAAAACTTTTAAGCATTTAATATCTGGCAAACTAGGAGCTATGACTTATTTCTAAGACTTTGAGAACCTTTTATTTTTTTTGGGGGGGGGGTTGAGGTAGTGTCTTGCTTTAGCCCAGGCTGACCTGGAATTCACTGTGTAGTCTCACAGTGGCCTTGAACTCATGGCAATCCTCCTACTTCTGCCTCCCAAGTGCTGGGATTAAAGGTGTGCACCACCACACTCAGCTCTTGAGAATGTTTTGATAACTCGTTTTAATGCAGTGATTTTTATAATTGTGCTGTAAGTTTGCCTGTGTTCTGGAAACTTCCATCCTTTTCTGCTCCGTGGTCTTCTCATGTTTTGCTCTCCAGCCCTGTCTTGTATCAAGGGTTAGTGAAATATGAAGAAAGGAAATAGATTAAGGGAGTGTGTGAGGATTCCTCAGTGTCTGTGTACAGTCTGGCTCACCTGGTAAACCTAATTCCTGCCCCAAGGCCATGGTAGAAACAATGGTCTTAGTTCTCTCCTCAACCCAGTTTTAACCTCATGACAGGTCTGTGGCAGACTCCCCCAGCGGGTAGTGCTGAGGAGGGACCAGGCCCGCTGGTTCCTCCCAAGGGGTTGAGGAGGAAGATGAGCTTCAGTAGACTCAGAACCTCTCCTAGTCACTGGAGAAAAACCACACTGAGTCGGGGAGTTTTGTCAAAGCAGGAACTCGCTTTATTTATTTATTTTTAATTATTTATTCATTTATTTATTTGAGAGCAACAGACACAGAGAGAAAGACAGATAGAGGGAAAGAGAGAGAATGGGCACGCCAGGGCTTCCAGCCTTTGCAAACGAACTCCAGACGCGTGCGCCCCCTTGTGCATCTGGCTAACGTGGGACCTGGGGAACCGAGCCTCGAACCGGGGTCCTTAGGCTTCACAGGCAAGCGCTTAACCGCTAAGCCATCTCTCCAGCCTGGAACTCGCTTTATTGTTACAGGCGGTTGCCTATATAATGTTGGGGATGAAGGCGGGGATTCTAGGATGGGGGAAAGGTAAGGGCCAGTAGTAAACTATGACTATTGAAATAATAATTCCAACTCCTGTGAGGAAGTAGCAGGCAAGAAGCCATTAGGCGTCTTGCTGAGTCCTAGCTGGCCAGAGACAGATCACCAAACTTTAGCTAGGCTCAGGAAGTTCTACTAGGCCTCACGCCCAGGCCTCTCACAGCCCAACAGGTCTGTCATGAAGTTATGAAGCTTCACAGTGAAGGACAGGGAAATGAATGCACCAGGACCTTTTCTGTCCTATTAGCCACAGAGGAAAACCAGCCTGCCCCTGGGGTGGGAGACAGGGGTGGGACTGATCTTAGGGTAGGTGAGTATAGTTTTCCTGGCATAAGGCTCTAGCATGAAATACCCATTTCCAAATCTCAATATGAACAGAGTGGAAGCAAACAATTACATAGAAAGAGTCTTCCATCAGTATAAATTCTAGCCTACTTGGGAACTCTTGAGAGATTAAATGAATTTTTAGGGGAAAACAAGTATTCAAAGCCTGGTTATTTTCAAACTCCCACACATAATGATGTTCTTACCAATTCTAAATGATTATTCCCTCAACCCCCAAATTTCTTAATTCCTCTTATGGAATTGGACTGTGTCTTCAGGAGAATGGTTTGATCTTGCTGTTTTCCCAATGACAAATTTTATCTTAACATTTTCAGTTTCTCCTTTAGCCTATGTGCTTTCTCTCAAGCCTCTTCAACTATCATGAATGACTCTCTTGTATAATTCTCCCAAGTACAACCTTTCCTCACATACTCTGCCTCTCCCATAAACTGAAAGTCTGGAGCTTTTACATTAGGGACTTTGCTTAGGACTAGATTTGAAATGCCAAGTTTCTAGTGGCATTACATATGGGTAGCTGGTACTTAATACTGGCTTATTTGTATTTTTGGCAGGATGCTAGCCACTAGACATAGCTCACTGGTTCCAAGTTAATGAAGTTTGTGTGTTGAGGTGGCTTCCAAAACAAAGAATATTCTGTCTTTTGAGATTTTTCAAACCAAATAAACAACCTAATAAGGTTCTTTTGTATATGTAATTTCTTTGGACTTTTAAATTTTTTCTGCTTGAAATAAGGCAAAAAGTTTAATATGGTGTTAGAACTGAATGGCAATTTAAAAGCAATAGTTCCAAGAAGAAAGTTAAATATTTTTAACCATGATTTCGTGCTTGAAAATAAATCACACTTAAAATATTTTCTAACATCAAAAATTCAAAAGATGTAGACACTGAGAAGTAAAATATCACATAATATAATTATTTACAGAATTCCCATTAACATCATTTGTTTTTTTGAGGCAGGGTCTCAATCTAGCCTAGAATGACCTGGAACTCACTCTGTAGCCTATGCTGGCCTTGAACACGTGGTGATCCTCCTACCTCCACTTTCTGAGGGCTGGGATTAAAGGTATGCCATGTAGTTGGTACCTGGCTAACATCATGTTCTATTTGAAAATCAATTGTGTGTATTATCTAAGCCGTATGATAATCCATTATTTAAGTGAATCTGGATTAAATGGTAAATTCAGTTTATATGGTTAAGAAAAAAGGTTAAAATTTATCTGATTTCCAGCTTTAATTTTTTTATTTTTAGATCATTTTTGTTTGCTTTTAGTCCAGTTATTTCAAAGTAAGGAGAGCAGGGTGGATCTGCACAGGTGTTTGGCACAGTAAGATATTGTGAAACTCATCCTGCCCCATCTCAGCATTGCATTATGTGGTTGAGTTTAGCACCTCCTGGCAAGCTGTCAGAGCCACTCACTACCCATACTGTGGGAGGCTAATGAAGTATAATGCCAAACCCAGATCTCAAACTTCCTGTGAAACAAAGAGAAAAGCTGTGGTCCCTATATTTTTATAGAATGATGCTTTATTATACCTCCCCGTGGGTATGATCCAAAATTAAAAGTATTTTCCTTACATGTAAAATAATGTATACTTTTTAATGCAAACTTCAAACACTTCAGAACTACAAAATTAAACATACTATCAAACAGCCTTAAAGCATATTTCTCTAAGTTAAAGATTTCTCTTTCCATTATTTTTACTCTCTAGCATTATTTTTAATATGGTATTCCTATTACAGCTAAATGAAATATGGTTCCAATGAGCTCAAATGTCTGCTTCAAAAATGTAATTCCTTCATAGCCCCTTGTTAACATTCTATGTAACAATCATCTAACTATTTCAGATACTTAAGGTAGCTTGCAGAATGATTTATGATGGATAATTTAACATTCTGGCTGAGTATTAACATATTTTTCTAGGAATTGCTATTTTTCAGAATATTAAAATAAAATATATTTCACTAAGCCACAGCAAAAACAATTCAGAAGGCAGTTGAACCCTCTGTGATCAGAATCATCATCAGCAACTATGCCAACAGTCCACTGAAGATGTAGTGGGGACTTAAGCCTGAGTCTAAACTCAATTATGATATAAGTATATAAGTATTCTTTTGCATGTGTGTGTGGTATATGCACATGCATGCATCCTTGCATTCCCATGTGCTTGTCTGCAGTGGCCAGAGCAGAAAGTCAGCTGTCCTGTTCCATCACTCTTCCATCCATTCTTGTTTGAGCAGGAGTCCCTTACTGATCTTGGACTTTGTTGATCTATAAGTCCTGGGTCTCTGCTCACTTATGGAACTTGGGTTACAGGTCCACATAGCCATACACAGCTGTTCATGTGGGTCCTCCTCATGCTTGCACCAGAAAGTACACCTGACTGCTGAGCCATCTCTCCAGACCAATATATGTACTCTTTAAGTTCCTTTTCTGGAATAAGTTTTTTTTCTTTTTTTTCTCAACTTGTTTACTTACACAGTTTATATTGATGTCTACAATCTATGTCAAGTGTAACACCCAACATATATGCCAGGTGAGTAAGTGTTAGAAAAATGATGGGAATAAATGTGAGACAGATATCTTCATACATCTGTGTATAAGATGCTATTTTCCAAGTGACTTCAACAGATATCCCAGCACACAAACTCTTCTTACAATGTGACGTTGACATTCCTCCACTGAGGAGTTTAGATCCAGACAGAAGTAACAATAGGTGACTTTTCAAGCTAGGCCACCCACTTTCTACCTTGTTCTCTGGGATATTTGCTCTGTATACTGGTAGATTCCATATAAAAATTTTGTTTTTGTTTCGAGGAACTCAAACCAGCCTAGAATGAGAGACCATAAATGAAAACAGCTTGTGGCCACCTGAAGACAGAGACAGAGACACAAAGCATGAATGTGGTATCACTGGACAGGTCTCAACTATTCCACCAGCTACCCTTCATTCCAGTCTCAGAACACACTTTTCTTTCTTTTCTTCTCTTCTTTTATTCCTATTCTCTCTTTTTGAGACAGTATGTACTCCAGGCTGGCCTTGAACTTCTGTGCTCAAGTGATCCGCTTGCCTCAGCCCTCTGAGTAGCAGGGACTACAATGGCATGCCAGTAAATCTAACTGCAACCATGTGAGAAACTTCACAGCAAGAACTAAGGAGTCAAGCCTTTCTCAAACTGTGAATTCACAGAAACCATAGAGAAAATGCAGTGATTGTTTCTGTTTAAGATTTGAGGCAATTCTTCAGCAAATGGTGTTGGGAAAACTGGATACATATCTGCAGAAGGATGAAAATAGATTATTTTCTCTTACCATGCACAAGAATTAAGTCCAAATGGATTAAAGACCTTAACATCAGACCTGAAACTCTGAATCTGCTAGAGGAAAAAGTAGGGGAAACCCTTCAACATACTGGTCTTGGCAAAGACTTTCTGAATACAACCCCAATTGCTCAGGCAATAAAACCACAGATTCATCACTGGGACCTCATGAAATTACAAAGATTTTGCACTGCAAAGAACACAGCGAAAAAGGCAAAGAGGCAACCTACAGAATGGGAAAAAATCTTCACCAGCTATATATATGATAGAAGATTAATATCTAGGATATACAAGGAAATCAAAAAGTTAAATAATAAGGAATCAAACAAGCCAATCAAAAAAATGGGCTTTGAAGCTAAATAGAGCATTCTCAAAGGAAGAAATACAAATGGCATATAAGCATCTAAAAAAATGTTCTATGTCACCAGTCATCAGAGAAATGCAGATTAAAACTACATTGAGATTCCATCTCACTCCTGTCAGATTGGCCACCATCATGAAAACAAATGATCATAAATGTTGGCAGTGATGTGGAAAAAGAGGAACCCTTCTACACTGCTGGTGGGAATGCAATCTGGTCCAGCCATTGTAGAAATCAGTGTGGAGGTTCCTAAAACAGCGAAAGATTGATCTACCATATGACCCAGCTATAGCACTCCTAGGCATATATCTGAAGGACTCATCTCATTTCCTTAGAAGTACGTGCTCAACCATGTTTATTGCTCAATTTATAATAGCTGGGAAATGGAACCAGCCTAGATGTCCCTCAACTGATAAGTGGATAATGAAGATGTGGCACATTTATACAATAGAGTTCTACTCAGCGGTAAAGGAAAATGAAGCTACGAAATTTGCAGAAAAATGGGTGGATCTGGAAAGAATTATACTAAGTGAGGTAACCCAGGCCCAGAAAGCCAAGTGCCACATGTTCTCCCTCATATGTGGATCCTAGCTACAGATGATTGGGCTTCTGCGTGAGAAGGAAAATTGTTAGTAGCAGAGGCCAGTAAGTTAAAAAGGAGAAATAAAGGGAAGAGAAAGGAAGGGAGGAGGGTACTTAATAGGTTGTTATTGTATATATGTACAATGATTGAGATGGGGAAGTAATATGATGGAGAATGGAATTTCAAAGGGGAAAGTGTGGGGGGGGAGGGAGGGTATTACCAAGGGGTATTTTTTTATAACCATGGAAAATGTTAATAAAAATTAAATTAATTAAAAAAAGAGTTGAGGCAATATGTTACATGACTATAAAATACATTCTGGAGGCTGGAGAGATGGCTCAGCAGTTGAGGCATTTGCCTGCAAAGCCTAGAAACCTGAGTTTAATTCCCCAGTATTCACATACACATAAAGCTGGTACATAAAGTGACACATGCATCTGGAATTCACTTGCAGTGGCTGGAGGCCCTGGTGTGCCCATTTTCTCTCTTTCTTTCTGCTTGCAAATAAATAATGAAAATATTTTTTTAAATACATTCTTTAAAAGTAGGAGGCACTCTCCATGGTATAGGACTGGAAACAGACTTCCTGAACAAAACCACAATAGCCCAGGAAATTAAACAAGCACTCAACCAACGGGATCTCATGAAGCTAAAAAGCTTTTGTACAGAAAACATACCATAAGCAGAGCTAATAGATTACCCATTGAATAGGAGAAAATCTTTGCCAGCTATACCACTGACAGAAACCTAATATCTAGAATCACAAAGAACTCAAAAAACTAAACAATAAAAAAAAAAAATCAAACAACCCACTCCAAAAGTCAGGTAGAGAACTAAATAGGGAGTTCTCAGACAAAGAATTACAAATGGCTAACACAAACCTAAGAAAATGTTCAACATCCCTAACCATTAGGAAATGCAAACTAAAACAAATATGAGATTTCACCTTACCCCAGTAAGGATAGCAAACATTAAAAATCAAATCAAAACAAATGTTGGTGAGACTGTGGAGAAATAGAAACACTCATTCACTGTTGGTGGGAATGTAAGCTGGTATAACCACTGTGGAAATCAATATAGTGACTCCTGAAAAGGAAGAATATTGAATTACCAACAGAGCCTTTTATTCCCTTATTGGGCATTTACCCTAAAAGCTTCACATCTCAGTGCAGAAATATTTGCTCAAGCATGTTTATAGCTGCTCAATTCATAATAACTAAAAATTGGAATCAACCTAGGTGCCCATCATTGGATGAATGGATAACCAAGATGTGGTATATCTACACAATGGAATTCTACTCAGCAGTAAAAAAAAAAATGACATATTGGAATTTGTAGAAAATGGACAAACTTGGAACAGATCATTCTAAGTGAACTCACACAATCACAGAAAGACAACCACTGCATGGTCTTACTTATCTGCACTTCCTAATCTGGATCAGCCCAAGTTGCTGACATAAATGAATAGCTTCTTGAGGCTTGGGACAACAGGGAGGGTAGGGATTGGGAGAAGGGAAACTGAAACCAAACTTAACTGGTACCATAGAATCCTGTTCCTTAGAAGTGAGACTAAAAGGTGGAACCCTCAAGAGGACTTTAGAGGGAGTGCCTGTATTGAAGGACCCTGGAGAGAGTGAAATGAAACTTAACCTCAAATTTCTCCTGTTTCCCTTTTTTCTCTGGCTTTTTATTTTTATTTTCCCTTGGTTCTGGTTTGTAATTCCCTGTACCAGGATGTGGTCTACATCCACAATGAGTTGGTGATCAGAGAGACCTACTAGATCTCCCAAAACAAACAAGACAAACTTCTGTCAGAGCATCTGATTACCAACCAGAGGTGCTGAAGACACCAAACACTGTTGGCACAGACTATGGAGAGATCTCCTGGTTGGAATCCAGAGGACAGCCAGTCCCCAGTTAGTCCACCTAGTGCTGGAAGGTGCTACAGCTACATGAGCTACTGGGGGGGGGGAGGGAGTGGCCAACATCTGTCCAAGCAATTCAAAGTCTAAGTGAATCAGAAGCAAACAACCTGTGTGATTGATATGATGCTCACACAAGTGCAATAGTGGCACACAGCCATGGTGGGTAACCAACTGCTCTTGGATTGGCTAATAGATCTGCTCAGTGGGAAGGAAACCATATCTGGAACCGGGAAACAAATTCGAATCATATCCATATAATGATTTCACTTTCTATTGTCAAGCTTCCAATAAACTTAGAGTATATGAGGGTATAAACCCTTTTAATTTTCTCAAAATTAATACTGGTTATTCCACTTAACTGGTGCTGACTTCATTCTCTGTTGGAGAATCTGCTTGTTTTTCAGACAGTAGCTGGACCTGAGGAGATAAATGACCCAGTGCACTCCACCTGGGCCCAGCTGAAACCACAGAGGAACTGGGGAGATAAGCAAGAGTGTTGCTTTCTTAGTGAATCCAGTATCAGTACAAGTGGGATGGAAAAAGATACTGAGGACACTCAACCTACCAAACCAGAGATCCATAGGCTCCTAAGTGTCCACCACTGAAATAGACTTAAAATGCTCCCACCATAGCTCAGGGAATTTTGCGGAAGAGGGGGCAGAAAGATTGTTAGAGCCATATGTTGGGACATTTTGCACAGAGACATTTCCTCTCGCCATCCCCCATAATGCATGACCCACAATCCCCATGGGGTTGACTTGCATCCTGAAGGAGGAAGCCCTCATCAGAAAAGGGGCAGGGACAGGCTGGAGAGATGGCTTAGCTATTAAGTGCTTGCCTATGAAGCCTGAGGACCCCAGTTCGAGGCTTGATTCCCCAGGACCCACATTAGCCAGATGCACAAGGGGGTGCATGTGTCTGGAGTTCGTTTGCAGTTACTGGAGACCCTGGCACTCCCATTCTCTCTATCTGCCTCTTTGTCTCTTTGCCACTCTCAAATAAATAAAAATAAACAAAAAATTATTAAAAGAAGAAAAGGGGCAGGGAGTAGGGAAAGGATGGCACCAACATGTGTCCATATCTAATAAAAAAGAAAAAGATGAAAGAAAAAATACATTCTTTATACAATCAGAATATTCTATATTTATGTCCAAATTTAGGGTGATGTAATTTCAATTCTTCTTATAGAGTGAATAGCTGTCCTGCTCCTCAGCCTAGAGAAGGCAATGAGAATGGCAAGGTTTAGTATGTAGTATAGAGATAGCTGGCCCTGAACTTAGATAAATTATTTATTGGAGAAGCTATATTGTAATGTTGGAGAAAAACTAACCAGCCCTTCCATGTATATGATTACTTTCAAGTAGCTTCATCCCATAATTTTAAAGTAAGATGAAAACAAAAGTATTTTCATAAATCACTTAGTTTATTATAAGACAGTAATAAGCATGAAGAGCATAATCTGCTACACTGGTATTCGTTGTCCAAGATTAATACTCAACCAATAGCCAGTAAATTCTTTCTAATGACTACACTTTTAATTCCTAAAATTGAAAATAAAACTTGTATTCTTAAGACAAACTTAGGAGCCAGGTATGGTGGTGCACACCTGTAATCTCAGCACTTAGGAGGCTGAGGCAGGAGGATCACAAATTCCAGGCCACCTTGGGCTACACAGACTTGTTTGTATTTTGAGACTCTATCTCAAAAGACAAACAAAATCTCCCAAAGTTAGTTGTTTTGGTGGTGATTTCTTTCTAAGCAAAATTAAATATGTACAAAAATGTGCCAGATTTATTTATGACAAATACTCATATAGTGCTTACTATTTTTTTTTAATTTTTATTTATTTATTTATTTGAGAGCGACAGACACAGAGAGAAAGACAGATAGAGGGAGAGAGAGAGAATGGGTGCGCCAGGGCTTGAACCGGGGTCCTTAGGCTTCACAGGCAAGCGCTTAGCCGCTAAGCCATCTCTCCAGCCCAGTGCTTACTATTGATGGGAACACATTCTCTGAGAGGGAGGTAACTGACTTGTTAAGGACATATATGTCAGAAGTGATAAAGAAGCCTAGGAAATCTTATTCTCACTCTATACACCAAACTACCTTTTTCTTTTGCTTTTTGCGATAGTTCTTTTTCTTTTGAAAAATTATTTTATATACATATATATATATATATATATATATATATATATATATATATTATAATTGGCTATACCCTTTTATCTCCTCACCACTGTTCCCATTACCCTCAGGATTCTCCTCAGTGGAGTTATGGTATTCACTGTGGGTCATGAAGGCCTCAGTCAGTTCCTGTGGTGGGGGTGGGAAAGACTGCCTCAGAGTATTCCTACCTACTCTGTGGCTCTTACAGTCTTTCCACACCCTCTTCTACAAAGCTCTCTGAGCCATGGCAGGCCTGTAGGCAGTCTTGATTTAGTGCTCAATTCTCTGTAGCCTCTAGATTTCTGCTTTGATAGGTTTTTTTTATAGCTTTTTAAAAATAAATTTCTTTTTCTTTCTTCTTTTTTTTGTTCATTTTTATTTATTTATTTGAGGGGGGGATGGGCACATCAGGGCCTCCAGCCACTGAAAACGAACTCCAGATGCATGCACACCCTTCTGCATCTGACTAACGTGGGTCCTGGGGAATCAAGCCTCGAACAGGGGTCCTTAGGCTTCACAGGCAAGTGCTTAACCGCTAAGCCATCTCTCCAGCCCAAATGATAGGTCTTAATTGATCTGTCACCATCACCCTGGAGCAGGTTGTCAGGCTAGAAGTAAGAGCAGTATTCGTATCACTACTTCCTCTGCAATTTCTCCTGGGTCCTGGCAGATGTGGTAAAAGTGGAAAATCTCAGGGTGAAACATCAACTACCTTCTTATGGATGAATTTTGGTTTTCTTCCATGTCCTCAGTCACCTGTAAAATAAAACAGAATCTCTAAGCAAGAATGAGAGCACCTTGTGTTAAAGCAAAAATGCATTTATTTGGGAGATTTTGTTTGTTTGTTTTAGTGTGTAAACCCATGCTTCTTCTCCAGAGAGCAGTGGGGCTTCTCTCTGAAGTCTGAATTTCATAACCATGGAATTCTGATACGGTTTTCTGTACCAGATATAAGTTATCTCTCATTAAGTAGGCATCATGTACAATCAAAAAAAAAAGTTGGTTACCTGCAGAGGCTGCATGCCACTATTGCACAAGTGTGCACTTCTTATCCAGCTGGCTGAGTTCACAGTCAGTCTGCAGGGGCCCCTTCTTACTCATGCTGCTGCTGACTGTTGTCCCCCATTGGCTCCAATAGGGCTCTCCAGCACTATGAGGGCTAGGCAGGTGATAGCTAGTTTCCCTTTTGGTTCCAGCACAATGTCCTGTGACTGAAGCCTGGGTGTCTTCAGCAGTAGGGCTTTACCTTTTAGCTTTAGCAGGTAATTGCATGTTTTGGCAATGGCCTATATGTTTTGGAAACCTCATGGGTCTCCCTGGCCAAAAGCTCACTGTGGGGCCACCCCAATTATGGGCCTAGAATTTGCTGGCCAGATTCCATGGCTTTAAAGTTAAGCTTGTTATACCTTCTGTCCGTCCATGCTGTCTCCCCTCCCCCCTTATTAGTGGTTATATTTTGTAGCATGCTAGTCAGAATGAGGTTTCTATGGAACTGATTCATGTTGTCTTACCTTTTGTGTAAGTCCCTCCCCACCTCTACTCCTCCAAGCTCCGCCCATCCCCAATATTCTGCCTCTCCCCTATCAAATAACTCCTCTTTGAGATGGTCTTATGTAGCTAAGTCTGGCCTTAAACTCTTCACCCTCCTGTCTCCATCTCCTGAGTGCAAAGACTATAGGCATGTGCCACTGTGCCCAGTTTATATGGTGTTATGGATCTAACCAACGGTTTTGTGCATGCTAGGCAAATACTTTACCAACTGAGCTACATCACCAGCCCCTAAACTACCACTTTTAATACCTCTTTGACAAGCTATTACTTGTTTAAATGAGCAATTTCCTCTTCAGCATTAATGAAACATTCCTAGGAATATACCTAGTGGGGGACAAATCTGCTACAAACATGTAACTTAAGTATTACTAATGCTGCCTTGTAGTTACCCTTGGAAAAAATGTTTCTATCATTCAGTGGTATTTTCAAGTACTTAAATACAAGGATATCAAGTATTATACAAAATAAAATTAAAAGCAGGGCTGGAGAGATAGCTCAGTGGGTAAAATGCTTCCTCATAGGTATGAAGACCCGAGTTTGATATCCAGTCCTCACATAAAAATGCCAAGTGTAGTGGTATAGGCCTGTAATCCTAACACTGGGAAAATGGAGACAGGAAAACCCCTAGAGTTTGCTGGCTAGTCAGTCTAGCCAAACTGGCAAGTTCCAGGCCAATGAGACATTCTGTCTCAAAAAGAAATGGACATCATTCCTGAGGATAATACCAGAGGTTGTCCTCTGGTCCTCACATGCATGAGCATAAACATGTACACACATGTGCATCCACACATATACCACACACATATGCAAGACAAAACAACATATATAATAATTAAAAGCATGAATATTTTGGGGGCTGGAGAGATGGTTAAGCGGTTAAGGCTCTTGCCTGTGAAGCCTAAGGATCCAGGTTTGATTCCTCAGTATCCATTTAAGCCAGATGCACAAGGTGGCGCATGCACCTGGAATTCATTTGCAGTGGCTGGAGGCACTGGCATGCCCCTTCTCTCTCTCTCTCTCTCTCAAATAAATAAATATAAATCAAAAAAAAATTAGCCGGGTGTGGTGGCGCACGCCTTTAATCCCAGCACTCGGGAGGCAGAGGTAGGAGGATTGCCATGAGTTCAAGGCCACCCTGACACCCTGAGATGACAGAGTTAATTCCAAGTCAGCCTGGACCAAAGTGAGACCCTACCTCAAAAAAACAAAAAAAAAAAATGTATGAACATTTTAAAATAAGATTTTGTGTTGCTAACTGCTGGAGTACACTCTAGTTTTTCTGTTTCAGATGTTGTAATTATCTACTTCTTCACTTGTGTATTGGCTGTTTCTCCCCATAAGCTTATCTGTACACCAGTAACCTACTCTGAGGTTTGGCATATGGTAGGTCCTCAATATATAATTTGAATACACTAAGGGATAAACAAATGCACTAAGGACCAAACTTGGCGCCTCACTCATGGTAAGCAAGTGCTGTATTAAGAAGTCACATGACCAGCCCCTACTTTAATATTTATTTTTGAGGGTGTGTCCAAATCTTTTCATTAGGAGGTTTGAAGGTGGGGGAGCAGCTGAACAGGTCAAGAAGATCTGAAGTCCTTTTTGCAGGGCAGATTGCCATGGTGTCCTCATTGCAAAAAAAAAAAAAAAAAAAAGAAATGTACTTAACCTTGTCAGTTGTATACCAAGTGGCTGTACAATGACTGTTTTGTTTTTTTCTGTGCAATTATTTTCCTACGTTTTGCCAATAAAAATTATTCTTGCAAAAAGATTCAAAAGAGCTGACAAGTTTGGTTGTCTAATCAACATCGACGTGGGAACAAAGAATCTCCTAGTATTGATGGAAGTGCATACGAATGTGCAAAATGAATGCTTCAGCTGCTTCCAAGAGGACTGGGAGCATTTCATAAGAAAAGAAAACATACAGATAGCAGATATGCACTTCACCTGAACTGTCTGGCTTTTGTAATCCCTTTGCAATGTTGGCTTGGAGGAAGAGCACCCATACACTGCTGGAGTATTCTGTTTATATGAGCCTTCCTAGCTGTAGATATTGAATCCTAGCAACAGGAGTGGACAGTTATCATATATAAATTTATGGCATAAGAGCCTCATTATCATAAAATTTTATTGACATTTTTCTTTCTCTGTAAGCATCTTCTAGGCTAGGTGTCAAACTGTTTCACTCTGCACAAAGCAGCTCTCTAATTGAAATCTGCCTCAGCTAATTTAGGAGAGTGAGTTTTGTAAAGTACACCGTCTTCTCAGATATTGTGGGGTCAATTACTTATGGATTATAAAATTTACAATGAAAGGTGTCTTTAAAGTTCAAGGGTGTTTTTTTAAAAAAAAAAAACTGTGATGCTAATATAATGCTCTCTATAAAACAACTGAGGCTAGATAATTCAAAGCCTATGTCAAAGGAGCTTCCCAAGATAAGCATAGCCAAAAATGCTACTGGCGTACAAAGCCTTCTAATAAGGTAGAGGAATATAATTAGACGAAAATACAGTGATGGGTATGTGCCAACTTTATTGAGATATCCAGTCGACAAATAATCTTAACAATGTCCTGTACTATCGATCTGCAGAGGTGAACAGCTAATAAGCAGGCCATTACGTTTAATTGAGAAAGACCTGTGAAGGGGTTGATTACAACCTGGAGCCCAGAAAGCTGTGGTGTCTACTGCTACTGCTCCAACCCTACCCCCCCAACTTTTTTTTTTTTTTTGTGGGACACTCCTTTGGGCTGACTTGGATCTGAGTACTTTTCCATTTCTTGAACTTCAAGTATGAATTTCAGTCACAGCACCAGGATTCTTAGTTGTGAAACAGCACCTATCCCGATGCCCATCTTTTTATTAATGAAAAAAGAAAAAAGAAAAAACCCCACTTCTTCTAGGACAGAGAGCGTGGCTTGTGTTATATCCCGGTTTCCACAGCTCGGGCCACCTGTACCGAGGATGCGCGCACAGGACTGCTCACCGGGCCGGGCCAGCGCCCGCACTTCCGGGGTGCAGTGTAACAGCTGGTAACCCCCGGGGTCCAGCAGAGCCGCTGGCGCGGCCTCCCGCGCGCTCGGTCTCGGGGCGCGCGGGGGAAGAGGGCGGGCGGCCGAGCCTGTGGGTCAGGGTTGACCGCCTCCCCCTCCCCCTCGTCGTCGTCGTCGTCCGCGGGCCGCGGGGCATGGCTGGCATCCAGCGCGGGCAGGCAGGGCCCGCCTGACCGGCATCCGACAGCCCAGAGGTCGCCGAAGCGGCCGGGGCCCTCCCACCGCGCGCCCGCGGGGCCCTCCCGCCGCCGTGACCCGGCCTGCTCCCGGCCGTGCGCGCGCCGAGCGGGGCGGCTCCGGGGCGACCCCGCGTCCTCCTCCGCCTCCGCCGCCTCCTCAGCCGCCGCCTCGGCCGATGCCGGCCATGACTCAGCGCTTCTCGCGGGCGGCCCGGCCCGGCCCGGGGACTCGGCCGAGCGCGGCTCCTCCCGCCGCGGCGTCCACCCCCTCTCGCCACCCACGCCCGCCCCCCGCCGCGGGGCCTTTCCCTCGCGCGGCCGCCGCCGCACTCGGCACTCGGCGCTCGGCGCTGCCTCAGCCTCGGCCGCCATGGAGCCCCGAGCCCCCCGCCGCCGCCACACCCACCAGCGCGGATACCTGCTGACGCGGAACCCGCACCTCAACAAGGTGAGCCCGCGCCCGCTGCGCCCCGGCTCCTCCGCCGGCCGCTGCGCCCCGGGCCGGCCGCCCCCCGCCCGCGTCCCCCCCGGCCCCCGGCCCCCCGCCCGGCCCCCCGCTCGGCCCCCCGCGCGTCCCGCCCCCCGGCGCGCTGCGGCAGGGCGGCGCCCGCGCTCCGACCTCAGCATCCCGGTGCGGACCGCGGAAGCTCCAGAAGTCGCCCGCGCCCCCTCGCCCCCCGCCCCGTAGACGCCCACCGGCGAGGCGAGGGTGGCGGGCGTGGGGGGAGACGGGCGGACTCGACAGGTCGGGCCTGCGCCGGGACGGGCGCCGACGGCCTACGGCGCCCCGCGGTTCGCCGCTTGGGATGCCCGCGGGACCCGGTGGGCAGGCTGGGAGTGCGCGCTGGGCGGCGTCCGCCTCGGACACTGCCGGGCAGGGCTCACCTGGAAAACCGTTCCAGCGTGGCCAGGTCACTTCATTTTTGATGCTGTTCTTTTGAAAATATCGTCCTTCAGACGTTAAAATGCTTCTTTTTAAGCATTTTTATTGAAAGAGAATTCAGTGTACGCACTATCATCTCTCTTAAGCTTCTGGTAACGTCGCCAACCCTTTCCCATTTTCCCCCAGACACCTAAAATCTCTCTCTTAAATGAAAGTATCACAGAATGGATCAATTTTGCTTGTACAGATGCTGTTTTTTCTTTCTTTCTTGCAGACAGGTTTGTCTGTAGATTTTTCCTTTTGTGTTTCTGGGTGTACTTGTCACATTCCCCATTTATTCAATACATTGAAAATTACATGAGTCAGCAGGGACGTGGAGGTCTGTTTATCTTTTGGGATTGTCTCTGGAATAGAATACCCCCCCCCCTTTTTTATTAGGAACTGGACTTCAGCTTTCTCTCTTCAGTCATGTTGCTGGTAATCTGTTGGTCATTAATGGCTTAAAGACTTGGGATTTATTTAATGCATTATTTATAACATGAGTTATTTTATTTCTATGGTGATGCCCAACCTTTACAGATCTATGATTATTTACTATTTATAGTCACATAATATAAAGTTTTAAGTTGCTTCTTCATATTACTCCCTGAAAATGAATTTAATTACCACCTTGATTCTTTTCCTCCCCCCCTTTTTTTAATTCTGTAGGGAGGGAGATATTTTTAGTAGAACAAAGTTAAAGTTTGGTATGACAAAACAATTTGAGATGTTCACGTGTTACCTGCCTGCTCTAATATATGATGAAATTATGGGTTGTCCTTAACAAGACCACATGAGTAGTATAACCTGTTTGATGTTCTTCAAGCCAAGGAGAAAGGTGTCTTTTAAGAGTAGGTAGATGGAATAGGAAATCCCTGAGCAAGTCTACTTATACCTTCACTGTGTTTGCATCAAAAATTTATATTAAATCCCTTTGTCTCCTGTTTATATGAAACAGCTGATATCTACGTCAGGATACTATCACAGAGATCTTCCACTACAGGAACCAAGGTGCAGCATTCATGTGTTAACACATTTTAACATTTGTAATTGCATTTTGTTAGCTGTGTTAATATTTAATTGGATTCAAAATCTAGTTCACCAATTCCAGGGCAATCAGTATAATAAACTTTACTCCACTCATTGAATTCTAAGACATAGGTGTGGTGCCTACTGGAGGTAACATGATTTCCGTCTATCAACCATTGAAACCAGAGCAATGCAACCTTCTTGCTTTGCCATACCATGAAGACCTCGCACCTTTAAGTTTGTTAGCAGTCCAGGATTTTGATTCAAAATGAACACTAATCCTAACAATGTCTTAACTTTCTCCTAGTAGCCTTGCCTGTCACCTGTCTGTGGAAAGATTTCTTTAACCACACTCTTTATCACAGATTTTATCACCATTTCTGTTGGTAACTGTAACAACAGTTTTGCTGGTTTTGTTTCCATGATTAGTCTGTCCTGCATATAGATATGAAATAAAAATCTTCACCAGCATTTTACTCAAATTTTCTTCCTGTTATCTAAGTATTTATAATGTTATGTCCAATTGTGATAAATGTAAAGTTAATCTGTTTTACTGTCTTCCTAAATTCACCTCATGAGTATACCACAATTTAAGCCTTCCATTTATATTTGCTGATTTTCTTCTTTCCTTTTTTGTGTAATACCTATAATTAAAATATTATTGATTTTAGTTGATTTAATAATGAGCTTTCTAAGGAAGGTTTCCTAATTATCTTGTCCTATTATTATTGCTTTACTTTTGTTTTTATGCATACAGTTGTACCATGTCATTTTTGTATTAGTCATTTTTATTTATTTTATTACAGGAGAAGAATCTCAGTGTCTTTAAAAAGTACGCAGAGTTATTTATTTTTCTTGAGGCGGAGTCTTACTCAAACCCAGGCTAACCTGGAACTCATGCCACAGGCTGACCTCAAACTCACTAAAATCCCCCTCAGTCTTTCAAGTGCTAGGTGACAGTCAATGGCCACCAAACCCACACATGGCTTACCCATTGGCTTTTTTGTTAGAGACATGGTCCACTTGTGTAGGTAGCCCTGCCTAGCCTGGAACTTGTTCTATTGACCAAGCTGGCTTTGAACTCTCAGAGATATACCTGCCCTTGTCTCCCAAGGGCTGAGATTACAGGCACAACACAACCTATTATCACAGCAAGGGCAGATAGCTTTTTTTTTTTTTTTTTTTTAATTTCTTTAGGTAAGGTCTCACACTAGCTTAGGTTGACCTGGAATTCACTATGGAGTCTCAGAGTGGCCTCAAACTCATGGTGATCCTCCTACCTCTGCCTCCCAAGTGCTGGGATTAAAGGTGTGGGCCACCATGCCTGGCTTTGTTTGATTTTTTGTTTTGTTTTGTTTTTCGAGGTAGGAACTCACTGTATCTCAGGCTGACCTGGAATTCACTGTATAGTTTCAGGGTGGCCTTGAACTCATGGCAATTCTCCTACTTCTGTCTCCCGAGTGCTGGGATTAAAGGCCTGCGCCACCGCACCCGGCCTTTGTTTGATTAAGACTTGGTATCCCAGGCTTGCCTAGAACTCAAAGAAGTTCTCCTCAGACTCCTGTGTGCTGGGATTACAGGCATGAACCACTAGACCCAGCAGCCTAAATTAGTTTTAAGATGTTTGTGTATACTTGTCTTATGTATATATGTCTAATTTAAAGCTTCTTGTTCTGAGGATACCTTCTGATCTAGAGGATTTGTTTCAAATGTTCTCTGAAGTTTCATGAGGAATAATAACATTTCATAAACATCAGTACCAAATTAAAATTCTATATAAAATCACTATGCTTATTTTTATTTCTCAATTTATTAGTTCATTCTATTTATGAAATTATAGAAAAACATAAATTGATAGTTCTATCATGAGTAACTTGTTTTTAATATATTTTGTTGCTAAGATAAAATAATGACATGACTTGTAAGTCTCCAAATCACTCTTCACTGTGTTAGTCACTAATCACTTGAAAGTGATAATGTTTCATAAAAATTAATTTGGGTCAGCATTTTTGACCTTGAAATCCATTGAGCTTGTGGAGAAGTGCTTTTGTATCTGCTTGCATCCCAGCTTATCAAGACCTACTTGGCTGTTATATAGGGAAAAGAGAAAAATGTCTCTCATAATTATCAAAGAAAAATACTTTCAGAGGAAGGATTATTGTCTTAAATGAATTTTGAAAACATAAAGCATCAGTATTTTTCCTGAGGACATGGAGATGGAGTTATAATAAGCCTAAATCAGCTATCAACCCTACTATTGTCAGCTACTTGAAGCCTTTAAATTTAGAGAGAAGATAATATGCCTTTACATTTCTGTCGTTTAAATTTGGGGAGTAAAATAATAAAGATTTTATAAAAATATGAGAACATAAAGTTAGATTTAAATTTTTAAAATTAAGTAAAATATAAAAAGAAGATGCTATATGACATATTAGAAATAAAAGATAATCAAATAGAAAACTTTCAACATATGTTTCTTGGTACAGGGTATCTCAGAGGAACAAAAAACTTTTTACATAAGAATTCCATTCTTGAGTTTCTTAGGAAATTTATGTTTTCCAAATGATAATTCAGTTGATCTGTCTGTCTCTGAGAATAAGGCTTCATCTATAACATGGAGATAGCACTGGCTTTTAAAGGATCCAGAGATATTAGTCAAAACTTAGAGCATAAGGGCTAAAGAGATGGCTTAGTTGTTAAGGCACTTGCCTGCAAAGCCTAAGGACCCAGGCTTGACTCCCCAGAACCTGTTAAGCCAGATGCACAAGGTGATGCAAGCACACTGGGTCACGCATGTGTACAAAGCAGCATATGCATCTGGAGTTTGACTGCAGTGGATAAAGCTCTGGTGTGCCAATTCTCTGTCTCTCTTTTATTAAAGTAAAAATAAATGTTAAAAATAGAATTTAGAGCAAGAACTGCTGACACGCAGAGTTAGAGGTTGTCAGTTCCTGGACCCCAACAAGAGCTGTCAGCTGAGAAGCAGAAATGGTCTAATCAGCCAGTTTTTCTTTCAGTCATCACCAATTTCTATGCACCTTAATGTGTGTTTAGACCATGTACATATGATGGTTTTATAGATGAGTAGATTTCTGTCTCCATTTTACTAAGTATCTATTCATCCTTTTCCATTGTTTGAATATTTTGTCTATTTGGCATATAATCATATCCCCTTGTATACTCATTTTCTTTTAGTACTTACCCAGGCAATTAGGATGCATATACTTACTTTTTCCACAGTCTACTTAACAGTAATATTTTACTACTCAGTTGGAATGTTTCAGCACCATCTTATGGATCTCAGTGGCCTTTCTCAGTTGTACAGTTATGTATGTATTATATTCACTCAAATACATATTCACAAAGTACATAAAATTTTGGTACAACTTAATATAACTTTTTAACCTTCATACATATTTTTGAAGAGTTTAAAATGGAGAGGAGAGCTGGAGAGATGGCTCAGCAGTTAAGGTGCCTGCCTACCAAGTCTAATGACATGGGTTTAATTCCCCAATACACTTGTAAAGCCAGATACAGCAGGTGGCTCATGTGTCTGGAGTTTTACCTTCATTTTGGATGGTCTTTTCATTAACTATAGAGTAATAACTTGGCAGTTATTTTGTTCATTATTTAAAAATCCCATCCCCCGTTTTCCCCTTTGTTTCTATTAAGAAATCTTTACTCATTCAAATCATATGTGTATGTAATACATAATTTTTTCTGGATGTTTTAAAAGTGGCATTTCCTTGTTTGTTTGTTTTTTTTTTAATTTGAGTATGTTTGAATAATGAAGTTACTGATGTTCAGTTACAAATGCAATGGCCACACCATGCCCACAAGACATTGTTCCAAAGCATTCCTCCCTATCATTTGGCTCTCACATTCTTTCAGTCACCTTTCAAATGTGTGTGAGCCTTGGGTGGCATGATTGAGGTGTCTCATTTAGCTCTGAGCACTCAACACTTATTAGCAGCACTTTGATAAGTTCTGGATTTCCCCAGTAGTCACTGCCATCTGCTAAAAGAAGCCTTTCTAATAAAAAGTGAGAGCAGCACTGATCTGTAGGAATAAACATAGAGGACAATTTGATGCAAATAGCACAGCCATAGCTCCCTTCTTAGGCCTGATGACCTCTCCAACCGTAGGCTTTAGCTTGAATTTTAGTATCAGTTTGGTTATCCCAACAACAGTCATGTCACTGTTGTACCAGGTGTGCACAACTTGCCTGGTTGTTTGGTTGTGTAACTTGTAGCATCCACTGCTGGGTAAGGCTGATGATAACTTTAATCCTCCAATAACCTACAGAGGAATTCCCAGCACTATGATAGCTAGTCAGCAAGAAGGAAGCTTCCAGCTCATTTCAAGTTTGATTTCTCTTAAGTTGTACAACTGAAGCATGTGGTGTCTTCAGCAGTAGGGTCCTATCATATAGTTCTGGTGTTCAAGTGCATTGGTAATAACCTGTATTGTGTGGTGTCCTTAGGGACCTCCTTGACTAACAATTCACTGGTAGGTATCCTATTCTTGGATTGGGCTTTCATTTATTTTAAGTTTTTATTTATTTATTTGAGAGCGACAGACAGAGAGAGAAAGGCAGATAGAGAGAGAGAGAAGAATGGGTGCGCCAGGGCTTCCAGCCACTGCAAATGAACTCCAGACACATGTGCCCCCTTGTGCATCTGGCTAATGTGGGTCCTGGGGAATCGAGCCTTGAACCAGGATCCTTAAGCTTCACAGGCAAGCGCTTAACTGCTAAGCCATCTCTCCAGCCTGGGCTTTCATTTTTTAAAGACATCAGTACGAAGATTATTGACATTATTAGCCTGTGTGCATCTTCATGTCATTAGAAAGGAACCTTATTGTAGATCTAAAACTAGTATACTTCTAAAGTGATGATGAGCATAGATCATATTTCAATATGCATGCAGAAATCATGTATCTTGCAATACAACATGTAATGTGATATTGAAATATGTCATTATTACAAAGACACAGGAAGTGCTATTAGTATTTTTTTCTTATTTATTTCAGTTAATATAAAGGGGCACATAGAATTAGTGAAAAATATGCCCATGTTCAAGAACTCCTAAATTGCTTACTAATTGTCTGGAGGTCTATGGTTAGGTCTATGAACCTGAGGTGAGAAATTCAATTGATTTTTTTTTTTTTTTGAGGCAAGCCCAACAGACTGACTTTTTTCTTTTTTTAATATGAGAGTGAGAGTGAGAGCAAGAGAGAGAGAGAGAGAGAGAGAGAGAGAGAGAGAGAGAGAGAATATGAATTGGTGCATCAGGGCCTCCAGCCACAGCAGTGGAACTCCAGATGCATGCACTATCTTGTGTACATGTGTGACCTTGTGTACTTGCATCACTTTGTGTGTCTGGCTTACATGAGACCTGAAGAGTCAAACCTGGGTCCTTAGGCTTTGCAGGCAAGCACCTTAACTGCTAAGCCATCTTTCCAGCCCTCAATTGGTTTTGAAGAAGTTTTGACCTAGGTATCTTATAACTAATTATTTGGCTGAGAAGATGGCTTGGTGGATAAGAACACTTGCCCCACAAACATGAAGGCCTGATATTGCTTGAGTTTGATTCCTCAGCACCCATACAGCAGCTGTCCATGGCCATGCATGCCTTTAACCTAGTCCTGTGGTGAGCAGAGAACAGAGAATTGCTGGGGCTTGGGAAACTAGCCACTCCAGGTTGAAAGAGGCTCTGTCTCAAGAAAACTCACAGATTGAGCAATAGAGGAAAAGCACTGGCATTTTCTTTCCTTCACATCTGCACGCACATACACACACCACACACACGCCCCATGCTTCTCCCTTGACACGTGCAAACAACAACAACAACAAAAACCTGATTTTTTAAAATATATTTTATTTACTTGCAAGTAGAGAGAGAAGACAGAGACAAACAGAGAGAAAATGGGCATGCCAGGGCCTCTAGCCACTGCAAACAAACTCCAGACTCATGTGCCCCTTGTGCAACTGCCTTACGTGGGTCCTGGGGAGTCAAAGCTAGGTCCTTAACCACTAAGCCATCTCTCCAGCCCCGCTGATTCTTCTTTTAAAAAAATATTTGAGAAGCCAGGCATGGTGGTGCATGCCATTAATCCCAGCACTCAGGAGGCAGAGGTAGGAGGATGGCTGTGAGTTCAAGGCCACCCTGAGACTACATAGTGAATTCCAGGTCAGTCTGGACTGCAGCAAGAGTCTACCTCAAAGAAAAAGTACTTAAAAAATATTTGAGAGAAATAAAGAGGGAGAGAGAGAAAAGGTGTGTAGGTGTGCCAGGACCTCCTGCCACTGCAAATATACTCCAAATTAATGCACCACTTTGTGCATCTGGCTTTACATGGGTACTAGGGAATTGAACCCAGTCCATCAGGCTTTGCAAGCAAGTGCCTTTAACCACTTAGCAATCTTCCCATCCATGATTCTTAAATTTAGATACTTTAAAACCTAACCAGAATATGAGGAATGGAAGTCAGTATTTACTTAACACTTGCTAACTTAATTTTTAAGTTTATTAGTGACCAAGTGCTTATGTAACACTTTATAGTATCCATAAGGCTGCATCTTACCTTCTCCGTAATCTACTGAGACATAAGTAATTACTTTTATTTTATAGAACAAAAATTGGTAAGATTCTCTAATCACATACACTTTTAAGTACTTTCTCAGAATCAGAGTATTTAGGAATATCTTGAGTTTGGACCTGATTCCAAATAGTATGGTCTTATTGTCTTGTCACACATCTATGCTTGCTGGTGCGCTGTATGTGTAAATTTCGAGTGTATGGATTTTTACAATGTATAGTATACCCAAAAGGTGCTAAATAGGTTTGTGCCATGAAGGATTGGCCCAAGATGTCAGTAATGGTGAGATTACGATACTCTGGTCATGAAGATATTTCAAGAAACCTCAGTAAGCTCTAGAACTTGTGCTGATACGTATAGGTGGTCCTTGCTTGTGCACATTTGTGAGTGTGCACACACATGGAAGTCAGAGAACAAATGAGGGCACTGGTCCTTTTCTTCCACTTTGTTTGTGGTCGGGTCTCTCATTGCTCACTATTGCACTCTGGCTAGCTGGCTAATGAACTTCTGGGGAATGTCCAGTTTCAGCCTTCCTTCTTACCATAGGTGTGCCAGGATTAGAGATGTTTGCACTAGAGCATTGGTTTTACATGGGCTCTGGGAATTCAAACTCAGGTACTCATGTTTGTGCACAAGTACTTTATCTGCTGAGCCATTTCTCCAGACCCATAAATGTGATCTTAAATCTGGCTTAAATTCAACTTTGAAAGCTGTTAAAGTTGGATTAGTCTAATTAAATGATTTTCTAATGTATATGTGGAAAGCTTAATTAATTAATCATGAGTACTCTATCCTACTAAATAAATAAATGATCTTATTATAAACTTTGAAATGTGTGGTTTGTTATTCAAAGTAAAATTAACTACATAGAACTGAATGATGTATACAGAGTGGCAGTTGTTCAGATTAGCATACTTCTGCATTCATTTATATAAATGTATGGAAGCTATCCTCTGTTCTAGCATTGTACTCGGTTCTGGCATACAGCTATATGAATAGCAAGCTGCTGGGCCTGCAGACACAGCCAGACGTGGGTAAAACAATAGGTAAGGAGAAATATAGGGGAGAAGAAATAATGAGTTCTGAAATTTTTGAGTCACAAGGAGCTATGAGAATACTGCAGGATGCCTCACTGATCCAGAGAACTGGCCAAAAAGCCTTCTTGAAGGAGGTGAACATGCAGGAACCACCTGAGGCACAGGAAGAATGGGTGTTACAAATACATGTGCCATTGTTTTATAATTAAAAGTGTTAAATTGCTGTCCAACTTTCATACTCTGACAATTCTTCTTTTAATGCAGTCAAACAAAGACAAATGGGCTATTATGTGATCCCGATTTTTTTTTTTCTGCTTCACTACTGGAATAATTACCATATGCATGGTCATTGGCACATGTAGGGAATTTTTGTTTTAGTCATGAAATGATACATTCAAAATCATGTAACTGTGCTTGCAATAACTAGGGACTCGACTGGCAAGAAGTGTTAGACCCACTTGGTTTGGATTATTCATACATGTTTCAGGCTATCATTTTAGGTTGTAAGTTTTTCATCACTTGTGTAGGCCTGTAGTTTAAGCTGTTTTTCTGGAGAATCGCCAGGCTATGTGCTTACCAGGTGCCTTTCTGTAGTGGTTTGGTAATTTGGGGAAATTTTCTTGAAAACATATTTAGAGGCATTAGTGCTCCATATTGCTAAGATTTTGAAACTTTATAAATGATTTCAAGAGCTGTGGGAAAATATAGTATTTATATTGGTGGCTAAGTTTCCTAGCTTTACCAAAAAAAAAAAAAACAATAAAAATGAAAATAAAACAGCAATTTAACTTGTAAATGAACAATCCAATAACAGTATTTTTCAATGTTTATTTATTCATTTATTTGAGATAGAGGCAGATGACAGGGGATGGGGAGTGGGTACACAAGGGCCTCTAGCCTTGTGTATCTTGTGTATACACCTTGTGTATCTGGCTTTACTCGGATACTGGGGATCAAACCCAGGTCTTTAGACTTTGCAGGCAAGTACATTCACTACTGAACCATTGCTCCAGCACTGATCGTTCATTTATTTTAAAACCCCATTCACTCTTGAATAGAGGTATCCCTCAGTCTTCCCTTTTCCTTCCATTTAGTTCAAACATGTCACCTCAACTACCAGATAGTTACATTTGCTGACATTGTATATTACCTAAATAAAATAATTTCATGAGTTGCAAAGTAAGATTGTTTTGTAACTTTGAAGATATCCAAGGCTAAGTCATAGTTGGCCATATTTTTGCAATCATTGCCTTTTTTTTTTTTTTTCTTTTTTTGGTTTTTCAACATAGGATTTCACTCTAGCTCAGGCTGATCTGTAATTCACTCTGTAGTCTCAGGGAGGCCTCAAACTTACAGTGATCCTCCTACCTCTGCCTCTCGAGTGCTGGGATTTGTATCAGATATGATCAAAAATTAATTACTATTTAATGTAATCAGTTTATTTTTCCCCTTGCCTAAGTGTTAGAGATGGACCCAGGGCCTTGTGCATGCTAGTTGAGCACTCTTCTAACAAGCCACAATCCCAGTCCCAAGTGTTTTTTTGTTTTTGTTTGTTTATTTTTATTTATTTGAGAGCAACAGACAGAGAAAGAGGCAGACACAGAAAGAGAGAGAGAGAATGGGCACACCAGGGCCTCCAGCCACTGCAAATGAACTCCAGACACGTGTGCCCCCTTGTGCATCTGGCTAACGTGGGTCCTGGGGAATCGAGCCTTGAACCGGGTTCCTTAGGCTTCACAGGCAAGCGCTTAACCGCTAAGCCATCTCCCCAGCCCCCAAGTATTTTTTAAATAGCAATTGTAGTTAAATCTATTTTTGGTTTTACATAACTGATTATTGGTTCAGGTTGTAGCTTAGTAGTAGAGCGCTTATTATTAGTGCAGGGAAAATACTCTAACCCTGAACCATGCCTCAGCCCTGATTTTCTGCCTCATAAAGAAAGTTTTCAGTAACTGGTTATACAGATAGATATACTGATTGTTTTGGTATAATTCTTTTCTGATATAAGCTTTACATCAAGAAATATATGCCATTTGGCTGATTTTTCTTTTAGATAGGGTCTTCCTATGTAGCTCAAGCTGGCCTTCAACTCTCCATGCTGTGCCTTAGCCGCCTGGCTTCATATTATTATCTTTTCAAATTCATTAAATGAGGTTGGGGGCTGAGGAGATGGCTCAGGGGGCAAGAGTAGGACCTGGCTGTGATCCTCAGCACTCATGGTAAAAAGCCAGGTATGGTTGCATATGCCTGTAACCCCAGCTCAGGGGAGACAAAGGTGGGTGGAGACAGATGCTCACTTATCAGCCATGTTAACCAAATCAAACCAAACCAAATTGAGAGATCCAGGATCAGCGAGAAATTCTATGTCAGCAACAAAAGGTGGGAAAGCAGCACAAGATGACTTCCAACATCTCCCTCGTCTTCTGAGTGGGTGTGCATGGGGCATGCGCATCTGTACCTGTTGCACATACACTTCACATGCTACTGTTACTACATGCGTGAAAAAGAAGAGGAGGAGGAGAAGGAAAAATAGGAATGAGAATGTATATCACTAGGAATAGAATGGAAAAAACCTAAACATGATTGTTTATATTTCTAATTAGAGTGTTTTTAAAAGCTAAAGAATTTTTTTGGACACTAGAAGCCCAAGGAGAAGGGACCCTTCCATAAGTTATGCCCAGAATAAATTATTCTCGTTTCTCTTTTTGTAACATAAAGTGTATACCTAAGCTGTGTTAATAAAGTCAAAATATTATGATACTTGAAGTTCAGTTTTACCTCTTTATGTGTTTGTTTTGGAGCAGTCTCAGTATGTAGTTCCACTAGCCTTGGATTCTCAAAGCACCTGCCTCAGCCTGCGTACTGTGCCCAACTTCAATTTCATTATTTAACTTGGAATAATGAATAATGTTAATATTAAGTCCTCTATAATAATGATTGTATATGTAAGTAATTTCCCCCAAAATTCTAAAATATTTTTAGTAGGAAGAAAAGCTTTTTATGATTGATGTGTTAAATTATTTGTAATCATATCAAATCTGTATAATTCTGTTTAAATCACAAACTATGAAAATGAATTCAAAGACATTCAAAATAGTGAGGAAAGGAAAATTTGAAGCTTGAAATGTGACTATATCAATAACTACTAAGCAAACTTTCAGTCATTTTCATTATGTTCCTTCATCTTAAGTAAGGAGGAAATTGCTGAATTGACTTGAGTCCAATAAAATTCAATATAGTGTATTTCTTGTGCCTTCTTGCGATGTGTATTTCTATTAGTTTTGACAACGCATAATATTGTGTCACCACCAGCAGCAAGAATAGTTCTGTTGGGCTGGAGAGATGGCTTAGTAGTTAAGGCACTTGCCTGCAAAGCCAAAGGACCCAGGTTGGATTCCCCAGGACCTACATAATCCAGGTACACATTGTGAAGCATGTGTGTGGAGTTCATTTGCAGTGGCTGAAGGCCCTGGCATTCCCATTCTCTCTCTCTATCTGCCTCTTCCTCCTACCCCTGAAATAAAATTTATAAAAAGAATAGTTCTGTTACTTCAAAAAATTACCTTGCCTGTCCCTTTAAAGTGAGTACTTCTCCAATTACAATCTCTTTTCTCAGAATTTCGTGTAAGTGAAATAACACAGTTTGCAGCCTTTTGAGTCTGGCATCTTTTATTTAACATAATGCATCTGAGATTCGTGTGTGTTTTCTAAATAGTGGTTCATTTCTTTTAGTGGTAAGTGTCTGAGTATGTGATAGTATTACACTGTGTGGACATGCCTTGGTCTTATGCATTCAACAGCTGAAAAAACTTTTGGATTCTTTTTTTTTAAGATGGGCACACCAGGGCCACTAGAAACAAACTCCAGACTCACGCACCACTTTGTGCATCTGGTTTTATGTGGGTACTGGGGAATTGAACCAAGGTTGGCAGGCTTTGCAAACAAGTACCTTTTAACCACTGGGTCATCTGTCTAGCCTACTTTTGGATTCTTTCAAGGAGATAGATATTCATACACATAGATAGATAGATAGACAAATAGTTAGATACACACACATATATGTGTATATGTATACATGTATATACACACACACACACACACACACACACACACATATGTATGTGTATATATATTTGGGGTATATGTGATCTATTTTTCACTTGCTTCTCTGTTTTTTAATCTTTTGTTCACTTTCTCCTTATCTTCTCTGAGGAAATAATAACTGGTATATAGTTATAGCAAATTACTGAGTTAATTTAGCACAACTTATTTATTACCTATGCAGTATCAGTTATTCTCAACATTGCCCACATGTGATAATGGCCTTAAACATTTAATTAATAAGCTATATTATCAAAATTATCCACATATAGATTATGTGATTCAAATGTTCTTGTAGCTAAACTTTTTTTTTGCAAAGTTTGGTTTATTTTTAGTCATTATTGAGAAAAAAACTGAAGCTGAAGTATTAGAGTTCACTGGGAACACTAAAGATGGTTACTAGAGAATACACAATGTATCTGTTTTGTTTTTTTTTCTGACAGATTCCTAATTAATTACTCTGTCAAAGTTTCTTTTATAGTTATGCTTGAATATAGGGCAACACAAGCCCCTCATTTAATTCCCATTTCTATCTAATAGTGTCCATGTTCTCAGGAATATATGCAAAATAACTAGTGGTATCCAGAAGAGCTGTCCAGTTTATTGCCCTTTGCTGCAGCCATTCTGCTGCCCAGTGACAGTAGGTAAGAGAAAGAAGAGAAAAACTAGCATTGGACTTAGAGTACATGAGGATGCTCAGCGAATTAGAATTGCAGGTGCTCAGGAAACCTAATCTGAGTATAGATGTGTAATATTTCCAGCCACATGAAAGACTAAGAAGAAGTCAAATTAAAGCTAAAACCTGCATATATGCTTTGAAATCATCATCCTTGGATGCAAAGGCCCTGCAGGATTACACTAAGGAAAAAATTCCTTGAAACAGTTCACTGTCGAGTTTTAGACATAAGTGGCTTGTTTTACATTTCCATATAATATGTCCTATTACTATACCTCAGTAATTTCAAAAATAAAAGCTATGAGTATATCAATCATACAATGTTTTTAAATTTTCAGCAATTCCAAGACTTAAGTTTTCTTATTCATTAATTTTTTTAACTAATGAAGGGAAAAAATAAAATATGAACCCCATTACAAGGCATTTTTTTCCAGTCATATGACTTTAATTTGACCTACTTCACCAGATTTCTAAGCCCTAGTTTTATTTTTTAAACAGATGAATTGATAATTTGAAATTTGGCTAAGTGTAAGAGTTTGCAGTTAGTAAATATCAAAGACTATCTGATTTCCAGAAGGAGTTGAAATATAAATGCCAGAAGATATGGAAGACGTGTTAGATTTAGGAGTAGCTTAAGACCAGACACTGGAAAATTCATGCATAAGGACTGTATAACTATAGCAATAAATTACTGCTAAGTATCATTATTACTATAATGAAAAAAACATATGCTGTAATTTCTGATGACATGGTTTAGTTTTAGAATATTGATATTTTCTTTAATATTTTTATAAGCATATTGTCAAAACATATAGCAAATTCAGTAGTTGCTTTTTCACATTTATGTATTTTTGATCCATTAAACCTAATCTTTTCACTTCTTTGTTTTCTTTTTAACTAGAAAAAAATCTTAGTTTCTTGGTTTCTTTTTCAAATATATTTTGTTACACAATCCTATTTCATGACACTTTGTTTTAGACAATCAGTCTGCCAAGTTATATCTCTTCCATCTTAAAATTTACTTTTTCACACAAGTATCCTCTTCTGATTGCTTTAGCTTTTAGTAAGAATTTTACCAGAATTAATATTCTAGTCAGTGTCTTAATAGTAATTTTACAATTTTTAAAAATGTTAAGCTGTTTTAAAATGGGTAAATTTTTCTATTCTGTATTTGCAATAAGTTATTAAGTTCTAATTATGTTGGGATTCAGAAGTCATTATTTTGCTGTTGCAAGAGCTTCCAAGGACAGCAGCAGTAGCACACTCAGTGCAGCCGGTCATGTCATGCGTGCCTACACATCCAGCTTAGCCAGCATGGGTCACATGGTACAAATATGACTTAGTCCTTTTGGGATATAGTAACAGAGTACCATGGACTGGGTGGATTTTAAGCGTAAATACGTTTATTACAGTTCTGGAGTCAGAAGTGCTACTGTTGTGCCACAGGCCCCACAACATTTCTTACAGGTCTGCAGGCTGGAAATCCCAAGGCCAGAGTGCTGCAGGCTGGTGAGGGCCCACTTCCTGGCTCACAGGCAGCCATCTTCTCGCTGTGCTCACAGGCAGCCATCTTCTCGCTGTGTTCTTAGGGGGCATAAGGGACAGCAAGCTCTCTGGTGTTTCTTTTACAGGGACAGTGATCCTATTCGTAAGGGCAAGTAACCTTTATAGCTTAATCATCTTCCCAAAGCCCACTTCCGTATGCCATTACCTTGAACACAGTGATTTCCACATGTCAGGTGGGGGCTCACAAACAGTCTGTCCACTGCACCAGCCATCATGTCATGTCAGCACTAGCGCTGGCTCTAAACAAACTGCTGTCCAGTTTCATCAAAGATGCCTGGTGAGATTTACTGTCTCCATGGGAGTCCTCTTGGAAGAATGAAAGCGTGTGGTACATTTGGGAAATAGGGAAAAGTTTTTTATAGCTAACCATGTATAAGGACACTGGGGCTAGCCTGGGGCAGGAGTGTTGGTGCAGGTACCTCAGAATCATATGAGCTGTTTCCTGACTTAAGGACAATACATCACAGCTGACTTACTTATATTCACAATGTAAACATCTGATAACTACTATTCATTTGTATATTTTCTTTTCTTTTTTTAAAATTTTATTTATTTATTTATTTATTTATTTGAGAGAGACAGACACAGAGAGAAAGACAGGTAGAGGGAGAGAGAGAGAATGGGTGCGCCAGGGCTTCCAGCCTCTGCAAACGAACCCTAGACGCGTGCGCCCCCTTGTGCATCTGGCTAACGTGGGACCTGGGGAACCGAGCCTCAAACCGGGGTCCTTAGGCTTCACAGGCAAGCGCTTAACCGCTAAGCCATCTCTCCAGCCCATCATTTGTATATTTTCTGACAATAAAGATATGTGTCATTTTTGCTTAAGTTATTTCTGCCTATTAATTCTCTACTTTCATATTATTATCCAGGTGACACAGTTCTGAAAACATTGTACTATTCTGATTTTTGTAGATAAAGAGACAGGCGATGGATTCAGTTTCCTGGCCATGCATACTTGAATGCAGACCTGGTGTTTAATTTCATACCTCACTGGATTGTGTGTGTACATATGCTTTTTGTCTCTTTCTCCCTTTAAAGTCATTGTTTGTTTGTTTTTCTCCATAGGATTTGGCATTTACTCTGGAAGAAAGACAACAGCTGAACATTCATGGCTTGCTGCCACCTTGCTTTATCAGTCAAGAGATCCAGGTCCTGAGAGTAGTTAAAAATTTTGAGCGCCTGAGCTCAGATTTTGACAGGTAACTCATTACTGAACAAAATTTCTGTTATGAGATTCTCTAACATGTTGGGTTGCTTTCGGAAGAAAGGGTGAAAATATTTAGTAATTTTGAATGGTTAACTTTAAGTTAAGTACTTAAACTTAACTTTAAGAATTTGCTTGCAAGTACAATGATATTTTAAAAGCATTATTCTGTAGAAACATTTGGATGAACTTCTTCCTAAATTGTAATCTCAGGGAAAATATCTCTCTTATGAAAAATTGTTGCTCTAAGAAAATGATACCTGCCTGCCTCACTCACTCACTCTCTCTCTCCATATGTATCTATATTTATTTATATGAAATATATATAATATTATACATATAAGATATCTATTAAAATTACTGTCCCTGTATCGAAAATTGCTCATGTGATTATAGGTAATATTTATAACATTTCTTCTGGTGGATTGACATGGACTTTCAGTCCTAAGTGGGGGTGTTCAGTAGTGCTTTATTCTAAGTCACTATAGTGTTTCCACTGATTTTGGTGACAGTATGGTAATATTAAGGAACACCTTAAGAGACCTTCTGCCTTCTAGGCATAGTCTAGTTGATAGTTGATTTCCCCTGGGTAATCAGAATCAGTCACTCCTTGCCAGCATGGTAAATTCTTTCTTTTCCAATTGACTCAGAGGCCAGTAGTACCCATACTGATCAAGAAACATCCTGAACTTTCTGTTCAGTGGATTCGGTCTTATGCCTTTTGGTGGAAACATTCTTCCCTTCGTAGCTGTGACTTCTTAGGATAGTATCCTGTGGGCAGAAAGCAAACATTGTGCTAGTGATAACTAGGATTGTGGGTTAGAGGTGCCTTTCCCATTTCTACTCTTTGAATCCTGGACCTGTGACCTGACTATTAGAGAAACAGTGTCATATGTTGGATGCTGATTCAGAGCATGTACAGCCTCCCAGAAAACACTACAACTATTTTTTTTTAAAGATATTTACCACCTAGCTTGTACTATAAGAGATTCTTCAAAGGAAATTCCACTGCTCTGTTTAGCAAGTTGCCTCAGGTTGGTGGAGAGTATCATAAAGTCATTGAGCCTGGCATCATGGCTACTTCTTTGCTTTGAAGTAAATTTCTTGATCAGCAATATGGAATACTGTAGTGATAGCAATAGCAGAAGCAGTTAAGTCCATGACTAATAGCTTTGGCAGAAGCATTACATGAACAAAAATCCTATCTTGACTGAGAATATTTATTCCAGCAAAAACAAAGCATGTCTAACCTGTCTATAACTTAGTCTTTATCTTCTTCCCAAATGTTTTTCTTCTGAGTTAGGTTCATGTAATTGCCCTGGCATTTAAATATTTTTTAACATTTTATTTATCTATTTGAGACAGGGAGAGAGAGAAGCACATGGTGGGTGGGGGGAAGAGCACACACTTGCACCAGGATCTCCAGCCACTGCAAAGGAACTCCAGATGCATGTGTCACCTTGTGCATCTGGCTTACGTGGGTCTTAGAGAATTGAACCTTGGTCCTTAAGCTTCTCAGACAAGTGCCTTAACTGCTAATCCATCTCTCCAGCCCTGCCCCCAGCATTTAAAAGCATTGATCTCTCCCAATTCTGTGAATTTTCAACTATTCTAGGGAATGAAAGTTTTCTTACCTATTTCTTGTTGTTATAACAAAATATCTGAGGCTATTTCTAAAAAACTTATTTGTTTACATGTGTCTGTACATTGTACATACCAGGGTCTCTTGCCATTGCAAAGGATTGCCAGGTACAAGTCTACTTTTTGTATCTGACTTTACATAGGAGCTGGAGAATTAAACCTGGAGTTGTTAGCCTTTGCAAGCAAATGTCTTTAATTACAGAACCATCTCCCCAACCCCTGAGGCTATTTTAAAAATTAAGAAAACAAGGTTTATTTACTAACAATTTTGAGGGCTGCAAGTCCAAGGTTAGTCAGCTCCATCTATTCAGCCTCTGGTGAGGTTAACCTTGTTTGTGTCACACCCATGTAGATGGCATCATGATGGGAGTAATGTGTGCGAAAGAGATAAAAAGGCAGGACGGGAATCCAGATAAGAGAATATTTAATAACATTTCACTGTCACAGAAACTAATAAGGTCTCATAAAAACTATGTTAGTCCCTGGCTGGGTGAAGCCTAAGGACCGAGGTTTAATTCTCCAGGACCCATGTAAGCCAGATGCACAAGGTGGCACATGCGTCTGGAGTTCCTTTGCAGTGGCTGGAGGTCCTGTTGACCTATGTGTCTTTAATCCCAGCACTCAGGAAGCAGAGGTAGGAGGATCTCCATGAGTTCAAGGCCAACCTGTGACTACATAGTGAATTCCAGGTCAGCCTGGGCTAGAGTGAGACCCTACCTCGAAAAACAAAACAAAACAAGCAAACAAAAATCAACAACAAAACCTATGTTAGTCCCATCCAAGGATAGCTTCCCCAGTTGATATAACTACCTTTTGCTACGTTTTTATCACAGGACCAAGCTTCTAGCACCCGATCCTTAAATGACACACTGAATGATTTCAAATCTGGAAATCAATCTAAAAGGCCTGGTGAGGGTATTGAGCACAGTGTTGGAAGATTCTTTTTCTTTGTACCAAGTAATTTTGAATTTTATTTTGTCTCTATTGAAGGTTGCAGGTAACATGAACATGCTTATGTTTAGAAACATAATCTGGATAAGGCCATTAGATACAGGCTTGCCTCTAGCTATTTTAAGGTGAATATTTCATCCTCTTGCTCATTTTCCCTGGTTTCTTTGTACTGCAAATCGAAGTAGGAAGGTTTTCCATTTGTTTAAGTTGAAGTTTAAGCTACATAATGATATTCTCATCTATCTTTTATTCTTAAATTGGAATAAAGTCTAAGTGATGATGAAGTGATGTTACTTTAGCAGTGATCATGGTGTTTGAATGATATAAATCTAGTTGACCCTTCTATGAGATTTGAAGAATATCTGTAAATTCCTTTGTTGTGTAGTTTTGAGACTATATATCTGAGGCAGGCATCAACTTTACAGTGCTGCCTGAGGCTCCAAGCTGCTATTTTTTAATTAATTAATTAATTAATTAATTAATTAATTTATTTGAGAGCGACAGACACAGAGAGAAAGCCAGATAGAGGGAGAGAGAGAGAATGGGCACGCCAGGGCTTCCAGCCTCTGCAAACGAACTCCAGACACGTGCGCCCCCTTGTGCATCTGGCTAACATGGGACCTGGGGAATCGAGCCTCGATCTGGGATCCTTAGGCTTCACAGGCAAGCGCTTAACTGCTAAACCATCTCTCCAGCCCTCCAAACTGCTATTAACAGACGTGTGCCACCTTGCTTGGCTTTCTTAGATGCTTAGAAATATGTAATATTCTAGGGAATATTCAATTGGAATTTTAAACAGCTGTTGAATGACTGGGTTGGACGTAGATCTGAAAAGCTCTGATTTCCACAGGTATCTTCTCTTAATGGATCTTCAAGATAGAAATGAGAAGCTCTTCTACAGTGTGTTAATGTCTGATATTGAGAGATTCATGCCTATTGTGTACACTCCCACTGTGGGTTTGGCTTGCCAACAGTATAGTTTAGCATTTCGGAAGCCAAGGTATGTAAACTTCTATATACAACTTACAACTTATCTTTTTGTAAGTGTTTTTTGGTAGTAATTTTAAAAAGCAGTTTATTTTGTGATTGACAAAACTTGCATTTATTTGTATTATACAGCATAGTGTTTTGAACATGTATACATGATGAAATAGCTAAATTAAGTGAATTAATCATATGTATTACATAGCTTACTTTCCAATTATTTGTGACAAGATCATTGAGACCCACTTAACAGTTTCAGGAATATAAATGTTGTCATTGATTATAGCCTGTTGTACAGTAGGTCTCAAGAGCTCCTTATTCCTGTTTAACTGAAACTATATAGCCACTCCTGACCTTGCACCCACACCTTTTATCTCTGTATCCACCATTCCTCTCTCTGATCCTATGAGTTTGACTGTTTCCAATTCTACATATAAATGACTTCATGCAGTATCTGTCTTCCTGTATTTGGTATATTTTATTTAGCATTATGTTCTCCAGATTCCTCCATTTTCTCAAAATGACTGGGTCGCCTCCTTCTTTAATACTGAATAGTACCATTTTGTATGTATACCAGCCACAGGTTTTTCATTCATTCACTTGGTTTGATTCCATGTCTTGGCTATTGTAAATAATGCTGCACCAAATATAAATATGCCAACATGTATTTGACATACTGATTGCATTTCTTCCACCTTGCTGTGTTTTCAGTGTTGAATTTTTAATGATATTGAAGCTTTTCAGTAGATTAATTTTATGGCTTGACCCATAATCATATTACAGAAACCTATTTGAACTTGAGTTACATGCTTCTATATTTAGTCATTATATTTGACTAGAGAGGGAACTGTAAATGTAAACACATTCATGTAACTATGCATAGCTATGTGTCTTTCTGGTATCAATAGCATACCACTCTATCAGTCCCTTTTTTATTCTTAGGGTGAAATACCTGAGACTATATAACTGTAAAGAAAGGAGAGGTATCTCTCTCTTAATTTAAGAGTATCAGGGGTATGGTGCTGTTTTTTTAAATAATTTTTTTGGTTTATTTTTATTTATTTATTTGAGAATGACAGAGAGAGAGGCAGAGAGAGAGAGAGAGAGAGAGAGAGAGAGAGAGAGAGAGAGAGAGAGAGAATGGGCACACCAGGTCCTCCAGCTACTGCAAAGGAACTCCAGATGCCACCTTGTGCATCTGGCTTACATGGGTCCTGGGGAATCAAGCCTCAAACTAGGGTCTTTAAGTTTCATCTTTAAGTTTCACAGGCAAGCACTTAGCCCCTAAGCCATCTCTCCAGCCTATGGTGCTGGTTTTATCTTGTCACTGGTTAAGGTCTAGAAGTGAATAATATCACAATGGCAGCATGTGATGGAGAGATTGATCAATCACATGGCCAGGCAGGAAGCACGAGAGACCAGGGCCCAGGCTAAGGCTTTCACAGTCTCATGAGGGTTATTTTATATCCTCTCAGGGAAGTCCCCCCCAGTAAAGACCTCCCACTAGGCTCCATGTGTGAAAGGTTCCACCACAAAGCCCTAACAAATGAACCCTTGAGCAACAAAGCTCTTTAAGTCAGAACTGTCATATATCCAGTGAACAACTTCCACTTTGGCAAGAGGCATCCTGAGATGAAGGAAAGTGAACAGGAGGTTATAACCTTCCTGTGCTTACTGTGTGAGGAAGGTAACAAGTAAAGACCAAGAGGTGATAGTTCTACATGTATTAAACACAGTGGTAAACATGTATAGCTTTTGGTCATATTTTTATTATATAAATAGCAGGTTGCTTTTCTATGGGTAGATGCTAATTTTTTACATTGATTATGACATTAAAATCTGGCTACATATCAAAAATAATTTTTTGAGACAGTCTCAAAAGTCCTAGGCTGGTCTCAAACTTTCTCTGTAGTTGAGTATGATCTTGAACTTCTGACCCTCCTGCCTCCTGTTACTGAGTGCTAGAATTATAGGGGGGGCTTCACCTTGCCAGTGTACAGAGTACTGATCAGACCCAGGGCTTCATATATGCTAGGTAAGCACTATACCAGTTGATTCACATGCTCATCCTCCTCCAAATAAATTCCTATGTAAATTATTCTACTTCTGATGCTTCCAGAAGTATCATGCTGGAATGTCCATTTCTTGGTTTTGTGCAGAATTTCTTCTCTTTGGCAAAATGCTTTATATTGGTTTTTAATATGTGTGGATAATCATTTTTAAGGATGTTGTTGGGCTCACTGAGGTTGCCTTATTCCCATGTGCCTTAGCATTAACTCATAAGGAATTTTCAGTATTGGTAGTTCATCAGCTGATTAAAGCATAACTAGTTGTTGTTAATTTTTACAAAGAAGACTAGGTTTTGGATGTTAGAGACAGCTCTTTGTGTTTTCCTGGGCTGGTGAGCTCCTTTTATGAAATGTTTCATACAAATTAAGACTACAAGTATGTCATGCTAGCATATAATTTTTTGGAAATATTTTACTTACTGTATTTTTATAATGCATTTTCCCCAAATCATCTCCATCTCTTTTAAGTTTTTATTAGCTACATGCTATTATTCTCTCTATATGATAACTAATCTTGTTCCTATTTTGATATTTCTATCAAAATACTCTTGACTTTTTTGCCCTAGTATCTTATATTTGGTTAGTCACAGCAAGGCTATAAGGTTCAAGAGATAAGTCTTTTGTTGTTGTTGTTTTTGACATAGGGTCTCTTTCTGTGTGTCAAAGTCTGAACTTGATTTTTTAATGTAGCCCAGGCTGGCCTCATTCACAGTGCTCCTGCCTCCCCTGGTGGAGTGCTGGGATTATAAGCATGCCCCACCACATTGGGCCTAAAAGATCATTTTTTAAATGAATTATTCTGTATTTCTCTCTCTCCCACTGAACTGCATTCAGTGTCGCTTTTTCCAGCATTCTGTCAGCTGGTCTACATGGAGGAGGTTTTCTGCTCAGCTCCAGAAGGATTTCTCAGTGACCTTGTACCCCTAATATGTGGAGTCTTCAGCAATAGGGTCTTACCATCTGTTCCTGGTGAGAAAGCAAGGGCCTCAGCAATGACCTGTAATATTTTGGGGGCATCAGAGACCTCCCTGGCCAACAACTCACTGGAAGGTATCCCATCCCTGGCACTGAAAATTTTTGAGTAACAATCCATGGCTTCTGAGTATTCCATTGTCCAAAAATGTAGGTTTCCATATGACTTATTCATACCCTCTTAGATTTTGATTAGCCCTCCCTCCACTTTTCCTTTACTCAGTCTCTTCTCCTAACCTCACTTAGGCCTTTTCACCCCCATTAATCTGTTCTTCTACTTACATATATACAATACCATCCTATTAAGTCCTCTTCTCACTCCCTTTCTATTCCCTTTATATCTCTTTTCTACCTTACTGGCCTCTGCTACTGAATTTTCTTCCTATTCACATAGAAGTCTAATCATTTATAGCTAGGACCCACATATGAGAAAGAACATGCAACATTTGGCTTTCTGGGCCTGCGTTACCTCACTTAGTGTAATCCTTTCCAGATACACTCATTTTCCTGCAAATTTCATAACTTCATTTTTATTTACTGCTGAGTAGAACTCCATTGGGTAAATGTGCCACATCTTCATTATCCACTCATCAGTTGAGGGACATCTAGGCTGGTTCCGTTTCCTAGCTATTGTGAATAGAGCAGCAATAAACATGTTAAAGGAAGTATCTCTAAGGTAGTCATATGAGTCCTCAGGATATATGCCTAGCAGTGGTATAGCTGGGTCATATGGTAGATCTATTTTTAGCTGTCTCAGGAACATCCACACTGATTTCCATAATGGCTGGACCAGATTGCATTCCCACAAACAGTGTAGAAATGTTCCTCTTTTTCTGCATCCTCGTCAGCATTTATGGTCATTTGTTTTCATGATGATAGCCAATCTGACAGGAGTGAGATGGAATCTCAATGTACTTTTAATCTGCATTTCCCTGATGACTAGGGATATAGAACATTTTTTATATGTTTATATGCCATCTGTATTCCTTCTTTTGAGAACTCTCTATTTAGTTCCATATCCCATTTTTAATTGGGTTGTTTGATTTACTATTTCATTTAAAAAAATATTTTTATTTATTTATTTGAGAGAGACAGACAGAGAAAGAGGCAGATAGAGATAAGGAGAGAGAATGGGCACGCCAGGGCCTCCAGCCACTGCAAACGAATTCCAGATGTATGCGCCCCTTGTGCATCTGGCTAATGTGGGTCTGGGGGAGTTCAGCCTCAAACCGGGGTCATTAGGCTTCACAGGCAAGTGCTTAACCGCTAAGCCATCTCTCCAGCCCTACTATTTCATTTTTAAGTTCTTTGTGTATCCTAGATATTAATCTTCTATTAGATGTATAGCTGACAATGATTTTCTCCAGTTCTCTAGGTTGCCTTTTTGCTCTATTCACAGTGTCTTTTGCCATAAAAAGCTTTGTAATTTCATGAAGTCCCAGTGGTTAATCTGTGGTTTTATTGCCTGAGAAATTGGGGTTATATTCAGAAAGCCTTTGCCAAAACCAATATGTTGAAGGGTCTCCCCTACTTTTCCCTCTAGCAGTTTCAGAGTTTCAGGTCTGATACTAAGGTCTTTGATCCGTTTGGACGTAATTATTATGCATGGAGAGAGATGAAGATTTATTTTCATCATTCTATAGATACATACCCAGATTTCCCAGCACCATTTGCTGAAGAGGCTGTCTTTTCTCCAATGAATATTTTTGGCATTTTTGTCGAAGATCAGGTGGCTATAGCTACCTGAACTTACACGTGGGTCCTCTATTCTGTTCAATCGATTAACATGTCTATTTTTGTGCCGGTACCATGCCGTTTTTGTTGCTATGGCTCTGTAGTGTAGCTTAAAATAGGGTATGGTGATACCACCAGCCTTATTTTTGTTGCCCCAAAGTATTTTAGATATTCAAGGGTTTTTGTGCTTCCAAATGAATTTTTGGATTGTTTTTTCTTTTTCCGTGAAGATTGCCAATGGAATTTTGATGGGGATTGCATTAAATGTGTAGACTTTCAGTAAGATTGTTATTTTCACAATATTGATTCTTCCAATCCAAGAATGAGAGATGTCTTTCCATTTCCTAGTGTCTTCTGCAATTTCTCACTTGAGAGTTTTAAAGTTTTCATTGTAGAGATCCTTTACTTCCTTGGTTAGGTTTATTCCAAGGGATTTTTTTTTTTTTTTTGAGGCAGTTGTAAATGGGAGTGATTCTCTGATTTCATCCTGTGTTTGTTGTTAGCATAAAGGAAGTCTAATAATTTCTCTGTGTTTATTTTGTATCCTGCTACATGGCTATAGGTGTTTATCAGCTCTGACAGTTTGCTGGTAGAGTCTTTAGTGTCCTTTATGTAAAGAATCATGTCATCTGCAAATAATGATAAGTTGACCTCTTCCTTTCCAGTTTGTATCCTTTTTATGTATGTCTCTTGCCTTATTGCTATGGCTAAGACTTCCAGTATTATATTAAATAAAAGTGGGGACAGTGGACACCCTTCTCTTGTTTCTGATTTTAGTGGAAAAGTTTTTCTCCATTTAGTATTATGTTGGCTGTAGGCTTGTCATAAATAGCCTTTATTATGTTGAGATATGTTCCTTCTATTCCCAGTCTTTGTAGGACTTTTAACATGAAGGGATGTTGGATTTTGTCAAATGCTTCTATGTATCTAATGAGATGATCATGTGATTTTTATCTTTCAGCCCATTTATATAATGCATTACAGTTATCGACTTGCATATGTTGAACCATTCCTACATCCCTGGGATAAAGCCTACTTGGTCAGGGTGAATGATCTTTCTGATATATTCTTATGTTCTGTTTGCCAATATTTTGTTGAGAATTTTTGCATATATGTACATGAGGGAGATTGGTTTGTAATTTTCTTTTTTTGTTCTGTCTTTGCCTGGTTTTGGTATCAGGGTGATGCTGGCTTCATAGAAGGAGTTTTGTAGGATTCCTTCTTTTTCTATGTTATGGAAAAGTTTAAGAAGCGTTGTTGTTAGTTCTTCCATGACAGTCTGGTAAAATTCACCTGTGAATACATCTGGACCTGGACTTTTACTAGTTGGGAGATTATTTTATTATTATTATTAATAATTTGTTTGTTTATTTTCTAAGGTAGAGTTTCACTCTAATCCAATCTGACCTGGAATTTACTATGAAGTCTCAGGGTGGCCTCGAACTCATGGCAGTCCTCCTACCTCTGCCTCCCAAGTGCTGGGATTAAAGGCATGTTCCACCACGCCCAGCTAGTTGGGAGATTTTTGATAACTGCTTCAATTTCCATACTTGTTATAGGTCTATTTAAGTGCTTAATCTCATCTTGATTTAATTTAGGTAGGCCATTTAAATTAAGAAAATCATCAATTTCTTTCAGATTTTCACACTTAGTGGAGTATATGTTCTTATAGTATGTCCCTACGATTTTTGAATTTCTCTGGTATCTGTTGTGATAGTGTCTTTTTCATCTCTAATTTTATTAATTTGTGTCTCTTCTCTGTTCCTTTTGATCAGATCTGCTAAGGGTTTATCAATCTTGTTTATTCTTTCAAAGAACCTACTCTTTGTTTCATTGATTCTTTGGATTGTTTTTTTGGTTTCTATTTCATTAATTTCTGCCGTAATCTTTATTATTTCTTCTTGTCTCCTGATTTTCAGTTTGCCTTGTTATTCTTTTTCCAAGGCTTTAAGGTGAAGCATTAAGTTGTTTACTTGAGACCTTTCTAATTTCTTAATATAGGCACTCAAGGCTATAAATGTCCCTGTTAAGACTGCCGTTATTGTGTCACAAAGGTTTTGGTATATTGTGTTCTCATTACCATTAGACTATGAATTTTTTGATTTCCTTTTGGATTTCATCATTGACCCATTCATCATTTAGTAGTGTATTGTTTAGTTTCCATGATTTTGTGTATTCGCTATTGCTTTTCTTGCTGGTGATTTGTAGTTTGATTCCATTGTGATCAGATAGAGTGCAAGGAATTATTTCAGTTTTCCTGTATTTGTAAAGATTTGTTTTGTGTACTAATATATGGCCTATTTTTTTTTAATTTTTTTTTATTTGAGAGTGACAGACAGAGAGAGAACGAGGCAGATAGATAGATAGAGAGAGAGAGAGAGAGAGAGAGAGAGAGAGAGAGAGAGAATGGGTATGCCAGGGCCTCCAGCCACTGCAAACGAACTCCAGATGCATGCGCCCCCTTGTGCATCTGGCTAACATGTGGGTCCTGGGGAATCGAGCCTCGAGGCAGGGTCCTTAGGCTTCACAGGCAAGCACTCAACTGCTAAGCCATCTCTGCAGCCCCATATATGACATATTTTAGAGAATGCTCCTTGTGATGTTGAAAAGAATGTGTATTCTTCAGCATTTGGATGAAATATCCTTTATGTCTCTGTTAGGTCCATTTGTTCTATGACCTCATTTAATCCAGATGCGTCTCTGTTTATTTTTGTCACCCATCACAACTGTGTTTGGTGTGATCTTTGACCTTAGTTCTAATACCACTTGTATATGAAGTTGGGAGCCCCTGTGTTTAGGTGCATATATGTTTAGGATTATAATGTCCTCCTGTTGGAGTGTGCCTTTAATCAACATAAAGCGACCTTCCTTATCTTTCCTAACTAACATTGGACTAAAATTGACCCCAGATATTAGGATAGCAACCCCTGCTTGTTCTCTAGGCCCATTTTCTTGAAACACCATTTTCCAACATTTCACCCTAAGATAGTATACATCCTCTGTAGAAAGGTGAGTTTCTTGGAGGCAACAAATTGAAAGATTCTGCTTTTTAACCCAGTCTGCAAACCTATGTCTTTTAGTTGGTGCATTGAGGTCATTGATATTAAGAGTTATTATTGAAAGGTATGTATTTATTTTTGCCATTTTTCTCATTTTGTAATTCTTCCAGTTTTACCTTTGCTCTCTTGTATTAACTAGCATCTGAGTATGGTTTGTTTTTTCCAGGTTCCTTATATGCATGCTTTTCTTTCTCTTCAGCCTGGAGGATCCTGTCAAGTATTTTTTGTAGACCTACTTTTGTCTTCAAATATTCTCTTAGCCTGCTTTTGTTGTGGAATGTCCTTATTTCTCCATCTATTTGAATGGATAACTTTGCAGGATAAAGTAATCTTAGTTGACAGTTGTTATCTTTAAGAACTTGGAATAAATTATCTAAGCCCTTCTGGCTTTTAAAGTTTGTGTTGAGCAGTCTGCTGTGATCCTGATGGGCTTGCCTTTGTATGTGGCTTGATTTTTCTCTCTAACTGCTTTCAATATAGTTTCTTTGTTTTTTATGTTTGGCAGTTTAATTATAATATGGTGAGGAGAGGTTCTTTCCAGGTTTTGTCTGTTTGGTGTTATAAAGCTTCCTGTATCTGGATTAACATCTCTTTCCCAATTTGGGGGAAGTTTTCTTCTGTGATTTTGTTGAAAATGCCTACTATGCCTATGTGGTGAAATTCTTCTCCTTCTACTATGCCCTGTATGTTTGGTCTTTTCATATTGTCCTGAGTATCTTGAAATTCCCATTTATACTTTCATACTAGTTTGTCTTTCTCTTTTTTTGGACTGTTTTAGATCTGCTACCTGGTCTTCTAGTTTAGATATCCTGTCCTCTCCTTCATCCATTCTACTGTTGAGATTTTCTAGTTTTTTATTTCATTGACTCTGTTCTTCATTGCTAGTAATTCTGAGTGATTTTTCTTTATTATTTCTATTTCCTTATTTATGTCTTATATTGACTTCCTTATTTCATTAAATTGGTTTCCTGTCTTCTTTGATTTCCTCTTTCATTGATTTTGTTTCCTCTTTGATTTCTTTGAACATATTTATAATCATTCTTTTGAAATCTTTCTCAGGCACTTCCTCTAAATCAGCTTCACTGGAGGTCATTTCTGATGCATTAATACTTTTTGGTAGATTTATATTGTCTTGATTTTTTGTGTTTCTTGTGTGTTGCTTTGCACATATATTTGCATCTTGGATTAATTTATTGCTTGGATTTTCTAATTATCTGCAATATTATTTGATGTATCAATCAATCTGATGTTATATATCTTCAGGGTAGGAATTTAAGGTGCTAGGCATGGCTCTTAAGACTCTCAGAGTAACTACAAAAGTGACCTTAGGTGTTGGGTTTACCTGCTATGAGAGTATTTAAGTAGGCTGAGTGGAAAAAAATACAGGCAGATTCTAAAATTTATCTAAACAATGTACACATTCAATGAAAAACAGTATCTAGTATTTATGCAAGAGTAGGTATTATGACAACCAGATCCTCTAACAAAGTCACAGTCCCTTAGGGTGTGTGTTGCCCCACAATCTTAATCCTGTCAACTAGGAGGCCAAGATTTCTGGTCTGTTGAGGGTTCCAAGTCAGTTTATGACCAAGTGAGACCCTTCCCTAATGAACAACAGAAGAGGAAACAAAGGCACTATAAATTAGGAAGCAACAAATGTCAAGCCTAAGATATAGCTTATTTAAGAATGGAAAATCCAACCATCCATCAGATTTAACATATAATTTATCCTGCTATGGAAGGTGCAATTAGCACTTCCAGTTCAGTCTATATACCAGGCTTATTAGGTGGGTACTGACCTGGTGTAATCCCAGTTACTTTTTGGGATGGTTTTAGTCTCAATTGTGCTGCACTCCTGCTTGGGTCCCTCTTTGCTGCACTGGCTGGGTCACTGGATCACTGCTCTGATCTCCTGTGCTGGGTGTTGTGTAGTTGAGCTCCCTTCCCCAGATCTATGGTGCTTGCTAGAGCTGGCGGTGGGGGAAGGGAAGCTGTGGATGGTGGCTGAAGTTCTGCTGCTGGTCCTTGTGATGCCGCTCCCCCATTGGTCCCTGCTGTCCTCCCTTCATGTTTTTTGAGTTTGCGAGGAGCTCCAGTATGAGCGAAGAATCCCCTCACCTGGCTTTTCCTGCTGTTCAGGCCAAGCCTTATGGCTATGGCCACGTGGACCTGGTTCCACCACTGCTGGAGCCACTTCTGCCTGCATCTGTGGGATCTAGATGCTCTGAATCTCTCCTACTTCTCTGCTGTAGTTGATAATTTCTTATACACCTCACTTTTTAGTAGAAGAATATGTTTTGCTAGTTTTTTTTTTTTTTAATGGCTTTTTCTCCCATGGGCTGCTTTGGCATGGTTCCTACACCACCATTTTAACCAGAAGCCTCTCTGGAAAATTCTTAAAGAAAAATATAAAAGGCAGGTTGGAGATGTACACATACAGGGCATTGTTTAATCCAGGATAATGAAACAAAAAATTTCAAGGGCTAGAGAGATGGCTCAGCAGTTGAAGGCACTTGCTTGAAAAATATAAAAGAAACTATTAAGATGAACTGCAGAAAAACATTACAATATGTTTTTCTACATTTAGTATTTATATACATTTCTTTCAGAATTCCAAAAAGATTTGGAATTTAATTAATTATGAGAATTACACTTTCTTAATTTGATCTGAGGAAGTATAGCTAGAAAGTATAGAAACTGCTGTCATGACCAAGATTAGAAATAGAGATGGATACATTAATGAGAGGTTAAGGATTGTTTACTCTCTTGAAAACATATTCTTTGTAGATGTTCAGCAATAGTGTAGTATTCCAAGTTGAGAGTGCCAGTTTTAATTGATATGTAATTTGTGATATAGCAGTACAAAATGAAGCTTAAAGGAGTAAATGTAAAAGGAAACATTCCTGAAACTAACTCTCCTTCAACTTAATAGTATTTGCATTACATAGTAAAAATATATTAACTATCATTTTTAGGATTAATTGAATAGCAATGTCTTAGTCAAGTCAGGCTGTTGTTCCAAACTGCCATAAACAGGATCTTCTTAACATGCTCATTTCTCTCACTCTTGGAGGCTGGAGAGTCAAAGATCCGGGGTTGGCCTGAGTGGATTCTGGAAGGGGAACTATTGTGAGTTGTAGACTGTAATCTAAGTGCTTGTTGTATCCTCATGGCATAAAGCAGAGAGCTCTGTGGCAACCATTTTCTGTGGACACTAATTCCATTCTTGTGGGTTTAGTGTCCACAACCTAATCACTTCTGAGAGGCTTCACCTCCTAATACCATCACACTAAGGACTGAGATGTCAGCAGTTAGGCTGTGGGAGTACACAAATGTTCAGTCTCTCACAGGCATCTTCAAAACTTCAATGCTTTCAATTTACAACTGTATCATTAAGATGCAAATTGTTAAGTGAGCCAGTGCCCAGAGGCCATAATTCTCCCAGGTCTTTTCACTTTCTCAGGTATATAGAAATAGCTTAAAAACATGGCCAAGATGGGCTTTTCTTAGAAAGGGCAGTATTAGGACCTAATGGTTCTGACTAACAGAGCTGCCCAGGTGAGCCAAAACTTCACTGGATTTGGCTTTCTTGAATTAAAACTACATTAGAACTGTCAGATATCTTAAAGAGACTACTTAGAACCAGAATATAGTTTGTGCAGACCTCTCGTTAATCTGTAAATGTTATTTATTATAGTGTTATAACTATTTACATTTCTAGAAATTCTTCTATCAAAGTGTTAATTAAAATTAACTTTTTAATGGTTTGAGGTGAGTTATGATTTTATTGTTAGATATTAGTAAGCTTTCATCTACTTGTGCTAATATATCTTTGATTTTTATTTTTACTTGTTTTGTAATATTCTTTGGTGCATTTGTTTCATTTCCTTTGTAATATACTTAGTACTTATGTCAATCCTGTATAAGGTATTAGGAAAAGAAATATGTGGTATTCATATCCAAAGATATAAAACCTATTAGAATGCCTGGACTAGTTCAAATTTTAACTGTTACCTCAGTTGTATTTTTTTAATTATAGATAATTTAGAGAAAGTTTATTGTCATTTATTATGGAAATACAGATGATGATGGACATTAATTAAGGTTCTTTTTCTGAGTAGGATCAATTCACATCAATGAAAGTATATAAGACTTATACTAACTAGGACCGAGGGAGAGTTATCCATATTATAAGCACTGGAAATTCAGCATGTGCCCAGTAGTTTAAAATACCAAAGTATTCTCTTTCCTTAGTATTGCCTTAATTAGGAAAAATGTGGAGAATGGAAAAAATGTAGACATGACTCAAACATCAGTTTTTTACATAAAGATCTAAGGGTTGTCTCAATTCATGCATAGACATATAAATCTTTTTAGCAAAGCAGTGAAACTTACCTTCTACTGTAAAAAGCTCTTAAAATATAAAGTCAAGTTCATTGAGTCTCCATTTTCACCTAGAAATTGTACATGTGGAAAAGTTGTATGGAAACTTAAATTTCAGTTCCAAAAATAATTTTTCTACAATCTGTGTGGTACACCCTGGTGTTTTGACTTAAGTTAATATATGTATTATATGGAGAATTTTGAAAAAATGCCAATTTTTATCTCAGGTGGAACTTATAAAAGCACATGGATTTAGTCATTTTCCTATCTTCAATAATAAATGTATTTTTCAGGAAAATTATAAACTACCTTCTTCATTACTAAAAATTTGTAAAAACAAATCAGAAAGAGAAGCAATGGTGCTTCAATTACTTTTATCACATCCCTATCACCTCTGGAGTATTGCATTTATTTTTGGATGCCATGTTCTTGATGGATTAGCAAAATGGATTGTTCCAAGAAGATGACCAGAACAGTAACAGTTTTGAAAACTTGTTATATGAAGAGAGACAGTTAGCCTAAAGGACTTGAAAATTAATTCTACCTATTTCAAATACTTTTATATAGAAGTATGTTTCATGGAATAGCTATAGAATATAGAACTAGAATTGCTGGATGGAAATACTTACAAGGACACATTAATTTTCCAAGCTTGTCTGATGATTTTACTGATATTGGAATAGACTCACCCTTCATCACAGGAAATAGTCAAGTGATTTGGATAATTGCTGACTAACCCTTTTATAGATGGGTTCCTATGGTGGATGGTACTGTAAATCATTGAATTTTTCTTTTTTTAAAAAAATCATTGAATGCTAAGGTCACGTTTAAGTCGAAAACCCAGTGAATGTTTTAAAAAGCAGATTACAAGCAAGTACTGCAGAGATTGAGAGCAGCTCGTAATATATACCTGACTAACATCAGCTCACAGCACTCTGCTTCCTAGTTCAGAAAGTTTAGTTACAACTGTTACCACACTTTTGAGAACTGTTAAAATGTTATATTTTCAAACAACAGCATTTAAAAATGATTTACCAAACTCATTAGAATGCCTATTCAGTCTTCTAAACCCACATGTGACCACAAATCAGTTTATGTGGTTATATTCTAGCTAGAATATTGGCTTCAACATATGTCAAATTTGAATGAATTTTTAAAAACCTGAATGTTGGCATTTTCTCACTTGAAATTATATCCCTCTGATTTAATTTTTGGTATGCTTTTTTATGCTCTGGGTTCTTGGTATGTTTTTAAACTTTCATTCATCTTTATGTGTTTTCCCTAACTCAGTTTCAGTTACCTAGCAGAGACATTATGAGGAAATATATTCTGTAAGGGCCTTCCACCTGAATCAGTAAAAGAGAATGAGCAAGGTTAGCATTTGGTTCCAGATTTCCCCACATGCTTCCCAGGGATGCGTCTTAGAATTTAAAGGTTGGTGCTGGAGAGATGGTTTAATGGTTAAGGCACTTGCCTGCAAAGCCATAGGACCTCGGTTCTATTCCCCAGAACCCACACGAACCAGATGCACAAGGTGGCACATGCATCTGGGGTTTGTTTGCAGTGGCTGGAGGCCCTGCAGTGTCCATTCTTAATTTCTCTCAAATAATAATAAAAATGTATATATATACGAGAATTTAAAGATTGATTTTGCTCAGGTTTTTTTTTAACCAAGTCAACTACTTTTAACTACATTTAATGTCACCAGATAATTTTTAATTAATTAATTTAAGATACTATATATCTTAAAAGATAGACATGTAATTTTATAGTATGAATTTTAAATACTGAAAAACAAAAGCATAAGTGAAATTGTCAGTTGTCCATTTTAGCAATTACCATAAGTTTTAATCCTATATTTTATAATAATATTTTATATTCACTTAAGTAAAATTTTATTAAATAATTCACAGGTTCTAAACTATATAAGTATCTACTTAAATTGTGAAATAATCAAATTTTATTTCTAATTAAGAAGTATTTGCTTTAACAGTATAAATCATAGACTTAATATAATAGGTGACTGAATGAATGGTATTTGTAATAATTTGGAAAGTATCAGACTTTATTTAAAAATAGTACTGCTATATAAAATAAACCATTGTCACTATAAGATGACGTAATTTGTTTAGAAAGTTGAAAATGTGTTAGTATATTATTTCTTTATTCAAAGAAGTTAACTTTTATTGACATTTGCCAAATGAATGCCATCTGTATGATGAAGTCAGTGTTATCTTAGGATTCTTTCCAGTACTTTCAACTGTAGAAAGTATTTTGGAGTTTATCAGAATAATATATTGATTTATACTTAATTAATTGGGTACTCATTAAAATGAGTAAATGAAGAAGGGCTTATGTGAAATCATTTTATATTGGGTTCACATTTATTTGGAAATAATACATGTAGAGGTAGAGTTGATATATTATAGTTGATTTAAGCTTTTAAAATGTATTTATTTTATAACTTAAAATTAATTATTCATGAGGCTTGGGAGATGGCTCAGTGGGTAAAGGACTTGCCATGCAAGCAAGAGACCTGAGTTGGGACCCCAGTAGTCATATGAAACTTAGGTGTGGTGGTATGCTTACTATAACCCCTGGGGAGGCAGAGGCAGCAGAATCCCCAGGGCTTGTTGCATAGTATGTCTAGCAAAGCTGGGAAGCTTGGGGTTCAGTGAGAGACCCTGTCTCAAAGAAAATAAGGTAGATTGTTATCAAGGGGTACCTACATGCATATGAACATGCATACACATATGTATTCTTACCATACACACACCTGTATTTGTGGGGGTGGGTGGGGAATTGCCATTCCAAGGAAAGTATCACTGGCATTAAGAGTCACAGTTAGGACTTAAATTCATGCTTTCTAGCTCTTAATTCTCCATGCTAGAGAAAGAGAGTGGGAGGAAGGGGGTCAAGAAAGAAGGAAGGGGGCTGGAGAAATGGCTTAGCAGTTAAATGCTTGCCTGTGAAGCCTAAGGACTTTGGTTTGAGGCTCCATTCCCCAGGACCCACATAAGCCAGATGCACAAGGTGGTGTTTACAACTGGAGTTTTTTTTGCAGTGGCTGGAGGCTTTGGCATGCCCATTCTCTCCCTCTCTCTCTCTCTCTCTCTCTCTCTCTCTCTCTCTCTCTCTCTCTCTGCCTCTTTTCTGTCTGTCGCTCTCAAATAAATAAAAATAAAAAAAATTTAAAAATCACTTAAAAAAAAAAGAAAGAAGGAAAGAGAGGAAAGGGGAAAATAAGAGATAGAGGGAGAAACTGAAGGAACTGGCCCATGTGGTGGTACAGCTGTGCCAGACCTGCAGGTACTGGTGGAAGAGCCAGGGAGACTGTGTCACATTCTGTTGGCAGGAATCCCTCTTCCTCAAGGGCAGTAGGTCTTTCCCAGCAGGACCTCAACCTGTTGTAATGACTACGATAATGATTGTAATGATTAAGGAGGATAAGCTGCTCTATTTAAAGCCTCCATATTTAAATATTAATACCATTTAAAATAAATAAAAGGGTTGGAGAGATGGCTTAAGGGTTAAGACACTTGCCTATGAAGCCAAAGGACCCAAGTTCAATTCTCCAGGTCCCACGTAAGCTCGATGCACAGGGTGGTGCATGCATCTGGAGATTGTTTGCAGTGACTAGAGGCCCTGGTGCACCCATTCTCTCTCTTCTCTCTCTTCTCTTCTCTTCTCTTCTCTTCTCTTCTCTTCTCTTCTCTTCTCTTCTCTTCTCTTTTCTCTCTCTCTCTCTCTCTCTCTCTCTCCCTATATATATCTATATATATACACACACACACATATACATATACATATATATATCTATATACACACACACACACATATATACACATATATATACATATATATATGAAATAAATAAAAATAAATCTTTAAAAAATATAAATAAGATACCCAGTAGTCATAGAAACATCTAGAATGAAGTTTTTTTTTTATAAATTTTTTTTTATTTATATATTTGAGAGCGACAGACACAGAGAAAGACAGATAGAGGGAAAGAGAGAGAATGGGCGCGCCAGGGCTTCCAGCCTCTGCAAATGAACTCCAGACGCATGCGCCCCCTTGTGCATCTGGCTAATGTGGGACCTGGGGAACCGAGCCTCGAACTGGGGTCCTTAGGCTTCACAGGCAAGCGCTTAACCGCTAAGCCATCTCTCTAGCCCTAGAATGAAGTTTTTTAAAAAATATTTTATTTTCATTTATCTGAGAGAAAAAGCGAGGTGGAGGGAGAGAGAGAGAGAGAGAGAGAGAGAGAAGGAATGGGTGCTCCAGGGCCTCCAGCCACTGCAAACAAACCCCAGATGCATGTGCCACCTTGTGCATCTGCCTTACATGGGTCCTGGGGAATCGAATCAAGGTCCTTTGGCTTTGCAGGCAAGTATCTTAACCACTAAGTCATCTCTCCAGCCCAAGAATGAAGTTTGATAAGATATTTAAGTGTTTACATTAGCATAGTCAACAGTGTTGAGTCTTCTTATCTTGAATTATGTTTTCTTCCTTGGTCTGAGTACAGTCAGAAAAGCTTTACTGTACCATGGAGCTTCTTGGAACTTTCCTTATTACTGTATGTCTTCTGTTTATGAGAAGTTAAAAGGATGTATTTCTTAGTAAATGTTCTGTGAAGCACAAGCTCTGCTATGGGTCCTCTTTTGAAAGGGCCTAGCACTCTTGGGTTAATGACAATAAATTACACTTAAACCAAATTTGTAAACTGTCAAGTAACATTACTTACCACTCAGTTTTCCCCAAGTTTTTTCTGTTGTCTTTCCAACTCTGCCACTTCTTCAAGCAATTTTTTTTTTTGCTTTGCTACTCTCTGTGTTTATTATTTCCTCTTTTTTCCTTTACCAGGAATTTATTGTCTACTGAATACCAAGTACTTTACTAAACACTGGATGTAGAGGAATAAAAATGTATTTTCTTCCTTTGTGCAACTTACATATCATACTCAAGTGAGTAAAGAAATAGATGAAAACAGCTGGTAATATGAAGAAGCAAGAGGACAGTCCTAAAGTAAACACAGGGATTTTACTCCATTGTATAGATGGGCTTGTCTCTGAGGAGATAGTAGTTTAGCTGACACTTGTAGCATGAGGATATAGCGGGTGAAAAACAAAGCAGCATTTGAGGCAGCAGCTTGCTCAGAAGGTCTGGCAGGGGCCAGGGGAGCACAGTGAGGCTTGAGGTAAAGGCCACAAGCCACAGCAGGGTTTTTTTTTTTTTTTTTTTTTTGGTAACTCTTAATTCATTAACAAAGCTCTTGAACTGTTTGTAAAAAGGGAATAATAGCATTCAATTAAAGTTTGAGATGATAATTCTGACTTGCATATGGACAAAAGATTAGAAATTCGAAGCTAGAATGGAGTGGAAATCCCACTAGATTACTGTTGCCATATTGCTACTCTTTCACAATCCTAATTGTTTGAATGCACTTAATCCTCTTATTCTGTGGAACAAGGGAATCAAGCAATCAACTAGCCTATGAACACCTGCCAGTAGCAGCAGTTTGTTTACTTGGGGATAGCCGTGGACTTAGTGCTCCAGAGGTGGCTGCCAGCAGGCTGCGCGAGACCTATGTGTCTCCTGGTGCGTTTATGCTGACTCAGCACGTCAGCTGCAGATGGGAAGCTGTGCTCTGCACAAGGCTTTCTCAAGCTTCTAGGCTTAGTACAGTTTCACTTGTAATCAAATCAATCCCTCCTATGCTTTTCCATTGCTGGAGGCAGGCGCTTATCCTGAACCAGCTCTTTCATTCCCCATAAAGAAGAGTCAATGAGACAGTGTTTTAACCCATCATTAAATATTACTCACTTCATTTCTGTGCACCTAATTTTAAATTAAGATATTTTTACTGTGTGTGTAGAACTCTAACTGCCAGCACAATTCAGTCTCAGCGGGGCCTTATGCTCCTCAGAGTCTTAACCCTGGCTGTGTCTTGGGCTCATCCTACTCCAGTTACAGTATGTGAACTCTAGCCAAATCCTCTGTATCTAATTCCCTGTGAAGTCACTGGCTCTACATTTTATTTCCATAAGCCAAATCCAGTTTCCATCCTTTAAAATATTTCCTTCTTTATCTGGACAACTAAGTCCACTGATCCACTCCACCCACTACAGTGTCAGTGTTCTGCAGGGTCTTTGCTCTGTTTATTGTTTATGTCCTTTTGTAACTTGAGAACTCCCAAGCCTCTAGCTCAGCTCTCTTTCTAAGCATACTGCTCCTATTTCCAATGCCACACAGTGATCTGTAGAGATAATCATGACCCTCCCTTTTGTTTTGAGTCTTGTCAACTTGGCTTCTTATTTATCTGTGGAATGGATCTCATCCATCCAATTTCCACTGCTGCTCTTAAATTCGTCTTCTGGTTTCTTTCCTGAAGTATTGTATTTTCATCCCATCCTATCAAAATAAATCAGTTCTCTGGGCTAGAGAGATGGCTTAGTGGTTAAACGCTTGCCTGTGAAGCCTAAGGACCCCGGTTCGAGGCTCGATTCCCCAGGACCCACGTTAGCCAGATGCACAGGGGGTGCATGCATCTGGAAATCGTCTGCAGTGGCTGTAAGCCCTGGTGCGCCCATTCTCTCTCTCTTTTTCTCCCTCCCCCTCCCTCTCTCTCTCTCTCTCTCTCTCTCTCTCTCTCTCTCTCTCTCTGCCTCTTTCTCTGTCTGTCACTCTCAATAAATAAATAAAAATAAATAAATAAATAAATAAATAAATAAATAAATAAATCAGTTCTCAAAAAGTTATATCTAATTATGACACTGCCAGACTAAGATCATTGAATGACTCTCTGCCCCCATGCAGAAAAAGCCAACCTCCTTACTATGACATTGAAAAGTTTCTGTCATTCTCCTTTGCCTACCTTTCTGTTTTTATTATCTCTTCCTTACTTTGACTGGCTCCTTACCTCAAGTTGAGTGCAATATCCCCACCCCAACACCCTGGGGACTTTAGCCTTCTATATGATATCACATGCAGTAGCTGAGTTTCATTCCTATCAATCTGACTGCATGGATGCAGAGCTTATCTTTTGCCTGTGACCCTGAACCTCATGAAACTAATACTGCATGGTTTCATGGATAGAGTATGAAGAAGTATCAGCACAATGGAATGTGCTTTGGACCTGAAAAGGCTTGGTTTTAATACTTGCAATGCTTAATATTGCTTATTACTTTTATCTTTATATGTGTATGGTATGCATTCAGGGTCACATGTGTGTGTCACATGCACATGCATATGTGTACATGTGGAGGCCAACCTAGGATATCCTCCTCACTTAAACCATTCACCTCAGACAGACTTTCTCGTTGGCCTGTAGCTAACCTGTTGGGTTAGACTGGCTGGCCAACAAGCTCCAGAGATGCAATTGTCTTTAGCCTCTCCATATTAAATCTCAGTGCTGAGATTATAGGTTTGTGCAACCAAGCCCAACATGTACATGGGTCCTGGGATGAACCAGTACTCGTACTTGTGAGGCAAGCACTTTGCCAACTAAGCCATCTCCCTAGTACTTCGCATTGCTTCTTGCTAACTGTATGACCTTGGGTTTATTATAGCATGCATTCGTTGATCATTAGTTTCCTTACCTGTAAAATGAGTATTGTTTCTGTGTTTAAATAAGGTTATTCCTCTTGAAACCCACCTTTTTGACAGGAAGCGTATACCTAAAGTTCAGGTCATAAGTGAACTCTCAAATATCAAATTCTTAATATATAAAGCAGATATTTTTGTTTTATTATTTATTTATTAGAGAGAGAGAAAGGCAGATTTATAGAGAGAATGGGCACTCTAGGGCCTCTAGGCACTGCAAACGAACTCCGTACACATGCACCATTTTGTACATCTGATTTACATGGGTACTGGGGAATTGAACTTGGGTCCTTAGGCTTTACAGGCAGGTGCCTTAACTACTAAACCATCTCTCCAGCCCCAAAATTTATTTTTAAGTATTAAGACATAGGTTAACCCTGTGCTTACAGTACTTATAACTGGAACATAATTAGCTGTGATGTTGTAAGATTTGTTATAGTTAACAAAATGGAAAAATAACAGTATCACGGGTCCTCAGCTAGCATTATATTTTTTAGTATTAGAGAATTTAAAAAACTAAAAATTCAAATTCTATCTTGTAAATATCAGTAAAACGTTTCTAAGACATTAATATATCAGTGTTTAGACAGCACAGAGATAGTTGACGTTATTGTACCTCAAAAGTAGAATATATTTGGTACCTCCAGAGAAACACAAATATTTTTGATGACAGATGGAAATTATTAAATCTAAATGACAATGTATGTATAGTTTCTCAAGGAAGCCTTTAACTTGAAAAAACATTTTGGAGTCCTCTTTTAGCAAAATTTATTTCTAAATTAAATTTAACTTTTAATTTATTATAATTAGCATGTGACTGTTAAATACTTGAGCATGATAATATTTTTTCTCTATTGTTCTTAATCACTTCACATATAGCAAAATAGCACAAAGGTTACTAAAGGATGTGAAAACTTACATTAAATTTTATTAGGATTTAATTTGAACACTGGGTGTATTAAAGAATATAGAATCCAGTACTAGGAACAGAGCCAAAGACACACACACCTGCCTTCTTGTGGGTTCTCATTTGGGATGCTGAGGCAGGCAGGTTAGGTGGGCACTCTGCCGCTGAGTGATTACACTTACCTGGAGTGAGATACAACACAGTCCCAAAGGACTCAGTATCCACAGGAACCCCATTGACTGGTGGGAAAAATTAAAACAGGTGAATACATTGCTACAAGTCTTATTTATGTTTTAAGCTCCTCCAATCAGTTTAGTTACATAAAGATTTCTATTGTCCAGGTGCCACATTGCATTGGTTAAAAAAGAAAGAAAAGAGAAAGAAAAACCCCTTTCTCCCACCCACCCTATCTCACCCCAGTCCATAGACAATCAATTTCAGTTAAGATATGCCTCCCAGTTCGATATTTTGACAATATAACAATCTGTCCTCACCAAAATTATTTTGAATTCCTTTTTTCTCTGATTTACAGACATTTATTATCTTCTGTTTACCATGGTCGAGCTGAGAAAGAAATGGCAAGTGTTGTAGTCAGGTTTGCAATGCCAGCATAAATAACCCGACCAAGAGCAACTTGTGGGGGAATAAATGGGTTTATTTTGGCTTATAGACTTGAGAGGAAGCTGCATGATGGCAGGGAAAACGATGGCATGAGCAGAGAGTGGACATCACTACCTGGCCAACATCAGGTGGACAATAGCAACAGTAGAGTGTGCCAAACACTGGCATGGGGAAACTGGCTGTAACCCTCATAAGCCCGCCCCCAACAATACACTGCCTCCAGGAGGCATTAATTCCCAAATCTCTATCAGCTGGGAACCTAGCATTCAGAACCCCTAAGTTATATGGGACACCTGAATCAAACCACCCCAGCAACTAAAGGGGGTTCTTTATGTATCTCTCATTAAAGTGTCTAACACATTGTTCGATGTAGTTTATCAAGAGATGCAGTAGATAAATTATTCTCAAAGTTAAAGAAATGCCTTCCTTCACCCCTTCCCCAGTGGTTTACTTTCTCTGAATTTGAGAACTAACTCAGTCTTCACACATTGCAATCATTTATATCTAGGGCATGCTCTTCTACTTACCACCCCGCTCCCGCCACATTATTTCTCTTTAATAAGTAAAGCTTGCAAACCCACATTTTAGACAGTCATTAACCCTTGAGCTCTTCCTAGGCTAAGTGCAGAGCCTGTATTCGTTCAAAATTACTAGCGGTCTCACCTGCCCTTCACCTCTTCCTGTAGGGTGGAGTGACACCACAGCTCTGAACACTGTAAAGCTTTCCTAATGAATCTGAGGTTGTTGTCATTTTTTACAGGGCTCTTGGTTGTTGCTTTTCAAGGTAGGGTCTTGTAATCCAGGCTGACCTGGAACTCACTATGTAGTCTTAGAGTTGCCTTGAACTCAGGACAATCCTACCTCTGCCTTCTGAGTGCTGGGATTAAAGGCACGTGCCACCATGCCTGGCTTTATTTTTGTGGTTTTACTGAACCTATCTTTTACTGGTTATTATCTAAAACCTTAATTGATTTAATCCCTTATGAGTATTTTGAAACATTGTATATTCGTTGCACTTCTTCACTTGGTACCTAAAAGCATTTATTATATATTTCATTACTTGCAAATAAGGTAGTTTCTAGCATGTTGACATTTCAAAATAAAACTTTTCTTTAAGTGTACCCACAGGGATATACCTTTATATGTTGTCATCTACTTAAAATGCTTTTTTATATTATAATTCCTAATTTGACTAATGAAAATCATACTGCCATTTTTGGAATGAAGTAGTTGTAAAATTGTCCATTAATCTGTTATATAGAAAGAACAATGTAATGTTCAGTGGGCACTATAATTTAGTCCTGAAGTAGGGAGGATGAAACAAGGCATACTGCAGTTCTGGTTAAGTATGTATGTATGCATGAATTAAGCTTGGTTGCACATTGGTTACAAAATTTTGGGGCACAGGGGTTTTTCCTCTTGGCCTGCAAATCCCAACTTTTACATTCTTGTCCATTTATCAAAGGGTTGAGGAAACAGTCTCTGGAAGGTAAAATTCTTTTTTCAAGGTAGGGTCTCACTGTAGCCCAGGCTGACCTAGAATTCACTATGGAGTCTCAGGGTGGCCTTGAACTTGTGGCAATCCTCCTACCTCTGCCTCCCAAATGCTGGGATTAAAGGCATGCGCCACCACACCTGGCTAAAATTCTTAATTGTGAGGTTTATTTAGGGAAAATCAATATCCAGGGAAAGGGGAATAGTTGCATATATGCACTTACGCATGCAGAAGGCAGGATTTTGGAGCCCATGTGGGAAGCAGAGCACGGGAGTAAAGAGAGAATGTGAAAGGGAGAGTTAAATGGGCCAGAACTTACAGGAGAGTAACAAGATAAGAGGAAAGAAATTCTCTTTCCTTCATCTTAAATGAACACACACACATCACATTGGGAGTGGGGAAATCTAAGAAATTAGTAAAGTTCCCACAATTTAGAAGAGAGTAACTAAATGGGAATGAAGAAATTTTTATTCCCTCCTCCATCGCAGGGGGAAGGACTTACCAGAACAGCCAAGGTGCCTTGTCCGCATGGCAAGCCTCTCATAGTTTATTAGGATGGATTTTGTCCTCAGGCTCAGGTGTGTTATGGATTGGTTCTTGGACTCCAGAGGCTGGTGTGGGACCAGCCTACCTAAGTACACTGAATTGGTAAGTAGGGGGTGCCTTCACTGAGGATTGTCCTTAGTCACCTGAGGTAAGACGGAGTCAGATGCCAGGTTCCAGGTTTGTCAGCTTTGCCAGGATAAGTGAAATGGCATCTTCTGTTTTTGTCTTTGGGCCTTTCCAGGCCGAGTACCTATTCAAAAAAAAGCTACCTTGGGACTGGAGAGATGTCTTGGCAGTTAAGGCACTTGCCTGTGAAGCCTAAGAACCCGGGTTCAATTCCCAGGACTCATGTAAACCATATGTACAAGTTGGCACATGCTTCTAGAGTTCATTTGCAGTGGCTAGAGGCCCTGGTGTGCCCAGCCCATTGTTCTCTTTTTGCTTCTTTCTCTCTCTAATAAATACATAAAATCAAATATTAAAAAGTACCTTGCTTGGGCTGGAGAGATGGCTTAGCGATTAAGCACTTGCCTGTGAAGCCTAAAGACCCCAGTTCAAGGCTTGATTCCCCAGGACCCACATTAGCCAGATGCACAAGGGGGTGCATGCATCTGGAGTTCATTTGCAGTGGCTGGAGGCCCTGTCTGTCCATTCTCTCTCTCTCTCTCTCTCTCTCTCTCTCTCTCTCTCTCTCTCTCTCTCTCTCTCTCTCTCTCTCCCTCCCTCCCTCCCTCCCTCCCTCCCTCCCTCCCTCCCTCTCTCCCTCCTTCTCTGTCTGTCACTCTCAAATAAATAAGTAAAAATAAAAAATATTAAGAAGGACTACCTTGCTCTTATTTCTTCCTCACTTTCAGACACAATTAAATATAAAATATATGTCAATAAAAATTCATTAATTTTGTTAGCAAACAAATCTTTCACATATATACTGAAAGTTGAAAATACAGCTAGTTGAAAATGGCAGGTTTAGTGGTTGGTAACTAATTTTGCCTTTCGTTACAAACAATATCTTATAAGATAATATGAGGATTAACTAACAAATATTTTATAAATTTGATAAAATATTATCCAATGTTTAATTGAGTGGTACACCTTTTTTTGAATGAAATTACATGAAATTTTCATTGGTAGTTCATATTTATTTTTCTTTATTTATTAGAGAGAGAGAAAATAGGCACACCAGTGGCTCTAGTCACTGCAAACAAACTCTGGACACATGTACCAATTTGCATCTCGCTTACATAGGTAATGGGGAATCAAATCTGGGTCCTTAGGTTTAGCAGGCAAGTGCCTTAACTGCTAAACCATCAGCAGGTTTTTATCCAGTGTATCTAAAAGTAGTTTTGGAAAATATTCAATTTATATTAAAGCATCATTTTTATTATTTTTACCTTTTTGAAGATTACTTTCCTCCCTATGAATGGTTGGAAACATATGAGAGAGCAGGGCATAGTGGCTAACATCTTTTATCCCAGCACTTGGGAGGCAGAGGTAAGAGTTCAAGGTGATCCTTAGATTACAGAATGAAGCAAACTACAAAAATATGGGAGAAAAGGCCAGTTTTCCCATATGATTTTTCTTTTAACTTTTCACAGTGTCTCCCTCCTGAGGGATACCACTTCCCCCTCATTCACTCTACATTGTGTGAATTCAGAATCACACTTTTTCATACCAAGATGTATTAATTACCTTCTCATTGCTGGGAAAATATACCTGACAAAGATTAGTTTAAGAGAGGGGTATTTACTTCACCTTATAATTCCCAGTTTCAGTCCATCATGGAGAGAAAGGCAGCAGGAGCTTAAGGCAGAGTTGGTCACATTCAGCCCACAGTGAGGAGGAGCCAGAGTGATGAACGTTGGTGCTGAGCTCTCTCTCCATTTGTTACAGTCCAGGACCTTGGCTCATAAAATCTTGGTGCCCACAGTTAAGTTGAGTCTTCCCACTTCAGTTAACCTAATGAAGATAATACTTCAAAGGCATGCCCAGAGGCCAACCTAATTAAATAATCCCTCACAGGTGATTTTAGGTTCTGTCAAATTGACACTTGATACCAACCATCACACAAACCTCAGCAACTCCAAGAAAATCCCCAATACTTCTGCACCTTACAAAAATTCATTATAGTAAATTTTAGGATGAATAATTTGGTATCTTTTTGCTATGGACTAGAGAAGGTCCTGTGTTAAAGATTGCAGGGGATGGAGACTCTGACTGAATGTGTTTATTTTTGAAGAAATATACTGCACCTTGACAGATTAATTTTATGGTAGAGAGATCAAAGGTAAATATCTAAAAAATTCATTCCTTTAAAACTCATCATGCTTTTGTGTTCCTCGGAAAATCTCCCATATTAGACTTAGTCAATCATGGGGCTCCAAAAAGCTAATGTTCTGAAAGATAGGCTAGTTTCTTAAGAATTGTTAGGAAATGCACAGTGTTGCTTTCCTGCCACATTCTGTTGGTCATAGCAGTTGAGAGGCAATCTAGAATGGTGGAGGAGATAGATCCCACTTCTTTTATAACATAGTTGTCAAAAAATTTATGGCATCTTTAATATTTTTGCAACACAAAAATGAACAATACAGACAGTGTTTTGGTTCATGAAGCATATGGTATAGCAGAGGAGAAAACAGTCATTGTAACACTGTGCAGTAGACACTGACAGAGAGTATAGGGTGCTATATCATATAGGCTGGGATAGTCTTATCAGTAAGACTTGGTTCCCAATAAAGTTCTTAGGTTACATCCTTTGAAAACTGTCTCTGTACTCCACTCTGTGTAGGTTAGGGCCTGTCCTGTTTAAGTCCTTAATGGCTTAATTCTCTCTCATGCTTAAAGGCAACTATTGGTTGCCCCGGCCAGTGGGGAGTTGAACAAGGACCCGAGGGGAAGTTAACCTGAATGAAAGAAGGTAAACAGACACAAGAAGGAAACCATGCTAGATGTTTGTCAAGGCCTGAGTCATTATTTTTTACATAGTGGTTATATAGGGGAAGAAAAAGGGGGGGGGGGAATAAGCTGGCTGGTGTGATTTAAGGCTTTGGAATTGTCAGGAAACCTAGAGGGGATGTAATCAGGTGTTCATCTAATCTTGCCTCAATGACTTAACATCCTGACTGCAGCAGGCTTCACATCTTGACCATAAACTGGCCGTTTGCAAAAGATAAGATTCTGTAAGCAGTCTGCTGACTGATGTTCCAGAAGTACCTAACAGAAAGCTGGATGGACCAGCTTTCTGAGTAATGAGTCAACTTACGAGCAGGCCCAGGCAAAATGGAGAGGCTTTTGCTCTATGGCTCCCGACAGTTGGTGGGTTCTCAGTGAAAGTAAATTTCAGTTTGTGAAGGGGTGATCTAAATCTGAGTAAGGAGGTATGTGCAATTTGTGGAGTAGGATTGGAGGGGTCATTTTCTTCAATAGCAGCATCCCTTTGAAATTCTGATGGAAAAGTAGCCAACATGGAAGAAGTAGACTGTCTTGGGCAGGATTTAAAGTCTCTCCACGTAGCTCATATTTATCTACTGATAGATTTTCCTTTTCTATCAATGAATTTTCTTTTCTCCAAAAAGGAATCAACAATAGCAAGAATCAAAATAAGCATCAGCAAGGACACTGTAGGCCTGTGCCTGTTATTATAAAAACACATACCTGGCTCTCTGTCACTTTTCTAAAACATTAGAAAAGGAAATGAGACTAATCGATTAACTGATTCATGGCTTTCCTTTGGGTTTAAATCAACTGGCCTATAGGCTTGCAGACTTACACAGTGAGGGTCAGAAAAGGATAAAGGCCTGGATTTAAGATTGCAGAATTTATATCATTCCACAATTCAAAAGAAACCTGGAAACAAAGCTTCAAGAAGAAGCTCTTACTGTCCAAGAGTACTGTTTATTAGGTAGAGAAATGAGGATGGATGTGTTAAAGTAAACATCAGCCAGCATGATTGATTAAAGTCATTTACAGTGGTGACTGATAGAGACTACCCAGAAATTCTGAGTTTGTAATCATGAGCCAGTAGGATTAGATTCCTGTGAATAACAGGGCAAATCTTGGTGGCTGAGTAACATATCTGTGTCCAGAAGTAACTAAATTATTCTGCTGTATCCTTTTTCTGTCTGTAGTTTCTTATCCTTGGTGTCTTGACTATATGCATACAAATAAGGAGTGATGCTAGACTGCACTCCCATCTTTGAGTGTCCCTGATACTTCCTCTCTGGGATCCCAGTTCATAGTTTACATTGGCTCCTGATCTGACTCTCATTCCATAACCATCGAGTCACTGAAATTTCTTTCATTGCATTGCCAGTGTGTATTGTGTAGGATGTATATATTCCCTTGAAAGTGATAGTTGGTCTTCTCTCTCCATTTTCCTGTTATTATTTGTAATGTTTGGAAGGAAACCTGAGATATCAGCCTAAAAATTAGACTAAGTAATTGTTCTATTTTGGGAGAACTTGATAACTCAGACAGGATGTGAAGGATGGGTGCTTGGCAAGTATTTGGTCCTCTATACAGTTATTTTTGATATTTAGGAATCCACAGTGACTGTGGTGATTTCTCCATTTTCCTATCCCATTTTTACCTACCACTTCATAGTTGTGGGTGTTCTTAAAAAATTTCCTCACTATAATATATTCAAACATTCCAGTTTGTCTTAATCAGATTTTTCTGGTATCTATGCCACTGCCTCCTTTACAAAAAAGCGAGATTGGAAGAAGAAGATGTCACCTAAAGAACTGAGTACAAGGTGGGAAGGCTTACTGTTTTCTCTGAAAAGTTAAATTATAGAACTGACAGTGCCTTTACTTTCTCCATATAGAATATAAGTGACACAGATTGTAAAAGACATCAGTAGCTACTTCTTAACTTAGTGTTATAAAAAGGGTAACACATCTTCATTAATTTATTCAATACTTGTCCACATACAAACATGAGTTATTTATATTTTACCTGAAGTTTTATTCATGATTAATATTTTAATAATAATGATTCTAGCCAGGCTGGTGGTTCAGGTCTGTGATCCCAGCTGAGGTAGGAGGATCACAATTCAAGGTCTGTCTGGGCTACAGAGTGAGTTCAAGGCCAACCTGAGTAGCTTAGTGAGCCCTTGTCTCAAAATAACAAAGAGGAAGTGAGTTCATTGTGAGAGCACTTGCATAGCAAACATAAGGTACTGAGTTCAATCCCTAGTGCTAAAAAAATTATATTATTTGTAATAATCATAAACATTTAAAAATTATTGCTGCTTTCTCTGTCTCAGTAAGGCTACATTTGGGGTTGATGATGCTGAATATCAAACCCAGCATCTTGTACATGCTAGGTAAAACAACTCTGCTATTGAGCTATGTCCCCAGACTGTTTTTTTTTTTTTAAGATAGGCAAGTATTTTCATTAGACAATAATAGATTTTGCATTTATTCAAAATAGGGGAGGTCATTGTTTTCTTTTCTTAAAAGGGATAGTTTAAAAATGATTTATCAGGCAAAACATCAAAAACAAACAGCTCATGTCAATGGATATGTAGCATCCCTGCAGTAAATTCAGATTAAGAATGGAAGTGAAGAGCCAGGTGTGGTGGTGCACGCCTTTAATCCCAGCACTTGGGAGGCAGAGGTAGGAGGATCACCGTGAGTTCAAGGCCACCCTGAGACTACATAGTGAATTCCAGGTCAGCCTCAGCTAGAGTGAGACCCTACCTCAAAAAACCAAAACAAAACAAAACAAAAAAAAGAATGGAAGTAAAATTTCCAATTGCATGTGTTCTGATCTACCATCATTCAGGGAAGTCTGTGGCCTCCCTCTCATCATTCCTCCTTTTCTTTCTGTAAGGAAACATGTGACTTGATACTCAGCCTGTGCCTGAAACTATAAGAAGAAACTACAGAAGAAAGTTCTGTAAAGAATATGTCCCTATTTTTGTTTTAACATTCCATGGAAGAACAATTTCTCCACTCAGCTTTCTTACAGTTCCCAGGAGCATATATCACAGAGAAAAATGAAAATGACATGGGAAAAATCCTTTCTGTTGCTATGTCAGCATCAGAGTTACATTATCACAGAGAATATGGACTCACAGCTTCATGTTCCTCCTCGACCCACCTCCCCTTTGCTCTAACTTACTGAGCCTTGAGAGGTTAATTGACTAAACTAAATTTTTATACCAGTTACGAAAGCTATTGTTTCTACCAGTGCCCAGCCCATCGATAGTAGAAATTAGTATCCCAAGTTGTGAAATCAATGCATATAGTTTTAGTGTATTTTAGTTTAGTATATGACAATGATAGTTACTCCTGTAAAAGTGGATGATCAAATCAATAAAAACTACAAATGTATAGAGACTAGGATACACACACACACACACACACACACACACACACACACAGAGAGAGAGAGAGAGAGAGAGAGAGGTTAGTTAATATTCTTAAGGCAAAGCACATAGTTGTATTTTATCAGAGGACCAGAACCAAGCTTATTAATATCTTTGTGTGTCAATTAAAATATTCTTTCATGCCACATTTGTATTACTTTTAAGATTTGTCCTCTAACAAGGAAACAGGAATATGATGGTAAAGACCATTAGATATATGAGAAAGTGATCACTTGTAGCCAGGTGTAGTGGTACATACCTATAATCACACCACACAGGAAGCTAAGGCAGGAAGATTTCCATGAGTATGGGGCCAGACTAGGCCACATAATAAGTACCAAGCCAGCTAGGTAATACAGTAAACAAAACAATACATATTAAGTACCAGGCCATCTAGGCAACATAGTAAAAAAAAAAAAAAAAAAAAAAAAACAAATAAAATGATCACTTATATTAGTTATATGAGGATGCCATTTTATACTAAAGAAAATTTACTCTTGGAAATAGGTAACCAGAGGCAATAGATAATCTACCTTTCTTTTTATTTTTTACTTCTATTATGGAATTATTATCTAATCACAGGAATCCTATCTTCCAGTGGCCCAGCACCTTCTGTTGAGCCCTTCCCTGCCCATCCCCGTTTTATTTCTAAGCATTTCTAGGCCTGAAGTCTGAGGCATTTAAACCACCTCAGTTACATTACTTCCAAAATAGTGTGCTCTTGTGATTTGTGATTCCTTCTCAGCTGTAGAAACTCTGGAACTGGCAGTTGGTTCTCTTACTGTTACTAAGATCTTTTCTATCACTGAGAACTCAAGTTTATCTCTTCGCTCCCAAGTGCTCCCAGCCACATAGTATAGCATAGAATAGGAGTCTTGATACTTTTTCTAGAAAATTTCCCTCAAAATTCCACTTTTTCTATCTACTCTTTTGGGCCCTGCCATTTTTCAAGAGACCCTCCAGAATCACCCCCATTTGTCACAGTACCCTCAGCTGTTCTCCACACTGGAATCTCTGCTGTGGTCTGCACCCGTGGGTAGAATCACCCCCATTTGTCTCAGTACCCTCAGCTGTTCTCCACACTGGAATCTCTGCTGTGGTCTGCACCCGTGGGTAGAATCACCCCCATTTGTCTCACTACCCTCAGCTGTTCTCCACACTGGAATCTCTGCTGTGGTCTGCACCCGTGGGTAGAATCACCCCCATTTGTCTCAGCACCCTCAGCTGTTCTCCACACTGGAATCTCTGCTGTGGTCTGCACCCGTGGGTAGAATCACCCCCATTTGTCTCAGCACCCTCAGCTGTTCTCCACACTGGAATCTCTGCTGTGGTCTGCACCCGTGCTCCCATCACAGCTGAAGTATCTTCCTTTCTCTTCTCTTTATCCTTCCCATTATTCCTTGTTTCCTTCTTTTCTTTTTGTAAGAAATATAAAATTACTGACTTCCAGAGTAATCTAGCAGGACAGACACATATCTAAGAAATCGATAAAAATTTATGACAGTATGATACATGTTCTAGTAGAGAAAACCAGCAAGTTTCTATGGGAGCATATTGTCATTTCAAAGTTAGCTTGAGAACATGAGCTGGGAAATATTTGTGAGACAAGCTGACCCTTGGCCCATCTGTGCCAGGCAGTAAGACACTGGTCTGGCAATAAAGAGGAGCACGAGGTAACTGGATTTGTGTCTAAATGAAGCCATAAAAATCTCCTGGAGTTGGAAACTAGGTGGTGCTCAGGCTCAATTAGTTGATCAAATGCCAAGAACTAGGGTGGGACCAAAAGTGAGAGATAAAGCCAAAAGCATCAGAAGTAGCAGAAGCTGAGACAAAGTGGGTTTTGAGTGAGACCTAGGACTGTAGCAAAGCAAAGCTTCTCTAGGCATTCACTGATAAAGTAAGAGAGAACCATTAGATATTTGAGCCAGGACAAGTCAGCATTTAAGGGGTGAACAGAAACAAGGACCCTGAAAAAGACTGTAAGACATAGCAAGAGAAGGACAGTACCAGAGCTAGCAGATCAGAGGACAGAGTCACGGTTTATTTGCTAATACTGTCATAAACAGGAGAGATTCAGCTAGAAGAACATTTATAGATGAATAGTCAGGAGACTATATCGGAATAAAGAAAGGTGGGATAATCTAAGCCGCCGAGAAATCCTGCCCGAGTACCACCTGTAGAGAGGAGCAATATCTGAACAGCTTCTGTTGGATGGCCTGCAGCCAGCTGGCAGAGGAAAGATTCTAAAAAGTCAAAGTGAGGGACTGGAGAGATGGCTTAGCAGTTAAGCACTTTCCTGTGAAGCCTAAGGACCCTGGTTCAAGGCTTGATTCCCCAGGTCCCATGTAAGCCAGATACACAAGGGGGTGCATGCATCTTGAGTTTGTTTGCAGTGGCTGGAGGCCATGGCACACCCATTCTGTATCTGTCTCCCTCTTTCTCTAAATAATATAAACCAAAAAAAAAGTCAAAGTGGGCTGGAGAGATTGCTCAGTGGTTCAGTGGTTAAAGGTGCTTGTTTTTTTTTTGTTTTGTGTTGTTTTGTTTTGTTTTTGCAGAGCCTTCTGGCATAGGCTCAGTTCCCCAGTACCGATATAAAGCCAGATGCACAAAGTGGTGTATGTATCTGGAGTTCATTTGTAGCAAGGAGGCCCTAGTGTGTCCATACTCTCTCTCAAAGAAAGCCGGGTGTGGTGTTCACGTTTTTTGTTTGCTTGTTTGTTTGTTTTTTAGATAGGGTCTCTCTCTAATATAGATTGGCCTGGAATTCACTAGGTAGTCTCAAGCTGCCTCAAATTCACAATGATCCTCCTACCTCTATCTTCTGGGTACTGGGATTAAAGGCATGTGCCACCACTTCTGTCTTGTCTTGTTCACTTTTAATCCCAGCACTTAGAATGCTGAAATAGGAGGATCGCTGTGATCTCATGAGAGGGTAGAGGGCTGGAAGTCGGGGGCAGAACTGAGAAGCAGCCATCACAGAGAGTCTAATAAGAGGAGTCACCAGGAGGCTGTGAAGAAGGCAGGTTGAGTTGTGAGGACCTCAGTGGCACTAGAGACAGCAGGTTTCAGAGGGACAGACACAGGCATCACTGGACTGTTGGGACTGAAGAAAAGAGATAAGCAGATGGAGTGATTTAGATTGTGATGTTTACAGAAAAGGTGTGATGGAAAAAAGAAATAAACAAAAGAATTAAGAGACGTTGGCAGAGGGTTGAGTGCGTCAGGGCTGCTTACCTCAGAGATTGGAGCCTGAGTGAGGTAAATGGGATATTTACCCACCACACTTATCTTGGGGAGGGGAGAAGGTTAGTTTCATCATATAGGATAAGCATGTATGTTAATCACAATGAGAACAAAGGTACTCTGTAAGAAAAAGTGAAAACTGAAGGTGAAAAACCAGAAAAAAACTGCCTTGGGAAAGTGGTTGTACATTTATGGTTCTCAACATGTAGACAGATACAAAAATATATACACATACCTGCATAGATGTGTATGAAGTACGTTATATATACATACCTCTGCCCAGTAGTTGGCCTGGGAGCAAGAGTGCCCCAGTGATAGTGAAGAGACTGAGCAGTCACACCTAAATATCACTCTCTACCAAAGGACCCAGAACTCCATAGAGAAACTGCCGACTTCAAGGCTACACCAGTGAGAGTAGGAGATGCATCTGTGGGGTCCTGTTGTATAGTACAGGGATTTCAGGATGGTAATTACATTCCACACATTTAAGAAAAGTTTCACCACAAATAATTAGTAAATGTTTGAGGAGATAAATATGTTTAACCTGATTAAATTATTACACAATGGGTATGTATGTATGTATTGAACATTACCTAGACCTTTTCTATTTCTTTTATCAGTTAAACTAAAGACATGATGTGTATACACATACCTAGAGTATAGTGAGTTTTAAAAAATATTTATTTATTTATTTATATGAGAGGAAGAAACAGAGAGAAAGAATGGGCACACCAAGGAACCCAGTCACTGCATACAAACTCCAGACACATGTGCCTCCTTTTGCATCTGGCTTATGTGGGTCCTGGGAAATCAAACCCAGGTCCTTAGGCTTCACAGGCAAATGCTGTAACTGCTAAGCCATTTCCCCAGTCCCCAAGGTTTATTATTATTATTATTCAAGAGAGTGAAAACAAGAGAGTGAGAGAGAGAGAGAGAGAGAAAGAGAGAGAGAGAGAGAGAGAGGGAGAATTGACCCACCAGGGCCTCCAGCCACTGCAATCAAACTCCAGACATGTGCACCCCTTTGTGCACATGTGCAACCTTCTGCGCTTATCACTTTGTGTGTCTGTCTTACATGGGACCTGGAAAGTCAAACATGAGTCCTTATGCTTTGCAGGCAAGCACCTTAACTACTAAGCCGTCTCTCCAGCCCTAGTGAGTTTTTCTAAATCATTAATTACTCTATATATCTTGGAAAAATAAACTGAGATTATGAAAAGATGGGTTTGGGATATGTTGTACCAGAAAGTATGGAGCTACTCAAAGAATTTTGAGGGTAGTTAAGGTGCAAAAATTGGGTGTAGTGGTGCTTACCTGCAGCCCTAGCTGTGAGGAACACTGAAATGAGCACTTGAGCTCATGTATTGAAGACCAGCCTGGATAGTGTAGCAAGGACCATCTAACCAACCTCCTCCTCCCCCCCAAAATGGACCTAGAGGCCAATTTTAATGGTGTCCCTCAGGCCACAGCTTGGAATATTTTGGACATTAAATGTATCATATAACACATTAAAACCAAATAAATAAGTAGACAAAGAAACAGTAGGTTTACAGTTTTAAAAAATTCTCACAAAATACATGTTAATTACAAAGGGGAAAGAGTGACTGTGTAGTGAAGAAACCTGGATAGATAACTCCCCTTAATCAAGTAACGGAAGTGGATATTTTTAGTAGTGGGACTAACTCAGAATGTCGCTTGCTAGTTAGCAGCCATGTTCCACCTCTGTCGTATTCTTGCAGATGTGAACAATCTGAACCTTGTAGGGAGAATGTTAATGGAGGAAAAGCTATTTGGTAGTGATGAAATATCTTGTTAGCTGTTCTTATCATTTCCTTTTTGGTTTCCTTTTTCCTTCTTTTAGACATTTTCAGACATGGGCTCACTATATAGCTTGGGCCTTGAGGAACTCACCATGTAGGCCAGGCTGGCCTTGAATATGTAGTGGTCTTCCTTCTGCCGCTTCCCACATGCTGGTGTCATAGGCCTGTACCACCCACCTGGCTGTCAGCAGTGCTGGGTCATCTTATTTTGAGGTATTTTATTCTTTTTATATATTTTTTTGATTGACAGCTTGTATACTTACAGATAATAAACCATGATATTTCCCTCTCCTCCCCCACTTTTACCTTCACAACTCCACTGTCCTCCATATCCCCTCCCTCTTTTCATTAGTCTGTCTTTTAATTTGATGTCATCATCTTTTTCTCCTATTATGAAGGTCTTGTGAAGGTACTGATAGGCACTGTGAGGTCATGGATATTGAGGCCACTTTCTGTCTGGACAGTTGCATTGTAAGGAGTAGTACCCTACCTTTGGCTCTTACATTCTTTCCGCCACCTCTTCTGCAATGGACCCTGAGCATTGGAGGATGTGGTAGAGATGTTTAAGGGCTGGACACTCCTCCGTCCCTTCTTCTCAGCACAATGTTGCCTTTGGGATCATCCCAGTGGTCATCGCCATCTAAAAAGAGAAGCTTCTCTAACCAGAAGTGGGAGTAGCATTAATAAATGAGTATGAACATTAAGTGTAGTGCTTTCAGGGAAATTTTGAGAGAATAATATATGCATTTATCCAGACAACAGTAGGTTTTATATACCTAAGGCTCATGACCTCCACTGCCATAGGCTTTTGATTAGGTTTTCAATACCAGGCCCATAGAGTGGGCCTTCAGTCCAATTAGAGAGCAGTTGATTTCCCCCAGAGAGACATGTCACTATTGCACCTGTTCAGCCATTTGGCCTGTGTGGCCAAGCTTGAGGCTTTCAGAGTCCACTGTTTTCACCACTGATGACTTCTTCTCCCATAAGGCTGCATACAGTGCAGCTTTTTCCAGCTTTCAGTTGGCTGGACTACAGTGAGAAGGTTTTCTGCTCAGCACCAGCTTGATTCTCAGTGACTTTGCCACTCAGGCATGTGAAGTCTTCAGCAATAGGTTCTTACCAGGCTGGAGAGATGGCTTAGCGGTTAAGTGCTTGCCTGTGAAGCCTAGGGACCCTGGTTCGAGGCTCGGTTCCCCATGTCCCACGTTAGCCAGATGCACAAGGGGGAGCACGCGTCTGGAGTTCTTTTGCAGTGGCTGGAAGCACTGGCGCGCCCATTCTCCCTCTCCCTCTATCTGTCTTTCTCCCTGTGTCTGTCGCTCTCAAATAAATAAATAAAAAATGAACAAAAAATATTTTAAAAAAATAGGTTCTTACCATCTGTTTATGAGATACTTTTTTCTTAAGGACTCAGTTGTCTTGGTTCACTGTGGGTACTAATTGATGATGCCCTTCCCTTGGCCTTCTTTCCCCTTTAGTAACTTCTTTTATTCATGTCAATTCCAGGCATATGACTTTTAACTCAGCACCTTTATCCTACTTCTGTCCAGATCCTCAGACTACATTTGATCCAAGCTTAGCTTTTTTTCAAGTACAGATGATCTTGTTAAATCCACTGTATGTTTAAAACTTGTAGGTGAAAAATGCATTCAGTGTGGGCTTACTTAGCATGTCAGAGACTTTAGGCCTTTAGTGTACCTAACCTATGGAGCAGCCTAGCTTCACTGTGTAGTGCACTGCAGCATGTGGTCTGTTTACCCTTGAGAAGGTGTGGCTCACTGGGAGCCAAAACCGCTGCTGCCCAGCATAACAAGAGGATGCCATATGAGATACCATAGCCCAGGATAAAAGGTCATGTTCAGAGTAGGGCTTAAACTGAATGAGTATCACCTTCCCACAGTCATCATGCTGAAAAGTTGTATCTCAACCTATCTTAAGTCTAGATAGTCTGTATGTACAATTTTTGCCATCTGAGACCTCTCGTACAACTCAATTTTGGGTTAACTTTTAGGGCTCACTAATATATGCTCATGTTTGGTGAAAAATGAGGTATAATTTTCTTATTTCAGAAAACAATAAAAGTACACTTGATAAGGGCAGAGAGGATTATTACAGAGTTGCTGCCTCCTCCATTGGCCCAGGGCCAGGCATATAAACCTATTTCCTTTAACAGCTGAACCATCTCTCTTGCCCTGAATATAAGCCTGCTTCCCCAAAACCATATGTCTAGCTATAGTAGAAAGTTGCATGTTATAAAATAAATTCCATTCCATTAAAAAATTCCTTGGGGATATTATCTCAGATGGCATAAAGAAGAATGTTATCTTGTCTTCCAAATTTGTTTTGAGAGTAGAATATATATAACGTTAGAGGTTATAAGAAGAGCTTGAACTCTGTACATGAGAAAAAATGATTTGCATTTTGTTTCAGTTCTAACAAGAACTAGACACCAAAAGATGAATTAGTCTGTTTATCATACTTTGAACAAAATTAAAAATTTTAAATACATTGAACAATAAAAGCAAAGACAGTGAAAATTTTTCAGTGTTATTCCATTCATTTTAGAATGCTGATGCGCAACTTGTCTAAATTCTTATTATATAACAATGCGTGTGTGTGTGTGTGTGTGTGTGTTAAAGATTAGTGTTTATATCCAGTTCTCTGCCAGAAAGTAGTGATTTCTATACAGAAGCACTTTTAAACATCTCAGTAGATTTCTAATAATGGAGATATTCTATGAAGCATTGCAAATAACTTAAAATACTTGGATTTTCTAGAATATTAAAGATCAGTGATTTATTGAGCTCTGTCTAAGCATTTTTTGTTATTAATATGTTTCTCCTTAGTATTAAAATTTATGGGTGAACTCTGGTCTATCTATGTATAATAAATCTTAGCATTTGATTGGTGTTAATTATAGTATTATTCATTGTTTATTTCATAATGACTCCATTTCCTGAAGTTAATGTTACTTCTTGACTAACTTATAGATTTCCAAGAAATATTATTTAAGAGTATATTTCCATCAGCATAAATTTCTTCTATAATCCCAAATATTTTATTATAATTTTGTAATTTTTTATTGAGAGCCTTCCTACTAATTACATAATTTTTTTGGTTTTGTTTTTATTTTGTTTTACAAAATATGGTTTGATTCTAGTGCAGGCTGACCTGAAATTACTATGCAGTCTCAGGGTGGCCTTGAACTCACAGTGATCCTCCCACCTTTGTCTCCCAAGTGCTGGGATTAAAGGCGTGCACCGCCACACCTGACTAATTACATAAATTTGATGGGATCCAAAACTGCATATAACTTATAGATAACTTGCCATTTTTGGGAAACAATAAATCGATGTGAAATACAAAAACCAGGACAAGATTTATTTGACAAGAGAGTGTCAACTTAATATTCTTAGTAGCCAACTATCAAAATTCTTCCTATAGTACTTATTGTCAGAATTTAATTTTTGGTCACTTAATAAGTCAGTATAGTTAGCCTAGAATATTTTGTTTTCAGGCAAGCACCATAACCATTGGTCCATCTCTCCAGCCACCTCATGTTTTCAATGATTTAAGAAACTTGGTTGAGGGCTGGAGAGATGGTTCTGCAGTTAAGGTACTTGCCTGGAAAGCCGAAGCATGCAGATTTGATTCCCCATTACCCATGTAAAGCCAGGTGCACAAAGTGGTGCATGTATCTGCAGTTTGTTTGCAGCAGCGAGAGACCCTGGTGTTCTCTCTCACTCTCTCTTTCTGCTTGCAAGTAAATAAATTTTAAAAAAATATTAGTTGGAAAAGCCTTGTTTTTCAATACTGAAGTCGGTACATATTATTGGCTACATATTATGTACCCAAACACATATAAGTGGTAGGGCTACAAATGTGAACAAAACTAATAGACTTCTGGATATTATACCTACACACATATATATAATATATTACCACATATATTATATATACATGTATTACATATATATTACCTGTCTCTTATATATGTATGTATTGAAGAGACAGGTAATATGCATATATGAACAGCCAAATAAGACAGTTTTAGATATTTATATGAATATTATAATGAAGATAAAAATATTGGAGTGGAGGTGCTTTTCCTATTGTTACCAGAGAAAGCTGAGGAACTGAGGGTTGCACTGTGGTCTGAATGGTAAAACAAAATTAATTGGGTAGAATACGGAGTTAGGAGATGACTAGGTTTAAGATAGAAGGCTGAGAGTCACCATTGTGATCATGATGTTCAAAGCCATAAGACTGATTGAAATATATCAGTGGAGAATAGAGACAGAGAAGAAAGGTGACTGTAGAGCCTGGGTGCCCTAGGAAGACTCATAGAGGAGGAGAATGTTCCAAGGAGTAAAATCAGCCACATCAACCCAGTTGAGCAGTCAAGAAAATCTGGCATTTTATGTTCTGATATGCATCAGGGTGAGCTAAATGTTTTATAGATAGTGAGAATAGAGTAAGGTTATACAAGAAGTTAGGGACCTTGCTAAGAGATGAGAGTAAGATAACAAAATCCAACCTTTTTGCAAAATCCAATCTTTTTAAAACATTTTTTTAAAAAAAATCAAATGTTTGCCAGGCGTGGTGGCGCACACCTTTAATGCCAGCACTTGGGCGGCAGAGGTAGGAGGATCATGGTGAGTTCGAGGCCACCCTGAGATTATAGAGTGAATTCCAGGTCAGCCTGAGCTAGAGTGAGACCCTAATTCTAGGGAAAAAAAAATCAAATACTTAGATTTATTTATTTATTTGCAAGCAGAGAGAGAGAAGAGAACAGACCATGAGAATGGGTGCACCAGGGCCTCAAGCCACTGCAAATGAACTCCAGAGATGCATGTGCTCCTTTGTGCATCTGGCTTTACATGGGTACTGGGGAACTGAACCCTAGTTGTTAAACTGTGTAGGCAAGCACCTTAAACACTGACCAATATCTCCAGTCTCCAAATCCAATTTTTTGAAAAGATGGATAATACTAGGGTAGGTCCTTGTTTCAAGAAAATGTACCTTGTAGAGAAAGTGGTACTGTGTCATAGAGGCCACATGATTTGCAGGGGTGAAGCCTCTAAAAGGCTGTGGTGGGATAGGATCCTGAGCTTACTTGAGAAAATGACCTCAGCAATGTTAGGGAAATGTCTTCTATTATAATAGAAGGGAAGGGAGGGGATGTAAAAAGGGATAGATGCAGATGAGTTAGTAGAACTTATATCACAAAGATGAGGTAATTCTCTTGGTATTGCTTCTATTTCTGTTTTGAAATTCAAAACCAGGTTATCAGCTGAGAGTGAAAGGGGGTTGGATGTGGGAGGTGTGAATAGAAGGAGAGGTGTAATATCTGGGATTTGATAAGTTTCTATGTGGTTCTCTTAAAGGATGGTAAATAGCCTTTGCCCAGAAATCATAGTAACAAACTGTGTCTGAGTGCCAATTTGAAAACTCTTGGTGAGAAGAGTGCCAAATTAGGAATAAATAGGAAGTTAATCTTGCCATAATGCTCTCATTTTCCTATCACAATACTTTGACTAACTAGCAATGGTAGACATCCCCACTACTCCAGTTATGGTCTTGAAAAAAACTCTTTTTGCTTGAACGTCTTAGTGACATAGCTTATTTTAGGCCTGGAACAAAACACTTCTAAAATCATGCAGCATCCTTTTATAACAGAAAGTGAGGAAGCTATTGAAAAGTACAATAGGGCTGGAGAGATGGCTTAGCGGTTAAGCGCTTGCCTGTGAAGCCTAAGGACCCCGGTTCATGGCTCGATTACCCAGGTCCCACGTTAGCCAGATGCACAAGGGGGCGCACGCGTCTGGAGTTCGTTTGCAGAGGCTGGAAGCCCTGGTGCGCCCATTCTCTCTCTCTCCCTCTGTCTTTCTCTCTGTGTCTATCGCTCTCAAATAAATAAAAATTAAAAAAATTAAATAAAAAAGAAAAGTACAATAGACATGTTAACAAAATTGAGGAGACAGTATAAAAAGTCCCATACTTAGTAAAGATGGGACAGTTTGAGTATGAACAAGGAAAATATGGTGTTGGATGAAGACACATGCCAGGGCCTCCAGCCACAGCAAACAAACTCCAGACACGTGCGCCCCCTTGTGCATCTGGCTAATGTGGGTCCTGGGGAATTGAGCCTTGAATTGGGGTCTTTAGGGTTCTTAACCACTAAGCCATCTCTCCACCCCAAATATCACCATTTTTAATCCTTAATGAATTAGTGAATTTAGACATTACACATTATTGGTGGCTAACATCAGAAGAAGAAATACCAGAACATCAATACTCATATGAAGTGTCTTGTGCCAAAAATTGGATATGATTTAGTTAATTATATTAACTACCAACTTTCTAAGTTATTCCAAGAAAAATTGACAATGCTGATCTCTACCATAAGGATGTAATCAGCACACCTACATTATGAACCACTCAGCTGGACATATTTAACAGTAGTGTTTATGGGTGGTTCATGATTTGGGTGATGAAACTCCAAAGGAGCTGATGCCATAAAAATCACAAGAGTCAGTGGGAATAGTTTCTTTTTGCAAGAAAATATGCTTTCTATGTACTTGGCAAGCTTATCTCTGTGTAAAGTAAATTATATAGAAACATGGTTGCCTTATTTATTAAATTTATCTGTGCTTCTTTGTTTTAAGTTATAATGATGCTGAAGCTAAGTTTTAAATGAAAATAAAGTATTTTAATATTTTATCATAAAGTTACTTATTAAGGTGTGATTGGAAGTATGATGGGGTAGAAGTTTTAAGGGCTTTGTTAGGGTGAAATAACAGAAGTGCAGATAATAGTGAGGGCCACAAATCTGTGAGTGAGAAGAGCTCTGCAGGAAATTAATGTTCATTTCTAGCACACATTCTCATCCTCACTGGGGCATTATAATGAGTGAAGTGCACCATATCCTGGAAATACCCATGTATATTTTATACTTCATGTAATAGTTCACCATGCTTTCATGCACGTTGCCTTATTTTCAAAGCAAGTTAAATCTGTGAGTGGAACTGATAATATGCCTAAAGTTTTCTTGATATGAAATTACTGTTTTTAATTAAAATATCTTAAAATATTTAATATAAACATTCTGCCTTTATTGTAGATGTCAGTACATTGTTTAAGGTAATTTCTCCTTTATAGGATTTCTAATATATTAGGAAATAATTTTCACTAGTTTAATAAAAATATAATTATGGTAGCAGTTGTTTTTAATGTTCATGGTAGCTTAACAGGCCTTAAGTAAATTAAAACTTCTTTTTCCCCCAGAGGCCTGTTTATTAGTATCTATGACAGAGGGCACATTGCTTCGATTCTTAATGCATGGCCAGAAGATGTTGTCAAGGTAAGTTACCAAGTTTTTTTTTTCCACTGAGGCAATTTGTTCTCTTTTCATCTCATAAATTGATTTAGATTACCATGCCGATCTTCATTACAGTAAGCACAACTTTGAGAGAATATCATCTAAATTATAGCTCTGATTTTTGCATAGTAAATTTTATTCTAAAGCTATTTAGATACTGTTTCTGTTTACCTATTAGGTCTATCTTCCTAGTATTTGTTCCTAAATGATAATGTATATATTGAACATGCAGAACATCTAGTTTCCTTTAAGCAAACTCCTTTGTTGTATCAATTCTACTTAACTATCCACTAAAACATTCCAAATAGACAAAAAATATCTGTTAATTCATTTCTTTTATTACTGTGACCTCAACTAGCTAATCTGATATCTCTGCAAGTAAATGAAACTAAAAGTAATAATATCTTAGATTTAATAGCTTTCTGTGTGAAACATTTACATGGATTGATTACCTCTTAAAATTATGAGGGCTGGAGAAATGGCTTAGTGTTTAAGGCATTTGCCTGCGAAGTCTGAGGATCCAGGTTCAATTCCCTAGTACCGATATAAGCCAGATGCACAAGGGGGTATATGTATCTGGAGTTCATTTGCTGCCAGAGGTCCTGGTGCACCCATATTCATATTCTCTCTCTCTCTTAAATAAATAAAATAAAACCTTCATGATAATTCAGAGAAGGAAGAAAGTCACTGCTGGGTGACAAGGCAGTGCATGGCCATGTGAGAACTGATTGCAGGCCCCAGAGCCCCCACTCTTACACATGATGCTGAGCTACTTTCCCTGTCTCAGTGGTTAAAGGCACTTTCTTACCAGGCCTGTCCACCTGGGTTTGATTCCCTATTACCCATGTAAAGCTAGATGCATCAAGTGGCACATGTGGCTGGACTTGGCAGCTGCAAGAAACTCTGGTGCGCCTGTACGCTCTCTGTTCATAAATAAATAATAAAAGATTGTTTTCAAGGTATTAACTATATAAGTTACTATATATATTTAACTAATAGTGCTGGATGGGAGAAGAAACAAAAACGTAATGCTTGTTTAAAAATTTACATTTAAGACAGTCAATTTAACATAGATGTACTATCAAATGAAAAATAATGCACACAACTTTATTATTTGTGTGTAGGTATATATGTGTGGTTTCACACACATGCAATGGTGCATATATGGAGGTCACAGGACAGCCTTGGGGTATTGGTCCTCTCCTTCCACTTTGTTTTGAAACAGGGTCTCTTGTTTTTGCTGCTAGGAACACTAGAATAGCTGACGCCACAAGCTTTAGTATTCTTCAGACTCTGTCCTCTATTGCTGTAGGCTCAGTAGAATTGCACATGCTTGGGCCACTTTGCCTCTGGGTGATGTGGGTGCTAGGGATCAGTACCTTTAACCAGTTTAACCACCTTTAACCTTCTTCCTTGCCCCGTATGCTATTTTAAACACTTCTTTCAGAACTTTGAAACTGATTTTTTTTTTTAAATTACCAGAAGCCACTCTCTCAATTTAAGTGTTTTTAATGAAACCTTGAACTAGCATTGCATAACTTATTCAGGGCTTTCTCTATACAAGGAATACATTCATAAAGTTGTACATTATTAATAATATTAATAATAAGAGTACCTCTGCTTGTGATAACATGTTAAATAAAGGTTATATTAAATATGTATTTGAAGTTTTGAGCATTTTAAAGATGGGATGACTCACAAGGCACCATAGTGCTGAGAAGTGACAGAGGAGTGCTCAGCACTGAAATATCTCTATTACATGTTCCAAGGCTCAGGGTCCAGTGCGAGGAGGTGATGGAAATAATGTAAGAGCCAAAGTAAGGGTAGAACTCCTTACAACCTGCTCCTCTAGACACAAAATGGCCTGGATATCCATGACCTCACAGTGCCTGATACTACCTACACAAAACCATCATAGTAGGAAAAGATCATGGCATCAAAGTAAAAAAGAGACTGAGAGGGATAAGGGAATATGATGGAGAGTGGAGTTTCAAAGGGGAAAGTGGAAGGAGGGAGGGAATTACCATGGGATATTGTTTACAATTATGGAAATTGTCAATAATTAATTAATTAAAAGATGGCATTAATGTTAAAACAGAGTTACAATTTTTATTTCAATCATGAGTACCTTTTTTTTTCTTACCATGAATTAAAGCTTTGTTAACCTAGTGGTTTCTGATGACCTCTCCCAGAAGAACAAGAAATGTTGACACACTATAATTACACAGGGGAATTTTTTCAAAGATGGCTTCTATGGAATATAACAAAATAATTTCACTCATTTAAAAGCAATTTTCTAAGAGTTACATGCTATAAGCAAACAGAAAAGATAAGCTCTCAAAAGTGTATTTTTCAATACATGCTGAAGTATAGTAAGGTAGAAAAAGTATTTTATTCAGTTGACATTCCTGGCTTTTGGTTTTTTTGATATTCCTTAGGTAGCTCATCTTAGGTACATCTTGTGGTTTTGGAAGCTTAGTGGGCACATTTCCGAGCAGCCAGCAGTTATATAGAGCTTTCCCGGGAGCATATCTGAACTGTACTGAGTGGAATTGACGAGCCTAAAGCTTCCCTAAGTCTTGTGCTTCATATTTGATTTTTCATTTCCTTGTATTTTCCCTGCTTGATTGAAGAGTAAGTTATTTAAGTTATTTGAATTTTTATTACATACTATATTTCTAACTTTAATTGATCATATATGTAACTTTGTATATAATATCTAATATATAAGTAAAATTTATTCTCACCATTCTTCCACAATGGCTGTAAGATTTTCAATTTATATCCAGTTTATATATATTCAGTTTATGTTTTCTTATAGATTATTATTTTATCACAGGACATTGAGTTTAAGAATAAGGACCAGGAGCTGGGGAGATGGCTCAGTGGCTACAGGTGCTGGCTTTCAAGCCTGCCATACAGAACTTGATCTTCCCCAGTACCAGATCAAGCAAGACACAAAGTGGTGCATGTGTCTATAATCCAATGCCATGCAGGCAGTGGGAGGTGGAGCCAGGAGAATCTTCAAGTTCACAAGCAGCCTCAGTAGCAGTAAACAGGACCTCATCTGAGGAAGGTGAAAGGAGAGAAGAAACACACTGAGATTGTCCTCTGACTTTTACATGTGCTGAACATATCCATGCACATACATATGTACATATATATATACATACATACATTATGCATATATACAGACACACAAATATAAATACAAAAATAAAATAAAATTGAAAAGAAAAAAGACCAGAATTTTTGCCTCAAGATTTAAAAAACTTATATTTATTTATTTGTAAGCAGAGAGATATAGACAGAGAGAGAGAGTGTGTGTGTGTGTGTCTGTATGTGTATGGGTGCATCGGAGCCTCTAGCCACTGCAAACAAACCTCAGATGCAGTGCCATTTTGTGTATCTGGCTTACATGGGTACTGGGAATTGAACCCAGGACACCAGGCTTTGTAGACAAGCACCTTAACCACTGAGCAATCTTTCTAGCCCTTGCCTCAGGATTTGCAAAAGTTTAAATCATTAAAATATATTTTAATCCTAAAAAATTTTTAAATACTTTTTTTCTTCTTCTTCTTTCTAGGCTGTTGTGGTCACTGATGGAGAGCGTATTCTTGGCTTGGGTGACCTTGGCTGTAATGGGATGGGCATTCCCGTGGGTAAGCTGGCCCTGTACACAGCGTGCGGAGGGGTGAATCCACAACAATGTCTGCCTGTCATTCTGGACGTGGGTACAGAAAATGAGGTAAATGTTTTAAATGCATTTTGAGCTTACTCTATATTTCATGAACTTCATAAAGTTTATTCTTTTCTATTTTTTTAAGTTTTATTTATTTATTTGAGAGAGTCAGAGAGAGAGAGAGAGAGAGAGAGAGAGAGAGAGAGAGAGAGACGGACAGATAGAGAGAATTGTAGATGCGCCAGGGCCTCCAGCCACTGCAAGTGAACTCCAGATACATGCACCACCTTGGCATCTGGCTTATGTGGGCCCTGGAGAACTGAACCTGGGTCCTTTGGCTTTGCAGACAAGTGTTTTAACTGCTAAGCCATCCCTCCAGCCTATTATTTTCTATTGATTGTCCTTCTCACCTCAAAATTTGCCACCAACTCTTTAAGAAAACTGCTCTTTCTGTTCTCTTTCCATTTCTATCATGCAGTTTGTTTTATCGTCTTCTTAATGTTTTATGATGCTTTGACAAATATTTATACCATTATTCTAAAGAGCATATTTATTACTTTTGGGTGCTGTAGTTCTTTTTAGTGCGTTTTACATTATAAAGAAACTAGTCCCATAGGACTTGCTAAGTTTAATTAGCTTATTCCTATATCAATATTTTAGAATCTTTGAGTCAGATAGCAATTTAAACAGTTCTTATTTTCTTTATCCTATATAAACAAAATTATATTTTTGCTATGAGTGCTTATTTAACCTTTACCAATATTTTGATTAAAACATGTGGTTTATCCAGTTAGAAATAAATGAACAGTGATCCAAGCTACCATACTTAAGGAATTGTTCGAAAACTGGGTATGTACATTGAACATTAAGGTTTCTACTTTAGTTTCCATATGTTTTAAAACATGACTTGATGTTATTGGAATCAAATAAAATATTTTAAAATTAAAGAGTATATCTTGAAAAATCAAGGGAAAATTGAAAAGACAAGTTATAAAATAAACCTGTAACAGTGAATAAGTCAGCTTTAAACTTGGACACTTTTGAGAGGTTATCAGCATCATGTGGACATAGAACATGTTGTTCACTGGTGAATCTAAAATGGGTTTGTAACATTGAAAGATTGCATCATTTGTAAAAAATAAATAAATAAATAAATAAATAAGTAGCTTCATGAGGGTAACTCTTAAAATTGTCAAATTGGCTAGTTGCCTGGAATATTCTCATATTATTTGCTTTAAAATGAACCACATTATATTACTAATTTTCATTATTAGCCTACAAATTTGTCCTTCAGTGACAAAAATGTTCATCTATTCTTTTAAATAAAATTATTCTCACTTCCTCTTTAAAAGATGTTGATCTAGTAAATATCTCACAACCCAAACTGAGTTCATAATAATGTCTCAGAGAGACTACACAGTGAATTCCAGGTCAGCCTGGGCTAGAGTGAGACCCTACCTCGAAAAATCAAAAAAGAAAAAATCTCTCAGAGAGCTTCAGTTGAAGGCAGGGTGTCTCACATAATTGTAGCCAGAAAGCAGAGAGACAGAGGGGGAGGTAGAGATAGGTCTGTGCTCACATGGTCTGTTTAGTGTGTCTTCCTCTTTTCTATTTTTATATTCTTTATTATTTATTTATTTATTTATTTTTGGGTTTTTGAGGTAGGGTCTCACTCTAGCTCTTGCTGACCTGGAATTCACTATGTAGTCTCAGGCTGGCCTTGAACTCATGGTGATCCTCCTACCTCTGCCTCCCAAGTGCTGGGATTATGGGATTAAAGGCATATACCACCACATCCGGCTTGAGGTCCTGTGTTTATTTGCTGCATTTCTGCCTATTTTCCTACTTCCTTAGCCTGAGGAATTCTTGTACATCTCTGTCCTTCATCAAATTTCATATTTTGAGGAGCTGGAGGGATGGCTTAGTGGTTAAAACATTTGCCTGCAAAGCCAAAGGACCCAGGTTCAATTCCCCAGGACCCATGTAAGCCAGATGCACAAGGTGGCCCATGCATCTGGAGTTTGTTTTCAGTGACTGGAGGCCCTGGCACACCCATTCCCATTCTATCTCTTTCTCTCTCTCGACTTTCTCAAGTAAATTAAGAAAATAAAACTTTTAATAAATTTCATACTTTGAAGCCAGTCCTGGAGGTACATACATTTAAGTAGGTAGATAGGTTATCATGAGTTTGAGGCCAGCCTGTAGAGTGAGATCCTGCCTCAAAATAAATAAATAAATAAATAATCCTACATCAACCAACTATAGATACAACTTTTTTTTTTTGTTTTATTGCAATTCAGATTTTTAAAATATTTATTTATTTATTTATTTATTTGAGAGAGAGAAAGAGGGAGAGACAGACAGAGATAGAAGAAGAGAAAGAGAATGGGCATTCCAGAGTCTTTAGCTGTTACAAATGAACTCCAGATGCATGTAATATTTTGTGTATCTGGCTTATATGGGTCATGGGGAATCGAGCCTGTGTCCTTTGACTTTGTAGGCAAGTGCCTTAAAAGCTAAGCAATCTCAAAAATGCAAAAAAACAAAACAAAACAAAACAAAAACCCACTAAGTAATTTCTCCAGTCCTCAATTCAGGTTTTATTACAATTTTTAATTTACATTTTCATTCATATATGTTGTAATTTGGTCATATGTACCCCCGTTACCCTTCCTTAATCCCCTCAATGCCAGTGTTTCTCCTTCTCATCTCTTACCAGTGACCATGCCACAGAAAGCTGTCTTCTCTACCCTAACAACCATGGTTAGATACAGCTCAGTAAAAGTTTTCCTCACACACACTACATTTCAAAACATTTTCAAGCTACTAAGTTAGAAAATAACTTGGTAATCTAATTCACTGTCAAAGTAGCATCTATTATTTATAGATATTTTTGCCTACAGTCAGTGGACTGTAAAAGGGATTAGGAAAAAAGTAAGTTAATATAAAATTTCAACTATTTGACCAGTCACTACAGAATAACTTCTTAGCTTGAGAGCTTTCTCAGATCTCATTACAGGATTAATCAAGGTCAGTGCTAACCACCTACTGTTTGTCAAGGTCTAAGTAAAGCCTAGCTAACAATCAAAGCAAATGACTTAAGAACTTCTTACTAAGATGCTTTGACTTGAGAAGCACACATGTAATTAGTTTCAAATGTGTTAATGCTTTAAATTTTTTTTTTTTTATTTATTTGCCTGTGTGTGTTGGGTAGGGGGCAGACATACCATGAATGCCTATCCTGCTTTATGTAGGTGACCAGGGAATTGAACTTGGGCCAGCAGGCTTTGTAAACAAGCATCTTTAAACACTGAGCCATCTCCTCAGTCATTAAGTGTTTTGATTAAGCCATTTGCAAAACAACGAGGCACCATTTTCCTGCATACAACTCTGTTTTGCTGTTATCTGCTTATGCCTTTCTAATCTTTTCTATAAATCATATAAGCTTAATGGTGAAAATGAATATTAGTAAATGTTCAACTAAAATTCTTCTTCTAAAAGGAATAATTCATTCCATTAAAAAAGAAAGATTGGCCTGGTGTGGTGGTGCACGCCTTTAATCCCAGAACTTGGGAGGCAGAGGTAGAAGAATCACTGTGAGTTTGAGGCCAGCATGAAACTACATAATGAATTCTAGATCAGCCTGGGCTAGAGTGAGACAATACCTCAAGAAACCAAAAAAAAAAAAAAAAAAGAAAGATAAATAGAGAGATAGATAGATAGTTTGAGATATCCAGAGTTAAACTACAAAGTTTAAAGACACGGTCCCTGAGAGTTCTAGTACTAACTTCAAGTTCATGGAGTTAACAATACCCTCCTCTGGCTTGGCAGTTTACTCCCTGAGTACTGCTGTCCTCCCAGCTATGGAATATTGTAGACCACACCAAAGAAAAGAAAGAAGGAGTCCCTGTGTGTAGTTTACATCTTCCTCTTGGTAGCATCAGAACTCATTGCCATCACCAGTGTGTACTCTAGTATTCAGAGTTATTATTGAAGCTCCACAACAGGATTGATTGATTGGTTGCCCAAGTGGTTGAATTTAGTCTTAGGAAAACTGATAATGCATGAACCAGAAGCCTTACCCCAAGTTACCTGTCTGATTTGCTGGCATGGTCCAGGTCTACCCTGTGGCCTTTGACTGTGTTGGCTCCGTTACTGGGTAAACGGTTAAGGCCTGTGCTAAATGCTTGAGTTCTTGTGAGCCATATGACCTGAGTCAAAGGACAGGCAGAAATTTAAGAACAAAAACAAGAGGAAAAGTGGGTCTAAATCTTAATGTTAATTAAATAGAATAAAGTTTTAAGCTCAAGACCGTGAAAGCATTCAGAATAATATTGTTCCTGGGCTATATAAAGTGCTCCAGAGAGTATTAGAATTGATAGTTTAACATTTAATTTTCTGAAAAGAGAATAACTTTAATATCCAAACTTTGTAAAACTAGTACATATAAGATTACTAATCTCACTCTTACCCACTCTACCAGGTTCCCTTTATTTAAAAATATATTTATTTATTGGACTGACAGATAGAGAGAGAGAATGGGTGTGCCAGAGCCTCCAGCCTCTACAAACCAACTCCAGATGCATGCGCCACCTAGTGCATCTGGATACATGGGTACTGGGGAATCAAATCTGGGTCCTTAGACTTCATAGGCAAGCACCTTAACCACTAAGCCATCTCTTTAGCCCAGCTCTAATACTTTTGGAAAACTAGTTGTCCTTCCTATATTTCAGTTCCTACATATAAAATGATACCTATATCATACTATTGTCATGGTTTAATACACTTAGTGCTTACCTTTCTGGCTGGCATTTTTAAGGTATTTAGTAAATACTAGCTCACATCAGTATACATATAGAAGCCAATTCTTTTGTAAATCATAGACAAATTAAATCTTATAGTACACACATATGTTTTTGGATTTTTTTTTTTTCTTTTTAGGTTTTATGGATTCCAAGATAGCTTTGAACACTTGATCTTACTTCCTCCACCTTCCAACTGCTGGGATTACAGACATGTGCCACCATACCTGGCCTCTTGCAGAATATTTTTAATGTCAAAAACTACTCATACCATTAGCTAAATTATAATTAGTGGTGATATCTTCAGTATCTTTTTTTTTAAGCTAGGACATTGTTATCACTGAAGTTCTCTTTTGCATTATTAAACAGTTCTAACCTATATTATATCAGGAGGAAAATGAATGGGCTATAAGTTACTGATAAGAAATAAAATTCTCTCATAGAAAATGTTTTATTTATTGGTAGAATCTTTAAAAAAAAACAATTAAAAACACTATAATGCCAAGCAATGTATGCTTAAAATAAGTGTATAAAATCAACAGCTTTTCTATGTAGTTGTAATAAGCTATGAATAAAAATTAATTCATCTGCAGTAGCAAAAGTATTTTTTTTTTTTTTTTTTTTGCTTTTTTTGAGGTAGGGTCAGGCTGACCTGGAATTTACTCTGTATTCTCAGGGTGCCTCAAACTCATGGCAAACCTCCTACCTCTGCCTCCCGAGTGCTGGGATTAATGGCGTGCACCACCACGCCCGGCAAAAGTTTTTTGGTTTTTTTTGCTAAAGCTGTATGGAAATCCAGCATTTATAAGCAAATAAATAATGACATTTATTTGGCCAAGCAGAACAAATTATTTTTTTTAAGGTACATCCTTTCCAAGCCTGGAGTGACTTTTAAACTTTGGAGTTTGAAGCAGGAGTGTCACGAGTTTGAGGCCACAGTCACATAACAAAAGCAAACCTTATACAGGACTGCCTCACAAGGAAGATAAGGCAATATGGGTTGTATAATAATAGTAAACAATGACATGAACATGTAAATACCCTAATGAAGATATGAGCTTTTTAAAATTTTTGTTTTTAACTGCTTTGTTAAATTTACCTTTTTATGCAAACTGGTAAAACTGCTGTTGGCAGAAACTTATACCAAGTGCTAAGGCAATCTTTAATTAGAAGCTGACAACACAAGACAAAAGGAAATAACACCAGGTTCACAACCAACAGTTCGGTAAAGGTATAATAGGTAATACATTCTCTCTCTATCTGTCAGTCCAATAAATAAATATATTTTTAAATAAAGTGAACCTGGTAGAGTGGGTAATACACATACATACATACATATATACATATATACATACATATATATATGTGTGTGTATATATATGATTTATTTATGAGATAGAGACAGACAGAGAGAATGGGCACGACTCCAGGACCTCTAGCCACTGCATAAAAACTCCAGACACATATGCCCCCTTTTACATCTAGCTTACGTGGGTCCTGGGGAATCAAACCTGGGTCCTTAGGCTTCACAGGCAAATGCCATAACTGCTAAGCCATTTCCCCAGTCCTGGCTTTTATATTTTTTATCACAAGGTATCAAACTGGATAGAGAGTCACAGAAGCAATGAGATTAAGAATTACTACAGGTATGTTTTGACTGAAAGATCAAGCTTTTTTCTAAAAAAAAATTACTGGGCTGGAGAGATGACTTAGTGGTTAAAGTGCTTGCCTGCAAAGCCTAAGAATGCTTGTTCAAATCTCCAGGTCCCACACATAGCCAGATGCAAAAGTGACATAAGTGTACAATGTCACACATGCACACAAGGGGGTGCACATATCTGGAGTTCATTCACAGTGGCTGAAAGGCTTTGACACACCCATTCTTTCTCTTTCTGCCTCCCCCCCTTCTCTGTCTCTCAAAATAAAGTAAAATAAAATAAAAAGGCATATGCCATCATACCCTGTCTACCCAAGTTTTTAAAACAAAAAAAAATATTTATTAGAGAAAATGGGTGTACCAGGGCCTTTAGCCATTGCAAACGAATTCCAGACGCATGTGCCACCTTGTGAATCTGGCTTAGTGGGTACTGGGGAATCAAAGTTGGGTCCTTTGGCTTTGCAGGCAAGTACCTTAACTGCTAAGCCATTCCTCCGGCCCATGACCAAACCTTTTTAAAGTGCTAGATCTTTAGTTTGTTCTCTAACAAAAAACAAAGATCTGAGTGTAAATTCCTGGCCACAAGAAGATTCTTTTAATCCAGTGTATTAACATCACTTTATTTTGTGAAGACCTTTTGTGGAGTGATTGTAAAAATAGAGTCATCCTGTTAAATTGTTATTTTTAAAGTATTTGAGGTCAATATACAAAGTAACAGGTTCCATCATGGCTTCTTCCTCCATAGGTGACGTGACACTTTGTCCTCGTTCCTTTCTCCCTTGCTGCCCTCCTTCATGGGTGCTTCTAGCCTCTGCTGTCTCCTTTTCCATTGCTTTGTGCAAGCAAGAGCCTTTAACCACTGAGCCATCTCTCTAGCCCTACACTGCTTTTTGTGTAGATATGTCATGTCATCCAAATATCAAAGAGTGCACTCAGTTCTCAAGTATTTCTTGAAACTATTTTAAGCTTTCTGGGTACTCAATTATAGTCTACTTCATTGGACCCTTTTACAATTCTTTTCAAAACAGACCAAAGTGATTTGTAGATTTATTTTAAATCATTCAGAGGTTTTCAAAATACAATGTTATAAAGTTTCTGGTGTGGAAGTATTACAATATGTTGTTAAATGGGTTCCAATGAAATTCATGTTTTGGGATACTGTCATAAATAGAGTTATATTTTTTATTTCATTTTTAACTGACCATTGCAAACATGTAGACATTTGTTGTCTGTATTGTTTCTTATATCCTATGATGTGAAATTCATATATTTTCTACTTTTCTTAGATTACTGTTTTCTATGTACATAAGGATGTGTGTATAAAATACTGGTTCTTCTCTTTCTAGTTTGTAATTATCTCATTGTACTGGCTAGAATCATTAATATAGTGATGAAGAGAAGTAATGAGATAGACATCCTTGTTTTAGTCTCTTATCTGAAGAGACATTCAGTTTTTCATTATAAACAACATCATTAGCTGTGAACTTTTCCCACAGGTCATTTACTGAGTCAATGATGCTCCTTTTTGTTCCATGGAGCATTGTACTATATATAAATTGCGCCTCTATTTCAGAAGCTGATTTTACTGAGCATGGTGATGCGTGCCTTTAATCCCAGCATTTGTGAGGCAGAGATAGGAAGATCAGAGTGAGTTCCAGGTCAGCCTGGAGTACAGCAAGACCTTACCTTGAAATAACAAAAATTACAAAAAATAAATTCCAAATAAATGAATAAAAAGCTGATTTGTTGAAATAACATTAATTATTATTTATACTAAACTTAAACAGAATAATGTTCTAGATATATCATGTTAAGAAGTAACTTAAACTGTGGAAATTTTCAAAAGCTTAAGAAAATACTTGATCAAGGGCAAAAATTTTCTTTTGGATGTAAGTAAGCTCTCAAATTGCAAATATAATCAAAATATATGAAGATTTTGTTTTGGAGGTGAAAAATAAATCTAAGGAAAGAATCATTGCCTTTCCATTCATAAGCTATTATGCAACTGCAAGACTCTGTTATTTCTCTGATATATTTTATCTATAAAATCTGAGTTGAACCTTTATAATTAGCACAACTGAGAGGTCTTAATTCCCTTTCATTTACCAAGACTAATGCAAGATTTTTTTACATTTAGTAATTGCTTATTTACTTGGAATATAAATACTGTGGATATAATACATTTAGCATTAAGTAACTTAGAGTAGTAACTGTGGGTTAGTTATGAATCACTAAGTCAAGGTTTTATTTATATTTCTGTTTCACAGAGATGAAGAAACGGACTGAGGAATAGTAAAAGACTTTCATATCACTATTTCTATTTCATGGTAACTTCTCTTTCACCATAGGAATTACTTAAAGATCCTCTGTACATTGGACTGAGGCAGAGAAGAGTGAGAGGTGCTGAATATGACAGCTTTGTGGATGAATTCATGGAGGCTGTTTCTTCCAAGTATGTGTATTCTTTATTTTATTTATGTTTGAGTTGAATTTCAAAAATCTGAAGTCAGACTAATATAATAACTACTAAAAACTCTGAGTTTGATTACAAATAATTGGAAGTGATTTGAATAAAAAGGAATATGTATGTATGATCATATGTATGTGTGTATTTATATATTCATAGTTTTACTGGCCAAGTGGTAGTAGCATCTATTCCCTTCCCCCCCCCCAAAAAAAATGTATGTCTCTTGCTAGTCCTGAAAGAACTTTGTTCACAGAACAATCTCAGAAGATCACTGTGGCTATAGACATGCTGCAGTGACCAGTGATAGTGAGTATGAAAGGAAGCCTTTTAATGTTTATGGTTTTTGGCAGTCTGTACTTCTTTCTGTCTGCTGATAAGATATGATCTTTACTCTTGTTTGTGGCTGACCCCACATCTGACCCCTTTGTGGTAGGAGAAGCAAGGAAGAGTTGGGAGTGAACATAACCTAGTATAATCCAAGGGTCCAGCCACAATCCATGAGAACTGGATTAAATCTGTAATATCCAATTAAAATGTAGTATTGGGGAGAATGTTCATTCGTTAAACACTTGCTTGCAAAGCCTGTCTACTTGGGTTCAATTTCCCAGTTCCCACATAAGACCAGACACAAAAGCAGCACATGAATATGAATATGTCTGCAGTGGCAAGAAGCCCTGGAGAAGGAACTCTCTCATATACACACATGTGAAAACATAAAAATTATTTTTGGGCTGGAGAGATGGCTTAGCGGTTAAGCACTTGCCTGTGAAGCCAAGGACCCCGGTTCAAGGCTCGGTTCCCCAGGTCCCACGTTAGCCAGATGCACAAGGGGGCGCATGCGTCTGGAGTTCGTTTGCAGAGGCTGGAAGCCCTGGCGCGCCCATTCTCTCTCTCCCCCTCTGTCTTTCTCTCTGTGTCTGTCACTCTCAAACAAATAAAAAATTAAAAATAAATAAATAAATAAAAATAAAAATTATTTTTAAAAATAAATAAAATGCAATACTATATTTTCTTCTAACCCAGTTAACATTTGCTCATGGGCCAAGTGTTAACCATAAAATTGTCCATTATTTTTTCTTTTAGAAATGGGATTTTCACCATATTTTTAATGATGCATTCTGAATTTTGTCATGCCAGCTGACAGCTAATCACTTTGTTACTGTATAGCCACAGATAGCATTACTATTTTTTAAACATATATGTTGCCTTGGTTTTTTTTTTTTTTTTCCACAACCTCATCACTGGGATCAACTATAAATAGAGATGTTCTACTGCTTTCCTAAAAGGTTTGTTTTTAAGAAGTTGTAGCCACCAGAAGTACACTTTTTTCTTCAATTTGTACAATATTTAGAATACCTTGGCTCTCTCGTTACTAAAGATTTTAATGCAGAGTATATTTGCCAGCTAGTGTGGGCTATTTTATAAGGAACATATTTGACTTATTAATTATAAACCATATCTGATTAGGCTATATTTACTTTCAGAAATGTAATGGGTGCTAGGGATTCAGGAAGGTTTTTGTACCCCAAACCCTGGGTTAGTATCTACTTTTTTTTTTTTTTTTTCAAGGTAGGGTCTCACTCTAGGCCATGCTGACCTGGAATTCACTATGTAATCTCAGGGTGGCCTCGAACTCACGGTGATCCTCCTACCTCTGCCTCCCAAGTGCTGGGATTAAAGGCATGTGCCACCACGCCTGGCTGTATCTACTTTTTTTTTTTTTTAATTTAATTTATTAGTTTTCTTTTCAGTAAATACAGGCAGTTTGGTACCATTATTTAGGCTCATCTGTGATCTACCCCCTCCCATTAGACCCTCCTTATTATTGAAAATGGGTCGTGCATTGTGGAGTTAGCCCCCAGTTATTAGTATGATAAATGTCTCTGAAAATCATGACCCAACATGTAACTCTGACATTCTTTCCGCCCCCTCTTCCGCAAGATTTCCCTGAGCCATGTTGGGTTCATTTTTGGTCTGCTTCAGTGCTGAGGTGTTGGGGGCCTCTGAGGCTCTGGCTCTCTGATTTGGTAGGAGTTGATTTTTCTCTGCGTTGATCTCCTTCCCCTTTGTGCTGGTATCCAGTTCACAGGAAAACATCACCCTTGCTTATTTCGCCAGTTGTCCTTAGTTTCAGTTGGGCCCCTTCTGAGGTATGTTGGGGCAGCTCTCTTCTTAGGATCTGCATCTATCTGGAAAAGAGAAGCAGATTCTCCAACGGAGAGTAAGTTAGCACCCAGAAAATTGAGATAACACTTACTTTTTTGATAGACAGTTTGATAGGTGTAGGCCCTCTTATACCCCGTGATTGATGGTAGCTTGATATTGTAGAGTAGGCTTGTGTTTGGGTATGGTTCTGACTTGTTTCCCAGCTCCAGCTAAGGGTCTAGTACCACTGAGTGGATCAGTTAGCCAAATCAAGAGCAATTGATTCCTCACCATGGCTGTGTACCACTATTGCACTTGTATGGGTATCACATCCGGTTAATTGTTGCTACTTAGGTTAAACAATGTGTTGCTTGGACAGATCTTGGTCACTTCCCCCAGTCGCCTATGTAGCGCCTTCTGGCACTAGACACGCTGACTGTCTGGGACTGACTCTCTCCTGGCTTCCAGCCATGTCATTCCATTTTACGTGTCAGCTGCGTATGGAGTCTTCAGCAATAGGGTCTTACCACTGGCCTTTGGTGGGTCATCAATTACTCTGACAGAAGTCTGTCATTGTTTTGGGAAACCTTGTAGGTTTCTTTGATCAAAAGCTCATTGTGGATTGTAGGCCCAAGCTGGAAGTGGGGGTTACAGGTCAGTGTCCACTAAGAAATTGAGGAAAAAGATAACTAATATACAAGAGTTAGAGAGATGTATCTACTTTTAACCAAAAAATTGAATAAAACAAGACTGAGAAGGAAAATTATTAAATTATTATATTTATTTAGAGAGGTACAGAGCCAAGTGAAGGACACCCATGTGGCTTGAGGGCCCATGTGGTAGTTGTGGAAAAACCATGGAGAAGACAGAAAGGAAAGTTCAAGTGCCCTGTGGTGAGCAGGAGGTAAAGAGCCTGTGTGGAGAGGAAGGGTCAGGGGCTCTCCCTCCGCTTGGCCCAGGCAGGTGGATCCAAGGAGAAACTCACCAGCAGCTGATGTTCATGAGTGGTCAGACAGTTCAGAGAGCTTGCCTCCCCTCACAAAAGTATTCATAAATTTATGGTGGTGGGCTCTACCTTCTGGCTCAGGTGAGCTTAGAGACAGCTGATTTGTCTGGGCTAGCAGCTGTCTCAGGAAGAGGCTAAGCCAAGTTCTTTGGGCTGAATTTGACCAACCACAATGTTAGGACTAGATTTAAATTCTAGGAAAGTCCTCTCTCCCAGGAGCAACCCAGGTTGTTTGTAGAAAAACAGACCTAGGTAAGAGATAAAAAGTCAGATCATACTTTGGTCTATAGCAAAATGGAAACTGTAAGGACAGGCCCAAAGACATTCTTGCTTCTTACTTTCAGGGGCCCAGCCAGCCTAACTGCCTAACAAAGCTATCTGATGCCCTTTCAGAAATAGTTAAGAAACACTAAGTTTAAGATTATATCATTAATTTCTACTCAGTATTCATGTTTACTTTTAAATGTCTCTTGCTACAAATTCTTATGTAAGGTTTTGACTATTAACTTTCCAAATAACAACATTGATTAAAAGACTGTACAGATAATGGGGCGCTGCTACATAGCAGAAAGGGAAATAGCATCTCTCAACACATTTTGCTTTACTATTTGTGGAAATAAAGTCTATAAATAAGATAACATCTGCATGCTTACATGAAGCCCTTTTTAAAAAATCTGTAAGCATTTAAATGATGATAAATAGAGAAAAATTATGTTTGGAAACAGTGAAAAGCTTTATAAAATGAGATAGGAACTAATTTAATTTGTATTTATATTTGAGACAAAGTCTCTTGGAACCTAGACTGGTCTCAAATTTATTTTGCTATATAGCTGAAGATGACCTTGAACTTCTGCTTCTCCTGCCTCCACCTCCTGCACCACCATGCTTGGTTTATACAGTGCTATGAATTGAACCTAGGACTTCATGCGTGCTAGGCAAGTGCCCTGTTAATTAAGCTACATCCTTAACCCGTTAATTTGGAATTATTTGTGTCAATCAATTCAGAAAATAAAAAATTAAAAAAATATATTAAATTTATGGCTGGAGAGTTGGTTCAGTGGTTAAGGTATTCACCTGCAAAGCCTAATGACCTGGGTTCAGTTTTTCAATACCCAAGTAAAGCCAGATGCACAAAGTCCTATATGCATCTTTATTTGCAGTAGCTGGAAGCCCTGGTACACCCATTCTCTTTGTCTCTCTGTCCTCTCTCTCTCTCTCTCTCTCTCTCTCTCTGCTTGCAAATAAATTTTAAAAATATTTTTTTCAATTTTTTTATACAGTAAAAAAAGGGGGGGTGGAGAGATGGCCTAGTGGTTAAGGTGCTTGCTTATAAAGCCAAAGGACCAAGGTTTGATTTCACAGAACACAGGTAAGCCATATGTACAAGGTGACACATGCATATGGAGTTCATTTACAGCGGCTGAAGGCCCTGGCATGCCCATTCTCTATCTGCCTCTCTCTCAGATAAATAATAAAAATTTTAAAATTAAAAAAAATGTATTAAATTGAAGAATGATTTAAGGTCTTTTATAAGAATATGGCAATTAACAGAGTCAACATTAGTCTTTTGTATGGAAAGCATCTAGAGCCAGGCAAAGCAGCTTGTGACTATAATAGCAAGACTCGAGAGTCTGAGGCAGGAGGATTGTCACAAGTTTAAAAGGCCATCCTGAGTTGCAGAGTGAGTGCCTTGCCCCAGAAAAGAGAAGACAGGGGTTGGCTTAGCTGTTAAGGCATTTGCCTGCAAAGCCAAAGGACCTTGGTTTGATTCCCAAAGACCCACATTAGCCAGATGCACAAGGTGGCAAGGTGGCGCATGCGTTGAGTTCATTTGCAGTGGCTGGAGGCCCTGGCACGCCCATTCTTTCTCTCTCTCTGTCTCTGTATCTGCCTCTTTCCTTCTCTCAAATAAATTTTAAAGTGAGAGAGAGGGAAAGACAGAAGAAGAAAATAAGTGCAACTATAATTTAGAAGTTTTGCTTTGAGCCTCTTCCCAGAGAGAAATCCTGAATTAAGTGTGTGCCTTTAATCCCAGTACTCAGGAGGCAGAGGTAAGAGGATTGCCATGAATTCAAGGCCGCCCTGAGACTACATAGTGAATTCCAGGTAATCCTGAGCTAGAGTGCAATGCTACCTCAAAAAAAAAAAAAAAAAAAGTGGCTCTCTTGAGAGCTCATGGAGGGAGCTGTCTAGAAGGGAGGTCTAGCAGAGGACAAGGCTGGCAGTTGCACTACAGCATGCACCCACAAGCACCCTTGGACAACTTCATGGGACCACCCTGTGTACTGCTTAGATTGTTAGGGAACCCTTGGTTTTGCCATGCTCCTCTTCCCCATAAATAAAACCTCTATTTGTTTTATAACTTAACTGTGTTTGCAGGCTGGAGGGAAGCAGCTTCAGATCATTTCTATGACCAGTGTCTTAATACAGATATTGTAGCACACTTCCGAAGTATAGCATCAGGATATTTCAGTTGGGATCTAAGGAATCACCGCTGGGTAGAAGTTTGATCCAATGGGTCCATTATGAAATCATGGTTATACCAACCTGCGTATGTGTCTGCAAGGAGAGGAGCAGGGCACTGTGTTGTTGTTTCAGCTCTCCACTCATCTCCATGAACTCTGTGATCAATCTGCCAAATCACTTTGTCCCTGGCCGCACTTGGGTGATTGTGCCTGTGAGTTCTTGCCAATATGCTGCAAAATCTTTCATTCCAGAAACTAAGTCTCATCTTCTATGAGCTCTGGGTAAATATTAGTTCAGGCTTGGAAGTTGTGCAAGAGATTGTGACTTCACTGGGTTACCTGCTCTCAAATCTGTGGCTATGAATCTTTGATGGTGCATATTGCACCTCTAGACCTTCAGATGAAATGTGAGCCACAATTAAACAGTTTAGTAATGTTGGGGACTTTTCACTAGCACATTCCCTATGGCTTTGGTACATGGTATGTTTTCTGGACCTTTCTGTAGAAAGCAATCTTCTGATCCTTTTTTGTTCAATATCCACCTAAGCCAGATGCAAAAAGTGGCTCATGCATCTGGAGTTTGTGTGCAATGGCTAGGCACTGGTGTGCCTATTCTCTCTATCTCTCTCTCTCTTCCTCCCTCCCTCCTTATCTCTCTGTCTCTATCTCCCTTCCTGTCTGTCAAATAAACAAAATATTAAAAAATAAAAATAGAAAGTGTGGGTCAATTTACCTGAATATGAATTAGCATGTCTAGTAATGTATTGCTTAGCTTTACTACTTGCCCATTCAGAACTTTTATCACGTAAGCATAGTGACTCATCCAAGAATGTAGTTTTAAGAAAACAATAAAATAAGAATATAGGTAGACAGGCATAGTGGCACACACCTTTAATCCTAGCACTTGGGAGGCAGAGGTAGGAGGATTGCTGTGAGCTTGAGGCCACCTTGAGACTATATAGGGCATTCCAGGTCAGCCTGGGCTAGAGTGAAACCCTACCTCAAAAAAGAAAAAAAGAGATTGTGTGTGTGTGTGTGTATGTATGTATGTATGTATGTAGATAGGTATATAGGTAAAGAAAATCTTTCATCCCTGAACTGAGTACTTCTGTGACATCTCTTTCTTCCAGGCTAGCATGCTATTCTTCCCCTGACTCAGTGTGACATCTCTTTTTATATGTAACTCCCAAGTCTGAATCTCTAGCCTAGATTTGTTCTCTCCACCCCAGAATCCTATTGTCAGCCTTCTTTTGACATTTCTACTTGTATTTGTAATAGACCAAGCATAAGTGCCCAAACTTGGCCACGCCCTGTCCACCTGTTCCCCAGATTAAAATGCTGGTGTTACCACTTCATACATAGCCTATGTACAAATCTTCTTAGCTTTAATTCTAACTATATCCTGGATCTGTCAATTTCTCATTGCCTGTCATTTACCTAATCTAAATCTCTCTTCTCTGGATTATTGCACTTCCCTCACTGGTTTCTCTGCCTCCTTCTTGTTGCCCTTCAGTCTGTTCACACAGTGGCCTAGATGATTCCAAATTGGGTCATTTCTCTTTTCAGATTCAACCATGGTTAATCATGTGGTTCAAACTGAAAACAAAAACAGCATAAAAGGTCCTGGGCCATGTGGCTTTTTTCTAACTTCAGGCTAGGCCAAGGCTTATCATGTCACCTACTTGGAATACACACCAACTACAACTGCCTCTGCCCAGTTTTCTACTAGATGAGCTCCCTCAGACCCTTTAAAACTTCCACAGATCTCTCTTTCTCAGTAAAGCTTACCTTCACTAGTCTACTTAGCAGTTTACTCCCAGCTCACTTTCTTCACGTGTTACGTTGATCAGTGCCTGACATATTTACATTTAATTATTTATGTTCTGTTGTATAGCCACACACTAGTAAGTTCCACCAAAGGAGAGCTTACCCTCTTCTTCCCTGCCATGCCTGCAGATTGTAAGCCATTTAATATGTTATAAGTACATAGTATTTGTAAGACAAATGGTAGAATTTGATTTATTTGGTTTACACAGCTTAAAGTGAAAGGAGAGAATGGAAAGATTCTGGTGTGATAAAGCATGCCTGTTTTTAGGTGCTTCATTTTTTGGATATACTCCTTTCTTACACGTTATTTGGTACTACTTAAGATATATCAAACTCACCAGAAATAGGACCCCCTTAACATTTATAATTTTTTGCATAATCGTTCTCTTTATAATATCATTATTCTTACATAATCAGATGTTCTTGAAAATTAATAAGTAGTGGCAGCTTCATCTTTACTGCCTAGAAATTCTCTTTATGCTGATTTCATTGAAAATTATTAATTAAATGAGCAAAAAAAAAGCTTGCCTTAAAAAGCTTTGACCTAGCACTGACGTTTTGACTGATTTTTTTGTTTGTTTGTTTGTTTTTTGGTAAAGTGTCTTACTCTGTAGCCTAAGTTGGCCCTAACTTAGAATCCTCTTGCCTCAGCCTCCTGAGTGCTGGGATTGCAGGTGTGTACTACCACACCTGGCTACTAACATTTTAATGAAAGAAAAGACATTTCTCCAGGACTGTAATTTAAAAGCTTTCCTTTACTTAAACCTTACCATTACTGTGAAGTGCCAGGAATGACTATCAAGTAAGTGTAATGCTTGATAAGTTCTTGCAACTGTGGCTGCTTCGCAGATTTCATCTCATCTGTGAGAATCAGTCTCCACCTAAAGTCATACTGCCTGCCATCGGCAGCAAGGTGTGATGGTGGTGTTTCCATGTAACACTACTTCCTTTCCTGAGTCAGTGTTGAACTCAAGTCTTGGCTAAGTGCCTGAGACAGTCTAGACTATTGAGAGAAGTTAATAAATTACCCGGGCGTGGTGGCACACTCCTTTAGTCCCAGCACTCGGGGAGGTAGACGTAGGAGGGTTGCCATGAGTTCAAGGTCACCCCCCAAGACTACATAGTGAATTCCAGGTCAGCCTGGGCTAGAGAGAGACCCTACCTCAAAACAAAACAAAAAAGAAGTTAATAAATTGATCATAGTATTTCCAGGTCACATACTAGATTTTAAAGGAATAAGCTCTATAGCCCCTGAGTTAACATGAGCTGGTTTACTACGTGTATTTTAAATTATTTATAATATCCTCATGTTTACAAAGAAGTCACTGTAAATTTATATGCTCACCCTCACTGCACTAAGTCTGGTCTCTCCACAGACAAGGAGCTTGTCTGCAGCCCTCAAGTCTTGTCCCTGGGAGGTCTGCTAGTAGCAGGAATTCCATGGCTGACTTTCTGTGTGATCTTTTCCTCCTGTTCTAGTTCTAGTCATTATGCTTCACCTGGTTTTTCTGTGAATGGCATGGCTTCATAACCTAAGTGATTTTATCCAAAAATCTTTAAAGATTTTTGTTTCCCACTTGCTACTTTGGTTAGTATAATTTTGGGTGTTTTGGGGAAATTTTTAATAAAACAGATGACTCTATGGAATGCCACCTGCTATAGTTCCCTACAGGCCAAAGGCAATAGAAACCACTTTTTAAAAAGACTTTTAAAAGCCGGGCATGATAGCACATGCCTTTAATCCCAGCACTTGGGAGGCAGAGGTAGGAAGATCACCGTGAATTTAAGGCCGCCCTGAGCTAAAGTGAGACCCTACCTCAAAAAAAAAAAAAAAAGACTTTAAAGAAAACTCATGAGCCATGTTACTAAGGAACATAATTCGAATGAGGTTTATGACTCAGAATTTTGTTTTCTATTCTCCCATCCAAAGAAAAATGAGATTCACAATTTAAGTATAGCCATATTTTAATGTCAAATGTTTCTGTTTATGTCTTTCTACTTTTTTTACAAGCAGATGGAAGAGATAGATTATGAAATGTGTAGAAATCTTAGGTATTTATTTTGTGAATGTATAAGCAAGTATATACACATTTATATTCTATAGAACAAAGTAGGTGGATATTTATGAATGTCAGTATTATTTGGTTATTTATTTATTTGAGAGAGAGAGAGAGAGGCAGATAGAGAGAGAGATTGGGTGCACCAGGCTCTTCAGCCACTGCAAATGAACTCCAGGAGCATGTTACGCATCTGGTTTATGTGGGTCCTGGGGAATAGAACTTAGATTCGTTGGCTTTGCAGGCTAACACCTTAACTACTAAGTAATCTCTGCAGCCCAAAAAGGAGATCTAAAGGGAAGAGAAAGGAAGGGAGGAGGGTACTTAATAGGTTGGTATTGTATATATGTAAGTACAATGACTGAGATGGGGAGGTAATATGATGGAGAATGGAATGTCAAAGGGGAAAGGGAGGGAGGGTATTACCATGGGATTTTTTTTTATATATAATCATGGAAAATGTTAATAAAAATTAAATAAAAAAAGCCGGGCGTGGTGGCGCACACCTTTAATCCCAGCACTCGGGAGGCAGAGGTAGGAGGATTGCCATGAGTTCAAGGCCACCCTGAGATGACAGTTAATTCCAGGTCAGCCTGGACCAGAGTGAGACCCTACCTCGAAAAACCAAAAAAAAAATTAAATAAAAAAGAAAAGAAATATAACCAACCTATCTATTCATCAACAGATGAATGGATAAAGAAAATGTAGTGCTTTTACACAAAGGCTGTTTTTAGTCATAAAGAATAATGAAATCATCACATTTACTACAATATGGAAAGAATTAGAAATCATTGTTTAAGTGATATAAGCCAGGCTCAGACAAGTACCACACTATTTTACTCATGCATGAAATCTAGATTTAAAGTTATAAATACTTGTATATATATGTAGGTTAGGAGAGTAGAAAGGGGATTATGAGATATAAGATAGAGATATTAAGGGAAGGGAGATTTGGGGATAGAGAAGGTTTACAATATGTGTGACATGCATGGAAGCAGAAGGAAGGACTTTGGGGGGAAAAATGTGGACTAGCAAGAGGGCAGAAGAATGGGGAAAGTAGTAGAGGAGGAGGATAAATAAGAATGTATCATGTCATATATGTATGAAAGTCATCATCAAATCCCTGACTTTACTAACTTAAAAACATCTTTTTTTTTTTTTTTTTTTTTGGATTTTCAAGGTAGGGTCTCACTCTAGCCCAGGCTGACCTAGAATTCATTCTGTATTCTCAGGGTGGCCTTGAACTCTCAGCAGTCCTCCTACCTCTGTCTCCCAAGTGCTGGGATTAAAGGCGTGCACCACCACGCCAGGCTATAAAACATCTTTTTTTAAAATTAGTTTTGTACTCTGAGTACAGTCAAGTTATTACCATTGTAAGCCTCCTCCCTGCCCTCCCCTCTCCACCCAGCCCCTCCTTGTTGGGGTATATGGGTCATGCATTGTGGGGTTGGCCATCAGTTATGGGTAGGAGGAAATATCTCTGTGTATCATGATTCAACATGTGGCTCTGACATTCTTTCTGCCCCCTCTTCCACAAATTTCCCTGAGCCATGTTGGGTTCATTTTAGGTCTGCTTCACTGATGAGGTCTTGGGTATCTCTGTGTCTCTGGATATTTGATTTGGTAGGAGTTGATTGTTCTCTGTGTCGATCTCCTTCACCCTTGTGTTGATACCAGGTTCACCAAGAAAATAGCATACTTGCTTGTTTTGCCAATTATTCTTAGTTTCAGCTGGGGCCCTTTTGAGATATGATAGGGTGGTTCTCTCCATAGGATCTGCGTCTGTCTGAAAAAGAGAAGGAGATTCTCCAATGGAGAGTAAAGTTAGCACCAGATAAATGGGGTCACCATATTTTTTAGAGATAATTTAATAGGTATAGGCCCTCTTCTAGCCCACGATTGATGGTAGCTTGATAGTGGCGAGTGGGCTCATTTTTGGATCTGCTTTGGACTTGTTTCTTAGTTCCAGCTCCTGGTTTTGTTCCACTGAGTGGATTAGTTAGCCAAATCAAGAGCAGTTGGTTTCCCACCATGGCTGTGTGCCACTTTTGTACTTGTGTGAGCATCACAACAGGTTATTTGCTGCTGAGCAGGTTAGGCCTAACATGAGTAGCTTGGACAGATATTGGTCATTTTCTCCCAGTCGCCCATGTAGCACCTTCTGACACTAGATGCACTGACTGTCTGGGGACTGACTCTCTTCCAGCATCCAGCCATGTCATTCCATGTTACGTATCAACCACAAATGGTGTCTTCAGCAGTAGGGCTTATCACTAACCTTTGGTGGATCATTTAAGTACTCTGACAGAAATCTGTCATTCTTTTAGGAAACCTTGTAGGTCTCTCTGATCAAAAGCTCATTGTGGATGATAGCCACCTGCTGGTACTGGGAGTTACAGGTCAGTGCCCATGAAGAGAAGGAAGAAATAGATAATTAAAATAAGAGTTAGACAGAAGAGGGAGGGAGAGAGAGAGAGAGAGAGAAGCAGTAGAAGATTAAGGTCAGTCTTCATCATACCCTCTACAGGGCCTTGTGACTCAGGTGTTTCTTCTAAGGGCCTGGTGAAGATTCAACCATTTGATCTGTCTTTTAGGATGTAGAATTTTATGGTACCATTTGGGTCCAGATTTGTGTCCCCCACTCCCTCCCTTACCCTCCTCTCCATTCCTACCCACCCTATTGTCCAGTCCTCAAGATGCATGCTAGTTATGTCGGCATCTTGGGTAGATTCAGGTTAGGTGCTGTAGATGAGTGAGATTATGCAGCGATTATCTTTCTGTGATTGGGTGAATTCACTGAGAATGATCTGTTCCAGGTTTGAACATTTTTCTTCAAATGTCATTACTGCTATGTAGAATTCCATCATGTAGATGTACCACATCTTAGTTATCCATTCGTCTAGTGGTGGAGTTCTGGGTTGATTCCAGCGCTTTGCTACTACGAATTGAGCAGCTATAAACATGGTTGAGCAAATCTCTCTGGACTGAGGCTTGGAGGTTTTAGGGTACATGCACAGTAAGGGAATAACTGGGTCTGTTGGTAACTCTATAGTCAGCTTTTGTTGCTTTCCAAAGTGGTTGTACCATCTTACATTCTCACCCACAGTGGTTGAGGGTTCCTATTTCTCCACATCCTCACCAACATTTTTAATGTTTGTTATCCTTACTGGGGTAAGGTGAAATCTAATAGTTGTTTAAAGGTCATCTTGTGAGCTGATTTGACTTGACAATAGCATGATATTTGAATAATGTTCATATAATTTCATTTCAGATTATAGATACTGATTTGAAAAAAAATTTTTCATGAAGCAAAGTTAAAAAGTTAGTTGTCAGAAAGTAAATAATTAAGGTGACCTTTTTGTTCTCTAGGAAATAAAAAATCTGATTTTCAGCTAATACCATGCCTTGCTCTTGATAGTCAGTACATTTCAGTTAGTACACTCAAAGTCCTAACAGTGGCAGTAGAGCCCTACCCTGACCCTGCTGAGCCCTGATAACCTCTGCCTCATGCACTTGGCCACAGTACACTCCTTACTGCTTTAGTTGACTCCATACATTCTGGACATTTGCTCTAGCACTTTCTTCTGCCAAAAATATTCTTCCTCCAGAAGAATGCTTTATTTGTGACTTCATCTTTTTATATGTTTGTTCAGATCTTACCATCTTCTTTGGATTATCTTGGCTATGGTATGTTACATGAAAGCTTCCCAGTTTCTCTCCACCTCTGGCTCACTGAACACCTTGCTGGGTTCTACCACTTCTTCCTCTATATCACTTCATCATTTTTGGGAATGCTATATAACTCATGTACTTATTTCTTACATGTCTTCTCTAAGGGCATGTGCTCTCCAAAGACAGTGTCAGTGTCTGACACCAAGTAAACAGCCTGAACTGAACTGAACTGAGCTACCCAGAAAGCCACAACAAGAATGAGAGTGACTTGGTGCAGATATTTTACCATGACTGGAGAGTTACATTTTTTTTAATGTTTTATTTATTTATTTATTTATTTATTTATTTATTTATTTATTTATTTATTTGAGAAGGAGGGATGCCTCTCTGAAATAAATAAATAAATAAATAAATAAATAAATAAATAAAGAGAGAGAGAGAGAGAGAATGGATGTGCCTTTAGCCACTGCAAATGAACTCCAGACACATGTGCCCTCTTGTGCATCTGTCTTATGTGGATCCTAGGGAACTAAACCGGGGTCCTTGGGCTTCACAGGCAAATGTCTTAACCACTAAGCCATTTCACCAGCCCTACAGAGTTACATTTAACCTGCCTCATTCCTGATGACTTACTGGTATCATTTTCATGTAGAAAGAAGAGGCATAGGTCATGGTAAGTGATGGGTGCCTGGTACTCTCAGGCCTCAGGAACAGGCTGTCCCTTGAGGAGTTGCAAATTCATTTTCAGTTGGTATGTTGCATCTAACTATATTTAATGCAAGTTTCTGGCAAGTAATTTTCAACCCAATATGTTGCACAGTTCTGTGATTTAAGAATATAATAAAATTTCTATAAAGTTTACTGTAATCAAAGCTGCATTTGTTGGCACATACCTATACTCTCAGCATTCAGAAGGTTGAGGCTAGAGGACTGTGAATTCAAAGACAATCTGGCTTCCCAGTAAGACTCTGTCTCAAAGCAAAACAAAAAAAGAATTTTCCATAACCAACACAGAACAACAATAATCATTCATATTACCAAGGTCATCACATTTGGTTAATTCATTGTTCAGTCATTTCACTGTTATTTTCACCTCACAAACTGTTAAACAAACCAAAGTTAACAGACCATGGCTCCTTGATGTGGTGATAAATTTTCAAAATAGCTTTTCTTTGTGGCATGCACAGATGGTGACCCTTTTTCCTCTCCCTCATTAGAGCAGTATCCACACTACAGGGTACTAGACACACTGTGTCTCATGTGTGAACTAAGAAAGAAGACACAGCTGGTATGTTTACAGTCAGTCAATGTGGCTAGACTGGGATGGGAAGAAAATCACATGGAAAACAGGCTTTTCATCCCTGACACATGTTGGATACATGTTTCTTTTGGTAGGTTTGCTGTCCATTTCTTCATATACCTTATAGTATGACATTTCTTTCTTCACTGTATGTACAGAACAGGAAGTTTAAAAATGTGATTTAGTCAGCCTATGAAGCCATGACTCAGTAAAACCTGATGAGTGAAACCTTGACTTTATACTCAATCTTTATCTCCATCTACTACATTTGTAACCTTAGGAAGATCATTTGCCTTTTCTAAAGCTTAGTTTTCTGCCCTGTAAATTGGGAGAAATAATAACAGAACTCTATTGGGTTGTTATGATGATTGAAGTAATAAACAAACACAAAGTTACTTTTATTTAGCATTGTAAATAGTAACTGTAATTTTTAATATTATTTATTCAGGGAGAGAGAAAGAGATGAAGGAAAGGCGGGAGAAGGGAAAGAGAGAGAGAAAATGATAGAATGGGTGCATTGGGGCCCCTGCCACTACAAATGAATTCCATATGCATGTGTCACTGTGTACATCTAGTTTTACATGGGCATTGGAGAAGCAAACCCAGGCCATCAGGCTTTGCAAGCAAGTGCCTTTACTGACTGAACCATCTCTCCAGTCCATGACTATAAATTTTAAATTTATTTGTTTATTTGGTCTTTTGAATAGTTTTTAATTTTTATTTGTCTGAGAGAGAGAGAGAGAGAGATGGGGGGATGGTATACCAGGGCCTCCAACCACTGCAAATGAACTCTAGTTGCATGTGCTACCTTGGGCATCTGGCTTATGTGGGTCCTGGGGACTTAAACCTGGGTCCTTTGGCTTTACAGGCAAGGGACTTAACCATTAAGTCATTCATCCAGCCTTTATTTGTTTATTTTCAAGAAGAGACAGAGAGAAAAGAAACAGAGAGAGAGAGAATGAATCAGTATGCTAGGGCCTCTAGCCATTGCAGAAGGGCATGTGTCCCTTTGCACATCTGGCTTTATGTGGGTACTGGGGAATTGAATCCAGGTCATTAGAATTTGCAGGCAAGCATTTTAACTGCTGAGCCATCTCTCCAGCTCCACTGTGACCATAAATTGTATTTCCCAGGAAGGATGGCAAAGGACAATAATTTAGCTTAGTATATCTGGAACACTTAATAATTAGAATTACCCCAAAATAGAATAGTGAATGTAAAAGGAGCACTAACTTGCACATAAGAACCACTCAGTAGCTGGCATTACTTAAAATTTATTTTTATTAGAGCTGGGCATGGTGGCACATGCCTTTAATCCCAGCAGTTGGGAGGCAGAGGTAGGAGGATAGCTGTGAGTTCAAGGCCACCCTGAGACTACAGAGTTAATTCCAGGTCAGCCTGAGCTAGAGTGAGACCCTACCTCAAAAAACCAAAAAAAAAAAAAATTATTAGATATGGACATACTTAGTATGTAAACAACACATGTTGGTACCATCCTTTCCCTCTTCCCTGCCCCCTTTCCGGAGAGTCCCTCCTCTCTGGGGTGCAGGTCAACCCCATGTGGATTGTGGGTCATGCATTGGGAGGGCAGCAGTTAATTATGGGGGAGAGGCAACGACTCTGTGCATAATGTCCCAACTCGTGGCTCTAGCAATCTTTCCACCCCCTCTTCCGCAAAATTCTCTGAGCCATTTTGGGTGCATTTTAAATCTGCTTCAGTGGCTGGCATTTCTAATGGTTTTGTAGTTAGTATTTTGTGGCCTGTCGTACTGACTCCATAGGAACATGTGCTTAAGGGCATAAGCTTTTCTGCCTTATGTGGAAAAATGAGTTTAGAATTAAACACCCTTAAGTCTTCTGACCTGTGAAATGCAGAGTTTGTGATGCAGTGATGTGGTGATGCTGTAATCTTTGTGAATCAGTGAAGGTAGTAATCATCACATCATCTCATTACATTTGACCCGGAAGAATAAGCTTCTCATTCAGCATTTTAAAGCATTGTTTGGGGGCTGGAGAAATAGCTTAGTGGTTAAGGCACTTGCCTGCGAAGCTGAAGTACCCAGGTTCTATTCCCCAGTACCCACGTAAGCCATCTGCACAAGGTTCTGGAGTTTGCAGTCGCTTGAGGCCCTGATGTGCCCATCACCGCCCCCCCGCCCCATTCTGTCTTTTTCTTTCTCTAACTCTCTCTCAAATAAGTAAAAAATAAAAATAAAGCATTGTTTGTACAAACTTTAGCTCTCCTTGCTGCACAATTTATTCCACACAGTTCAAACAATAGTTAGCAAGGCAGTTAACACAAGAGAAAGAAGTTTCTAGTTTGTCTTGCAACTTATTTCCTATTCTACATTTGAATTTTATAGTTGCCTTCAAAGGAAGTTCATAGTAAAAGTTATGTTCAAAGTAAAACTTAGCAAAACTATTGAAGTTTTGAAAATATTACAAGATGTAACCTTACACAAATCATTTATGCTAATCAAGTAGACCAGTCCTTGACTCTCTCTTCTCTATTAAAGCAGCTGTACAATATTAACTGTTCTAGAATATTCCACAAGATTCCAAAGCAAAAATGACAGCCATTTCTTTAGCATCTTTTGTTACCCCCTTATTGTCCTGTGCATTTATCTCTAAAACAGATTTGTTACTAAAGCTATCCATACAGTTCTGTGATCTCATTAGTCCGTTTCTATAACCACAACCCGACTTCTACTACCACAGCCTAACTTGACCATTTTGTTTGTCTTCATCTCAGCAACTATGTCTGGAGTGTATCATTTTAGCATTCTTTATAAACTTACATCTGTCCCTTTTTTATTTGTTTTTACCTACATATAAATCCTTTTCTGATCTGGCTTATGAACATAGTCTTTCTGTCATATCACCCCCTTATGTATCATTTATACTCTCTCTAATATCTCTAAAGAGCACATTTTACTTGCCAAAAGCACATTGGTCAATGATGGACCATATATATCGTATGTATATTTGTGCACCTGCATCCAGTCTCTTTCTTCTCTCTCTCTCTCTCTCTCTCTCTCTCTCTCATACACACACACACACGCGCGCACCACACATACACAAATTGTTTTAAACTCTATAGTCATTCTCTCTCTTGTTTAAGCCTACCAGTTAAGTAAAAAAAAAAAAAAATGTTCAGTGGTTGCCCCAGAGTTTGCAATATATAGCTAATTTATAACATTGAGTTTAAGTCCACTTTAAAATAACATGGTAATATCCTCCTTAAGGAGCAGTACAGGTATCCTATTAGCAGTATGGCCAATTCCTCCCAGCTGCTCCTTTTAAAATCACTACCATTTATTTTACTTATCTATAAGCTATTATCACCAAATACATTGTTACAACTGTTATTTTGAACAAACCACTATTAGTCAACTGAGGAATGAAGGGGATTATATTTTACCTTCACTTATTCCTTCTCTGTCCTCTTTCTTATATGGTTTCAATATCTGACATATTTTCCTACCTATATCATTTTCCTTCTCTTTGAAAAACTTGTTTAAACATTCCAACAAAGGCCCTCAATTTATGTTTGTTCAAGAATATTTTTTATTTCTCCTATTTTTATTTTATTATTATTATTATTTTTATTTTATTTTTATTTTATTTTCCTGAACTTTTGAAAGCTAATTGCACTGATTAACAATTGTTGGAGAGTGAGGAGTTTTCTTTTAAAATATTTCACTTTATTCTCTGGATTGCATGATTTTGAAGAGAAGTCTGATGCATTCCTTGTCCTTGCTGGGTTGGTAGAATGCAATTTTATCCTTCTGGTTTCTTTAAATATTTTCGCTTTGTCTTCAATTTTCTGCAATTTGTATTTCATATACTTACATGCGGATTTTTATTTATTTATTTTTTTATTTGAGAGTGACAGACACAGAGAGAAAGACAGAGGGAGAGAGAGAGAGAGAATGGGTGTGCCAGGGCTTCCAGCCTTTGCAAACGAACTCCAGACGCATGCGCCCCCTTGTACATGCGGATTTTTTAAAAATTGCCATTTTATGTTTTCTGGGCTTCTTGTATCTTTGTATTGGTATCTGTCATTAATTTTGTACAACATTCATAGTCAGTCATTCTGCTGCTAGGACTGCCTCTGTTACTGATCTTTCTGATGTTCTCATAGGCATGCTCCACAGCTTTTGTAATTGTCCCACAGCTCTTGACAACTCCGTTTTCCTTTTGTTTTTTCTCTTTGTGTTTCAGTTTGGTGAGGTTTTGAGCATTGTTTTAGGCTTACTTACTATTTTCTCCACTATGCTTGCTCTGCTGACGAGCCATCAAAGGCAATCTTCAGTCCTGTTATGATGGCTTTGATTTCTAGCCTGTCCTTTTGAGTCTTAAGGTTTCCATCTTTGCTAACATTACCCATATGTTCCTTCCCGCTGTCCATTTTTTCCATTTGAGTTTGTAGTATAATAGTCATAGTTATTTTAAGTTCACAGTCTGATTATCCAAAATTTCTCCCATGTCTGAATCTAGTTCTGATTTCTTGCTTTGTCTAGTACAACTACTTTTCTTTCATTTGAATAAGTATGGTTTGTAATATTGAAAGCTGGAAAAGCACTTGCTGTACAAGTGTGATGAGATGAGCTTATATCCTAGGAACCAAGTAAAGCCAGATGCAGTGGTGAGCATCTGAAATCCCATTACTCCTATAGTGTGATGGGAGATGGAGACAGGAGAGTCCCGGAAGCACATAAGCCAGCTATCCCGGTGTACTCAGCAGTGAACCACAAGAGACCCTGCCTTGCAAAACAAAGGTGGAGGTCAAGGATCAACACTTGAAGTGTCCTCTGAACTCCACATGTGTGCCATGACCTGTGTGCTCCTGCACTCTCACACATACATAAGCACACGCATATCATAATATAAAAAATAATCAAAATATTTATAAAAGAGGTTCAAAATGGTATGTTACATTTCAAAAAACAATGTTATCTTTTGTTAGGATTTCATGACAATATGAATACTTGTGTCTGTTATTTTAAGGTAAATTTTTATCAGGTTGTTTATTTATTTGGTTGCCCCATCAGGGATACATAATACATTTAATATATCTGGCAAGTTATTTAATTTTTTATTAATTATGAACTTTATGAATAAGTCACATGTTGGGTCACATTCCCCTTCTGTTATCTTTTTATATCCCCTTTTCCCAACCTCCATTCCACTGAAGGCCCTCCTCATTGGGGTCATTAGTGTTCCCCATGGAGTGATGAATGCATCAATCAGTCCCTGATGGGGGACAATGCCTTAGGATATTCCTTCCCACCTGTGACTCTTACAATCTTCCTGCCCCCCCATCCATGATGTTCCCTAAACTTTGGTGGGTGTGTTGAGCTCTACAATCTCTAGGTTTCTGCTTAGATGAGTTTTTTAAAATATTTTATTCATTTATTTAAATTTTTTGTACTCAGTGAATACAGTCAAGTTGGTACCATTGATAGCCTCCTCTCTGCCCTCCCCCCCTCCACAGAGACCCTCCTTTTTGGGGTATATGGGTTGTGCATTGTGGGGTTAGCCATCAATTTTGGGTAGGAGAAAATGTCTCTATGTGCTATGATCCAACGTGTGGCTCTGACATTGGCAAACCAGGAACCAGCACAATAGTGAAGGAGATAGACACAGAGAACAATCAACCCCTACCAAACCAGATATCCAGAGACACAGAAGCTCCCAAGATTTCAACAGTGAAGCAGACCTAAAATGAACCCAACATAGTTCAGGGAAATTTGCAGAAGAAGGGGTGGAAAAGTTGATGAGTTTTAAGTGTCCTCCATGTCTATCTTCACCTCCCTGGAGCTGCTTGTCAGGATAACACTGAGAATAGCACTCGTGCTTAAATCTTTGCAAGTTATTTTAATGATGTCCATATTGTTTTTTTAAGTATTATTTTTACTATACTGTATTTTTCTTAGGGGAATTTTCACCTGAAATTTAACTTCCTGTACTTTATACTGTCTTTATGTTACATGGCATGTGGAGACTGTATATGTCTTACATTAGGTATTTTGACATGCAACCTGCTGATTATTCTCTTCCATTGCCAAGTTTCTTCTTAATGGAGGCCTTGAAAACATAAACCATATCCTTCTTTCTGGATACCACAGAATCCACAAAATGTGACTGTTATCAACTCATGGTAAAATAAAGTGACTAATACAGTTCACATGAGAAAAGAAAGTAAGGGCTTCTTCACGCCACATGTGCTTGTGATTTGAGGCAAGTATTGCTGGCTTTCAAAAACTGTGTGACTCAGTTGTTCCATTCTCCTTTTCTCACATTAAGCTACAAATACCTGTTTTCATTCACGACCTGAGAGAAGGAGCCATCCCTAGGAGAGAGAACCTGGCTTACTCATGAGACTTATTATAGGTTATCATTCTACTTAATTTCAAAAAATTTTAGTGGTAAGAGGAGAAAAATTATTTTTACTACTTAATAAGTCTAGCTTTGACAAGAGAGCTGTCACGGCAAATAATCTTTAAGTGGGAATGTGGAATACCTCCAACTGGGCCATTCCTTGTTGAGGTTATTTTTACTTTGTATTACAGTTTAAGGTTGTTTCTGAAATTTTGCTATAAAGTCCCTAATTAAATGTTTTTTATTTCCCCTTAGCCTAGCCCAGCATTTTCTCTTTTGAAATCAATTAAACTCTTTGGCTTTCATGACACATAGATGTTTTGTCTTTTTAACATTTTTCTGTAAGAGGGACATTTTTATTTTATTTAATAATATAGAATTGTTATTCTTCCAGTGTCTATGCTCTTTATTATAAAATTTGAGACAGCTTGGAACTTTTCCCTATTTTAGGAGTTGCATAGACAGGTCTTTTTGGTGTTCTTTTCAACTCTTTTGGGCTGTGAAAAGGTTAAATGTGTGTGAGGAATTCCCATATCATTCATCCTGTTTTCAGAGATGATTAGTTTAGAGCAACATGTCATAGTTCTGAGAATTCAAATGCTGAGTAAAACATTGTGTTTTGATTCTCTTAGTGGTTTACATACCATTTGGTCAGGATTGCTTATTTTTGCAGAATCCTAGTTAATGTTCTGTGGCACACAGTTCTGAGGAACCTATTTCCTCAGGTGTTTTTAATCATTGAAGGGACAGAATATTTGCTTTAACCACAGGAAAATGTCCTAATAAAATAGAATTTGCCTGTATATCTAGCTGTTTGTTTAATTCAAAGAGATTTTAGAGAGAAGATGGTATGTGAAATAGAGTAGATCATTAAATCATAAATGTGGAACCCGACCTGTTCTGGAGTATTAGTGAACACTTGTGTGTGAAGAGGTGATTTAAGACATGTGGCCTTTAAGGTATAACCAGATAAACAACAATTTTACAAATGCATGTGTGTGGGGGGAGGTGTATGTGTGTGTATGCGTGCACGTGCGTGGGTGTGGGTTAGAAGAGCAAATGGAAGTTTATTATACAAATCCATTGACGTGTTTTCATGTCCCACTTTGTACTTAGAGAACAGGTATTTTTCTCTTTGCATAACCACCATTTTTTGTTGTTGTTTTTTTTTTTTTTTGAGGTAGAGTTCCACTGTAGCTCAGGCTGACCTGGAATTAACTATATAGTCTCAGGATGGCCTTGAACTCATGGCGATCCTCCTACCTCTGCCTCCCAAGTGCTGGGATTAAAGGCATGTAATACCTTTTAATACCTGGCTCCAGCACCATTTAAAAATTTTTTTCTATCTTTTTAAAAAATTTCTCTTGGGTGGATTAAAGAATGAGATACATGATCTATTTGTACAGATGCACGGCATACTCAGTAGACCTAGACCTCTGGTTTACGGTCCGCATAGGATTTTGGAATAATACAGACCTTACTTTTCTTGCTATGAGTAACTGCACATATTTGGAATGAAACAGAAAAGAAAGTAATGGAGACCTTCATTTTATAAGCACCTGTATATTCTAGAAGTTTACATTTATCCAGAATAACATTCTAAAAACCAAAAATGGAACTAGACTCTCCTTGTTATAATCTGTTGCCTGGGTCATTCTGGAAGTCTTGATGCTCCTCCAAATGCTTACTAGCCTGGACTTTAAGAACAAATATGCAGACAAAGTACATTTTAGCTGTTGAAACTTATTTTCCAGTTTTTTTCTTTGTAGATAAATTTGGGGCTATATATTCTAAGTTTCTAGAGATTATTCATAAATCAAGGTTGAATAGGTGGGTATGTTTGAGAAATGTACTTCAAGGGTTGGTGGGAAAGCCAATCCAGAAATGAGAACTGGTTATAACTTGACTTGTGTGTTGTATTAGAAAATTTTGTCATTGTTTGACTGTCCATACTTCTATACAGTAATCTATTAGAATAGTCTAGTATTTATAGACTGTGAAATCCATTATGTTGCACTTGAAAAGGCATGTTTCTTTTATTTTTTTTCAATTTACATATCTATAAATTTATTTTACATAGATTATAGCCCCCCTCTTCTGCAACAATCCCTGGGCCCTGGGTGGGTTAGCAGTTTGTTTTTATTATTGAGTTCTCTGTAGCCTCTGCATTTCTGTTTATGTTTATGTTTCAGCTCACCTCTATGTTTGTTGGTATTTCTCTAGAGGTGGCAGTCAGGCTGTCATTGAGAGCAGTTCTTGTGTTGCTGCTTCCTCTGTGGTTTCTCCTGGACCCAGGTGAATGTGGGAGAAGTAGTGAGCAGTAAACTATCTTTTCTTATTGAATTGGTGGGTCTTGGATCTCCCTAGTATCCTCTGCATCTGTAACATAAAACAAATTTTCTAACCAAGAATGTGAGCAGCTTTTTTAAGAAGTTTGTCCAGAGAACAATGGGGCTTTTCTGTGGGGGTTGTGAGTTTCCTGACCATGGGGTGCTGACTTGGTTCCTAGAACCAGATATGAGCTCTCTCCTTGTGTACAAGTGAAGGACAGTTGGTTAGCCCCATAAGCTGTATGCCACTATTGCACAGTGAGTGCTGCTTGTTTGTTTGATGGGTTGCCTAGTTTTCAGGGTCTCCTGCTTATTCATGCTGTTGGTGACCATTGTCACTTAGTAGCCCCATAGCACTTTCCAGTGCCAGGAAGGTTCATCAGGGGAGGACTTGCTTTCATCTCAGTTCCCATATGTTCTCTTGGTGTCCTGGGATGGCAGCCTATGATGTCTCTAGTATTACTAGGCATTGGATGAAAGCCTGTGAAGAATGCTTCTCACATGCTGTCATTAGTATTCTTCAGTGTTACCTACATGTAGAATATTAGTAGATACACCTTTATTCTGAAAACTTTTATCAGACAAAGCAAAACTTTTATCTGATTATATTTTCCAGAAAAAATAACAGATTTTTTAAAATACTTATTTTTTTTCATTTTTATTTATTTATTTGAGAACAACAGACAGAGAAAGAGGCAGATAGGTAGAGAATGGGCACACCAGGGCCTCCAGCCACTGCAAACGAACTCCAGATGCGTGCGCCCCCTTGTGCATCTGGCTAACATGGGTCCTGGAGAATCGAGCCTCGAACCGGGGTCCTTAGGCTTCACAGGCAAGTGCTTAACCACTAAGCCATCTCTCCAGCCCAAAATAACAGATTTGTATTTCTTTCTCTTTCATTGATCAGGTTGGTGATAGTCAGACTTTATCAAAACCTAAATATTTTGTATAGTAACAGGTGTCCTGGGATTGTTTGGCTGTTTTTTTTTTTTTTTCTCAAGCATATTTTGCTAATTATTTTTATTTATTCAGAATTAAAAAGGAAATCTCATCAGGATGGTGGAAGGACAGATCTTTACTTTAAAGATTCAACCTGTGACAGAGACAGAACTAAAATTTAAGTGAACAGGGTCTTTAATTCAAAAATCTGAGATCTGTAACATTGTAAAATAGGAAGTTTGTCATCATGTCACCACAAGTGAAAAATTTTATACTTGACATTATGAAAGGTCACATTCAAAACTAAAAATTTTATATAAAATTATTATATATAAACTGTGTTTAAGGTGAATATGAGTTGTATCACATATCAAAGACATCTTAAAATACTATATATATATATATTTCCAAAATCCAAAACACTTCAGATGAGGGATATTCATGAAGAATTTTCAAATGCTCTTTTTAGTAAGTGTTGGTTTGGGCACAGGAATTGTTTGTGTTAATTGATGTTTCTCAGTGACATGCCAAAATAAAGTTATTGACTTACAGATGATGCTGGGCATGATGTCACACACCTTTAATTCCAGCACTTGGGAGGCAGAGGTAGGAAGATCACAGTGAGTTTGAGGTGAGCCTGAGACTATGTAATGAATTCCAGGTCAGCCTGGGCTAGAGTGAGACCCTACCTCAAAAAAATCACCAAAAACAAAGGCTAAAAAGTAAATAAATAAAAAGAAAAATAGGGCTGGGGAGATGGCTCAGTGATTAAAAGCATTTGCTTGCAAAACCTACCTGCCAGTTGGTTAGGAGAAAGTTAGGATTTTTAGGCAGTTTCAGTTAAGGACCGAGGCTCAAAGAAAACCATGAGATGCGCCACAAAAATCGAATATCTAGCCTTTAATCCCAGCACTCGGGAGGCAGAGGTAGGAGGATTGCCATGAGTTCAAGGCCACACCCTAAGATGACAGAGTTAATTCCAGGTCAGCCTGGACCAGAGTGAGACCCTACCTCAAAAATCCCCCCCCCCAAAAAAATCAAATATCTAGCTGGGTGTGGTGGTGCATGCCTTTAGTCCCAGCACTTGGAAGGCAGAGGTAGTAGGAGTTCAAGGCCACCCTGAGACTACATAATAAATTCCAGGTCAGCCTAGGCTACAATGAGAATGCTACCTTGAAAAACAAAACAAAACCAAAGCCAAAACCACAAACTTACAGGTGATGATCAAATTTCCACTCCTCCTTGACTAGTATATTTGGCAAACTACCTATAATCTGTCTTGCTTAAAACGTAACCTGGATATCAGTTTTGTTGATGAGGTTTTGGAATTGTTGATGTGGTGCAGGTAGATGTACACTTTGGAAAATGTGTGCTAAAATAGAAACCTACTTTGTCATTCAGCAAAATGCCAAGTTCTAAAATATGGTTTAATGCAAAGGGAGTGCAAAAATATCTTGGGTTTTGTTCGTAAGAATGATTAAAATTAAGCAGGGACTCTGCCAGATGGATTGCATTTATCTCGTTAGATTAAATCACTGCAACTAATTATCAAGCTGCTTTAAGGGGAAAGGGAGATACTGGCTTGTGAGCAGATACCTCCTATAGGTGCCAAAAGAAATGGTCACAAAGTAGTTTGGACTTAAAGGTCTTCAGTGCCACTGAAATACAGGCTGGTATAGTTCACAAGGTCACTGACATATGAGAAGAAAAGAACTTACATCTAAAACAGGGATCATGACTATTTTGGCATTTTTGTTAGTATTGGACAGTACTACTACAATAAATACTATTAATATGGAGTTACAAATAGACAACTCAAAACTCATTACTGACAGATGTATGCAGATTTGAAGGTACACGATTTTTACTTTTAGCTCTGAGTATAGACCGCAGCTCAGCTATCTTAAGCAGTATGCAGACTTCTGCTAAAAATGGACATTGACTTTTAAACTTTTAGTTTAAGTAATTATACACCCAAAGGTTTGTTTTCATTTTTACTATTTTTGAGGTAGGGTCTCACTATATGAGCCAGGGTACTAACTGTCCTCCTGCCTCAGCTTCTCAGTAGCAAGGACCACAGGCATGCTTCATTGTCCTTAACTTCACTTTTCCTTTGATTGGGAGGTTTTACCATTAAACAATATGGTTGGTTCTTAAAAACAAAGTACCTGAACAAATGCTGTCTCTGAAGAATTTCTGTAACTCTGCAGTGATCATGGCCAGTGTTCACAGCTCCTTTAGAATGTCTTTTGAAAATTGTTTCTACAACCCATAGATAGCAGTACATTTAAATAATGCCATGAACATAGAATAAAGAAGATATTGATATAAGTCAGTATCTGGAGCCTTTTATATGCATAAAACATTTGTTCAAATCTTTCATTGGTAGTAAAGAAAAGGAGGAAAGAAAATTATCTATAAAATATGAGTATACAGCAATAAAACTGGTCTGACTTGTCTGTGAAAGTATTTGAGGACTTGTTGCACAGATAAATGTGTAGTCTGAAAGTGGCCACACTGAAAGATAACATAGATACTGATTTGAGTATATAATTTCTGATTCATTTCTCTGTAAATACTCTGCTAATATAATCTGAAGCAAAATGTTGCCCATATTCAAATTAAATGTCTACTATATTTTTACTATATTATAAGTATATGTTACTATACCTGACTTTATTCTTGAATTTATCTTATTTTTTAAGTGTTTTTACTTTTTTTATGTTTTTTGAGGCAGAGTCTTTCTATGTTACCCTGGCTGGCCTAAAATTCCCTATGTACAAATTTGGAGTAGCTCTCCTGCCACTGCTTTCCCAGGGCTGGGATTCCATGCCTGCACCATTATGGCCATTCAGGTTTTATTTTTCTCTAATGTGACAGATAACTAGCAGATTTGTCTTTTGAAAGTTCCTATGAACTTCTTGTTAAATAGCCTCCAGTGATTTTCCTAGCACTGGCATTTTAATAACTAATATTCTATAGCAGAGTAATACACAATTTTCTTTGTTGCTAAAAACTAGATTCTTGGTGCTTTGTGGAAGTTCCTTGCTTTTAGAAATTCACAGGTTACCTTAGAATAAACAGAGAAGGAAGCCTGTGCAAACTATAGAAGTAAATGGCATGATAGATATTAGGCATGAAGTATTTATACATGTGATTAAAAAGACTTTACTTTCTTTATGGAAAGTTTGCATGTGGAGTCTATAAAATCATTTTCAAAATTTCAGCATCTTTTACATAAAGGCCTTCTATGTATTAGGAAAGGTACCTAGGAGAAATGAAAGATCAAAATATAGTGGTATGTTGACACATAGATCACTCCTATAGAGCCAAGGTCCTCTGAGGGTTTGCTCCTACTTCATACTGTCTTTATCTTAGAAGCCAATATGTGATTTTCCCCTTCATCTTCCCACACCCCACCTCTGCATGAGATCATGGCCCCTGGACAAAATCAAACATTATTGTTATGTTTGCTTGTGTATTAAAATATGAAAATTATTACTTCATTTATCTCTTCCCATGTATTTTATATACTTGTCTGTTTTGATATATTCTTTTCACAGGTCTCAAGTTTTTTCATAATTCAAGTCTCATTTCCTTAAACCCAACTGTGAAACTTTCCATGCCTTCGGAAGCCCATTCTTTGCTACCAGGTTCCCTCACACACATCTTCACTGGATGTTCCTTTTCACTCTTTGCTTTACTAAAACAAACAAATAAACAAAACCACTCCCACTTGATGACTTCTGTCTCACCTACAATGCTTTTAAATAATAATGCTTTAGTGAGGCACACAGTACCTCGGACTGGGAGAAGAAACCAGTTCTCCCATTTCTCCCCTTCAGACTAATCGTACTCCATCTTGTGAAAGGCTCTGCGCACACTTCCTTGGCATTCGTGCCACTTGGATGTATCACAGCTATCTTCTCCCAGTTTCTTAGCTACTTTCTCCTGGTTCTTGTCTCAGTTTTCAAAGTCTTGCCATTCATATATGAGTGTTAACTTTCAGCTGCCGCGACAAAATACCTGAGATAAATAACTTACTTAAGGGGGAAGATTTATTTTGGCTCAGCATCTCAGAGGTTTCAGTCCAGAGCTGTTAGACCTCACTACCTCTGGACCCATGCTGGGACAGAAAACTGTGGTGGGAAGCACATGGCAGAAGAAATTGCTTACTTCATAGCAGTTGGGAAACATAGTGAAAAAAAAGAAAGGACTCAGGTTCCAACCTTAAAGGGCAACTCCCACTGGCATGCCTCCAAAAAAGCCCCACCTCCTAATGATTCCGCCCATTCACAGTAGTGCTATCCTCCAGGCGCAGGAGGGAGCCCTGGGCGAGGTTTCCATGAGCCACAGCCCTGGCAGCGGTGGTGCTCAGCATCCTCATTTCTAGCACAGCACTTCAGATGCCTCTTCCTAGTTGTAGCACAAGCCCTGTCTGCGCCTGCAGCTGCTCTGGCTCTGAACTTTCTCTGAACTCATGCACCCTTACACGTTTCAATAGTTTCCATTGCTCACATATCTCTAAGGTAGCTAAAAATTTCATGTTCAGTTCTGAATTTGCAAACTTTCTTACCAATCATCTTGTCTTCCTTTACCTGTCATTTTGCCCAGACAGAATCTTGGAATTCATCCTTGATTTTTTTCTCATCATTTAAATTCTTTCATATCATTTCTGTCTCTTAAATACTTTTTGGATCCATCCACTTTTCTCTTTCTGCATTCTCATTTTCAGATGCAGGCCTTGAGTTATACAGCCACCTTTTACTGAATCTACTGAGTCCACTCTTACCATCTACAATCCATGCTACACCCTATTTACAAAGGTACAGTTTAGAATTCAAACTGATCATATCACATTCCTGCCTTGTCTCCTCTGAAGAGCAAGTAGAGGGCTTTCTAACACAGATTAAAGACCCTGCCTAATCTCACCCTGTTGATCTTGCCTCTTTGTTTCCAAAGTGTATGCCTCAGTTAGCTTTCATTTATTTCATTTCCTAGACTGTGCTGTGGATTTAGTTTATCCCAGACATTGAATGTATCCTCTCTGCATCAGGATTTCTCCTTCTCTTCACTTGGCAGGTTCCTACTCCATGTTGGCTTCAGCATGCTAGCCTTCCCAGTCCTCATGCTTGGCCAAGTGCTATGGTGTCCTGTATTCCCTCTTCAGATGTGCTTACCACACTGCACACTAAAACTGCCTACTTACCTGTGTGTGTTCTCCACAATGCTTCAAGCTCTGTGAGGGCAGGGAATGAGCCCATAGAACTTGCTTGGACAAGTTAGTGAATAAATATAATTTTAAAAAGGCAAAGTTTCTTGTTTAGAATGGCCGGAAACAGATGAGATAGACCTGCTTTAAAATAAGATGATTAGAGTTGGGTGTGGTGGCGCACGCCTTTAATCCCAGCCCTTGGGAGGCAGAGGTAGGAGGATCACTGTGAGTTCGAGGCTACCCTGAGACTACGTAGTGAATTCCAGGTCAGCCTGAGTGAGACCCTACCTCAAAAAATAATAAAAAATTAATTAATTAATTAAATGATTAGGGCTCAGGAGATGACTTAGTCATTAAAGGTTCAATTCACCTATACACATATAAAGGCATATGCACATAGTGGCATATGCAACTAGAATTCATTTACTGTGGCAGGAGGCCCTGGTGTACCCCTGTTCACTCTCTCTATCAAATAAATAAGTACAAGTATTTTTAAAATAAAATGATTAAATTTTAGTGCATATTTGTTTATAAGGTGAATTTGTGGGGAAGGCAAGTATTTCATTGTCAAACCCTTGAGAATATATCAACTGATGAGTGAAAAATGAGTAGAAGTACAAGGAGAACAGAATGAGTGATTATAACTTATCTTTATAATGTCCATGGCTACATGAAAAAAATAAGAAATATCAGCAAATATCAGCAAAAAAATGAAAAGAATGTCTAATTGTTACAAAATAATACTAGAAAATTAGAGAGATATTACAGTGAATTAATAAAGAAGTGAACAACAACTCTGTTATTAACATACTATTGAATTTGAGTGGGTCATGTCTAGAGAGAATTTTTTACTATGCTGACATTTAAGATTGTTCATCTTCTGAAATTTAGCAGCTAGTATCTTTTGAAGTACTTCAAAGTGACATTATTAATGTTACCCAGTACAGTCTTTGAGACATCTCTGATTTATTACTCATCCATTCTTCTTATTTGAATCATACAAAGAGCCCACATTAACCTTAGTTAATGAAAATTGTCTTCCCCACCATTTAGGTAGTCTTATGTATGTTGCAAACCCCCCTCCCCCCAAGGTAGAGTCTCACTCTAGCCCAGGCTGACCTGGAATTCACTATGGAGTCTCAGGCTGGCCTCAAACTCATGGCAATCCTCCTACCTCTGCCTCCCAAGGGCTGGGATTAAAGGCGTGCACCACCACACCCAGCTGTGTGTGTGTGGTACTGGAGATTGACCCCCTGACTCTGTCTCTTCCATGAGCTGTGTCCCCAGCCCTATTGATTTTGGTTTTTAATCTAAATGTCCTTTTAAGATTTTGTGCGTGTGTGTGTGTGTGTGTGTGTGTGTGTGTGTGTGTGTGTATTCTTTTTCTTCACAATGAGACTAATTCCCAGTGAGTACTTCAAGAGCAAACTGTATATTTCCTGTTTGCTTCTTAATTCATTGAGACCCTCAAACTTCAATACATTATAAAAAATGAATGATTTGGAATGAATTACCTCTGAGGAATTTGTCAGTTACAATGTTATCAGTCTTGAGTGCTGTGTGGTGCTAAGTATGAATTATATCTTAAATAATCAGTACTCTTGAACTTCTAGGAAAGATGGAAAGCATGCTCAGTCCAATTGATTACAGGGAATTCTTAATGTTTTAAGATCAAGGAAAGATTTTGTTTGTTTGTTTGTTTGTTTTTCGAGGTAGGATCTCACTGTAGTACAGGCTGACCTGGAATTCTCAGGGTGGCCTCTATCTCACAGTGATCCTCTGGCCTCTGCCTCCGGAGTGCTGGGATTAAAGGTGTGTGCCAGCACACCCAGCTAAGACTAATGTTTTCACCAGTATCTGTACATGTACTTTGAATAATAAAAGTGCCTGCTACATTAAATGCATACAAGTGCTATCTTGCTGATTTGATGATAAGATTTCGACTCCCTTATTTTATCACTGTGATCTTTGTCATTTTTAATATGCTATTCATTTCATTCACTTGATCCCTATATTGGTGCTCTGTGGAAGCCAGTGGTTGCTGAAGTTAAAGCTATGGCCCTAGCTGAACCTGCTACATGAGAGGTCAAGAGAGGATTAGAAGTTCAATGCCTGCCTGTGCTACATAGAGATTTTAAGGACAGCATGGAAAACAAGAGCCAACCCAAAACTAAAAGCTATAAAAGGAGAGCTGGAGAGATGGGTCAGTGGTTAAAGCACATGCCTGCAAAGCCTAAGGACCCAGGTTCGATTCTAAAAAGCCTAAGGACCCAGGTTCAATTCTAAGTCCCACATAAGCACATGGTGGCACATGTCTCTGGAGTTTGTTTGCAATGGCTGGAGGCCCTGTTGCACCCATTCTGTCCCTCCCTCTCTCTTCCTCTCTCTCTCTGTCTGTAATAAATAAATTTTTAAAAATCATAAATAAAAAGAAACTATAAAAGGAGGGGTAGAGATGCAGTTCAGTGGTAGAGGGCTTGCCTAGCATATGCAGGTTCCCATAGCCTCATGGTTCAGTTCAGACCTCACTACTCTAAGCAGCATGAGCTCACTCAATGCTAAGTTCTTAGTCATGAGGAACTCCAATTTCTTCATCTTTTAAGTGGATAATGACAGTGTCTTTCTTATTGAATTCTGGAGAGAATTAAATGAGGCAATCCCTCTAAAATTTAGACCATAGTGTCTGGCACTTAGTACATTGTAGATATAATAGTCACTGCATATGGTTGTTGCCAGATTTGACAAGGCTACAAAGAACAAAGTCTCTGGCCTTTTTGCTTGTTAACTTTATAGTATCTGCTACATTTTTAAACAATTTATACTATTTAATGTCTTACTTTGATTATAAAATAATAGGTTCTTTTCATAGCTGTATGTAGAAGTGAACTGGATAACTTTTAAGAGTTCTGTTGCTTCTAATTTCCTACCAACAAGATGGTCTCAGACCAAAGCAAAGTGCCCTTTACATGGCTTTCTCTTTATTACACGCTGCTAGTGGAGCATGTGTCACAAAATGAATTGATGGTGCTTTTCTCTACATCCATAAGAGCCAAAACAGAAGTAACTACCAGGTGGAAGAAAGTCATGAGCTAAAATTAATATGTAGTATCCTCCAGGGGATAATTCTGAAATAGTTTCTTGTAAATGATAAGGTGTCTTGTGTACAACTTTACTACCTATATCTATTCCCAGAATTCACTTAGGAAACATTATAAATTTATAGTTTCACCACACTGCGTCCTAAACACTGAAAGCAAACCATATTGCAGGGATTATATTTTAACCACAGAGAAATTCTAACAAGCCCCAAGCCACCAAACCAAGTAAGTAGTAGATCCAGGAATAGAATTGAGAAAGCTTGTATTCCTCCTCACAAACTGAGACCACAAGGTTCTTCTCTTGAACATAATGACAGATCATCTGATGCTGTTAGATCTCCAGAATATGACACATCAGGCACAAGCCATATGAGGGCACTCTCCAGGAACATACGATTTGTGCTTCCTTCTGAAGGCAGCTTAGAAACCAAAGAATTAGAAGGCAACTCTCACAAACATCTGATGATTATCGACTAATATTTGTCTGGGTACTTAGCTGTGACCACAAAGTTTACTTCACTACTAACACTATTATTAAGAGTGCTAACTTATAATTATAGAAATGCTTCTTATTAATTATTTTTATGCATGTATATGTGGTATATGTGTATATACATGTTTACATGTATATGTGTGTGCACATGTATGTGTGCATGTGTAGAGGTCAAAGACAGCCTCAGGTATCATCCTCAGGTATGTCATCCACCTCTTTTTGAGACAGATTCTCTCACTGCCCTGGAGCTCACCAATTAGGCTACACCAGATGGCAATAGGCCCCAGTTATTTTTGTGTCTCCACTTCTTCACAGTGGGGCTACAGGCTTGCCTAGCATTTACATGGGCACTGGTGATTGAGTTCAGGTCCTCACACATGTGAAACAAGTACTTTACTGAATAAACCATCTACTCCAGCCTACTTATCAATCTTGAATGACATTTTTATAATTTCAATAAACCTTGTTAGAGTTTTCTTGAAATATGAAAAAGGGCATCATATGTATGAGTAACTTTTTGTTCATGAATTATCTTCACACCTCCGTTACTTTTAAACTTTTCATTCTCCTGCCTTTTGAACATCTCTACAACACTGAAATAGTTGCTTTATACTGTAAAGGTTTGCCTTGCATGAATGTTCTTGTTTAGAGGCTGTTTGTCAAATACGCTCTCATAGTCTAGAAGTACTTTCATGTATCATTACTATTTCTTGTGATGAAAATGGCTTTCATTTATCTACATTTTATCATAAAGTGTTAAAAAAGAGCTTTTATTAGTGGATTGTTTTCTTCCTTTCCAAAATATACCCTTGTAAATTCCTTTAGTAAGTTTATATAAAGTTGTCTTTGCCTTAACTTTGTTCTTGAAGAATAGTGTTGTTCACTATACTCTGTAGGACGATGACTATTTTATTAGGTCTCTGAAGATTTTATTTCACTTTATATGTTTTCTTTGTTACCATTAAATAACTCTTATAAGTTACTAATTGTAGAATACTCATGTGTAGTCATTGCAATTAATACATATTCATTGCTTCAGTTAATCCTTATGATGGGAAAACACAAAGAAAAGTTGATGTGGAAATTATTTTTATACAAGGTGAGAGATAGGATCTAATTCCATTCTTTTACATGGAGATTCCCAGCCCTGTTTGTTAAAGAGCCTGGCATCTCCAGTGAGTACTTTGGGTGCCTGGATTTATGTCTGAATCTCCTGTTCTGTTCCACTAATCCACATGTCTGTTTTTGTTACTGTGACTATAATATACCTTCAAATCACCCTCTCTCCACCCCTCAACAGGATTGTTTTCACTTTCTGAGGGCTTTTGTGCTCCCAAATGAATTTTAAGATTTTTTTTTTCTCTATGTCTGTAAAGAATAGGATTGGAATTTTGGTGGAGATTTAATAAACTAGAAACTGCTTTTGGAAGGTAGCTATTCCACAATATTGAAGCCAGTTCATGGGCATGGAAGGCCTTTATGTCTTCTTAAATTCCTCTCTTGAGCATTTTAAAGTTTGTATTGTAGAAGACATTATACATTATATAAGAGTGCCAAGAATATACTCAGGAGCTTTGATTCCAGAACCTATTCCCCTAACCCACTGAAACAGCAAACATATACATAAAAAGAACAAAGGTTGATTATCCATATTATTACAGTTATTAGAGAAGTACACAAGCAGACACTTTCTAGATAGAAAAATCAGGAGACCAGTCATTACTGTTAACTCACCATTACAGAGTCCTACCATCATGTGTACCTATCCTCTCATCTGTCAGATGAGGGAATAACAGTGGTATTTCATGAAGTGGTTATAAAAAATAAGTGTGTGTGTGTGTGTGTGTGTGTGTGTGTGTGTGTGTGTGTCATATTTTATAAAGAAGTTGTCATTAGCAATAGTATAGTGAAATAGGAAAACGATTGTATATCTCACTGTAGTGGCAGGTGATAAACAGAAAGGATAGACTACTAAACTAATGATTCTGATATAGCTGGACAATTGATGTAGAACATAGAAATTTCATCTATCTATTAAAAGATATATAGCCTAATAGTACAAATAGTAATGGATTTTAAAGTTAACTATTTTGTAAGTCCATGATACTATTGGAATAAAGGTTGGATTATAAATTAAATATAGCACAGGCTGTTAAAGCATGCTATCTGTATGCAGAATCTGAAAGTAAAAAGACTGAACAGTCTGCATAAAAATCTAAAATGTCTTTGGCAAAACCAAATAGGAAGGAGAGTCATTTGCAGCATATATAATAGAACCTGCTTTTCCTAAAACATCAAGGCTTTGTATTAAAGTAACAAATGAAAGAATGACAACAACAGAATAGTGAACCAAAGGACATATTGTTATCTAGAAGTCATTACAAATGACATAGACATAGAAAAATATATGCAGACGTAGAAAACAAGGCTAGATTTCACTAGTAATTGACAAAACTCTAGGCTACCACTGAAGCAGCCATGGCTCTGCACTGCCCCATGGCCAAGGCCTCCACAAAGGCTACAGGTGACAAAGACCCTGAGCAGGTGAGCTCAATGGTATAGTGGGACCCCACCAAGCACACCCAAGTTTGTGTGCAATGTGATCAGAGAAGTATGTGGCATGCTGTGGAGTTAACCAAGACCTCCAAGGACACACAGACCCTAAGTTCATTGGGACAAGGTGAGGATACACATCAACCCAGAAGAACCAAGAGAGGCCTATCAGTGTCCTGGCTTCCATAAGGAAAGTGGCTATCAAGGACTGAGTCCCTTTCCCCATCTGTGCATAATAAAGCCCTTACAGAGAAAAGAAGGAAGAAGGAATGGAGAGAGGGATTCAATCCCTATTTCATTTGTGAATTTAATAAAGCTTTAAAAAGATCAATGAGCCACTCTGAGACTACATAGTGAATTCCAGGTCAGCCTGAGCTAGAGGAAGACCCTACCTTGAAACCCCCCCCCCAAAAAAAAAAGTCAATGGTAAATGTATAATAGCAGTATGTAAGCAAACAGGATGAAAATAACGGAGCTACAGAGATTTTTGTTAGCTTACTAGGGGCTGCTCTGACTCCATCTGCATGGTGATACTGGACAGGGTGTGGCCTGCAGTGTGCTTTAGTTGAGGAACAGTGTTGAAAAAGGAGAAGGTTTAACATTCTGTTCTGAAAATTTAGACATTGTGAGGAAAAACAAAAAGATGCCATAGCTTTGTTTTGTCATGGTCAAGTGGTTTTAAGGCAGTTTTAAACTTCAGTGCTCTGAGAATCCTTGGATGCAGGACTCTTACCTGTATATTCACTGTAGCCAGTTAGGGGTTTTGACCCTTTAAAACAGATTTTTCTCCTCTTTCTCTCCTTCCAACTTAGTGATTTTGCTTCTGTTCCCCCTTAACTTGTAAACACTACATCACCAGATTGTGAGCCCCATTGGAAGTGCTATCTGTTTCTGAATACTCATAATTCTTTGTTTATACATAATGTTTAAATTACTTTTCATTTAACTTGAGGTTTTTATCTACTGAGTTTTAAATTTCTTGAGGATAGGAATCACATTTTGAACCAAATTTTGGTCATTCTGTATTACTTCACAGTAATGATACAGTCACTTTTCTGTGGTTGGTGAGCATGCAGTAAATATTTGCTGATATTCTGTTACACATTTGTATGAACAACTAGATAAGACCTTTAAAAAAGTTTTTCCTTTACTGTAGGTATCTTAAAGGCTTATTTTAAAATGTTAACTCACTAGCCTCTTTTAAAATGGATGTTTTTTTTCATAGATATGGGATGAATTGTCTTATTCAGTTTGAAGATTTTGCCAACATGAATGCATTTCGTCTTCTGAGCAAGTATCGAAACCAGTATTGCACATTCAATGATGATATTCAAGGTAATAAAATTCTCACTGTACATGGACATTGAATGATATCTAAAATTAGTTCACAATGCTTATTCAAATTCAGTGGGCATATATTAAGTACCTGTTACAAACCAGGGGTTATGTTTGGTGACGCTGCACATAATTTCTCATTTGATTCATATTTGAGAAAAATACTGTGTGATTCTAGAAGACACTACATTATCAATGATCTAAAGAAGGAGTTCCCGGAAATCTGATTAGATCCCCAGTGATAATGACTAAGCAGAGGAGGAAACATAAAAATATATTGCTGCTTATGTAGAGCAGAACAGTATGTGTACTTATCCACTCACAACTTTTTGAGACTCACTCTAATGAGTACTGTCTTTTGAAATTGTTTTTATTTTTTAAAGTATTTTTTTTATTTATTTAAGAGAAGAGAAAGAGGCAGAGAGAGAGAGAGAGAGAGAGAGAGAGAGAGAGAGGAAGAGAGAGAATGAGCATGCCAGAACCTATAGCCACTGCAAACAAACTCCAGACACATGTGCCACTTTGTGCATCTGGCTTATGTGAATACAAGTGAATTGAACTTGGGTCCTTAGGTTTCACAGGCAAATGCCTTAAACCTAAATTAATCTCTTCAGCCCCTCCCTTTCTTTTTTTATTAAATTTTTTTTGTTTATTTTATTTTTTTTTATTTATTTGAGAGCTACAGGCACAGAGAGAGAGAGTCAGAGCGAGAGAGAATGGGCGTGCCAGGGCCTCCAGCCACTGCAAATGAACTCGAGAGGCGTGCACCCCCTTGTGCATCTGGCTAATGTGGGTCCTGGGGAATCGAGCCTCAAACCGGGGTCCTTAGGCTTCACAGGCCTGCGCTTAACCGCTAAGCCATCTCTCCAGCCCAAGAGAAGAGAAAGAGGCAGAGAGAGAGAGGAAGAGAGAGAATGAGCATGCCAGAACCTATAGCCACTGCAAACAAACTCCAGATACATGTGCCACTTTGTGCATCTGGCTTATGTGAATACAAGTGAATTAAACATGGGTCCTTAGGTTTCACAGGCAAATGCCTTAAACCTAAACTATCTCTTCAGCCCCTCCCTTTCTTTTTGAGAAAGGGACACTTGACTTGTAGAAGTTTCGAAAAGTTTAAGAAAGATTCAGTCTTAAATGATGCTAAGTCCTCTTTAACACCAAGGATAAGCTCTCCCTCTACCTGATTTTCTAAAACTTAATTTTAATACCAAAATTAATGTAATTACTTATTGTACAAATGTACTTTATGACATTTTAATTTTCTACTCATTCTTTTTTACAATGACATTTAAGTCAGGGTAGTGACAGGCCATGTACAAGAATTATAAGAATCATGTTCAGATTACTTTCAGGAGTGCTAAACTGTTGTTCTGATTCTGTTAGCTAATTATATAAACAGATTAGAAACTTCATTATGTCACCAAGAAATATTATGGAATATATATTCAAATATAAGAGTTTGGTATTGGTGTAGGTAAAGGAAAATTATTTTGCTTTATCTGGGGTAATACTTCGGAATTTCAAGCATGTTGAACTTTAATGTAGAGTGATCAGGCAGTACCATATGAAAACATCACCACATTGTAATTACACTATCTTGGAATATTTTGTGTCTGTCTGTAGGTGTCCACTCCCACTTCAAATCAGACAAATAATACAAACCTGGGATTGCTGGTAGTACTTCAGCTCTGACTCTTCTGCTAGTTCAACCTTACTGTGTTGGTAGAAGCCATAGAAATCTTTGAATCATATAATCTTGGAGTTTTTTTTAACTTTTTAAAAAAATGTATGGAGAAAGAGAGAGAATGGACACATCAGGGCCTTCAACTGCTACAAATGAAATCCAGATGTGTGTGCCCCTTTGTACACATGTGCAACATTGCACGCTGGAATCACTATGCTTCTGGCTTATGTGGGACATGGAGATTCGAATATGATGTGTCCTTAGGCTACGCAAGCAAGTGCCTTAGCCACTGATCAATCTCTCCAGCCCTTTTTAAAGTTTTTAAATTTTTTTAACTTTTTTTTTTCCGAGGTAGGGTCTCACTCTAGTTCAGGCTGACCTGGAATTCACTATGTAGCCTCAGGGTGGCCTCGACCTCCTCCCGAGTGCTGGGATTAAATGTGTGAGCCACCATACCTGACCCCTAAATTTTTTAACTTTGAAAAAAAATTATTGAGAGAGAGAAAGAGGCAGAGAGAGAGAGACAGGAGCGTACAGTTCTTTACATCAACGTTTGGGCCAATTTTCTTGGAAAGAATCCAAGGAAGAACTAGCTTGAGACCCTGTGCTTAGCCATCCTCAGGACTGCGTCTTGGTGCATGAGCAGGAAGGGCGGGGGTGGGAGGAGCCGTCCGCTAGTGCTGCAGCTGCTTCTTTCCTATGCAGATCGGCCACATCCTTACACAGACTTTCATGTCACCTTTCTGATCGCACTGAGGGTCAAGCCAGGGCCTTGTGTGCACTAAACCAGAGTTCCCACTGAGCTGTATCCCCGGCCTCTTATACTTTCACTTTGTATAACGTATAAAATAGTGGGTTTTGTGTAACATTTGATTTACTCATAGTTTATAAAGATTGCGGTGGTCATTCCAAATTGTAAGAGCTTTACTTTTGTCTTCTACATCATGTTCCTAAGTAAAATACACAAGAGCCATGTTGGTCTTCAACAATTACAGTTTGTTATGTTCTTATAACTACCTAATTTTTCCATAAGAAAAACTTCCACATAAAAGATTGAAGAGAACAAATTCGCTAGTGGTAAAATGGCAGTTATCTTGAGTACTTGGCGTACATACCACTTCATCAAACTTGATCTGACCTAGGCTTTATCCTTATAAAAGTATTTAACATTTTTTTCCTTATAAAAGTATTTAACATTGAGGTAGTCTTTCCTGCTCTGTTGGGTGATCTTGAAACATGATAGGTAGAATGTTACTTGAGAGGAAGGAGTAAAATGTTCATGCAGATGAAAAGCACTGTAAGAAGCAGCAATTCAAGAATGAACCCTGAAGAGGCTGGGCTATGTGGTTTTGTTCAAAGCAGGAGAACTACTCTGACCTGTACAAGCATATGTGGAGAGTCCTGTAATCAGAGCAGGTAAATTCAATTCCTATGTTAGGTGGTGTCCTGAGGAAAACCACCTGTGAATCTAACAAGGAACATCATAGGTACAAAGACAGTTAAAAATGTGATAAAATCAGATGTCAATTGGTATTGACTAAATTTTTCAAATTGAAATATTAAATTCCAAATATATTAGAAACATCATAGCCACCACCAGCATTCATAGCAAGTATTCACTGTGTGTCTCCTTTGTGTGGATGAGTTTAGTAATGGATTTTAAAACCTTTTAAGTAATTAAGTGGAAGAATTTATTAGCCCTCGTTACTTTCTGTATTGTATCATAAAATTATTTTACAAATGAGGAAAAGTATATGAAAATTTATTTCTTTAAATTCTTATAGTTAGTAAACTTATTAAACTAAAATCCACAGAAGATCCAATCCCAAGCCAGGCATGGTGGCACATGTTTGTAATCCCCGTGCTTTCGGAAGCCTAAGCAGGAGGATTGTGAGTTTGAAGCCAGCCTTGATTATGTAAGAGTTGGAGGTCAATCGAGACCACTACAAACCCTGCCTCAAAAAATCACAACAAAACATGCAAAAACAGAAAAGAAAAAAGAAAATTTTTCCATGCTCTTATTTATTTCTTCATCAAAGTAAGTGGTATGATCTTCTTTCTGGAACACTTTCGAGGATAGTAGTGAGCTGCTCTCTTCAAATGCTCATGAATGTAACCTGAGAATTTGCCTGATATGCAAGGATGGGGTGAGACAACCACATGCTCCCTTTCCATACCCATTACCCTGCTTTGTGGTAACCTGAGGATGTAAATACAGGCTTTGAATTTGGTAGGGTCAATGTGAGCGTCACTGACAGATACCTGTTGCCTGTTTCAGGAACAGCATCTGTTGCAGTTGCAGGTCTCCTCGCAGCTCTGCGAATAACCAAGAACAAGCTATCTGACCAAACCATACTGTTCCAAGGAGCTGGAGAGGTACCTACCTTATATAATGCTTAAGTTCTTCTAAGTTTATGATTAGTTTTATCTACTCATTTATTCAAGGTTTCAAGTTATTTTTCATATATATTGATGTCACAACTATAGACATTATTGGAGTTTCTCTAAGTATTGAGGCATTTTGTCACATTTAATAGGAGACTTTGGGGTACAAAGACATTTCACAGCTTTATATTTCTGAGATTACCAAATGTTGCCATAGACCTTGTTTTGCATGATTAAGGCTTGATATATAGGAAGAAAAGTTTCTATTGTATGATTATATATGAAAACCTTTATTAAGGTAACATATCTTAGGAAAGCTATATCATATCCTCTGATGTTATTTTGAAAAAAATTAATTTCACACAAGTCTGACATACATACATTTATAACTGTATTTTTAAGAAAAATCATTTTGAATCAGACATACATTACAGCTAACTGCTTAACATTACCACCAAAACATTTAAAATTATTAGAACATTGCAGCAAGGCCAAATTACGTTGCTTCCTATAATCATTGTCAATCATCTTTTGAAAGAAAAAAGTTAATTCACATTCATAATAGAGATAAAAACATTAGTTTTCTTTTGAAGAAACTATCAAAGGCCTCTCCAGAATTATACAGTGCAATAAGTAGAAACTTTAAGAAACTTTAAAATTTTGAATTTAATGTAATTGTAAACAAAATACTATGTTACAGTGGTAAAAATCTGTATGTGTTGCGTTAGTTTTTATTTAGCTTGTTCTTAAAATACATGAACTAGGACTGAAATGCGTAGATAGGAATATGTGAAAGTATTCAGAATGTAAATCACAAATTCTCTTTTACATTGGTGTTAAGAACAAGCTTATATAACAGCCCTAATATTTCAATTCTTAACTTAGTAGCTCATCACATACTATCTGTATTTCAGTAAGCTTCATTGAGTTTCCAAGGGCTTTTGATGAATCACACAGGTCAGTTCTTGATAATTAGCAGGGAAAGCAGTATTTATGGTCAGGTGATTCAAAAGTGATCTTGCTTGTTCCTAAAGATGGTATTTGTGAGGTTTCACAGGTTATCACAAAATTATCAAATCCTAAGGAAGATGGTTTCTGTACTCTGGCAGAAACTTCACAGCTCTCTCCCCGTCCAAGTAAAGAGATAAATAACTGCTAGGGGAAGGGGACACATTTTTTTTTTTTTTTGTCAGTTTCATTCTTTTGCCAAGTTGGTCATGCTTCCACCGAAATGAGCTGCCTATATTTTTCAACATGAATTGGAGGAACTTGAATCTGCATTCAAACAAACAAATAAACATACATCTATACATGGCTTTCAAGTTTTTTATGTCACATTCAGTGTTTTCCTATTGGATCTAATCTTGATCTCTTAGGATTACAGATACTGACAATCAGGGATATCACTGGCTTATCAATGCTAACTAGCAAGCCATGTAATAGTGGTTATGTTGTAGTTATAAGAAGTAAATAATTGTCATTTTGCTCAACCCAAATGTGACAAAAACACTTGCTGCCAGCATGAATGAATGACTACAAGCTCTTAAGTTCAGTGGACAGAGCCGCTTTGCTTACTACCAAAGTCAAAATGAAATGTGATGTAATCCTTATAAGAAGTGTATAACAATTTTGAAATCTTCATGTTTCTTTTTCAGGCTGCCTTAGGAATCGCCCACCTGATTGTTATGGCCATGGAGAAAGAAGGTTTACCAAAGGAGAAAGCTATCAAAAAGATATGGTTGGTTGACTCAAAAGGATTAATAGTTAAGGTAAGAATCTGTTCTCTTAACCAGAATAAAAATCACTATGCCTGGATGACCATCTCAAAGGCTACCAGATGTTTCCCCCACCCCACCCCCTTGTGCTGTGTTACAAAATGAGCTGTTAAGCATGAAGGACCATGCCATGCGGATACACTGAGATCCTTCTTGGTGGAGAAGGGAGCTATGGCTTGGGGTAAGGTTCCATTTGTGGTCAATGGGCTCCTCCCAACTCTGTGGATTGGCAATCTGCTTGAATTAGTTTATTTTCCAAATGAAGCAATTTGAAATGGATACAGATGAGGCTCCTACACAGAATATGCTTTTGGAAGAGCAGTCTGTCAACTGACATACTAGTTGGCAAGGAAGGAGACAAAACGAATAGCTACTCTTTACCTGCCCCCTGCTCTCAACAGAGTTCTTGAGGGCTTGAAAGGGAATTCTAGAAGGATTTAAATAAATTGCCTTTGGGACTGTTACCATACCTGAGTGTGTCTTCCTAGCTTAAACAAATAGTGTCTATGTGATGGAGTTAGTTGAAATCTAAGTAAAAGTCACTATATGACCATGTTGCTATCCAGAAGGCATTCATTCCTTTTCTACCACCTGGCTTATCAAGAATCAGCATAACTGGGCTGAGGAGATTGCCCACAGGTTAAAGATGTTTGCTTGCAAAGCCTACTGGTCCAGGTATACATGTTAAGTCAGATGCACAAAGTAGTACATGCATCTGGAGTTTATTTGTAGCAATACGAGTTTTTGGCACACCCAGTCTCTCTCTGCCTCCCTCTCTCATAAAGAGATGACTCAGCAGTTAAAGTGCTTGCCTGCAAAACCTAACCACCCAAGTGTGATTCCCTGGCACCCACAAAAAGCCAGATGCACAATGGCACATGCATTTGGAGTTCATTTGTAGTGTCTGGAGGTTCTGGCATACCCATTCTCTTTCGCTCGCGCTCTCTCTCTCTCTCTCTCTCTCTCTCTCCCTCCCTCTCTCCCTCCCTCCCTCCCTCCCTCCCTCCCTCCCTCCTTCCCTCTTTTTGTCTCTAGTAAATCAATAATATATTTTTTAAATATTTTGCAGGGGACAGAAAGGAAGGGAATGGGACCCATACATGATTTATCCATGCAACAATACTTCTAATAAATAAAAATAAATAAATATTTTAAAAAGATTTTTCATTAACTATAAAAATTATGGTATGGTATTATGGTCATTAGACATAAGTTGGGCTCAGGAAATAAAAAAATTTACTGAATAAAATTTTCTATTGATAAAGTATTGTTCTTTTCTATGATATAATAAAGGCCCTTATTTGAGGAAGATCATAGCCTAAGGAAAAAATTCAATCCACAAATTAGGGTAGTACATGAAAACATTATAGAAATATTTTCATGCTGCCATGAGGCACAGGAGATGTTCCATACAAAGGAGGGTAGAATCTCAAGAGAGACCCAGAGACAAGTGTTTCTTTTCTTTTTTTTTTTTTTGGAAGGTTTAAATCATTTTTATTTGAATAGCACAGAAACCAAAATGATTAATTAATAGCACTGTTTTAATTTTACTGTTTTTTAATATTTTATTTTTCTTTTTTGTTTTTTTTTTCTTTTTTATTTTTTATAATTAACAACTTCCACAATTGTAAACAATATCCCATGTAACTCCCTCCCTCCTTCACTTTCCCCTTTGAAACTCCACTCTCTATCATATCCCCTCCCCCTCTCAGTCAGTCTCTCTTTTGTTTTGATGTCATCATCTTTTCCTCTTACTAAGATGGTCTTGTGTAAGTAGTGTCAGGCACTGTGAGGTTATGGATATCCAGGCCATTTTGTGTCTGGAGGAGCACCTTGTAAGGAGTCCTACTGTTCCTTTGGCTCTTATATTCTTTCTACCACCTCTTCCACAATAGCCCCTGAGCCATGGAAGGTATGGTAGAGATGTTGCAGTGCTGAGCACTCCTCTGTCACTTCTCCTCAGCACGATGATGCTTTCTGAGTCATCCCAAGGTCACTGCCATCTGAAAAGAGCAAGTTCTCTAACAAAAAAGTGAGAGTGGGCTGGAGAGATGGCTTAGCAGTTAAGCGCTTGCCTATGAAGCGTAAGGATCCCGGTTCGAGGCTCAATTCCCTAGGACCCACGTTAGCCAGATGCACAAGGGGGCACAAACATCTGGAATTCATTTGCAGTGGCTGGAGGCCCTGGCATGCCCATTCTCTCTCTTCTCTCCCTATCTGCCTCTTTCTCTCTCTGTCACTATCAAATAAATAAATAAAAATAAACAAAAATATTTTTAAAGTGAGAATAACATTAATATAAGGGTATGAACATTAAGAGAAGTGCTTACTGAGCAGTTTGATGAGCATAGCATATACATTTAGCCAGACAGCAGCAGATGTTACACCCCTAGGGCTCATAACTACCCCTGTTGTAGGTTTCCAGTATCAAGGATATATTCCCTCCCATGGAGTGGGCCTCCAGCCAAAATTAGAGGACAGTTGGTTTCCCCCAAACGTAAGTGCCAATATTGCACCTGTTGGCTCATTTGGCCTGTTTAGCCAAATATAAGGCTTGCAGTGTCCACTGTGGAGTATCTTCATTGGTGATTTCTCTCCCATTGAGCTGCATGCAGTGTGGCTTTTTCCAGCTTTCTTTTTTTTTTAATTTTATTTATTATTTATTTGAGAGCAACAGACACAGAGAGAAAGACAGATAGAGGGAGAGAGAGAGAATGGGCGCACCAGGGCTTCCAGCCTCTGCAAACGAACTCCAGATGCATGCACCCCCTTGTGCATCTGGCTAACGTGGGACCTGGGGAACCGAGCCTCGAACCAGGGTCCTTAGGCTTCACAGGCAAGCGCTTAACCACTAAGCAATCTCTCCAGCCCTCCAGCTTTCTTTCAGCTGGTCTACATGGAGAAGGTTTTCAGCTCAGTTCCAGCAGGATTTCTCAGTGATCTTGCATCCCAAGTATGTGCAATCTTCAGCAGTAGGGTCTTACCATCTCTTCCGGGTGGGAAACCAAGGTCCTCGGAATGGCCTGTAATGTTTTGGGGGCATCAGGGACCTCCCTGGCCAAAACTCACCGGAAGGTATTCCACCCAAGACAAGTGTTTCTTAAGCTAACTGGACAGGATTTAATCCAGAGTTCCATAGAAATTGTAGCCCTCCTGTATATGAAACTGGAATGAGGGAAATATGGTGACAGGTTCATTGAAGAGTCTTGATTGACGCTAAGGCTCATGTCTTTGATCCTTTTAGATCCTCAGGGCTTCACATCATGTCCAGTACACATCTGATAGCCTCTAGTTTGTTGAGTGAATTAATGAATGACTTTTGAGACAGAAGAACCAGCATGTACAAAAGAAAATATTTTAGTATAAGAATCTTTATATGTATTTTTTGGTGTGTATGCATGTGTTGTATGTAGTATATATGGTGTGTTTGTACAGGTGTTGTGTACCCCATATGCTCATGTATGGAGGCCAGAGGAAGACATCATGTGTCCTCCACCATCACTCTTCTACCTTATTTCTGTAAGATTGAGTCACTGAACCTGGAGCTCTGCATTTTTCAGCTACACTTTCTGAGCATGGAATGCTAGTGATCCTCCTGTTTCCACCCACTTTGTGTCAGGCAAGGGCAGCCATGGCACGTGCTGGACAGTGAACTCAGGTCTTCATGCTTGCATAGCAAGTACTGTTACCTGCTGGCATAGAGACTTTTAAGGGCTAGGTTGGAATGGAAACAGATGGCATGTGACATAGCATGATGTAGGACCTTAAGAGGAACAATTGAAGATGTGTGTGCAGAGGAGTTTGCCATCCATCACCCTGGTTGCATTGTGGAGGATAGACTGAAATGAGGGAAACTGAGGAAAGGAAACTAGGTTCATAGTTGTTACAGTAATCCAGAAAAAAATAATGGACACCTGATCATGGCCTCATGAAAGAAGCTTGATTCAGTATATATTTAGGAAGAAGAATGTATACTTAGTAACTGAGTAACTGTAAAGATAGGATAGGTAGAGAAGGGATGCTAGCTGAATTCCTAAGCTGTCTGGCTAAGTGGTACAGTCAATTTAAAAGCAAACAGAATAAAGACAGGGCTAATGTAAGGAAGATAATTAGATAAACTGTACACAAAGCAAGCTTAGAGAACCTGTGTAGACTTTAAATGGAGCTGTCCCCTTGGTGGTTGGAGATACAGGACTGGCCTTTAGGTTAAGGTTCTGTTCCAAAGATATGGACTTTGGAATCATCAGCAACTACATAATTAGAGCCACAGAAAAAGACTACATAAATTATGTTGTCCTGGGAATTTATGACATTCAAGAATCCAAATTGTGGGAGTCTATGACTGTGGTTTTATTTTGTGGTTTCTAGTGACATTTTAATGTGAAATCTGCATAAACATACATAGATATTAGAATAATTTTAACCTAGGCTTATTGAGCCAAGATTCCACATTCCATGGATTACAATCCTTGGCATGCTGTGGTTGTTGGCTAAATCTAAACAGTCACTCTCACTTCATTTATTCTGCCAAAATAAAAAAGGACAAATATTGTACTTGCCAAGATAAAGTTAAGTTTTAAAAGGTTGTTAGTCATTTAAGGGCTTGTACAGTATTTAATATAAAGAAATATACTGTGTTTCAATTAATCAATTTTTATTATATTGGTTTTATTTTTCTGGTGAAGCCCTTTTATCTCTTAGACATAAAAATATAAAAGACATAAAAAAGTAAAAACTTAATTTTGACAGCTTATCTTTTTCATTTTTTTATTAGATATGGATATGATTAGTGTGTAAACAACACATGTTGCTACCATCCTTTCCTTTCTCCCTGCCCCTTTTCTGATGAGGCATTCATCCTTTGGGATGTAGGTCAACCCCATGGGGATTGTGGGTCATGCATTATGAGAGGGGAAGCAATGTATCTGCACAAAATGTCCCAATTTGTGACTCTTTACAGTCTTTCTGCCCCCTCTTCCGCTAAATTCCTTGAGCCATGCTGGGAGCATTTTAAATCTACTTCAGTGATAGGCACTTAGGAGCCTCTGGATCTCTGGTTTGGTAGGTGTTGAGTGTCCTCAGTGTCTTATCAACTCTACCCTTGTGCTGATATCAGATTCACGAAGAAAGCAGCACTCTTGTTCATTTTCCCAGTTACTCTGTGGTTTCAGCTGGGGCCTGGGTGGAGTGCACTGGGTTATTTGTCTCCTTAGGTCTAGTTTCCATCTAAAAAAGAGAAGCAGATTCTCCAATGCAGAATGAAGTCAGCACCAGTTAAAAGGGTTGACCATTATTAATTTAGAGAAAATTAAAAGGATGTAGGCCCTCTTATAGTCTAAGGTTAGTGGGAGCTTGAAAATGGAAAGCAGAATCATTATCTGGATATTATTCTGAATTGTTTCCCAGTTCCAGATATGGTTTCATTTCCACTGAGCAGATCTGTTAGCCAATTCAAGAGCAGTTGGTTACCCACCATGGCTGTGTGCCACTATTGCACTTGTGTGAGTATCATGTCAACTTGTTGCTTAGACTTTTGAGTTGCTTGGACAGATATTGGCCATGTTCCCCTGTTAGCAAATGTAGCACCTTCCAGCACTAGATGGGCTAATTGTCTGGGGACTGATTCTCCTCTGGATTCCAACCAGGTCTTTCCATGGTCCATACAGACAGCGTTTGGTGTCTTCAGTAGTAGGGTATTACCATTAACCTCTGGTAGGTAATCAAGTGCTCTGACAGAAGTCTGTCTTACTTGTTTGGGGTGACTAGTAAGTTTCTCTGATCAACAGCTCATTGTGGATGTAGACCACATCCTGGTACAGGGAATTACAAGCCAGTGCAAAGGGAAAAGAAAAAAGAAAAAGAGAAGAAAGAAACAGGAAAAATTTGAGGTTAGGTTTCATCTCACCCTCTCCAGGGCCTTTCAATTTAGGTGTTCCCCCTACAGTTCTCTTGAGGGTTCCACCTTGTAGTCTAACTTCTAGAATATAGGATTCTATGATAGCAGTTCAATATGGTTCAGTTTTGTGTTCCCCGTATATAGCCTTCCCCCAGGACCAGCCCTCCCAATTATCCAAGCCTCAAAATGTTATTCAGTTATGTTAGCAATGTCTGCTCCAGGTTAGGAGCTAAAGATGAGTGAGATCGCACAACAGTTGTCTGTCTCTAATTGTGTGAGTTTACTTAGAATGATCTGTTTCAAATTTGACCATTTTTATACAAATTTCAATGTGTCATTTTTCCTTATAGCTGAGTAGAATTCCATTGTGTAGATATACCACATCTTAGTTATCAATTCATCCAATGATGGGTAACTGGGTTGATTCTAGTTTTTTGCTATTATGAATTGAGCAGCTAAAAACATGGTTAGCAAATATTTCTGAACTGAGATGTGGAGCTTTTAGGGTTAATGCCCAGTAAGAGAATAAAGGGTCTGTTAGTAACTCTATATTCATCCTTTTCAGGAGTCTCCATATTGATTTTCATGGTGGTTATGCCAGCTTACATTCCAACCAACAGTGAATGAGTGTTCCTAGATATTAGGCTTCTGTTAGGGATGTTGAACATTTTCTTAAATGTGTGTTAGCCATTACTAATTCTTCTGAGAAGTCCCTTTTCAGTTCTCTGCCCCAGTTTGAAGTGGGGTGTTTGACTTTTTTTTTTTTAATTTTTATTTATTTATTTGAGAGTGACAGACACAGAGAGAAAGACAGGTAGAGGGAGAGAGAGAATGGGCACGCCAGGGCTTCCAGCCTCTGCAAACGAACTCCAGACGCGTGTGCCCCCTTGTGCATCTGGCTAACGTGGGACCTGGGGAACCAAGCCTCGAACCGGGGTCCTTAGGCTTCACAGGCAAGCGCTTAACCGCTAAGCCATCTCTCCAGCCCGTGTTTGACTTTTTATTGTTTCATTTCTTGAGTTCTTTGTAGATTCTAGATACTAGGCTTCTTTCAGTAGTCTAGATGGCAGAGATTTTCTCCAATTCAGTGGGTAAGCTACTGGCTCTGCTTATGATATATTTGTCTGAGCAAAAGCTTTTTGGCTTCATGAGATCCCATTGGTTGAGTGCTTGTTTAATTTCCTGGGCTATTGGGGTTTTGTTCAGGAAGTCTTTCGCCACTCCTATATCATGAAGTGTGACTCCTATTTTTTTTCCAGTAATTGAAGAATTTCAGGTCTTATATTGAGATCTTTAATCCATTTAGACTTGATTTTTGTGTGTGGAGAGATGAGTGGCTCTAGTTTCATTTTTCTACATATGGTCATCCAGTTTGTCCAACACCATTTGTGCTGAGAAGTCATCAGGTCCTGGGCTTTTCTTTTGGGGGAATTTTTTGATTACCTTTTCAATCTCCATGGATATGATATATTTGTTTAGGAGATTAATTTGCTATAAGTTCAGTTTTGGTAGGTGGTACATGCCTAGGAATTCATCCATTTCTTCCAGATTATCCAGTTTTGTGGAGTAGAGGTTTTGGAAGTATGCCCCAATGATTCTTCCAATTTCATTGATGTCTGTTGTGACCTCTCCTTTTTCATTTCTGATATTGTTAATTTGAGGCTCTCCTCTCTCTCTCTATCTCTCTCTCTCTCTCTCTCTCTCTCACTCTCTCTCTCTCTCTATCTCTCTCTCTCTCTCTCTTTTTGTTTGATCAAATTGGCCAGGTGTTTATTGATCTTGTTTATTTTTTCAAAGAACCAGCTCTTTGTTTCATTGACTTTTTAAAATTGTTTTCTTAGTTTCCAATTCATTAATTTCTTCTCTGATCTTGATTATTTCTTTCTGTCTGAAGCTCTTAGGGTTGGATTCTTCTTGCTTTCTCAATGCCTTTAGATGAACAGTTAAGTTATTAGTTTGTGATCTCTCTGTCTTTGTTATGAATTCATTTAGCACTATGAATTTTCCCCTTAGGACTGCCTTATGTGTGTCTCATAAGATTGGGTGGTTGTGTTTACATTATCATTCAGTTCTAGGAACTTTGCAGTTTCTTTTTTGATTTCTTCCACAACCCATTCATTGTTTAAAAGTGTGTTGTTGGGCTGGAGAGATGGCTTAGCAGTTAAGCACTTGCCTGTGAAGCCTAAGGACCCCGGTTCGAGGCTCGTTTCCCCAGGACCCACGTTAGCCAGATGCACAAGGGAGCGCACACATCTGGAGTTCCTTTGCAGTGGCTGGAGGCCCTCCCTGGTGTGCCCATTTTCTCTCTCTCTCTGCCTCTTTCTCTCTCTGTCACTTTCAAATAAATAAGTAAATAAATACTTTTTTAAAGTGTGTTGTTTAGTCTCCAGGAGCTGGTGGACTTCTTAATATGTCTTTTGTTAATTTTTAGCTTTAAAGTATTGTGATCTGATATGATACATGAAGTTACTTCTATTTTCCTAAATTTATGGAGGCGTGCTTTATAGCCTAATGTATGGTCTATTTTAGAGAAGTTTCCATGGGCTACTGACAAAATGTGTATTTTGCAGAGTTGGGTGTGGAAAGTTCTGTAGATGTCTGTTAGGTCCAGTTGATCTATGGTATTGTTGAACTCTATAATTTTCCTATTCATTTTCTGCTTGGATGATCTGTCTATTGATATTAGTGGAGTATTGAAGTCTCCAACTATGATGGTGTGGTGTTTATTTCTATTTTGTTGTCAAGTAAGTTTTGTTTTATAAACTGTGGTGCACTTTTGTTTGGTGCATATAGATTTATGATTGTGATGTTCTAATGTTGAATCATTCCCTTGATGAGTAAGAAGTGGCCTTCTGTTGCAGTCAGGTTTGCCTTGCTGGCAAAAAAAAAAAAAAAAAAAAAAAAAAAAAAAAAAAAAAAAACACCGATCAAGAGCAGTTTGTGGGATAAAAGGTTTATTTGGGCTTACAGACATGAGGGGAAGCTCCATGATGGCAGAGCATAAACAGAGGGTGGGACTTCACCTTCAGGCCAACATCAGGTGGACAACAATAGCAGGAGAGTATGCCAGACACTGGCTGAGGCAACTGGCTATAATACCCATCAGGCTGCCCCAACAATACACTGCCTCTAGGAGGCGTTAATTCCAAAATCTCCATCAGCTGGGAACCTGGCATTCAGAAAGAACACCTAAGTTATATGGGACACCTGAATCAAACCACCACATTCGGCTCCTGGCCCCCATAAACTAATAACCATCGATGATATAAAATGTAATGCATTCCATCCAACTTTAAAAGTCCCCATATGTTTTCTCAATCCCAGAGAGATTCAAACATCCCCATAATCCAAGGTCTTTTAACTGAGCCATAGTACCAAAAAATCACCCTCCCCAAAAAAACATATTGGCACAAAAAAAATATTCATACTGCAAAAGGTAGAATTTGGCATAGCAAATAAATATTCAACCAATACAAGATTTAAACAGGGCAAACATCAAACTCTGTAACTCCAAGTCCAACAACTAGTCAGTAACAAATCTCCAAGTCTGATAATTCTAACCAACAAGTCTCTGGAGTTCCAATTCCCCTCCAGTTAGGCTACTCACAGTCCTGGAAAACTTCAGCAGGCTAACAGCTCTCCTTAGCAGCCATCTCATGGTCCTAGCATCTCCACTGGGTCTCCACTGCAACTCACAGTTCATCCTCACTGCTGCATCTGGTCTCTGTACAGGCATTCCAACAAACATGCTTCACACTGCCCATAGCCATTTCCAAAACACAAGACAATGCTGCAAATTCAATAACCCTCTCTTTCCTGCATTTTTTATGTTCTACAATACCAGGTAGAATACCAGTTTGCTAATCCGGGGGGGTGGGGGGGAAATAAAGCAGACTTTGAAGAACATGGCAGTCCTTGAGCATCCTTCATGCCCCTTCAAAATAATCTTCATTCTTCCTCTTGCCCCAATGCAGGTTATCTGGCCCAATTTCAAAGGTTGTAATCTCTCATATAATTGCAGCTGAATGGGCAGAAAGTTCAGCCCAAAGATTTCTTTCTGTGTTATATCCCTCTGCTCATACCAATCCATTTCTATGCAATGCAACCCTGCACAAATTCTCAGGACACAAGCATAACAACAAGCTTCTCACAGAAACTGCTTCTAACCCAGCCTAGATAAAACTCTTTCTCACCTTCACAAGCCAAACCTCCTCACAGTCCATAGTTCTTACTGCATTCAGGTCTTTCAGCTCTGACCAGAATAGTCCATCATGCTATACTTACAGCACTGCAAGGCATCTCTTAAGCCATGACTTCAAATTCATCCACATTCCTCTTGAAAATCAGTTCCAAAAGGCCAAAGCCCCACAGTCAGGTTTCTGAGAGCAATAACCACACGTCTCTGTACCAACTTTATTGTTGCAGTCAGGTTCACATTGCTGGCAGAAAACACCCAAGAGCAGCTTGTGGGGTAAAGGGCTTATTTTAGCTTATGGACTTGAGGGGAAGCTCCATGATGGCAGGGGGAAACAATGGCATGAGCAGAGGGTGGATATTACCTCGTGGCCAACATCAGGTGGACAACAACAGCAGGAGAGTGTGCCAAACACTGGCAAGGGGAAACTGGCTATAACACCCATAAACCCACCCCAACAATACACTGTATCCAGGAGGTGTTAATTCACAAATCTCCTTCAGCTGGGACACCTGAATCAAACCATCATACTTTCTTTATCATTTTAAATTACTTTTTGTTTGAAGTCTATTTTATCAAATATTAATATAGCAACAGCAACTTGTTACTTATTTCCATTTGCTTGAAATATTATTCCCCATCCTTACATTTGAGGAGGTATCTATCTTTAGTGGTGAGGTGGGTTTCTTGAAGACAGCAGATAGAAAGGGTCCATTTTTTTTATCAGCCTTGTTAATGTGTGTCTTTTGATGGGTAAGTTAAGACCATTAATATTTAAGTTATAACTGTGAGGTTCAGTTTAATCCCTGCCATGATGAGGTGTTTTATGGGGTTTGGTGTTTTCTTATGTTTTGTACTTTTTTGGCCCTAGTCTATTTTGCTTATTGTGATCTTCTTTTAGGCTCTTAAGATTGGTTGTTTGACTCTTCTGTGTGGAGTATTCCCTGAAGTATTCTCTGTAGGTTTGGTTTTATGTTCATATAATCATAGAGTTGACTTTTTTCATGGAATTTTTTCCTTTCACCATCTATTATGAGGGATACTTTCACTGTTCTAGGGTAGCTTAGGTTGGAAGCCATAGTTTTTTAGACTTTGAAGTCTTCTATTCCAGGCCCTTCTGGCTTTCAGGGTTTCCATTGAGAAATCTGAGGTAATTCTGATGGAATTACCTTTGTATGTAAAGAGTTCCTCTTGCTGCATTTAGCACTCTTTATTTTCATTGTTTAGAGTTTTATCTATGATGTGCCTTGGAGAGTTTCTTCTTTGGTCCTGTCTGTTTGGTATTCTGTGGGCTTCTTTTATCTCTATGGGCCTTACTTTTGAGAGATTCAGAAATTTTTCTTTAATAATTTTGTTGAATATGTTCTCTTTGCCTATGGCCTGGATTTTGCTCCTTCTAGTGTACCCATGATCCAGATGTTTGGTCATTTGGAAGTATCCCACAGTTCTCTAGTATTCTGTTCACTTAACTTTTTTTTTTTTTTTTTTTTTGGTTTTCCGAGGTAGGGTCTCACTCTAGCCCAGGCTGACCTGGAATTCACTCTGTAGTCTCAGGGTGGCCTCAAACTCACAGCGATCCTCCCACCTCTGCCTCCTGAGTGCTGGGATTAAAGGCATGAGCCACCACGCCCAACTCACTTGACTTTTTGAACTTAGCAAAGTTTTTGGCCCTCTGCTTCATTTCTTCCTTCTTGTCTTCCAGCTCAGAGGTTCAGTCTTCCACATGATTTACTCTGTTAATGAGGGGTTCTAGGGAGGTTTATAAAAATCTCTTATAAAAGCTCTATTTGAATTTGTTTTCCATTGTGTTATCATGTCCATCTCTTCTTTGAGATACAATTTTAGTTTGAGTTCTGATTTTCTTGATGCTTCCTGTAATTCATTCTTGCATTTGATCAAGTCTTCATTAAGCTTAATGAATTGGTTATTGAGATCTTTTGTTTGTTGACTCACCTTCAATTTATTTATATCTCTTTTGAGGATTCTATCATTTCTTCAAAGTTTAGCCTTCTGTAAAAAGCTGAATGCTTTAAGAGATGATTCTACTCAATTTCATTGATACAATTGTGTTTTCATTTGGGGATTGAATTTCTGTTGATTCCTCTACAATTTCATTAGAGGCTTCCATTGTGGGACTAAGCATCCTTGGTAGAGATCTCTCAGTTTTCTGACCTTTACTGTTTTTTGTTTGTTTGTTTTATGTTGTGGTCTACCCATCTTGAGGAAACTTTTTTCTATTAAGGGGAAATCAAAAAAGAAAGTTTCTACTGAGGAGGAAGCAAGTATTTGTCCTTGTAGGATCTTCAGTGGGTGCTCTGTTTTAAATGTGAACCAGATGGTATACAATGGTATTGTAACCACAGATGCACAGATTGTGGAGATTGCAAGACTGTCAAAGGTACCCAGGGAACTGGGAGGTAGGGAGCCTGGAGCTCTGGCCTACTCACTCCACTTACATGTACTCTTCAGCACCCAGGAATCAGAGGTTGGGGAGCCAGGAGCCAGAAGTTTGAGAGCCAGAGGCAGGAGGCCAGCTCCTATAGTCACTCATGCACCCTCTCACTCAGGAATGGGGATTTGGGTACCCAGGGGTCAATGAGGAAGTCAGAGCAAAAGGCCTGCTTCTGCAGCCCACACAGAGCAACCAGGGAACTGGGAGGTGGGGAACTAAGATCTCTGGCCTACTCACTTTGTGTGTGTACCTTCCAGAGTGGGGGATCCAGGAGTTGGGGACCCAGGGTCCCTTCAATCAGGAAGGTGGAGCAAGGGTCCTGCTTCTGCAGCAAACTCACTGAGTCCAGGCAGCCTGTAACCAGCTACATGGAAACCTACTGGGACCAGGGAGCTGGGGGGTAGGGAAGGGGGACAGGGAGATATGTCCTACTTATTCTGTACAGGCACTCTCCCAAGCAGGGCATCTGGGAATTCTCAGCACAGTCTTTAATGTGAGGCTCTGGGTCCAATCTTCAGCAGCAAAGACAGAAGGGAGAGGGAAGGTAAGAGGTGAAAGGAAGAAAGAGGATATTTATGTCAACAATTATTTTTGCACGTATGATTACTTTTTATTTTTTAAAGATGTATTTTATTTATTTGAAAGCAACAGAGACTAGGGGAGAGAGAGAGAAAGAGCACGCCAAGGCCTCTAGCTACTGCAAACAAACTCCAGAGGCATGTGCCACCTTGTGCATCTGGCTCTTGTGATTACTGGGGAATCAAGCCTTGAATCAGGGTCCTTAGGTTTCACAGGCAAGCACTTAACTGCTAAGCCATCTCTCCAGACCCTATGATTACTTTTAAAAGGGAAAAGGCAATTGTTGAGTTTTATGGAACAATTTGATGTTTCCTGATGAAAGTATAAATTACATGATCATTCTTACTTCAAGTAAGCATGATGAATGAAAATATAGACTAGAAATATTCAGGCTAATATCTCTACAGTTTTCAGACTTACTCATGTGCTCTGGCAATGGGAATATGAGATGAAAAGCACCAAATGTGATTTTATAGTATTAATAAGATTCTTTTTGGTGTCTCAGATGTAGTATATGTTGATACATGGAGGGGAAAGGTACTGAAATAATCTCTTACTATGTTCCAATCTAAAGTCATGCCTGTAATAGAAGCCAGTAGAACAGAAATAGCAATTTATGGCAGACTTGAAGAAAGTGTGACAAAATTATCAGAGCTAGAAATGTGCTGTTTTCTTCTTCACAGTAATTTTGATTTCCACTACTAGTACACTGGGTATAGCCTCAATGCACAGTCACCCTGGTGGTGCATAGATAATTCCAACCAAACTTATTTAAAGATACAAAAACAAGCAGAGAGAAGCTTACATGTTTCAGATCTTCTAGAATGCTATTATTGTTTTAAGAACAAATAAAATGAAGATAACTCTCTAAAGTAAGGAAATTGTGCCATCTTCAGGACTGACAACTTGCAAGCAATCTAACATAAATGAGTTGTAAGGCTTTTCCTGCAAGTCAGTTCTGTGGTATAGTTGAAAGACTGAGTTCCAGGCAGTCCCTGCATTGAGCAAGTTGCTTAAAATCTCCAAACCAGTTCTCCTGTGTAAAGTAACAGACATTATACTTGACATACTCTCAAAACTCTTGATTTTCCGAATGAGATATGGGAAACAGCTTATGTCATAAGGTACCATGTAAACCTATGAGCAGTTTATTATTTCACCAAATGTTAAAAATGTATTGCTAAATATTATAAAAATGTTTCCAAGACAACACATGGCACTCCGGGTGCTACACAAATTGGAAGTCCTGCAGCTTAGACACTGACACGCCATCCACATGGAGTAAACCACAGCTGTCTCAGGAGAAACGGCCATGCAAACCACATGGAATAAGACACTGCTATTATTTACCTCATATTTTACATTAACTTTTCTTAATGTTATTTTAAATCTGCAATATTGGGATTTTTAGTATTTAATAACTAAATGAGGGAAGATTTTTATTTTGTTTGTAGTTGTATTCCTGTTGTCTAAAACATTGTCCATCACATCAGTATTTGTGGAAACAATCAATAAAACAATTCATTGTCAATGAGAGAAGAGGTCATAATGTAAAGGAAGTTAGGGAGATGGCTTTGTGGCTAAGAGTACTTGCTACACAAGCATGAGCACCTGAGTTCAATCCCTAGCATGCGCATAAAATTCAGTTTTCAAAGAAATATTGTGGAAGAGTGACAGAGAACACCCAGACTTTTCCTATGGCCTCTGCAACATGTGCATAGGTATGCACATCTACACACCACTCACCATGTACACATGGATAAATTTATTTTGTTTTGTTTTGTTTTTTGAGGTAGGGTCTTACTCTAGCCCAGGCTGACCTGGAATTCACTATGGAGTCTAGGGTGGCCTTGAACTCACAGCAATCCTCCTACCTCTGCGTCCCAAGTGCTGGGATTAAAGGCGTGCACCACCACACCCGGCTAAATTTTAAAAAAAAATAAGTTTTAAAAAGAAAAGATTAGGGCTGGAGACTTGGCTTAGCGGTTAAGCGCTTGCCTGTGAAGCCTAAGGACCCCGGTTCAAGGCTCAGTTCCCCAGGTCCCACGTTAGCCAGATGCACAAGGGGGCGCACGCGTCTGGAGTTCGTTTGCAGAGGCTGGAAGCCCTGGCGCGCCCATTCCCTCTCTCTCCCTCTATCTGTCTTTCTGTGTCTGTTGCTCTCAAATAAATAAATAAATAAATTAAAAAAATATATTTAAAAAAAAGAAAAGATTAGCATATATATTATACATAAATGTTAAGCACAGATACTAATAATCTATATAATATTTTTAAATGTCTTTACCAAATACATTGAAATTTTTTGTTTATTTTTATTTATTTATTTGAGAGCAACAGACAGAGAGAAAGAGGCAGACAGAGAGAAAGTGTGCACCAGGGCCTCCAGCCACTGCAAACGAACTCCAGATGCATGCACCCCCTTGTGCATCTGGCTAACGTGGGTCCTGGGGAATCAAGCCTCAAACCAGGGTCCTTAGGCTTCACAGGCAAGCGCTTAACTGCTAAGTCATCTCTTCAGCCCTATGATGAAATTTTTAAACTTTCTTTTTATTTGCATTACTTAGGGACGAGGTTCTCTAACCCAAGAAAAACAGGAGTTTGCCCATGAACATGAAGAAATGAAGAACCTAGAAGCCATTGTTCAAAAAATAAAACCAACTGCCCTCATAGGTAAGCTTTTATTCTCTCTCCTCCTGTTATTTTGATCTGATTGGTGATATTTAGCTTTATGGAAACCTCAATCCCTGGAATTCAGAAACAAAATTAATTCAACCAAGCAGCAGTGCCCGATAGACACCTGGATCTGTAAGTTCTGACTGGAATCCCTAGTACTCCTGACTTTAGATCAGCTGAAGTATGCGGCTCTCCCTGCTGACACCAACCTCACTCTACCTGCATTACTCCAGAGAGCAGCGCTCCTTAGATGAGTGCTATTCCCCTCCTCGGGCACATTAGGCAGTGATGGGAGATGTTCCTTTTCACTTGGCATAAGTGAGAAGGGGATTGTGAGGGGGTGGGGAGGAAAGGCCAAGTGGCATGTAGTAGGTAGAGGTCAGGGATGCCTCTGAATAATCCTGCAGCACAAGACAGTCCTGGCAGACAGGACGCCTATCTAATATATCTTTCTATTATCCTGGATGCATCAGAGCAGCTGTGCATCAGATGTGCACAGTAAAGTCTTAATGTGCAGCCAGATGTAGTGATGCATGCCTGTTATCCCAGAACTTGGGAGGTGGACACATGAGAATTCGGAGTTTAAGGCCAGCCTGAGCTACATACTGTACCTGATTTAAAAAAATAAAAAATAAAAAAATGTTTAATGTAATCAAATTTTAAGTGTTTAAAAAAATCTCAAGAGAGTTTATGCAAGTTTATCCCTTAGTTTCGTATGCCACTTGACTTTTTATCATATTCTGTTCCCTGAAGCTCTTATGAAAGAGTTGACAGTATTGAGAATAATGATGATAATCACAATAAAATAACTACTTACGTGGCAGGGAGTTCACTACATAGTATGTGCTTTCAGCAGTTTTACAGTTTTCATTTCCACTATGCTAATTGCTGGTGCTAGAATTCTTTTTAAGAATGCTTGTTTCAGTTTTGCAATCTAATGAGATGAGTATTAACATTGCCTTATCAAAATGTTACTTTTTATTCTGACAGATATATTCAAAATTGCTTATAGAAAATGAATTAGATCCAGTTTAATTTCTGACCAAAAAAATGTCCATATAATCAAAGTTTGAAATGATAGGCCACAAACTCAATTAATTATGAGTCAGATGTTATGTCTGTGATTTCAATGGTACTTGATTTATAACCCTAAATACTATCTTCGTTAGTAAGCATGTACCACTGTACTTTAATACAATTATTCTACATTTTGCTTAAGAGTCAGTCAGTATTCTTTGGGGGCATGAGCCCCTTGCATGAACTAATCTATGGTAGTCCTAACCCTGTGCCCCATTAGGGGTTGCTGCAATTGGTGAATCTATGGTAGTCCTAACCCTGGTTTCTTGTTGCCCCATTAGGAGTTGCTGCAATTGGTGGTGCATTCACAGAGCAAATTCTTAAAGATATGGCTGCCTTCAATGAACGGCCTATTATTTTTGCTTTGAGTAATCCAACCAGCAAAGCAGAATGCTCTGCAGAGCAGTGCTACAAGATAACAAAGGTAAACAATCCAATGTTGGTTATTTATAGGGAAGCCTAGAATCTAGGGTGCTTGCCATGTGACTTTTAAGACTTATAACACAACAGTGACTAGAAGAAAAGTGGTCAGACCAGAGGGACAGCGACTTCCTTCTCCCCACTCTTGTATCACTCTTCCAATTAAAGGAATGATGTAATGTTTTCTTGATCATTTTCCTTGAGGGACTTGCAAAGTATCTAAAATTTTAATATAAAAGATTTAAAAAGGACAAGCCTGGCTTTAGATGGTTATTAAAATAGCTTTTAACTAGCTCCTCCCAAACACTGAAGCATGCAGAATGAAACCACAATCTAATTTCTGCTTTGCTAAATTCTGGGTTTGAATTTTGATGCCACGGGTGGAGCATCTGGGCAGCCATGTTAACCCCAGGCCAGGTTGGCACCAGGAGTCCTCAATGCCCTTATGATCACTGCTTCCATAAAAGCCTGTTTTACACTTTGTTTATGATAACAAATTTGGATGATATGTTGGAAAGGGCCTTTTGTTCTCTTTAAAGATTCGAGAATGTCTCTTTAAAACTTTTGGCAGGAAGTAAGTATAAGAGAGCAAACAAAGCAAAGCTGTGACCCTGTACACAAATCATAAATTTCTGCCTCTTTTTTAAAAATAGTGTTTCTGGGCTGGGGAAATGGCTTAGTGGTTGAAGCACATGCCTGCGAAGCCAAAGAACTCTGGTTCGATTCCCTAGGACCCACGTAAACCAGATGCACAAGGGGGCACATGTGTCTGGAGTTCCTTTGCAGTGATAGTCATAGGAAATCCCAGGCAAAAATGAGATTGAGAACAGTGATACCACCAGTCCCAGAACCTGTGGCCCACTTAGTAGGTGGTCAGGTAGTCAGCATGTGTTATTTTGCCTAGGAGTAAAGTCCTGCTATAACACATCTGTTTCTCAACACCTTCCTTCTTTTTAACATATGGCATGTGTCTGTGTTGCAGGGGCAAGCGATTTTTGCCAGTGGCAGTCCTTTTGATCCAGTTACTCTTCCCAATGGAAAGACCTTATTTCCTGGCCAAGGCAACAATTCCTATGTGTTCCCTGGAGTTGCTCTTGGGGTGGTGGCATGTGGACTGAGGCACATAACAGACAAGATTTTCCTCACGACTGCAGAGGTACTGTGGAATACTCAGCTTGCCAAGGCCATAAAATTTGCTGAGCTTCAGTTATCTAATGTTTTATTTATTCAGCATCATAGATCTTAGTCTGTCTCTGTGTATCCATTCCTCCCTCTCTCCTTCCTTTTTCCTCTTCTTCCCTCCCTTTCTCCCACCCTCTTTCATCTAAAGATGAGAAACTCTTTCCCAGTAGAGAATCAGGGTGAGTAGCAGGTTCATATTGGGTTACTAGTAAAATGTCTTTCTCCAGTAACCAGTTAGGTTTGATTTCATAAAGAAGTTCTTTGTTGTATCTTCATATAACAAATCAAATTTGATGGCATTTTTGAAACATTGTTTCCAAATGATGATTAAATGATAAGTATCTTTCCATTGGAAGCCTTCATAAATAATACAAGTAACATAATTTTGAAGGTTTAAATAAAAGGCTGATATGGTATAGTAAGTGTGTTTATCATTAAGGGTTCAGTGCAGAAAATAGAAGCCATGATAGTATCTACGCTGTAATGAAATTAAAACAGGGGCAAAGTATTTATGAGATCATTAAAAGGACAGAAGTAGATTCCAGTCTGTGCTCATAGGAAAAACTTTCAGGACATTGCAGAGCAAACCCACTAGGGAATCCTGTATAGTCCAAAACCACATTTACTCGACTTGCAAGCTAACAAGTTAGCCATGGTTTTGTAGCTATAGGCAGAAGCGTGAAGCTGTCAGCTCAGACAAGAACCCCATAAATTTCACGATGTCATTTCCCCTGGGCTCCTCAGTCTCAGCAGGAGATTAGTGATGGGTCATGCATTTGTAAAAGCATGACCTCGTAATAATCACAGCCTTCAGTCTCCTGATCATCCTATTTCAGATGAGAGCAGGATGCAATTTGTGAATGAGAAACTTGGGAATTTCTTCTCTTGAAAAATTGAACCACTGTGTACATAACGTTATAGCTGAACTGAACCAAATTTAAATTAAAACATTTATCCTCTAAACACACTGTTTTTTGCGTTTGTGAAATGCAGTCTCAAGAACATGGACAGAGATTGCAAAGGCTCTGATGTGATCTAAGGAGCACATCCTGGTGTCAGCAGCCAGCTCCCCCATGGGAACAGAGGTCTGGGGGTACAGTGTTTTCCTTCTTTCTCTTTGCCATATTATGTATGACAGCTTATTCTCAAGTTTCCTTTAGCTCAAAAATCTTGTTAAATGTAAGCTAATTCCTAAGAGCATTTAAATAGTTTGTATTTCATTTGTGTGTGTGTGTGCATATGCACACGTATGCATGTGCACGTGTATATGCCTACATGTGGAGGCCAGAGGACAGCCTTGAGTACAGTTTCTCAGGTGATATACACCTTTTTTGAAACAGGACTCTTGTTGGACTGCTGTTCACGTTAGTCTTGACTAGGCATTTGTATACCTACCTCCCAGCACAGGGTTATAAGTGTACCACCAAGTCTGATTTTTATGTGGGTTCTGGGGAACAAGCTCAGGTCCTCATGCTGTGAGACAAGCACTTTACATACTGAGCCATCTGCCTATCTCTAAAGTTGTTTTTAGATGAAGAAAAATGAAAACATTTTCTTTCAGGACAAGGATATTAGAATGTTCTTTTCTTTTAGCTAATTCTCGCTTTTTAAATTACTCTGACACCCTCTAGTGGTAAATGTCACAAAACAATTTTGCATTTCTTAATAAGAGCAATGAGCACTACCAAGAAAAAAAAAAGGTGAGCAGAATGTGGTGGCTCATGTATGTAATCTCAGCGTTGAAGGCTGAGACAGGAGGATCACAAGTTCGAGGCCAAGCTTGAGTACAAAGAGTTCCAGGTCAGCCCGTTATATATAGTGAAAATCTGTCTCAAAACAAACCAAAGCCAAGCAAGCTAAGAAGAAGTGGTGCTGGGCAAGCCATGTTTTTCTCCGCGCCCATGTTCCTTCTGCTGCATCTTTGGGCTACCATTCTGGGGTTCTCTTAGGTTCAACACAGCATCCCCTTTGCATACCCAACATGTCCCACTTTCTGTTTTCTTTGTCTACTTTTTATCTCCCTTTGTATAGCATTCATTTTTCATTTTCGCTTGTTTAAATTATTTTCATGTTAATAGTCCCCAAACCTGTGTGTTTCTATTCTCACCTTTTTCTGTCACTCCCAGAAATACCAGCATGTCCATCAACACACCGTGCTTAAATCCATAGTGATCATTTCCCTCATCCAGAAATACCCACGTGCCCATCAACACAACACGCTTAAATCCATAGTGATCATTTCCCTCACCCAGAAACACCAGCATGTCCATCAACACAACGTGCTTAAATCCATAGTGATCATTTCCCTCATCCAGAAGTACCCACATGCCCATCAACACAACATACTTAAATCCATAGTGATCATTTCCCTCACCCAGAAATGCCCACATGCCCGTCAACACAATTTGCTTAATTCCATAGTGATCATTTCCCTCACCCTCCGCATTCACACATTTGCATTTCTAACAGCAACATGTCATTGTTACTATTTTTGTGCCCATTTAAGCAGCTTAGAACATTGACTTTTTTTTTTTTTTTTTTTAATGGCAGGCAGGCCTTCAATTCCCAGACTCCACTGCCTCTACCTCCTGAGTGCTGGGATTTCTGAAAGTGCCAACACAGCCCAGTAGAAAGCCTGACATTTTCTTCATTCTCCCTCATCCCATAGCCTTATCAACATGCCATGTCATGCATATGTATGCTTAGTACTGGCTTTATTTCTTACCCTACCTGAAAAACAGTGAGAATCATTCTCTTCTGGCTGAACTTGTCCTTGGGGATACTGCTGAAGTCTAACAGCATCCTTGAGTTCCCATCTGAGGAGTCTGCTGAACTCTCATCATGGTCTCCCTCTAGCCACGACTATCCTTATTCAACACTGACAGTAGATTTTACTCCTGGTTGTGTTCTTCTCCTGGGCTCTTTGGGTTTTAAAAAGAATATGTTGCCTCTGTAACCAAATAGGTTGCTTTCTTTAAAGACAGTCTTGCGTACATGTCTTCCTGAACTACGGCTGTACCTAGCACAGTACCCAGCACAAAGCAGTAGTAAGTGCTTGGTGGGCTGGATAAGGTAGAAGGAGCCATAGGACCTAGCAAGAATGGGTGCACTGGTGCAGACAGATGCTCACTGCCAGGGCCTAGCGAGAACAGGTACAGTGGTGCAGACAGACACTCACTGTTGGGGCCTAGCAAGAACGGGTGCAGTGGTGCAGACAGACACGTATGCTATTGATTATTTCCTTCCCCCACCCTTTCACTGCCTGTCTCTAGCCAAAAGACCTCAGGCACCCCCATGTCAAGTTTAGCAATGATAACATTCCATCCCCTATTTCTGCTCCCAAGTCAGGACATCTCACAGAGTGCAGCTTATATATGCTGCTTTCTGTCTGCAGTAGCTTTCCTATGTATCTAGCCTGCCTAGCTCTATGTCCCTTACTTGCTGTGACCTCACCCATGAGCCCTCTGTTACTACTCTGGATGGCTTAGCACTCCTATTTCACATGTAGCTTAGGGATTTTGCTTTCAGTATTCTTCTTTCCAGAGCCCACTATCTTAAGCTCTTAAGAAGAGCAGCTGCTTTCATGAACTTGCCTGTGGTGTACTGATTGATCACAGTCACGGACTTGCTCATGGTACCAGAATGTATCTTACAGGGCTGGAGAGATAGCTTATTAGTTAAAGGCACTTTCTTGCAAAGCTTGCTGGCCTAGGTTTGATTCCCCAGAATCTACATAAAGTCAAAAACACAAAGTGATACATATGTCTGAAGTTCATATGCAGTGGACAGAAGGCCCTGGTGTGCCCATTCTCATTCTCTCCTCTTCCCTTTCTCTCTCTCATAAACAGATAAAAATATTTTTAAAAATAAAAAGAATGTGTCTTACAATTTCATGATTTAAAAAAATTGTGACGAGTAGTAAAAGACACTGCAGATCAGTGGAAAGAGTGCTTGCCTAGTGTGCACACGGCCTTGGGCTCGGTCCTTCAATCAAAAATAAATGTTTGATTGCTCAAAATGTGAACACTTGGGAAGATTTTTATCCCCTCTCTGTATCAGCACTTCTGTCAAAGGCTCAGCTATGAGCTGATTTATGCCCACTTTTCGTAGAGGCAAGAATCTAAGTCCTGGAGCAGGAGTGGATTTCTAGGTTTCCAAGACTACCTCTCTATCTCAAGGTGCAATAAATAATTTAATCTGTTCAGAAATGTGGTGAGTTAGGTGATCAGATGATCTGGAATCCAAATAAATGTACATCCTGAGGTCTGGGAGATGGCTCAGTGAATCTAAGTACTTACTTGTAAAATTCATTTATTTTTACTTTTTTTTTTTTTTTTACAGTAGTGGGATTGAACCCAGGACCTTGTGTGTGTTAAGCAAGCATTCTACACTGAGATATCGCCAGCCCTAGCTTGTAACATTAAATCCTATATACAGGGTGACTGAGTTAGCATTCCCAGCTCTGGCTCTGCCCCCTGCATTGGAAGCCTGAGCACGGAGCAGCAGCAGGTCATGCCTAGGCTAGCTGTCATCCTGTGCTTTCCCATGACTACTTCATCCTCCTTTCCTGACCTTGCCTGCATCCCCCTGTTGCATCAATTAGAAAATGCCAGTCTTTAATGGTGCAGTGTAATGGACTTGGACTGTATTCTCATCTGTTTCACTAATGGTGTTATCCCAACAAGCACCATGGTTTTCTTAGGTTCACCTTCTCCAGTGATACAGGAGACATCACGTTAAACAATTATAGTCATGTAATTTGTTTTTGAGCATAACCATTCATTTAATTATCTTTGTAACTAGCATGTTGACTTGTGAAGTGTAAACATTTTTTTATTACTTTTGTAAGGTCATATCTCAACAAGTGTCAGATAAACACTTGGAAGAGGGTCGGCTCTATCCTCCCTTGAATACCATCAGAGATGTTTCACTGAAGATTGCAGTAAAGGTAAAACTATATAAGCCTCATTATTTTTCCTTCCTCATCTTGCTAAATGAACAGCTAGTTAAGGGAAAGTCATTCCTCTCTTCTTCTAAATATGTCTTCAGGTGGGTCATGTTTCTTCTCACCTGATTTCAAGCTGTTTCCTTCAAGGTATAAAACAGGATATTCTCCTTATTGCAGGCAGTTATGGCCTTGCCTACCCTCTTTATCAAAAGGTGTTATCAAGCACTGACTAAGCTGTCCATGAGGCATGGTGTTTAAGATTCAAAAGAAGGAGGGTCCTTGTGATAGTTCCCAGTCCCTCAGAATTAGTATATTGCCAGACACACAGGAGGTAGGGTCCCATGCTGAGTATGAGGAGAGGTCTGTCCTCAGTGACCTCTTCCTAGCTGCCTAACCATAGTCCTGTGCAGAAAGCAAAACCGTGAGGGTAAAGAACTCACAGAGCTGCTAGGGCCACAGATGAGTGAATGAGATGAGAAGCACAGATGAGAAGTTGGCCAAGAAGGCAGGAAAGTTTTCTATAACTCAACTGAGAAACTCAGTTTACTTTCTGCAGTGTGGTTATATCAGTTTGCTATGGCTGCTATAACCAATACCACACACCACATGGTTAATTAGAATTATTTTCTCACTTTAAAATAAGGTGTAGCCCAGGATTGCCACTTAATTCCTGATCTTACTGCTTCTACCCCTTCAGCAATTGTCTACTGGTATGTCCTACCACAACCAGCTGACTTTTTTTTATTCATGTCTTTTTTAAAAAAAAGTATTCATTTATTCATTTGCAAGAAGTGAGAGAATGGTTGCACCAGGGCCTCCAGCTGCTTCAAACAAACTCCAGATGCATGAGCCATTCAGGTCATCTAGCTTTACGTGAGCACTGGTGAACAAAACCCAGGTTATTAAGGCTTTGCAAGCAAGCATCTTAACTGCCCAGTCATGTCTCCAGCCCCACTCACCTCAATTTTAAGATAAAACCCCCATAACAGACATGCCTCTATTGCACTAGTGGGCACATTCTGTCAGTTGCATAGCTCACAGGATCCACTGCTGGGAAACATTGCTGAGGACTTCCCCCCAGTAGCCTGGATAGTACTTTCTAGAACTATAACGCTAGCCAGCAAAGAGAAGGCTTCCAGTTCAGCTCAAGGGTGATATCTCAGTGACCTACAACTGAATAAAGAAAACACTTCAGGGCTGAAGAGATGGCTTAGTGGTTAAGCACTTGCCTGTGAAGCCTAAGGACCCCCCAGTTCGAGGATCTGAACCAGAAACCTCAGTGCCAAACCTCATTTATAGCAATGCTTGACCTTAGCAGGAGTGAAGCAATTTGAAATGATCTCACCAGATTTTACTGAGGACTACTAATATTCTTTATGATCAGACAGTACCCCAGCTCTGGTTGGGACCCTTGCTATAAGGTTCTTGGCTTAGACATCACACTGCCTTTCTAATATCTAGAAAATTCAATATTCTAAAACACATCTGGCCATAAAGATTATGAAGCTGTGTATTTAGGAGGTTAATACAACCCACAATTGTGAACTCAAGAAATACCATGAACAGCACGAATTATGGAGTCTGTAAAGACCAATTGAGCAGAGTGGGTCATAATTTAAACTGGGGAGATGCATGATTGGAAATAAAACATGTTTATTGATATGCACACTACAGATGGCAGTGTTTTGAGCAATTTATTTCATCAGCCTACAAAATGTGCTGAGTATGGTTTTTTAAGATATTAAGAAAAGGTGCAATATTACCTTGGGAAATAACCTCAGTGCAGTTTAAAGTCCAATGGCTTTGTATAAACTGTGTTTAATACCTGGAGAAATCAATAACAAGTGCAATTATAAGAACAGTATTAATTATACATTATGGTCTCCAGAATTACTACCACAAATAACATAAATAAAAGTAAATTACTGAATTTAAAAGAAAACACTTCAGCAATAGGATTTTATTACCATCTAGTTATGATGGACAACCAAGAGCCTTGGAAATAAATTATATTGTTTCGGGATCCTGTGGAGCCTCCTTGACCAACAGCTCACTGGAGGCAGCCAGTCCTCGAGGGTGATCTGTACATGCTTTTGTTGTCGTCTTTTTCATAGGCACTTACTCACAATTCAAGTAATTGTTTTAGCCACAATTTATATATTCACTGTAATGTTTTCAAAATCACAAATAGCAGTTCTGTGATTATTCTTTTAGAATTGGTATAAATAAAATAATCCCAATGGAGTGACTCTTTTACAGGTAGAGAAAAAGACTCTATTCTGAAGAAAGGTAGAAGAGAGGATGTATGAAGTTGGAGAGAAAGAGACATTGTTTTTTCAGGGTTGTAGTTTCCTAAGTAGATGATGAGAGCCAGAGGGGGATCCAAAGGCAGGATGCTTAGATTTACCTTTTGTGAGTTACAACAAAGTTATCTGTAAAGGATACATCTATAATGGAAACCACATGGGCCTAGATAAGGTTAGGAAAATTCTGATGCTACAGGAAACACCTGCTCAGTTCTCTGATGGACAGTTCTCTACTGGACAATTCTTTGATGGACAGCTGCCAAAGGAGAAACAAGCAGGTAGTGGTCCTCAGATCAAGGTCTAGAATGGTGCATGTGACACACAAAACATGAAACAGGAGTCTATGATGCTGGCAAAGAGCAGCACTCCCTGTGCCTGTGGGCTCCAGATGATTGGGCAAGCAGGAGCAGAGGTGCTGGCTTAAATGTAGACTTAGAGGAGGCTGTGGTCAGAACAGGTATTCCTGAAAACTCAAGGTATTCCAGATAAAGGATAGCAGGAATATTCCAGTATTTAGTTCAATTTATTTATTGCTATGACTTTTAACACTGACTTCTTTGAGAAATACTGATATAATCACACTTACAGAAACTTCTACTAGTTATACTTTCCTTAAGTGTTTGTGTCACTTCCACTGTTGGTATATATCATTTATAACTGCATTTTCATTTTTTGTATTTTTTGTTTATATACACTACATTGCAGTATCATTTTCTTAAAAATTAAATTACAAATTACTCACAAATAATAATTATAAATTGTAGATTAAGTTTTGAATGGATAAAACATCTACTGACTTGTGTTCAACATCACCTTCTCATTATTAAAATATTGAATATTCTTTTCCTATTTTCAGATTGTGAATGATGCATACAAAGAAAATACAGCTACAGTTTATCCAGAACCACAAGACAAAGAAGCATTTGTCTGTTCCCAAATGTATAGCACCAGTTATGACCAGATTCTACCTGATTGTTACTCTTGGCCTAAAGAAGTCCAGAAAATACAGACCAAAGCTAGCCAGTAACATAATAGGATTTTTAACTCCATTAATAAATTGTAGATTTTAAAGGTTGAAATCTTTTATGATGATTCACAATATGCTTAGCATAAGGTAATTTTCCTTTAACCACCAATCATTTGTGGAAGGCTATTAATATAAATTAGGGTAAACTTTACACTAGGCAATTTGCTTTTCTTACTTTCCAGTTATTTATGACTTCTATCTTATGCCCAGATTCTCCTTAAAAGAATTGTACCTATGACTGAGAAACTCATAATTTTCTGTAGGAAACTAAAGGGAAGACCCAAATTATTAATAAATTGGTATATCTATTAGTCAAACTTAATCACAGCACTAAAATCCATAATTCTTTTTTGACTGTTCTGTTAAAATCTACGTTTTAAAAATAAAGGTAGAAATGAGTTTAGGCATAAATGCACTTTTGCTAAACAGATACACTACATTGTTGCCTAGAGAAAAAAAAAAACAAACTTCTCAGGTATTTTTATTCCAGTCCTAGATTATATTTATTCTTTCCATGAATGCTAATATTTCTAAGAAAGATCACTGGTGTTTACAATACCTTGTGCAACTTTAGATTATAACGTTCTTTTGTCATGGTTACATCCCATAGATAGAGTAAAGCTCTTGCTACCTTGGGCCTGAGTTCCAAATTCTTCCTCAAAGCACCTTTCCTTCCCTCTGACCATATGCCCTGCCTCTCAGCTCTTGTGATTGGTTGCTTTCATGAGCACAGCCTGGGCAGTGCTGAAACAGAGTTGAGATCCTTGAGAAGGGCATGCTCGGGAGCCAGTTTTTGAAGACAAAGGTGTCAGGAATAAAGAGCAAAACTGAAACCATTGTTCTCAGACAAGCTGTCTGTGAGAATGACCTGCCGCAATGTCCCTGTGATTAGCACAGGTAGCTGAGAGTCCACTGCATGGCAATTATCTCACCTGCCTCTGAGTGTGGAGAAAGCTTTGAAACTGTGTCCCTAATATTACAAGTGTCTTTCCATTAGAAACTAAAACATTTTATTTGCCAAGACCATTATATTTGAAAGTATAACTACTTCCCTGAGTTGCATTAATTTACTTATAAATTAATGACTGAATGAATAGAAACAGTTCCAAATTTTTGATCTCAGGTACAATAACATTTGCTATGTATTTAAAGACTTCTGTTTTTTAAAGTAGTCCTTTAAAGAGCATAAGATGTTCAAAGTAAACTGTGCTGTAAAGAGATTATATTGAAAGGTGAAGATTATAGATTCTTTCAAGGGGTAGGTTAAAAGGATTGGGAACTTTCTAATGGTAACATCTGTTGAAGGGTTTCTTTTCAATATAGCTATTTATAAAGATTCAGAATTCCTGCCTTTTTCTTGTTTATTTGCCTATTGTCAAAAAGCTCTAAGTAAATGTATTTGTCTATGCAAAAGACTTATTAAAGCATAGAAAAAGTGAATGAATAAATTTATAAAATAATTGTTATTTTTCTTAAAATACTGTTAGATTTTAAAGTAATACTACTGGGGCTGGAGAGATGGCTCAGCAGTTAAGGTGTTTGCCTACAAAGCATAATGACCTGGGTTTGACTCCCCAGTACCCACATAAAGCCAGATGCACAAAATTGCACATGCATCTGCAGTTAGTTTGCAGTGGCCAGAGGCCCTGCTGTGCCTATTCTCTCTCTCTCTCTCTCTCTCTCTCTCTCTCTCTCTTTCCCCCTCTCTCTCTGCTTGCAAATAAATTAATAAATTTTTAAGTGTTAATGGGGCTAGAGAGATGGCTTAGCGGTTAAGGCATTTGCCTGCAAAGCCGAACAACCCAGGCTTGACTCCTCAGGACCCACATAAGCCAGATGCACAAGGGGGCACAGCATCTGGAGTTCATTTGCAGAGGCTGGAGGCCCTGGTGTGCCCATTCATTCTCTCTCTCTCTGCCTAGTTTTGTATCTCTCTCTCAAATAAATAAAAATAAAATATTTAAAAAGTGGTAATACTGCTACTTGGGTCCATGTTACAAAGTGTTATGAATTCGAAAAATAATCTAACAATATATTCCAGTATGGACTTCATTCATTTAATACATATGTAATCATGTGTTGGGTACTGTGGTGAATGATCTTCGTTTTTGCTCTTACGAAAAGATGATGACACAGTATTAATAGTTACTTTCTAAGTGTGAAGGATTCTGCCTACATTGTCTCATTCTCTAATGTCCCTCTGGTTTCTTTATGAGACCGACAGTGTGAGTAACCTAAGTCCACAGGCTCACAAGCAAAGAAGGAAGGATCTAAATACATGTTGATTTGCCTTCATCTTCTCCTTTCCTTGCACTGAGCCACAGTCTAGAACTAGTACTATCTCGTTTGTTATTTTATTTATTTTTGGTTTTTCTTCAAGGCAGCATCTCCCTCCAGCCCAGGATGACCTGAACTCACTTTGTAGCCCTTGATTTACAGTGATCCTTCTGCTTTCAGCCTGCTAAGTATAAGCCCACCCAGCTCATGTGCTATTTAAATTTTCTTCTAGTAGTTTTTTTTTTTATTTTTTTATTTTTTTTAATTTATTTATTTGAGAGCGACAGACACAGAGAGAAAGACAGTTAGAGGGAGAGAGAGAATGGGCGCGCCAGGGCTTCCAGCCTCTGCAAACGAACTCCAGCCGCGTGCGCCCCCTTGTGCATCTGGCTAACGTGGGACCTGGGGAACTGAGCCTCGAACCGGGGTCCTTAGGCTTCACAGGCAAGCGCTTAACCGCTAAGCCATCTCTCCAGCCCTCTTCTAGTAGTTTTATAAAAAAATAAACAAGTATAATTTGTTACTAATATATTTTGTCAAAGTATTTCCAAATTTAGTTAATATGAAAATTAGATATTGTATATTATTTGATGCTCTCCCTTGTGCCTGCTAGACCCACACTGGTTTCCATACCCAGCCAACTTCAACCTTTATAAGCTAAAATTTTTAGGGAGAGAGAAACTTGACCATGGACTTAGTACACATTGAAATTTCATCTCCACTATTGCATTCTCCATCTGGTTAAATGCCCCATAGAACTGGGAAGCCTTCATGTCAGAACCCAGCCCTAGGCCAGCCTGGTGGCACAGACCAGTAACCCCAGATACTGGATACTGGAGTGGTTGTGTCACACAAGTCACAACAAGGCCTACTTGGGCTACAAAATGAATTCAAAACAAATGAGACCCTGCTCAAAATAAAACTAGAGATAGGATGGGGAGTAAAGCTCAGTGGTAGAATGCTTTCCTAGCATGAGGAAGCTCCTGGATCCAATCCCTTTAAAAAGTAGCTGGGGAGACCTGCTTTATAACCCTGAAATAGAATTAAGCCTCCCTGTAAAAGTGAGCAGGCAGCAAAAGACACCCCCATGGCCAGATACTGCTATCCCTAGACTGTTCCTTTTGAACTAGCTACTTCCTGAATGCTGCTAACCACAGGTCCCAGGGTGCTTTGTGCCCAGAAATGTAGTTTCCCACACTGCCTTTCCACTAGGATGGTTGTTTGCGGCTTTCTTAGGAGTAGCCACTACTACAGATGTGCATCAGTATGGCTGGTCTCTGTCTGTTTGGGCTTTGTTCTCAGGTAATTAACAGTATCTCAGAAGTGTCCTTGTTTAAGCCAGGTGTGGTGGTCCAGGTCTATGATGTCTGCACTCAGGAGGTTGATGCAGGAAGATCCAAAGCTCAAGGCCAGCCTGGGCTATGTAGAGAAGCCTTGTCTGAAAGAAAAGAAGGGAGAGAGGAGGGAAGGAAGTCCTCATCAGTACCGAGCTGTGTGCTCATACAGCTCATCTCCTTTGGGCTCAGTCTGCATCTGGTGGTGGGGTGTCCTCCTGCCTGCTGACTTTCTCGGGGAGGTTTAGTTCCTCTTTAGGGTTTATGAAGCAGGTAGGAGTATAGCTTGTAAAACAATTTTTATGACTCAGAAAAGCAATCTCATACCTAGAGTAATGGAGGATGTGCTTCAGTTCTACTTGGTAGGATTGTATAGAATTTACATTGTTGTAATACTCTTAGCCTTACATAGTTGAACCAAAACTCATAAGACCTCAAATGATCTTTTTTGATAAATTTTTACAATTTAAAAAATCAGTTCATAATATTTGAGTTTCGATTCTGTTTGGACTGGCCACAGTAGCAGCTCATGACTACCATGCTGAACTTTGCAGTTAGAAAAGACAGTGTATCCCAGGCACTGTAACACTGCATTTCTTCAAGGGAAATGAAACCTGGGACCTTGGAGGGTGTGTTCTCAAAACCATTTTGATAAGTAATACCTCAATAAAGTAGATAAAATGATTATTCCAGTTCTTCATAAATCAGCCATGCAGATTAAGGAGCATGGGTCCTTAATCTTAATCTTGAACACATAGCATGTGTTTGTGCTGATGCGGTGCCCTGTGGGCTTACCTGTCGCAGCCTGGGAAAACATCAGGTGTCTCTTTCCATCACTCACCTGCCTGGTTTTTTTTTTTTTTTTTCCCATGTAGTAGAGTCTCTTATTGATTCCAGAGCTTGCCTTTTGTTGGCCTCAGACATTCTCCCGTCCCCATAGCATTGGGGTTACAAATAGGCATGGTCATGCCCAACTGTTTATGTAGGCTCTAAAGATTTGAATGTGGGCATTCTCAGGCCCCGCATGCCCTCATGCTTATGTAGGAAGCACGCTTAACCACTGAGCTATCTCTCCATCCCAAGTGTCTTGTCTTTCTAGACCTTTGAGGTACATCATTAGGTTATTTATCTCTGATTTTTAAAAATATTTTATTTTTATTTATTTATTTGAGAGAGAGAGAATGGGTTGCCAGGACCTCTAGCCACTGCAGACAAACTCCAAACATATGCACCACCTTGTGCACCTGCCTTACCTGGGTCCTTGGGATTCAAACCTGGTTCTTTTGGCTTTGCAGGCAAGTGCTTTAACTGCTAAGCCATCTCTCTAGCCCTGTTTGTCTCTGATCTTTAATGTGAGCACTTATGACCATAAACCTTCCTATGAGGACTGTTTTGACTGTATTCCAGAAGTACTAATTGGTTATGCTCTTTGATTCTAGGAACTTTCACATTTTTATTCTGGTTTCTCAATGACACATTGTTCATTCAAAAGTATTTTGTTTAGGGAGTGGGGAAGATAGCTCAGTGCATAAAGCTAAGTAAATATGAAGATGAGAATTCAGAACCCCAGTACCCATATAAGTGCTGGGCAAGTGCGGCAATCCACCTATAATCCAATCTCTCAGGAGGTCAACAGAGATACCCATGGCAAGCTGGCTAACTAGACTAGCCAAATTAGAGAACACTGGGTTCTAGTGAGAGACCCTGTCTCAGTAAATAAGGCAGAGCATAGGAAACACCTAACATCAGCCTTTGGACTCCATATACATTCATACGCATATGCATGTACACCCACACATATGTGTGCATACACACATGCCAGCATGGATATACACATGCATACTATACACACACATATATATAAAAAAATATATATTGTTCATTCTCCAAGTGTTTGTGTATTTTCTGAGATTCATGTTGCTATGATTTCTACTTGTGTTCCTTTGTGGTCTGACAGGATGCAAGAAATTAATTCAATACTTTATGTTCATTAAGGCTTGTTTTGTGGCCTATAATGTGAATTTTAGAGAAGGCTTCATTTGATAATGAGAAGAATGTGTATTCCCTGTCTAATGGGTAGACTGTTCAGAGGAACCTGTTAAGTCTAGCTGTCTGTCATATAATTTAGTTTTGAAGTTTTAATTACTGGTTTTTAGTTTAGAAAAAAAAAAAAAACTTTTCCATTGGTGGAATTCACTAGTCTCAAGGTAGCCTCAAACTCATGACCATCTTCCTACAGAACCCTGCCTCTCTAATTCTGGGATCAGAGGTGTGTGCTACCATACCTGTCCACAACATCCCATCACAATAGTTGACCTCAAACTATGCTACAGAGTCATAGTGACAAAGAGCATGGTATTGCCTCCAGAACCAGAAATGTAGACCAATGGAACATATCAGAAAACCCAGAAGTAAACTTACAGAGCTGTGATCATCTAATTTTTTACAAAGATGCCAAAAACATACACTTGACAGAGGTCTATTCAACAAATGGTGCTGCCAAAATGTGACATCCATTTGCAGAATAACTAAATTAGACCCATATCTGATCCTGCACAAAATCAATTCAAAGTAGATGAAAAACCCTAATTTAAAACCCAAAATGCTAAAACTGCTAAAATATAGAGAATATGAAAGAACCCCAATTGCATAGGAAATAGCCCCAAGAATTGAAAAATGCAATTAAAAAGCTAACCAGCTGGGCTGAAGAGTTGGCCCAGTGGTTCACATGCTTGGCTACAAAGCCTAATGACCAAGGGTTCAATCCCCCGGTATACACATAAAATCAGATGCACAAAGTGGTACATGCAACTGGAGTTCCTTTGCAGTGGCTAGAGCTAGCTAGCGCCCTCTCTCTCCCTCTCTCTCTCTCTCTCTCTCTCTCTCTCTCTCTCTGTGTGTGTGTGTGTGTGTGTGTGTGTGTGTGTGTGTGTGTGTGTGTGTATGCATGCGCACGCACGTCTATGTGTATGTGTGTCTCTTGTTCTTCTCTATCTCTCTCTGCTTGTAAATGAATAAATATTTTTTTTAATCTGACTAGCAAAGTAAACTACAGCAGGATGAACAGCCAGTGGAGTGAGAGGAAACCTTTGCCAGCGGTATTTCAGGCATGAGGTCAGTATCCAGAATACCTAAAGCTGCAAAAAATTAAACAAGAAAAAAACTCAAATTCCAGTAAATGAGGCAATGAACTGAATAGATATGCCTCAAAAGAAAAAACACAAATGGCCAATAAATATTTTTAAAAATATTCAACATCCTTAGCCATTAGGAAAATGCAAATTGAAACTACTTTGTTATTCCATCTCATTGCAGTAGGAATGACTGTCATCAAGAAAAATAATGACGGGCTGGAGAGATGGCTTAGCAGTTGGGGTACTTACCTGCAAAGACTAAGGACCCAGGTCTGATTCCCCAGTACCCACATAAGCCAGATGCACAAAGTGGCACATGCATCTGGAGTTCATTTGCAGTGGATAGAGACCCTAGTGTACCCGTTCTCTCCCTCTCTGCCTCTCTGCCTCTCTCTCTCTCTTTGTCTCTTTTTAAGTAATAAAGAAATAAAACTAATGGTAACAAATGCTGGTGAGATTGTGGGGAAATGGGAACTGTTACTCACTGTTAGTGATGTTATAAACTAGTTTAACCATTATAAAAACCAGTGTGAAGAGCCAGGCGAGGTGGCACATGCCTTTAATTCCAGCACTTGGTAGATAGAGGTAGGAGGATCATGTGAGTTCGAGGCCACCCTGAGACTGCATAGTGAATTCCAGGTCAGCCGAGATCCTACCTTGAAGAAAAAACAAACAAACAAAAAAAAAACAGCATGGAACTGGGGCAGAGGTAGGAGGATTGCCATGAGCTTGAGACCACTCTGAGACCACATCAGGTCAGCCTGAACTAGAGTGAGACCTTACCTTGAAAAACCAAAAAAAAAAAAAAAAAAAAACAGTGTGAAGGTTTCTCAAAAAGCTAAAAATAGGTACAAATGGGTCTGGAGAGATGGCTCAGCAATTAAAGCACTTGCCCATAAAGCCTAATGATCCAGGTTCAATTCCCTGATACCCAAGTAAAGACAGATGCACAAAGTGACACATGAATCAGGAGGCCAAGGGAGAAGGATTGCTGTGAGTTTGAGGCCAGCCTAAGACTACACAGAAAGTTCCAGGTCAGCCTGGGCTACAGCAAGCCCCTGCCTTTAAAAAAAAAAAAAAAAAACTACCACGTGATCTGGCCATACCACTCTTCAGCATATACCCAAAGGACTATGAAGACTATGAATCCTACCACAGGGATACTTGCATATCCATGTTTGTTGTGGCTTCATTCACAACAGCAAGGATGTGGAATAAGGTGCATGTCCACTTCTGCATATACATAATGGAATTTACATGTACATACATATATACAATGGAATCTTATTCAGCTGTGAAAAAAAAGTTGTGAAATTTGCAGGAAAATGGATGGAATAGGAAAACAGCATATGAAGTAAGATAACCCAGGCTTTTGTGTACAAGCCCTAGTTTGAAATTGTTACATGTTTATTTATGTGTGAGTGTAGGTTGAGATCAAAAAGTAAAACTGGGCCCAAGGGAGGGAAAATGAAACTTTAAGGATGCAGAGCGGGGACAGTATGTGACATGAAAGTGTTACCACTGGAGACAGAACTGTTATGAAAATGCCCTGAGAAAGTCTGTTATTTTATATGCTAACAAGTGCAAAAGAATAAAAAGGACTTGGCAGAGAAGCGCTCATACTGTTATTTTTGCAATAGTCTTTTGTACACAACCAACAGTGTTACAAATTATTAAGTTAATAAAATTCAAGCTTACCATCTTAGACAAATCTTCACTAGCCATCTAGATCCTCTCTCCTTGTAATAACAACTAGATATTGTAAATATAAGCAAAAGGAAGTTATAAAGTATAGCAATAGAAATAACATTCATATATTTTTTGTTTTGGTTTGGTTTTATTTGTTTTTCAAGGTAGGGTCCCACTGGGATTAAAGGTGTGTGCTACGACACCCTCAATGTTCTTATCTTCTATGAAGAAAACATACTTTAATCCCAGCATTCAGGAGGCAGATGTAGGAGAATTGCCATGAGTTCAAATCCAGCCTGAGACTACAGAGTGTCAGGTCAGCGAGCTAGAGTGAGACTCTACCTCAAAAGCAAACAAAAAAAATCATTAAAGATATGGTTGCAGTCAGGTTCACATTGCTGGTAGAAATCACCCAACCAAGCAGCTTGTGTGAAAAAGAGGTTTATTTTGGTTTGCAGGCTTGAGAGGAAGCTCCATGAAGGCAAGGGAAAACAATGGCATGAGCTGAGGGTAGACATCACCCCCCTGGCCAATACCACGTGGACCATAGCAACAGGAGAGTGTGCCACACACTGGCAAGGGGAAACTGGCTATAACAACCATAAGCCTGCCCCCAACAATACACTGCCTCCAGCAGGCATTAATTCCCAAATCATCAGCTGGGAACCTAGCATTCAGAAAACCTAAGTTTATGAGGGACGCCTGAATCAAACCACCGCATTCTGCCTCTGGCCCCCAAAACTGATATCCATACATGATATAAAATACAATGCATTTAGTACAACTTTAAGAGTCCCCATAGTTTAATCAATTCCAATGATATTCATACATCCCCATAGTCCAAGATCTTTTAACTGAGCCATAATACCAAAAAATCCCCCCAAAAAACCATAACGGCACAGAATAAACATTCATACTGCAAAAGATGGCATTGGGCAGAGCAAAGAAATATTCAACCAATACAAGATTTAAAACAACCAGGGCAAACATCAAACTCTGTAGCTACAAGTCCAGCAACTCTAGCCAATGACAAATCTCCAAGTCTGATAATTCTAACCAGCAACAAATCTCTGGAGTTTCAATTCTGCCCCTCTAGCTAGGCTACTCACAGTCCTGGAAAACTTCATCAGGACCAGCAGCTTTCCTTAGCAGCCATCTCATGGTCCCAGCATCTCCACTGGGTCTGCACTGCAATCCAGTGTTCATCTTCATGGTCCCATTGGGGTCTCCATGCAGGCATCCAACAAACCTGCTTCACACTGCCCATGGCCATTTCCAAAACACAGGACCGTGTTGCAAACTCAATAACCCTCTCCTTTCTGCATTTCTTATACTCCACAACACTAGGTAGGATGCCAATTTGTTTATCCAGGAGGAATAAAGCAGACTTTGAATAACAGGATGCTTCTTGAGCACTTAAGCCCCTCCAAAAGACCCTACATTCTTCCTGTTGCCCCAGTGCAGGTCAATGGCCCAATCTCAAAGGTAATCTCTCAATTGCAGTTGAATGGGTGACAGTTCACCCAAAATTTTTTGTTTATATGCCATATCCCTCTGCTCACACCAGTTCATTTCTACGCCAAGCAACCCTGCACAACTTCTCAGGACATGGGCATAACAACAAGCTTCTCACACAAACTGCTGGCCCAGTCCAAGCAAAGTTCTTTCTCTCATAAGCTAAACCTCACAGTCCATAGTTCTTACTGTCTTTCAACTCTGACCAGAATAGTCCATCAAGCTGTACTTACAGCACTGCAAGGTGTCTCTTAGACCAAGGTTTCAAATCCTTCCACATTCCTCTTGAAAATCAGCTCCAAAAGGCCAAAGCAATACAATCAGGTGTCTGGCAGCAATCCCAGTCCTTGGCACCACTTTACTGTTGCAGTCAGGTTCACATTATTGGTAGAAATCACCCAACCAAGCAGCTTGTGGAAAACAGGTTTATTTTGGCTTACAGGCTCGAGAGGAAGCTCCACAATGGCAGTGGAGAACGATGGCCTGAGCAGTGGTTGGACGTCACCCCTGGCCAACATAAGGTGGACCATAGCAACAGGAGAGTGTGCCACCCACTGGCAAGGGGAAACTGGCTATAACACCAATAAGCCCGCCCCCAACAATACACTGCCCCCAGCAGGCATTAATTCCCAAATCTCCACCAGATGGGGACCTAGCATTCAGAAAACCTAAGTTTATGAGGGACACCTGAATCAAACCACCACCTATATAAAATTGGAAATAGACTATTCTCTGGACTTTTGAGACAGGCTCACACATACCAATGCTGGCCTCAAAGTCATGATCCTACCTCAGCCTTTCAAATGCTGGCATTAAAGGTATGCACCAGCACGCCCCAAATGAGACTACTCTTGATTGGAATATGCCTTAACACAAAATTGTTACTTCACCCCAGAAATAATCCATAAATTGAGGACAGTCCTATATAGGCTTGGGTAGGCTACTATTGCTATAACCACACATTGTCAAGCCTCACGTTCATAATGCTTGTTGACATCTTTATTGTGTGGCCCCCCCAAGTCACCAAAAGGGCCAAAAAGCAAAGATTAGTGCATGTGTGGGGAGTTTTACCTATATTTAATGGTTGTCACTCTATCGCCTGTCCAGTTCAAGAGAAACAAGTCTTTCCTTTGACCCAGGACTGTAAAATGAAGCCAGTTTGATAAATTATTTACAGTATTAACACTGCCAAAATCCTAATTCTCACTTGAAGTTTCTAGGAAAATTTCTAAGAAAATGAATAAACATGCTAAAATGTGCATGAAAAATAGGTCACTCCTACCATAAATAGGACAGACCTTGCTTTTATAAGTTCAGGAATTAACTTGAGATTTAATCCAACCCTGACCCAGCTTAAATTCTGATTAAAATTCTCAATCTCTGGCCAAAGAGATGGCTTAGTGGTTAAGGTGCTTTCCTACAAAGCTAAAGGACTCAGGTTCAATTTCCCAGTACCCATTTAAAGCCAGATGCACACAGTGGTGCATGCATCTCGAGTTCATTTGCAATGATTAGAGGCTCTGGCACAGCACATTCTCTCTCTTCTATATCTGCATGTCTTTCTCAAATAAATAAATAAATAAAAATCTCAATCTCTATTTCTAACTCGAGGGTAAATGAATGAGGTGCCCTTATTCAGGAAAAAAAAAATACTCTAGACTGCTTAAAGAAACAACAACAATGCTCACAATGCAATTACCAAATGAAAAATTATATAGAGAAAAGCAGAAATATGTAACTCCCAAATCAAAAGGGAAAAAAATCACCATCATTAGATAAGACTTTTTTTTGTGCCATTACCCAAGGATTTACAAATAACTAATATAGTAATACTAATGAATCTTGGAAGGAAATAAAATGGAAGAAAATATTTTTGATGGTTAATACCTGGTTGTCAATTTGACGGGATTCAGAATCACCATGGAAACAAATCTCTGGATATATTTATGTGGATTTTGTAGCTAGGTTAGTTTAGATAGGTTGGTCTCTCCTTAACAGTGGTGATGCCATTCCATAGGCTGGGTTCCTGGGTTGAATCAAAGAGACAGCTGGCTGAGCACCAGCAGCATTCATTGCTCTCTGCTTCCTCACTGTGGACTGGATGTGACCCTCAAAACCCTGCCCTGTGCCTTCCCTTACTAGCCTGGCGCTTTAAGCTAAAATAAACCCTTCCTCCCTGTTGTAGTCAGGTTTGCATTGCTGGCAGAAATCACCTCACCTGTTGCGCCCCTCCCGCCAGCAGGAAGAACGACAACAACAGGATTCTTCTCAAGCACACTTTATTGGGAGCTCCAAGCTGAAAGAGAGAAGGACCCCGACCCTACGGAGCGCCAAGCTTATATACTTATGGTCATGTGATTGTATAGCGTCGTCTGATTGGCTTAAGTCTCATCAGATGATTTTGTATCACCCAATCGGGATGGGTGAGCAACCACATAAGAATAACATCATGTGCTCATGCGCAATTAGGATACAAAAGCAGTAAACAAGCTGACATGGCAAAGCCTGATGAAGCCAGCATGGCTTCCCACAGTTCCCCCTTTAAAAAATTGTTTTGAACCTCAGGATACCCGATCAAGGACCAACCCTCATGATGGCCAGTCCGATCGAGGGTAGAGCCTAAGACCAAAAACTTGCTTAAGCACCTTCCCGAGTGCAACGAGAAAAATCCCTTCGGGGTGCAAAGGCTGCTTATGCAGGGATGTAAGCCTTCCAAGGTGCAATGACAACAAAGTCACTTGGTGTACAAAGGCCTTACAGTAGACAGGGTGGAACTACCCATCTCGCAGGCTTGCCAGCCACACCTGTGGAGACGCTCCTTGATCCAAAGCCATGAATGCCTGCACAATCTTTATGTTATCCTGCAGACGTTGTCGTCTGATTCGACAGATAAGCCAGAGACAGAACACCATACCACACAAAAGGGCTGCTCCAAACATAGCCACCCCCACCCATTTCTTAAAGAAAGAAAATGCAGAAGATAGCCAAGAAGTAAAATCTCCCAAAGAGATTGGCTCCAGATGAGTTCCATTCAGCTGTACAATCTGGAACAATAACTTCCGAGATAGTTGTTCTCCTTCAAGTGTCCAGTTTCCTGCCAAAAATTCAGCTAGCTTGTGACTCTGATTAAACGAAGCAGTAAAGTTAAATTGCAAAGGAGTAATACACAAATGTTGATACTGGGAAACACATCCAAGTTGTATTATTTTATATAATTCCTCTACTTGATTCTGTACTAGATCTACTCTTTGATTAACTAGATGAATACCAGCAAGAAGGTGTGTATTAATTGCTTCTTGTGTTACTAATGCTGTAGAAGTCTTTTCTACTATATTATTAACAACTTCCACAGTTTGAGCCTGAGATGTCATAGCAATAGCAGCAGTAGTTGCTGCTGCAGCTGAAATGATGATAGCGGAAATGATTGCTGTAGTAATACCAAAATCTCTTTTATGACGAATAAGTCCCACTAAAGGAAAGGTAGTTGGATCCGCCTCTACTGGAATGGGGACAAAAGTAGGTAATTTTACTATTAAAGCCAGATTGATGTTAGCATTCCAGCACTCTGCAAGCCAACATGTGATATTTCTACAATCTATCAAAGAGATGTTCGTGCTAACATTTGCTGTCAGAAAAAAGAATGGAGCTTGTACACAAATTGAGGCTGGATTAAAGCTACTATTAATCCATTGGTGATTTTTAGTTATATCTTTAATATAAATTTTATCATTCATATTGACTCTAACTGCTGAAACATTTCATAATGCATGTTTAGTTCCCAATAATCCTGTTAAAGCTGACACATCTGCCATTGCACCTGCATCATTGGACAGAAGCCATTTATACCACGGCCAACCAGCACTATTACTAAGAGTATCATCTCCTTTACTTTTAAATTGGTAACGCCTTAATGGAGGGGTCATTTGAAATCCCTGTAAGATCTGTTTCTGGATTTTATCTGCACTCTGACATGGAGTAAAAATTGGAGGAAATGCATAATTAGGTTCACACCAGGGAGCACCTTTTACATTACTAGCATTTATCTTAAGATTTGGCTGTCTAGAAGGGACGGTCACTTCACTCTGCATCAATAAAGTGGTAATATTAACATTTGTAACATTACCTCCCTCTCCTGACCCATTTTGTTTTCCCTTTGTAATCTGAGTTAAAGCTGTAATTATTATACTCATATCAACTTTAGACTTTTCTAATGGGTCTTGCCAAGCACTAAGATTTTGTTTTTGTAATACAATACATGGGGGAGCTAGGTTCTTATTACCTTGGAAAAAACACAAAGTGCCGTTCAGGTGAAAAGAAGTTTGATTATAAATTGTTGGTGTTTGCATAGGATCCCTGATGCAAGGCATTTCCCCTTGGCAGGATGTAGAAAATAGAGTAGGTAAGACACTAGAATATGAATGAACTGGCATAGGGACAGGCCATGTTCTGGCCACAGCCCAAAACTGCATCTTAATTCCCTTTATCATCATCGGCAGGAACAGGCTCAGGATCATCAGTAGTAATACGGAGGTTGTCATTCCTTGTTGTCTCATGATGCACGATTCGAGTCAACCGCTCTGGCACCCAGATAGGATCAGCTTGGCCCTGTGGAAAAACACAAACAGCTCCCCTGGATCTGGCTATAACTGGATCCGGGCCTTTCCAGACATTTTCAAGTACATCCTTCCATTTTGCATCTTCATAACAAGGAGGGGATTGGGTCATATGACGATCAGCTGCCGTCAGACCCGCAGCATCAATCGTCAAAAAATTCAAAGTAAAAAGCACTAGAGATAATTTATTCTTTGGGGTGTGGCCTTGGCCTATTCCCCCTTTTTGTTTTTGTAAGCATTCTTTAATAGACCGATGGGCTCGTTTAACAATGCCTTGCCCTTGTGGATTATAAGGAAGGCCAGTAGTATGAACTACTCCCATAGCATCACAAAAGTGGCGAAAACTTTTAGCAGTATAAGCAGGGCCATTATCCGTCTTCAATGCCCGGGGCTTGCCCCAAGCTGCCCAGGCCTCCAGACAATGAGTAATAACATGATGAGTACGTTCACCAGCAAGGGGAGAAGCATGAATAATTCCTGAACACGTATCAATAGACACATGTACATATTGTAATTTGCCAAAAGAGGAGATATGAGTAACATCTATTTGCCAAATTTCTCCCGAACGTAGTTCTCGGGGATTAATACCAACATGAGGAGAATGTAAGAAAGGGACGCAAGCAGGACAGTTAACTACAATGTCACGTGCCATGGCCCGAGAGATATGAAATTTTTTGCGTAGCACTGCAGAGGAGACATGATACAAATTATGAAAATCACGAGCCTTAGACAATGTATCAGAAGAGAATAGAAAAAAGGCTCTGATGGCTTTGTCAGCAAGATCATTGCCAACAGCCATGGGACCAGAAAGCATAGAATGAGCTCTAATATGTTGAATAAAAAATGGGTTAGTTCGAGACCAAATTAAACGTTGCAACTTGGATAAATGTACAGCAACAGGACTAGTATCCTTAATAAGACCTGTTACTTCTAGATTTTTAACAGCATTAACTACATATTGAGAATCAGAAATTATATTAAAGGATTCACTGAAAAGTGCAAATACATGACACACAATTTGACATTCTACTAGTTGAGGTGTATTTGGTTCAAATTGTACAGTAACTGGTTGTTTACCCTGAATGACATAAGCTCCAAGACCAGTCTTAGAGCCATCAGTATAGATATCTAAAGCACCAGCAATAGGTGATTGTGAGGTAATCTTTGGGAATATAATAGGATGTAGCGAAACAAAATGCAATAACGGATCTCTGGGCAAATGATTAATTTGCCAGAGAAAGCACACATAAGTATAGCCCAATTATCAGTAGTAGCAGCTAAAATACGTACCTGTTCAGAGTTATAAGGGGTAATCAGAGTATCAGGTGCCACACCAAAATGCATTAAAGATGACTTTATACCTTGAAGAGCAAGAGTGGCTACCATAGTAGGAAAATGCTCTATGCATTTTTTAGGAGAAGAATGCGAATGTATCCAAAGTAAAGGACCATGTTGCCATAAAACCCCTATAGGAGTTTCTGGCGTAGCAAGAATGCACAATAGAATAGGTTGTCCAGGGACTATTCTGCATAACTGCGCAGACTGTAAAGCTTGCTCTACTTTAAAAATAGCTACTCGTGCAGCTGGAGTTAAAGCTCTAAATGAAGAAATATGTGAATCACCTTCCAATATTTGAAATAGAGGTCTCAGTTCATGAGTAGGAATCTTCAGATATGGCCTAATCCAATTTATATCTCCTAATAACTTTTGAAAATCATTTAATGTTTGCAATGTATCTGTTCTAATTTGTAATTTTTGAGGTCTAATAATATGAGTTGTAATTGTTGCTCCAAGGAATTTACCTACCTCTCCTTCCTGTACTTTTTCACTAGCTATATGTAAACCATAGGCTTCAAGATCCTTTTTGAGAGATAGATATGCTTTTGACAGAATGTCCTTCACTGGAGCCACCAAGAGAATATCGTCCATATAGTGGCAAATCCTCAATTTTGGGAATCTCTTTCTAGTAGGTGCTATTGCTAGGCTGACATAATGTTGGCAGATAGTAGGACTGTTGGCCATCCCTTGTGGGAGAACTCTCCATTGAAATCGGTGATCAGGTTCCTCATGATTGATAGTTGGTAGAGTAAAGGCAAATCTTTTACAATCTTCCACAGCCAAAGGAATAGAGAAGAAACAGTCTTTTATGTCAATAATAATAAGAAGCCAGCCATCTGGTAAACTAGATAGCAAAGGAAGACCTCGCTGAATCGGTCCCATGAGGTGCATTTGTGCATTCACAGCTCGGAGATCATGAAGTAGACGCCATTTTCCAGACTTCTTTTTAATAACAAAAATAGGAGTATTCCAAGGAGATTGAGAGGTTTCTAAGTGACCTAATGATAATTGTTCTTGTATTAATTCTTTTGCTGCTAGGAGTTTTTTTACGGAAAGGGGCCACTGAGGTACCCAAACTGGTTCAGCCGTTTTCCACGGAATGGGAATCGCATCCTCAGTGGCCCCTAGGAAAAACCCAACCCTCGTGTGTCTGGATTACTAGAAGCCACAAGAGGATCCACTTGCCCCTGTAATTTTTTACCTAGTCCTCTACCTGGTATATGACCCATCATTTTCATAATAGACTGACTCTGAGGAGAATACTCATTAGTTAATTTTAGATTCATTTGTGCCAAAACATCTCTGCCCCATAAAGTAATAGGAATATCTACTATATAAGGACTAACTTTACCTTTCTGTCCCTCAGAGGTAGACCATGTAAGTTCCCGAGAACTAATAGCTGGAGTATGAGCATACCCCAAACCTTGTAAAGTTTGTGAAGATGATTGTTTAGGCCAGTTTTTGGGCCAGTACTTACTTGCAATAATACTTCGGTCAGCTCCTGTATCCAGCAATCCCTGAAAATTTATTCCCTCAATAGTAAGCTGTAGAATTGGTCTCTCATCTAATTCCATGGATAAATATGTCAAATCAACTCCTGTAGAGCCAAGTCCTTTGTTCCCTCTAATTTTCTCACTAGAAGGGAATTGCTTATGGAGGCTAGGAATAACCAATAACTGAGCTATCCTATCCCCAGGAGAAATAGCAATAATTCCTTTCTGAGATGAACAAAGCACTTTTACGGTGCCTGTATAATCAGAATCAATGACTCCTGGAGTAATAGTCAATCCTCTCAATGCTGAAGAAGATCTACCAAGCAGTAAACCTACAGTATTAGAGGGTAATGGACCTTGAAAATCTGATTCCACAGGTTGCACTCCCATTTGTGGTGTTAATATGAGTCTGGTGGTGGCACAGACGTCCAATCCTGCGGAACCTGGAGTTGCTCGTCTGATTGTGCTGGAGGGCGGAGAGATGGATTCTGAAGTGCCCCATATATTTGTGGGCCCTGAGGTCGGGGGCCCCTGACCCCGTTTTTTGTATTAGCTGTTGACTGGTTAATTGGTTGTTTATGGTTAATTGGTTTTCCATTGATATCTTTAATAGAGCGACACTCATTCGCCCAATGCTTTCCCTTTTTACATTTAGGGCATACGCCAGGCAAACGCACCTGACCCTGTATTCTAGAATTATTTTGAGGACATTGTTTTCTAAAATGTCCAGTCTTTCCACATTTAAAGCATGAAGAAGTTCCTCTGTGCCCCCTAGTGGCAGCCAAGACTGCTGCAGCAAGCCCTGCATTAGAAAGTGGACCGCCAACTTCTCTACAGGCTTTCATCCAAGCCTGAAGTCCTTTCCCTTTCCAGGGCGTAATTGCCCGTCTACAATCTTTAGTGCATTGCTCATAAATTAGTTGTTCCACAAGTGGCATGGCTTGATCAGCATCACCAAAAATACGACCAGCGGCTTCCATCATGCGAGCTACAAAATCTGAAAATGGTTCAGTAGCTCCCTGAATAATTTTAGTAAGGTTGCCTGAGACTTCCCCTCTATTTGGCAATGCCCTCCAGGCTCTGAGAGCAATGGCATTTATTTGCTGATAAACTTGAAGAGGATAGGCAATCTGATTATTAGCCCATTGTCCTTGTCCCATAAGCATATCATAATTCCATACTGGTTGATTATTTGCTGCATTTATTCTGGCTTGACTTTGAGCAGCATCAGTATATAAAGATTTCCAGTCTAAATATTGTCCTAGGCTTAAACAAGCCTTTGATACTCCAAACCAATCTGCTGGAGTCATACAATTGTTAGCAAGACGTTCCAACAAAGCCATCGTAAAAGAAGCATTTATTCCATAAGTTCTAGTAGCTTCTGCAAGATCCTTAAGCTCCTTATATCCTATAGCGGCATGATATCTATTATTGGTATTAGGGTCCTCAAAGACTGGATAAGCACTAGCCAACTTTCTCCAAGTCTCTGATTTTATCAAACTACATCCGGACGAAGGGCACGCCCCGAACGGAAGTCGGCCATCTTGTTGTTTACACTTTTTACTCATAGAAGCATAAGCTGGAGGAGAAGTAAAAACGCCATCTTGTCTGGGTCGAGAACATTCCCGACCACATTCAGTCTCTACTTCCTCAAAATCCTGTTCTTCCTCTGGAATTAATTCTTCTCCCTCAGATTCACTAGAACTTTCTATATATAAATTTGCAAGTTCCGTTAAATCTGGATAAAGCTTAGGACCTGAATTCAGCCCTTCCTTTTGTGATTCACTTTTATTCTGTGCACTTTTATTCTGTTCTATCTGAAACCTAGGTTCTCTTTTTATTTTAACCTTTTTTTGTTTTCCCCTTTTACTTTCTTCAGACTCTGACATACTATCTTGATGATGTGCTAATATGCGTTGACCTTCCCTGATCACTTCTTCACAACGTTTGTCCTCCAAGCATGATCGCACCAAGCGCCATAAGGGCTGTGTACCTGCACGCAACTTTCGCGTTTCTGACTCACGGTCGATGTCTCTGCCTAACTTATCCCAGCAGGTCAAATTTAAACCTCCAGTCAGCTCAAACCAAGGCGCTATCATATCCACTTCTTCCAAAAACCCTTTAAGAGTTTTATCTGAAATCTTAAGTTTACGTTGTTTTAATACTTCCTGAAGTGGCTCCAAAAAGGTGGAGCGGTTGTGTCCCATTTTGCAACCTTATGCACGGTACTTAGAGATCAGTTACAGGCCAAAACTTATCATATAGCACCAGGGGAACTTACCGGTACCGCCGCTCCGTGTGCTGAGTTCTGAATCCTCCCTTGGACGTAGCCTCAGGGGTCCTCTCCACTGGCCGTTTGTTGACAAGTTTCCCAGGTTTCGGCACCACTTGTTGCGCCCCTCCCGCCAGCAGGAAGAACGACAACAACAGGATTCTTCTCAAGCACACTTTATTGGGAGCTCCAAGCTGAAAGAGAGAAGGACCCCGACCCTACGGAGCGCCAAGCTTATATACTTATGGTCATGTGATTGTATAGCGTCGTCTGATTGGCTTAAGTCTCATCAGATGATTTTGTATCACCCAATCGGGATGGGTGAGCAACCACATAAGAATAACATCATGTGCTCATGCGCAGACAATTAGGATACAAAAGCAGTAAACAAGCTGACATGGCAAAGCCTGATGAAGCCAGCATGGCTTCCCACACTCACCAAGAGAAGTTTGTGGAAAAAAAGGTTTATTTTGGCTTATAGACTCAAGGGGAAGCTCCATGATGGCTGGGAAAACAACGGTGTGAGCAGAGAGTGGACATCACCTCCTGGCCAACATCAGATGGACAACAGTGGCAGGAGAGTGTGCCAAACACTGGCAAGCGGCCACTGGCTATAACACCCATAAGCCCATCCCCAACAATACACTGCCTCCAGGAGGCGTTAATATCCAAATCTCTATCAGCTGGGACCTAGCACTCAGCCCACGTAAGTTTATGGGGGACACCTGAATCAAACCACAACACTCTCTAAGCTGATTTTTTTTGGTCTGGATTTTGTCCCATCAATGAGAAAGGTAACTAATAAAAGATTTTATCAAAAAGTGGAGTATGAGCTGGGTGTGGTGGCGCACGCCTTTAATCCCAGCACTTAGGAGGCAGAAGTAGGAGGATCGCCATGAGTTCAAGGCCACCCTGAGACTATATAGTGAGTTCCAGGTCAGCTTGGGCTAGAGTGGTGAAATCCTACCTTGAAAAACAACAAAAAAAAAGTAGAGTACAATGTGTGCACTGTCTGCCCCTGTCCCCCCCCAACCCTGTGTGTGTGTGTGTGTGTCTGTGATCTTGCCTTCCTAAATATATATATTAAAATCAGCAATAGAACTGCTCACTTCAGTACTAACTGGACTCAAAAGGAATTCTTACAATGGAAAATTGGAAGGTTAGGTCAACTGTCTGGGAAGTAGGAGGGAGCCAGAGCCTATCATAAGAAATAAATGCTGATGGAAGTGCAGGGCTGTACATGCCCACTAGGTGGTGCAAGTGTTTGGAGTTCAATTTCAGTGGCTGAGGCCCTGGTGTGCCAATTCTCTTTCTTTAAAAAAAGGTTAATTTTTCTATCAATGCCACAGCCTCATCCCAGACTTTCTTGTATCATCTTATTCTGCGATGTGCTGTAAACATCTCGTACTCCACTTTTTGATAAAATCTGTTATTAGTTACCTTTCTCATTGATGGGCCAAAATACCAGACCAAACACAATAGTGCTTCCTGTCTGGCTTCAGAGCACTGGAGCCATGCTTGATCTGCCAATGCACACATCCAGTGGATTGGGTGTTCTGAGTCAAACTGCAGCAGGGAAGTCAAGCAGTGTTATGTCACATAAGAGGTTCTTCACAGTTACTGTGGCTGAAATTTGGTCTCCTTGAAGGCCCCATAATATGTGGACTGCCTAAGTCTGGCCACCTTTTTACTGTTTTGTCTGTACAGGAAGAAGGCTGTTCATGCCTACCCTTGAGCATCATCTTCAGGGATTGTTTCTGTGATCCAAGGAATCATGCAGGAAAGGACAGGGCTACTGCTTTGTGGCAGCTGAAAATAGCCTTCTCTATGATCAGTGAACTACCAAATAAAACAACTGGGGTTTTCCACTGAAGAAAGGATTCTTTTTAATTTTTCATGCTTATATAGTGTATTTGCAGCCTCCACTTGTGATTTAGATAGTCATCACAAATGCAATGTTACAGGTTATGAACCTAACATGTAGTTGTCTATGAAGATATTTCCTGGCATGATCCATGCAGCTGTCTAACAATGGCCCTATGGATGATAGCACTGTTAAGAAAGATCACCAAGGGTTGTACAGATAGCTTAGCAGTTAAGGCACTTGCCTATGAAGCCAAAGAACCTAGGTTCAATTCCCCAGTACCCATGTGATCCATTCACAAGGTGGTACAGGAGTCTGGAGTTCATTTGCAGTGGCTGGAGGCCCTGGCTCACCCATTCATATTCATTCTCTCTCTCTCTCTCTCTCTCTCTCTCTCTCGTTTCAAGTAAAAATTTTAAAAATTAAAAAAAAGAAAGATCACCAAGAAGACATGGTCCTGGTTTTTACTGTATCTGCCAACACAACATCTTCAGGAACAATACAAGGATAGAAAAATTTTAAACTCCAGCATCAGAAATACAATAATTTTAATCAAATACATTTTTAATTTTTTTATGAGAAGGTTGTACTCTTAGACACCCTTATCCCTGCACCAATTCTGCTAAGGATCTTCTTTGGTGGGGTTATTTGTATTCATTGTGAGGAGAGCCTCAGTCAGCCTCTGTGGTGGAGGAGGTTGGTGCAGAATGACGGAGAGGGTGGCATGGTGCCTCAGACTATTCCCACTCACCCTGAGCCTCTTACAATTTCTCTGGCCCTTCTTCCACTATGTTCCCTGAGCCTTGGAGGGCAAGATAGGAATCTGATTTAGTGTTTATTCTCTGTAGACTCTGGATCTCTGTTTTTGATGAGGTTTGAGTGACCACAGTGTCTGTCACCATTTCCCTGGAACTGTTTTTTCAGACTAGCCACGAGGGCAGTATTCCTGCTACCACTTCTGAGCTTGAGCAGATGAGGTGGAGGTGACCCATGCCATGGCAGACATTGGCTTTCTCTTCTTGATGTACTGATGTATCCTGGTTCTCCCTAGTATTCTCCTCCATCTGTAAGATAGAACAGATTCTCCAACCAAAGGTGAGAACAGTTTGAATAAAAGGGGATAAGCCTAGTTATTAGAGAGATTTATTGATCTGTACACCCACTATTTTTAGTTAAAGAGCACTGGAGGTTCTCTCTGGAGCCTGCTAGCTTCATGTTCCAGGGAATCTGTCTTGATTCCCAGAGCCAGATATGAGTTCTGAGTGTGTCTCATGTCTAATCCATGAGCAATTGGTTACCTACATGTGCCGCTATTACACATGTGTATGCTTCTTGCTCTTCTGGTCTTTATTTCAGGCAGGATCTCCTGCTTATTCAATCTGTTGCCAACCATTATTCTCTAGCCACTCTCATAGCACTTTCCAGTACTGCGAGGAGGGCTAGCTGGGAGGGAATTGGATTCCCTCTCTGTTCCAGCATCGTCATTGATGTCCTGTGGCAGCAGGCTATGGGGCTTTTCTTTTAGCTCTTGCAGGTCACCAGGTGTTTTGGCAGTAGCCTGTGTTATTTTGGGGATCTCATTTCTCCCTGACCAATAGCTCACTGTGTGGAGGACTCAATTCTGGTCCTGGGAATTACAAACCAGACCATGGCTTTAGGGTTAAACTTTCTCCACTTTTTATTAAGCTTTTCTGTTTGAGTTCTCCTCCCCATTATGGAGGGTAATGACTTGTAGAATGGTATCCAGAAGGAAGGTTTCCATGGAACTGATTCCTGTTGCCATTGGTATTGTGTATTCCCCCTCCCCCACACCCCCTTTCTCTACCTCAAGGCATTTCCATCCTTTTTCTTTCTTCCTTCCTTTTTCTTTGCTGACCATCAACTTGTTGTCAAGTATCTCTTCCTCCACTCCCTCTCTATTTCCCCCCTTTCCTAAGATTCATTCTAGCACCATGTCTATACTGTTTATATTTATTATGCCTTACAATTAACTGATTCTTATCCTGGTTAGGATCAGAGAAGACATGCAACATTTGTCTTTCTGAGCCTGTATGACCTCATTTAGCATGAACTTTTCCAAGTCCCTCCATTTTTCTACAAAATTGATTATTTCATTTTTACTTACTGCTGAGTAGAATTCCATTGTATATATGTACCACATCTTCATTCACCATTCATTTGTTGATGGACATCTGGGTTGATTACAGTTCCTGGCTATGGTGAATAGACCAGCAAAAAAAAATGGTTGAGCACATATCTCTATGGTATACAGTAGAGTCTCTCGGGTATATTCTCAAAAGGGGGATAGCTGGGTCAGAGGTTAGTTCTATTCCATACTAATCCCCGTAGTAGCTGCGCAAGCTGCACTCCAGTCAGCAGCGGGTGAGGGTTCCTCTTTCCCTACACCCCTGCCAGCATGTGCTGTTATTTGATTGTTTTGATAGCTGCTATTCTGACTGAAGTGAGATGGAATCTCATAGTTGCTTTAATTTGCATTTCCCTGATGAGTAGTGATGTTGAACATCTCTCTAGGTGTTTAATGGCCATTTGTATTTCTTCCTTTGAGAACTCTGTGTTCAATTCCCTGACCAATTTTTTTTTTTTTTTTTGGACAGGGCTGTTTTTTTTTTTTTATTGTGTATTCAGGTTTTTTAGTTCTTTGTAAAGTCAAGATATCAAACCTTTATCAGAGGCATAGCTGGTGAAGATTTTCTCCCATTCAGTTTGTCTATTGGCTCTGTTGGTGGTTTACTTATCTGTACAACAGCCTTTTACTTTCATGATGTACCAATCATTGAGTGTTTACCTAATTTCCTGGTCTACAGGAAATTCAAATAGTTTATTTCATCTGGGTTTAGTTTTGATAGATACAGTGATCATTCTATTGGTAGATATCAGGGACATGGTGACATTCCAAAGTTCAATATCTTTCACATGTTTCATTCAGAGTCATTTATAATGTAAGAGACAGTTCACATTCATGCAACTCTAGAACACTTGTCTACCGTGGACTTACTCATGGCTTACTTCTTGTTGCTGCAGCTCACTTGCCTCGTGATAGCATATCAGAGCACTACAAGTATTTTAAAATAGAGATAAAGGTCTTTGCATTGCTGCTTTTCACACTGCACCAATCCATTCTGCCCTGGGATATTTCCTTTTGTCTTATGAATTTCACAGCAACTTTCATACTCTTTCAGTCTCACCCATAGCCATCCATGGATAATACAATCATAACCCATAGAGATGTAGAATACTTCTATAGCCAATGCAACCACAATGGAAGAACTGCTCTCTTAAACAAAGTTTGGGATCTCACTTAGAGAAAACATAACAGTGTATCATGATGCCAAGTAGGGTTGTATTTAATAAGGTCATATCTATTTGCTGTTAGCAGAAAACTGTCTTAATGTAAAAATTAAGTGAAATTCATTCCTTCATCCTTAACCTCTGTTTCAGAGTACATATTCAGAGTTAGTTGGCCTGAATTCACATTTTTAAATATGGTTAAATAGAATTATCTACCAAGTAAATTTTGTTGAATAGTTAAAATAACTAAATAACTAATTAAAATCACCAAATATCAATTGGAAATTATACATTAAAATGTAAGTTTCAGGGCTGGGGAAATGGTTTAGCAGTTAAGGTGTTTTCCTGCAAAGCCTAAGAACCTAGATTCAATTCCCGAGGACTCATGTAAGCCAGATGCACAAGAGGATGCATGTTTCTGGAGTTGGTTTGCAGTGGCTGCAGGCCCTGGCATGCCCATTCTCTCTTTCTCTCGATCTGCCTCTTTCTCTCTCTCTTAAATAAATAAATAAGGAAGCTGATTTTAAAAATGTAAGTTTCATTTAATGATTCGCTTATGTGCCATTTCAATGTACCTGGGCTAGGGTGAGACCCTACCTTAAAAAAAATAAAAATAAAAAAGAACTCATTGGATGGGTTTGATAGCAGTTAACAGAATAAAGAATGAAACTATTTTATAGACTTGTCATTAGAAATTACCTAAATGTGATCTGGGGACGTGGCTCAGGATTAGAGTGATCATAGCCTTGGTCAGTGCTGCTAAAAAAAAAAGAGAAAAAAAAAAAAAGAGAAAAAAAAGGGAAGGAGAGGGAAGTCACTGAAATGGAGGCATAGAAGAAAGCTCCTTGGGGAGCTCGGTTTTTTAATTGATCAATTACCATTCTATAAAAATATTTTTTATTTTATTTTACTTAATTTTTATGTTTTTTGAGGAATGGTTTCACTCTAGCCCAGGCTGACCAGGAACTCACTATGTAGTCTCAGGCTGGCCTCACACAATCCTCTTACCTCTGCCTCTTGAGTGTTGGGATTAAAGGTGTGCACCACCAGGCTTGGCATGCTCTAGCAATTCTCTCTCTCTCTCTTTCTTTCTTTCTTTTTTTTTTTAAATGTTTCGAGGTAGGGTTTTGCTCTAGCCTAGGCTGACCTGGAATTCATTATATAGTCTCAGGGTGGCATCAGTCTCATGGCTATCCTCCTATCTCTGTCTCCCAGGTGCTGGGATTAAAGTTGTGTGCAACCATGCCTGGCAAGAAATACATTTTAAACCTGACAACAGAAATGAAAAATGCTTTCAGAAAGTTCAACTCTGGTTTTCTCACCAGGATCTTGTCCACAGCCACAGGGCATCATCACCTCCTCTTCCGGGGGGTAAGATGGGAGGAACCTGCATCTTGGGAACTAAGCAGAAAGTGGGTTTTTATCAGTCTGAGAATACCAAAGGCAAACAAACAAACAACACAAAAGCTTTTGTTATATGTAAGTACAATGATTGAGATAGGGAGGTAATATGATGGAGAATGGAATTTCAAAGGGGAAAGTTGGGGGAGGGAGAGAGGGAATTGCCATGGGATATTTTTTTATAATCATGGAAAATGCTAATAAAAATTTTAAAAATAAAAATAAATAAATAACTAAATTCCTGCTAAAGTAAATAAATAAATAATAAATGCTGAAGAAAAAAAAACAAAAAGCTTTTGTTCTAGGAACGTCTGCCTCACTTGTAGTGAGGTTCCGAGGTAGGCAAAGAAAGCAGTTCCTCCCAATGGGGCAGGGACAGCTCCTCCTTAGGCCAGCTTGCTCTTCGTTGCTGGAGTGTTGCCCACACGCCCAGGCTGGAGAGTAACAGGCTTCCTCTCAAACATCTGGCTTCTGTGGCCTGTCAGTTCTGCGCCAGCAGCAGCCTGTTCACAACATCCAGAACAAGGGCTTCAGGCTGCATTGCAGGACCCGCTGGAACTGGAACTGGAACCTGCCAGGCCAACTTCACAAGTACCCTAGGGGATGAACCTCACTGGAGGTCAGAAAGACCCCACCCCTTCACATCTCTCTGTGACACGTGACATCTTCCAAATGTTTCAGACCTCCTCCGGGGGATTCAGATTGGCTTTCCAAAGCACCCAAACTTGTTCCTTTTTTTTTTTCTTTTGTAATATATTTTTTTTAATGAAAGAGAGATAATTTGTGGGCCAGGACCTCTAGCCACTGAAATTGAACTCCAGACACATGTGCCACCTTGTGTGCCTGTCTTACATGGAACCCGGAGAATCCAACATGGGTCTTTAGGCTTCACAGGCAAGGTCCTTAACTGCTAATCCATCTCTCCAGCCTATGTTAGCATCCCCACCTTAGAGCATGGTTAGCTCTGAGGTCCCAGGACTGACCAGGGGATCCACAGACTGCAAACAGTTGCATTGGCTGCCACTGATGGAGGATAGGAGAAAGCTAGCTTCTTTAGTTAGTTTCAGTTAGAAACTGAGGCCCAGAGAGAACCAGGAGATGCCACCTTGTCCTGGCACAAGAATGGAACTCGTGGCAGAAATAGAACTCGCGTCTGATCAAGACTGATCTACAGAGGCCCATGCTGTCCACAGTCTAGTGTCCTCCCTGGATGGGCTTTTGGCCCGGGTGGGCTGGCTCTGGGGTCAGCCCTCCAGATCTACAAACCTGTTAGGTCTTCCCTCACATATAAAGGCTCTCATCATCTTCCTGTCTGGGCCTCTTTCCTCTGTGTGGAGCTCTCTCTGGCTTCCCTGTCATCTCTGCTTAGATATACGTGAGTCTAGCTTCTGGGTGAGCAGGGAAGAGTATAACACTGTTTCTTGGTCTGGGGGAACTTTTCTGCTTGCCTCGCTTTCTGGTTTGGGGTAACTTCTCACTTTGATCACACACATGACTTTTCTCTAGTCTCTCAATCTATCACATGTGCTCTCACTAACTCCAGGCCTTCTCCCTGTGTAATTTCCTTAACTCAGCATAACTGTGAGTGGAACTCTCTTCATTACTCATTTCTTTTCTGAATTTTTTGGTCTCTGCTTTGATATTTTTCCTCTTATTCATGCCTGAGTCTCCCTATTTGCTCTCTTAACTTCCCTCCATAGGAAAGCACAGGGCAGATGCCATATGTTTTCCTCTAAGCCTCCTTACACAAGCTCTAAATTCTAGCCTCCCTGTGCTTGCAACTTTACTCCAAGCTCTCTTTAAAAGCCTCAGTTTCCTCCCGCGTGGTGGTGCACGCCTTTAATCCCAACACTCGGGAGGCAGCGGTAGGAGAATCACCATGAGTTCAAGGCCATTCTGAGATTCCATAGTGAAATCCAGGTCAGCCGGGGCTAGAGTGGGACCCTACCTTGAAACCCCACACCAAAAAAAGGCCTTAGTTTCTCTTAAGCCCACATGATTGCAACTTTATTCTCTCTTTGAAGGCTATAAAGGAACCCCAGAATTTGTGATTTCCCCCTAAATAAACTTAATAATTAAATGATGTATCCTTCTTGGGTTTGTCTTTATTCATTCTTTATTAAAAGTGGGACAGAACTCAAAACTTGGGGTTCATAAATTCTTGGGACCCCTCCTGAACCCCCAAATCCTACATCACCATGAGGCTCTCCCAGACGAGCAGCATGTCCCTGAGGAGAAGGTAGGACAGTAGCACTGGTCCCAGAAGAGGGGCTCCAGGAACTTGTTCTTACACGTGGGGGCATTCCTCCCTCAAAGATAGGGTGCTGCATGCCCACCTGAGACTTCCAGCAGAGGAAGTTGTGACCACTGCTCTCTTGGCCTTCCAGGCCAAGACAAGAGCTATCTGGGATCTCCACATTCCAGGTTCCAAGAGAGGAGAGGGTCTTGGGAACTGGGGGACAACCTGGGAGGCAGTCTGCAGGAAGACCCAAGTCCTGGGGGTGGTGGATGGCTGAGGAACTCCAGGAGTGTGGCTGGCTAGGAGAGGCAGGGCCTAGAGGGAGTTAAGGAGGGAGAGAATTGGGAGGGGATGACAGGAAAAGCAGCCAGCAATGGGTTAAGAGCTCATTGCTAAAGCTGAAATGGAGGCCTAGGGCAGGGTACGGGTGAGGGTAGAGTCAGGCCCTCAGGGAACATAGCATAGGGAGAGAGGACTTCAGAGCAGGAGTGGCTGGGGAGGTTTGGGGAGCCCAGTGTAGGAGAGAGGCATATTTTTTATTTGTTTGTTTGTTGTTGAGACAGTATTTGGCTCTGTAGCCTGGTTTGGCCTTGAACTCAAGACCCTTCTGTTTCTATTTCCCAAGTGCTGGGATTTCACACACTTGGCTATTTGGTGGATTTTACTGATCCAAATGCCTCTTCTATCTTTGGCTGGACCTGGAAATGAAAGGTCTCTTCAGAAAATAACCTTTTTTTAAAAAAAAAACAAAAAACTTACTAGGATACTTGTATATTAAAAAAATTGCCCTTTTCAAAAGGGTTGCGAACCCACACATGGTGGTGCACACCTTTAATCCCCATACTCAGAAGGCAGAGGTAGGAAGACTACAGTGAGTTCAAGGCCACCCTGAGGCTAGGTCAGCCTAGGCTAGAGCGAGACCCTACCTTGATAAACAAAAAATGTGAAGACCTCTCCTAGACACTCTGAGTCTTTTCATGCTGTGAGCGGGGCTGGCGGCAAATGAGCAGTTCTGTGAAAATGCGAGTTCACAGCTAACATGGTTTCACTTTGCAGTGTGATGCCTAGAAGACCCTGGTCATGGTCTGTGGCACAACTTACTATGCAGGATCTTGCTTTTGGCCCAATGTATAGCACCCAGAGAAGGAATGCGTACCAATATCATACTTGACACAGAAAGCTCTGAAAAGGCACCTTGGTTTTATGAACAGCACTGCTTCCAAATAACCACTTACAAATTTCAATTAATAGACTCAAGTCTTCTTACACTGTCAGCTGTAGCCACTGATTCTCACTCCTGAGAGCAAAAGGGAAAAGAATCATCAATAGTTCCAAGGTTTTAAGAAGCTGGATATCCAGGAGGGTCAGAAATGCCAGTGGAAGTGGCACTCAGTCTCTACTAGGGGTGATGAATACCTTCCTTCCTCTGAACCACACAGAGAAGAGGTGGTTCCCCAGAGCTGTGCATATGGGGGATGGTTGTACATGTTTCTACTGTCTGTGGTATGCATAAAGCTGTTTTGAATGAGGTCATACATGTACACATTTCAGCACAAAATCCAAACTTCTCCCATCACAAACGCCTGCTGTTAATGCTTCTGAAAGCAATGCTCAATGTTGGTATTATGGATGTTAAAGCAGATTCTGGAAAAAAAAATCAGAAATGACTCCAGAGGCAGTGAAGAGTTCATAGACAGATTTATTCTGTTTACTGAATTATCTAACCTATTTTGTTCCACATTTTAGTTAAATTTGTTTATATAAATATATATATATAAAACTATGGCTACTTTTGCTAGTTAAATCAGGAAAATTTTTTTTAGGTACTATATAGCAATACTCTCATTTCAAAGGTAAAGAGGTTAGTGGAGTTATATCAATCCTTAAAACTATGACTGTGAGTTTAATTAGTTGATAGCTTAGGGGGATTGTGTAGAAAGTCCTGTACCTCACTGCTTTCAGTCTTAGCAAACGCCGCCAAGGTAAGTCATATTCTTCCCCATCTATGTAGGTAAAGTGCGGAGGCTCCAGCCTGAGTTCCAGAGGAAGGCAAAGGGACTGAAATATGTTTGAAAGAAACAGGAGATGAACGTCTCGCTACAGTCACAGCCTTCACTTAAAGGTCTGACTTGTGCCCTGAGAGGAAACTCATGCTGAATTAGAAACTGGCCCTAGTTCCATAGCCTCATGGGCACAAGGGTATCGATCAAGTCATGCCTGGTCTGTGGGTTACTGTGTCCTCCCCCCAACTTGTCAACACAGAGATGCAAGCATAACAGTACTGATACATCAGAAAGTTCTGGAAGTTTCTCAGTACACTCAATACTGGCATCTATTTCATGATGAGGACTGAGGTACTCCTGCCTGTCACTGAATTTCATCTTGTAGTTTAACATCTTTTTATTTTCTTTCAAGATAGGGTCTCGCTCTAGCCTAGGCTATTCTGGAATTCACTATGTAGTCTCAGGGTAGCCTTGAACGCATGGCGATCCTCCTACCTCTGCCTCCTGAATGCCGGGATTAAAGGTGTGAGCCACCACACTCGGCTTTACTTTAACATTTTGAAGGGACCAAGTCGTCAGCCTGAGAGACTCAACAGCAGTGGTTGAGGAGACAAGGGAAACAGGAAGCTGCTTGTACCCGCCCTAGCATGGGTGAGACACCTAGAAATTCTTGGGAAGGCATAGACAGACACCTAGCAATGAATGGGTCAACAAGACCGACTTCAGGGTTTTGAAATTATAAAACTCTCATTGTGAAAGACGCTGGTGCAACTTGGGACTCTCAGAGGAGATGGCAAGTGACTTATGAAAACATCGTTGGACATTTCCCCCTGTGGTGGTTTGATTCAGGTCTCCCATAAACTTAGGTGTTCTGAATGCTAGGTTCTCAGGTGATGAAGATTTGGGAATTAACGCCTCTTGGAGGCAGTATATTGTTGGAGGTGGACTTATGAGTACTCTAGCCAGTGTCCCCTTGCTGGTGTTTGGCACACGCTCCTGTTACTATTGTCCACCCTCTGCTCATGCCATCGTTTTCCCTGCCATCGTGGCATGTCCCCTCAAGTCTGTAAGCCCAAATAAACCCTTTTTTTTTTCCCCAAAACCTGCTCTTGGTTGGTTGGTTTTTGGCAGCAATGCAAACCTGACTGCAATAGTAATGTTGGTACCAAGAATGGGATTGCTTGCTAGACATTTGACTGTGTGGATTTGGCCTTTTGGAGCTGATTTTTAAGAGGAATGTGGAAGGATTTGAGACCCTGGCCTAAGAGACTCCTTGCAATGCTGTAAGTACAGCTTGATGGACAATTCTGGTCAGAGTTGAAAGATGGGAATGCACTAAGAACTATGGATTGTGAGGTTTAGCTTTTGAGGGTGAGAAAGAGCTTTGCCTGGACTGGGCTAGCAGTTTGTGTGAAAAGCTTACTGTTATGCCTGTGTCCTGAGAAGTTGTGCAGGGTTGTATTGCATAGAAATGGACTGGTGTGAGCAGAGGGATCAGAGGGATATGGCATAGAACAATCGAAATCTTTGGGCCTAAATGGCTGCCCATACACCTACAATTGTTTGAGATTACAACCTTTAAGATTGAGTCAGCTGACCTGCACTGGGGCAACAAGAATGCAGACTCTTTTGAAGGGGCCTGAGTGCTCAAGGAATGTCCTGCTCTTCAAAGCCTGCTTTATTCCCCCCTGGATTAGCAAACTGGCACCCTACCTGGTATGATAAACTATAAGAAATGCAGGAAAGAGAGGGTCATTGAATTTGCAATTCAGTCTTGTGTTTTAGAAACGACCAGGGGCAATGTGAAGCAGGTTTGCTGGATGGCTGCACGGAGACCCGATGGAGCTGTGAGGGTGAACCCTCGGGTTGCAGTGGAGATACTGGGACCACGAGATGGCTGCTAAGGAAAGTTGCTGGCCCTGATGAAGTTTTCCAGGCCTGTGTGTAGCCTAGCTGGAGGGGCGGAATTGGAATGCCAGAGACCCGTTGCTGGTTAGAATTATCGAACTTGGAGTTGTTGGACTTGAAGCTACAGAATTTGATGTTTGCCCTGGTTGTTTTAAATCTTGTATTGGTTGAATATCCCTTTGCTATGCCCGATGTGATCTTTTGCAATGTGAATGTTTATTCTGTGCCATTATGGATGTTTTTTAACGAGTTTTTGGTATTATGGCTCGGTTAAAAGATCTTGAACTATGGAGATGTCTAAACATCATTGGGATTGATAAAAAACTATAGGGACTTTCAAAATTGGATGAATGCACTACATTTTAAATCATGTATGGTTATCAGTTTATAGGGGTCAGGGCAGTGTGTGTTAGTTTGATTCAGGTGTCCCCCATAAACTTAGGTGTTCTGAATGCTAGGTCCCCAGCTGATGGAAATTGGAAATTAAAGCCTCTTGGAGGCAATGTATTGTCGGGGGTGGGCTTATGGGTATTATAACCATTGTCCCCTTGCTAGTTTTTGGCACATTCTCCTGTTGTCCACCTGATGTTGGCCAGGAGGTGATGTCCGCTCTCTGCTCATGCCATCATTTCCCCTGCCGTCATGGAGCTCCCCCTTGAGTCTATGAGCCAAAATAAACCCCTTTTTTCTCCCAGAAAATTTCTGCTAGCGGTGCGAACCTGACTGCAACAGCCCCTAAGGTAAGGAATGGCACAGCCCTCCGCAGTGTCCTCTCAGTGACTGGCATGGGCGGTGGTGCAGCCTCACAGTGACTTGCTCAGGTCTCTCTGGCTTCGCATCAGTGCTTACTGGCACATGATCACTGGATGGACAAAATCAGAGTGCTTTGGAGACGACAACTGTTGGGGTAGAACAAAATCATATGTCTTTGTGTGAACTTTGTGTGAACTGAGAATTCCTTTACCATCATCAGTAGCTTCTTTAACCAACTGATATAAGCAAAGAATACATACCATGGTGGTTTTGTTACTCTTGAGACCCCATTACTGTGATTTCTCTGCCATGGATATTATAACCCAATTCCAATAAAAGAAACAATACTTGTAATGAGGGCTTAGCTCAAGAGTAAGAAATGGAGTAACCATGTGCTTGCTCCTGATGGGCCCTGCCTCTGTGATTTAAAATCCACTTCCAGTGAGGAAAGAAAAGTTGGTGTGCCTCCTATGTGCTGGTATTAGGAAAGGTGGAGATGTTGTTTACATTTATGAATTCATAACTGCAATTGGATTTTTAACATAAACCATAAGACTTTGGAGTTTCTGAGCAAATCAGCTTTTCTGGTTAAATAGACTGTTTTTATTAATTTACAATGAAATAGTATTGATATGTGATTTAACACAGCATTCTAGAGATAACATCACAACTGTACTGTTACCAAGTTAAAAGGCCCGTTTGTTTCATTACCAGTCAAAAATTCTGGAGCCCCTGGCCCTTTTATACTGGTCTTATTACAAAATGCTGCTTTAGTGTAACTACAAGCATAGGCCTCCCAACAGACTCCTAGGACTCTGAACTTTTGCTTTCTATACCAAATAGTATCTGGAAAACGTGCTCACTTTTGTGTTTTCTGAGAAACTCTAGGAACTGGCCCAGATTCATGTGATAATCATTTCTTAATCCGTAGTCACCATGGGCCTCAAGGAGCAATTCTTCAAAAGAATGGAAAAGGCGCAGGTCCTCACCGTTCCCTTCCGTCTCCACGCTCTCGGCGTGCTTACAGGAAATGTGCTTCCAGTTGGGGTACCTAATCGTGTGCCAGAACTCCTCACAGTGATCCTTGAAACCCTCCACACAAATTATACCTGGCTTTCCCGTCATGCAAAACCCAGTCACATCTAACCTTTTCCCAACTTCCAGAATCTTTTTCCTCAGGTCCTGCTGATAGATGTGATGGCTGTAGATCCACATCCGGAGGAACGTGTTCTTGACTGGCTTGGCTTGTGGGCCTGGCTCGCAGGCCAGCTTCCGGTTCAGGAAGTAGGAGGCGCTGTTGTCCTGTAACCACTGGATTGCTGCACAGAGGCAGAGCTCGCCCGCGTCGAAAGTCCCTATATAGGAAGTGAGACCTTTGTTGAGAAGAAGCTGCTGCTGTCTGTCCAGCTCAGATGACCGTCCGAATAGCTGTAAAGCTACGTAGGGGTAGCTGTGAGGCATGGTTACTTGCAAATCAATTGTCACCTTCAAATGAAAATCAAATAGATTTAAATACCATAAAAACACTCAAGCTAGTTTGATCATGACAAATGCATTAACGTGCTAGGAACAGTTATTGCTACCATTAAGTGGCAGCTATGAACCCAGTACTGCACATGCTTTTCGTTCCAGTTATACACGCTAACAGTCATTGACCAACTCCTGTGCCTGCTGAAACAAGGACGTGAAAAAGTCAGCTACTATTTCTACCCTTTGTGAAGTCTAGAGCCTAGTGGAGAGGACACACATTAAACAACCACAGAGCAAGAATTTAATTTCATCTATGAGAAGTACTACCAAGGAAAAATTCAGGTTCCACTGAAGTGTGAAACTATAGAGACAGAATCTGGGCTGGGGCACCAGGAAACCGCTTCTGTGGAATGACACCTGAAGGATGAGTAGGAGGAAATAGCAAAAACAAATAGCAGTTCTCCAATGCTTAGCCCACATGCAAGCGGCTCCTATGTTATGCTAATGTCGCTGGGGATAAATGGCTCTGAAGTAAATTTTCAGCATTTAGATCTTGTATCTGTTTTTACTTCATCTATATAGCATCACCAAAACAAATACAAATAGCCATTTACTTCTGATTAAGAGCACTTGTCACTTAACCATGAAAGCCTCTCACAGGAAACTGCTAAGTTCAACTCCCCCAAAACCCATGCTGGCCTGAAACTCCATTGGGGGGAGGATGGGGTGACCAGAGGAGAATTACAGGGGTTGCCTGCCTGACACAGCAACTCAGGGTTGAGGAAGAGACCCAGTCTCAAGGTACACACAACAGCTGTAAGAGAAGAGTACCATGTGCTGTCTGGCCTGCTATGCACGCACGCACGCATACATACAGCACATGGCACACACACCACCCACCTGATACCTACACCATCCCCTCCCCCACCACACTTGTTACAGACAGTATTTAGACTTGCAAAAGTCATGACAGATATAAAAGGTAGTCCAAAAGGTAACACTTGGGAGGGCAGGAAGTTGGATAAATAAAGAGAAAAATGATAATACAAGACTACAACATATTTTCAATGAAAACACAAGTAGTCTGTTAAACAGACATGTATATTCATGTAAAATTTGGGATATTTACTTAGAATTATGAAACAATCTATTTTATACATTTTACTTCCAAACAAGTAAAAGAATATCATTTGGAATATTCTCTATTTGTTTCCTGGACAGGAAGCTTATGTACCAGGTGTCTCATTTAAAAGTGAGGACTGGGGAGATGGCTCAGCAATTGAAAGGCACTTGCTTGAAAATCCTGACGACCTGGGTTTGATTCCCTGGTACCCATGTAAAGCCAGATACACAAAGTGCTGCATGCATCTGGAGTTCATGTGCAGTGGCAGGAGGCCCTGGCTTGCCCATTCTCTCCTCCCCTACCATTTCTCTCTCTCTCAAATAAATACATATATTTTTAAGTGGGCACCTAGCAACACTTGAACACATGCCAGCACCCACCTTGGGTTCCTCAATTTGAAGGCTAATCACAAACTCGATGTTTGGTGGTAGAGCCTCCCTAGTACCATCCAAGTACCTCTTTACGTTAGTGAGGGCATTTACGTCTTCCAGTTTTACTTCTCCTTGGTTAGGGAACATAGAGAACAGCATCTCCATCTCCAGCAGCTGAAGCTGCAGGCTTTCTTTCACGGAAGTCGACATGCCTCGAAATCAACGAGACCGGGAACCTGGAAGACCAAGGGGACACTGGGCTTGTCAATGTCAGCTGGTGTCCAGAGAAAGTTCTCAAAGGTATCTTTACAAGGATGCAATTCCACACGCGCACTTTTGACCGAGGGCAAGCTGGTACAAATCCCGGACACTTCCTCCCTTCGTCTTTATCTTTTTACCCCTTAAATCTAGTATCGAAAACAACCCCTAAAACACTCCCTTAGCATCCATACTCCTGGCCCACTTTTCTCTCCAGCCTGGCCTGCAGATCTGCCCTGGAGTCTGCGCTTGCAACAGGTGATGGGATGTATCCTGTAGCAGGTGGTTTGCCAACACGGATGGCTCCAGCCACAGTTCTGCGAAAGGCCAAGGCGGAAGGGTGACCGCCTCCCGCCGCCGAGACAGGCGTGGGCGGAGCCGCGCGCGGTGTCCAGCGGCCCCGCATCCCCGTCGCCGGCCCCGCGGAGCCCCTGCGTCCCTCCCGCCACCGCACCCGCCCGCGCTGGGGGAGGAGAGCCGAGATCCACAGACGACGTGGCGCTCCGTGGAGGGGCCGAGAGGACGCGGCGGGGACCCCGAGCTGTGGGCTTCCAGAGTCCCGGGTTAGGGGCCGGTCTAGCGGATGCAGGCGGCCCTCACAGGGGCCAAAGCCACCCGGGCAGGGGTCGCACATCGTGGCCGGTTCCCCATCCCCGCCCCCGGGATAGACCCCTGGGAGGCCCGGCCTGGGACGCGGAGGATGCGGAGCCATCCCTCGGCCCCTTGTCCTCGGCCGCCGTAAGGCTCTCACCTTTCCCTGTCATTCAGTGCAAACAGACCCCGGGCCCGCGAAGAACCGCAGCCGCAGCTCCGCGGGCGCGAGCGGCGCGAGGCCGGCGGGGGCGGTCCCGGGGGGCGGGGCCAGAGGAGCCTCCCCCGCCGGGATTGGCTGAGGGGCGGGGCGCCGGGCCGGAAGCCACGCACCGCCACGTCTGCGGGTGGTCCGCGCTGCAGTCGAGCGGAGGGACGCCGCTTCCTGGTGTTTGGTGGAGGAGCGGGGTCTTGTGCCCAGGTGAGCCGGCGAGGCGGCGTGCAGGGCCGGCCGGGGCCTTGTCGGAGCGCCGGGGCGCGTGGAGCAGACTCGCCCGCCCAACCGTGCGCCTCCGGGCGCGGGCCGCGTGGGCACCGCGCTGCCCTGCGGGAGAGCCGGCCGGAGAATGACGCCCCCGAGGCTGTGAGATTGAACAGAAAAGAGGGCGGCCCTTAACTTTTAAGAGTAGGATTTGGAAAGTACGCTTAATTTAGCGCACTCCCATACCCATTCAGATTAGTTTTAGGACCTAAAGCGTACTAAAGGGTTGAAGCAGGTTATGCTTTTAATTTGCCTTTAAGAGAGTTCTGGATTTTATACGAGTGGTGGACGCCCTTATGAATAATCATGATACATCACTGACTGGTTAATTTTTTTTTTTTTTTTACGAAGATATGTTCATCCTTGTAGAAAAGATTTGATCGCTCTGACTTAAGCTACCAACTGGACAAAAGCAAACGCTTTTCATCGTTTCTTGTATTATTCATTCATCAAAGTAATGAAGTAATGAAGGACAGTAGAACAGGAGGCTCCTTGTCTCGGAGTAATAGGGATTGAATTCATTCAGGAAGTAAGTGGACACACAATGACCCCCTTGAGAGTGACTTAAGGCTGAAAGTTTCAAGTTGTACTGATTCGGAGTGTGCGCCTTCCTCCAAGAAGGGGGGGGGGGGGGAGTATTAAGGTGCTAAGGACTCACATTTGATTTTAAAATTAAAAGTCAGGGGTGGCATTACTTAGATGTAGGTAGTTCTAGACATTAACTTTTAGAATGTCTTGATTTTCCTTATGCAAACTGGAAACTGTAGGGTGTAGTTGAGGATCTGGGCAGTATTAGGAAACTTACTGCTGTTACCTTTTCCGTTGGGAATATGTCTCTATAGCTTGGGAAGAAAAGCAGATGAACTGTGCACATTTCTCACGTAGTTCAGGGTCCATAGTCCACTTGAAAATCTGCCCTTAGACCTCAGTCTCTCACCAGCTGCACATATGAGTGATCTGAGGTTGTTAACTGGGGCCCTGACCCAGGTTGCCCCTTTCATAAAATGATTATTGATCTTGTGGGTGTCTTTGAGTCTAGGTGTGAAATCTCTGTTGAGTTCCTCTTGGAATGTGCTGGAGGCATTTGCAGTGTTTGGCAAGTTGGGGACAAGCTGATTTCTGCCATGAATCTGTCTTAGAGTGGGAAACAGTTCAGTGTGGGAACTTGTAGGTAATTCTGACTGGGCGCGCTTCTCTTTTTCTTTTGTTCTTTGCTCTCAAACGTACTACCTTTTTGGTTTTTTGGACATGTTCACAGTGAAGTAATAGGATGGAGCAGAAGGGTTTTTTTTTTTGTTTGTTTTCTTTTGGCGTTTGATTTGTGTCTAATAGCTGTGGTGTGTGGGTACATCCAGAAGTGACACCCAGCGGAGGTCTGGGGTCCCTCTCCCTCACTTACCTGCCTGTTTCCTTGGGACAAGTCCACGGATTCTGAAGCATTTGGTAGTTTCCAGAACCCCAGTGATTCTGGACTCTGCTGGGGTTACAGACTACATGGCCACGCCCAGCTGTTTACATGAATTCTGGGGACTCAGCAGTCTGGGACCCTCTTTGGCCTTTGTGCTTTCCCAGGAAGTGATCATCTCTGAATCCCAGGGGTAGCAGTTTTTAAAGCAAATGGTCATTGAATGATTTCTTACAATTCCTGAAAAATACTACTTCTTTTTGTAGACATGGATTTGGTGGCCATTACAAAACGCTCAGCCGTCCATGCCAAGCCCAGTGGACTGGTGCTTCAGTATGGGACAGCTGGGTTTCGAACCAAGGCAGAACATCTTGATCATATCATGTTTCGCATGGGCTTGTTAGCTGTCCTGAGGTCAAAACAGACAAACTCCACCATAGGCGTCATGGTCACAGCCTCGCATAATCCAGAGGTAAGGTGTTTAGTTCTCCTAGAAACAAGCCCTTGACTTTCTGAGATGATTTCCCTAGGGTCTGAGCACTTTAAACCAAAGTGCAAATCCTAGTTCTGGAAATATGTCATCTTTATTCTTTGGATTTGAAGCAACTCATTTAGTTACCATTTAGCTCAAGACCATGTCCAGGGTGTGGAGGGAATAAAATGAGGCTATTTGTTGGCGACTGTCCACATTAGAGAAGTAACAGAATGTCCTTCCAAGCTGAATTGAGACAGCTTCAGTAATTAAAATGTATTACCACTATTGACTTGGCAGTTAATGAGATGGGGATAGGTAGAGGAAAGGCAAACGTTTGAAAACACATTTTGAAAAGTTTCAATTAAAAATGTTTCATGTAGCTAGATAATGTTCTCTTGCTCTGAATAAATTGCTAAACAAGTGGGTCTAAGGCATCCAAGATTCAGTTTTGGGCCAAATGTTGATGAGGTCTTCATGTCTAGGACAGTTAAGTATTACTTTTTCTAAAAAAGTATTTAAAAAAAAAATTGAGAGAGAGGGGGAGGGAGGGTACACCAGGGCCATCAGCTGCTCCAAATGAACTTCAGATGCATGCATCACCTTGTGCCTCTGGCTTATGTGGGTCCTGGAGAAATGAACCTGGGTCCTTTGGATTTGCAGGCAAGCGCCTGCACCACTGAGCCATCTCTCCAGCCCCACTATTACTCGTAACACACATTTTTAGTATTTCAGCTCTAATGAGGTATAATGACAAAATTGTATGTATTTAAATTATATCTTGACATGTTTTTGTATTTTGATATTTTGAAACAATTACCACAGTCAAGCTAGTTAACATGTCTGTCATTTCATCTTTGACTTACGGTGAGACTAGTTAAGATCTACTCTGAGCAAATTTGAATTACAGTTACTGAGTGTGCACCCTATTCTGTACATTAAGTCTCCAGAATTTATGAATTCAGTTTTGGATGTTTTGATCAACACCCTGTTCTCTCACATCCCTGTCTATCACGATCACCATTCCACTATTACTGTCAGTTCACTTTTTAAAAATTTTACAAAGGAAGTGTTATCAAGCAGTATTTGTCTTTCTCTGCCTGGCTTGTTGTACTCAGCATAATTTAACCAGGTTAATACATGTAATTGCAAATAGCAGGATTTTTTTTTTTTTTTTTTTTTGAGGCAGGGTTTCACTTTAGGTCAGGCTGTTCTGGAACTCACTCTGTAGTTCTTGGCTGGCCTCGAACTCAGAGCAGTCATTCTTCCTTTACCTCCCGAGTGCTGGGATTAAAGATGTGTACTACCATGCCCACTAAATATCAGGATTTTTAATCAAAATATTTATTTATTTATTTGAGAGAGAGAGATAATAAGAATATGTGGATATGCCAGGGCTTCTTGCCACAACACATGAACTCTAGGCAGTACTGGGAATTGAGCCCAGGCGACCAGGCTTTGCAAGCAAGAGCCTTTAACCACTCTGCCATCTCCCCAGCTTTTTTTTTTTGTATTAATATATATTTTTTTATTTGAGAAAGAGAAAGAGGCAGATAGATAGACAGACAGATTGAGAGAAAGAAAGAAAGAGAGAGAGAAAGAGAAGGAGGGAGGGAGGGAGGGAAGGAAGCAAAGCACGTACCAGGGCCTCTATCCACTGCAGACATACTGCAGATGCATGCACCACTATATGCATCTGGCTTATGTAAGTCCTGGGGAATCAAACCTTGGTCTGTAGGCTTCACAAGCAAGCACCTTAACTGCTAAGCCATCACTCCAGCCCCTAGCTTTTTAAAAAAGTATTTTATTTATTTATTAAAGGGGGACGGAGAAAGAATAGGCATGCCAGGACCTCTATCCTCTATCCATTGCAAATGAACTTCAGGCACATGTGCCAACTTGTACATGTGGCTTTATATGGGTACTGGAGAATTAAACCTGGTTCCTTTGGCTTTGCAGGCAAGTGCCTTAACCGCTAAACTATCTCTTCAATCCTCCTCACCTTTTTTCAAGGCTGAGTCATTTATTGTGTATATAGGCCACTTTTCTTTATCACTTCACTTGTCACTGAACACTTAGGTGTTGTATCAGTTACTTTCTTTTTTTTTTTTTTTTTTTGGTTTTTCGAGGTAGGGTCTCACTCTGGCTCAGGCTGACCTGGAATTCACTATGTAGTCTCAGGGTGGCCTCGAACTCTCGGAGATCCTCCTACCTCTGCCTCCCGAGTGCTGGGATTAAAGGCGTGCGCCACCACGCCCGGCTATCAGTTACTTTCTTGTTGCTGGGATAAAATCATGACTAGAAGGAACTTATGGAAGGAAACGAGTTTAATTCAGCTTATGGTTTTGAGGGAAAGTTTCACTGAGGTGAGGAAGGCATGGCAGGCCAGAGTGCAAAGCTGGTGCACTTTATGATACCGCAGAGTGTGAGAATAGCTGTGGAGTCTGCCCCCAGTGACACACTTCCTCCATCTTTTGAAGGCTCCACAATCTTCCCCAAACAGTGTCACCATCTGGGGATTACGTACTCATAATCATGGGCCTGGGGTAGGGACAAAGAACATTTGGAGGTTTTTTATGTCTTATATCTTTTTTAAAAACTTTTAAACACTTGTCTTTGAAGCCTTAGGCTCTGCAGGCAAGCACTATAACCACTAAACCATCTCTCCAGTCTATCTTAACATGTTTTGACACAAGCTAACAGTTTCATATTGTGTTTGTGGACTAATACTTGGCTTGAATAATATACATCTATTTGATTGCCGGATGTGGAAATTTTGTAACTGTAGCTCAACCAACAGCACATAGAGGCTGTGCAAGGGAGTGCTGGATGGTAACTATCATTTCTGACAAGATAGAAACATGACTTGTGCAGCTTATAAATGTGTGGTCACTGTGAATGTGCCCATGTCTAAATCTGGACCGCACCCTACCGATTGATGACTTGTATGAAGGACTACATACATGCTGCTAGCTCGCTAGCAGCTCTGAACCATTTCTCTCAGGTGACATTCACTCTGAGTGACCCTTTATTTCTCAGTGCCTGCCATGCTGGCCAGCCCTTGCTTAGAGTCCACTGTCCTGCTCCAGCTGTGCCCCAGACAGCTGACCCACAGAGGGACACAGGCGGCTGCTGCTTCAGCAGTGTGTGACATACAGTTGCTAGCTTCAGTTGTTAGGTGGGCGTGATGTTTTCGTTCTCAGCATCGGCCTGTGAGCTGTGTGATTACAAGGACATTACTGTCTCTCCCACTTTCTTTAGGTTGGGGTGAGAATGGGATTACTAGCTACATTCCCTGTCAAGAGGAACTTAGTGGTTAAAACATTTGGGGTAAGAAGGGGGTGGTTAGTGACGGTCATGTGTAAGTGTCTGGCAGGCATGTCAGTGGTGTGGAAGCTGCTCAGCTCTCAGGCTTGGGAGAGTTGCAGCAGTTCTTCCTCAGTGCACTCCCATGGTAGGTACCACTTATGGTTTGTTTTTCTTTTAAGGAAGACAATGGGGTAAAGTTGGTTGATCCTTTGGGTGAGATGTTGGCCCCTTCCTGGGAGGAGCATGCTACCTGCCTGGCAAATGCCGAGGAACCAGATCTGCACAGAGTGCTTCTGGACATCAGTGAGAAGGAGGCTGTGGACCTGCAGCGGGGCGCCTTCGTGGTCATTGCTAGAGATACCAGGTGAGCATTAGAGAAGAGTTGCCACTCAAGCAGCCCGCGGGATGCTTGTTCATACCCAGGACCTGCAGGAAGGATAAGATGCTCAGGTCATGCGCTCTTGCCTGGCCCTTCTGGTCACCTGCAGCAGCCACACCAGGACTGTGGCCTGGGCCTCGGAGTCATTGCAAATTAGGACATGCATTTGAGTGGTTCCATAGATTTGAAACCCAGGGCCACAAACATACTGGTGAGCACTGTACCCCTGACGTATAGTCCCAGTTCTTAATTTTTTTTTTTTTTTTTTGAGACTGTCTTATAAAGTTGCCTAAGCTAGCCTTGACTTTACTCTTGAGCCCAGGTAGCCTTGAACTTCTAATTCTCCTGCTTCAGCCTCCTAAGGAGGAATAGGTGGGGTTATAGGTCTGCATCACTAGGATCAGCTCTTTATATCTACTTAAAAAATATTTTTTTTATTTGCAAGCAGAGAGAGAGAGAGAAACAAAGAAAATGGGTGCACCAGGGCCTCCAGCCACTGCAAATGAACTTCACATGCAAGTGCCATGTTGTACATCTGGCTTTATGTGGCTACTGGGGAATTGAACACAGGTTGTTAAGCTTCACAAGCAAGTGACCTTAATCACTGAGCAATCTCTCCAGCCCTGCATCTACTTTTTAAATGGATTCAAAAGTATAAAGTCAGTTGTTAAAAGGCTCCTGGAAGATACAGTTCACCCCTTGCTTGTCAGAGTTGATATCTTTCAGTCCATACACAATGAACATGCATTAAAATTGGTAGCACATAATTTCTACATTTGCTTTCTGAATGTACAGCTCTGTTGATCTCAAGTTAGGATATAGTATGCTCTTTTCTTTGCTAGGCCCAGCAGCGAGAAACTTTCACAGTCTGTAATAGATGGTGTGATGGTTTTAGGAGGTCAATTCCATGGTAAGTAGCTCTCCTAAGTTATAAATTAATCTTTTTATTGTGTGTGTTCATGTGTGAGGGTGTGCACATGCCATTGTTCATATGGAGGTCAAAGGGCAATTCCAGATGGTGATCCTCATCTTGCTTCACCTTGCGGAGGTAGGGTCTCTTGTTGTTCATCTCTGCGCACACCAGGCTTTCACTAGCCTGTGAGCTTGCTGATATTCCTGTGCCTCCACATCCACTCTCTGTGGCTGTGCCGAGATCACAGATATGCACTACCATGTCTGGCTTCCTAAGGGCTCCGGCATACCAACCCAGATCCTCAAGCTTGTGCAGCAGTTGCTTTACCCACTGAGCAATCTCCCCAGTCCAAGAATTTCAGGTTGGCCATGTGGGAGGTAATGCTTTGATTACGTTTATATCACAGTCACTCGGTAAATGTGTGTTTGCTGCTTTCAGTAAGTGGTCATAGAATCCTCGAGTTTGCTCCTTTAGTGTATCTTTTTAGAATGACACATTTTTTTTCTTTCTAAACACTGCCCTTTAACTTTTCTGACTAGGCACCTCTCCTATCAGATCCTTATGCCAGAGTGCTCCTTTTTGCCCTCCCTCCCAGTTCTTCCTGAGTTTCTAGTCTCACCCGTCTTCACCATCCACTTATCTAGTTTCTTGTCATGGTGCTTTTCTTTATCTGCGTGGCATTGTTTGGCTGCAGACATTTCCTATTTCTGATACGAGATACTGAATCGGCCCCAGAGACTGAGTGAGCCCAGACAATCTCTTTCAAAGCCTGAACCCTGATTCTTGGTGGTTCAGAGCTTGTATACCTTATCTTGGACTAGTTTTATTATTGTTAAGTCTCAGAGCTCAAAGCCCTGGCCCAGGGCCAGAGACCTTGAGTATGAAATAGACAAGTTTTACAGAAACATTAAAAAAGGTTAGTTAGCAGAGATGCTGACAGATATGTTATGGAGATAAAAGAAACACATGATGATTTGCAGTATAGGTCAGAAGCTGCAATTGTGGGTTTGAAATAGCTCAAAATTACATTGTCAGCACAAAAGACTATGTAGTATAGCTTTGTGTTGCTGGAAGAAAACACCAGACCAAGAACAGCTTGTGGGAGGAAAGGGTTTATTTGTTTGTATGTTTTTTGGTTTTTTGAGGTAGGGTCTCATGCTAGTCCAGGCTTACCTGGAATTCACTCTGTCGTCTCAGGTAGCCTTGAACTCACAGCGATCCTCCTACGTCTGCCTCCCGAGTGCTGGAATTAAAGGCGTGCTCTACCGCGCCTGGCTAGAAAGGGTTTATTTTGGCTTACAGACTGGAGGGGACACTCCATGATGGCAGGGAAAACAATGGCATGAGCAGAGGGTGGACATATCACCTCCTTGCCAACATCAGGTGAACAACAGCAACAGGAGTGTGTGTGAAACACTGGCAAGGGGAAGCTGGCTATAACATGCATAAGCCCACTGTTAACAGTACCCTGCCTTCAGGAGGAGCCAATTTCCAAATTGCCACCAGCTGGGGACCTTGGCATTCAGAACACATAGGTTTATGGCAGACAGTCTGAATCAAACCACCACAAGGACAGACCCAATACAAAAGTCTGTTACAGTACAGGACATAACTTTAGGGCAGGGTCTTCTAATTTTCTTTTTCTTTTTTTTTTTATTTTCAAGGTAGGGTCTCTCTCACTCTAGTCCAGGCTGACCTGGAATTCATTATGGAGTCTCAGGGTGGCCTCGAACTCACAGCAATCCTCCTACCTCTGCCTCCCGAGTGCTGGGATTAAAGGCGTGCACCACTGTGCACCCGGCACTTCTAATTTTCTTTACCCCCGTTTCCATCTCCTTGCCAGAAAGCTCTCAGGGTGGGGCATTATTAAGGCGAAGTGTATAGTTCTGGCAGAGTTGAATGTTCTCTTCTGTCAGGCCCCTGGGGCACTGCCTGACTGGATCCACTTTAAATTTGTTCTTGCCAGGGTTCTCTTGGACCCCTCTGGTGAAGTGCATTGCTTGTGGTGATGGCCCTGCAGAGCTGGGTTCCCCTTCTGTTGGCTGCTAAGACCCTGTACAAGGAGTGGGAACTCTGGTGTTCCACTGCTGCCACACCATGCAGTGAGAATGGAGTCCACCGAGAGTGCAGCTTTGTGAGGGCCTGGCGTCCTAGGTTCTCCATTTTAGGTCAGCGTGCATGCGTTTGGTGCTTGAAAGCATGGCTCTGTTTCATCTGAGATGCTTTGAACACCTCCCTCTGTTCAGTGCTTGGCTGTACCTGCCTTCTCAAGTTGGCTTTGGACTAATGATTCCTCTCAAGTGTATTAGTATCACAAATTCTTTTTCAAGCATTTTTTCCCTCTTACCTGGCATTTTTAGTGGTTTCCAGGATGGTTCATTTGAATTCTGTTATTTGCAGTGTCATTGGGAATTCTGTTTCTCTACATTGTTTTATGACTTCCTACTACCTGTCCAATCTAATTTTTTTTTTTTTTTTGCTACTACTAGTAGTTTGCAGTTTGCAGAATTGAGTCTGACATGTAGCTATAGTAATTTAAATTGGTATTTGTGCATCTGGATACTCTGAAAGTTACTATTTTTCAGGATGCTTTTTTATTTTTTAAAAAAGAGGATTTAACACCTTGAAATTCCTACAGTAAGATTGCATGTAAGAGTTTTTGCTTATTAAGAAATGTGGCAAATTGCTTTTTGTATTTCTGTGGCAGATTACGGCTTGCTGACCACACCTCAGCTGCACTATATGGTGTACTGCCGAAATACCGATGGTCAGTATGGAAAGGCAACCATAGATGGCTACTTCCAGAAACTCTCCAAGGCTTTTGTGCAACTTACCAAGCAGGTGAACAATTTCCTGAATGTAATTTGAATTGAAATAAGCGAATAAACGAACATAAGGATTAAACCACTTGTATAGTTTGTCACTCCCCCTCTTCCATTTCCCCAGAATATGCTTATCTCTAGGGCTCTCCAGGGTATTTATCTGGCAGGGGACATGAGATTAATGTGGTGTTCCTGCTTCGGGTTATTATATATAATGTTAGCTACAGAATTATGTAGGTGCCATTGTTGGCTTAGTCCTTGGGATGGTTGTGCTGAGAAGGGTTTCCTCTGGGGTACACTGACTTGTTACACATGGAGACACATGCGATGTGGTTGACTTGGCAGCTCATGTTCTCATAGAACTTAGGTTTTGGCAGGATGGGTGGGAGAGGAGGCCAGTAGTTAGCAAAACCAACAACCCCAAAACCCAAATGTGCCTGGTGATATTGTTGGCTATGAGGAGAGTGGCAGGTGTTCCGGTCCACTTGTTTATATGCCATTCTCACGTGTGAATGGCTATTGTATAGTAAAGACTGTTTTTAAGGGACCCCGAGGCTATGTTCCAATGAAGCTGCGTTGCTATAACTTGTTCAGGTCAGTGGAACTTTTCCAGATGTTGTACAATTTCAGTCTGACCTTACATGCATTTGTTTCCTAGACTGAGCTGAAGCAATGGAAGATGCTTTCATTAATACATAAACATAAATTTACTTTATATTTCACTTCTGCTCTTGTAACTTGGAGTTTTTCTTTGTTATGTCTTTTTTCCTTAAAGGCTTCCTATAGTGGAGACGAAAACAGATCAGTTAAGGTGGACTGTGCGAATGGCATAGGGGCCCTGAAGCTAAAAGAAATGGAGAGCTACTTCTCACAGGGACTAACAGTTCGGCTGTTTAATGATGGGAGCACCGGGAAGCTCAATCACTTCTGTGGGGCTGACTTTGTGAAGAGCCATCAGAAACCTCCACAGGGTATGTGTGTCATACATATGAGCAGTGTCAAAATTTGTTCCAGAACCCTTTGGAGCAGAGCTCATTTATAAGCTGAGTCAGCCTCCTGCATTGAGAATCATTCTAATCGTGTGACACGTTGGTGCCGCTCTGCTCCAGGTGTATGAGGTCTGAGGAGCGGTGTCAGGAAAAGACATCTAGAGTAATGGCTGTCACTGTGAGGACCATCAGAACTGAAGTACCTGTTGGTACACACGAACCCCTCCTCTGTCTGCCTCAGCAGACCTGGGGACAGATAGTCAAGGAAGGACCCTGATACTCCTCTGAGGTTTTGAGCTCTGTGGATGAGAGTGTGGGATCGGAAGGTAGCTTTATCTGTCTAGGTGGAAGGCTCCTTCTGTCATCCACAGCAGAGTAAGTATTCCCCACAGTGGGAAGAAGAGGAGCAAGCATGGGCTTCAGTTTTGAATTGTAGTGAAGAGTTGTTTTATGTACTTGACACATCCTAGGTTACTATCATCTAGGCCTGACCTGGCTTGCAGATGTATTTGGTCTGCTGTGTTAGCCTGAGTTTATGCAAATTCTGTGATTTCTGTACCAAAATCATAGACTACCTACTCACACGTCACACGTTGTCAGTCTACCGTCACACTCTGAGACGTCCTGTCCATGCCTCAGTGTGCATGCACTTGTGCCTCATCCTAGGAAGTAGCTAGTTTTAGTCTCGTTGGCCCACTGTGGCTCTTCACTGGATTGCTTGTTTTGATGTGTATGTACTTACCCTTGTTCTGAGTCACTCATCCCTGTACTGATTCTGGAGGCCCTTCTCTATTGCTGTGGCCTGGACTGACTGAAGAACATTCCTCAGGCTGCCTTGTGCCTGTGGGCAGCACTGCTCCTAGCCTTTCCCTTCTCAGCGAGCTCATGCTTGCTAAGGAGCAGTCAGCTTTTCTAAGAAATGGACATCATTGCTGAGACTTAAATAATTTGATGCACATTTCACTAGCCAGTTCTCTCAGAGGCCCAGATTCTTTGTTCCTAATGACGGTTTATTCTTATTGGTGGTACAAACAAATGAAAGTACTGCTGTTACAATGAAATCAAGGCACATACTCAACAAATGCTGTTTTTTTTGTTTTTAGTTTTTTTGAGATAGGATCTCACTCTAGCTCAGGCTGACCTGAAATTCACTATGTAGTCTCAGGGTGTGGGCTCAAACTCATGGCAATCCTTAAAGGCATATGCCACCACACCTGTCTGGATTCATTTTTATATGTAAAGTAACTGTAGAGACAGCTTCAAGTTCACTGAGATGAACTTTCAGACCAGGCACAGTTATGGAGGAAGGGATTGATTGAAGCTTACAGATCCAGGGGAAGTTCCATAATGGCAGAAGGAGCTGGCCTGCCTTCACAGGCCGAAGCAGACAGAGAGAGAAGTACAAGCCCAAAGGTCAAAAGCCACAGCACACTTCAGGAACTCCAGCTAGGCACACTTTGAATATCTTTAGATTGAAATCTGAAATCCACCACCACACCTTAAGACCACCCAGTGACATTGCCTCCAGCCAGGTAGCCAGCAGTTGCAAACTACAATCAATCAACTGAATATATTGGGGGCCATCTATTCTATTCAAACCACCATAGTAACTCACATTGAGAAACCTGTTTTTGAAAGAACTATGGGGAAACTTGTCTAGCCGAACCAACTGGCTTATAAAATGTTGTTTTAGTATTAGAGCAAGTTTCAGCATAGGTTTGAATTTTTTTTTTTTTTTTTTTGAGGTAGGGTCTCACTCTAGCCTGGGGGTGACCTGGAATTTCTATGTAGCCTCAGGGTGGTCTCAAACTGGGGTATGTGCCACCACATCTGGCTTTGAATGGTCTTTATTTGGTTTACTTTCAAAGAATCTTACCTGTAAAAAGGACACTGTTTAAAGATTGAGACCTGAGTTGGTATTTGGAAGAAAACTCAAAAATGTCTTGAAAAATTACAGTGGATGTGCTATGTACTATTATGTATATATACATACACACAAATACACATAATGCTACTAGTATAGATCATGCTATGTTGAGAAATTGTGCTCTAAGTACTAGTGGAAGAGAAAAGCCTAACAAATCTTTAATGGTTGAGTTCTGTTCTGATTTCTTCAACTAAAATGCAGTTTAAACCATCCTGTGTGCTAGGAATGGAAATAAAATCCAATGAAAGATGCTGTTCCTTCGATGGAGATGCAGACAGAATCGTGTATTTCTACTGTGATGCAGGCGGTCACTTTCATCTCATAGATGGAGACAAGATAGCAACACTAATTAGCAGTTTCCTTAAAGAGCTCCTGTTGGAGGTATGGTGCCGGGTTGGTGGGACTGACTGATGTGAAACCAGACTACCTAGAGGGAAATTTCACTCATTTCTGTGTAGGGACATTGGTTTAAGAACCTAAAGGTACATTTATCTTTATGCTGGCTGGGTTTGTGGAGTTTTGGTTTTTTTATACTGAGAATTCCGTCATACTGTGAAGCCCCACATTCCAATAGAAAATACCACCTAAGAGACATATTATCTTTATGATAAGTTTAGTAATGGGAAGTTTTTTGTTGTTGCTGTTGTTCCACATTTGGAAATCTCAGTCTAGTATGAAGTAGTTTGAAATTATTATAATCGGAAAAAGGTATATTTTAAGAGCTCAGTAGAAAATTAATAATTCGAAAAGATAATGATCAGGCATCACAAATATCTGAATAGAAGTCCCTGTCAAACACTGCTCACAAATACTCTACATTTGTTACATAAACTAAGGTATGATAGAACTGGTTGTTGAAACTCATGTTTTCTTTCGTAGACTTTTGATGGCAAGTTAAGTATCACTGTTTTTGTCTAGATTGGAGAAAATTTGAATATTGGTGTTATACAAACTGCATATGCAAATGGAAGTTCAACACGCTATCTTGAAGAAGTTATGAAGGTATACATCATTTTCATTTTTTGGTAGTTTATGAATAATATTGTAAGATATTTTGTGAGGAAAGTAATGTTCCCATAAAAGTGTACACATTTAATGTGTAGGTAATAATAAATAGAAAACAAAAACAAGGCAAAAAATTGTCCTTGAAGCCACAAGCAGAAGGGCTTTGGACAGTCCCTACAGAAAGAATTGATGAGTTTGTTAAAGAGTATTACTTTTCTTGTTGCTCTCATCAAAAACTTGACAAGAAGTAAACTAAGGGAGGAAGACCTTTTTGGCCTCATAGTTCTAGGTGGTATCACCTATTGTGGTGTGGAAGGCATGGCGGCAGCAGGGTGAGGCAGCTGGTCATACTGGCTCACAGTTGGGAAGCAGAGAATGCAAAAGCAATGAAACTGGGCTAAGAACCTCAAGGTCCAGCTCAGTGATCCACCACTTCTAGCTAGACCCCACCTCAAGGTCCATCCTTAGCTAGGAACCACTGTTCAAACACACGGGCCTAGCATCCTAATCCCTGGCTTTATGAAACTTTAGCATAGATGTCTGTTGTGTGGCACTGCTTTGGAGATGTGAACACAAGTCTCTTCACTTCACATAGGGCTCTGAAAGCAGACCAAAGAAATGATCCCACCCAGGTCCAGTTTGGTGAACCAGTGAGTTTATTGGACTTACAGAAGCTTGAGTCACCCTAAGGCACTTGCATCACAAAAAAGTTCACCCTGGCATAGGTCACTTTATAGAAGCTACACAGTCAACCTTCTACTTCCTGTATACACTAACACCCTTAGGACTGCATAGCTGGAGGGAATCATGACTGGAATCACAGTTGAAGGTCCAGTGATCCTCCCCACTTCCTATTACTGAGGAGCAGTAACAGCTCCATCACCATAGCCCTACAATCTGTAATCAGTCACCACATTGTTGTTTTGTCCTTGTTAAGGTATTCTGTTGTAGGTCACAACAGTCTGCTTCATGATGGCCTATGGTCTTGTCAGGCCAGTTGAAATCGCTTACTTCCAATTGTTTCCAGCTCCAAATTGTAACTATCCACCTGTCAGAGATAGGCAGTGTTTTATTTTTTTTCCTTTGGGCAACTGCTCAACACATGGCTATCCCAATTACTAGGTAAACTTAGAGAAAATAGTGTATGACAGATTGGTGTTGTCATGTCTTATTTGGCAGCTAATGTTAAGAGTCAATTGTCCATGATGCCTGTTGAATGTAAGGCTGAATTTCTTCAGGAATACTGTTTTAGGTACAGGAATAACTAGTGGAGTTCTGTAGAGATTGGCTTAACTCTGCATGTAGTGGGAGAAAGGGCATTTTATAGCTTGAAGGATGTGTGGTGTTTCGAGGGGTAGTCACTAGATGAGTGCTACTGAGAGGAAAGGGATGTTCTGGCTTAAATAGGATGCATGAGGAAGGCTGGCCAGTGTGATCCTTGTGGATAGTGGAAGATGATCAGAACTCAGAGGAAGGGGGACATTTCATTAACATTGACTTTTGCAGGATATAGCCAAGGATGGTATCTGGTTGTATGTAGATGGGCCTGATGAAGGTTTGGTCAGTAGTCATCTTTTATGGCAAGAGTATGGATGTATGGAAATGGAATGTATCTGCCTGCCTTCTCTCCTGTCTTCTCAGTCTCAGGAACTTACCTGTGATGTGTACATTAAGGTCTGGCTTAGCACAACTGTTTCCTTGAGCTTCCTTTGTGACAGGGTTTCTGAGTTGGCAGAGCTTGTTTCTAATTTACCCAACATCTGCCATAGGATGCTGTTTGCTCTAAGAGTTGAACAGAATTAGGAAGCCACTTGTCTTCTTTCCCCCTTTGCTCTTAACTAAGTTTCATATTTTTCCAACTTTTGTGGAAAGCATTTCCAATTAATGCACATGTAAGTAACGGAGTGCAGCAGGCAAATTGGGACCAAGGAGTGTGCCTGGGTCATCAGCTGCTGCCTGTTGGTCTTCGAGAAGTGGACATGTGAAATTTCGTGGAAATTTCCTGCTTTTTATAACAAATAAGGGGTGGGCAAAACAAAATACGGGATATGCTGCCTTGTAACCCAGTTTAAATATATGGTTACAGCAAACCCATTCCAGGGACTGCTCTGAGGCCAGTTGCCTGCCCTTTACAGGACTAGTTACTTGTCTTACATACCTGTTTGTGCCTGGTCTACAGCTGCATTCACACATTGCAGGATTGAGCAAATGTGAGACTGTAATAGTATGTACAGCCTAAAACATGTACTTTGTGACTTTACAGAAAACGCATCCAGATTCCTACTTGTAATCCTCTCCATACTATAGCCAGCGCAGCTTGTAAAAACAAATCCCATTCCCCACTTGTGATCACTCATTGTTAGAGACCCTCTATACTCATTTGCATTTTGCTTTGCCTCACCTCTGAGCATTATCTTCACTTTCTCTCAATTGTCTTCCTCCTTAGATGAAGGCCAGGTTTTGTTTTCTGTTGTATTCCTGGCATAATATACACTGTTTTATTTTTCCTAAATATGTTGCAGGTACCTGTGTACTGTACCAAAACTGGTGTTAAACATTTGCACCATAAGGCTCAAGAATTTGACATTGGAGTTTATTTTGAAGCAAATGGTCACGGCACAGTAAGTTGTCTTAATGATCTCAGCTGGCTTTACTTGTTACTTCCTTATAATGGAGTTCTGTCTCTAGGTAGTGATGGTGACAAATAATTACCACTATCTAGTCACTCTGTTAGAATGACTAGGTAGTGGTAATTGTTTGACTAACAGATATTTTTATGTTTTGTTAAAGTGAAGTTTCCTTTTGGATTATAATAAACCTTTGTGAAGGTCTGCTAATTTGTTCTTTTAATATTTAAACAAGTGCAAGTCTTTTCTTATAAGCAGATTGTACAACTTTATTCCCACACGTCATAGAGGGGAAAGCTCAGTAGCTATGGTGAAAAGTTGATCATTGAGTTTAAAATATATTAGATGAAGTTTATGTAAACATAATACATTTTTTGTCTTTCTTAGTAGAAAGAATATTTTAAAAATTTTTGACATGAGTCACATAAGTTATCACAACTTTTAAGTGTGTAGTTGTTTTTCTTAGATTTGTGTAAAGTTCAGTTTAAAAAAATCTGATGGATGCCCAAGGTGGCCAACAGTGTATTTGCATGTAGACCAAATAATAAGGGTTTACTTCACTACAGAGGCAATCTACCTGTTGGAAGGAAAACAGTGAACTCCTAAACATAGTCTTTTGTCACGAGGGTATCTTTTTATCAGTTGTTTAAATTCTGATGGCATTTTATAATCCATAAACATTTCCCCCTATCAGAAGTCTATGGACTCTGATTTCATCTTATATTAGTTTCCCACATCAGAAGGCTGCCTTCCTGAAAGGTGGTGTGGCCAGCATGGCTGAAGAATAGGCCTGAGTGGGCTTTTCTCACAGTGCATGTTTTCACTGCAGGCCCTGTTTAGCAAAGCCGTTGAAGTGAAGATCAAGCAACTAGGCAAGGAGCTAGAGGATGAGAGAGGAAAAGCTGCGAAGATGCTCGGAAACATCATTGACTTGTTTAACCAGGTCCGAACTGGTGGGTGGTGGCAGGCTCTGGGGTACCTTTACATTGGTCAGAACACTGAGGGACAGAGAGGCATTGCATGAAGCATTCCAGTGAAGGTGTCCTGGCCTGCCACCTTCCTTACATTAGTGGTATCGCAGCTGAGATTGACACTTGAAATGGGAAGGCAGAGCATTTTTATATGCTTCCCTCCCCCAATATTTTGTGATGTTTTGAGTATATTGAGTAACTTTCACCTAGAATAAACATTCAGCTACTGAGTTATACATCTAGTGTGCAGAAATGGTGCTGTTTTAAAGTAACCTCAGTGGGCTTCAGTGAAAAGAATAAATAACATGTTTAAAATGTGGGGTCAAGAACTTCAGATTAGTGTTGGTATTGGGAGAGCAAAGGTCAAGTTGGAAAAGCAGTGGAACTAGGATTTGAGTGTCTTATATCTAACTGGTATCCTTGCAGGAATACAGGGGGAGAAATTATAATCCTCATTTTGTAAATGAAGAAACAAAAAGCTTGACAATGGTGCCAACTTCAGGTGTAGCTTATACCAACGCTCATTTTCTCTATTTTATGCCATCATGCCTTCCCATCATCTAAGTAAAATTTGAGGCATGGGATATTAGGCTGAAACCTTTAGTTATCCAGTGTAATCACATTTTTATAGGTGAGGAGAATAGAAGGCAAGTTCCTCACAGTACTTTGCATACTCGGGGTACTTTCATGGGCATACATCACCATATTAGTGTCCTAATGCTGCACGGGGGGGGCAGCCTGCTTGTCTAAGGTGGACAGCATTGAAGTGGGGCTTTGCCTTGTTTCCATCACGCAGGCAGCTGGTGATGCCATTTCCGACATGCTGGTGATTGAGGCAATCCTGGCTCTGAAGGGCCTGACAGTGCAGCAGTGGGACGCTCTCTACACAGATCTTCCAAACAGACAACTCAAAGTTAAGGTGAACTGAAATTCTAAAATAACCTTGTTTGAATGGTAACTGTTATTCCACATCTCACTGTGTACAAGTGATTCCCTAGTATCGTTCATGCCACACAGTTTTTCTCACACTTAAAAAATACAGAATAATTGATACAGAATAATTGAGAAGTACTTATTTCTACCTTTATTTTGAAGAATGGAATAAAATCACAAATACTTAAGATCCAACTTAAATAGATCTGTTGGAATGTACATTGTCCACACACCCCTCTACCCAATTTTATTTTATCATTTAAAGTAAACCCAGACAACCTGTCTTTAAGAGAAGATACTTCTTTTGCATGACTTCTGGTTCAGAGTACTTTTTTGGGGGTGTGGGGAGATAGGATTTCCCTATGTAACTCCAGACTGGCCTTGAAGCCACAGTCTGAGTGCTGGGGTTACAGGCCTGCACCCCACACCTGACCACACTTTTGAGGCAAGATGCTGAAGAAAGTCTGTGGGTTTAAAGGGAGAGAATTTCTAAAAGCTTTTTCAGGTCATTGCTGTGTGACTTGTTTCCTTCTGTATGTTCTCCTGTACTGGCTCTTACAAAAATGGCCGCTCACCATTGGGATTCATTCTGGCATATTTAGGAAATTATTCATATAGCTTGCCGCTTGTCCTGTTAAAAAATGCACAATTACTGATAATGACTACATAGCTCATACAATACTCACCAGCCATGATTTAGACAAAACTTGTAGAAGTGTCTGACACTGGCCTCAGCTAAATGAAATCCAACCTTTAATGCAGCTTCACTTCACACTTGCTGTGGTACCTCAGCACCAGCCTGGGCTTCTGGAAGGAAGGGTAATAAAATCAAAGCATGAACTGCTTGTGCTCAGGTTGCAGACAGGCGGGTCATCAGCACCACTGATGCTGAACGACAAGCAGTTACACCGCCAGGACTCCAAGAGGCAATCAACGACCTGGTGAAGCAGTACAAGCTCTCCCGAGCATTTGTGCGGCCTTCCGGGACAGAAGATGTTGTCCGCGTATATGCAGAAGCAGACTCACAGGTCAGCAGGGAATGCTCTACTGAAAACATAGGCATGAGAGACGAGCTACGTTTGGGGCAAGAGTAGGGAAGGACCACTGGGAGGACAGAAAACTATTCAGTAGTGTTTGCAATCTCACTATGATAGGTAAAGGTTGTATCTTTGAGAGGTTTATAGAGCCCTCTCAAGAGATCATATTAAGACTAAAGTATGAATACAGTGGTGGGTACACAGTTTATTTCCCCAAATAATTTTCTTTCATTTATCAGGCTTTACAGTATTGTAGCGGTAGCAGGAATAACTAATAATACATCCTTAGTTTGATCTATTGTCAATTTTTTTAAGAGGTAGAGCATTTCACTTAGCCCAGATGGAGTCAGTTCCAGGCTGGCCTTGAAGTCATATTCTCCTACCTCACCCTTCCGAGTGCTGGGGATGAAAGGATGAGCCATCATGCCCTGCCACTGCTAATGTACTGTGGGTTATCCTATGACGTGAAAATAGTCTTGTTTTATCATCCATCGCTAAAGCAGCTGTATTTTCCTTTATACTTCTTGGCTTTTTAGATGACCCCTGACTACTCTGCCTCTGCTGTTTTCCAGATCCACTTAAGATCTGTAGTGTGGAATTTTCTACTTTGCCCTCTGCACAGACATCTCAACAGTTGTCTGTCTTAGGCACCAGTAGGGCAAAGTGCAATGGTTGAATAGGGACTCAGAAGGAGCAGCTGTTCAGAAGAAAGTGAATATCCCTAACGGATGAGCAGTTCTCAACACTTAAAAAAAAAAAGTTTTATTTGAGAGAGAGAGAGAAAAGAGAGAGAGAACGGGCTTGTCAGGGCCTCCAGAGACTGAAAATGATCTCCCGATGCATGCATCCCATTGTGCTCTGGCTTATGTGGGTTCTGGAGAATTGAACCTGGATCCCTTGGCTTGCAGGCAGATGCTATAAATGCTAAGCCATCTCTCCAATCCTACTCTAGACTTAATGGTGGCCTTCTTGCCTGTAACAGGGCTTACTTTTACTGAGTTTGTTTAATTTTGGAATAATTTTATGATCTGAGTTGAGGAACTGAAAACCTACCATATTTAGAAAAATCTGACTTGCTTTCCATGTATTTAAACGTCTTGAGATATTTTTACTGAAAAATGAAAGAAGTTTTCATTTGAATACCTCAGAGAAACAAAATCAGGAAGTCTCCTCCCCTAGAATAGCCAGGTAACAAGGTAGGCACTGTGTCCTCTGCTAACTTCCTTTGGTGTGATTTGCAGGAAAGTGCGGATAGACTTGCATATGAAGTGAGCTTGGCAGTATTTCAGCTGGCTGGAGGAATTGGAGAAAGACCCCAATCATGTTTCTGAAGACAGTTTCTCCATTCTGCAAACTGGACTAATGTTTTTGTAAAACCTTAACAGCAACGGCAGTACTGAGACATTTCAATCAATGTTTACAATGCACCTTACTGGATTATTTCTAGATTCATTTTTCTTAAACACTAACAGAACAATTACTTAGCCTCATTAAATATTAGATCTTAAATATAGATTAAGTTGTTAATTTGGTAGTGTTTGCGGGGAGTGATTTGCATAGGGTGCTGGAAAATTAAATTTTATTACCAACTCCATATCCTGTCTTTTCCATTAACCTTCATCTAACCAGGCTGCTCATTTGCAGCATTTACTACCCTCCATACAGATGGAAGGACAAGAAGACAGTCTTCAGGTTTTCCAAGGCAGATCTTTGCGTATGGAGCAACTTACCTGTCTGCTTAGCAGCACCAGAACTGCGAGGTGGCAGCCCTCCTCTCACTGACATGGCGGGGCCTGTGCTGTATCCATCTGGTCCAGGCTCTAGTTCTCTTCACTGCTCCTAGTGGACAGATGTGGAAGAACACCTACATCTAATGTTACCAAGCCTCTGATGGTGGCACCATACTGATACTAGGGCATTGTTAATTATAGAAATCAAAAAGCACCCGCACATTAAATTAAGTGAAGCCTGAAACCAATAGAAAAAAAAAAACACATGTATTTTTGAAGTTTAAGACAACTCGGGACAATGGAACAATGGACTCTCTGCACATATAGAGCTCTCATAGGCACCATCATCAGTGTGAGCCAACAATTAACTTAATTCAAGCCACATTCAGACATTAGCTCTTATTTACAAATATTTAAATTAAATACAACCTGAAGAGTGTTTTGGTACATACAAAAGGAGACGAAGGAAAGAAAAAGCATCTGTACAACTCCGAATAGTGTTTGTTACATTTACATTTAGGCTGAATGGAACCATGGTGGTGGTCAAGTTTTTATCACCCCTTCCAGAAAATCCTTTTCTACCATCTCTTCTATTTTTTGCCTGGCTTTGCTGGAGAATGGTTTGTGGTTTTCTAGTTTCATGTCCTTGCTGGGGAAGGTGTTTGAGTAGAGGATGGGGCTCCCTGAGTATCCTCCACACCGGCTTGTGACTTTGCTGTTGAAGACTTGGCTGAGGACATTGAAGAATGGCAGAAGCTGTTCCATGCTGCGCACAGTGCAGATGGTAAGCAGTAAGTGCCCTGGCTCCCAACCCAGTGTTCTCCCTGAGCTGTCTTCCTCTGGGTTTTTCTGCAGGAACAAAAAGGGAGATGTCATTAAGGTGATGAAGTATGTGACATGAGCATCAACAATCAGTTAAGAAATGAACAATGCTGACACTGTCTCCATTGCTGACTTGATTCAGACCCCTTGGCTCTGAAGCTTATCAGGACCATTTGCTAATTTCCCAAGAGTGTTTCATATCCTTCATAGTATTTCTCAACTAGAATACACATGCAGGTTTCATTACTTTGAATTATTTTGAGTGGGACGTGTCAAATATAAAAGCTTATGTTTAATATAAAAGACCAGACCACAATATGATTGCCAAGGACAATTAGAAAGAAAGAAAAATCTTTATAAATGTTACTGCTAGTGAATCAGTCAGCTTATGGCCACAATTTCCCACAAGGAGGTGGCAGGCTTCCACAGTGCATTGCTACCAGTATAAGAACACAGAGAAAGGAAGGGAACCCTTAGGAGAGAAATAGCTGCTGAAAAAATGTGGCCCAGGGTCTGGGCTTTGTACTTAGTATGCTGGTCCTTGGACAGGATACACAAAGGTTCCTCACTGATTAAATGCAAAATCTCACTTATCTTATGACAGGGAAGTCAAATGAGAGTGTGGAAACTGTCCAGTAAGTATAAATACCAATAGTTTCTATATTAAGAAGCTACTTTAAGTATGCTGAATATTTGCTTTACCATTGATCTATACCTCCAGCCCTATCTGCTTTAAAATCCTAAGGGAAATACTTAAAGCAGAAGGCCTCATGAATAAACAGAAAAAAAAACAAGGTCTACTTTGTAACAAGAAGTAAACACATAATAAAACAATGACAAAACCCCAGCCATGAGTTAATGTAGACTATAGGATAAGAAGTATTTGATGTTAGGTAAACCATGACACTGGCTCTCTTGTTGCCAGCTACCATGATTACTCAGAGGCTGGATCAACATACTGCCTCTAGTCCCTAAGTTACACAGCACTTCAGTAATAAGTGATGGGCACACAGAGATGAAGTCATTCTGAAGGGACATGTGTACTGTGCTTGTATCTGCTACAGAACTCATCCCCAAATATAAGAACTATAGGGTCATTGTTTATGTTCCTGTCAAGATGGGCCTTTAGAATGGGGAGATGGCTCAGAGGATAAAGGGCCCCATGAACATGAGTATCTGCTTTTGGATCCCCAGATCCCAAAGCCAAGCTGGAAACTCAAGTGGGCTTCTGTAATCCCAGCACTCCTATGGCAAGATGGGAGACAGACACAGGAACATATCCCTGTTCACAGATGAGCTTGCCTAGCAGTTAAAGCAGCGAACAACTAGAGAACCTACCTCAAGTGAAATAGAAGGTGAGGACCAAGCCCAAAAGCTGTTCTCTGACCTCCACATGCATGCTATGGCATGCACATACCCGAAAAAGAAAAGATGTGCCTTTACAAGGGATTTATTTCCTGAGGTCTTAGCCAAGAAGTATACACTTGTTTCAGTATTTCTTGTTTATATGCCTTATCCTCAATACTAAGTAGTCAAGCATCTCCTACAAATGACTTTTCCTTTCACTGCTTTACACATGGAGTGAAATGTCCATCCTGTTTACCTGTCTTGTACTTGAAATCCAGACCTGGATTCAATATTTCACTGCCATCTGACAAGCATCAAACAGCTACCCTAACCTATGCTTGCATCTCCACGCCTCCTAAACCACTATCTTAAGTCATCCTTGTCCTGTAGAAGGAAAGGGAACACACAGCCTTTGTGCCAGGGAAAGTGTGCTTGGCTATGAAGGTCTTGTTTCAGAAGATTTGGATGGAACCTGCTTCCCAATCAGAACAGCTGCCTTATTCATGTGGGACAGTTATAGTCAAGAGGTAGGGATCTTAATAAAACTCATAGGATGACATGTGCCTGGAGTCATAGGACTTGCCATTTTGTTTTTTTGCAAACCCCATAATAAAAAAAAAATGAAAGGGAGCTGGGCGTGGTGGCACACACATTTAATCCCAGCACTCGGGAGGCAGAGGTAGGAGGATCACTGAATTCGAGGCCACAGTGAATTCCAGGTCAGCCTGGACCACAGTGAGACTCTACCTCCGAAAAAAAAGAAGAAGAAAGAAAAAGAAAGGGGCTGGAGAGATGGCTTAGTGGTTAAGACGTTTGCTGGCAAAGCTATGGACCCAAGTTTGATTTCCCAAGTCCCATGTGAGCCAGCTGCATAAGGGGGCACATGCATCTGGAGTCTGTTTGCAGTGGTTAGAGGCTCTAGTACACCCATTCTCTCTATCCATCTATGTTTTGTTCTCTCTCAAAATAAGTTTTTTAAAAAGTGGCTGGAGAGATAGTGGTTCAAGGCACTTGCCTTTAAAGCCTAAGGATTCAGGTTTGACTTACTAGATCACATGTAAGCCAGATACACAAGGTGGCACATGCATCTGAAATTTGTTTGCAGTGGGTAGAGGCCTTGACACACATTATCTCTCATTAAAAAAAAAAAAAAAGCTTTCATTGACAAGGGACGTGGGACTCCGTAGATGTCTTGGGCCCCTGCCCGCCTCCCGTCTAATAAAATGGCTTGAGCGCAATAAAATTAAAATTAAAATAAAATAAAATAAAATAAAATAAAAAGCTAGCATGTTGGGCTTGCCTTAAAAAGAAAAGTAATGAAGTCCTTTCCTTAAAATCTGGATCCAGTTATCATTCAGCTCATAAAAGGCAAGTTCCTTCTTGGAGTAAAAGCTCAATTTTAGAAACTCCCACTTCTGTAACATAAGGAATTTATCATGAATTCTCTATCTACTGTGTGATGATGGGAGGCCAGAAGTTTGGACACTGAGTTATCAGAGCACACAGTGCATGCTAGGCCTCTCAAAGCAACCCAGGTCTTCCCCCAAATAAATCTGAAAAACCTTGACTGAAAAAGATAACATAGTATCAAAAGTTCAGTGATGAACATGCCAGTTTCATTACTCTTATTTTTGGTCAAGGATACATAGATTAGCCTGATTCATAGTGAAGGATATAAAAGACCTAAGACATAAAATTTACAAATTCTTTCTTCCTATATCTTATAGTCTATGTTTTAGGTAAAGTCCTACTTTCTCCCCGAGGAATTCCTCTAAGACACTTTTATGTTTACCACCTGTCTAATAGAAATAATTTGATTTTTCAGCAGCATTTTCTGGTGTGTATGTGGTACATGAATGTGTGTGCAGATGTATGCACCCCATACACATGTGCGGCCAGGCTGCATGCTAGGATTGAGCTCAGGTTCTTATGCATCTCAGCAAGTGCTCTTCACAGCTGAGCCACCCCAGGCCTGCAGGGGCGGGGGTGGGTTCTTGAATTTTACTAGTATTGAACAAAAATCTATAGAAAAGAATAGGAGAAAACATGAGAAATTTTAGATTCTGTCAGAGTTGTGCAAGAACATCTCTCTCTAAGGTTAAAATTTAGAAAATGGAAAAATATCTGACAGAAAAGAACTTTTTAGTATGTACATTTTACTTCATATGGAGAATAATAATTCTGTGGCTAATGATTATTCACCCTTATTTTGATTGAAGTCTAGCTAATTCAATCTTAATGAAATATTAATGTGAGTTTATTAAAGCTTAAATTTACATTAATTCTTTTTTGAAGTCAATCTAATTTTTTATACAAATTCCTTTCACTACTGCTTTTCAAAACTTCTGTTTTCCTGTTTCTCATCACAGCATTAAGATTAATACTGTAAGTGTATTAAATTCTCAGGTTTTTGACATGAAGCTTTTTGGACCTACATGCACAGATCCATGGTTTTTACTCTTTTTTTTTTTTTTTTTAGGAGAAAATATCTTGAGTCCTCCCTTAAGATAATATTAATGTACAAAGGAATTAATGTACAAAGGAATTCTTTGTTTAAAAAATTATAATCTCATGAAATTATCCTTTGAAATAAAACCAATTATGACTTTAAATGTTATGCATATTAGGTACATTAATCTTCAAAACAGTAGTATTTAATATTTAGTAAATGACTCATTAATGAAACAGTTTTAAAAGTTACATAATATAACAAAAGAAAGAAAAATACAACAGTTACTTCACAAATAATCCTCAAATTTAATACCTTTGCCCTTTTTCGAAGAAGTTTTGCTAGTCGTACCACATAAGGCTTAAATTCTCGTTGATGTATCCCCTGCCTTCTTACTTCCAATCCTGAATCATCGGAGGCTTCTGGAATAAAGGCCCATCGATACCTATCATGGAAGAATTCAACACCAGTCAAACAAACTTTAGGCCCTCCAAGATGAGGATGCATGACTGAGTAGAAAGACCATGACTCCATTACGTACAAATTCAAGTACTAGCTGGGCAGTGGCAGCCCTATCACTCTAGATATGTTTCTTAAGCTTTTTGAGTGACTCTAGCATCTGTAAATATAGTACTACATCCCTCATTAGAGTTGTAAAAGATGACAGGTAAACTTAAAATGTGTGCCTTACTATTTCTTTTTCAGTTTTTTTTTTTTTTTTTTTTTGACCTGGAACTCACTCTGGAGTACCAGGCTGGCCTCAAAACTCAAAAACAATATGCCATGAGCACAAAGCAAGTACTCAGCAAATGTTTCTTTCCTCATTTTCCTTTTGAAAAAAATATTTTATATGTTTATTGTAGATAGAGAGGGAATGGGCATTCCTGGTTTTCCAGTCACTGCAAACAAACTCCAGATGCATGCACCATCATGTGCATCTGGTTTTCATGGTTTCTGAGGGATCGACCATGGGCCCTTAGGTTTTGCAGGTAAGAGCCTTTTCTCCAGTCCTCTTTCCTCTTTCAAATTGGCCAAAAAAAAAAAAAAAAAAAGACTGTCTCACTATGTAGCCTCAAACCTGCAATTCTGCTTTAGTCTCCTATGTGCTGATATTTGTCAAGATGTATATATATATTTAAAATGGGGGAAAACAAGAGAACTGAAGCTAATCTAAAAATAATTTTTATTACTTACCATTAGATATAATGAAAAATATGCAATTTTTAGGCATTTAAGCATGTCCCAATTAAAAAGACAAATGAGATTTGGATGTCTTATATTTATCTTTTCATTCCAGAAGAATGTCAACCATCATAATAATAACCTATACAAATGTATGTTTGATCTTGTGCATAAATTCTTATTTTAAAATTTAGATATTAAAACCACAGTTAAGTAGTTTCAGCACTCATAAACAATGCATTGTAAATACTAACTCATCTCTTTTCTCTCTACTCCTTTTGGTTCAATTCACTTTCATCTAAAATAAAGCTGCCTCCTTTATCTAGTCCTGCTTATCTGGTCTCTTCCACAGCACACAACCAAAATAAATGTCATGTGCTTAAAGTGCTTCAGCGGCTACCCATTGTCCTTACAGTCAAGTCTATATTTTCTAAGATGGATTATAAAAATGGCATATTTGAGCCCTTTTTACACTCTTCTCTCAACATGATAATCTAGCAATACAGTTCTTTCAATACCTCAGATAGGGAAGCTCCCCTCCTGTCTTCACACACAGGTGGGCCTCTCTAGCTCTACACCAACTCAGCTTAGCTTAAAATTCCCTGCTTTGGACCTCAAAGCTGGGTGTATCTCTGCTGGGCATGTTCAGAGCAACTTTTGTTTTCTTTTTTTCCCGAGGTAGGGTCTCACCATAGCCCGGCTGACCTGGAATTCACTATGTAGTCTCAGGGTGGCCTCGTACTCACGGCAATCCTCCTACCTGTACCTCCCGAGTGCTGGGATTAAAGGCGTGCGCCACCACACCCGGCTTCAGAACATCTTTTAAATGTGGTATACTATCTATCATGCATTCAGCTGTGTGTCTCCATATTTGAAGCCTTTTGGTCACGTAGTCCACTGCCTTCCACAAAGGAAGTACTCCATTCTTGGGGGAAGGATCTGTTAATTATACTCCTACCAATCATTCATTTCCAGAAACTATGCTTCACCTCCCCTTCCAGTAGTAGTACATTTTAGGAAAAAATGTGAATACTTCAACTTAGACACAGAGCTTGAATTAGTCTCAGTGAGCAAAGCAAAAGTATTTTAAAAATGTTCATTAATATACTTGCTTTTACTTACATCTGAAATTGAGGAAGATTTTCAGAGGGCAATGCCAGAGCCAAATCCAAAAATTTGCAAGCAGAGAGATAGAGGTTTAACCACCTCTGGCTGTTATATGAAGTGGAGAAGCCATTACCTCCAGTGTAGGTTGTCTCTAGACCAGCCACAGAGGGGCCTGAAGTCCTGCAAGTGGAGACAGTGCTATCAGCAGCTGGACCCATTCGCTCACAGGTATGCCTGGACATGTGAAGGACTGATGAGCTGTCTTTCTCACAGCCATCCTGACTACCAGAAATGACATTTGGTCATGTCTAAGGTTTGCTCTTTTTCAAATTTTTTTTATTCATTAAATATTTTTGTATGTATATATGTATATATGGTGTGCATGTTCACATGTGTTTAGATATGTGTGTGCCCATGCATGTAGAGGCCAGAGGTGGACACTTGAGTGTCTTCCTCATTTGCTCTCTGTCTTAAGTTTCTTGAATACATGGTCTCTCCCTGAGTCTGGAATTCAGTGATTAGGCTAGAGTAGCTGGCCAGCAAGCCCGAGGGATCTTCCTGTCTCCCCTGTGGTGGGATTACAGGTGCCTGTGTTTTACATGGGTGTTGGGATCTGAATTCAGGTTCTCAAGTTTGCACAACAAGCACTTTATTGACCGAGTCATCTTCTCAGTCCCTTGTTCCTTTACATTTTAGTAAAAGGCGAAAGATTTATACGATCCAAAGAGAAACCAGAGTATTCCTTTACATTTTAGGAATGTAAAGATAGTACACAATTTCCATTATGTTCAAGAAATATCTAAGTGCACATCAGATAGCCAAGCAATCTTATTAATAGCTGCTTTCTGCTGAGATGGGCAGCTCTCAGTGTAGTTATCTGAAGAGACTTTATAAATTTAGTACTGAAAAGTATCCTCAAGGCACACAGTCTTAAAGAAACTTTTCAGTTTATAAATTTGTTAAGAAAGTCATGTAAAAAAGTATAGCCATTTAAACTAATCTACTAAAATTAATGAAGCCCACTACACTAATTTGAAAACATTCTAGATGATGTGGACATATGGATACCTTGGTTATAGGTTATCTGCAATACTGGTTCTGTTAATGGTTAGAAGTTTCTAGGTACCAGCTCTGAGCTACCAAAACAACATGCCTCATGTAGCTGAAACAATACTGTCTTAAAACTAAATTTGTCTCTGGAGGCCAAAGGACACAAATGCTGATAGTTTGATCCAGTGTAATGTTTCACAACTAAGTAAAATTATACTCACACATGATTGATTAAATCAGAAGTATTCCGATAAAGTAGTGCCTATACTCTCCTAAGTTATTAAGTTCTATTCTGGTAGTTTCAGAGTATTAAAGACTAGTGAGAATGTATTAAAATAAAGTACATATTACCGTGAAATATCTTCATCAGCAGTGAGTTCCTGCTCCATCAATAAGAATACCTGGACCTAAAGACCATGAAATAAAGTTACATATTATCTTTGGTGTACGTGGTACCTGGGAAAGTTTTACCATGTAGGAATTTAGACTCTGCCAAAGTTTCAGAGCAGGTTTATCTGAAATGAATGCTGCATTTGAAGAGTGGCACATGCCTTACCTCAGGCATGAAAATTCAGCTCAACCATTTTCATCACTAGAGACATTGCTATAGGTGGGAACTATAAGTGATGGCCATGACAAAGCTAGAAAAATACTAAAGATACAGAACCCCAAATCAGATCAGAGTGAAGGTTTCATTACAACAAGATGGTATCTGACTTATCCTACTGTTTTCAACTGTAAAAGTTATTAATAGGTTTAACAGAGTTTAGCACTCCAGATTAACTTTCATCCACTAAGGAGATAGGAAGCAATCCCATGGCTCTATATAGTTTATACTCACTATCTAAGAGAACATGTACTCACAAGCTCTGTGATCATGGTGGGCCACAGTGAGGTGAGATGCTGTGGAGACATTCTTAAAAGCAGGACTCGGAAGAACAGGAACACTTGTGAGTGAAGCGTGGGCACCTGGGGCAAGCGGAGACTCTCAACCAGTCTCTCTGAAAGAAATGCATATGGTCAGTGCCTGTGCTTGCATCATCATAAAACTTCCCATCTAGTTCACAGGGGAAAGAAGTTCCAATCTGATACCACCATTTCATAAGATAATAAAGGGCTGAAAAAAAAATCAAAGAAATACATTCAAAATACAAATGTTTCTTGCTTAATTCAATAGATTCCATCAAATAGCAAACAAGAATTACATGTACTCTAAATTTTGTACTTATATCATGAATATGTGCTTGGCACTGGTCCATGGATCACATTTTGAGTAAACATTGATCTAGCCAAGCACTGGGGAGGCTGAGGCAGCAGGAGCATGAGCTGGAGGCTAGCCTGGTCTTCGTGGGGAGATCTGGTCTCAGAACAAAACACACAGGCACTGTGCATATTGTGTATGTGATAGTGGTATACAGGATTAAGAGGCAAAGAATCAACTGACTGCTAAGGGAAGAGAAAAATAACCACTAGAAATTGTGACCTTGTGGGCTCCCAAGGCTAGAGGCTACACAACACGCTAACTTGGGCAGTAAGTAATTCTGCTACGGGTGGCGGTCATGACACTGTGACTATTGGGTAGCATGGGGTGATGAGTGCAGTGCTATCCTGACAGCCGTCCGGCCCATATATAAACCCTTACACTGGTCCATTTCCATCAGGTTACGGCAGCGAGGGCTTGATCCTTACCAGAATACACAGTTCATGTGTATTTGCCTTCCTACATGTGTTTCTGACAAAACTACATTCGACACATTTACAGAAGGCCTTATCTACTGTTAAGGTATCCCACAAAGCATTGCTTCTGACCAAGGGACTCAACTCATAGCTGAGGATGTGCTGATACCACCATGCTCCCCATCATTCAGAAGCAGCTGGGTTGGTAGAAGGTTGGAATGATCACTTTAAAATGCTATGACACTATCAGCCAGATGGCAATAGCCTAGAGGGTTGGGGTTCTCCAAAAAGCTGTACATGGTAGGAGACTGTCAAATATGTGATATGGTTTCTCCTGTAGCTGGTGTTTGTGGATCCAGGAATTGAAGGGTGGAAATGGAAATAATACCACTCACCATCACCCCTAGTGACCCACTAACAAAATTTTGCTTGATGTTCCATTGAGTGTATGCTTTGCAGTCCTAGGAGTCTTGGTCCTGGAGGGGAAGTACTTCTGTCAGGAGACACAATCACCGTTCCACTGAACGGAAGGCTAAGGCCTCTCCCTTTAGCCACTTTGGGCTCCTGATGCCCTTGAGTCAACAGGCTCAACATAGCAGTTCGTGCACTGGCAGGGGTGACTGACCCAGACTACTAGAGGAGCTCCTACTACTACTACACACTGCAGGTAAGAAGAGTAAGTGAAGTGCACGGAATCCCCTTGGGCATCATAATGTCATCATGCCTGTGACTGAGGTCAATGGGAAACTACAAAAACCCAAATCAGGCAGGATGATAAACATCCCAAAACACTTAGGAATGAATGTGTGGCTCATCCCTCTAGGTAAAGAAGTAAGACCTACTGAGGTTCTTGAGGGTATAAGAAGATTATAGTTTTAAATACTAGCCACATAAAAATGAGGATTGCAACTCTTAGTATTTCCTATTTTGTTAATTACACACATTGAGAAGACATCTGTATTTTCTTTCCTATTCCTTTACCATGTAATAGTAACACTGAATGAATTAATGTCAATACTTATTGTTAGATCTGTATTTAAGTTATTGGGTATCAATAAAACAAATATTTCTCAGGGGACTTTGTCATAAATCCTGAGAAAAGAAGTAGTGTGTTTTCAACTGTAAGACAGTTAATGTTAACAGAACTTATATTTTTAATTGTCTTTATTTGGAAATTAAACTTGATATAAGGAAGTATGGTTAGGTGTTGTGATGGTTTGATTCAGGTATCCCCCATAAACTTAGGTGTTCTGAATGTTAGGTTCCCCACTGATGGAGATTTGAGAATTAATGCCTCCTGGAAGCAGTGTATTGTTGGGGGCGGGCTTATTGGTGTTATAGCCAGTTTCCCCTTGTTTGGCACATTCTCCTCTTACTATTGCCCACCTTCTGTTGGCCAGGGGGTGATGTCCACCCTCTGCTCATGCCATAGTTTTACCCTGCCATGATGGAGCGTCCCCTTGAGTCAGTAAGCCAAAATAAACCCTTTTTTCCCCCAAAGCTGCTCTTGGTTGAGTGATTTCTTTCATCAGCAATGCGAACCTGACTGCAACAGGTGTCAAGTTGACAAGGGATGGAATTATTTCAGTTGGTCTTGATTGTCAGTTGATTGGATGAAGAGATCTAGAGGACTGGTGTAAGAGGTACATCCATGAGAGGGCTTCTAAGGAGGAGTGACTAGGTAGGAAAGACAAGCTTTGTCCAAGGAAACAGCAACTTCCCTTCCTTGCTCTCAGCCAGTGCATCTATCACTGCTGCTGCAGTCCTGACATTAGGCTGCAGCCTCTTGGTCTTTCAGTGTGGACTCCAGCAGGTACTGGGTTCTCTTCTAAGTGTGCAGATGGCAACTGTTTAAGTACCCAGCCCTTATCATGTAAGCCAGGCTAATAAATTCCCTTTAGTGATATACATATTTAGGATAGATGTTGACTCTGTTTCTCCACAGGACCCTGCCTAATACAGCCCCCAACACCACCACAAATTATAGACATGAAATTGCCACTACTATGTACAGTTTCTCCTGTATTTGTCTTCTCTTTCAGGATAGATGGCCTGTTGTCCTCAATGAAAAACAAGCCTGCCTGCAGTGAAACAGTCATTCTTTAACCTCAGATATGAATTCCTATGACACTGAACCAAACAATCATTTAGAAACAACATTTAGACAGGTCCTTCAAATTCAGTGTTGATTATTTTATATATGACAAATATTTTTGTTTTAATATAAACATTTCAATTATGTAACATTTCCTATCAATCTAAATTTAGTTTATTTTACACCAGACTGTAAGGTAAGCTATTTTCTAAGGAACAGCAGGAAAAAAGCTCTCTCACTAAAAACAAACAAACAAAAAAGTCCTCCTACCATATTTCAGAAGAGAAAATAAAGTTTTACATATTTACCTTGTATATCTGGAAGGTACTTCTGGTACTGGTCGACTTCACTGCTAAAAATAGCAAAGGCCAATCTTTTGAGAAGCATAGCTCTTTGTTCTAGCTCCACATCCCGGTTTGCAAAAAGATTAAGTGAACTGCTTTGGGCCACAGCTACTCGAGCTGAAAATATAAGTGAGAGACTGACACAGATAGACATATGGTCATCTGAAAATGATTATTACATAACTTGTTTTAGAAAGTGAGCCACCATGTCTTATGATATCCAAGACTGAGAGAGGCATGTGATTGAGGACTTGAGAAAAGCCAGCAGACAGATCCAGCATAACCACTATAGAAGACCAAGTGCAGAACTGTGACACTTTAGGAGAACTTATAACTGTGGACTTCATACAGTCCTTTCAAATTTTATACCCTCTGCTTAAATCTTTTACAGCACTTAAGAGAAAGAATTTCCACAAGGACCAGCTTTCCTCATTCCTCACATTTAGTTCCTCAAGCTTGTCTTACTCTGTTGTAGCCACACTGGCTGTTACATGACTCACCCTGTTTGCTCCCACGCCAAGACTGCTGCTGGTGTGTGGGGGTTGAGCCAGGGTCTGGCTGCTGCAAATGAACTCCAGACACATGTGCCACTCTGTGTTTCTGGCTTTACATGAGTACTGGGGAATCAAACCCAGGCTGTCAGGCTTTGCAAGCAAACGCCTTAATCACTGAGCCATCTCTCCAGCCCCCACCCCAAGATCTTTGTAATTTTTGTTCCCTATGCGTGGACCATCCCATCTCATGGCCTTCTCATGCTTCTGAGGCATCACATCAAGCCTAAGCTCTTCATTGGTAACTTAAGATCTGCTTCACAGATCTTGTTTTTATTCCTTTACAAATTCAATCCTCAGAGTAAAAAAACATTACTAGGACTAGCATAAAGCCTGACCCGCTGTTATCTTTTAATAAATATTATTGAACACATAAATGTAACGTTTAAAACAACTCTATGAAGAGAAGAGAAACCTTTACTCCAGATTAGAACATTAGTCTGGTTAAGAGAATTTTTATATAATCCCACAGATACATATAGCTCCACTGCTACTGAACTTCACTGAGGTTAAAAACTTTCAAATTCTTTAAATGTCAAAAAGAAAGTCTCTTCCCCAAGAAGAAAAATATATATCTACATACAAGATCAATTAAGACTGCATAAAAGGGAAGCGGAAGGTATATCTGAAATTTTTGTTCTTTTTCTTTCTTCCTTAAGAGATCAACAAAGCCACAGATAATTTAAAGTCGCTTCTCTCAGAGGCTAGATCCAATTGTCCAACATTCTCTGCCTTGCATATTTTCACTTTTTTCATGTACCTAATCATTATTGTCTATTATAGGCAAGTTATTATGTTTTATGCTGGGGAAATAATTAAAGACCCAAATTAAACATGGTTCCCTTCCTCTTCTCAAATAGTCTTGCAACATAGCCCAGAGTGGCCTTGAATTTGTGATTCTCCTGCTCCTGCCTCTCAAGTACTGGGATTATTAAGTGTGTACCATCATACTGGCTTTCATAGTTTTTTTTTTTAATCTTTAATCTACATTCTGCATATGAGAGAAAACACAGGGTATTTACCTTTCTGAGTCTATTATATTCCCATAAGATTACTGCGTAGGACTTCACAAAGTCAGTAGTCTTTAGAAAAGTGAAAAGTAAGTAAGAGTATAAAATCTTGTACGAGACAGTCTGGCTGGATTGTCATAATACTCACTCATCAGATCTCTAAATGTTGTCTTATCATGTGTCATCAGATTGTCCATGATTGCTCTCCAGCTGAAAGAATAAGGACTCATATATATCATGAAGTTTGGAACTTTGTTAGTGGTTAAAACTTCAACAGATGATGAACTTTACTATTACAGTGAGTGAGAGCAAGAGGATGACTTACTGGTTGACACAAGTGGCATCCATCTGAAAGAAAGTGGGATCCATGAAAAGGTCAAAGGCTTCTTTTTTCCATGCTCTCCGTGTGTACTGATAGCCACTGAGACTGCTCAGCAGCTGGACACAGGCTCGATAACTGGGGGCATTATGTGCACTGGATGGGGAAAAAAAAATCCATAAACGTCATGTTCTAACTTCAGTCATCATCCTGGGATTACAAACCATGAGACACAAAATAGAAAGCCACATCAGAAAAACTTACCCTTACTTTTTTATTAAATATTTTATTTTATTTATCTGACATGGCGGGGGCAGGCATATGGAAAGATGAGAAAGAGTGTGCCACAACCTGTAGCTACTGCGGAATCAAATCCCGGTCCTTAAGGCATTGCAGGAAAGCACCTTAACCATTCAGCCATCTCTCCAGTCCCCCCCCCCTCCCCATTTGGTAGTTAATATCAACAAATAGAAATACTGGAACAATTTGTTTGTAGGAGGATATGAATTAATTTAAACTCACTGAAGTCATATCATACCTGTGATTTCGGAGGTAGGGTACGACATAATGCATAATGTTTATAAGAAGAGGAATAACACGTTCCTTTTCATCACTGTAGAAAACCATATCCAAAAGATGTGCTAAAACCTACAAAACAGACACGAAATAATTTATGAGCTGAAATGGGATATATGACATCATCTAGAGGTACTGACTTCCAAGTTTGGAGGAAAACCTAAAATCAGGAAATTGTACACTAAGATCTTTCTAAATCGTTTTTATATTAATGGTTTCTGTCACAGTTTCCCTTTTCTGCTCATTATAACATGACAAAAACATGGACAAATTTTTGCATTTCCAACTAAGATAAGTAGTAAAAAAAACAGGTTAAGTAAGTAGCTGGCGCTTCCGGTTCCGATCCTGCGGCTTCCTGGAGGCTGAGCAGGGGTCTGTGGGCTGGCGCCCGGAGGCTGTGGGACCCTCGCGGTGTGGGTCGGGCCTGCTGGGCCTTGAGCTGCGGCGGTCCAGGGACTGACGAGCTGTTCGCCTGTAGCGAGCCAATGCGGACCTTCCTGGAGCGCCAGGCGGGCTCTGAGGCACTGTGCCCAGGCAGAGCGCCCAAGCTGCTGAGTGACAAGAGGGGAGCTGCGCGAGACTGAGCACTTGCTGCATGGTAAGGGCCCAGCCCACCATGGCACCTTCCAGGAGTTCTGCACCCTCCGAGGTCTCTGACACCCAGCTTCCTCACGTGTGTCCTTCCTCCACCTGCTTTGAAGCTCTTCCCACCAGTGGCGGCTGTCATTATTCTGGAGCCCAGAAGTCAAGACATCTTTTTTTAAAAATTTTTAATGTATTTTTACTTATTTGAGAGAGAGGGAGGCAGGGCCTTCAGTCGCTGCAAACAAACTCCAGATGCATGCACTACCTTGTGCATCTGGCTTAGATGAAAATGAACACTTAAAGAAGCTTGCAGGAAATGAAATAGCATTGTGTCAAAAATAAATAGCCCAGTTGAAGCATCAGAAGAACCAGATGAAGGTGATTCAATCCTGGAGGTCTCTGTAGGAGCTGGAGGCCAGGAGGCAATGCTGTTTACTACATCCGAGATGTTTGACATGTATCAGCAGTATGTGGCCTTTAAAAGATGGCACTTTGAAATCCTGGACTATTTCCCAAGTGAAATAGGTGGTCTTAGGCATGCTTCTGCCAGCATTGGGGGTTTAGAAGCATATAAACACATGAAATTTGAAGGAGTACACAGGGCACGAAGAGTGCCAGTCAGAGAAGCCAGGCCGCATGCACACCAGCACCATGACTGTGGCCATATTACCTCAACTAACTGAGATTAACCTGGTGATTAACCCTAAAGACTTGAGAATTGACACTAAGCGAGCAAGTGGAGCTGGGGGCCAGTGTTTCAACACCACAGACAGCGCGGTCCGCATAATGCATCTCCCAACAGGTGTTTTTTCTGAATGCCAGCACGAGAGGTCACAGCTAAAAAATAAAGAAGTGGCTATGAGAAAGTTACATGCAAAAACTACACAGCACGTGTCTGGAGGAAGAAACAAGTAAAAGAGCCAACTCTAGAAAGATCCAGGTTGAAACTAGAGGAAGATCAGAAAAAATAAGAACATACAATTTTCCATAGAACTGGGTCACAGATCACAGAATCAACAAATCACTATATGATCTTGAAACCTTCATGCAAGGTGACTGTCTTCTGGAAGAACTTATACAGTTGCTGAAGGACTATGCTGACTATGAATCTTTAGTAGAAGTTATTTCCAGAAAAGACTGATGTGTTAGTAACCTTTCTCTCTACAGGCTGGGGCATGCTATAGCACATCACATTGTGTGTAGGTATTCACCAGTGTTCTCTTGAACATAGGTTACCACAGCTGCAAGTGATAAGCTTACACTCAAGACAGGTTACTGATGGAGATACTAGTATACTAGTAAAGCATACCATAAAGTAAAAAAAACACAAAAACAGCTAAGTACCTTTCTAGTGTGACTTAGTAAAATGTGAATTAAAATTAAAACAGTACATTCCCTTTCTCTGATTTGGTTAAAAGTAGACGTGGAAAAACTGAAACCCTTTAGTTGGGATCCTCAAGTCCCAACTCTATCAAATAATAGCTATAAGCCTCACTGCATTCATCCAACATGTATACGGGAACCACTTTCCACAGCTGTAAGGGAGAGTACATGGCATGGACAGCTGCCTGTATGTCAGCTTATAAGAAACCAGGGAAATGTAAATCAAAATGTTTGCTTATATGTAAAATTCCTTTTAGTATAAAAGCATTACTACAACATGTCCACTACTCCTCATCATAATCAAATACAAAAGTACTTTTCTTTCCTAAAAATGTACTTTTGTATAAAAGGATAATAGAGGGGTAGACATGATCAAAGTTCATTATATGCACATACAAAAGTATTATAATGAAACCCATTCCTCTGTACAATTAATATGTTCTAGTTTTCAATAGAGAGCAAGGATAGGGTATTTATTATAAGCCACTTAGTAACCAAGGCCCAGGAACAAGCATTCAGGTTGCCTCAAATAACATATTCTGTCATGGAAGCAGTTTCATGAACAAAAAGTTATAATCAGGTCTTATTTACCACATACTTTGGGGGGGGGGACAATAGGCAGTGGGTTATAACAAAGTTGTGAAAATGCTGTTAAAGATCTTGGATGGCGCTGGGCGTGGTGGCACATGCCTTTAATCCCAGCACTCGGGAGGCAGAGGTGGGAGGATTGCCGTGAGTTCGAGGCCACCCTGAGATTCCATAGTGAATTCCAGGTCAGCCTGGGCTACAGTGAGACCCTACCTCGAAAAACCAAAAAAAAAAAAAAAAAAAAAAAAAAGATCTTAGATGGGCATGCATGTGGAGGCCAGAGGAAGTGCTGGGTATCTTGCTCTTTCTCTCATCTGCCTTGTCTCCCTGAAACAGAGCCTCTCACCAGTTAGACTGGGTGACCAGGGAGCCCCCGTGATCCTGTCTCAGCCCCACTCAACACTGGGGTTACAGGCACGTGCAGCTATGTCCAGCTTACTACGTGGGTTCTGGGGATGGAAGTCAGATCTTCATGCTGTGCAGCACATGCTCCTACCCACTTAGCCACTCCCCAGCTCCAGCTTAGATGCCACCTGAAGACATTCTTAGCTTTTGTGTGGACAGAAGTTAGTTTAAAGTTTCTCATGGTAGTTACAGGTATGTAAGGACACATGCATAAGTAGGCAATGCATGGCTCCTAAAAGGACTAAAAATAGCCCCAAATCATTTGGTTCTGGACTTGAAACATTCTATCTCTTCATAAGCACAACTTTGGGTTTCATTATAACACTTCCATGTGTGCATATAATGAACTTTGATTACAATTATCCCTCTATTACTCTTGTATTCCTCTCTTTTTCCATTCCACATGCTAATAGTTCCCCTTCAATGTCCTATTTCTTTTTCATCCATTCATCCACATTGGTATGAAGGTACCTCTGCAGTAATGTGACTTTTATTCTTTTGAGTACAACTACAAAGTGGTACAGATGAATCATATGATGCGCTCTTTACCCACAGACTCCAAGTTAACACATTGTGGAGGTACTTAGACATTAATGTTTACTGCAGCATTCTTCCATATGGAACCAACCTAGGTTTCCAATAACAGAAGAAATAGATAAACAAATACACACACACACACGTTTTTTGTTTTTTGGGTTTTTTTTTTAGCAGCTATAAAAAAGAACGAACTGATTTCATTTGCAGGAAAACAGATGCGACTGGAGATAATAGTGATCACACACACAAACAAATATTGTGTTTATTTTCCCCTCATCTGTGGTTCTTAGATTTTTTTTCCTTTGGTTTTTCAAGGTAGGGTCTCACTCTAGCTCAGGTTGACCTGGAATTTACTATGTAGTCTCAGGGTGGCCTCAAAGTCATGGTGATCCTACTACCTCTGCCTCCCAAGTGCTGGGGTTAAAGGTGTGTACCATCACACCCAGCTTCCCATTCTCTATCTACCTCTTTATCTCTCTCTGAAATAAAATATATTTTTTAAAAGAATTGAAGGTCATCTTGGACCACAAAGCAAGTTCAAGGCCAGCCCACGAGACCTTATCTCAAAACAAAACCAATAAAACAAAAAAGGGAAGTTAGGCCTTCAGTTTCAAGATGATGACAAGAGACTTCTACAGGCTGCTCTGGGGATCTCAGTTACTAGATTTTACATACATACATAATCATGTATGTATATGACATGAAATAGAAAAAACGAGAACAAAGAGGACTAAAAAGGAGGGGTATGAGGTGCGAAATGGCAGAGTAGAAAGGCTGAAGGGGAATATGCTCAACATAGAATATCAACTTGTATGAAAATATTCTTCATGTAACATAATACCAAATATAATGAATATATATTTTTAAAATATTTTTTTGTTCATTTTTAGTTGAGAGTAACAGAGAAAGAGGGAGAGAGAGAGAGAGAGAGAGAGAGAGAATGGGTGCACCAGGGCTTCCAGCCACTGCAAACAAACTCCAGACGCATGCGCCCCCTTGTGCATCTGGCTAATGTGGGTCCTGGAGAATCAGGCCTCAAACTGGAGTCCTTAGGCTTCACAGGCAAATGCTTAACCGCTAAGCCATCTCTCCAGCCCTGATTTTTTTAAAAAATGAGCTGAGCTGGGCATGGTGTTGCATGCCTTTAATCCCAGCATTTAGGAGGCATAGATAGGAGCATCACTGTGAGTTTGTGGCTACCCTTAGACTACATAATTAATTCCTGATCTGCCTGGTTTACAATGAGATACTACTCTGAAAACAACAACAACAACAACAAAAATGAGTTAAAAAAAAAAGAGCCAATAAGCATGTGTGTGGTAGTTTGAATCAGATGTCCCAATAAACTTACGTGTTTTGAATGCGTGGTTCCTAGCTATTCAAATTTGGGAGGTGGAGCCTTGCTGAGGAGGTGTGTGGCTGGGTGTGCGCTTAGGCCAGAGTTCGGCTCACTCATGTGCTGTTGTTTTCTGCCTGCTGTGACAAAGGTGATAGCTTCTGCTCATGCCATGCTGTCCCCTGCCATCATGAAGCTTCCTCTCAAGACTAAGCTAAAAGAAAACCTTTCCTCCCATCAGCTTATTTTGGTTTGGTGCAATAAGATAGTAACTACAACAGTAAGCTGGTGCTGGGGTGAAATTGTTGATGCTTGAAACCTGACTGAAACAAATTTAGGGGAAGAAAATGGAAGGATTTAAATACTTAGACTAAGAAATGCCTTGCAGCCAGAGTTGAAAGACGTAAATGCAGAAAAAACTGCACTGTGAAGCTTGGCTTATGAGGGGAAGTAGAGCTCTGTTTAGACTGGGCCAGAGGCAGTGTGTGAGAGAGGCTGGCTGTGCTCTGCCTGTGTCCTGAGAACTTGAGCAAAGCTATGACACAGAAGAAAATGCAAGTTTTGGGCTGGAGACAGCAGCCTGCTTCAACTACCATTGTTTGACAGATTAGCACAATTGAGATTGGGCTAGCTTTTAATAATGCTGACTCTTAAAAATAGGGAGTCTGAAGGAAAAATGCTGAAGGTATATATTTTTTTTCTGCTCTTCAAGTTGCCTTTATTCCCCACCATCACTAGATTAAAAATTTGGTTGCAAAGCCCATCTGGTACTAGCATTGGAGGTATAAGTAATTCAAGCCTGTGGAATTATGATCTTGCTTCTGTGTTCAAATGGAAACTAAGTATGATATACATAGATATGGTTTGGTGTCAAGTTGATAAGGTATAGATTTTTAGTGGTTAAATTCTGTTGATCAGGTTGGGAATCCACACACCTTCCTCTTGGTTGAGTCTCTGAGGCTACTTTCAGGAAGGATTAACTGAAAGAGGAGATCCTTCCTCCAGAGGGGATGGCCCTCCTGGTGGTGGGCTATATCTAAGGCTGTTCTGAGGACACAGTCCCTTTTTTTCTGCTTGTGCTACTCACTGGTAAGTGCCTTTCACTGGCTGTCCCTGCCCCTCCGCTCTTCACTCATATGTGCATCGATCCTGTTCACCTATCCTTCATTGGCACTGGAACCAAGTTTTCCCAGCATTCCAACACGGATTGAAGACCAGCAGCTCTCCAGAAACCCTTCAGGCTTTCAGTACCTGACTGGTCTGCTGAGATATACAGCCAGGTGGACTCAGCAGCTATCAGGTTCCTTGACTACTGAGCCTGAAGACAGCTATTGTTGGACTGCTGTAAAACTAATCTAATAAATTCCCTTTTAAATTATAATTCATTTTATCAGTTCTGTTCCTCTAGCGAATCCTGACTAACACTCTAGGCATCAACTTAACCAAAGATATTAGGGACCCTACAATAAAACTTCAATGAGATACCAAAAGATGGAAAGACCTCTCATGTTCACAGAAGGCAAATGTAGTGCTATGTGTACCATGTTACCAAAAGTGATCTGCATGTTAACTGCAATCTTTATCAAAATCCCAGTAGTATTCTTCACAAAAATAGAAAAAAAAAATCATGGTATTTATAGGAACACACTGTTGGGCCTTGAGAGGCCCAGGCGTGAGGCCTAGTAGAACTTCCTGAGCATAGCTAAAGTTTGACGACCTGTCTCTGGCCAGCTAGGACTCAGCAAGATGCCTAATGGCTTCTTGCCTGCTACTTCCTCACAGGAGTTGGAATTATCATTTCAATAGTCACAGTTTACTATTGGCCCTTACCTCTTCCCCCATCCTAAAATCCCTGCCTTCATCCCCAACATTATAAAGGCAACTGCTTTTAACAATAAAGCGAGTTCCTGCTTCCACAAGACTCTGGACTCAGTGTGGTTTTTCTCCGGTGAACAGGAGAGGTTTTTGAGTTTTCCGACGCTCATTCCTTCTCCTCAACCCCTTGGGAGGAATCAGCGGGCCTGGTCCTTCCTTCAGCACTACCTACCTGCCGGGAAGGAGCTCGGCAACACACGACCAAGAGTAGACAAAGAAATCCTGAACCAAAGAGTAATGCTGGAGATACCACAGCCTGACATCAAACTATACTACAGAGCCATAGTAACAAAAGCAGCATGGTAATGTCACAAAAGGAAGCCGATAAGACTAATGGAAGAGAATAGAAAGCTAAGAAGCCCTCAGAGCTACAGTTATCCAATTCTTGGCAAAGGTGCCAAAAGGTGAAAAAAAAAAAAAATGACAGTTTTAGCAAGAGGTGCTAGGAAAATTAGATGTGCACATGTGAAAAACTGAAACTAGGTCAATTCTAATGTGTTAAGACCTGAAATGCTGAAACAAAGAGGGAAGCACTTCAAGATCTAGACATGAGCAGTAACTTTCTAAACAGGACGCTAAGATCTCAGGAGAGACTGGCAGAAACTAACAAATGGGATTGATTCATTCAAATTGAAACCTTCTGTATAACAGAAGGAGCAATTATGAGAGTGAAGAGACAACCTAAAAACAGCACAAAGTCTTTGCTAGCTATTCATCTGACAGAGGGGTAAAAGCCAGAACAATATAAAGAACTTAAAAAATAAGAGCCAACAATCTACTCAATAAGTGGGAAAATGAACTGAATAGATACTTTTCAAAGAAAAAAATACTAATACCAACAAATACATGTAAAAATGTCCAACATCTTTAATCATCAGGAAGATGTAAATCAAAACTCTACTTGGATTCCATCCCACCCCAGCTAGAATAACTACCATCAAGAAATCAAGAACCAAGGCTGGAGAGATGACTTAGCAGTTAAAGGTTCTTGCTTACAAAGCTTGATGGCCTTGATTTCCCAGTACCCACTTAAAGCCAGATGCACAAAGCAGTATATGTATCCAGAGTTTGTGTTTATAGTGGCTGGAGGCCCTGGTGCGCCCATATGCTCTCACAAAAAGTAAACAAGTATTTTTAATTTTTTTTTTTTTAAAAGAAGGCATGGTGGTACACACCTTTAGTCCCAGCATTCAGAAGGCTGAGGTAATAAGATAGCTGTGAGTTCAAGGCTAGCCTGGAACTAAATAATGAGATCCAGGTCAGCCTGGGCTAGAGACCTTGCATTGAAAACAACAATTAAAAAACAATAAAAAGGCTTATTTTGGTAATTCTATATAGTGAATGTTAGAAGCTCAAAATGGTTTTCAAAAGTTTAAAACTTCTCTATGAGAATTTCTCACTCCTGTTTACTATAAAACTGTTTGCTTGGGATGCTCATATGAAAACACTTCATAATGTTTACCTCAGAAAGCAAGGTCAGTGCATGGACACTGTACACAGAGGGAGTTATGTTGGAGGTTTCCATTGCAGGTGATAACATATCTACATAACAGAAGAGACAAGTAAAGATACTGGTTAGTATTTCTCACTGGACGAATATTTGCTAATAATGCAAAAAGGGCTAAGTTTATGTTAGCAGAAATATTTCTTCATGAATATATGGATATAGATAACAAGATTAAATGACACCAATACCTTCAACATCAGATTCCAAGTTGTTCCCATCCACCATGATCTTGGGAGAAGGCTTAACTTCCAGATTTCGTCGCAGCCATGTTGTTTGCTCCAGAGAAGAACCAGCAATGGCACCAATTGCATCCACTATCTTATGAGTCACATCCTAGAGAAACAAGGAACCACTACTACATATGTATACACACACACACACATTAGTTATGAAGCTGCAAAGTTTTTGACAGTAGTATAGTGTTTTATTTTTTTTTTGTTTTTGTTTTTTGAGGTAGGGTCTCCCTCTAGCCCAGGCTGATCTGGAATTCACTATGGAGTCACATCTGCCTCCCGAGTGCTGGGATTAGAGGTGTGTGCAACTACGCCCAGCTGAAATATTTTATAACAGATACTTTCTTTTAAGAAACAGTCTCATGTAGCCGTAAACTCTCAGGCTGGCCTCAAACTCACTATGTGGAAGACACTGGCCTTGGACTCCTGATCCTTTCACCTCTACATCCCAGGTGTTGGGATTATAGGTATGTAATACCACATAAGCACGTTTATTACCATTATTATTATTTGTAAATAGACATTGTTTTTTCTAGGATGTTCAGAGCTGGAAGAAACATCACAGATTATCTTAAATGATTCTCTTCATTGAAATTTGGTGGCATTTACAAAACACAGTTTTGGCAACAATTTTGAATTTAGAATGCCTTACCTGAAGGTCTCTTTGGTCTTTTTTATTTTCCAAAGTAGGATTTTTCATAATAAACTCATTCAGAACCCTAAAAAAAAAATCCATTGAGCAAAAAACAATACCATTAATCTAAAGAAGATAAATCTAATTCTAACAGTAAAGAGTTTTTGTGACCTCACTTTTAAACTCTAAATGTTGAATTAATACATATAAACATAGTCTGTAACTCAACTGAAATGCAAACATATATGCATGAAAAGATATATACAAGAACGCTAGTAGCAACTTGTTAAAGTGCAGATTCTGATGGAGACTCTCTGAGGTAGAGTTTGAGACTATGTATTTCAAACTACCAGGTGATTCCAGTGCTGCTAGGTGGAGGACCAAAATGTTAGTAACAAAGTCTTAGAAAAATGCAGCTGTCTCATATTCTCACTCATATCTGCCATTTCCTATTCTTCACTCCTTTCCAAGTATTTCTTGAATCCAGTGTAATCAAAGAATTTCCTTATCTCTAAAATGTTCTGTGTATTACTCTCCACTTCAGTAACACTTACCAATGGCCAGGCTCTGTTCTAACAATTTAACATCTATCAAGTCATTTAATTACCTAATAATTCTATGAAACAGGCACTATTATTATTCCTATTTTGTAGAGAACAAGTTAAATAACCTGCCAAAGTGCAGAGAACTAACAAGTAAGGGAGCTGAGAACTGAACCTAGGCATAGTACAACTTTAGAGTTTGCTAGCTTGCTGTTAACTAGCAACATGCTCAGGAGTTGCCACCACGACATCCCCCGCCCCCAAGGTAGGATCTCACTCTAGCACAGGCTGACCTGGAACATACTCTGTATTCCTAGGGTGGCCTTGAACTCTCCTACCTCCCAAGTGCTGGAATTAAAGGCATGTGCCACCACACCCGGATGAATTTTCTTTTTAACACCATCTTCTATGCTATATTTATGTACTAATTTGGTTATAACTTTCTTTTTTAATATATTTTATTTTCTTTATATTGAGAGAGGGCGGGTAAGAGGAAAGAAGAGAGAGAGAATGGCATGCCAAGGCCTTTAGTGTTCCAACTCCAGACACATTCACTACCTTGTGCAACGGGCTTCTGTAGGTCCTGGGTCCTTTGGCTTGGCAGGCAAGCACTTATCTGCTAAGCCATCTTTCCAGCCAAGGAGTTTCTTATCAAGTAAACTTCAAGCCATTTTCTTGGGGCTGGAGAGATGGCTCAGGTGAAAGATGCTTGCAAAGCCTGCTGGCCCAGGTACATTTCCCCAGCACCCAAGTAAGCTGGATGCAAAAATGTGGCACAATGTCTGGCATTCATTTTCAGTGGTGAGAGAGCAAAGTTCATTCCTCCACCCCACAAACAAATTTTAACAAGAACAGTATTTTACAAATGCCAAAGGCTTAGTAAATCTTATATATCAAAAATAAAATGTCAGGCTGGAGAGATGGCTTAGCGGTTAAGTGCTTGCCTGTGAAGCCTGAAGATCCCAGTTCGAGGCTCGATTCTCTAGGACCCACATTAGCCAGATACACAAGGGGGCGCACGCGTCTGGAGTTCGTTTGCAGTGGCTGGAGGCCGTGATGTGCCCATTCTCTCTCTTTCTCTCTCTCTGCCTCTTTCTCTCTGCCACTCTCAATTAAATAAATAAATAAAAATAAACAAAAAATTAAAAAAAAATAAAATGTCAACATCCAAGCCATTTTCTCCTGTCTTAGCATTTTCTTTGTTCATGATTGTTTGATCTTCAACAAAACACCCTCTCACTCTCTAAGTCTGCCCATTGCTGTTAAGATCTTTGCTTGCTTCTCTCTTAAACCACCTATGCTCCTCCAAACAGCAATCCCAGACTGTGAGCACTCCTCATTTCTCAGCCCCTCTGAAAGAGGCTGCTTCTAAACCTAGCTTTCTTCTAATTTTCTACATTTCCTTCTGCAGCTTCTGTCCTGGCCACCTTCCTTCTTTGTCCTGTTCTAAAAGCCCACCACTAACACTTTGTAGCCTCTTTCCCTTTTGTTTGAAATACAACTCCTAAGCCCAGCTTCCTTCCCCTCCAATCTAATGCTACTAAACCCGCCAGCACAATGCCACCTTCCCCCAAACTTTCAGTCACTCCAATCTCCTACTCGATACCAGATTCCTTCAATTAGGCACATTCCCATGCAACTCCTGTTTCCCTTTTCAGCCAGCTTCTCCCCACTGTTCCACTACCTATGTCTGGAACTATACATCACCAAACCAAACCATGTAGTTTATCCCACATACCCTTCCCTTGTCTGTCTCCATCCAAGCTTTCTACTACTCCTTCCTCTACTCACTAACCAGAGATTTATTAGGGACTCATTATAAATCAAGAATGACTGAGCAAAACCCAGCCACTGCCCAGGACAGGACAGAGCCCAAGACTATGCTTTTATTAAAAATTATAGCTGGACATGGTGGTGCACACCTTTAATCCCAGCACTTGGGAGGCAGGGGTAGGAGAATTGCTGTGAGTTTGAGACCATCCTGAGACTACATAGTGAATTCCAGGTCAGCCTAGGCTACAAGCAAGATCCTACCTCAAAAAAAAAATTACAGATGTCTGCATGTACACAAGTTCAGATATAAATTATTTGCAAAAGTATGTGTGTACTGTTGGGGAAGGAAGCCTTAAGCATGCTAAGCATGTTCTTGTTCTTCCACTGAATTATATGTCCAGCACTTTAAAATAAGATTGTCTAACTAAGATTACTTACCCAAGTATAAGAAACTGCCCTGGGGCTGGAAGACTAAGTTGTATTGAGTCTTTCAGAAGTATCAACAAGGATGTCCAGCTATCCACTAAATTGGGCACTGGAATTCTGCAAGATAGTTTGTACACATAAAAAGCCACGGTAAACTTTAATTGTCCTTATGTCTTCCTACAGTCCTTAGCACATCTGTCTACTCATTTGCTAAAATATTCTAAAATTTGTTGAGGATAGAACAAAATTCCTAAAATCTTTATTTTATTAATAAGAAACAAAACCTAAGCAGATCTAAAATATTCAATGTGATTTCTTAATCTCTCTCTCTCTCATATATACCAGAGTGTGTGTGTGTGTGTGTGTGTGTGTGTGTGTGTGCGCGTTTTTAAGTAGGGTCTCACTCTAGCCTCTGCTGTCCTAGAATTCACTATGTAATCTTACAGTGGCCTCAAACTCAAAATGACCCTCCTACCTCTGACTCCAAGTGACTTAATTTATATTTTTCTACAGAAATTTCCTATCACATGAACTCTTATTAGTAAATTACAATTGCAATAATTCTCAGCTTAGAAAATCTATCCTGAATGCCAGTCTTTCACCTGTGAAGAAATTAACATAATTTCTATTTCAGTCTATCCTGAATGCTAAATGCCTGTCTAAATTAGTATTTTATGTAATCTACTTTAAGTCATAATGCAAATACACTAAAAAACTCAGTGTGTGGGCTGGAGAGATGGCTTAGCGGCTAAGTGCTTGCTTGTGAAGCCTAAGGACCCCGGTTTGAGGCTCAGTTCCCCAGGTCCCACGTTAGCCAGATGCACAAGGGGGCGCATGAATCTGGAGTTCATTTGCAGAGGCTGGAAGCCCAGGCGTGCCCATTCTCTCTCCTTCTATCTGTCTTTCTCTCTGTGTCTGTCGCTCTCAAATAAATAAATAAATAAATTGTATTTATTTATAAATTAAAAAAAAAAACAACTCAGTGTGTTAATGTTGGTCATAAAACACAAACATGCTAAGTTTGCTGATGAAAATGGAAGTATTGATTTAGGAAAGAATAAGATTTGGAGTCTCAAGAATTCTATCAAAACTCAAACTTACTATCTCAGCTAAATACAAAACTAAACCCTGACAGAAGATATTTTCAAGGTATTCCTAGACATTCTTTCAAAAGCAATGAGATTAAACTGCTATTTAATAATATACCAAAATAATGGGCTGGAGAGACAGATGGCTTAGCAATTAAGGCACTTGCCTGCAAAGCCTAAGGACCCATGTAAGCCAGATGCACAAGGTGATGCATAAGTCTGAAATTTGTTTGCAGTGGCTAGGGACTTGGTGTGCCCATTCTCTCTTTCTCTCTCTCTGCCTCTTCCCCTCTCTCAAATAAATAAATAAATAAATTTTTAAAAATAATGAACTCATGAAGCTGGGCATGGTGGCTCACACCTTTAATCCCAGCACTTGGGAGGCAGAGGTAGGAGGGTCTCCATGAGTTCAAGGCCACCCTGAGACTCCATAGCGAATTCCAGATCAGCCTGGGTTAAAGTCAGATCCTACCTCGAAAAACCAAAAAATAAAAAAAATAATGAATTCAGTGGCAATATGCAAGATTTCAGGAGTAGATTCAGGTTTTTCTACTTGTATTTACATGACCATCCTACAACTTAAGTGTTTAAACCCAGGTATCTTCAGCCTTGAGACTTGCACAGCTATCTTCTTTAGGACAACCATGATTTCTATGAATAAATCCAGAAGCAATGTTCTTGTAGGGTTTGTTCTTATAATTTTAGGGGAAGCAACAACACCCCCACCAACAACCTATTAGCTACTTAGAAAGAAATCCAGTACTCATCCTTGTATACTCCCTAACCTTTATAGCTGATTGCATAAAGGTCCACATCCATGTCTTACCTTTGAATATAGGCATAGAAAAACTGAAGCATGCAGACTTCCAAAGAAAGATGTTTCTATAAACAAAAGAAATTTATTTTATAGTGAAGAAAAATGATGCCTTTGCTTTTTCACTGCTGCAACAACACTGTATCTTCTTACCAGTCTTTAATGGAAAAAAATCAAAAGAAACAAACTAAAATATTAGTTTGTCATTTTAAAATATAGCTTTTCTTGTCCATTTAGGAGGGAAAAATTCACAGTGCAAGGGCTATTTAAAAAGTTAAAAATAGATGGAAGAAATGCAAAAATTTTTGAACTTTCCTGTCACATATCACAAACTGATATCCCACCAGTCACTTTTAAATGAGCATTTATTCTATAATCATCAGAACTACTTTCATTTTAAGTAGTTTATGCCTGGTGCTGTCAATATTAGGTTGAGATTTTTGTATTACATGTGTATGTAAGTCTATTTTACTTCACGTATTGTATCTGTCATATCAATGTTAGTTAGTTCACACTCAGATTCATCATTAATAGCTCAAATGTCAGCAAATACAATGCTGAATGTAGTATATAATACAAATCATACGCCTGTACCTGAAAACTAGTAATAGGCAAAAAGATACTGATGATAACTGATATTTGCCCATTGTTCTGTTTTTGTCCATGCTATTCCCTCATCTGCTTCATATTACACAGAAAAGTCAAGTGTCTGATGCACTCAGTAAAGTAGCCACATCCGTTTTTTTCACACCTGCAGCTGTCATGTGCAGTACAATTTGTCTTTAAATATTAGACTAGGGAAGCTTTCACATGCAACTAAAAAACTATGGCAGGGCTGGAGAGATTGCTTAGTGGTTAATGAGGTTGCCTGCAAAGCCTGGGGACCCAGGTTTGATTCCCCAGTGTCCACCTAAACCAGATACACAAGGTGGTGCATGCTCCTGGAGTTTGTAGTGGATGGAGGCTCTGGTGCACCTGTTCTCTCTCTAATAAATAAGTAAAATATAGATATATAAAAAACTGATGGCTTAGTGGTTCAGGCACTTGTCTGCAAAGCCTAAGGACCCAGGTTCAATTCCCTAGTACCCACGTAAAGCCAGATGCACAATATGGTGCAGGTGTCCAGAGTTTTACAGTGGCTAGAGGCACTCCCATTCTGTCTCATAAATAAATAAATAGATAAATAAAAAAACTATGGCAAATGCTCCACAAGTGACCATATAGGTCACAGGCAGTCACTGAAATAGTTAACTAGGGACTGAGGCTGTACCTCAGTGTCACAGTGCTTGTTTGGTCTTCATGAGGCCTTGAGTTTGATCCTCAGCCACACACACACACACACACACACACACACACACACACATGAGGCCTTGAGTTTGATCCTCAGACACACACACACACACACACACACACACACACACACACACACACACACACAAACATACAAACAGAAAGTTAATGACTATTCACAAGGACCCTTTTTTTCCTTGGGCAATTCAACAATGACAAAAGAACTCAACATTTTCAGATAAAAATGAGAATACTCTTAAAGATATGAAATGGTTTTATCTGTTTGGCATAGTTCAAATTCTAATGTTTGTAACAGGTAATGTACCTAGAAAACGTGGCATCACAGTATTGCTTAGGCAGGAGCAGAAAGATTAAGGAAGTGCCCATGTTCTGGATTTGCCTGACTAGACTAAGTGCTGTGGACAGCCTGCATTCATTCTTCTCAGTCTTATAAAGCACAGTATTGCATATGTCAAGAAAGGCATGGTCTACATCTACACTATAGTCACAGCAAAACTTGAGTGGTTTACAGAATGGAGAATCATTCAGAAAAGAAGGAAGGAAGGATGCTGTGAAAAAAAAAAAGTAAGTGGATTTGGGTCTCTGGCTTCTGGATGCTGGAGTACAATCACCACCAAGCACCTGGCTCCACCAGGCCTGACTGCCTCCGAGGCACACATGGACAGACTAGCAGCAAACAGCACTTTTCTGGGTGCAGGGACTGAGACTAGCTAGTATTACAGATATTATTTTTTGCCAAAGTACGATGTGCTATCATCTCTGAGAACTACAGTACAGTCAAAACAAAGTTACTATACACACCCTTCTGACCTTCCAGCACCATTTCTGAAAATGAATCATAAACAGAAGCAAAGCAAAGTGCTCTTACCTTGTCCTTGGCTATGGCTGGAGGCTGCTTTAACACTTCCTTCACAGTCAGGATGACAGTCTCAGCCCGCATGACACTGATGGAGCGAACTAGCTCCACGAGGACAAGCTGCTCCTCACTGGCTGCAGGGATGACCTGGCAAACACACCACTGTATTTAGGGGGGTGTGCATATTTATGTATTTTAGAAGTTACGGCACTAGGAGGCCATTCTGTGGCCTCTTTTTCATTGAAGTCCCATGGCTACTTATGGTAGATTTTTTAAAATTGATACATGTATATCACTTCAAAACTTCCAAAAGCAAACAGGACAATATGATTCATAGGAAAAAATGGCAGTACTTGCCCTGTCCATTCCTACCCTAAACCAATGCCATTCTAGTTCCTATTATTTAAACAATCACATAGTACTATTAATTCTTTAAAAAAAATTTTTTTTGTTTCTTTATTTGAGAGCGACAGACAGAGAAAGAGAGAGAGAGAGAGAGAAAGGATGGGCATGCCAGGGCTTCCAGCCACTGCAAACGAACTCCAGACGCGTGCACCCCCTTGTGCATCTGGCTAACTTGGGTCCTGGGGAATCGAGACTTGAACCGGGGTCCTTAGGCTTCACAGGCAAGCGCTTAGCCACTAAGCCATCTCTCCAGCCCAGTACTATTAATTCTTCTTTCATGTTTTAAGATTTCTTTTAGACATTGAATACTGACATCTTACTTGAGAAGACAAAAGCTCTCATTATTTTCCCTCTCTCCTCTGAGCATAATTAGTATACTAATTTTATTCAAATCAGTATCCAGTGTTCATATGAATTTTTTATGGCTGTGCTCATATTGTGAAATCAATGCACTTCTTTTTTGTCAAATGTTTTATTTGTCTGAGAATAAACTACTGGTTTTGGTTAGCTTCACTTTCTATTAAAATATTGTTCCTGGGGCTCGAGAGATGGCTTAGTGAATAAGCACTTGCCTGTGAAGCCTAATGACCCTGGTTTGAGGCTCAATTCCCCAGGATCCACATAAACCAGATACACAAGGGGGCACACACATCTGGAGTTCATTTGCAGTGGCTGGAGGCCCTGGCATACCCAGTCTCTCTATCTGCCTCTTTCTCTCTCTGTTTGTTGCTCTCAAATAAATAAATAAAAATAAACAAAAAAATTAAAAAAAAAATTGTTCCTGGCTGGAGAGATGGCTCAGCAGTTAAGGCACCCGTCTACGAAGCCTAAGGACCCAGGTTTGATTCTCCAGGTCCCAGGTAAGCCAGATGCACATGGTGGCATGTGTGTCTGGAGTTCGTTTGCAGTGGCTAGAGGCCCTGGTGTGCCCATTCTCTCTGTGTGTCTATCTCTAATAAATAAATTACAAAAAAAATTGTTCCTGGACCGCTAGTTAAAATGGTGACATAGTAGCTATGTCAAAGCAGCCTGGGGGGTGGGAGGAAAGAAGCAGAGAAATACCCCAATACACTTTTCTACCAAAAAGTCAAGGTGTATAAAAAAATTATCAACCACAGTAGAGAAGCAGGAAAGACCAAGAGCTTCTAGAGACCACAAAAGCAGGCAGAATTAGCTCCCAGTATGGCACCACCCTGGACCACGTCTATGGGAAGAGCTATAGTTGCATTAGCCCCTGCCTGAGCCACAGGAGCAGAACCCAAGTGGAGAGACTCTCAAATCACACCGTTGTCTTCACAAAGTCAACCTGGAGGAGAAGACAGCAGGACCAGCTGATTGGCTCATGGGGAAGAGGAGCACGGGGATCAGCTACATAGCTCTGGTACAACTTCAGGCACACTTCACAGCCTCCCCAACCACAAGCACCAGCAACTACTTGAGACCTACGGAAGGGAGATCAGCCACACAGCACGCAACACCAGCACAGGTGATCAGAACAATGGACCCACCAACTAGCCAGCCTAGCCAAGCCCACAGTGCAGTAAAGAGGGACCAAAGCAGGCACAAAGCATAGGTGAGACTGGAAGCCATTCCAAAAGGTAGTAAGGACTAGTTATGCCTGGTTAATACCTGCCCCAAAGCCTGGCATATAGGCCTGCAATGGAAGTGTTAATCTCACCTTCCAAGTCAGGGCAGGTTATGTTTTAGATTAGACTGATGGTCAGCTCTGCTATTCCTAAATAAGCTGTATTTTGTTGCTACCAGATTTATAGTGCCTTTGTGTTCTTCTGTCATTCTTGGGGGCAGAGTTTCACTCAGCCCCAACCTGACCTGGAACCCTTTACTGACCAGAAATCTCAGTCTCCCAGTTGACAGGATTAAGGATGTGGGGCAACACACACCCTTAGGGACTTTTACTTTGTGAGATGATCTGTTTGTTTTAATCCTCACTCTTACATAAATACTCCATGCTGGTTTCAACTGAGTGTGTATATTGCTTACCTGAATTTCAAAACTTGCCTGTATTTTGCACCAACTAGCTTACTATTCTAGAATACTTGCATAGCAGGCAAAACACCCAAGGTCACTTCTGCTGTTACTCTGGGAGTAATATGATAGCCACATCTGGCACCTTAAGCTCCTATCCTGAAGATGTATAACATCAGATCCACATGTCTAAGAATACTGCAGATAATTAGAAAACCAAAGCATCAAATTAACCCAAGATGCAAAAAATCTCTACATTATAATACAAGAAACACAAAAAAATGAAGACAATATAATCCCATGAAAAATGACAAATCCATCAGAAATGACCTCCAGTGAGACTGAATTAGATGAAATGCCTAAGATTTCAAAAGAATGATTATAAATATGTTTAAAAAATCAAAGGAATCAAAGAAGAAAACAATTCATAAAGGAGAATTTCAGGTAAGATAACAGCATAGCAGCTACCCCAAAGCGGCAAATGGAGGGAAATAAACAGAAAAGCAACAAAATACACTCCCCTTCCAAAAAGTGAGGTGCCTAAGTTATTATCAGCCACAGAAGAAACTAAGATCTTCCAGAAAGGAAGAAGATGGCCATAATTCCACCAAGGTACCAGCGGCCCTGGTCCGCACGTCTGCCCACCTGGCCAGAGCAGAGCTGCAGGAGCAGAAACCAAGTGTATGGATTTTCCACTCACTCACATCAGACTCCTCACAAAGTCAAGAAACCCGAAGGAGACGACAGCAGGGACCGGCTGAGCAGGTCTGGTACAAGTCCAGGCATCTTGCCAGCCTTCACTCCCCCAAAAGTTAGTGCACTTTTGCATATACACACGGTGCTGGTTTGGATTAACTGTGTATATTGCTCAGTTGAATTTTGGAATTTGCCAGTAAACTGCTCCATGCAGTCTACTAGAATACTTGAATAGCAGGCACACTCAACACATAGGGTCACTCCTGCTGTTTCCTGGGAGTATAAGAGCTACACTTGGCACTTTAAACTCATACCCTGAAGATACATAAAGCCAGATTTACACGGCTAAGAACACTGCAGGTAATTAGAAAACTCAAGCATCAAAATAACTCAAGATGCAAAAATCTCTACATTATAATTCAAAAACACAAATAATCAGGACAGTACAATCCAACCAATAATTATAAATCCATCAGAAATAACCTCCAATGGGACTGTTTTAGATGAAATGCCTGACAAAGATTTTTTAAATATATATATACATACACACACACACATATATATACACATACATATATATATATATATATATATATATATATATATATATATATTTTTAAGAAATCAAAGGAATCAAAGAAGAAAACAAACTTCTGAAAGAGAACATAGGAAACCAACTTAACGAAATAAGGGGGACAAGACAAGACATGAGTGAGGAAGCAGAAATAATGAAAATAATACCAATCAGAAACACTAGAAATGAACAACAGAGTAAGTCATAGAGAAAACTCTCTACAAAGTCTCACCAGTAGAATGGATCCAGGAGAGGACAGAATGTCTAAAATAGAAGACCAGGTGACAAAACTAGTATAGTCCAACCAAGAGAAAGAAAAACTAATAGGAAGTCATGAATGGTGGGAATTTCAAGGCATTTGGGACACTATGAAGTGATCAATCATAAGAATTCAGGGCATAGTAGAAGGAGAGGAATTTCACTCCAAAGGCATAGCAGGTATTTTCAACAAAATATAGAAGAAAACTTCCCCCAAATAGGGAAGGTAATGCCAATGCAGATATAGGAAGCCTTCAGAATGCAAAACAGACAGAATCACAAAAGAACCTCTCACTGTCATATTATAACTAAACTACAAAACAAATCAAAGAAAATATATTGAAAGCAGTTAGGCAGAAATAGCAATCACTTAGAAAGGCAAGCCCATCAGGGTAACAGATTATTCAACACAAACTTCAACAGCCAAAAGGGCTTGGGATGATATATTCTAAGTCCTGAAAGATAACAATTGTCAACCAAGGTTGCTTTATCCTGCAAAGGTATCCATCCAAACAGACGGAGAAATAAGGACATTCCACAACAAAAACAGACTAAAGGAATATATGAAGACCAAACCAGCTCTACAGAAAATACTTGAAAGGATCCTCCATGCAGAAGAGAAAGAAAGGCACAAACATAAGGAAACAGAAAAAAATAAACCATACTCAAATACTAGTTAATACAAGACAGCAAAGGTAAAACTAGAAGAAGTACAAAAGAAGAATGGCAGGCTGGAGAAATGGCTTAGCGGTTCAGGTGCATGCCTGTGAAACCTAAGGACCCAGGTTCAATTTTCCAGGTCCCACACATATGCCAAATGCACATGTATCTGGAGTTTGTTTGCAGTGGCTAGAGGCCCTGGCATGCCCATTCTCACTCTCCCTCTCTCTGTCTCAAATAAATAAATAAAAATAAAATCTTTTATAAAAAGACAAGAATGGCAAGAATGATAACTCTTAATATCAATGACTTTAATGCCCCAACCAAAAGACACAGGTTTGCACACTGGGTTAAAAAGCAGAATCCTTCTATTTGTTGCCTTAAAGAAATGCACCTTTCCATAAAAGATAGACACTGTCTTAGGGTGAAAGGTTGAAAAATGGTATTTCAAGCAAACGGGCCTGGAAAACAAGCAGGTGTTGCTATACTAATATCTGACAGGGTAGACTTCAAACCAACATTAGTTAGGAAAGATAAAGAAGGTTACTTTATATTGATTAAGGAACACTCCAACAGGAGGACATTACAATCCTAAGCATATATGCACCTAACATGGTGGCTCCCAATTTCATCAAACATTATTAAGAATTAAGGTCACAGATAACACCAAATACAGTTGTAGTGGGTGACTTCAATACACCACTCTTATCAAATGACAGGTTATCCCAGCAATAAAAAAAAAAAAAACCAAAAAACAGAGAAGCAGCTGGATTAAATGATGTCACAGAATAAATGGACCTAACAGATATCTGAACATTTCACCCAAACACTGCAGAATACACATTCTTTTCAGCAGCTCATGGAACATTCTCTAAAATATACCACATATTAGGACATAAAGCAAACCTTAACAAACACAGGAAAATTAAACTAATTCCTTGCACTCTATCTGATCATAATGGGCTTAAACTACAAATCAACATCAAGAAAAGCTATAGAGCATACACAAATTAATGTAAATTAAGCAATACACTACTAAATGATGAATGGGTCAATGAAGAAATCAAGAAGGAAACCAAAAAATTCATAGAATCAAATGATAACTCTGAGAACACAACATACCAAAATCTTTGGGACACAATGAAGGCAATCCTAAGAAGAAAATTTACAGTTTAAGTGTCTATATTAAGAAATTAGAAAGGCCACAAGAAAATAACTTAATGATTCCTCTTATGCCCTTGGAAAAACAAGGCAAACCAAAACTCAGTAGATGGGATGAAATAATAAAGATTAGGGCAGAAATTATTGAAATGAAACAGTGGCACATGCATCTGGAGTTAGTCTGTTGTGGCTAGAAGCCCTGGCACACCCATTCACTGAGGTAGGATTGCTGTAAGTTTGGGGCCAGCCTGAAACTACATGATGAATTCCAGGCAAGCCTGGGCTACAGTGAGACCCTACTTTGAAAAAAAAAAAGGGGGGGGGATTTATAACTTAAGCCATTGTATAATGAAAAACTATCATCAAGAAGAAAAATCTTGCGACTAAGAAGATGAATGAGCAGTTAATGTTGCTTGCAATGCTTGTTGGTCTGGGTTCAATTTCCCAGGATCCACATAAAGCCAGATTAAAAGTGGCACATGTGTCTGGAATTTGTTTGCAGTGGCAAAAGGCCCTGTCAATCCCATACTCTGTCCAGTAAATATTTTTTTTAAAGTTATCCATATCCTTGCTTTGCACCTGTAGTGGTTTGATTCAGGTGTCCTCCACAAACTTAGGTGTTCTGAATGCTAGGTTCCCAAGTGATGGATATTTGGGAATTAATGCCTCTTGGAGGGAGTGTATTGTTGGGGGCGGTCTTATGGGTGTTATAGCCAGTTTCCCCTTGCCAGTGTTTGGCACACCTCCTGTTGCTATTGTCCACTTTATGTTGGCCAGGGGGTGATGTCCACCCTCTGCTCATGCCATCCTTTCCCCCTGCCATCATGGAGCTTCCCCTTGAGCCTGTAAGCCAAAATAAATCTCTTTTTCCCAGAAGCTGCTCTTGGTTGGGTGATTTCTACCAGCAATGGGAACCATACTGCAACAGCACCCTTGTCACTATTAAAGAAATACATCATAATTTCCATTTGAAATACAGGGATAGGAGGTTAATTTCATTAATTTCTTTTTCTGTCTAATACGTATTTTTTTTCCCAGTGTTAGGGTTGAATCCAGGGCCTTCTGAATGATAGGCAAGTACTCTCTAGCAATGAGCTATAGAGCTTGGCTTATAATACTATCTTTTATACTTGATACCAGATTTTAAGGAGAAATTTAGGCAACCAGTCATTATCAACACATGTGGACAAACTTCTGCTTTTCCAATCTCCACACACTTCATCCCTGCTGCAGTGCTTGGATATTTGAAAATCAATATATGTATGCATGTATGTGTGTGTATGTGTATATATATATACACATACATACATACATACATATATATGTATATATATATATGTATGTGTGTATGTACATATATATATGTGTGTATATATATATAAAATAAAATTAGCACATATGATCACATGAAATCAGTACCAAATAAATACCTTGTTTCGGCTAGTGGTTTTGCTCTGTTTTCTTTCATTCCACACAAATGCAATGGCAGCCATGAAATGCACACCATGGTTCATTGAAATGGGACCCAATAATTCCAGAATTTGTTGTCTCAAGTTCTAAAATAATTTAAACATATTGAAAGTGAAAAAAATTAAAACACTAATAACTAGACAAAACGTTTAGCTTAGTATCAGCACAAAATCCTTTGTTAGTGTTAGATGCTGTTTCTGGGTTCATGGCACATGTCTAAAAGCCTAGTATTCTGGAAGCCAAGGCAAGAGGTTCAGTAGTTCACAGCCAGCCTGGGCTTCACAGTGTGGTCCTATTTCAAAAAATATAGCTACAACCACCCTACTTCAATTCTGAAAAGAAAAAAACAAAACAAAACAAAACATAGAAAGTGACAGCTACCAGTCAGCTAAACACAATCTAACAAACACTGGGACTAGATATCAGGAAACCACAAGATATGAAATATGAAAATATGAAATTTTCATTTCACTTTTACAGTCTAAAAGTCTTCCAGCTCCTAAAGATTCAGTCATTAAAAAGAGTATAGGTAGCCAGGTGTGGTGGCACATCCCTTTAATACCAGCACTGAGGAAGCAGAGGTAGGAGAATCACCATGAGGCCACACTGAAACCACAGAGTGAATTCCTGGTCAGCCTGGAGTACAGTGAAACCCTACCTCGAAAAACCAAGAAAAAAAAAAAAAAAAAAAGAGTATAGGTATTTACAGGTAAACTTGTGTTTCATATTCAATTATAATTATATAAGTTATATAAAACATGACAATATAACAAAGCTATAAATTATGTTTTATATTCAGGTAAAATGAAACTTAAAAGTAGAGTTTAAACCAAGTCTCATTGCTTAGTTATAGCTCCAATTCAGTGTCTCTCAGATCTAAGCAATTAAGTCCAGGGTAAGATTAGGCTATTGACTGATGCCAATTTGACAACTGTACTTGTTTAATGACAACATTTACAAAATGTTTAAAATATAAAGTAGAAAATATAAAAAATACTACAAGAGAGTAAAAAAATTCAAGTACTAATCCATTTATCCTGTGACAATTACTCATAAACTATAAATAATTGTTGCCCAACTAGAAACATGATAATTATTCAATTAGGTAAGGTTCCCCTTTTTACTGAACTTTTGAGCACTTTTTAAAAATCCAATAAGTTTTCCAGAACCACAGTACTTAGTGGTTTAATCTTGCCCCCATGAGAGTGTGATTCACCCATCAGCTTATTTACCATTTAGGAAGTTTTCTTGCAAGTTGCTACAATAAACACTGCATAACTCTGATTACCTTAGAATTCATTTCTAAAGTAGATGCTATGTCAAAGACTATGAAATGTGTTCCTTCTTTTCTTTCGGTTTTTTCATTATGCAGCCCAGCCTGCCTGAAACATGTTTGGTAGGTCAGGATGGCCTCAAACTTGTGATCCTCCTGTATCAGCCTCCAGAGTGTTAGGATTACCAAACTGTGCCACTAAATGAGGCTTGGCTATGAAACTACATTCTCTGTACTTGGTGCTAAATTGCTTTTCAGGAGGGCAATGCATATTAAATGTTAGTACATACTGTCCTAAAAAAGGGAACATAGTTATAGCATGTATGAATAAACTTCTAAAATGTCACATGAAAAAGGATCTAGACACAAAAGACCAAACAGTATATTAACTTATTTCTATGTGACCAGAAAAATTAAACCCCTATAGAGAAAATATCTAAGTGCTCAACTGGAGTTGGGCACTAAGCAGTGAGTAACAGTGGGCACAAGGAATTATTTTGTAGTAAAAACAGCTGAATATTATAGATTGTGATAATTTCATAACTTTATATATTTACTGAGAAATACCACTAGTTTATATACCTTAACTGGATGAATTCTGTGATATGTGAACCACAAGTCAATAAAACTTAAAAATTTATACCAAATGTCACAAATATCACCTAAGATATTCATACATTCTGAATTGAATCTTGGAGGAGTCCTCAAGTTGACTGTACAGAGGAAGTATGAACCACCTAACCTTTGTGGCTCCGAGGTTGATAGTGGTCACAGAGGCAGATGCGGCAGCTGTCCTCTTTTCTGCAGCCTCAGCCTGGTGCAGGACACTCCAAAGCAGTGTCACTGAGGACATAATCATGTGCAGGATTGACAGGATTCCACTGCGGGCTTCAAACAAGTGTTTTTGGTCTACACTGACCAAAAGCTTTTGAGTAGAGAAAAACATAATTAGTTACTGAGGAGACTTATTGGACTCACTAGTTGTTTAAAAGCCTACAAATGTCTATGAAGTCTTACTTGATGATACTGTGTAGTTGGATCCAACAGACAGTAATGGATAATGGCCGTGATCCCTTCTAAAAGAGTAAGAATCATATCTGGTGGAATAACTGATGCCATCCACAGAGGCCTGAAATCAAATGCATTCATCTGAACACAAGTTCTGCGAACTCATAGTTCATATTTACCATTAGTAAATATCCAGCACACAACAGGTGCTCAGTAAATGGATGAATACATAATTAAGGGAACAGGATCCCAGTTTACTACTTCCTAATCTGTAACATGGGGGTTGTCTAACCTCACTAGAATTCTTTTGGAGTAAGGAATTCTATACAAAATAAACAAATGTAGCCAGTATACCTCTACCTACTACGGAATGACAAATCAATACCAAGCAACAGTGGCAATTTTATTACTTTACAGGCAGTTGTTGAGGTTTTTCTTAAGAAAAACTAAACAATCTGTCTAGGAAACATCTAACTTTTCAGATTTATTTTGAATGTGGCTAAGGCACACAGGTGGAGTTTACCACTAAACCAGAATTCAAAACAAACAAATTAGATGGGAAAAACTTGTACATTTAAATTAACTTGTGTTTAGGTAGCATACCAGACAAAGACATGCAAACCCTTTTTGAGCATCATATTACATTTGCCAATTCAGTCATAAGACCATCACAATTACTTTCAGTCCTTGGGAAAAAACAAAGGCTATCTCCTCTATGCTGAATTCACTGATTGATTTATTTTCTCAAGCTAAATTTTCTTCTTTATAAAAGTAGTGTACTACTTACAACTCTTTTATTTATTCATAGTTATTTTTTGGTAGTACTTGAGTGATCAAACTCAGGGTCTCATGTAGACTAAGCACTCACTCTTATTACTGAATCATCCCCCTGAGCTCTAGTCAAACTGTGCCTGACTTGTGGGACATTTAAGCAATGACAACAAAATTAACACTGCTCTTACCTACTATCAGATAATCCTGTTTCATATTTGTACTGCTGAATTAGATTATCTAAATTTCTGCACAGCTGTAGTGTTACAGAAACCACTACTCTCTGCAGAACTTTCCCCATGTAAGGCAGAGTCGAGGTGATCAAACAAATCCACTGTGGGTGCATCTTACAAGCACAGTGCTGATGCAATGCTCGTATTACTGCACAGAGGAACATGCCCTGACATGTGATTGGTTGAGCATGCAAGTACTGTAGAGAAGTCATAGGCTGATGGGGACTGATGTGTTCCACATCAGGCACAACAAAATCAAAACCTGTTTCACTGTCTTCAGGAATAGTCATCACGCGGTGTTCTAGAACAATCAGTTTCTGAAGCACCCTAAGCAGCTGCGACTGGAGTGTGCTGCCACTGTCAACTTCATCCTCAGAGAAGTTGATGAGACTGTCCTCTGAGAAACCTTCTTCCACAGCAACTATGTTCTTCCCCGTCATTTTCTCACTATGCCACTTCTGTGCACTAAATATAGATGATAGTAAGCAGTGAAGAATCACTTTCTGAACTTTGCACTTAGATAACATATCAGAGATAAAACTAGGAAAACCCTTCGCTGAGCTTTCTATCACTTTTGCTAGCTCAGTAAAGAGGAGAGTCAAAATTTCTATGCTCATCATCTGCATGTTCCGATTACCTATCAAGTCATGGGTGGTGACCTTAACATGGGCTGGGTAGTGGCTACGCATGTAATACAAACAAAGGGAAATAAGAATTTCAATGTACATAGAACTGCGGAAGTTATGATTTGAGTCCACTGGAATGTGACTATAAAAGTCTTTGCCCATGACAGAGATCCGGTGTCTGGCCAACAGATTCTGAAGCAGAGACAACTGGGGAGTGTATGCATTATTCACACTGGTGGTGGAAATGGCATTCACAAAAGCAAGAGGATTAGTTTTCAAGATGGCTTTGATGGCAGAGAAGGCGTACAGGGTCCTTGATGAATCATACAGCTGGAGGTACAGAAGCACGTGTTGATAGAGAGGATGAATGTTGAAATTGGGAGACTTCCGTGAACCTGGAGAACCCATGTCACTCTCAATTTCAGAAATCTCTCCTTCCCCGCAGCTATACCAGTTCTCTAAATCCAGGCCATCACTGAAGAATACACTGGTTTGCTTCAGTTTTTCATTTGAAGCTTTTTTCTTGTCCTCGTCCTTTTTTCTGGCAAGCTTTACTTTGGGTTTTGCTCCTGGTTGTTTACCTGACTCCTTAACTATAGTTTCTTTCTCTGAGACCTTTTCTGGTAACTTTTCTTTGAAACTAAACTGAATACTACTGTGGCTCCTCTGTCTAGATCTGGTTTCTGTAGACAACACAGAAGTGTCATGCAGAGTCTGTGCAGCTCCTGAAATACAAGGCGAGGAGCTGTTCCTGGAGATTCCATTTACCACACATTCACAGCTCTGTTCTGCAGGCACAGGCAGGAAGTGCGGACTTCCTTCTCTCGGCAGAGCACTGGGGCTTCGCTGGGCAGCCTCATCCTCGCTCTTATTTACCGCCTCTTTACCTAGATCCAAATCCCCACCCTTTGCAGGCAGAGTTTCAATTTCTAACTCAGACGTAACAGATGCAGATTCAGCCTCAAGGCCACTCACCACTTGACCTATGAGGTCAAACACCACCTGCTGCACATCAGCATCTGGAGAGCTCGCCTTTGGCATGTGGGGGTCCTCATGAGGATTCCCATTTTCAGGGTCAACCTCATAGATGAAGTTGTCTCCCACAGAGGACTGTGAACACCCAGAGTCAGAGCTCTGCAGTATTTCTATCTGCTGATCTGGAAGGTCAAAATCTGACACAACCATGGGGATAGTCTCGCTGCTAGTGCTGAGAAGGGACAGTCTGTCACTCAAGGGATTAACAGTGAGACTGAAGTTCTCTATTTCATCCATGGTAAGTGGCTTTTCACCATTTCCTTTTGATGCAATGACTTGAACTTGGCTTACTGGCGTATGACACAAAAATTAAGGAGAAAGAATACAAAAAGCATTAAAATAATTGAAATGCAGAAAGGTAAACGAACTTCAAAACTTGCAATCATTATTTTATCATATGCAAATTATATTTTACCATTATCATAGGCCTTTTAAGTTAGATAATGATGCAGATGACTACCAGAACTTGTGGCTTAATATAGTTAGAACATAAAAATTTGTCTCCCCCACCCCAAATAAGATATTTTTATTATTGTTTAAAATTTCTGTGTGATATACTTCCTTTTACTTATGCTACTTCTAAGACTTCAAATAGTATATGTTCAAATACATAAAGAACCTCCTTGATTTTAGTAAAAATTCAACAAATATTTACAAATTATTTAGTATGTGTAAGATCCTGTGGTGGTTTGATTCAGGTGTCCCCCATAAACTTAGGTGCTAGGTTCTCAGCTGATGGAGATTTGGGAATTAACGCCTCCTAAAGGCAGTTAATTGTTGGGGGTGGGCTTATGGGTATTATAGCCAGTTTCCCCTTGCCAGTGTTTGGCACATTCTCCTGTTGCTATTGTCCATCTGATGTTGCCCAGGAGTGACATCCACCCTCTGCTCATGCCATCATTTTCCCCTGCCATCATGGAGCTTCCCCTTGAGTCTGCAAGACAAAATAAACCTTTCCCCCCCACAAGTTGCTATTGGTCGGGTGGATTTCTGCCAGCAATGCAAACCTGACTGCAACAGATCTTAAACTGAGGGACAATGAATAAGATGAATAAGGAAGGAAGGGCAATGCACAATTGTTTTTCTTGAAGGTGTTTAAATTTAGTAGGGGACCACAAACATAACCACCTATGTCTGCATTTTGGGGAGAAGGCATACTATGTCAAAGGCAATCTTTCAGAAAAGGTGCACGTCTCAGTTCTGTATGCATAGTTCAACTAAATGCTACCAAATTTATGGTACCACAGGTTAAATCTGAGACTGACCTCAGGTAGAGAGGGACGTAACAGACAAAGAGCTATTGATAGGATGTACTGGCAATAAGCAGGCAATAAGTTCTTGGACCATTCAGAGTTAAGTAGTAGAGAGGAAGGTAAGGAGAGGATCCCAAATCACAGAAACACACTAGAAATGGGACAGAAGCATGATAGTTTGACTCTAGCTCATTATTTACCAGCCATAAGGCACAGAGAAAAGGCACAGTGTTCAACAAACACCACCTATTAGTAACATAACCTTTGTATTACTGACCTTATGATTTTCTGTATGCAAATAAAGTATGTGGGAGTCACTGGCCTTAAAGCATAACACACACTGTATAGAGGACCTTACTTAACAGTGTGGAGGTGGTGAACTTCGTAGTAACAACAGTGAATATTAAACATGATACACCAGTCACTGAAGTAAGTATGTCATAATCATGACTACATCTAATGTTCATATCATTATGTACCCTTATGTAGTGGATGTTAGTAGCATTGCATAGATGAGGAAAACAATTCATCTAATAGAAAATATGCATTATGGGTTTACTATAAATTACTCATGAAATATCAACAAAGCTTTGGCGGATCTACAGTGCGATCTCCATCAAAACTGAAGAATGTCTCTAATCACAGCTAAGGGTGATTCCTCCTCTGAGAAGGTCAACTGCTAAGAGTCCCAAGAATTCTAAGGTGGTGACTGATGAGGTACCTTTTGACATGGCAAGATGATACTTCCAGTACATGAAGAGGGGAAGAAACAAACCATGAAAAAAAAAAAATCACACATGCAACTATCTTGCCAATCACTGTTATGTGATGCAATGAGAGGTTTCCTACCTTCACGTGATACTCACCACTGCTGCAAGGGAACTGCTGCATGAAATGCTTGTCACTTTCTTCTCCTGGAAAACAAGGACTCTTGTTCCAGTAACGTTCTGCTTGCACACGCTGTACTGAAACCCTCTGGGTTTTTGGGTGAAGCAGAAGCAATAGCAATGGTTCCAGAACTCTTGCAATATCATGTCTTTGTAGGACTTGGTTCAGCCAAGCTTGCCCCACAGAACTAGTAGAACCATCGAGACTATTAAGGCTATCTAACATGATGAACAGTGACCTAAAATGAACACCAATAGTGAAGACAAAGAGGTAAATTCTTTTAATTGCAGTACTATTTTTTCAAAATTAATGTATTTTGTACTTATTTTAAAGTTAGCAACTTTAAAGCAATAATTCTTTAAAATAACTTTTGATCATAATATTTTTCTGTATTTTTTTCTTTTCTACTCCTTTGCTTTTCTTTCCTTCCTTCTATATTGGGCAATGAATCCAGAGTCTCCTATATATTAGGCAAGCACTTACTATATTCAAGCCTCTTTTGCTTTTCTTTCTTCTTCTTAACCTCATTTTTAATCTTAAGACAAGCTCTTGCCAATTTGCCAAGGCTGACCTTAAACTTGCTCTATAGGTCAGGCAGGACTTGAACTTATAATTCTCCTACCTCAGCCTTCAAGTAGTTGAGACTGCAGCCTTATGCTACCAGGTACATTTTATATTGTTACACTACCAGATCTCAGTAATACAATGCAAAGTAGAAAATAGATTTTTTCCCTTTTATGTACTTGTATTTTCTTTTAATTTTATTTTTTTATGAGGGAGACACCTGGTATGCCAGGGCCTCTGGCAACTGCAATCCAACTTCAGACATGTACACCACCTTGTGTGTATGTACGAACCTGCATATGTGTCACCTTGTGCTTCAGCATTACGTGGAATTTAACATAGGTCCTTAGGCTTCACACGCAAGCACCTCAACGGCTAAGCCATCTCTCCAGCCCTACTTGACTTTTTAAAATACCATATAGATACCTTTTATAAGATAAATGCTAAAGAATAGAAAAAATTAAATGAGTCTGTTTTAGTGGAATGTCCCTCTGATGCCATCAAGTACTAAAAAGCCTTAGCAGTCCAGCACTGTTCCTATGCTAGTGAGGTCACTTTGCTCATTCTCTTCAGGGGTCACGAGTACATACTTAATTCAAGGAAAGATCTTTAATGAAAGGTATGGGGTAGAGTTTGGAATCACAAAACGTAATACGCAAAGCTCTTGTAGGGTCTTGGGCAATGAACATAACTTTTATGGGCCTCAACTACCTCATTTGTAAGAGTAGGTGGTTGTCATGTTATAAACTTATGTGTATGGCATGTAGTGTAGGGCCTACTTAATTATAGAGATTTAATATATGGCTTAATAGCAAATCATTTAAGGTGGTGCTGTTGAAAAAACACTAATTGAAACAATGTCCAACAGGGCACATACCTAATCTGAAGCTGGGCTTTATCCATAGTTAGATTTATGTCTACCTTTATAAGAACTGCAGGCAAGAGATTGCTATTTTATGACAATATATGGGCCTATCTATAAATAGTAGCTCCTTCAAAGTTAATATAAATCTGGTATTTGAGATATGTATTACTCCAGTTGCATTTATGCTTAGACAAAATGAAAAATCACTTTCAGGCAACTATAAGTTCTTTCAATCCATGCAAGGGACCTAGCAGTGTTTTCAGTTATAGATTCTAGTTTAGTCCAAGTTCAGAAAGAAAGACTGAAAAATACTTAAGCCATGTATTTTTTTAATAAATTTTCATCAAATGTGGATATAACTCTAACAAGGCTAGTTGTACTGCTGTCTCCCTGACAATTTTGGAATGGTCCTTGGATCGTAGTAGGGCTGATGAATGGTGGTCCCATGACAGAAAAGAGCTCTCACTGTTCTAGGGATGGGGTGAAAAATCTAATAGGTGAGTGGAACTATCCTGCATTTCCATATATCTTACATGTCAATCAACTCATCAATTCTCTTCATGAAATTTATAGATTCTTACATCTTGTCCTTCCAAACTAGAAACATCATTCAAGAAGTGATCATAGGCCATCTGACTGTAATATGTGAATATACAATGTAACCAACCTGTCAAAGGAACGTGCAAAAGATGACTTATTTATGTGAAGATCCCTTGTTAGATGCCAAAGAACCGCAAACTTCGCATGTGCTTCCATCCTTATTTTCTGGTAAATAAAAGAAAGAAAATCATTTTCTTTTCTACTGAATATAATGCTTGAGATAAATCAAATGACTACCTTGGAGCATTCCGTCAGTGTTCACTCTACTCCTGTATATAATGCAATAAACTGCTGTATATTTTTATAGAAGTAGAACCATAGAAGATACTTGTATATAGTCAGAAACATGAAACCTACAGGGTTATCTTACCTGACCTCACAAATCATTACTTTAGACATCCATCAATGTACGAGATTATTCTATAACAGAGGATAGAATCTAGTAACATACATGTATTGATAATGCACATATGTACAGCATTTTATGCTTAGTATAAATGTTTAGTTAAAAATTTTACAAATTATATATGAAAATAAAATGGATTTCTACAAGAAAAATATTAAATCATTAATATAGTTTAATCAAATGTTATAGTCTCCTCTACACTCCTTCAAGGCAAAGCTCCAAAAACTCAGATTTTACTTGCACATGATAGGCTTGAAGAATACATGCTTTGTCTGTGGGCTTCAGACATGTTCTTCCTAAGATGTGTCTGTGCACATCAGTCAAGAGAAACATGTAAAAATTAAAGTTGTTTTTATTTTTCTTCATGAATGTTATCTGGAAGTGTTGCTTTAAAAGTGAAATGTTACATACACTAACAACAGATGCATAACTTGTCTTAAAATATAAATATAAATATATATATATATACATATATATATAATGCAAAACACAATTATAACACAGAATTTTGTTTAAAATTTTATTTCCGAAACAAGTATGAAAGAATATGGTGAAGCTCAAATAGAATCAATGTTTTTCTGGAGTAAATACATTATTACACTCATTTACTCCTTAGTCAACATTTAGCTGTTTGTTAAATCCTTCACTTGCTTAACATAATACCTTTTTACATGTAACCCATTCAAATTTATGTGAGTTTTACATTTTTATCTACTTCCTCACATCTCTAATAATACTAAACTTAAACTACCGAGCAGAGTAGGAAGACCACAGTTTCATTAAATTACCCTGAAGTTGTTAATCAAAATAGTTTTTCTTTTCTCAGGCACACCCATAATAGCAGAAATTTATTTTTTTCTTGTTTTTTCGAGGTCGGGTCTTGCTCTAGCCCAGGCTAACCTGAAATACTGGTATATTATTTATTTGAAAGAGAAAGAGGTCGGGGTGGGGAACAGGGAGGAAATGGGTATGCCAAGACCTCCAGCCACTGCAAACAAACTCTAGACTCATGAGCCACCCTTGTGCATGTGGGTCCTGGGGAACTGAACCTGGTCCTTTGGATTTGCAGGCAAGTGCTTTCACTGCTAAGCCATTTCACAGCCCTAAAATGATTTTTTTTATCACCTCATATATACCAGGATACACAATTCTGACTGTGGATATGTATTATAATGCAAATAATTTCATCTCACACATTAGCATATATAAATTACATAAAATTAGCATATGCATTCATGCACATGGGCTGAGAAAAGCAGAACTTACCTTATTTTTATGGGTTAACTGCTGACTTATAACATCCTCACAGATGCTTGAAGAAGGAACCAAGTTATGTAATTGATAAAATAATTCTACACTCTTCTGGTGGTGCTGAGGTGTCCCATCTCCCAGCTGGTCCCACAATGTCAAAGCTACATGCTATAGAAAGAAAGATGTAAAAGAGGCTCTTACAAAATTATACATAAAACTTTAAAAGCAGTCTTAATAGGAACAAACTAATACATGGTTTCTTACTGCTACACCTGGGTGATCTTTCATGCTTACTTAGGACCTTTCTGTTACTTTTTCAAATACCAGAAAGGTAACAGGTACTATAGTGGTTTTGAATGGAGTAGTGTCATAACCTCATGTGTTCCTACTTAGTCCACACCAAGCAGACCAATTGGAAGGTGGAGCCCTCCTGGAGGAAGTGAATCACCAGGGACAGACCTTAGAGTTGAATCCAGCCCTGCATGTTGACAGCCAGCTTATGCTTACTGCTGTCTCTCCGCTACAGATGAATGAGGAAGTGAGCTAGCTTTTTCCACTACAATAAAAGCTTCCCCTGGAAACTCTAATAAACCTGAAATAGACCCTTTCCTCCTATAAGCTGCTTCTGGCTGGTGCTTTGCCCCAGCAGCAAGAAGGTAACTACAATAGTAACTTCCTGCATGGCCCAGACAAAACCCTGCTTCACTATCGTGGTAATGTTTAGGAAAGCAATGCTAGAATACATTACCCAATACAAACTTCACATCTAGTTCAATTTATTTTTATGATTGTATGTTACATAGTAAAATATATAATTCATGGTATAAATATCCTAATGACTTTGGAATTTTGTTTTTTTCAGCACTGGGACTTGCAATGAGAGCCTCATGCATGATGGGCAAGTGGCCTATCACTCAGATACAGCTTAAACCCAGCATTTATTATAAAGTCAGAAGTCCTTTAGAGGTACATGTGCTTATATATTTATTTTTGTAACATGGTCTCACTGTAGGCCAGACTGACCTTAAACTCACTACATAGCTCCAGGCTGGCTTCAAGCTCCTGGCAATCCTCCAACCTCAGCCTCCTGAATGTCTGGATTAAAGGTGTGGCCACCATGCCCAACCTGAGGTACTGAGGTTAACCCCTTACTTGATCTACAGTATCACTAACAGGAATCAAAAATCTTCAGGTTTTACACAGTATTTATTATTTATTTGGAAAGAGTGAGGCAGAAAGAATGGGTGTGTCAGGGCCTTCGGGCACTGCAAACAAACTCCAGATGCCACCTTGTGTATACCTGGATCTTGGGGAATCAAACCTGGGTATTTAGGCTTCATAAACAAGTGCTTAAATGCTAAGTCATCTCTCCAGCCCTTTGCCGCAGTATTACAGAAATTGATGCCAATCTAGCAGGAAGAAATATCTAACATTGTACAATGAGTTGAAATTAGGATTTAATAACCATTTTATATGCAAAGAATCTACCTGCTTAGATGTTGTGTAGCCCAATATGTTTTCTATGTAGAAAGATCATCACCTAGCCAGGTGTGGTGGCATAATTCCTTAATCCCAGCACTTGGAAGGCAAAGGTAAGAGGATCACCATGAGTTCAAGGCTAGCCTGAGACTACATAGTTAATTTTAGGTCAGCCTGGGCTAGAGTAAGACCCTACCTCAAGAAAAGGAAGGAAGGAAGGAAGGAAGGAAGGAAGGAAGGAAGGAAGGAAGGAAGGAAGGAAGATAGATCATCACTTAAACCACTGTGGTAAAACTCAGATTGTACATTTTCTTTTAACAGGACATACTACACCAAAAGATAACAGTCAGTCATATGGAATCAGAAAAAATTGTCATGGAAGTTTTAGTGAAGTGGGTTGGGTGTGTGTGTGTGTGTGTGTGTGTGTGTGTGAGAGAGAGAGAGAGAGAGAGAGAGAGAGAAGGAGGGGGGGGGGGAGAGGGGGTATGCCAGAGGTCAAGCTGAGTATCTCAGCCACTCTACCTTATTTTTAGTTTCCTCACCAAACCTGGAGTTCACTGATCGGCTAGACTATCTGGCCTGCAAGCCCCTGGAGTCCTGTTCCTCTTTCTCCATCACTGGGATTACTGATGTGCACTGTTGTGCCTGGCTTTTACATGGATGCTGGGGATCTGAACTTAGGCTCTCATGCTTGCACAGCCAGTAAGTACTTCATTGACTGAGCCATCGCTCTAGCCCAAGATGCATATCATACTATGGAAATGTAACATGGAAACAGTTTACTGCATCAATGAGTTTTCCTTTTTTCAGGTGAAATTTTTCCTGCATGGATTTCTTGCCCTTGGGTAAGTATCACACATACAACCACCTTAGTCATGTGTAATCCATGTTTCTTTTACTTTACCTTGAAGAAATCAGTCTTCTCAGCTAGGTACCTCAGATTGCCCTGGGTGAGGGGGGGTCTAATAACCACAGCTACTCTTCCCTGGTTTGGACTTAAAGGCTGTGCAGGCTCCATGCTGTTGATATTTTCTCCAGTGACCATGGCCACAGACTGAGTCAGCCCCACCAGGTCCATGACTAGTGACACGGCAACACTCTGAACACTGAAGTCACCAGCCTGGCTGCAGGCACTCATGAGAGTCTGGAGCCACTGAGGTGGGTGCACATGCTCACAGTCTGCAACAAACACAGGAGGGTCAGAGGTCAAGCAGGAAACATCTCACCTCATCACACCATCAAAAACAAACAACTCTTACTTCATACTTTTAGGCCCTGATCTTTTTTTTATTTTTATTTTAGTGTTTTTATTTATTTATGTGAGAGTGAGTGAGTGAGAGAGAGACAGAGAGAGAGAGAGAGAGAGAGAGAGAGAGAGAGAGAGAGAATGGGCATACTAGGGCCTCTAGCCATTACAAACGAACTCCAGACGTGTGCACCCCCTTGTGTATCTGGCTTATGTGGGTGCTGGGAAGTCAAGCCTTAAACCCAGGTCCTTAGGCTTCATAGGCAAGAGCTTAACCAATAGGCCATCTCTCCAGCCCAGGCCCTGATCTTTTAAAAAAGTCATGGTTTCACATTTAGCTTCAGAGCTTTAAAACATAAAGCAGGGCTGGAAAGATGGCTTAGCAGTGAAGGCGCCTGTGAAGCCTAAGGACTTACATTTGACTCTCCAGATGCAGTGATACAAGCATGCTATGTCACACATGCAACAGGGAAGCATACACATCTGGAGTTTGAGTGCAGTGGCTAGAGGTAGTGGGGTACCAATTCTCCCTTTATATCTCTCTCTCATAAAAAAAGGCCTATTAGCCTTGCCTCCAAAATGAATGAATGAATGAATGAATGAATGAGCAAGCAAGCAATAAGCAGTGGGCTGGAGAGATGGTTTAAGTTAAGCAGTTAAGGCACTTGCCTGCGAAACCTAAGGATCCAGGGTCAATGCCCAGTACCCACGTAAACCAGATGCAGATGGTAGCGCATGCATCTGGAGTTCACTTGCAATACCTAGAGGCCCTGGTGTACCTATTCCCTCCCTCTCTCTCTCTCTCTCTCATAAATAAGTAAAAATAAGCCAGGTGTGGTGGTAGATGACTACCATGAGCTCAAGACCGCCCTGAGACTATACAGTGAATTCCACGTCAGCCTGAGCTACTGTGAAACCCTACCTTGAAAACCAAAAAATAAAATATATAAAACATTAAAAAAAATAAGCTAGGCATGGTGGCACACACCTTTAATCCTGGCACTCGGGAGGCAGAGAGGATCGCATGAGTTTGAGGTCACCCAGAGAGTAAGCATAGTGAATTCCAGGTCAGTGTGGGCTATAGCAAAACCCTACCTCAAACAACAAAACAAAAAAAAAACAGTAACAAGAATTTCAAAGACTACTTTTTTCAATATGCATTTTTCTTGTGCCAATTCATACCATCTATTTTCTTATCTCCTATCTTGTCCCCTAAAGCAGTTTATTTGTCAACAATACTATGTAGGAATTACTATGCTATGTGTATATATGTAAATTTTTAACTAAAGGAAGTGTATGTGATGGCACCATAAGAAAGGAAAGCTTTGGAACTAATGTTGTATTATGTTTTTCCAAAGAGTTCACGTTCAGTTTCTACTCATCTGTAGGCAAACTGAAAGTCACCTAAACGCAAGATCTTCTGCACAGCAAATCTCCATAATGATTGTATTTCATTTTCCATTTTTATAAATTAAGATGAAATAGTTTTAAAATTAAATGGGTACCAAAAAAATAGTTTAAATGTAATTCTTTAAAAGCAAGACCAGCTTGCTACAGAAAAAAACTGACATAAATAGACAGATGATCTTACCAGTCTCTGATTTCTCCGAATGTAACTCTGATGTCTGGTTTCCCTCTGCAATGTAGACGGGGAAACTTGAGCATTCTAGTAAGAGCTGACAGGCAGCAAGGAAGGCAGAGAGGTATTCTCTTGGAGTTTTCTGTTTATTTATGTTCCTCTCCTTTGTGTCTCCTTGTGATTCCCTGTCCCATTTCAAAGTCTCTCCTTGCATTCGACTGAGATCTCCTTGATGGCCTGAAGCCACAGCATGAGAAAGACAGTCATTCGGAAGGATATAAAGGTTGATGAGTCGGGAAAGAAACTGCTGGACATACTCCAGGCAACATTGCATTGCAGTCTTTTGGGCTGTCTTCCCACTTTGAGGTGCCATTCCTTGAGAGAGGGTCAAAGGGGGCTGGATGACAGTTTCTTCAGATCCCACTGTGGATGCTGTTTCTGTCTCAGAAGATGTGCTTCCAATGGGAATGGTGGCTGTCCCTGGACCATCACTCAGGTCTCTGTCAAGATCATCAGTTCTGTCTGCTTGATACTGTATAAACTCAGTGAAGCCACTTTCTGATGACCGACTACTTGGTGGATTTTCTCCATCTTCAAACACATCAGTAGTATTTTCCAGGGAAGCTGATGATACCTGGCAAAGATTTTCAACAAAGCAAAAAACTGGCAATCAATCAACCAACCAATCAATCAGTGTGTGTGTGTGTGTGTGTGTGTGTGTGTGTGTGTGTGTGTGAGAGAGAGAGAGAGAGAGAGAGAGAGATTTAGAAAGAGTTGGATCACCTTTTGAGAGAAGTTTTAGGTTAGTTACAGCTTAACTTACATTGTGTTGAATCTTAAAGCAGTTCCTACATTGTCCCATATGTTTATAAAAATGAACAGGAAACACATGTGTAGATAGCTCCACTGAATATACTTACCAAGTATATGTTTTATTCACTGCATGATATCAGAAGTCTAGTCTTATTTATTTATATATTGATTGATTGATTAAGAAAAGGTTGTACTCAGGCCCAGGCTGGTTTCTAACTCATGGCATTCCTGCCTCAGAAAGTGCTAGAGTTATAGGTATGTGCCACCACATTTAAGATTTCTTCTTAAGGTAAAAATACTTATATGTATGAATGTTTAGGACCTGAATTCTTGTTTTCAAATGACTATTTAAGCTGCTTAATGAAATTTAACCTTCCTTAACAATGTCTAAACAATATAAAGTATGATAATTGCATGGATAAAAATGATATCAAATCAGAAATAAAACTGAATAGGTTATGTACTTAAGATCCTATGAATAAAAATCTGTTATACATGTAAAGTGTGTGTGTCTGTGAGTGTGGGTGCATTTATGATACTACATGAACCATTGTGTGCATGTGGACACAGGACAACCACAAGAAGATCATATAAAATATCTGGTGTATGTGAAAGGATCGGCAAGAATTACACACAGAACTGTTGTCCACATGATAGCTAATACCACATATCTCTACCGAACACTTACAATGTGGCTAGTCTGAGGAGGTGAGTTTTTTTAAAGTATATTTAAATTCATAAATAATTTAGCTATTATAAATAATTTACCTATTATGAAAATAAGTGTATTTGAACAAATTGAGTATGTAACTTCAATTTTTCAAATGTAAATTTTACAAGTGCAATACAAATCAAGAATTTCTGATAAAAAGGATAACTTTGTATGAAGATATGCCGTGTGTCTAATATATACAGATTTGGAAAACAGTAAAATTAACAATTTCATTAGCTATGTGATAAATATGACATTAGCTTTACATAGATTACATATTGAAATAATATATTGGCTACTGTACTAAGCAAAACATAATTAAAATTAATTTCACTGGCTTCCTTTTACATTGTAAATATGGCAATCATAAAATTTAAAATCACTAAAATTACACGTCAGGTGCTAAATTACTTTTATCACAAAGTAATGAAGTAGAAAGTTAAATTGCATTATGGTCAAAAGTCTAGAAGATGGTTTATTTTCAAAGCACTCTGATCTTAAAACGATTTGCTAGCATTTAAATGTGAAATGATTTAACTCAGAAACTATTTCTCATTGAAAAATATACAAGTGATCTGATACCCAAAACAACAGAAAAACTACCTTTTTGTCTTCCCATTCTTTGACTGCATTGTTCTGCCCACTTGGAAACTGCAGCACACCTCCAGTGCCAGCAGATAGCAGTGGAGGTTGAACCTTGCTAAGGATCTTTGAACAGAGCCTGAGTGAATCTGTGAGCTCAGACAAGCACAATGTCTGGAGATGGCTTGTGAGGGCAGAAATCATTCTGAGAAGCAGCTGGGGCAAGTGTTCTGTCTGGATTTCAATGTAAGTCTCCTGAAAACAAAAGCCAGTGGAAAAAAAATTAAATAATGAGTAATGTAAAAGTCATACTATTTTACTTCTTAATCTATAGAAACATGGCTATAATTCTACTCTCATTTTATAGGTATCATGCTCTTAATTAGCATTGCAGTTACTTTATTCTTAATGATTTATAAAATTTTTATTCCCATATTCTCAATTTAAGTACTTCAAGCATATGCTATAAAATAACCCCAGCTTATGTGATATATTACTAAAATTATAACAAAAATGGACATAATTGGTTAAAAACAGTTAAAAAACGAAATAGGCTGAATGTCATACCTGACACAGCACCCTCATACTTCTAGTAGGCTTCAGAATGAGAAAGCAAAGAATTGAGGAGAGAAAACACAAGGGGAAAATATTTCCAACAGTCTTCATTTAATAGAATCATTAGTGAACATAAATGCAGCAACAGACCATCATCTACTAAATAATATTGTTATAACATGCAATTAAAAAATATATTCCATGTATGTTTTATATACATGTCTTAAAGATATAATGCTTAGAAAATGTTATAAAAAGCTATGTCAAAGGGAAAAATTAATTTTAAAAATGAAATTAATCTGAAGATGAAAATTTCCAAAATGAAATAAATACATGAATTACTTAAAATGTTTAACCAAGGTAATCTTACCAAAGAAACTATATCCAATAAAAAATCCACCAGTAAGCAGAAATTGGTCAGCTGTAATTCAGAGGACTCATTACTATCTCCAGGCCCAATCTGGAGTCTGGTGTGCAGTGTCCTCCTAAAAGGACAAGATTTACTTTAACAAGTGACCTAGCAAGTGATAGAAATACTTATGACAACATCACTGTCTCCCTAATGAGGGCCAGGCCAACACTAGGTCACACATAGCAATGTTCTTGTGATGACATATTCCTTTTACCCCAGCATACTACTGTACCTCATATGTGGAAAAAGCAAGATCCCTGGGTCTAAGCTCTCCTTCTAACTCCTACTTTGTACTTCCAAGTGTTCTGGTTGCAATTCACTTTTGGTGTCTTTCCATTGCTGTCACTGCAGATGTTATCTCCTAGTTAGAAAGGGCAGTTATCTGTTTCCTTTCTACACTCAGGGAATTTGTTTACATCCATCTGTGCTCCTGGGTTACTGTTCCCCTACTTACTGTTATCATGTCTACCCCTCAAGGTCTAAGATCAAATGTAAAATGTTAAAATGCTAAAATACCTTTTTCGATCCAAGTAGGAGAAGTCATTGTTCTACCAAACACTGATATTAACTCACATTAATTCAATATGATTTCATATTGCCCTACCTTCTGAAAACACAAAGAGATGATCAGCCAGAGATACAATGAGGTAGATAAATAAGTACAATGGAACTATGAGTGGGTAATTGATTGTGATGGGAAGTTTGAGGGAGTCAGGAAAGTTAATGGGAGGTGAGCGAACTTTCTGTAGAACATAGCAGGTGGACAAAGGGGAGCAGAGTGGGTATTTAGCATGACAAAGGTTCAGCAGCATGAAAGATGATGGTGGTTCAGGAAACAGTACAGGTTAGCTCAAGAAGTGTGTATGTTTGTGTGTGTAATATAGAAGGTAAAAATATAGCACAGGGTAAGATTATAAAAAGATAATATTTTTGTGTATTACTATATTTTAATATATAAAGCATTTAAAACTTAACTAAATACATGTCCTACTGGTCATAAAGTCTCCAAACACTGGGACTATCTCTGTGCTGAGCTCAGTGCTTTTCATCTGGGTGCTCAAAACCTACCAATGGGCAATGTCAGGAATTCAGATACTGGGTTTCTAGACTTCTGACTTCAGGACTGCATGTTTACCTTCTGACCACATGTTCCTGAGGCTTGATAAGTTAATTAAATTGCAAGAAGATTTGGTCAACAATGGAATGCAGAGATATCATTGTGCTTCACTAATATTCCAGGACTTTCAGATCATATTTCAGGCTTTCTGTCCTAAAGCAGGAAGATTGTTAATCACTCACCAGTGCTAATATGAGCACTATGTCTGAAAACCACAGAGTGATTCTGTAAGTGAGACTGGGAATCTTTCTGGAAAGGTGTGCTGATGCTATCTTCTCAACATAGCCAAGAACATTGGGACTGCTGTCGGCTGGAGAGGTAACAACATTCATCTTGCTGGTAAGTGATTAACTCAACTCTAAGCTGCTTTCCATTATTTAAGCAATGATTTTTAAACCCTGGAGTGACAAGGTGGATTCAGATTATGGCTGGGAAATAATTAACAGTTCTTAGTAGCAGTAGAATGGATAAAAGAACATTCTTATCCTAAGTTTGAGCAACATCAAACTATCAAAGATTAGCTTTGGATGTTATTAAATTATAACAAATAAAATATTTTAACCTACCTACAACATTCTTCAAACCAACGTGCAACATAATCCCACATATAATAGGGTTCAAATGAATTAAAGAGAAGGTTGGCAGTTTTAATCAGTTCTGCTGTCTTCTTGTTTTCTCTTAATTTACTAGAGAAAAGAAAAAAAAGCAAAAAAAAATCCCAAAAATATTAATACTTTTTGCTTCATCTATGGTAGATACAAACTGAGTACTGATTAGGGAAGTCCATTTTCACATGTAGGTGCAAGAACTTTTGTTTGTAAGATTATAAGAAATAATTTTAATCTATTCCCACTTACTTTAATATAAATATTTTTCAAAATTTGAGTTTTCATAATTCAAATAAATAATCAATTAGAAATGCATCTGCCATTATTTCAGCATAATAAAAACCACAAAAAATAGAAAGAACATATTGAATTCTTTGCTTTTGAAATAGTCTTGCAATATAGCCTGGCTGAATGTGAGATGCTTTTACCTCTGCCTCCCAAACACTGGGATCATTACATCCTGCATCACAAAGTTTGGCTTCCCTTTCAATAGTTTTAGGTGTGCCATTTGTAATTTTGCATCAAATTATTTTGTTTTGCTTGGCAAATATAAATTGAATAGTGATTTGCTGTGTGTGTGTGTGTGTGTGTGTGTGTCTGTGTGTGTGTGTGTATTGGTATGTGTGTTTGTACAGTATATGAACGTATGCATGTGTGTGGGGGTGTGCATATGAAGGCCAATGGTCAATGCCACGTCTTCCTTTATCATTCTCCAGCTTGTTATTTTTGAAGATGGTGTCTCTCACTGAATGCAGAGCTCTCACCAAGTTGACTAGATAAGCTATCCAGCAAACCCAGAGATCTGCCTAGTGCTGGGATTATAGGTGTGTGCCACCATGGTGGCATGCTATGTGGGTGTTAGGGATCTAAATCAGACCCTCATGCTTGCATGACAAGTATTTTACCCACTGAATCATCTGCTTGACCTGTGACCTGATTTTTGACAATCTTGACTCAGAAGAATTTTGCCTGCTTTCCTACGCTGTTCAAGATTAAAAACAAAAATGATAGTTTACTTTGACTAATTTTACTCCAATTATAATACTTAGCTTAAAAAAATGAGGGGATATAACTCAGTAGGAATAGATCCCCTGAGTTCCATCTAATCAATGGGGAAAAGAAAAATACCATACAGGACTGAAGAGATGGCTTAGCGGTTAAGCGCTTGTCTGTGAAGCCTAAGGACTCCAGTTTGAGGCTTGATTCCCCAGTACCCAAGTTAGCCAGATACACAAGGGGACGCACACATCTGGAGTTCATTTGGGCTGGAGGCCATGGCATGCCCATTCTCCCTCTCTCTCTCTCTCTCCCCCTCTTTCTCTCTGTCGCTCTCAAATAAATAAAAATAAACAAAAAGTTTTTAAAACTACAAGACTATTACTATAAGCAGACATTACTGAAATTCTCAGGAAAAAGCAATTGTTTTGTTTCAAGGCTACCTAGTCTGTTCCTCTGCTATGTTTATCCTGCTGTTTTTCTCAATTACTCAAGCCTTGTTGTTACCAAATGAGGTACTACTACAAAACAACTGACAGGTGATGTCAGAAAAGATTAACACTCTACAGGACAAGATCAACTCTCAGAGTAAGAAGGACATAAGTAATGACAGGTTTGTCCACATCAACTTCTCTAACAAGAAAAACTGAGACAATCATCAGAAGTCATATGCATATATTTTAATGTTATAGTATGTTTTAGAAAGTTCAAGGAATCTTTACTACCAAGGAATGAGTAATGAAATGCAAAGTATGTAAAACAGTGTAACTTGGTCTCTTTGTCATATCATAGTAACAGATGAGATTAGAAAGGAGTCACCAGCTTAAAGCAGGAGAGGAAAAGAAAAAAAGACTTTGTCAGTCTGCATCTTTTATCATTGACATAGAGAACAGGATACTAAATGTACATGGCTTGTCTCACCCATTAAAACAAAAATACGAGAGAGAGAAAACATAACTTTAAGAAAGAGCACACAGCATCCTTTCATTGAGTTCATCAACTCTTTCTTTATGTCTTTTTCTGATCTATGATTTGGTCTATTGTATATGTCAAGCCACCAAGAAACACTACCCTATTTAACCAGGTCCAGTGATCAACCAAAATATCAGCCCTTTTGACAAGTTCTATTAGTAAATTCTCCAGGGCTAATGTATTCACATTAACTGTTAAATTTTCATTTCCTAAACTTGTGAGATTAAGAACCAATCCTGCAATGTAGTGATTGCTGTTTGGCTTTAAAGCGTCTGGCTAAATAACGAGTACAACTAATTATGATTCTTATATTACCAAAACACTGATGATTTAAATCAATTTTGCTCATTAGAATATAAACTCCAGAGTATGATTCCCCAGATACCACCAATACTTTAGTTTGATATGAATACATACAGTAGTGCCTATTTTACACATATTAATACATGAGGATGTCTTTAGGTCATGCTAAATGTTCTGGTAATCTACCTGCTTAACTGAGCATGGTCCTTGCTGAAAGGAGGTTCCATTTGAAGATCCAGTTCTGCTCTGCATTGAGAATATAATGTTCGAAACACCTCAATCAAAACATCTTCCAGAATAACAGGTCCTAAAATTAATAAAAATTAAAGATATAAATTAATTAGCACTGGCAAATCACCATTTGAAAATTGGCCCAATTAAAAGGATGCTTTAAAACCATTTTGAAAAGATGTTTTTCAGAAGCTAAATGAAACTTTAGATCTTGAGACAGCGTTAAGTAGTAAAATCTAAAGAAAAAAAAAAAACTTCCTTATACAGAATAGGAAGGATACCAAACTCCTAGGACAGTTTTAGGGACTAGGAAAAATATTTGTAAGGTGAATAATGCTGTTAATAGAACAGAGTGATATTCAGTGAGTGATACTTGCAGCACTACTGGTGATAAGTCATTTTAAAATGCATGTGAAGAACTTTTACTAACAGTGATTGCTTTGTCATCTACCATCAAGTAATACCTAAAAAAACTACTCATAAAGCCACTGATAAAAATAGTTATTTTCAGGGCTGGAGAAATGGCTTAGTGGTTAAGCGCTTGCCTGTGAAGCCTAAGGACCCCGGTTCGAGGCTCGATTCCCCAGGACTCACTTTAGCCAGATGCTCAAGGGGGCACACGCATCTGGAGTTTGTTTGCAGTGGCTGGAAGCCCTGGCACGTCCATTCTCTCTCTCTCTCTCTCTCTCCATCTTTCTCTGTCTATCTCTCTCAAATAAATAAATAATAAACAAAAAATTTTAAAAAAGTTATTTTCATCGTTAATTTTTTTCTAAAATATTTTTACTTATTTACAAGCAGAGAGAAGAGAGACAGAGAGAATGGGTGTGCCAGGGCCTCCAGCTGCTGCAAACCAACTCTAAATGCATGTGTCACTTTGTGCATTTGGCTTTATGTGGGTAACTGGGGAACAGAACCTAGGTTGTCAGGCTTGCAGAAAAGTGCCTTAACTGCCATCTCTCTAGCCCCTCATACTTAATCTTCTTGATTTTGGGGGCTTTATTCCGCTTATAACTTCTCATAAGCAGGCGTTTTCTGTACTTTCTCTGGGCTTTATCCTACTTCTGCCTTCTCATAAGCAGGAGCTCTTGCTCTTTCCTTCTCTTAATGTAATAAAATCTGTCTAAATTTAAATAAATAAACTTTGTGATTTTTAAGAGTAAGGAGTAGCTATTTGTAAAACCATCTGGATATTTTTTTAAATTATTTATTTATTTGAGAGTGACAGACACAGAGAGAAAGACAGATAGAGGGAGAGAGAGAGAGAATGGGCACGCCAGGGCTTCCAGCCTCTGCAAACAAACTCCAGATGCGTGCGCCCCCTTGTGCATCTGGCTAACGTGGGACCTGGGGAACCGAGCCTCGAACCAGGGTCCTTAGGCTTCACAGGCAAGCGCTTAACCACTAAGCCATCTCTCCAGCCCCCATCTGGATATTATTTAAAAGTTATAGTCTTTATTATTAATAATATTTGCTTTTTCTTAATGTCTATATCCAAGTACCCAAATTAATTTTCTAGTATATCTCCTATACAGTAAATACATACTGGAAAAAAAAATCACATGAAATAATAAATGCTGTTGTGAAGAAGAAAAGTATCTCATATTTCTGTTCAGGTCCTTGATGTCTGCAAAGTACAAGTTAGTCATGGCAGGACATAAATGTTTCAAATTCAGTAACTTAGTTAAGGGTTGTGAAGAGCTTAGATAATATATTTTTAAAAAATTCTTCTTCTGCTAACTACATAAGTATAAGACAGAAGTACAATGTGGTATAAAGGCTGGATGGACACATCTACCTTATCTTTATAGACTGGACTTTAGGTAACAAAATTCTGAAAATTTGGATTTAAAAGCCATTTTAAATACAGTAATTTCCCCAACATCTTTGTTTTATTTTTACTATGAAACAATACAAACCCACTACTCCATCTTACGTCTTGGGACAGCAGTATATATTACCTAGCTCAGGTTTGTCCAGTAAACTGATTAAAATACGGAAAGGTTTGAGATCCTGCATTAGAGTACTCTCTTTTCCAAGTCCATTCAGTTGTAAGATTCCCACCATGGCCTTTGAAAAACAAACACACGTTAGTCATTAGAAAATACAGTTCAATATTTTTTAAGAAAAGAAATTAAATATAACCACAGCCTTTTCTGAAGCCTTTCTCCTCTGCTAGGGAAGAAAATGTTATAGTCATTTATGGAGAGAAGTAAAGTACTTTTTAGTTGTAACACAATGTTTTCTAACGTGTGTGTGTGTGTGTGTGTGTGTGTGTGTGTGTATGTGTGTGCATGTTTGTGAGTTCACGTGTGTGTCTGGGTGTCCATGTGCCACGGTGCTTGTGTGGAGGTTAAAGGACAACCTTGGATGTTGGTCCTCACCTTCCAACTTGTTTGAGGCAAGACCTTGTTCATCACTGCATATGCCAGGTTAACTGGCTACTGAGCTTCTGGAGATTCTCCTGTCTGTGTCCTATCTCCCCAAAGGAATGCTGGGGTTAGAGGCGCTGATGGCACTACTATGTCCAGCTTTACATGGTATATTGGGATCTGAACTCAGGTTGTCATGCTTGTACCGCAAGCACTTTTACTCTCTAGGCCATCACCTTAGCCCTTTATTTTTGAGATATAATCTCAGTATATAGACTGGGTTAATACGAAACTTGCTATGTAGCCCAGCATGACAATGAACTCACAAACCTCATGTTTCAGCTTTCTGAGTGCTGGGATTAAAGGTGCATACTACCATTCTGGCTTACAAATTTTCTCTAGGAAAAAAATAAAAAACTAGAAGAGCCAATAAAGTACATTTATAAGTTTACTGTTGGCCTTTAAGATGAAAATATTTCTGTTTAAAATCACATCACAAATTATAAACTATACCATCTCACCTCTGCAGTATTAAACAATCATTTGTTCAGTGACTTAAGACTCAGTATATAACTTCCCTCATGCAAAATGCTTCAGTAAGATGGATGTGATGGAGCACATTTGTAATCAGCACTTGGGAGGACGAAGCAGGAGGATGATGAGCTCAAGGCCAGATTGGGCTACATAGTGAGATTACCTTAAAAACCAAACAATAGAAATGCTTGAAGTAACAGGTATTTTATTAATATATTTAGAAATATCTTAAACTAAGACGACTTAAGTATATATAATGTGAATAGATCAATGGATCACTTTAGCATTTCTCTTGCAGTTGCAGTTTCATCATACCTAAAATATGGCTGCAGCCCACATTTCCCTTAATAGGAAATATGAACCCTGGTCCCCTTTTTTGGAAAGCTCCAACATTCATAGAGCTAACAGGTAAGAAACTATATCTGTGTCTTAATAAAGCCAAGAAAATAGCAAAGAAAAATATACCTCTGGGCTTATGATCACGTATCACTGTATTGGAGCCCTTTGCTTGTTATAGTTATTCCTAGGAAGGTTTTGAATCTTGTCTCCACTCCAACTATGAATCAGTTAAAGCAGGGCTTTATTTTAGACATATTAAGGTACTCTGGTGAGCAGTGAGAAAGTGAAGAGTAATGAAAACATCCATTACCTGGACCAACAATTCTTTGGAAAAGGTAGTAAAGTAGTAAGTGGCATGTTCTTCAGGATTACTGTGCCTTGTACTTCTGGGTCCTATGACAGCACCGTTGTTATCAAAACCTCCATGGAAAGAAGTCACAGAATTAATTCAAGTGGAATTCTCCTGACTATTGTTCACTAAATACCAAAACAACAAATACCTCAAAAACAGCACCAAACACTTACCGATTAGTAGCCCATTCAATGTCAGCAAGAGAGATCATTTAAGATAGTTTAATAAAGGAAACCAACTCAATACATAAGTATCATAGTATTCTTCCAGAATTATTGTTTTCTCCAGTCTTACCAATAGTGAAATAATGGAAGAATCAGAACATCTAAAATAAAGTATACTGCGTCCTCTTGCTGTAGGTAGGAACAAGTAATGAGGATAGGTCAAACACTCACCCCAGGATGCGAGGTGAAGTGCACAGTACGTTTTACTACCTGAGCACACAGTGTCTCACACTGGTATTGTATGTGAAACAGTGGCACTTACTGCTCTTGATTTCAGTGTTGACTTCAAAGCTTTCAAGTTTTTTGTCATTATTTTAACTATTAACCTCCTCTCTTTATCTATTAACACAAAATATAACAATTGTAGCTTATAATAGAAAAAGCTTTGTCAACATGGACATGGCCCTGTGGATTTAAATAGCCTCTTTCACTGAGGCTTCTGAAAATTTTCCAGAAATTATACCATTAATAACTTATATTTTTATTGTCTATTATACTCTAAAATTTCAACTTTTCTCAAGCAATTTATGAATACTTATGCATGGTGAATCTCCTTTGTTGTTTTTTCGTTCCAGTTATGAGTATATATATCAAATACCTACCAAGAAGCCAAGCATAAAGTCTTCGGTTCAGGGACATATCCCTCCTTAGTACCACATGAAGGGCTGCTGACAAGATCCTGATCATATCTGGTCGAGTGGCCTGAAGAGAGAACATTGTTGAACTTAATCACATATAAAAATAAAGTTCTACTTTTCTTCATAGAAAGATAATGTGTTGAAACATGCTAAGAGAATTAGGGTGTGTAAAACAATATATCACTTGATCTTTCAAATATAGGAGGTAATACTTATATTTTACAGATTCAAAAACAGGAAGAATGGTAATGTGGTACTTGCAAGTTAGCTAGTCTGGCTGAATTAATAAACTCCAGATTCACTGAGACTTGTTTTCCAAAAACAAGTTATGGCTGGGCATGATGGCACATGCTGTTAATCCCAGAACTTGGGAGGCAGAGGTAGGAGGATCGTCATGAGTTCAAGAACAACCTGAGACTGCATAGTAAATTCCAGGTCAATGCTGTGCCCAGATGCAGAATGGACATTTCATTAATCACAGACCAGTGAACTTTTGCTACATTGTGCTTTCTACTACAGACAGAAAGGAAATCATTCAGGATGAGCACAGGTGAGATATGACAGCCAAGAGGATCTCTTGGAGATGTTTGATTCACTTCTTTGAACACAGACCCATCAATTGAGCTCTACAATGGTGTAACTGTGGTCTGTAGAAGCCTGAGATTTCTATACTATTTCAGGAGGCCTGCAAAGTAAAAGCGTACTCAAAATAAAGAAAACTGCACATGCACATACACTGTCTAAATATAATTTTTTTTTATTCTTTTGCGCAAATCCATGCAACAAGTAAAGCAGTTGGCTCATTAGTATGAAAAGAAGCAAGGGTACCAGTGCCCACTGGACTTGAACCATGGAATTCACTATGTAGTCTCAAGGGTAAATTAGCATGCACAAACCCAATTCATTCCCCAGCACATAAAAGAAGCAGAAAGAAGGATGAATGCAGAAGAAGGAAGAAGAGAAGGGAGAAAGGAAGGCCAGCCAGTTTGATATTTAAAAAGTATTCTTAAAAAAATATTTATTTGAGAGAGACAATGCAGATAGAGAATGGGTGTGTCAGGGCCTCCAGCCACTGCAAACAAACTCCAGATGCATGTACTATAGGATCTGGGGAATCAAACCTGGGTTCTTAGGCATCGCAGGCAGGCACCTTAACTGCTAAACAATCTTTCCAGGGGGCCCCCACCCCCAAATATTCTGGATGCAATAGTATAAACTATTCAGGAGTTCTATCTTAAAGTATGTAATATTCTAGATAATGAAATTATTAATACACATAACGTGCTTCTTATATGCATATAAGTATGATGACTGTCTCAAGTGAAGACGTGTGTGCCCAATGGACTTAAGAACTGAATTTTTTTTAAAGCAATACTATTTTTGCAAGATATGTGTTGTTCTTTATAACATGACTTTTTTTTTAGACATTGACACTGAACAGTCATTTTGCAAATAAAGAAATTGTCACTTCAAAAGAAGCAATACTGTTACACTGACAAAATTCAAGATTCAAGGAGAAAGTCAGAAAGAGTCCTGTATCAGGAAAACATTTTTACGATCCTCAGTATTTTTAGAGAATAATGGAGTCCTACATCAAAACATTTGAGAACTACTTCTCTTTATAGACAATGTCAGACACATAGCTTGTAGACGTTGTCACAAAATTTTAGGAAGCAGAAATAGTTCCCTATTTTATTTGGTGAGAATGCCTCAAGTAAGCACAAAGGAGGAGAATTCATTCAAATGGTACAAGACCTCAGTTTCAGGAGAAGTAAGTTTCAGAGCTACTATGCAATAAGGCAATCATAATCACAATATAGGGTTGGGGGAGCTAGCTTAGTGGGTAAAGTGTTTTTGTGCAAGTATGAGGACATGAGTTTGGATCTCAGTACCTATGTAAAATGCTAGGTGTCATGGTGAAGTTTGAATACCAAGGCTGGGAGGCAGAGCCAGGGCAAGTCAGTGGCAAGCTAGTTGAGCAGAATCAGTAGCTCTAGACGCAGGAAGAGATTCTGTCTCTAAGAATAAGGTGGAGGAGGGTGACTGAGGAGAATGCCCAATGTTGATCTCTAGCCTCCACACACATGTACATACATACATACACACACACACACACACACACACACACACACACACAGTGCAAAAATGTGGCTGGGCATGGTGGCACACACCTTTAATCCCAGCACTTTGGAGTAGAGGTAGGAGTATCACCATGAGCTCAAGGCCACCCTGAGACTACATAGTGAATTCCAGGTCAGCCTGGGCTAGAGTGAGACCCTACCTCAAGAAACAAAAACAAAAGTGAAAAAGAAAAACCCAATGTATTATACCTTTGATCATTGCTAAGAAAGTGTAATTTAAGTGCTCACACCTGCAGAAAATGATAAGAATGCAAACTAATACTTGAATTAGCTTAATTTAGCCATAGCAAACTGTGTATGTTTTTGTCAACCACTAAATGAGTATAGTAAGAAGTCACTCATTTCTGGTGCTAGAGACTGATCCTGGGGCTTACGTTTCTACCTATGAGCTAGGAAGTCACCTTCTTTTTGGACAAAGTCTCACTATGCAGTCCAGGAGGCTTTGGCTTCCTCACTGCTGGGACTGACTACTTAGTGAGACTTTGTTCAGGCAGAAATCACTTCTTATTATTGCCATCACCACATACTTGCAGTATCTAAAAAATGCCTCAAAATACTGCAATCCCAATTAAGTTTTATACTAGATATTTGAGTCAGCTTTATCTGACATAAGTCCAACAATGTAAGCTCATAGACCTTTTGAGTTAAGCAATGAAGGCTCTATTCAGTTATAATTATAATTAACACTTGCTGAGTCTATTATATGCAAAACCTAAGAAGGTGAACTGGAGAGCCAAGTTATCTATGTTACAATCCCTTTCCCAGGTAGCCTAATGACTTAGTACAGTAATGGTGGGAAGAGTACTAGAACTGGAAAAGTAATGGACTTAGATGTGCACTTACAAAAATTGTCAACACAACTACTCATTTATTTTTTTAAGTTTTTTTGTTTATTTTTATTTATTTATTTGACAGTGACAGAGAGAGAGAGAGAGAGAGAGAGAGAGAGAGAGAGAGAGAGAGAGAGAGAGAGAATGGGCACGCCAGGGCCTCCAGCCGCTGCAAACAAACTCCAGACACGTGCACCCCCTTGTGCATCTGGATAATGTGGGTCCTGGAGAATCAAGCCTCGAACCAGGGTTCTTAGGCTTCACAGGCAAGCACTTAACTGCTAAGCCATCTCTCCAGCCCCATTTATTTATTATTTGAAGGCAGGGTTTCACTTTAGCCCAGGCTGACCTGGACTTCACTATAAGTCTCAGGCTAGACTCGAATTCACAGAGATCCTCCTACCTAGGCATTCTAAGTGCTGGGACTAAAGGCATGTGACCAGCTCAATACAGCTACAGTTTTCATAAAACACTATTATAAGGTAAGGTTTGATAAAATCTGGGTTGGAAGGAATACAGAGAAGGCTAAATAAGGAAGTACAAAAGAAGTATAAGCTGAAAAAAGAAACAGTTTAGTTAGTAACACTGATTTAGTAGGATTACAAATTAAATTCTTACCAGTTTAAGTATAGGAAGACTTAATTCCTTGGATCCTGTTAAGGAACCTATTAACTTACTAATACTGAATATTTAGATAGGAAGAAAGTTTAATATCAAAGGCCAACAAACCTCTTGACTCATGTCAGACAGTACATGTTGGGAACTTTTGCATTACATTTCTTTGGCCTTTCCATATTCATTTTCTTTTACAAGGCTTTAAAACAGTTTAGAAAGCATTTTACATTGTGGTCTGGACATCCAACTGCAGCATTGGCAAGTTTAGTCTATACCGAATTTTCCAAGAGTAGGGGAAACATTGTGAAAAGCCAGTGGGCAAAAAAGGCCCCTGTTTAACAGTGAATCTCAAATTAGAGGTAAGCTCATGTCTCAGCAAGTGATGCATGCAATGAAGTAGAAAAGCCTTCAATTAATATTTACTCAAATTAAATGAATCAAAATTAAGAAAGCAACAGAGAAAAATTAGCCAGCCATAATAGAAAATCCTTATAGTTATGTACTAACAGTAATTATGGAAATTCCAAATGTTTTCTACTAATCCCTGTTAAGAAGTATGATTTGTTTTGAATGACAGTGTTCTTCATAAGAACCTTTCAGAAGCTGCTCCCAGAGGCCAGAGGTTGTTAAATAAGAACCCAGTGCCAAGGTTGGGCTACCTCCCTACAAGCTATTGGTCAGAGAGGTTCTTGAAGACTCCTTCCTGCCAAAAAATACAGGCTATTGCCATTGTTCCTGAACTAGACCCCACTGCTGAAGATACTGTAATACCAGGCCAGATCACAGAGAAACCCAACTGGAACTAGGCTGGAAACTTTCTCCCCTCTAGTCTCCCCTATAGCATCAGAAGGCACCAAGCAGGCTTTGGGAGAGAACTGTCATCATGTCTTACTCCGCTGTGCACCCTGGGTGCAATGCTACCAATTGTCCAGGGAAGATGAGCCGCCATGGTGCAACAGTGGCAAACGAATTCTGGGGGTAACCAAATGCTTTCTGATTGGATTTGAGTCTTTCTCCACAGAAGGGAATCCATGTTTGGAACTATAAACCTGGTCAAAATCTTGTGGCTAGGGAGGTCATAAGTCCTAATAGAGAAATTACTTTTGCTTTTTACCTAAATAGGTATGTGTGGTCTTCAAAGTGTCTTCTAAATAGGTGTGTTTATTACACATATATCAGTGTTGTAGTCAGTTTTGGTCAGAGAAGCTTTTCGCAGCAGTGGTGGTAACTACAGAGACTCTTCTTTTTCTTTTTAGTTTTTTTTTTAATGTTTTTTATTAACAACTTCCATGATTGTAGACAACATCCCCTGGTAATGCCTCCCCCCCCACCATTTCTCCTTTGAAACTCCATTCTCCATCATATCCTCTCCCCCCCTCAATCAGTCTCAATTGCAGAGACTCTTAAATGGTTAAAGTGCTGAGAATAAATGACTGTTGAATACTCAGGCATAAATGGGACATCTGTATTGCCGCCTCCAAGGTTTGGGGAAGGATGAGGAAGAAGGGATGGAAAGGGGTAGGTGGTATGACATGCTGATTTCTGGGAATGACATGACTGCTACATTCTTGAACTCATAGCAATTGTGAATAGTGGTATAATGTGTGGAAAAGACTGGGCTCATGGACATCTTGTCATGTAGGTAACCCCATCTCCATGAGGCTCCAACCCACCCTGAGTATTTGAACCCATGTACTTGCTGACAGGGGAGGGAGAGAGATATTTTCTTCAGTGGTAGAGCCAATGGTATAGCCCATAAGAAACCCTAGTTGAAACTCACTGGTTCACAAAACAACAACAAAAAGGAAAGTAGGGCAGGTTGGGAAGAAGAGGTGGATATCAAGTTGAATGGAAGGAAACAAGTAGGTAAAGAGGGTGTGTGAATATGATTGAGAAATATTATGTACATGTATTAAGACAGAATTGGGATGGAGAGATTGACTTAGTGGTTAAGGTGCTCATCTGCAAAGCCCAAGGACCCAGATTCAATTCCCCAGCACCCACATAAGTCAGAAAGGTGGCACATATGTCTGGAGTTTATTTGTAGTGGCTAGAGGCCTTGGCTTGCCCATTCTCTCTCTCTCTCCCCTTCTCTCAAATAAATAAAATATTTTTAAAATAAAATATCAGAATTAAACCATTATCATGTATAATTAATAAAAATATCCTTCAAACACAAAATGAGAGAGAGTATAAAATCTTAGCTAACAGACCATGAAGGAAACAAAATAAACTGAAATGAATTTTTCATGGTAGAAATTTTCTGCATCTTTCTTGCATCATATGTTTTTATACATACATGGTGTCACAACTCTAAATGGTTATGTTCTAGTGCTCGTTCTAGTCAATCTTTATCAAAGTTTAGAATGTAAAAAAGTGTGTGTCACTCCTTTTAGGCTGAGCATACTGATTAAATTAAATTGCAGTAATGACATACCATATCTGTGACTTGTCAAGCCAATTGCTCTTATTTGTAATGAAAGTACTACCAGTGTCACAGTGACTAAATATTTGGCTCTCAAATTACAGCCAATGCTGCTAGGGTTCTGGCATGCATCCTGCAGTCACCAAGGCAAGGTAAGGTTACGTCAGACACATTGATGCAGGCTGTTTTGTAGACAGCCTGGGCCTCCGAATCTCAATTAACTTAGTATTAGCAATGGTTACCTCTTGCTTCGTATAGATTTGGACTTTTCAGCAGAAGTCTTATGTTGATAATATTCACATCAATGTTTACCTGACTCATATGGAATGGAAAACAGAAGAGGATGAGGTCCAGTGTGCTTCTCTGCACAAGTACACTTGAGTCCTGCACTGAAGTACTTACTGCTTCTACCTGCAATTAAAAACAGAACAGAACAAAACAAAACAAACAACAACAACAAAACTGTTAACATACTGGGAAATAACTATCAGGAAAATGTTAATAACTTTTCATTTTCTTTACTAAGGAAGAATATGCTTAGCCTAATTGTAGCAGTTCATGTCTATAATTCCAACACTGGGAGATTGAGGTATAATAATTCCTATGAGTTTGAGGCCAGCCTGGACTAGCTACACTGAGCCCCTACAGCAAGCAAACAAACACAAAACAAAGTACGCACGCAACAATCAAAGAGCCCTGAAAAAAAAATTTTTAAGTGCCTGTACCATAAATGCATGTAGGTTTCCTTCCAATGCCTCACCCTGTGCCTTAAAATATTTGTACATAAACATCAGTATGCAAATGTCTTACAATAGCTTTGCTCATAATTTTAAGTCAAATGTCCACATTTGAATGAATATTCAGATCGTGGTATTGTCATATGATAGAATAATACATGATAGTAGAAAAAAAAAAGGCGCATGGCTTTGATCCCAGCACTCAGGAAGCAGAGATAGAAGGATCACCATGAGTTTGAGGCCACCCTGAGACTATAGTAAATTCTCGGTCAGCCTGGGCTACAGTGAAACCCTACCTCAAAAAACAAAACAACAAAACAAAACAAAAACAAAATCAGTTATACACAGAAGTATTGATGCATCTCAAGTATGATATAAAATGAGAAAGAAACAACATTTTTTAAAAAAAGTTTTTGCTCATTTTTTATTTATTTATTTGAGAGTGACAGACACTGGGAGAAAGACAGATAGAGGGAGAGAGAAAGAATGGGCATGCCAGGGCCTCCAGCCACTGCAAACGAACTCCAGATGTGTGCGCCCCCTTGTGCATCTGGCTAATGTGGGACCTGGGGAACCGAGCCTCAAACCGGGGTCCTTAGGCTTCACAGGCAAGCGCTTAACTGCTAAGCCATCTCTCCAGTCCAGAAACAACATTTAAAGGCTAAAAGCAGCATGAATCAACTGATCTGTCTGAAAAAATCAAAACTATAGAAAAAGGAAAGAGACCAGTGTTTACAAAGGTCTGGAAACAAAGAAGGGAAGTGATTAGAAGGGGTATAGAAATTTTGGGGTGATATAATTTACATACTCCTCATTGCAGTCATGAAAATATGACTATATGCTTGTCAAAAATCAAACAATTGTACATGTGACATAGGGTAAATTTAGTCAATGTAAATATTAATGAAATAAATCCAATAAAAACTTTGTATAAAAAAAGTTAAATTTTTATATGGGGAAAATATCAAATTTTTATAACTTATAAAAACATCCTGAAAGATGTTTTATAAATTGAGCTGCTACAAACATGGTTGAGCAAATCTCTCTGGCCTGTGGTTTGAAGGTTTTAGGGTAGATGCCCAGTAAGGGTATAACTGGGTCTGTTGGTATTTCTATAGTCAGCTTTTTCAGGAGTCTCCATATTGCTTTCCAAAGTGGTTGTACCATCCTACATTCCCACCAATAGTGAATGAGTGTTCCTGCTTCTCCACATCCTCACCAGCATTTATTTTCATTTGATTTTTTGATGTTGGCTATCCTTATTGGGGTAAGGTGGAATCTCATAATTGTTTTAATTTGCATTTCTCTGATGATTAGGGATGATGAACATTTTCTTAAGTGTGTGTTTGCCATTTGTATATCTTCCTCTGTGAATTGCCTATTCAACTCTGCGCCCCATTTTGTGAGTGGGGTATTTGTCTTCTTATTGTTTAGGTTTCCCAAAACAATGACAGACTTCTGTCAGAATACTTGATGACCCACCAAAGGCCAGTGGTAAGACCCTATTGCTGAAGACTCCATACGCAGCTGACACATAAAATGGAATGGCATGGCTGGAAGCCAGGAGAGAGTCAGTTCCCAGACAGTCAGCGTGTCTAGTGCTAGAAGGTGCTACAGGGGCAACTGGGGGAAATGACCAATATCTGTCCAAGCAACTCATTGTCTAACCTAATTAGCAACAAATAACCTGATGTGATGCCCACACAAGTGCAATAGTGGCACACAGACATGGTGGGGAACCAACTGCTCTTGATTTGGCTAACTGATCCCCTCAGTGGTACGAGACCCATAGCTGGAGCTGGGAAACAAGTCAGAACCATACCCAAACATAAGCCCACTCTCCAATATCAAGTTACCATCAATCATGGGGTATAAGAGGGCCTACACCTATCAAACTCTCTATCAAAAAAGTAAATGTTATCTCAATTTTCCAGGTGCTAACTAACTCTCCGTTGAAGAATCTGCTTCTCTTTTTCAGATAGATGCAGATCCTAAGGAGAGAGCTGCCCCAACATACCTCAAAAGGGGCCCGAATGAAACTAAGGACAATTGGTGAAATAAGCAAGGATGATGTTTTCCTGATGAACTGGATACCAGCACAAAGGGGAAGGAGACCAAAAAAACAGAAAAAAATCAACTCCTACCAAATCAGAGAGCCAGAGCCTCAGAGGCCCCCAACACCGCAGCACTGAAGCAGACCAAAAATGAACCCAACATGGCACAGGGAAATTTTGCGGAAGAGGGAGAGGAAAGAATGTCAGAGTCACATGTTGGGTCATGATATGCAGAGACATTTATCGTACCAATAACTGTGGGCTAACTCTACAATGCACAAACCATTTACATCAACAAGGAGGGTCCAATGGGAGGGGGTAGATCATGGATGAGCCTAAACAATGGTACCAAACTGCCTGTATTTGCTGAAAAGAAAACTAAGATATTAAATTAAAAAAAAAGATGTTTTATAATTCCTTTCTTATTTTACTACAGTCTTCTACAATGATTTCCTTTTGCTTTTAATCTTGAAATTGGGAAAAAAAGTAATTTTCATATATTTCTATCTTTCACTGTTTGCCATGGTGTTACATCCTCTTTCACAAATCCTGTGTAGAATCTGACTATATCACTTCATTTAAACTTCATCTCTCTGTTACAGAAAGCCATGAAAAGCTTTTACTATACTGAGGGGCACAATAAATACAGCTATGTTGACAGTGGTCTGACCAGTATGCAAGACATTTATAATAAAAGCCATGAATCTGCTTGAAAGTGAGATAAAAAGCAAAAAATGTAATGCAGTAAGCTTTTAAAATCAGTAATTGCTGATTACTTTGCACCCTGATTTTCTTTGATGAAAAAATTGTAAGCTCCATGGAAACAGGAAAGTGGTTGACAACATAATCCTGGGAATCTGTCTGGAACAGTGCCTGGCTTTACAGAAACACTTAGGACATGACCCTCCGTACTTGTACACCTACCATGAGTTCAATATCACTGCCAATTATGTAAAGCTGATCTTCCATAGAAAGTTTCCTGTTCAAATGGGCGAGAACATAGGTGATTCCCGGTAAGCGGACAGCAGGGCTAGTAAGAAGACTGCCCCAGAGGGCACTGTAGAAGGCCGACTGGTCTACTGCAGCAGCAACCTTTTCCAGCAATGTGTTTGTTCTGGGTACAAAGTAAAGTGGTATAAGAAGGAAAGCATTCAGTGATGTATTACAAGAACTCATCATCCTCTTCCAAAATACCAGGAAAGCATCCACCCTGGAAGCAAGTGTAATGGGCTGGAGAAGAATATGCTTTCAAGTCAGAGGCCTGACTCTAAATCCTGGCTCCCGAGTTATAAGCTGTGGTCTTTGGGGAACTCACATCATCCTTTTCAGTTCAGTTTCATGTAAAATGACAAGAACAACAACAAAACCACCCCCATAAGACCTGTCTTCATCACCAGGTTGTTAAATACTCTAAGATTTAACAATACAGACAAACTAGTTTATCATAACCACATCACATCTTATGTTCTACAAAATCTTTATATAGATACTGCTAGAGAGAGAGAGAGAATTGGCGTGCCAGGGCCTCCAGCCACTGCAATCAAATTCCAGATGCTTGTGTCACCTTGTGCTCATGTGTGAACTTCCGCACTTGTGTCACATTGTGCATCTGGCTTATTTGAGACCTGGAGAGTTGTACATAAATCCATAGGCTTCACAGGCAAGTGCCTTAAACACTAAGCCATCTCTCCAGTCCTGTTCTTTTTGGTATCACAATAGCATTAATGAATTAGATATGATACAATCAAATATACCTTACTGCCTCATTAATGGCATTATTAATTTCCTTTTAAAAATAAGCCGGGCGTGGTGGCACACACCTTTAATCCCAGCACTCGGAAGGCAGAGGTAGGAGGATCACTGTGAGTTCAAGGCTACCCTGAGACTTCATAGTGAATTCCAGGTCAGCCTGAGCTAGAGTGAGACCCTACCTTAAAAAACCAAAAATAAAAATATTATTTATTTACTTATTTGAGACAGAGAGAGAAAAAAAATGGGTGCACCAGGGCCTTTGGCCACTACCAAATGAACTCCAGATGCATGCGCCACCATGTGCAACTGGCTTAGGTGGGTTCTGGGGAGTAAACCTAGGTCCTTAGGATTAGCAGACAAGCGTCTTAACCAATAAGTCTCCAGCCTACCTTTTGTTTTTTAACAAAAATTAAGCACTTCAGTACATCTAAGTCAACTGTACAGTACAGTCAGGCAAATCTACTTGGTATGTGATTACTAATACTAATCTCCTCTGGTTTTATCTACACATTAAAATGCATTTATGAACCCTTTTACAGAACCTATGTGAAATACTTAGCAAAACATACCTCTTAAGATACTACAGCCATAAATATCATAATTTATTTTTATTTAAAAATTTTAATTATAGCTAGTAAAATTATAATTGGTACTGATTCTGAATATCCCCCAAGAAAATAATTTAAAACAAACTGATTTTTAAGATAAATGAACTAATTTTATATTATGCTTCTCAAATGGTAAGCAAATATGTGAACTAATGAAAGCAAATAATAAGCAGTGTATGTGGATAATCGAACTTTCAGGATTAGTTTCTTACCAAACTACAGAAACAGCTGAAACACACTAGAGTAACCGGTTGCTACACTTGGCTAAATTACTTCAATGTAAATCATTAAGTACACTCCTAAGGTAAATTTGTCTTTTTTTCTACCTAAACTCAGAATTTTTTTTTTCTGTAAGAATGTATGTAATTAATTCCAGCATGCACTGCTATAGTATTTAGCTCTTTAAAAAAAAAAAGGGCTTCTAAACTGATCAGATAATTTTATTCCCTTTTTAATCAGTGCAAAAAATTTATTTACAATTTTCCCCCTCCACACTTTGCAAGATCTCAACTTAATTCACTGCAAAGATCAGATCATTTGCTTTGAAAAATTAAAATATCAAGCGTATCCTCTCAACAGCTAGTAAAACAACACAATAGTTGGTGCTAGACTATTTTCTCCAATAGTGATTAAAAAACTGGTAGCATGGGGACCTAATGTATTTGTTGCTAAATTTCATTCATTATTTCAAATTATGGGTCGCTTTTTAGTGAGTTACTTGCAAAGCCCCAGACTGATCTCATTATTATAACAATACAAAGTATATATTATGCTTCCTTTATAGATAAGGAAACAGTAAGATTCAAAACAACTAAGAACAACCTCGATATGCTCATACTGTGTGCTCCCATAGAGGGTGTCCAGCATGTAAATTCTCTTAAGTCTGTACTTCAACCATAGAGCTACATGTTCAGTATGGTGCACAGACTAGATGGGTTGTATAATTTTTATTGCTATTTAAATCTTTATGTGACAGAAACGTCTAGAATAATTCATCTTTTGTAATGCTAAAACAGTTAACACAGCCATGATTTGGAGCCCACAGTCACACCACATCACTTTACCTCTCGTAGTACTCAGATCCTTCTTCTAGGCCAGGAAGAATACCAGTGAGCAAGCCCTGCAGACCAGGTTTCAGTGTCTTGCCCAGAGGTAAGTAATAGACCTCGTATAAACTGAGCAGAGCTGGTTTCACAGACATAGCAGCATTTGCAAGAAGAGGAAATAATCCAGAACTGTTAAAAATAAAAACAAAAGTGGAAAAATGGCAGTGGAATATTAATTTATAGGGAATTTATTTGCAAATAAATCTACTGATAGACTACTAAGATATACTGAATGAGGTGTTTTTTTTTTTTTTTTTTTTTTTGAGATAGGGTCTCACTCTAGTCCAAGCTGACCTGGAATTCACTATGTAGTCTCAGGATGGCCTTGAACTCACGGCAATCCTCCTACCTCTGCCTCCTGGGTAGTGGGATTAAAGGCGTGCACCACCACACCCAGCAACTTAAGATAGTATTTGATGACTTTTACATCCATTAACCAAACTAGTTTTCTTACCTGAGTTTCATACTTATGAACCTGGCAGCCACATAGCTGCTTTATAACATCCTATTTCACAATTTCCAAACAGAATTCTCCCTCTCCCCACAAAATTGTTTCTTTCCCCTCTAACTGCCATTTAAATATTACATCATTGTCAAAAGCTATAAATCAAGAGTGATTCTTAACTCTTAAAAATGTTCTACTCTAACCTTCAATGAATGACCACATTTTCTCTCCAAGTCAATCTTCTAGACATTTCTGAATAAATTTCATTTCAAACAGATACTTTTTAGTAGAGGTATCTTCTTCATATCTTTTTTTTAAAATTATTTATTTATTTATTTATTTATTTATTTGAGAGTGACAGACACAGAGAGAAAGACAGAGGGAGAGAGAGAGAATGGGCGCGCCAGGGCTTCCAGCCTCTGCAAACGAACTCCAGATGCGTGCACCCCCTTGTGCATCTGGCTAACGTGGGACCTGGGGAATTGAGCCTCGAACCGGGATCCTTAGGCTTCACAGGCAAGCGCTTAACCACTAAGCCATCTCTCCAGCCCCCTTCTTCATATCTTTATATTATAACAGGAGCACTTTAGAACTGCTTTAAGATCACTGTGTCCAGTAAAAACCTCTCATTGGTTTCTTGTGACGAATACAGTCTTTTAAACACCCTTTAAGATTTGACAATGGTATACCTCTGTACAGCGCAGTACAGGACCAGTTTTATTCCTGTGCTTGCTACTCCAGCTGTTCTAAAGCAGTCCTTATGGACGCCTTTCACAGCTTTCATACTCAATGAGGGTCCTGCTCTTTGCACATCCTGCTCATACAGACGCAATCTCTACTCCTTTACTTATATCCTCTTTGTACATAGAGAGATTCCTAACCTTTCAGGACTGAGCCTACATCATTTCCTTGAAAACACTATCTTCTTTAGACTAGGTTAGGACTTTTATTTGATATGCACAAGTTGTCAATATTGTCTTCTCAGAACATTTATCACTATACTTGAATTGTTTTAATTTCTGTCTTCTCTAACAGACTTACAGAAAACAAAGGACCACGGTTGTCTTTATGTGTCTATTCCAATTCCTAGCCCCATGTTTTACATGTAAGAAGTGTTTTTCACTCCAGGTTTGTATGGGAAGCAGAATCATCTTGATTTTCCCAGTTTTCTACCTTTAATTTTAGGTACAGTTTGACCTAAAGATAGAGTCACTAGCTCGGTCTTTTTGAGGCTACATTCCATGTGTCCGAAGGCTTATGTCCCAACTTTGCTTCGACTCTTCTTTATCCACCCCCTTTGTTATTTCCTGAACTTCACCACTGACATTCTTGCTTTTCAATACAACTGTACTCAAATGTTCCCTCGATGATTCTAAAAAGAAAACAAATAGCCGCATCCAAACCGCAAAATGTTATTCTAATTGTTTCTTGGGTTAAAGCTTCATCTTATATCAACTTTTAAGAATGGGTGAATATGTATGCATATGTGAATATATGCATTCTATTCAGATATATGTATGCATACATACACGTATCTATGTATATATTTACATGCATTTCCATTTATTTTTATTTATTTATTTATTTGAAAGAGGCAGAGAGAAAGAAAGGGTACTCCAGGGCATCCTGCCACTGCAGTTGAACTCCAGACACATGTGCCACCTTATGCATCTGCTTATGTGAGTCTTGGGGAATCAAACCTTGTGTCCTTTGACTTTGCAGGCAAGTGCCTTAACCACTAAACAATCTCTCCAGCCCTGTATTTCCATTTTTATTTAAATGTTATTTTCATTTTTTTATTTTTTTTAAGGAATGGTCTCACTGTAGCCCAGGCTGACCTGGAATTCCCTATGTAGCCTCAGGCTGGCCTTGAACTCATAGTGCTCCTCCTATCTCTGCTTCCTGAGTTCTGGGATTAAAGGCGTGTGCCACTATGCCCAGCTAAATGTTTTTATTTTTACATGTCTATTTATTTATTTGCAAGCAGAAAGATACATATAGAGAAAGAATGAATCAAGTATTCAAGGCATGCCAGGGCCTCTTGCCATTGTCTACACAGTATATGCAGATGCATGGGCCACTTTGTGCATATGTGGGTGCTGGGAATTGAACCCAGGCCATCAGGGTGTGAAAGCAAGCACTTTTAACAACTAAGTCACCTGCCCAGCCCCACATCTCCTCCTTTTATCACCTTCCATCTACTCTTCAATTGTGATACTTGTACATGTGACAATGTAACTGTCACTTATGGTCCTATTTCTAACCCCACAGCCCTTGGTCTTTACTGACTAGAGAAATGACATACTTTGTTGATATATTTGGATTCCCATCCTTGGTTTACAACATCATAGAGGAAACAATGTTTGGTGGTGATGGTGCACAGCTGTAGGCCTCAGAAACAAACTTTCTTTCTTATTTTTCATCCTCTTTTCCCTAATCCTTATTCTCTCCAAGACAGAACATAGAAAGTAGACATTTTCTTCCCAAGGTGGTCAGAAGTTATTATTTCCCTGTCTTTCTGATTCCAATGTAGTTGAAAAGACATTCTCTCATCTACCACTTGACAGTGTATCAGAACCCAGCTGTATGTGGAAGAAGTAATGCTCAGAGAAGAGCCAAAGCTCTCTAAATCCCATGACTTTGAAGTTTATGGATATTTCCTTACAAAGACATGATTGAGGCATGAACAACCATGTCAAAACATGATTATACAGAAAAATACACTCTAGTGCTAAATGCAGATATACTGAGAAGTAGGAAGCTTGTAAGGTCTCTTTGTCCATATTCTCTTTGGCTCTTCTCTGAGTTCTGGATGCTTGTACTTGGTCTTGGAGTCATAAGCATTAGAGCTGACTTAGAAGATGCTCAGCTACTGTTCCCTACAGATGTGCATGTTTGCTCACTGATGGGAGACAAAAGCAATCTGTGCTGTGAGTACATCATAAGGAGAAGCTGAAACCGTACGTGACACCATCTGTTTAATGTATTTAAAAGATTATTCGAATACTGTAGATCAGTGGCACAAGCTAGGTTAGAGATGATGCTTGCTTGGGCTCAAAGCTGTTGGTAAAGTGAATGCATTGGAAAGACACATCAGAACCATGGCGGACAGTTACTGAGCATGTACTGTAGGCTGTACACTATTCTATGCACTTTTGTGGATTGATAGCCCCTTTTAATTCTATTAACTACTGTCTGAGACTAGTAATCTTATTTCGATTTTGCAAATGAGGACAGGAGGAGAGAGAGGTAACGAAAATGATGCAAGCTCACAGAGCTAGTTTAACATTCCTGCTCTTCACCATTTTGAGAACTTTCAGTGAAAGACTACACAAGCAGTAGAGGTAGGGGTGGAGTTAACAAGATGCATAGCGCAGATCCCATGCTTGTGTAAGAGGACGGATGGTGGTGCCATTTAGTGATCTTTAGTCACTGCGGGAAAGGCAGGTTTACAGGGATAGGTAGGCCTTTAGCCATCTTTAAAAGTCCACACAGAGATGTCAAGTAAGCTTTGAGGTAAGATAGGCAGAAAGCCCTGTAGTTGCAACAATTATGAATGAAGATTATTAATAAGGGACATTTAAAAAAAAATTTTATTAGCATTTTCCATGATTATAAAAAAATATCCCATGGTAATTCCCTGCCCCCCCCCCACTTTCTCCTTTGAAATTCCATTCTCCATATTACCTCCCCATCACAATAATAGGGGACATTTAAGACTACAAAAATAACTTAGAAGAATGTTTCAAACTTTTCTAAATCACTTAATTCAAATATTTAACACTTACATAAAATATTTTTGTATTTGATTTTCAAACAGAAAAAGGGAAAGAAAAAGAAAGATGAAGAGAAAGAAAGGATACACCAGGAACTCTTGCTGCTGCAAATGAACTCTACAGGCACATAAACGCCATGAGCCATTGTGTGCATCTAGCTTTACGTGGGTACTGGGGTAGTGAACCCAGGCCAGCAGGCTTTGAAAGCAAGAATGCTTAATCACTGAGCCATCTCCCCAGGCCACAAGTTTTTTTTTTTTTTTTTTTATTAAGGATCTTTCAATATTTTAATTGTCAGTGTAAAAAGCATAAAATAGATTAGCAATGTATTTTTGTTGTTGTTTTTTGCAGACAGGGTCTTGCTCTAGCCCAGGCTGACCTAGAATTCATTATGTAGTCTCAGAGTGACCTCAAACTCACCACAATCCACCTACCTCTGCCTCCCAAGTATGGGATTAAAGGCATGCACCACCACACCCAGCTTAGCAATGTATTTTTATATTTTATGAAATTAAGACAGAAAAATATTCTTACCTATATAAAAAAAGATCTTTGGCAAGTCGCTTAGGTCCAATGATTTTGAAGATAATTTCGTATGTTTCAAGTGCCTTCCGATGAACTCCTCCTGGCAGCGCTGGATGTAGACACTGAGCTAGTCGTTTACCTATGGTTAGCTTCTTAGGTACTACCTGGTACTTGGCATTATTTTGTAAAACCTTAAGGAAAGAATTGTAAGGCAGTTCAGAAAAAAGATTTCATTTCATTTTCTCATTAGAATTGTCACTGTTCAGGCTTAGATTGTTCTGTGCATATTTACTTCAAATTAAGATTGAGGAAATTAAAAAGTAGAAGGTTGTTCAAGATTACCACACCCATTACATGTCAAAAGAAACTTTTTTTTCTGTGTTTGTGTTTTTTGAGAGAGAGAGAATTGGCACACTAGGGCCTCAGCCACTAAAATTATACTCCAGATGCTTGCACCACCTAGTGGGCATGTGTGACCTTGCATTCGCCTCACCTTTATGCATCTGGCTTACGTGGTAACTGGAGAGTCAAACATGGGTCCTTAGGCTTCACAGGCAAGCACTTTAACCAATAAGCATCTCTCCAGCTAAACAATGTGTTTTTTTTTTTTTAAACTTTTATTTATTTATTTGAGAGCGACAGACACAGAGAGAAAGACAGATAGAGGGAGAGAGAGAGAGAGAATGGGCACGCCAGGGCTTCCAGCCTCTGCAAACGAACTCCAGACGCGTGCGCCCCCTTCTGCATCTGGCTAACGTGGGACCTGGGGAACTGAGCCTCAAACCAGGGTCCTTAGGCTTCGCAGGCAAGCGCTTAACCGCTACGCCATCTCTCCAGCCCAACAATGTGTTTTTAATGAAAAAATACTTTTAAAAATAAATTGATTGAGAAGGAACTGTTTTAGATTTTTACAAATCTTTAATATCACCCAGACTGAATATCATGTAAGCCAGCCTTTGATCTCTTTAGATATATATGTCAGTGATGTGTCATATATATATATATATGTCATATATGACTATCAAAACATTATAGTCATGTTAGCACTGGATTTCCCACCCCATTAAATTTATACTAAAATATGTTTAGACTACCTTTAACAAATATGAACACATACATATATACATGTGTTTGTATATATACACATGTATACACTTGTTTGGATTTTTGCCTCGTTCTACCATGATTAGTTTCATCAATGACATGGTTATCTTAGTTTGTGTTACTTGCATATGAAATAATTTCAAAAATACTGATGAATGTATAAAAACTAATTATGTACTTAATTAGGATAATTAATTTCCATAATTAACTGTATTTAAAAACAGTTTCTAGGGGCCAAGCATGGTGGCTCATGCCTTTAATCCCAGCATTCAGAGACTGAGGTAGGAGGACTGCTGTGAGTTTGAGGCCAGCCTGAGACCAATTATAGTCAGCCTGGGCTAGAGCAAAACACTACCTCAAAAAACAAACAAAAAAGAAAGTTTCTAGGAATCATTACAATTTTTCAGAAACAGAAAGGACCTACTTACCTATAAGTAAAGTCATACTGTCAATATAGTTTCTTGCGGATGCTATAAACCATCAAAACATTTCCAAACCTCTGGAAGTAAATGAGTGAAACAAGCATGTATATCCAATTTTAAGACAAATCTCTGGCACAGTGAAAATGAAAAGCTTTCTTTCTTGTACCTGTGTGTGGGGTGTATATTTATATGATTTGATGACCAGAAGACAGCCTTGGGAATTGTTCTTCAGGATGGCATTTATACCTTTTTGAGACAGGGTCTCTCACTAGCCTGAAGTTCACCAACTAAACTAGACTGTTTGGTCAGTGATCCTTCATAGATCCTCCTGTCTCTGCCTTCCCAGTGCTAGGTTATAGGTGCATGCTACCATGCCTGGCATTTTCTTTTAAACCTAGGTACTCAGGATTGAACTCAGGTCCTTTTGCAAGCACCTTACTGACTGAGCTATCTTTCTTGACCCCTGATTTCCTTTTTAAAACAACAAGAGTGATTATCTGTAACGAGCATCTGTGATGGCTCATGCTTTTAATCCATCCAAGCCACTTGGGAGGCTGAGGTAGGATTGTTGCAAGCTTGAAGCCAGCCTTGGCTAGAGTGAGACTCCCGCCTCAAAAACCTACCCATCCCCTAAAAGAAAGAAAACTAGTGTCCCTTCTATGTGTGTGTAGTTGTTTGAGTCAGATGTCCCCACAAACTCATGTGTTTTGAATGGTTGGTCCTTATTTGGGAGGTGGCGGAGTGTGTCACTAGAAGTGGACCTTCAGGTTTAGTAGGCCCTAGTTTGCCAGTGCTAGTATGTCTCACTCCCTCAGCGCTGTTTTCCACCAGATGTGGTAGAAGTGATGTCCAGCCTCTGCTCATGCCATGCTGTCTCCTGCCATCATGAAGCTTCCCCTCAAGACTGTAAACCTAAATAAACATTTTCCTTCCATCAGCTGCTTTTGGTCAAGTGTTTTGTCCAAGCAATAAGAAAGAAGGTAAGTATAGCAGTGTATTAAGATAAATTTCTTTCCTACTAATTGCTAGTGAAGCTGTCTAATGTTAACATAACACTTTTATTTTCTTTTCTAGCCTTTTCAATATTTAGAAGCATTGAAATATTCAATATTTAGAAGAAATGAAACCTTTTTTGAAACTATGGTGTGAAGAAAAAATTGACATTATTAAAAAACTTGGGTCAAAATGAAAACCTGGGGTTAATTTGTGGCCCTGCTATGACTAGCTATGGCTAAAACCAGAAGTATAAGGAGGCATCAACTCAAGTCCTATAATAAGGCCAAAGAATTGCATACAGAGAAACCCTTGTAAAACATACTGGATAAACTACGCTTCTTGCTGATGGACTTACATCATTTGGAAAAGAAGCAGCAGTGACTGCTGTCCAATTGCAGCTTTTCATTTTGGTGCAGGAACTCTAGAACTTTACCAGATGCTCAACTGCAGAAACTCACTAACATGGACAGTTAGCACAAATTGCTTCCCAATGTTGGGCTTTTATAGGTAACAACTATCTTTTTAAAGCACTGTTGTTTCTTTGATTAGAATGTCTAATGTGTCAGTAATATGCCTAACTACATATGTGTACAACTCAGGAATACAATGGCACTTAACAGAAATAAGGTGAGCCATGGCTACATTTTCATATTCTTTACTTCACAATTTAGATTTTTACTTCTTTAAATTTGTGAGACATACCTACCTTGTTAAGTTTTCCAAGAGCTGATATCAAATCTGCCCATTCACTGGAGTATTCAAAGTTCTTTAGTGCTTTGTCAATTGCAGCTACATAGTTTCTATATTTGGAGTCACTCAGTAACTCCAGCTCTTCTGTGTTCATCCTCCCACAATGTCCCACTAGAGACCAGTTCCCAAGTCATGCAAAATCATTCCCTGCAAAAGAGAAGTCAGGGAAAACCAAGGTTACAAAGCAAAGTATGGAAGTGGCTTCATATGATCTTACCATAAAGGCAATGGCCAATTTAAAAAAATTTTCTGATTGGTTACTGGGAGTGAGATAAGAGGGTAATTGGGGATGAATACAATCAAAATGCATTAAATGGATGAATGAAACTAAGAAAAAAATTAAATTGAAAAAAAATAAAACTTTCCACTTCATTGTATGAAGTATTAAGCAAAAAAAGTATTAAGTAAAAATTCTTACAATCAATAACCACCCCCCCTAATCTCATACTATGATTGGTTTTATATCCAGGGATAAGCCTTCTACCATGAACCATTAATACCTTGGGAATACCTGAAGGCAAACTAAGCATACAGGTAGATTAAATAAGCATCTCATGACTCAATCCATCTATCCAAAATACATTATTTTAGGAGAGAGTTATTTTAGTCAGTCGTGTAGCCATTAGTGAGTTACCCATGCTCTGGTAAATAACCCCCCACCCATGTTCATGCAAGTAACTCTAATTAAACTCAGTCAAACACACACACACACACACACACACAAGACACAAAAGACGAAGAAGTAAGTTAGCTGGGAACAAAGTGGTCAGCAGAAGTGGGAGGGTGAGGATGAAAAAGGGTAGTGTGGTGGTAAATATTATAAAAATACACTGCAAACATATGAAATTGTCAAAACAAGCTTCTTGATTTGTGATCTGTCTTTATAATGAAGGCATTTAGGGCTATGAATTTTCCCCTTATGACTGTCTTTATTGAGTCCCATAAGTTTTGGTAGGTTGTATTTTCATTATCATTCAATTCTAGAAATTTTACAATTTCTTTTTTTTATTTCTTCCATGACCCATTCATTGTTTAAAAGTGTGTTGTTTAGTTTCCAGGAGTTGGTAGAGTTCTTGATGTGTCTCTTGTTAATTTCTAGCTTTAAAGCATTGTGATCTGACATGATGTAGGCAGTTACTTCAATTTCCTTGACTTTATGAAGGCATGCTTTATGGCCTAATAGATGGTCAATTTTGGAAAACTGAGCATATGTACTCTGTAGAGTTGGGGTGGAAAGTTCTATAGATATCCGCTACGTCTAATTGATCTATGATGTTGCTGAGCTCTATTATTTCCCTGTTGATTTTATGCTTGGATGATCTATTGATGATAGTGGATACTGAAGTCTCCAACTATGATACTGTTGGTGTTTATTTCTGTTTTATTGTTGAGTAGATTTTGTTTTATAAACTGTGATGCTCATGTGTTTGGCGTATATATGCTTATGATGTGCTCATGTTGGATCATTCCCTTGATGAATAAGAAGTAGCCTTCTTTGTCCTTTTTGATTACTTTTGGTTTGAAGTCTATTTTATCAGATATATTTTTTAATTTATTTATTTGAGAGAGGGATGGAGACAGAGAGGGAGAATGGGTGTGCCAGGGCTTCTAGCCAATGCAGATGAACTCCAGATGTACACGCACTACTTTGTGCATCTGGCTTACGTGGGTCCTGGGGAATCGAACTGAGGTCCTTTGGCTTTGCAGGCAACCGCCTTAACCACTAAGCCATCTCTCCAGCCCAATTTTATCAGATATTAATATAGCAACACCTGCTTGTTTTGATACTAAAATGTAGTAAAGTTGGAAATATATAGGACACAGGAGAACAAAAAAGAGAAAAAATGCCTATTTGAAGATCCATTTTATCATATTCACTAACTAATGGGCATCTCATATGATCATCAGTTCTTTGGAATCAAACCTTTGAGAAACTGATAAGACTGTGTTGCATGTTAAAATACATCTACAGATTCTTTGATATTCTTTAAAAAAGTATGTATAACTCCTCCAGCCATGCTGTCTCCTGCCATCATGAAGCTTCCCCTCAAGACTGTAAGAATAAGACAGAGAGATAACTACAGTGCATATCAAAATTAATTTTTATAAAAGTCTACTAGAATAGTTCTTTAAGAGCAGACTATCTTACACAACTATATTCTGGGAAATACAAAACTAATTAACCTCATCAAGATTCATACACGATGTAGTTTAATACTAGGAATGCATTAATTATACAAAATTTCACTGTCAGTCTGTCATTTCTAATCCCTCACCCCCAGTACTAGGGATTGAGTTAGGACCTTCTACCTCACATTTTACTATTAAGCCACATTCCCAGCCTTTTCAAATTTTATTTTCAGACAGGGCCTTACTAAGTTGCCCAGGCTGGCCTCTAGCTTCTGATCTTCTTGTCTCAGCCTCCCAAGCAGCTGGATTATAGACATCTAAAATTTTGAAAAAAATCAACAATATACATTTATAAAGCAATGTACTTCAGATTTGAAATAGTGAATAGGTTACTAAAACAAAGCTGTGACTTTGAAAACTAATAAAACACTTAAAAACTGATAGGGACAAATAGGGAGGGAAGGTTGGAGTGAAAACTAAAGCATTTCACAGAATGGGACAGAAAGTATGTCAAGCACCAGAGGAAGGGGAGAAGTTCTGTGGCATACTGCCTTGTGGACATGAAAAAGCCATTACACTCATGAACTCTTAGCAGCTGTGGTTTCTCGCATAAGATTGAGCCACTAATACCCCATCATGAATGAGGAAGGAACTCAAGAGACATCACTCCTCCTAGAGGAGCTACTGACAGTGGTTGATAGGGAGGAGGAGTCATATTCCTTGGTGATACAGGCATTGGTAAGTTGCCCACACTCTAGTCAACAACCTCTTACCCATGCTCATGCAAGCAAACCTAATGAAACTCAGTGGGTCACATAACACACAAAATAATAGTAATAATAATAATAATAATAATAATAATAATAATAATAATAATAAATGTCAGGTGCCAAACGAGTGATTATCCTGGTGGAACAACTACTCAGGTTCAAAGCTGAACATCTAATCAGTGGTGACACTTAGTGTACACAATAAAGAAGTCATTTAAATATAAATTCCCTGCCAAATGACATAAACTAACTTTAAGCAAGTACTATGTTTTATTTTTTTCTTTAAAAGTTAAGTCCTACTGTAGGACATATTCAATAATATATGGAAACTCTACTGAGTCAACAAAAAAGTAAAATTAGTGGTTTAGGGTGTTCTAAGAGGTAAAATATTCTAGAAATGTATCTGTACAGTTTGATGAAAACAACATATCCTAAGGGTTTTGTAGCACAGATATTTTATGTTTTCTTTTCATAAGAACAGCACAAACAAATGCATCTGAGTAAATGTAGGTGATTCCGTGTATAATTCACTGGTCTGAGGCTGCAGTGAGCGTCATTCTGATTATGTGGACTGTCCCTACTCTGTTTAATGTGCTGCTCTGCACTGCTGCCCTAGCTCACAGGAGACACAAGAACACTGCTGCTCTGGGGCTGCAGCCTGTCATATGAAACAGACCACGCACCCAAACAGCTCTTCTCTAACTTCCAACTGGAAATTGCATCCTAGAACCTTCCGCTGAGTGGCAAATGTGTGCACTGAGACTTAACTCCACTTGGGATTAAAAGAACTAAGGCCAGGCATGGTGGCACACACATTTAATCCCAGCATGTGAGAGGCAGAGGTGGGAGGATCACTGAGAGTTCAAGGCCACCCTGAACTATGTAGTGAAATCCAGGCCAGCCTGAGCTAGTGTGAGACCCTACCTCAGAAAACCAAAAAATCAAAAATAAAAACAAAGCAAAAATCTATGAATGTCAAACTAAATGGTCCATTTATCTGAGCCCTGATTTTGAACACAAATAACCACAAACTTCAGGCTCATAAGCTAGGTATATGTATTTTACAGAAAAAAACAGAATTTGTTTTCATGCCAGTTCGTAGAAAAACTCCTCTCAAGACAGGAGAGCCAGTCATCATCTCAGATAATAAATAGCTAGTAATGTCTTCAGCAGGGTGGAAACATGAACACTTAGATATACAAATTTCAAGTGACAAGAGAAAGCAGAAAAGAAGAAGTGAGTTGCCTTTCAGGTTTTTTACCTTGTCTGCTCTTACATAAGCTCTGCCACATAAATACATTCTTATCACTCCAGAAAGTCCTCATCTTGCTAAGTAACACATTCTAATTTTGACATTTAGATTCTTTCAAAATTTACCTTAAGAAAATGTACTCTAAGAGCAATGAAGTTCTAATGTTTGTGTGTGTATATATATATATAGTTCATTTGTAAGCAGTGAGAATGAAAATGGGCACACCAGGGCCTCCAGCTGCTGCAAACTCCAGATGCCTGTGCCATTTAGTGCATCTAGCTTTACGTGGGTACTGGGGAGTTGAACCTGGGTTGTTAGACTTTGCAGGCAACTGCCTTAACCACTAAGCCATCATGCCAGCCCTAGTAATTCATTTATAAAGGTAGTATTAGTAACATTAAGGACTTTTTTTTAAAAAAATTGAAGACATATATCTGATTCAAAAGTGATCATGTTAAGTTTTCATCTTTGTACCATACTTTCATAGTTAGCTCAAATATAGTTTAAAATTTTTATTTATTTTTTATTTGAGAGAGACAGAAAGAAAGAGGCAGAGAGAGAATTGTCATGCTAGGACCTTTGACCACTGTAAATGAACTCCAGACTCATGCACTATCTTGTGCACCTGGCTTACATGGGTCTTGGGGAATTGACCCTGGTTACTTCAGTTTTGCAGGCAATGCCTTAACCACTAAGCAATCTCTCCAGCCCCACTTTTAGGTTTTTGAGGTGGGGTCTCTCTTTAGTCCAGGCTGACCTGGAATTCATAATGTAGTCTCAGGCTGGCCTTGAACTCAGGGTAATCCCCCTACCTCTGCCTCCTGAATGCTGGGATTGAAGGGGTGTACCACCACCACACTGGGGTCAAACACACTTTTAATTCGCACTTTAGGCTTTGTTCCCCAGATCTTATGCAAATAAAAGCTCAAAGGAATTCTCCAATGCTGACTAATTCAATATTTATCAAACTGTGCCACCTACCAGATAGGAGGTGATCTCATGGGAACCTAGGAGTGGGGAAGGTGACACTGAATTAAGTGAAGAAAATGTTCCTGTTCATTCTCATCCACTTCCTCTGACTACATTAAGAAAGTCTCAGTTTGGTGCCAGAACATTATCAACACTACACTGCAATCCTGGCTACCCTCCCTTTTTAAATAGAGAACATCCAGTCAGTGGCTCAGAGCATTTAGGAGCAATCATTTCTAACTTGAAATCATTGACACGTGTTTATTTTTATCCATGTGTCTACTTGCTGTTTATGGTGAGTGCTACCAACTTTTAACTCATTGTTATTTCAAGACTCCTTTAAAAATAGTTATCGTGCCGGGCGTGGTGGCACACGCCTTTAATCCCAGCACTCGGGAGGCAGAGGTAGGAGGATTGCCATGAGTTCAAGGCCACCCTGAGATGACAGAGTTAATTCCAGGTCAGCCTGGACCAGAGTGAGACCCTACCTCGAAAAACCAAAAAAAAAAAAAAGTTATCGTGATCACTGAAGAAAGACATGTTATATAGGAATCATGCAGATGTGGCCACAATTTGGATGAAAAACATTTGTTTCAGAAACACAACACTAATCCATCTGATCAGTAAGGAAGTACTTGATATATACATGCCATTTGTTTAACTGTCATGAAAGGTAGAGGACATAAAAAAGATAGGAAAGTCACAGGAGGAATTAATTCAAAATGAGGTAATCAAAAAAAGATTCACAGACAAGGTGACATTTGAGCTAGAACCTGAAAGACATGCAGGAAGAAAGAAAGGAACAAGAGAAAAAGCATAATATAGGCCTGATTGGTAGCAAATCCAAATCCTGATTTTGTGTGTGTATGTGTGTGCCCACAATTTGGATGAAAAACACTTGTTTCAGAAATACTACAATGGGGCTGGTGAGATGGATTGCTATTTAAGGCACTTGCCTACAAAGCCAAAAGACCCAGGTTTGATTTCCCAGGACCCACATAAAACAGATGCACAAGGTGACATATGTGTCTGGAGTTCATTTGCAGAGGATGGAGGCCCTGGCACACTATCTGCCTGTTTTTTCTCTCTCTCAAATAAGTAAAAAAAAATTATATTTAAAGAAAAACCTACACTAAATTAATATGATCCATTTGTGTGTGTGCACATGTGTGTATTGGTATTACATATATAAAATGTGTTAAAACCCATCAAAATGTACCATTAAATAGACATACGTTACTGAATATAAGCATTTCCTCAATCATTGGATACTATCTCTGACCTATGTAGTGTAAAGCCTTTGAGGTTTCAGGCTTAGATAGCTGGTGAGGAGAAGGCTAATACCAACAAAAGGGAAGTCATGTGAAAGACACAGGAACAAGACCCATGCAAAAGCCGCATGGAAACTTAAGTTTTTGCTAGCTAATTAAAAAATATTATTGAAGAAAAAAAGTTTCCACAGAAGTACCTTGCAGTGGTGGATGCTGCCGCCCTCAGAAGCCAGAGATTACAGGGAAATCCCAGTGAGACATTGGTCAGGAAGTCTCCTGAAGCTCCCAAAGAAAACCTGGCTATTTCCAAGGTTCTTAGTTGCCTACTAAAATAGATGGCAAGACCCCATTGCTGAAGATACCACAGGCTTTGGTTGCAATGAGAACTCAAGTGCTAACTGAGCTGGAAGGTCCTTCCTGCTTATCTGTCATAGTGCTGGAAAGTGCTATGCAGACTTATAGGAGAGAAAAAGTAATAACTCTTAAACAGCAAAGGACCCCATGAGCTACACAACTGCCCATCCAGGCAAGATGTACCTACTCATGAAATGGTGTCATGACTATTACAGGGGTAACCATCTGCTCTTGGATTGGATTTGAGGCATACTCTATGGAAGAAAATTCATGCCTAGTACTGAAAACCTAGTCAAATAACTATGGCTAGAAAGGTCATAGGCCCTTGGTGGAAGCTACTTCTGCTAACTGGGTATGTTGTGCACATCCAATTGCTCTCAGAATATATATGTTTATGCCCCTAAATTCATAATGCTCTTACCTATGGTCAGAGAAGCTTCTTTCTGTAATTGGCAGTGACTACTGAAAAGACTCAAGACTTGTCAACGTGCTTAGAAGAAGTTACTGTTGAGTGTTCAGAGCTAAATATGATATCTATATTATTCTCTCCAAGGCTCAGGGAATATTGTGGGAGAGAGGGGAGGAAGAAATGTGAATGACTGGTATAAAATGCTGTCTTCCAGACACCAAGTGGCTGTTGCATTCATGACTTCACAGTGAATGTGATTACCTCCAGGAGACCTGCACAATACCGAGTTCAACATGGAGGATGAAAGAGGGACAAAAATGAAAAATGAATCAAAGTAGAAGTGAAGTCCAGTGGAAGTTGGATGGGGAAAGGGACAAGAGAAGGTAACAGGAGGGGATTATGGTCAAAATGTGTCATATATATGTATGAAAAGTGTTAATAAAGTTTTAAAAAACTTTATACAATAAACTCAATAAAAGTTGGCCAAGTATGGTGACACATGCCTTTAATCCCAGCACTTGGGAGGCCGAGGTAGAGGATCATTATGAGTTTGAGGCCAGCCTGAGACTACAGATTGAATTCCACGTCAGCCTGGGCTATAAGGAGACCCTACCTTGAAAACAAAAAAAACGATGTGTACTAGTAAACAAAAATAATAGATTTACATGTCTACTTAGTAGTTTTACTTTGGGAATAGAATTTACCTAATTTTTTAAGACTCTATCTACTAAAAGTAAATGTTTCATCCTCCAATCCTTGCCACAAACAACATGGCATTAATGGCACTTACACCTAAATAGTTCCTAAAGAACAGACAGGACATCTGCATGGGAATGTGAGTGATACTTGTAGACTGGACATGAAGTGAGGAAGCCCAAAAGGCTCACATATGGACAGCTTAGTCCCAGCTTGTGGGACTATTTTTGGAGGTTCTAGGGAGTTTGGGGAGTGGGGCCTGGAAGAAGTAGGGCACTTGGGAGGTGTATGCTTGAGGGCCATATTTTGTTAGATGTCCTCTGCCTTCTTGTCCACCATGAAGTGAGGAGCTCCACTACAAGTTCCCTCTGCCATTATATTCTTCCTCAGCAGGGGCCCAGAAGCAGCACACAAGACACACACTGAAGCCTCAGAAACCATGGGTTAAAATGAAGCCTTTCTCTTCAGCTGTTTATGTCCAGGGTTTTCCAACAGCAACAACACTTAACAGAATTTAGCAAAATGGTTTGATACTAAATTCAACAATTGGATCCTGTTTGAAATAATTCAGAAGTTTTTCTTTAGCCTGTAGTTCTTTTCAATAACCTGAGAGCTTACATTTATGTAGTTATTAGATAACAAGATATATCCAGGTGGCTTTTATCATATTTTATAGTTTAAAGAATTCAAAACTAGAAGTGGAAATCACTATAGTAAAAGAAACACCATTATCAACAAGTCTTTACTTGCCAGGTTCTTAAAATGCCATCCTAAATACAATCAATAATAACCATAAAATCAAATTCAAAACATGAATTAATTATGGTTGAGGAAAAGCATCAAGAGACTGGGAAGAAAGATACTCCTCTCCCATAAATTAAAACATTCAGACTCTTAAGAGACAAGTGCATCCTTAATATTAATATTTAATAAGGAAAATATAATTCTTTTCTTCTACCAGTGAATTCTCAGTAGATCTTCCTTCATGTTCCAGACAGCGTAACTGGACAGCAAAAATGGGCTAATGTATGGAATTTTTCACAATTGAAAGAGGATGTATTTTGAGTAGAATAATTTTGAAACTGGTATTCTATGTTTACAGGATGGCAATTAGAAAATGGGCTTGCTGATTTGGTAAATTTAGGAAATGCTATATAAACCTTCCTTTGGTCATTAAATCTATCAGCACAGCAGTGAATTTTGAGGAGCCCTGCCTTTACAAGCAAATCAAGAGTTAAACTTGTTCTGCATGCACAGACCCAGGGTTCAACTCCCCAGCATTGAAGAATAAAAATAAGTTAAACCTGGTTTAACCTAGTGTGTTCCCTGTCAGGTGCCATGGCACACTGTCTAGGTGAATAAACATATTAAATTGCTTTAGTACAGTGTCAAGATGAAACAGCTGCTGGAAAAACTGTTTTATCTTTTTTTCAAGTTTCCTTAAACAGGAGACAGAACTGAGGCCTAGCATGGGCAAGGAACTGGGTTGAACCCACCTCCTGCCCTGCCCAAAGGGCTGAAGATGTAACTGGGTAGTATTTCATCCTCAGCACTTTCACTAAAGCAAAACAGTCACACAGACAACTGAGGCCCAGAAACATCTCACTTGTTGAGCAGCAAAAGGGAGAATATGGAACCTTATTCATCCTCCTGCCAGAGCAGGGTCCACTATTTAAATAAAATAGGACTCAGTGACCTTCAACTGACAACAAATTCATTTACATTTAACATACGGGTCATGGTGTCACGTTTTTTTGGTTTGTAAGTGGACTCCTGTGTTTTTAATCCTTTGTTAAAAATTGGGTTCCTCAAAAATGATATACACTTGAGGTTTGTTACTCGTTAGCAATTCTCAGGAATGACTAAATTAAGAAAGATATAATCATTAAAATAAGGCATTAGGACTTAGGGTAAGGTGTTTTCATTTGCTTATAACTTCTGTCAGCTCCTCAATCACTGGATTGACTATCAGGTGGTGTTAGCACGTAATGTTGACACGTGACTTATAGGTCCTTATTAAGATAAACTAATACAATTTAAATATCCAGAACTTATATCTACACAGCCAACCACATCGAAATGGATTTTTTTTTCTTTCTGTAGTTCAGAGCTTTTACACATCAGTTTCCTTTGCTTTTATAACCACTAAGAAAAAAGAAGAAGAAATTTGTTCTGACTAGTCTCTAAATCTGATTTTTCTCCAGTTCACAGGATAATGTGACCGTAGCCAAAAATCACAATTTATTTAGTTTTGTAAAAGTACAGCCTCCTGTCCTTCCCGCCCGCCCCCTCGGAACAGGAGAAAGCAGTAACTAGTTATGTTGCAACTCGAAGAAGGCTCGGCAATCAAAGGTGATGATGGTTACAACTTCCGTGTGCCCCGTCCCACTTCCTCCTCGTAAACTGGGCAGCGCTCCGGGGCCCCTGCACAGGTGCACGAGCTCACCTGGCGCCAACCATCCAGGCACCCCGCAGGGGAGAGACCAGACGCCCGGAGTCCAACAAAGACGCCGGGGCGCGACCTCCCCTCCCCGGCCCGGCGCGGCGCCCCGCGCGGCGGCTCTCGGGGACTCCGGACCGCCGGCTCCCGCCGGGCCGGGCCCCGGGGACCCCGCGCAGCTCCACGGACACCCGAGGACGCCCGGCGGCTGCGGGCGGGGCCGGGGCGGGGACACCCCCGACGCCACCGGAGCCGGCTCGGCCCGCAGCCCCGCTACACGACCGCGCCGGGGGCGGGGACGCGGTTACCTGCCGCGGCCTCCCTCGGCCGCTCCCCGCCGGCGCCGCTCTCCTGGCAACCGCGCAGACACACGAAGGCCGGCGGCGGCCCAGGCGCCTGGTGACAGCTACCAGCGTGCACCGCGCGCGCCCACGCCGGCGTCGACGTCGACGGCCGCGGTCCCGCCCCCTCCTCCCTCGCCGCCCCGCGCTGGTCGGCGCCACAGCGCCCTCGCGTGGGTGATCGGGGAAGCGGCCCGGGGCGCCAACTAAGGGAGCAGGCGGGAAAGGAGATTTGAAGACTGCTTTGAAGTATCATTTAAGTGATTGACTTAGGCACTATGTAGGGAATTCCTCAGTGTTTTATACGAGTAATTTCAGGCTTAGAGCTTGTGTCTAGAGTCCTTTCAATCATACCAAGTTACTCCTATCTTAATGAACTCTTGCTCAGACCAAGAAAATCATATATATATGTATGTATGTATGTATGTATGTATATGGCTCAGGTGTCACATTTTCTGAATATATATATATTTGTGTGTGTGCATTTTAAACTAAGGAAATACCAATTAGGAAAAGAATACTATTATGAGAGTTTTATGTATTTCAACATAATGTATCAATTTTTAGTCATTGGACAACCTTGATAGTTAAAGGTGGATGACAGCATAAAACTGAAATATTGACCGCCAAATATTACATTATTTGATACCAAATAGCGTCAACTTCTATTTTGCTTTTATCCCTGTTTTTGACATTTTATACATGGATATAATGTATTTTGATCTTGTTCCCCCATTACCCTCTGTTATTCTCTTCCCCTTCCATTAACACCCTTCTCTCCCCATTAATCACCATGAATGTTAACGATTTTTTTTTTTTTACCCATTGAGTTAAATCGTGATGCTTGCATGATCAGGGGAAGGTTGCTTACTGTGGAATGGGCGACTTGCCAGTGGCCACATGAGACCACTCCTGTCTTCTAGCAATCATGACTTGTCATTAGCTGCTCTGACAGGTGTGGTGTCTCATGTATCCTTCCCCTGAGGAATTCCATCTATGATTTGGAATTATTGTGATGGAACAAGAATTTATGCAGTAACATGAATAACTTTCAAACTACCAAAGACTGATTTTAGGAAAATTGCATGAAGAGCTGGAGAGAAGGCTCAAAGGTTAAAGTGCTTGCTTGCAAAGTCTGACTGATGACCCAGGTTCAATTCCCCAGTACCCACATAAAGCCAGATGAATAAAGTGGCACACACATCTGGAGTTCATTTGCAGTAATAGGAGGCCCAGGCATGCCCATTCTCTCTCTCTCTCTCCTTGCAAATAAATAAATAAATAAATTTTTCCACAGGCCATTTATTTTATTATTTTTAACTTTTTTATTGACAGCTTCCATAGTTATAGACAATAAACCATGATAATTCCCTCTCCTCCCCCACTTTCCTCTTCACACATCCACTCTTCATCATATCCCTTAGTCTCTCTTTTATTTTGATGTCATCATCTTATCCTCTCCTCTCTTCCTTATAGCTCCTTTCTACTGATCTCTACTACCAATTTTTACCCCAACTCACACACAAGTCTAAATATTTGTAGCTAGGATCCACATATGAGAGAGAATATGCAGCATTTGACATTCTGGACCTGGGTTGCCTCACTTAGTATAATTCTTTTCAGATCCATTCATTTCCCTGCAAATTTCATAATGTTGTTTTTCTTTACTACTGAATTGAACTCCATTGTATAAATGGACCACATCTTCATTATCCACTAATCAGTTGAGGAACCAGTTGAGGCCAGTTCCATCTCCTAGCTATTGTGAATAGAGTAGCAATAAGTAAGTATGTGCAGGTATCTCTAAGGTAGTGAGAAGAGTCCTTAGGATATATGCCTAAGAGTGCTATAGCTGGTTTTTATGATAAATCTGTTTTTAGCTATCTCAGGAACCTCTACACTGATTTCCACAATGGCTGTACCACTTTATATTCCCACCATCAGTGTAGAAGAACTCCTCTTTTTCCACATCCTCACCAGGATTTATTGTAACTTGTTTTCTTGATGATAGCCATTCTGACAGGAGTGAGATGGAATCTCAAAATAGTTTTGCCGGGCGTGGTGGCTCACGCCTTTAATCCCAGCACTTGGGAGGCAGAGGTAGGAGGATTGCCATGAGTTCGAGGCCACCCTGAGACTCCATAGTGAATTCCAGGTCAGCCTGGGCTAGAGTGAGACCCTACCTCGAAACCCCCCCCCAAAAAAAATAGTTTTAATTTGCATTCCCTGATGGCTAAGGATGTAGAGCATTTTTAAGATGTTTGTAGTCCATCTGTATTTCTTCTTTTGAGAACTCTTTATTTAGTTCCATAGCCCATTTTTAAATGGGTTATTTAATTTCTTATTATTCCATTTTTTGAGGTCTTTGTATATTCTGGATATTAACCCTCTTCCAGATGTATAGCTGGCAAAGATTTTCTTCCATTCTGTAGGTTATCTCTCTGTTCTGTTCACAATGTCCTTTGCTGTACACAAGCTTTGTAATTTCATGAGGTCCCAGTGGTAGATTAGTGGTTTTATTTCTCCAGGCACTGGGGTTATATTCAAAAAGTCATTGCCTATGCTAATATGTTGAAGGGTTTCCTTTACATTTTCCTCTAGCAGTTTCAGAGTTTCAGGTCTGATATTAAACTTTTTGATCCATTTGGACTTTGTCTGGTTTTGGTATCAGGGTAATGCTGGCATTGTAGAAGGAGTTTGGTAGTATTCCTTCCTTTTCTATGTTATGAAAAAGTTTGAAAATCATTGGTGTTAGTTCTTCAGTGAAGATCTGACAAAATCCACTCATGAACACATCTGGACCTGGACACATTTTAGTTGGGGGATTTATTATGACGGTTTTAAACTCTGTGCTTGTTATAGGTCTGTTTAAATGATTTAGCTCATCTTGGTTTAATTTTGGTAGGTGTTGCAGTCCGGTTCGCATTGCTGGTAGAAATCACCCAACCAAGAGCTGCTTCTGGGAAAAAGGGATTTATTTTGGCTTACAGGCTTGAGGGGAAGCTCCACAATGGCAGGGAAAAACGATGGCATGAGCAAAGGGTGGACATCACCCCCTGGCCAACATAAGGTGGACTACAGCAACAGGAGGGTGTGCCAAACACTGGCAAGGGGAAACTGGCTATAAAGCCCATAAGCCCTCCCCCAACAATACACTCCCTCCAGGAGGCATTAATTCCCAAATATCCATAAGCTGGGGAGCTTAGCATTCAGAACACCTAAGTTTATGGGGGACACCTGAATCAAACCACCACAGTAGGTCATATAAATCAAATAAATCATCAATTTCTTTCAGATTTTCAAATTTAATAGCGTATATGTTCTTAAAGTATGCCCTCATGATTTCTGAATTTCATTGATATCTGTTGTAATGGTGCCTTTTTCATCTCTAATTTTATTGATTTATGTCTCTTCTCTCTTTCTTTTGGTCAGATTTGTTAAGGGACTATCTATTTTGTATATCCTTCCAAAGAACTAACTCTTTGTTTCATTGATTCTTTGTATTCTTTTTATTTTTGGTTTCTATTTTGTTAATATATGCCCTAATCTTCATTATTTCTTCCTTTGTACTGATTTTTGGTTTGTCTTGGTTTTTTTTTTTTTTTTTTTTTCAGTGTCTTAAGATGAAGCATTAAGTTGTTTACTTGTGACCTTTCTAATTTCTTCCTTTTTTTTTTTTTTTTTTTTTTTGGTTTTCTGAGATAGGGTCTCACTCTAGCCCAGGCTAAACCTGAAATTCACTCTGTAGTCTCAGGGTGGCCTTGAACTCAAAGTGATCCTCCTACCTCTGCCTCCCGAGTGCTGGGATTAAAGGCATGTGCCACCATGACCGGCTTTCTAATTTCTTAATATAGGCACCTAAAGCTATAAATTTCCCTCTTAGGACTGCCTTCACTGTGTCCCAACAGTTTTGGTATGTTGTATTATCATTATCATTTGATTCTATGAATTTTTTGATTTCCTTTTTGACTTCTTCATTGACCAATTCATCATTTAGTAGTATATTGTTTAGTTTCCATGATTTTGTGAATGCTCTATAGCTTTTCTTTCTGTTTATTTATAGTTTAATTCCATGGTGATGAGAAAGGGTGCAAGGAATTATTTCAGTTTGCCAGTAGTTGTTAAAATTTGATTTGTGTCCTAATATATGATGTATTTTAGGGACTGTTCCATATGCTGCTGAAAAGAATGTATATTCTATAGCATTTGGATAGAATGTTCTGTAGATATCTGTTAGGTCCATTTGTTGTGTGAGCTAATTTAATCCAGATGATTCTTGGTTTATCTTCTGCTGGGATGACCTGTGAATTGATGACAGTGGGTTATTGAAGTCGCTCACTACAATTGTGTTTGGTGTTTTCTATGACATTAAGTCTAATAGTGTTTGATGAATTGGGAGGTCCCATATTAAGGGCATATATGTTTAGAATTGTAATGTTTTCCTATTGGAGTGTTTCTTTAATCAATATAAGTGACCTCCTTTATCTTTCCTAACTAATGTTGGTTTGATATTGTCAGATATTAGGATAGCAACACCTGTTTGTTTTCTAGACCCATTTGTTTGAAATATGGTTTTCCACCCATCCAACCTAAGATGATGTCCATCTTTTATGGAAAGGTAAGTTTCTTTGAGGCAATAATCAGAAGGATCCTGCTTTTTAACTCAGTCTGCAAGCCTGTGTTTTTTTTGGTTGGGGCATTGAGGTCATTCATGTTAAGAGTCATTATTGAAAGGTTTGCTACATGTCTGTTTTTGTGCCAGTATCATGCTGTTTTTGTTACTATGGCTCTGTAGTATAGGTTAAAATCAGGTATGGTGATACCACCAGCCTCTTTTTTGTTGCTCAGTATTATTTTAGATATTCGAGGTTTTTTGTGATTCCAAATGAATTTTTGGATTGTTTTTTCTATTTCCATGAAGAAAGCCTTTGGAATTTTGATAGGGATTGCATTAAATGTGTAGATTGCTTTAGGTAAGATTGCCATTTTCACAATATTGATTCTTCCAATCCAGGAACAGACATGTAGATCAGTGGAACAGAATAGAGGACCCAGATGTAAGCCCAAGTAGCTATAGCCACCTGATATTCGATAAACATGCCAAAAATACTCATTGGAGAAGAGACAGCCTCTTCAGCAAATGGTGTTTTGAAAACTGGATATATATCTGCAGAAGGATGAAAATAGATTCTTCTCTCTCGCCATGCACAAGAATTAAGTCCAAATGGATTAAAGACCTTAACATCAGACCTGAAACTCTGAAACTGCTAGAGGAAAAAGTAGGGGAAACCCTTCAACATATTGGTCTTGGCAAAGACTTTCTGAATACAACCCCAATTGCTCAGGCAATAAAATCACAGATTAACCACTGGGACCTAATGAAATTACAAAGATTTTGCACCACAAAGGACACAGTGAAAAAAGCAAAGAGGCAACCTACAGAATGGGAAAAAATCTTCGCCAGCTATATATCTGATAGAGGATTAATATCTAGGAAATACAAAGAACTCAAAAAGTTAAATAATAAGGAATCAAACAAGCCAATCAAAAAATGGGCTATGGAGCTAAATAGAGAGTTCTCAAAGGAAGAAATACGAATGGCATATAAGCATCTAAAAAAATGTTCTACGTCACTAGTCATCAGGGAAATGCAGATTAAAACTACATTGAGATTCCATCTCACTCCTGTCAGATTGGCCATCATCATGAAAACAAATGATCATAAATGTTGGCGGGGATGTGGAAAAAAAGGAACCCTTCTGCACTGCTGGTGGGAATGCAATCTGGTCCAGCCATTGTGGAAAACAGTGTGGAGGTTCCTAAAACAGCTAGAGATTGATCTACCATATGACCCAGCTATAGCACTCCTAGGCATATATCCAAAGGACTCATCTCATTTCCTTAGAAGTACATGCTCAACCATGTTGCTGCTCAATTTATAATAGCTGGGAAATGGAACCAGCCTAGATGTCCCTCAACAGATGAGTGGATAATGAAGATGTGGCACATTTATACAATGGAGTTCTACTCAGCGGTAAAGAAAAATGAAGTTATGAAATTTGCAGAGAAATGGATGGACCTGGAGTGGATTATACTAAGTGAGGTAACCCAGGCCCAGAAAGCCAAGCGCCACATGTTCTCTCTCATATGTGGATCCTAGCTACAGATGATTGGGCTTCTGCGTGAGAATGAAAATACTTAGTAGCAGAGGCCAGTAAGTTAAAAAGGAGACATAAAGGGTAGAGAAAGGAAGGGAAGAGGATACTTAATAGGTTGATATTGTACATATGTAATTACAATGAATGTAATGGGGAGGAAATATGATAGAGAATGGAATTTCAAATGGAAAAGTGTGGGGGTGGGGAGGGAGGGAATTACCAGGGGATATATTTTATAATCATGGAAAATGTTAATAAAAATTAAAAAAAAAAGAAAGGTTTGCATTTATTCTTGCCATTCTTCTTGTTTCATAGTTCTTGCAGTTTTTTCATTACTCTCTTGTAATAACTACTATTTGAGTATGGTTTATTTTTTCCTGTTTCCTCATGCGTATGTTTTTCTTTCTCTTCAGCATGAAGGATCTGTTCACTTATTTTCTGTAGAACTGGCTTAGTGGTCATATATTCCTTTAGTCTGTTTTTGTTCCAGAAAGTCCTTATTTCTCCATCAGTTTGGGTGGATAGCTTTTGCTGGAAATCCTGCCTAGCAATTGTTTATCTTTCAGAACTTAGAATACATTGTTCCAGGCCCTTCTGGCTTTTAAAGTTTGTGTTGAGTAATCTGCTGTGATCCTGATGGGCTTGCCTTTGTATGTGACTTGATTTGTCTCTCTAACTGCTTTCAGTATATTTTCTTTGCTTTGTGTGCTTGGTGGTTTAATTATAATATGATGGTGTGAGGTTCTGTCTTGATTTTGTATGTTTGGCATTCTCAAGGCTTCCTGTATCTGTATTGTTATCACTTTCCCTATTTGGGGGAAATTTTTTCTTCTATGATTTGTTGAAAATACCTACTATGCCTTTGGAGTGAAATTCCTCTAGTATACCCTGAATTCTTATGTTTGATCTCTTCATAATGTCCTGAATGTCTTGAAGTTCCCATTCATGCATTCCTGTAAGTTTGTCTTTCTCTTTGTTGGACTGTATTAAGATCTGATCTTCTCATTTAGATATTTTGTCCTCTCCTTAATCCATTCTACTGGTGAGACTTTGTAAAGTTTCCTCTCTCTCTCTCTTTTTTTTTTTTTTTTTTTTTTTTGAGGTAGGGTCTCACACCAGCCCAGACTGGCCAGGAATTCAGTATATATTCTCAGGGTGGCCTTGAACTCATGGTGATCCTCCTACCTCTGCCTCCCCAGTGTTGGGATTAAAGGCGTTTACACCACACCCAGCTTGTAAAGAGTTTTCTATTTGCCTTACTCTGTTTCACATTTCTAATATTTCTGATTAGTATTTTTTCATTATTTCTATTTCCTGACTCATGTCTTGTTTTGACCACCTTATTTCATTAAGCTGGTTTCCTGTGTTCTCTGGGCTTCCCTCAGGGGTTTGTTTTCTTTGATTTCTCTGTTTTCTTATTTGATTTTTTTGAACTTAGATATAATCATTTCTTTTAAAAAAAAATCTTTGTTAGGCATTTTATCTAAATCTATCACACTGGAGGTCATTTGGTGGAATTGTATTGTCTTGATTTGTTGTGTTTTAAAAAATATTGTAATGTAGAGATTTTTGCATCTTGAGTTAATTTGATGCTTGGGTTTCTAATATCTGCAGTATTCTTAGACATGTAAACCTGACCTTAAATATCTCCAAGGTAGGAGTTTAAGGTGCCAGGTGTGGCTCTTATATTACTCCCAGAGTAACAGCAGGAATGACTCTAAGTATTGAGTTTGCTCTGCAGGTATTCTAGTAGGTTGGGTGGAGCACATTACGGGCAACTTCTTAAAATCAACTGAGCAATATATGCATTCAATCAAAACCAGCACAGAATATTTATGCAAGCGTGGGGATTAAAATAAACAGATCATCTAATATAGCCAAAGTCCCTAGAGGTGTGTGTTGACCCACACCCTTGATCCTGCCAGCTGAGAGGCTGAGATTTCTGGTAAATGGGTTCCAGGTCAGCCTGGTGTTGATTAGACCCCACTCCCAATACTGACAGAAGAGAAGGACAAAGGCCCTATAAATCAAGAACTGTCAAAGGGAACAATAGTCATCACCAAAATACAGCTCATTTGAGCATGATAAAGCTGACCAAGAATCCATCAATCAAGTATAACACACAACCTGCCCTGACATCCAACGAGAGATTAGCACTTCCAGCGCAGGCCTGCATCCCTGTCTTTGTGTAAGTAGGCCCAGTTGCCTTTTGGGATGGCTTCCAGCCTCCCTGAGGCTGAGTGCCCACCTCAGTCCCTCTCTGTTGCATGTAGACTTGCTTAAGCTGCTTCAGTCGCTGGATCTGGTGTTCTGATTGTTTGTGCTGGGTGCAGTGTGGCTGGGAAGTGGATGCGTTCTCCAGTGGTTTGCAGGACTGGCGCTTGGGAGAAGGGAGGATGACTGGAGTTTTTTTGGAGCTTCTCAATGGGTCCTGTGTTCGCCTTCAGTAGCTGCTCAGCTGGTCCCTGCTGTCTTCCCCTTGGGTTTCTTGACTTTGAGAGGAGGCTGGCGCGAGTGGACAATCCTTTCACCTGGCTTCTGCTCCTGTCTACTGGGCCAGGCTGGACCTGGGCCTGCTGGGGTCTCAGGGGGATTCTTCTTGCTAGAAGCTCTGGGTTACTTGCTTAGAAATGTTTCAAGTCTGTTTAATGTGAGGCAATTATGATTATAAAATGATAAAACTGAACATTAATACAGAATTTTCTTTACACAAGTCATCATTGTTTTCAATATATTTTTATTTTTAAAGACAATTTATATATTATTTTATTTTATTTTATTTATTTGCAAGCAGAGAGAGAGAGAGAGGAGAGAGAGAGAGAATGGGGGCGCTAGGGCCTCTAGCCACTGCAAACGAACTCCAGATGCATCCACCCCCTTGTGCATCTGGCTTACATGGGAACTGGGGAATTGAACCTGGGTCTTTGGCTTTGCAGGCAAGCTCCTTAATCACTAAGCCATCTCTCCAGGCCCTTTAAAGACAATTTTAAAGAAATTTTTGTCTTAAAACAAAACACTTTTGTTTTTATAGGAGTTCTATTGAAATTCTACAGAGGTCTGATATAATATTTACATTTCTTCATTTCAAGTATTTATCTATACCTGTTTCCTTTACTGTATCAAACTACCAAAAATGTCTTATAGTAATAATAATGTAGTTATGATTTATCTGAGTCATGGTTTTACTTAAGCAAAAATAGTGGAAATGTGCATGTGGAAATGATCTCATCTTCCTTTTTTTTTTTTTTTGAGGTAGACCAGTAACTCACCCTGTAATCCCATGCTGGCCTCAAACTCACATTCTCTTTCCCCAGCTTCCCAAGGGCTGCGATTAAAGGTATGTGTCACCATATACAGCTATTACCTTTATTTTATTTTTAAATTCTCAGAGGTTAGTCTTGTAATTCAAGATACTACATTCACACTTCCATGGGTAACAAGTAGCTTCCTTATGTTTCTGCAAGCGTTTCAATCTGAGAGTATGTCTAAAATGAGAGAAGTGATGCCAGCTTACTCTTGGGTTAACTTAACTGCGAGGGTAACAAACAGGACACCACTTTGAACCTGGGACAGTACCCACCTCTAGCGCCTCTGCTGTTAGGGCATCCTACCCAAGCTAGACAAAAGACTGTGCCGCTAGTCTGGTTAAAACAAATATTTATTTGAAAGACGGAGGGAGAGAGAGAGAATGGCACACCAGGGCTTCTAGCCACTGCAAATGAACTGACACAGGAGCTACTTTGGTTTACATGGGTACTGGAGAATCAAACGTCGGTCTTTAGGCTTTGCAGGCAAGCGCTTAACCGCTAAGCCACCTCTCCAGTTTCCAGTCTGACTTTTATAATGTTTTCCAGCGGGGCTGACGCCCATGAGCCCCCACCGTGGAGGACAGCTTGGTTCTCTGAACCCACCTTTGCAGTTGGGGTGGAAGGAGCTCCCAGGCCCAAGGCCCTCGCGGCTGCGCGCTCCGGCCCGCAGGGGGCGCTGCGAGCCAGGCACGCCCGAGCGCCGCCTCCTCCGGCCGCACTTGCCGCCCCGCAGCGGGTCTGGGGCCCGGTGCGCGCGAACGGCGGGCTCGGCGCTGCGTGGGACCCGGCGCCGGCTATGGCGGTGTTCGTGGAGGTGCGGAGACGGCTGCAGAGCGCGCTGCTCATCCTGGGGTAAGAACCGGCGGGAGAGTGGCTCCTGGGCCGAGCGCCCAGCTCAGCGTCCAGCTCGCGGGGTGGGTACGCGGGGCTGCAGGGCGGTCGAGTACGAGGGTGCGCGGGAGGCCGGGGACGCGGGAGCGCGGGAAGCCTGGGGCGCGGGAGCGCGGAGCCGGGTGGCGCGGGAGCGCGGGAAGCCTTGGGGGCGCGCGGAGCCGGGTGGCGCGGGAGCGCGGGAAGCCTTGGGGGCGCGGGGGCGCGCGGAGCCTGGGGCGCGGGAGCGCGGGAAGCCTGGGGCGCGGGAGCGCGGGAAGCCTTGGGGGCGCGCGGAGCCGGGTGGCGCGGGCGCGCGGGAAGCCTGGGGCGCGGGAGCGCGGGAAGCCTGGGGCGCGGGAGCGCGGGAAGCCTTGGGGGCGCGCGGAGCCGGGTGGCGCGGGCGCGCGGTCGCCGGCGCTTCCCTGGGCGCTGGGGAGTTTTGAGCGCCTTCCCCAGTTTGCTTCCAGCATCTTGAATGAGGTTCTCTCCTTTCCTCCTCCGTGTAATTCTTCTCTGCCAGCATCTCTTACCATTTTAGAAATGCAGCGTCTCTGTGCCTGCAGAGTTGAGATTTTTGACAAGATAGCCGGCATTACACTGCTTGTTGACGTTTTGGGAACACAGAAGTAAAGCAGCCCAGGAGTTTCCAACAAAGCAATGCAAAAAGTGTCTTCTATTTTTATTCTGTATCAGTATAAAGATCAGTTCTAGTGTTTGCTGTCCTGTTTTGTAGATAATCTCATTTCCCCTCCCTTCTTTCCCAAAACTTCTCTAGGACTCAACAAACCTGTGCTCTGTGAAGGTTATAAACTTCTTATTCAGCTCATTCTTTGTGTGTGTGTGTGTTTTGTTTTGTTTTTCGAGGTAGGATCTTACTTTACCCAGGCTGACCTTGGAATTCACTATGTAACATAGTCTCAGGGTGGCCTCGAACTCACGGTGATCCTCTTACCTGTGCTTCCCGAGTGCTGGGATTAAAGGCATGTGCCATCATGCCTGGCTCTGTAGCTCATTCTTTTACCTGTATTCCAACTTAAAATAAGAAGACTACAAACAACTTATTTACTATACAGATAAATCACACCCGGTCTTGTCCTATCCTTTCCTTTTTCTTTTTCTTTTTCTTTTTTTTTGGTTTTTCGAGGTAGGGTTTCACTGTAGTCCAGGCTTACCTGGAATTCACTATGTAGTCTCTGGGTGGCCTTGAACTCACGGCAATCCTCCTACGTCTGCCTCCCCAGTGCTGGGATTAAAGGCGTGCGCCACCACGCCTGGCTCTTGTCCTGTCTTTTGATGAGTAGAAGTTTTGATCTTAATGAACTCCTTTTTCTTTAACAATATTCTATGTCTTTCTCAAGTTTGTGTACTTTTTCTCGTTTTAACTTTAAATTTTAATTATTAATCAATCAGTTGTTTTTAGATGGGCTCTTGCTGTGCTGCCCATGCTGGTCTTGTACCCCGAGGCGTAACCAGCCTCCCGCCTTGGCCTCCGGATCAGTGGGGACCATGGCGTTTGAGCTGCTGCTCTTCCTGCTCCACTTCTGTTTTCCGGGATTATCTCAGCGTTCACTTTGGTGTCCCCATCTCGGCGTGTGGACTGCATTGTTGCGTTTGCAGTGAAGTAGGAGTCAGTTAATTTTATTCCAGATGTATACCCAGTTGCCCCATGATCTTGAGTGAGGAACTGTCATTTCTGTCATTGAAGTGACTGCGCATCTTTATCCAAATCAGTTCACTACACTGTGTGATGTGTCTCTTTTTGTTTATATGTTTTACCCTCTGTCTTTGTATATAAAGTTTTTTTTTCAAATGGCATATAATTTTTTGAAATATTTTTATCTATTTTTTTGAGAGAGACAGAGAGAAAAAAAAAAGAGGATATGTTTGTACTGGGACTTCTAGTCACTGCAAACAAACTCCAGATGCATACACTACCTTGAGAATCTGGCTTATGTGGGTACTGAGGCATTGAACCTGGGTCCTTAGGCTTTGTAGGTAAGTGCCTTAACTGCTAAGCCATCTCTCTGGCCCCAGTTGAGTGTTTTTACAAGTTCATTTTGACACTCTCTGTTATGACTAGAATTTTTAGTTCTTGTACTTATTGATCTAGGTGAGTCTATTTGTGTTTCTAATCTTATTTTTTTTTTCCAGGTAGAGTCTCTTGGCTAGGCCCACCTGGAACTCACTCTGTAGCCCTGGGCTGGATTCCAACTCACAGTGATCCCCCTTCCTCAGCCTCCTGAGTTCTAGGATTAAAGGTGTGTGCCACCACACCCCATCACAGCCAGCTGTTTTGTTCCTAATCTATCTATCTTTCTTTTCTTTCCTTTTCTTTCTCTCTCTCTCTCTCCCCCCCTCCTCTCTGACCCACTCACCCTTTCTCTCTCTCTCTTTCCTTCCTTCCTTCCTTCCTTCCTTCCTTCCTTCCTTCTTTCTTTCTTTCTTTCTTTCTTTCTTTCTTTCTTTCTTTCTTTCTTTCTTTCTTTCTCTTTCCCTCCCCCTCCCCCTCCCCCTCTCCCCCTCTCTCTCTCTCTCTTTCTTTCTTTCTTTCTTTCTTTCTTTCTTTCTTTCTTTCTTTCTTTCTTTCTTCTTTCATTTATGTGAGACAGACAGAGAGAGAGAGAATGGGTGTACCAGGGCCTCTAGCCACTGCAAACAAACTCCATATGCATATGCCTCCTTGTGCATCTGGTTTATGTGGGTCCTGGGGAATTGAACTAGAGTCCTTAGGCTTTGTAGGCAAACACCTTAACTGCCAAGGCATCTCTCCAGCTCTTTTATAATAATATATTTTACATTATATTTATTTGAGAGGGGTAGAGAGAGAATGAGCATACCAAAGGACCCAGGTTCGATTCCTCAGTACTCATGTAAGATAGATGTACAAGGTGGCACATGCATCTGGGATTTGTTTGCAGTGGCTATGTGACTAAGGGCGTATGCCACCACACCCTGCTCTTGTTCCAGATTTTAAAGGAAATGCTTTTCTTAAAAATATTTTTTTTTCCCTTTTTACTTGAGAGAGAGAGGCAGGTAGACAGAGAGAAAGAGAATGGGTGCACCAGGGCCTCTAGTCACTGCAAATGAACTCCAGACGCATGTGCCCGCATGTGCATCTGGCCTATGTGGGTGGATACTGGGGAATCAAACCTGGGTCCTCAGGCTTTGTAGGCAAGTGCTTAAAATGCTAAGCCATCTCTCCAGCCCCCTTTTCTCCATCTATTTAGATGATACCAGAGATTTTTTAAAAAATTTTTTTTTATTTTTATTTTTTGATACCAGAGATTTTGATCAAGGTTAAATTTGTAATGGACTGATGTGCTTGGCTAAAGATATGGGACTGAGAGATTTAAGATTTTAAATTGGAAAATCTCAAGCAAATTTAAAGTTAAAAGCACTGAGACTGGTTGCTGAAGCTGCTATTGTCAAATACATTAGCATTTGGAAGGAAGATGTTGCAGTCAGGTTTGCATTGCTGGAAGAAATCACCCAACCAAGAGCAGCTTGTGGGGAAAAAGAGATTAATTTTGACTTACAGGATCGATAGCAAGGGAAAACGATGGCATGAGCAGAGGGTGTACATCACCCCCTGGTCAACATAAGGTGGACCGTAGCAACAGGAGAGTGTGCCAAACACTGGCATGAGGACACTGGCTATAACACACATAAGCCCACTCCCAACAATACACACCCTCCAGGAGGCGTTAATTCCCAAATCTCTATCAGCTGGGGATCTAGTATTCAGAACACCTAAGTTTATGGGGGACACCTGAATCAAACCACCACAGGTATCCTTTCCATTGTTTCAATGTAAAGTAGTTGAGTTCTGTGGTGGTTTGTTGTGAATGCTAGGTTCCCAGCTGATGGATATTTGGGAATTAATGCCTCCTGGAGGGAGTGTATTGTTGGGGGCAGGCTTATGGGCTTTATAGCCAGTTTTCCTATGCCAGTGTTTGGCACACTCTCCTGTTGCTATGGTCCACCTTATATTGGATGTCCACCCTCTGCTCATGCCATCGTTTTCCCCTGCCATCGTGGAGCTTCCCCTCAAGCCTGTAAGCCAAAATAAAACTCTTTTTCCCAGAAGCTGCTCTTGGTTGGGTGATTTCTAACAGCAATGCGAACCGGACTGCAACAGTAAAGTGGTACCAGGAGTGGGGTTGCTGCTAGACACCTGACTGTGTGGCTTTGGCCTTTTGGAGCTGATTATCAAGAGGAAAGTGTAAGGAGTTGAAACCTTGGCCTAAGAGATGCCTTGCGGTGCTGTAAGTACAGCTCGATGGACTATTCTGGTCTGAGCTGCAAGACCTGAATGCAGTAAGAACTATGGTCTGTGAGGTTTGGCTTATGAGGGTGAGAAAGAGCTGTGCCTGGACTGGGCTAGCAGTTTGTGTGAGAAGCTTGCTCTTATGCCCGTGTCCTGAGAAGTTGTGCAGGGTTGCTTTGCGTAGAAATGAACTGGTATGTGCAGAGGGATATGGCACAGAAAGAAAAATCTTTGGGTGAACTATTGCACATTCAGGTACAACTGACAGATTACAACCTTTGAGACTGGGCTAGCTGACCTGCACTTGGGCAACAAGAAGAATGTAGATTCTTTAGAAGGGGCCTGAGTGCTCAAGGAGTGTCCTGTTCTTCAAAGTCTGCTTTATTCCCCCCTGGATTAACAAATTGGCACCTACCTGGTATCGTAGAGTATAAAATGCTGGAAGGAGGGTCATTGAGTTTGCAACACGGTCTTGTGTTTTGGAAATGGCCATGGGCAGTGTGAAGCGGGTTTGCTGGTTGCCTACATAGAGATCCCATGGGGCCATGAGGATGAACTGTGGATTGCAGTGGAGACCCAGTGGAGATGCCGGGACCATAAGATGGCTGGCAAGGAGCTGCCGGCCCCGATGAAGTTTTCCAGGACTGTGAGTAGCCTAGCTGGAGGGGTGGAATTGGAATGCCAGAGACTTGTTGCTGGTTAGAATTATCAGACTTGAAGATTTGTCACTGGCTAGAGTTGCTGTACTTGAAGCTACAGAGTTTGATATTTGCCCTGGTTGTTTTAAATCTTGTATTGGTTGAATGTTTCTTTGCTATGCCCAATGCCATCTTTTGCAGTGTGAATATTTATTCTGTGCCATTATGGGTTTTTTGAGGTTATATTTTGGTATTATGGCTCAGTTAAAAGATCTTGAACTATGGGGATGTATGAACATCATTGAGATTGATAAAATACTATGGGGACTTTTAAAGTCAGACTGAATACATCATGCATGGATATCAGTTTATGGGGGCCAGGGGCGGAATGTGGTGGTTTGATTCAGGTGTCCCCCATAAACTTAGGTGTTCTGAATGCTAGGTTCCCAGCTGATGGATATTTGGGAATTAATGCCTCCTGGAGGGAGTGTATTGTTGGGGGCAGGCTTATGGGCTTTATAGCCAGTTTCCCCATGCCAGTGTTTGGCACACTCTCCTGTTGCTATGGTCCATCTTATGTTGGCCAGGGTGTGATGTCCACCCTCTGCTCATGCCATCGTTTTCCCCTGCCATCGTGGAGCTTCCCCTCAAGCCTGTAAGCCAAAATAAAACTCTTTTTCCCAGAAGCTGCTCTTGGTTGGGTGATTTCTACCAGCAATGTGAACCGGACTGCAACAATACCTGAGGAAAGACTGATAGACATGTAATCTCTTTCTGAAAGAGTTGACTGGAGAGGGAACCTGCTTTTCAAGGTTATGATTTATTTTGTCCCTGTGTTAAGAGTATGGCTGTGTACCTAGTATCTGGTATTGGTTTTGGAAGCGTGAAAAATGCATGGAATGGTTATGAAGTGTACATGGTCCCAGGAGCCCTTGCTGAGATGTGGCATGAGGCAGGGCGTGATGACCCTGATATGTTGGCAAAGCCATTAGAAGATGGACTGTGGTTTACATGTAGACCCAAAGATATTTTGGATATACGAAGACTGCAAGAGCTACCATGGAATTCTTCTGACCTGGGATGGAAGTGTTCCCTGGCTATTCGGTCCAGCAGGAGGGGTGGAATTGAAAAACCCAGAGACTCCTCACTGGTCACTGGTTATGAGATCAGTCTTGAACTGCAGATGTTTGATGTTTGCTTGATAGTTGTTGAGTTTGCATTGTTCTAGTCTCTCCTTGCTATGCCTTATATCAATTGAAAATGTTTGCTTTTTATATGTTGAAAGCGTATAAACTTGCTTTGTTTTACAGGATGCACAGCTAATTGACAGTCTTAAATTTCAGATAAGACTTGGGACTGTGGAACTATCTTAAGTTGGGAAAGACTGGGGACTGTGGTGGTTTGATTCAGGTGTCCCCCATATACTTAGGTGTTCTGAATGTTAGGTTCCCAGCTGAGATTTGGGAATTAATGCCTCTTGGAGGCAGTGTATTGTTGGGGGTGGGCTTATGGGTGTTATGTTATAGGGTCCAGTGTCACACAAGTAAGACCATCCACTCGCGGAATGTGAGGCAAAGTTTTATTGGGTACAAAAGAAAAGAGAAAAGAAGGTCTGGTATATCAGGTCTGTCCCCAGAGGAAATCTTAAGGGAGCAGTGCCGTGAACTGTTCAGAGCGTCAACTTTTAACCGCAGAATGTTAGAAAGAAAAATGAAAGCAGGATGGGAGTTAAACCCTAAATCATAATTTACATGTGACAGTTACAGCCATAAAAGTAAAAAAAAAAGGAACTTGTAAACAGATCTGTTGGTCAGTTATAGGAAGTGCCACCTGGGCGGGGGGGTTTGAGAGGTAGGCCTGTGACCAGGAGTCCTGTTTATCTTTTTTTAAAAAAATTTTTATTTAATTAATTAATTTATTTGAAACAGAGAGAGAGAGAGAGAGAGAGAGAGAGAGAGAATGGGCATGCCAGGGCCTTCAGCCACTGTAAACGAACTCCAGATGCATGTGCCCCCTTGTGCATCTGGCTTACGTGGCTTCTGGAGAATTGAACCAGGATCCTTTGGCTTTGCAGGCAAATCCCTTAATAGCTAAGCCATCTCTTCAGCCCAAGTCCTGCTTATCTTAAGGAGTTTACTGAACAATGCAGGCCCCAGGAAATGCTATACATCCCAGCAGAGCCTCTTGTCTACCTGCTATTAGCAGAGCCTCCTGTTTGTCTGCCATCAACAGAGCCTTCTGACTTCTATATTTCTCTAGGCTGGGTATAAAGAAATGTAGAGAAATATAACATTTTGCTCTCTTTACAATTATAGCCAGCTATCCCTTGCCAGTGTTTGGCACATTCTCCTGTTGCTATGGTCTACCTTATGTTGGCCATAAGGTGATGTCCACCCTCTGCTCATACCATTGATTTTCCCTGCCATCATGGAGCTTCTTCTCAAGTCTGTAAACTAAAATAAACCTTTTTTTTCCCTAAAATCTGTTCTTGGTCGGATGATTTATGCTGGCAGTGCGTACCTGACTGCAACAATAAAGTGGTACCGAGGAGTGGGGTTGCTGCTAGACACCTGGCTATGTGGCTTTGGCCTTTTGGAGTTGATTTTCAAGAGGAATGTTGAAGGATTTGAAACCTCAGCCTGAGAGATGGTCCGAGTTGAAAGACCTGAATATAGTAAGAAGTATGGCCTGTGAGGTTTAGCTTACGAGGGTGAGAAAGAGGCTTGCTGTTATGCCCCTGTCCTGGGAATTTGTGCAGGGTTGCATTACATAGAAAGGAACTGGTGTGAGCAGAGGGATATGACACAGAAATGAAATCTTTGGGCCCAAACTGCTATCCATTCAGCTGCAATTGAGAAATTACAACCATTGTGGTTGGGCCAGCTGACGTGCATTGGTGCAACAGGAAGAATGTAGACTCCTTTGAACAGGGCCCGAATGCTCAAAAAGTGTCCTATTCTTCAAAGTCTGCTTTATTCCCCCCTGGATTAACAAATTGGCACCCTAGCTGGTATTGCGGAGTATAAGAAATGCAGGAAAGCTACGGTCATTGAGTTTGCAATGCGGTCTTGGGTTTTGGAAATGGCCATGGGCAGTGTGAAGAAGGTTTGCTGGATGTCTGCATGGAGACCCCATGGAGCCATGAGAATGAACCATGGATTGCAGTGGTGATCCAGTGGAGATGCTGGGACCATGAGCTAGCTCCTAAAGATTGCTGCTAGCCCCAGATGAAGTTTTCCAGGACTGTGAATAGCCTATCTGGAGGGGCAGAATTGAAGCTCCAGAGAGTTGTTGCTGGTTAGAATGATCAGACTTGGAGACTTTTCACTGACTAGAGTTATTAAACTTGGAGCTACAGAGTTTGATGCTTGCCCTGGTTGTTTTTAAATCTTGTATTTGTTGAATATTTCTTTGCTATGCCCAATGCCGTGTTTTGCAGTATGAGTGTTTATTCTGTGCCATTATGGGTATTTTTTTTTTTTTTTGGTGTATAATGGCTCAGTTAAAAGACCTTGGACCATGGGGATATTTGAACATGATTAGCATTGATAAAAATTATGGGGACTTTTAAAGTTGGACTGAATGTATTATATTTTATATCATGTATGGATATCAGCTTATGGGGGCCAGGGGCAGAATGTGGTGGTTTGAGTCAGGTGTCCCCCATAAACTTGGGTGTTCTGAATGGTAGATTCCCAATTGATGGAAATTTAATCCCCAGCTGATGGAGATTTTGAAATTTACACCTCCTGGAGGGTGTGTATTGTTGGGGGTGGGCTTATGGGTATTATAGCCAGTTTCCCCTTGCCAGCGTTTGACACACTCTCCTGTTGCAATGGTCCACCTTATGTTGGCCAGGGGGTGATGACCCTCTGCTCATGCCATTGTTTTTCCCTGCCCTCATGCAGCTTCCCCTCACATATGTAAGCGAAAATACCCCCCCCCCCCCAGCAAAAGCTGCTCTTGGTCAGATGATTTATGCTGGCAGTGCGAACTTGACTGCAATAGGGACCTTCGAAGTTGGACTGAAAACTGTTTACAGTATAGACAGTTATGAATTTTTGGGGGCTGGGGCGAAATGTGGTAGTTTGAATGGATGACCCCCAATAAAATAGTCAAGATTTTATTAAAGTTTGTAATTTAGATCTCTATCATCCTGGCTAGAGGAGATGTCACTGTGGCTAAGTCCTAGGGCTCAGCCCTAAGGTGTGGGGATGGATTTGAAATTCCAGTCTAAAGATATGCAGAGTGCCTAAATTTTCCCTGGGGTTCCTAAGTGTGCTTACTTCTGGTGCTGATGTGGCTTTTCTTTCTTCCTGGACTTGTGACATCAGGCCAGCTTCTTCTGTCATTCTAGAATATCCCCCTGCTTCAGGAAATCCTTTCCTCCAATAACTGCCTGGTCTGAAAGTTCATCTCAGCAATGTGAGGATGTCTGCTACATGATCCCAAGTCTGTTTGAGGGGAGGGAATTCTGAAGACTTAACCTAGATCTTAACTCTATTTATATTGGGCCATTATTCTTTTGATTTTCATGTGCTAACTCAACCTGAAACTAACTTGGTTAAGGCATATGTGCTCTAATCTCTTAATTTCAATTAGCGAGTATTTGGTTGAGAATTTTTCCATCTATGTTCATTTGGAAAAATTTGGTTTCTTCCTTCCTTCCTTCTCTTTCTTTCCTTTTTTTTTTTTTTTCTTTTTTTTCCATTTTTGCTTTTTTGGTATCAGGAGAATGCTGGCTTTGTACACTGAGGCTGATGATGCCCTTTCCTTTTCTGTTGTGTGGAACTCCAAACATTTGGTATATGTTTACAGTTGGTTTATCTTCTTGATGATTTGTTCCTTTCTTTATCTCTTCTGACCTATTTTGGTTTGAAGTCTCCTTTAGTAGAGATGAAAGTAGGATTGCCAGCTGGTTCACATGATTTCCATTTGTTGACTTCCATTTTGGAGGTTGTTGGCAGCAAAACAGATTTTTGGAGACAGTATTTGGATAGTTAGATGTTTTTTTTCAACCAGCCAGTTAGTCTGCATTTTAGTTGGTCAGTTAAGGTCATTTACATTCAAGGCTGCCCAGAGCAGTTTATTCTTCCTTCTGGTTTTGTTTGCTGCTCTGGTTGGTTGGATTACTTGTAGTTCTTTCTTCTCCCCTCTTAGTATGAGGGGTTTGCTGGCTTGCTGTGTTGGGTATGGCAGGTTTTGTCCTGGCTGTCTTCTGTTCACACGTTCCTCTCCTGAAACGCTTTCTTTCCTGTGCTGTCAAGGGCGAGACATGCCATTATTCTTCCTCTTTGTATAGTATTCCCTTATTTTCTGCAGTGTCGGCTTGATCGTCATGAATTGCTTTAATGCTTGTCTTGAAATGGTCTTATTCCTCCTTCTATTTTAAGAAATAACTCTGCTGGGTGTAGAATTTTTGGTCGAACATTATTTGCTTTCCTGGCTTTTAGAATTGTGATGACAGATCTTATATTATTTTGATCATTAGGCCTTTGTGAGTTGACAGTTTTCCCTTTGGCATTTATTTATTCTATTTTCTGTCTTTTTGTTTATTTGTTTGTTTGTTTTTTGCTTTTTCGAGGTAGGGTCTCGCTCTAGCCCAGGCTAATCTGGAATTCATTACGTAGTCTCAGGCTGGCCTTGAACTCACAGCAGTCCTTCCACGTCCGCCTCCCCAGTGCTGGGATTAAACGCATGTACCACCATGCCCGTCTTACTTTGTTTTTTTTATTTGTGGTGCATGCATGTATTTATGTAGCTGTTTGTATGTGTGAGTGCAGCTGTGCGTGTATGGAAGTCAGAAAATAGTCGTTGGGTGTCAGTCTTCACCTCTACCTTGTGTAAGGAAAAATCTGTAGTGTGCACTACTGTGTTTGCCATGAGTTTCTGGAGTTTTTCTGTCTCTGCCTCCCATCTAGCCATAAGCTTCACATCTGGCTTTCCATGGGTCTTGGGAATCCAAATTCAGGTCCTCACATTTGTATGGCAAGCACTAAGGTATCTTCCCAGCCATCTTTTACAACTTTTTTGTTTTGTTTTGTTTTCTGAGGTAGGGTCTCACTCGAGCTCAGGTTGACCTGGAATTCACTATGAAGTCTGAAGGTGGCCTTGAACTCATGGTGATCCTCCTACCTCTGCCTCCCAAGTGCTGAGATTAAAGGTGTACACTACCACGCCCGGCTCATCCTTTACATATATATATTTTTAAATTTATTTACTTGAGAGCGACAGACATAGAGAGAAAGACAGATAGAGGGAGAGAGAGAGAATGGGTACGCCAGAGCTTCCAGCCACTACAAACGAACTCCAGACACGTGCGCCCCCTTGTGCATCTGGCTAACGTGGGACCTGGGGAACTGAGCCTCGAACCGGGGTCCTTAGGCTTCACAGGCAAGCGCTTAACAGCTGAGCCATCTCTCCAGCCCCCTTTACATATTTTAATATTGTTTCTTTGCTGTGTATTTTTGACATCTTGACTACAATCTGTCATGGAGAGTTGCTTCTCTGCTCATGTCTTTTTAAAATGCTTCTTACATTTGGATGTCAATTTTTAAAATTATTTTGCTCTTTTACAATATTTATTATTATTTATTTATTTGACAGAGAAAGGGGAGAGAGAGTGAGAGGGAGAGAGAGAGAGAGAGCATGAGAATGGGCACACCAGGGCCTCCAGCCATTGAAAACGAACTCCAGATGCATGCACCCCCCAGTGCATCTGACTAACATGGGTCCTGGGGAATTGAACCAAGGTCCTTTGACTTTGCAGGGAAATGCCTTAACCGCTAAGCCATTCCTCCAGCCCTGGATGTCTATTTCTTTCCCTATGTTTGGGAACTTTTTTGTTGTATTTCCTCTCTGTAAATTGCCTATTCCTTATTTATTTAAGCTCCTCCTGTCCTATGGATTCTTTCAGGGTTGGTCTCTTGAACGTACTCCAGATTTCTTGGAAGTGTTGGTCATGTTTCTTAATTTTTTTCCTTTATATGATATGCCTGACTATATTACTGTTTTGACCTTGTCTTCATACCTGAAATTTCTTCTTTTCTCTCTTCTTACTTATTTTGATTTTTGAGGTATGGTCTCACTCTAGCCCAGGCCAATGTGGAATTCACTATGTAGTCTCAGGATAGCCTCAAACTCATGGTAATCATTGTACCTCTACCTCTTGAGTGCTGGGATTAAAGGCATGCACCACTACACTTGGCTATTCTTATTTTTGATTGACTCTTTCATTTCCAGACTTTCTATTAGGTTCTTTTTCAGAACCTCAATTTCCTGAATGCATTTTTGTTCTATGTTTTTTAAAAATAACTTAAAAATATTTTATTTATTTATTTATTTGAGAGAGAGAAAGAGGCAGAGAGAGGAAGAGAGTGGGCACGCCAGGGCCTCTTGGTCTGAGGGATTAGCACCTCCATAGATTACAACTTTGGCTCTGGTGTGTGGTGTTGACAACTTGATCTCCAGTGCGGCAGTGTTTGAAGGGGATGAAGGAGACATGGAACACTATAGCTGTGTCAATGAGTCAATTTGTTGATGGATACATAGTTGAATGGAGTATTGGGAGGCCATGAAAACTATAAGAAGTGGGACCTGGTTGGAAAAACTAGGTCACTAGGGGCATGCCTAAAAAGGCAGCGTTTGTCCCTTGTCTCTTGCCAGCTCTCTCTTGTTGTCTCCTGGCCGTCACAAGATGAGCTGCTTTGCTCTGCCACACGATCCCTGCCATTGAGTTCAGCCTCACCTTAGGCCTAAAGCACCAGGCCCAAGGGTCCCTTGGATGGAAGCCTCTAAACCTGTGAGTCAAGGAGAGCTTTTCTTCTCTTACACGGTTTCCCTTAGGTATTGTGTCACAATGCCAAACAACTAATGTGTTGCCTGCTTCAGAGAGACGTGAATGGCATGATCGATTAGTCAGGGTTCTTTAGAACTCAGAACAAACAGAATGAGTCGTATTAAGAAGGGCACTTACTGGATTAGTTTGTGGCTGTCTAACACTAGCAGTCTGCAGGCTTGAGTTAAGGAGCCCAGTAGCTGCTCAGTCTGTGGAGCTGGATCCCTGAGCAGTCCCAGTCCAGCACTGAAGATGTGGAGGCTTCCTGTAATCTTCAGTGCACTCTGGAAAGCTGAGGAAACCTGGTTCCAATGCTAAGGAAGGATGACTGAACAAGGTAGAGGCACGTGCAGTGAAGACCCTCACCAGCAAGTCGCACCAGCAGCAAGGTGGGAGGAAGGGATTCTTTGGTCCCAGAGCTTCCTTACGTAACGCCCTCCTCTGGAAAGGCTGTCCACTCTAGAGGAAGGGCTCATCCTTCTGTCAGTCCTTCCTCGAAGCAATCTCAGAGGAATGTCTGCGGATTCCGAATCAGATCCAGTTGACAACAGAACTTAACCGTCACAGACTGGAAGATATCAAAAGAATGTCTTGTTTTGGTATGCTGGTGAGTGCTTAACAACTTGCTCTGCAAGGAGATGAAATAAAATAGAACTCAATAGAAGGTGCCCATATGCAGCATTTGTTGATTGCTATGGTACACTTTCACCATTGATGACCTTTAGTCCACCACAGTATAATTCAGTGATTTCAACAGAAGACACTGTCTTAAATAAGTACTCTTCAACCCTCCAAGTTTGTTTATTTAAAAAAAATTGTTGTTGTTTTATTTTTATTTATTTGTTTGAGAGTGATAGATACAGAAAGAGGCAAAGGGGGGGGGGGGAGAGGGAGGGAGGGAGGGAGAAGGAGGGAGAATATGAATATGAGTGTGCCAGGGCCTCCAGCCCCTGCAAATGAACTCCAGAAGTGTGTGTCCTTGTGTATCTGGATAAGGTGGGTCCTGGAGAATCAAGCCTTGAATCAGTGTACTTAGGCTTCACAGACAAGTGCTTAACCTCTAAGCCATCTCTCCAGCCCAGCTCTGTTTATTTTTAAGCATTAAAAAAAATTTTTTTTGTGGTATTGGGACTTTAACTTGGGGCTTTGCACATGATACTGAACTAATTCCCTTGGCCTTTCTTTTCTTACACACTAAGATTTGAATATTGAGTAGGCTCATTACTATGATGTTCCTTTCTCTGAGAAGTAAGGTAGGGGTGTGTGTATGACATTTATGTGGGTGTACATACATTTAAATGTATTTATATTACTATACCTATCTACATGCATTCACACACATATTTCTAGTTCTAGCCCACTGCCATAGTCACAGTCTAGCTTCCTCCCCTGACGTCTGTGTAACTATTTATTTGTACACGAGAGTCCTGGCCCTCACTAGCCTCATGGTTATCTCCCTGGTCAGTCCTCTATGTAATTAGACTTCCACTGGGTCCTTTGCTGCTTCCTCTGTTCCCCACCCCAATCTACTTTAACCCTCTCCTGGAATGTTTATGACCTGAAATCTATAGGTTTGGCCTTGACTCTTTTGAAAAACTCTTTGACACTTTTGAAAAGTGATGTTAGGAGATGAGGCCTCTGAGAGGTTGTAAAATTTCTGTGAGGTCTAGAGGATGAGTGTTGCAGCCAGGTTCGTGTTGCTGTTAGAAATCACCCAGACAAGAGCAGCTTGTGGGAAAAAGGGATGTATTCTGGCAGGCCGGCTTGAGGGGAAGCTCCACGATGGCAGGGAAAACAATGGCATGAGCAGAGGGTGCACAGCACCCCTGGCCAACATCAGATGGACAATAGCAGCAGGAGAGTTTGCCAAACACCGTCAAGGGGACGCTGGCTATAACACCCATAAGCTTGCCCCCAAATCTCCATCAGCTGGGAACCTAGCATTCAGAACACCTAAGTTTATGGGGGACACCTGAATCAAACCACCACAATGACGTAATTTCCTTACAAGAAGTGGGAGAGACACACTTGTACCTCCTTTGTTCATGATATCTTATTTAGACCACCCAGGCTGTGATTTAGATGGTCCTTCAGGTCTGTGAGGTCAGTATCTTCAGACTGAAAATATTCAGTAAAAAGAATTTTATATATGTTGGATGGGTACAGGCATCCCCCACTTATTATTATACCTTAACAAAACAGCATAATAACTGTTGGCACAGTGTTTACTCTTTTAGGTATTATAAGTGATGTAGGTATTATAAGTGTGTAGGAAGATGCATATAAGTTATTTGGAGTCACTCACTATATACCACGTTCCTTAAAGGACTTGAGCACTGGGTGATTTTTGTTTCTGTGAAAGTCTAGAACCAACCCCTCAGGATTCCCAAGGGAAGACTTTCATTATAGCATCCAGAGCTGAGACAGGCTCTGACACCCCACATGGCGTTGCCCTCTCATCTTCGGCTCCGTATTATTCCTCTTTGGTTGTGTTAAGGTTCTCTAGAGGAATGGAGCTGATTGAGTGAATGTGTATTGTAGAGGAGATGTATTGGATTAGCTTACAGGATAGGGGCTAGATAGTCCAGTGCAGCCTACAGAGTTACTCAGTCCATGAGGCTGGATGCTGTAGCAGTGTCTCTCTGACACTGAAGACCTAGAGGATCCCAGAGAGCTGCTGGTCTTCATTCCACATGGAAGGCTGATGAAGTTGGCTTCCAGAGTCCGAGAAGGAAAACAGCAACAGGGTACATAGGTGCACACAGCAGCCAGGCAGGCAAGAGGCTCTGTGTTCTAGAGCATCTTTATGCACAGCCTATCACCAGAAGAGCCACCCTCTCCTGGAAACACCCTTACAGAAGGCCCAGAGGTGTGTGTTTCTGTTACTCCATTCCTAATCTGATCAAGTTGCCGGCAGCACTGGATCACACCTGTCTTGGTGACACTCCTGCTTGGTGCTCCTCCTGGGGGATGCTCTCCTTAGCTTGTTGGGTTCTTACGTTCATGCTGTGCTTCCGTGTTTACTTCATCCATACTAGATGCACACTTTGCTTGGCCTTGTGTAGTTGGTTGAATTTTCCAGAAAAGGGCAGAGGTGGGGTCATCCAAAGGAGTGGCAGTGGGGACTTAGACACCCATTGGTCTCCTCTGAGCCACTTCTAAGTGCCAGCTGTGTTTGAAGATCACCAAGACATTCAAGTGGACATGGATCTTTAAAGAAGTGGTCCGTAAAACTACAGCCGTGGATCAGGGCTAACTTGGGCTTTTGATGACAGAGCCTGTGAGCTAAGAAATGATTTAATAACCCTTTTGTTGTTTTGGACTGCAGTTGTTTGAGATAGGTTTTCCTTGTGGACCGTAGGCTGGCTTGGAACTGGGGAAATAATCTATGTTTGTTTACAGAAAGTTTGCCAACTCTTGATTCAGAGAGTCATATTATTTCTTAAAAGTGGGTTTTGAATTCAAGGTTTGAAGCTATCTTTCCTGAAAAAACAAAACTCCTCAGGTTATTGATATTCTGTATTGCCAAGTAAATGGAAAAACCTATGCTTTAAAAGGGCAATAGCGGGCTGGAGAGATGGCTTAGTGTTTAAGCGCTTGCCTGTGAAGCCTAAGGACTCTGGTTTGAGGCTCGGTTCCCCAGGTCCCACGTTAGCCAGATGCACAAGGGGGGCGCAAGCGTCTGGAGTTCGTTTGCAGAGGCTGGAAGCCCTGGCATGCCCATTCTCTCTCTCTCCCTCTATCTGTCTTTCTCTCTGTGTCTGTCGCTCTCAAATAAATAAATAAATAAATAAATAAATAAATAAACAAAAAAAAAGGGCAATAGCCATAAAGAAGCCTTAAGATGTCCTAAGAGGGGCTGGAGAGATGGCTTAGTGGTTAAGGTGCTTGCCTGCAAAACCTAAGGATCCAGGTTCGATTTCCCAATACCTATGTGTTCGTTTGTAGTGGCTAGAGGCCCTGGCACACCCATTAATTCTCACTCACTCTCTCTGCCTCTTTCTTTCACAACTAAATAAATAAAAATTTAAATATATACATATGAAAGATGTCCTAAGGGAGAATGAAGAGGCCCCTCTTGTCTAGTGTGGATTGCTTCCCTAGGGTCAGCTGCTGTTTTCCTGGGGCACTGACTTTAGGGCCTCTGTGAAGAGGCGCAGAGAGATACGGGATGTTTTTCATTTCTTTCATTGTGTGGTTTTCATTGGGATTTATCTTTAATTACCAGCGAGCCAGAAGAAGGAAGCATGCCCATGGATATTTCCATAACGCCCACCTTGCTGGGAGTGAGAACCCCCAAGGGCTGCAGGGAGATCCAGCTGCCAGCAGAGGTCAGGCTTGTCCCGTCCTCCTGCCGCGGACTGCAGTATGTCGCCAGAGATGGCCTCCACCTGCGGCTGCAGGCGCGGGCAGAACCCAGCCCTCCCAGTGAGTAGGATTAACACCTCTTCTGTGTGTACATTTGTTGTCATAAATAAAAAATGTATTTTCCCCCCTTCAGTTGGCGTTTTCTTGGGTTTGAAGAGCTGGGAGAGCTGGAGGCTGAGAAGTTCCGAGGGTGTTCGTCAGCTCTGCCGGTTCTGAGGAGCTTGCTGCTTCTGCTTTCTAAGACTGTATTGGTTTTTTATAATTCTTTAAAAATAGATATTAATTTTAGAGAAGAAGGTATAGAGAGATTCCTGACCCACAGCTGTGAAGATTAAATCAGATGGCAATTGCACAAACCTATAAACCTGGTTGATACTAAAACATTGCAGAGAACTGTATTCCTTCAGCCAGTGGCTTAGCTCATGATCTGGGTGAGGCATTTGATCTGGGAGGGAGCTGGGGACAGGGAAACTAACCCACTGTGATGATGGACATGACACTGGGATCAGAGGCTATCAGCTTATTGAAGTGCACACTGAGGAAAGTGCTGTGTGTGCGCACAGAATAATAGCCTAGGGAGTGAGTGGCTTGGTGAAGGCCACTCTAGGGAGGTGCTAATTTGACCAGAGAAACTGACCAACAGAGTTCATCAGGCCATGCAGAGATTGTGCCAAAGGAACAGGACAAATAACAGTCCTAAAATTGAGTGTGATGCGTAACTTTGATTATAATTGTCAGTCTGACTTACAAATTGCAGTGCCTTGTACTTGGATACAAATTCAGATAGTGTATTGACTCAGTAATGTAGATATTTTCTTTTTTGTAAGAGCTTATCATTATTTGTTGAATAAGGTTATTGATTCATTGCATCTTTTACAGTGTAATTAATTTGCTCTGGGAGAATGAAATAGTGTGAAAAGGGAAAGCAGGGTTGTGAGAGACTAATAGGATGTCATTCTTCCTGCTGTCCTTTGAGACTTTTTTGCTGTCCTATCTGTAATGAGCTTTTCATCTGAACCACATGGGTCCAAGAAGGGGGGAGGGGCAAGAAGACTGTGCTGAGAAGCCTTTAGGAGTTGTAGCGCTGTGGTGGTTTGATTCAGGTGTCCCCCATAAACTTAGGTGTTGTGAATGCTAGCTCCTCAGCTGATGGATATTTGGGAATTAATGCCTCCTGGAGGGAGTGTATTGTTGGGGGCGGGCTTATGGGCTTTATAGCCAGTTTCCCCATGCCAGTGTTTGGCACACCCTCCTGTTGCTGTGATCCACCTTATGTTGTCCAGGGGGTGATGTCCACCCTCTGCTCATGCCATCGTTTTCCCCTGCCATCGTGGAGCTTCCCCTTGAGCCGGTAAGCCAAAATAAATCTCTTTTTCCCAGAAGCTGCTCTTGGTTGTGTGATTTCTACCAGCAATGCGAACCGGACTGCAACAAGCGCAGACCCCTGGCTTCAAAGGAAAGATAGAAGGAATCTCTCTCTCTCTTTTCCTAAGAGTACTTTTGCTAGTATTCTGGGGTAGTAAATAGTTTGAACGCCGAGCTGGTTTGAAAAACAAAGAGTAGGGAAAAGATGTCATGCAGCTTAAGTGGCATAGGAGAAAAGCACTGAGAATGACAGTGGATAACCACAGGAAGAAGGATGCTGTCACCAAGATGGGAAAATAGACTGAGCAGCTCACCCAGTGAGTGTGCCTGCAGTGGATGGAGGAAACATTGCTCCAAGACAGAGGCTGGGCAAGTCGGGCTCTGTGAGACCATTGCCACCTTTAGCAAGCATAACCACAGCAGGAAGTTTGTGTTGAGTCTAGAAACAGGAAAAGGAGGCCATGAACACCATAATGCTTTCTAGGACAGTAATGATAGGGATAAAGGAATGGAGACTTCCAGGGACATCGTATCTGGGTTTCTTGCCCAATTATAATCTGTAATTCTGTTAATACATGACTTTATCTTTAAAAAATTTAAATCAACAAGCACTGTTTAATCTCACCTGTACTATAAAAGAAACCAACTGCTGTGTTCTGGTTCATGTGTTGTTATGTTTATTTTCCTGTCTCTTTAGGCTTTGAAACATTTTACTCTCATCTCTGAAAGGGAAGACTTTCAGAGGCCCGCTCCATGGTGCATGCAAGGCCATGCAAAGCCGAGTCCCCTGCATTTATTGCTGCAGCGCTTGGCTCTCTGGGTGGGGATGAGCATTTGCTGCACAGACTTGTGTCAGGTAGATGCATGCTGTTGCGAACTTAAGCCTGTCAGGGAAATAACTTGAAAATTTTCAAGTTGTGTTTCAAGGTATTGAAAAGTTGACTTAGACTGTAAGAACATGCTTTTAGGATACCCATAATAAACATCCACCGGACGTAGTGTTGGAGATGAACCAGAAGTGTGACCTCCTGACGCCAATCAACCCAGCTGCAATGCTCTTCCAGAAAGTTCTCACTTTCAAACTTGGCCCAGTGGCCAGCAGATGGTAGTGTTCCACAGAAAATAACTTCATTAGTACTGGAAAAGATATTTTGGATGTCTTACCTAAGTCTTCTTTTATCTGTTCAATGTTAAAGAATAATACTATTTACTTAACCTCAGAGATTTGTGGACACCCTTAGAGATTAAACTGTAGACTTTAAAATTGCCCAGGTTTAAACTTTCTGGCATCTTTTTTCTTTTTTCTCCTTAAAAATCAAAAAGTAACATGATGTTCTGTTGTTTGTTTCTAGTGACTGACCTCATTTCTTCAGTTAGTTTTTGTGGTTTTTTTAGAGGCAAATGATACAATGTTTTTTTGTTTTTTTGTTTTTTTCCTTTTTTGAAATAAGTTTCTGTTTTTCTCGAGTGAAACCACAGAGACTAAGGGAACCTGCTGCCAGGCGCTGCTGTGGAAGTGTACTCTTTCCCGGTAGCTTTCGCCGTCTTCCCCTGGCTCTCATCAAACGTTGAATTTTGCATTTGGAAGATGAAAGTCTTCGGGGCCCCGTTCCTGGGGGCCTATCCCACAAAGACCAGTGTCATCCTGCACTTGGCTTGCTCATACTGTTAATGTGCTGTAGTGGACATAGCGCCTGTTAAAATCAGATCAACCATCATTCTTAGTGGACCATCTTCTCATCACTAATGCTGAGATTTATAAAACACGAGGAAAAATTCACTAGTATGTTTTATGGTAACCTACGGCAGTGCCTGGCTCAGGAATGATAAGTAAAATCTGTTTATGAAAATACTTCACACTATTTGCTTTGGGTTTAATTATCAGATAGTCCTATTAGTCATATATTTCTGGGTAGATCATAAATAATGTGTATTGATGGAAATTAATTATACCTAGCAAGCCCTTTAAGTATATGAATGCACTTGTTCCAAAACTTTTCCCTTGATTTTCTTTAGAACTGACGCCGGTGTTTAACCAGTGCTCCCAAGCTGAGGAATGTTATACATTTTATTGCCAATCCTGTGGTGAAGTTGTGATAAGGGACAGGTAAGGAATGCATTCACACTGAATAATCTTCTGATGGGAGATGGTCTCTTCTTTCTCTATCAGTTCTTGCAATAATTACCGAGGGAGCAGTGTCTGGCCTTTGTGGCCATCAGGTTTGCATTGCTGGCAGAAAGCACCTACCCAAGAGCAGCTTGTGGGGAAAAAAAGTTTTATTTTGGCTTACAGGCTCAAGGGAAAGCTCCATGATGGCAGGGAAAATGATGATCTGAGTAGAGGGCGGACATCACCTCCTGGCCAACATGAGATGGACAATAACAAAAGGAGGGTGTGCCAAACACTGGCATGGAGAAACTGGCTGTAATACCCATAAGCCTGCCCCTAACAATACACTCCCTCCAGGAGGCTTTAATTTCCAATTGCCATCAGCTGGGGAACCTAGCATTTAGAACACTTAGGTTTATGGAGGACACCTGAATCAAACCACCACAGCCTTAAAATGAGGGCCAGCTTATCATTTTGAACACAATCAACTGCAGCTCTGATCAGAAAGCTCCGAAGGGTGATGGAGGGAGCTGTCTTGGTGAAAGAGCCTGTGAGGCTCACAGAGCAGAGAGCCATGCTCGGTCCAACTCTTAGGAATTTCTTCAGTCCTGGTGGTGGGAGTTTCCATAGTAAGTGAATTTTCAACCCACAGAAGTTCAGGCAGTGGAATTTTTTTTTTTTTTTTTTTAAATCTGAGTTAGTTCAATCAGCGCCTTCCAAAATCCATTTCCTATCTCCCCTCTTTATTAAAACAGAGCATCCAGAGCACAAATTAACCTTTTCCTGGTGATTAGATTACTCTTGTAACCTGTTCTGGTGATGTGCTATGATTACCCTACTGAGAAGGGAAAGGGCCCTTTGCTATTTCCTTTGCATTCTCAAGTTGGTTTTAATTTATTAATGATTTTTTTTTTCCCTTTTACATCTCTCTTCCTCCGGTCAGCCATCTAGTCTCTTGGGCACAAATACTCCCCCACCCAGGATTTTCAGCTTCACACTCATAGTTCAAGGAATATTATTGCAAGCAATAATTCAAGGAAGAATTCAGAATTCTTGGTTCAGTGGGTTTCCTGAGTCAGGTGCCTGAGACTTAGGAGTGAATGGATGCTTCCTGACTGGAGCCTGTTCCCCTGCCAGTATCCTTGGCTCTCTCAGTGCCAAATATCTGTGTTCAAGGCAAAAGCCTGGTGGGAACCTTCTTGTTCCCCTTGAGTTCTCTCCGGGTACTGTGGTACTACCTTTGGAGCAGAAATCCACTCTCTCCACCTCCAGCGCCACTAGTAACACTTGCCTGTAGCTTGCTATCTGCTGTGCCTTCCTCCATTTTTATCCCCTCCTGATGTGTTGCTCCAGTGGTGAGCCTGAGCCAGCCCTTCATGGTCTCTCTGTCTGTCAGGATAAAGCGTTGAAATCCCTCCCATGCCAGGGCACTTTCTGCATGAATCGTCTTGTTCCCCTGGCCTCCCTTACATGTTACATCTTTCTCTAGCTTCCTCCCTCCTCACCAGGCACGCTTGGATTGAGGGAGTCTATATAGGTATGGGTGTGGTGATCACCATGCGGCCTCACAGCCTCACTTTACCCTGGACCTCTGTGAAAGCTCCTCCCTCCTGAATCACCTCACAGTCCACTGCCTCCTGCTCAGCTCCTCACTGAACTTCAGAACTCAGCTGACAGAGTGCGCCCCGTCTCGGTCTCCCAAGTGCTGGGAATAAAGGCGTGTGCCACTGCGCCTAGCGCAATCTCTGTGTTTTTTATTCCCACTGTCTTGCATATGCAGTTTAGAGTAATATCTGACAGTATAGACTTCGAAGTCAAAACGAGTTTGTATCTACCTTAGGTAGTTTATTTGACCACTGTGTTCCTCGGTGTTCTTATGGAGGAAATGTAGGTGGCTGGGGAGAAGGTTCAACTGTTAAAGCACTTGATTGCAAAGCTTGCTGACCTAGGTTTGATTCCCCAGCACCAATGTCAAACTAGACCCAAGCTGGCACACGTGTGTGGAGTTTGTTTGCCATGGCAAGAGACGCTTGTGTGTGTGTGTGTGCACGCGTGCACGCACATACACACACACACACACACACAAAATAAATAAGATGAAATTTTTAAAATATAGATATCAGTAAGACTATCCTTAGTATCCTTGGGGGTTCAGATAATTTAAAGTATTTCTACAGTGCCTGGTAAGCAAGCATTCGCTTGGTGTTTGTTGGCTACAGTGAGAATTATTCTTCTCATCCTCTCCAGCATCAGGCATAGTGCCTAAAGAAAAGTGTGGAATGAACCTTGGTGTGTTTTATTTTGGCCCCACACCAGTCTTTCTTGCTTGCCTCCTGACCTTGGCAGTGTCCCAAGGAGATGAGATGGCATAAATTCTCCTTTGAGAATTTGCAGGGCTGCCTAGGGAGCTTCCTGTGAATGATCATCTTTAGTAAGAAATGAGACAGTCCTAACTGTACAGAGGAGAGGAATGTCTTTGCTCAGGTGACCCTAAGGAAGGAGATACAGATCTTGGTGACAAGCCCACTTTCTCCTCAGAGAGCTAAGAAAAGTCTGCTTTTGTTGGCCTCATCTCAGTCTGTACCGGGCTTTGGTATAATGTGCAGATGGAGTTTCTGCAATATTCATACTACTTCATTCAGTGACTAGGAAGTTATAGTAGGAAGAGTTAAAATCTTTAATTTTTTTTTATTTTTTAAAATACTCATTTATTTGACAAACAGACAGAGAGAGAAGAGGGAGGGAGGGGGAGAGGGGGAGAGAGAGAGGAGAGAGAGAGAAAATAGGCATGCCAGGGCTTCTAGCCACTGCAAACAAATTCCAGAGGCAGGGACCACTTGGTGCATCTGGCTGACATGGGCACTGGGTAATTGAAATGGGGGCCTTAGGTTTCTCAGGCAAGTGCCTAAACCACTAAGCCATCTCTCCAGCCCAAGGAATGGTTTAATTATTGGTGATGCCTACAGTAAGAGAAAGGTGGCTTCTTTATTGCCTTTATTGTTTGAAACGGAGGCAATGTTAAAGATGATTGTGACAGTGCCTGACTCTGCTGGTCAGGCACTGTGCCGTCGGCTGTGTTTCACACCTGTTTGTACTTGTAGAATTGAACTAGAAGATTGTGGAGGCTTGCAGGAAAGGCCGCCTTCCTTTGCTGACCTTGGTCATCAGGTGCCTAGAGAATGGGATGTGGGTGTGAACTTCAGATCTACCAGTCAGGGGCGGGAGAGATGGCTTAGTGGTTAAGGCATTTCCCAGTAAAGCCAGATGCACAAGGGGGTGCATGTGTCTGGAGTTTGTTTGTAGTGGCTAGAGACTTTGATGTGCCCATTCTCTGTCTCTATCTGCATCTCTCTCAAATAAATAAATAAACTATATATGTATGTATGTATGTATGTATGTATAAATAAATAAATAAAAGATTTACTGGTCAGTGGCCAGGGGACCTTCTTTGTGTTTCCTTGGCTTCTTTGAGTAAAGCCTTCCAATACGGCCTGCTTTCCAAACTTGTCAAGAGAGCTAAGGAATGGAATGTAGATTTTTATTTACTTGAGAGATAAAAAGAGGCAGATAGAGAGAGAATGGGTGCAACAGGGCCTCTAGCCCTGCAAACAAACTGCAGATGCATGCACCACTACCTTGTGCATCTGGTTTACATGAGGAATTGAACCTTGGTCCTTCGGCTTTGCAGGCAAGCACCTTAATTACTAAGCCATCTCTCCAGCCTGGTTTATGAACTTTTATCCCCCTTTCCAGTCCTTTTCATTAGTAATCTAAAAAATTGGCTAGTTTAGCATTTCAGACATTTTGGGTTCAGGACTGAGTCACACAGTCTATGTATGCCAAAAGTAATTGTTTTTCTCTCTGAGAAGATGAACACTGGACCTTCCCTCTACCCCCTTTAAGAAAGGCTTATCTAATTGCTCTTTCTTTCTTTCTTCTTTTTTTTTTTTCCGAGATAGGGTCTCACTGTAGCCAAAGCTGACCTGGAATTCACTATGTAGTCTCAAGGTAGTCTCGAACTCACAACAATCCTCCTACCTCTGCCTCCCTAGTGCTGTGGGATTAAAGGTGTGTGCCACCATGCCTGGCCTGCCTTTTCTTTTTTAATTTAATTTTTATTAGCATTTTCCATGATTATAAAAAAATATCCCATGGTAATTCCCCCCCCCCCGACTTTCCCCTTTGAAATTCCATTCCATTTTCTTAATTTAGATGTTTTATTTATTTAGTAAAGACTTGACAGAAAGAGGGAGACAGAGAGAGGAGAGAATGAGCATGCCAGGTCCTCTCGCCACTGCAAATGAACTCCAGATGCATGTGCCACCTTGTGCATCTATTGACCCTGGGTCCTTAGGCTTCTTCAGTGATTCCTGTTGTTTAAGTTGATTATCACCATTACATTTGCATTGGGATGGTAGAAAAGAAGCCTAAGGACTGAACCCACCCATGGAAGGCTCAAATGAATGAGAGTGCAGTATCTTTTGGAAGGATGTGGCTTAAAGGGAGATGAGTAAAGGAATATCCTCGTCAAGGTCAAGCTCTGTTCTCCCGTGTGGCTATCCAACACACATGGTACTGGTTTTAGAAGCATGAAAAATTCAGGGAGGCAGGTCATAAAGCACATAACATTCTCAAAGGTGCTACTGAGATGTGACGTGTGAAGTAGGGTAGGAATTCCTCATGGAAGCCCAGAAGGCCATTGTATGAAAGGTGAACTGGTTCCAGGAATTGCTAAGGTGCGGCAATGGGAAATAGAGTTGAACTATCTGTATGGAGACCAACTAAGTCCATCATATGGAGCTGTAAAGATGAACTGTGGTTTGCAGTGTAGACCTGAAAATGTTTTAGATATACCAAGACTGTGGAAGAGTATCATGGAGAGATGCTGGCTCAGGATGGAATTTTCCCCAGGGCTCCTGAGCCCAGCTAGAGGGGTGGAATTGGAATCCAGAGACTTTCATCACTGGTTACAGATGTTAGACTTGAACTGGAGATGTTTGATGTTTACCTGCTGGCTATTCACTTTGTATTGGTTCAGTCTCTGCCTGTTCTGCCTTTTTACAATGGGATGCACTTTGTGCATCTGGCTTTACGTAGGTACTATAGAATTGAACCTGGTCTATCAGGCTTTGCAAGCAAGCACCCTTAGCAAGTTGATCTATCTCTAGCTCCTTAGGTATTTTTTTATTAAAATATTTTATTTTATTTATTTGTAAAAGTTGGGGAAGGGAGAGAATGGGAATGCCAGGGCCTCCATCTGCTAGAAATGAACTCAGGACACATGCAGCACCTTGGCATCTGGCTTACATGGGTCCTGGGGAATTAAATGTGGGTTCTTTAGCATTGCAGGCAAGGGCCTTACCCACTAAGTCATCTCTACATTCCCCCTTCCCCACTGACTTTTTTTGGTTTTTTTTTTTTGGTTTTTCGAGGTAGGGTCTCAGTCTGGCTCAGGCTGACCTGGAATTCACTATGTAGTCTCAGGGTGGCCTCGAACTCACGGCGATCCTCCTACCTCTGCCTCCCGAGTGCTGGGATTAAAGGCGTACACCACCACGCCCGGCTCCACTGACGTATTTTTGATTAAGCTTGCAACTTAAGTCTTCATCAGACAAGGCCCTGCTGGAGAAGGTATCAGTGGGTCTGGATCTTTAGTCAAGAACTACTAGGTGTGTAGAGAGCAGATTTGGCTCTGGTGTCCGTGTTTGCTCGCTGTTGGTCGTGTCTCTCTGCTATGAATCTGTGGAACTGGGCCACCTTCTTCTGCCAGGTTGATGCTTTCCCTGGATCCTGTGAGCCCAAATTGTTACTGCCTTTTATTTTTCCTCCAATGAGCTGCTTCTGGTCAGATGTTTGTCCCAGCAATAAAAAGTACTGCAATACCCTTAGTAAGTGGCTCACAGCTGTGCTTAGATCTCACTATCAGGCAGTGCCCCAGAGCCAGTCTCTGTATGTGGACATCACTGACTGTTGCGAAGATCCATCCCAGTAGCCTTCACACTTGTCCTTACTGCTCATGTAGAAGGAAAAGCAGAGGGATAATTTTTAAGGTCCTCTTTAAATCGAAATCAGGGTAGAAGTGTTTAGAAAGAGCTAGTGTGGAATTGGAAAGATGGCTCAGTAGTTAAAGGCACTTTCTTAGAAACTTGCTGGCTCCAGATTCAATTCCCCACCCCCACATAAAGCCAGATGCAAAAAGTGGTGCAAATATCAGGCTTTGCATGGGAAAGAGACTCCAGCATGCCTTCCCCCCACATGCAAATGAATATAAATTCAAAAATAGTGGTAGTTTCTTTCCCAGGAAGGAACCACAACTGTCAGGGGTTCTTGGGATTGGGAGTTGGCCTTCCTATCTGGGAATTTGTGACTTTGCTTTCTGGACATCAGTTCTCTCATGTGCAAAATGAAGAGTTTGCTTAGAGAAACCTGGTGGAATGCTGTCAGCATGAAACTTGCTTATCAATGAGCCTCATAAAGCTGTTTCCTGGAATTCTGTGATTCATGATATTTGGCTAGGGCAAGGTCAACACTCATTCCTTTTCTCCTGGATAAAGCAGATTCTTGTCAAGAAACATGCAGAAATAAGATACAGAAGACAGTTTGACTCAGGAAGACTCATTAATGGCCTTTATTACTTAGTACCTGAAATCTGTTAATTATGGCAGCCTTTTCTTTTTTTTTTTTTTTTTTTGAGGTAGGGTCTCACTCTAGTCACTATGTAGTCTCAGGGTGTCCTTGAACTCCTACCTCTGCCTCCCAAGTGCTCCCAAAGGCATGCACCACCACGCCCAGCTATTTGGGCATATGTTCTTAGTCAATTTGTTTTGATTGCCTAAAAATAAATAATTTCTTTTTTTTTTTTCTTACAATACAGTTCTCCAAGTTATGGTTTGATCAGTTTAGAATTTTCTGTAAAATTTGTTAGAATGTGTGCAATTTTTGATTAGATTCTTGCTGAACTGATATTAAAAAACCAATATAACATGATAATGATAAATTGTACTTCTTTGCAATCAGTCTCATAAACAGGCAAGGAGTCACTATGTTTGGACTTTGTTTTGTTTTCTCGGAATTAATTCACATCAGGTTTGAATGCCATCAGTGCCAACCAGGTTTTTCATCCCACATCTTGATTTTTGGGCCATGTGCGTCATTGTTCTCCTAAGGTCACAGGACCAGGCTGTCTTCTGATACCTACACTGTCCATGTCAGCCTCAAGCTTACAAGGGCACTGAAAATCTAAGAGGCCAGGACTTTGTAGAAATAGACCTATCATAGTGGTCAACTGCTTGCTTGGCCCACTTGGCTGACGTGCTCCAATTGCAGTTCCCAGGTAACTACTGTAATGAATACAGTCATTCGTTCATAATGGAGAACAAGAAGAGTTAAGAAAGTGCAGAGCTGGGGGTAGCTGCACTGAAGAGTGCATGCTTTGGCCTTGGTTCAATCTGTAGTCCCTTCCTGCCATAAAAAGAAAAAAAGGTGCTTCACAAATTGGACTATTGGCAATATTATGCAAACTTTTAGAATAAAATTATATTGTATGTGTCTCATCATAGTGTATTTGTATATTTAAGTAATTAAATGTAAAGCTAGTTTTATAAAATTCATGGCCTCATGATAATGGGATAAGACCACCTGTGTTTACTTAAGTTCCTGTAGCCATTTTTTGGGCTTTAGGTACTTGATATTATTCTAAGTACTTTAAGGTTTATTTGGTTATAATCTAATCCATAAAAGCTCCATCCATGAGTTTACCAATGTTATCATTTTAGTGACTGACGTAGAAATTAGAGGACATTTTATTATCTTCACATATCTTTAGGTAAGATAAAACATCATCAAGAGCATGTAGCACAAGTTATTTTCCTAAAGTTTGTGCTCTGGATGCATTAAAATAACTTGCAAGCTAATATATCATAAACATATTATTTACTGCAGAATATTAGGATGAGAGAATATCTAAGTATTCAGTCTCTTTCTGAGCTCCAACAGATTTTTACTTAAACTACATAGAATAAAACTGTGTCTATTTTGTTTTGAAAGTTCTCTTGGGAAGCAGATCATATCAAAGTATACCTTACAGGGTTTTAGGTAGATATATTTTCACTAGAGCTATGATTAAAATACGTATTTTATCCTTAGAGGTTTTTTTTTTTTTTTTTTCAAAAACATCAGAAAATTTCTTTCTCCCACGAAAACCTTTTATTTTTGCAGTGACTTTGAATTAGGTACTCTCTTATGTCTGATGTCTTCATAGATAGTTAAGAGATAATACATACATTATAGTTTTCTTTCCCTGTGATATGGGGTCAAGTTAGCTTTGAAGCATGTATTTTGTGGTAACATTCATCAGACTCACCCAGGTCCCTGTGTAATTTCATTTCTTTGATCACACTTGGAGCTTTGACATTGCTGTCTTTGGCTGTGCACTGAGGCTCTGTTGAATGGCCTTGTAGGCAGAATATTGTCAGGAGACAGTCTTAGAGACATGACCCATGAGCCTGCTGAGGCCTGACTCTTACTCTGAATAGGCCATGGTTTGCTTTCTTCCACTTGATAAGAATCCAAATCTGACTCTCACCTCCCTTCTTAGAACACTGTAGAACGGGTGGCACCACTGGAGCGTTCACGGAGCACCCCGGCAGTGAGCCGCCATGCTGCTTCCTCAGTCTCTCCTGCTGCTGTGTTGCTGGGGAGGTGACACGGAATCCAAGGAAAACAGCGCAGTTTTAGAGCGTGGAAGGCCTGGGTTACATTCCTGTATCACCCATCAAGTCTAATCCTGTGAACTTATGCAGAATATTTCACATTTGTGAGCCCCACTTTCCTCCTGGGCAAGAGGAGAACTGTATTTCTTTTTTATTTTTTTTAATTTTTTTGTTTATTTATTTGAGAGTGACAGACAGAGAAAGACGGGGAGGGAGAGAATTGGCGCACCAGGGCTTCCAGTCACTGCAACTGAACCCCAGACGCGTGCACCCCCTTGTGCATCTGGCTAACGTGGGTCCTGGGAAATCGAGCCTCGAACTGGGGTCCTTAGGCTTCATAGGCAAGCGCTTAACTGCTAAGCCATCTCTCCAGCCCAAGAGCTATAATTCTTACCTCATGAAGCAATGAACACTAACTGTTCTAAAGTCTTCCTAGTGCTCCCTGGGGCCTTGTTTAGTTACACATGCAGACTCACAATGTTACCACAGGACACATCAAGAACGCCTCTCAGCAGGGGCTCTCCTGGGGAGCGGGGAGCTCATCTCTCTTCCCACGTGACGTGCTATCAGCTATAGAGCACAAGATCCGCATCAGGCAGGTAGAGCTGCTTCTCGGGCTCAGAAGAAGCCTCTTGTCCCTTAAGCAGGTAGGATCTCTTGTCATAATTCTTTGGTATAATTTTTGGGGTTCCATGAAGGAAACTGTCCAGGGAAGCTCAAAGCATAACCTGCTTGTCAGATATGAACAGCCTTTCCGTAGTTCATCCTAGTCTGTCCAGATGCAATTTACCAATCAGGGATCATTTTCACTGTAAGCAGTGTTGCCTAGCAATATATTTGATGTCTATGATCTTACCTGGTTTCCAGGGTAACAGAGATAGGTGGTTAAACCAAAGGTCAGATACTCAAGCATCAAAAAAAAAAGAAAAAAAGGTTTGTTAACTCTTTCACCCCAGTGTGCAGTAGACGCAGCTGGGAGCGTCACATGTTATATTTACCGAAATTTGTGACTTCATCCCTTCAAAAAATACTTAAGAACTGTGTCAGACAGCCAGACAGTAGGAATACAGTGGTAAGAGAGGTAAGGTAAAGATAGAGATGTTGTATCTGCCTTCATATTGTTTCTTCCATGATGCCCCAATTCTTTTCATTGCCTGGGGAATTCCTATTCATCTTTTAAAGGCCAGTTCAGAGGTTACCTATTGTCAGGGATTCATCTATAGAGTACTTCCTTAGTATTTTGTATGCATTCCTCTGTACTCATGGATTGTCTGGGGGGCTACTGTTTTCATCAACTTTTCAAAGGGTCTGTACTGCCCCCTAACAGCTGAGAACGCCACTATTCTATTATGAGCCTTTCTTTTTTTTTTTTTTTATGAGCCTTTCTTATATGTAGGTTTATTAATTGTTTATAGGTCTGTATTTCTTCTTAGAATATGAATTCCTTAAAAGAGAAAGGATGTGGCTCAATGGGTTCAGTACTTGACTAGCATGCACAAAGCCTGAGTTTGGTCACCAGCACCTCCAAAATCAGACATGGTGGTATACACCTGTAATACAAACATTCAGGAGGTTGAGTCAGGAGGCTGAAAAGCTCAAGGTCATCCTCAGGACATAAAAAGTTCAAAGCTAGCCTGGGCTACAGGAGACATCCCAGGAAAAAAAAAAGACGAAGGAATATGTGTCCTATCTTACACTAGCAGATGCCTGCTTTAAGCTGATTCTGGGAAATGTATGTTGGAGAAATTACTTCTCTGTATCTCCACAGGCCACTTGTTTCCTAATTTGAAAGGGAAAGCTCTTCCTTATATTAAACTAAAACCAGCCTTCCTGTTTCTACCTTGTCCTCTGGAGTTATAAATTAAATGACTCCTCTCTCCCAAGCTGAAAGTGCCTTTTGTGGTACTCACCATTGGTTGAGGAATTTAAGGGAAGTGATGAACATGGAGAATTGTTTAAAAAGGGTACAAAAGTTAATTTCATTGAATTGATACAATCATATTTTAAATATTTTAACTTGAGACTTCTCCCTTCTAACTATATACTGATTTACTGGTATTTCATTAGTGGTACAAATAGCAGATATCACTTTCAGCTAAATATCAAGGTCAAGGTTAACATGACCAGTATGCAGGCCTGCTGATAATGTATGCTAAGACATGATGTTATAAGTAGGACCCCTCTGTGGAATTGCTTCTCCAAGCCCATAGTCCAGTCTTATCTAGAGATAACATCAGACAAACTGAAAGTGAGAAATATTGTATAAAATACATGATCACTACTCTCTACTTGTTTAAATATTTGAAAAAGTAAAGACTTAGAAGCTCTCACAGACTAGGGGAGACCAAAGGTATGTGATAACAATTAAGTGTATTATTATGGATTGGGAAAAAGAGGATTTTGATGACATCCAGATAAAGCCTATAGTTTTGACAAATAATTTATGGTTATATAAGATAGTAACATTAGAGAAAGTGAGGAAAGTGCATATGGGAGCAATTTCTACTATCATCACAATGTTTTGTGTATCTAAAATTATTCCAAAATAAGTTTATTAAAATAGAAAAATGCAAGAAGTCACAGAAGAAAGTATTAGGTGAATCAAGGACTTACACACAAACCAGATTAAAAGGAAATAACTGAAATATAACAAATAATAGACAAAGGGATAATTTTCTTAATATAGAATATATTTTTAAAAATTAGCTGGGTGTGGTGGCGCATGCCTTTAATCCCAGCACTCGGGAGGCAGAGGCAGGAGGATCACTGTGAGTTTGAGGCCATCCTGAGACTCCATAGTGAATTCCAGATCAGCCTGGGCTAGCATGAGACCCTACCTTGAAAAACAAAAAGAAAAAAAAACCCAAAAATTAATAAGAATATGTTAATACCTAAAATAGTCACTGATCACAATCCTCAGAAGAAACAGTGGTTAATAAATATAAAACCAGTGCAATGTCACTATAATTTGAGTCATTAAGTAAAACATCATTGAGGATTGATTTTATTCATAATTTGGGTGAAGATGGAAAAAAATAGCACTTAATTAAGAAGAGAGTAAACAGAAGAATCAAAGGTTGACAATTTTCTGGAAAGAAGTCCCCCAAATGAATATTGGATTAACAAATGTGCATATTGCTGGTATTTACAATCTCACACTTATAAGGTTTTTTCCCCGTTATGATCAGATTTGTATAAAAATACAGTGGCATATTTTTCATGGTGATGTTGATAAAGAACTCAAGACTAAATATCTAACAGTGAAACAATGATCCAGAAAATTTTGACCTCTCTGGAATAGAATCTCGTAGGGTCATTGGGAATCAGGATCTTCCTGGGTCTGTGTACGATCGATCTCTCACGACGGGAGGTGAAGCTTGCCCCCTTGTGGACAGGGAGCTGAGGGTGGCTTTGGTTCTCTTCATGCTTCCCAGCAGTGTTAGGTCTGTCTGTGCTGAGCATATATTATTTTCATAACTGGAGGAGAATTGACATTGCAAGCGTGTGGCTGATGAGCTTCTTTCATCTTTCATGCTGATTTAATTAAGAAAACATTCCATTTTGTGAGTGAAAAATACCGTTTTCTTCATTCCTTTAGGAAGCTCCTCAGGGCGCTCCCTCTGCCGAGTGAGAACTGGGGCTCCCTGGTCGGAGAGTGGTGCTGTCATCCGGACCCCTTTGCCAACAAGCCCCTTCATCCGCGAGAAAATGACTACTTTACTGGGGACTCTTTCTTCCTGGTGAATTTACAAAGCCATTTGGGGCAGGTAAGACCAGAAATGGCTCCAGTAGAGATGTGCTTCCCCCCCCCCCCCCCCCCCCCGGACCATTTTAAATGGTGAAGTATCTTTTCGAAGTACATGCTAATTTAGAGGTTGTTAGATATTAATTTCTCTCCTCTTAATTTAGGGCCTGCTGAGAGTGTTGTAAAGGCCCAGTTCCATTGTTTTCAAATGACTCTGTAATCCAGGCTGTTGACAGAGGAAGAATCTTAAGCCCAAACCACTATTATCAGGCTCTGGAAATAAGATGACCTTATTATATATGATTTGGGAGTGCCTTCATTTTACAAACCCATAACCCTGCTTGGTTTTCTTCGGACTGTATTTTAATTTTATTATTTATTTATTTATATCTATCTATATATAAAAAAAAATAATATATAAATATATATTTTTATATATACAAATATATATATAAATATAAATATATATATATAATTTATAAAAATTATGTGTAATTTTTATAGTCAGTGAATACAGTCATATTGGTATCATTGTTAACCTCTTCCCTGTGCTCCCCCCTCCACAGGCACCCTCTTTGTTGGGGTATATGGGTCGTGCATTGTGGGGTTAGCCTTCAGTTTTGGGTAGGAAGAAATGTCTCTGCGTGTCATGACCTCACGTGTGGCTCTGACATTCTTTCCACCCCCTCTTCCAGAAATTTCCTTGAGCTATATTGGGTTCATTTTAGGTCTGCTTCAGTGTTGAGATCTTGGGAGCCTCTGTGTCTCTGAATATCTGGTTTGGTAGGGGTTGATTGTTCTCTGTGTTTATCGCCTTCACTTTTGTGCTGGTTCCTAGTTTACCGAGAAAACAGCATTCTTGCATGTTTTCCAAATTATTCTTAGTTTCAGCTGGGGCCCCTTGGAGGTATGATGGGGTGGTTCTGTCCTTAGGATCTGCATCTATCTGAAAAAGAGAAGCAGATTCTCCAATGGTGAATAAAGTTAGCACCAAATAAATGTGATAACCATTGTTTTTTTAGAGAGAGTTTAATGGAGAGTGGACTCATTTTTGGATATGGCTCTGACTTGTTTCCCAGCTCCAGCTATGGGTTCTGTTCCACTGAGCAGATCAGTTAGCCAATTTGAGAGTAGTTGCTTTCCCACCATGGCTATGCACCACTATTGCACTTGTATGAGCATCACATCAGGTTGTTTGCTGCTAAGTAGGTTGACTATGCGTTGTTTGGACAGATACTGGTTATTTTCCTCCAGTCGCTCATGTAGCACCTTCTGGCACTAGATGTGCTAACTGTTATATATTTGTTTGAGAGAGAGAGAGACTAGGCATGCCAGGCCCTCTGGCCCACTGCATATGAACCCCAAATGCATGCACCATGATGTGTATCTGGCTTATGTGGGTTCTGCAGAATCAAACCTGGGTCTTTAGGCTTTGCAGGCAAGCACTTTAACCACTAAGCCATCTCTTTAGCCCAGGGCTATATTTCTTAATCTGAGCATATTGACCTAAAAAGTCCAAGTTAAAGTGAAGGGGTTCTACTCCAGGGTACCTACTGTATATATAACTGGTCCTAGGTATTTCCCCTTGTCTGCCCACAATGTAGACTTGTAACAATGTTGTGCAAGCAGGTGCCATCAGCAAAAGGGAAACATAGAAACCTGGGATAGCATTGAAGCTGAGCTGTTGGGTCTGAGTTGAGGCTGGGCATTGTGGGGTTCATGTGGCACATGCTTTAGGGAGAAGGCAGCTTCTTCTCACTGCAGAAAACAAGTGGTTTACTTTAAAAGAAAATCTGAGGCCACTGACCTAGCCCTTGTGAGGAACCATCCCTCACCCAGTCAAAACAGATGCCACTTAAACGGCAATGGAAATCTTTGCTGGACAATCCTTATTTCAACTTGTGATAATGATAGGAAGAGAAACATTGTATTTTCAATTTCATTTAGGGATCATTTAGTTTTTGAGCTTTACAAAAAATTATAAGGAGAGAGGGGAGAGAGGGAGAGGGGGAGAGGGGGGGAGAGGGGGGAGGGGGGAGAGGGGGGGAGGGGGGAGGGGGGAGGGAGGGAGAGAATGGGTACTCTAGGGCCTCTTGCCACGACAATTGAACTCTAGATGCATGTGCCACTTTTTGCATCTGGCTTTATGTAGATACTGGGGAATCAAACTGGGGTCACTAGGCTTTGCACACAAGTGCCTTTATCACTGCTCCATCTCTCCAGCCTCCCCCTCATTAAAAAAAATATTTTTAGTTATTTATTTCCAAGCAGAGAGAGATAGAAGAAAGACAAAGAGAGAATTGGCTTGCCAGGGCCTCTAGCCACTGCAAATGAACTCCAGTTGCATATGCTACCTTGTGTATCTGGCTTTGCATGGGCACTAAGGAATTGAACCAAGGTCATTAGGCTTGGCAAGCAAGTGCCTTAACCGCTGAACCATCCCTCCAGTCCCCATTTACTTTTTTAAATAAGATTGCAGCTGCTGCAGGAAATGTACAACATGTAGGTGGCTCTCAGGTGCACATAGGTTTAAAAAGGGTGTTGGAGTAGCAGTCAAGGCGCTTGCCTGCAAAGCTGAAGGACCCATGTTTGATTCTCCAGGACCTATGTAAACCAGATGTACAAGGTGGCACATGCATCTGGAGTTCGTTTTCAGTGGCTAGAGATCCTGGTGCATCCATTCTCTTTCTCTCTCTCTCAAATAAATAATTTAAAAAACTTAAAAAATCTATTAAAAAAATGTTGTGAGGGAGGGTAAGGAAATGCAGCAAACACACAGAAGTTGTTGTCAGTTAAAAGTATCACACCTACCAAGGCTCATGGAATTTTGTGGAAGAGGGGGCAGAAAGATTGTAAGAGCCACAGGTGGAACATCACACCCAGAGGCACTGCCTCCCCCCAATATCTGACTGCTGCTCCCACAACTCATAAACCACAACCCCATGGGGAATACAAGCAGCCCTCTGAGGATCCCCAGTGGACTGGGAGCAGGGAGGAGGGAAAAGATGGTACTGACAAAGTATGTTCTTAATTAAAAGAAAAATAAAAATAATATATTAATGACCCATCTCTTACCACAAAAAACCCTTGTCCAAGTGGAATTCATTTTAAAGTCCTTTATAGCAATTTATGTTGTTCAAAGATAAATGGTAAATTAATGAATATTATGGATAAATTTATGCTTGAATCTAAATATATGTGCTTTATTTTATGTGTTTCATTTTATAATTAAACTATGTGTCTAAAAATATTGGAAGGTCTGAGTGGAAGAGCAGTGAAGAAGATTAGATAAGAGAAGTCATGTTTCCCTTTATGGATAAATAGTGCCAAAATAGATTCTTTGCTGGTATCTTTATCACTTCCATGATGCCTTCTTAAGAATTTCTGCTCATTGTAAACAGTAGTCATATACTTTGTATATTAAAGGAAGACACTTCGGCCGGGCGTGGTGGTGCACGCCTGTAATCCCAGCACTTGGGAGGCAGAGGTAGGAGGATTGCTGTGAGTTAGAGACCAACCTATGACTACACAGTTAATTCCAGGTCAGCCTGGGCTAGAGTGAGACCCTACCTCGGGGAGAAAAAAAAAAAAAAAGAGGGAAGACACTTCGTACTTCGACATTACAGTTTACTATCAAGGAGATTGGGACATTAGTGTCACAAGCTACAGTTGGCAAGATTGTTTTCAAGTTGGTCTTGGATGAAAGTTTCACTTTAATTGCATATTGTTGCAGTTGCAAGTGTGTGCCTGTGACCAAAATAGTAACATAAATTTGGAGAGACTGCTTAAACACTGTTCTGAAGGCTCCAGTGGGAACAAGACCTCTTTGTGCTATTGAAAACCTATTTCTCATATCGCCCAGTCTAGCCATCTAGCAGGGTTTTGAAATGTCACTTGGTGACACGGCATCCTAATGGTATCTCTAGGGAAACATTTTTTTTTTTCATTTTGGTAAGACAATATCAAGGGTCCTTAGAAATTGAAGCAACATGAAGAAAAATAAAATCAAGGACAGGAGGCTAATCCACCTCTCTGAGCAGCACTGTGGTCTCGCAGATATATTGATTTAATTAGTCCCCAACAATGTCTTTCTTTGCAGTTTGCTCTGTAGAGTTCCCACAGTTAGTCTGCTTCATTATACAACTGCTTTATTATTTCTTGAAGCTTAGCTCAAGAAAAATGCATTGCCATGCAGAGTTCCTCTTTAAACAAAATTAACATGTTAGAGCATTTTAATTAAAACAGCACAAACAGAGCCCATACTTTTTCATCCCTTCCATACCCTTTTGGGGTTTATAGTGTTGTATGTGTGCCTTCATCAGTATACAAAAGAGAAAGCAGTTTGTGCCTCTGGTCCCTTAAGCTAGTTGCTGAAGGCATAAGGTGGAGATTCATTTGTCCTTATGTTTCTTGTCCCTACCAACATACTGAACAATTTGCAACTTGTAATAGTATGATAATGGTACCTCAGCCTTTTATAAGAGTCATAATATGTTACAGACCTTAGCAAGTTTAAGCAGGGAATTGTCGTGTGTGCCTGTAGTCCTAGCTAGTGCCAGGGAGACTGAGACAGGAGTTCAGGACCAGCCTGAACAGCACTGCAAGATCCTATCATAGAAAGTAGAAAGAAAGGCCGAAAGGAAGGAAGAGAGAAACTGCTTAGAAAGTAGTTACATTTACAATTTCATTCTATTATTTCAATACAAACAAAATTGAACTTTTATTATATTAAACCTGGCAAATAAGACCAAAACTAACTTAATATCTAGATTTAGGTAACTTGTTCTATTAAATTGATAATGCATATATACATATATCCTATATCCATTGCCTTGGTTACCAAGTATATGACAACTGCCTGTGCTTGTTTTTTACTGAGATGTTTAAGAGCAAATCCCAGCAGTATGTCCTTTCACTTGTATGTGCTTCAGTACGTGTGTGTGTATGTGTATCTAGAGTAGGGATTTAAAAATAATCATAACTACCATTGTCACATCTAATAAATATGATGACATAATGCTGGGCCATATAATTTTTTATTAATCACTATGCAGGTATCTTTTACTTGAGTCTTATTTGAATCAAGATCTACATATTGGGATGTTTGAGATCATTTTCCTTTTATTGATCCAATTTTAAAATCCTAATTGCCCGTGTTTGGTAAGGATAGACCCCTACTTTAAAAAGAAAGAGCAGAGTGAGCTGGGGAGATGGCAAACTTGCTTCTCTTTTCTAGCTTCAGGATCTGTAAAGTATTTTTCTCAACAAGCCTCTGCAGAGCAATCTCTTCTGATAGAACGGAGATCTTTTCTCATTTTTTGACAACTTTTTTTTCCCTGTGAAATACGCATCAGAGTTCACTCCATATTCCATCAAGTTTAAGACTATTTCTTTTTTTTGACGTAGGGTCTCGCTCTAGCTCAGGCTAACCTGGAATTCACTATGTAGTCTCAGGGTGGCTTCTAACACACAGCAATCCTCCTACCACTGCCTTGGTGCTAGGATTAAAGGTGTGTGCCACCATGCCTGGCTCTCTTTTATTTTGATGTCATGGTCTTTTCCTCCTCTTATGATGGTCTTGTGTAGATAGTGTCAGGCACTATGAGGTCATGGATATCCAGGCCATTTTGTGTCTGGAGGGAGCATATTGTAAGGAGTCCTACCCTTCCTTTGGCTCTTATATTCTTTCTGCCACCTCTTCCGCATTAGACCCTGAGCCTTGGAAGGTGTGATCAAGATGTTACTCTGAAGTACTCATATTTTCTATTCTGTTTCATTGCTTTAATGTGGGCTTGTGTTAGTCAGGGTTCTCTAGAGGAACAGAACCAATACAATGCATTTTATTACAAAGAGAATTTATTGGATTAGCTTTGGGCAGTCCAACAATAGCTGTGTGCAGGCTTGAAAACCCAGGAACCCAGTAGCTGCTAAGTCCACATGGCTGGATGCCTCATCAGTCCCAATCCAGCACTGAAGCGTGGAGGCTTCCTGGAGAGCCTCTGGTCTTGGGTCTCACTGGAAGGCTGAGGAGACTTGGTTCCACTGTGGTGAAGAATAGCCCAACCGGATAGAGGCACATGCAAGTGAAGGCTCTCACCAGCAAGCAGCACAGGTAGCTGGGTTCAGGCGGAAGGGGCTCTTTCCTCTCAGAGCTTCCTTATATAAAGTTCACCAAGGGAGGGCTGCCCATTATGGAGGAAGGACCGCTCTAGAGGAAGGACATTCTCCTTCAGTTAATCCTTCCTGGAAGACCTCAGAGACACACCCAAGAGGAATGTCTGGGTTCCTAATCAGATAAAGTTGACAACAGAACTTAGCCATCACAATTCCATCCCTTGTCAACTTGATAACAAACTATATCTCCTTGTATCATGCTTAATTAACAAATGAAAACAGTAACAGGGTCATTATTCTGCCTAACATGATATAATTATCCCATGTAAAACCAGAAACACACAATCTTTCCTCCAAACACAAGTGTGGCGCCCTTGAGGAATGCTTAGTCTCTAATATCCATTAAGTTAAGTATAAATTCAACAACAGTTATCTAGTAATATAATCTCAGTGCACATTAATTATATAATAGAGAAACAAAAGAAAAAAGCATGTTAATATTGGTGTACATATGTACAAACACTCAACAAAGTAGGACAGAAACACTCATGGCAATTACAGTCTTTGTTTTTATAACTGTATAACTGGTCACATGGCCTTAGCTGGTATTTGTAACTGCCTTCTACTACCCATTCTGTATTTTCTTCACCTTCAGCAAGCACCTCAGCAGGACTTGGTTCTTAACCTGGAGGGGTGACCCATACCCTTATTCCTGAAGGATCTGGGCCATTTATCACACTGCCTTGATTGGGTTGTTGCAATTGTCCATTGACTCTGATAATAGGGCATGGTATCACCAAGTGGCACCCTAATGGATCTCCTCCATGGCAGACATACTTTTTCTTACCTCCATTGTGGAGAGCAATCCAATTTTCCCCTAGTAGTCTGGATCAGTCATCCCTGCTAACACTGTAACTCCTTTCTCAGTCCTTTTACTCAAGGGCACCAGGAGCCCAAAGTGATTGGGGGAAGTCTTAGCTTCCAGTTCAATGGAATGTTCTTTGTGCCTCCTGGAAAAAGTACTACCCACTGTGGAATGGAGACCTCTAGAACAGTAGTAGAGCATAAAATTGTGGGAATACAAAGCATACATTTGGCTAATGGGTCACTTGGGGCGATGGTAAGTGGGACCATTACTATTTACACCCCTTGATTCCTGGACCTGTGAATCTGGGCTGTAGGAGAAACAGCACCATATATGGGTTGCTGATTCAGAGCACATATAGTCTTCTGGAGAGCCCTGTCCCACCCCTCCAGTCTATTGCTACCTAGTTGGCACGTAACTGTTTGTTTCAAAGACCATCCCACCTGTTTGTCAAGCCAGCTGCTTCAGGGTGGTGGGACACATGGTAAGACCAGTGAATTCCATGATCATGAGCCCACTGCCATACTTCCTGGGTGGTGAAGTGAGTTCCTTGGTCAGAAGGAATGCTGGGTGGAATGCCATGACGGTGGATAAGGCATTCTGTAAGCCCATTGATAGTAGTTTGGGCTGAAGCACTATGTACAAGAAAGGCAAATGCATACCCAGAATAAGTGTCTATTCCAGTAAGGACAAAATGTTGCCCTTTCTGTCATGGAAGTGGTCCAATGTAGTCTACCTGCCACCAAATTTCTGACTGGTCACCCCAAGGAATGCTACCATATCAGAGGCTCAGTTTTGGTCTCTGCAGGTGGTAGATTTGTAATTCAGCAGTAGCTGTAACCAGTTCATCCTTAGTTAGTGGAAGTACATGTTGTTGGGCCCATGCAAAACCTGCATCCCTGCCACCACAGCCACTTTGTTCTTGGGCCCCCTGGGCAATGGCAGGGGTGGCTGAGGAAGGAGATTGACCACTCTCCATAGAACAGGTCAGCTTATCTACTTGATTATTAAAGTTATCCTCTGATGAGGCCACTTTCTGATGGGCATTAACATGGGATACAAGTATTTTACCACCCTTTGTCCATTTGGAGAGATCTCTCTATATACATCTTCCCCAAATGTATATCTCACTAATTTTTCAATTATGCTCCTTCCAAGTCCCAGACCATCCAGCCAAATATTTGGCCACAGCCCATGTATTAGTGTATATTGGGCCATCTTTTCTTTCCATGTGTACTGCATGAAATGCTGCCCATTGTGGAGACTGCCCTTCACCACAGTCCTTCAGAGCTGTCCCACAATAGGGCTGTAATGCTGCAGCTGTCCACTTCCGGGAGGTGCCCTTGTAACACACTGAACCATCTGTAAACCATGCCCTCGTCCTCTCATTAGTCAGTTGATCATAGGGCACACTCCATGATGCCATAGGTGCATGCTTGGGGGCAGAAGGCACTGTAACAGGAATAGCCATTCTAGAGCTATAACCCACTGTTTTGTTCGTTTCCTCTAATGGTATGTGAGTGATTGATAGTTTGGAAAATATCAGTGTAGTGCTTAAAAACACAAGATATTATTTGGAGGACCTGTCTTGAAACATCAGTTCTGTCAGTTTCTAGAAGCTAGTCCATGGAACAATTTAAATGTTATACTAATGGAACATTCTAGGAATTCATGCCAATGAAAAATACTTAAACTAGTCACTAAAGACTTATTTCACAGGTGAGCATATATGCTGTCCAATATCGAAAGTCATTATCTTTCCTACTCAGCCTGTACTTTCTTACCTGATTTCCTGGAAGGGTAAACTCAAGTGTCTTGAGTTATAGAACATCATTAAAAAAAAAATTAGGTTTGGGCTGCAGGGATGGCTTAGCAGTTAAGGCATTTGCCTATGAAGCCAAAGGAACTAGGTTTGATTTCCTAGCACCTGTTTAAGCTATATATACAATGTGTTGCATGCATCTAGAGTTCCTTCACAGTGTTGGAGGCCCTGGTGTGCTCAGTCTCTCTCTCTCCCCTTTCTCTTTATCTTCCTCTGCTTGCAAACAAATAAAAATATTTTTAAATATTAAATTTTTATTTTATTTTTTGAGTGCTAGAGAGATTGCTTAGTGATTAGAGGCTCTTGCTTACAAAGCCTGAAGGTCCAGGCTTTATTCCATAGAACCCACATAAAGTCTGATGCACAAAGTAATATATGCATCTAGAGTTGGTTTGCAATGGCAAGAGGCCCTGGTGCACCCATTCTCATTCTCTTTCACTCCCCCTTAAATAAATAAATAATTGTTTCATAATTATTTTTTTCTGGTAGGATCTCACTACAGCCCAGGCTGACTTGGAATTCGCTATACAGTCTCAGGGCCTCAAACTCAGTAATCATCCTATTTTAGCCTCCCATAATTCTGGGATTTAAGGTGTGCACCACCATACCTTGCATACAAAATTATTTTTATTTATTTATTTATTTTTGGTTTTTCAAGGTAGGGTCTCACTCTAGCCTAGGCTAACCTGGAATTCACGATGTAGTCTCAGGGTGGCCTTGAACTCACGGCAGTTCTCCTATCTGAGACTTCTGAGTGCTTGGATTAAAGGCATCCACCATCACACCTGGCTTACAGAATTACTTCTTGAGACAGGTTCTTATTTTGTTGCTAAGGCTGGCTAGAGCTTGCTGTGTAACCAAGGCCCACCTGAAACTTAAGATCCTCCTGCCTCGGCTCTTGAGTGCTGGGGTTGTAGGTGTACACCACCCCCGCAGCTTCCCTGCTCGCTCCTTTAGCACTTGTCACGCTGGGTGTGTCTGTGTGTGAGGAATGTTCGAAGCTGTAGCAGGGGCATTGCTGTGGAAATAGGCAGGTTAATGCGTAGGGGAATGGCAGCTTTTAATATGTGTCTGAACTTGGATTTTTGAAGTCTAGGGATGTTTCAGGAATTTGTCTCACAATACTACTCATCTTCCAGCTACAGTGTATATCTTAAATGGAAGAAAGTAGCATTGTATGGCCAAGCTGATACATATATATATATATATATATATTTTTTTTTGTTGTTGTTGTTGTTTTTCGAGGTAGGGTCTCACTCTGGTCCAGGCTGACCTGGAATTAATTCTTTCATCTCAGGGAGGCCTTGAACTCATGGCGATCCTCCTACCTCTGCCTCCCGAGTGCTGGGATTAAAGGCGTGCGCCACCACGCCCGGCCAAGCTGATATTTTTGACTTCTGAGTGATGGGTGGCTATGAGTTAGAGGTTACTTTGCACATAGGTCACACTGGACTGAGTCCCAGGATATGAGTTCAAGTCTTATTTGGCTGTGTTCTGCATGTGATGTGTTGGGACAAGTCCTTGGCCTTCTTGGCCTTTGTTACCAAATATCTGCCTGTCAAAATCACAAGGCTACTTGTGAGTGCTCGTGTGTGCTAAAGTTCTTCCTGTACAGATCATTTGGCAACATTTGGATGGAGAAGTGACTAGGTTTGGAAAAGTCACTCAGCGCATTAGTCCATTTTCAGACAAGAGGAAATGATCTCTATGAATGTGAATTATGCGTACGAGTGAAGTGTATTCCCAGTATGCAGCCGAGGGCAGAAAAGAATGTAAAGTTCAGTGTATACACCAGGGACTATGTTAAAATTATATATTCCTTTTAAGAACAGCTGAATGACATTTAAATGACATTTTTCTCTTCTACAGGAACCAAAAGCAAATACCAAAGTAATCTGTAAGCGTTGCAAAGTAATGTTGGGAGAGAGCATATCATCAGGTAAGAATTTTATATTGGGTTACTGGGGAGATGCTTCCATGGTTATAGGCACTTGCTTACAAAGACTATCAGCCAGAGTTCAATTCCCCAGTACCCATCTGGAGTTATTTGCAGTGGCAAAAGGTCCTGGTGTGCCATTCTTTCTATCTCTCGCCCACTCTTCTCTTTTCCCCCCCTCTATCTTGTACAAATAAGTAAATTTAAAAATGAGTTTCATAACAACACCAGAGTGACTGCGTTCTTACTCAAACCAAGGTAAGATTTCACTGTCGATCTGAAGGAAAGATGGCTGATTCATATTTCGTAGAATTATTTCATTCAAGAACAGAAGCTAATTAACATAAGATCTAATATGCAAGGAAATTTGTATACTTTGACTTTTGTAAATCCATAGTATTGAGTTTTTGCATTGAGAAGTTGGGTTACTTGCAGTGTTTTACAATCCTTATGTAGAATAAAACAGTAAAGCCAAGTTTGTACTTGGGCCTATCTTAAAGAAAGTCAGAGCCTCTTCCTTAATCCAACCCTTTACTCTGAAGAGTTGGTGCCTGGAGATGGAGCAGTAGCTTTTCCTGGCTGCCATCTGCCTCAGGGCTCTATTTTGGCATTCGAGGTGGGAGAGGACTCATTGAAATAGAAGAAAACACGTTCTTGAGTTTTGTACTTTGTTCTTATTCCTTTCCCCAGTAGCTTTAATTGTTTTTTCTGTAAATGCTGTGCTATGCTACTTTAAAATATAACAATGAAAACCTTGATAATTAAAGTGGTGTTTAAAGATATAGTTGAAAATGTCTAGAGAGCTACAGCCTGCTATGGTAGCCTGGTGATAAATGATCACTTTTAATATAATTTGTTAGAACATATTATTTAAGTGAAGTTATGCACTAAAGGGAAGGAAGACAGGATTTTGTAGGTGTGTTTTTCAGTCATCAGACACTTATAAGTAGTCACTTTCTCTGAGTGAGCAGAAAAGGAAGAGTGAGAGGTCCTGGCTCTATCTACCCTGTCATTTCAGGGGAGTGAAAATGGGCCCTTACGTAACACCTTAGAAAAATTAAGGCTTTCAGTTAAATAAAATGACTTGATTTTTTTTTTTTTTAATTTTTATTAACATTTTCCATGATTATAAAATATATCCCCTGGTAATTCCCTCCCTCCCCACCCCCACACTTTCCCGTTTGAAATTCCATTCTCAATCATATTACCTCCCCATTACAATCATTGTAATTACATATATACAATATCAACCTATTAAGTATCCTCCTCCCTTCCTTTCTCCACCCTTTATGTCTCCTTTTTAACTTACTGGCCTCTGCTACTAAGTATTTTCATTCTCACACAGAAGCCCAGTCATCTGTAGCTAGGATCCCCATATGAGAGAGAACATGTGGCACTTGGCTTTCTGGGCCTGGGTTACCTGACTTAGTATAATACTTTCCAGGTCCATCCATTTTTCTGCAAATTTCTAAAATGACTTGATTTTTAAATAATTTGCACTCATCCCTGAAGCCCAGTTAAAATGCCCCTTATGGAATAGAAATACACAGGCAAAGAGAAATGCAAGTGAGGTGACGGGAATAAAAACAGACGTAAGCAAACTTTCGGCAGTCACTGTGCAGAAGGAGTTGCGGTTCAGGTGTCTGCAGAAGGTTCACCTGGTCGAGGAGGGAGGGAGGGTCCCTTACAGGACCCAGAACAGCTCCTAACTGGAAGGCAGCAGGTACTAGGAAAGGAAATTCGAGGCAAGACGCTGTAAGCAGGATGATTAGTTCAGAGAATATATGTGGAGCTATTAGATTCCAAAGTCTCCTACTTTCACCTTGCTTATGCAGTCTTCCAGATAGGAGGCCAGAGGCTATTTACTTGGGATAAAAGGAGAATACCAACAGGAGAAAACTTTTGCAGACCTTGATTCTTGGGGTCATTTAACAACAACAACAACAAATGAGTCTATCTCAGTCAACAGCAATGATCTTTTATTCATCATCCACCAGCCAATAAACCATGTATCTATACTTACGAGCCAGACAGTTACATAAATAGATTTCTGAGAAGCACCAAATATTTGGGGAAACCTCTACTATGGTGTGTAGGGACACATAATGGATCTTAGCACTCAGGCTAAGACAAGAGGATTGCAAGTTTCAGGCCAATTTGGGCTACATAGAGACATTGAGGCAAACCTAGGCTACATAGCAAGACCCCCCACCTCAAAGGGAGGAAGCAGGCAGATTACAAACACTGAGTAGAAATAGTTTCTGTATAAGTACAAACCTTTTTAAGAAAGCTACAAAAAATGTCCTTGAAGACATGAAATAATCTAAAGAACGTAGAAGAAAGCCTGGAAGATAAAATTAATGAGCTATCCCAGACATCATAGCCAAAAGGCATGGGTTGAAAATTGGAAGTATAAAAAGTCTCATCATGAAGTTTTCTGAGGGTAGAACAGGGTCTGTCTTACTTGACCTTGTAACCTCAGCACTTAGAAGGGTACCTAGGGCAGAGTAATTAGTAAGCATTTTGGAAGGAATGAGTGAATGAATGAATGAACGAATGACTTATGAAGTTTTCTAAGGGTAGGAACAGGGTCTGTCTTACTTGACCTTGTAACTTCAGCACTTAGAAGAGTATCTAGGGCAGAGTAATTAGTAAGCATTTTTTGAATGAGTGAGTGAGTGAATGAAAGAATAAATGATGAGCCTTTAGGGCATCAGACATCTAGCAAATAGATTCCCCCTTTTTTGGGGGGTCGGATGATGGCTTCTTTTGTTGTTTTTATTTTTATTTTTTTTATTAACAACTTCCATGATAGTAGACAATATCCCATGGTAATGCCCTCCCTCCCCTTTGAAACTCCATTCTCCATCTTATCTCCTCCCCCTCTCAATCAGTCTCTCATTTATTTATTTATTGGTCTTTCAAGGTAGGGTCTCGCTCTAGCTCAGACTAACCTGGAATTCACTATGTAGTCTCAGGGTGGCCTCTAACACACAGCAATCCTCCTACTGCTGCCTCAGTGCTAGGATTAAAGGTGTGTGCCACCACGCCCAGCTCTCTTTTATTTTGATGTCATGGTCTTTTCCTCCTATTAAGATGGTCTTGTGTAAGTAGTGTCAGGCACTGTGAGGTCATGGATATCCAGGCCATTTTGTGTCTGGAGGGAGCACTTTGTAAGGAGGCCTACCCTTCCTTTGGCTCTTACATTCTTTCTGCCATCTCTTCTGCAATAGACCCTGAGCCTTGGAAGGTGTGATAGAGATATTTAATTGCTGAACACTCTTTTCACTTCTTTCTAGCACCATGATGCCTTCTGAATCATCCCAGGGTCACTGCCATCTGAAAAGAGAAGGCTGTCTACCAAAAGTGAGAGTAGCATTAATATATGGGTATGAACATTAAGAAAAGTGCTCACTGGGCAGTTTGATAAGCATAGTATATGCATTTAGCCAGCAGCAGCAGATGTTACACCCCTAGGGCTCATGACTACCCTTGTTTTAAGTTTTTAGTATCAGGGAAGTATTCCCTCCCATGGACTGGGCCTCCAGTCCAATTAGAGGGCAGCTGGTTTCCACCATGACAGATGTGCCACTTTTCTTCCTGTTGGCTCATTTGTCCTGGCTGGCCAAATATAAAGCTTGCGGTGTCTACTATTGAGTATCTTTGCTGGTGATTTCTTTCTCTCCCATTGAATTGCATTCAGAATGGCTTCTTCCAGCTTTCTGTCATCTGGTCTACATGGAGGAGGTTTTCAGCTTAGCTCCAGCAAAATTTCTCACTGGTCTTGCAGCCCAAGTATGTGGAGTCTTCAGCAATAGGGTCTTACCATCTATTCCTGGTGGGAAACCAAGGGTCTCGGCAATGGCCTGTAATGTTTTGGGGGCATCAGGGACCTCCCTGGCCAACAACTCACTGAAAGGTATCCCACCCCTGGCACTGAAAAATTTCTAGCAATGGTCTACGGCTCCTGAGTGTTCCATTGTCTAAAAAAGTAGGATTCCAAATTATTTATTTATATCCTCTTAGATTTCGATTAACCCTCCCTCTACCTTTCCTTTACTCAATCTCTTCCTCTGACCACACTTAGGCTTTTTCACATCCATTAATCTATTCTTCTACTTACACACACACACACACACACACACACACACGCACACACACAATACCATCCTATTAAGTACCTCCTCCCTTCCTTTTCTTCCTTTTATATCGCTTTTCTAGCTTACTGGCCTTTGCTACTGAGTTTTCTTCCTACTCACACAGAAGTCTAGTCATCTGTAGCTAGGATTAACCTTTAGGGCATCAGACATCAGACATTTAGGGCAAATAAATTCCTTTTTTTTTTTTTTTTAAACTTTGCTTCCCTTCTTTCTTATTTGAGGCAGGTTCTCCTCTACTCCAGGCTTATGTGGATCTCATTCTGTAGCTCATGTTGGACTCAAACTCATGATGTTCCTTCTACCACAGTCTCTTTAGTGCTGAGATTAAAAGAATATACCACCATTCTTGGATCTTAACAAGTAGAAATCTTCCAGACTTCAGAAAACAAAGGGTAGATTATTAAAGAATAAAACTAGTGAAAATATATCACAGGACTATTTTTTCCGAGTTGAGATTCCAGTTTCTCAACTGAAAGGGCTTATTGAGTACCCAGTATAATCGATAGAGAGAAGTAAGGTAATTTCACAGCACCAGTGGCGAAGTGTCCACAGAGGGAGAAAGCTTTTAACTTACAGTGGATAAGGAATTAGAGTAATATTGGGCTCCTATTTTTTTTTCCCCATGCTAGGGTTAGAACCTAGTCTTGCACTTCTAAGCAAGTATTTTACCACTGATCTTGTATTCTTAGCACCCTGGAATTGAGCATTTAATAGTAAAACTGAAAGAAGACAATGAAGTCATCCCTTCATAATTTGAAATGAAAATATTTTACCCTAAAAGAGTAAAACACAAACTATTAGTAAAAAGCAAAAATCATAAATGCATTGTTGAGCATAGAGATATTTTAAAATGTACATCAAAGATTTCCATAGAAATCTACTGTAAGATATGTTGCAGTCAGCTTTGTATTGCTGACAGAAAACACCTAACCACGAACAGCTTGTGGGAAGAAAGGGTTTATTTTGGCTTACAGGCTCAGCGGGAAACTCCATGATGGCAGGGGAAAACAACAGCATGAGCAGAGGGTGTACATCACCTCCTGGCCAACATTGGGTGGACAAAAGCAGCAGGAAAGTGTGCCAATCACTGGCGAGGGGAGGCTGGCTATATATCTAACATGCATAAGCCTACCCCCAACAGTACATCAACTCCAGAAGGTTCCAATTCCCAAGTTGCCACCAGCTGGGGACCTAACATTCAGAACACATAAATTTATGGGAGACACCTGAATCAAGTCATCACAAAATGCCCCAAGAGACATGATATTTGATTGAGGGAAAAGGGAATCTAATACATGGGAGCAAAGCAAGGGAGCAGGGAGAGAAGGCAGCCCCAAGATTTCGCCATCATAGAGCAGGGTGGGTAAATCCTTTCATTTGCAACAAAGTAGTGTTGAAATAAGTCATTTCATCATGTGGGAACAGTTAGTTAAAGGTGCTTGGAAAACTAAAGAAATGGAAAAAGAAAGCAGTGACTACAGATGGGACAAACAGGGTGTTCTTTACAGTGTAAGTTGAATCTGGTTAAGTGACTACCAGCAAACCAAGATCAAAACAAAAAACATAGTTGCCATAATGTATTACATATGATATCTTGTATTTGTCCAAAAAGTATTAGACCTGCAGAAAATAGTAATTTATACTCAAGAAAAATAAGAACTCATAAACTGGAGCTATATAACTTCCTGTGTTGGATTTAGAAGACAATTATGTTAAAATAGTTATTATAGGGCTGGAGAGATGGCTTAGCAGTTAAGTGCTTGCCTGTGAAGCCTAAGGACCCCGGTTCGAGGCTCGGTTCCCCAGGACCCACGGTAGCAGATGCACAAGGGGGCGCATGCGTCTGGAGTTCGTTTGCAGAGGCTGGAAGCCCTGGCGCGCCCATTCTCTCTCTCCCTCTATCTGTCTTTCTCTCTGTGTCTGTCGCTCTCAAATAAATAAATAAAAAATAAAAGAAATAAAAATTTAAAATAGTTATTATAAATATAGTAATGAGTTAAAAACAAAAAATGTGTAGCAAATATCAGTAAGTTTGAAATGTCAAAGAACAAATTTGTAATTTTAGAACTGAGATTTTAGAATTATAGTAAATGAAAAAGTGTTTGAATATCTAACCTACAAACTTAAAAGGGAAAAAAAGGATTGAATTTGTAGAGTAACAATACAGAGACACAGAGAAAAAATTCTGAAGCCAAGTGAACAGAACCACAAAGTTCTGAGGTACTATGAAATGTTCCAACAAGTATGTAAGTAGTATCTCAGAATGTGAAGAGAAGGGTCAGAAATCAGGTTTAAAAAACTTAGCTCATATTTGCAGGGGTGGGGGCAGGAATTTGGTGGAAAACAGTATGTTTATAATCTAAGAATTTCTATGTACCCCTACCAAACTGCTGAAAGTCAGGAAGGTAGGACAAAAAAGCATAAATAGGGATTTCATGACACAGTTAAGATAAAATCATAAAAAAATAATAATGAGCTCCTAAGACCTGAAGTGAGACACACAAAGTTCTGGGGTTCATTCCCTTACCCTATAGCACTGTATCTAGAAAACTATCCCACAGACGTACACAAAGGTGTCTCTAGATGAATATAAAGAAGTGAAGTATCAAGACTAAATCCCACTGTACATAAAATTCTCACAGAAATTCTTTTTTTTTTTTTGTTTGTTTTTTAAGGGAGCAAAAGCTTTATTTTGGCTTCCAGCTGTGAAGGGAAGTTTCTTCATGGTGGGGAAAGCATATCATAACACCTGGGCATCACCTCTGCATCTTCATGGCATCAGGAAGGAGGTGGTCTCAGCACTGGGCTGGGGCTGGGCTGTGTACCTCCAGTCCCCCAGCCACACAGGTTCCCCAGCAAGGCTCCACCTCCCAGAGGTTCCTCCAGCGGACGATCAAGTAGGAGGCTTCATCACAAATACATGAAGCTGAGGAAGGCATTTTATATTAAAACCCCCATAGTGTGGGTCCCAGAGGAGCACCTTCATGTTTATTTTATTTTATTTTTATTTTATATATAATGTTACAGGTTATATCTGCCTTCCCCTTCTTTAGTTACCCTGGGGGCCCTCCTAGTGGGGTTATGGTATTCACTCTTGGGCATGAAGGCCTCAGTCTGGAGTAGTGGGTGGGGGAGGTAGATGATGTCTCAGTATATTCCTACCACACTGCGCCTCTTAAAATCTTTCCACCCCCTTTTCTGCAGTTTTCTTGAGTCATGGAATCCTTGTTGGCAGACTGATTTAGTGTTGAGTTCTCTGTAGCCTCTGGATTTCTACATTGATAGATTTTGATGGATCACCGTGATTGTCACCATCAACCCGGGGCTGGTTGTCCCTGGAAGGAAACCTACTTGATAGAGATGGATGATACTTTTGATGTATTCTTGGATTTGGTTTACATGCATTTTATTGAGAATTAAAAAAAAAAGTATTTATTTGAGAGAGAGATAGGGGAAAAGAGTCAGAGAAAGAGAGAGAGAGAGAGAGGCTGTGAGCAAGAATGGGCACACCAGGACCTCTAGCTACTGCAGATAAACTCAATACATATGCTACCTTGTGCATCTGGCTTATGAGGGGACTGGGGAATCGAACTGGGTCCTTAGGCTTCAAAGGCAAGTGCCTTAACCGCTAACCCGTCTTAGTGGCCCTTATTGCGAATTCTGGTGTTTAAGTTGATCAGGGATGTCAGTCTTTAGTTCTCTTTTCTTGTGTCTCTCTGTGGTTTCAGTATTAGTGTAATGCTGGCTTCATAAAATGACTGCTTTTCAATTTTGTGTAATAATTTGAGAAAAATTGGCTTTAGTTCTTTGATGAAGGTTTGGTAGAATTCAGCAGTGAAACCATCTGGGCCTGGAGGTCTTTTTTTTTTGGGGGGGGTCTTATAATTAAAGATCCAATCTCATTTGATGTTATATCTGTATTCAGGTAGTTTATCTCATCTGGGTTTAAGGTTTTCTCAGTGGTACATGTTAAGGAATTCCTCTATTCTAGATTTTCCAATTTTGTGGATTATAGATCTTTGAAATAATGTCCTGATGATTTTCCTAGTTTCATTAGGGTCTATAATATCTTCCTTCCTTGTTTCTTATCTTGTTGATTTGAGCATTCTTTTTTTCCTTTGAATCACATTGGTTAGTGGTTTATCAGTCTTGTTATCCCCCCCCCCCCATCTAAGAACCAGAAAAAGCTGTTTGATTTATGGATAGTAGGGAATCTCATGTGGGATGTTGGATCAGTTGCAGTGGTTATGGGGCCTGCCTGGGTCATACATTTGTGGAGGTGGTCTGGGATTGATGATTGTGGCAGATCCCTAATGGTGAACCTGCCCCCAACACGTGTTATGTAGGGATCCAGTGGTTCCCTTCCTACCTGTTATGGGAAATGAGACTTCTCTGCTCAGTTCTGCCAGGCCACCAACAGGGAGCTGGATTTTCCTCCCTACACGTTACCAGCAGTATTGGATTTCCCTTCTCCACATGAGCTGCTGGGGAACTGGACTTCCCTCCCCTGGGAAGGGGTATCAGACTTCCCTCCTCCACAGGACCTCCTAGGAATTCCTTAGGTTTATACTAACTGGAATGGTGCACAGGAAGGAATAAGGAGTAGAAAAAATGGAAAATACATGAGAAGATTACCGCAGAAATGAGCCTAACAGAAGACAGCATGAAATTTAAAGAACATTTCCTCTGCAATTTGTAGAACATTTTCTTTGACTGCTTTGAAAAATACAGACCCAAATTAAAGATCACACAAGACCAGGATGCTCATGTGACTATCTCCATAAAAATTATGATGTTTAAAGGTCATCCTCTTACAGTGAGGTGAGTCAAAGTAGAGCAGCCTGGAGGGATTATAAATGGACATCAGTTTGTTGACTTTGGGAACTTCAGGTCTTCAGCTTAGTATGGTCTGCCTTGGACTAGGTGTACCTTGAGGAGCCTGGCAATATCAGGCACCTTTCTCCTCTTGATGGAAATGATTTCACTGTAAAACTCATTCCCAGAGAGAATGTTTTGAGTATAGTACTCTGCATACAACAGGAGATAAGTAGGCACATAAGCTAACTAGTTGTTTGTAGCTTGACCCCAATCCCTGAGAGAACAACTTAAAGGGGGGATTTGGGCTCATAGTTTCATAGGTCTCCGTTCAAGTCTTTGTTTCTGTTGAGGCTGCGCCTGTGGTGTGGCAGAACCTCTTGGTAGTGGGAGCATGGGGAGGCCTCTTACCTCATAGCCAGCAGGAAGTAGAGATGGCATTTTGGACAAAATACAGCCTCCCAAATACACCCCAATGACCTATATCCTCTAGGTAAGCCCACCTCCTTATAATTTCCATTACTTCCCAAAATAGTGTCACAAGCTAGAGATCAGGCCTTCAGCAATGAGTGTATGGGGACTTTTCATATTCAAACCATAACAATGTTTACCAACAAGAGCTAACAAAAAATGCAGACTGTGGCAACAGGCTTCTTACAGGAATTGTCATATAAAAAATGTAGAGTGTACTTAGTATAATTAGTAATGTAAAAGACAAGTTTGAAGGTAGCTGAACACAAAAGGAAACCGTAGTAGTAAGTATGTTTGGAAAAGATTAACAATGGAATTTCCAAAAAGTACCACTTTATAACTGAAATTAAAGATTCAAAAGTATTAACAGCAGACCACATTCAACTTAAAAACTTGATAAACAGAAGAAAGATGAGAAGAAAATTCCTCAATCCAGCACAGAGAGACAGAAGACAAAGTCTAGAGAGGAATAGACATAGAATGGAAAGTGAGACAGTCCGATGTGTGTTTAACTGACCTCTGTAGTGAAATCAGGAAGAGAATGTGTCATGGGCATTATTGAGCAGATAGTTGCTGAAAATTTAACAGAGATGAACAACAATCTCCACAGTCAGGAAGCATGATGCATGCCAATTCACTAATGCCAAGGAAGATAAATAAAAAGAAATCTATACCTACATGCATCAAAGAAATACTGCAGACTGAAAAGCAAAGAGAAGAATATCTTAAAAGCAACCAAGGGAAAAAAATGACAGATCACCTTCAAAGGAATAGCAGTAATGGATATTTGAAGACAGGGAATGACATTGTTAAGGTGCACAAAGAAATTACTGTTAACTCTAGGATTTTATACCAAGTGAAAGCCCCCTTCAACAAAGATGGCAAACAAAAACTAGGGTAATTCACCACTAGTGAATTCTTATTAAGAGAAATTCTACCTGTACTCAGGTACAAGAAAATGACTTTAGAAAGCTCAAAAGAGATTGATAAGAGAGTGATAGAATGTGTATGGCAGCAAAGGAATATTAACTGTATAAAATATCTGGGGGGTTAAAATTATGGAATTTAGTTACACATTAACAAGAGCTGAGACTGAATGTGTCATTTCATTACATTAATAGCTTCAGTTGTGGGACTGGGTCAATGGACTACATGAAGCACTTTCTGTGCAAGCATGACAGCCTGAACAGGGACCATGTAAAGTCCAGACGCAGTAGTGAGCATCTAGAATCCCAGTTCTCCTGTGGAGCGATGACACAGAGTCAGGTGAATCCTGGAAGCTTATGGGCCAGTTAGTCTGGTGTTTATAGCAGTGAACCTCAAGAAACGCCTCAAACAAGGTGGAAGGTAAGGACCAGCACTCAGGGCTGTCCTCTGACCTCCTCCACACACACCATGGTGTATGCATGCTCATTACACACATGAACACACACACATCATATGCATACACACAAAGATAATAATAAAGATTTGATTCTGCATATTATATTATGACTTCAAAATAATAAAGTGAAAATGAGACATTAGAGAGATTTAAAAAAAATTATTTATTTATTTATTTATTTATTTTACAGAGAGAGAGAAAGAGAGAGAGAGACAGAAGGGAAAATGGGCACACCAGGGCCTCCAGCCACTGTAAACAAACTCCAGATGCATGTGCCACCTTGTGCATCTGGCTAACATGGGTCCTGGGGAATCAAACCTGGGGTCTTTGGCTATGCAGGCCAAGGTCTTAACTGCTAAGCCATCCCTTCAGCCCAGAACATTAGAGAGATTTAAGTTTATCTTCATGTTTTTAAATGTATAATCTATTAAATCTTCTTAGCAGTTTTATTTTGGTCCTGTTTTATACAATATATTAAGTAATTGAAGCTTTTTCAAAAAAATCTACCAGAAATAACATTTTCTTATTGTAAACTGACAGCATTGTTTTAAAGAAAACCCCATTTAAAATTATTTCTTGTTTTAATTTGACCTATTTAATATTAAAAGTATGTATGAAATCGTTGCCTAAAATTATGTTTAATTATTAGATATTTTAATAATTTGTTCTCAATATTTTCTTTTTAAAATATATTTTCTTTCTTTATTTAGTTACTTATTTGACAGAGAGAATGGGTGCACCAGGGCCTTCAGTCAATGCAAACAAACTCCAGATGCATGTGCCACCTTGTGTATCTGGGTTATGTGGGTCGTGGAGAGTTGAGTCAGGATCCTTTGGCTTTGTAGGCAAGTGCCTTAATCTCTAAGCGATGTCTCCAGCCCTATTTTCTTTTTAAAATTTATTTATTTATTAACAAGCAGAGAGAAACACATACATAGACACACACACACACACACACACACACACACACACACAGAAAGAGAGAGATAGAAAGACAGACTCACAGACACAAAAAGATAAAAGGCCACACCAGGGCCTTTAGTCTCTGCAAAGGAACTGCAGATGCATGTACCACATTGTGCATCTGGCTTTACATGGGTACTGAAGAATCAAACCTGGTTGTTAGGCTTTGTAGGCAAGTGCCTTAACAACTGAGCAGTCTCTCCAGCCCTGATTTCAGTATTTTCTATAAATACAAGCATCTTTGTAGATAATGCTGTACATATTTTATGAGTGATTCTTCTAGATAGATTGTTCAGTACTTAGTTATGGTATCAAAGTTTGCACACAGCTTTTGCCAAGAGGCTCCGCAACATGCGTCCTTTTTAGTTATGCTAGAAATGTGTGAATAAACCTATTTCGTGCTACCCCTTGTCCTTTAAAATATTTTGCTTGGTGTTATTAAAAAGTCTCTGAGGATATGCATGAATATAATCAGGGCAGTTCCAGGAGAATATCTATGTCAGGGTCACGGCTATGTGATTAGGCTTTGGGATACTCTAGAGTTTCTAGTGATTGTAGTACTTGTGGTGAGCCTGTAACAAGGAAACCTAGTGCCTGATTCTTCCAGAAATGGGCTGAGACCATGTGGTAACTGTTATAACCTGTGTGTGAGTAGGGTCGTCTTTCTGGCACTTTCTGAAGAGACAGTGTGCTCTCTGAGGCCTTTGACATACCTACTTGTAATCACCAGTATTGTCTGTTTGAAACTAAAAGTTTTTGGAAAATGTTTACTTAATGTTCATTTTACTAGTATGATGAAGATTCATTAATCAAGTTGGAAGGTTGTAATTTGGAGCCAACATGCACATTGTAGAAATATTAAAACATTGGGAAGATTCCTAATCTCCTTCTTTTTTTGTTTCTAGAAACGACTAAGTTTTATATGACAGAAATAATTATTCAGCCATCTGAAAGAAGTTTCCCCATCATACCAAGGTACAAATACCCAATTAAGTTATTGTGTCATTTTAAATGTGGCAGAAGGTAGGTATTGATTAGGGGTTTATTTTTATTCATAACTCTGTTTGGAAAGGGACTTTTAATTTTTTTGTTTTCTAGAAGCAGGGTCTCACTCTAGTCCATGCTAACCTGGAACTCACTCTGTAGCCTCAGGGTGACCTCAAAGATCTCAGTGATCTTCCTACCATAGTTGGCATTAAAAGCCTGCTGTACCACACCCAGTTTAAGAAAGTCTTTCTTAATTTAAATTTATAGAGGCTTTATTAGATTAAGCAAAGGAACGAGGAAGGAGTATGAAGAGCTCTTGCCCATGAGAAGGCAGGAGGAGGTAAAACCCAACTGCAGACCCAGATTGGGTTCATTTATAAATTCTGAATGGAGGCTGAGCTACCAGCTCTGAGGCCAAGTTTTGGGGATTCTTGTAATTTTTAAATCTTGTGTGTGGTGGAGAGGCGTGTGTACACATGCATTTGCACGAGTGGAAGCTAGAGGCCAGCATTGGGTGTCTTCATCAGGAGGTGTCTACTTCCTTTGAGACGAGGTCTGTCATTGGCCTTTGAATAGCTGGCTAATGAGCCTCCGGGGTCCACCCACTTCCTCAGCCCCGAGATTACAAGTGTGCACAACCACCAGACATGGTGGTGCACACCTTTAATCCCAGCATTCAGGAGGTAGACAAAGGAGGATTGCTTTGAGCTTGAGGCAACCCTGAAACTACACAGCGAATTCCAGGTCAGCCTAGGCTAGAACGAGACCCTATTTCTAAAAACAAAAAAACAAAAACTCAGCAAATAAAGTGTGCACAACCATACTGGGTTCTTTTCTACTTAGGCTCTGGCATTTGCACTCAGGTTTTTGTGTTTACTTTACCAACTGAGAGATCTTCCCGGCACCTAATGTAAGATTCCCGGGGGAGGGGGAATCTTCCGTGGTGGGAGACCCGCGCCCAAGAACCAAGACCGAGCCACTGGATGCAAAGGCAAGAGGCAGCTTTATTGTTTACACAGGCGCCTGCGGGCACTCCAGTCCTTCGAGAGGCTGAGTGCGCCGGGCAAGGGGAAGGGTCTTTTTTTATAGAGTTAGGGAGAGCAGAAGCAGGTTTACAGAAGCAGAAGCATGATTTCAGTCCCAGCACTGGTTACTGGTTACTTATTAATAGACTTGGAGTCGGTGGGGATCCTCTTTTTTTTTTTTCTTCTCAGAAGCATCCTGACAGGGTTATCTATAGTACATTAGGCGGAGTTTGTGGTCATGCCTGTCTGCATCTGGGGGTCACAAGGCTGTCTGCATCTGGGGCTGTTTTTGGCTCCTGGTATTTTTCCATGGGTTTTACATTCCCCCATTTCTCTTGGAACTGAGTAAAATCTTTTACTTATAATCTTATGTCATTTTGGCTTGATGGCTGATACTGACTAGTGAGGACGAACGCCTGGATAACTGAGAGCTTGTCCCGTATAAACTGTACCAGCCTATTGAGAATACATGGACCAAAGGTTAATAGGAGCACAAGAATGAGCAAAGGACCCAGGAGAGTGGATAAGAGGGTGGTGAACCAGGGGGATTTATGAAACCAACTTTCGAACCAGCCCTGTCGTGACTCTAGCAATCTCTGCCTCTGGGCTAGTCTTTCCCTGAGCATTTCCATAGATTCCCAGACTATGCCCGTATGGTCAGCATAAAAACAGCATTCTTCCTTAAGGGCAGCACAGAGGCCTCCTTCTTTTAGAAACAACAAGTCTAGGCCTCTTCTATTTTGCAATACTACCTCTGAAAGGGAAGTAAGGGAAGTTTCTAGAGCAGAAATAGATTTTTCTATGGCCTGTAAGTCTGTGGTTATCGCTTCTTGTAGGGCTCGGGTCTGCTCAGAGTGTACCAGGGCAGTTGTTCCAGTTCCTATCCCCGCTAAGATTCCTCCTGCTCCCAAAAGGAGGGCGATGGTAAGGGTTATGGGCTCCCGCCTAGGTCTGTTTTCAAATACCTGAAGAATGAATTCTGATCTATGGTAGGTAGTGCGTGGCCATAACTGGACTAGGACACAGTAATCAGCAGTAGAATTAAGGACAGTAGCAGAAACGCAAGGAGTCAGTCCTGTATTACAGGCCCAATAGGTTCCATTTGGAGATTCTAAGTAGTAAGCTCCAGGGGACACAGGAGTGGTTTTGTTACATAAATGTTGAAGAGTAGTGGGTATGGTCCCAATACAGGAGCCCTGGCCAGTTACTTCTGCAAGAGTTAATTTATGAGACGCAACAGCAAGACATCGAGTAGGAATGTTAGTGGAGTTGGTAAAGTTTCCTGGTAAGGCTATGCCTTCATAGTAAGGAGGGTCAGCAGTTAAACAGAGCCAGCAGTCTTGGGTATAGTTACTGTCAGAGGCATTTAGGGAGAGATAAGCCCCCTGTATTAGACTAAAGAGTCGATTACCTGTTCCCTGGGGTTTATAGAGATGAGTGGTTGGTCTTTTAGGAGGGGGAATTATAACATTGGTAGGTTTAGAAGGCGGGGCCAAGGAAAGTGGGAGTCGGGGGATAGGTTTTTGATCTGGTAGAACTGGGTTGGGGCCTATTGGACTTATGTCAGTCGATAATTGGAGCTTAATAGTAAGGAGGAAACCTGGGTCTGGCCCATCTATGTAAAGACGGACCCCCCAAGTATGGCCTTTGAGCCATGTCCTATCTGCCTTGCCGGGAGAAGTGAAAGTAATGTTCAGAAGCATCTTGTTACCCTGATTTAGGCGAGTTACAGTAATAAAATCCCAGGAGGATTTGGGTTGCCAGTATACATTTCCAGTGGTTTCACATCCCCAGTTTTTACAATAATAGTCCACTCTAGTTCCACAGTTTGATGCCTGGGCATGTTGGGGGCAAACATATAGAGTGGAGTTTAACAACTGTCTGGCAGGTTTGGAGTAACATCCTGGGCTAACAGGAGGGTTGTGTCTCTTCCGGTGAGTCTTTTTTAAAGTCTCTTCAAAAAGGTTTTTTATGGGCAGTCAAGGCGCACAGATTGGGGGTTAAGGAGGGCCACCATGTCCATAACGGGGCAGGGGAGGTATTAGACCAAATAATTTGTCCTCCCTCAGAAATGACTAGCCAAGTCAAAGATAAGGGAAGGTGAGGACTAGCAGAGACGTTACTCACAAAACTGAAAGTTAAGAAGAGGTATGTTAAGATCGAGAGAGTCTTATCTTTAGGGGATTTGGAGTGCGATGTGCTTTCCATGGTGCGAGGTTTGGTGGTGTGCTGTCTGGGTACTCTGTCAGGGCAGCCTTGACGTGGGAGGCGTGGATCCAAGTGGCGATTCCGTCTACTTTTAAGGCCGTGGGAGTTGTCAGGAGCACGGTGTAAGGTCCTTTCCAGCGAGGTTTCAGATTCTTGGTCTGATGTCGACGGACCCAAACTGAGTCCCCTATCTGGAATGAATGGGGGATTAGCGGTTTATTAGTTGCCTCTTTATAGGCAGCTGCTAGAGGTTTCCAAACTTCCTGGTGTACCAACTGTAGGGCCTTTAAGTGAGCCTGTAGGGTGGGAGTATCAGTAAAATTAGAAATTTCTGTAAGCATGAAAGTGACAGCTGGCGGGGGGCTGCCATAGAGGATTTCAAAGGGGGTTAGGCCATGAGGGCCTGGGGTGTTTCGGGCCTTGTAGAGGGCCAGGGGTAGGAGTTGTACCCAATCCTTTGAGCCAGTTGCAAGCGTTAATTTAGATAAAGCCTCTTTAATTGTTTTATTTATCCTTTCTACCTGACCTGAACTCTGGGGTCTGTATGCACAATGTAACTTCCAATTGATCCCCAGTGTCTTGGCCACTGACTGACTTACCTGGGAGACAAAGGCAGGCCCATTGTCTGACCCGAGTGCCTGTGGCATTCCATACTGAGGAAAGATATCATCTAGCAATTTCTTGGTTACCACTCTGGCGGTTTCATGCTTGGTGGGAAATGTTTCTACCCATCCTGAAAAAGTGTCTACAAAAACTAGGAGATATTTGTAACCATACATACCCGGTTTTACCTCAGTGAAGTCAAGCTCCCAACAAGCCCCGGGTTGGTGTCCCCTCAGGCGAGACCCAAGGGCCATCTGGGCTCATCCAGCATTTACCTGAGCACACACTTTGCAAGTGTTTGCAACTTCTTTTAGGATTGAACCTTTGTTTAGAAAAAGATGTCCTGTTTCCTTTTGTTCTAGTAGAGTATTCATCTTTTGAGCACTCATGTGGGTTAGCCTGTGAAGTTGCTTAATGAGGAGGGCTGTAATCTTTTGAGGTACAATAGTCTTTTCTAGGTAAGTCCATTTGCCGTGGGCAGCATCATATGATGCCCCCAGTTTCTGAATCAAGTCCAAGTCCTCATTCGTGTATTCCCATCCCGGAGTTGGAGATGCTGCTTTAGGAGTCCCCTCCTCAGTGGCCATCAGAATCAAGAGTTGGGGTCCCAGAGCTGCCTCACGGGTGGCTTTATCAGCGAACCTGTTCCCTATGGCCTCGGGGCTGTTTCCTTTCTGATGACCTGGACAGTGTATAATGCTGAGCTTCTGGGGTAGGTACAGAGCCTTGAGGAGGGCCAATATCTCAGTCTTATTTTTGATTTCCCTCTGAAGTCAGCAGGCCCCTTCTTTTGTAAATTTCCCCATGTATGTGGGCGGTGGCGAATGCATACCGGCTATCAGTGTACACATTGAGTTTTTTACCTTTAGCCTGCTGGAGGGCTTGAGTCAAGGCAATGAGTTCCGCTTTTTGTGCTGAGGTCCCTCCGGGCAGGGTGCTAGCCCAGACTACCTGGTCTCTGGTGGTCACTGCGGCCCCGGCTCGTCTCTCACCATTCAGTAGGAAGCTGCTACCGTCCGTGTACCAGGTGAAATCTGCATCCTGCAGCGGCTGGTCAGTGAGATCCTTTCTGGTTCCGTGTACCTCTGCAAGAATCTGCTGGCAGTTATGGGTCTCTGGCCCCTCAGGGAGGGGCAACAGGGTGGCCGGGTTTAGGGCCACTACCGGACCAAATTGCACACGGTCTTTGTCGAGAAGCAAGGATTGGTAACGAGTCATACGTATATTAGACAGCCAGCGATCTGGGGGCTGTCTCACGATAGACTCAATGGCATGTGGCGTTAGCACAGTCAGAGGTTGCCCCAGGGTTAGTTTACTTGCATCCTTGGTCAAGACTGCAACTGCAGCGATTATTTTTAGACATGGTGGCCAGCCTGAGGCCACTGGATCTAACTTTTTTGAGAGATATGCAACCGGGCGCCTCCATGGTCCAAGCTGCTGAGTTAGCACTCCCTTCGCAAACCCCTGTCTTTCATCTATGAATAGCTCGAAGGGCTTGGTGATGTCAGGCAAGCCCAAAGCCGGAGGAGAGAGGAGAGAGTGTTTAATTTTGTCAAAAGCCTCTTGCTGTGGCTTAGTCCAATTGAAGGGGGTTCCTTGTTTAGTCAAGGGGTAAAGAGGGGCTGCCATTTCAGCAAACCCTGGTATCCATAGGCAACAGAACCCAGCGGTCCCCAAGAACTCTCTGAGTTGTCTATGGTTCTGGGGGACAGGAATGTGAGCTACAGTGTCTATGCGGGCCGGTGTTAACCAGCGTTGGCCATTTCTTAATTTATATCCCAAGTAGGTGACCTCTTGTTGACAGATTTGGGCCTTCTTAGCAGAAGCTCTATAGCCCAAGCGTCCCAGAGTCTCAAGCAGGGCCCCGGTACCTGTATGACAGTCCTGATATGAGGAGGCCGCAAGCAGGAGGTCATCCACATATTGGAGCAGAATTAAAGATGGGTGCTGGACTCGAAAGTCAGCCAGGTCCCGGTGTAAGGCTTCATCAAAGAGGGTGGGACTGTTTTTAAATCCCTGGGGAAGTCTTGTCCATGTTAATTGCCCTGAGATTCCACAGTCAGGGTCCTTCCATTCGAATGCAAACAGTGGCTGACTCTGGGAAGCCAGTCTCAGGCAGAAAAAAGCATCCTTTAAATCCAAGATTGAATACCACTGATGAGAGGGAGGTAAAGAACTCAGCAGGTTATAAGGATTAGGCACAGTGGGGTGGATATCTTCCACCCTTTTGTTAACTTCCCTAAGGTTTTGGTCAGGGCGATAGTCCCCGGTCCACTCTGGGTCTGGGTCTCCTTTGGTCTCCCAACCTATTAGTCCTATCATTGTTCTGTACTACAGTGGCCAAGAGGCGGCTCAATTCTCTGCTTCTCGTGTGTTTCCTAGCATTTTTCTTTTGTTTTTGTTTCTTTTTTTATGCTTGTCTTCTCTATTCTCTGCCTCCCTGTGTAGGTGGTCCTCTCTCTTTTTTGCTGTCTCTTATTTATTAAAAATCCTCTCTGCTTCCTTAATTCTCTCTAGAAAGGCAGCAGGGGATTTATCTGGTTTTTGTATTACTTGCTTTACCTTGGCCAAATTAGTAGGGTGGCGCCCAGCACCACGGAGGCCCGCTATGAGCAACTGGCGATAAAGGCGTAGGTGTCCCCTACCGTCTGCTGAGGTGTGGTCCCAGTCGGGGCGGGTCAAAGGAAAAGCATCATCAATCTCATCTAGTATCTGGGTGGGTCTCCCGTTATCGCCTGGAACATTCTTTCTGGCTTCCAGAAAGACTCTGCTTTTCTTCTGTCCTGAGAAGAGCCTCAAGGGAAAGGCTTGTGAAGTCTCCCCCTGTGGTGGCTGCTCTCGGTGGCTCCGTAGGCGTCCAGCCACTGGGGAAGGGAGTGCAAGGGGGGGGGGGGCGCGGCGGCGCGGCTGGTGCCTGGGTTTGGGATCCATAGGTAGGGGGTCCTTCCGAGAGGAGATCTATAAGGGGGGGGGGTATTGAGGTCCGGGGGAAGTACCGGTTTCAGGGGCTGCTTCTTGGTATCAACCGGACAACAAGAGGAGGAAGTAGGGGCAGGGAGAGGCAGTGGCGGGGCAGGTTGGGGGGGGGATAAAAGGGGCGACCCATAGCGGTGGGCCAACTGCTAGACACTCCCAGGTGACTATATAGGGGACTTGGTCTGGTTGTCCATGTGGACCGTGATCGAACACCTTTGCTTTCACCTGTAAAATAGTAGAGAGGTTAAAGGTCCCATCCCTTGGCCAGCCCACATTAAAGGTGGGCCATTCCATGGAACAGAAAGTTTGCCATTTTTTCTTTTTGACATCTACTGACTGGTTGGAAGCAATATTTCGAACGTCTTTCCAATGATCTAGGGTTAAACTCAGGGGGGGTCACCATTTTTTTTTTTGACCCATTTTGTCAAGAGACAACACTAAACAAACACCAAGGACTAAGACAACAGAGAGACAGCCGGCACAGAGACGCGCAGCGCGGCTTCAGTAACAGACTGAAAATGCAGATTCAGACGGGGAGACCATTTGTCCACCCAACAGACTAACGTATCCCTCGGATACTTGTTGAGCTCCGAAAAATCGGGCTCCCAAATTCCCTGAAGCGTCCTCCAGGGTGGCGGGGGAGAAGTCCGAGCCCGTCAGCTCCTTCTCAAGCCGCCCAGATACAGAACGACACGGATCCGAGCCGATTTTCTAACGCAGCGCAAAAAACGGAACTAGACGTAGACAGACAGAATGGTGCACCAAATTAAATGCTTACCTCCCGGTGGGCAGTAATTGGGTTGGGCGGGGGTCCCCAATCCCGGACGAGCCCCCAGCTGTAAGATTCCCGGGGGAGGGGGAATCTTCCGTGGTGGGAGACCCGCGCCCAAGAACCAAGACCGAGCCACTGGATGCAAAGGCAAGAGGCAGCTTTATTGTTTACACAGGCGCCTGCGGGCACTCCAGTCCTTCGAGAGGCTGAGTGCGCCGGGCAAGGGGAAGGGTCTTTTTTTATAGAGTTAGGGAGAGCAGAAGCAGGTTTACAGAAGCAGAAGCATGATTTCAGTCCCAGCACTGGTTACTGGTTACTTATTAATAGACTTGGAGTCGGTGGGGATCCTCTTTTTTTTTTTTCTTCTCAGAAGCATCCTGACAGGGTTATCTATAGTACATTAGGCGGAGTTTGTGGTCATGCCTGTCTGCATCTGGGGGTCACAAGGCTGTCTGCATCTGGGGCTGTTTTTGGCTCCTGGTATTTTTCCATGGGTTTTACACTAATATAGCATTTTTCTTTTTTGGGGAATGGGGTGCGTATGAGGTAAGGTCTCATTCTAGCCCAAGCTGGCTTGGAACTCACTCTTTACTTTCAGGCTGGCCTGGAACTCATAGTGATCCACCTGCCTTGGACCTTCCAAGTGCTGGGACTAAAGGCATGTGACACCATGCCTGGCTTAATATAGTATTTTTCAGTTCAGTAAGTGGGAGAATAGGTAGGTTTGAGGTGGAAATTATATTAAGGGTAGGAGAATAGGGTTTAAAGAAAATAAAAAACATGAACATTAAAATATTCTAAAATGCATGTTAATGAAGATGATGTTGGGAATGAATGGTGTGGGCAGAAAAGCCTGGCATGTGATGTCATTTCCTTGTAGTTCCCTGTGGCCGCTTTTGATTTATCTTGTTGGTTAAAATTGGTATGTGATGTGAAAATTGCTTTCTGCTTAAACAGGTCCCAGTTTGTCCAGAGTGTTACTGCCCAGTGTCTGGCGGAACTGTCCTCTGCTAGAAGCACTTTCAGATTCACCATTCAAGGTCAGGACGGTAAAGTGTACATCTTGGTAAGAGATGATTTCATTTACTTTTTTTTTTTTTGGTCAAGCATACATCTTAGTAAGAAATGATTTCATTTACTATTTTTTTTTTTTTGTAGCCTTAAGAACCCAGGCTCTCAGAAATTCTTTATTTTCTGTCACTTTTTTTTTTGTTCCCCCTACTTCTCAGGCCTAGACTCTAGATTACTACAGATTGAACTTTTAGTATCAGTTAATCCATAAGGCAGACTCCCCCAATTTAGTAACAACTAACTGAATGTCTTTGTGTGCTAGGTTTGGGGGATACAGATGAAAAGAAAAGGGCTTCCTGCCCTTTAGAAGCTCATACTACAAGTAAAGTGTTTATGCTTTCAGTTTTTACAGTTTTTTTTTTTTTGGTTTTTGAGGTAGGGTCTCAGTGTAGCCCAGGCTGACCTGCAATTCACTGTGGAGTCTCAGGGTGGCCTCTAACTCCAGGCAATCCTCCTACCTCTGCTTCCCAAGTGCTGGGATTAAAGGCATGCGCCACCATGCCTGGCAGTTTTTACAGTTTTTAATGGCCTTTCCTGGCCACTGGACCACTATTCTGTATCAGCTCTTTTATACCTATTTGATACTCTTTAAAATATTTTGTTGCTCCTGTTTTTTTGTTGTTAATTTTTATTTATTTATTTGAGAGTGTCAGGCAGAGAGAGAAAGAGAGAGAGAGAGAATGGACACGCCAGGGCCTCCAGCCACTGCAAACGAGCTCCACACGTGTACGCCCCCTTGGGCATCTGGCTAACATGGGTCCTGGGGAATCCAGCCTCGAACCAGGGTCATTAGGCTTCACAGGCAAGCACTTAACCGCTAAGCCATCTCTCCAGCCCTGCTTCTGTTGTTTTTAATTGTCCTCTGATAGCTTAGTGTTTGAGAAATAGTGAGTGGCCAGTTATAGCTCTGTGGTTACTAGGCCCATCCCTTCATGTGCCACAGGGTTTGACCTCACACTCCCTGTATTAAGAATAATGTTCTGGGCTGGAGAGATGACTTAGCAGTTAAGCGCTTGCCTGTGAAGCCTAAGGACCCCGGTTCAAGGCTCGATTCTCCAGGACCCACGTTAGCCAGATGCCCAAGGGGGCGCACGCATCTGGAGTTCGTTTGCAGTGGCTGGAGGCCCTAGTGTGCCCATTCTCTTTCTCTCTGTCTGTCTGTCTCTTTTTTCTCTCTCTGTCACTCTCAAATAAAAAAAAGTAACAACAGCAAAAAAAATTAAAAAAAAAATAATGTTCTGTGCAAGCTAATTAGGGGCAGTTATGTAGAGACCCAGGTATCATGGCCCTTTCTCTGCCTGTGTTTGCGTTCTCTTGTCAGTGAACATATACTGAGCGTATCTTACTTAATGGCATATTTCCAGGTGGTCATGGTTGGACAAGATTGCCTCTGAGGAGCTCATAGTGTAGCAGAGAAATGTTTTAGTAGAAAGGGGAGGGCCTGACGTTACCGGCATCACTCTAGATGCCATCCGTCATAGGGACCCCAGGCTTCACTGCTGCCAGAGGACTTCTATGACAAGCTAATGCATTTCTTTCTGAGGTTGATATTAAATCCAGCTCATTGTTGGAATTTGAAACTAATGTTGGTTTTCCTGGATCATGTTGAAAATCACTCTTTCAATTTTATAATGTACATTTAAAATTTTTATTCGAGTATATTCCTGAAGCATATTTAGACAGCATGAAGGACTAAAGAACTACTCTCCCATCTTGTCCCAGTGTGTGCACATAAAAAAGTGTACATTTAAGCTTTTTTTTTTTTTTTGAGGTAGGGTATCACTCTAGCTCAGGCTGACCTGGGATTCACTATGTAGTCTCAGGGTGGCCTTGAACTCTTGGCAATCCCCCTTCTTCTGCCTCCCAAGTGCTGGGATTAAAGGCGTGTGCCACCATGCCCAGCAAAAATGTGCACATTTTCTATTCTTATGCAGTCTGCTATGTCTGCTTATAGGTATTTGACCTTTCTGTAAATTCAATATGACATGAATCAAATTTTTCTAAACCATATTTTTGTCATGTTATAATGGACCATGGGGATTGTGTTTTGTTAGTGTAAATGTTAGGCTGGGTTCTTTAATGACTAGAAGAATTCCATTGTATGGCTCTTAAACACAGGGCCAAGAAAATAATCTATGCACATGCATTTTACTACTTCTTTAGACTCTGTACTCTAATACAGTTTTAGGCTATCTGTCATTTATCTGTATCATCTATCTATCTATCTATCTATCTATCTATCTATCTATCTATCCATCCATCCATCCATCCACACACACACATACACACTTTTTAGGGGGAGAATGGGTTGAGGTAGTGCACTGTGCAGTCTCAGGCTGTACTTGAACTCACAGTGATTCTCCTACCTTGGCCTCCCGAGTGCTGGGATTTAAGGTGTGCGCCACCATGCTTGGCAGAATTGATATATACATATATTTTAAAAATTTGTTTTTATTTATTTATTTGAGAGAGAAAGAAGCAGAGAGAGAGAGAGGAGAGATTGAGAAAGAGAGAGGCAGGGGGCAGAGAGAAAGGATGGGTGCCCTAAGGCCTCCAGCCACTTCAAACAAACTCCAGATGCATGGGCTACCTTGTGCATGTGGCTTATATGAGTCTTGGGGAATTAAGGGTTCTTTGGCTTTGCAGGCAAGTGCCTTAACCAAAGAGCCATCTCTTTAGCCCAGAATTAGTATGTTTTAAACTCAGATAACTATCAATCTGCAAAATGTTAGACTGGTTTATTGCATATAGTGGACATTGTTGGTGGCACAGTCATCACCTTGACCAGGCTGGTATGGTCATTCACTGTTCCTGACAGTGTTGAATTCCAGCGGCTCACATTTGCCCCCTTCTCCAGAGATGTGTCTGCGGGTGGTGGTGCTGCCTTGTTAGGGAGGTTTTTGTCCTTGCTTCCCCACCTCTGCCCTGCCATGTCACCCTCCTGTCACTGCTTTAAATATGAAGCACAAAAAGCTGAGTACTCTTGCCTCGGGGTGATAACTCTAGAGGTGCAGTTGAGGCTCAAGGATTTCCCAGGGGACAAGGTGGAAGCCAGGCTCTGATGAGCTCATTCCTAAAATTAATTTCCTCTCTCCTAAGAGAGTTCTCTTATTGACTTGCATGCATCTGAACCCCAGGATACTCTTCTGCCAGTAGTGAATTGGAATCTACATCACAAACCCATTCTGAACTTGATATTATCTGTCTTTTTATATACTTTAATCTTCTTAGTGAAAACATGATAGTACAGAAATTTTGCAGTTCCTAATTGTTACATTTTTATTGTTAATTTTGTTCCTATTCCTTGCATATTTTTTAAAATATTTTTTTGAAATTTTAGTTTGTATTTATTTATTTGAGAGTGAGAGTGAGAGAGAGAGAGAGAGGGAGAGAGAGAATATGAGAGAGAGAGAATGGGTGTGCCAGGGCCTCCAGCCACTGCAAACAAACTCCAGATTCATGCGCCACCTTGTGCATCCGGCTTATGTAGGTCCTGGGGAATCAAGCCTCACCCAGGGTCCTTAGGCTTCACAGGCAAGCGCTTAACTGCTAAACCCTCTCTCCAGCCCCCTTGCCAATTTTTTAAAAGTATTTTATTTATTGATTTGAGAGAGAAAGGGAAAGAGAGAGGGAAAGAAAGAGTGAGAGAGCAAGTAAGCACGCAGTCCAGAGCCTTCAGCCATTGAAAATGAGCTCCAGACACAATCACCACGTTGTGCATCTGGATTTGCATAGGTACTGGGGCATTGAACCTGGGTATTTAGGCTTTGCAGGCAAATACCTTAACCACTAACCCATCTCTCCAGCCCTATTCCTAGCTTATTTTTCTATTAGATTATTTTTACCTTTCACTGACTTACAAAAACTCTATGTATTATTAATAATAACAAATAGCATTTTATATATTTTATTAAGTATTTTCTCCTTATTTGTTTTTCAAAAACCTTTATGATGTTGGTTGCTTTACCATTGTCTTTTATACTTACTTTTATGCATAATTCTCTGTGCTTTAAAAAAAAATTGTACGGTTTTCTTTTGAGCAGTGATGTAATATATAGAGTGACAATCTCTTCTTGTTTGGACTGTTCTCTCTATACTTTAGCTCTGGATTTTAAACTCAGACAGTTTCGTGATTGAATCTCTAAGAAGTTCCAAATGCGTTACCAAGTTCCCCCTGTTGGAGGACACAGGGGGAGCCGACTCCAGCTCTGGCACGAGTGCCGTCAAAGTTCTCTACCTGCCCTGCATCCAGAGCAGGAATGAAGAGTAAGTCGACTTCCGTTGTTTCTTTGCACAGTACGCTGGAGCTGCGCTCACTGTTGATGCTAAGGAATTAATGACTTAATCGGCACTTGAGGCCTCTAGAACTCCTGTTGCTAATTATTATGCTTTTAAAGTAGACTGAATTATCACAAGCGATTCCTACTAACACGCAGAAACTTGTTTTATGTGTAAGTCATTTTTTTTCCTTGTAATTTCAGTTACCCATTGATATGGCCACACTAAGTCAGACTTCAATATCTGTGAGCACTCACTGATAAGTTCTTTGCAGGCATTCAGGATTTGGTGGTGGAAAAATAGTCCCTGCCTATTCTAAGTGAGAAAGTGGTTAACAAACTAACACAGCAGTAGGTTAAAGTCGTGCATGACGTGTACTGTGTGCTCACTACTCACCCGGGCCCACCTGCACTCCCAGCCCACTTACCGCGCAAGCGCTCCTGTGAGGTCGGCACTGCGGTCGATCCAATTTTAAAGACGGGAACTCTGAGGCACTGTGGATACAGTAGTGAAAAGTGGAAATTAGATCAAGTATCTCGGGGCCGCTGCTTGTTTAAAAATCCATGTTCGTCTTCAAAATGTAGACTTTTGAGACATGTGACTTAAATCTTTCACACTGTGATCAGTTGATTATGGAAGTCACTTTCTTCTGGTTTATGTTCAGTTTTTGCATCTTATGTTTTGAAAGGATCTTACTGAATGCCTAAATATTTGTGCTATAGCAATTTAACTAATTGAACATTTTGCGAATATGAGATGTTTTTTTCTTTTGATACTATTTTTCTTTTATTCAACTTGTCTAATGTTAATATAGCTATATTTACTTTAAAATTATTAGCTTGGGTTTTTTCCCCATTTCTTTATTTTCCTGTCCTATGTCATTTTGTTTTAGGTGTGTATCACATGATTGTACACCTTGTAAACTGTGGCAGACCATTTCAATGCTACAGTAAGAGTCAGTGTTTCTCTGTTTTAATAGTGAAGTTAGCTAACTCATGTTAATGGTGATATGCACATAGTTGGACTGTCTGTCTTTTTAGAGTGGTTGCTATTTCTGTATTATGACTGTCTTATGATTTGAAAGTCAAAAAACAACTAATTTTTCATGATTAACCTTAAAATTTTAATGCACATATTTAAGCTTTTAAGTCTCAGTAATACCTAACTCTAACATTTGTGATTTTTTCAGTAGAGTAAGACTTAGGATTTCTCAGTTCCTGTCATATTTCCTTCTCACCTGCTCCTTTGCTGTGCAGAATCTCTGACTTGGGGTGGGGTCTGCACTGCCTCTTCATACATCAAACCAAAGTCCTTCCCCCTTCGTCTGCCTCTTGCTCTCAGGAATCGTGGTCATGAATCTTTTAAATTTACTTTTGCTGTATAAGTATTTCAATAGGCTTTGAATGTTGTTTGCTATATTTTAAAATACACAAATTGGGCTGGATAGATGGCTTAGCAATTAAGGCACATACCTGCAAAGCCTAAGGAACCATGTTCAGTTCCCTAGTACCCACATAAACCAGATATTTAAGGTGGCCCATGCATCTGGAGTTTGTTTGCAATGGCTTAAAGCCCTGGGTGCACCCATTCTCCCCCCTCCCCGCCCCCATGCCTCTTTCTCTCTCTCAAATAAATAATTAAAATAAGACTTAAAATATACAAATTGGGGCTGGAGAGATGGCTTAGCGGTTAAGCGCTTGCCTGTGAAGCCTAAGGACCCTGGTTCGAGGCTCAGTTCCCCAGGTTCCACGTTAGCCAGATGCACAAGGGGGCGCACGCGTCTGGAGTTCGTTTGCAGAGGCTGGAAGCCCTGGCGCGCCCATTCTCTCTCTCTCCCTCTACCTGTCTTTCTCTCTGTGTCTGTCGCTCTCAAATAAATAAATAAAAAATTTAAAAAAAATATACAAATTGTATTGCACTCTGTATCTTTGCAATTTGCTTTCCCACCGAGTATTCTTTTTTTTTTTTTTTTTTTTTTAAGGTAGGGTCTCACTCTGGTCCAGGCTGACCTGGAATTAACTCTGTCATCTCAGGGTGCCCTTGAACTCATGGCCATCCTCCTACCTCTGCCTCCCAAGTGCTGGGATTAAAGGTGTGCACCACCATGCCCAGTTTCTTTTTTGTTTTTGATAAGGTTTACTCTTTTTCTTTTTTTTTATTTGAGAGAGGGGAACAGGCAGAATGAGGGGAGGGTAAGGAGGGAGGGAGAGAATGGGTACGCCAGGGCTTCCAGCCAGTGCAGATGAACTCCAGATGCATGGGCTTCCTTGTGCATCTGGCTTACTTGGGTCCTGGGAAATCAAACCAAGGTCCTTTGGCTTTGCAGGCAAACTCCTTAACCATTAAGCCATCTCTCCAGCCCAAGGGTTAATCTTTTTGGTTTGTTTTCATTTTTTGAGGTAGCATCCCACTCTGTTACCAAGGGTAGCCTAGAACTCATGTTGTAGTTAAGACTAGCTTCAGTCTCACAGTGACCCTTTCTCTCTCAGCTTCTGAGGTGATAGGATTCCAGATGCAAGGCACCACAGGCTTGATAAAATATGTTTTTTAGTAGTTCTTTAAAATTTGGACTAGGGACAAATATTAAGTATCTGAAAATGTTGTATATACTTAGTCTGTCTCCCTGATAATTTTTTAAGTTCCTGTTTTGGTTTTCTATGATTTCATATAGATGTGTTGAAATGAGAATGTTCACTTGAAGTTTTCTTTTATATCATAATTATTCTGTCTGTCTTTGAAAGCTCTATTTTTTCCCTTTCTCATTCTTTTGGATGTTATCTCTTCTATTTTTGAAAGAAGGGCTTGAGTTTAGAACTTTGCCCAAATGTGTGCTGAGACAGGCATTCTTTGCCAGCCAGTATGGCCTCTGATCTCAACCTTGATGGATTCTTGGGAAGGAGCTTGAAGCAATGTGTGTCTGAGGTGGCACAACATGCTCTTCTCAGTGATGATTCCAGTACATCTGCTTAGGACTGGATTGTTCTTGGTAAGGAAGCCTGCCTCTGGGGACTCAAGGGAAAGAACACTTAGAAGCTACGCTAGTCTGCGTGGGTACGCCACTTCTTGTCTGTTTGTTTTGGTTTGTTGCAGGTGGTTTCTTTCTTTTCCTCTCTCTTCTACTCACTCCCTCCTTCCTTCCCTCTCTTCTTCCTCCTTCCTTCTTTTTTCTTCTTCTTTTTTGTTTTAAGGAAGGGTCTCTGGCCTAGAATTTGCACCTCTTGAGCACTAGGGTGACAGACATGTGCCACTGCACCCAACTCCAACTTTTAAGTATTAAAATAAAATAAATTAGACCGGGGAGATGGCTTAGCAATTAAAGGTGCTTGCTTGCAAACCCTGCCAGCCTGGGTTCAATTCCCCAGTACCCATGTAAATCCAGATATACAAAGTGGCGCATGTGTCTGGAGTTTATTTACGGCAGTGAGAGGTCCTGGTGTGCCCATTCTCTCTCTCTTTCCTCGTTCTCTGCTTGCAAGTAAAGAAAGAGAAAGGGCGTATTCATAGATTCAGTTATGTTGATGAATTTTATATTCACTATATGAAGAATCCACATGGCCTTTCTTGTGGAGTATTGCAAGAATTTAATGCTTAACAAATCCCCACAACTCTGAAAATTAATGACTAAAGTCAGTTGTGCTTTGCTGTATTTGATCAGAGAAAAACAGCCTCCATATGTTTAGGGGATAAGTTCATGTATAATAATTGAATTTGATTAGTTTCTCTGTTGCAGAAAAAGATTTTTGCAGTTGTTATTTTTTTTAACCCTATATCCCCCCAAGGTAGGCAGGAATTTTGCAAATGTGTGAGGTATTTATGTTTTTCTTTTAAGGATATCAGTGTCTTCCTTTTGAGGACATGACCGAGCAGTTTCTAGACTTATGGCATAGTTTTGATTGACATGTGGGGAGGTACATTAACTATTTTAGTCCCATTGGCTAGAGGTTTTTTTTTCTTTTTTTCTAGTGGAAGTGTGGATCTCCAGATGGTAGTCTAAAAGAAGAAAATAACAAATATAACTACAGTTTTATTTCCTTGAGCACTCATGCAGAAAAAGAAACCTGTCATGTGATATTTTTAGAATGTTCTTTCTTTCTAGCAATCTCTCTCCACTTTTAAAGTGTGTAGATTTTCATCTCTTCCTTACTCCAAGCAGCATTTCATATGTCAGCACCGTGTATGTGTGCGCGCGCACACACGTGTGTGTTTTGTTTTTGTACTGCTCCATGTTTTGTACTGGAATACTGTTATATCTGATGCTTCAAATTATTATTTTGCATATCAGAGCTTAGATCCTGCATATTAGCTTTTTAATTTTGGGCATAACTCCTATACTTTAATTCTTTCAATATGTCAAACTATCTGTGGCCTCAAGTCTCTAAACTAGGGATAATTTTGCCCCCTCAGTGGACATTTGGCAATGGGTGGAGACATTTTTGGTTGTTACCAGTTGATGGAGTACACATGTAGTGAATCTAGTGACACTTTTAAACATCCTGCAATTTGTAGGAGTGTTGTCCACAGCAAACCCTGCTCTGGCTGTCAGTGCCAAAGATGAATACCTATGTAGAACTGTCCCCTGAAATCAACCTATCATTTTCTCCTTCTGTGAGATGGATACTGTACAATTCTGTTGAAATTATGTTTAGATCAGAATATGAGAAGTTCTATAACATGAAACAAATGTTTTAAAAATATTTTATTTTTTATTTATTTATTAGAGACAAAGGGAGGTAGAGAGAGAGGGAGAGAATGGGTGTGCCAGGGCCTCAAGGCACTGAAAATGAACTCCAGATGCATGTGCCATCATGTGCATGTGGCTTATGTGGGATCTGGAAAATCAAACCTGGGTCCTTAGGCTTTGCAGGCAAACAACCACTAAGCCATCCCTCCAGCCCACGAACCAAGTATTTTGTAACACCATATGTTAACTTTGTTAAACAGATTAAATGGTAAAATATTAAAAAAACCCACTTTTTTCCCATAAGGGGAACAATTCTTGTAATTACATATCAAGAAGTGTGGTTGCTGGGTCATATGGTAGTTCTATTTTTATTTTTTTGAGAATCAGTGGTTTTTTTTTTTTTTTTTTTGACATAACAGTGGGTTTCATTATGACATTTTCATACATGTATATAATATATTTTGATCAGTCACCCTTCATTACCCTCTCTGGTCCCCTTCCCACTCTTCCTGATCACCTTTCTTTTCCCAACTAATCTTACTCTAGTGTGTGTGTGTGTGTGTGTGTGTGTGTGTGTGTGTGTGTAACTAGAGTTACTTATAGGATCATGGGTGAGGAGTTATTTACAGGAGCATGGAAAGTTTACTGGTGGTTACACCACTGAAGCAATGTTCTCTCCTTCCTTCGGTAGTGGTCAGTGGCCTGTAAATCTTCAGAGAAGTGTGGGACCTGGTGAGCCTCTCCTCTCCTTGACTGATGCAGGCCGTCCCAGCTGCTGCTAGTCTGAGTGCAGTGGCCATATCATGGCCGGCAGGTAGTGCTTCACAGAACCCTATCCCAGTCATCTGGCTCTTGCAGCTATTTGTTTTTTAATATTTTATTTATTTATTTATGAGAGGAGAGAGAGCATGGGCGCACCAGGACCTCTAGCCACTGGAAACTCCATATGTAAGCACCACCTTGTGCATCTGGCTTTATGTGGGTTCTGGGAATTGAATTTGGGTCCTTTGGCTTTGCTGGCAAGCGCCTTAACCACTAAACCACCTCTCTAGCCCTCTTGCAGCTATTTTTTAACTTTTGAGAGTGTTTGATGCTATTTTATTTTTTTTATAAGCAGCTGCAGCATTTTACAACCCTACCACACTGCATGTACCACATTCCACTTTATCCCTTGCTAATGCTTTTTTTCTGTTTAGTTATTTATTAATTTATTTTTTTTTTTTTTTTTGCTTTCTTTCTTTTTGATTTAGTTGTTTTCATTGAGGGAGGAGGGTTTTGTTGTGGTTATCTTGCTTGAGACCATGGTAGATAATGAGTGTGAGCTAAAATCCTTGTGGATGCGATTGACATCTCTAATGATTAGTGGTACCCAGCATCTGGTCCTGTGTTTATTGGTCATTTGTCTATCATTTTAGCAGCATCTGTCCAAGTCCTTTTTCCAGTTTTCCTCCGTTTGTTAGGTTTGTCATTAGTGGTGGTGGTTTTGAGTTATAAGAGGGCTTTATGTGTTCAGGATATTAATTTCTTTCTTAGATGTAACATTATTATCCATTCTATAGTGGGCTTTTAATTCTGTGGGGTGTGTCTTTAGATGCATGCACGTGTTTGTTTGTTTTAAGTGCCATCTGTCTGATTTACTTTGATTGCCTTTGTTATTAATGTCACTTTAGAGATATCACCACCCCCATCTCTGCTTACTTTTGGTACTGTGCACCCATATGATAAACTGGATTTCTTTTTTTGTGGGTTTAGAAGAATTTACTCTTTTGGCTGATAAAAACATAAAACAATGGTAATTTATAATAGGTTTTTGTTGTTTGTGTTTTTGTTTTTTTTTTTTTGAGGTAGGATCTCACTGTAGCCCAGGTTGACCTGGAATTCACTATGTAGTCTCAGGGTGACCTTAAACTCACAGTAATCCTCCTACTGCTGCCTGCCAAGTGCTGGGATGAAGGCGTGTGCCACCACGCCCGGCACATTTATGATAGTTTTATACCTAGTAGAATGTCTAAAGACCTGTTGCTTAGTAATTGTGTCATCTGCTAAAATCCTTAATGCTAACCAATTTGGATTTGCGATTTGCCTTTGTGCGAATGTGACAGTCCAGTGAGCTGATGGAGGGAGAGGAGAGTCGTCAGCCCTGGGTGAGACATCCTCAGCAAGGGCCTAGTCCACCTCTCACGTGACCGCTACATGGCGACATTACTGGCGAGTTCCAGAGCAGGATAAACTTCGGGTGTAAATGTCTTCCTGGTGGTAGGTTTTGTGGATTAGGAAAAGTGAAGACCCAAAGGAGAAATAATTTCAGTCTGTCACTGATATAGAGCTAGAATTAAAGTTCCAGATTGAGTTGCCTTTTCATCATATCATGTAATCTCTGAGCATAAAATTTTAGGATATCTGAAAATGGCTCCATAAATGTAAAATTTGGCCAAGAACAATTTTCCTGGTAGTCCAGAAGGCATCATACTTTGGTCACTTCCTTCAATGTGCTAACTCTGTGATGCTCACTATTTGTGTCTTGTTGGGCAGCATCAGGAGGAGGAGCATGATCTATAGTATGTTCTTATTTAATGCTACAGATCAGAATTTCAGAATTCAGATGTGGAGTTTTTTTTGTTTTTTGTTTTTTTTGAGGCCCAGTAAGACCTTTGCTTCTTTACAATAAAAATCCACTGAATGAATATGAACTCTAATACTATTCATGAGTGTATTTGAAATCACCAAAAAGACTGGAAATCAGACCATGACATAGTAGCAGTGAGTGTTGCCTCTTGTGGCTCCAGCTTTCTTATAAAGGCAGATCATAGGTCTGGGCTTGCTTCCCAGGGGAGAGTCTGTTTCCTTTTTCCAGGGAAAGACTGTGGGACAACTGTATTCATAACCTATAAGGGTGAAATGGAGAACTGAGGGTGAGTAGAGGAAGGGAGAATGTGTATATGAAACTAGTTCTTTATTCTTCCGTGTTTGCTAATAATATGTGAGGTATTTCTGCACCAAACTTGAATTATTGTCTTAATCTTTCACATCAGAAAGGTTTGAGAGTTTCTCCTTTCTCTTTAAAAATTGCCCTACGATTGTATTTGTATATTGTGATTCCAAACAGAAGAACAAAGATTGCTACTATAGGGAACTTCCTGTTCATGTTAGGGTAACATGATACATTTACAAAAATAATAATAATAATTCTTTGACAAAAGAACAGTCCACATAATACTACTTTATTGGTCTTCTTTTTGCTGCTGTGACATAAGAGCTGGGGTTGGATAATTTACAAATAGTAGGCATTTATTTCTCACTGTCAGAGACACTGAAAGTCTTAGGGCCAAGGTGTCAGAAATTGAGGACCTGCTCAGCTTCTACATCCAGTGTAACTGGCTCTGTGTCCTCACCTGGTGAAAGGGAAGGAGGAGCAAAAGTGTCTAGTTAATATCCTCCAGCGCTCATGGAAGTCTAAGATGGTAGAGCACTCATGGTCCAAGTACCTTCCTAAGGCCCCGTCACTTAACTCACTCTTTCTCTCTCTCTCTCTCTCTCTCTCTTTCCTTCCTTCCTTCTTTCCTTTTTCTTTCTCTTTTATTTTCTTTGCAATGGGGATTAAGTTTCAAGCATGAATTTTAGAGGGGGCACAAACATTGAAGCCACAGCTGTCAAGGAACAGAGTTTCATGGAAAATAGTATTCATAAGCTCAATTAAAGAAAATAGAACACAATGTAAAAATGTTCTCCTCCATTCCCACTTTTTCTGCTGTGGAATCAAAGCTGACTTGGAATGAGCAAGTGTGCATGTGTCCTGCAGAAGGGCCTCCAGTTATCTGCAGTTGGTGGAGGGTTTATGGTTCCTGGAGGGCTTGGGGGGCCAGGGACAGTCCTATGCCCATAGAGGTGCTTCCCTTTAGTCAGTCAATTGGGTATATGTCTTGGGGCATCTCAGAGTGGATGAAATATGTTCACGTATTTTCATCTGTCTGTTTGTCTATCCAGCTATCCATCCAGCTGTCCAACTGAGAGAAAGAGAAAATGAATGACCATGCCAGGGCCTCTTGCTACTACAAACTAACTCCAGATACATATACCACTTTGTGTATCTGGCTTCACTGGGGAATCAAACCCAGGCCACCTGGCTTTGTAAGTCAGCTCCTGTTGACACATTAATTTTGTAGGAGATGAAAGATGGGAAATGATTCTATTGTCTCATATCTTGTGTGTAACAGCAGTAAGAGTAGTGGACAAAAGACTGAGGAGAATGTAGAAAAGTTTGTGCTCATTTGCAGAGGTGCCCAGGTGCCCAGGGTGTGTGGGATGGGTAAGCATTGCTTGGCATGTCTGAGGTTTACAACCGTGTACTTGTAGTGATATTGAATTTCGCTGTGGTATGACTTACCAACCACTGAGGACAAGCTCAGAGAGAGATGAGTTGGGTTCATTAGGGTTAAAGTTTTGTTGTCTCATTGCAGAGTATTGTCTTACTCTTGTGTTATTGAAATGATGGGCTGCAGAAACTCTATGGCCTATTTTAATGAATATTAGGATTTGGGAAGGACTGTAGCTTCTAATTACTTACTGAAACTTAGCTGGGGTTTAGGAGAAAGCTTTTAATTATATGTCTGAAGCTTCTCAAAATGTTATTTTTAAAAATACTGAATATTATTGATGGGAAATGATCTCTTTATAATATATTAAACTCCAGCCCCTTAATGGAGTTTTCATGGTTGCTCAAGTGTATACCTCAAGTTAAATTTTCTTCATGATTTTCCATAGGGGTTTTGAAATCCCCTCCTTGAAGTAAATAAATTAGTCTCATACGGCATAATGATCTTACAGAAAAAAGGTACTTAATCCATAGTGTCTGCCAGGGTTTTACTTTGACATTTGTTGTATGAAACAAGCTGGCAAGTTTCTGATTGGTACTGAGTTTATCCTGGACACAGAGGTTTAAAAATGAACTGTGGGTTCTGAGGTCAGCCAGTGTAGAGGGAATAAGTCTATTTCTTTTGGTTTCCTTGGGGAAGTTTAACCCACATGGCTCCAGGTCAGACACTTCTTTTGAACCCACCATGAGATGGGTATCTCATGGATGGCATTCCCCTTTTTAAGCCCAGCCACTGTGTACCATCCACTGAAGGAGCTAGTGCCTGTGTCGGGGACCATGACAGGGTTCCACGCGACCTCCAAGGGACAAGCTCTGTAGAGTTGTGCCACTTTGCCAGAACCTTACTGTCATTTCCTCTCCATGTCGGAGAAAAATTGTGTCTCTAATTTAGGAAAGAAAACCTTGAAAACTATCTCAAATTTCTCATGCATTCTCCTTGGACAGTAATTTCAGTTATAGGAACAAACTCAGATCCTCAACTCTTCTTTCCAATTCTAGTCCTGCTACATAATGACAGCTAGGTTGTTGTCTGTCTACCCAGTTACCTACACATTTTCATATGTGTATGTATGTGTGTGTATGAGTGTATGTATGTATGCATGTGTGTGTGTGTGTATGCCTCTAGAATGAAATACAGAAATATCTTGTTTTCTTTGCCTTTTTCTTTGTTAACATAAAGACTAAATACCATCGTATTCTTTTGAAATTTATTATTCCACACAGCATTATGCCTTCTCAATACATCCAAGTTTCTTTTTTTTTTAAAGAAAATATATTTATTTGAGAGAGAGAGGGAGGGAGAGAATGGGTGCACCAGGGCCTCTGTTTACTGTAAATGAACTTCATATGTGTGCGCCCCCTTGTGTACCTGGATCGTGTGGGTCCTGGGGAACTGAACCTGGGTTCTTCAGCTCTGCAGGCAAGTGCTGTAACTGTCAGCCATCGCTCCAACCCTGGAGCTTCTTTTTTTAAAGCACCATATAACATTCCATGATGTAGATAACATTACTTAAATGCTTTCTACAAAAATATTTATTTTTTGAGAATTTTATTGTATAAAATACTGCATACTGGTCATATTACTATTGTGTTATACTCTTATGTTCCCTTTTCCCTGTGTTCATCCCTCTGGGGGGTTATCTTATCTGTAATCACTGTGTGCTCATGAATGCAGCAGTCAGGTTCTGTGGGGGAACAGTACCTCAGAATACATTCTTTCTGCACCTTCTTCCACAATGCTCCGTGAGTCTTGGAAGATGTGTTATAAGTCCCCTTTTAAATACTTTAAACTCTTCTCAGACATGGATTGTTCTGCAATGAAAACCTTGATGCATGCTACTTAAGGTAGATGAGAGTAGCTATTCTTGTGGCATATTTTTGAAAGAATCTCTTTATTTCAAAGTAGCTTTATGTCTACAAAGAAGTTACAATGAGAAAACAGATTGTCCTACATACCCAACACCTGATTTCTTTCTCTCATGTTCTCACCTTCTGTCACCACAGACCTATTCTCAGGACTAAGGAACCAACATTAGCGAAGGGTCATTAACTTAATGCCAGACTGTTTTCAGATTTTACCAAATCTTACACTGGTGAAATAGTTATATCACAAGGACTCATTGATATAAAATAAATATCTAGTACTTTGAGTATAATCCAATTTTATCCTTTTAATTTAATTTTTTTTAAAATTTTTACTTACGAGAGAGACAGAGAGAGAGAGAGATAGGGAGGGAGGGAGAGAGAGAGTGAGTGAATGGGTGCAGGCACTGCAGATGAGCTCCAGATGTATGTGCCACATTGTGCCTCTGGCTCACTTGGATCCCATGGAATTGAACCAGGGTCCTTTGGCTTTGCAGACAAGTGCCTTAACTATTAAGCCATGTCTTCAGCCCTCCTTTTAACTTTTCTTTAATTTTTTAAAAAATTTTTTATTTACTTATTTGAGAGCGACAGACACAGAGAGAAAGACAGATAGAGGAAGAGAGAGAGAATGGACGCACCAGGGCTTCCAGCCTCTGCAAACGAACTCCAGACGCTTGCGCCCCCTTGTGCATCTGGCTAACGTGGGACCTGGGGAACCGAGCCTTGAACCGGTGTCTTTAGGCTTCACAGGCAAGCGCTTAACTGCTAAGCCATCTCTCCAGCCCTCTTTAAAATTTTTGTTTATTTTTATTTATTGAGAGTGACAGACAAAGAGAGAGAGAGAGAGACAATGGGCACGCCAGGGCCTCCAGCCACTGCAAACAAAACTCCAGATGCATGTGCCACCTTTTGCATATGGTTTACATGGGTCCTGGAGAATAGAGCCTCGAACTGGGTCCTTAAGCTTCACAGGCAAGCACTTAACCACTAAGCCATGCCTCCAGCCCTCCTTTTAACTTATTTTTGTAGCTCAAATTATTTCACCATTGACATTTAGGAGCTGGTTTTAGGCGTACACACACATAACTGTTTTTTTTTTTTTTTTTTCTTTTTGAGGTAGGTTTTCACTCTACCCCAGGATGTCCTGGAATTGGAACTCACTCTGCATTCTCAGACAGTTCTTGAACTCATAGCTATCCTCCTACCTCTTCCCTATGCCTCCCAAGTGCTTAGATTAAAGGCATGTGCCACTACACCTGGCTCACATATCCTTTTTTTTTAAGGTAGAGTCTCACTTTAGCCCAGGCTGACCCGGAGTTCATTATGTCATCTCAGGCTGCCCTTGAACTCACAGCGATCCTCCTACTTCTAACTCCCAAGTGCTCCTTTTGTATCCTTTTGACATACCCTCACACTTCTGATTGTGAGTGATCCTTCACTTACTGACTTGAGACGTGTTCCAGAGTCTAGCCTCAGCCACAGGAAGAGCACTGGCCCTGCTGATGGGGGATGGCGGCGCTCCTGGTGCTGATAGTTTTGGTTAACAGACATGGATTGTCCTCTTGCTCTTCTGGGTGCTGTTCCACTTGACTTGGTTTGGTGGGGGAGGAGTTGTGTGTTTGCACACCTTCAAGTGTGTGAGTGCCACCACACATTTATAGAGGTCAGAAAACAACCTTAGGTTGTTGGTCGTGGTCTTCCACCTCAGTTTTTGAAGCAGTGTCTCTCATTGCCCACTGCTCTGTTTGCCAAGTCAACTAGCCCACAAGCCTCCCTCCTCACTGTAGACACAGCTAAGATTGCAGATGCTCGCTACGGTGTCTGGCTTGGGTTCTGGGAATGCAAACCCAGGTACTCACCTTGCATGGCAAGCACTCACTCGGAGCCAGCTCTCCATCCCCACTTGGTGCTGTTGTTGTTCTCTTTATACCTGCTCTAGTGCACCTTATTATCAGGGTTATTCATCGTAACCAGTCTGACAGAGTTGTGTCTTTTTAAGGTGATTTTCTTTTCTGAACATCTTCATTTATGTCTATATCTTCTGTGATAAATATATGATGTCTATTTCTGTGACTAACCCATTTTGATTCATTAGCCTACTTAAGCTGGTGTCTGTATGTGTGACTATCTTTGGTATTACAAATTCTTTTTGATTGTGGATATTGATACTTAATTTCATTGTAGATGTTTATTTTTTAAACCCTGTAACTCATTTTTAAAATTTTATAAATTATTTTTATGTATTTATTTGCAAGAGAGAGAAAGAAAAAGAGAGAATGGGCACACCAGGGCCTCTTGCCACTGCAAACAAACTCCAAACACATGTGCTACTTTGTGCATCTGGTTTTATGTTGGTACTGTGGACATGAACTGGGCCCAGCAAGCTTTGTAGGCCATTACCTTTAACTGCTGAACCATCTCCCCAGCCCTAATCTGTCCTTTTGGAAGGAAAGAATATTTCTCAGAAATGCTCTAGAGAGAACTCTTCCATTATTTGTCAAGGTGGGTGTGGCCTTGGGCACATTACCAACCCTGCTAGAACTCATTTTTAAACTTTATATTTTGACATACAATGATTTTAAATTTTGCTCCTGTCAAACTTAAAAATGGAGTCAAAGGCTTTTGTCTTTTGTCATGTCTAAGAGTTTCTAGCATGTCCACCTGTACTGTATTCCAGTCCCTTATTTAAGTCTATTTGTTCACAGATGACAGGTGTATTTGTACTTAGGAAAACACTTCCCTTTACTCAAAGCTTAGCATCTAGCATCATTTGGTGTTGGAAGTGTTTGCCTTGGAACTCTGGTGTTCTCCTGCCCCTGACCCCTTCCCTTTCTTTGTTTTGAGCTTTCTTTTTTCATGCTGTGTCTGCTTTCTCCTAAAGCCAGCACTTTTTTCCTGGCATCTTTGCTAAGCTCTTTAGTTCTCATAATAGAAACTCTAATAATTATTGTTGAATAAAAACCTTTGAGTCTACATTTCCAGTCCTGCCTTTGACTTAAGGTATTTGAAATTGACTTCTCAAATTCAGTATGACCAAGCAGGAGGAAGCCTGGTGGACATATGCTTCCTTCTGCTGGAGTCTGTCAGTGACTGACATTCTCCCAACCTGGGCTTAAAACCTAAGGGTGGCCTTTGCTTCCCATTTTGTCCCCACTCAGCCAGTTAGGCAGTGATGTTTTGTCCATTTGTATAGTCTTCTTCCCTCCCTTCCTCTACTCCTTATCTTCAGAGCTGCATCTGCCTCATTCAGGCATCTGGCACTTTTAGCAAATAGGTTTATTAAATTTTTTTCTTTATGTATTTATAAGCAGGGAGAGATAGAAGAGAGAAACACAGATGGATGTACCAGTGTCTCCAGCTGCTGCAAACAAACTCCAGATGTAAACAACACTTTGTGCACTTGGCTTTACATGGGTACTGGGGAATTGAACCAGGCCATTTCCATAACTGCTGAGTCATCACTCCAGTCCAATAAGTGTATTTTTTTTTTTAAGGAATGATATTCTTATTTATAGTGATGTGGGTTTGTATGTGTGTGTGTGTGCATGGGCGCACATGCCATGACATATATGTGGAGTGCAGAGAATCACTTTGAAGTGCCTGTGCTCCACCTTCTTTGAGACAGGGTTTCTTGCTGTTGGAACAAACTACCAGACTGCACAGGAATGTCAGACCAGCTGGCCCAGGAGCTTTGGCTTCTCTTGGCTCTGCCTCCCATTGTCATAGGCACATTGAGATCACAGGTGTCAGTCTACTTTGGCATCCCAGGTTTACATGGCTGCTGGAGAATTGAACCCTGGCTGGTAGGTCTTGTAAAGCAAGAGCCTTTAATTGCTGAGCCATCTCCTTAGCTCCAAAGTGCATGTATTTTTTAAATTATTGTGTGTTAATTATATAAAATAACAGGCTTTGTAATGATATTTTATACGGTTTGTCACTTAAAAATATTTATTTATTTATTTGAGGGAGAGAAAGAGATAAAAAAAAAAGAAGATAGAGGGAGAATGGACATGCTTAGGACTCTAGCCACTGCAAATGAATTCCAGACACATGTACCACCTTGTTCATCTGGCTTATGTGGTCCTGGGGAATCCAACCTGGATCCTTAGGGTTCACAGGCAAGCACCCTAACTGCTAAGCCATTGCTCCAGCCTCTGCTTGTCACTCTTTATTTAGTATTTATTCACATCTCTTAAGTCCATCTAAGTTTTAATCCCAGCTGCATTTTGCATCACCATGATCCAAATCTAATCATATTGATGCTCTTCTTCCTTTTACCTCCCCCGGATGATTACCTCCCTGGATTAGCATGTGAGGCCTTCTGCAGCTTGGCTCCAGTTTAATAGCCCCATCCTGCTTTCTTCTATGCCTACCATAGACTGTCTCTTTGTGTCAGAGTGGAATATTCTAGTTTCTGAGGTAGTCTTTCTGTGCAGCTCATGTATTATTCATGCTGCCAAGAGTATGTGGCAATACCCAGGGCTCTCCTTTCCTTGTCAAGCAGCATCCATGTTGTCTTTGTATTATTCTGTAAGAAAGCAGTGGATAGGAAATTGGTGCTTATTCTTGCATGGCTAAGGTCTTTATTAGTAGAGCTATAAAATATCTTCAGTGGTCCATTCACCGTAAGTTATTCCATATGTGAAGTATGTGAAAATAAATGTGTAGAAATTTATTTAATGTCCCGTGGAGATTTTCTTTTTCATTCTTGTAACTTTAGCACCTGTTCTTTCCATTATACTTCTCCTTTTAGCAGCGTGGGCAGTGGTACCTTTGCTGGTGGTAAAGTAACTTAACCTTGCTAATTTTATCACAGAGTCACGTTCAAAATCAGTAAGGCCAAAAGCTGGGGCTTGGGAGGCAAGGTTATGTCCTAGGTTGGAAGGTGAACTCTGAAAATTTACTCAGGTATAGTACAGTTTTCTGAATAGAAGTATCTCTGGATTCAAATAAGTTTTTCATAAATACTGTGGAATGTCACTGCAGCTTTTCTTTTGAGGGGAATAGTTTTTTTTTTTTTTGTTTGTTTTGTTTTTGAGGTAGGGTTTCACTCTAGCCCAGGCTGACCTGGAATTCACTATGTCTATGTCGTCTGAGGGTGGCCTTGAACTCACGGCAGTCCTCCTACCTCTGCTTCCCAAGTGCTGAGATTAAAGGTGTGCACCACCACACCCAGCACTGTGTCCTTTTTTTTTTTAAACAAACTTGATATAAGCCCTTACAGTCTTTAAGGATAAATATTGTGGTTTTAATTACCAAATAGTAATTTTAGTAGATTATGCTTTTAATATGCACACCATTTGTGCTAAACTTTTAAATATGTTTTATTATTGAATCTCCAGAACATTTCTGTGGGCCAAGTCTTGAGCTATAATAGATTTGGAATTCAGAAACAGATCTGTTTAAAATCATTAGATCTGTCATTCAAATATCATTTATTTTATGTTTTGGTGTTTTGATACAGGGCCTGGTTATGTAGCCCAGGATGGCCTTGAACGAGCCATCCTCCAGCCTCAGGATCCCACGTGCTGGGCTGTGTGCCACTATGTCTGGCTCGTGTATCCTTCCATTGCCTGTATATATAGACTCCTGTCTGAAATCGCTGGCTGTGAAGCACAAATGATGTTGGAAAAGAATTTATTTATCAGCATTGCTTTGACCCTGCAGAGTTGCCCCTTCAGTCTTCCTGTGCCCACTCTTTTTAGCTATCTAATGAAATCTAAACTTGGCTGTGACGTTCGAACCTGATCTCAGTTCTTCTTCCTGTCAGCAGTCTTAAGTGACTGGATCCCAGAGAGTCTCAAACCCTCTTAGCCATTCTGGGGCTGACACCCCTCCTTCTCTTTCCCACACTTGCCTCACCGGTCCGTCTGCTTTGTAAAGACTTGTTTGTCTTCTGCTCCATTGAGCTTTCCCTTCATGTCTCCATTTGATTAGCTTTTCCTGGGTGTCTTTCAGTTGAATTCCAATAATTATTATAAACGTACTTCACTCTTTTCTAGTCATTTCTTAGTCAGTGTACATTCCTCAGATCCACCTTGGCCTACTCAATACCTTTAACTTCCTCTATAACATTATGGCATCTGTATTTAAGAATTATTACAACAAACAGAATTTTAGGGCAGGATGATTGCTTATAAATTCTTTGTTCTTAGTAACAGTCTCAACCAAACACTTCTTCAGATGGTTCTAAATATGTTCAAATTATAGGCTGATTTTACATATAGCTCAGCAGTGCTTTCTATAACAGCACAGTGAAACCAGAACATTGCTGTCTTCTAACTGGAAAACTTTGCCATGGGGCTTCATGATGTGGGTGTAAAAATGTGGCTCATAACTTTAATAATGTTATCTGGTGTGGGGACTTGGAAACTTTGAAATAATACAGTCTCTCCCATATATAGTTAGAGTTGATTGTTAAGGCATTTGATATGGAGATGGCCTGAAGCCTTTTGGGGACTTAGAAATTGTGAAATATTGTTTGGCATTTTGCAGTAGGAAGCATGTAGAAGTGGAGGTGGCATGAACTATATTCCTGAGTCTTCTGTTTGAGTACAGCTGTGGCCAAGCCAAGTGACAGCCTCTACTCTGGACCTTAATAATTCCCTTTGGGAATAGATCTACTTAATATCCTGCAGTTCCATGACTTTGGGGTACTTCCAGGCATTTTAAAGAGTGTCATCTCAATCTCTCCTTTATTTGTGTGTGTGTGTGTTGAATTGGACGTATAGACTAAGGTTGAGTTTTCTCTCAGTGTGAATATTTAATGAGTGTGGTGCTTAGACTCAGATTCAGCTCAACAGAAATTTTACTTGGAGTTCCAGTATATGCAGCTTTCTTGTTAGTTGTTTGTAAGACAAAAATACTAATAAGGCAGAATTCTTATTTGTAGAGCCTATTGTTTGATCTTGGAAACTCATACATTATTTTAAAAATTCTGTCAGACACGTGCCATCTGCTCTGATTGCAAACGAGGGGCTTCCTGGCTAATTCTAAGTAAGGAAAACTCCATGGAGAAGACAGCACCTGCTCGGAGACCTCGGGACAAGGAGAGTGAGAGCAGGAGGCCAAGGAGGAGACAGCTTGAGCAAAGACACAACATGGGGAATTTCAGGATGCGATTCCTAAAATGTATTTCAAAGGATGTGAATAGTTTTGAGTGTGTGAGGGGAAAAGGGATGACATAGCCCAATAGTATGCAATGTCTATTACATCAAATGTAAAACATCATTGTTAATGTATAATAATTATTTCACATTCATATTTTGCCATTTAAAATTGCATGTAAGTAATTTTGCTGCTTGAATTTCCTTAATAGTCCAAAGTTCCATATAAATAACTAAGAGAAACCTATATAGTATGTAGGCCTTTTAACATCTTAGGTGATCTTGGAATCTCCCCCTTTTTTATAGAGGCCCTGGTCCACAGAGTTCACCTTTGAAAAATATCCAAAGAATTTTTGTGTGTATGTATATGTGTGTGTGTGTATGTGGATCAGAGTTAATACAGAAAGATATAATGCTTCAAAATTAATTGAATTAAAGGTGAAAAATAAGGACAGTAGCTCAGTTGATAAAATGTTTGCCTTTACCTAAGTGTAAGGGTCCAAGTTCAATCCTCAGCACATACAAGCAACACCCGACATGGCGGCATGTGCTTGTAAATCCTGTGCTGAGGAGATGGAGATAGAGACCTCTCTGCTGGCCAGCTAGTCTAGCCTAATGGTGAGTTCCAGACTTGTGAGAGACCCTGTCGTTAGCAACAGTGGGTTATATACTTGAGGATGACGTCTGAGGCTGTCCTCTGGCCTCTATACAAATATAAGTGCAAGTCCCCTGCTTATGCACTAACATACATACGAACAAACATGTGCATACGCATATCCATATGCGTGCATGAATAAAATGAGAAAATAGGAGTTTAGGGAAGAAGGGAATTGGAAACATACATTCCCAAGGGGAGGTACTTTCTGGGTCAGTTGGCATGTGCCAGTGTATGCCATTGGGTGCAGTCCAGCCAGAGGAATGGATTGGAGGAGAGCAGTCACATGCTAGTAACTTCAGAGATCATCTATCTATTCTACAAAGGAAGGAAGTTCATAATTTACATTGCTTATAAACTTAAGGTTAATATTTAAAAAAATAGTTAAATAGTGCCTCACACACATGAAACCTACTCTACTGGACATGGAAAGTACACAGTTTGCTTAATTATTTGTATAAAAATAATCATGCATTCAGCTACTGCACACTATGTTAGGTACACATTGGTGTTTAAAATCTATAAAGGTTTGCTCTTGAACATACAGTTTGGTAATGGGACAAATCTATATCTACTGTAACGTATTTTTTTGGCGTGTGTGTATGGTGTGGTGTGTGTGTCCCAGATGCATGAGGCCTGTGCTTATGTGTGCAGAAACCAGAGGCAAATGTCAGACATCCTATGATGTCACTCATCTGTTTGTTTCCTTAACACAAAACCTGGAGACTAAACCAAGAGTTGCCATTTTCAGTCAGACTGCCTGACCAGTGAGCCCTGTGATTCTTTCCCCCCTCTCTGCTCCTTGCAGGCTGGGCTCACAGGCATGCATGATCATGCCCTGCTATTTGGGTGGGTACTGAGGAATTGAATTCAGTATGAATCAACCTCCCTCTGGCCCTCATGCATTTATAGCAGCACTCCTACTGGCTGGGCTGTATCCACAGCCCCTTGTGTTATATATTTTGCCAACTATCATGATTCACCTATTGACTATAAAAAAGGCAAGTTAGTGATTAGTTCATATTAAAGGATTTAAGTAAAAACAGTCTGGAATGGTGTAGCACACTTAGTATGTGAAATAGCAACAATGTTGAATTCTGTTCAATATGTCACAATATAAAATAGAAAAAAACTGGCCTGCGAGAAGCTGTAAGAAGTGGATGTGTTATCCAAGCATATCAGTCAAGTGCTGCTCACCATAGTGCCTATAGCTTAAAGAGGAGAAAAAGGATGAAGTGGCATCTACACACCAGAAGTCATTCCCTATATCTAGAAAAACAGATGGAGAGGCATCTACCAACACAAGCCATCCTCTGCCTCTAGAAAAAAGGATGAAGTGCATCCACCCAACGCAAGTCATCCTCTCCCTCTAGACAAAAAGATGAAGTGCATCTACACACCACAAGACGTGTCTACCTCTAGAAAAAAGGATGAAGTGCATCTACCCACCAGAAGTCATTCTCTACATCTACAAAAACTGATGGAGAGGCATCTACCACCACAAGCCATCCTATGCCTCTAGAAAAAAAGGATGAGGTGGCATGTACCTACGACAAGTCATACTGTACCCTCTAGAAAAAAGTATGAAGTGCATCTACCCGACACAACTCATTCTCTACCTCTTGAAAAAAGGATGAAGTTCATCTGCCCACCACAAGTAATCCTTCACCTCTAGAAAAAAGGATGAAGTGCATCAACCCACCACAAGTAATTGCCCACCTCTAGAAAAAAGGATGAAGCACATCTACCCACCACAAGTAATTCTCCACCTCTAGCAAAAAGGATGAAGTGCATCAACCCTCCACAAGTAATCCTTCACCTCTACAAAAAAGGATGAAGTGCATCTACCCACCACAAGTCCTCCTATACCTCTAGAAAAAAGGATGAAGTGCATCTTCCCACCACAAGCCATCCTCTACATCTAGAAAAAAAGATGAAGTGCATCTACCCACCACAAGTAATTCTCCACCTCTAGAAAAAACGATGAAGTGCATCTACCCACCAGAAGTCATTCCCTACCTCTAGAAAAAAGGATGGAGTGCATCTAACATCCACAAGTCTTCTTAAACCTCTAGAAAAAAAGGATGAAGTGCATCTACCCACCACAAGCCATCCTCTACCTCTAGAAAAAAGAATGGAGTGCATCTACCCACCACAAGTCATCCTCCACCTCTAGAAAAAAGGATGGAGTGCATCTACCCACCACAAGTCATCCTCCACCTCTAGAAAAAGGGATGAAGTGCATCTACTCACCACAAGTCATTCTCTACCTCTAGAAAAAGGGATGAAGTGCATCTACTCACCACAAGTCATTCTCTACCTCTAGAAAAAGGGATGAAGTGCATCTACTCACCACAAGTCTTACTCTATCTCTAGAAAAAGGGATGAAGTGCACCTACTCACCACAAGTCTTCCTCTCCCACTAGAAAAAAGAAAGATGTACATCTATCCTTGACAAGTCATCATCTACCTCTAGAAAAAAGGATGAAGTGCATCTACCCATCACAAGCCATCCTATCGCTCTAGACAAAAGGATGACGTGCATCTACACACCACAAATCATTCACTACCTCTAGGAAAAAGGATGAAGTGCATCTACCCACCACAAGCCATCCTCTAGCTATAGAAAAAAGGATGGAGTGCATCTACCTACCACAAGTCATCCTCTACCTCTAGAGAAAGGATGGAGTGCATCTACCCACCATAAATCATCCTCCATCTCTAGAAAAAAGGATGAAGTGCATCTTCCCACCACAAGTCATCCTCTACCTCTAGAGAAAGGATGGAGTGCATCTACCCATCACAAGTCATCATCTACCTCTAGAAAAAAGGATGGAGTGCATCTACCCACCACAAGTCATCATCTACCTCTAGAAAAAAGGATGAAGTGCATTTACCCACCATAAATCATCCTCCATCTCTAGAAAAAAGGATGAAGTGCGTCTACCCGTTACAAGTTATTAGCTCTAGAAAAAAGGATGAAGTGCATCTACCCGTCACAAGTTATTCACTCTAGAAAAAGGATGAAGTGCATCTACCGATCACAAATTATTCACTCTTGAAAAAAGGATGAAGTGCATCTACCACCACAAGCCATCCTATCGCTCTAGACAAAAGAATGATGTGCATCTACCCACCACAAGTCATCCTCTACCTCTAGAAAAAGGATGGAGTGCATCTACCCACCTCAAGTCATCCTCTACCTATAGAAAAAAAGGATGGAGTGCATCTACCCACCACAAGTCATCCTCTACCTCTAGAAAAAGGATGGAGTGCATCTACCCACCACAAGCTATCCTCTACCTATAGAAAAAAGGATGGAGTGCATCTACCCACCACAAGTCGTCATCTACCTCTAGAGAAAGGATGGAGTGCATCTGCCAACACAAGTCATCCTCCACCTCTAGAAAAAAGGATGAAGTGCATCTTCCCACCACAAGTCATCCTCTACCTCTAGAATAAAGGACGCAGTGCATCTACCCACCACAAGTCATCCTCCACCTCTAGAGAAAGGATGGAGTGAATCTACCCACCACAAGTCATCCTCTACTTCTAGAAAATGGATGGAGTATATCTACCCACCACAAGTCATCCTCTACCTTTAGAGAAAGGATGGAGTGCATCTACCCACCACAATTCATCCTGTACCTCTAGAAAAAGGAAGGAGTGAATCTACCCACCACAAGTCATCCTCTAACTCTAGAAAAAGGATGACGTGCATCTACCCACCACGAGTCATCTGCTACCTCAAGAAAAAAGGATGAAGTGCATCTTCCCACCACAAGTAATTCTCCACCTCTAGAAAAAGGATGGTGTGCATCTACCCTCCACAAGTAATTCTCCTCCTCTTGAAGAAAGGATGAAGTGCATCTACCCACCACAAGTCATCCTCCTCCTCTAGAAAAAAGGATGAAGTGCATCTACTCACCACAAGTCATTCTCCACCACTAAAAAAAGGATGAAGTGCATCTACCCACCATAAAGATTGAACAGGGAAACTTAGCAAGCCAACAAGTGATCTCAGAAATCATTAATCTAAACAATCTTAAGTATTGTTCTATTGTAAGCATACATGTAATATTTATCAGGCAGGAATGTACCCATTTTTTAAGAAGGACGCCTTGCATCATTGACCACAGCTTTACATGAATAGAAGCTTGGGGTAAGGGATGTAAGGTGAACAATAGGTTATTTATTTTTTATAAACCGAGCAGAGAGCCATCTCTTTCCACTTATAAGATTATTTATATAATCCTCATATTTATTATAAAAGTGTTTTTATCCAAAAGACCACCAATATTTTAAGGCTGGTTTAATGTTTTCCAGGAATTCTTTTCTTACTTGTCTAGAGTATAAGCACCAAGGCTTACGTGTCTTTGTTAAGCATTTCATAAATGGAAGAGAATGTCATAGCCTCCTTTTTCCTTTATAATTTATTCATCTATTACCGAATTTATCATATCCTCCCTAACAGGGGAGTGGATCTAGGTAGTTCCCAGCTCTGGGAGTCTACTATGAGCCCTTGATCAAGTACTGAACATATCCCCCAGGAAGTTTCCTAGTGGGAATGTCTAAGTTTTGTAACTCCTTTTCTGTAGAACTGTCATACTTCTAATGAACATTACCGATTAACATTTCTACTTTTACTTTCTCAGGATCAGTATTGTTCTAAAACATCATAAGCTGTTTCTACTCTACACCATCTAAAAACTGTTCTAGAGTTAATCTTTTATTCCTAGTAGAGTTATACATATCCTCCATTGCCCTAATCATAGGAGGGGCACATTCAATACTCAAATTGTTTTTTGTACTCTGATTGCGTGCAAGATTAATAGTAAGTGTAGCATAGAAACTAGCTGTTCTTTGACAAACAACTAGAAGGGAGCAGGAAAGAAACAGAGCGCAGCATTGGCACCGGCAATTAGGTCGTCGTGACTTCATGGGCAGCAGGAACCTTTAAAATGAAGTTCAAAGACTTCCTGTTTCACGGTAGCCATAGTGCTGAAAAGGCATTTAAGAAGAATAGGAAACAGAAAGACCACTAAAAGTATTAATAAAAGTAGCACGCCAATCAAAACAAAGTATTGAATCCAATCTAGAGGATTAAGAGAGCGAACTTGTTGTTCCAAATCCCTAGCTAGAGTTTCTAAGTCTCCCATTTGTAGATGAGACTGACTAAGGGCAGAAATATCTTTTTGTAATGTATCTATATCATGAGTAACATCATTATCTTTCCATACTCCTTGTAAATGAGCCTTTATCTTATCCCATGTCTCTGATGAATTATATGGAAGAGGTGTAACACAAATTGACTGAAAACTAGCATGACACCTAGTAGATAATGTAGTTTTTAAATTAGCTAGATCTTGTCCCAGAGCCAGAACCACCTCCTTAAGAATATTTATTTTTTTTCCAATTTAGTATCTATGGCAGCCTGTTCCATCAGGGCAGAAGTAATGTTTGTATTTAAAGTATTAATATAATGAGCTGTATGAATTTCTTCTACTAATGCTGTAGTAGCAATAGCGAAAGTGGTGAGTATTTAAATTAAAGCTGTAATACCAAGAATCAAAGCAGTGACAAATCTCTTTGGCCATAACAATGCATTAAAAGTTTTTAGCACTTGAAGAGCAGAATTATCATACCAAGGATCATCACCTAATTTTACTGGCAACATCATATAAGGAGGCCGTCTAACAATGAGCACTACTCCTAAATTTTTAGTGTCTCCTGAGGAAATATAATTGGTAAGCTTACAAGAATAACAATGAACATGATAAGATTTTTTTTACTTTAGTAATATTAACAAAATTTTGTTGAGCAATCAATAGAGCATTAGGATAAGCAGCACAAGCTTTAAGCCCAAAAGGTGTAGGTTTTGTAGTGTTAGGCTTTCTTTTAAGAAGCATATTTGTAGCGGCAACCAACCTGAATAAATCTGAATGGGTTCTAGATATATTTTCTTTTTTAGCTACCCAGGTTGGTTCCACATAACCTCGAGAAAACCATCTTTTTATTTTTTTTTCTACTATGTTTTTTAATTTAAATCCATTAAATTTATCTTTATTATTTTTAATATAATTTTTATATTTGTCTTCCCCTGAGGAAGCAGAATAATCCCATATTTTAACATCAGAGCTTTTTGGATTATAATATGTAGCAGCATTTGGAAAGCCACAAGTTAACCAAGTAGGATATTTTGTGAGAGAAGAATCCCAATATTGATCCTTATCTCTATACTTTAATATACAGGATGGCAAAGGCAATTCTGTAACTTGTTGATATGTCTCATTATAACCAGGAAAACCTAAAGTCTGTATTTGTAGAACCCACATCCATCTCTTACTGCTATCTGTTCTATCTGGAGCGTCCGTCAGGAATGTCCGATAGCTGGTGTGCAAACAGCCCATTGGTACCCTCGTCCTAAAAGAGGAGGTACTCAGTTTGACTTCAGAATCCTAAGCTCCGCCTATGCGCACAGAATCATTGGTTAAAATTTTATAGGCTCCTGATCCAACCAACCCATAGGCTGTAATAAAGGGGGGTTAGGAACATATGCCCAATAGGGAATTTCCTGAACTTTAGCCGGCGCGGAGAGCAGAGACAAAAATGCCACAAAATACATGCAAGCAGTTAGGGGTTTTCCCTGGCTGATTATTAATTTTTTTTGTTTCTCGAGTGAGAGTTCTTATCTTTGTCCACGTTAAATCATGTCCTCGTGTCGTTTTCAGTTTCAGTTTCTCCATCTGTCGGAGTAGTTGTTTGTTGTTCCTCTTTAGCCGTCTCCTGTGCCTGCGTAAAGTGTGGCGGACAAGCCTGTCAGGGATCCAGATGGGAGAGTCCGCATCCTGTGGGAAAACACAAGCATATCCTCCTCCCGAGGTTATTAAGATATTTGGTCCTTTCCAGGAACCGGTCAGCATGTCTTTTCAAAGTACTTTTGGTAACACATCTACCCACCAAACGTCATTCTCCACCTCTAGAAAAAAGGATAAAGTGCATCTACCCACCAAACGTCATTCTCCACCTCTAGAAAAAAGGATGGAGTGCATCTACCCAACAGAAGTCATTGTCCCCCTCTAGAAAAAAGGATGGAGTATATCTATGCACCACAAGTCATCCCTACCTCTAGAAAAAGGATGGAGTACATCTACCCACCACAAGTTATCTTCCACCTCTAGAAAAAGGATGGAGTGCATCTACCCACCACAAGTCATCCTCTACCTCTAGAAAAAAGGATGGTGTGCATCTACCCACCACAAGCCATCCTCTACCTCTAGAAAAAAATAATGACGTGCATCTACCGACAAAAAGTCTTACTCTATCTCTAGAAAAAGGGGTGAAGTGCATCTACTCACCACAAGTCTTCCTCTCCTGCTAGAAAAAAGAATGATGTACATCCACCCTTGACAAGTCATCATCTACTTCTAGAAAAAAGGATGAAGTGCATCTACCCATCACAAGTTATTCACTGTAGAAAAAAGGATGAAGTGCATCTAACCATCACAAGTCATCCTCTACCTCTAGAAAAAGGATGGAGTGCATCTACCCACTACAAGTCATCCTCTACCTTTAGAAAAATGATGGAGTGAATCTACCCACCAGAAGTCATCCTCTACCTCTAGAAAAAAAAAGGATGAAGTGCATCTACCCACCACAAGCTATCCTCTACCTCTAGAAAAACGATGAATTGGCATCTATTCATCACAAGTTATTCCATACCTCTTGCTGCTGATGGCACCATGACTGTAATATTTAGCCATCCTCTGAAACAGAGCCTTGTAGTTATGTTTCCATATATCCATCCCACACAGAAACTGTCAGATGTTTGTCATTTTTAAGCCAAGTTTCATGGAAATTGTGACTCAGTTATAGGTAATGAATTCAAATGATATGACAGGAACTTGGAGTCCTTATATTGCTTGCATCTCTAGGAAATTTCAAGATAGCAATAACCCCTATAAATTTGGATAGACGATTATACATATATGTATTTTTTCTTAGCGACCATTCATAGCTTTCATCATCTAGAAAAAGCATCTTTACTCCCCAGAGTGTTATAAATCTTACATTATGTATTTTATTCAGAAGAGATGATGAGTTTAGATAGAGCTCATTGAGAGAGATCATGTCTCCAAAGTAACTAACACATTTTTGTTGATGAAGATTGAAACTAACTTGGGCTTTATATAAATCAAAGGGTCTTATGCAGACATATGGGCCAAATTCCTTTCAACATGTGATTGATTGTTTTGATCAGGGCAGGCTAAGTATAGCCAACCAGATAAAGTCAGGACATCATTGTTCTTTGGTAATTTCACTAAAACACAGGCCCTCTCTGTCTATACATGTAATATCTGGCTTCATTGGCCATAAAAGACCAGAGCTGCGTATATGTGACAGATGCCCACCTATAGCACAATTTTCCTATCTGACCCTTTGTGGTGAAGTTTGCTGACCTTTACATGTAAACACTGGGACAAAGGCAGCACGCTATGGCACAAAGCAGTAGCTTCTTTCTAGCTGCTGGGTGAACATTCTTCTGGCCATGTAGTTCCCTTACAGCTAAATAATGCACGAGCATTTCTTCCCCAGTCCTCGTAGGAGTAATTCCATATGTCTACGGAAGTGGCTGTCTGGGACAGCCTGTTGGAGAAATGAGGTCTGTAGAGTTTAGGGCAGGGCTAATGATGGTTGACTAGAGGTGAGGATCCCAGAGCCATGAACTGTTGAATGATTACTTCAGCCACTCAGGGTGTAAGCAGGAGATGTTTGCTGGTGGTTGTTACTATAAAGAAGCTCTGACTTTCCCTGTGTTTGTCTCTGCTTGACAGTTTTCTGCCTAAAGAATCTTGTAAACCTCATTTATAAGTGATACCCACATTTTTTTGAAATAAGATGCTTGAGAGCTGGATTGTAGGCTATTTCCTTTCTAGTTCCACTTTTGTATCATATTAGCAACTCTTGTTTCTAAGAGTTTCAGATCTACCCCTGCAGGTAAAGTGATGTTCTCTTTAGTGTTGCGTTTAGTTCTGGCTCCAGGATTGAGCACCAGATCGCCATTCTTTAACTTGGTCTAGAGTGTGTACATTGTGATTTTGAAAGAGCAGAGATTGTCTGTATATGAGTGATTCTGATAATAAAATCTTTCCTTTTAGGCTTTTCATACATTGTCTCATTTGATACTCACTAGAAGCTTCGAAGTTTGAAGGACAAATTGTTTTTCCCCTGTTCATAGCTAGGAACACTAGGGCTCCGTGAAAGTATGTTGGAAAGCCCTTGGCAGTGAGAGTCCTCTGAGAGACCAGATGCATGTCATGGGAACTCGTGAACTTGTTTGATGGTAAAATGGACCCAATGGAACACCACTTTTTAAAATAGATTGTTTAAAAATTGATTTGCAAGCAGAGAGAGGGTCAAGGAGGGAGAGAAGACAGGTAAAAGCATGCCAGGGCCTATTGTCACTGCAAGTGACTTCCCAGTGCATGTGCCACTTTGTGCATCTAGCTTTATATGGACATTGGAAAAATGAACCCACGCTGTCAAGCTTTGCAGGCAAATGCCTTTAACTGCTGAGCCATCTCTCCAGCTCCTCCCCCAAAGCCATTTTATAATGTTTCTATGAAGATGAAATGAATTCATGCATATTAAAGAAACATAAAAGTGTAATATTAACTGTTAATTACCGATCATTGTAGATTTTATTTTAACAAATGGTTAATAAGTTGAAAAATAGCTAGACTGGCAGGAAGACATCTATTTAATATGAATCACTGTGGAGAATATAGAGAATGGTTATCTTAGAAAAAAATTAGAAGAAAACATGTATGTGAGATGTTTTATAAATGATTCACTTAAAAAAATGTTTATTTATTTGAGAGTGACAGAGAGAGAGAATGGGCACACCATCCCAGCTTGATTTTATTTTATTTTTATTAACAACTTCCATAATTGCAAACAGTATCCCATGGTAATTCCCTCCCTCCTCCCCACTTCCCCCTTTGAAACTTCACTCTCCATCATATCCCCTCCCCATCTCAATCAGTCTCACTTTTATTTTGATGTCATGATCTTTTCCTCCTATTATGATGGTCTTGTGTAGGTAGTATCAGGCATGGCAAGGTCATGGATATCCAGGCCATTTTGTGTCTGGAGGCACACATTTTAAGGAGTCCTACCCTTCCTTTGGCTCTTACATTCTTTCCGCCACCTCTTCTACAATGGACCCTGAGCCTTGGAAGGTGTGATAGAGAAATTTCAGTGCTGAGCACTCCTCTGTCATTTCTCAGCACTGTGAGTCATCCCAAGGTCACTGCCATCTGAAAAGAGAAGCTTCTCTAAGCAAAAGTGAGAGTGGCATTAATATATTGGTATGAACATTAAGAGAAGTGCTTGCTGGGCAGTTTGATGAGCATAGTATATACTTTTAACCTGATACCAACAGATGTTATACCCCTAAGTCCCATGACTACCCCTGTTGTAGGTTTTCAGTGTCAGGGATGGATTCCCTCCTATGGAGCAGGCCTCCAGTCCAATTAGAAAGCAGTTGGTTTCTCCCATAACAGACATGCCACTATTGCCCTATTGGCTCATTTGGCCTGGGTGGCCAAATTTCAGTCTTGCAGTGTGCACTGTTGAGTATTTTCAGTGATGATTTCTTTCTCCCATTGAACTGCATGCAGCATAACTTTTTCCAGCTTTCTGTCAGCTGGTCTACATTTAGGAGGTTTTCAACTCAGTTCCAGCTGTATTTCTCAGTGAGCTTGCATTCTAAGTATGTGGTGTCTTCAGCAATAGGGTCTTACCATCTATTACTGGTGGGAAACCAAGGGCCTCAGCAATGGCTTGTAATGTTTTGGGCATATCAGCGACCTCCCTGGCCAACAAGGGTTCACTTGTTTCAATGCGTGTGTGTGTGTGTGTGTGTGTGTGTACATGTGTGTGGCTATGGAGACCAGAGGGCAACTTTGGATGGTCTTGTCCCCAGGTACGCCATCTATTTAAACATCAGTAATTTGCAAGCAGAGAGAGAGATAGAGTGAAGTGAGATTGACAGAGAGAATGGGCACACCAGGGCCTCCAGCTGCTGCAAATGAACTCTGGATGCATGTACCATTTTGTGCATCTGGCTTTATGTGGGTACTGGGGAATGGAACCCAGTTTGTTGGGCTTTTCAGGCAACACCTAAACCACTAAGCAATCTCTCCAGCCCCACATCTATCCTTTTCAAGACAGGCTCTCTCATTGGCCTGGACCTCAGCAATTAATCTAGACTAGCATTGTGGTGTGGCTCAGATGTCTTCATTAAACTCATGTGTTTTATATACTTGGTTCTCAGCTGGTGGCAGTTGAGAGGTAGAGCCTTGTTGGAGGAGGTGTGTTGTTAGGGGTGGGTTTAGGGGTATTATATCCAGCTCCCCCTTGCCAGGTCTTGGCTCAGTCTCTTGCTGCTGTTTTCCAGTGCTGTGGCAGAGGTGATGACCAGCCTCTGCTCGTCATGCTGTTCCCTGCCATCATGGAGCTTCACCTTAAGAGTATAAGCCATAATAAAACGTTCCTCCCATCAGCTGTTTTTGAGTGTTTAGTGCCAGCAATGAGAAGGTAACTGCAATGGAAAATTAGTACCAGGAGAGTGGGGTCATTACTCCTAGGAACTGTAGTGTGTGACCGTTGGCCTTTTGGAACTAATTTGCAGAGGAGTTTGGAAGGATTTGATACCTTGGATTTAGAGGTTCCTTGCAATGCTGTAGGCAGAATTTGATGGACCTTTCTTGTCAAAGTTGAGAGTCCTGAATGCAGAAAGAACTGTGGAGCTTATAGGTTTGGTTTATCTGGGGAAGCAAGAACTTTGTTCAGACTGGGGTAGAACCATTTGTGTGAGAAGCTTGCTTCATTCTGCTTGTCTGGAGAATTTGAGCAGGTTGAAATTAGAAGAAATAAATGGGCTTGAGCATACTGATATGCACAGGAATGAAAGTTGGGTATAGGCAGCAGCCCACAACTGTAGTTGTTTGAGAGATTACCACCACTGGAATTGGACCCACTGGTCTGCACTGGGGAAACAGAAAGAATGTTGCCTGTTTTGAAAGTAGTGGGTCTGAGTGTTGAAGGAGTGTCCTGCTCTTCAGTATGGGTTTTTAATCTTTGCTAGATTAACATTTTTTTTAGACCACCTGGTACAATGGGAGTATAACAAATGTAGCAAATAGACCATCATTGGATTCACAATACCATTTTTGTTGTTGTTCTGTTTTGGAAATGGCCACTGGGTGATGTGAGGCAGCATTGTTGAAAGTCTTTGCATGGAGACCAAATGGAGCCAGGAGGATGAACTGTGCATTGCAGTGGTGACCCCCAGGATTTTCAGAATCGCTAGCACTATGGGATGGGTGCCAAGGAGAGCTTCTAGATGTAAAGAGAATTTTCCTTGCACTGTAAGCAGCCCAGCTGGACAGGTAGAATTAGGAACTCAGAGACTTCATTACTGTGGTTATAGATGTTGAACTTGGAGCCACACGATTTATTATTGCCATGTTTATTTTAGATCTTGTATTGGTTCAGTCTTTCCTTCCTATGCCCAATGCTGATTTTTTACAATTTTACTGTTTACTTTGTGCCATTGTCTGTTTTTTTTTTTTTTTTTTTTTTTGTTGTTGTTGTTTTGAGGTAGGGTCTCACTCTAGCCCAGGCTGACCTGGAATTCACAGTGTAGTCTCAGGGTGGCCTCAAACTCACAGTGATCCTCCTACCTCTACCTTTCAAGTGCTGAGATTAAAGGCATGTGCCACCACGCCTGGTTTGTTTGGGGTTTTATAGGCTCACAGTTATAAGAGACCTTGGACTATGGGAGTGTTTGAACAGAAGTACCAGGATTGAAAAATAAGAAAGAAGGAAAGAAAGAAACTATGGGGACTTTTAAAGTATTTGAATGTATTGGATTTTTACATGGATCAATGATTACATTATGGATGTTCATGGATCATCAATTTATGGGGCCAGAGGCAGAATGTTGTGGTTTAGGTCAGATCCTCACTAAACTCATGTGTTTTGAATGCTTGGTTCTCAGCTAGTGGCAACTTGGGAGGAGGAGCCTTGTTGGAGGAGGTATTGGGAATGGACTTATGGGTATTATAGTCAGCTCCTCCTTGCTTAGAGTTCATATCACTTTCCTGCTGCTGTTTTCCACCTTCTGTGGCAGAAGTGATGTCCAGCTTCTGCTCATGCCATGCTGTCCCCTGCCACCATTGGAGCTTCCCCTTGAAACTGTAAGTCAAGATAAAAACTTGCCTCCCATCAGCTGCTTTTGGTCATGTGCTGTTTCAGCAATGAGAAGATGAGTGCAATAGCTTGCTGGCCACTGGGTCTTGGTATCCTCCTCGGTCTGCTTCTCCAGAGCTTGGAGACAGGCGTGTACCACCATGCCTGGTATTTTACATGGGCACTGGGGATTGAAGTCAGGTCTTCATGCTTACATGGAAATCTCTTCACCAACTGGGCTATCATTTCCTGCCCAGGGTTTACGTTTGAAGAGTAGACTTCACTCTTCAAACCCTCTGGGGCTTGAGAGAGAGCTTAGATAGTAAACTGCTTGCCTTGCAAGCATGAGGATGACCTGAGTTCCATCCACAGTACCCATTTAAAAAAAAAAGAGGGCTTGCAAGATAGCTAAAGCTATTAAAGGCACTTGCTTGCAAGCCCTGCTGTCCCAGGTTCAATTCCCCAGTACCCACATAAACCCAGGTGCACAGTGGTACATACATCTGGAGTTCAAGTGCAGTGGCAAGAGGCCCCGGCATGTCCTACCCCCGCCCTCAAATAAGTACATAAAATATTTTTAAATAAATAGGCATATGCATCCATTAAAGAAAAAAGACCATCCTTACAGTGAGGTTCCCTGTTAAAGGAGTTTTTCAAAGTCCAAATAACCACATAGGAATGCATCCAAGGATGGAGACTCTTCAGCCAGTTTCTATTCATGACAAGGATTCTGTCATGGAATCCTTGCATGTTTTCAGAGGTAGAGATTACTGGTTACTGGCTAGAAGGTCTGAAAAGCATTAGTGTTGATGGTTCTGTAGTGGGATAATCGTCACAGAAAATGATCTGTAAGCTAATTTGGAAACAATTCACTTAGCAAGTACTTATTAAGTACTAAATATATTATGAAATGATGTACTGGGCACTGAGGTATTCTTACAGTCCTCTTGAGCCTTCCCTTGTCTGAATGCAAGATTTTGTTTGGATTGTTACCATGCTCTCAGCTTTACCTGTCCTTATAGTGACAAGCTGTTAACATTGCCCACTACACATGTTCATCTTATTCCAGTAGATTTTAGATTCCAATTTTTTTTTTGAAACTTTCCCACATAGGCTTTAATTCTCCAGGATAGAGTCAAAATATGTTGAAATGACCTCCTTAAAAAAAAAGAAAAAAATAGATTGCTTAGTACAGAATATGTTTTCGTTTCCTAGGCTCTAAGGATAAAGCATGATTAGATGAGTGATGTATCAGGACCTTAATGCTATTTAAACATACTGGTGGGTGCATTGTGTGTACTTTGTGTATTTAAATTTGAGATTTTTGTTTGAACAGTGTCTTTCACTGGGTATACTTCATGGTGATTTGTCATAATAGACTGCTTTAAATCATTTGAAATTGCGGGACATATGAATTTTAACAATAACTTCCCCAAGGCTAGAGAAGTCAGCAGGAGTACAAACTGCTAGGTAGACAATTTTTTTTTTTTTCAAACTCATATGCAAGTGTAAAACTTTTACGGGGCTGCTTTAATGAGGCCCTGTGGGATTTAGGGTTATTTATCTAAGCTCTTATTAAAAATGAAAACTTTGCTATGCTTAGCCCTGTAAAGCAAAACTGATCGTACAGTACTCTAAGCTGGAGGGGTGAAGAGTGCTCTTCAGGCACTGCAGAGTAAAGTTGGGAGACTTGGGGTCCAATGTCTTTAGCACTTTCGTTGTGATAATAGGGTGGTAACAGCAGGGCGCCATTTCAAAGTCGGCTTTAATTAAGAAAACGTAGCTCTTCTGTGTTTATAATTTAGGGTTTGACATGACTTATTAAAATGACTTCTAACCTTGGAATGTAGCCCTCGTTCTCAGAGCCCTCCGATGTCTTCACCAGAGCCATCTCGCCCCAGGACAGTGATGCCTGGTTCAAGGTGTGTGAGCCCTTTCATTACCAGCCTCCGCTCTGGTAAGCAGGGCATGGGAGAGGAGGTTTCTGAGATTAACATGCAGGATGGCTCTGTGCCTAACGCAGACAAAGAGCCCAGGCTGCTGCAGAAGGATTTTGTGATCCTGAAACATGTTCAGCTGCTGTCTGGGGGATGTTCAGGTTTGATGAGTCTGGGTCCTGCAGTAAACCTACTTTTAGACAGACCTGGGAGCTGAGGCTTCAGATTCTTGTAACGCAGTAGCCTTGTGTAAAAGGGGGGGGGGGGACCTGTGAGCCAGCAGAAAATGTGTTACAACGTCAGGATCAAGATCTTTTGGAGACTTGAAGACTTAACTGGTCTAGTTTGATATGGTTATATCCGGTCAGTTGCCACAGGTATGAAGGTAGATGGTTAGGTACATGGATAACAGATAGATTGGGTAAAAGGGACTGGCTGTGTACCTCAATGAAAAACACACACTTAGCATGTACAAGGCACTGGGCTCATTTCCCAGCATTGAAAAACAAAACAAAAAACTCTGTTAGAGAGGTTAGGTGGAGCGACAGGATAATTGAAATGATCATTATTGGTGAATAAATTTCTGTGCCACAGACTAAGTATATTGTGGGGCAAATATGTCTGAAGGAGAGCCTGCTGAAGGATGAAGAACTTGGAAGAAGTAATGTAGTGAGTCAAAATGCAAACAGTGGGCCCCAGAGCATTGAGGAATGATTCTCAAGTGTCCTCCTTTAATAGTTAACCTAAGCCATCAGAAATATCTTACTTCATGGAGTCTCAGGACTCTGTTTGAGCAGAATGGGGATAATTCTGAGTCTGTGGCAAGAGGACTGCAAGGGTAGTGCTGGCTCTGAGGGGAGGGCAGCACTAGGGCCGATGGCTATGGTTCAGTGTGTGAAGGGCACAGAAGGCAGGTGCCCGGGGAGATGGTGAAGGCAGAAATGTTAGCTGAAGGTCACAGGGAGAGGCAGGTTGGAAAATGTCAAAATGAACTTAAGTTTAAGAACTTTATTTAGAAAAGATCTCATAGCAGTTGCAAATCAGAGAAAACTGTATATACACTTGGTTTTTAACTCTTCAAGTTGAGCAGCTGTTTTAACAGTTGTGTTGCTAGGCACTGTCAGGAATAGAATATTTTAATTTTGGAGAAACCCAACTGTCAAACCAGCTGATGGGTCTGCTCATCTTAAGCTGGCTGGGATTAGGTTGGAAGACCTAATAGGAAGGGAGCGCCAGGCAGGTTGGTTATTATCACAGTGTGTTGGCCGTGAAAACCTGGAAGGATGCTAGCTTGAATGTTTGGCCGGGCACATGATGCTTCAGGGAAGCTTACTCCTCAGTTTGTTTTGTCGCAGGCAAATAACATCACCTTTCACCTGGCTCCTAGGTAATGAAGATCATGTGAACGCTTGGCCTTGTGTGCTTTGGTGCAACCTTTTCTTTTTCTTAGCACTTAGTAGAAATGTATCCCAAGTTCTAGTTCTATTGATATATCTTGATCCTCTAAATAATAGATCATATACCTGCCCAGGTCACTTCAGCTAGTCAGCCATTGGTGTTACGTTGCACTCTTCATTATCTAAGAGAAGCATCCTATTCAAAGCAAACATCAAATGTGTCAGTTTACAGGTACCACATTAAAAAAAATTGTTTTATTTTTATTTATTTGAGAGCTATAGAGAAAGAAAGAGGCAGAGAGAGAGAGAGAGAGAGGGAGGGAGGGAGAGAGGGAGGGAAGGAGGGAGGGAGAAGAGAATATATGGATGGGCACACCAGGGCCTCCACCCACTGCAAACGAACTCCAGAGGCATGTGCCACCTTGTGCATCTGGCTTACATGGATCCTGGGGAATTAAGCCTTGAACTAAGGTCCACAGGCCATCTTTCCAGCCCCCAGGTACAACATTTTTAATATCCATAGCAACTTGTTTAGTACCTGTGATGGTTACTGTTGTCAACCTGGCAGGGTCTAGAATCATCTAGGAGGAGACAAACCTCTAGGCATATCTGAGAAGAGGTTTCTATATTTAGTTCGTTAAGATGGGAAAACCAACCCTTACTATGGACAGCACCAGTCCCTGGGCTGGTGTCCCAGGTTGAATACAAAGGCGAAAGCAAGCTGAGCACCAGCATCCATTGCTTTTTTCTTCCCACCGAAGATACAGTGTGGCCAGCTGCATCAAGTGCCTGTGTGCATGCCTTGCTCACCTTGATGGAAGGTATTCCTATGAACTGAGCCAAAATAAACAATTCGTCAAGTTGCTTTTGTTAGGTATTTTGTCACAGCAATGAGAAAAGTAACTGATATGGGACCTTTTCTCATGGTTAGATTAGTTTCAGGCCAATTACCTTAATTAAAGGCTTAAATTAACCTCTATTTTTAATTTAAATAAAATTTAAATTACTTATTAGAATTATTTAATTAATTTCCTATATAAAACTGTACTTTATTACATATGCAAAAGCATACAGTAGGGCTGGAGAGATGGCTTAGCAGTTAAGCGCTTGCCTGTGAAGCCTAAGGACCCCGGTTCGAGGCTCAGTTCCCCAGGTCCCATGTTAGCCAGATGCACGAGGGGGCGCACGCGTCTGGAGTTCGTTTGCAGAGGCTGGAAGCCCTGGCGCGCCCATTCTCTCTCTCTCCCTCTACCTGTCTTTCTCTCTGTGTCTGTCGCTCTCAAATAAATAAATAAAATTAAAAAAAAAAAAAGCATACAGTAACCAATTTCGAGTAATATAATCTGAGTGAAATTGTTTTTTTTTTTTTTTTTCTGATCTCTAACTCAGTACAAGTTTGTGATAAACAGTTAAAACACAAGCAGGAGGGCTGGAGAGATGGCTTAGTGGTTAAGCGCTTGCCTGTGAAGCCTAAGGACCCCAGTTCAAGGCTCAATTCCCCAGGACCCACGTTAGCCAGATGCACAAGGGGGCGCACACATCTGGAATTCCTTTACAGAGGCTGGAAGCTCTGGCGCGTCCATTCTCTCTCTGCCTCCTTCTCTCTCAAACAAACAAACAAACAAAAAAATTAAGAAAAGCACAGCAGGAAAATTGGGAGTGAGTGAGCAGGATCCTGGGGCCACGACAGGCACTGTTAGTGTGGTCACACTCTTCTTTGCATGTCTCTCTGCATGTGCACAGGATGACATAGTTAGAAATTTTAAGTAGACATAAATTAATTTTAGCTATATGTACTGTTCTTTATTGTGGTGTGTGTAATGTGTGATGTATGCAAATGTGTGCATATACTCACGCCATGCACATGTGTGCAGAGGCCCGAGAACTTCAGGTACCTTTCTCTGTTGTTCATCCACATCCTTGAGACAGGGTCTACCTCAACCTGGAGTTCCTGTCAGTCAGTGAGCCCCAGTGGTTCTCCAGTCTGGCCCCAGCTCTCCTGCCCAGCCCCATGGTCTGTGGTTATAGACATGCGTGGCCTTGCCCAGCTTTTTAAGTGATTCTGGAGAGTCAAATTTGGAGCCCTATGACATGGAAGGCCTTCAGGCTTTAGGGGCAAGTGCCCTGCTCCATGGAGCCATCTCTCTGGTTCATGGTGACTTTGCCTATGAGCTCAGATCAATAGGTCCTGAGGTTTAGAGGTTTTATTCTTTAAAGCAGTGACGTATTTTTTGCAGTAAGACTCATTGTACAAGGAATGGAGGCATGGATTTGGAGAAAGTGCTTGGGTCTAAATCAGAGATGAGTTCAGGTAACAAAAGCATGATTTTGTGCTTTTCAACCGAAAAATATGTTTTTGTTAATTTACCACACGTTTTCAATGTTTTATCAATAACTGAACAAAATGTTTTAGTGATAAATGATGCTTTTGTTATTTAAAAATAACGCATAACCCTTTTTATTTGGTTCATTGTTTTTTGAGATAAACTCTTGCTAGGTAGTGCTGGCTGGCCATGAGCTTTCGCAAAACGCTTGCCTCAACCTTCCAAGTGCTAAGATGATAGGGGTGTTTGGCCACATCTGGCTGAAGCCATTTTATTTACATCATCAAAATCAATTTTTTTCTATATCCTAATCTTTCTTCATTTTATAATTTATCCATCACTTCTTATTTTGGTATGGCAGGTTCAGATGATGGAAGTGTTTTCATGTTTAGGAGAATATATTGCAGTTTTAAAAAATAATAAGTTAGCATCCTGACATTGGTAAATTGGATAGTCACTTTACTTTCACTACTTTTCCATAGTAACTGAAAAACCTTTCTAGAATTGTGTCTGAGTAACCCATATGTAACCCACACACAGTTATGTTCTCATGTACTGTTTGGGGACAATCACCTGCAGTTTTTAAGTTTCTACTTCATACCAAAATAAATGCAATGTGAAATAGTGAAAGTCACTTATAAGAGGTAGCTCATTTCAAGGGCATAGTGACAAGAAAAGAGAAGCTAAGATTTTAATATTTATTAAAAAAAAAAGATAAATAAAATGCTGGCCTTTGAAGGTTGAAATGAAATGAGGTTCCACAACCCATTTGCTTGTGTGTTAGAAAATAACTAGTGGAATGTTTACTCTCTGAAGTGATGCATATTTCTAGGGTGCTTCTCAATTCATCCAATCTTTGTAGCATACTTGCTAGTTTCATAAGTAGGGGTCTTTAGGCTTCAGGTAGTGTGTAAATCACAGTTATGAAACAGAGGAGACTCTTGGTTACTAGATAGATCTTATTGCTTTGATTTAGATTTGTATAGATCAAGTTCTCACAGAGGAATTGACTTCCAAATCTGTAGAAAGGAGGTGTTTTGTTTTTTTTTTAATATGTACCAGATGACTTAGAAATGGATTATTTTGGCCTACCTGAAGGAGCCCAACTTGGTTCATGGTCTTATAATTTTATCTAATAACTTGAGAATTTCTGAATAAACCTTTTGGTTCAGTTATTTATAGCAGAAACAACAAATTTCACTATACTTACATAGCTTTAAAAATTCCATGTTACTTGCATAGCTTTAAAAATAATGTTAGCATAATTTTCAACATCACACTTTTAAACAGATTTATTTTAAAATTTAACTGGTGATGGTTTGATTATAAAGTAGCTTAAGAGAACAGGTTCTTTACAAGGACTATTTCTTTAAAAGGTACTTTTTTGGTCATATGAGTGGTTCCTATTTAGATCATTTTTAATTATTGAAATTATTGAGATTTGCAGTGTAAACAATACAGAAAAATACCTGACTATCTTCATGTATATTTACTTCTGTTTATTTATGAGAGAGGGGAAGAAGCAGATAGAGGGAGAAGGAATAGGCACATCAGGACCTCCAGACACTGGCTGCAAAGGATCTCCCAATACCATACACCACCTTGTGCCTGTGGCTTACGTGGGTCCTGGGGAATTGAACCTGGGTCCTTTGGCTTTGCAGGCAAGTGCCTGTAACCGCTAAGCCATCTCTCCAGCCTTCATGTATATTTAAACTTATAGGATTATATACTTTAAAGGTTTTGAGTTAACCCAGGACAATTCCATACATACCTTTTATAACTTTTATTGGATTGTTTTTCAGAGAAAACTTAAAACTACCTCTACCAGAGTTCTACTGGCTGCACAAAAATGTCCAAGGCTTTAACACATAGGAATTTTCTAAGATCATAAACTCCTGTGCAGGAGACATGATCTTGGCTTTCGGTCATTATCTTTCATGGTGGAACAGTGTTGCTGTCCATAACTGTAACAAAATACCTGAGATTATCAACTTAAAAAGAACAAGGGCTTATTAGGACAGGTGGGAAAGTTTTAGTATATGGTCAGTTGGCCTGTGTTTGAACCTCTGGTGAGACAGTACAGCATGCTGGAAGTGTGTTGGAAGTAAAGGGGAAGGGAGAAGGGCAAAGTCCTGTTATGCATGTCAAAGTCATGCCCCCTTGTGGTGGTTTGAGTGTGAAGTGTTCCTCATAGCCTCATGGGTTTGTGCTTAAACCTCATACTCAATTGCCAGCGGGTGGCAGTTTGGGATGTGGAACCTTGCTAGAGGAGGTATGTCACTTGGGAGTAGGCCTTGGGTCTTATAGCCCAAGACCCTCTTGTGAGAGTTCATTCACTCTTGCTGTCACCTCCCAGCTGACATGACAAGAAGTGATGCTCAGCCTCTACTCTACCATGCTTTATTTGCATAATGAAACTTCCTGTCAAGACTGTCATCTGAAATAATCCATTTCCTTCCATCAGATCTTCTAGTTCCATGTTTTAACCCAACAGCGAAAAGGTGACTACAAGATCCTTGTAACCTAACTTCTCCCCACATACCCTGCCTTGTAAAGGTTTCACAACCTCCCAGTAATCCCATAAACTGAGGACATAGCCTTTGACCTGCAGGCTTTTGAGGGACGTTTCAGACCAGCAGGCAAGATTCTTAGTCATTGAGTTTTGTCATCTAATTGGTCGACAATCAGGGTTATCCAAGTCAGTCACTAGAGTACCAAGATTGGCCAAGATTAATTCATCTGAATTGAATTACACAGGGCCAACTTCGTCTTATAGGGGAAGGTTATATAGATTCCCAAGAAACAGCATCTGAGGGTGGGCTCAGGCAGAGCTGTGAAAACAAAGGGATAGTAAACATGTAGACTACCAGGATATACCCCCTTCTGAAGCAGTGAGTGGGTAGATCAAGCCTATCTCTTTTCTGATGAGACTAGACATAGTATGACTATCTTCCTCACCACAGTCACTGCCAGTCACTTTGAACTGGAAAACAAAGAAAACCTGTTCACTATGCTCGGTGTAGGAAATCATTTTACACATTTACAAACAAAACAATATTTTTAGTATTATATTAATGGTGCCAGCACATGAAATATTCTGCAAACTAAAGGAGGGACTGAAGAGATAGTTCAGTTGATAAAGTACTTGCCAAAAAGCATGAGGACCTGAGTTTGTATCCCCAGCACCTATGTGATTGCTTGGTGTGGCACTGTACCCCTGTAATCCCAGCACTCAGAAGGCAGAGATCCTAGAATCCTAGGGCAATCTGGATAGCCAGGCTAGCCGAATTGGTGAGCTCTAGGTTCAATGACCGTATCTTCGTAAGTACCGAACATCAGCCTCTGACATCCACATGTATGTGTATACACACATACTTAAAAAAAAAAAAAACAAAAAAAACCTAGGGCTGAAGAGATTGATGAGTAGTTAAGACATTTGCCTGTGAAGCCTAAGGACCTAGGTTTGATTCCCCAGTGCCCACGTAAGCCAGATGTACAAGGTAGCACATGTGTCTTGAGTTCATTTGCGGTGACTAGAGGCCCTAGCATACTCAATATCTCTCTTAAATAAATAAATAAATAAATATTTTAAACAAGCAACTAAAGCAAGGCATTCAGATTTAAACAAAGGAAAGAAAACATCTTAATCTCTTCCTTTGGGTCTTCTGCATCCTAAGCAGTGTATATCCACATTGGCAAAGAACTTAAACTCTGGGGCACAGTGAGCAGTTCTAGAGGTGATCATGATGGACAGGGAACTCTGGGCAGGGGAAGCAGCGTTGGAGGTGGCCTTGATGGACAGGGAGCTTGGTGATGCCCAGTGTGGGAATGTTATTAGACTGGCCGTCCTTTATCATGCCCAGTCCTCATATTCAACTTCTCGTTACTCAGGAGAGTTAGTGAAGGGATGCGGATGCATCTCTTGGCTACCTTTTCAACTGATTTCCTCTGGTAATGGAATAAGCTTAAACAAAAGTATGTGCCAGGTGACTTTCTCCTTGACGACTTCCCCTCAATGGTTAGATTTACTAATGTTGCTAATGCAGACGTTTTGTGCTAGGAGTTACTTCTAAATGGGATGTTTGTATTGTTACATCAGTTTCTAGATTCCCCTTCCAAACTATCCTCCTTCTTTCTCCCTTTGTTCCTTCCTCCGTCCCTCCCTGTCTTCCTCCTTCCCTTTCTTTCTTTTGGCATTAGTGATTGAACCTAAGGCCTTACATATGCCAGGCCAAGTGTTCTGAGCTACATCCCCAACCCTTTTGTTAACTTTTGATTTTGACACATTTCACTAAGTTGCCCATACTGGCCTTGAGCTTGCTGTGTAGCCCGGCAGGCTCTGGTCTCTTGCCTGTACTACCTGGCCTGGCCTCCTTTACAAGTCAGTATTGATCAGTAACAACATTCTTATCTTACTGATTTCAGTTGAAAAAGTTTTGGCACTAGTAACTTGCTTTTAAGTATTGCTTACAAGCTGATGAGAAAAGGCTTGATAATTAAGGTCTCCTGATGTCATACCTGAATAAAAGAAAAAACATAAAAGCCTTGGCCTCTGTGAGACTCTTGGTTCAAGTTCTAGCATGTGGGGAAGAGAAACATTTATGGAAAGCAGCCAACAAACAGGTTATAAGAAACTCAGCTTTACTGGCATTAGCAAATATAAAACAAATATTATATCATAATTTTCCACCAAACCTTTCAAATTCATTCTTTTAGTTCATTGTTGCTGGTAGTTTGGGACAAGGGGTACACTTATGGCTGGTTATAGAAAATTGAGTTGGTGCAAATTTTGCATACATTTATTAAATTTGATAGTGCATTTTTTCTTCAACCTGATAAGCCCTCTCCTGAGAGTTGCACCTATACAAACCAGACACAAGAATTTAGGGACAGGGCTGCTGTGACAGGGGCGATGCATCTTTGGTGGGCCGCCCTGGGTGGCAGAGCTGGCTGCAGATTTATAGCAACATCGCCAGCTGCTCAACTGTCATCGACTGAACTGGCATAAATATCCCTTTAATAAAGAGAAAAACAGACAGTTATCATTAGCATCCTGAACAGAAAAGATTGAAGTTAAAATTAAGCATGTTGGGAAAACTGACCTTGGCACTGTCTTTGTGATGAGTAAAAACATATCAACTTCTTACAGTTGTGCCGTGCATTGGAGTGAGTGGTACTGCAAGAAACTCACTGTGGCTCTTGTGGATGGACAGCCTTGGGACATGTATAAGCCTTTGACCAAGTCCTGTGAAATTAAGTTTCTTACCTTCAAAGACTATGATCCAAGAGAAGTGAAAAAGGCGTATTGGCATTCTTGTGCCATGATGATGGGCTATGTGATAGAAAAGGCATTCAAAGATGAGTATATGGTAAGTTTGGTCAGGGCTCCAGAAGTTCCTGTAATTGCTGGAGCCTTCTGCTATGAGGTAGTTTTGGATAAGAATCAGGATGCCTGGATGCCAACAAAAGATAACTTATGTTCCTTCACAAAAGATGCTCATACTTTAATCTATAAAGATCTGCCATTTGAAACTCTAGAAGTTGAAGAAAAAGTGGCATTAGAATATTTCAGCACAACAAGTATAAAACAGACTTCATAGAAGAGAAGGCATCTCAGAACCCTGAGAGAATAGTAAGGCTACATAGGATTGGTGACTTCATTGATGTGAGTGAAGGCCCTCTCATTCCAAGGACAAGTATTTGTTTCCAGTGCGAAGTTTCAGCGGTCCACAGCCTTCAATCTGAGCAACCAAATCTTCTAAGACGATTTCAGGGCTGTCTTTACACACCCACTTACGAGCACATTATACAATATGGAATAAGCTAGTGGAAAGCTCTTGGAAAATGGTAACTGAAGGTCAAACTATACCCACAGAGGAAATTGGATCTACCTAATGATTTCCTAACATTTAAATGTGTACAGTAAATTAAATAAAAGTTTTATATGAAAAAAAAAGAATTTAAGGACATAACAGGTAGCATGGCATTATTATAACATTGTTCATAGCAGGAGTGAGAAGAGTTAGGTAGAAAAGATACCCAAGATGTAATGTGGAAGTATACACCATGGGCTACTGTTAGAGTTACCCGTGCCATGGCAGTTGACTTGACGGTAGAGGGAGGCCAGTGGCAGTCAGTGACTTTGAGGAAGGTAGGGAGACATCATGTCTTCCTTATGAAGACCAAAGTGAGAGGAAGCATATAAAAATTCTTTCAAATCTTCCAAAAGATTGCTCAAATAGTACCCCAAAAGTTTTAAGCTTAAAGAAAAAAAAAATTGATGATATTCAAATTAAGAAATTTAAGCATGTATTTATCATATCCAATATTTGAATTTTGAGGCTTTTAGCCTAGAGAAATATGTGAAATCTCAGGACATTCCATATTATATGAATCCATTCATAGATCCCTCTAGGACTAACAAAGTCGTGAAGATGGTGGGCAGGTATGGGGGGTGAAAGAGGGTAGAAGTGAAGTGGCTGTGCCTCTAAAAGGTCCTGCAGAGACCCGTGGAACTGTCAGTGCTCTTGCATCATCTGCATCCATGGTGACACACCATGGGACTACACACATGCACATGCGTGCGCGCGCGCGCACACACACACACACACACACACACACACACGTATCAATGTCAATGTAGTCACTCAGAATCCTACCATAAGGAAGATCAGGGTAAATGACAGAATCTGTTTACTGTCTGCTACAACTGCTTGTGAATCTACAATTATCTCAGGATAAAAAGTGATAAGAAATTTCTTAGGAAAATTAAAGGAAGAACAAAGCGCAAATTACATGACAGTGAATGATTTGGAGAGTGATTTTTCCCAGCTGTGGCAGGGAATGGGAATAGAAGAATAATCAAATACAAGTGAACACTGTGATGGTTTGAATGTAAAATGACTCTCTTAGCCTCATGTGTTTGTGATAAAGCATCGTACTCAGTCTCCTACTGGCAGAACCTTGCTGGAGGAGGTATGTCACTGAGGGTGAGCCTTGGGGAGTTGCAGCTCAGCCCTGTACTCAGCTCACTCTCTAGAATTCTTACCTGCTGATGTGGAGATGTGACACCTGCCTGCTCCCGCCATGCCTTCCTCCTGTCTTTATGAAACTTGATCTGTAAATTGTAAGCCCAATTAAACCCCTCCTTCTATAAGCTGCTTTTGGTTGGTTATTTTGTCCCATCTACAAGATAACTGTTACAAGATTTAAAACTTATAAATGTATGCAACATGGTATAGAGACCAATTTTTCTCATGTTCATGTGTTTGCAAGCAAACACTATTTAGAATTAATTATAGTAGAAACTTCAGTGCATTTCTTTTTCTGTTGGGAGTATTACTAATTCCTTACTAATTACTTCTTGTATAATTGGGCCAATGAATTCAATATTCCATCTCAGTGTGAGACAGTGGTTAGAGTTGTTGACATCCCTAAAGCTAATTTATTTTTTCCCTCAATTTTACTTGTGTTCAAATAAAATACTATATATATCTCATAAGCTTGTACTCCTTTAAAGGGTAAAATTCAGTGGGTCTTAGTGTATTCACAGGTTCATGCAACCTTCACTATTTAAGTTTGAATATTTTTATTGTCCTAAGTAAAATACCAAAGTGTAATAAATTGTATGCTGGGTTGGGTATCTTTCAAAAACTAAGTATCTTTTTGAGGTATGTTGTCTGGGATTACCTCCAGAAAAATTCAGAGTAGGGGGTAGTATGTAGAGATGCTGATATAACAAGGCTGGCCACGTAAGAATGATGGTTTAAAGCCAGGTATTGGGTATGTTACCCAGCCAACTTGTTTTGCTGCCCCATAGCATGCCAATCACTGACACAAGTTTTTACAAAAGGGAGTTCATTCATGAGACAGCCATTTGAAGGACCAGAAAACAAGTTACTGATTCACCTTTCCAAAGAGCAACTGGAGAAAAGTGATTGAAATGTAGGAAGTGGTCTTTATGTGCATAGTCAAAGTTCATCAACAATTTCCATGGTAACCCAAGAGACTGAGGCACTATCTATTATGCCTGCGAGGTCGATGGCTTTTAGAGTCAACTAAGAGCAGATCAGATCTAGCCAGCCATGTCTGGAGGGTTAATCATTTTCCCTCAGTTTCAGATACATGAGACTCTTAACCTTGTCACTCTTACTTTTGTGTATTTGAAATTTTCTATAATAAAAAGGTTTTTTTTAAGATCTGAGGGACCAACTGGTCTCTTTAGACCAGGACTTCTAATTTTTATGTTCTTAGCAATGTTGCTATAGTTATGAAGTATCTGAAAGGCTAGTTCATAGGATAGGTTCTCTTCTTTAAGCAAAGTATTTTTACCCACAACTGGTGTTTTGCAATTATACAGTCATTTCTAACAAATAAAATATTTTTTCAAAAATTATTATTGAGTTTTCGTGTTTTACTGAAAATAAACAATTTTCCCCTGCACTTTTTTTTTCTTGACACAGGGTCACAGGTATTCTAAGCTAGCCTTGAACTCACTTTGTAGCTGAGTATGATCTTGATCTCTTACCTCTACCTCTACCTCTCAAGAGATTTACAGACATGCACCACCATGCCTGGTTTATGAGGTGCTTGGGATTAAGAATTAAACTCAGGGCTTCATGCATCCTGCTAAACCCTCTGCCAACTGAGCTACATCTCTAGTCTGTTGAACCTATTTTGTATATGAGGAAATAGGCTTATGGTATATAAGCCACTTGCATCTTTCAGGATCTGTTTTTATGTTTTAATACTTTTTTTAAATGGTTTAAATGGTTTTTAAATGGCATGTGCTTGAGAGTGGTTCCTAAGATGTTTTTGAAGTTTAGGATTTAAAAAAAAATTTTGTTTATTTTTATTTATTTATTTGAGAGCGACAGACAGAGAAAGAGACACACACAGACAGACAGACAGGGAGGGAGGGAGAGAATGGGTGCGCTGGGGTCTCCAGCCACTGCAAACAAACTCCATATACATGTACCACCTTGTGCATCTGGCTTATGTGGGTCCTGGGGAATTGAGGGGAATTGAGCCTCGAACCGGGGTCCTTAGACTTCACAGGCAAGCGCTTAACTGCTAAGCCATCTCTCCAGCCCTGAAGTTTAGTTTTTGCAAGTTATATATTAAGTAGTTATTCAGGGCTGAGTTATGGTCCCTTGCCTGCTTTGTTATTTTGAGAGATTAAATTGATGGGCTTATTATCATTGCAGCTTTAAAAAGAAAAAAACTGCAAACAAACTCCAGATACTTGCGCCCCCTTGTGCATCTGGCTTACGTGGGTACTGGGCAATTGAGCCTGGGTCCTTTGGCTTTGCAAGCAAGTGCCTTAACCTATAAGCCATCTTTCCAGCCTCAGCATAGCTTTTAAACTAAGTTTCTGATATATATAGGCATAGACAACATTTTTTTCTTCTTCTCAAGGTAGGGTCTCACTTTAGGCTGATCTGGAATTCACTATGTAGTTTCAGGGTGGTGGTCTCGAAGTCACAGTAATCCTCCTACCTCTGCTTCCTGTGTGATGGGATTAAAGGTGTGTGCCACCATGCCAGCTCATAAAAAACTTCCTATTTGAATATCTCCAATAGGCTGTCTGCTGTCTACATCATCTACTAAAATATAAAGGGTATGAGATTTAGGTTAACATTTTCCATCTTGGGTTTTCCCATACTGTTATATCTTTCTTCTGTACAATGTGCTGCATTAATTTTAGTTTTGACTTCCTGTAACATCTCTGTCATTCCAATCTGAATTAAATGACCTCCCTGTTTCCACCTTCCTCTTTTCTCAGGTTATGTTCTTGATATTGATTGGCTTGTTCGTTCTCCATCTCACCTTTGTTAGAAGAGAAAGATAGCAGACTTTTTTTTCTTCTTCCCGTTGCCTCTTTCAAAACATATAGACCAGAGTTACTTCTCTAGGGAGTTCTCTTGAGGCAGCAGTTTAGAAACAAGGATGGTGTGTCTTCAGCTTGCATTGTGGTCTCTTAGACTAAGGTCACTGGTTGACAGTTCTGGTCTCTTAGGAAGGCTTTTCCATCCTCGTGCTTTAAAAGCACGGAAATGACCTTCAATTGATGTTTGGTTCACTGTTCCCTTTGAAGTCTCTTTCTTCTTGATTTATGGTGGGAGATGACTGATTCCAATCAAATCATCACTGATGCCTTTGAAGCAATATAAGAAATGATCCAGATTCAACCCTATATTTCTTGTATGTTTTTAATCACTAGTTATCAGGTGTTTGTATTATGTTTGAGCCATGCATAGATAGTTACAAGGGACAATTCAGCTTTGTCAACATATGTCCTATGATCCACATAAAATATAACTATGGTGATTGCTTTAAGAAAACTAAATTTTGAGTAGGCCAAGCTATTTTTTTTTTCTTTTCCTTTTCACCTTTCTTAATTGGAAAAACTGGTGTGAAAACACTAGTTAAAGCTTTGGAGGAAAGATGACCTAGCATCACTCTTCTCATAATTACTTTTTGTTTTTTGAGGTAGGGTCTCACTCTAACCCAGGCTGACCTGGAATTCACTATGTTGTCTTAGGCTGGCCTCAAGTTCACAGCAGTCCTCCTACCTCTCAAGAGTGGTGGGATTAAAGGTGTGCACCTCCATGCCTGGCTTAAAAAAGTACTTTTAAGCCAGGCAATCATTAGTGTAAAAATGTCCTTCTGTGTATATCTTGATGTTTTGACACACTACATGGGTCAAGTACTGACTTCAGGGTTTTCTGAAGAAACTAGACTCCTAAACTAGACCAAGATGATGTGCTGATGAGTGACAAGGCAATGCTAATGTATTTTCTTTTTTATTTGAACGTTCCTTGTGCGTGTGTGTTTATAGTGTGTGGGTATGCATATGTGTGGGGGTTCTTGTGCATGTGGCATTCTCAGGGATGCCATTCATCCTCTTTTTTAAATTTAGTTTATTTTTATTTATTTATTTGAGAATGACAGAGAGGGAGACAGAGAGAGAATGGGCGCGCCAGTGCCTCCAGCCACTACAAACAAACTCCAGACGCGTGCGCCCCCTTGTGCATCTGGCTAACGTGGATGCTGGGGAATAGAGCCTCGAACTGGAGTCCATAGACTTCACAGGCAAGTGCTTAACAGCTAAGCCATCTCTCCTGAGATAGGGTCCTTCATTGGCCAGGAGCTCGCCAATTAGTCTGTATTTACTCACCAGTGAGATCTGCCTGTCTCCCTAGTGCTGGGATTACAGGTGCATGTCATCATGCCTGTCACTTTCTTTTTCCTGTTTTTTTTCCCCCCTTGAGGTAAGGTCTCATTCTAGTCTGGAATTAGCCTCAGACTGGCCTCGAACTCACAGCAATCCTATCTCAGCTTCCCAAGTGCTGGGATTAAAGGTGTATGCCACCAAGCCTGGCCATGCCTGTCACTTTTATATAATACTGGGGTTGAACTCAGGTCTTCATGCTTGCAAGGCAAGTACTTCATGACTGGGCTGTCCCCTTAGTCAGTGAATTTCCATTTTGATGCTTCATACCATAGCCATTCAGCTGAGAGTTGAACCTTTAAACAGTACTCCAGTATTCCTTCACCTGCACTAGGAATCATATCAACACCATAATACTACACTTTCCTGACTATAAAAGTAATGCTGAGAAAATACAAGGTGTAAAGAACACATTCTTAACAGCATGTTATTTCCCTGTAAATGAAATAGCTATTGTTATTTGCTATATTGATTCCTAATCTTTTTTTCTAGCCATGTAGCTATTTTTACTTGTCATATGTGTGTGTACCTTCCCATGCGTAGCCACATGCTACCTTTCTTTTTCTTTCTTTCTTTTTTTTTTTTTAAATTAGTTTTCTATTCAGCAAATACAGGCAGTTTGGTACCATTATTAGGCTCATCCTTGACCTACCCCCTCCCCAGTGGCCCCTCCTTGTTGATGTATATGGGTCGTGCTTTGTGGAGTTAGCCCACAGTTATTGGTACTATAAATGTCTCTGCATATCATGCCCCAACATTTGGCTCTGACATTCTTTCATCCCCCTCTTCTGAAAAATTTCCCTGAGCCGTGTTGGGTTCATTTTTAGTCTGCTTTAGTGATGAGGTGTTGGGGACCTCTGAGCCTCTGACTCTCTGATTTGGTAGGAGTTGATTTTTCTCTGTGTTGGTCTCCTTCCCCCTTGTGCTGGTATCCGGTTCATCAGGAAAACAGCACCCTTGCTTATTTTGCCAATTTTCCCTAGTTTCAGTCGGGGCCCTTTTGAGGTATGATGGGGTGGCTCTGTCCTTAGGATCTACATCTATCTGAAAAAGAGAAGCAGATTCTCCAACAGAGAGTAAGTTAGCACCAGGACAAATGAGATAACCCTTTTTTTATAGAGAGTTTAGTAGGTGTAGGCCTTCTTGTAGGCCATGATTGATGGTAGCTTGATATTGGGGAGTGGACTTATGTTTGGATATTGTTCTGACTTGTTTCCCAGCTCCAGCTATGGGTCCCGTACCACTGAAGGGATCAGTTAGCCAAATCAAGAGCAGTTGGTTCCCCACCATGGCTGTGTGCCACTATTGCACTTATGTGGGCATCACACCAGGTTATTTGTTGCTAATTAGGTTATACAATGAGTTGCTTGGACAGATATTGATCATTTCCCGCAGTCGCCCATGTAGCACCTTCTGGCACTAGACGTGCTGACTGTCTGGGGACTGACTCTCTCCTGGCTTCCAGCCATGCTTTTCCATTTTACGTGTCAGCTGCATATGGAGTCTTCAGCAATAGGGTCTTACCACTGACCTTTGATGGGTCATCAAGTACTCTGACAAAAATCTGTCATTCTTTTAGGAAACCTTGTAGGTTTCTCTGATCAAAAGCTAGGAGTTACAGGTCAGTGCCCACTAGGAAAATGAGGGGAAAAAAAAAAGACTAATATACAAGAGTTAGAGAGGGGAGAGAGAGAGAGAGAAGGAGGGAGGGAAGGAAGGAGGGAGGGAGGGAAGATATAGAAGATTTGGGTTAGACTTTGTGGTGGTTTGATTCAGGTGCCCCCCATAAACTTAGGTGTTCTGAATGCTAGCTCCCCAGCTGATGGATATTTGGGAATTAATGCCTCCTCGAGGGAGTGTATTGTTGGGGGCGGGCTTATGGGCTTTATAGCCAGTTTCCCCATGCCAGTGTTTGGCACACCCTCCTGTTGCTATAGTCCACCTTATGTTGACCAGGGGGCGATGTCCACCCTCTGCTCATGCCATTGTTTTTCCCTGCCATCATGGAGCATCCCCTCGAGCCTCTAAGCCAAAATAAACCTCTTTTTCCCAGAAGCTGCTCTTGGTTGGGTGATTTCTAACAGCAATGCGACCCAGACTGCAACAGACTTGATCCTACCCTCTCCAGTGTCTTGTGGTTCAGGTGCTTCCTGTAAGGGCCTGGTGAAGGTTCAGCCATTTGGTCTGCCTTTTAGGAAGTAAAATCTTATGGTACCATTGCCGTTTGGGTCTAGATTAGCGTTTCCCACCCCTTCAATGCCCTCTCCTCCCTCCCCATCCCTCCTAGTGTCTAGTCCATGAGATGCTTGCTGGGTATGTAAGGTATCTTGGGTAGATTCAGGTTAGGGGCTGTTGATGAGTGAGACTATGTGATTTTTTTTTTTTTTCTGTGATTGGGTAAGTTCACAGAGAATGATCTGTTCCAGGTTCAACCATTTTTTCTCAAATTTCTTTGTTTCATTTTTTCTTACTGCTGTATAGAATTCCATTGTATAGATATACCACATCTTAGTTATCCATTCTTCTAGTGATGGACATCTGGATTGATTCCAGCTCTTAGCCATTACCAGTTGAGCCGCTACAAACATGGTTGAGCAAATCTCTCTGGTCTGTGGCTTGAAGGTTTTAGGGTAGATGTCCAGTAAGGGAATAACTGGGTCTGTTGGTATCTCTATAGTCAGCTTTTTCAGGAGTCTCCATATTGCTTTCCAAAGTGGTTGTACCATCCTACATTCCCACCAACAGTGGATGAGTGTTCCTACTTCTCTACATCCTCGCCAGCATTTATTTTCATTTGATTTTTCAAGTTTTGGAATAGTTATTTGACAACATAGCATTTTAAGAGGATAAAATTAACAAAGAGATGAAAATATTCTGAGCTGTACATAGTTCAGGCTCAACTTTCCATTCACTCACTGTATGGTACCGGGCCGTCATGTGCCCTCTTTGGTCACTGAAGTGAGCAGGGCCTGTGCCACTCAGGAGTCTTGTAGGAGTTGATACAGCAAATACAGCCAGTGTCCCTGGCCCACCCTCTGGATGGACATGGTAGGCACAGGATAAGTAATGGAAACCTCAGGTCTGGACCTAAAGACTAATCATAATGGAGAGCTTTTATCAACCACAATAAACCAAAATAAATTGTAAAAATATTTGGTATTTATACTTTCCCCTTCTTTTTTCAAAAAAGTACTGGCAAATGGAGACTGGAAAATGATGAGATAGCGACCCTACCGTGACCATGCTTCCACTCAAAACGCAGCAGCCCCAGCAGGTCCCAGGGCCCACTCCCTCCAGGAAACCCTCACTGGAGGGCCACAGCTTGACTAGCCTGGGCCAGGCTTTGGGGGTTCATAGAGCACCTTCAGGGACATTCACAATCCAAGGTAATATTTGGTGGTTTCTGCTGAGATCCAATTCAGAAAAAAAGTTAAAAACATTTTTTTTAAAAAAATTCATATTAGAAGTAGCGTTAGTGAACCCAGTTGAAGGTGGTGGAGTTGAGTTGAGAATATAATCTTTGAGTACTTAATTTGAACAAAAAAATTCTCTTCCTTCCCCCCCCCCCCCACTTCTTGGATAGGGTCTCACTCTAACCCAGATGACCTGGACCTCACTCTGTGGTGTCAGGCTGGTCTTGAACTCAGTGATACTCCTACCTGTGCCTCCTGAGTGCTGGCATTAAAGGCATCTGCCACCACACCTGGCTAAAAAAATTCTATTCTTTATTTCCAAGTAAGAGTACAAAAGTTGGAATTCATCCATCTCTGGTCCTGTGGGATTGGACATGTGAATGGTTCCAAATAAGAACACCAGTAGGGCAGTAGGAAGAGTCATAATAAGTTTGGATATTGCCAAGGAAATGATACTTGTGTGGATCTTTCTGGATGAAGAGAAGTTCATGGTGAAGAGTAGCAGCCTTCAGGGCCAGAAACTGTCTACAGCACTTGCAGAACCTGTGGCTTAATGCTGTGCAGGGTGCGAAGTGACTGTGTGGCTTGTGGAGCATGTAAGCCGGTGGGTGGAGAGTGAGCTTAGAGCCCCTGGAGTAGAGAAAAAAAGTTTGCTTTTTTTAGATAGGTAAGCAGCATTCTTATTTCTATCTTGGAGAAATGCTGCAAATGTTATGTAATGAGGTAAAAGCAGAAAGAATGGCAGAACCAGCCAATAAAAAGTAATAATATTTGAAACAGAAAAGACAGTCAAACATGACCTTGCAGAAACGGAATCATATTTAGGAAGCTGTGCAGTATCTATTCCACTCTAGCCAGTTGGCTGATGCTTCAAAGGAGAGAGAACTCGCTACCCACATCAGAAATGTATCAGTGTAATCAATCACCTGCTTGCAGTAGAGCTAAAGCACCTGCCATGACTCACCATCTACAGAGTGTTCAAATCCATTATGCCTCAACAAGGGTCCCTAAGCCTCCACTAGTCACCAGTGATTGGGGTGAAGTTAGCTTTGCTGAGGTAAGTGTATAAAAATGACAATGAGAATACATCTATATATAAAGTAAATATATGTCATATATTTGTATGAAGTCCTCTTTAAGAGTGAAAACAGTGACAGGAGATACTTGGCAGCTCAGACAGAAGACGTGGAAGCACACGTTTGTGCTGTAGCCACGTTGTTTTCTCGTCCTCACTCCCTGGGATTTCCCTTGGTTAAGCCTATATGAGGAATCAAAAAACTGGGACTACAGATCCAGCCTTGTCAGTTTCTACACGTTTGCCTTCTCTCAGAAGGAAGATACAGAGCATAGAAGACATTTGATGTACTAGCCACCACTGCCCTCCACCCCTCTCAACAAATTCCACCTAAATGGGTCTGCATTTCCTATGACCTGGACCTTTATGCTTTGAACAGGAAGTGGTGGCTGAAAATGCTTAATACATTTATTTATGTGTTCTGTACCAACAAGCTATAAAAGGATTTTGAGCATTTTACTTTGTAAATTATTTGTTTATTATTTACTTACTTTTTTTTGAGGTAGAGTCTCTCTCTAGCCCAGGCTGACCTGGAATTCATCTGTAGCCTCAGGCTGGTCTTGAACTGACAGTGATCTTTCCACCTCAGCCTCCTGAGTGCTGAAACTAAAGACATGTGCTACCACACCCAGCTTAAATATGTATGTGTGTATTTATAACAGGGAGAGAGATAACACATATGGGCATACCAGAGCCTCCTGCAAAGAAACTGCAGATGCGCACACCACTTTGCGCATCTGGCTTTCTGTGGGTACTGAACCCTGGGCTGTCAGGCTTTGCGGACAAGTGCCATTAACCATTGAGCATCTCTCCAGCTATTTTTATTGATATACTAGGAAACAAATTCAGGGCCCTGTACTAAAAGGCTGAGCTGCGTCCCTAGTTAAATAAATTTATCTTTTGTTTTTGAGCTAGGGTTTCACTGTAGGTCAGGCTGATCTAAAATTCACCATGTCTTCCAGGGTGGCCTCAAACTCTTGGTGATCCTCCTACCTCTGCCTCCCAAGTGCTGGGATTAAAGGCGTGCACCACCATGCCTGGAAAATTTATCTGTTTTTTTAAAGACATTTTTATTTTTATTTATTAGAGGCAGAGAGATAGTGAGTAAGAATAGGTGTGCCAGGGCCTGTAGCCACTGCAAACGAATTTCAGACTCATGTGCCTCCATGTGCATCTGGCTTACGTGGGACCTGGAGAATCAAACCTGGGTCCATAGGTTTCACAGGCAAATGCTAAGGCTAAGCCATCTCTCCAGCCCAAATTTATCTTTTAAGGGTCAGTTGGATTGATTATTTTAACTTTTTATTAGGGCCTTTATGAATATATGTAGTTTGGTCATGTTCTTATTTTGTTCCCTCTTCCCACCCACATTGCATTGAGGACCCTCCTCCTTCAAAGTAGTTCTTCCTGTTTGGTTGTCACATTCCTTTTGTCTTTCTCCATCCTCCATATCAAACTGTGTTTGGACTCAGAACAGTGCAGGTTTTGGTGAGGAATCCATAATCACTGTGTAAATGCCACAGTTGGTTCGTGTTGGGACAGCAGTGTCTCCGTATGTGGCTCCTACATTCTTCCCACCCCCACTTCTGCAGTGTTCCCTGAGCCTTGGAGGATGTGTTGGAAATCTCAACAGCCCCTTATTTTCTGCTTCGATGAGTTTTGAGCCTCCTCAGTGTCACGTGCCATCTCGGTTGAGAAGGTTCTCTGGCGTAGCAGTGAGAGCAGCTGTGGGTCAGTCCTCCAATTTCCCTGCAGCATCCCCTTGGCCCTGGCAAGAGATGAATTGTCCAACGCTGGGCACTTGGCTTTCATTTCTTGTCATTTTGATGAGTTTTGGGTGTCTCCAGTATTTGCCACCACTTGTTAAAAGGAAATTCTCTAACCAAAAGTGAGAGCAGCATTAATCAAAGCAGATGGGCATACACATTTAGAAGGCTTTTTGAGCTTTCAACATATTTCTACCTTTTGTATCTTTTTTCTCTCTCACGACTGAAAGTTTTTTATATATTGCATATAAAAACTCATTATGTCTGTGCATTTACAGAAGTTGTATGTCTTCTAGGCTTGCTAGCTTGTGGGAAAGAGACATCAGCGTCCACAGTTTCACCTTGCCCTCTGCCACTTGCCTGGAGCTGCTACTGATCCTCTCGAGGAGCAATGCCTCTCTGCCCCTGTCCCTGCGCCACATGAACTCCTTTCAGGTAAAGACCGGCTCCTTTCCTCACAAGCAGCTGTCATTGTCTTCGGAAGATCCGCTCATTCGCAGGCGGTAGCCCATGGAAACCCACGGTCGCAAAGGACAGTCGTAATAAGCACAGTGCGTGTAGTGCTGTGTGTATCTCTTTTTATGGAGTCTTGGAATTCAGGAACTGTCGTCTAGCAGTGGCCAAGCCCATAGCTATCTTAATTCCCAGGCTTGCTTTCTCAACTTCTATCTTCCCTACCTTGAGAGAAATATCTGGCAAAAATGCTTGTGGGTGCCACTTTCCCAGCTTTGTTCTAGAATAGAGATGTCTAGCCATTATTACTAGCTCTGCTGCTGTTAGATAGAAGTCAGGATCTGTCGGGATGGTTCATAGAGATGGTGAACCTCCATTCTTGGCATCATTCCTGCTGTCTTCCCAGCCCCTCCCATATCACTCCTTCACAAAATAAAAAATACTTAAAAAACAAGACATGTGGGCTGGAGAGATGGCTTAGAGGTTAATGCATTTTCCTGCAAAGCTAAAAGACCTCAATTTGATTCCCCAGGACCCATGTAAGCCAGATGCACAAGGGTGGTGCATGTGTCTGGAGTTTTGCACTGGCTAGAGGCCCTGGTGTACCCATTCTCTCTCTCCCTCCCTCTCTCTGCCTCTTTCTCTCTCCCTCTCAAATAAATAATAAAGGTTCTTTTGAAAAAAAAATAAAAAACAAGACATGAAAAAAAATCAAGAAATTCGCCCCCAAAAATCGGTGTTTAAATATAATTCATATCCATATTCTCTTCAAAATCATTTCCATTAACTGTGTGATTTGCTTCTTGTTTATGAGCCATGGGCATTGACAGAGTTTGGTCTCTGGCTTTTGAGTGCCTGTTTCTGTTGATCAGCTTGAGTCCTGGACCCTCACAGGGTCAGTAAAGAATACCTTCTCATTGTGTTGGAGGGACACTGAGCGCCAGAGAAGTGGAGTGCACTGGGCAGGGAATACCTGCTCTGCTGGAGCCCAAGCTGGACTCACCTAGCCTTAACGGAGTTATTCCACCTAAAGCCAGTCTGAGGGTTGGCTGCATTCCTGGGAATGGAGGGGTGTGAGAGAGCACGGGGAGAGATTGCCTCTGTGGTGGTGTTCCACACATGCATTCTCCTTTTATAGTAAACTTACAAACCTTTATGGCTATATCATCATGACCTAGAATTGATTTTAGTATTGTGCAATATCAATCTGTGTTTCTCCTAAGTTTTAATCAGCAGATAACAAATGAAATAAAGTTTCTACATGGCCACAAAGCTTTATGGGAAAAGGCACCAGTAACCTAGCCATGGTTCTTTCCTGGAAGCAAAGCTAGAAGACAATTATTTTTTATTCCCCTCCCTCTCTCATGTACTGCTTGAGATTTTTATCCCAGGATGCTTGAGCAGGAAGCAATGACTCTGACTTCTAAGATTTTATACCATATTAGGGGAGATAGGAAAACCGTCAAAGTGTGTTATACACTAAGGATAATTCTATCACAAAGTAACCTGAGAGATTGCAGTGATCTGAATGGAGGATGTGGATTGTGAGGACAGGGCCAGTTGGTATTTCTTCTCCTAGAGAAAGCAGGGGTCTTGTCCTTGTCTAGGGGTCATTTCAGCACAGTGTCAGCATGGATGCATAGAAGGCTGACCTGCCAGTGTGCTGTCCACACCCTGAGTGAGAGGCGCTTCCGGAGCCTGCTGGATGTCAGTGGCCACATGTCCCACTCATGGTGATTTGTACTTCATCTGGTTTCACTCCATTTCCTGAGTGACTGTCAGAGAACGTGTACTTTCCCAGCTTCATAGAGCATTGTGAACAGTGAGTGCTGGCAAGCTTTCTTCTCATCAGGCACAGCCCAGGATTGCTTCTTCTGCAGGTCTTCCTCCAGACAAAGCATCAGGAACTGGGGAAGGTGTCTATTCCCACTGGAAAGAAACACTGGCTTTTTCCCCTTTGTAACACCTACTAGGCATGTCTTATAATTGTAAGGCATAGTCATTAATTTGACCTGCATTTGAGATTTAATTGGAAACTGTCTCTCATGTACATCTTTTTTTTTAAAAAAATTGTTATTATTTATTTGAGAGCGACAGACAAAGAGAGAAAGAGGCAGATAGATAGAGAATGGTCACGCCAGTGCCTCTAGCCACTGCAAAGGAACTCCAGACACGTGCGCCCCTTGTGCATCTGGCTAACGTGGGACCCGGGGAATCGAGCCTTGAACCAGGGTCCTTAGGCCTGACAGGCAAGCGCTTAACTGCTAAGCCATCTCTCCAGCCCTCAGGTACATCTTTTTTTTTTTTTTTTTTTTTTTTTGGTTTTTCAAGGTAGGGTCTCATGCTAGTCCAGGTTGACCTGGAATTCACTCTGTCGTCTCAGGGTGGCCTTGAACACACAGCGATCCTCCTACCTCTGCCTCCCGAGTGCTGGGATTAAAGGCGTGCGCCACCACGCCCGGCATCATGTACATCTTTTTGAAAGCCATTTTGGGAAGAACTGTAATGTAGCAGAAGGACACTTGTTACAGATGCCATCTTTACATTTCCAGACTGAGGGAGCCCCCGGGCACTGCTGCCTGCTCAGCAAAACTGTTACTTTGGGGTTGAGAGCTACCCCTGCTTGAGTTGCCATCACTGCTCAATCCCAAAAGAAAGAATTTGGCTTATTATGAACACACGTAAAGTTCTCTGTAATCACATGATCATGCTTCTCTGGGGTCGCCAGGCGTATGTTTTGGGAGTAGTGTCACCATCGCAGCTTCTGCTCTGTTTTGCGGTACCATCATCTCCCTGGTAATAGAGTGTGAGTTAGCTGGGGATCACAGTGCTGCTGAGCTTTCCTCCTGTAGCTGTTGTGGGGACAAGAAAAGAGATGATGGGCTTCCCATTTAGAATTCTTCCTGCTGCAGTGAGAGGAAAGCCAGCCTTTTCTCCCTGTAAAGCTGGCCCCCCACACCAGGCCCAGCTGCCCTTTCTCACCTCACATCCTGTTCTTCCTCCCTCTCATTCTCTCTGCGCAGATCACACTGAAGCCCTATTTCCCCTCCTTATTGCAAGCTGGTCTAACCCATTATCTGCACATTGCCACTCTCTGCTGCCAGGAGAGTGATCTCCACTGGGTCTTTGCATGGCTGGGTCCTTGTAGCTTTTCAGGTCTCAGCTTGGGAATCCCTCCACCGGAGACATCTAACCTGGCTCCCTCACTGAGTCCTGTTCTTCCCATTGCTTTTACTATTGAAATGATTGTGCTCATTCCCTTGTGTGGAGTGGGAGCAAAGGGTGTCATAGCTTGAATCTGAAATGTGCTCCCAGATTCATCTTTTGAATGCTGCATTTCAGGCTGTGATGCTGTTTCAAGGCAGTGAACCTTTAGGAGTGTGGCCTGGTTGGCGGGAGTGAGTCACTGGGGGGTGGGCCTTGGATGGATGCATCTGCCCTTTCTTTGTGGCCTGCATTTCTTTGCTTCTGGTCTGCCGTCCTGTGAACAGCCTGCCACTCCACACCCCTGCTCATGAACTCCCTCATGCCTTCCTGCTGCAGCACACTAAAACTTATAGAACCATGAGCCAAAAATTCCTTCCTTCCTTAAGTTGTCTGTATCAGGTGCTTTGTCCTAGTGATGAGGAAAGTAACTCATACTGGACAATGTTACATTTTGTTCAGTACAGCACCAAAAAAGCCAAAAACCCTTAGAACAGTACCTGGATGAGTGAAGCAGCTGATAGATACTGGATGTGGGAATGGATGCATAAATAAAATGGGACATGCTACAAATTGAAACAACTGAGCTGGAGGGAAGCAGGGAGGCAGGCATAAGTGTTATAAATCTGGGGACAAAAGCAAAACCTTTTCTATGCTGGTTCAAGGCTAGACTCAGGGTCAGATTTATTAACGAAGTTGATTGGAGATTCACAACAGGGCTGAGCTCACGCAGGTATTGGCATTGAAATTGCAGCCTGGAGCTTTGTACAAATGAGAAAGAAAAAAAAAAAAAAGGAAGAATTCAGCCTATAGAAGTGAGTAAAATTCCCATCAGCAGAGTGATTGCATATAGGACCAGGCTCCCGTGTGCACCGCAGAGCACGGCAGGGGAAACGGGGATGACGGCCAACATTTGGTGCCAGAAGCCAGGGTGGAGGGATTTGGGGAGCGCTGCGGTGCGTCTGCTGGCAGTTTGCTGCTGCTGTTCGGCTGCCAGTCTTTGCAGCCTGCAAGCTCGGGGCTCAGGCATGGATGGGCGTGCAGAGCCACTGTCTGGCCGTGCTGATGAAGGGTGTCTCCTCACTGGAAGCCCTGTCACGACAACAGGCAGTCTGAGGCTTGCACAAGACAGTGGAACCAGATTGGACCTAGAACTGGGCAGGCACTGCTGATTTTCACGGCAACTATGCATTTTTCTTAGAATTCTAACCCATGATGGCTGGCAGGACCAATTATTGTAGTGATATTTTCCTGCTAAGTAGGGAAACACACCCAGGATAGGTGGAAGGACTATTTTAATGACCGTACTTTGGTAGATAGATAAATGCACACAGGAAGGGCCAGTGCATAGTAGAGACTACCATGAATTTATTTGTAATGTCTTTCCTCTTGTAGAGGTTACTGACTTGTCTTTGGGTAGAGAGAGAAAGATACAGGTTCCATAGGTGTTTCTAGGCATTATAAAAACTATTAGAGGGCTGGAGAAGATGGCTAAGCAGTTAAGGTGCTTGCCTGCAAAGCCAAAGGACTCTGGTTCAATTCCCCAGGACCTACGTAAGCTAGATGCACAAGGTAGCACATGTGTCTGGAGTTCGTTTGCAGTGACTGCAGGCTCTGGAGTTGCTCTCTATCCTCCCTCCCTCCCTCCCTCCCTCCCTCTCTCTCTCTCAGCATATATATATATATATATATATATATATATATATATATATATTAATATATATATTAAAAAATATTTAAAATATTAAAAATATAATATTAATATAATTATTATATAATTATAAATTAATATAATAAAATATTTAAAAATTTATATATATATATATATATTTAAAAAAAAACGACTAAAGGCTCCTGAGAACTCTATCTCAAGTAGCCCACTGCTCCTTTGTAGTGAACTTATCTTGTGGTATTGCTTTAAATAAAACTTACTGCTTTAAACAATAACGGTTATTCTTCATATAACTAATAGCTAAAACTGGTTGAAAGATTTCTGTGTCCCAAATAGTGTTCCCTTTTTTTGCATGTGTATGTGTGTATAGAATATGTGCATATGTGTGTACATGTTTACATTGAGTATAAGTGCACGTGTGTGCACATGTACGAATAGGCATGTATTTGCATTGTACATGCATTTGGAGCCAGAGCCTGACATTAATCACTTCATACTTTACTTACTGAGTCAGGGTCTCTGACAACCCGAAGCTCTCTCGCTCAGCTTCTCAGGCTGGGGAAGCTTGCCCAAGGACGCTCCTGTCTCTGGGATTGCCATTTGTGTCTCCACGCTCACGTTTTACATGGGTGTCGGGGAATCAAGCTTAGGTCTTCACGTTTGAATGGCATGTCTTTTACCAACTGAACCATCTCTCCTGGCCCCAGTTACTATTTTCAGGGATTTGAATTTGTTGCCTCATTTCATTTTTTTTCTTCACAAAGTAGCAGGTTTCCTTGTGGCTCTTTCATATGGACGTGGTTATAGTTGGCTCTTCCCCAATCTCCTCCTTCCCCTATCTCCTTGACCACCCCCAACTCCGTTATTGCTCATATCTTCCCACCTCCACTATTCACCCTCACACTTTCATTTCACACACATTCATTGCATTACCCCTCTGCCCCTCTCCCTTAAAGCCTCTTTTTTTCTTCTCTTGTGGGCCCACCTAAATATACAAACACAAAAATTGGAAGCTAGGCTCTCCATATAAGAGAGAATATATGGTATTAGTTTATTTCATTTTTTAACACAGTATCATGTGGAAGACATCCTACTTTATAAGTGTAGAAAATGAACCAAGGAAGGAACTTGCCCAGACCCACACAGTTACTGACAGGCTTGGGGAGCACAGCCTGGCTCCAGAACACCTAGATAATAGTGCTTCTTGTAGTAAGTCTTGGTTATACAAACTTTATTTTATTTATTTATTTATTTATTTTGGATTTTTGAGGTAGGGTCTCACTCTGGTCCAGGCTGACCTGGAATTAACTATGTAGTCTCAGGGTGGCCTCGCACTCTCGGCGATTCTCCTATCTCTGCCTCCCAAGTGCTGGGATTAAAGGTGTGAGCCACCACGCCTGGCTAAACTTTTTTTTTCTTTGAGGTAGGGTCTCACTCTAGCTCGGGCTGACCTGAATTTATTATGTAGTCTCAGGGTGGCCTTGAACTCATGGCAATCCTCCTACCTCTGCCTCTCAAGTGCTGGGATTAAAGGTGTGCGCCACCACACCTGGCTTCAAACTTTTTTTTTTAATTAAAAGACATTTTAGGGTTGTTCATGTTATTCAAGGGCAATGTGACCTGACTAGATGAGGGATATATAGAATCTTATTTCACAAAGGCCATTGGCATTAGGGAAACTTTCTCTAGAGGTATTTTTTATTTTTTCCCCCATTTTATTGACAACTTCCATAATTACAGACAAAAAAACATGATAATTCCCTCCCCTCCCCCACTTTCCCCTTCACAGATCCATACTCACATCATATCCCTTCCCTCTCTCCATTAGACTCTTTTATTTTGATATCATCATCTTTTCCTCCTCTTGAGAGGGTTTTGTGAAGCTAATGCTAGGCACAGCGAGGTCATGGATATTGAGGCCAATTTCTGTCTGGTCAATTGCATTGTAAGCAGTCCTACCTCAGTTCTTAACATTCTTTTCACCACCCCTTCTGCAATGGACCCTGAATCTTGGAAGGTGTGATAGAGATGTTTCAGTGCTGAACATTCCCTCCACATTCCTTTTACTCAATCTCTTTCCCTATAGGCCAAACCACCCATAGTAATCTGTCCATCTTCTTACATATATGCAGTACCATCCCCTTAAGTCATCCCTTCTCCTCCCCCCTCTACTCCCTCTCCTCTCTCCTTTATAGCCCTTTTCTAGCTTACTGGCCTCTGGTACCTATTTTTAATCCAACTCACACAAAATCTGAACATTTGTAACTATGATCCATATATGAGAGATAACATGTGATATTTGGCTTTCTGGGCCTGGGTTGCCTCACCTAGCATAATCCTTTCTGGATCCATCCATTTCCCTACAAATTTCATTTTTCATTACCACGGAATAGAATTCCATTGTACAAATGTGCAACATCTTCCTTATCCATTCATCAGGTGAGGTACATCTAGGCTGGTTCTATTTCCTAGCTACTGTGAATAAAGCTGCAATAAGCATGGTTGTATGAATATCTCTGTCTCTCTAAGGTAGTGAGAAGAGTCCTTGGGATATATACCTAGGAGTGGAATAGCTTGGTCATATTATATGGTAAATCTATTTTTAACTGTCTCATAAATCTCTACACTGATTTCCACAATGGTTGTATAAGATTACATTCCTAGTGACAGTGTAGAAGGGTTCTCTCTAGAGATATTTTATAGGATGAGTATTTACATAGGACCCAGAGATGGAGAAATTGATCTGCCCTCTTTATGAAGATTTAGATGGCCAAGGTGGAGTTCACTACTTAGCACATGCTTAGTGACAGATGTGGTCATCTCTGCAGTTTCCAAAATTTATGGTCATGAAAAATGCCATTTATCCTATTAGTGGCTACAGGTTCTCCTGGTGGCCACCTAGATCTGAATGGTACACAGGAGGGAGTTTCGCATTTGGTGTCCCATGGTACATACTGAGACGGTCCAAAGACCTTGCAGGCCTGTGGTAAAGCTCTGTATTCCCATCCTGCACTTGTCTTACTTTTCTGCTTGGTTTTTCAAGGTAGGGTCTCACTCTAGCCCAGGCTGATCTGAAATTCACTATGTAGTCTCAGGGTGGCCTCGATCCTCCTACCTCTGCCTCCCAAGTGCTGGGTTTAAAGGCGTGTGCCACCACACCTGGCTTTACTTTTCTTTTAATTGGCTCTCACCTGCCTTAAATACTGTATCTAAGTAGTATCCTGGCAAAGGTTCAGCTAAAACATTAAGCTATCTGGCTAAACTGCCTGAGTTATGACTGAACTCCCACTGACAACACTCAGGGAAGTCTTGTTCAGAACCCATACATGGCTGTGAGATGCAGAAGGCATGCCCCACAGTCCAGTGTCTGAGCGGAGGAAACCATCTTTACCCATTCCCGCACCTTAGGGCCGGCTCCATCCACTTGCTCCTGGATGTGGCTGGAGATTCCAAGAACACAGAGCCTCAGAACCAAAGGTGCTTTTTCCTCCACTTGACTATTTTGAATGTTCTTGTTTTTTTAATCTTTCATCAACTCCCATCTTAAAGGCAAAGAAAGTAGTAAGTAAGTAAAAGAGCAAGTTTAAGTATTAGTGCATACAGCCATGCTTCAGAGTTAGGTCTTAGGATTCTATTGTTGATTTCATCTTACAAAAGTTGCATCAGAAGAAAGTACCAGCTCATCCACTTTGACTGTCCTGGATCCTGTATATCATACTTGTGCCATTTGCAGCAACAGTATCTTTTTCCCTAATATCCATCAGAGACGCACAGACTGTAACATAAGGAACAATGGGAGTGCCACCCACATGCCTTGTGGATCCTGCCAGCTATGCTTGCCTTTTCACAATAAAATTATAGTCTCATTTTATATATATGTATGTGTGTGTATATATTTATATATACACACACACATGTGTGTGTGCATGCCTGCATGCATGTGCAAAGTAGTTTAATAACATCATAGAAATATGTATAAGCACAAAGCTTCAGACTTTAGTTCTTATCACTACATAACTAGGGCCAGCCATGTATATTTCCTCCTGCTGGTGGATTGGAAATGACATACAGTTCAGAGATGCTACTGTAGAGCAGAAAACAGAGTCGGTTCCTGGCAGATAGTATGATTTTTAACTTTAAACATTTAATCACCTCTGCTATTCAGAAAATAATCATTTTCTAAAGCACTTTCTTGGACTGCTACTGTTTTAAATCCCCTATTAATATTTATTCCAAAATCATATGTGAAAATTCAGTTTCATTATTTTTCCATTTGGTGACATCATAGGTGAAAATTTCAATGGTTTTTGAAGTTCACACTTAAGCACTTAAAGAGGCTGGGGAAATGGCTCAGTGGTTAAAGGTACTTGCTTACAGAGCCTGCCAGCCCAGGTTCAAATCCCTAGCCACTCATGAAAAGCTACTTTTTAAAAATCCCTTATTAATATTTAATAATTATTCCAAAATCATATGTGAAAATTCAGTTTCATTATTTATTTGAGAGACAGAAAGAGGCAGAGAGAGAGAGAGAGAGAGAGAGAGAGAGAGAGAGAGAGAGAGAGAGAGAGAGAATAGGCATGCCAGGGCTTCCAGCCACTGCACACAAACTCCAGATGCATGTGCCACCTTGTGCATCTGGCTTAACGTGGGTCCTGAGGAATTGAACCTGGGTCCTTGGGCTTTGCAGGCAAGTGTCTTAAACTCTAAACCATCCTTCCATCCCACAAATCATTTTTTAATTAAAAAAATAACTTTAAAAAATTAGCCTAAGTTCCTCTAGCGATAGGCAGGCAGGGGCCAAGGAATTTTACAGTTAAGTAGCAGCAGTAGGCTAAGGAGGTTTAAATCTCTGTATCTTTTTCTAACTACTTTTAGACTTTGTACTATGTAAAGGGCCTCATTCATCCATCACCTGCCATAGTCATCTGTGGATAAAATATAGCCATTATTATTTTTTAAAGTGTTAGTTTCCAGATTATAAAAAGATAAGTTCTTTTATAATAAGAAATTGGGGGTTGGAGAGATGGCTTAGCAGTTAAGGCACTTGCCTGCAAAGCCAGGGGACCCAGGTTCAATTCCCTAGGGCCCACATAAACCAGATGCACATGCCACATGCATCTAGAGTTCATTTGCAGTGGCTGGAGGCCCTGGTGTGCCCATTCTCTTCTTCCATCCCTCCCTCCCTCCTTCTCTCTCTCTCTCTCTCTCTCTCTCTCTCTTTGTATGTCTCTCATAAAATAAATAAAATATTTTGGAAAAAAAAAAGAAGTTGGGAGTGAGACCCTACTTTGGAAAAATACAAAAAGAATAAAAAAAAGAGGAACGAAAGAAGGAAATTGGAAAATGCCAAAAAATGTCAAGAAAATTAAACTGATTGGGATAAACTAGTGTTGACATTTCAGAGTAGTTCTTTGTGTGGCTTTATGTATGTATCCATATACGCATAAACACACATCCTAAGAAATGTGCCTCAGCGAAGATGCTGGGCTTAGTTAATGCTTGTTCTCTACATTGTCTTCTGACTGTCAGAGAGCCTCGGGATTTTCACATACAAATGGGGCTCTGGTACTAGGTGAGAGAGGCTGGGGAAGGAGGTGGGAGCCATCGCACCCACGAAAGGCTAAGCTCAGCAGGCAGATGGGCCTGCTCCAACACAGGCACTTGCTAGCTTGTGCATATGGCCCAGTGGCAGTCACTGCTTGCATCTGGGAGGTTAAAAAAAAAAAAAAGGTTAAAAAGTATCCATAGGGTCTTGCTGTAGCCCAGAGTGACCTGGATTTCACTATGTGGTCTCAGGGTGGCCTCGAACTCACGACGATCCTCCTACCCCGACTCCCGAGTGCTGAGATTAAAGGCGTGTGCCACCACTCCTGGCTGTTTTTTGGTTTTGTTTTTAACTGTTAAGCCATGGTCATCAGTAGGCAGAGACAAATCATGTGTTGAGTGTGTGTTATATTTAGGATTACTACTCTGTTTTCAGTCTTTCTATTCAAAACAAATTTCTGAGACATTGACTCAGCCATTTGAGTGTGAAAAGATAACTGTATCTTCCTTCCTGTTCACCCTACCAAGCTTTCTTTGGGTTAGGAAATAAGCAGGTTCTTGTAGTTGAAAATAGTGTTCGATTCTGAATTTTTCCTTCCTTTGCTCCCTTGCATTGTTCACTTTGCGTGTGTGTGTGTGTGTGTGTGTGTGTGTGTGTGTGTGTCTCATATTCTGCTAAGGGCAGAGAAACAAGGCCAGACAGAGAGCCTGGAGGGTAAGTGGACAGCTAGCCAGCTCAGACAGCTGCCCTAAGAGACAGTTCCCAGACATCTTTCCTCCCAGATGCTACTACACAGCCCATTGCTCAGGCATTGCTGTTTTCGCCCAGCAGCCGAGGTTGCAGGCAGAGCTGGAGTGCCTTCAGTCACTGATGGGATGGGGGGCTGTGCCTTGCCTCGTGAGGAAAGCAGGAATTCTGTGTAGCTCACTACGTCCAGAATCTTGGTTCTTGGCTTACTTTTAATAAGCTGATTCTCAGTTCTGCAGTGACACAATTAATTGCACATTGCGGTGGTTTGATTCAGGTGTCTCCCATAAACTTAGGTGTTGTGAATGCTAGGTTCCCAGCTGACAGAGATTTGGGAATTAATGCCTCCTACAGGGAGTGTATTGTTGGGGGTGGGCTTATGGGTGCTATAGCCAGTTTCCCCTTGCCAGTGTTTGGCACACTCTCTTGTTGGTCCACCCTCTGCTCATGTCATCATTTCCTCCTGCCATCGTGGAGCTTCCCCTTGAGCCTATAAGCCAAAATAAACCTCTTTTTTCCCAGAATCTGCTCTTGGTTGGGTGATTTCTACCAGTAATGCGAACCGGACTGCAACACACATGTATCACTTTTTAAATGTTAGAGTACTTAAGAAGCTTGGTAAATTCAGATTTTCGACTGCAAGCTGGAGGACTGATGTATTAATGGTAGGTAGAATGTGATAATCTATACTATACTAACTGTTTCAAAGTGTTCCTGATAAAGGTTTTCAAACCCCAAATATATTAAACACTTCTATGACAGTGGTGTACACCCCCACTGACGTGAGACGTGAGAGGCAGAATTCACTCTCGTGATGACAAAATACCTTGTCACTACCTCAAGTCACATAATTATTTCCGTCTTTTCTCTACTGTTACTTATTACCCTGCACTTAACACAGTCCCTCACTATTGAATCATTGTCTCTTTTGTGTTTTCTTCAACCATATATTCTTCCTTTGCACTCAGGTACATTCTAGGGTGCAGCTATTCTATCCTGTCTTTCCGTCATCCAGTGTGAACACCTAGCATGTCCACCGTCATGCCTCGGGGCTTGTCCCCATCCCCCAGGCCCAGGGATGTCCAGCCCATGCCCCCCCCTCCTCCCAGCAAGGCTGTGATGGAGGACACTCAAGGTCTGGTCTCAGTCCTGCCACCCACTGGACTTGTGGCAGTGGTCCAGTCAAGTGACCTCTGTGAGTCCCAATTCTGTGTCTGTGTAGAAAGGAGCTTGGCTGAAATTGCATTTCTATTGTGAGAGTTCCTTTTGAAGTAGAGACACAGTCATTTTGTGTGTCCCCAGCTCTTTCTAATTCATTCATCCAAGCCGCATAAGGAAACCGTTCTTTGAAAGCACGAGGCCTTGTTTCTTCTGAGTATCTTGAATGTGTTTAACTGAAGGAAAAAAATGTAAATAAAAGCCAGATGGCATAGTTACTGTGTGCGCGCATGTGCACACATGTGCGGGTGTGTGCGCTTCAAGAGGATGGAGTGGGAACCACGGCACTTCCCACCGCTGCAGGGCAGGGTCCTTAGGATGAGGTGCGGGAGTGGGCCTGGCCCGTGGCCCTTTCTGTCTGTGACGCCCGGCACGCGGCACACGCCGTCAAGTAGAAGCAGCAATGAGAAAACCCCAAGTGCTTCCTGTCAGAGAAGGGAAGGGGGGTCCTTCATCTTGCTTCGTTTTTCTCTTCCCCCCCTTCAGGCTTCTTCCAGTTTCAGCTTCACTCTGTATTTTTTACTCTGGATCCTCGTCCACACTGAATATTCGTGAGTTACGAATTTGTGTTTTTTGCTTTTATTTTTTAAGTATAGTTTTCCAAGACAGTTTTCTAAAATGTGAGCCTCTTCTGCCAGAGGCCGTTTGGCCCCGCACAAAGGCTGGCAGAGTTCAGTTGATGGCCTCCTGGTGACAGGTCTCTTCCTTGAAGAGGAGGCTGAAGACATGCTTCTGCTTTTAGAAACAACAGGGTCTTGGGATTGGCATGGCTGGGCTCACTGTGATCGGGCAGGGAGCGGCTGCTGTATTCTTCTCAGGAGCTTTCTGGCTAGAGGGGCAACAGCCTGGGAAGGGCGCCAGCCTTCAAGGGAATGATGGATTGGAAGGTGAAAGTGTTCTAAGCCTCAATTGAGAACCTCTCGTGAGCCCTCCTGGAAATGACTAATCACCTCAGCCAAGCAAGCAGATTTAGAAAAGCAGAGGTGCTCAGGGACACAGCTGTAGGAATCGGGAGGAACAAGAATGGAGTCATCTTACTGTCCTGATCCTCGCTCTTGTAGATGTCGCGTTGGTCCAGTGGTGGGTGGGGGAGGCTCTGGAGCGGAGATGGGAGGTGGTCGGGGCTCTGACCCGGCCTGTGTGACTGGGGTGACTCACTGCCTTGTCTAGTTCCCTCCCCATGCCCATCCTCCTCCAGCCTTAAAACCCAGTGGCTCTGAGGTCCAGCAGCTGAGCAGTTACAGCCAAGAAAGAGTTGTAGATTCTGGTAGCCCACAGGAGAGAAACTGTTGTTCCTTTTGCCTTTGCCTACAGCTCAGCATCCTGCCTCTTTGTGGGCTAGATGTCTGAAGTGATAGTCACAGACAAGCTTTGCCATGAAGACAGCAGCGAAGTGTTTCTTTAGTCCCACCAGGGGCTTCACACCATTGGTGTCAGCACTTAACATGACTGACCTCTGGCATTGCAGTGGGGTCTGGTGCACTGTCTGAGGCTGTGGCCCCCAGACACAGACTAAACTACCGCAGAGTTAGCAAAGTCATGTTCAGGTATAAGGACCTATTCTTACCACTTCAGAGCTAAATATAGTTCTTCGTACAAAAGAAAATGCATTTGTCAGTGATCCCAGTAATTTTGTCATCCTGCTGGTTCCAAATGCTTTAGTTTCCTTCTCATTTAACCACAACTTGAAAATCATTTTTAAAGTCAATAAGCATTTGAGACACTGTCTATTTAAAACCATGGGCTGCTTTTTATTCTCAAGTCCCCCAAATACAGTAAAGTTTTTAGTAGAAATCAGAGCATAGGAAACAGAAGACATGGTGTGTAGTATTTTTATTTTAAATAGGGGAGTTAAATCTGACTATACTTACTGTGATCAGTAAGATAGTTGTACTTATGTCTGCCACCCTTGGGAAGTTGGGAATAAATGTATGCAGAATATATCCTTCTTTGCTTTCTTATTTCTTATCCTCTGCTGGGTAGCTTTTCCCATTTAAAAAAAAAATGTACTAGCATGGAAGCAATAGCTTGCAGTTTTTTTGCATAAAATATGAACTTTCTAGCAAGGACAGTTATTTGGTATTTTTCTTCTTTCAAACAGTTGGAGATCTTACAGTTTTCCAGTTGTTTAGTGGACATGTCTGTCTTCTTAAATTAATTAACAATAGCTAAATTAGTATTAATTTAGCTATTTGGACATTGGTTACCTTAGGCAGATCAGTCGTTGGGTTTTTGTGTTTTGTGTTTCTTGCATGTCCCTTTACTGGCAGTCGGTGAATGATAAACCCTCAGTCTTTGTACATCTAAAAGTGCCCCCATCTTGTTCAGCCTTGAATGATGGCTTAGGGAGGTACAGATCCTATACGCTTTTCAGTTTGAAAATCTGTCATGCATTGCCTTCTGCCAGCTAATTTTGTTGATAAGACAGCTGTTGTAAGACGATTTGCTGTTCCCCTGATGACAAACCACCTGCTGGCCTGTAAGATTTTATCTGGCACTTGGCTGCCACAGCTTTCCGGCGATGTCTAAGTGCAGGTTTATTCCATTTAGTACTTTTAAGACTATGTCATCTGAGGACTTTGATCTTTAATTATTTCTGGGAAATCATCAGCTATTTCATAAAGAGCTTTCATTATTTCCTTCCCTGTTTCCTTCTTTTTACATCCTTTAGCATAAAGCAGAGTCTTTTCATTTCACTCATGTTGTCTCAGCTATTCTTTCATGTGTGTATAATTTGCAGTCACATGCGTACACATCCATACACAATTATATTGGAGAATTTTCTTTATTCCCTTTCCACAACTTGGCCGAGCTTTGCAGCTCCTTCATAACCTAGTCCAGCCTCTACTCCAGCACCACGTGGGTAATGGTGTCTATCTGTGTTGATACTGGGATCACCTATAGATCAGTCAATAGCCAGCAGGCACCTAAGCTGTGCTCTGGCAAGAAGACTGATTCCCGGTGCTCTCTATGCAGAGCCACCAAGTAAGTTATCACCCCCAGCAATTGTCAGCCACATTTTTTTGGTCTCCTTTCAAGATATGGCCCTTCCCACAGTTAATGCAGTTCAGGATGGTCAGTGCATGGTGGGGAATGAGGCACCTTAGCTCACAATGTAAGTCAGCCTCCCCAAAGTTGTAGTTGTCTGGTAGGTGTTGCCATGGGTTTAGGTTATCAATGCCAGTATGGATTCTAGAGATAAATAGATTACAGCCTTGTTTTTATTTAATTTTTAAAGTTGCATGAAATGAATAGGAATTGTGTTTTATGATAAAACAGCTGGCTTGCTATTGCTAGAAATTTTGCTTTTCCTTCACTATTTTTTAACCCAATGATGACAAATAGTTTATGCTTACTGGGGCTGCAGATGTGGCTCAGCAGTTAAAGGCACTTGCTTGCAATGCCTAGCAGCCCCGGTTTGATTTCCAAATACCCACATGAAGCAAGTTGCACAAAGTGGCACATGGATCCAGAGTTTGTTTGCAGTGACAAGAATATTTTGTATTTAGGTGCTATGTAAATTTTCTAAAACCAAACTTACTCAGGTACAAAAAAGTTTATTGAGCTGTGCCTGGTCTTCATCAGTATCATTTCATAAGCCTAAAGGTCTACAAAGTTGTACTGCAAAGGTGATGTTTTTAACACTTTTTATTTACTTATTTGTGAGCAGAGAAAGAACGAGAGTCTGTATTGGCGCACCAGGGCATCTTGCCATGGAAAACAAATTCCAGATGTATGCGCCATTGTGTGCATCTGGTTTTACATGGTTATTGGGGACTCAAACCCAGGTTGGCAGGCTTTGCAAACAAGTTCCTTTAACCACTGAGCCATCTCCTCAAGATGATGCTTTTTATTGGCTTTGTAAACTGCTCTATGTCATTCAGCTCAACAACAGAACAAAACAAAAAACTGCTTCATCAGATATTAAGAATCAACAACAGAAGTCATAGCCTGAATTTGTTGGCAGACACACAAAATGAAAGATTCTCCTTTCTCATGCTCCACATTTTTGGTAACAGTCAACAAGAGCCCTGCTTTTGCTTTGCTCCTGTAAATGGCCATATTTTAAAATGAAAATTCATGTTTCTCTCCCTCTGAATCTTCCATGATATCCCTGGAGTCTAAAAACATTTGGTACGTGTTTCTTGGTGGGAGCTATGTTACAGCCAGTCTCCCAAACTGAAATCAGTGAGAAGTGACTACCGTAAAATTTGTATGCAAAAAACTCTATGTTCACATTATTTCAAGCAGTTACTGTCAGAACTATAAATACACGTGGATCAGGAGAAAACAAATCAGAAAATGCCACTGCATAATTCCTCATCCTTCTGCCCCACCTCCACTTCCAGGTTTCATGGAGAACAAAAGTAGGCCTAGACAAATGGTAGAGATAGAAGAAGAGTTAATGTAGTGCCTGAGGAGGATTTGGAACAGATCCTTGGAGAGCTTAATATTGTGTGTGGCATGGTGTGTTGTGTGTGTGTAGTTGGGTGTATGCACATGTGTGTACAGATGCAAGAACACTTGGGCTATGTTCTGGTGAGAAGGCTGGTTCTGTATCTTCCAAGTTCTCTAGATTCAGAGCCACTATGTAAGTTCCAGGCAAATGACAGATCCTGTCTTAGAAAGAACTGGATGAGGGCTGGAGAGATGGCTTAGTGGTTAAGGCATTTCCCTTCAAAGCCAAAGGACCCAGGTTCGGATCCCCAGGACCCATATTAGCCAGATGTACAAGGGAGCTCATGAGTCAGGAGTTCATTTGCAGTGGCTGGTGGCCCTGGTGTGCTTATTCTCTCTCACTTCCTCTTTCTCTATCAAATGAATCAATAAATAAAAATAAAATATTTTTTTAAACTGGATGCTGTTTCTGAGAATGACACCTGAGGTTGTCCTCTGGCCTTCACCCTCTCAATACCCGAACATACAAACATGTATGAACATGCACACACACCATGCACACATACAACAAAAAGTAGATACTGCCTATGGATAAGCATAGTTTAAAAGGATAGCTGTTGGACTGGAGAGATACCTGTGAAGCCTAAGGACCTAGGTTCAATTCTCTAGTCCTCATGTAAGCCAGATGCATAAGTCTGGAGTTTGTTTGCAATGGCTAGAGGCTCTGGCATGCCCATTCTCTCTCTCTCTCTCTCTCTCTCTCTCTCTCTCTCTCTCTCTCTCTTCCTCTTTCTACCTCTCTCAGAAAGAAAGAGAAGGAAAGAAAGAAAGGAAGGAAGGAAAGAAGAAAGGAAGAAAGAAAATATTTTAAAAGGATACTCATTGTTTAATGGGGCAGTCTTCCAAAACCATAGCTCATGGCTTCCTATGAAACTATTATATGTGATAGTATAGTGTTGAATGCATGCTTTTAACACATTTATCTAAAACTGCAGCACCAAGAATGAACTATACATTGACTCTGGGTAACAACAAAATCATGTTGACTCATGTTTGTAACAAATGTATCTCAGCTGTATCTATCTGCTTAACGGTTTCTTAATGGGAAGGGTTATAAATATGCAAGTGCAGGGATTACAAGGCAGGGAGGAAACTAAATAAAAGAAAGTATGAATCAAGATTTTATATTTAGCCAGGCTGTCCTTCAGATATCAAGGCAATCAATAAAGCTGTCAGTTTTCAACTTACAATACCTAGAGGATCCTATACATTTGTTGGAGAATCTTTCAGAATAGGAGTCAGCAAACCATGGTTGCCATGTATTTTTATAAATGCAGTTTTCTCAGAAGCTGAGCATGGGGTATACATCTGTAATCCCAGCACTTGGGAAGCAGTGGTAAGAGAATCATGAATTCAAGGCGAACCTGGGCTATATAACAAGATTCAATTTAAGAAAACCCATAGACCATAACTGAGTCATTTATGTGCATATTTTGTGTGGCTGTGTTTGTTCTATATTGGCATTGTTCAGGGACCATATGGCTCACAGGCTAAAATACTTACTCTCTGGCCCTTTCGAAAAAAAATGTACAGACCACTGTGCTCTTAAGAGTTGCATGTGTAGAGGGGGAAGTCTTCAACATAGACACTTCAGCAGAGGACTCATACCAATGATGGCTTTTAAAATGCACAAATGTACATATCAGGCTAGAATAAAAATTGGCACGAGGAAGCCGGGCGTGGTGGTGTACACCTTTAATCTCAGCACTCGGGAGGCAGAGGTAGGAGGATCACTGTGAGTTTGAGGCCGCCCTGAGACTACATAGTGAATTCCAGGTCAGCCTGAGTCAGAGTGCGACCCTACCTCCAAAAACCAGATAAATAAATAAATAAAAATTGGCACAAGGGTAGGAGAGCACTGTAAAAATGTTATGTGCTGTGACAAAGTTGAGATAATATGGCTGAAAGTTTGGAGGGGAAGGGATATGGAAAGATGAGAATAGAAAAAAGCTATATTATATAGACAAGAGATGGGTGATAAAAATAAATATGCTTCCCATGCAATAAACTCTGATACTTGAAATAGTAAGTAGAGAAATAACATTTAAAAAGTACAATGGGGCCAGGTATAGTGGCACATGCCTTTAAACCCAGCACTTGGGTGGCAGAGGTAGAAGGATAACTGAGAGTTCAAGGCCAGCCTGAGACTACATAGTGAGTTCCAGGTCAGCCTGAGCTACAGTGAGACCTTACCTCGAAAAAAAAAAAAAAAAAAAAGTGTAAATGTAAGCCAGTTGTGGTGGTGTGCAACTGTAATACCCACTCTTAGGAGGTAGAAAGAAGAGGATCGGGAGTTCAAGGTCAGCCTCTGCTACATAGTGTATTTGAGACCAGCTTGGGGTACATGAGACCCTGTCTCAACCAAACAAACTAAAACGATTAACTATCAGAACAAAACCAGCCAAAACAAGGAATACTGCTCAATATTAGTATGCCTCTCTCACACGCATTGAAACTTTGGAAAGGTTTCTAAATTCATGACTAAACATAGCTGTCATCACATGACAATCAATGTGAAGGGGTTACTTTACCTACTGAAAGATTTATAATGCGATTTGTAGTATAAAAATTAAGTATAAGGTCCGTATATAAGCATAACATGACAGGGAGCAGAACATAAGTCCCAGCAATATTGATAAGAAATAATACAGAACTTAACTTAAAAACATTACACATGACAATGGAAACTTGTTAGTACCAAAAGCTATAGTGTATTAAAAAACAAATGAAAAAGAAAAACTCTAGTACTTACATGTTTACAAATTGTCCTATTGAACAACTGGGTGATATAAATTGAAGTAAATGTTTTTTTTTAAATTTTTAAATTTAGTTACTTATTTGATAGTGGGAGAGAGACAGACAGACAGATAGGGAGAGAGAATGGCAATGCTAGGGCCTGCAGACACTGCATATAAACTCCAGACACATGTGCCACCTTGTGCAGCTAGCTTACCTGGGTACTGGGGAATCAAACCTGGGTTCTTAGGCTTCACAGGCAAATGCCCTAATTACTAAACCATCTCTCCAGCCCCAATTTTTATTTAATATGTTGCCTGTGAATGTTCTTGTGTAATTTTTATGTGTTCAGTCTTTATCAGTGTTGTGGTAGTTTGAATATATATCCTTCATAGACTGGTGCTTTTTTAAAGCTTGTAACTTGTATCTCCAGCTACCTGCTTGGAGGAGGTGTCACTAGAGGCAGATCCTGGAGTCTAGCCCAAAGATATAGAGAGCAGTCTGAGCTCTGGGATCGTGCTTGCCACTTTTGGTGTTTGCTGTCTGCTGGTGGTATTTATGGATGAGAACCAGCTTCTTCTGCCATTATGGAACTTGACCTGGTTCCATGAGCTGTGTCTGGTTTGGGAGTTCATCCCAGCAACGTGAAACTGTCTACTATACATGCTATCAATGTTTCATTCCTTTATTACTGAATACACATTCCATTGTATGGAATAGCACAGTTCATGTATCCATTCACTAGTTGATGGACATGTCGTGGTTTCCAACCATTGGCGACTGCAAGTAGTTTTTCCATGAACAAATGATGAGTCATTTGAATAAAAAATTAGTGCCTGTATCCAGCATATGTAAGAATAAGTAAGTAAGCCAAGGATCTAAGTGAAATAAATGAAAACCAACACTAGAAAACCACCAAATCTGCATAAGTCTGCAGTTTGCTAAGTGCCCCTGTGCCAGGGTTAATTTCCTGGTTTTGTGAATTGTCTGTGGTATTGTAAGGTGTTAGTGTTTAGTAAGATAGGCAAGGAGCCTAAGTCTAAAATGGTTTCTTATTACAGACATCTTAAAATGCAGGTGAGTTTTCACCTCTTGTGGCAGTATGTCCTGACAAAGCGCTGTAGGGTTCAAATCCATCTACTTACTTAGCACACAGGGAGCAGCAGCTGCTCCTGGCACCACAGCGTGCTTCCTGGGGGTTGAGGTGGTGCTTCCGCTCAACCTTGCCGGAACATCATATCACCTATCACTAGCCTGAGGGAAGGAAAAATCCCGTATTCAAAGTCAGGCTGCCCTGAATATGTATTGTTTTGCACCATCTTGAAGTTGGATAAACCTAAGAAGATCCATCGTAAGTTGGGGGTCATCTCTATTATACCAAGAAAATAAACCGGATGAAATGTTTCACAAAAAGTAGGACAGTCAACCAAGGCTTACCCCCTGAGCCCTAAGAAAGGAAACACACTTTCACCAAGTATGGACGAGAGCATCAGGCTCTGGTTGACAGGGAGGGCCAGGAAAGAGGCAGGTATGCAAAGCGAGAAGTCACCACATGGATCAGTTTCCTCATTATTATTCTAACATGTAACATTACTGTGTACAACTTGAGGTTAAGGTAGGAAGTTTAATATATGTACAGTTAATTATTCATTACTTTTGATTCTAGCTTCTCTTTTTTATTTATCTGAGAGAAAGAGAGAGAGGCAGAGAACGAAAGAAAGGGTGTGCCAGGGCCCCTAGCCACTGCAAATGGACTCCTGAGCCATGCACCACTTTGTGCATCTGGTTTACATGGATCCTGGGGAATAGAACCTGGGTACTTTGGCTTTGCAGGCAAGCACCTTAACTGTTCTGCTAAGCCATCTCCCCAGCCCATTATTTTTGATTCTGAATACTATGTCAAAGCTTTGCAGAATAAGTGAAGAAGTAAATGCTGGTTATCTTCATCTTATAGATCTACATGCTTTAACACAAAAGTTTAAAGTATGTCATGGTGGTAAGAAAAACAAATTTACTTTCTTGGGAACCGTAATTACTGCTGTAATTATGATGAAAGTAACAAAACTGAGAATTCTCAAAAGGCAGCTAAGTGACCCTTCCCCTTCATAAGTCTTATTTCCATGGTGACATCATATGAAGTATAGGCCAAGGCCATGCTATACTAACATGTTGAGTGGACATCTACTTCTGTGATATACATTGGCTTGTGGGATGGACACATAGTTTATATTTACCTAAAGAAAGGTTAATTTCTATCATTTAGCAGTAACATTTCTTCATTCCTTGGATTCCTCAGCCTCCAGAACTGAAAATAAACATATATTCCTTATAAATTATCCATTCTTGGGTATTCTGTTATAAGATAGGATAGTTTCATTATTTTTATTGACATTTTTTATTTTGCAATTGTGTTTTAAATCCTATAAACATGATTAAGGTATTTGTAGTCACTTGCAAAGTTGAGACTAGGCATAGTTATATAAGCTGTTATAATAATATGTCCATAAGACAGGAAAACTCATGTCACCTAATTTATAGGTTCCTCCCTGGCTCTAAGAATGTGACTTAACCACATGTACAAAGACTGCTGCTATTTGAATTCCCATGGATATCTTTACCCAGCATTTTGTTAGGAGGAAATTGCCTTATGCATAACCTGAAATAATTGAAATAATGGGAAGTGTAATGAGAACCAACATGTCAGCACTCCCATGTGCTTCTTTCTACTCTGCAAAATGAAATAATCATTCATGTTTTAAAATTTATGCAGGGTTGGTGAATGAATCCTGTAAGTGTACGGAGGGGGCAATATAAGGTGGTTGATGTCCTTAAAACAGGTGTTAAAAGATCCCATTTAGCTTCCCAATACATTTGCAAATGTACCATGATGAAGTAGCAATTTGCAATAAAGGACTGATTACAGAAATCAGGATACAGTGGAAATGTATTTTTAAAAATTCATATTATTGTCTGTTCTGCTTTTTTTGGTACATGTAGCATCATTATAATGTTCTCATGTATCCTTGAGGGATTTGTTGGCTTGTCTTGTTTTTAGTGGTTGGCAGGAATTAGCTTGGAAAAAAAAAAAGAAGAAGAAGAAGAACAAGTAGTCATTCATTTGTGTAGCTTCCAAGATTCATTTTGGCTCCTGATCAAATTTGCATTCTTACTCTCCTTTTTAAAAATAGTCCCTTTTTTCTGGCAGTCTTAAGCTCATAGGAACATTAAGAAGCAGATACAAAGATTTCCCATTCACTTGCTGCTCCCACATATGAATAGTATCCCCATCAGCATGACACATTTGCTACATTAGTGACCCACCTCAGCCACGTGTTCTCACTCAGAATCCATAGTCCACTGGAGTTCACGCTCAGTGTTGTACAGCCGGTGAGCTTACACAGAGATTTAAGGACATGCATGTGGAATGATAGCATGCGTTTTAGTAGTTTCGTTGCACTACAGAATAATCCTGTGTCCCAGGATTGTCCCTTCCCACACCACTCCCAAGTCCTGTTCTTTTTGTGTCTCCATAGTTTTGCCTTTTCTCCTTTTCTGGAATGCCACTTGTTTGTTCACAGGTGCCATCATTGTCTATGTAGAAAATCCTAAAGAATCTACAACAAAGACCTGGACTAAGCAATTATAACAAGGTTGCAAGATGCAAAATTAATATACAAAAGTTAATTGCTTTCCTTTTTGCCAGCAGTGAATAGTGGGATTTGAAATTTAAAATACAATGTCATTTACATTGGCAAACGGAATTCTCCAACTTGGAGTATCCCAGATGGAATACTTTGATATAAACATAGAAAAATATATGCAAGGCTCATCTGAAAACTTAAATCAAAAATGCTAAAAAGAGAGGCAGAGATATTCCCTGTTCATTTAGATGTCACTTTGCTCTATATTGATCCATAGATGCAACATAATTACAATTAAAATCCAAGCAAACAATTCTGTTGGTGTGAACATACTAGTACTAATGGTCACATAGAGAAGCAGAAGACCCAGGGGACCCAGTGCAGTATTGAAGGAGGACAGAGTCAAAAGACTGACACCACCCAATGCTCCATTGGTCAAAGCTTCACTAGTGTTGGTGACAGACAGACAAAGTTAGGCAATAAACACTACCAGGGTCCCACATACTTGTCTCTAGGAAATGGTTTTGAAAGGTCATCATTTGAACATTGTTTTACAATCTCTCCTGAGGAACACAGGGAGAAGACTGAAGTCAGTTAGGAGATTCTCAAGTCAGCAGTCAGAAATAAGAGGCTTTGAGTAATACATGTACCATGTACTTACCAGTTAACTCTGGAAGAACTGCCCCCCAGTCTCTTAAATGGGGATTTCATCTCTAGTTGATAGGGACAAAATAAAGGACCAATAAATGACATAATATCTTTCCAATTTTATGAAATTATCAATCATTATTCATAATTCAAAGCTAAATATAAGGAGTATGTTGTCATTGCTCATATTGGTCAGGGTCCTTCAAAGCAAGAACATCTATGCTGGGTAATTAGAGAAGCAAAATTGATGGAAGGATCTGGGGTAGCTACGAACCAGGAAAAAAGCTCAGTGGGTCATTTATGTTGCTTGCGGGGAACATCAGTAGTTATACATGTGGTTGACTCTGTCTTCACCCTCTGTGGTCACCACAGGATTAGCTGGATCCTCCCTGCTTCCCCTTAAGTTGATAGTTTCTGAAGCTAAGTTCTGAGCCAGGTGTCCAATTAGTAACTAGTTGCATGACCTTGGCCTTCCTTCACAGAAGCAAGTTTTCTTGTTGTTGAGTCTGGAATGTGGGATAACTAGGGGTGGAAATTCCTCAGATATTTCAAGAATATGTTTGAAAAGGTGCTGGCCAGGCACAAAATATGGCAATGCTTTGTGGTAGAGTGATTCATAAAGCCAACATGACATCCAAATCAAAAGGAAGGTGACTTTGTTTTGGTATTCATTCTTCAAATCATCTATTTTACTTTTAAAGTAAAATAGAAAAATTGGTTTACAGATATAGCTGTGTCATTTGTCCTTATCATTTTTTTGTTTGTTTGTTTTTTGGTTTTTCAAGGTAGGGTCTTACTCTACTCCAGGCTGACTTGGAATTCACTGTGTAAACTCAGTGTAGCCTCAAACTCATGGCTATCCTCCTGAGTTCTGGGATTAAAGGTGTGCGCCACCACACCCGGCCTGTCTTTATCATTTTTATCTATATAACTTACCTATGCATATGTACACTACACAGACATATATACAAGGATGAAACATTTTACCACAGACACAAAAGTTAAGCAAATTAATCCTAAAGGGAAAAACTCATTCTCATTTTCCTTATTGTGAAACTTGTGCTGACTTTTATCATGTGTCATTGCTAGTGGATCTGCTTCTCTACATGGCAATATTGAAACTGTTTTCTCTTCCCTGGCATGGAAAATTACCAACTTTTTATTTCTAATATTTTTCTTTAGATCTTATTGATCTAATAATTTTCCTTATTCATCATTCTCTTATCTTGCCTGCCAGCCTGAAAGGTTTGCCACTCAGCTGGAATTTTTAATATTTATTTTTATTTATTTGAGAGAGAGAAAGAGAATGACACACAGAGAGAGTGAAAATGGGTGCGCCAGGGCCTCTAGCCACTGCATACAAACCCCAGACACATTGCCACATTGTTCACCTGGCCTATGTGGGTACTGGGGAATTGGAACTGGATCCTTTGGCTTTGTAGGCAAGCACCTTAACCACTAAGCCATTCCCGTGGCCCTCAACCACAATTTTGTATAGAAAATTAGCATGAAGATCGAGCTAGAAAAAACATACCCTTTTAATAATAGCATTTCTTTCCGATTGTACAAGCATATATGATGATGTTTAGAAACTTATAAAGCATAAATAAAGCTTAGAAAGAAAAAGTTACTTTCCTGGTCCACTCATAGAGTTGACATTTTTTTTTCTTTCTAGTGTCTTCTTTCTGCATGGAAGCTGGGAGGTGGATGAGAGAAAGAGTTAGGGCAGGTGGTATTAAAAAGCTGCAATCCTATTGAATACGTGTAATGTTGATGCTGCATCCTTCATTTATATTTAAGCAATTTCTTGTGTCATTAAATAATTACACCTAATATTTACTGAATTTTCCATGATACCTCTTCTTTGAAATACTGTGTGTGTGTATTTAAATATTACTTTTAGAGACTCTATTATAAGCACTGCTGTTATCTACATTTGGTACGTGAGGAAATGAGTCACAGAATTATTTTAAAAGTTGCCCATGTTCCAAGTGCTGGTGACTGGCAGAACAGGGAAGCAAACCCACATCCAGCGCTGGCAGCTCTGCTTTTAACTATTAGGATACTGCCTTCTACCTTTCTCAAACATAATCTACAGTATCTGTGTATAGGGTGTGTGTGTGTGCGTGCATGTGTTTGTGTGTGTGTTGAAAAGTTTGCCTTCTCTTGCTGTTTTATTTTGTGAACAGTTGCCTTGGCCACCATGATCTGCTTATATAATATGTAATGACTGTATAACATCTGTATGAGTCTGAGGCTCATTCAAGTTTAAAGATGGCATATAGTCTACAGTAGAGTTCCTACTTGGGCCTGGGTATTTAGCATCTTTGGGGCCAGGATTTCACACCATAGCACAAAAATGGCTCATTCATAATTTATGCTGAGGCAAGAGTAAATTTCCCACAGGTTACCACAGAAGAGGTAATTGACGACTTTTGGAAAGCCAAGGAAATATGACCATTGTGAACCACCTCTGAAGGCAGGCAAAACACACGTATTATATGGCTATGTCCCTACCAGCTTCCTGACACAGCATCCTGTTAACACTGCAAAGGGCAGATGAAATAAATGACTAAGAAAACCAAAGTAATGGTATGGACATGAGAGCTGCTATAGCGGTGCAGTGCAGGCAGTTCTGCCACGTAGAGATCTCTCCATGGAGAAGGGTACATGAAGAGGTGCTCTGCTTATAAGGGACAGAGTATACTTGGTCTCAATTAGTTGGATGAGCTGCAGCAGAAAAAGAACACCGATATATTTACTCAGTTACATAAAAATTGTCATCTAAAGATTACCGCAGGGTAGAAAGGTATCCTACTTGCTTTTGAGCAAAACGTGTCCTGCTTGGTGCCCAGTGAGAAGGCTCTGACTGTATAGTAGTACCAAGTATTGTTCTGGTAGAACTCAGATATTGAAACAGGAAATTTGATCTTTTCTGAGTATGAGGAAAGGCTGAGAAAAACCTCTGGTTTTCTTCATAGTCACTAAGAGGCAGCCCCCATGTAGCGAAGTGCAGTTGCCATTTATGGAAATGAATTTCTTTTGACCTTGCTAAATACTAATCAAGCCTTCTGCAAACACGGAAACCCATATTAGCAGCTTATATGGATGGAACTCCTACACATTCAACCATGGTTTATCTTGCCTCATGCTCTGTAGCGTATTTGGCTCCTCTTTGTGAGGCTATAGCCCAGCAAACCAATAGACACCATTATAACTAAGAATGAGAGACTGTACATGTTTATAACCTCAGACCCGATGGAAGGATTAGATTAGTTGACATTCTCAATTATGCATACACGATTAACCAACATTTCACCATAAATGTTGCCACCTTAGCAGGTGCCATGCTCAGGGCTTTGGGTACAAGTATCACTGGGGTTGTTCCCCGTTTGTCTGTAGTGCAGGAGAGGACTGTCTTGAGGATATCATTCTTTGAGCAGTATCTGTCCAAGACAGGTTGTCACTTTGCTGCTATTAGTAACAATGGAAAAGATCTTCAGGGTCATGTACTCTAAGTGGGCTGATTTGGATATGTCAGCTACAGTGACAAATAAAGACAATGGTCCATATCTGAGAAACAGCATGGCCACTAAGGACTGCGTCATAGGCTTTTTACTTAAATTCCATCCTAACAAAGATGGTGTTTACTTTACCTCCATGGAATTCCAATATTTCGCTTTAAATTGGACAGTTACACTACAAGATGTTTATGAATCATTGGATGAGAATGTTTTAAAGGACACAAATGATAACATTTGAAATGCACAGCAGGGACTAGTGAGATGGCTCAGAAGTTACAGGCACCTTCTTACAAAGCCTGACAACCCTGGTTCAATTCCCTAGTACCCACTTAAGCCAGATGTATAAAGTGGTGCATGAGTCTAGAGTTTGTTTGCAGTGGCAGGAAGCCCTAGAGTGCCGATACTCTTTGTCTGTCTGTCTCTTGCTCTCTGTGTCTCTCTTAAATAAATAAATAAATAAAATGCATAACAAAGTGAGATATATACTTTTATTCTTCCAATTTATGCCAAGATTCAATGAATTTTAAAATACAGCCATATTCTCCTTGACAAGAATTTCTAGAAGATTCCCTATAAATAGCATTTAATGTTTTTACAAATATCTGGTGACTTTGCACTGTGTGTAATTGAATTGAAAAGCAAACAAATTAGACAGTTCTGAATTTGTGATGATATAAAGTATAAACAATCTGAAAATCACTATGTAATCATCATAAACAATCAATTTAACTTTTAAGAACAAAAAATAAAATTAAGCTTTAGTAAAGATTGTCCATAGTTTTGGTAGTCTCCGATCATTTCTTATGTCAGAGGTATGAATATATCTCTGGCTTTTAGTATATTGTGTTAAATTGCTCTTTAGTAAGTTCATATGAATTATTTGTCATCCAAATTATATTATTGGTAGTTCTACATGCTGAAGAAAACTGTGTGTGTGTGTGTGTGTATACCTTAACTGCATTAACTGCAGCATCTCCCTCATTAGATAGTAAGGGTTCTGTAGGGCGTATTTTTTTTTTTTAATAACTGAGAGAAATGTGGTTAATGACTGCCATTTGTAAACTTTCATGTTTTTCTCCCTACTTTTCCTCCTGTATAGTTTGCTTTTTTTATATGTGCATTTTTCTGCTTAATAAACAGAATGAGGGCTGGAGAAATTGCTTAGTGGTTAAGGTGCTTGCTGGCAAAGCCAAAGGACCCAAGTTCAATTCCCCAGTACCCACAAAAGCCAAATGCACATAGTAGTGCATACATCTGGAGCTTGTTTGCAGTGGCTAGAGGTCTTAGCATCCCCATTCTCTCCCTCTCTCTCCCTCCCCTCGTCTCTCTCCCTATTCTCTCTCCCTCTCTCCCTTCTTAAATAAATAAATAAAGTATTTAAAGAGAAATAAAATGAGCAACCTGATGATGCCTCACCTGTTCTGAAGTATAGCTATGCAAGAAGGTGTGAGTGTCCTATAAAGTGTATGTGTATACATGCATATATACATTTATATGTGATACTTACATATATATATATTTACATACATACATTTGACTTTGGCTTTTCCAATTATAGATTTTTTTTTGCCTTAAATCTGCCAAGATGGTGGATTATCCACAACCCAAAATAATTTTCAAAAATAAATTTGATGGGCATTCTTGATTGAAACAACTTAGTGATGACATGCAGTTGGTTCATATTTTACTTATTAGTGACTATGTTTATGTTCAGAGATGGCAAAAATTAAAGAATTTCCTCTTTTAGGCTGCCTTCATAGATTCTTTTAGCACCAAGGTTTTCATAGCCCCATAAAAATGGCTTGGAGTGTGTTCTTTCCTTTTCTACTTTTTGGTGGGGAGCAAGCTTTATAGATTGAAATTTTCTCTTTGGAAAGGATTTCTAAAATTTCATGGTTACGTTATTTTCTAACTTGGAAGGATTATTTTTAACTGCTGACCCCACCTCTCTGAATCTTTAATTATTATTTTTTAAAATATTTTTATTTATTTGTTATTTAAAAAGAGAGAAAGAGGTAGGCAGAGAGAGCAAGACAATGGGCACACTAGTGCCTTAAGCCCCTGCAAAGGAACTTCAGCTGCACGTGTCCCCTTGTGCATTTGCCTTTACATGGGTCCTTAGGCTTTGCAGGCAAGTACCTTAACCACTGAGGTCTCTAGCCCCTAATTATTATTTTTACTTGAGTCATAGAAACAGATGTTGTACATATTAGTGATTTTCTATGTTTGTATACTGCATAATATCCAAATCAAGTCAAACATGTTTATCTCTTTATCCGTTCTGTGTGATGAAACTTTTTTATTTATTTATTTATTTATTTGAGAGTGACAGACACAGAGAGAAAGACAGATAGAGGGAGAGAGAGAGAATGGGCGCGCCAGGGCTTCCAGCCTCTGCAAACGAACTCCAGATGCGTGCGCCCCCTTGTGCATCTGGCTAACGTGGGACCTGGGGAACCGAGTCTCGAACCGGGGTCCTTAGGCTTCACAGGCAAGCGCTTAACCGCTAAGCCATCTCTCCAGCCCATGTGTGATGAAACTTTGACAATGTTTTATTCTAGCTTATTGAAAGGTGCAGCATGTAATTATTTCCTGTTTTCTGCCTACTGTGCAGTAGACCCCAGAGCATCTCATGCCTATGTAATTGTAACAGCACACATGGATCAGTCTTTCTTACCCTCTCCTGTCTCTAGCCTCTGGTAACCACCATTCTACTCTCAACTTGTATTCATTTTTAGATTCCACATAGCAGTGATTGTGTGTACTTGTTTTTGCAGTATCTGACTTATTTCCCTTAATATTAATGATCTCTGGTTCATCTGTGTTGTGGTAAGTGACAGACTTGTTATCTTTTTCCTGGCCTAAGAGTAAGCATTCTGTTGTATATGTATACAACATCCTCTTTTTCATCCATCACCTGAAGGACACCTTGGTTGTTTATATTTCGTAGCTGTCATGAGTACTGCTGCAATGGACAGTCAAGTACAGAAACCCCCTCTGTACTCATTCCATTTCTTTTGTTTTCATGCTCAATAGTGGGGTTCCTGGAACATAAGGTAGTTCTATCCCAAATGTTTGTAAGGAGCCTCCACACTGCTTTTCTTTTCTTTTCTTTTCTTTTCTTTTCTTTTCTCTTCTCTTCTCTTCTCTTCTCTTCTCTTCTCTTCTCTTCTCTTCTCTTCTCTTCTCTTCTCTTCTCTTCTCTTCTCTTCTCTTCTCTTCTCTTCTCTTCTCTTCTCTTCTCTTCTCTTCTCTTCTCTTCTCTTCTCTTCTCCTTTCCTTTCCTTTCCTTTCCTTTCCTTTCCTTTCCTTTTCCTCTTCTCTTCTCTTCTCTTCTCTTCTCTTCTCTTCTCTTCTCTTCTCTTCTCTTCTCTTCTCTTCTCTTCTCTTCTCTTCTCTTCTCTTCTCTTCTCTTCCCTTCTCTTCCCTTCCCTTCCCTTCCCTTCCCTTCCCTTCCCTTCCCTTCCCTTCCCTTCCCTCCCCTCCCCTCCCCTCCCCTCCCCTCCCCTCCCCTCCCCTCCCCTCCCCTCCCCTCCCCTCCCCTCCCCTCCCCTCCCCTCCCCTCCCCTCCCCTCCCCTCCCCTCCCCTCCCCTCCCCTTTCTTTTCTTTCTTTCTTTCTTTCTTTCTTTCTTTCTTTCTTATTATTTTTTTTTGATTTTTCAAGGTAGAGTCTCCCTCTAGCCCAGGCTGACCTGCTACTCACTATGTAGTCTCAGAGTGGCTTTGAACTCACAACGATCCGCCTACCTCTGCCTCCTGAGTGCTGGGATTAAAGATGTGCACCACCACACCTGGCTTTTCATACTGCTTTGCTTAATGGCTATGCTAACTTACATTTGCACCAACAATGTTCCCTCTTCTCCATGTACTTCCTAGTATATTTTTAAAAATACTTTATTATTTTATAATTTTTATTAGCTTACAAAGAGTCAACTTTTAATATGGTGTTTTCATACAATTTCCCCTTCCCCTCTTCTCTCCTTTTTACTCCCTTCTATGCCCTTGCCCCAACTTGGCCTCCTCTCTGCTTTCATACTACATGTTTCCTTTTGTCCTTCTCCCTTCTCATCATTCCTTGTTCCCCTCTTATGGTTTCCTATCTAGCATCATAGCCTGTGTTCAGCCTCACCTTGCCTATGTACATATCTACAAACATTAAAATTAGTATCCACATATGAAAGAGAATATGTGATGTTTGTCTCTCTTGGGTTTACTTGGTACGATTTTTCCCAATTCCATCCATTTTTCTGTAATTTTCATGACTTCATTTTTATTTACAGCTGAGTAAAACTTCATCACATATAGGACCACACTTTTATTATTCAGCCCATCAGTTGATAAACATTTAGATTGATTCTATTGTGAATAAAGCAGTAATGATTAAAAAAAATTAAGGGCTAGAGAGATGGCTTAGCAGTTAAGGCATTTGCCTGCAAAGTCTAAGGACCCAGGTTCAATTCCCCTGTCCCAAGTAAGCCACATGACACATGTATCTGGAGTTTGTTTACAGTGGCTGGAGACCCTAGTATGCCCATTCTCTGTCTCTTTCTCTCTAATAAATAAATAGAATTATTTTAATAAAAACTAATAATGTTCAATATCCTTAGCCATCAGAGGAAGGCAAATTAAAACCACTTTGAGGTTGCATCTCACCCCAGTCAAACAAATACTGGCCATAGTGTGGGGAAAGAAGGATTCTTTCACTGTTGGTGGGAGTGTAAACTGGAGAAGCCACTATGGAAATCAGTGTGTAGGTTTCTCTAAAAGCTAAGAATTGAACTATCATGTGACCCAACCATACCACTCTTGGACATCTTCCTCCCAATGGACTCTTGTATTCTATCTAGTGCCTTCTCTCTTCAGTATTTTTGCTAGTAACCATTCTTAGTAGGGTGAAGTGATAGCTCTTTGTAATTTTTATTTGCATCATTATTCAAGGCATTCTGAATTTGTATAATTACTCTTACCAGTAAGTTCTGTGACTTAACTTTTTTTCTTACCTGGTGAATTTCTTTAATATTCCTTATATGACAGGTCTGGTGACAGTGTATCCTCTTGGACATTATTTGGGAAAGTCTGTACTTTTTTCATTGTATGGACACATCATATGTTGGTACCATCATTTTTCTCCTCCCTGTCCCCACTCCACTGAGAGCCCTCCTTAGTGGGATTGCTGGTATTCACCCTGGAGTTGTGGGTTATGAGTTATGAGAGCAGCGGTCAGTCATTGTGTGTCAGTGGGTAATTTCTTCATATTTATTATTATTTTATTTTATTGGTTTTTCAAGGTAGGGTCTTGCTGTAGCCCAGGCTGACCTGGAATTCACTATGTAGTTCCAGGATGGTCTTAAACTCACAGCAGTCCTCCTTCTCCTATCTCCCAAGTGCTGGGATTAAAGGCATGGACCACCATGCCTGGCTACTGTCTTCATTTTTAAGATTGCTTTGCTGAGTACAGTGTTGTTGATTCACAGGTTCCCTGCCCCTCTTCAGTACTAGAGGAAACCTTACCTGCTCCCCAGCACAGTGGTAAGAATGTCAGTCTCATATAAAAACCTCATGCCACTCCCTCTTGGCCTACAAGGTGTTTGCTGAAGTCAGTTACATGGTGATTTGAGCCACCCCTGTTGTTTCTTATCTCTTGCAGCCTCGAGAGGCTCTGTTTCTCTCCTTTGAGCGCCTGAGGATAAGAGCTCTTGGGATAGACTTCCTTGTGCTAAATTGCACTGATGACCTGTTACCTCTACAGTATGTTTGCATTCTTTTCTAAGTGTGGAAGTTTTCTGTTATTACTTCTTTGAATAAGCTTCTGCACCTTTGTCATTCTCAAGCCATTCTTGAACCCAAACAACCCAAATATTTGCTCTTCTAATACTGCTGTCTGCAGTTCTGTAAGTTCCTGTAAACTTCCTCTTCCCTGTCGTTCTGTCTTTTCCACTAGCAGTGTGTTTTAAATAGCCTGTCTTTGAGCTCAGTCATGCTTTGGTTTGTTCTTTCTTAATGCTTTTCATGTTTTAAATTTCACTGTTTTTCAGCTCAAGATCTTGACTTTTCAATTGTTTTTTTTTTTTTAATCTTTGTTAAGTTTCACTGTTCAGTATTAAAACATTTCTCTGTGTTTTCAAGTTCATTGAGTGTTCTTTAGCACCTGCTTGAAACTGAGAGGCATTCTAGCAGTATGAGGTTAATTTCTGTCACTTTGTTTTGAGTACTAAATGAGGTTATAATTTTTCTGAAAACTCTTTATGCTTGTTGGTGTGCAACTTTGGGGCGCTGAAGATTCAAATACCTATTCTGGTCTTCCTAATCTGGCTTTTTTGATGTTTTGTTTTTGGTTTTTCGAGGTAGGGTCTCACTCTATGCTGGGATGTTCTGGAATTCGCTATGTAGTCTCAGGGTGGCCTGGGACTCATGGTGATCCTCCTGTGTCTGCCTCCCAAGTGCTGGGATTAAAGGCGTATTTTCTGTGAGCCTGAAGTCTCTTCCACATTCCAGCAGTAGCTGGTACCAAGGCCAGATTTGTAAGGAATCTGCTGTTGATGTGCTGGCACTATTTCTGTCCTGGAGTGCTTTCCAAGTACTCTGTTGATGTGTAATTCAGAAAGAACTGGGAGAATGCCTGGGGAGAATAGTTTGTCCCACAAGCCCCTCCTGGGGACCAGGGTTCACCCAAGTGCCTCATTCAGTTACCAACTTGTATGTAGACATTTCAGGATTCTGCCTGGTTCTTGGCAGAATCACTGTGGATAGACCAAACTCAGATTTCTGTGTCACACCTGTAGCCACCAAAACTGCCCACTTATGTCACCTATAACACACTATGAGTCTCTATTCCTGTTACATTATCATGGCATTTAGTTAAGCCTTCCTGTTGCTGAGGTAGACTTCGGGCCCACGTCTCCAAGCTGCCGCAGGTTATACTAGCTAGCATAGAAGTCTGACAGCCTGAGGCCTCGTGCCATTCCCTGGCACAGGAGCTTGAATGGGATCTACCTAAGGTTAGCATTCACAAGCCCAGAATTAAGCACCAGGGCAAAGTCCTGTGTTTATCGCTGTGCCTTGTCCTCAGCTAATGGGGTGAAGTGCCACACTGTACTCCCTGACATTGAGGTCGCTGGGGTGACAGTAGAACTCTGGGCGGATGTTAAGCTGAATTGTGCCTCAGTCTCACAACTGCCGGGACCTGCACAGTCTTAGGTACACTGAGGCCCAATAGCACAGCCACTAGTGCTGAAAGCTGAAGCAAGCCCGTGAGCCTGCCCCACCGGAATGCAAGCCTCTGCCTGGTGCAGGTGGAGCTGGGGGCAGCTCTAGAGCTCCATCACTGAGCATTGGCCATAGCTGCACTGCCTGAGGCCGAGCCTGGGTTATAAAGGCTCTCCCTTGTCTTAAGGCTGGTGCTAAGCTCAGCTGCACCACAGTCTTACAGTTACAGGGCCTGCCCAGTCTTGGGAGGAGGGCAGGTGTGCTTTAGGCCCACTCCAAGTCTAGAATTGGTGTTGCTGAAACTCGGGGCTTATCCACAGGCACACAGGTCTCTGTCTAGTGCCAAAGCTAGTCCAAAGGCTCTGTCTGTGGGTGTGGCATGTGTCAGGAGGCTTCATTCTCTTTGGTTTCACTGCGGCAGGCCTGGCACTGCACTCTTAGACAAATGCCTATGCTAGTTTCGTGCCCTGCTTTCAAAGTCATTGGCACTCATCTCCCATTCTGCAGGGTAAGGGCAGTGGGGGCCCTTAGCCTCCTGCTGAAGGAAGTTCTAGTGGTGTAGGACTCTCCAGAGACACATACATACCTGGGATAGGGGACATGGAGTTTTGCCCAGCTCTGGGTTTCAGCATGGCAGACTTAGTACTGGGTTTCAAGTATAAGGACTGGATTTTATTGTCTCTCCCTTAAGTGGAAGATGTGTCCAGTAGCTCAGGGCTGCTGGCTGTTTGCAGTGTGTGTAGGGGGAGGGGTGTTGTGATGCCTTTTCCAAATGGGTGTTTTGGTTGTTACACTACGAGTATCACTGTATTCATTCACCTCATTTCCTGGGTGCTTGTACCTATCTTTGTATGCCATGTAAATAGCTGTTGAACATGGTACAGCGACTCTGGCTGTGTTGCCCCAACTCCCCCCTTACAGGAGGCCCAGGAGATTCAGGCTCTCTTTACTTCTGATCATTTATGTTTTTCTAGGGACCTGTTCACTTTGTGTACATGTTTAGAATGTTGACACGCTGTTTTGAATGGCCTTTCTTCCTTGCTGTTGCTAGCACCTGGTCCTGGTCCCTCAACTTTTTTGAGCTGTGTCCAGTATCCTTATTTGCTTTATCCATAAAATTTATGATGTCAGTTCATCTTTCTTCCCCCCCTTTCTGTAAATGTGATTAAGCCTGTTTTCGTGTCTGCCTTGCTCCTTGGGCATACTTTTGTTTCCTTAATTGTTTAAACATACCTATTATATAATCTTCCATGAAGAAATTGTCTCCAGTTTCGTAAACCTGGTTTCATAAGCTATTTCTAGTCTCTCACTTGTGTATTGGGTGATTTTATGATGGCTGGCTCACAAAAGCTCATGTTTTCTCTGGATCCTTGTGGGAGTTCTTTGATGTCTGAGCTAAAGTCATGTTCGTACCGAGAGAACTATTCCTTTCTTGAAATTATTTTTATTTATTTATTTATTTGAGAGAGAGAGGGAAAGAGGCAGACACACACACACACACACACAGAGAGAGAGAGAGAGAGAGGGAGGAGAGAGAGGTATCAAGAATGGGCACACCAGGCCTCCATATATATGTATGTATGTATGTATGTATGTATGTATATAAATTTGGCTACCGTGTTGAGTTAACTCTTGATAACCCATGTATAATGCTGCATGCTCATGATCTCGTTTATCCACTGCCCCTATTCTGTGAGCAAGATTCTATCACTCCTGTAGTAAATATGAAGTCATGGGAGCTTGGGAGAGGTTGGGAGACTTACTCAAGGTGATATAAGCAGCAGTAATTCAAAATGTCATGCTTACTGAGATCTGCTTCTGCTCAGTGCATTGCTATTCTACAAGGCAGAAAAATGTGTGACATCTTGGGTTTTTACTTACTGTGTTACAGATTGTGGCAGTGTTGCCATATTAAAAAGATAAGTGTACCAAAGGAATCCTGAAAGCAGTTCACCTTGCCTCTTTACTACTTTGCCTCCTCTAAGAGAAATTGCCCTTTGAAAACCTTCCAAGGATTTTTCTGGATATCAAATCTCAAAACACATTTGTCAGCCAAGATGAGAAGGTAAACTTGAGCCAAGGTCTTTAGCGATGAATTGCCTGGCGTGTGATTTCCCCTGTGGTGTCCCACAGGACATTCCAAACCACTTCTGTCCCATGGCCGCATTGTACTGGGTGGTATTTGATTATAGTTTTAATAGATGTTTCTTCCTGTGAAAGTAACCTTTTTAAAATTTGCATATTTATTTTCACTTGAAACTTAATGCCATGTCAGATTCAGGACTGTGGCATTCTTTTTAAAAAATATTTTATTTTATTTTATTTGCAAGCACACAGACAGAAAGAGATCAAGAAGAAAGATAGAGAAAGAAATGGGCGCGCCAGGGCCTCTAGCCTCTGCAAACAAACTCCAGATGCGTGCGCCCCCTTGTGCATCTGGCTAACGTGGGTCCTGGGGAGTCGAGCCTCGAACCGGTGTCTTTTGGCTTCACAGGCAAGCACTTAACCCCTAAGCCATCTCTCCAGCCCGCTGTGACATTCTTAATATACTAATGTTGTGTGGCAATGAGGTATTTTCATTAAATCGTCTCTTATGTGATATTGTCTCCTGCTGCCCATGTTTGGACAGATGCTGACACGATGATGTCTGGAGTTTCTCTGAGAGGTTTTCCTTCTAAAGTAAACAGCTGTATCACTCCAGACCAACCAGGAATGGCAGGTGTTCCTCACCCAGGCTCAGTAGAAAGCAGTTCCCTGATGATTTTGCTCTGCTGTGCCATGCCAGTCACTAGGACCTGTGTGGTAGACTCCGGGATCTGTACCCCTCCTTCAGTCATCTGTCCTCCTGGCTCACTGGAGTCTTTTTGCTCTTTCTTTGCACGAGGAGCACGTATGGGGTGAGGTGGGGAAACGCATCCATGACAACAAAAAAGCTCCTGCAGTCCTTACATCTCAGTAACTCATCATGTTCATGTCGTACCTGATGGTCCACTCATACTTGTCACCAGGAATCTCTTCTGGAACATGGCTTCAGTTTCTTTGTTTCAACCCTTCTGATGTAGTAACTCAGGAGTGTTATTTATTGTCATTTTCTCACTTGTATGTGACTTTATGATAACTTGTACTTATAAGCAGTATAAATAAGCTCAGATTGGTGAAGGATTCATGCTAGCAGTGAGACTCAGCCAGTGAAGGTTTTTACTTGCTCATTTTCCACTGAACATGGTTTTGTCAGGAAGCTTAAAAAAAATTCAAAGAGAAATATAAAGATACTCCTAAAACTAAACTTAATTCAGTTTCTTTCTGCATCAGTTTCATTCTGTTTTGCCCTCCTTTCTTTCTCATTTCATCCTCTTTTTTCTCCAGTTGAGCCTTATCTCAAGAAAGAGTAGATACTCATTATTATACAGGAATTTATTTGCATGATGAGACTAAGAATTCTGACTCAGAGCTGTTGTTTTTGCCCATATCCTTTAGGAAACGCAGGGATGTTGAGGTAGAACCTTAGTCTCTGGTCTCTAGTTCCCTCTATGTATCTTTCTTCCTGGCCTTTGGTTTTCACATTCAGTAAGTGGAAACCAACTTTGGCTAACTTCAGTATCTGACTTCTTATGGAATGCCATAGTTCAGGAAGCTGCCTCAATAAAATGACAGGTTCCTTCTATAGTGATATGATTTAACCTCAGTGTCCATGAAGCACTGGTTCCAAGACACCTCTTTGTACAAAAGAAAAGTCCAGGCTGTTTAAAGCCCTTGTTTGAAATTATATGCTAGTTTGTATATAGCCTGTGTATACCCTTGAATCTAGTTCTTATCATCTCTAGATTACTTATGATACCAACCCTGTAAATACTAAGGAATAGTTGTTATGCTATATTGTCTAGGGAAGGATGACAAGATAAAAAGTTCTGTAAATGCTCAATGTGGATGTATTCCACTGAGTATTTTCAGTATATAGTTAATTGAATTCACAGATAGGGAACTCATGGCTACAGAGGTCTGACTGTTACCTGATAGTATGATGCTGGCATGAGCAGTCCAGCTGAGCATGTGTGGACATTACACACATCTAACACACACACTCTCTCTCATTGCTTGCCACAGGCAGAACTAAATGTATTGACTTTTTTTTTAGCAGCCAGTGGTAGATACTTAGGTTAGCTAGATGAGTGTACTTTCTATATGCGGGAGGTACTCCCGATTGATTTTTGCTTTCCTGTGGTAGAAGTTCTACTTGAAATGTATGTTAAATTGTATTTACCTACAATGATTTTCTTACAGAATATGCAAATCTTGTAAGACTTTAATAGTACAATGATAAGAAAATCATTGTCTATAAATAACATGTTAACAAAACCCAGAATATTTCTGGTTTAGAGCCCAACTATTCAATGAGAATATATGAAAATTGTAATTCCAGTGGAGACATTGTTTGCTGGTAGTAGAGAGATAGAGCTGAAATACTGATCTCTCCTACCCTTCCCCATTGCAGATCTCACCATCCCTCACAAATATTCTTAGTAAGGACATGAAAGCCAAAGAGAAACATCAGACCTCACATATAAGAGGTGGTGGGTGGTTATTTTTCAGTATGGTACTTATTTGTGAAGTTATGTATTTATACTCCAATTGTGTACCAACTCATCCAGGTCCCAACTGGGATCCTGATGCTTATAACTGAATCTGTAAGAGTGATTGCTTGCCACATCTTCCTGCTAGCTGCTGCTAATGTTATAACTATTTTCTGTGATCCCTTGTAATCTACTTTTGCCATATTATAGCTCAAGGTTAATGCAACAGAAACAACATTATTTAGGCTTGGGTCTTAGGGGCATGAAGCTCTAATTTGGGGTGAAAATGACCCAATATATTGCTTTCTAAGCTTTATTGCTTTTTCCTAGTTACTTTTCCCCACCCTATGTTATTGAACATTTTCTAAAACTTAGAACTTCTAAAAATATGCTTTCAACTCTTTATTATCTGGAAAAATAGAGTATTTCACAGGTTATAAGAAGAGTATGGGCGGGGGCCGGTGAGATTCTTGAGTTTGCTGACACTGTAGACGTGCCAAGGACTTTGGGATGAAGGTCGTCCTGTGAGAACCAGAGGAACAGGAGAAGTTGTCTGTTGTCTTCTCTGGATGAAAAAGTACCAACGTGGGGTCTTTTCTCCTGACTACTTTCAGTTCTTAGTATTCATTTTCTTGCCTCTACAAGTCTCCCTAATACTACTTGGAATTAAGAGGTGCTGAATAGCCTCTCATTTGTTCAGCAGGGAAGTAACCATGCAGCCACAGACGTAGTGAAAAGAAGGGACCTTTCGTAGTTATCTTTTTAAAACCAGGCAGAGGTCCTACCTTTATTGGGCTTCCTGTGGACACTCTCCCACCAGCAAAGGCTTTGCACCAGCAAGCTGAGCAGAGTACTACTTTAGAAAGAAAAGGTGCTGGAGAAATGACTCAGGAGTTAAAGGCACTTGCTTGTAAATTCTTCGGGCTTGGGTTCAATTCCTCACCACCCATGTAAAGCTAGACACAAAATGGTGAAATGGTACTTGTGTTTGGAGTTTATTTGTAGCAGCAGGAGAACCTAGTGTGCCCCCGACACCAACAAACATGTGTGTGAAGATAAATAGATGATACATAGATAAGACAAGACAGCATGGAAAAGGTCAGTTTGCCATGCTGAACACGAGTCCATGCCATGTGCCATCTCCTCCTAGCCTCACCCTCTCCCTGTCTGTGCTAAGCATGTTCTTACTTGCAGCTGCCTGGAAGCCACAAGTCTCTGCGTCAACTTTGCCTCACTCACTGACAACTCTGAGAGTCCCATTAAAGCTTTGGACCCTACTCAGAAAAAATGTATGTCCATTTAAGATTTTTACATTTTATGTCAGGGCATTCTCTGAGCAGTTCCATCACCTCCACCACTATCTCTAGGCTTGTAGACTGCAGACTATGGCCCTCAGGTCCAAGCCCCTTTTAGAAGCCAGACAGAGTCACTCCACGCTGAACCAAACCACAACTCAAACAAACTACAGTAGCATCCTCCACATAAAAACACCCTGGAATAGGACCATAAGAAACCCAGGTTCTAGGTATAGCTCTTCAGCTGTTAGCTCTGTTGTCTTCTTTTTGTTTGTTTGCTTGTTTGTTTATTCGAGGCAGAATTCCTCTGTAGTCCAGGCTGTCATGGAATTTACTATATAGTCTCAGGCTGTCCTCAGACTCACAGCAATCCTCCTACCTCTGCCTCCCTGGTGCTGGGATTAAAGGCGTGCCACCATGCCCACCTGACTGTCTTCATTTCATATATATATGTGTGTGTGTGGATATGGTGGAGGGTGGCAGATAGAAAGAGAAGGGGCATGCCAGGGCCTCCAGCCACTTCAAACAACATCTGGCTTACATGGGTACTGGGGAATCAAACTTAAGTCCTTTGGCTTTGTAGGCAAGTGCCTCAGTTTGATTGCATAAGGCCTGTGTTTCCTCATCTGAACTCTGCCCCTCCACATTTGACTTCTGTGAGCCAAGCCAAAGTGAATACACAGAATCACTAGTCTTCTCTTGACCAAGCACAGGCTGTGTGCATCTATGTGTGCCTTGTAGCTTGGAAGTGAATGGTCTCCCCATTCTGTAAGGCTTTATGGGAGTTTGGTGGGTGGAAGTGGAATGGCCTTCCCATTTGCTGAGGCTGATGGGAGGGTGTAGCTGATTAGCAAGGCCATGCTAACATGTGTACAAAGACAGTTCCTGCAGTTGGATTTGAATCAGAGTCTCTCTGATTTTCTGTCTAGTTATCCCTGTTCTCTTCCTCACATTTCCATCACCCCATCTCCAAGCAGAAGGAAAAGCTGGTTTGTCATGGTCCCTGTCCTTCATTTACAGTGGCTAATTCTTGGAGTGAAGCTACATTAACACAAGACTGAGCTAAAGAGAGGAAGGTAATTAAGTGCTTCCGTGGAGGGAAGTTGGGGACCTCCTAATGAATAAATGAGCATTAAATGATAGATGGGCGCAACTCAATAAATGATAGACAGGGATAGTATATGTGACGTACAAACTTTTATAGTTTAGTTCTCCTCTGTTCTTACAGTGAATTATAATTTCCCTTCTAAGAAAAAAAAATAATTCTTTGGTTTGGGCAATTATTTCTCCCAGGAGGTAAGTAAAACCCAGCCATAATCATGACACTTGTCAAATGACATTGTTGAACATCGACCCTGCCATAGGCACAGCAGTAGAAGGCACCTACTAGCAGTAGTCGACATCTCTCATTGGATTGTTGTAACCACCCTTTAGAGCTTGTGTTTTTCACATGAGGAAACTGAGGCTCAGAGAGGTTGACTCTGTAAGCAGCAAGCCTCAGAGTATGAATCTGAGGCCACCCCACGGTACCATATGCCCATGGGATGCCCAGGCAGAAACTAGCAAAACTAGCTGCCATTGTCCTGACTAGTGTTCTGCTTTCATGTCCTGACCTTCAGGTGGATGTACTCCTCCTATTGATTATTATTTTCCTCAGTTAGATGCAGCTTGAGGGGTACTGTTTGAAGTTGGTGATATCCCTAGAATAGAGAACAGCCACTAACATTGGGTTCTCAGGACTTTAAAAACAAAACGTTTTTTGTTTGTTTGTGTGTTTGATGTTCCGTGTCGATTTGCTTTTAATTCATCAGTCTGCCTGGTCCATTGGAGGAGCACAATAAATACACTGAATGAGTAACTGCTTGGATGCATGCATGAATGAAAGGCTATTCATTCTACAGTGGTCAAATGAACTTAGTTTTCAGTAGTAAACTCAAAAAGCAAAACTGTAGCATTTCCATACTGGCATGAGTTTATTGTATATATCTCAGGAACAAAATATCATATAACTTAGCATATAAAACCCTTATGATAGGACTTTTACATTCCAGTTCTTAAATCCCATTGTGTACTTACAAGTAGAATATTTATTGCACCACTTTCATTGGAAAAGGGACTAATTTTACATTGTAATGACTGTACCCACTGCGAAAAAACCTTTATGGTTTAAAGAAAAACACCCTTTTTCCAATTTAAAGAAGATTGTCCCTAAGGTAAGTGTCCTTAGGGAAAACACATTTTATAGTTTACTTATTGTACAATTGTCCTTCACTGCTAAAATGGAAAGAAAAGGACGAATGCAGAAGGAAAATGTATAGAATAACTAAGCCCAGAGGTCATTAGTGACACCAAGAACAAAAATGACAAAGGGAACACAAAAAAGTTAGTCTGTGAAAACTGGAATGGTGTTGCTCTTAGTGAGTAAAAGGTAAGGAAAAGTGAACATAGGGGATATCCTTTGAATACTTTTTGTTGGGAGAAGGAGAATGACTGAACCCAAATGTGTAGCTTATTTGCAGCCAGACTGAGCAAACTTGGGAGCAAATTTCTTAAAAATGCGGGTCCATAAGAAGTCATAATTAGGAAACAAGTCTGTTTCTTGGAGACATTTTTGTAATTCCTAGGAAGAAACCAAATGTTAGTCCATCTATGAATTCAGATACTTGATTCTGAGAGCAGTCATAAAAATAATAAGAAGAAAAACCTGCTAATTAGGAAGTATTGAGTCTTTCTGACCAGTGGCCGTAGAAATTGTTAAGCTGTCCCTGTGGCCTTTCTTGAGATTATGAAATTATTAGTGGGAAAGGCATATTGTCCCTTCCTGATGCTATCCCCCCTTCTCACTGGGGAAGCCATTTATTATCCATAAGGCAATAGCTCTAGTGAGATGCATATAACTTTGCTTGCTTTTGCACATCTAATTGTATTTAAACAGAAGTCCACATAAATACAGTGTTTCTCCCACTAGGGCTGTATGCTGAGCAAAAGGTAGCTATAGAAAACCTTAGCTAACTGATAGCCTGTGTACATTGGCTAGCTCACACTCCTAATTAGAGTTCTAATTTATGGTGCTAGGTTTTACTTTCAGGTCATTAGAAACAGAACAATAAAACCATTTACTGTCTCAAATGTGAAAACCCTTTTTTTTAATTAAATTTAAAAGCAGTATTTTGGGAATAGAGCTTTTTCTTCTGTCCCCAAATATTTGATTCTGGCCTTTATCCATGTAGGAAGATGCTGAGAGTACAAATCAAGTTTTGCATTGAGGTAATAAATGAAAATATTGTATTAAATCTGTTCATATCCACCCTAAGTTTTTTTCCAAATGTTCTTGCTGTGACCTACTTCTGCTAGTAAGAAAAATGATTTTCCCATCTTTCTATGACATTCTGGCCATGGTAAACTGTTTGTATGTGTCTTGGTATGGGTGGCCTCATGAAGATAAGCATTAATTATTTTCAGGCTGCTGATGCATCACCTCTGTGGGGTGTATATTTGTCTTCTTATAATGCATCAGCACTGCAATTATGAGTGGTCTTGTGGGATGAGATCCTTTCAGATGTTAGACTAGGATGGGATGATATGCATGTGAAATGACCACCAAGCTAAATGTCAAGATTCAACCTATGCCCAGTGTCTGGGATGACACTTGGAAGGATGTTCACATTGCCTGATTCTTGCATTATAAATCACTTGCTAACTTATCTTTATCTAAGTTTCTTTTCAGTACCAAAACTTAACACCTAATTCTGATTTGGGGGATCATTTTTATTTTATTGACATCCTCTGTACATGTAGACAATATACCATGATCATAATCCCCTCCCACTACCCTTTCTTTTCTCCCTCCCAAATCCTTCTTCCACTGAATCCCTTTGCTTTTCCAACTAGTCTCTAATCTATTTTGATGACCTCATTTGTCTTCCTGCTATCATGCAGGTCTTATGTAAGTAACATCAACCACTTTGAACCATAAAAGCCATGACTACTTTGTGTTTGGAGGACAATATTGTAAGCACATCTCCCCTTCTTTTGGCTCTTACATTCTTTTTGCTACTTTTGCAATGATCCCTGAGCCTTGTAGGGTATGATAGAGATGATTTACTTAGTGTTGAACACACCATTGTCACTTCTCTCAGCACTTTGTTGAGATTTGTGATTGGTGAAATCTTTCAATGTTACCTCCCATTTGGTCAGAATGTTTTGCCAGATAACATGGAAGTATTAGAGTAAACTTGAAAATAACAAAGTTCCCAATTTTTTTTATTATTATTACAGACATACTTTGTATACATCATGTGTTGGTACTATCCTTTCCCTCGTCCCTGCCTCCATTCTGCAGCGGGCCCTCCACAGTGGGGTTGATTGCAGGTATTCCCATGAGGTTATGGGTTTATGCATTGGGAGAGCAGCACTCAGTTGCTGGGGGAAGGGAATGCCTCTGGGCATGAGGTCTCAACCTGTGACTCTTACAATCTTGCGGCTCCCTTTTCCACAAAATTCCCTGAGCAGTGTTAGGTGTGTTTTAAATCTCTTTCAGTCATGGGCTCTTAGGAGCTTTTGGATCTCTGCTTTGGTAAGTGTTGAGTATCCTCAGCATCTGTCTCCTTCACCCTGGTGCTTTCATTTATTCTGTCTTATTGCTTTGGCTAGGACTTCTAGTACTATGTTGAAGAGCAGTGGTAAGAGTGGGCACCCCTGTCTTGTTCCCCATCTCAATGGGAACTTCTTGGCTTCTTTCCCCATTAAATATTACTTGGGCTTTAGGTACTTTATATATAGCCTTTATTGTATTGGGATATAAACCATCCATGCCTATTTTTTAAAATTTATTATTATTTGAGACATAGTGTGGGGGGGAGACAGAGAGGTAGAGAGAGAGAACGGGTACACCAGTGCCTCAGCCACTGCAACCGAGCTCTAAACCTCCAGACACCAGTGCCACCTTGTACATCTTGCTTATGTGGGACCTGGAGACCTTCACTGCAAAGCTATCTCTTCAGGCCTCTCCCGCATTTTGATCATGAAGTGATATTGTATTTGGTCAAAGGCCTTCTCTGTATCTGTTGAAATGATCATGTGGTTCTTGTGATTAAATTTGTTTATGTGGTGTATTATATTGTCAGATTTCTGTATGTTGATCCATCCCTGTCATCCTTGGGATGAAAACTACTTGTTCAAGTTAGAAATTACTTTTGATACATTGTTGGGTTTGGTTTGCTAGGATTTTGTTTGGGATCTTTACATCTAAATTTATCAGGGATATAGGCTTATAGTTTCCTTTTTTGCTGCATCTCTATCTGGTCTTGGCATTAGGGCAATGCTAGCTTCACAGAATTATTGGGGAGCATTCCTTGTTATCCAGTTATGTGGAACAGTTGGAGAAAATATGGTTTCAGTTCTTTAATGAAGGTGTGATAGAATTTGGCTGAGACTTTTCTTTTGGGGGAAGTTTTTGATTACCCTTTTAATCTTAATGGATATGATAGATTTGTTTAGGAGATTAATCTGCTTTGGGTTTAATTTTGGTAGCTAGTATGTATCTAGGAGTTCATCCATTTCTTCCAGATTATCCAGTTTTGTGGAGTAGAGATTTTGGAAGTAAGCCCTAACGATTCTTCCAATTTCATTGATGTCTGTTGTGACCTCTCCTTTTTCATTTCTGATTTTGTTAATTTAAAACTTCTCTTTTTACTGATTGATCAAATTGGCCAGGGGTTTATCTTGTTTATTTTTTCAAAGAACCAGCTCTTCATTTAATCCATTTTCTTAGTTTCCAAATCATTAAGTTCTGCTCTAATCTTGGTCATTTCTTTCCATCTGGAGCTCTTTGGGTTGGATTCTTTTTGTTTTTCCAATTCCTTTAGGTGGATTAGGTTATTAATTTGTGTTCTCTCTGTTTTTATTATGAAAGCATTTAGTGCTATGAATTTTCCCCTTAGGACTGCCTTCATTGTGTCTCATAAGTTTTGGTAAGTTGTGTTGTCATTGTCATTCAATTCTACAAATTTTACAATTTCTTTTATTTATTTCTTCTACTACTCATTTATTGATTAAAACTGTGTTGTTCAGTCTCCTGGAGCTGGTGGAATTTCTGAAGCATCTCCCCATTACAATCATTGTAATTACATATATACAATATCAATCTATTAAGTGTCCTCTTCCCTTCCTTTCTCCACCCTTTATGTCTCCTTTTCAACTTACTGGCCTCTGCTACTAAGTATTTTCATTCTCACACAGAAGCCCAGTCATCTGTAGCTAGGATCCCCATATGAGGGAGAACATGTGGCGCTTGGCTTTCTGGGCCTGGGTTACCTGACTTAGTATAATACTTTCCAGGTCCATCCATTTTTCTGCAAATTTCATAACTTCATTTTTCTTTACCGCTGAGTAGAACTCCATTGTATAAATGTACCACATCTTCATTATCCACTCATCTGTTGAGGGACATCTAGGCTGGTTCCATTTCCCAGCTATTATAAATTGAGCAGCAATAAACATGGTTGAGCATGTACTTCTAAGGAAATGAGATGAGTCCTTTGGATATATGCCTAGGAGTGCTATAGCTGGGTCATATGGTAGATCAATCTCTAGCTGCTTTAGGAACCTCCACACTGTTTTCCACAATGGCTGGACCAGATTGCATTCCCACCAGCAGTGCAGAAGGGTTCCTTTTTTTCCACATCCCCGCCAACATTTATGATCATTTGTTTTCATGATGGTGGCCAATCTGACAGGAGTGAGATGGAATCTCAATGTAGTTTTAATCTGCATTTCCCTGATGACTAGTGACGTAGAACATTTTTTTAGGTGCTTATATGCCATTCGTATTTCTTCCTTTGAGAACTCTCTATTTAGCTCCTTAGCCCATTTTTTGATTGGCCTGTTTGATTCCTTATTAGTTAACTTTTTGAGTTCTTTGTATATCCTAGATATTAATCCTTTATCAGATATATAGCTGGCGAAGATTTTTTCCCATTCTGTAGGTTGCCTCTTTGCTTTTTTCACTGTGCCCTTTGCGGTGCAAAATCTTTGTAATTTCATTAGGTCCCAGTGGTTAATCTGTGGTTTTATTGCCTGAGCAATTGGGGTTGTATTTAGAAAGTCTTTGCCAAGACCAATATGTTGGAGGGTTTCCCCTACTTTTTCCTCTAGCAGTTTCAAAGTTTCCGGTCTGATGTTAAGGTCTTTAATCCATTTGGACTTAATTCTTGTGCATGGCGAGAGAGAAGAATCTATTTTCATCCTTCTGCAGATATTTATCCAGTTTTCAAAACACCATTTGCTGAAGAGGCTGTCTCTTCTCCAATGAGTATTTTTGGCATTTTTATCGAATATCAGGTGGCTATAGCTACTTGGGAGGTTTTGTTTTATAAACTGTGTCATACCTATGTTTGGTTCATACATATTTATGATTGTGATGTTCTCATGTTGGATCAGTCTCTTGGTGAGTAAGAAGTAGCCTTCCTTATTCTTTTTGATTACTTTTGGTTTAACATCTATTTTATCAGATATTAGTATAGCAATACCTGCTTGTTTTTTATTTCCATTTGCTTGGAATATCATTTTCCATCCTTTTATCCTGAGGAGGTATCTGTCTTTAGTTGTGAGGTGGGTTTTTGAAGATAGCAGATAGAAGGGTCCATTTTTCTGATCCACTCTTTTAACTTGTGTCTTTTGATGGGTGAGTTAAGACTCTTAATATTTAAGGTTATAAATGTGAGGTTCAATTTAATCCCTTCCATGATGTGGTACTTTGTACTTTTTTGCGCCTTCTCTAATTTTGGGTATTATGATCTTGAAGCTCTTGGGATTGGTTATTTGACTTCTGTGTGGAGTATTCCCTAAAGTTTTCTCTGTAGGTTTGGCTTTGTGTTCATATAATAATAGAGCTGGAATTTATCATGGAAAGTTTTTCTTTCACCATTTATTATGTGGTATATTTTCATTGGGTGCAGTAATTTGGGTTGGAAGCCATAGATTTTTAGACTTTGAAGTGCTCTATTCCAGGCCTTGCTGGCTTTTAGGTTTCCCATTGAGAAATCTAAGGAAAGTCTGCTGGAATTGCCTTTATATGTACTGTTTTGCTTCTCACTTGCTGCTTTTAGCACTCTCTTTGTTTTCATTGTTTAGAGTTTTAACAATGATGTGCCTTGGAGAGTTTATCCGTTGGTTCAGTCTGTTTGGAGTTTTCTTAGCTTCTTCTATCTTGATAGGACTCTTTTTTAAGAGGGTAGGAAAGTTTTCTTCAATAATTTTGTTGAATAAATTCTCTATGACTTTGGTCTGAATTTCCTCCCCTTCTGGGCTACCCATGATCTGAATGTTAGGATGTTTTAGGTTATCCCACAGTTCCCTCACGTTCTGTTCACAAGATTTTTTGAACTCATTGGAAGTTTTGGATTCCCCAACTGTGGCTTCTGTTTTGTCTTCCAGCTCTGAGGTTGTTTCCTTCACCTGATTAAGTCTGGTTTTGAGGGTTTCTAGAGAGGTTTTCAATAGTTCAATTTGGTTTGTATTTTCTGTTGCCTTTTTCCTTATAGTATCTGTCCCTTTGTTGAGTTCTAGTTTTAGGTCATGTTTTGATTTTATTTTTTTTTTAAATTAATTAATTAATTTATTTGAGAGAGACAGACACAGAGAGAAAGACAGATAGAGGGAGAGAGAGAATGGGCGCACCAGGGCTTCCAGCCTCTGCAAAGGAACTCCAGACGTGTGTGCCCCCTTGTGCATCTGGCTAACGTGGGACCTGGGGAACCGAGCCTTGAACCGGGGTCCTTAGGCTTCACAGGCAAGCGCTTAACCGCTAAGCCATCTCTCCAGCCCATGTTTTGATTTTCTTAATGCTTCTTGGAATTCATTCTTTCATTTACTTATGTCTCCATTAAGCTTAACTAGCTGTTTATTGAGATACTCTGGGGTTTTTTGATTGTTTGCTTTTTACTCACCTTCAGTTCACTTAACTCTATTTTGTGGTCTTTCTGTTTTTTGTCTATTATGTCAAGCCTAGTAAAGACAGCTATGTGGATTTCATTAATGCAGTTGTTGGATTTTTAATAATTTGCTGCCAGTACTGCCATTTGCTTGGTTAGGGTCACATACCTTGTGTCTTCATTTTGGAGTTCTATTCCTGTTTTCTCCTCTATTTTTCACTGGAGACTTCCATTGTGGTACTGGGCAACCTTGTTGGAGCTCCTTCTCTTTGATGTTTCATGTTTCTTTTGCATTGTAGTCTCTCATCACAGTGTGGGAATTTTATTTAATTAAGGAGGAAGAATGAATATTCCCTTGTAGTGTCTTCAGTGATTGTTCTAATTTAAGTTTGGCTAGAATATGCTAATAATGGCTTTGTATTTTGGGATGCACAGGTTGTGAAGGGTGTAAATGCACCAGCGTGTTTGGGCCAGTGCTTAATAGCAAAGATGGGATTGGAGGTCTGGGATCACTTTGACCTGGTCTTGCCTGTGGCTCCAAGGCCATAGCACTTGCCCTCGGTCTCCTGCTGAACCCAGATTGGCAGGTTATAGCAGAATCACTGGTTCTCCCAGGAAGGTGATTGTCTAATTTTCTTGTATTTCTCTTTTGGGGCTAATGCAATAACCCAAGTAGTCACTGGGAATGGGATGGGAGTGGGGAGATAGTGAGGATCAATGGGTTCCATAGCCCAGGCTGGATCAGGAAGTTGGCTGGTGACAGGGAGGCACTGGCCAAGGTGCATGCACAAGGGTGCCTGTAGACGGCACAGAGTGTTGAGGGTCTGTGATCAGCAGGAGAGGAGGCAGCCTTCAGGCCAGCCCACCAAGGATGCAAGACAGGGGAGCACAGCAGGAGATGGGAACACAGGTGGGCTGTGAGCTTAGTTGGTCAGCCTGTGGGAGCCAGACACAGCGGGGCCAGGCCTCCAGGAGACCTGAAAGGCAGTCCACTAACAGAATCAGTGTACATAGGTCACCTACTGTTGCAGTGGGGCAAGTCCTCCAGGAGAAAGGGGTTTGCATGCAGACCACTGAACAGGGAAGGTGTGTGAGCCACCAATACATTCATGGGCCTCTGACAGATACAATGTATGGGGGGTCTCTGGGAAACAAAGGAGGTGCACAGGCCACTGACAGCTGTACCTGGGGGCCTTGGGAATCAGGGAAAGCACATGGGCTACTGACAAATGCAATATGGGGGCCCCCAGGAGACAGGCATGCAGACCACCGACTTATGCACTGGCAGGGGCCTCCAGGAGACAGGGAAGGTGTGCAGATCACTAATAGATGCAGAGGGGTCCTCCATGAGACAGTGAAGGAGCATGGGCAGCTGTTGGCAGAACCTACAGATAGTGCAGCAGAGAACCTGGTCTGGGAATCTGGGGTGCTGTGGCAAGTGGTTGGGAGGACCTGAGGGTCTTGTGGGCTGCCTCAGACCACGGGAATCAGCAGATTCCCAACTGTGCCCCTCCTAGCCCAACCTCTGGATTTCTGCTAAGACCTACTCACACTGGAACCCCACAGATTTTGCTTGATATTACCCCGGTAGTTGAAGTGTGGTTAGGAGGATGCCATCTTGACTGAAAGTCCAGGTTCCCAATTTTTTAATCTTTGGCCTACAAAAATTTAATTTCTTTGACACCCTTCAGAAAAATAGGAAACTAGGATCTTAATTGTATAATTAATTTATATAGTTGTTTATTCATTCCCGACAACAGATATTTACTGAGAATCTTGTGTGCTTAAGGCCTTGTGGAGGTAAGCATTAAGACATTTTATTGTTTTGCATGCATGTTTATTTGGACAAGAGGTAGGTAGGAAGATAAGAAGGGGCTTTATTGGGAAACTCAGTGCTGGCAAGAGGAGACATGTGGCCTACCTCTCATATCTGGGCTGGGTCAAATTGCTAGACATACCTGCATGGCGGGTATATTAAAGCTTCCCTGTCCTTTGTCCATTTTCTTGAGCTCCCCACCCCCCCCTGCCCACACACTGAAGAATAGCTGTCCAGAATCAGCAGTTTAATCAGTGCTGAACATAAAGTTGGAGTGTGTGAACGGGTGGGGGATAGTAACCAGAGTGCAAGCATGCCTCGCTCGACTTCTGCCTGCCATTTCTGAAACTCAGTGCCATTGGAAACCATGAAGTTTGGAGGTAGAGAAGGATCACATCTAATTTCACTCTCCTGCTGGGCAACAGATGTGCCCACAGGAGCAACTGCACAGTGTAAGCTTGTCAGGTTTCCAAAAGAATTTAGCTAATGGGCCTCATTGTTGAGAGAGCTCCTATCCTAGAGAATCAACATGAAGGTTAGAGACAAGTACAGAACCTGAGGCTTTGGAGAGTGAGTGATGGTTTCTGTGGGCAACTTTCCTTACTTGGGAGCTCTAGCTTTCCCTGCCTCCAATAATGTGAAGCAGCTACCCTCGTCTAAAGGGAAAGAGAGCAGGCTAGACTGTTTTGTGAACAGTTAGTTTAACTTAAGACAAAGTTCCTGGCTGGGGAAAAGGCCAAAACACTGAAGGAGCTCAGCAGATATGCTCCAGAGGCATTTCTTAATAATAATAGCTCCCTTGGATGGGTTAGGTATACAAGTAATGGGAAATGCTGACTCAAGGCTGCCTCCAGGCTCAATAAAGAATATATTCTGGGTGCCACTGTAAGCATTAGGAAGGCCTAGAAATCATATCAGAAGGGCTTATATTATACAGTTTAAATTCCCCAAGGAAAAAAGTGTTTATGAAATTCTGCTTTAGTAACCTGAGTCATGAGCTACTTGTTTTCTGCAAATATCTGAGTGAGTAGTGCCTGTACCCAAAATAATTCATGAGATTATATTTTCTGATCCATTATTAAGGACAACTTTTTACTTTGCTCCTCAAATTTTCATATAGATTCAGAAAGAACCATTGAACCATCATATGCTGGCTTGTTACTGTGACCCATGGGAGAGGGGAGAGCCCCTTTGAAGGTCCCCTCCCAGCTCTGTGCCTGCTGCTCCTTGTAGCTGCCTCAGGCTGTGCATTCGTTGAGCCAGTGAATGATGTGGTGCTGTAGGATATGGGAGCAATACTGAGGCCTTCTGGGAAACCGAGGCTGACTCATTCATAGCCTACACAGGCCCTCCTTCACACCCAGGCTGATTAACCACTGCAGAACTGTTGACTACTGTTTAAATATTTCTCTTAGGACAGCATTGGTTTCCTCGGGAGATTAGCAGAAGGGCAGTCCACACATGAATTCTGTAAGTAGAAGAAGGGATGAATGAAGGGTGTGCTTGATAGGAGAATTATGCAAAGGGTTTCTCATATTTCATCTTTCTCCCAGTACTTTTAATTTTAATAAACATTTTACATAGTTCAGACATACAGTTCATTTGCTTAGCAGTTCAACTCAGTACAAAAATAAGAACTTTTTCATCAAACACATTTTGGGATAAGGAAAAGAGTTGTTTTTCTTCCTTTCATTTATTTTTATTTTTATTTTTTAGAAAGAGCAAGAGACAGAGAGAAAATTGGCACACCAGGGCCTCAGCCACTGCAATCAAACTCCAGATGCTTGTGCCACTTAGTGAGCATGTGCGACCTTGTGCTTGCCTTATCTTTTTGTGTGTCTATCTTACGTGAGATCTGGAGAGTTGAACATGTGTCCTTGGGCTTTGCAGGCAAGCACCTTAGTCACTAAGTTATCTCTCCAGCCCTCTTCCTTTTATTTTTGTGTCAATAGTAAATCCTCAGGAAAATGAAAAGATGCAAATTTTTCACTTTGATTAATTTTCATAATTGTCAGCAGTTAGGTCTCTCAGCCTTGGCACACTATTATTAATATTTTTTCTTTCACAATTAACAGTTCTGAGTGGGCAGTTATTTTGTTCCTTGCCTCTTGCCATGGATTTTCTGTTTGGATTTCTTTTAAAGAATACTATTGTACATATGCTGGTAAAATTCTGTTAGTGGACCTGTTTTCATCCCTGTTGTACAAATGTCTAGGAATGGAATTGCTAGTTTTCAGGGGAGGTGTATTTTTTTTAATATTTTATTTTTATTTATTTGACAGAGAAAGGGAGAGAGAGAGAATGGGCACGCCAGGGCCTCCAGCCACTGCAAACGAACTCCAGACGTGTGTGCCTCTTTGTGCATCTGGCTAATGTGGGTCCTAGTAATCAAACTGGGGTCCTTTGACTTTGTAGGCAAGCACCTTAACCACTAAGCCATCTCTCCAGCCCTCAGGGGATTTAACTTTGAGTACATTGCTGGGCATGTCTGCAGAGTGGTCTTAAACAATTCAGAACTTGGTTCTGAGGGAGTTGCAGATGTTCCTCCATCATCATCATCGTCATCATCATCATGCCAGTCACCTTGCTTTTTCTGTTCTGATTTCTGAGTTGTTTTGGGATCAACTATTCATTTTCCTTCATAAAAGATCAATTAAGTGCTGTGGCTGACTTGTAGGAAGAAGTCCTGGCTCAACCACCCTCAGATCTGTAGTGGTGTGTTTCATTGTTAACTCAGAGACTCAAAATCCTTTTACCATCTGAGTAAATTTGAACTATATAATAAAAACTACTGTGAGCTGGGTGTGGTGGCGCACGCCTTTAATCCCAGCACTCGGGAGGCAGAGATAGGAAGATCACCATGAGTTTGAGGCCACCCTGAGACTACATAGTGAATTCCAGGTCAGCCTGGGCTAGAGTGAGACCCTACCTCAAAAAACTAAAAGAAAAAAAAAAAAAAAACAAAAACCCAAAACTATTGTGAAACATGCTGTTGCAGTTAGCTTCACATTGCTGGGATGGACTTCCAAATGACAGTTCAGGGGAAGAATGGGATTTATTGAAGCTTACAGATCCTAGGGAAGGTCCATAATGGTGGAAGAGGCCCATTTTCACAGATCCAAGCAGAGAGAGATAGACAAAACACCAGCACTGCAAGCAAGCAGGAACCTACAGCAACAGGAGCCCTTGTGCTCACACTTCTCTGCTTACCCTAGGCTGGAATTCAGGTCTGCCCCCAGTGACACCTCTTCCAGCCAGGAAGCTGGAAGTCTAAGTTACAAGTTTTAATAAAACATCTGAGTCTATGGGGGAACATACATTCAAACTACCACATTCCCTCCTGGCTTTTGCTGTTTTTCTTTCTTCCAGGTATCAAACATTTTGTAAAGTTTAGTGATTATTTTTCTTAAGCAGTGTTAGATACATTCTTTCTATTTAGCCAGAGAGACAAGTTACAAATCTCCTTTAATTTTCTTTGGGACAGACTCATGGCCTCCACACAATGATCAGGCCTGCCACATCATTCCATAGTGCTGACAAGCACATTAACAACAGGAGCCTGTCCACACACAAAGCACTGAGTCATCTTTATAATCCCTGTCCCAGGGAGTTTCTTTGTTAGATAATTTTCTGGAAGCAGTCTTTTCTAACTCCTGCTTCCATTTTTCTTTTACTCATACAGCAATAGCTTTAGTTAGTTTTTTTTTTTTTTATTAAGTCTTCTTTCCAGAAAGATTATTTTCTTTCCAATCTCATTTTTTGATAATAGAACTTAATATTTCCTTTCAATTTAATTAGAAAGGGAAAGCTCAGGGGCTTTGTTTTGAGTTTCTGTGAGCCGTCAAGGTGGTGTTTTCTGACCTGTTCCCTATAGCTAAGCATTCCAGGTCCAAAGTGCTTTGTAAACAGTACAGTAGACTCTCTGGTGGTCACAACAGTGCTGCTCCCCAGGCGGTGGAACCCAGCTTTCTGAATGCAGGGCTCTTCCATGGTGGGATAAAAAAGGCACATCATCAGGCTGAGTTCTACCCTACCAAAAAAGCAAAAATCTCAGCAATCGTACATTCATAAACTCATAGGATGGCCTTAGCAGGAGGACCTTGGTTTTAAGTTGAAGTAGTTCTCACTACAGAGGAGACACTGCACATTGATGAGAATTGCATTGGACAGACAAATAAGTAAATAGATAAATGTGCATGAGTTTATTACACTTTTTTTTAAACTATAGAATATGTCAATGTGATTTTTTTTTTCTGTAAGTTAGAAGCAGGCCAAGGCCAGTTAAGTACCTTACAGATTGTGGGTGTCAGAGTGTACTGGAGGAGAAAGACAGCCATGTGAACGGTGGGGTGGGGGGCTTGGGGTGAAGATATGAATTAGGAACTGTGCCTTGCCAGTTTTCTTACAGGTACATCACTGAAAAAACTGGTATCCCGTGGGCTGGAGAGATGGCTTAGCTGTTAAGTGCTTGCCTGTGAAGCCTAAGGACTCTGGTTCGAGGCTCGATTCCCCAGGACTCACGTTAGCCAGATGCACAAGGGGGTGCACACATCTGGAATTCATTTGCAGCTGCTGGAGGCCCTGGCGCGCCCATTCTCTCTCTATATATATATCTGCGTTTTCCTCTGTGTCTGTCACTCTCAAATAAATAAATAAACAAAAATAAATGAATAAAAAATTAAAAAACAAACTGGTATCCCACTGTTTTGACTCACCCCAACATTTTTCTCTCCATGTTCATTGAATTAGTAATACATTAATGTTATGAACTTAGGATTCTTGAGGAGTACAATTGTGTGCATTTATCTAATTGTGGGTCTTGATGGTCCAATGATACCTGCTCAGTGATGTTACTATAAGTATTTCCCAAAGAAAATATTGAGGAAAAAACTTTATAATTAAGGGATGTTTTACCTCTAAATTAGTAGAAAAAAAATATTATAAATGTTTTATAGCCTTTAGTTTTTTTTAATTTTTAAAAATTTATTAAAGACAGAGAGAGGGAGAGAGAGATAGAGAATGAGTGAAAATAGGTGTGCCAGGGCCTCTAGCCACTGCAAATGAGCTCCAGACACATGTGCCACCATGTGCATCTGGCTTACGTGGGACCTGGAGAGTCGAACCTGGGTCCTTAGGCTTTGCAGGCAAACACCTTAACCACTAAGTCTCCTCCCCAGCACAATTTTTTTTTAACTTGTGGTTATATGTATTAGACAAGCACACTAACCTTTACCCTTAACCCTAGTTACCTTTTTTTTTTTTTTTTTTTTGGTTTTTCGAGGTAGGGTCTCACTCTGGCTCAAGCTGACCTGCAATTCACTATGTAGTCTCAGGGTGGCCTCGAACTCACGGCGATCCTCCTACCTCTGCCTCCCGAGTGCTGGGATTAAAGGCGTGCGCCACCACACCCGGCTTACTAGTTACCTTTTTATTTTGAGACAGTCTCACCAAAATTTCCAAGACTAGTCTTGAAGTTACTCTACAGCCTAGGCTGTCCTTGTATTTGTAATCTTCCTGCCTTGGGGCCCTAAGTACCTGAAATTGCAAGCCTGTGTCACCAGTCCTGGTGGTTTTATCTTTAAATATACCAAGTTTTGAGGGAAAAGTAGACTCAGTGGGATACTTATTTATATTCACAGTCTTCTAGCAATTTAGGTGTGTTGAAAACATTAAAACATATGGGTTTCAAAGTTTACTTCCCATCAAAAATAGTGTCTTTGTCCCCCCTTCATGCTTCTTTTTTCTCTTTTTTAAGTGATTTAAATTTTTTTTATTGACAACTTCCATAATTATTATCAATATCCCATGGTAATTCTGTCCCTCCCCTCCCCTGCCTCATACTTCTTAACTTAGACAGTGGTCCTCATTCTAATCGTGTAAACGCTCATGTCTTTGTGTCTTCTTCCAGAATCTCTCCAGTCCTAAGGCTATCATGCCCTAGTTTGTTGCCAAGGAACCCTGGGTTATTACATTTGCAGTTCTCCAGGCATGAATTTTAGGTCCCTTAAGCTATATAGAGGAAGGCTTTCAGATAAATGAACTTTTCTAGATGTGGGTGTGGGACAACAGTACCTGTTGGAGGCCAGTCTAGAAATTTTATTATCAGATGTAAACTTTGACCCACCAGAAGGAAGTTCTATCGGTAGGTGAAGAAGCCAAGGTATGAAGGCATGAAGGCCGTCACCTCACCCTTTATATCCAGAATGTCATGTATACCTTCTTCTGAGCCAGGCAGCCTATCAGCTATAAGCTGGCCAGCTCTGATGATTGAAAAGAGGGCTGGAGAGATGGCTTAGCAGTTAAGGCACTTGCCTGGGAAGACTAAGGTTTGATTCTCCAGTACCCATGCAAGCCAGATGCACATGGTGGTGCATGTATCTGGAGTTTGTGTGCAGTGGCTAGAGGCCCTAGCACACCCATATTCATATTCTTTCTTTCTCTCTCTGTCTCATAAATAAATGAATAAAATTTTTTAAGATTAAAAAATATATTGAAAAGATTCTTGGCTTCATCCCACACTCAGAGCTGGTTTTGTCAGGAGTGGATTGTGCCAATAATCCAGAATGTGTGATCTGAACCTTAGGACAGTTGCCTGCTACACACCTTCAGAGACACTCTTCACAATCTGAACAGAGGTTTTGGGGCTTGAACTTATTTTTTAGGTAGCAGGTAGTAATTTACAGTAAGCCACTTACATTCCTGTAACACTATAGAGGTGTGAGGGTTTCTTTTTTTTTATTCTTCAGTCACATTATATGCAGTTTCAGAACATATCACTTGTAGATGAGTAGTATAAGAAAAATTCTATACTTTATATAGACACCCAGCCCTTCGTGTCTCTTCCTTTTAACATTTAAGTATAATGAAGTTTATAATTATTATAAACCCTTCTACTTATTGGCACTCATCTGTCAGAGCCTGCCAGGCCATATACATTTGTGTCTTACAAAAAAACACCCAAACATTTTTATTGAGAACTTTAGTACATAAGCATACTGTAATTTGGTCATATTCCTGCCCCATGCCCCCTTTTCCTCCCCTCTACCACTCCCATCCCACTGAGCACCCTCCTTTCTCCAGGTAATCCTTCCTCTGTTTCCATGTCTCATTGCTGTTGGCTTCCTCCATCCTCCATGTCAAAATGCTGATGAGCTCAGAACTGTTTCTGGTCTTATGGGGTAATGACAACCACTGTGAGGATTATCAGGTATCTCTTTAGCTACTCAGTGGGCAGGGCTTGAGGCAGCTGAAGGTCAGAGCCACCATTCAGCTAATAGACGGAAGTGTTGATCTCAGTTTTCTCAAGCTCCACAGCCTGTATCTTCCTGTTCATTCATAGCCTTGAGCCGTGTACGAAGTCCCACCTTCTTACACTTACCCATTCTCACGTCTCTCTATTTAATAATGTACTTTATCTCTAATTCTCCAGCCCTTTTAAAATAACTAGAATTTACTTTCTGCACATTTCTGCGCATGCCTGTTATGAGAAGCTTGGATGTAAAGTGTAAACCTACCCCTTGGCTGACACGTGTCCTGTTCTTTCTTATTATCCAAAGCTGTCCTGACCTAGGAGAGCTCGGTGAGTAGTTCTCAGGAGAGAGCCCTGTTTGGCTTGCCATGGGGCTTGGGGGGAGAACCCGAAGCTCATGTTAAGATACTATAGAACATGCTTTGCCCTGGGCTCCCCTCTGCCACTGATTCTGTCTTCCTGTTTCTTCTTGTGGTTATCAAATCTTTAAAATAAGCAGGTTAATTAAAATTTTGTGATCCCTACTTATTCAGTAAGCTCAAATATAGACTTAAGAAAGACATGGTATTTACTTTATAATGGTGTAGTAGCATAATTTCTTTTTAAAAAGATGTGTGTGGTAACATGCTGTGTTTTCAAAGGAACATCTGAGTAGTAGCTGGCTCAAGGAGGTAAGAATCATCTGGTTACTGTGCTCCTCCTCTTGCCAGTCCATACCTAATATCTGATTATTCCAAGTCATAATCTTTTTTACTGAACTGATTAAACTATGACTGCCTAACTTACACTGCTTTCCAAACTTAAAGTTGGTCCTTCCTGAGATTTCAAGCCATTTTTTTTTATATTTTATTTTTACTTATTTGACAGAGAAAGAGGGAGAGAGAGTGAGAGAATGGGCCCACCAGGGCCTCCAGCTACTGCAAACAAACTCCAGACTGTGGATCTGGCTAACGTGGGTCCTGAGGAATCAAACCTGGGTCTTTTGGCCTTGCAGGCAAACACCTTAATTGCTAAGCCATCCCTCCAGCCCCTCAAGCCATTTCTTTAATCTGTCCCGTTGGCATGCATAATTTATCTTCCCTATTTACTGGACCATTTCTCTTTGCCAGAGGACTTTACCCCTCAAAGTGCCTCTCTCTTCTCTTTTTACACTTAATCCAAAAGAAGGAACTAGCCTTTGCAACAAGCCAGGGTGCTTGCATCATTCCAGCCTCAGTCTGGCTTAAACTAGAATATTGTAGAGACTGTCTTCAAATAAAGCTACCATAATCATCTCTTACCATAATTAGGTAGAAAGGAGCTTTTATGATTAAATGAATGCTGGGCTCAGAGACAAAGATTTTGTTGCACATACAGCTTTGTTTCTAGCTTACAGCCATGAGCAAAAGTTACTTCTCTGAACTTGAGGTTTTAATTTAGAATTGTGGACAATTAAATTAGATGTTTAAGCCAAGCATATTTTATACATATTTACAAGAAAAGACCATGTCTGGCACTTACTTTCTTAAATGCAGAAACAAAACCATATTACTCTTTAAAAAAATAAATAAAGGCTTATACAAACCTATTTTTTAAAACAATTAAGTGTCCTTGTCTTTCACCCTGTACAAAAATCAACTCCACATGGATCAATGATCTTATTGTAAGATGTGAAACTCAGAAATGGCTATAGAAAATAGTACAGTCCACTTCAAGAATGAAGGACTTTCAAGATAGGACTCTGGTTTGCCCAGGAAATAAGGGAAGCAATCAACAAATGAGACCTCATGTAATGAAAAGCCATTGTGCAGGAAAGAAAACCATCAACCAAGTCAAGAGGCAGCCTGGGGGATGGGGGAAAATCTTTGCTAGATCAGGGATAAGGAACCACAATGTAAGATCTATATGATATATATGATTATTTTATACTATATATATATAAAGAATATTAAAAATAATAAAAATAAAAACAGTTATTCAAAAAACATCTAATAGCATGTTTAAACATAGCAACTGTGGTACTTTGAATGATGTCCCCCAATAGAATCAGTTTTATTAAAGCTTCTAGGATTTCCAGCTGCCTGGCTGGAAGAGATGTCACTGTGGGTGGATCCTAGGGTCCAACCCTAACATGTGTTTGGGGGCGTATCTGGAATTCCAGCCTAAGGTATGCAGAGAGCAGTCTTGAGTTCTGCCTGGGTTCCCTGCTATTTGACTGCCAGTTTTTGTTCTGGCTTTTGGTGGTGAGTTTTCTCTTTTTTGCCATTATGGAAATTCCCCTGGATCTATAAACTTCAATAAATCCCTTCCACCTATAAATTGTGCCTGACTTGGAAGTTCATCCCAACAACATGAAGATGACTACAATAGCAACCAAATGAACTTTGACAAATGCTTTGAGACATCATTGTTCTTTTATTAAATTAGTAATAAAAAAGGAGCTGATGCTGGCATTGTCAGTCAGAACAACTCATTGGAAAAATTGCTTCAAATTATAGTAATATCCATACCTTTCAATCTAGCAAGCCTATTTCTAGAACTCTATCCTAGGGGAATCTTCCAAAGTACAGAAAAAGAAACCTAGCAACATGACAATAATTATTTTAGTATAACTTATAAACTTAGTAAGTCTAGGTGCAATTTAAGTTCATAATGGATTAAGTTATAATGGACTTTTGTACAGCTTTTAAAATAGTAATAAAGACTTTTCAAAAACATTTTTCATTCATGAGCAGAGATAGAAAGTATAGATAGGAATGCCAGGGCCTCTTGCCACTGCTTGCAAATACCAGACATATGTGCTACTTTGTGTATCTGGCTTTTATGTAAGTACTGGGGAATCGAACCTGAGCCAGCATATTTTGCAAGAAAGTACCTTAACTGCTGAGCAATGACCCCAGCCCAATGAAGACTTATCAAGAGGCCTGTAAAAATATTTGCCATATAAAATGTCTTGCCATATAAAATGTCACATATGATGATCAGAATAAATAACATCTCAAAACGATATGGAAAAAATAGGACAAAATAATAATTATATTAGTATATTATAGCACGTTTCTTTATTCCTATTTTTCTAGACCTTTTATAAGGCAATATTGCATTTAAATGTATTCAGTCTATAAAACATTGAGAAGCCTATTCTGTCCCTGGAAAGTTTGTTGTGGCATTTTGAGTTCTAGCAAATTATAGGAAGGTAAAAAAACCATGTGTGTGGTGGGCTTAGAGTGCATACCTCACATCCAGTGTTAGATTTGAAGTGCTGCTCTGTGTAATCTAAGTATTAATGCCAGGGTACCAGCACAACTGTGTTAATTCTAGTGGTATTCTCAAATAGCCACCTGCTCTGGGACACATTCCGAAAATAATTTACTGAATTTCTAGGATGAGTTCACTGAGAAAATGGGATCTTATTGATATGTTGACTCTAACATCAGTGAAAGACTTTAAAAGTGCATCACAGGGGCTGGAGAGATGGCTTAGCGGTTAAGTGCTTGCCTGTGAAGCCTAAGGACCCCGGTTCGAGGCTCGGTTCCCCAGGTCCCACGTTAGCCAGATGCACAAGGGGGCGCATGCGTCTGGAGTTCGTTTGCAGTGGCTGGAAGCCCTGGCGCGCCCATTCTCTCTCTCTCCCTCTCCCTCTATCTGTCTTTCTCTCTGTCTGTCGCTCTCAAATAAATAAATAAAAAATGAACCAAAAAATAAATAAAAAAGAAAGGGCATCACAGGCTGCATGTTAGAGGTGCTTGATTGCAGTAAACCAGACAATACCATTGGCTGAGAAATACAGCATTATTTTTAGTTGACATTTACTGAGGTAATTTTGTAAATCTACTTCATAGTTGTAATAAATAGCATAGAAAGTTACCTGGAATACTTTGCTCCCAGCAGTAACACTTTACAAAGCTGTATATCACAGTCACAGTATTGACATAGATACCCTCCCACCCACCTTACCCAGTTCCCCTGGTTAAATTGGCACTCCCCATGTGTGAAGTTCTGTTCGATTTTATCACCTGCATGTGTTTGTGTCTCTGTATCCACTGTGAAAACACTGAACATTCCCGTCACTGTGTGGACCCATTCTGTTACCCAGTGACAATCACACCTGCGCTCTCCTCCCAACGTCCTTAACTCCTTGCAATCACTATTCCTGTCTGCTACCTGTAAAATTCTGTCACTTCAAAAATAAATGCAGTTAAACAATATCTAACCTTTTGCTTTAAAAAAATTTTTTTTGTTTATTCTTATTTATTTGAGAATGACAGACAGAGAGAGAAGTAGGCAGAGAGAAAGAGAGAATGGATGTGCCAGGGCTTCCAGCCACTGCAGACGAACTCCAGATGTGTGCGCCCCCCTTGTGCATCTGGCTAACGTGGGTCCTGGGGAACTGAGCCTCGAACCGGGGTCCTTAGGCTTCACAGGCAAGCACTTAACCGCTAAGCCATCTCTCCAGCCCGAGGCTTGCTTTTTTTAAAACCTTTATTTATTTGCAAGCAGAGAAAGATAGAAGAGAAACAGACAGAATGGGCATGCCAGGGCCTCCAGCCATTGCAAATGGACTCCAGATCACCTTATGCATCTGACTTTACTTGGGCATTGAGGAATTGAACTCTGGTCATTTGGTTTTGCAGGAAAGCGCCTTAATTGCTGAGCCATCTCTCTAGCCCTGGGAACGCTATCCATCTTTTGTTTTTTCGAAACAGGGTCTTTTCATTGGCCTGGAAGTTGACTAATAGGCGGGACTGGTGAGCCTGCAAGCCCCAGGGATCTGCCAGTCTTCGCCTCCCTAGTGTGGGGATCCATACCTGCACCACCGCACCTAGCATTTTCACATGGGGCTCAAACTAAAGCAACTGCTCCAGCCCCCATTCACTTCATTCTTTATCAGTTTGTTTTAGGAGGTAGGCTTGAGGGTCCCTTTAGTCTCTGGCATCTGACAAAGCAGTCTTGGACTTCCTTTGTCAACATTGAGCCTAGCTTCCTTATTAGTATCACCTTGTACAAAAATCAACTCAAAATAGGAGAGATCCACAATGAGTCCTTGATTTCTGGAACAATAGAAGAAAACACAGGGAAACCATTTTAAGACATTGGTACAGGCAATGATTTTCTGAGTAAAACCCCAAAAGTTCAGGAAACAAAAGTGAGAATTGTCAAATGGGATTATATGAAACTAAAAAGCTTCTGCAAGAAGAAATAGTTGGGAGAGAAGATAGCCTGAAGAAGAGACAGCTGCCATTATTCATCTGACAGAGTTAACATCCAGAGTATATCAAGAAGTCAGAAAACTTAACAAAAATAAGTAATCCAATTTTAGAAGTGGGATAATTATCTGAATATACTTTCCAAAAGTTGAAAAGAGACCCATAAATATGTTAAAAATTTCTCAATATCTTTCACTATTAGGGAAATGGAAATTGAAACTACAATGATACCACATCACCCGAGTTAGAATGGCTGTTATATAAAATAATCGCAGTAAATGCCCAAAAAAGGAAAAAAAAAATCTCTTACTGTATTGATGGTAGGGATGTGTACTAATACAGCCATGGAAAACTGGTAGAGGTTTTGCCAAAACTATGATGCTATTTTTCCACTTCGTAATATATATTCAAAGGAAATTAGGTTAGTGTGCCAGAGATAACCTGCCTGTCTATGTTTATTTTAGCAGTATTCACAATACCTAAAATGTGGAATCTGACTATCAACAGCTAAATGAATAAAGAAAACATACATTTGAAGCCTGGCGTGGTGGCACATGCCTTTAATCCCAGCACTCAGGAGGCAGAGGTAGGAGGATCACCATGAGTTCAAGACCATCCTGAGACTATATAATTCCAGTTCAGCCTGAACTAGAGTGAGACCCTACCTTGAGAAACCAAAAATAAAAAATAAAAATAAAAGAAAATGTACATTCATACAGTAAGTTATTATTTAGCCATAAAGAGTAATAAAATACTGTCATTTAAAGCAAAATAAATGAAACTAAGGGACAACATATTAGGTGAAATGAGACAAAGAAAGACAAGTATTGTATCTTTTTCTCACATGTAGAATTTTTTAAGAAATGACCTAAAATACAGTAGTGATTACCAGGGGTTGGGAAGGATATAGTTGAAGTAGTTAAAGGGTGGTTGGGTTTCGTTTTGCTGTGTGCTGTGTTCATTTTTGGAAACTGAACATTAGCCCCATCAATGTGTACCGTTAATGCAGGTTTTTTTGGGGGGGAGGGGTTCAAGGTCGGGTCTTACTCTAGCTCAGGCTGACTTGAAATTTGCTATGTAGTCTCAGGGTGGCCTTGAACTAATGGCGATCCTTCTACCTCTGCTTCCCAAGTGCTGGGATTAAAGACATGCACCACCATGCCCAGCAATTTTTTTGTTTGTTTCTAGGAAAAAATGGGGGGCTAGAGAGAGTGCTTAGTGGTTAAGACACTTGCCTGTGAAGCCTAAGGACCCAGGTTCAATTTCCAAGTATCCATGTAAGCCAGAAAGATACACAAGGTGGCACATGTATCTAGAGTTTGTTTGCAATGGCTAGAGGCCCTGACATGCCTGTTTTCTCTGTCTCAAATAAATAAATAAATGAAAATTTAAAAAATATTTTTAAAAATAAGACTGGATTTAATTAGGTTCTTTTTTCCTTAATTTTATAGTCTCTCAACTTTCTTATCGAGGACAAAAAGGTATGGGTGTGTGTGTTTGCTTGCCTGTTTTAGAAATGGTGTTTGGACATCTGCCTCTGTGCCCTTGGGTGCTGGTCTCTAGTATGCATCTTAGTTTGCTGTAGTAAGAAGCCTTGTTTAATAAGTCAGTTACCTTCTCCAAGATGATTTGCTCAGCTGCATAAAATGCTTAGCTCACATAAATGCCTGTTAAACTGTAGAGGCTCTAGAATCAGTTGGGCAACCTTTTAAAATGCCCTTAGAGAGCTGCTTTCCCAGTGTTTCTGAGCCGGTAGGTATGCAATGGAGCGGGATAACTGGTCTTTCTAACAAGTTTCCCTGAGTAACAGACCTACAAAAAACTTACATTCTCCTTTTCTGTGGGCTTTTTAATTTGTTCTCCTTTGGCTATAATTGATATAATCACAAATCTTCTATGAAAATAGAAACTATGGATGCAAGTTGTTTAGGTATGACATAAAATTAAAAAAATAATTTTCAAAGATGACCAGGAATGTACTTCGACCTTTCTCTGAAGAATATGGTAGCTTACCTGAGCCACCCTCCTATCTGACAGAGTTCTGCCCTTATGCGTCCAAGTAACATAGGCCTAAAAGGTCACTAATGACAGCACCCTGTTCCTGCTGTCATGATGTTCATGGAATTTTCTCACTGTTAACTCTTCGGGTCTACAGCCACAGCCTTGTAAGCTCTTCCTTCATCTGTCCTTGACAGTGGCTCAGAAGGTGTGTTACCTGGAGGAGTGTTCTGCCTTGATCACATCTCTATCAGAATAACCCTTTGTAGCCAAATAGGAATTTTATTTATTTTTATTTATTTATTTTAGTTTTTCTTTTTTCTTTTTTTTTTTTTTTTTTTGGTTTTTCGAGATAGGGTCTCACTCTGGTCCAGGCTGACCTGGAATTAACTCTGTAGTCTCAGGGTGGCCTTGAACTCAACGGCGATCCTCCTACCTCTGCCTCCCGAGTGCTGGGATTAAAGGCGCGCGCCACCACACCCAGCTCAAATAGGAATTTTAAAACTATCACTGAAACAAATATTTCAGTGACTGAAGCCAGTAACTTACTATTTCCGTGTGGGGGGTTCATGACCCCAACTGTACTAAGGCCTTCAGACATATGTCTGGTTCTTCAGCACTCATGCTTCTCAGCCTTGAAAATGGTGAGTGTGACAGTGGCTTCCTCCCCACCTGATGTGTTTAGACAGCTTATGCTGCTGAAGCCACCTTTCCTAAGATGGTAGGGAAAATACTATAGGTCATTGGTCCTATAAAAAGACTCCTGAGTTTGAGTAACTCTCCTCCCAAGCGAGCTCGTTAGCTCAGGACTTGTCCCAGTAGAACAGATTGTCAAAGCACTTCAGGCCAGATCTGCCACAGTGCCACTGTGTTCCCTCTCACAGATACTCCAGAGAAAGGGGAAACTGAAAGGACCTCCAGTGTGTGAGTGATCACATATTCATGAGGGAAATGCTGTTTTATACTATACATTCTCGTACCACCCACTTTAGCATCATTATTGTTTTTACAAATAGGATTTGTGCTTGAGGCTGTAGATGATTTCCATATAAATGTTTGTCCCGCGGATTTGCTGTTGCTAGCAAACATGCTGCGCTTGCTTTATATAACTCTTGCCCACCGTGCTGCTGCAATAGCACCATCCAATGCCAGCAACACTCTCCACAACCCGCTTGTTCCAAAAGAAGCGAGGAAAGGCTGCTGCCCAGAACTTACTTGTTTCTTGGAAAACTATGATTTAGACTAGTGTCTTCAGATGGGGAGCACAAGTTGCCCTCTGTTCCCCATACCTCCTCCTAATGCTGTTTCTCTTTTTTTCCTTATTAAAATTTTTATTATGCTTTTCCTTTTTACTTATTGACAATTTTTGTTGTTGTCATTTTGTTTTGTTTTGTTTTTTTTTTCAAGGTAGGGTATCACTGTAGCTCAGGCTGACCTGGAATTTACAATGTAGTCTCAGGGTGGCCTCGAACTCATGGCGATCCCCCTTACCTCTGCCTCCAATGTACAGGGATTAAAGGCGTGTACCACTACACTTGGCTTATTGACAATTTGTATACATGTATGAAATATATTTGATCATAATCCTCTCCGATTACCCCTCATTTCTGCCTCCCCCCTCACTAAAGCCTCTCTTTTCTACTTTGAGTGTGTGTGTGTGTCACACCGAGTTGTTTGGGTGAGTTGCTTATGTGAGAATGGGTAAGGGGTTACTTACCAGAACACATTCAACTTACGGGTGCCTGCACCACTGAAGAAATGTCTTCCACTCCCCCAGCAACTGTTAACTGCCAGTAATTCCTCAGGGAGGAATGTTCTCATCCCTTGGGCTGCCTCAAGCATGACCTCCACCACCATGCATGACTGACTGCTGTTGGGTCCAATGTTGTGTGGGTCTTAGGCAGTTAATGACAGTGGCTGTGAGTCATGAATGCAATGGCCCTGTTACGTTTGGAAGACAGCATTCCTCCCTGTCCTCTAGTTCTTATATTCTTTTCACCTTTTCTTCCAAAATGTTCCCTGAGCCTCAATCTGGATAGCCACTGACAAGCAGTTAGGCTTTTTTTCCTGGCACATGAAAGCCAACAACGTTTGTTAAATCTATACAGGTCATCCTAGTGTATCCATGGCTTGCCGAAAATCCAACGTGAAGGTTTAAATTAGGATGTGGACATCCATCTCCCCCCACCCACCACCACCACACACACTTATCTTGAGGGTTCTTACAGAATTTGTCCAGAACCCATGGGGTCAGAAGACTGCTCCAGTGCTCCCTGAATCTGGTTAACTGCACACATAGCCTTGTGGAGGGGCCGCGTCTTCTCTGTGGACTGCTTCTCCCATCTCCGGTCTTGGTCTTTGCTTCCTCCTTTACCCAGCCAGCATCTTCCTTTGGGCACAAACGTGTGCCAAACTTTCCGTCACTCCAAATTTTATTCTCTTTTTGCCATCATAGAAGTCACAATGAGTAGTAATCTCCTCCCTCAGGGTACTACGTCAGAAATCTTTTTATAACTCAGGAAGTGTTTATTATTTGCTCCCAGAAGGCATAAGACATCCATCTTAAACGTACCCCATCTTATTAGGTCATCACATTGCTTGGCTGTCTCCTCACTCAGGAGTTAGCACCAGGAAGGAGCCTTTCCCCATGTGGTCTGGGGCTGGGGCAGTCAGTGGCACATACAAGATCCTTAGCAACCATAGAAGAAGGAGGCCAGCCTGCCTGTGTTGAGGCTGGGTATATGGTACAAATGTACCCAATTCAAAGTGGGCGTAGGTGCCCTCAGTGCCTACAGTAGTCTGATCAGTGCTGTATTACAGAATTAGCAAAAAGCACTTAATCCCACTGTCACTTTAAGATGACAAATATATTTGATAAATGCTATAGCAAATCATATATATATATATATTTAATTAATTAATTAATTAATTTGAGAGAGACAGACACAGAGAGAAAGACAGGTAGAGGGGGAGAGAGAGAATGAGCACGCCAGGGCTTCCAGCCACTGCAAACGAACTCCAGACGCGTGTGCCCCCTTGTGCATCTGGCTAATGTGGGACCTGGGGAACCGAGCCTCGAACCGGGGTCCTTAGGCTTCACAGGCAAGCACTTAACCGCTAAGCCATCTCTCCAGCCCGCAAATCATATTTTTAAATTTGTTTCTATTTTCACTTAATGTTTATTTTGCAAATGAATTTTGAATTACACAAGTGAATTATAATAAAGTATATTTTAGCACATAATGAATAGAATATAAGCTGCTCTTGTCTGTAGTATAAAGACAGTCTATTTCAGATCAGAGCTTGGAACATGAGCTGCACCTAGATAAATATTTAAAAATTTAGTTAAATTTTAAAATTTAAATCTTAAACAAATTAAATTATTTTAAATTTAAATTTAAAAAAATTTAAATTGAAAAATCAATAAATATATTAAAGATAGATGTGTTAATATTAGCAGAGCCCCTTAAAATAAGTATTTGTGCATAGCTATGGCTACTTATTGTAGAATCCTATCCCAAACCTGCAGTTATGAAACTCACATTTTTCTACTGTTTTATAGTTTTATCAGTCTTGTTTAGCATATCCCAAAGCACAAGTACCTTTAAGAAATACTAATTTTATCTTTTGCTGCTCTGATAGCATGTTATTTTTAATAATTAAAATTCCAAATCTCTTTTGAGGAGTAAGAAGTTAACACCATAGCTATGTTAACTAATACTACAATTTTACAAAAATATTAACATGTCACTCATAAGTAATTAAAGCATTGTAAACTTAACATTTGGTCTGTCACCATACCAGTCTACCCCTGTTTATTATGACTTAAGGAGATTGTTTTTAGCTGATTCAAAGCAGGGCCATAACTCACCTGCCTTCCATTCCAAGTGGCCGTATGCAAATGCTTAGAGCTTAGAGAATCAAGGCTGTAGAAATAATGAGGAGGACTTCATTTCTGATGTTTTTTTTTTTTTTTTGGTTTTTCTTTTCATTTTTAGTTATATACAGTGCTTACAGTCATGTTGGTAGCATCCTTAGCCTCCTCCCTGACCACCCCCCGCCGCAGGAACCGTCCTTGTTGTGGAATATGGGTCGTGCATTGTGGGGTTAGCCATCATTTATGGGTAAGAGGCAATGTCTCTGTGTATCATGACCCAACGGGTGGCTCTGACATTCTTTCTGCCCCCTCTTCCGCAAATTTCCCTGAGCCATGCTGGGTTCGTTTTAGGTCTGCTTCAGTGATGAGAACTTGGGAGCCTCTGTGTCTCTGGATATCTGGTTTAGTAGGAGTTGACTGTTCTCTATGTCTATCTCCTTCACCCTTGTTCTGGTACCAGGTTCACCAAGAAAGCAGCACTCTTGCTCATTTCCCAACTCTTCGTTTCAGCAGGGGCCGTGGTGAGGCGCAATGGGCTGGTTCTGTCCTTGGGATCTGTGTCCATCTTTCCTTCCCCAAGAGTTGCGGTGCGGTTAGGCGGATGCCATCAGTCAAGACGGTGGTTTTAAGAGCTGTGGTGTGGGAGGTAGGTCATAACAGCCTTACCCTCATGAATGGTAGGTCATGACAACTTTACCCTCATGAATGGCTTGAGAGAGCCAGGTCGCTTGTTCTGTTCCCTCTGTCATATGAGGGTGCAGCAAGAAAGTACCATGTTAGAAGCAGAGAGCAGCAGCTCTCATCTGATGTTTTTCTTGTATATGTATACTTTGAGGGCAGGGAAGGCAGATAGAGAGAATGGGTACACCAGGGCCTCCAGCCACTGCAAATGAACTCCAGACGCATGTGCCACAGTATATATCTGGTTTTACGTGGGTACTAGGGAATCAAAGCTGGGTCCTTTGGCTTTGCCGGCAAGCACCTTAACCACTAAGCCATCTCTCCAGCCCCTCCTTGGATGTCTTAAGTGACTGTTTATGCTTTGTGACATTATAGCCCAGAAGTGCAGCAACCAACAATGCCTGAAGCTACAGCTGTACTCATGGGCCACCAGCTTGAACACTTGAACTTTGGGGACTGAAACAAAAAAGTTGAAGTGCAGAGGTGTTTCCTCGGTGTCGTGGAATAAGATAAAATTACCCTTTTTTAAAATAAATGGCAGTTAGCAGAAACAGTTTTTCTTGTCATGAATCAAATAGTAGGGAACACAAAATCAGCTTTTGAAATATGTTTCCTCACAGTGTTTAAATACAAGGGAACTAAAATGCACTGTACAGCCCCTGCTCCCAAGGATGACTGTATTTTTTTTGTTAAGTCCTAAAAACATTAATGTATTTGGTAGGTAAAACTACCAGAAGTAGAGATTAAAAGACATACCAAATTTTAGTGGATTTTTAGGAGAGGAGGGGTACATTTACAATGTTTTGTCAGGGCCTCTTATGTTCTTGTTCTCTGTCTTAAGGTCATTGTCACATGACTCTGAACCAGAGCATTCCTTTGATGTTTGAGGCAACAGTGAAGATTCAAAGTCACTGTGTCTCTAGTTGTTCTCAGTCATCTGCAGTGTTCCAGAGGGGGGAAAAAATCATGGATTTGAAATCAAAGTTTGTTCCTAAGCCCTTCATTGCCACCCGACAGGCTTTGTACCCTGAACATGTCACTTCATTTTTCTGAGTTTCCTTTTCTTCCTTTGTAAACCAGTTTACCTAAATCCTAGGGCTATGTTGAGGATGAGTGGAGTTGGAGTAAGCTTCAGGTAGAGTGGGCCCTGTTATTGTTCCTATTTGCAGGTAGAAAAACAGTGAAAGAGGTTAGCCAGCCTGTTGAAGGTCACATGGCTAGTCAATGAGAGATCTGGGTCCACAGAACTTCTTCTGTAATTACAGTGTTTCTTAGCACTGCCACTGTTGATATTTAGGGGCCTTGTTGGTGGTGGTCCTGTGCATCTGAAGAAATATAGCATCCTCTCTGCCTCTGTCCTTTAGGTGCCACTGGCCACCTTCACCAAGTTGTTGACAACCAAGAATGTCTTCAGATCCTGCCTGTTGTTCTCTAGTGAGCAGAAGTCACCCCAGGCTTAGGGTCATTCATTGTTCTGTCTGACTCCAGAGCTGAAGTTCCTTTTCATTTTAATGATGGCCCTGGTTTGGTTAGCCTTATATTGAGTAGTTCCTCTTTGCCCTACTCCTTGACACAGTAATTTGCAGAAGTGAAAGAGAGATAACTGATTCTTACCCATTTGTTAGGTTGGGACAGGCTCCCAAAATGGAATCACCATGTGGTGACAGAAACACAAGGAAGTGGGTCAACCACATTCCTCAAGAAACCACCCAGCCATCCTCCCTTCCTTGTCTACCAGTGCCCCAGGTCTAGTTTTCCTGCCCCCTTATTTCACACCCTAGCTGTTTGAAATTGCTAATATAAAGAACAAAGGAGTTCTTTTCCCTTTCTCACCTTCCCCTAACTGAAGAAGCCCTAGAAAGCCCACTGTGTGGAATCTCAGGTTGGCTGTGCTCCACTCTTGAGTTAGTCCTGGAAGCTCGTGTTGTTCCCAAAGAAAAGCTTTCATCTTTGCCTCAGAGTGGTTTGCATGGTCTTGGTCACTCCCGAACCTTACACCATTATCTTCCTGTTTCTGAATATCAGCAGTGTTATCATCTTCTTTGTAAGGTGGTATGCTTTCTGTTCCTATGAGCTGGTTGTATGGAAGCAGGATACCAGCTGCCCAGGAGGTGCAATGTTAGACCCAAGAGCCTATGGTCTCCTTTCCCATGAAATTCTGTCATTCCTTGCACCCCAGCAAGCCACACACTTGTCTCTCTAGAAATCTCCTTCCTATCTGCTATCAGCTGAGAAATGGGGGAAAGGGGTTGTGGGAGGGAGCCACATGGGTTTAATTGACACATGATCTTTGCATAGCAATTTTCTTTTCTACCTTATTTTATTTGCAGTGCTGGGGGCTGAAGATCATATGCAAGGCAAAAGCCCAATCCCCTGCTCTTTGTTTTGTTTTGTGTGTGCATGTGTTCCAGTTCCCATGCTCATCTGTGTATATGCAAATAGAGGCAAGAGGACAGTCTTGGGTGTCATCCTCCAATATACCATCTATCCCTTTTTAAGACAAGGTCTCTCATTGGCCTGGAGCTCACCAATTAGACTAGACTGGCTAGCCAGCAAGTTCTGTAGATCGTCCTGTCTCCACTTCTCCAGTGCTGGGATTATAAGGCACATGCCACTTCACTCAGCATTTATGTGGAGATGGGGATTGAACTCAGGCCCTCATGTTTGCAAGACAAGCACTTTATTGGTTTTTTTTTTTTAATTTAATTTATTAGTTTTCTTTTCAGTAAATACAGGCAGTTTGGTACCATTATTTAGGCTCATCTGTGATCTACCCCCTCCCATTAGACCCTCCTTGTCAAGCACTTTATTGAATGAGCAAACACCTGGGCTGCTTCTCCCACTTATTTATTTATTTATTTTGCTCACAGGGTCTGGCTTTGTGTCTTAGGCTAGTTTGAACTGCCTATGTGGCCCTTCATGGCCTGGAAAGGAAGATCCTCCTATGTCTTCCACCCTTCTCATTGGATTGGGAGCCCTGGGACAGCACACACAACCCATCTTGTTTAATCCTCACTGTAAGCCCCTGAGCTTATACCAGTTGTAATTGTCCATGTTTACACTTTGTTTAGGAAACTTAACCCTCCTTCTTAGCCTGTTCCTTCAATATTGGTGCTCTCATTACAAAACTTGATATAGAAACTCAGCAGGAAGTTGATATGGAAACTCAGCAGGTATCTTTCTTACCAGCACTGGATGAAGTGAAACATCTTTGTGAATTACTCAACATAAAGCAGATGCCTTCGCACTGCATGACTCTGCCTTTTCCCTTTCTCCTTTCCAGGGATCATTAAATACACGCCTCCTTTGACTGCAGTCGGGGACTTAGTAACAAACTTTCCTGAGGATGTTCACAGGTGTACCATATTTCTCCAAGAGTAGAATGTTTTTGCTTGTTTCTTATCCTCCCACCACCTCCAAATTGCCCAAGTACAAACTTATCAAACCTCCCACGCATGCCATCATTCTCTCTGTATTTGGCTGTCTTCCTGATATTAGCACAGTTCACAATTTATTGACCCCTCTGAACTAAAGCTTACTAAACACTTATGTCTGACTAGCAGTGTTTCTTTCTCTATAGTTAAGACTTTGGGAAATTTTCATATGATCTGGGCCTCATTAATAATTTGAAAATGATTATTATATAAGCCTGTATGAATCAAGTTTTCCTTAAAACAATAGGTCTTAAAATATAGCTACTGACAAGCCCAAGAAATATAATTGCATGTGATTAAAAGCATCCAAAACCAGGTGTCATTGTAGACAGAAATTGATTACAGTTTAGGGACAGGACCCCAAAGTGAATAGTTTTCTTTTGGCCAAGTATAGGAATTGTCCTTGGGCCTATAGGGGAAAATGTAGGTTGTTACACTTTATTGTAGGTCAGAAGGGTCTGGACTTTCCTTATCTCTGCCCCCTTCGGAAGTCCTTCCACCCCTTCTTGGAAGACTCTTCCTAATAAAATTAAGATTCTGAAAAGATTGTTCTTTTCCAAAGACCCTGACTTCAGATACCTGGTGTCAGGACTCAGCTGGCTAAACTAGCTGTCCACCCATGGAGTTCACATAAAAATTCCTGACCCGAGTCTCGAGGTGAGCTTCTCAACCCCCTCTTGCCTCTATGGGCAAGAACGCCACCTTGCTTTCTTCTATTTTGTTCTGGGATTAAGTCCCCTTTCTCCTCCCTCTCCTAAAGTTTCAAGCTATAATAAAATCTTTCTGAACCTTATCCTCTGGTCTGTGCATTTCATTCTTCAAATTGGTAAGACAGAGATCCAGGAACATCCCTAAATTATTGGTGTGTTGATATACAAGGAACCCCAAACTCTCTGTATCAGTGTGGTGGCACATGCCTTTAGACCCAGCACTAGTGCCTAGGTAGGAGAGTTGCTGTGAGTTTGAGACCAGTCTGAGGCTACAGAGTAAGTTCTGGGTCAGCGTGGACTAGAGTGGCCTTAGGAGAATGTAGTATACTTACCAACCATGATAAAGACCTAAAATTGATTGGGAATCTTTGAGACTTGGAGTTCTACTCATGGAAAATCTAAAACAGTGGTTTGAGCCAATGGGATCGGAAAATATATTGCTTCATGAAAATATAACTTTATATTTCTTTTTTCATTTTAGTGTCAGTTAAGACTTAGTTTTTTCTTTAAAGCATATGTGAATCATTTTAATTACAGTTTATTGATAAAAAGATTAATTTCTTCTTGCTGTAAAAATGTGATGTCTGGCTTGCCTGAGTCACTTGTGAAATAAGCATGTATCATTGTTGTCTGGATTTACCTATTCTGACTTGATGTGTGGCGAGCCACTCCTTTGTGGTATATCAGTAAAGCATTGTAAGGTGTTCTTCCTTTTCCAGGTGGCCTTTTTGAAGATGTAACTGTGGGAGCCGAGGCCTGTGCATCCCCCAGCAGACAGCTCTCCGGCATGGAGCAAGGTGGAGGGTAGCCTTCAGCACAGAGGGCATCACCAGCCAAGACAAAAGCCAGAGCCGCCCTGCGGGGTGAAGTACTGAAGCTTTGAGAGTACTTGTTTGCATATATTCCTTCAGAGAAGAGTTGACCTTAGGTCTCTGAAAGCCCAAGGCTGTGAGGAAAGTTGCAGTAGGTTGTCCTCCGCAGGATAAGTATAGAGGTTTGCGTCTCGACTTCCCACAGAGAAGAATATTCAAATCTATGCTGTGTCAGCACCACCTGGAAGGGTATTTGCTAATGGAAACCCATCTGTCCTGTGTGGAACTTCATTGAGGAACTGAGTGCTAAGTGCTTTAAAATCTAGGACATAAACTTTTTTAAGAGTCTCGGGTTTGTTCCAAACAAATTTAACAGATAAAAGTAAAGAAGTGTTTGTGTCTTACTTAGAGGAGATGCTCTGTGGATTTGCTGAGTGAGTGATTATCCCATTAAAGGTTTCTCGAGGCCGCAAACCTGCATGTGTCTCTTTTGTTCTTTATTTCTGTTACTGCATGCTGCTGTAAATTAATAAATATACGACACAGGATTGTTGGTAGAGAGTTTTCTGTGTCACCCTGTAGCAGAACTGGTGGCGAGGAAACATTAGCAAGATAGAACTGAACAGAATCCTCCAGAACCCAGGCCAGCTCATGATGTTATAGGGATTCGAGACTTGCCTAGAACCCACCCCCGCCCCCACCCCCGCCCCCACCCCCGCCCATAGCTCAGCTCAAAGCTGGGGCCAGGCAGGTCCTGCCCTGCCTGGGATCTCACCCACATCTCTGCTCCCCTCCTTTCCCACTGCACACTCAGGAGGACACTCATGATTGGCCACTATCTCTGCCACCGATCACACCCAGTGGCATTACTCCTAGCCTGTTGTCCACCTGATACTACTTTCTTACAAACACCTAGGTTTTCTGCCTCCTTGTTTCCTAACTTCCATAATGCGTATGTCACTTGGCATTCTGATGTGGTAAATCAGCCATGATTTCTTCTTCCTTGAAGGAATCAGGTCAGAAGGAGCTCTCCTGATGCAGAAGTGGTGGACACATCTGTTTGATCCCACAGCACCGCTTTATTAAAGCACAGTTTGAAACACTGAAATTCTTGGCCTTAAGTCCGACAATCACAGCTATAGAGAATTAATTTGGCTTCACTGGAGCCTGCAGGTCCCCAATACCATGTTGTCTTTTCATGCTGTTGATTTCTGTCAATAGACAGCCAGGTTTCTTGACCTCAGCACTGTTGACATTTCAGCCTGGATAACTCTTTGTGTCTGTTGACTGCTGGATGCTCCGCAGCATGTCCACCTCCTACACGATTCCATGATTCACAGAATTAACTCCACTTGAAAACCATTCTAGGAGTTGTGGCCTGGGCAATGAGATTGGATGGTTAGCTAGAGTTGTATATTATCAACGACCCAAGTCCACCAAATCTTAGTGTTCTCTGGCATATGGCCTCGACATAATGTATTCCTGTGTTCACAGATGAATACATTTGGGATAGATACTTCTGTGCTAGAAGTTAGAGTTTGGGGACTGGAGAGATGGCTTAGCAGTTATGGGATTTGCATGTAAAGCCAAAGGGTACCAGTTTGACTCCCCAGGACTTCATGTAAGCCAGATGCACAAGGGGGTGTATGCATCTGGAATTCATTTGCAGTGGCTGGAGGCCCTGGTATGCCCATTCTCTCTCTCTCTCTCTCTCTCTCTCTCATTCTCTCTCTCAAATAAATAAATAAAATATATTTTAAAATACTTTAAATAAAAAAAGGAAGTTAGGGTTTGTTGTGTACTGTTGTAATGATAGAGATTGGAATGAGTTAGATGAATGATTTCTCTGTGTGCACAGGAGTTTAGCCTGTGCATACAGAGAATTTTCTTCCGAGGTAGTTTTCCTCTCTCTGGAGAAGAGAGAAGCCCTGGCCACAGTGATGCATATGTGTGGTTTGGTCAGTGAAAGTACTTAGCATTCAAAAATAATTTTATTCTGCTGCCTTTTGAGTCATCCCAGAGGTCACCTGCCATCTGGAAAGAGAAGCTTCTCTAACCAAAATTAAGAGTAGCATCAATATATGGGTGTGGAGGTTAAGAAAAGAGCTGACCAGTCAGTTTGGTGGGCATAATATATGCATTTAGCCAGATACCAGCAGGTGTTATACTCCTAGAGCTCATGACCATCCCCATCATAGGCTTTTGACTAGGTTTTCAGTACCAGGCATGTATTCCCTCCCATTGTGTATGGCCTCCAGTCCAATTAGTGAGTGGTTAGTTTCCCTCATAACAGACAGCCACTATTGCACCCATTGGCTCATTTGGCATGGCTGGCCAAATTTAATGTTTGCAGTGTCCACTGTTGTTTATCTCCATAGATGACTTCTCCCTCTCCCATAGGGCTGCATGCAGCATAGTCTTTTCCAGGTTTCTGATAGCTGGTGTACAGGTAGGAGGTTTTCAGCTCAGCTCCAGCTTGGTTTCTCAGTGACCTTGCAGCCCAAACATGTGGAGTCTTCAGCAATACAAGAATTATTCTTTTAAGACCCAGTCTCCCTATATAGTTCCCAGGCTAGCCTGGAGCTTCTGATCCTTCTGCCTGAGCCTCCCAACTTCTTAGACTGTAAGTGTTCACCATCACACCTAACAAAAAGTTCTTGAAATAAGATGCAGAATATACCAAAAGAAGCAAAGTAAAATTCTGTACAACTATTATTCCATCTAATAATCCAATATAATTTAAGAAGTAATGGTGTCAGGAAGAAAAACAATGTGGCCAAGTGTAGGCACTTTTGCCTGAGGAAAAAATTGTTGCTTACTATTGATATTAAGAGAAATATAATTTAAAGTGTGCTTTTAAATTTTAAAGCAGTCATCAGTAAATTTTAAATGTGCATGTTAGAAAACCCTAGAAGATTAATAAAAGCCCTTGCAGTGTATCTCCAGTGACAACAGTCAGTAGCTATTGTAGATGTGGATGCAGAGCCTGTGCTGGCGTCTTCCTCTGCTTTGTTCCATGAGGACAAGCTGTCCTCAGAATCAGCAGAGGCATCACCAGTTGGACATCTGGCAGGTCTCTTCTATTCCTGCACACTCAGTAGCGTTTCTCAAATGCATGCTGTCGTTAAGCCTTGCAGTGGATGGGATTAGAGAACAGAGTGAAGGTGAGAAGAGAGCCCTGCCCGCCGATGACACCAAGCCATGATGTGGTACCCCAGGGCTGTAGGAGACATCCCTTCTGATGAGCATGCTCAGAGTAGATGCTCTTGTCTGGATAAGACAGGATTTTCTGTGGGTCTTAAGTAATGGTTAAGATTGGGAAACATAGGAAGACAGCCATTTTGAAACAGTGAGAACATTTAGCTCATCTGAGGTGAGACAGAGCATTCTCAGGAAGGAAAACATTGTTTTTTCTTTTAGTATTTTTATCAAGTAGGAACTTTGGACACATCATGTGTTGGTACCATGATTCCCCTCCTCCCTGTCCCCATTCCACTGAGGGCCCTCCTTAGTGGTATTGTTGTTATTCAGCAAGAAGTTGTGGGTTATGAGTTGTGAGAGCAGCAGTCAGTCATTGTGGGAGGGCTATGTCTCTGGATATCCCCCCTCCTGGCAATCCTGTGGCTCTTACATTCTTTCTGCCCCCTCTTCCACAAACTTCCTGGAGCCTTGGTGGGTGTGTTTTAAGTCTGCTTTAGTGTTTTTCTCTCTCAGCAGCTTTTGGATTTCTGCTATGGTGCAATTTGAGTACCTTTAGTGTCTGTCTCCATCACCCTGATGCTGGCTGTCAGGCTCAGCCTCAGTCTTGCTCATATTATCAATTCCTGTGTGGTTTCACCTAGACCCTACCTGCTGTGTGAGAGGTGGTTCATCTCCTGGGAGGGAAAAAGCTGTCTCTATTCTTGTCTTGTTGATGGTTTTCCTCCGTTCTCACTGCTTGCTGAAAAAACAAAGACAGATTCTCCAGTGGAGACTAACATCAGGATAAGTTAAAAGGGATAAGCCTTTCTAATCTAGAGAGATTTTGATGGGTATAACCTCAATTTTGGACAATGATTATTGGGAGCTTTTCACTGGAGTCCATAATCTTGGACTCCAGAGGATTCTGACTTGGTTCCCAGTTGCAGCTATGGGTTCCTTTCCAGTGAGCAGATCTCTTAGCCAATCAGAGAGCCATTGGTTACCCACCTAGGCTGTGGGCCACCATTGCACAGGTGTGTACATATTGTCAGGCTGTTTGCTTTCATACAGCAGTGTCCCCTGCTTGCTCTCAACATTGTTGGCCATCTTCCCCCAGCAGCTCATGCAGTACTTTTCAGAACTATGCAGGCTGACCAGCTGGGTACTGATTTAGGAAGGAAACATTCTTTTTTAAAAAATTTATTTATTTATTTTTTATTTTCACAATTTTTATTAACATTTAGGAAAACATTCTTGTTAGACTGTGGAAAGTGTGTACCATCCCAAAGCCAAAGGACATTCTTTTCTGACCTTGCAAAGATCAAATACAACAGGAAATGCATTTTTTTTTTTTAATTTTAGATTTTTCGAGGTAGGGTCTCACTCTGGCTCATGCTGTCCTGGAATTCACTATATAGTCTCAGGGTGGCTTTGAACTCTCAATGATCCTCCTACCTTTGCATCCTGAGTGCTGGGATTAAAGGTGTGCACCACCATGCCCAGCTTTTTCTTTTCTTTTCTTAAAAACTTTAAGTATCAATTTATTGCATGTCAGTACAAAAAATAGAAAGGATATTTTTAAAGAAATTTATTTTATTTGTTGTAAAAAAAACCCCAAATGCAAATAGTTCCTTGCCACGTTAGCAAACGATGTATGACATTCAAATTTGAGTTTAAAATTTTATTACTATCACATTATGGAATTAGACTGACTTTATCCTGAATACATTTGAGTATATGTTGAAAACAACTTGAATTTTCTATACTGTACTGACAGAAATTCTGTTATAAATTATGTGGAACACATCTGTTACATATGTATAAATGGCATTTTTGTTAAAAAAAGTGTCAGTTATACATAAACCTGTTTTAGTATACATTTTTTAGATATAAAATATGAATGGAGGTATATTTGTGGCATTTGGCAAAAAATGTTGACTAGAATCAGGATGACTTGCCTATCTTCTCATACAAAAGAGTGTACTACGTCTGATTAGCAAAGGTGATGTGCATAAGTGTTATAAGAAGAAACAGTGCACATCACTGTCTACCCATCAAGTTAAAAACAGATGTCTGGGCTGGAGAGAAGGCTTAGCGGTTAAGCGCTTGCCTGTGAAGCCTAAGGACCCGGTTTGAGGCTCGGTTCCCCAGGTCCCACATTAGCCAGATGCACAAGGGGACGCACGCGCCTGGAGTTCGTTTGCAGAGGCTGCAAGCCCTGGCGCGCCCATTCTCTCTCTCTCCCTCTATCTGTCTTTCTCTCTGTGTCTGTCGCTCTCAAATAAAAATAAATAAATAAATTTAAAAAAACAAAACAAAACAGATGTCTGTGCTCTGTCACGGAAATGAATTTTTCTTTGGTAACCCTGGGGAGCTTCTGAGCCTTGGTTCCAGATGCTGTGACTAAATATGAGTGGGCTCTACATTCTGACGACCTGGATTGAAATGCTACCTGGGTCATCCTGACAAATTACTTAAGCTCAAATTATGAAATGAGGGTTAGAGAGATTGCTTAGTGGTTGTTTGTCTGTGAAGCCTAAGGATCCAGGTTTAATTCCCAATATCCACATAGGCCAGTTGCATAAGGCAGCCCATATGTCTGGAAGTCGTTTGCTATGGCTAGAGGCCCTGGTGTGCTCATTTGTTTTTCTCTCTTATCAATCGCTCTCAAAATAAGAAAGTAAATGAAATATTTTTAAAAATGATGAAGTGAAATAAAAACTGCATCTATCTCACTGAGGGATTTTTAGTAGCAAATGTGTTTAACATTGAGGATAGCGCCTGGTGCATAGTGTACAATGCCCTTCAGATACAACGGGTATTCTATAGATTTGCTGCTCTCTGCAACTCCCTCCTCCCTACAGTCTATGGAATTTATTTTCTGAGATTTTTTAAGCAGGAAAATAAAAGAAAAGTAATCCACTGGGAACGGAATTAATCTTGTAGCAAAGTACAAGCTAGATGGAGAAAAATAGATAGACCTCTTATTGTAAAATGAGACCAGACTTCACATTTCAGAAACTACTGTTACAATATGTCTTGATCAAATACCTCTATCAGAATTTTCCTTATTCTACTTTTAATTATTTTTGAAGGCCATTAAATTACAATGAAATACGTAATTCCATAACTTCAATTTGCTTTGTCCTGACGTGGTACAACATAGCCCATTGTGAGCATTTTCATACAGGCCTTTCAACATGAGTTCCTTTTCTGAGTTTTCTCTTGGGAATACAAAAGCCTTTGCAAAAATCATTAAATGAGGGCTGGGGAGATAGTTCAGTCATTAAAGCACTTGTTTTGCGTGCTTAAAGACCCTCACTGGATCCCTAGCACCCTTGTAAAAGTGCCAGGCATGGTACCACATGCCTCTAATCCCAGTTCTGGGAGGTGGAAACGGGAGAATCCTTGGGAATCACTGGTCAGCCAATCTAGCAGATTGTAAGCCCCAGGCCAGTAAATGATGATCTCAAAAGGAAGTGGACAGCATTCCTAAGGAACACCACCTGAGGTTAATCTCTGGCTTCCACATAGATGCATACCACATGCATATATACCTACACACAGAGATCAAAAGGAAAAAAATTAAATGAGGAAAGGGACCCAGGCGTAGATGTTCCTATAAGGCACTTTACAAGGGAGAGTTGATCTCTCTTGACTAAAGTTCAACTTCCATTTGATGTCATTTCCACAAGTACTAGGGATCACCCTTCAGTGTCTCTGGTTGTCAAGCAAATAAGACATTCTCACATGGTGAACAAGCCCTATTTATATGCTTAATGTCCCCATTCATTTCTCCCTTTTCTTATGTTCAATAATGTGTTGTGGAGTTACCGTGGTAGAAAATATGTATACCATACCAGAAACATCACAGATGAGAAAGAAGTGTGCCTAATTATAATACTAAATTTCAGAGAGGTATGCTCTTTTCTTCTTATGGAATAAACCAGCATATTCTTGAAATGAACTAAGACCTAATGTTTAAGAACCCTGTGTTTATGTAGTTCCCTAAAACACAGGGCAAGGACAAATGAGGTCAGGTCAGCAGGAATAAACTAGATCACCCATGGTTCTTATTCTCAGATTGAAAGTCTTACATATCCTAGCAAAATAGCTCTAATTCTGGGTACAGTGTTCAGGGTGGGGAGTGACAGGTGAGAACCTCTCACATCTGTCCTGTACATCATACTGTCTTCCATTCTCCCCCCCCCCCCCAACACACACACACTTTTATTCTCCACCACCACTGGTTGCTAATGCTTTCCATTTTTAAGGTGTCCACAGTTGGGTGTTCTGTTGAGTTGTGGCACTCCTGTGTGAGGTCTCAGCACAGGGCACACCAATCTCAACTTTAAACAGCCAAAACCATAGTGCACAAGGTGAAGAGGGAGGCACTTTGTGCCTTGAATCCCAAAGCCCTGCATGTCCCTGCATCTTAGCATTGTTAATTACAGAATTTTGGTAACGATTGCTTATTGTTTTAGATTTTTATTTGAAGTTCTCATGCCAGCCTAGGGGCTAGAGTCAAGGACAAGTATTGTACACTCAAACATAAAAACAGTGTTTCTGAACCAAGCCCATGAGCAGAATTCTCACTTTTAAAGTGAGCCTCCCAGGAGGTCTCTTGGTCCCGCTTATAAACAGACTTGGGCCAGAAATCCCAGATGTTAGCACAGTCTGGGTTCAATCTGGAATTCCAAATATAACTATATGGTTGCCTAGTCTACCTTTAAAGAATTGCTAGAAATATTAACTGAATTTCTTTTGGTTTTCATATACTTATATAGAAGTACTAAGTCTGTGGCTCTGGTTATGATAAAAGCTTATATGGTTGATTTTGGCAAGTGCATTCTATCCTGGAAAAACTGTTATCTCTGTGTCTTAGGTCATTACTATGAAACAAAACTTTGATGTAGAGTGAATTTTGTAATCAATTTATCACGATTCTTGTGTATTAATTTGTATAATATAATTAAGCAACAGTTGAAGGGTGAGATCTCCTTTAGAGAAGGTCAAGTACTTTTCTACAATGTCTGATGGTCAGGAATTAATTCAACAAATGTTACCTTCATTAATTTCTCTTTTGTAGATGTTAGTATTGAAAAACTATAAAGGTTCAGTCAATAGGTTATAATTGATTGACTCAATCCATTTTTACAAAATATTGGCACATCTATTAAAATCCTTCAAGGCTTACTTCCAATATTATTTCCTTTAAGAAACATTCTTATCTCAAAAATATTTATGTATTTGTTTTTGAAAGTATGTTACTCAAAAGCAAAGTGATTTGGTCCACTGGGAAATAGAAAGACATTGATTTATGAGTATGAAATGCAGATGAACTTCTATACTGTTAATTATAAGGTCTTAGAGGAATATAACAACCAGGCTTAAATCCATTCCATGCCCTGCCTCTTGTCTGCCTTGGCTTAGAAACTATAAAGTGGCTGCTTATCTCTTATTAATTCCAAAGGTGACAGACACAGGGTTTCATTGTCTAGCTAGTGGAACCACATCTTCTGATTAGCTGCTTTGCCCTTTGTGAAGCTTTGATTTACTGGGTCAGAGTAAGCACTGACTTTTGTATGTGCCGAAGGAAACTTGGGTGAGGAATAATTTATAGCTCTCTCTCTTTGCGGTTGAAGAAAATAAAGGTTATATTTTCATTATATTGGTGTGGGAACTGCTCTAAAACAGAAGAAAGATGCTTTAATAAGGAGAAACGCCAAGAGTAACATGTCACCGCTGTGCCAGTTAACTTTTAAAAATGGTTAAGATGGTATTTTGAAGCAGGTGGCTCCTTTTGGACTCTTGTCTTGATTTTCCAAAGAACAACGTCTTTCCCAGTGTGGCACCAGAGCTGTGCATAGTAGCCCTTTCTGTGGATCCCAGATAAGCTACATTTGCCAAACAAAGCATGGGTGGCAGGTAGCAGGGAAGAAATGGCTGGTGGCACTTACCTCATGGCAAAATGGTGCCAAGCAGAGAAGCCTAGAATAGAGGTGCTAAGGAAAAGTCATTCAAATACAGTTTCAGAAGCTAGGAATCTGGTCATGTCACCCTCTAATACGTCATGGTTCCTTGTTGCCTGCAGAATTCTGTCTATACCTCAGCCTGCTTTCACTTGGGGTCCTGCAATGACTCTTTGTGTCCCCTCTCACATGAATATACTGACATGCTAAGCCCTTATGAGATGGTATCAGGAGGTGAGATCTTGGGGAGGCAATTGAGGTATAAACTGGTGCTGTGAGTAATGAAATTTGCTTGCTCATAACAGAGACTCTATCTGGAGAGCTCTCTCCGTCTCCTCTCTCCCCCAGTGTGAGAGCACATCTGTAACCTGTGACCACAAACTGGCCCTCATAGGAACCCGGCCCTTTCCACTCTGACCCCAGATGCCCTCCACTCACAACTGTAAGTGACCACTTTCTATCATTTAGCAGCCACCCTGTCTCTGGCACTTTATCACAGTAGTACAAGCCAAGGCAGTCGTCTATCAGCCTTTCAGCCTTACCATGTCCATATCTCCTCATTCCACTCTCCCAGGATCCACCTTACACTTTCTAGCCTCCTCTTTTTACCTTGTTCATGAGGCATAGCTGCCTGACATGTCCAAAGCCCACCCCACCTTATTAAAGCATTTCCTCTGCTTTCTCCAATAAGCTCTTTCACAGCATCATGTTTATACTTCACCCATTACATGCTCCAGTCATATGCAGTTATGTATGTCATAGGCTTTGAACTTAAGACTTTATCCCTATTACACTATCAGACCTTTATGTAGAAGGACATTATCTTCCTTGGCCATGGATTCTACTATGTAGTCGTAAGTCCACTGACTATGCTGAAATGAAGGCTCAAGTAGTTGGTCTTGCCAGTGGCTGTCTTTGAAAATGGAATTGATGGGCCCAGTCTTCTGTCAACTATTTTATTCTTGACAGCAGACTGTACCATGAGGGCTGTGGTGGTTTAAAGAAGCTGCATAGGGTAGGATGTCTTAGAATCCTAGCCAAAGATCTTACCACATGAAGCCCAAACTAGGCTAAGAAAAAGCTAGCCTAAAACATTTTAGAAAATATTAGCATATTAATGTGGGGTTACTTTTCATAAAATGGGAGGATCACAAGTTATGCCCTGCTTTTTTTTAAGTATGTATATAACCATCATGCACCAAAATTGACAAGACTAGCAACATATACCGACTGAAATCCTTACCTATTAGTTTCAGGATATACTAGTTATTTGATAAGGCCCTCCACATGCTTGGGCTGCAAGTCACTGAGAAACCAAGCTGGGGCTGAGTTGGAAGCTTCTTCCCCATTCACAAGCTATCAAAATGTTGGAAAGACCTATATAGCATGTTGGGGGAGAAAAGTCATCAATAGTGTCAACCAACAGTGGACCCTGCAAGCTTTTTGACTGGACAGCCAGCCCAGATGTACCAACTGGTGTGATGGTGGCATGTCTTTTATGGGAGAAACCAAGTGCTCTCTGATTAGATTTGAGGCCCGCTGCACAGGAGAAAATTCATGCCTGGTACTGAAATCCTAGTCATAAACCCTAGGGGGGTGGGAAATTACTTCTGTTGTCTGGCTAAATTGATATATTATGTTCACCAAACTGCCCTGTAAGTACCTAATTTATGCCCATATATTTATTCTATTCTCACTTTTGGTAAGAGAAGCTTCTCTTTTCAGATGGGGGTAGCCACTGGGATGACTCAAAAAAAAAAAAAAAAAAAAGTACTGAGAAGAAATGAAAATGGTGGCTTCAGCACTGAGACATCTCTATCACACCCTTCCAGGCTAAGAGACCATTGTGGATAAGGTAGCAAAAAGAATGTAATAGCTACAAGAAGGGAAGGAGTGTTTCCTTCCAGACACAAAGTGGCCATGGATTCATGAACTCACAGTGGCTTGTTGCTACCTAGATAAGACCTACATAATAAAGGAAAAATTATGACATAACAGTGGAGGAGAGACTAGTTGGAAAGAAGGGATTCAGTGGAGGGGGGATTCAGGATGGAAAAAAGGAGGGTAGTAGGAGGGCATTTTTATCATGTTATATTGTTTATATGTATGGAAATTATCAATAAGAAGTTATACACACACACACACACACACACACACACACACACACACACACACATATATATATATAATATTGACAAATTACAGCAGCTGTATATATTTTGGGGGTACAGATTGATGTTATGATGCCTTAGTTTGATGTCAAATGATTAAAGCAGGCTAATTAATATACCTGTTACTCAAATATTTAACACTTTCTTTGAGACCATGTGAAAATTGCTCTAGCAATATTGAAATGTACAGCACTCAATTATTAGCTATTTTCACCATACTTCATAATAAATATCAGGAACAAAATCATGCTAGCCATGGTGGTACATGCCTATAATCCCAGCACTAGAGAAGATGAAGCAGGAGAATTCTGAGTTTAAGGCTAACATGGGCTATGAAGCCCTGTCTTAAAATTTTTTTTTTTAAGTGATCAATCAAAGTATACAAAACCTCAGTTAGATAGAGAAATAAATTTTATATTTTTAGATCAATTCCACAGATATAACATGCATCACACATACTTTTACAAAATATAATGTACTATCTACTGTATAGAAAAAAGTGGGGCTGGAGAGATGCTCAGTGGTTAAGGTGTTTGCCTGCAAAGCCTAACAACCTGAACTTGATTCCCTAGTACCTAGATGCACAAAGTAGCACATGTATCTGGAGTTTGCTTGTGGTGGGTTAGAGACCCTGGCATGCCTATTCTCTCTCTCCTTGCCAATAAGTTAGTTAAATTAAATTTAAAAAAAAGAAAAACTGAATTACAGTAAACAATCTATATTTAGGTTTGTAACTGCCAGTTAGAAATGCACTGGGAGACCTAGCCGACTTCTATGCTTTTAAGAGTTCAGCAGCTACTTTTATGCAGGTGGGCAGCCCCTTTAACTCAAACACATGAGCTATTTGTTAGAAAAGTGCCAAACTGATGAACAGTCTGTCCTCAATTTAAGCAGCAGTTAAAATCTGGAAAATTTCATGTGCCTTAAAGTCATGCAAAAAATGTTTGCAATTATTTATAAAATATGGTTAGGATCTAGGTTCAGATTGTTATGAACAAATGTTTCACCTGTTTGGAAAAAATGTCTGCATGTCTGAAAACAAAAATCCCCAAACTGTGTGGGATACAGTACAGTTCCGTGTTGGATAGTCACGCCATGCCCTTTGAAACATTTTGGTTCCCTGATGGCCCATAAAGGCTAATAGCATCCCCAGATGTTATGACAACTTCTTGTAGCTCCATCAGTTTCTAAAATGACCCTGGATAGGCAATACCGCCCGCTGAGAACCCTTGAGCAGGGTTGTTGGCTTTATGAGGAAATGAACTCAAAGAGAATGAGTGAATCATCAGGATGATTTTTCTGGAAAGAAATCAAATCAGAATGACGTGAATAATACTCAGACATGTTTGCATACACTGTCATATACATATGTTACATTTATACATGCCCATGTACATATTACATTTGTCACACTGAAAAACCCTCTAGTCACTATTTGACAATATTGAAGTACATAGAGCTTATTCCAATATTTTGATTAAAATAAGTCAGTCATACTGGTCACTTGAGGTAAAACAGCTGTGTTATGTGTCAAAGAAAGCAAGTTCAGAAGCCCATTCTAGGGGAAAAACCAATGTCTGAGAGACCAGAAGAAAGAAAGCTTTTATTCAATAGTCAAAGGATGGAAACGAGGAGCTTTGTTCACAAATTATGGGGACTAAGGTGTACAGATATAGGACGGGAATAATGAGGGAGACAGGACACTGAGCAGGAGGAGTTGTCTAGTGTTTTCTGGGTATAGACCATCTTCTAGGAACGCAAGTATCACTTTTTTTCTCTCCTTTCATGGGCTGGTATTTCTAGTCATGGCAGCTGGTGATGTCTTTGGCCTTGAAGAGGGCGGAGAGAAGCTAGGCCAGTCTAGGTCAAGTTAGCCCTGTTTTAGTTTCAGACAAAACATTTCTCAAATGATCAACATATCCACTTGCAGAGCTGAATAGAAACTGGTCCAGTGCTGAAGGCAGCAAAGGGGATAGATACACTATGAAGAGAGAGAGATGTCAAACCTTTTATCTCATTCTAGTCACCGGTTAGAAATCTGCAGGCCCAAGCAAGAGTCACTCTTCTAGCACAAGTGACTTTCAAGTCTCTGAACAGTAATGTTATCATCATAACACACGTCTGAGGTGTTATCCATAACAAAACTAGTGGAAGACTGCTATCACTCAGCTCCAAATTAGTGAGTTTCACAACTCAGAGCAACTTAAGCTAGATGGTTTATGTAGTTTTCTCCTCCTAACACACGTACCACTTTTTGTTCCCAATTATGTGGCTGGCTAGGTAGTGAAACTAATTTTTTCTTTCCTACTAAAATCAGCCTCTTTCCTATGGGTAGAAAGATCTCCAAAGAGCAGCCTGACATTTGACAACTTCTATACTTATAGACAACAAACCATGGTTTCTCCCTCCTCTCCCCTCCCCCACTTTCTCCTCCATAGCTCTGCTCTCCATCATATCCCCTCCCTTTGTCCATTAGTCTCTCTTTTAATTTGATGTCATCATCTTTATCTCCTATTATGAGGGTCTTGTGTAGGTATTGCTAGGCACTGGTAGGTCTTCGATTTCAAGGCCAGATTCTGTCTGAACAGTTGTATGTAGGGAGTGGTACCCTTCCTTTAGCTCTTACATTCTTCCCGCCACCTCTTCTGCAATGGACCCTGAACCTTGGAGAGTGTGAGATGTTTCAGTGCTGGACACTCCTCCATCCCTTCTTCTCAGCACTATGTTGCCTTTTGGGCCATCCCAGTGGTCATTGCCATCTGAAAAGAGAAGTTTCTCTAACCAGAAGTGATAGTAATATTAATATATGAGTATGAACACTAAGTATAGTGATTTCAGGGCAATTTGGTGAGAGTAATATATGCATTTATACACACAAGAGCAGGCTTTATGCCGCTAAGGCTCATGACCTTTCCTGCTATAGGCTTTTGATTAGGTTTTCAGTACCAGGCATGTATTCCTTCCCATAGAGTGGCCCTTCAGTCCAATTAGAGAGCCACTGGTTTCCCCTAGAGCTGACATGCCACTATTACACTTGTTCAGACATTTGGCTTGTCTGTCCAAACTTGAGGTGCCCACTGTTTTCACTGCTGATGACTTCCATAAGACTGCATATAGTGCAGCTTTTTCCAGCTTTCAGTTGGCTGGGCTACAGGGAGAAGGTTTTCAAGCAGCCTGACTTTTGGCTGTAGTTGCAAGTTTGAGCTTCCCAAAGATACCTACAGGTGGTAACTTGCTAGAAGGGCTCACTCAAAGCTGTTAAAGTCACAGTTGTAGATTATTATAGCAAAATCACAACAACAAAAAGTACAGATGAAAATCATGTGAGCAGAGTACAGAGATGTCCTGTGGATGGAGCTCCCATGCTTCTTTTCCATTTGAGTCAGATGGCACTAACTTCTCCCAGCAACAGAGTGAGTACATTGTCAACCAAAGAAGTACCACCAGGCCTAGGTGTCTAGCGATTTCATATGACTCAGTGGTTTAGATCTAGTTGACTGTGGGCTTGACTTTAGATCTCTATTCCCCCCACCCCTGCCAGAGTTCAAAGAGACACCATGTGACTCAGCCCTCACCCTAATTTACATCATCAAGCTATTGGTATGATACCCTACTCCCCTTAGGTAAACAAATTCATTTTTTTTTTCTGGTAGTACCTTAGTATATACTTCAATGAGCCAAAAAGAAAAGACAGATCACTCATTGGGTAAGATTAATTCATTCTCCCTTTCTCTTCCCTCCTTACTGTGAATGAGCTATGTTAACTGCAGGCAAAAGTGCCTTCAGTCTAGCCTTTGGGCTTTTGAATAAAAGAAGTGGAGATCTTATGATTGATATTACTCAGTGTTATTTTTAAGAGATGGGTAAACATAGCTCTCCTTCACTTAAAAACAAATTTAATTGAATGTGCCACTTATTAGCTATTTGGCCTTGGGCAAGTTATTTAAATTTAAAGTCTGTGGAATGAAGATAATAATAGTATTGACTCATTTTCTATAAAATAAGGATGAGGATAGTATGACTCCATAAGAGAATTGTGAAGAGTAAGAAAGACAGTACATGTGTATCAGTTACTTTCTTTTTGATGTGAACTTGACCAGAAACCATTTATGAAAAGGAAAGGGTTTGGTTTGGCTCATAGCTTCAAGGAGGAAGCTTCATGGCAGGCAAGGCATGGTGGCAGGAAGGGAAGCCGACAAGGGCCTCAGGAAGCAGAGAGAGAGAGAGAGAGAGAGAGAGGGAGAAAGGGAGAGAGTGAGAGAGAGGGGGAGAGGGAGAGAGAGAATGGAATACCCAAACCACAAAACCGTAAGCCCCATCTCCAGTGACCCACTCCCCCCAGCAAGGCTCCACCCCTTGCAGGTTCCACACCCTTCCCAAACAGCACCCTGTAACACCTAAACCTATGGTGACATTTTACATGCAAGAGACAATAACATGTAAAATGGTACTCACACCTGGATAATCATAATCAATCAATACATGGTGATTTATTTTAAAAAAGGAAAATATGCTTGTGACAGTTAAATTCTGTTATGAAACTGATTATATTAGGAGTCAAGTAATGGACATGGGAGGCAGGTTTGTGAGGGTGTTCCCTGGAAGGACTGATGGGTTAGGAAAACCTTTCTCCAGAGTAAGTGGCCCTTCTGGTGGTGGTTTATAATAAAAAGGTGCTCCAAGAGCACACAGGGCCTGTTGCCTGGCTGCTGGTGTTACTCTTCTGGTGTGTGCATCTACCCTGTTTTGGCTCTCCTTTGCAAACACTGGAACTTCTCAACATGGACTGAAGACCAGCAGCTCTCCAGAACCCTTCACGCCTTTCCATGCCAGATTGGGACTGCTGAGGCAGCCAGCCTTGTGGACTGAGCAGCTTGGGTACTCTGACTCTCTAGCTTACAGACAGCCATTGTTGGGCTGCTCAGCCCATATCTTGTAAGCAAATAGAATAAATGCCCTGTATAAAATACATTCATCCTACTGTTTCTGTTTCTTTAGAGAACTCTAATGCAGTGCTCAAAAGAGTACTATGATTATTTGGCAAAAGTATACATTATGACATTCCTTGGAGCAGTGGTATATGTAACAGACATGGACTAAGTCGTTCTTTTTCTCATTGATGGATGCGTCTGCTGAAGGAGGAGAGCCACCAGGACGACTGCTTGCAGATTGCCTTGATAGGCCGTTCTATTCTGTTATGTTTCCTTTCCACCTTTCTTTTCCCTTCCCATTGGCACTCTCTTTCTTTCTACTCAGACAGCATGTAAACAGACAAAATTCACCAACTGAACATTTCAAGCATGAGAAAACTATTTTATTATGTCTTCTCTGTTAAGTGGGGAAAAAAATGAACTTGTTTAAACTATTTGCTTGGTCAGTTTTTTTTTCTTCAGTTTTCTTTTTAAAAAAATATTTTAATTTTTTTTGTCATGTTTATTTATTTATTTGAGAGTGACAAACAGAGAGAGAAAGAGGCAGAGAGAGAGAGAGAGAGAGAATGGGCACGTCAGGCTTCCAGCCACCGCAAATGAACTCCAGACGCATGCGCCCCCTTGTGCATCTGGCTAACGTGGGTCCTAGGGAATTGAGCCTTGAATTGGGGTCCTTAGGCTTCACAGGCAAGCGCTTAACCACTAAGCCATCTCTCCAGCCCTAAAAAAAATTTTTATTTATATATTTGCAAGCAGGTGTGGGGAGGGGGGGTTAAAAGAAAGTACCAGGGCTTCTTGCCCCTGCAAACGAACTCCAGATTCATGTACCACTTTGTGCATGTGGCTTTACATGGGTATTGGAGAATTGAATCCAGGCCATCAGGATTTGTAAGCAAGTGACTTTAAATACTGAGCCATCTTCCCAGCCCTCACTTGGTCAGTTTTCTTTTTTTTAATTTTTATTTATTATTTATTTATTTTTTTATTTTTTATTTATTTGAGAGTGACAGACACAGAGAGAAAGACAGATAGAGGGAGAGAGAGAGAATGGGCGCGCCAGGGCTTCCAGCCTCTGCAAACGAACTCCAGACGCGTGCGCCCCCTTGTGCAAAAAAAAATTGTTTATTTTATTTGTTTGAGCGACAGACACAGAGAAAAAGCAGATAGAGAGAGAGAGAGAAAATGGGTGCTCCAGGGCCTTTAGCCACTGCAAACAAACTCCAGACGTGTGCCCCCTTGTGCATCTGGCTAACGTGGGTCCTGGAAAAACGAGTCTCAAACTGAGGTCTTTAGGCTTCACAGGCAAACTCTTAACTGCTAAGCCATCTCTCCAGCTTACTTGGTTAGTTTTCTGAGTCTCACCATCTTTGTTGTGGGTCCCATGTATGAAGTATGGGACCCAAAGATACATGGGATTCCGTGCTGTTTGACTACTGGTGGTTCACCTGGAAGATGAGCATCCAGCTCTACATGTGTTTCAAGTACCATGCTATATCTGATTTTATTCTTTTCAGGGTTGGCTACTGAAGGAATTTGGCTAGCAGTCTGGTTTTATAAAGTCTCACTGGAACACAGCCACATGCATTCCTTAAGTACTGTCTGAGCTGCTACCTCAGAACTGAGCAGTTACAAGAGACCTTGTGACCTACAAAAGCTTGAGCTATTTAATTGGCCTTTTGCAGAAAAAGGTCGCTGGCCCGTGCTTTAAGACATTATTCACTTGCTTAAGCCTCCCTGGTCTTCCAACAGTTCCTGGAATCTTCAAATATATTCCCTGTCCAGAGACTTACCACAAGAAATTGCCTTTACGTGGAACAGTTCTTCCTGCCTTGGATTTCCTCTTTCCTAAAGCTGACTGTTTCTCCTCTGGTCCTAGCCCTGTTACCACCTCAGAGGGGCTTCCTCACCGTGGCTTCCTTCTCACCACCAAGTTGTTCTTTTTTATATTACCCTACCCTTAGCTTTCACAGCATGTAACACAATCAGAAATTAAGATTTTATTTGTTTGTTTGTTTGCTTGAGGCCTCTCTTGTCTGTGAGCTCCATGAGTGAAGGACAAAGTCTATTCTGTTCACCACTCCATTCCCCAGAGCCAGGCACATAATAAGTGCTCAATAATTAATAGTTGACTAAATGAACAAAGAAGTGGCAAGTCTGCATGTATAATGACCTTCTTTTATTTTATGATTAGGATTTTGCCTCAAATGTGATACTTTGTTTTAATACCACCATTATCTTTCTTTCCTTTGCTCCAAATTGTCAAGGTCAGGTTTTTTTTTTTCTCCCCTATATGGTAATTTCTCTCCCAGCTTGATGCCATTTTCAAACTTAATGAATACTATGTTGTTATGTATGTTGTGAGGAGCAAAACAAGGAAGACATGTCATACAGACAACTCTGTTATATTTGGGTCATTTCAGTAATAGGAACACTGAATCTTCACAGAGAAAGTATCAGCTCATTCTTGAATGAGATGCTGGAAATAGTCTATTAGTATATTAATGAATACCTTGTAAATTGCATAATGTTTGTTTCTGGGATATTTGTATGTTGATACCAGTATGCACTTTGATTTCTAGTAAAGCATTCCCATAAGCCAAAATTGATTACACTTGTAAAGTATTCTTAATTACAAAATTTTTTTCCTTTGAAGACTGTCTGCATTAAATGGCTCTTCAGAGTAAAATGAGATGCAGCAGAGAAGATGAAAACCCTCACTCGCTGAACCAATTACGGCTTGACTGGAAGGAAGCTTTGCTGTCAATTGCCAGTTTACCCTGCGCACAGCTCCTCACCCACCACTCAGCAGGTCAGCCTGGAGCCAAATGCAACCTCCTCCTAGTAATTCTGACCTGTCAGAGTGTGGCCCAGGCCAGCAGCCGTCACAACTAACTACAAGCCAGCCTCTGTGGACTTGTTACAAATACAGATTTACAAGTCCACCCTGGCCCCACCAAATCAAGAATGTAAAAAAAATTTATTCATGACTCTTGAAAAGACAGTAAGATTTGGTCAAAGGAGGGCTCCACAATAGGGTTTTGTCGTAGGGGAGAAAGACTGAGATCAACTTGGAACCTGGTGATGGAGGAGCAGGATGGAGGCTAGTTGGTGGAAGACGCTGAGGGGAAAACATTGGGGGTCAGAGAGGACTCGGGCTAAGCGATGGTGCAGAGTTCAGTGTGGAGGCAGGCTGGAGGGAACAGATACCACCCATGCTGTAACACAATTATACAACAGTTTCCGATTGTGTCATGTGGGTTTGGGCTGACACCAAGGAACCTGACAGGACCTAGAGGGGAGCAGAAAACAACGGAGGGGCAGGATGTGGTGATGCACCCCTTTAATCCCAGCACTTGAGAGGCAGACATAGGAGGATCACTGTGAGTTTGAGGTCAACCTGAGACTACATAGTGAATTCCAGGTCAGCCTGGCCTCAAAAAACAAAAAGCAAATGAAAGAGAGAAAAGATAAAACAACTTAGGAGGGTTCCACCCAACTGAGTCACTCTAACAAGATTCTTGTTAAACTGGGCAAGGCAGAGATACACATAGAAGCCTGGAAGTTAGGAGCTCATTGAGAAGGGATTTTAGGAGTGCCTGGCTGTAGGCTGGTGAAGGAGAGAATCTTTGTCCAGTGGCGGGAGAAAGGAAGTCAATATGTTCTAATAAACCCTTCAGGGGCCTCTAGAATAACAGAATTACTGAAGTAGGAAGGAGGAAAAGATCCTGGGGCTGGGGGTCTAGGTATAAAGCTTAAAAAAAAAATTTTTTTTTGGAGTGTGTGTGTGGCTTTTTTTTTTTTTTTTTAAAAACTCATAATGTAACATGAAGAAGTCCCCAGGGTGAGCTAAATACAGAGTGAGGCTTTTCCAGTCAAGTCCATTTTCTCCTGGTCCCTGCTAGGTGCTGCTTCTAGAATGAATCCTTAAACCAGAAAATTTCTTTGTGTGTTTGAGAGAGGTGTTCAGGTAGGTTTTGTAAGCACCTTCCCTCACTCAGATGTGTGTGATACCTGGGTCAGGGCTTTCTGTTCTGGAGTTGGGGTTTGCACACTTCTTGCCAGAACTTTAAACTCCCAAATACTTTTTTTCATTAAAATTGACCCTGGATTTCCCTAGTAGTCCTTCTTTACTCTGACCTTCTTACCTTACAGGCTGAAATAGAACAAGATATTCAATATTTGAGCAATGCCAAATGCACCCAGGAAATGCTCTAAATATTATTACTATCATCATTAGTATTACTGGTATTAAGTAGAGGAATCCAAAGTTCCATCAAGAAATATTTACTAGGCACCTTTAGTGCAACCAGAACTATACCAGACACCATCAGTAAGTGTGGTTATTGTAACCAAGGAGTTTACAATGCAAAAGGGTATCACATTTTCTAAACAGAGTTCAAGAAGAGAGAATTAAAAAGTATTTCAGTTAGGCTATATGCTAATATTTTGAAGTATAAACATTGACACAGAATGAAGTACACCAAAAGAATTAATAGGATTAAGAACTAAAGGGAACTGAAGCTATGAAATGTTATTACTCTTTCTAGTCATGCTTTGATAATGACTGAAACAATTTCTCAGGCACTAGAATACTTTGCAAAGAGTACATAGGGGATGAAAATTCTCTTCTTTAAACAAGAGAAAATGTTAACATATGATTTAAAATGATTAAAGGAAAGAACTTCTATTTCTTTGGGGAATAATATGGAGGTATTATGTAACATAATATGAGAGAAAGAATATTTAATAGCACACCCAATTCCAGTACTACTTAAAATAGAGTTTCAAAATGAGGGGATATTTATTTGTTTTCCATTCTTTCATGTTCAGATGATCATTGACATATTTGGAAATCTTAAACTGATAATTGATGTGTCCTTCAATACATAATTTTATAAGGATGTGAAATACTTCAGAAAGAGAATGAGAGGGTGATACATATTTTACTAAAGATTTATAAAATATTAACATGCATCATAGCTGTATATGCTGCTGATTGGAGTTCTGATATCAGTGTCATGTTCTTTCACTAACCATGAGGTGTTCATGGCTAAGTCTGGTTAGAATCCTTCCTTTCCTTACACACGCTCCCCTTTATGTCTTGTCATCACTTCTTGCCGCACTTGATTCTGAGATGAGTATAGGCTTGGGTTAAAACCACCTAGATTCTGTCACATCTGACATGGGGCAGCTTAACCTCTTTGAACCTCAATTTCCTCTTCTGTGATATGGCTGATTAACAGTTCTCTTTCATGGGGCTAGTAGTGAAAATTAAGGTAATGCATGTAAAATACTTTATATTCTCTCCAACATATGGTAACCACTCAATAAATAGTGGTGGGATTTGGGTTTTCCTTTCCTCCTAGGGTTCTTACTACTGGTTGCAAATTGTCTCCAATCAATATGCAAATAGCTGTTCACTTGAAGCACAGTCATTACATAGGGGTTTCCTTCACTGTGCTCTGCAAAGTGCTGGCTGCCTGCCCCACTAGGAAACTAATAAATTGAAAAATTGCCTCTTGGTATTGTTATGCCATATTGTAGCACACTCTCATTTGAATATTTTTTTAAGCTCATGACTATGGCTAGTCCTGAGTTTTGCACTTTAATGCTTGGACTTTCTTCTGCCAAGATATTTGTCTTCCTTTGGGCATTATATGAAAATGGATGGCCTATTACTTAGGGTCTAAGTGTCCATAAATAACAGGATTAATATCCTCTCTGTATTCCAATGCACCTAAGAAAAGAAATAAATCGGGGCTGGAGGGATGGCTTAGCAGTTAAGGTGTTTGCCTGCAAAGCCAAAGGACCCTGGTTCGATTCCCCAGGACCCATGTTAGCCAGATGCACAGGGGGTGCATGCATCTGGAGTTCATTTGCAGTGGCTGGAGGCCCTAGAGCACCCATTCTCTCTCTCTCTTTCTCTGTAAAATAAATAAATAAAATATTTTAAAAAAGAAATCAATCTGAAGGCTTTAAAAATAAAAATATCTATCCCTAGTTGCAGTTGTATTTAATAGAATTGGGGGTTGGATTGGATGAGGATGATAAAATTTCAGTAACTTTTCTTATACTGTATATATTTTTAGGTTTTATTTATTTGGGAGTGTCAGAGAGAAAGAGAGAGACAGAGACAGAGAGAATGGGCACGCCAGGGCCTCCAGCCACTGTAAACGAACTCCAGATGCGTGTACCCCCTTGTGGATCTGGCTTACATGGGTCCTGGGGAATCGAACGAGGGTCCTTTGGCTTTTCAGGTAAACACCTTAACCACTAAGCCATCCCTCCAGCCACAGATAACTTTTTTTTTTAGATAGAAGTGAAACATTTGCTCATTATCAAGCAGATGAGAGAAAGAAGAAGTTCATGTCACAGTAAGGACACTAGCCTTTGAGTGGCACAGGGAGTGTGACAATGGTGTCAGGAATGACTTGAGAAGATCTTCAGAGGACATGGAGGAAGAGGACAGAGGAGCTGTGCATCACAGGCCGCTTAGCTGATGTCAGGTGGGATGGGGCCCTCTCTATGGTTGGGAGACTGCTTTTAGAACTTCATGCTTTTTCTTCTGCCTTTTCTCTCACTATTCCAGAGAGCATCCTTTTCTTGGGAAGGTTGATGACTGTTACCACAGTAATACTACCAGAGGGGGTGGGATGAGGTGATGGAGAGTAAGATGAAAAGCAAGTAGGGAAGTTTTAAATGAGTTCCCGAAGTCTACGAGAGGACCTTGATACTTTACCACACTATGCCAAGGGTTTTGTTTTTTTTTTTTTTTTTTTTTTGGCTCTTTTATTTATCATACTGTATCAAGACCTAGTGGATTTTACCTTGAGGCATAATTGGTTGAAGCCCCAGCAGACAGGTAGTGCGTCTGAGTTGTACTCTTATGAGAAATACTGTAGATTGTGTGACACTGTTGGGATGTTAAGAAAGTCCCGCCTGTTCCTGAGGAGGGATTCAGGTGGCATGGTCAAGTGATGGGACTGTGGAGGGCAGAACGGACCCTGCAGCTGAAGGCAGTGAAGACAGCCCAGGCAGGGCTGGAATAGGTGATTCTAATGGGACCTGAGATTTTGTAGGCTGGGGAGGGGCAACAGAGGGCCCCAGCTGACAGGCTAATCGAGAATAGCCTACCAATGCACCAGATTCTGTCATGCTTATAAAACCTGTGAGGCCTGCCATCCAAACCTTGGGCTACTACCTTCATGGCACGCAGAAGGGGTCAGTAGCCACGGCAGTACAGCATAGCCCTTCGTTTTGTAATGACATTTTCTGCAAAGATGATATTGAAACTGGTAAGAATTAAACTCATTCTAAATACTAAAATACCCAACCCAGCTTCCTCAATTTTTACAGGAATTGTGCTTCAAAGATAAAGATCTGGAAGCACAGAGGGCCTGATATTTCAGATCCAGCCAGTACAGCAAATCCTACGTGGGAGACACGCTGGCTATGTAGCCTGTGCAGAGGAAGAGCGGCGCTGGCAATACACACACGGCATCCACCTCTGCAAGCAGGCGAGAGCGCGCTTGTGAGGTGACTCTGCCTAGCCCACACTTGCTCTCTTCCACTTCTGCCTCACACACCCATGTGAGCAGTACCTCGTCAAAGAAAGAAGGTAGCTGGGGGAATGTGTAAGGGATGGGAGAGAGGGGTTAGGAAGGTCAGTAAATGTTCTGGAACATTGATTTTTTTTTTTTTCCTGGAAATAAAATGTTTACACAAAACCCAAGGATGGAGGGAGAGGAAGAAGAAAAGGAAAGAGCAATTTGAAGATGGAGTAAGTTATCGATCATGCGCATCCAATCTTGTAAAAACTAGAGAAGGGCCAGCGTCCACGCTGCGACCCTAGTCCCATCACTTCACCACGCCACCAGTACTCCTCCCCCGGAACAGTGCGGCTTCCCTTTTCTTTTCTTAATATTTTATTTATTTTATTTGAGAGAATGAGAGAGAGAGATAACCTGTACAGCTCAGTTTTATTTTCTAATGAAAAGCAATTGATTGCAATGATAAGAATCATCCAATTCAATTACATATTGGGCCTAACAGAGCTCTCTCTGAGGGAGATCCATGGATTGATCCATTTGCTGGAACTGCTAGAGAGAGAAAGAGGAGGAGGAGGAAGGGGGTGAAGGAGGGAAGGAAGGAAGAATAAAGGAGAGAAATTATTACTGTGGCAGCCATGTTTGTGGTTCACTGGACACACTGAAAAGTTAAGGGTGCTCTGCTACGTCAGGTCAGCTATTAGAACTCACCCACAACCAGCCGTTTCCTGAGCACAGGACTGGACAGCAAACAGATTCAGAGAAAGGTTAGCTACCCATCCAATTTATAACTTTTGGTAGCTAAAGCTTATCTTTTCAGTAACTTTCTATAAGGGCAGCTGGAGTTTTGTTTTTTGTTCTATTTTCTAAAAAGTAAATTATGTTGTTCCTGTTTTTGGAAGGGCATAATACCCAGTGAATACCCAAATGTGGCAGGTGTTTATTTTGTGTTAAAGTAGGATAATTTGTTATGTGAAATGGCCCTGAAATATAATAAAAATGGCCTTGATTCAATTTTAAACCAAATATTTGTGAGTTGAACAATAAGTGAGGGAACAGCACCTGGTACTTTTGCACACAGTGTTTGAGAAAATTGATAGTCACGGGCTCACTGACATTGAACTCTGATAGCCAGTTACAAACAGCCTTCTAACCACCCTCTGCTGATTGACAAAGGAAGGTGGAAAGAGGCAAAATTGCTTGCCATGGACTAGTGGCTTTGTGGCATCATTTGATGAGAACATAGAGTAGCTGGTCTAGTCACAGGCATCTGACCTTTGAGGCATTGCAGAAGCTGCTTTTCAAATGCCAACCGCTGTTTGCCGTGACTCACGCCAGGGGAAATCTGTGACTTTAAGGATGTGATGTTACTTTCATGAAGAGTATTTACCACCAAAGTTTTAATTCCTGGGGTATAGATTGTTCACGGGTCATAACTATGGGGACTGAGTGTTCTGTGGTGATTAGCATTGCATTGATATGTGGGATGAGAGGGCAAACAATGAGCCCAAACAATTTTGTTAGCAGAAGATGTTGACAACATTGAACTAGTTGTGGGGGTAGCTTCTAGAAATTAGATTTACCAGTCCTGTTCTCTAAGTCTTCTTGTACATGAGGGACGCTTGAGAGCATAGATGGTAACAAAACAAGCCACCCTATAGAGCAAACAAATTTCTCAATTGGTAATGGGAATAAAAGACTATATTAGGACCTCAAGAGTTGGTAAGAGAAATTGGCATATGGATATTTTGCATATTCAAATGTTTCATCATCAGTTTGAATATTCCGTCGAAGCCTGTAAGGTGAAGGCCTTTACTTTTTCTGTTTTCCACCTATAGAGCAAACCTTGTATGCATTATCAACTCAATGGTAATTTTATTTTACTGTAACACATAAAGGAATTTGTTGGCAAAACACCTCACAGGGGTGTTTTGTTAGAAAAATGAAGGCCATCTGTGCCGGAGTCTCCAGGTAGCGCTTCTTTCTTCTCTTTTGTTTGGGAAAATTGCACTGCTTTATACTCTGTAACTTTCAGCAGAAAGCAATTTTGTAAATGGTGTGCTCAAATGCTCTGATGAAGTTATAACTGATAAAGGCGCCGAGGCAAAGATGCTGCAATGAAAAATGGGGTGCATCAAAGGAAACTGATTCGTAATCATAAAATGCGGACAAGGAGGAATGAAGTGGGGGTGCACGTCCCAGGCTGCCAGTTTCCACGGCCGGCTTTCTCTTGTCGAGGAGAGCGGGTGGTGCTAATCCGTCAATGCTTGTTCCATGTCAAGTTGTGCCAGAGGCTCATTCTCCCTTCGGACTTCATCCATTGACTCTTAGCTCAGTTATATCTTGGGTAAGATGAATTTTCATTTTAAACTTCTTGGGCTTTTTCCTTACCTCTCTTTCCCTTGGGAACTGGGAGTCTGAGCTGGGCCTTAAAAACGCATGCACTGTTCCCTTCTTTCAAAAGCAAGTTGATACAGATCTTTAATATAAAATTCTTATCACCTCCCAGATAACATGCATCAGCACACTCCTTTCCTTGGTCTTCACACTTTATCTTTCCTCAGTGAGTTTTCTCCTCAATCACAGGAGCAGCTGTTCCATCCTGTCCTCTGGTGGATTCTCTATGGGTGCTGTTTGCTGGTCAGGAGCACCTTACTTCTCTGTCTGCCATCCCATTTCCTTTCTCTTTTCAGAGTAAGTTAGACCACTCCTCTGAAAGGATCTCATAGACTTTCCTAATTTCTTACTACTTGAAGACGGCTTTTCCAGCAATCATTTACATGGAATACCTGCACATATTCTCATGATGGAAAGTACAGACGTTCTAGATGAGTGTGTGTGTTCAGAGTAGGTGTGGTGTGTGATGTGATGTGATGTGGGGGGGTGCAAGCATGCATGTGAGGAGGTGCGCACCATGGTGTTCATGTAGAGGCCAAAGGAGGATGTGAGGAGTCCTCTGTTGTTCATCCATGTATTTCCTTGAGAAAGTCTCTCCCTCAACCTGGAGCCGGTGTTTTCAATCAGCGATTTTCTAGTTTCTGACCCTGAAAGAACATCTGTGGCCATGCCCAGCTCTTTATATGTGTGCTGAGCAATCAGCGTGGGAGACCTCAGGTCCTCATGTTTGAGCAGCAAGCCATCCACTTCTCCAGCCCCATAAACACTTTTTTAAACTTTTTTTTCTCAATTTTTATTAACTTTTTCCATGATTATAAAAAATATCTCATGGTAATACCCTCTCCCCCACACTTTCTTAAACCTCTTTTTAAATATGAGTGAGTTCACCAAACATGATCCCCAGAGCTGAGAGTAAATAAATAACCTAATCTGACATTCTAGCAGTTACCTCTATTCTGCCCATGCTTGCTCTCATACAGGCACACACATGCACACATATGTGTGTCTGTGAAGCAGTATAGATGCAGGTGGTTATAATCTAGGAATTTAGATGGTTACAGCCTAGAGGTTCAGATGACCAGCTCACTGCCTAAACAAGAGAAAAATCAGATCTTAGACATGTGAATAAATTCAGGGCTTTATTAGAGTAATTAGAAAGTAAATCTGTTCACCAACCTATTTGCTGGTGGCTGAAGTCTCCACTAGCGAATTGTTTTTATGACAAGCTTAGCTTGCCATTTTCTGAGTGGTTTGTGGCTCAAATATATGGCACTCACTCTGATAAATGAACACATAACCTGAGAAGTAGTCACAGGTCAGTGAAAGTCATGGGCACTAGGAAAATCAAACACACACTCCAGACCAAAGAGCTCCCCTCAGAAATAGACACTGTGAAGATGAGACCACAGTCTAAGGTCATATCAGTTCAAGAAGTAATTCAGTCTGAACTAGAATCAGCAGAAATGACAAATAAATATTCAGGTCATAATACTTGATACTAAGCAGGCATATTTAAATAACTAAAAGACAGAATATAACATCAGCAGACCGAATAAATCACCTACAAATCAAAAATGTAATCATTGCAATAAAACCCTGTAAGTCTATTAAGCTGGTTATTGGACTCAGCTGAAAAGTAGACTAGTGGACTAGAAGGCAGATTGAAGAAAACTAACAACATATGACTAAGATAAATGTATGGATCTCATGGGATACCCAAAAACATAAAGAGAGGCTAGGGAGATTGCTCAGCAGATAAACGTGCTTGCTTGCAAACCTCCTGGCCTGAGTTCAGTTCCCCAGCACCCACCTAAAAGCTGGATGCAAAATGGCACAAACATCTATAATCCCAACATGTGTACAGTATTAGGAGGCAGAGCCAGGAGAATCCAGAATCTCATGAGCCAGCTAGATGGGCACACACTTGGCAGTGAAAACAAGAAAGATCCTGTCTCAAACAAGGTGGGAGGAGAGGATAAAACTCCAAGGTTGTCCTTGGACCTCCACATGTGCATCATGACATGCATGTGTCCACACAAATACATAAAATACATACATACATAATTTTATTTATTTATTTATTTGAGAGCAACAGAGAGAGAAAGAGGCAGAGAGAGAGAGAGAGAGAGAGAGAGAGAGAGAGAGAGAACGGGCACACCAGAGCCTCCAGCCACTGCAAACGAACTCCAGATGCATGTGCCCCCTTGTACATCTGGCTAACGTGGGTCCTGGGGAATCAAGCCTCAAACTGGGGTCCTTAGGTTTCACAGGCAAGCACTTAAACACTAAGCCATTTCTTCAGCCCTATACATGCATAATTCAAAAAGACACAAAGAATACATTTTGTGCTTTAACATATATTGTGGTAGGAGTTACAAAATGAGGAAATAGTAGTTGAATTATCCTCATGTACCAATTGTGTTTTTAAAAAATTATTTATTTTCAAGCAGAGACCGAGAGAGAGGGGTGGGGGGCACACCAGGGTCTCTAGCAATCGCAAAAGAACTCCAGATGCCACTTTGTGCATCTGACTTTACATGAGTACTGGGGAATCAAACCTGGGTCCTTAGGCTTTATAAGCAAGTGCTTTAACCACTAAGCCATCTCTCCAGCCCCCAATTGTGTTATTTTTAATATTTTTATTTATTTATTTATTTATTTATTTATTTACTTATTTATTTGCAAGCAGAGAGAGAGAGAGAAAATACAGACAGAGAGAATAGGCACACCAGGGCCTCCACCCACTGCAAAAGAACTCCAGGTACATGTGCTACTTTGTGCATCTGGCTTTATGTGAGTACTGGGGAATTGAACTTGGTTGTTACACTTTGCAGGTAAGTGCTCTAAGTGCTAAGTCATCTCTCCAGCCCTTAATTGTGTTTTTGTTGTTGATGTTTGGTTTTTGAGACAAAGTCTTCCTAGGTAGCCTAGGTTCAACTTGAACTTATTATGCAGCTGGACTGGCCTCAAGTTTATTATCTTCCTGCCTCAGTCTCTTGAGTGCAAAGATCACAGTGTGAACTACCATACTTGGATAGGATTTCCATTAGCAAATATCTTAATGCATTTTTCCTTTGCCCTTACTACAAATCATCCATGCAATATTTTTTCCAGTCCTTATATCCACTCAATAGAAAGTTATTCAAGTGTTTATGTTTTGTACTGTGTTATACACTGTATCCTGTGATTAAAATCATCTTTCAAGTTTGCTTAGTATTGTACAACTATACTTTGAATGATCAACAACTCTTAAAAGGAAGAACTAATATTTATTTAGGATCTTAGGAAAGCATCCAAAATTCTGTAATATAAAGTTAAGACAATAAATTTAAACATTTGAGGTTGGTTAAAAGAAGCTAAAGACAATGACATTTTGTCTGCTTAAATGTATTAGTTACTTTTTTTTTTTTTTTACTGTGACAAAATATCTAACAAGAAGCAATTTGAGGCAGGAAGGGTTGATTCTGATTCACAGTTAAGAGTACAGTCCATCATGGCAGGGAAGTCGTAGCAACAGGAGATTGAAGCAGTTGGTCCCATTCAGTCCATAATCAGGACCAGAGAGAGAGATGAACTCTGGTGCTCTGCTCACTTTCTTCTTTTACATGCCCAGCCCATGAGTTGACTCCACCCACATTCAGGGTGAGCCTTCCCTGCTCAGTTAAACCTTACTGGTTACGTTGTCATAGGCACACCCATTGGTATGTTTCCATGGTGATTTTAAATCCTGTCAGATTGACAATGAAGATTTACAATCACAATTCTACCCTCTTTCACCTTGATATCTAAAAACATCACTTTAAATCATAACATTCCTCCTCTAGCCTCTAAAAGCTCATTTTTGCCTTATAATGCAAAATGTATTTAATCTATTTCTAAAGGTCTCCATCATCTTTAACAGTCCCAACAAAATCTTTCTGACAATTTCCCACCATTCTCATGACCCCCTCCCAAAAACTCCATTGAATCCCTTCTTTCCAATTGAGTTTCTCTTCTATTTTGATGTCATCAAGTTTTAGTTCCTATTAGCCAGGTCCTGCATAGATGTCAGGCACTGTAAGGTCATGAATATTGAGGCTACTTTGTGTCTGGATGACAGCATTGTAAGCAGTCCTCCCCTTCCTTCTTTTAGCTCTTACATTCTTTCTGTCACCTTTTCCACAATGGACCCTGGGCATTGGAGGATGTGATAGAGATATCTCAGTGCTGAACACTCTGTTAGGTAGGGACGGGCTCCCAAGTTGGAGTCACCATGGTCAGCAAAATGATGACAGAGGAATGGGGAAGTGGACTATCCACATTCCTCAAGAGACCACCTGGTCATTATCCCCTCCTTGCCAAAACAATGCCTCAGGTAATGGATTCCTGGCTCCTTATCTTGTGAGTCACCTGGTCACTGTTCTGGTGTCATGCCCTAGCTATTTTAAATGGCTAATGTAATGAACTCCCCTAAAGGAACTTTTCTATTCAACTTAACAAATGAGTGGTTTTCCTTCCTCACCTTCCCCAAACTGGAAAAAGCCCTATAAAGCCCACTACCTGAAAACCCAGGTTGGCTGTGCTCTTCTCTTATGGGTCAGCCTTGGCAGCTCATGCTTTTCCTGAATAAAAGCTTTCATTTTTGTCTCAGAGTGGTTTCCATGGTCTTGGTCACTCCCAAACCTTACATACTCCACTATGACTTCTTCTCAGCATTATGGTAGTTTTGAGTCACCACAGTGGTCACTGTTAAGACAAACTCTTATCTGAGAGCCCCTGTAAAATTAGAACAAGTTATATATATGTTCAGCATACAATGATAAGGAGTAAACACCCCCATTCCAAATGGGAGGAATGGGGCACATCAGGAAAGACTGGACAAAAGCAAGACCAAACCCAGCAGGATAAACACCAAATCCTGCAGCTCCATGTCTGTCATCAATCCTATGACCATGTTCACCATCTGGGGTTCATGGAATCATCTTGGCTCCCAATGACTTGTCCCTGTTACTTAGAACAGACATGGGATCTCTCTTGGGCTAGCTTCACTCCATACTTGTAGTTTCCCTTGGTTGACATCTCACAGTTCTTGTATTTCCATTGCAATTTAGGCTTCACTTTCATAGTTCCATGCAGTGGCTACTGCCAGAGCCTGGTGGCAGGGACCTTGCCCTTGCTACACATTGCCTGCCTCATTGGTTCTTAGAAATTGTGATGTGGAACCTTTGGGAGGTGAGGCCTCCCTAAAAGAAGGGGGTCAATGTGCTGAGGGGTGGCCTTGAGTTTATGAGCTGCCATTGCCTCGGGTTCTCTCTCTCTCTTTCTCTCTTTGCTCTGACTTTATTAATTAGGAATTTAATGTGTTTTCCTGGCTTCTGAAATATATTCAAACATTGTTGTTAGAACCTAGGGAAATTACCATGGACTTATAATTAAACATAGCCAATTTACCTATCTATCTATCTATCTATCTATCTATCTATCTATCTATCTATCTATCTACCTACCTACCTACCTACCTACCTACCTACCTACCTACCTATCTATTTAAGAGAGAGATACAGAAATAGGCAGGGAGAGAGAGAGAGAGATTGAATAGGCACACCAGGGCCTCCAACAACTGCAAATGAACTCCAGATGTGTGCGTCCCCTGTGCATCTGGCTTACATGGGTCCTGGGGAGTCAAACCTGGGTCCTTTGGCTTTGTAGGCAAGCACCTTTACTGCTAAGCCATCTCTCTATCCTTTTATTTGATTTGATTTTATTTTTTAATATTTTTATTCATAGCCAGTCTTAGGAGAGACTCAGGTGAAAATTCTCTTCATAACTTCTGGCTCTGGGGATATAATGGATTGATTACTTCATATATTTGTGGAGATTTTCTTGGTTAAAAAAAAGATAAATACATCATATAACATAGTTGCTATGTTTATTTTTATTTATTTATTTGAGAGAGAGAGAGAGAGAATGGGCATGCTAGGACCTCCAGCCACTGCAAACAAACTCCAGACACGTGCACCCCCTTGTGCATCTGGCTTACGTGGGTCCTGGGGAATCAAGCCTCGAACCGCGGTCCTTAGGCTTCACAGGCAAGAGCTTCACCACTAAGCCATCTCTCCAGCCCAATTGCTATGTTTTTACCTGAAATGATTTTAAGTACATAAAAATAAAAGACATGCATATTAATGGGTCATCATGTAATGTTTTGGTACATGTATACATTGTGCAATGTTAAACTCAGTTTAATAAAACATACCCATCTTCTCAAACCTGTCATTTATTTGTGGTGAATTTAACATAGTTGGTATATTTGAAAGGCTTCATGAAGTATGAGAAATCTTCAAAAGCACAACGGAAAAACTGTGAAGATTTGGAAAACAATGAGCAGACAAGAAATGAGGGATTCCAGCGAGTTAGACTGTAAAGCAAAGAAACTACCAAATCCCCTGAAAAGACAGGCTGAGTATTGAGGGCCAGCCAGCAACACCGCAGCGACTTCTGCAGCCTCCACAGAAGCAGACATCAGAATAACATTGGGAAAGGAACTCGTGCACACACAACTGCCTTTTTAAAAATAAAGCATGATGAAGGCGTTTTCAGATAGCAAAAAACAGAATTTATCAAAAGATGTGTTCTTAGGAACTTCTAAAGGATGTGTTTAATTAAAAAAAGAAAGATTATTATTTTATTTGTTTATGTATTGTGAAGTAGGTTTTCATTATCTAGCTTATCCCGATCCTCCTGTCTCAGACTCCTGAGTGTTAGAATGGTGCTCGCATACCTGCTCAGAAAAGATTATTCTAGAAGGAGGGCCTAAGATGAAAGGAATGGCTAGTAAAAGAATTAAGAAACTTGGGCTGGAGAGATGGCATAGCAGTTAAGACACTTGCCTGCAAAGTCTAAGGACCCAAGTTCTATTCCCCAAGTTCCATGTAAGCCAGAAGCACAAGGGGGCAAACACATATGGAGTTCGTTTGCAATGGCTGGAGGCCCTGGCGCGCCCATCCTCTCTCTCCCTACCTATTTCTCTCTCTCTTTCTCTCAAATAAATAAATACAAATAAAATATTTTTAAAAAAGAATTAAGAAATTTGAAAATAAGTCCAAAGCAATCTTATTTGTGTAAAGTGATACTGATTTTGCGAGCATTTACAGCAAAGGATAGAATTAAAGTAGACAACCAATGTTATGTATGTTGAGAGGAAAATTATATTTAGAATCAAAGTGATTTTATTTTATTTTATTTTTAAATATTTTATTTTTATTTATTTATTTGAGAGAAGGAAAGAGGCAGAGAGAGAGAGAATGGGCATACCAGGGCTTCCAGCCACTGTAAACGAACTCCAGATGTGTGCACCCCCTTGTGCATCTGGCTTACGTGGGTCCTGGAATCAAACCTGGGTCCTTTGGCTTAGCAGACCAGTGCCTTAACTGCTAAGCCATCCCTCCAGCCCCAAAGTGATTTTAGATCTTTGTATACTCTGAGAGAAGGTACTAGGTAAAGTACAGACTGCTAAACTGTGCTAGTGGACATGGTAACATTTCAGGAATAACCTTTAAAATAACAGAAAAATTAGCATAACTTTTCAAAAGAAAGTCTAACCCAAAGAGTAGATGCTTCCAGTTTGATTTTGAAATAAAATTGTTTATATTATATTTAATTGCATATAGCATAGAATCAAGATATGATAGCATTTTAAATAGAGCATTTCCAATTTTAAAATAGAAGAAAATATTATTTTCCACAACCAGAAATTTTATATTGTTGTAGTTTCTAATTAAGGCTAGTTTTCCACTACACTGCACTCTTTCTCCAATATATTTCTTAATGCTTCTATAACAATCCCTCCCACAACATTGGATATGAATGAAAAGCAATTGTTATCTCCTGTGAATATGACATAATTTTATTAAAGTTTATTTAGTTACTAGAATATTTATTAATAGCACAAAATATTTTAAAGCAGCACAATTTTATTACATACCTTAATCAAAATAATTAAAAATTTATTACAAATATACCACTTGCTGAGAGTTAGAACTGCTTTATTTTTGTTTACACATCTAAATGCTGATAGAGTAACAAGATTTAGCTGTAATTATATTCCTAGCTTTTTTTTTTTTATTCCTAGCTTTTAAAAAATAACACTTATTCTGAGAAAATGTTTCACACAGGAAAGTAGATGGGGATGGAGACAGTTTTATAGAAAGTGACTCACGACGAACTGCCTTTATACAACCTGGTGAAGGTTTTGATTTCCAAAGTAGAGGGGCTGAGATAATCACCTCTCTTAAAATGTGGGAAAATTTGTATAGTATAAACTTACCATTTTAACTTGACTTAAGTGCCTGGTTTAGTGGCATTCAGGACATTTATACTGTGCAGCTTTCACCACCATTCATCTCCAGAACTTTTTTGTCTTTTATAACTGCTGCTGTGCATCCATTAAACACTCCAGCCCCCGAAGACCACACTACTTGTTGGCTCTGTGAATTTGCATACTCCAGATACCTCATATAAGTAGAATTATACAATTGTCATTTGGCCTGTTTCACTGAGCAGGCATTGTAGCACAATATCATCTACGTTGTAACATGTGTGAGAAGGTCTTTACTTTTTTAAGATTAAATTATGTTCCGTTGTACATACATACATTTTGTCATCCATCCATGCACACTAAGCTATTGTGAATAATTTAATCTGCCTATAAAGGGATAAATGACCATTATAAAATTCAATTATAGGACTGGAGAAATGGCTTAGTGGTTAAGCACTTGCCTGTGAAGCCTAAGGACCCCAGTTCAAGGCTCGATTCCCCAGGACCCACGTTAGCCAGATGCACAAGTGGGTGCACGTGTCTGGAGTTTGTTTGCAGTGGCTGGAGGCCCTGGCGTGCCCATTCTCTCTCTCTCTGCCTCTTTCTCTCTCTGTCTGTCGCTCTCAAATAAATAAATAAAAATAAACAAAAAAGTTTAAAAAATTCAATTGTAGATTATCTCAAATAAGTTTCCTTTAGTACCCAAGTGAGCAAATTGCAAAGTAGCAAACAAGTGAGATTCTTCTCATCTAAGTCTTCCTGTCACCCCAGTACCTGGATCAATGCAAGTTTGAGGATCAGATCAGAGAACATCAAGAAGAATGATATAAGACTTATCCATAAAGAGCTAGGTTCTTCCAGCAGACTATTTTGTGCTATTATTTTATGAGACTCTCTCTTTCCCCGTCCTCCCCCACACCCCCACCCACAGAAAGAGCTCATTTACTAATTTGCAATTCTGCAAGCCAGGGGTCTGGGCTTGTTCAGTAGATAGAACGGATGTTCGTTCCCTTGTTGATGTCAAGGGTCTCTTCTCTGATCAAGAGGCTGCCTGTTTTCCTCTACATGGCTTTCCCCATCTTCAAACTGACAATGGCACATTGAGTCTTAACTGTGGTTTGAATTTCCATGTCTTCCTCCTTGCTTCTGGTTGGAAAAAGCTTCCAGATTTTAAGGGCTCATGTACTTAGTTCAGGCCTCCCAGACATCTTTCTCCCTTAAGGCCATAATACATGCATGATCTTAGGCATGAACCTCACCATATTCACAGGTTTGGGGGACTGAAGCAACAAACTTCTGCCTACTGCAAATTATCCTCTCACCACCTCAAAATTCATACCCCTGTCTAGTATGAAGTATATCCATCCCTATTCAAGATACCCCCAAATCTGATTGCATTATAGCATCAATTTTAAGCTGAAGAATCTACTGATTTGGTAGGTAGTATAGAGTGCCTCCAACTCCAGGCACGGGAGTCACACAGTGAGAACCATGCTGTTGTGTTTTTGTTTTATGAGGTATGATCTTGCTCTAGCCCAGGCTAACCTGGAATTCACTATGTAGTCTCAGGGTGGCCTTGAATTCACAGACATCCTCCTACCTCTGCCTCCTGAGTGCTAGGAGTAAAGGTGTGCACCACCATGCCTGGCTGAACCATTCTTTAGATCAGAACATCTTAAACTTTTTCCACTCCCAAGCGGCAATTCTTGGGTGACTCCACATCTATTGGTATCAAATAAGGGTATACAAGTAAAGATTTATTGATATTAAACCACAAAAAACTTATTGTAAAACTATTTTGGGGGATGCATGTAATTTTGCCATCTGTTACATACAAAAGGAAGCTTGCATACTAATTAGACAGACATAATCACTTGTATTTACACAAATAATTAAAAATCTTGGCTGAATATTTGATATTTCAGAATATAGAGTATATTTAACGTTTTTCAGAGTTTGATGTTATCATGTTCAATTTTGAGAATGTCACTTTGCATAAATTTGTAGCACAAAATGGCAAATTGTATTTAGGGTTATTTTAGAAATTGCTGTATATTCTATCCAAATCTAAAGCCAAAATTTATTTAATAATTTCTTTGTGGAACTCAAGTCATCAGCTCACACAGCAATTTTGAATAAACATTCTTCCCCCCCCCCCCCAAGGGTCTCACTCTGGACCAGGCTGACGTAGAATTAACTATGTAGTCTCAGGGTGGCCTTGAACTCACAGCAATCCTCCTACCTCTGCCTCCCAAGTGCTGGGATTGAGGCATACACCACCATGCCCCCAAAATAAAACATTCTTGCACATATGCAATCCAAAAATATAGTAATTTGATATCTACATGTGGAATAATAGTTAAGAAAATGTTAATATTCTTTGTTTTCCATAATCACAACTTTATGTTTCTATGAGCGTAGAAAACATATGTACAATGAAAACACCAGGACTCATAACCTACCAAAGTCTCAAATCTGAGCTGAGACACTTCAGGCAGCGTTGCCTGGCACCGTGTGTGGTGGTGGCGTGCACAGAGCAAAGTGCTCATGTTGTGTGTTCAGAATAAGGTGCAGTGAAGTTGCCACATGATACAACACAGGTTGAACACTGCCAGAAACACCTCAGATTCATTAGGCAATGATTTGAAATTCTTGTGTGTTCAAAGCCTTTTACTGTTATCAAATTTTTCATGATATACATGTGAGGGTCCATGCACTTATATGACCCCATATGAGATTGTTATCCATAGTTTAAGAAGTATGCCTTAGAAAGTTTAGTCTATGAAGAAAATGCAGTTGACAAAGTATGACAACTTTTCATGTTAAATCCCTAAAAGCTGGACTGGGAAAGATAACTCAGCAGTCAAAAACACTTGTTTGCAACGCCTGCTGGCCTGGGTTCAATTCCCAAACCTTCCACATAAGCCATACTGATGCAGAGCTGTTGGGAGTCCAGGGAGGGACTAGGTGTCCATAAAGAGAAGAAGACCCAGGCCTGTGGCCCCAACGTTATGTCCTTGTTCAAGTTATCAAAGAATTGAAAACATGGACTCACAAAAGGGTAGACTATGCACTATGAGATTTGTTTTAGGGAGAGTTAGAGTCCAGAGGGAAGATGTTGCAGTCAGGTTGGTATTACTGTCAGAAAACTCCTGCTGAGGAAAGAAAGGGTTTATTTTGGCTTATGGACTCAAGGGGAAGCTTCATGATGACAGGGGAAAACGACCACATGAACAGAGGGTGGACATCACCTCCTGGCCAACATGAAGTGGACAACAGCAACAGGAGAGTGTGCCATACACTGGTAAGAGAAAGCTGACTGTAACACTCATAAGCCCGCCCCCAACAGCACAATGCCTCCAGGAGGCTTTAATTCCAAAATTGCCATCAGCCAGGGACCTAAATATTCAGAATACATAAGTTTATGGGGGGATACCTGAATCAAACCATCACAGAAGCAGGAAAGCCTAAGCAAAAAGAAGTTCTCTCCATGCTGGGTGTGGTGGCGCACGCCTTTAATCCCATCATTTGGGAGGCAGAGGTAGGAGGATTTCCATGAGTTCAAGGCCACCCCCTGAGAATACATAGTGAATTCCAGGTCAGCCTGAGCTAGAGTGAGGCTGTACCTTGGGGGGAAAAAAAAAAAGTTCTCTCCCTTTTCCCAGCCTGGCTCTGAAATCTTCACATCTGTGAGGAAGAAGCCCCTGGGGAGGGACTCCCCAGCAAAAGAGAGGCCAAGACAAAAGACCCTCCTCACATGGAGGGACAACGAGGGTTAAAAGACAGTAAGGGGCTCAGAGCGTAAGAGAGGCCATTCACCTAGTAAAGCAGGAAGCCTCCAGACACAGCAGGAAAACATCTAGGCAAAGAGAAATGCAGAGCTGTTGGGAGTCCAGGGAGGGACTAGGTGTCCATAAAGAGAAGACCCAGGCCTCTGCCTGGGGGAGGTGGAGGAGATGCCCCTCACATAGAGAAAGAGCCAAGAGCTTATCAAAGGAGGGCTGGAGAGATGGCTTAGCAGTTAAGTGCTTGCCTATGAAGCCTATGGACCCCGGTTCGAGGCTCATTTCCCTAGGACCTACGTTAGCCAGATGCACAAGGGGGCACACACATCTGGAGTTGGTGTGCAGAAGCCCTGGTTTCCCCATTCTCTGTCTCTATCTGCCTCTTTCTGTCTGTCGCTCTCAAATAAGTAAGTTAAAAATAAATAAATAAATACAAGGAGCCATGACGAAAGACCAAGAGAGCCAAAGGCCAAGAGCTTCATACACATTGATTGTTAGATTTATGTAGATCAGACTTAGGTGTGTAAGGGAGACAACTGATTGGTTGGTGGCTGAAGAGTCTGACTCAGAGAGGGCAGTCCACAGGTATGCTAAGCCCGGGAAAGCTTGAAGAATCAGGTTGTAGCTGAGCAACTGTTGCTTGTAGCGATCTTGAATGGCCATCTTGAATAAGACTGAATCAGATGTAGGTTCTATTCCTGCCAGAGAGCAGGCAAGGTGGTATCCATGTTTCTGTGGGTCAGTCTCTAGTTAACTAACTACCATAAAAAACAAAAAGTCTTGCTTCTAACTCATATGAGTACCTTGTTTGCAATGACAAGGTAGTAGACAGTCCAGTCCAGGCACAGTTAGGGAGGAAGGGATTTATTGAATCTTATAGACCCAGGGAAGTTCCATAACGGTAGAAGAAGCTGGTCCGCTTTCACAGGACCAGCAGAGAGAGAAAAGCCCCAAGATAAAACCCCAAAAGCCATAGCACACAAGCACATTTAGGACCTCCAGGTGGAGCTCAGGCACTTTGCATATCTTTAGATTGGAATTTCAAACCCATCACCACACCTTAAGGCTGTACTCTAAGATCCTCCCAGTGACACCTCCTCAAGTAATCCTGGCATGCCCATAAAAAGACAGACAGACAGACAGACAGACAGACAGACAGACAGACACACACACACACACACACACACACACACACACACGGGATAAAAATTTAAAAACATAAAAAACCCAAGGCATATAAAAGATTTCTTTAGCCTAATAAAGTCTTTCTATAGGAAGCACACATAGCTACTATCATTTTTTAAAATTTATTTTTATTTTTATTTATTTATTTGAGAGTGACAGACAGAGAGAATGAGGCAGGTAGAGAAAGGGAGAGAGAATGGGCATGCCAGGGCCTCCAGCCACTGAAAATGAACTCCAGACGCGTGCGCCCCCTTGCGCATCTGGCTAACGTGGGTCTTGGGGAGTTGAGCCTTGAACCGGGGTCCTTAGGCTTCACAGGCAAGTGCGTAACCGCTAAGCCATCTCTCCAGCCCTCATGTTTTTTTTTTTTGTTTTTTGTTTTTTTGGTTTTTTGAGGTAGGGTTTCACTCTATCCCAGGCTGACCTGGAATTCACTATGGAGTCTCAGGATGGCCTCGAACTCATGGTGATCCTCCTACCTCTGCCTCCCAAGTGCTGGGATTAAAGGTGTGCGCCACCACACCTGGCTCCAGCCCTCATGTTTTTAATGATAGAAAACTGGAGGCTTTTTCCTCTAAAATCAGGAACAAATCAAGATTCTGTGCTTGCCACTTGTATTCAATTGCATTGCAAGAAAATGAAAAAAAAAATATTGTGAAAGAAGTGTGAAATTGTTTGTAGATGATATGATCTTGTTTTCTTAAAAAAAATAAAAAATCCAATCAGAATGATTAAAAATAAGGCTCTTAAACTGAACAGGGATTTGAAAAAATATTTTTATATTTGTGTGTGTGTGTGGGGGCTTCCATGTGTGTGAGTGTGGGCATGCATGTGCCATAGCACACATGTGTAGGTCAGAGGGAAATTTTGGGTGCTGGTTGCTTTTCACCTTGTTTGAGGCAGGGTTTCTCACTGTTCACTGCTGTGTTGAAGGCCAACTGACCCTCAAGCTTCCTGCCTTTGCCTCTCCTCTCTGTAGGTGTGCTGGAGAGTCAGAAGCCCACTAGAGCATCTAGCTTTCCTTGGGTGCTGGAGATCTAAACTTAGGTCACCACACTTGCACTGCAAGTGCTTTATTCATGGAGCAAGGATTTCTATATGGGGGGGGGGGAACAATTGTCTGGAAATAGCATGACTTTTATTTATTTATTTTTAAAGTATTGACCCTTTTTCCCAACCCGTAGACACATAGACACAAGGGAGTAAGAAAATGAGCTGGAACTGTTTCTGAAACCTGTGCTATTCAGAGAACATTAGCAATCTTAGAGGAGATAGGTGTTACTCAGTGCAGAATAGAACGCATGTTCTGTGGGAAGATCTTGTTTACCATGACTTGTGAAAGACTTGGACTGAAACTTGGGTCTGGGGGTGGAAGAGGTGTACAGCAATACTGGCTCATAGGTAGAGAACACAGGCGATTAGAGTTGCTTAAGATTTTGGCTACAGACAAGCCTAAAGATTTGAAGAGAACTCAGGAATAAAGTGCCTCTGTTTTGGTGAAGTCAGGGTTCATGGTGAGCATCCTGCTGTAGTGGGGGGGGGTGTGCATTAATGAGAGAGCTAAGAAGAATAGAGTGATGCATGATATAAGTAAAATTGCATGTACAAAGTTTCTTAATCCTAGCTTGGGGTAGGAGGATCCCCATGAGTTTGAGGCCAGCCTCGGGGCTACAGAGAAAATAGTATTCTGACTCCAGAAAGGAACAACTTATTACACCTGTCTGGAAGCAGGTGAAGTGGAGGCCTTGCACTAAAAGCAGGGCAGAGAGAACAGCATTGAAATGTGAATATGCCAAAGCTTGAGGGGGCCCATTCTGTTGGGCTTACATTGTCTCCTGACCTAAAACTCGACAGTGTTTCTATGTGGGTGTGAATGCCTGCCGCCCCTTCCGAATAGTTGACAGATGAATCAGAGACTGTGATGTGCAGCATCACCACGTTTACCGCGTGGTTCAGAATCTGGGCTTCATCGGTACGTGACAGCTTTGTTCAAGCTGACTGAGCCCGTGCACACGGCAGTACGTTTTGGGAGACCCTGTCAAAGTGTCATAAACTGATCCCCGTGGGTCTGGATTAGTCTTATGCCTTCGCACCTTGTAGAGTCTGCCTTTTTGGGTTCGGAGCTTGCTTGGAACTTCTTTTTATTTTATTTTATTAATTTATTTATTTGAGATAAAGAGAAAAAAGAGGTAGAGGAAGAGAGAGAGGGAGGGAGGGAGAAGAGAGGATGTGTATGCCAGGACCTCTAACCACTGCAGATGAGCTCCAGATACATGTGCTACCTTGTGCATCTGGCTTTATAAGGATACTGGGGAAACGAGCTTGAGTCTTTTGGCTTTGTAGCCAAATGCCTTAACAGCTAAATCACCTCTCCAGCCCCTGCTTGGAACTTCTTATTCCTTTAGTTCCTCCTTCTTTTCTCAATGGAAATGTCTACATCCTGCTCCTTGACCATTTTAGAAACACAAACCTTGCTTAGTTTTACAGAGAAGTATTGGTTCCAGGGGATGTTAAATTTTCCATAAATTTTTGAATCATTTAATTGGTTAAGCAACACACAAACAGGCTCCTTTAATGCAAAATTTTCCTGCATCTTAATGGTAATATACATTTGAAAAAAAGAGAAGATTTAGTATTAGCTCTCTCACCCATTTACTTGAGTATCTCACAGAATATTCAACACCTTCTTCTTACATAATTCTTATTAATAACTCTCAAGACAATACTGCTTCAAGGACTAGAGCTTGTGAAATGTTGGTTTACAGAAATTAAAATACCTTAACATAGTATTTTGAATTTCTATCAATCCTTGGAAGTCTAAGCTATTATTTCTAGATGAACTCCCAAGTTCGTTAATGAGATTGTATTAGCCAAATTATCTTCCTGGGCCACTGTGGACAAGCTGTTATCTCTTGTTCTAAGCTTTCAAGTGATGCTTTTGGGAATCGTGTCTAAGTCCTCTGTAAGAAAACAGATTCTTCCCAGTGGAAGAACTTGAGTTGCTTTGTTTTATAATCATTATTATATAGTTTTTCTATGCTCAGACTAAGAAAAAAAAAAATCACTAAAAGAAGTAGGACACAGGACAGGTCTTACTGTTGAGTTTAAGAAATGAGTTTTGCTATTACCTGGAATGAGAGCAGTACTTTTCCAAAGGATATGTAACAGGGTTCTAAGAGTCCAGGAAAGTTCTTGAACCCTAAGCCCTAGGTTTGTTTCTAACTTTTATCAAAGAATTGAATAAAAAAGAAGACTGAGAAGGGTAATTACTAAATTATTATATTTATTAAGGGAAGTACAGAGCCAAGGAAAGGCACACATGGCAGGAGATCCCATGTGGAGGCCTGGCGAAAAAAAGCATAGAAGGAAAAGAGAGAAGAAGGTCAAGGAGCTCCTGTCACGTGGGAGCTGGAGGGGTGAACAACCCGTGTGGAGAGTAAGAACTAGGGGCCTCCTGGCCGGGTCTGGGCTGAATCAGCCCAGGCCTAGCAGGGGGAGAATCTCACCCACAGGTGGAAGTCAGAGAACCTGCCCTTTCCTTGCAAAAATATTCATAACCTTTTAGTGGTGGTGGGCTGTCTTCAGGCTCAGGCGAACCAGGGGGACAGCTGGTTGAGGCTAGGGGCTGTCTCAGGAAGAGGCTAGCCCTGGCACCAAGTTCCTGGGGGCTGAACGTGACTAACCACAATATGTAAATCCTATGAAAGACCTCCTTCCTGGGAGGGGTCCTGATTGTGGAAAAACAGGTCTAGAGATCTAGGCAAGAGATAAATCAGATAATCTTTGATTTCTAGCAAGTGGAAGTGCAAACTTTCCTGCCCTTTTCACCTTCCGGGGTCCTGTCACCCTAATTGTACCCCTTACTCAGATAATTAGTTGAATCAGGTTATTATTCTTGTTAAATATACAAGCAGTCCAGGTGAGCATTCTGCTCATTTGAGAAGGAATATTGCAGAAAAGGGGCCTTTGAAAGTGAAGTCAGATGGGGCAAGGGGGCATACCTGAACTTTCGGGTGTTTAAAGTGTAAAACCCCCAAAACAAGGACCCCATGCTCTGCCCGGATATGGCGACAACCCAAATCACTCACGAGAAGCGATCTTGATGCAAACTGCGAGAGGATTTTATTCCAAGCGCGCTGGGGCCCACAGTCGTACACCGCGCAGGGGTAGAGGACTGCAGAGCCCCGAATGCAGGAACGGGACAGTTTTTATAGGGTTTCTAACAAAGCCTGTGAATTAGACCAATCATTTTTTTAATATCAGGAGCCCACGGGGTGCGAGCCAGTCAGTTTGTGCCACCCCATAGTTTCTAAGCCAATTAGTTTAATTTGTTCAAGCCCCTCGTGGACCAATCATTCTCTTATGACCTTGGTGGTCAGCATTTGTGCAGGTCCTTAGGTGGGGGTAGCAGAGTGTGGTATCAGTCTCCTATGACCTTGGAGGTCAGCATTTGCGCAGGTCCTTGGGTGGGGGTAGCAGAGTGTGGTATCAGCCTCCTATGACCTTGGTGGTCTGAGGCAGGCTGCTACAGCTTATGGTGCGAGCTACTAAGGCTTACAGTGTGGGCTATTAAGGCTTATGGTGCAGGCTATTTACAGAAACCAAATAAGTGGTTCACTTTATTACTTATTTCCCATCCTTGAGGGCTATCTCATGCCCTTTTTACCTAGTTTTATATTAGGAGCGGGCTCTGATATAATGAGAAGAGGGATTCTTTACTTGCTTTCAACAGAGAGTAAAGCCTGGAGTTTGAGGTATGCAGGGGCCCGCTTAAGCTCCCTTTGGAGCATGATAGTATTTCTGGGCTTCTGAATTCTTGGGCCTTTCAAAAGTACATGTAGGACTGCACTTGTGTGTCTGTAATTATTCATCTATGGCCCCCAGGTACTTGTGGTTGGGGGACAGTCATTTCACAGGCGTATGGGTAATGTAATACATGATAAAGAGGAAGGTCAAAAAATTAGCATCTTTCCTCTGACTGGCAGAGAAAGAAAAGTGCTGATTAAAAAAAAAAAAAATAGGGCTGGAGAGATGGCTTAGCGGTTAAGCGCTTGCCTGTGAAGCCTAAGGACCCCGGTTCGAGGCTCGGTTCCCCAGGTCCCACGTTAGCCAGATGCACAAGCGGGTGCACGCGTCTGGAGTTTGTTTGCAGAGGCTGGAAGCCCTGGCGCGCCCATTCTCTCTCTCCCCTCTATCTGTCTTTCTCTCTGTGTCTGTTGCTCTCAAATAAATAAATAAAAATTAAAATATATATATATATATATATATTATTTAGTTAGTTATTTATGTGAGAGAGAGACAAGGGGAGAGAGAGAGAGAGAGAGAGAGAGAGAATGGGCACACTAAGGGCCTTTGGCTACTGCAAATGAACTCCAGATGCATGCACACCCTTGTGTATCTGGCTTACATGGGTGTAGGAGAATCAAACCGGGATCCTTTGGCAAGCAAATGCCTTAACCACTAAGCTATCTCTCCAGCCTGAAAAGTCATGATTTAATGTATATTTGAGAGGCGATGCTTGGGACCCCAGACTGGGTCTTCAGATGGCAGTACCTTTAGCTATCTGTGGTAGTTTGAAAATGACACGTAACCCCATTTGTTTAGGATCAAACCTCATGCTCAATCCACAGCTTGTAGAGCCTTCGGGAGGTGGAGCCTTCTGGCAGCAGGCGTGTGACTGAAGGCAGACCGTGGGACTACATAGCTCTGTGTAGCTTGCCAGAACTAGTAAGGAGCTCATTCTCGCTGCTCTGTGCCGGCCCGGGTGACTCTCTACCATCTGTTCTTGCTGGGCTTTCTTCGCCATGATGAGACTTCCCCTCAGAACTGTTATCTGAAAGAAACCCTTTCCTCTCCTCTCATCAGCTGCTTCTGGTCATGTGTTTTATTCCAGCAACAAGAAGGTAACTGCTATGCTACCAAACAAGTGAACTCATTATGGACACAAAACAGTATGCCAGGGATTATATGTATATATATGTATATATATGTATATATATATATATATATATATATATGTATGTATATACATATATATATCATTATACATATATATACACATATATATACATATAATTATATATACATATATAATTCACATATAATAATATACATATATATACATATAATTATACATATATAATTTTATCTTTATTTATTTTTCCATATTTTATTAACAACTTCCATGATTATAAAAAATATCCCATGGTAATACCCTCCCTCCCCCCACTTTCCCCTTTGAAACTCCATTCTCCATCATATCCCCTTCCTCTCTCAATCAGTCTCTCTTTTATTTTGATGTCATGATCTTTTCCTCCTCTTATGACGGTTTTATATAGATAGTGTCAGGAACTGTGAGGTCATGGATATCCAGGCCATTTTGTGTCTGGGGGAGCACTTTGTAAGGAGTTTTACCCTTCCTTTGGCTCTTACATTCTTTCTGCCACCTCTTCCGCATTAGACCCTGAGCCTTGGAAGGTGTGATAGAGATATTACAGTACTGAGCACTCCAGTCACTTCTTTCCAGCACTATGATACCTTCTGAGTCATCCCAAGGTCTCTGCCATCTGAAAAGAAAAGATTCTCTACCCAAAGTGAGAGTAGTGTTAATAATAATCTTCCTATCTCTGCCTCTCTAGTGCTGGGATTAATAGTATGCACCACGATGCCTGGCCATGATATTTACTTAAGAATTTTAAAAATGGGAATTTGTCAAATCAATTTCTTTTAATTTATAGGTCTCTCTATGGCATATCCATGCATGTACCGTGTTTGAAGCTACCCTCTGTGATACCTTCTCTTGCCCATCCTTCTTTCCCACTCCCCAGCACCCTCATTTCCCTTCCCTGTTAGTTTCACTTCACCTTTAAGATCCACCCTTCCCTCCTTCTCTCCTTCCTTCCTTCCTTTTAAAAAAATTACACATATGAGAGAAAATGTGATTCTCATCCTTCTATAGACATCTTATTTCACATATCACGATGTCCTCAGGTGTCATCCATTTTCCTATAAATGGCGCTCAGTATTCTTCAGCTCTAAATACAACTCCATTGGGTCCATATACCATACTTTGTTAATTCATTCACCTGGTAAGGGCACTTAGGTTGTTTCCACAACTTGTCTATTATGGCCAGTGCCACAGTGGGTATGAGTATGCAAGTATCCCTGTAGCATGTTCACTTGGATGGGCTTCCTTTGTGTAAACAGCCAGAAGTAGAATAGCTGGACCATGAGGTAGTTAGTTTTTTTAGTTTGTTAATGGACCTTCATACTTACTTCTATAATGGAAATACAAATTTACATTTCTATCAATAATGCATTAGACTTGTCTTTTTTCTATATTCTCACTAGCAGGTGTTTTCCTCAATTTCTCTGTGCCTTAATTTTTGAACAGACTCTGTCAGTGAACCTGGAGCTCACTGATTTGGTCAGACTAGCTAGTTAGTAATGTTTCCATTTCCCCGACATTGGGATTGCAGGCACGTACCATCACACTTGGCATTTACAGCTAAGCCATCTCTCCAGCCCCTATACTCCACTTTTCCTTGGGTGTTGGGAACCCAAACTCAGGTCCTCATGCTTGCATGGCAAGCACTTACCAATTGAGCCATCTCTCCAACACTAGACACTTTTGGATTTGATATAGTTCTGATTATTAATTTTTGCCTTCAATTCTTGAGCCTGTAGAGTCTCATTTAGGAAAAATTTGCCTGAGCTAACATTCTGAAATGTTTCCTAATGTTTTCCTTTAGTATTCTTCAAACTTCAAGTCTTACATTAAGGTCTTTGATCTATTCTGAATTGATCTTTTCTTGTACAGGGTGAGAAATAAGAAATGTAGTTTCATGCAGCAAGTTGGAGCAACACGATCAATGCTGGAGGCATCACAATACTTGATTTCAAAATACACTGCAGAGCCCTACTAACAAAAGCAACATGTGTTGGCATAAAAACTGACATTTAGACCAATGAAATATAATAATCCCACATATCTGCAGATATCAGAGTCTTCAAAAAGATGGATTTTTTGAAAGATATTTTTAAACATGCTCAACAAAACAGCTGATATTCCATCCATGGTGGTTTGGCTCAGGTGACCCCCATAAACTTAGGTGTTCTGAATGCTAGGTTCTCAGCTGATGGAGATTTGGGAATTAACCCTTCCTGGAGGCAATGTATTGTTGGGGGGGTGCTTATGGGCATTACAACTAGTTTCCCCTTGTCAGTGTTTGGCACACCCTCCTATTGTTGTTGTCCACCTGATGTTGGTGAGAGGGTGATGCCCACCCTCTGTTCATGTCATTTTCCCTGCCATTGTGGAGCTTCCCCTCGTCTCTAAGCCAAAATAAAACTTTTTTTTCCCCCACAAGCTGCTCTTGGTTGGGTGATTTCTGCCAGCAATGTGAACCTGACTGCAACAATGTCTAAATATTTTTAAATTTATTAAATGACACTGTTAAATAAATGGACATGTATTAGTCAATATGGGCTAGGTTTGTTATGCTATGAAACCACATAAAATCATAGTGGTTAATAACAGAGGATTTGGACAGTTCAGAGTCAACATATCAGCTGTGGGTCATCTCTACTCACTTCCATGCTAATGGAATCCTAGGTATGGGAGAGGGTGTGATGAAGGTATTTTCTAAAGAGCAGATGCGGCCTTCATTGAAACATAATCTTAGTGGGCATCTCAAAATTCCTGAGCTTGGCCTGTAGAGATGGCTTAATGGTTAAGAGCTTGCCTGTGAAGCCTAAGGACCCCGGTTCGAGGCTCGATTCCCCAGGACCCACATTAGCCAGATGCACAAGGGGGCGCACGCATCTGGAGTTCGTTTGCAGTGGCTGGAGGCCCTGGCGCGCCCACTCTCTGTCTCTCTCTGCTTCTTTCTCTCTCTGTCACTCTCAAATAAATAAATAAAAATAACGAAAAAATTAAAATTCCTGAGCTTATGGGGAGAAGGAAGGAGAGGATGAGCAAATTTGGTATTACTCATTCAGAATCCCTTTTTCTTGATGCTTTTGAAATTATAGTGCTGTGTTTTATAGAGTGCTCCTGAATTTGGACTTTCCCAATGATTCTCATGATTAATTGAAGATTACATCTTTTGTAGGAACATCACAGAAGTGACACTGGCTTCTCTTCTTGCATCGTGTCCAGTGGTACCAATTCTGATCTAACTCATCACTGGTGATATTCACTTTTATTACTCTATTTGGGTAATATCAGCCATGCTTTCTCACAGCCTTATTCTTCTTTTCTTTACTTTCCAAATATTTTGTGGAGAGGTGCTGTGAAGCTGTTTCTAACCCAAAATTAGTTTCTCACTACATTTTATTTGTAACCATCTTTTCTCAAGGTTTTCTAAGAGTATGCATTACAATTCAGTATTTCTATTATGTACTTTGATGATCTAGTTCATTTAGCTTTGGCTGGTGAGTGACCCTCCACATTAACAGATTATCAGTATTTTGAAATGTCTCACTGATTCTGTGAAGTTTTTCCAGGTGTATCTCATGTTTTTCTCTGCTCTAGCCCTGTAATTGCCCATTTTGCCAAGGAGGTCTGGGTACTGGTATGGCTACTTGTTATTCAGGAACCAATTTCAGTGGACAGGGTAGAGAATATCTGTGCACATATTCTTGTGCATCCATGTGAGTAAGAACATTCATACACAACTGTTACTGAATGAAAAACACATGCATGTGCACACACCACACACACACACACACAATTAGTTCACATAGACACCTTCAATTACAATCTAACACTCATGAGTTCATTTCAGTTATCTGCCTTCTCATAGTTGTAACTGACTTTTCTAAAAGTGAAATACCTGGTATATATTGTACTTTATATATAGGAATATATTATTTATTTGCAAAGAGAGAGAGGGAGAGACCGAGAATGGATGCAGCAGGACCTCCAGCCACTGCAAATGAACTCCAGATGCCTGTGCTACTCTGTACATCTGGTTTTACGTGGGTACTGGGGAATTGAACCAGGGTCATTAGGCTTTGCAGGCAAGCACGTAAACTGCTGAGTCATCTCTTCAGCCTTTAACATGTTTTTAATTTGATGATTCCCCCTGAATGTCATCAGTTTCCTGTCACCATTACAACACCCTCCATTGGACAGATACCTTCCTCTCCCATCTCACGCTCTGACACGCCCCATTGTGTCCTTCCCCTGCTTCCTTTTCTCACATCCCTGGGGTCTAACACCAGCGCTGGACCACCATGGCACTTGTGCTTCTCCTGGACCGAACCTTCCTTTGCTCTACCTAAATGCCTTTAGCACTGAATTGATCTGGAAGGGAAACAAGGAAGGGGAAAAAGTGAGCTGGAAGACAACGGGCTTGAAATTGTTTTTAAAATTTTGCAATGATAGCATTTCATCGTTAAGATTTGAGACTCCTATTTGCTTTGGGGACGTTTTTCTCAGTTCAATTCACTGTACATTTCTGGTTATCATATTCTTGCTGTCATGTATTCATAATCATTGATTGTTTCTGGGCTAGTCAAGAAAGAGGAGAGCTGCAGTCATCTGCTGCCCTGGGTCTGTGAAGCAGGAACTCAGACTCACTAACTCAAGGAAAGTGTGTGATATGGCTGGTGCAGAGTTTGTGGAATTCTTTCATTTTTCATCACTGTATTCTGGCGACTTTCCATATGATATGAAGTTTATGACAAGGAGATCAGAAACTTTGGCTACTTACTGTTTGTAATTCTTCAGACACATGACGTTTTGCTTACACATTTATTAATATTCATGTGTGAATTAATGTGAATGCACTGGAACCCATTATAAGGTAAGTTTACCTGACAGTCACATTGGTGGTTATTCCATTCAATTTTTACTATGTTGAATTATATTTTTGGGAGTATATTTGATAATGGTTTACCTAAATCTGCTCTCCTTTCCCTCTCCCTTTCTCTGTGTGTGTGTGTGTGTGTTTTAGCAATGAAATCTGGGGCCTTACACATGTTAGGCCAGTACGGTACCACTGAACGTTGTCCCTAACCCCTAAAATCATCTGTTTTAATGCTATACTGCTATAAATAAATGCTGTTATCTCTTATTTAGTGGCTTCCATGAAGATTTTTGATCAGAACAGAACAATGCACATCAGTACTTGTGGTTGTGCACGTTAGAGTTTTTACAAGAAAATATGCAGGCATAACATTGTGTATCAAGAAAAAAATATGGGCCTAAGAAGACGGCTCAGTGATAAGAGCTTGCTGTGCCACCATAAGGACCTTAGTTTGAGCTCCAACAATAATGTAAAAAGCTGGGCATGGCCATGCACACAAGTAACCCTGATCCTAAAGGGGGAAGAGATAGAAGAATCTTTGCTAGAGCTCACTGGTCAGCCAGGCTGACCCAAAAGTGACAGCTCCAGGTTCACTGAGAGATACTGCATCTGGTCTCTGCACATATGCACATGCACGTATTTTATGCATTCCATGCCACACACCAACCCAACCCCCCCACACTGAAACAACAAAAAATAATCTATCTATATAGAAACTAAGAGAGGTGAATCCTAATTCTAGAATTTACATCTATCAAAGTCATGAATCTCCTTTATTTCCAAATTGGTTTAAAAAAAATCCAATCAGTTTCCCCAATCCTGCTTTCATGCCTCCTGACACCTCATCAGCAGTGCTACTGTGTGACCACAGCCTGGATCTGATAGGATCTGCTGGATGTCTGGCAGGCCTCAACTGTCACTCTTAAAACGAAAATACGAGGGCTAGAGAGGTGGCTTAGCAGTTAAGTTGCATGCCTGCAAAGCCTAAGGTTTGATTTCCTAATACCCACGTAAGCCAGATGCACAAGGTGGCATATGCATCTGGAGTTTGTTTGCAGTGGCTAGAGACCCTTGCGTGCCCATTCTTCCTCTCTCTCTCTTTCTTTCTCTCCGCATCTCTCTGTCTCTAATTAAAAAAACAAACAAACAAAAGTATGAAATTAACCTGTATCTGTAATGTAGTTTGAAAATATTTGCTTAAAATTTCCCTATCCCCATAAGGACAAGTACACTGAAGTTAAAAACACTTCATTTTGTAGTGGTGTCTCTTTTTTGTTTATTTACTGTAGCTCACTGGAAATATTCTAGCGGTCTTGAATTTTCTTGATGTCACAGGCAGTTAGAATAACACTGATTACTTCTATTCCTGCTCTCGAAACTCCTTTTCTCATCGTTTCTCCCTTCATTATGCTCCTCACTTCTTTGTCCTTTTGATGCCTTGCCTCAGGCTTGTTAGCTCATATCTCTGGCTATACTCAGAACCACCATGTTGGACAGTGTGACTGCCAGGAAGTCTACCTTTATTTTTGAAACCAAATAACTAAGTCTTCTAATTTACATTCTTGTCAGAGATGACATGGAACATTTTAAGTTTTACAACTGGTTTCTGACATTTAACTCCGTCGAATATTATGTGGGATAAAATCCAGAAACTTTATGTTGGTGAAAAGAAATATTAACTTTTTTATACTTGCCTTTTACATTTTTTCTTTTAAGGAACTGTGACCATTACCACCTAAAAATGAATTTTCTGAGAACTACAAAAAAGTCTGTCTAGTCCATGTGAAAAATGTCCCACTGCTGGACAATTGGCCAGTTAGAAAATGCCTAACAGCCTTGTTATATCTATAAAAGCAACCCTGGAAAATACAAAATTTCCAATATCTATGGGAAGATCTCTCACAGTTCCCGATGACAAATGATGTTATCAGACCTAATTAAAAAGGATCTGCTATTAAAACAACTTCCACTTCTTCAGTCCTGTAAGTCTCTGACTCAGGATTTCTTTCTCTCCTGTGGTGTTTGATACATTCCAATGTGCATAATGGAGACTAGTTCTTTGAAATCATCTCGGGATGTGTCCAAAGGAACATGGAAAAACATACACAGTGATACACAAACAGTTTAATTTGAAAGTCAATGGGAATTTTAAGACTCAAATATACAACAGAAAATGTAACCAAGAAGCAAATCAGAATAATCAGAATTCATTTCCTCTTCTGTTCCATCCTCATTCATTTGTTTCATAAGCCAGGTGTCTAGTTAACAGACATTTACAAACCAATGGATATTTGGTGTGAGCTGTTAAACAAGCGATCTGCATTTAGATGATTTAAAATTTTACAAAGACGCTTTTATTTAGAAGTTACATTCTGTATTAGTTATTTTACTTATTGCAAAGACCAAAGGCATGACAACCAGCAGTTTATGGATGAAGAGTCTATTTTGGCTTCTGATTCCGGGGGACGGTGTCTATCCCAGTGGCAATGGCATGGCAGGAGGATCATGAAGCGGATCCTCATGTGCCCACAATAAGGAAGTGGAGGGAAAACAGGAAGCGAAACTCGTCTATAAAATCTCTTGGCCCACAGTGGCCCACTCTTTCTCACAAGGCTCCACCTTCCTCGACGTTTCACAACCTCCCTCACAGCACCACCAACTGGGGCAAAGTGTTCAACCATATGAGCCTATGGAGGGGCATTTTATACTCAAACCATGATGCATCCTTTTCATAAGTGACACTTAGTACAACCACCTCACCGTGGAAGGCTGCCTGATAGCACAACAGCTCAACGCCACTGTTCACTGAGCATGTTCTGTGTACCAGTTTCTTTCATGTGCCTAGCTTCATTCTTGTAGCAACTCTAGACAAGAACCATTGTGACTTTATGCAGTCAGCTTTCTATCACTGTGATGACAACATGAAGAAAGAAAGATTTTAGGCTGAAGAGATGGCTTAGTGGTTGTGGTTAAGACACTTGCCTGCAAAGCCTAAGAAGACAGGTTCGATTCCCCAGTACCCATGTAAGCCAGATGCATAAGGTGGTGCATGCTTTTGGAGTTTGTTTGTAGTGGCTAGAGACCCTGGCATGCCCATTCTCTCTGTCCCCCTCTCTCCCCCCTCTCTCTGCCTCTTCCTCCCTCTCTCTCCCTCCCTCTTTGAAATAAATAAATAAATAAATAAATAAAGTAAAGATTTCTCTTGGCACATGATTTCAGGGCCATGGAGTTAGAGCATCATTCCAGGGGACATGGGGTAGAATACATCAGCTCACCTCATGCTGGACTCGAGGCAGCAAATGTGTGTGTGAGAGAGAGAAAGAGAGAGAGAGAGAGAGAGAGAGAGAGAGAGACAGAGAGAGAAATGTAATGGTAAAGACACAACCCTTCCAGTGACCTGTGTCTTCCAACTGGGCCCCAACTCCTAGAGTTTCTGCCATCTTCCAGGAGCATCACCAGTTGAGACCCAGGCTTTCAACACACAAGCCTTTACTGAACATTCCAGATCCAAACTATTCAGATTTTTATTCTACAGCTCAGTCAGCCTAATTAATTTTTTCATGATCCCACACATGGAAAATGATGGGGTAATGGAGAAACCTAAATATCACTGATTGAAAAATCCCTTTCATTATACCACGTCATTGAAAAGTTGCAATGCAATTTTATCTCTTCAAATTTCTCTCATGTGCCTACAGAAACCTGAACTCCAATGTGTAGGTTCATATTTTTGTTTTCCATATACTCTTTATATTCAGCAGAATAATAATAAGCTTCCAATAAATATTTGAATACAGAATTCTTTCTAAAGCACTATCTTTTTTTTTTTCCTAAGGATAGTGTTTCATGTAGCCCAGGCTGGCCTCAAGCTTGCTATGTAGACAAGGCTGGCCTTGAACTCTTGATTCTCCTGATTTCCCCTGCCAAATGCAGGGGCTATAGCTGTGTGGTACCATACCCAGCTCCTTCTTGTCTTTTTATAGGAAAATAACACTTTCATTAACACCACCTGTGCTCTGTGGCAGCTTAGCACAAATAAGACTTGCATTCTGACACAATATCTGCTTCATATTGAGCAGCTGTTGGGCATGCTGACATGTGACCAATACAGTATCATTCAGTGTGTCTCTTTGGGCATTTAGGTCCCTGAATGGAGACTAGGTTTGCAAGCTTACACATACTTTTATACATGAAAAATCAATGCCTGTATTTTTCTTATATATTTGTGTAACCCACTGAGTTTAATAAGTAACAATTTAAAACATAAATTTAATGATTTTTAAGAATAAACCTTTTCTTTTATTTTTATTTATTTATCTATCTATTTATTTGTTTTTGTTTTTTGAGGTAGGGTCTCACTGTAGCTCAGGCTGACCTGGAATTCACTATGTAGTCTCAGGGAATCCAACTCATGGTGATCATTCTACCTCTGCCTCCCGAGTGCTGGAATTAAAGGTATGCACCACCACGTATGGCCTTTTTTATTTTTAATATTTATTTATTTCAGAAAGAGAGAGAGAGAGAGAGAATGGTCATGTGCCTGCTGTTGCAAAAGAACTACAGACAAATGCGCCATTTTGCACATCTGGCTTTATGTGTATACTAGGATAATCAAACCCAGGCTTTCAGGTTTTGTAAATGAATACCTTTAACCACTGAGCAATCTCTCCAGCTTAAAAAAATAAATTCACTAAGGCTAGACTTCATCTGAAAGGGAATTTACAAAGGTTAAGATTGAAGGGAGCCAACTCTGGGGGCTAGGGATATAGCTCAGGAGTAGAGCTTGTGCTTAGACGTGCAAAACACTGGGTTGATCTCCAGCCCTGCCAAAAGCCAAACCAGACTAAACACACAAACAGCAAACAATAACATAAACCACTCACACTTTGTTCCTTTTGTCATTACTACCAGAACTTGAAGCCAAATCTATTTGTGCCATGTAGATTCAAAGCAGAAAATAGGCACTATGTGTCCTAATGAATTTCCTCGTCTAAGGATTTCCTAATAGAAACACTCCATTGCATGTCTTGTGTTGTGTCCTTAGATTTTAAAAATTAGGTGTTTTATCTTCACTAAAATTATTTTAAAATATTTTATTTCTTTATTTGAGAGCGAGAGAGAAGAAGAGGCAGAGGGAAAGAGAGAATGGGCATGCCAGGGCCTCCAGCCACTGCAAAGGAACTCCAGACACATGTGGCCCCCTGTGCATCTGGCATACATGGGTCCTGGGGAATTGAACTGGCTAATGCCTTAGCAGCTAAGCCACTTCCCTAGGCCATTAAAAAAATTTTTTTTTATTTACTTGCAAGCAGAGAGAAGAGAAAAGAAAGAGAGAGAGAGAGAGAATGGGCACACCAGGGCCTTTAGCTTCTGCAAATGAACTCCAAATGCATGTGTCACTGTGCATCCATCTGGCTTTTATGTGGGTACTGGAAAATAGAACCTAGGTTGTTAGGCTTTGCTGGCAAGTGCCGTAACCACTGAGCAACCTCTCCAGCCCTGCTATGATTATTTAGTATTTTAAGACTTGTGTTATGATTAGGGACTAAAAACAAGATTCAGATTATTTAAATCTGACTTTCTTTTTTTAAAGATTTTATTTTTATTTTTATTTATTTATTTGAAAGTGAAAGACAGAGAAAAAGGGAGAGAGAGAGGGAGAGACATTGAGAGAGAGAGAGAGAGAGACATTGAGAGAGAGAGGGAGAGAGAGAGGGAGAAAATGGGCATTCCAGGGCCTCCAGCCACTGCAAATGAACTCCAGATGCATGCGCCCCCTTGTGCATCTGGCTAACGTGGGTCCTGGGGAATCGAGCCTTGAACCGGGTCCTTAGGCTTCACAGGCAAGCGCTTAACCACTAAGCCATTTCTCCAGTCCACTTTCTTGACCTCCATAGATTGAAACCAAAGATTCAGTTTGCCCCCAAGTGCCCAACACAGTAATTTTTTCTTTCAGCAGTGCATGAATGGTTAAGAATGACTCTCACTCTTCTGAAGCCTTGGAGCATCACAGACAATTGTTCTCTGCCTCTCAGTTTGTGTTTCTATACGATGTACCAGGTGCTACCAAAGGCCGGCAGACAGCATGCTTAAAGCAGGGCTAATTCTTTCTGTTTCAGATGCTTGACTAAAGATGCAAAGGTGAAAGAAGCCTTGAAGAACCCACTTCAGACTCTAGCTAGATTCTGTGTCTTGGAATCTCATTCTGCTAGAAGCTGGGTTACCTTTGGAAACCCGGTTTGTTACCTAGAGATGTGCGAAGTCTTGATCGACCTGTCCTCCTCCTACAGCTAATAGAACTGTCAGCTCTCCTGTCACTCAGCCGCCACCAGCCCTGCAGCATAACAAAGACCTTGAAGGTAATAAGGAAGTAGAGCATCCCAAGGCCACAACCTTCTCCAAATGAGGCTGATTGTGAACAGAATTCTTCAAATGATTGAATTCACAGCAAACAGGAGAGAACATGATATAACCTTGTGGGTTTTTAATCAGTATAGTTTTAGTTGGCAGTTCAGCACGTTTGTATCTCTTCAATCTGTGATTTCCCAAGTATAGCAAAGAAAAGTTGAGCCTGGAAGCTCAGAAGATGTAACTCAGAGGCTATAATTTATTTGTGTGTGGATATAATGGTTTATTGTGAGAGGACCTTTCTCTATCAATGAAAAAATGACAAACCAACTTTCACTAAATAATAATTAACTTGTATGCAGTTTATGAAGTAGTCAATATATTGAGCCTTTGATCTTGACTGACATTGGTCCTTCTTCTGATTAGAGTTAGAAGTTGCTCTAGCAGGGATGTTTAAAGCTGGCAAAAAACAGTCCCTGTTCTCCTTGTCCCAGACTCCCTTTGAATTAAGTTTGGGCTACATGACATGCTCTGAGCAAGGGGCACTGAGTAGAGACCATGGAATCATACCCTGACCCCTAGAAATCTCTCACATGACTCTTCAGGTCTCCCTTCATTGCATTTGACTTTGGAGGCTACCATCGCATCATTACAAGGTCAGAGCAACTTGGATTATTAGATTTCTGCTTCTCATTTCATTGGAGAACTACCCAATCCACTCGAACTTTGAATAAGTAGAAATAAACTTTCATCTTCTCAAGCTTCCAGGATTTCAGGGTTTGTTTCATCGCATCTGCTCCAGTGGTTCTCAGCGTCAGTGTCAGCATCTCCTAGGAACTGTTAGAAATGCATATTTCTTTTTTTATTTTATTTATTTATTTTTTTTAATTTTTATTAACATTTTCCATGATTACAAAATATATCCCATGGTAATTCCCTCTCTCCCCACCCCCGCACTTTCCCATTTGAAATTTCATTCTCCATCATATTACCTCCCCATTACAATCATTGTAATTACATATACACAATATCAACCTATTAAGTATCCTCCTCCCTTCCTTTCTCCACCCTTTATGTCTCCTTTTCAACTTACTGGCCTCTGCTACTAAGTATTTTCATTCTCACGCAGAAGCCCAGTCATCTGTAGCTAGGATCAACATATGAGGCGCTTGGCTTTCTGGGCCTGGGTTACCTTACTTAGTATAATCCATTCCAGGTCCATCCATTTTTCTGCAAATTTCATAACTTCATTTTTCTTTACTGCTGAGTAGAACTCCATTGTATAAATGTGCCACATCTTCATTATCCACTCTTCAGTTGAGGGACATCTAGGCTGGTTCCATTTCCCTGCTATTATAAATTGAGCAGCAATAAACATGGTTGAGCACGAACTTCTAAGGAAATGAGATGAGTCCTTTGGATATATGCCTAGGAGTGCTATAGCTGGGTCATATAGTAGATCAATCTTTAGCTGCTTTAGGAACCTCCACACTGTTTTCCACAATGGCTGGACCAGATTGCATTCCCACCAGCAGTGTAGAACGGTTCCTTTTTTTCCACATCCCCGCCAACATTTATGATCTTTTGCTTTCATGATGGTGGCCAATCTGACAGGAGTGAGATGGAATCTCAATGTAGTTTTAATCTGCAGAAATGCATATTTCTGAGCTCCCCTGTGGCCTACTAAATCAGAAACTCCGAGGCTGGGGTACAGCTATCAGCTCTTTTTCAAAACAGCGCTTCAGGTGATTCTGATATGCACCGAACTTAGAAGCTACAGGTTTGCATGAGTCAATGTGTTGACATCATAATGTCTTCTCAGTTTTCACAGGATCCTCTTACCTTCACTGAAGCCAGCGTCTCCTTGAAGGTAGCTGTCCAAATAGCCATGTCAAAGTGGTACCTCTTACTCTGGCACTGCTCACATGCCAAACTTGTGGCTGGCGATGGTGGCGTGGGTGTTCTCTTTGCTTTCTCCACTCGGTACTCTTGCCCTATTATGAGAAGTCCTGCCATGTGAAGCCCATGGCACTCAGCTCTGTCGCCCTCCTTCTTTCTGGTGAATGTCGTTTGACAGCCTCCGGCTTCTCCCCCTGCCCACCATCACTATCTCTATGACTTGGGCTCTTGGATCACAGATCTCATCTCTATGAATGGATTATTTGTATGCACTTTTGTACTTGTGTGTGAGAACTAAAATGAACTCTTCCTTTTACGTTGACTATGTGGGGTATTTATTTTCTAGGTAAAATTCCTGAGTCTCAAAAATCCCCTACTTCCCCTCTCCCCATTTCTTTTTATATATATTTTTATGTTTTTTTTTATTTATTTGGGAGAGCGGCTGGGGGGAGTGGAGAATAGGTGCTAGGACCTCTACCACTGCAAACAAATCCAGAGGCATACACACCTTGTGCATCTGACTTTACATGGCTACTGGGAAATCAAACCCAGGTCCTTTGGCTTTTGCAGGCAAGCACCTTAACCACCACTAAGCCATTTCTACAGCACTCCCTCCATCCCCATTTCTAACCATGGTACCATTTTCTCTTTCTGAACTAGAATAGCTTCTCAAGTGGGAAAGTTTTGTTTGGATTCTAAAGAGGTGAAGAACACTGAGGAACTTAATTAAAACAAGATCAGCTCTCTGAGTGACCTACACTTTCACTTGGGTGTGTTTGGTGAGGGAGATGGAGAGAAGGTGATACCACAGAGAAGCCAAAGACACATTCAACAGACCACGTGGTGCCTGAGGCTCAGAAATCACACCTACAGCTGACCTGAAGGTGAAAGAAACTGACAACGCTCTATTAACACAGTAGAAATCATCATATATTCGTGTGTGTGTATGTGTGTATGTACATGTATATATGTGTATATATATATATATATATATATATATACACACACACACACATATATATATATATATATATACACACACACACACACACATATATATATATATATATATATATATATATATATATATATATATATGAGATAATGGTCTCTTTTTCTCTTTGTTGCCATCCTCCCTGTACACATTATGGAGGGAGAGCTAGAATGGCCCTTTATAAGCTTAATCCCCATTTTGACACCATTGGAAAGTGGTCAAACCTTTACGAGAGGGCCCTAGGGGGAGTTTTGAAGTCAGCTGTGATGTGTCCTTGAAGGTGATTGTGGAACAATGGTCACTTCCTTCCTTTCTTTCAAGTTCAGAACTTGAGATAAATGACTTGGCTTCAACATGTTCTTCCTACCATAACGTGGTTCCTGGGAAAGAGATCTCCAAAGCTGTGAGCCAAGATAAAACTTTCTTCTTTTTTTTCAGTTGATTATCTCAGGTATTTTGTTAGCAAATGAAGGCTGACTAGCACAGTGAGAAGGGATTATATAGGTCAATAATGTTTCCATTATCCATTTGACTCATATCTAGCTTTTATAAATGAGGCTACTGGCAAGAACTCTTCAAAGAAAAATAAATAAAAATTAATATAAAAACGACTATGACGTGATGGAGCACACCTTTAATCTCAGCACCCAGGAGGCAGAGGTAAGAGGAGTGCCATGAGTTCAAGGCCACCCTGAGGCTACAGAGTGAATTCCAGGTCAGCCTGGGCTATAGAAAGACCCTACCTTGAAAAACAAAAACAAACAAACAAACAAAAAAGCAGATTATGATATAACAAAGCAGTTTCTATGAATATTTTACACTTTCTTTTAAAAATAATATATTTGATTATTTGAGAGAGAAAGAGGAAGAGAGACAGAGAATGGGAGCGCCAGGGCCTCTAGCCACTGTAAGTGAACTCTAGACACATGTGCTACCATGTGCATCTGGCTTACATGGTACTGAGGAAGTGAACCCAGGTCTTTAGGCTTCACAGACAAGTACCTTAATGGCTAAGCCATCTTTCAAGCCTTAAAAAAATTATATATTCTTAAAGGTTTTCAGTGTATAAAGGAAATTGCAACTTGAAAGGTACTCCCAGTTACAAGACAAACAATGTTTGAGAGTGATGTCATAGAAAACATTACACAGGAAGCATGGTGGAGGGGATCGGTCCCTTCCTAGAAATGACCACTTATCTTCAAAAAAGTAGGGCCACCTGGTTAAGGAGTCTACAACTTGACCAGCCACCAAGGATGTGTGATGATGAAGGGAGACACTCTGAATCTTGAGAACAGTGTCCCATGTCCCTAGAGTGGACAGTTAGAATTGTTGTCCAAACATTAGGGCTGCGTATTTTAGTTGGTTTGGTGACTTCCCAGGGTGACTGGAATCGATCCCTTGTTTTACCACCCTAGGGCTGCATTGGCTTCTGTTGAGGAAAGCCCTACATTGAGAGGTTTATACTTTTCAAACATTTAGTCTGAGGTCTCTGATTAAATCTGATTAAATGGGGCTGGAGGGACGGCTGAGAGGTTAAGGTGCTTGCCTGCAAAGCCAAAGGACCTCATTTCAATTCCCCAGGACCCACATGAGCCAGATGCATCTGGAGTTTGTTTTCAGTGGCTGGAGGCTCTGGTGTTGTGCCCTTGCTTTCTTTCTCTCTCTCTCTCTCCCTCTTGCTTTCTGTCAAATAAATAAAGAAAAAGAAAAAAAATATTTTAAAAATGTTATTAAATGTAATAAGAATGTTAAAGAGAATCAAATGACTTTTTTAAAAAAATTATGTTACTATGTAAGAAATAAATGCCATAAAATTTTTTCCAAGGTTTTTCTTCCAGAAGTTTTATAGGTATATGATCCATTTCAAGTTAGTTTTGAACCTAGTATGATATAAAATTTGAGGTGTTTTTCCTGTGTTTTATGGTGAGCTGTTCCAACACCACATGTTGATGTAACCATGCTTTCTCTGTGGAATTGTCTTTGTACTTACACAGAGAAGACTTGAGTGTATCTGTTTGAGTCTGATTGTGGGCTTTATATTCAGATCCAGTGACCTTTCAGCTTACCTTACATCCATACCATACCATCTTAACTGCTGTGGCTTTAAAGTATGTCTCGAAATCAGCTGGTGTAAAACCTTCAACACGGTTCATTTTCAGAATTGTTTAGTTATTCTAGGACCTATACATTTGCTGATCAATTTAAGAATTGATATGTCAATTTCTACAAAAACGAAAGTTTTATCAGAAATACCTTGGCTGTGAGATAAAATTGGGAAAAATGGTTATCTTAATAATACTGAGTCTTCCAATCTGTGAACACAATCTCTCTCTATTTACTTAGAATATTTTCAATTTATCTCAGAAATGCTATGTAGTTTTCAGTGTCCAGATAATGACCATGTTTTAAGAAATTTGTTTCCAAGCATTTAATACTTTTGTGCTCTTGAAACTGTCTTTTAAATGTCAGTTTTCCAAAGTTTATCTGAAAGTTACAAAAATATTTTTTGTCAGTCCATATTCAGTAACCTTATTTAATCTCACCTGGGTAACATCTTAGTAGATTCCTTAGGATTTTCTACATAAACATGTCATCTGTGAATTAAGAAGATTTCCTTTCTTTCTTCCCATCTGAACATCTTTTCTGGATCAGTGTGACTGCTGAGTGGTTTGGTATTCCTTCCTTCCACTGTGTCTTGGGAGCCGCCTTCCTCTAACAAGCTGCAGTGAGGGTAGGACTCTCCTCACTGTCTCCCCATCAGGAATGATGGCAGTTCGCTGGCTGACATGCAGGGGCTCAAATAGTTTCTGCTTATATTTTGTCTGGATTTCAAGTTGTTATGATGGGAGCCCAATTCTTGCAGCAGTTAATATTTCCAGGCCAGTGTGAAAATTCCATCCAATGGATACTTTAAATGCTTTTGGAGACTGTAAGCTATATTCTGCCAGATTTCTAAAAATAATTAAAGCTGAAAATTATATACCAACTAGTTAACATTTTTTTAAAATTAAGGTTTTCTTCAATAGCATAGAAAGTTTCAGGCCAGGCATGAGACCCTGTCTCAAAACAAAGTATACTGGGCCTAGAGAGATAGTTCAGTGGTTAAGGTGTGTGCCTGCAGAGCCTAACAACTGAGGTTTGATTCCCCAGCACCCACATGGAGCGAGATGCACAAAGTGGCACATATGAGCTGGGCATGGTGGCACATGCTTTAATCCTAGCACTTAGGAGGCAGATGTAGGAGGATTGCCATGAGTCCAAGGCCAGCCTGAGACTACATAGTGAATTCCAGGTCAGCTTGGGCTAGAGTGAAACCAAACCTTGAAAAAACCAACCAACCAACCAAGCAACCAAACAAAAAAACCAACAACAACAAAAATACTACAAAGTGCTGCATGTATCTAGAATCCATTTGCAGTGGCTAGAGACCCAGGCATGACCATTCTCTCTTCTATCTCTCTCTGCCTTGAATAAATAAATAAATAATTTTTAAAAATAGATTAAAATCCAGGTGTGGAAGCACACACCTTTAATTCCAGCACTTGGGATGCAGAACTAAGAGGATCACTGTGAGTTCGAGGCCACCCTGAGAACACAGAGTGAATTTCAGGTCAGCCTGGACTAGAGTGAAACTCTAACTTGAAAAAAAAAAAAGTATATTAAAGAAAATAACAGTAGTCCATAAATGGCAATAGGAGGCCCAGTACTTATGAGAGATTTGTAGCAATTTAATTCAGTATGAATTGAAATCTCTGATTAAATGCATTGTTCAATGTAATTCATGGATTCATATCTTCAAAGTTTTAGGTGACCCTTTTCTGACAAAAAGCATAATTTTTTAAGTAGTCTGGATGTATCCTTGAGACTTATGAGTCCTTTCGGGCTTCAAAACACCATACTAGAAAAATCAAACCAGGAATTTGTTGTTGTTATTGTAATTTTTTTTGGGGGGGGGGTTAATTGGCTTACAGAGTTAGGGATTTTTTTTTTTAAACTCATCAGCTCTTCTCCTGGACTTATTTTTGTCCACTGGTCAATGTTGGATTCCAAGTGTAGTCTATCTCTGCTCTTTAAAGAAATTTATCTTCCCTTTGATCATGCAAGACAATCTGAAAAAGAATTAAAACAGTTTGGAAGAGTTTGTGGGCTGGCATAGTTGATGCATGATGATTCTAATCACTCTGATGATGGGTGTCTAAGCGATTCTCCAGGGACAGACAGTGTACCTGGAGACCTGCATGTCTGAGCAAGAGAGCATGCTGATTTTCATGATATGTAAGGTTTCTTTATTGCCTTAGTCTTCTGGCATTGCCTGTGTTGTGACTCTTGCTCTTTTGGAAGAAGCAGCTCAAATCATATTAAGATGGATGAAAATGATATTCTGTGCCAAACTAGCTGTAACAGTAATGTAACATGTTCATTTACTTATGCCTGTAACGAAGAAGTCAGTAAGGGTGAAGAAAAGAGCCAGGTGGGGTAGCACAAGTCTTTAATGCAAGAACTTGGGAGGCAGAGGTAGGAAGAGCACTGTGACCTTGAGGCAATCCTGTGACTACAGAGTGAGTGTCCGGTCAGCCCGAACTAGAGTGAGACCTTACCTTGAAAACAACAACAACAACAACAACAACAACAAAAACCCAAACAAAACTAAAAAAGCAGAGCTGGAGAGATGCTTGCTTGCAAAGCCTGACGGCTGCAGGTTCAGTTACCCAGTGCCCACGTAAAGCCAGATGCACAAAATGGCACATGCGTCTGGAGATTGTTTGCAGTAGCCGGAGGCCCTAGCATGCCCATACTCCCTCTAACTTTCTCTCTTTCTCTGTCAAATTGATAAAGATATATTTTTTTAAAAAGACCTTGTATGAGTTGCTGACATAACAAAATAGACTCAACATAACAAAATAGACAAGGTGACTGTTAATTATTCACCATCTATTGCAGTCAGGTTTGCATTGCTGGCAGAAAATATCCAACCAAGAGCTACTTATGAGAAAACGGGGTTTCTTTTGGCTCACAGACTCAAGTGGAAGCTCTATGATGGCAGGGAAGAATGATGGCATGAGTAGAGGATGGATACCACCTCCTGGCCAACATCAGATGCACAACAGCAACAGGAGAGTGTGCCAAACACTGGCAAGAGGAAGCTGACTATAATACCCATATGCCCACTCCTAATAATACACTACCTCCAGGAGGGTTCAGTTCCCAAACTACCATCAGTTAGGATTCAGAACACCTAAGTTTATGGGGACATCTCAGTCAAACAACCACACCGTCATTTACTTAGGGATTTAAAAAGCCATGGGAAACTCACAGACTGAAAATTCCAGCGGGTCTGTTTAATATATACAGTAAACAGTATTTTCAAGAAACCATCCAATTAAAGATTCTCAGAGTTTGCTGGGAAACTTTCAATGATCATGTCTAAGGATCACTTTGGTAACTAGTGATTGTTTTGTTGTTAACTGGAACTTTTTCTGTATCATTAGGGTGTCATTTTTCTCACAGATCAGTGAAATCCCATTAAAGTCTACAAGTTTGTATCAAGCATTCATTATATATGCATTTTGCATTATGTCAGGGGTGATCCTCTTACCTCTGCCTCCCAAATGCTGGGAGGTGCACCACCATGCTCAGTTTGACATACATTTTGAACTGTATCTTGGAGAAGAAAGACTTTTTGATCACAGGAAGAGAAATGAAGAGACAGTTTTTTTTTTTTTTTTGTATAGCATAGCTTGAATAAGGTCACTATGATTAGTTGGAATAAACTTGACCCTCAGAGACAGGAGGATAGACATGGTAGTGAAGAACTCACATTCTGGAAGGTTGAGGGGGAAAATTTATTAAAATTATGTCACTAGTTCTGGGCGTGGTGGCACATGCCTTTAATCCCAGCAGAGGTAGGAGTTACCATCATGAATTCGAGGCCACCCTGAGACCATATAGTAGATTCCAGGTCAGCCTGGGCTAGAGAAAAAAAAAACAACAACAACCAAAAACCAAACCAAAACAAACAGCAATAACAAAAAAAAAAAAAACCCACTAGGAACCATAGAACCAAGACAAAACATGAAGTCTACATTTATTTGTCTATATATTATTTATTTAATCTATTTTTGGCTCTTTCACATTTATGTTTTCTTGCTTTTGCTTTGAATCTTCCTTTCTTCCCATCCCAATAGTAGTTCAATACCAATTATATGTTCTGCAAGTTCCAGACTCATACTGCACTGTTTAAATACCAAGTCTAGGGCTGGAGAGATGGCTTAGTGGTTAAGCGCTTGCCTGTGAAGCCTAAGGACCCCGGTTCGAGGCTCGATTCCCCAGGATCCACGTTAGCCAGATGCACAAGGGGGCACATGTGTCTGGAGTTTGTTTGCAGTGGCTGGAGGCCCTGGTGTGCCCATTCTCTCCCTCTCTCTCTCTCTCTCTCTCTCTCTCTCTCTGCCTCTTTCTCTGTCTGTCACTTTCAAATAAATAAATAAACATAAAACAACAACAAAAAACTAAATAAATACCAAGCCTATATTAGCATAGCTTCTCAATATAAACTCTTGTCCAACCACTGACTGCAAGGGCCAAAGATGACTCCTTAATATATGCAAAAATGGATTGCATGTAGCTGCTTCTTGAGCAGTGCTATTAACTTTTTAGGGGAAAATGTGTATGTTATATTATTTCAATATCTAACACCAAGAAAAAATGAACATCCTACTTAGTGTTTTTTTTTTAAATTATTTATTTATTTATTTGAGAGCGACAGACACAGAGAGAAAGACAGAGGGAGAGAGAGAGAATGGGCGTGCCAGGGCTTCCAGCCTCTGCAAACGAACTCCAGACGCATGCGCCCCCTATGCATCTGGCTAACGTGGGACCTGGGGAACCGAGCCTCGAACCGGGATCCTTAGGCTTCACAGGCAAGCGCTTAACCACTAAGCCATCTCTCCAGCCCCTACTTAGTGTTTATACCAATATACAGTGAATGGCTTTGCACATTGAAGCTTCTCTGTACATTTTTTTTTTTTTCGAGGTAGGGTCTTGTATCTTGCTTTACCCAGGCTGACCTGAATTCATTATGTAGTCTGAGGCTGGCCTCAAACTCATAGCAATCCTCCTACTTCTGCCTCCTGAGTGCTGGGATTAAAGGTGTGCACCCTCATGCCTGGGCGAGAGACAGAGAGAGAGAAAGACAAAGAGAGAGAGAGAGAGAATCAGTGCACCAAGGGCCTCTGGCCACTGTAGGTAAATTCCAGACTCATGCACCACTTTTTACATCTGGCTTTACGTGGGTACTGTAGAATCAAACTTGGCTTGTTAGACCTTATGGGCAAGCGCCTTAACCGCCGAGCTATCTTTCTAGCCCCATAATCAGTTTTTAAGTACAACTCAGTAAATACTTCCAGGCTTCTTTCCAAACAGCAGTCCTCTAGGATGATTGGTATGTACCAGTGTTGTGACTGGAGATGTCATTGTGAATCATTGATAAATGAGATGTTTAAGTCCATAGGACACTTCCTAAACCACTGCTGTCTCTGTGAGAAGACAGTTTTGTGGCTGCCTCTAGTGGTTATTAAACTGTCACAGTTTTCTCCATAGTACTTCTTACACCATTCTCTCTGTCTGTGAGAAGATATGTCTGTGGCTGCCACCAGTGGTAGTTAAACTGTCTCAGTTCACCTTATCTTTCTGTAACCCTGAATTCTCATGCTGCTTTGGACATCAGGGAGCTTTGAGTCAAAGTCACAATTCACCAATTTTTTTTTTTGTTTGTTTGTTTGCGGATATAGGGGTGTCCATGCTAAAAGAAAACAGGACAAACATATTTCTAAATAAGTGCATTTGATTAAAATTCTCTTAAAACATTCACATCATTTTGGAAGTAAGAATAATTTTAATGGATTTAATAGATGGATCACTTTTAGGGAAAGTATTTAGGTCTGTATCCTGGGAGAACACTGGGGAGGAGACAGTGGAGAAAACTTCATGTTCTGGAAGGCAGGAGCACCTTGCTACCTTCCCCTCTTCCTTCTTACCCACTTAATCTCTCCAGGTACTGTTAAGAGGCCCAATGCAGAGGGGATCAAGTTCAGTAGTTTTTCTTTCTCTGACTATATACAGCAATCATAGTTCAACAGAACCTAGATGCTGTGTTCAAAGTTCTATGGGAACTGAGACTCTGTATAAAAAGTTAAGTACAATCTACAGAATATTACTCATGAAGGACTTTTTGCTTTATCAAGTATTTAAAATGCATTTGTGATGCAGTGTGTGTATGTGAAGATACTTCAAATCCTTTCAAGAGAGAGAAGAGATAGAGGGACAAACATTGTCAAAATAACTTTTGGTCTGTTGCATGTCAGGTACTGAGTATGTGTTATAAGTCGAACTTGAAGCCTAAGAAAAACTAGTGAAATTTCTCTACCCCCTAAATGTAAGTCAGTTCAAAGAGGTCGTGTAGCAGACTGATGCAATACGCTCTAACAGGATCTTAAAGTAGAAAGGACTAAAGAGGGTATTTGTTACAGACTTTTCCAAATGTACTCCATAGAACTCTCTTTCAGTGAAAAGTCTTAGTTCCAAATAAGTAAAGACATTTTTCTTGTGGTCAAAAAATGATGGTACAGGACTTCCAGTTAAGATGGCGGCGTAGGTACCACGCCAAAGCAGCCTAGGGGGGAAAAAGACCAAAAAAACTCAGCAAAATACACACTTTTACTAAAAAGTGAGGTGTATAGGAAATTGAGGCGGCAGCGGAGAAGTAGAAGAGTTATAGAGCATCCAGAGCCTGCACAGGCGGAAAAGCGGCTCCGGCAGCTCGGCCAACCGCCGCAGCCGCGGCACAGCAGAAAGCCGCCAGACTCTCGGCTCGAGCCGCAGGAAAAGCCAGTTGCGGGATTTTCCCCTCACACCGCGCTCTCCGCAACTCGGGAAACATGAGGGGAGAGCGGCAGTGAGCAGCGGAGGAGCAGACCGCGAGGTAGAAGAACACGTGGAGCAGTGAGAGATCCAGAGCAGCCGCGGCTCCCTCCCCTCCCCCAACACCTGAACCCAGCTCCAGCGAACACAGCAGCGGCCCGGGACCCAGCCACGCCAACGTGGGCTGACAGCGGGACCCAAGCAGGAGCAGAGTTCGGCACCAACTTCAGCGGCTCCAGCACCGGTACCAGCGGCCCCAGCAGCAGCGGACCCAGGAGCGGCAGCGGCGGCAGATCCCGCAGCAGCGGCTTCGGGGGGAGCAGCGGCGGTGGACACTGCAGCGGCAGCTTCAGCAGCGGTGGTGGCTCCGGTGGTGGCAGCTACGGCAGCAGCAGAGGCAGCAGCAGCGGCTCGGTTTGCCCCATAGGAAAAGCAAGTGCCCAGCTCCAGAAATCAGAACAGCAGCCCGACGACCCAGGCAGCAACTTGACTGAGACCAAAATCACACAAGGTAACTGGGATTGCACCAGGGAAGGGTCTCACTTGGTCACAAGATGACTTGGATCCCTCAACAGACCAGAAATCTAAAACCTCTTTGTTGATAGAGGATCTGGTCATTATAATAACTACTCTTGCATACATACTCGGGGCTGTTTTTGATTGAATGTGTACAGTGTTTAGTTAAATTTTAGAATCTACCTGTATTTTATTCCACTCAGCCTGCTTGAATACTCCTAAAGCAGGGAAACTCAACCCCTAAGAACATCTTTGTAGATACTCTGAGAGTCTTAAGAGCCACACCTAATACCTTAAGGTCCTACCCTGAAAATATATTACATCAAATCAATTGATACAGCTAAGAATACACAGCTAGCTAGAAAATCCAAGCATTAACTTAATCCAAGATGCAAAAATATATACATTATAACACAAGAAACACTAAAAAGCAAGACGATATAAATCCACCTAAAAGTATTAATGCATCAGAAATGTCCTCCAGTGAGAAAGAGTTAGAGGAAATGCCTGAGAAAGAGTTCAAAAAAATGATTATAAATATGTTCAAAGAGGTCAAAGAACACATGAAAACAATCAAAGAAGAAATCAAAGAGGAAATCAAAGGAATCAAAGAAGAGGCAGGACACCAATTTAATGAAATAAAGAAGGCAATACAAGACATAAATAGGGAAATAGAAATAATAAAAAAAAACCAGTCAGAATTACTAGCAATGAAGAGCACAGTTAATGAAATAAAAAACTCTGTAGAAAATCTCACCAGTAGGATGGATGAGGGAGAGGACAGAATATCTAAGCTAGAAGACCAGGTGGCAGACCTAATGCAGTCCAGCAAAGAGAAAGACAAACTTATAGAAAAGTATGAGAGGGAATTTCAAGATATTCGGGACACTATGAAAAGATCTAATATAAGAATTCAGGGGATAGTAGAAGGAGAAGAACTCCACTCCAGAGGCATAGTAGGCATCTTCAACAAAATCATAGAGGAAAATTTCCCCCAAATTGGGAAAGAGGTGCCAATAGAGATACAGGAAGCCTTTAGAACCCCAGCCAGACAAAACCCAGAAAGAACCTCTCCTCGCCATATTATAATCAAACTTCCAAACACACAAACCAAAGAAAAAATATTGAAAGCAGTTAGAGAGAAAAATCAAGTTACCTACAAAAGCAAGCCCATCAGGATTACAGCAGATTATTCAACACAAACTTTTAAAGCCAGAAGGGCTTGGAGTGATATATTCCAAGTTCTGAAAGATAACAACTGTCAACCAAGGTTACTTTATCCTGCAAAGTTATCCATTCAAATAGATGGAGAAATAAAGACATTCCATGACAAAAGCAAGTTAAAGGAGTATTTGAAGACAAAACCAGCTCTATAGAAAATACTTGATAGAATCCTCCATGCTGAACAAAAGGAAAAGCACACATATAAGGAACCTAGAAAAAACAAGCTATACTCAAATACCAGTTAACAGAAGAGAGCACAGGTAGAACCAGTAACACACACACACACACACACAAAAATGGCAAACATAAATACACACCATTCAATAATATCTCTTTATATCAACGGTCTCAATGCCCCAACGAAAAGACATAGATTTGCAGACTGGGTTAAAAAGCAGGATCCTACAATTTGTTGTCTCCAAGAAACTCACCTTTCTACAAAGGATAGACATTATCTTAGGGTGAAAGGTTGGAAGACGGTGTTTCAAGCAAATGGGCCTAGAAAACAAGCAGGGGTTGCTATCCTAATATCAGACAGGGTAGACTTTAGTCCAACGTTAGTCAAGAAAGGTAAGGAAGGTCACTTTATATTGATTAAGGGCACACTCCAACAGGAGGACATTACAATCCTAAACATATATGCACCTAACATGGGGGCTCCCAAATTTGTCAAACAAACACTATTAGAACTAAGGTCACAGATAACACCAAACACAGTGGTGGTGGGTGACTTTAACACCCCACTCTCATCAATTGACAGGTCATCCAGGGAAAGAATAAACAGAGAGGCATCTGGACTAAATGAGGTCATAGAAGGAATGGACCTAACATATATATACAGGCCATTTCATCCAAAGGCTGCAGAATATACATTCTTTTCAGCAGCACATGGAACATTCTCTAAAATAGACCATATGTTAGGACACAAAGCAAATCTTAACAAATTCAGGAAAATTGAAATAATTCCTTGCATTCTATCTGACCACAATGGAATTAAACTACAAATCAGTAGCAAGAAAGGCTATAGAGGATGTGAGGGCGATCTGGCTGCGACATCTGTCACCCCATTGATCGCCAGGGTTGATTCGGCTGATCTGGCTGGCTAGGCGGGTGTCCCCTTCCTCCCTCACCGCTCCATGTGCGTCCCTCCCGAAGCTGCGCGCTCGGTCGAAGAGGACGACCTTCCCCGAATAGAGGAGGACCGGTCTTCGGTCAAGGGTATACGAGTAGCTGCGCTCCCCTGCTAGAACCTCCAAACAAGCTCTCAAGAAAGGCTATAGAGCATACACAAAATCATGGAAACTAAACAATACACTACTAAATGACGAGTGGGTCAATGAAGAAATCAAAAAGGAAATAAAAAAATTTATAGAGTCAAGTGATAATGAGAACACAACATACCAAAATCTCTGGGACACAATGAAGGCAGTTCTAAGAGGTAAATTTATAGCCTTAAGTGCCTATATTAAGAAATTAGAAAGGTGGCAAGTAAACGACCTAATGCTTCGCCTTAAAGCCTTGGAAAAAGAAGAACAAGGCAAACCAAAAATTAGTAGATGGGAAGAAATAATAAAGATTAGGGCAGAAATTAATGAGATAGAAACAAAAAGAACAATCCAAAGAATTAATGAAACAAAGAGTTGGTTCTTTGAAAGGATAAACAAGATTGATAAACCCTTAGCAAATCTGACCAAAAGAAAGAGAGAAGAGACACAAATTAATAAAATCAGAGATGAACAAGGTAACATCACAACAGATTCCAGAGAAATTCAAAAAATCATAGGGACATACTATAAAAGCATATACTCCACAAAGTATGAAAATCTGAAAGAAATGGATGATTTCCTTGATCTATATGACCTACCTAAATTAAATCAAAATGAGATTAATAACTTAAATAGACCTATAACAAACATGGAGATCCGAACAGTTATCAATAATCTCCCAACTAAAAAAAGCCCAGGCCCGGATGGATTCACTGCTGAATTTTACCAGACTTTTAAGGAAGAGCTAACACCATTGCTTCTTAAGCTTTTCCAGGAAATAGAAAAAGAAGGAATTCTACCAAACTCTTTCTATGAGGCCAGCATCACCCTGATACCAAAACCAGGCAAAGATAGAACAAAAAAAGAAAATTACAGACCAATCTCCCTCATGAACATAGATGCAAAAATTCTCAACAAAATATTGGCAAACAGAATACAAGAGTATATCAAAAAGATCATTCACCCTGACCAAGTAGGCTTTATCCCAGAGATGCAGGGATGGTTCAACATACGCAAATCTATAAATGTAATACATTACATAAACGGGTTGAAGGACAAAAATCACATGATCATCTCATTAGATGCAGAGAAAGCATTTGACAAAATCCAACATCCCTTCATGATAAAAGTCCTACAGAGACTGGGAATAGAAGGAACATATCTCAATATAATAAAGGCTATTTATGACAAGCCTACAGCCAACATATTACTAAATGGGGAAAAACTGGAAGCTTTTCCACTAAAATTAGGAACAAGACAAGGGTGTCCACTGTCCCCACTTCTATTTAATGTAGTTTTGGAAGTCTTGGCCATAGCAATAAGGCAAGAGACACACATAAAAGGGATACAAATTGGAAAGGAAGAAATCAAGTTATCATTATTTGCAGATGACATGATTCTGTACATAAAGGACCCTAAAGAGTCTACTAGCAAGCTGTTAGAGCTGATCAAAACCTACAGCAATGTAGCAGGATACAAAATAAATACACAGAAATCAGTAGCCTTCATATATGCTAACAACAAACACACAGAGGATGAAATCAGAGAATCACTCCCATTCACAATTGCATCAAAAAAAATAAAATACCTTGGAATAAACCTAACTAAGGAAGTAAAGAATCTATACAATGAGAACTTTAAAACACTCAAGTGAGAAATGGCAGAAGACACTAGAAAGTGGAGAAACATGCCTTGTTCCTGGATTGGAAGAATCAATATCGTGAAAATGGCAATCTTACCTAAAGCAATCTACACATTTAATGCAATCCCTATCAAAATTCCAAAGGCTTTCTTCATGGAAATAGAAAAAACAATCCAAAACTTCATTTGGAATCACAAAAAACCTCGAATATCTAAAACAATACTGAGCAACAAAAAAGAGGCTGGTGGTATCACTATACCTGATTTTACCCTATACTACAGAGCCATAGTAACAAAAACAGCATGGTACTGGCACAAAAACAGACATGTAGATCAGTGGAACAGAATAGAGGACCCAGATGTAAGCCCAAGTAGCTATAGCCACCTGATATTCGATAAAAATGCCAAAAATACTCATTGGAGAAGAGACAGCCTCTTCAGCAAATGGTGTTTTGAAAACTGGATAAATATCTGCAGAAGGATGAAAATAGATTCTTCTCTCTCGCCATGCACAAGAATTAAGTCCAAATGGATTAAAGACCTTAACATCAGACCGGAAACTTTGAAACTGCTAGAGGAAAAAGTAGGGGAAACCCTTCAACATATTGGTCTTGGCAAAGACTTTCTGAATACAACCCCAATTGCTCAGGCAATAAAACCACAGATTAACCACTGGGACCTAATGAAATTACAAAGATTTTGCACCGCAAAGGACACAGTGAAAAAAGCAAAGAGGCAACCTACAGAATGGGAAAAAATCTTCGCCAGCTATATATCTGATAGAGGATTAATATCTAGGATATACAAAGAACTCAAAAAGTTAAATAATAAGGAATCAAACAAGCCAATCAAAAAATGGGCTATGGAGCTAAATAGAGAGTTCTCAAAGGAAGAAATACGAATGGCATATAAGCATCTTAAAAAATGTTCTACGTCACTAGTCATCAGGGAAATGCAGATTAAAACTACATTGAGATTCCATCTCACTCCTGTCAGATTGGCCACCATCATGAAAACAAATGATCATAAATGTTGGCGGGGATGTGGAAAAAAGGAACCCTTCTTCACTGCTGGTGGGAATGCAATCTGGTCCAGCCATTGTGGAAAACAGTGTGGAGGTTCCTAAAGCAGCTAGAGATTGATCTACCATATGACCCAGCTATAGCACTCCTAGGCATATATCCAAAGGACTCATCTCATTTCCTTAGAAGTACATGCTCAACCATGTTTATTGCTGCTCAATTTATAATAGCTGGGAAATGGAACCAGCCTAGATGTCCCTCAACAGATGAGTGGATAATGAAGATGTGGTACATTTATACAATGGAGTTCTACTCAGCGGTAAAGAAAAATGAAGTTATGAAATTTGCAGAAAAATGGATGGACCTGGAAAGTATTATACTAAGTCAGGTAACCCAGGCCCAGAAAGCCAAGCGCCACATGTACTCTCTCATATGTGGATCCTAGCTACAGATGACTGGGCTTCTGTGTGAGAATGAAAATACTTAGTAGCAGAGGCCAGTAAGTTGAAAAGGAGACATAAAGGGTGGAGAAAGGAAGGGAGGAAGCTACTTAATAGGTTGATATTCTATATATGTAATTACAATGATTGTAATGGGGAGGTAATATGATGGAGAATGGAATTTCAAACGGGAAAGTGTGGGGGTGAGGAGGGAGGGAATTACCATGGGATATATTTTATAATCATGGAAAATGTTATTAAAAATAAAAAAAAAATGATGGTACAGGGCTGGAGAGATGGCTTAGCGGTTAAGCGCTTGCCTGTGAAGCCTAAGGATCCCGGTTCGAGGCTCGGTTCTCCAGGTCCCATGTTAGCCAGATGCACAAGGGGGCGCACGCGTCTGGAGTTCATTTGCAGTGGCTGGTAGCCCTGGCGCGCCCATTCTCTCTCTCCCCCCCCCCCCTCTCTGCCTCGTTCTCTGTCTGTTGCTCTCAAATAAATAAATAAAAATAAACCAAAAAAAATTAAAAAAAAAATGATGGTACCATATCCAAAGTGGGTGAAATTGCTGATGCCCTTAGTACACTAGGCGACACTGCATCCTTCTCTGCCACACACTTGCAGAAAAAAAAAAAACATCTTAGTTAGTATGGTCCTCAGTGGAATAATAAAAATTATTCATGTTACTAAATTTTGATTATGAGCACATATATTTTAATATCCTATGTTGCTCACTAGGAGGTTCACATAGAACACTTCTGCTGCATGTACTGTACAAGGGTTACCTTGGAAAAAAGTGTGCTGGATTGGAGAATTCTAGCTAAGCTAAGCGTGTTTTTCCTAGGATACCATTTTCAGTTGAAAGTATGAATACCATAAACAGTTGCTATTGAGACGTGAATATTTGGCTGATATTAAAAAAAAAAGAATCCAGATTTCTCTTGTCACCTCAAGGAAAACATTTGACAGCATTTGTTGTGATGATAAGATTTGAATTTCAAGTGCAAATTTGAATTTTGAAATATTTGTATCTGCTACTGTGAGCTTGATAGCTTCCCAGTACATAAGGACTTTTTTTTTTTTTTTTTGATGAGATTGGTGGGAATGTTAATGAACATGGGGTGTTTTAAAAAATATTATATAAATAAATGCATGAGCATTTGGAAGCTCTCCATAACTCAAATCTCAATATGTCTAATTACAAAAATATGCATGGGGAAAAGACCCATTTAAAGAGCAAAATAAACCAGTGGATCTTAATTGTGAGAAGAATGAGGTTCATTGACATGCGCCCTGAGTCTATATTACAGCCAAGCGTTCAGGATGGAACTCATTGCGTGTTGGTATAACATCCAATAATGATATCTGCATTTTCTGATATTTAAATACTCTTCCTTTTCTTTAAAAATATTATTTATATTCAAGCAGAAAGAGACAGACAAACAGACAGACAGACAGACACACACACACACACACACACACACACACACACACACAGAATGGGCATGCAAGGGCCTCTTGCCACTGCAAACAAGCTCTAGATGCATGTACTACTTCATGCATCTAGCTTTATGTGAGTTCTATGCAGCCAGGCATCTTAACCACTGAGCCATCTCTCTATCCCCACTCTTCCTTTTCCACATCATAGGTCCTGAGATTTTTTGTTAATGTGTTTTAGCCAATGCAACATACCACAATGAATTGAATGCTGAGGCAGACATGAGAATTGAGTTGTCATTCATTATGACAGACTCAAGAGAGTAAAAAATGCTGGAAAGTGATAGGTTTTTTTTTTTTTTTTACTATACATATATTTAATTTTGGAGCATATTCTTTTACTAAGCATATTATGTATGATAACATGTAATAGATTTATTGTTATATTTGATAAATATTTTACAATTTGCTTTAACCTGTATAAGAGTAAAGAGTAAACATCAGTAGAAATAACCTCTATAAGAAATGTAAGTGGATCATCAAGAGGCTAGGGAGATAGCTCAATGGGTTAAGTGCTTGCCCTGCAAGCAAAAGAACTTGAGCTCAATCCTAGTATCCACTTAAAGTGTTGGACGTGGGCTGGAGAGGTGGTTTAGTGGTTAAGGTACCTGTCTATGAAGCCTATGGACCCTGGTTTGATTCTCCAGGTCCCATGTAAGCCAGATGCACATGGTAGCACATGCATCTGAAATTCGTTTGCTGGAGTTCGTGGCTGGATGACCTTGCACGCCCATTCTCACTCTCTCCCCCTCTCTCTGCCTCAAATCAATCAATCAATCAATCAATCAATCAATCAATCAATCAATCAAATGTTGGGCATGACAGCACATGACTGTAATCCCAGTGCTGGAGAGGTAGACACTGAAGAATCCCTGGAGCTCATTGGTCAGCCAGTCTCGCCTAATTGGTGAGCTCCAGACCAATGAGAAACACTGTCTCAAAACAAGGTGAATGTTGTCCATGAGGACGCCACTAGAGGTTATCCTCTGGCCTGCAGCCTTGTGGACTGAGCAGCTACCAGGTTCCTCAACACTCAAGCCCACAGGCAGCTGTTATTAGACTTCCCAGCACTTATCCTATAAGCTAATCCTAGAAATCCCCTTTATAATACATATTCATCCCACTGGTTCGTTCCTCTAGAGAATCCTGACTGACACAGTGGGTATAGTTCATGCATGTGAATGTGCAGCAGTTCTGATCTGGTATTGAAGGTCTGGAGGAAGGCTGGAGAGCCTCTAGTCTCCAGCCCATGTTGAAGGCTGATAAAACTTCATTCCAAAGTCCATGAAGGGAGCTGCAACAGGATAAAAGCACGCCCGAGTGGCCAGGCTAGCCGGGTGAGAAGCATGCACTGGAGAGTCGCAGGGCAGCCGGGTGAACAGGGGCTTCTTTATGCATGGTCCCTCACTGTAAAGGCTGCCGGCTCTGGAGGAAGGACTTCCTCCCTCAGCCAATCCCTTCTGGAAACACCCTCAGATTGGCCCAAGAGGCGTGTCTTACCTGAGTTGTACTCTGATCAGCTTGACAACAGAACTAACCATCACACTCATACACATGTACCCACAGAAATACAAACATGCATCTATGCGGTGCAGGTGTGCACCAAATACACATGCATTGTTAAGAATAGAAGAGGTCCCATGACAACCAAATTTGGTACCTGTTGTTCTCAAAGAAACCTCTTAAGTCACATTCAAGTCCCTCTGTTTGTGCATCTGTATTTATTCATCTGGGAATTAAAATTAGTACCCAGGATATTTCTACTTTAACTAATGTTTTAAAAAGCACCAGTCATAAGAAATTATACAAGTGCTATTTTGTCAAAAGAATGTTATTTCTAGCACAAACATTTATAGAGAATGGAAATCCTGAAATGTGATTCATTTTATTTTACCAAAAATACTTTGCGTACCAATTGAGAATTCTTCACTTCCCCCAAAGCTTAATGATATTAATATTAAAATAATGTTTTCATACAGCTAAAAGCTGAGACTCTTCAGGGACATGGGAATAAGTAGAAATTCAGCAGTAAGGATTGCATTCATTATGCTTCCTCAAGGGCCTCTTATTCATGGCATTGTGACACCTGACAAACTGCCGGAAAAGTGGGCCAGATGAGTTCCCTATTGTTTGCGATGAGTCTCAAGCTGGCTGCTGTAAAACAAAAACAAGTTGGATATATCTTCCTCAACCCTGATTGTCTACACTCATAAAGGGGAGCTGCTCCTTCCTTCTTTGCAATACTTAGATTGAAACAGCAGATCAGCAGCGATGGTATTGTTGAAAGGGAAGAGCTCCTGGAAACAGAGCAAGGAAGATGGCATCCGAAGCATGGATTCACCAGCAAAGTGACCCCATTGTTTGTGTTTTCAACAAGTGACACTTTTCTTGAATGCAAATTATCCTTTCAGCTTCTGATTAAATTCATGACACCTTACATATTGCTATCTGAAGAGTCTTACTGTTTCCAGTTCTGGTTTACAGACTAGCTACTCCGGTCAGCCCTGATCCTTTTAGAAATGTAGACTTCTGGGGCCTCTCTCAGACCTCTAAATCAAGAATCAGCAGTGGAACAAGATCACCAGGTGATTTTCATGCTTCTTCATTTCAGAAAAGTGCTGAAACTTCCTGGGTGATTCCAAACCTGTTGACACTTTGAAATCACTTGGGTTGCTTCAGAAACTCATGGCACATGTGTCAGAGCTGAGTCTTGGGGGACCGGGGGTGAGACCCTCTGCTGAAGAGCAGCATTCTTCAAGCTCTACCAATTGTCTCCCTTTTTGATTGTATTTATTATGGAAGTGAGTAGGAAACATGCCACTTTTCATTGGTCCAATTACAGCACATTATGTTGCAAGTATGGAGGCTTGTAAAATAAACAAGGGAGACTTAAAAGAAGCTACATGATTGGAAACACACAATGTTATTTGACTTAAAGAGCTATGATTTTTTTTTAAATAAAAATTTCATGTGGGGAGGAAAGATTCAGGGTACTAAAAATACATGGATCAAAGAAGGAGAATGCTATGTAGATATTCTTTCTAGGAGAGCATGTCTTAATTAAAAACATCAGCCAAGCCTTATTCTGTGTGAAAGCCCATTTGCAGAGTCCTGGTCACTACCAATTAGCTGAAACCTCAGATCTCGGTAGAAATCCATAGATGTTAATTGTTCATTGATGCACTAAAGCTTTTTCTCACAAAGGTTTTAGTAAAATAGCTCCTGGATGGCTGTGGATTAGGGAAGTTGTTCTCTGGGGGAGCAAGCACTGTGAGGCTGGGTTAAGGGAGTACTGACGAGGCTGCCCTGAAAGGGAAGAGTTTTTTGATGGGCTCGTAATTGGAGGACTAAGCAATCGTCTGGGACATGCGGGTGACACTTTAACACAGACCCAACAGAAGAATGGACTCAGGTTACACAGGACAGGAGGCATGACACTTTTGAGATCATCTTTAAAGTGAGGGTAAAGAGACTTCTTAACAGATCACAATGAATCTAACTGCATTTTCCAGCTAATTTTACAAAGGCATACACTAAATAAGGTCATGTGAGAGTGCAAACACATGACACCCTAGAGTTGAAACTCCCTTGGATTTAGGGTAAATTCATTTTTGCCTAGCAATGTTGTTAAATAACCAGTTCTGTTAAGACCTGAAATCAGGGTTCTGAAGTTTGCCTCTATTAATAATGCCTTTGGCATGCTGAGTGATCTCTGTGTAACCAGGGTGGGGTCACTTAAAATCTCAGTACCTTTGTTTGTTCTGGAAAACATAGAACCTTGACAGTGTTTCTACAGCAAACCATAGCTATCTGTTAGATTTCTAGGGACAAGGTTATATTCCGTTGCAGTTAGCTTTCTCCTTGCTGGGACAAACACCCAACCAAAAGCAGCTGGTGAGAGAAAAGGTTATTATTTTGTTTTACAGACTGGAGGGGAAGCTCCATAATGGCAGGAAAAACATAGCCTGAGCAAAGGCTAGATATCATATCACCTCCTGGCCAATATCAGATGGACAACAACAGCAGGAGAGAGTGCCAAACCCTTGCAAGGGGAAGCTGGCTATAACATCCATAAGCCCACCCTCAACAGCAGACCTCCTTCAGGTGGCTCCAATTCCTAAATTGCCACCAGCTGGGAACCTAGCATTCAGAACACTTGAGTTTATAGGAGACAGTTAATTCAAACCACCATATACCCATTTAGAACATTACTATACTTTTCACTCCAAGTTAACATTTGGGTGACCTCAGACTTAGTGAAGAGAGATTCATATATAACAATGGGAGAGAGAAAAACCTTCTCTTTGAAAACTTATAATTCATAGACAAAATTTATTTAATAAGAATTGCATATTGCTACAAAGATTAAAGTAATCCAGTTGAGTAATATAATAAAGGCAAAACTTTAAAGCACATGCATTTTTGGTGTTAATCCAATACACATATCATGAAATGTAGATAAAACACTGTTTTGGTTAAAACAAAACTGACATAGTAAACCAAATAGAGAAACCCAGCCTGTTCTGACCAATATTGGTTCTGAAGACATCTATACAACTGTTGTGCTTTCTCTCAAATGCTACTTTTGGCTTCTGAACAAATATGGTTTCTTTTTTTAGTTTTACCTCAAAATTGCTTAAGTCAGGTGTGAGCCTTATTGATATTCACTTCTGGTATGAATTGAGACAGAGATCCTGAAAACTTGGCACTTGTGAAGAATGAACATGTCTCACACTGAGAGGGAACTGTTTACTTCTAGTTTTTCCTGACAATGATTTAATGCATTTGTCGTTAAAAGATAACAAAAACCAAACGAGCTTGCTCTTCCCTTTCTGCCATAGTTGAGGACCTTGCGTTCCACGGGAGCTCCCCCAAAAGTCTCTGAGACCAGGACTTGAGTGTTGCCAGGAGTAAGTACTCCCTGGTGGAGTGCAGAAGTAGGACAGGGAAGCCACCACAGAGTGACATCCTTGTGGGAGAAGGAGTGAAACACATCTTAGAGCCGTCCCTCCTGAGGCCAAGAAGTTGTCATTGTGGAGAACTGGGCTCCCCCATCACCCCCTGCTGTCTTTGTGTAAATCACGGGATATAAATCCCTCTGAAGCCTGAAAGAACCCTTAGGCAGGGAGAGAGGTGCAGCTGCTTGTTTCAAGGATCTGGCATTCACGGCTGGTAAAGGGCAAGGCATGGTCACCAACCACCTGTCATAGTAGACGAGTTGTGATTCGATGGCTGGAGGGAAATTTTGAGTCACCTTCAGAATGGACTTTCCATATCTACAAAATGAGTTTTGCACAATAAATTCCAGTCATTTGAATCTACAAATCATTCTTTTTCGGTGCTTTTGTTTTTCTAAATCAGGGCTTCTTTTTTTTTTTTAATATTTATTTGCAAGCAGTAAGAGACAGAAAAAAATTTCTTTTAAGCTTAGGCTTCATCCCGGAGAGAGTGATCGCAGCCACTGCAAATGAACTTCAGATGCATGCACTACTTTGTTCATGTGGCTCTGCGTGGGTCCTGGGGAATCAAACTCAGATTGTTAGGCTTTGCAGGCAAGCACCTTAACCACTGAGCCATCTCTCCAGCCCAAGGGCTTCTAAAATGCTTTCTGCTTATGACGCCATTTGCCTGTGAGTTTTATATGACCCATAAATAGGTATACAAATCAAATACTTTAATGATAATAAACCAGAAGGAAATTTATCTTAGTACAACTCTTTGGTATACATATAATTCACTCTTAAGAATGAAAGCAAATTTTCATGTTAATGAGATTGATGTTCTTGTTTATTTTATGTAAAGAACTAAATCTTGGCTGAATACTTGATGCAGCAGGACATAGAACATCTTCCATGTTTTCCAGAGTTACTTGTCAGTGTCAACAATGTCACCTTCCACAAATAAATAATACAAAGCGAGAAATGTATGTTTATGGCCATTTCAGAAATGGCTGGAAGTTCCAGCCAAATCCCAAGCCCAAATTCGTTTAACAATTTATTTATTTATTTATTTTTGGTTTTTCAAGGTAGAGTTTTATTCTAGCTCAGGCTGACCTAGAATTCACTATGTAGTCTCAGGGTAACCTCAAACTCATGGTGATCCACCTACCTTACCTCTGCCTTCCAAGTGCTAGAATTAAAGGCGTGTACCACCACGCCTGGCTCATTTAACAAGTTTATAATGAAATGCATCAGCAAGTCAAACAGCAATTTTAAAAATCAAACATTCTATCACAATACAATCCAGTGACAAACTAATTTGATACTTATATTCTGAGAAATGATATACTATAAGCCATGCATTTCAATGTTTTTACTGGAAACTTGGCACTTGTGAAGAATAAACTTATCTGCTCCTATACACACATGATGGTTTAATTATTGAAAACAATTTTTTAATATTAACAGTTGGTGTTGTGTGGAGTACTGGCATTTACAAAGGGTACATATGTGTCCAAACCCAAGATGACAGTGAAGTCCTGAGATCCAGTATGGGGGAGAAACACCTCACATTCATTATGCTTTTGATTCTGAGGTAATTTCTGGTCATTGTACATTTCAGAAATATTTTACTGTTTGCCCAGTTTTAATCTTCCATGCATGTACAGTCTTGTACAAACTAAGATCTCTATACAAAGTTATGCTCTATATGCACTTGGTAAGAAGTATTTGTGTTGAAAAAAAATTGCAAGTACCAAGAGACTGACAAGATTTGCAAATTCAAGTCTTTTCATTTTCTACATGAATTAGTATGGATTTCTTTTGTTAAAATATATGGTGTGAAATAAGGGCATCTGGATCAAAATGTTCTTGGAGGAAATGGGAAAGGAAATCTATACTAAACTAAGTTAAGTGGAGAACTTAGTCTTCAGCTCGTACCTGATTTGAAAAGTAGTTTTTATTCAGGCCAAGTTAAACAAAGTTAATGTTTGGCCATTTCACAATAGAGACTAATTTTCTGTGTCTTTCTTCTTTGAAGGAAGGAAGGAAGGAAGGAAGGAAGGAAGGAAGGAAGGAAGGAAGGAAGGAAGGAAGGAAGGAAGGAAGGAAGGAAAAAAGGGTTTATTCTGGTTGAGAATTTGAGGACACAGCCCATCATTGCTAGGAAGACAAGTTTATCTGTGGTGGCATAGGTAAACATCAACACTCTACCTTAAAGTGCTTAAGAACACTCTTTTTATTGAGAATTTTAGCATATGAACATGCTACAAATTTGGCCATGTTTCCATTAGGTTATACCCTCATGTCCCCTCTCCCCTGCCTCCAATCCACCAAGGGCCCTCTTCAATGGAGTTGTCAGCATTGACTGTAGAGTCATGAATATATCCTCAGAGTACATATTCCCGCCCTTTGGGTCTTACAGTCTTTCTTCCGCCTCTTCTACCATGATCCCTGAATCTTAGAAGGTGTGCTAAGAAGTGTCCCTTAGAGCTGAGCTCTTGGCAGCTTCGAATTTTCTCCTTTGATGCATTTTGAGTCTGCTCAGTGTGTACCACCGTCTCCCTGGAGGAGGTTCTCAGGTTAGCCATGAGAACAGAGTGCTTATAAACACTTCTTACTCTTCCTAAACAATTCTCAGAAATCTACATAAAACTGGACGTTCTAGGCTGGGCATGGTGGCATACACCTTTTATCCTAGAACTTGGGAGACAGAGATAAGAGGGTTGCTGTGAGTTCGAGGCCACCCTGAGACTAAATAATGAATAGGGTTAGAGTGAGACCCCACTTTGAAAAAAAAAAACTTGGAAATTCTATATTTTCATGAGCATCTCTCTCTCTCTCTCTCCCTCCCTCTCTCTCTCTCTCTCTCTCTCTCTCTCTCTTTGGTTTTTCAAGGTAGGGTTTCACTCGGGCCCAGGCTGACCGGGAATTAACTATGTAGTCTCAGGGTGGCCTCGAACTCACAGTGACCCTCCTACCTCTGCCTCCCGAGTGCTGGATTAAAGGCGTGAGCCACCACACTCGGCTGAGCATCTCTTTTTAAAATTAATTTATTTATTGGCTTTTTATAAAGGCTATATTCTTATATCCTCTCCTCCTCCACCACCCCTATTCCACTGAGGGCCCTCCTGGGTGGGGCTATTGGTATCCATTGTGGGGTTCTAAAGGCCTCAGTCAATCTGTGTGTGTGTGGGGGGGGGGGGTTGAATGGTGCCTCAGGAACTCCCACCCACCCTTTGGCTCTTTCAATCTTCCTCAATGTTTTCTGAGCTTTGGTGGGTATGATAGAGATCTGATTTAGTGTTGAGTTCTCTATAAACTCTGGATCTCTTTTGATGAGGTTTGAGTGACCACAGTGTCTACCACCATCTCTCTGGAACAGTTTTCAGGCTGGCCACGAGAGCAGTACTTATGCCAATGCTTTCTTTGCAATGACTTCTGGGCCCCAGTGGAGGTGGCCTGAGAGATGAATTTTCTATATGTTTATATATGGAAGCTACTCTTTCTAAAAAAGCAATCCCAGGAGTTCGTATGTGTCCCCTAGCAGCCATATGTATACTTTTAACTTGCCTGGCTATGTTTTTATTGTATCTGACATTGATGAAGGAGGGCTGGAGGAATTATTTGTGCATGGCATTGAGAAAGACTGGGAAGCAACACTTCCCTGGTTGACTTACTGGGAGCTGCCTTCCAGAGACAGCAATGGCTCACCAAGTAGTCCCTTGAGCAAGTAGCCAGAGGCACTGGAGCGGGAGCCCCCAGACTTCTGTCTGCATGGTAAGGGCCTAGCTCCTGGCTGTGAGGGTACTTAGGGAACTTGAAGATAGATCTACAAGCTGGCGTGAAAGTACTTGAATTATTACATGAATGGTGCATGCCGCTTCTGAAAGACATTCAGCGGACAGGACAGCTTTAGGTCCAATTAGGCTGAGGCTAAGAGTCTTGGAACAATCTTCAAAAATTTGCAGTGATCTATACCTGGATTTACTCTGCAGATGTGACTGGTTGGGGTAAAATACTTCATTTGATTTTTCATTTTGTATCTCTCTGGAATTTTTAATTCTTTATTATCACACTTAACTTAATTTTGGTTAATTCCCCTCCCTCTCCTGTTACCCCCTGCCTCCCCTACCTTTATTTTATCTTCCCACTTCCAGTATTCCCCGTTTGGTCTGCTAGGGGCTGAAGAGATAGCTCAGCAGTTAAGGTGCTTGCCTGCAAAGCCTAATGACCTGGGTTCAACTGCCCAGTACCCATGTAAATCCAGATGCACAAACTGGCACATGTATCTGCAGTTCCTTTACAGTGGCTCTGGCACATCCATACTCTCTCTCATTCTTCCTGTCTGTACCTCTCTGCTTGCAAATAAATAAATAAAATATTAAAAAAAAAATTGAGCTGCTATCTTCCCTATCCGTCTCCCTCAAAACCTCCTTTTCTTCTTCTCTCATGGACTCCTTTCTGGTTTTCTGGTATGGTAGTTTGAATGTGTGTCCCCCAATGGACTCAGATGTTCTAATAAAGCTTGTATCTTGGATGTCCAACTGCCTGGCTGGAGGAGGTGTCACTGTGGGTGGCAGGGGCCCGGCGGGAAGCTTGTTGCTGGGGATGGCTCGGCATTGCAGCCCGAGGTGTGTGGAGGGCTCGAGCTCTGCTTGTGCTTCCCACGCTGCGTTTGCTTGTGGTGCTGGCCGGCATTTTCCTCTACATGGATTTGGTACAGGGAATAGGGTTCCTCCCTCTCCACACCTTAGGTGTCCTCTTTTATTATAATTCTTCTAATCCTTGAGCATGGGTGCACTTTCCATCTTCCAATGTCTTCTTCAATTGCTCTCTTGAATGTAGTAACATTTTTGTTATAGAGATTGTTCACTTCCTTGGTTGGTATTATTTCTTGATTTTTTTTTTTTGAGGCAATTGTGAGTGGAAGTGCTTCCCTGATTACTTTCTTAGCTTGTTTATCATGGGTACATAGGAAGGATGGGTACTTTTTAATGTTCATTTTGTAACTTGCACTTCATTGAAAGCCTTTATTAGCTCTGAGAGATTTTCTGGTGGAGTCTTTAAGGTGTCATGTATAAACTCACACTATCTGCAAATAAAGATACTTCAACTTCTTCTCTTCCTACTTGTATACTTTCTTTTCATTTCTCTTGTCTTTTTGCTATAGCTAAGAATCTCACTTCTAAATAAAAAAGTGGAGATGGCTGGAGAAATGGTTCAGTGGTTCAGGTGCTCCCCTGCCAAGGCTAACAACCTGAGTTCAATTCCCCAGTATGTGTATAGAGCCAGATGCCCAGAGTGGCATGTTCATCTGGAGTTTGTTTTCAGTGGCTAGAGACCCTGACATGCCCATTCTCTGTCTTCCTCTCTCTCTTTTTGTCTGTATGTCTTTGACTGCAAATAAATAAATAAAATATTAATTTTAAAAAGTGGAGAAAGTGAACACCCTTTTCTTGTTCCTGCTTTTAGTGGAAATGCTTTGAATTTTCAACCACTTTGTATAATGTTGAAAAAAGGTTTATTGTATATAGCCTTTATTATATTGAGATATATTCTTTGTATTCCCAGTTTATTCAGTATTTTTATCAAAAAGTGATATTAGATTTTGTCAAAAGCCTTTTCATGTGTTGAGATATTTAATCATGTGATTTCGGTCCTTCAGTCCATGTGTAATGCATTACATTTATTTCTTTGCATATGTTGAACCATTCCTACCCCTTTCTGGAACAAATTCAACTTGATCGTGCTGGACAATCTCTATGATGCATTCTTTCATTCTATTTGCAAGTATTTTATTAAAAAAATTTGCATGTATGTTCATCACGGAGATTGGACTACAATTTTATTTTTGCTGTGTCTTTATTCAATTTTGGCATCAAAATTATGCTGGTTTCATAAAAGGATTTTGGTAATATTCTTTAATCTACTTTATGAAATAGTTTGTGAAAAAATGACATTAGGTCATCTTTGAAGATCTAGCAGACCGTAGTAGTGAATCCATTTTGACTTGGGCTTTTATTACTCAGGAGATCTTTTATTACTGCTTCATTCTCATTGCTTCTTATAGATCTAGTGAATTATTTATCTTTTCTAGTCCATCCGCATCTATAAACTGATCCATTTCTTTCAGACTTTTCAATACATTTTTTAAGGCATGTCCTGAATTTCAAGTATCTGCTGTAATGCCCCCATTTCATTTTTAATTTTGTTAATTTGGGTCTTCTCCTCTTTTGGTTAGTTTGGCAAAGGGATTGTCAATTTTATTTATCCTTTCATAGAACTACCTCTTTTGTTGCTTTTGTTTTTATAGGTAGGTCTTGCTCTACCCCAAGCTGACCTAGAATCCTACTTCTGCCTCCCAAGTGCTGGGATTAAAGGCATGCAGTACCATACCCAGAAGAGAGAGGGAGGGTGAGCCTCTAGGTATTGTAAATGAAATCTAGATGCATGTGCCACTTTGTACATCAGCTTTATGTGGGTTCTGGGGAACTGAACTCAGATGGTTAGGCTTTACAGGCAAGTGACTTACTACTAAGTCATCTCTTTAGCTCCCCAAACCATCTTTTTTCATTGATTCTTTTTTAAAAAAATTTGTTTATTTATATTTATTTATTTGAGAGTGACAGAGAGAAAGAGGGAGGGAGAGAAAGAATGGGCACACCAGGGCTTCCAGCCACTGCAAACGAACACGTGCACCCCCTTGTGCATATGGCTAACGTGGGTCCTGGGGAATCGAGCCTTGAACTGGGGTCCTTAGGCTTCACAGGCAAGCGCTTAACCACTAAGCCATCTCTCCAGCCCTCATTGATTCTTTGTATCATCTTTTTTGTTCCAAGTTCATTAATTCCTGCCCTGTTATTAATAATGTCTTTCTACTTACTGATACTGAGTTTGGTTTGTTCTTGTTTTTCAAAGCTCCCAAATGAATCACTGAGCTATTCACTTGAGATTGCTCAGATTTCTTAATATAGGTGCATAGAAGTATGAGCTCCCCTCTTAGGACTGCTTTCATAAGTTTTGATATGTTGAATTTTCATTTTCATCCATTTCTAGGAATTTCTTAAATTAAAAAAATTTACCAGTGACCCATTCAACATTCAATAGAGCATTGTTTAATCTCCACGGCTTATGTTCTCTGGTTGCTCTTGGAGTAGATTTGTAGGTTTTCTTTTTCTTTTTTTCATTGTAATCAGATAAAATGAAGGAATGATTTTAGTTTTTTTTTTATTAACATTTTTCATTATTATAAAATATATCCCATGGTAATTCCCTCCCTCCCCACCCCCACACTTTCCCATTTGAAATTCCATTCTCCATCATATTACATCCCCATTACAATCATTGTAATTACATATATACAATATCAACCTATTAAGTATCCTCCTCCCTTCCTTTCTCTTCCCTTTATGTCTCCTTTTCAACTTACTGGCCTCTGCTACTAAGTATTTTCATTCTCACGCAGAAGCCCAGTCATCTGTAGCTAGGATCCACATATGAGAGAGAACATGTGGCGCTTGGCTTTCTGGGCCTGGGTTACCTGACTTAGTATAATACTTTCCAGGTCCATCCATTTTCTGCAAATTTCATAACTTCATTTTTCTTTACCGCTGAGTAGAACTCCATTGTATAAATGTACCACATCTTCATTATCCACTCATCTGTTGAGGGACATCTAGGCTGGTTCCATTTCCCAGCTATTATAAATTGAGCAGCAATAAACATGGTTGAGCATGTACTTCTAAGGAAATGAGATGAGTCCTTTGGATATATGCCTAGGAGCGCTATAGCTGGGTCATATGGTAAATCAATCTCTAGCTGTTTAAGGAACCTCCACACTGTTTTCCACAATGGCTGGACCAGATTGCATTCCCACCAGCAGTGAAGAAGGGTTCCTTTTTTTCCACATCCCCGCCAACATTTATGATCATTTGTTTTCATGATGGTGGCCAATCTGACAGGAGTGAGATGGAATCTCAATGTAGTTTTAATCTGCATTTCCCTGATGACTAGTGACGTAGAACATTTTCTAAGATGCTTATATGCCATTAGTATTTCTTCCTTTGAGAACTCTCTATTTAGCTCCATAGCCCATTTTTTGATTGGCTTGTTTGATTCCTTATTATTTAACTTTTTGAGTTCTTTGTATATCCTAGATATTAATCCTCTATCAGATATATAGCTGGCGAAGATTTTTTCCCATTCTGTACGTTGCCTCTTTGCTTTTTTCACTGTGTCCTTTGCGGTGCAAAATCTTTGTAACTTCATTAGGTCCCAGTGGTTAATCTGTGGTTTTATTGCCTGAGCAATTGGGGTTGTATTCAGAAAGTCTTTGCCAAGACCAATATGTTGAAGGGTTTCCCCTACTTTTTCCTCTAGCAGATTCAAAGTTTCCGGTCTGATGTTAAGGTCTTTAATCCATTTGGACTTAATTCTTGTGCATGGCGAGAGAGAAGAATCTATTTTCATCCTTCTGCAGATATTTATCCAGTTTTCAAAACACCATTTGCTGAAGAGGCTGTCTCTTCTCCAATGAGTATTTTTGGCATTTTTATCGAATATCAGGTGGCTATAGCTACTTGGGCTTACATCTGGGTCCTCTATTCTGTTCCACTGATCTACATGTGTGTTTTTGTGCCAGTACCATGCTGTTTTTGTTACTGTGGCTCTGTAGTATAGGTTAAAATCAGGTATGGTGATACCACCAGCCTCTTTTTTGTTGCTCAGTATTATTTTAGATATTCGAGGTTTTTGGTGATTCCAAATGAAGTTTTGGATTGTTTTTTCTATTTCCATGAAGAAAGCCTTTGGAATTTTGATAGGGATTGCATTGAATGTGTAGATTGCTTTAGGTAAGATTGCCATTTTCACGATATTGATTCTTCCAATCCAGGAACAAGGGATGTTTCTCCACTTTCTAGTGTCTTCTGCAATTTCTCGCTTGAGTGTTTTAAAGTTCTCATTGTATAGATTCTTTACTTCCTTGGTTAGGTTTATTCCAAGGTATTTTATTTTTTTTTTATGCAATTGTGAATGGGAGTGATTCTCTGATTTCATCCTCTGTGTGTTTGTTGTTAGCATATATGAAGGCTACTGATTTCTGTGTATTTATTTTGTATCCTGCTACATTGCTGTAGGTTTTGATCAGCTCTAACAGCTTGCTAGTAGAGTCTCTAGGGTCCTTTATGTACAGAATCATGTCATCTGCAAATAATGATAACTTGATTTCTTCCTTTCCAATTTGTATCCCTTTTATGTGTGTCTCTTGCCTTATTGCTATGGCTAAGACTTCCAAAACTATATTAAATAGAAGTGGGGACAGTGGACACCCTTGTCTTGTTCCTGATTTTAGTGGAAAAGCTTCCAGTTTTTCCCCATTTAGTAATATGTTGGCTGTAGGCTTGTCATAAATAGCCTTTATTATATTGAGATATGTTCCTTCTATTCCCAGTCTCTGTAGGACTTTTATCATGAAGGGATGTTGGATTTTGTCAAATGCTTTCTCTGCATCTAATGAGATGATCATGTGATTTTTGTCCTTCAACCCGTTTATGTAATGTATTACATTTATAGATTTGCGTATGTTGAACCATCCCTGTATCTCTGGGATAAAGCCTTCTTGGTCAGGGTGAATGATCTTTTTGATATACTCTTGTATTCTGTTTGCCAATATTTTGTTGAGAATTTTTGCATCTATGTTCATGAGGGAGATTGGTCTGTAAATTTCTTTTTTTGTTCTATCTTTGCCTGGTTTTGGTATCATGGTGATGCTGGCCTCATAGAAGGAGTTTGGTAGAATTCCTTCTTTTTCTATTTCCTGGAAAAGCTTAAGAAGCAATGGTGTTAGCTCTTCCTTAAAAGTCTGGTAAAATTCAGCAGTGAACCCATCCGGGCCTGGGCTTTTTTTAGTTGGGAGATTATTGATAACTGTTCGGATCTCCATGTTTGTTATAGGTCTATTTAAGTGATTAATCTCATTTTGATTTAATTTAGGTAGGTCATATAGATCAAGGAAATCATCCATTTCTTTCAGATTTTCATACTTTGTGGAGTATATGCTGTTGTAGTATGTCCCTATGATTTTTTGAATTTCTCTGGAATCTGTTGTGATGTTGCCTTGTTCATCTCTAATTTTATTAATTTGTGTCTCTTCTCTCTTTCTTTTGGTCAGATTTGCTAAGGGTTTATCAATCTTGTTTATCCTTTCAAAGAACCAACTCTTTGTTTCATTAATTCTTTGGATTGTTCTTTTTGTTTCTATCTCATTAATTTCTGCCCTAATCTTTATTATTTCTTCCCGTCTACTAATTTTTGGTTTGCCTTGTTCTTCTTTTTCCAAGGCTTTAAGGCGAAGCATTAGGTCGTTTACTTGCGACCTTTCTAATTTCTTAATATAGGCACTTAAGGCTATAAATTTACCTCTTAGAACTGCCTTCATTGTGTCCCAGAGATTTTGGTATGTTGTGTTCTCATTATCATTTGACTCTATAAATTTTTTGATTTCCTTTTTGATTTCTTCATTGACCCACTCATCATTTAGTAGTGTATTGTTTAGTTTCCATGATTTTGTGTATGCTCTATAGCCTTTCTTGCTACTGATTTGTAGTTTAATTCCATTGTGGTCAGATAGAATGCAAGGAATTATTTCAATTTTCCTGAATTTGTTAAGATTTGCTTTATGTCCTAATATATGGTCTATTTTAGAGAATGTTCCATGTGCTGCTGAAAAGAATGTATATTCTGCAGCCTTTGGATGAAATGGCCTGTATATATCTGTTCGGTCCATTCCTTCTATGACCTCATTTAGTCCAGGTGCCTCTCTGTTTATTCTTTCCCTGGATGACCTGTCAATTGATGAGAGTGGGGTGTTAAAGTCACCCACCACCACTGTGTTTGGTGTTATCTGTGACCTTAGTTCTAATAGTGTTTGTTTGACGAATTTGGGAGCCCCCATGTTAGGTGCATATATGTTTTGGATTGTAATGTCCTCCTGTTGGAGTGTGCCCTTAATCAATATAAAGTGACCTTCCTTACCTTTCTTGACTAACGTCGGACTAAAGTCTACCCTGTCTGATATTAGGATAGCAACCCCTGCTTGTTTTCTAGGCCCATTTGCTTGAAACACCGTCTTCCAACCTTCCACCTAAGATAATGTCTATCCTTTGTAGAAAGGTGAGTTTCTTGGAGACAACAAATTGTAGGATCCTGCTTTTTAACCCAGTCTGCAAATCTATGTCTTTTCGTTGGGGCATTGAGACCGTTGATATTAAGAGATATTATTGAAAGGTGTGTATTTATGTTTGCCATTTTTGTGTGTGTGTGTGTGTGTTACTGGTTCTACCTGTGCTCTCTTCTGTTAACTGGTATTTGAGTATAGCTTGTTTTTTCTAGGTTCCTTATATGTGTGCTTTTCCTTTTGTTCAGCATGGAGGATTCTATCAAGTATTTTCTATAGAGCTGGTTTTGTCTTCAAATACTCCTTTAACCTGCTTTTGTCATGGAATGTCTTTATTTCTCCATCTATTTGAATGGATAACTTTGCAGGATAAAGTAACCTTGGTTGACAGTTGTTATCTTTCAGAACTTGGAATATATCACTCCAAGCCCTTCTGGCTTTAAAAGTTTGTGTTGAATAATCTGCTGTAATCCGGATGGACTTGCTTTTGTAGGTAACTTGATTTTTCTCTCTAACTGCTTTCAATATTTTTTCTTTGGTTTGTGTGTTTGGAAGTTTGATTATAATATGGCGAGGGGAGGTTCTATCTGGGTTTTGTCTGGCTGGGGTTCTAAAGGCTTCCTCTATGTGTATTGGCACCTCTTTCCCAATTTGGGGGAAATTTTCCTCTATGATTTTGTTGAAGATGCCTACTATGCCTCTGGAGTGGAGTTCTTCTCCTTCTACTATCCCCTGAATTCTTATATTGGATCTTTTCATAGTGTCCCGAATATCTTGAAATTCCCACTCATACTTTTCTATAAGTTTGTCTTTCTCTTTGTTGGACTGCATTAGGTCTGCCACCTGGTCTTCTAGCTTAGATATTCTGTCCTCTCCCTCATCCATCCTACTGGTGAGATTTTCTACAGAATTTTTTATTTCATTAACTGTGTTCTTCATTGCTAGTAATTCTGACTGGTTTTTCTTTATTATTTCTATTTCCCTATTTATGTCTTGTATTGCCTTCTTTATTTCATTAAATTGGTGTCCTGCCTCTTCTTTGATTCCTTTGATTTCCTCTTTGATTTCTTCCTTGATTGTTTTCATGTGTTCTTTGACCTCTTTGAACATATTTATAATTATTCTTTTGAACTCTTTCTCAGGCATTTCCTCTAACTCTTTCTCTCTGGAGGACATTTCTGATCCATTAATACTTTTAGGTGGATTTATATCATCTTGCTTTTTAGTGTTTCTTGTGTTATAATGTATATATTTTTGCATCTTGTATTAAGTTAATGCTTGGATTTTCTAGCTAGCTGTGTATTCTTAGCTGTATCAATTGATTTGATGTAATATATTTTCAGGGTAGGACCTTAAGGTATTAGGTGTGGCTCTTAAGACTCTCAGAGTATCTACAAAGATGTTCTTAGGGGTTGAGTTTCCCTGCTATAGGAGTATTCAAGCAGGCTGAGTGGAATAAAATACAGGTACATTCTAAAATTTAACTAAACACTGTACACATTCAATCAAAAACAGCCCCGAGTATGTATGCAAGAGTAGTTATTATAATGACCAGCTCTTCTATCAACAAAGAGGTTTAGATTTCTGGTCTGTTGAGGGATCCAAGTCATCTTGTGACCAAGTGAGACCCTTCCCTGGTGCAATCCCAGTTACCTTGGGTGATTTTGGTCTCAGTCAAGTTGCTGCCTGGGTCGTCGGGCTGCTGTTCTGATTTCTGGAGCTGGGCACTTGCTTTTCCTATGGGGCAAACCGAGCCGCTGCTGCTGCCTCTGCTGCTCCCATAGCTGCCACCACCGGAGCCACCACCGCTGCTGAAGCTGCTGCTGCCGTGACCACTGCCGCTGCTCCCCCCGAAGCCGCTGCTGTGGGATCTGCCGCCACTGCCCCTCCTGGGTCCGCTGCTGCTGGGGCCGCTGGTACCGGTGCTGGAGCCGCTGAAGTTGGTGCCGAACTCTGCTCCTGCTTGGGTCCCGCTGTCAGCCCAAGTTGGCGTGGCCGGGTCCCGGGCCGCTGCTGTGTTCGCTGGAGCTGGGCTCAGGTGGTGGGGGAGGCGAGGGAGCCGCGGCTGCTCTGGTTGTCTCGCTGCTCCACGTGTTCTTGTACCTCGTCGTCTTCTCCTCCGCTGCTCGCTGCCGCTCTCCCCTCACGTTTCCCGAGTTGCGGAGAGCGCGGTGTGAGGGGAAAATCCCGCACCTGGCTTTTCCTGCGGCTTGAGCCGAGTCTGGCAGCTTTCTGCTGCGCCGCGATTGCGGCGTTTGGCTGAGCTGCCTGAGCCGCTGGAGCCGCTTTTCCCGCCTGTGTGGGCTCTGGATGCTCTATAACTCTTCTACTTCTCCGCTGCCACCTCAATTTCCTATACACCTCACTTTTTAGTAAAAGCATGTATTTTGCTGAGTTTTTTTGGTCTTTTTCCCCCCTAGGCTGCTTTGGCGTGGTACCTAAGCCGCCATCTTAACCGGAAGTCCTGATTTTAGTTTTTCTATATTTATTAAGACTTTCTTTGTGTGATAATATATGATCTATTTTAAAAATGCGCTTTCTGGAATGATTGCGTGAAAAGTTCTATATATGTCTGTTAAGTTTAATTATCCTATGGTATTATTCAAGTCAGATGTATTTTTTGACTGAGTGACCTGACTGAGTACCTAATTGTAAGAGTGGAATACTGAAGTCACCCACTAATCCTGTGCTAAGAATTAATCTAACTTTACCTCTAATCGCATGGGTTTAATGCAATTGGGTGGATCTATATTTGATGAATATTTGTTTAGAATTATCAATATCCTTTTGATGAAGTGTGCCCTCAATCATTATGAAGTGGTTTTAATTATCTCTTGTGACTGATTTTAGTTTAAGGTCAATTTTTTCCTGATATTAGAACACCTGCATATTTCCTAGTTCCATTTGCTTAGAAATTTTTCTTTTCATCTTTTCACCCTTAAGTCGCATCTGCCTTTTATAGTGAGGAGGGTTTCTTGGAGACAACAGATAGGTGGATCCTGTCCCTTAATCCAGTCAGCTACTTGGTACAATTTGAATGGGAAATGGAGACCATATTTAGAGTTATTACTGAAGGATATGCATTATTTCTTGTTATTGTGTTGGTTTTGTAGTATTTGGGGTTTTCCTATTCCTCCCTTGGATGACCTTGTGTATCTTATTAATCTGTGGTTAATTCTTTCTTGTGACCCCAGGGATGTTTTCTTTTTCTTCAGTCCAAGGAATTCCTTTAGGTATATTTTGTTGGCTTAGTTAGAGGTCATATATTCCTCAAGCCTGCTTTTATCATGGGATGTTTTCCTTTCTCCTTCTATTATGGTGTGCACTTTAGCTATATATAGAAGTTGGAACTTGTCTTTCAGAACTCAAACTGCATCATTCAAAGCCCTTTTAAAATTTTAAAGTTTTTGTTGAGAAATATGACTTTTTTTGTGTTTTCAACTATTCTCTCTCTCTCTTTTTAATTAGTTTTCTATTCTGCAAATACAGGCAGTTTGGTACCATTATTAGGCTCATCCGTGACCTACCCCCTCCCCATTGGCCCGTTCTTGTTGAGGTATATGGGTCACACATTCTGGAGTTAGCCCACAGTTATTGGTATGATAAATGTCTCTGCATATCATGACCCAACATGTGGCTCTGACATTCTTTCTGTCCTCTCTTCCGCAAAATTTCTCTGAGCCATGTTAGGTTCATTTTTGGTCTGCTTCAGTGATGATGTGTTGGGGGCCTCTGGGGCTCTGGCTCTCTGATTTGGTAGGTGTTGATTTTTCTTTGTTGGTCTCCTTCCCCCTTGTGCTGGCATCCAGTTCATCAGGAAAACAGCACCCTTGCTTGTTTCACCAATTTTCCATACTTTCAGCTGGGGCCCTTTTGAGCTACGATGGGGTGGCTCTCTCTTTAGGATCTACATCTATCTGAAAAAGAGAAGCAGATTCTCCAACAGAGAGTAAATTAGCACCAGGACAAATGAGATAACCCTTACTTTTTTTATAGAGAGTTTAATAGGTGTAGGCCCTGTTGTAGCCCATGATTGATGGTAGCTTGATAGTGGAGAGTGGGCTTGTGTTTGGATATGGTTCTGACTTGTTTCCCAGCTCCAGCTATGGGTCCTGTACCACTGAGGGGATCAGTTAGCCAAATCAAGAGCTGTTAGTTCCCCACCATGGCTGTGTGCCACTATTACACTTGTGTGGGCATCACCACAGGCTATTTGCTGCTAAGTAGGTTGGACCATGAGTTGCTTGGACAGATATTGGTCATTTCCCCCAGTCACCCATGTAGCACCTTCTGGCACTAGACATGCTGACTGTCTGGGGACTGACTCTCTCTTGGCTTCCAGCCATGCCATTCCATTTTATGTGTCAGCTGCATATGGAGTCTTCAGCAATAGGGTCTTGCCACTAACCTTTGGTGGGTCATCAAGTACTCTGACAGATCTGTCATTCTTTTAGGAAACCTTGTAGGTTTCTCTGATCAAAGGCTCATTGTGGGTGATAGCCCCATGCTGGTACTGGGAGTTACAGGTCAGTGCCCCCTAAGAAAATGAGGAAAAAGATAACTAATATACAAGAGTTAGAGAGGAGAGAGAGAAAGAGAGAGAGAGAGAGAGAGAGAGAGAGAGAGAGAGAGAGAGAGGGAGGGAGGGAGGGAAGATGTAGAAGATTTAAGTTAGACATGATCCGTGGTTCAGGTGTTTCCTGTAAGGGCCTGGTGAAGGTTCAGCCATTTGGCCTGCCTTTTGGGAAGTAGAATTTTATGGTACCATTGCCGTTTGGGTCTAGATTAGTTTTTCCCACCCCTTCGATGCCCTCCCCTCCCTCCCCCCATCCCTCCTATATTGTTTTATAGCCTATATTGTTTGGACCTTTGTCTAATATCAAGTAGCTATAGTTGCTTGACCCAAAGTCCGGGTCCTCAAGTCTATTCCATTGGGTCTATACTCCTATTTTTATGCCAGTACCATGCTATTTTTATTACTATGGCTTTGTAACATAGCTTTAGATCAGGTATGGTGATGCCACCAGAGGTATTTCTTTTACTGAGGATATATTTGGATAAGCAAGGCCTTCTGCCTTTACATATGAAATTTCAGATCATTTTTTCTATCTCTGTGAAGAACACTGTAGGGATTTTAATTGGAATTGCATTACATGTATATATTGCCTTTGGTAGGATTGTCATATTCACAATGTTAATTCTGCCTATCCAGGAGCATGGGAGGTCTTTCCATTTTCTCAAGTCCTCCTCAATTTCTTTTTTGAGTGTTTTTATGCTTTTGTTGTATTGATCTTTCACCTCCCTTTTTAACATTATTCCAAGGTATTATTTTTTTTGTTGCTATTGAAAATGGGACTATGTCCCTTATTTCTTTCTCTGTATCTTGGTCATTTGCATTTAGAAATGCTACTGATTTTTGTGCATTGATTTTGTATCCTGCTACTTTGCTATAGGAGTTAATCAACTTCAGGAGTTTTGGGATGGAGTCTCTCAGGACTCTTACATATACAAGCATGTCATCAGCGAATAGAGCTAACTTAACTTCTTCCTTTCCAAATTGTATCCCTTTTGTTTCCTTCTCCTGTCTTATTGCTTGAGCTAGGACTTCCAGTACTATATTGAAAAGCAGAGGTGAGAGAGGACAACTCTGTCATGTTCCTGATCTTAATGGGAATTCCTCCAGTCCCTCTCTATTAAGTATTATTTGGGCTTTCGGAGCTTTGTATATTGCCTTTATTATGTTAAGATATGTACCAACCATGCCATTTCTCTCCAATGTTTTGATCATGAAGTGATGTTGTATCTTGTCACTGGCCTTTTTTGCATCTATGGAAATGATCATGTGGTTTTTATGTTTAACCTTGTTTATGTGGTATATTACATTGACAGATTTCCATATGTTGAACCACCCTTGTATGCCTGGGATGAATCCCACTTGGTCAAGGTGGATGATGCTCTTGATGTGTTGTTGGATTCAGTTTGCGACCATTTTGTTCAGGATCTTTGCATCTGAGTTCATTAGGGATAATAGGCCAGTAGTTTTCTTTTCTTGTGGGGTCTCTGCCTGGTTTTGGAATTTGGGTGATTCTAGCTTCATAAAAGGAGTTGGGTAGCTTTCCCTGTTCTTCAATTGTGTAGCACAGTTTAAGGAAGATTGGTTTGACTTCTTCTATGAAGGTTTCATAGAATTCAGCTGAGAAGCCATCTGGTCTTTGACTTTTCTTTTTGGGGTGGTTTTTTTTTTTTATTACTTTTTTAGTCTCCATGAGTGTTATGGTTTCATTGAGGTGATTAATCTGCTCTGAGTTTAGCTTTGATAGCTTGTATGCATCCTGGAATTTATCCATCTCCTGCACATTATCCAGTTTTGTGGAGTAGAGGTTTTTGAAATAAGTCCTGATGATTCTCCCAATTTCACTTATGCCTGTTGTGATCTCTCCTTCTTCATTTTGAATTTTGTTAATTTGAAGCTTCTCCTTTTTTTTGATTGATGAAATTGGCTAGGGGTTTGTCAATCTTGTTTATTTTTTCAAAGAACCAGCTCTTTATTTTGTCAATTGTCTTAGTTGTTTCCTTGGTTTGCAATTCATTAATTTCTGCTTTGATTTTAATTATTTCTTTCTTTCTGGAGCTCTTTGGGTTGGATTTTTCTTGTTTTTTTCCAGTGCCTTTAGGTGGATGGTTAGGTTATTTATTTGGGATCTTTCTGTCTTTTTTATGAAGGCATTGAGTGCTATGAATTTTCCCCTGAGGAACACCTTCAGTGTGTCCCATAAGTTTTGGTATGATGTGTTCTCATTGTCATTCAATTCCAGGAATTTTGCAATTTCATTTTTTATTTCATCATTTTTTGTTTCATCCACTATCCATTTATTGTTTAAAAGTATGCTGTTCAGTTTCCAGGTGCCATTGGGATTCTTGGTGGGTCTTTTGTTGTTGATTTATAGCAATATAACATTGTGATCTGATATCATGCAGGGAATTATGTCAATTTTCCTAAATATGTGGAGGTAGTCTTTGTGACCCAGTATATGGTCTATTTTAGAGAATGTTCATTGGGCTGCTGAGAAGAATGTGTAGTCTGTGGATTTGGGGTGGAAAGTTCTGTAGATGTCTTTTAGGTCTAAGTGATCTATGGTTTTGTTGAGCTCCTTTACTTCCCTGTTGAATTTCTGTTTGGATGATCTGTCTATTACTGATAATGGTGTGATGGTGTTGGTGGTTATTTCTGTTTTATTGTCAAGTAGGTTTTGTTTTATGAACTGTGGTGCTCCTGTGTTTGGTACATACAGATTTATGATTGTAATATCCTCTTGATGGATCATTACCTTGATAAGTAGGAAGTAGCCTTCTTTTTTTTTTATTATTTTTGGTTTGAAGTTTATTTTATCTGATATTAATATAGCTACACCTGCTTGTTTCTTATTCCCATTTGCTTGGAATATTTTTTTTCACTCTTTCACCCTGAGGAGGTGTCTGTCTTTCATGGTGAGGTGGGTTTCTTAAAGGCAACAGATTGAGGGGTCTAAGTTTTTTGATCCATCCTGTTAGCTTGTGTCTCTTGATGGGTGAATTAAGGCCATTAATATTTAGGATAATGACTGTGAGATTTGATTTGATCCCTGCCATATTGTGATGGTAGATGCGTGTTGGTGTTTTCCTGGGCTTTGAAGTTTTTTGTGCGTACTCTGAGTTTGGTTATTGTGATCTGCTTCTTGTAGGCATTTGAGTTTGATTATTTGTTTCTTCTCTGTGGAGAATTTCCTGAAATACTCTCTGTAGGTTTGGTTTTCATATAATTGTAAAGCTGAGTTTTGTCATGAAAAGTTTTTCTTTCACCATCTATTATGAGGGATACTTTTGCTGGGTAGAGTAGTTTGGGTTGGAAGCCATAGGTTCTTAGACTTTGCAGGGTTTCATTCTAGGCCCTTCTAGCTTTCAGGGTTTCCATTGGGAAGTCTGAAGTGATTCTGATGGGGTTACCTTTATAAGTGGTGTGCTGTTTTTCCCTAGCTGCTTTTAGTATTTTCTCTTTGGTGTCAATGTTTAGAGTCTTAATGACAATATGTCTTGGAGAGTTTCTCCTTTGGTCCAGTCTGTTTGGAGTTCTGTTGGCTTCTTGTATCTTGGTCTTTCTTTTAAGAGACTGGGGAAGTTTTCTTCAATTATTTTGTTAAATACATTCTCCATTCCTTTGGTCTAAAATTCTTTTCCTTCTGGTATTCCAGTGATTCTGATATTAGGACATTTAAGTGTATCCCACAATTCCCTCATGTTCTGTTCACAGAAACTTTTGAACTTACTGAAATTTTTGAACTCTCGAACTGTTTCTTCCATCTTGTCTTCCATATCAGAGTTTCTATCTTCCACTTCGCTGACTCTATTCTTGAGAGCCTCTAGAGAGTTCTGAGCTTGTTCAATTAAGTTTGCATTTTCTACTACTTTTCTATGTATCATTTCCATTGCTCTGTTAAGCCCCCTTTTCACATCATTTTCTGATTTTCTTGATGATTCTTGGAATTCATCCTTGCATTTCTTTATGTCTTCAGTTAGTATAGCTAGATTATTTTTAAGGTCCTCTTTTTTTTCACTCTCCCTCAAAACTTTTAACTGTCTTTGAACACCTTCCAATATCTTATCAATTTGTTCTAGCTTAGTGATGGTAGCATCCACATGATTATCAGTCCTTTGTTGCTTTCCTGCAAGTTCTACCAGTAGGTTGGACAGGTTTGCATTGCTCATAGGTTCAGTTTGATGTTCTGATCCTAATGACTCTTCTATGTTATGGTTAGATGTATTATGCATTGTAGGACTGGGTGATCTAACTGGATTTTCTTGCATTTGATTTTTCATATTATTTCTTTTGTGCTGTGGTCTGCCCATGACAGTATATGGGCACATAGGTGGGTGGATCAGTCTGGGCTCTAGCGCAATGGGAATCTGAGGCAGCCTGGGGAAGTTGCCAAGCAGTCTGGGCTTTGGCTCCCACTTGCCAAAGCTGCTTATCTACTGCCTGACAGGGGCACCAAAGTTGCCTGAGTTCTCAAGTGGTAATGCGCCAAAGCTGCCTGTGTTTGAGCTAGTAGGGGACTGAGGTGCCAAGTCATGAAGCAGCCCAAACTCTGGCTGGGAACAGTGGAACCTGGAAAGGGTCTGCGCTCCCCCATCACAGGAGAATGGGGGATGGCTGGGGATGGCACCTGAGCTGGTGAAAGCCAGAGACACAGTCTGGGCTTGTGTGGCAGTTGCTGTGGGACTGGGCTCACTGAACGTGCAGCAGCAGGAGCAGTAATGTGGGTGGATGTGCAGAGCAGTTTAAGCTTCCGCATGCAGGGATCAATTGGTGCGTGATCAGAGTGTGGTGGCAGGACCCGGAGGCCGTGGCAGTGGGGTGTGGTGGCAGCGGGGCATGGTGGTGGGGCGCAGCAGCTATTTGGTGGAATACGTGGTCTATCTGCCTGTGAGGGGATCCACGATTCCTTGTTTCCACCCCCTTTGAGCCCTCCCACTGACAAGAAGGCCCAGAAAAACCTTAATGTCTTGCCTTTCTTTCCTCAGGATTTGCAGCACAGCTAGGCTGTTGCCTCTTCGCCGGAAGTCCTCTGAGAAATATGCTTTTATTCTGATGGATCTGCTTTTATTTGTAACTTACTGTTTCTTTCTTGCTGCTTTGATTATACTTTGCTTTGTATATTCAGTAGTTGAATTATGATATGGGAGGGGAGGTTCTTTTCTTCCTTTACCTGTTTTATATTCTAAATGCTCTGCCAATAGAATGAATAAAGATGAGGACAAGCTGGAAAACAAGGTAGAAGAATTCAAAGCATTTCAGCATGTACAAAGAGAAATTAATAAAAAGATATAAGCAGGACTTTCAAAATATTGGGAACACTGTGAAATGAAGATGGGGTATCACTTTTGAGTAGAGAGTAAAATCAAGTAAATAAACCAACTTGTGGATTATTCAGGCAAGTTTATGGAAAATATATTATTTCCATTTTATATTGGAATTTGTTTAGTGAAAATGATATGTTTAATATATTACATATACTTACAATTCGAAAGCTAGGAGTCTGTATTAGTCAGGGTTCTCTAGAGGAGCAGAATCGGTGGAATGAGTGGTATCAAAAGGGAATTTATTTGACACAAAACCATCACAGTGTCTTTCTGAGACCCATATAAATACAACCCAAGCAAGGAAACGAACAAAACTAAACTTTTGCTAAAATGACAGATATCAATGGCAAAAGTTTGAGAGATCACACAGTAGTAGCCTGATGCTGAGAGCATTCTGAATGTGAAGACACCATGATGAGTGATAATGAAGAAAAAGACACCCCAAGTTCACACTGTGATTCAATGCAGGGCTAAATTACATCTGTCTCACTCCATGCTATCGTCTTTGCCCTGCCATTGCTGCTCTGTTCTCAAGTTGCCTCCTGTTTTAGGAAAATATCTCTTTGAAGCACAGGTAGCAAGTTGTCACTCCCTTACATATGTGTCATTATTATCGTTTCTGTTTGTCACAAATCATCCTGAAACAATCCTTTTGGAAAGTTAATGCTTGCCTGCATATTCTCACGGTTTTGCAGAATGGTATTGCTTTGCCCAGCTATTTTCTTTTTGGCTGTCCTGATTCCAGCTGTTGTCACTGATATCATACACTGCATGTACACAATTCACAGATTTTTTTAAAGTCCTTTGGAATGGCAGCACTCAGTAACTATTTGAATTTATATCCTGTACCTTAATCCCATTAACAATGTGATTCGTAACTTTTGGGAGCTCCCTGGAAATATTTGTGAATAGTTTAAGTTTTTTTTTTGTTTTTTTTTTTTTGTAATCTAAGGTTAAGATTTCATGGTTTAGAGGGCTGGAAAGATAGCTCAGTTGTTAAAGCGCTTGTTTTGCAAGCATGAAGACCTGAGTTTGATCCCCAAAATACACATAATAAAAATGCTGTGCATAGTGGCTTGCATTTGTAATTTCAGCACTGAGGAGGTAGAGACAGGTGGGTCTCTGAGGCTCACTGGAAAGGCAGTATACTTAATCAGAGAGTTCCAGACCAGTTAGGGACCCAGCCTCAAGAAAAGGTGAATGTGCCTGGCATAGTGGCGCACGTCCTTAATCCCAGCACTTGGGAGGCAGTGGTAGGAGGATCCCCATCGTGAATTGAAGGCTACCCTGAGACTACATAGTGAATTCCAGGTCAACCTAAGCTAGAATGAGACCCTACCTCAAAAAAAGAAAGGAAAAAAAAAAAAAAACAACGAAAATGTGGATGCATTCCTGAGAAATGACACACGAAGTTGTCCTCTACACACGTGTGCATGCGCACGCGCACACACACACACACACACACACACACACACACAAAGATTTCATGATGTAGTTCAAAGAATGAAGTAATATTGACAACATTGCTTACTGGTTCATTTTAATGAAGGTTAAAAAGAGTATCATATTTTTCAGAAGCTAGACTGTTGCCTAAAATTAACTATACGTATTATCTTTACATGCCCAGTAATGAGCATCATATTAGGCTCACACTCAATACTAATTACCTCTCAGGCTCTGTAGTCAGATGAGCTACCTGAACTTGCAAGCCTGTGTTAACACCAAGGGTACTGGGACACTAATTGGCCAGATGAGGAAGGAGGGCAAATGGGGCAAATAGCCTGTAAATGAATGTGACAACCGTCTTTCTTTTTGGATCAGGACACTGCCTCTGACCACTTTAAACAGTGCTCTGGGAAAGCCTTAGTGATCAGCCAGAATGAGGAACAGAAAGAAGCAAACCTTTTCTTTGACAGTTTAGTACTAAGTCTGCAATAATTCCTACCGCCTAGAGGATAAAATTTCTCTACACTATGTCAACAAATCAGTGGCTGTCTTCAACCCTGAGAGAGGATTTTGAGATTGCAAAAAAGAATCTTTAAAATGTGAGGGCCAGAGAGATGGCTTAGTTGTTAAGGGGTTTTCCTGCAAAGCCAAAGGACCAGGTTTGAATCACCACAACCCAAGTAAACCAGATCTACAAAGTGGCCCATGCATCTGTAGATCATTTGCAGTGGTGGAAGGCCTTGGTGCGCCCATTTTTTCTCTCTGTCTACCTCTTCCTCTCTGTCTCTCTAGATAAACAAATAAATCTCCATGGGAGCGCCTCCTTGTCCTGGACGAACAAAAAGAGAGTGGGGGCACTCTGCCCAGCACCTCTTATCCCTCCCTAGAAGTGGTTTTAGCAACTGGGTTCACCTGAGTATAACCACAGAAATTGAAATAATGGGGCTGGACAAGAAAAGAGGGAGGTGGAGTAGAACAGATCAAGAGAGAGGGTCCTGAGGCAAAGATAACAAGAGAGTATGCAGTGGGTAGTGAGCATGTGTCCCTGGGAGGGACTTTGGTCCTACTTGGTAATTTCAGTGCCACAGGCTGGATGTTCTCCCCTGAACTGTTGTGGATTTCAACTGCTATTCTACACAGTAACTTCACAGTAGAGAGCTACACTGTAAACCTACGAGTCACAAAAACAATGGGTTGAAAAGGCAAGAGAAACCCAGGACTCGGGGTTTGAGAAAGGCTCTGTGGGCATTGTCTCATGTTCTTCAGTCCTGTCATGCCCACCCCACTGTGGCTATAGGGATTAGGTAGACGGGTACTGGTCCATGGCTGCAATTTTTCACAATCTACTTGTCTATAATGTAGGAGGCTCTGTGAAAGTCACTGGAATTTATTTAGAGATTAATAAGACATGTTCTCAATCCCCCAGGGGTCCCAATCAGATAGGAATAAAAGATCCATCAATAATGGCACCTATTAAAAATGAGAGAAGCAATATGATATATGTGTGGGGAAAAGGGCTATTAATTCTGCCTAAGTGGACTAGGGAATTTCAGCTATGAAAAATATTTAATAATACTTTGCCATAGGAGATATTTATTTTAATAGATTGTTAGTAAGATAAATAACTTGCTACAGGGAGAGAAATTCTAACCTGATATAGAATTGCAAAAGTAGGTACAAGTATACCCTACATTATTGATGGATATATTAAGAAAATCAGGGAACACTTGGCTATGATTTTCCTCTTTAGGATATGAGCATTAAAGTAAATGAAGCAAATCAAAAGACATGGATAAACATGTTGGTCAGTCAAAGACACAAGGCTTTTTGCATAAAAGGCATTCTAAACCTTTGCTGGCTGGACGCATATAGTAGTGGTTGAGTATTGGCCTGACATGTGCGAAGCCCTGGGTTCAATCCCAACCCCTGCAAAATAAAAGTTGAATTGTTCCAAGTCTGCCCATTTTCCTACAAATTTCATTGTATCATTTTGTCGTTCTGCTGAGTAGAATTTCATTGTGTAAATGTACCACAACTTCGTTATCCATTCATCCAATGATGGGCATCTGGGTTGATGCCAGTTCTTAGCTCTAATGAAGTTGTGCAGCTATAAACATGGTTGAGCATATCTCTCTGTAGTAAAGCATGGAGCATTTAAGGTAAATGCCCAGTAAGGAAGTAACTGGCTCTGTTGGTGGCTCTATATTCATCATTTTCAGGTATCTCCATATTGATTTCCATAGTGGTTGTACAAATTTACATTCCCAACAACAGTGAATGAGGGTTCGTCTTTCTCTACATCCTGGCCAAAATTTGTTGTCATTTGATTTTGATTTTTTTTTTTTTTGAGGTAGGGTCTCACTCTAGTCCAGGCTGACCCGGAATTCACTATGTAGTCTCAGTGTCTCAGGGTGGCCTCGAACTCACAGCAGTCCTCCTACTTCTGCCTCCTGAGTGCTGGGATTAAAGGCATGTGCCACCATGCCCAGTTGATTTTTTTTTTTTTTTAATGATTGCCATCCTTACCGGAGTAAGGTAGAATCTCACAGTTGTTTTAATTTGCATTTCTCTAATGGTTAGGGTTGTTGAACATTTCCTTAAGTGTGTTTTAGCCATTTATATTCTTTCCTCTGAGAACTCCCTATTCAGTGCTCTGCCCTATTTTTTGAGTGGGCTGTTTGATTTTTTTTTTAATTTATTTATTTGAGAGCAATAGACACAGAGAGAAAGACAGATAGAGGGAGAGAGAGAGAATGGGCGTGCCAGGGCTTCCAGCCTCTGCAAACGAACTCCAGACGCGTGCGCCCCCTTGTGCATCTGGCTAACGTGGGGCCTGGGGAACCGAGCCTCGAACCGGGGTCCTTAGGCTTCACAGGCAAGCGCTTAACCGCTAAGCCATCTCTCCAGCCCGATTTTTTTTTTTATTGTTTAGTTTTTTGAGTTCTTTGTAGAGTCTAGATATTAGGCCTCTGTATAATACCTCTGGTATAGTTGGCAAAAGCTTTCTCCTATTCTGTGGGTAATCTATAGGCTCTGATCATACTCAGCAAACACACAATCACAGAAAGACAAACACTGCATGTTCTCATTCATTTGCTGTTCCTAATCTGGATCAGCTCAAGTTGCTGACAAACCTGATGGGCAACTCGAAGCCTAGACAATAGGGATGTAAGGAGTTGGGAGGATGGGAAGAGGAGAGTGGGGAAAAACACAAAACACTAAACCCAAAATGAACTGGTACCCTAGAAACATTTTGTCCTAGAAGGTATAGAAAAGATTTAACCCTCAACAGGAGTATGGGGGAAGTGCCTGAAAAGAAGGGCCCTAAAGAGGGTGGGATGGAACCTAACCAAATATATATATATTTGGCCTGTAACTCCCAGTATCCGAAATCAGTGCTACCCACAGTGAGCTGTTGATCAGAGAGACCTATGAGGTCCCCCAAACAAGATAGGCTTCTGTGAAAGCACTTGATTACCTGCCTGAGGTAAAAGGTAAGAGCCTATTGGTGAAGACACCATATGCTACTGACCCAGAATGGAGACCTGGCTGGAATCTGGAAGATAGCCAGACAGTTAGCCCATCTAGTGCTTGAAAGCACTGTGAGCTGCTGGGGGAACGTGACCGACAACACTGTGAGCAAGCAGGGGTCTAAGCACTCAGAAGCAACCAGCTTGATAAGAAGCACCACCGCAATGGTGGCACACAGCTTTGGTGGGTAGCCAATGGCTTTCTGATTGTCTAAGAGATCGGTTTTCTTTTTCAGAAGGTAGCAAGACCCTAGGAGACAAACTACCCTTTGCAATTCAGCCAAGGCCCAGTTGAAACCACAGAGGAAGTGGGGAGTCATGCAAGAATGATGCTTCCATGGTGTGCCTGACAGTCAATGCCAAGGCAAAGGAGATAGATGCTCAAAATACTCAATACATACCAAAGCAGAGATCCAGAGGCTCCTAAGAGTTTACTGAAGTAGACTTTAAACTCACCCTCTCCATGGCTTAGGAAATTTTGTGCAAGAGGAGGTGGAAAGATTGTAAGAGCCATAGGTTGGGATGTCATGCCCAGAGACATTGACTCCTCCCAATACTGACTGCTGCTCCCACAGCACATAACCCACAGCCCTATGGAGAATACCAGCAACCCCACTGAGGAGGGCCCTTAGCAGAATGGGGGCAGGGACAAGGAATAGGATGGTACTAACACATGATGTAGTCATACTAAGTATGTCTGTAATTAAAGAATATATAAAAAAACATTGAGTTGCTTCAAGCAAAAGCCTAATGTTCAAGACAACCCTAGAACACTCCTGTATATCAGGCCTTCTGTAAATGTTAAAGGGAAGAAGTAAGTGAAAATACAATCTCATTTATATGAAGCCATCTAATCAGGTTGGGGCTTGTGACTTTAAGTTTTGAGTTGTGTCATTACATCCTGGACCAGCTGCTGAGTCATAGGCACAGATAAAGGGACTCAGTTCTCCTAAACACATGCTCATATTGCAGACCTACTGTGTACTGTGGCTTTTCATCAAGTGGTCTTTTCAGTGGATGGCTGTTTTATATGACCAGTAGTCGCTCTACTAATTCTCTCAGGGACTTGCCAGGCATTCACCACTTAGGGTTCCAGAAACATTTAGAAGGGATGTTTAATGTCAGCAGTGTTTCCTCCATCTCTTCTGCTACGTGCTGTGGGGTCACACTACCACTCTTCAAGGCACTTGTACTAATTAAAGGGCAAGGTGCAAGAGACTAGTTCTGATTTCACCAAAAGCCCTTTTAGATGAAATAATGGCCCAGAGTTCAATAAAGATGTTGAGTAATTTCACTTTATATGGTGAGAAGTTGAAGTAGCCTTTTGGGAAAAAATTCAAGAGGAGATTACTGAGTAGATAGAATTGATGCCAGGTTCTTTAGAGGTAGCACAAGACATTACTTGAGATAGGAGTTATCAGCTGGGTAAAAACCTATCACAGATTTAATTGGGAGAGAGATGTATACAAGAAAATTGTTTGGCTTGGCAATATAAACATTACAGAGAGGTCAAAATGCCTTCAAATCTGAGAAATTTGAGCCATTCAGGGACTGACAAAAGAGATTTGAATCTACAGAGCAATTTGGGAGTCAACACAAGGTGATTTTTTTCTACCTCTTCTGCTACAGAAAAAAATTCTTCAGGGATTCTGCTGTCAGATATTATTAATTTCTTCTTCTTTTATTTGATTATTATTTATCAATTTTCTTGCTTTTAAACTCTTCTTCAAATATGAACAAATATAGCTTTATGTTTTTCTTGAGAAATGAATCAAGCAACATAAGCTTTTATACTCTTCCCTATTGTTTCTCCATGAATTTTAAACAAGCCGAATAAAAATGTGTTTTTCAGTTTGAACAAATTAATTTACATGACAGGACATCCTATCACATGTAAATATAGTTGGTAAGCAAACAGTTTTCAATGGAGTAATTTCTTCTGTGACACAGTAGCATACTTTATTTTTATAATGAGCCTAGAAACTACATATATATACATACATACATACATGGCCTGAGAAAGGAACTAATTTCTTAAGTATCTTCCAGAGAGCACTTATGCATATGTGCATATAAATACATATGTGTCCATTATCCAAGCCTTCTTTATATGGGCTTCTGTCCCTCAGTTAGTCCTTCTATTTCTCCCTCCCTTTCTTCTTCCCATCACTGAATCTAAGCCTTCCTTTTCAGTATATTCACTTCTGTTCATTCTCATTCTTTCTGTTTTCATTACATGGATGTGCCAAAATTTATTTAACATTCTTCCAATTAATGTCTCTTTTGGTTATTTGACAATGTTTACTGTTTTTTTTGTCACCAGGAGCTCTTTTGTACTATCAACACTTCAGATATGAGAGTATATGAATAGCAGTAGAATTACATTTCTGAAAGTGCACTTGCTGGGATACAAGGTGTGGTGGTTTGATTCAGGTGACCCCATAAACTTAGGTGGTATGAATGCTAGGTCCCCAGCCAATGGCAGTTTGGGAATTAAAGCCTCCTGGAGGCAGTGTATTTGTAGGGGAAGGCATATGGGTATTATCGCCAGCTTCCTCTTGCCAGTGTTTGGCATACTCTCCTATTGCTATTGTGCATTTGATATTGGCCAGGAGGTGATGTCCACCCTCTGCTCATGCCATCATTTCCCCCTGCCATGATGGAGCCTCCCCTTGAGTCTGTAAGCCAAAATAAGCCCCTTTTCCCCCATGAGCTGCTTTTGGTCAGGTGTTTTCTTCTAGTAATGCGAAGCAGACTGCAACAGAAGGTAAGGACAGAGTAATTGTGATAGATATTGCTGAATAGTCCTCCACAGTAGTACATGACCTTTGCTTCTCAGCATCAAAGCATAGGAATGCCTCGTTTCTCACCCTTGCTCATCCAGTGTGTGCCATAGTTTTTGATTTTTGCACATATAATATGCTAAAAACAAGAATCTCAGATTTGCTTTAATATGCATTTTCTTATTAAAACTGAAAGTTGCCATTCATATGTTTAGGACCCATTATTGTTCATAGCCCTTTAATATTGAGCTATAGGGGGCTGAAGAGATGAATCAACAGTTAAAGCACTTGTCTGCACAGCCTAATGACCTGGGTTCAATTCCCCAGTACCCACATAAAGCCAGATGCACAAAGTGGCTCATGTATCTGAAGTTTGTTTGTAGCAACTGGAGGCCCTGGCATACCCATTCTCTCTGTCTATCTTCTCTCTGTCTGTCTGTTTCTTTCTCTCTCTCTCTGCTTGCAAATAAAGAAAACAAATATAAAATTGAGTTAAGATTGTTTTATATATGGATTGTATGTGCATCTTTTAATTTAGGAAGAGTGCACACTTGGAAGGTGTAATGCAAAAATATGCATTGTTTTCTTTGCATTTTGCCTTTGCTATGCATTAGTTTTAGTCACCTGGAAAGTTTATGTTTTATGTGTTTTAAGTTGTCAGTCTTTTCTATCATGACTTCTGGATTTTGACCCATGCTCAGAAAATCGTGAGTTTATGCCTATCAACTACTTGTCTATCTGTCTGTCTATCTATCTAATCTTCCTGCATTTTATTTTCACTGGGTACTTAAAGTTTAGCTTTAAGCTTTTAACACTGATCTGTCTGGAAATGATGCAGTCTTGTCATGCCATTTCTTGCTGCCTTCCCTTTCCCTACAATGACTGGAACACTCCCTTTGTACTATTCTAAATCATCTGATAAGTTCGGGCCTATTTCATACTAATTGTCTTTGATATGTATAGCATTTTAATAATTCTTTTATTATTTAAAAAATCTATTGATACTAAATACTAAATTATTCTTCATTTTCACTTTTTTGTATATTCTTATTTTTTATATAGACTTCAGAACTTAGTGGTTTAACTGAGAAATAACTAAAGAAATTCTTTTTTATTATTTATTTCAGAGTGAGAGAGAGAGAGGTAGATAGAAGGAGAGAATGGGCATGCCAGGGCCCCCAGACACTGCAAAGGAACTGCAGAGACATGTGCCACCTTGTGCATTTGGCTTATGTGGGTCCTGGGGAGTCAACCCTGAGTCGCTAGACTTCACAGGCAATTACCTTAACTACTAAGCATTCTCTCCAGCCCTTAATGCTATTGAAAAATATTCTTATTTATTTATTTGCAAGCAGAGAGAGATAGATGAGAGAGAAAGAATGGGCAAACTCCAGACATGCACCACTTTGTGGATCTAGCCATATGTGGGTACTGGGGAATCAAAGTTGGGCTGTTAGGCTTTGCAGGCAAGTGCCTTAACTGCTGAGCCATCTCTCCAGCCCTTAATGTTATTTGTAACACAGCCTTTATTTTTAAGCTTTCTTCACAAAAATAATTTTATTTTTTCCCATAAATTCCTGTAATCTGAGTAGTTTAAGTAGAATCATCTTCCTTAAAAGTTTTATCAGAATTACCTTGTAGCAAACTAAATTTTAGTGCTTTTGTTTTTGATTAAGTTATTTATATACATTTCTCTATTTTTTTTAATGGAAACTGTTTATTTGAGATTGTTTTTATTTGTTCTGTGGTCAGTTTGGTACGTAGCTATTCCTGGAAAGTTACTTATTTCATACACATTTAAAAATTTTATTTTCATAACCACCAAGTGTGGTTATTTAATTTATTGTTTCCTCCTTCTCACCTTCCCTCCCTCCTTTTTTTTTTAATTAGTTCTCTTCCCTCCTTCTCTCTTCTCTCCCTCCTTCTTTTTGTTATTAGTTATGGACATACTCAGTGTATAAACAGCACATGTTGGTACCATCCTTACCCTCATCCCTGTACCCCCCTCCAAAGGGACCCTCTTCGTTGGGGATGCTGGTTATCCCCATGGGGACTATGGGCCTTCCATTGTGTGGTTAGCCATCTGTTATGGGGAAAAGGCAATGTCCTTGTGCGTAATGTCCCAACTTATGGCTCTGACAATCTTTCTGCCCCCTCTTCTGTGAATTTCCCTGAGCCATGTTGTGTTCATTTTAGGTCTACTTCAGTGATGAGCTCTTAGGAGCCTCTGTGTCTTTGGATATCTGATTTTGTAGAAGTTGATTGTTTTCTGTGTCTCTCTCCATCACCCTTGTGCTCATACCAGGTTCACAAAGAAAGCAGAACTCTTGCTCATTTCCCTAATTACTCTATGGTTTCAGCAGGGACCTTGGTAAGGTGTGATGAGCTGATTCTCTCCTTAGGTTCTGTGTCTACTAAAAAAGAGAAGCAGATTCTCCAATGGAGAATGAAGTCAGCACTGGATAAATGGGATAACCATTATTATTTTAGAGATAATTTAATAGGTATAGGCCCTCTTGTAGCTCAAGATTGGTGGGGGCTTGATATTGGAGAGTGAACTTGTTATTTGAATATGATTCTGACTTGTTTCCCAGTTCCAGCTATGGGTTCCTTTCCACTGCATGGATCTGTTAGCCCATCCAAGAGCAGTTGGTAACCCACCATGTCTGTGTGCCACTATTGTGCTGTGTGAACATCACATCAGGTTCTTTGCTTCTGAGTAGCTTAGACCTCAAGATGCTTGGACAGATGTTGACCATTTTCCCCCAGTGGCTCATGTAGAACCTTCTGACACTAGACATGCTAACTATCTGGGGACTGGCTCTCTTCCAGATTCTAGCTAGGTCTTTCCATGTTCCATACCAACAGCCTATGGTGTCTTAAACAGTAGGGTGTTACCATTAACCTTTGGTGAGTACTGAAATGCTATGACAGAAATCTGTCTTCTTTTGGGAAATCTTATAGGTCTCTCTGATCAACAGCTCATTGTGAATGTTAACCACATCCTGCTACTGGGAGTTACAGGCCAGTACCAAAGGAAAAGAATGAAGAAAAAGATAGGTAATATAAAAGAGAAAGAAAAAAACAAAACAAAACCTATAAGATGGTACAACCACTATGGAAAGCAATATGGAGACTCCTAAAAAGGTTGACTATAAAGTTAACAACAGACTAAGTTATTCCTGTACCCTAAAAACTCCAAGCCATGTTTATAGCTGCTCAATTGATAATAGCTAAGAACTGGAATCAACTCAAATGTCCTTTATTGGACAAATGGGTTACCAAGATATGGTATATCTACACGATGGAATTCTACTCAGCAGTTAGAAAAAAAAATGACAATGAAATTTGTAGAAAAATGGTCAAACTTGGAACAGATCATTCTCAGCAAACTTAATCCAATCACAGAAAGACAATCATTGTATGGTCTCACTCATTTCTGGCTCCTAACCTGGATCAGCCTGAGATGCTGACATATCTTGAGAACCGGACAATAGGGAGGGTGGGGCTGGATGGGAGGGTAAGGTTGGAAGGGGCATAAAACTGGACCCAACTGGCCATGGTACCATAAAATCCTATATCCTGAGAGACAGACTTAAAAGTTTGAACCCTCATCAGAATCTTACAGGGAACACCTGAATCAAAGGGCCCTGAAGGGGGTAAGATGAAGCCTAACTTTAATTATCTCCTGTTTTTCTATCTCTCTCTCTTTTTTTCTTTCCCTTTTATTTTACCTCTCCCTCCTTCTTTATATTTTGTTTTTAGAGATAATATCTCACTATGCAGCCTAAGCTGGCTTCCAATTCCAAATATTCTGCTTGCAAATCCTGAGTGCTAGATTTAGAGGCATATACTACCACACATGACTTTGTTTTCATTTTTACTGTAGCCACTATTCCCAGTTATTCTTCCTTTATGTTCAGTTTTTCTGTTATAGTTATATATAGTTAGCTAGTTAATAACCATTTTCTTGATTAATGCAGTTGTTTTATATACTTATAAGTTCTACTTTATGCCTGACCTATTAATCACTATATCATTATCTTTGTCTATTCTGCTAATGTTATTGATCTGTATATAACTTACTGTTATATGTTTGTGTCATTTCTCATCCTTCATTATTCCAATGGACATTAAGAGTTTTTCCTCAGTGCTATCCTCCTACCTCTGCCTGTCTAGTGTTGGGATTAAAGGTATGTGCCACCACACCTGGCTAATTCGTGGTTTGGTTCCAATATAATGTAACTTACTTTTTCTCTCCATAACTTGTCGCAGACTGAGAGAAATCTCCTGTGACTTCTGCTCTTCCGTGAGGCTGCTTGCTTCATAAATGCCGTGGCAGCTGTCTCCTCATGAGCTTTGCGTTTTCCACTCCACAGCAGGCTGCTTTGTCTCGTGTCATGCTTTCCTCTGCGTTGCACTCTGCCATGGCTAAAAGCCGTGTTTTCCTTTTATTTGATTTTCTTGTTGTAATGTTTTTTTTTTGTGTGTGTGTGTGTGCTTGTTTCTTTGCTTTGCTTTCTGAATCTCTTTGTTTTGGATTGAGTTTTGATTTGTGAGTCAGCTCTTGCCATTGAATTAGCATTGGCAGTTTGGATACTGTGATATAGCCATTTGGTATTGATTCTGTCATGTTAGTTGATGTTATATTCTGTATTTTAAGAAAGTCTGGGTTGGAGAGATGGCTTAGCAATTAAGGTGCTTCTGCAAAGGCAAAGGACCCAGGTTTGATTCTGCAGGACCCATGTAAACCAGATGCATAAAGTGGGGCATGCATCTGGAGTTTGCAGCAGCTGAAGGTCCTGGCATACACTTCTCTCTCTCTCTCTTTCTCTCTTCCTTCTCTTCCTCTTCTTCTTTTTTTTTTTCTATCGCTCTCTTAAGTAAATAAAACATTAAGTCATGTGTAGTGGTGCACACATTTAATCCCAGTGCTCAGAAGGCAGAGGTAGGAGGATCGCCATGAGTTTGATGTCATCCTGAGACTACATAGTAAATTCCAGGTTAGCCTGGGCTAGAGTGAGACCCTACCTTGTCAAACAAAACAAATAAACAAACAAAAACCCAACAAAACAAAACAAAACAACCCCCCCTGCACAAACCCACATATACACACAAAATTTAAAAAGTCTGGTGTGGGTTTTTAAATCTGTGTGTATGTATATATGTGTGTGTGCATGCCACAGAAGGTCAGAGGACAACTTTAAGGTATTGGTTTTTACCTTCCACCTCTTTTTGAGGTAAGGTCTTTCATTGATCACTGTTCCATTCACCATGTTAGCTGGCCCAAGATCTTGCATGGGTTCTCTTTTCTCTCCACAGGTACACTGGGATTACAGATGGTCATTACAGCTTCCAGCTTTATAGGGACCCTGGGGATCCAAACTCAGGTACTCATGCTTGCTGAGCCATCTCCCAAGCACTGCTTTGTTTGCTTTTAAATCATATATCATGAAATATATTTAATATTTGTTAGTCTCCTATAACATATACAATAATGGAACTAGCATATCTCATCTTGTTTCTCTTTGTCTCCTACTGTATCACCTAATGCCAATCAATACCATTATCTATTCTAGGCGCTCTTTCTGCTGTGAAGTATGGTTAGGTTTATGTTATTGAACTTGTTGCCTTTAACAGCCTTTAATTTCTAGAGAATGAAAGATAAGCTGAAGAGAACTGACTTTACTCACCTGTTGTATCATGTTGTAAATAGTCTTTCCTAGTTTTATAATTAAACACATTCAGTGTTCATCATCATCATCATCATCTTTCTTGCTCTATTTTTTCCTAGCTGTATTTTGGTTGCACAAGTCTTGTCATGCAGGGGCTGGGATGTAGCTCAGGTAGTACACGAGATGCTTGGGTGAGTGGAAACACTGGGTTATTATTATTATTTTTTTAATCTCCAGCATTGCATGTACCTGGTGTGGTGGCACATATCTGTAATCTCAGCACTCAGGAGACAGAGGCAGAAGAATCCAAAGTTCAAGGTCATCTTCAGCTACATAGTGATATTGAGGCCAACTTGGGATACATGAGACCCTGCTTCATAAAACCACAAACGAGGGCTGGAGAGATGGCTTAGCGGTTAAGCGCTTGCCTGTGAAGCCTAAGGACCCCGGTTCGAGGCTCGGTTCCCCAGGTCCCACATTAGCCAGATGCACAAGGGGGCGCACGCGTCTGGAGTTCGTTTGCAGAGGCTGGAAGCCCTGGCGCACCCATTCTCTCTCTCTCCCTCTATCTGTCTTTCTCTCTGTGTCTGTCACTCTCAAATAAATAAATTAAAAAAAAAAAACCCACAAACGAACAAAAAATATAAGCAACAAAGCAAGCCAACAAAAACACCTGTCATGTAGTAGCTTTTTCAAGGAAGGATCCTGGCAGCATTATTTCCTCAATTTTTGTATGTTTTAAGCATGCAGCCCACGACAGCTATAAATAAGGCCTGACATAGAATTGTAAATGGTGCAATTCTCATGCATGAACTTTGTAGGTGGCAATGTTGTGTCACAATGTCACAGAAAATAAACATATGTATGCTGTCACAACTCACAGGTTGGACATCAGTGTTCTAAGCAGTTTGACTAAACCTTGTGACTCCTGGGGGTGTAAGTTTTCTGGACCGGCATTCCATGCCTCCTAGTTGTTTCCTTGGAGATCTTACAGGTACGGAATCACTAGTGTTTAGCATTGGATTCTGAGGAGAAATCCAAGGTCAGCATTGTGTCTTTCTCCGCATATAACTTGATATTATTGCCTGCACTTCCCTTGAATTTTGGGTTTGTTTTTGAACTTTAATAATTGTTCTAAGATATACTTCAATTTTGATCATTCTGGGTTTATTATTCCTGAGTCTATGTGTGCCTTTTTTAATTCTAAAGGAAAAATTCATGATGTTTGCTATAAAACACATTCTATCAAGTGTAAATAGTATTCTGTTCATGCATAATGAGTGTTCAAGTGTTCTGTGTTCACAACGTTAGTTTTCATCTGTAATGTCCACGTGCACAGTTACCAGAGGTCCAGCCTGTGCTGCTCCACAAGGATGTATATGCCACTCACGATGACAGCTGTATATGCCACTCACGATGACAGCTGTATATGCCACTCACGATGACAGCTGTATATGCCACTCACGATGACAGCTGTTTATGCCACTCACGATGACAGCTGTATATGCCACTCATGATAACAGCTGTATATGCCACTCACGATGATAGCTGTATATGCCACTCACGATGACAGCTGTATATACCACTCACGATAACAGCTGTATATACCACTCACGATGACAGCTATATATGCCACTCACGATGACAGCTGTTTATGCCACTCACGATGACAGCTGTATATGCCACTCACGATGACAGCTGTATATGCCACGATGACAGCTGTATATGCCACTCACGATGATAGCTGTTTATGCCACTCACGATGACAGCTGTATATGCCACTCACGATGACAGCTGTATATGCCATTCGTGATGGCAGCTGTATATTCCACTTATGATGACAGCTGTATATGCCACTCACAATAACAGCTCTATATGCCACTCGTGATGACAGCTGTATATGCCACTCACGATAACAGCTGTATATGCCACTCATGATAAAGATGTATATGCCACTCACGATGACAGCTGTATATGCCACCCACAATAACAGTTGTATATACCACTCACAATGACAGCTGCATACACCACTCACGATAACAGCTGTATATGCCACTCATGATAACAGTGGAGAGGCATCACCTCAGGTCCTTCTATGCTTTATTTCACCTGAGCTTCAGAAGAGGCCTCTGTTTGAGAACCATAAAGCTCATTTTATAGAGGATGACATAGAGATTTAGAGAAGATTAGCTAGTGAAAGATTGAGAGTGGGTTGAAAACTGAGTCTTCTGACTACAGTTAAAGCTGAAAACCATAGATCACTCACTCACCTGGCTAGAGAGGCGTCCACTTAGTGTCTTCTCTTGATGTTGAGCTGTTATTCCATATACTCATGCCTGCTTCCCATGGAAAACACAGACTCAAAGTACTTTTTAATTAAATTTAGATATTTTAATTCATCAATGGTTCTCAAGTAGAGGTGATTCTTATCCCTCAGGGGACATTTGCTAATGTCTAAAATAATATTCACTACAGCTTGGGCTGTTTTCCTTCTTGACTCTGCCCTGGCTAGGTAGAGTCCAGGGATGCTGGTAAACATCATACACTGGGAGGAAATACTTGGAACCAAGAATTACCCAGTCCAAAAGTTTATAAAGCTGCTGCTAAGACAAACCTGATTGCATGGCAGTTTTGTTGAGGAAATGTCCTGTATTTTACTTATCACGTTTTATCCTTAAGTCAGTGTCATAACATAGTAGGTGCATCATACCTGTTAACTACTATTTTTAAACAAATATATTACTTAAGATTATTTTCCCAAGCTCTAATGTTCTTTAGAATTTTATTGCTTCAGTGGAAAAGAAGGATGGGAAATCAGATGCATCCTTATTGACAATTTGACCTTTAAAAAAATCACATTTGTTTCTTCTTCTTATATTATTTGTCATCAATAAACACATGACTCATAGTTATTATTGAACTATAGGGAATCAGCTCATTAAGGAACTTAATCCCTGTGGCTGATGAAGAGTTCTAACATAATGATTTCCTAGTAGAGTGCTTAAGAAAATTAGCAAAAGTAGCTCATTTTTCTTTGGGGGTGGAGGAAGAGTATATTAGAATAATGAAATTGGACAGAATTATCTCCTTCTGTGTAAAATATTATTTTATTAGTCTCTTTCTCCCATCAGAGAAGTATATCAACACTGATTGGACTCTTCCCAAGAGTTGTTTCCTTCAGGGAAGCTTACCTTACAATTTCTCCCTATACTTTGAAGAAAATATAAACATTAGTAGTTCAGAAGTATAATAAAGTCTGGTTAGTTTTAAGAAAGGCCTGATTAAAAAATAATAAGTTGGGCTGGAGAGATGGCTCAGTGGCTAAAGGCACTTGCTTGCAAAGCCTAACCGCCTGGGTTTGATTCCCCAGTACCCGCATAAAGCCAGATGTAGAAAGTGGAACATGTGTCTGGAGTTCAATTGCAGTGGCAGGAGGCCCTGGAGTGCCCATACTCACGTTCTCTGTGTGTATATCTGCCTCTTTTTGTCTCTGTCCCTCAAATAAATAAAAATTTTAAAAATAATAATTTTAAGGATGACTGGTTAAATCCCCCTTTTTGCCATAGATCACATGAATCCAGAGCCAGCCATTGTATTAATTGCTTCTGGGTAGGGGTATAGAAATGTCACAGTACTCTAACTCCTTTTGAAAACTCCTTTTGAAAGTGAATGATGATGTCAGAAAGAGAAATTCTTGGGCTGGAGAGATGGCTTAGCAGTTAAAGGGTTTGCCTGCAAAGCTAAAGGACTTTGGTTCAATTCCCCAGGACCTACATAAGCCAGATGCACAAGGTGGCACACGTGTCTGGAGTTCATTTGCAGTGGCTGGAGGCCCTGGTGTGCCCATTACTCTCTCTCTCTCTCTGTCTGCTTCTCTCTATCTCTCTCTCTTAAATAAATAAATAAATATATTTTTTAAAAGGGAAATACTGTCTGGTTCCAGTGTTCAAGATTATCTGTTTATAATTCCCTTCTAATGGTATACCAATGACTACCAGTTACATATGTGGGAAGTTTTACAAATGTTTTAGGGAAGTGATTATTTACTGGAGACTTTCATGGGATCACAGGATGACTTTTTAAAAGCTGTTGATAAATCACTCTTATCTTAACAAGCTCCATGTGCAATTGAAGGAAATTGATTTAGGAAGGATGAATTGTGCATTTTAGCACAAAAAGAAAACATGTAGCCAGGGTGTTTATAAGTATGAATTCCTCAGAGAGCTGGCAAATGCTCCTTACAAGTTCTCCAGTTAAAGGTCCCATTAGCAGCTGTTTGGTTGTTAATTGTCTTCAACAAGTAGTTTCATGGTTCCAGGACTCTCTGTGTGTCTCCTCCATCCAAATTCAGAGATATCACTGGAACATCTGGAGGCCAGTGTGACAGACAGTCCCGTCCCTCTGCTACTTGCACTTTCATGAGTTTCTGGAAGTCTTCTTAATTAGGATGCAAAGTAAAACTGACAGAGCCATTGCTGGTGATCAGGCAGAGCAGCTGGCACCTCCCAGAGAAGGGCAGACTTGGTAACTGGGGTATAATGTCATCATTCATGTGTCCTGAGAGACAGAAGCTCTTTAAAAAGAAAGTGAAGCAATGTTCTTTACTGGTCAAATGTAACTTCCTTGCTGCAGTTTTGTCATTTTGTGTGATGAGAATAAGTGAGGCTCTTGTGTTTCCTCTAGACTTCTAGTTCCTGAGACCTCAGAGTTCAGTTCGGGGAAGCTGAGTTTTTGGAGATACTAGGAAGAACTGAGGTGCTTCTTCAAAAAAATAACATGAATATAGGGGAATAAAAACATTTTCAAGTCAGTTCAGAAGTCCCTGGTGATGGGCTTAATTGCATATGTTAACTAATTTGAATTTTTAATAGGTGAAGATCAGAAAAGTAATTGTTCATCATTTTTTTTAAAGATTTATTTATTTATTTATTTATTTGAGAGTGACAGAGAGAAAGAGGCAGATAGAGAGTGAGAGAGGAAATGGGCGTGCCAGGGCTTCCAGCCACTGCAAATGAACTCCAGACGTGTGCGGCCCCTTGTGCATCTGGCTAATGTGGGTCCTGGGTAATCGAGCCTTGAACCAGGGTCCTTAGGCTTCACAGGCAAGCGCTTAACCACTACACCATCTCTCCAGCCCTTGTTCATCATTTTAAAATAAAGTAATACACTTTTTGTTTTTTGTTTCTTTGAGGTAGGGTCTTACTCTAGCCCAGGTTGACCTGAAATATGTAGTCTCAGGGTGGCCTCAAACTGATGGCAATCCTTTGACCTCTGTCTCCTGAGTGCTGGGATTAAAGGTGTGCATGCCTGGCTCAAGATCAGACACATTTGAAGGCTGGAAAGTTTCATTTTCACTCTTAATATAAGGCTACCATAACCAGGAAAATGTGTTTTGGTGCCATATTTATGGAACCCCAGTGAACCTCACTAGTGAAAACGCAGTCTTGTCAGCTTGTGAAAATTTAAAATGTGTATTTTTTTATGTCTATAATGTACTAAAAACCCTTAGAAGTTACTCAACTATTTCATTTCACAGTGCCAACTGAAAAAACTGACTTTTAATGGACCACAGTTTTGACTAAAATGACACAGTGAGCTATTTTAATGCCAGGTAGAACATGGACTCTGATATCCCACTGGGGTTGGTGTTTGTAGCTGGATGGGTGTGATTTGGGGCATATAATATTCCCTCTGCGGTTGACTTTATTAATCTCTAAGGTAGGGACAATGATGAACTCTTGGTGCTACACGTCCCCAGCTCCCAGCACTGCATCAGGCTCACAGTCAACCCAGTGTAACTGAGGGTGGCTCAATGTTGATTGTTAATGCAGCTTGTCATGCTACATAACGTAGAAGCAAAACAGGCTTAAAGTAGGACAAAACATAAACCTTTAGTCATTTACAAAATGCAGATTGAACTCTTAGCTCTGGAAAGTCATTATATTCGTTGTCTTTGTCAGTATTAAAAATATCTAGAACTAGCCAGGCGTGGTGGCACATACCTTTAATCTTGGCACTTGGGAGGCAGAGGTAGGAGGATCACTGTGAGTTCGAGGCCACCTGAAACTACATAGTGAATTCCAGGTCAGCTTGAGCTAGAGTGAGACCTTCCCTTACCTTGAAACACACACACACACACACACACACACACACACACACACACACACGTATATATAACTAGATCTCGGAGGCTGGGAGGGGCCACATGTAACTCTTCTTGTTCCAGATCTGATGTTCACAGGCTTCTTTCTAGGCATCTTTGCAAGGGTGCTCGCCAGTCCTTTCTTGGCTCCTGTGGGAATGATTCTCCATATAACTGTATCTTCAAGCATTCTAAGGCTCACCCTGTCATGAGCTCATGTCTGAGCCTTTGCTAATGTTTCTCACGGCCAGACAGAGCCCAGGAACTGTGGCTCTGCTCATTCCAATTTCAGATGTTACCAGCTACCTGGGCTCCTCATGTTCATTTACTCAGCTAATGAGATCTTGTTCAATGCCGATTCTGGAGGAGTACAGAGTAGTCTCCAGGGTTTATGCAATGTCCACTAGATCGTAAGCTACTTTCCTTTGGGGTCCATTCTAATCTTGTCAGGTATTTGGGCCTCCATTTCTGCCAAAATTAAAATACTCTATCCTTTCTATGTGTCTTTGAACCCCTGAGCAAATTGCACACATCCCTCTCAAGGCCCAGAATGAACATCAAGCCTTGATGAGATTCTGTCTGGCAATTCCAGTCCAGGAGCCTCATTCCTTTCTTTATGCCCCTGAGTGCTTGGCTCAGACCTGTCTGAGAGCCTTCATCATGTGGTGAACTTTGGACACATTGCAAAGATAACGAGCTTCCCAAAGACAGGAATTGTCTCCTTCATCTTGGTGTCTAGTATTTACCCAAGATTAGCACACAGGTTCTTAGCACATGACTGGTTGATGCTAATAACAGGGAGCTGGGTTTAAACATTTGCTATTTCACTTCAAATTAATATTTCTTTTTTACAAATTAAAAAAATATTTTATTTATTTATTTGTTTGAAAGAGAGGAAGGAGAGAGAGAAAGAGACAGATATATAGAGAGAATGGTTGTGCCAGGGTCTCTAGCCACTGCAAACAAACTCCAGATGTATGTGCCACCTTGTGCATCTGCCTTATGTGACTGGACCCTTCTTTTGCAATCATGAGTGACAGAATTGTTTCTGAGCCAAGCAATGCTTCAAAGCTCCCATTGTCAGCTATAGAACAAAGCAGACTGTTTTTTCTTTACTTACTTGGTCACCCTGGAAGGATGTACAATTTTCTGGCCCTTTCTATACCAAGCTTTTGTGCCTTTGTGCTGTTTTTCTCAACTAAAATAACTCTGACATCCCCTAATCTTCCACTTAAAGTTACTGTGACTATTTTTATAATCTCAATATTTGCATTCTCTCCCACCTGGCTAGCAAGAGTTTTTGACAAGGAATCTTCAGCTCCTTGCATGACAGTCAGGCTAGAGGAGTATGGGGTTGGGCATCAAAGAGAGATAGGAAGAGAAGGAGGGAAAGTGAGAGAGAAAGAGAGGGAGAGAAAATTAAGGTTATGATGTTCAGCAGTCTCCTAACTTCTTGGAGCCATAGTTTATATTTTATTTATTTGCATATATGTATGCTCACCAAGGTCTCTTGCCGTTGCATATGAATGTCTGGTTATGTGGGTGGCTGGGGATTTAAACCCAAGCCAGCAGTGTTTGCAAGTAGACTTTGCAAGTGAGCACCTTTCACCACGGAGCCATCTTCCCAGTTCCCTTGGAGCCTCAGTTTCTGATCTGTCAGAGGAGCCATCAACTTCATCACAGAAAGTACAGAGATAAAAGAGAACATGGTGTCATTTGTTAAGCAGCAGAAGTTAGGACTGTTGTGGCTGTTGATATTGCTGTGCCTTTGTTTCTCTTCTCATCAGTACAGATGTAGCTTCAGGTCTGTCTTTTTATTCTTTGACCACACCCACTCTTCATGACGCCATTGCTCGTTGCTCATTTACCCTAAACTCTAACACTGAAATGACCCCATGACCTGGTCTGTCACACAGTCTCCTCAGCCCACTTTCTTCTTTGCTGTCCAGAGCCTTGGCGTTAGGAACATCTTTTCTCACCCTCTGTTTTTCTCTCCATGCAGCTCTGAGCAATTTTTTGTCATTGTACATCTCCACTATGATCAATTATTTTCTTACATTTCTAACATTATTCCAACACTATGAAATACTAGGCTCTCTCTTTGCAGCTTTTTTTTTTTTTTGTTTTTTTTTTTGGTAGTTCATCCACATTCTTCTGAAATATTTTCTTCTTGAGGACTAACCTTAGAGATCACATGTAAATTAAAAGTATTCAAAAGCTGCTCTGTAACCCAAAGATCTTAACTTTGGAGGCTTGTCTTTACTTTAAAGTGCAGCAAGTTTCTTTTGTTCTATTTTCATCAGATAGAAGTTAATATTTTCTTTAAAGTTTTTTTTTATTCTTTATATATGTGAGTGCAAGAGTATACACACTTGTGGGGGGTGGTCAAGGATAACGTTGGGTGCCAGTCCTTGCCATCCACCTTGTTTGCAATAGTTTCTGTTCGTTGTTCTCTGCTGTGCATGCCCGGCTAGCTGGCTGGTAAGCTTTTGGGGATTCTCCTGTCTGCCTTCTATCTCGCCATAGGACTGGGACCCTAGCCAGCTCTGTATGGGTTGTGACGATCTAAACTCAGGTTCTCCTGCTTGGACAGCAAGCACTTTACTCACTGAGCCGTCTCCCCAGCCCAAGTGAATATCTTGAAAATGGATCTGAAACTCAACTCTAATACAAAAACAAATTACTTATATGTAGTACAAATAAACAGACTTTTTTTTTAAAAAACAGAATTTTTAGATTGAGGAAAATAATTATCTGATTTATTTCAGGGTCTGAGGCTTAGTTTTTTTCTTGTCCACACTGGGAATTGGCATGGTATCTTTACTACTAGAATTCTCTGTTCCTCTTAGAACCTGTTTTTTTTTCCCCTCCCTGAGTATAGACTCAGGTCATCTCAGGTCCAGAGCTAGGTTGCATTTTGGCTTTGGCCAGTGGTTTCCTCGCGTGTATCTGATGGGCCTGTGCTGGCCTGGACTCATGTATGAAGACTGTGCTGATGTGGAAGCCCTTGGCTCTCTGATTTGCAACGCTGGCTGGGACAGTGTCCTCTGTGACTGAAGCCACTTAGCTATTCCGCAGAGTCCCTGTTTGGTAGGGGCCTTCCATTCTCCCTCTGACTCTGAACCATGAATCTAGTTAGACGCGTTGCTGCGCACAGGTGACAAGCTCTCAGCCCAGTGGCCATTGCTTCTAGAACCTGTTCATCCTCAGGGCTCCCTAACTGGCCCGCTATCACAAAATGATATTAAATAATTCCAGTTCTTGCAAGCAATCTTGATAATCCCAAATAGGCCCTTTCTTTTCCTGTTCCAAAAAAACTTCTGTAATAGTGCCTTTCAGTTCCTGCTTGGTCCCACTACCCTCGGGCAGCTTAGTTCTCAGCAGGAGGTTAAGGATGAGTTTAGCTAGTCGGCCCAGTTCCTCTTTGTCTGCTTTCTCAGCTTGAAGCAAAGCCCTTATTCCCTGCAACCCGCTGAGCCTTGTTCCCGCTCCCGCAGGCCCCTGCCACAACCACTGAGAAGACAAATCCACTTCTGCCAACACTTTTGCGAAGCTGTGCCCTGGCCCAAGCCCCTAGGGAGGCAAAGTCAATCCGCCCCACTCGGTACCTGGGGAATGGCCAGCGCTCAAACTGAATTTCCGCTCTTCCTAAGTAAACCTTGTTAAATAATTGTACACTGGGCGTGGTGGGGCTTGAGAGTCTGAAGTAGGAAGATTGTGAGTTTGAGGCCAGCTGGGGCTATTAAGTGAGATCCCATTGAGGGGGAGGGGAGGAAAGAGAATTCCACAGAATCCTCCATCACTACTACCTTAGACAACTGTTTTAAATTGTGTTGAGGTATCCAAAAGGTTCCTTCACTTAAAGAAATGACCATCTGATACGATGTTAACGTCTTCGGTCTTTTAAATTGTTTACAGCTATGAACTTGAATGCAGACCCACAGTGCTGGCTCGCACAAGGCGGGTGAGGCTCTTCCCGAAGCGGTATTTCCCTTCCCTACACTGGGGTCCCACTTAGTGCTTTCTCCTGCCACCCACTTTACGTAATTTGCCACAGTTTTCATTATTGCTGTGGCAGTGAAGAAAAAAAAAATATATGTATATAGATAGATAGATAGATATAGATATCTATATCTCTCTATATAACTATCTATCTATCTATATGTATATATATTATATGTACATATATGTATGTATATATATATGTATATGTATGTATGTGTGTGTGTGTATATATATATGTATATATATATCTAATTTTTTTTTTTCATTTTCTGCCTCCCTTTTCTTTTTCATTCCTTCTTTCTGGCTAGGGTAGATTTGGTTTCTTTGTTACCAAATTTATAGACCTCACTTCCTTACTGAATGAAACTGGAGGCTATGGATTTGGATTGAATCACTCACTGCCTTGTGCGCACAGAACAAGCAGATACAGAGCTCATCCAGGTGCGAGCTCAGGCGGCTTGGGGAAGACCCCGCAACAGTGAACTAGCTGCGCAACAAGAAGTTGGCTGGAGGAGCGGGCTGCAGCTGGTCCGCGCTTTCTGCGCCTGGCTCCCGCTATCCGGTAAGCGCGGTTAGGTCGTGTTCTTGGCTGCAATTCTGCGAACCTGCACTAGCTCCGGGAGCTGTCCGACTCATGAATAGGCTCTATTTTGTGCAAATAGACTCTACTTAATTTAATTTGACAAAGGATTTTCGTTTTTAACGCATTCTTCCAAATATGGTGCACTGCAGCTCTTTCCTGGGAAGATAATAGCGGCTGTTCACATTGGTGTGGCGAGGCTCAGCTCACAAAGGCCGGCTGTGAAGTCTTCGAATGGACTTCATGGGGCTCCATTTGCCTGCTTCCTGCGTGACTCCTCAGCTCTTCAAGACTCCTACTGTCTTAGCTGCATGAGAGACCTTATTTTGTGGGTACTCTGCTGTTACAGTGTGCGAATTTAATTTTCTCAGAAGTAAACTTCTTGAGAGCAATCATTATTTCTCTTAGAAATGCCACACTTGTAGTTGGCAGATGGCTGAGTAGTTAGGGTGCTTACTTGCACAGCTTGTCAGCTAGGGTTCAATTCCCCAGTGTCCTGTAAAGCCAGATACACAAAGTGGCACTTGCATTTGGAGTTTCATTTGCAGGGGCAAGAGGCCCTGGCCTGCCCGTTCTCTCTTTCTTTCTGTTGCTTTTGTAATAAGTAAATTTCAAAAAAAAAAAAAAATACATTAAAAGAAGAGAGAGATGGCTTAGCAGTTAAGGTATTTGCCTTCAAAGCCTAATAACCCTGGTCAGGCAAGATGCAGTGACACTTGCATCTGGAGTCCATTTGCAGAAGCTACATTCTCTCCGTTGGTCTCCTCTCGATTTCTCTCTGCTTGCAAATCAATCAATCAATATAAACATCAACAAAATTCAGAAGATACAGAATCCCATACATTGCTCTGCCATCCTCAAACACACAGCTCTGCCTGTTTGTAAGCATCTTGCATTCCTGTGATACATTTGTTACCATGGACGAGTCAATATTGACACATTATTATTCACTAAAGTTCAGACTTTGGGTTAGTGTGCACCACCTGTGTTGTGCATTCTACAGGATTTTACTTACCTGTTCCATGTTTGACATTTTCATGTCTTACATGTTCTGTTTGAAGCTGAGCACACAGGAGTCACTTATTTGTGACAGTCTTGCCTACTGTGCTTCTCTGCATTGGCCTCTGCACATTGTAGTAAGAGGCTTCTGTGATGGAGGCTTCAAGCAGTACCAATCTATGGGAACAAATGCAGATATTTAGAAGGCAATTTGACATGCTGTCCATTTAGCATAAAAACAGTAGTAGGTCCCCTCCCATCCCTTCCAGCACCTATGTCTCTAGTTGTAGGCTTTTGGTTAGGGTTAGAATACCAGATATAAAATTTCTCCTGTGGAGTGGGCCTCAAATTCAATCAGAAAGCAGCTGGTTACTCCCATAGCATTCATGCCACTACTGCACTAGTGGGCATATCTTGACTGGCAGGTTGATACAGAAACTGGAGGTGTTTTTTTTTTAATTAAGAACATACTTTGTATGGATACATCTTTTCCCTTCCCCAGCCCCATTCTTCTGGGGGCCCTCCTCAGTGGGGCTGATGGTATTCCCCATGATGTTGTGGGTTATGCACTGTAAGAGCAGCAAAACTGGAGCTTTGGACAAATGTATAATGATATGTATTATAGTATTATGAAGAATGCTTTCATAGCCTTAAAATTCTTTGTACGTCCCCTATTCTGTTCATTATTCCCCTTCTTCTTGGAAACTCCTGGAAAACACTGTTGTTTATGGTTTTTTGCCTTTTCAAAAAATAATTTCCTGTGTTTGGGATTGTGTAGCATGTAGCCATTTCAGACTACCTCCTTTCATGTTCCTCCATGTGTTGTTGTGACTTGATAGCTCATTTCTCTTTATTACTGGACAATATTCTACAGTCTGGAGGTGCCACAGTCTGTTTAGTCTTTTGCATCTTGAAGAATATCTTGGTTGCATCCAGGCTTATGCAATTATGAATAAAGCTTCTATAAATACTCATGTGTGGGTTTTTATGTTGCCATAAGTTTTAAACTCATTTCAGTAAATGCCATGGAGCTACAATGATGGTTTCAAAGCTTATAGCACTCTGTAATTTTAAGAAGGAAACAGTAAAATGGCATGCATCCCCCAGACTGAACCCTTGTACTACAGTAATCACTGCTGACTATGTGTTATTAAGGAAATGAGTTTGGTATAAAGGGTTTAGGAAAGGGCCTGGCAAATACTGAGGACTCCATAGAGGACGTTAGTGTTTCTGTCACAACCAACCTCACAGCTTCCACTTCCTGTGGTAAAGGTCCTGCATCCATTGTTCCTTCTCCTCAGAGATGTTGGCAAGTGAGGGCAGCTTACTGCTTTATCTGTGGCTCTCTGGGATCCAGGGAGGTCAGAAAATATGTCTGAAAGAGCATGGCTGAAGAGTGGGAGAGCCAAGATGTAGAGCTTGGCTATTGTGAGGCTAAAGCTTAAAAAATATACTTACATAGGCAGGGGAAAGAGTTTTCCCAAAAATGTTTCTTAGAAAATAAAATGTTAGTAATTAGTTATAAAATAGAGTTTGAAAAACAGCATGCTAAAAAAATAAGAATCATCTTATCAACCTCTGTTAAAATGTGTTATAAGGGGCCAGGAGATGCTATGTCAGCATGAGGACCTAGGCTGGCCCGAGTTTGACTGCCAGCACTCATGTAAAAGCTGGCTATGGGCATGGGAATAGGCATGCACACCAATAGCCCTAGTCCTATAGGGAGTGGAGAGACAGGCGCTTCACTAGCACTTCCTGGTTAGCCATTCTGACCGCAACCAGCAGCTGTGCATTCAATGAGAGACTCTGTCTCAAGGGAACTGGATGAGTGATAGAGGAGAACACCTGACATTCTCAGAACTCTGGCTTTCACAAACATGCACATGGGGTGTGTGCACACATATGTGCATAGGCCACGTACACATACGTACCACACAGGCACATACCAGATACACACGTCAAAAAGTATTATAATCATGGGTGTAAACATTATACATATTTCATTATACATATGTATATAACTTGCAAAATGAGTTCTAGTTAGTCCTATGATAAAAACCAAATGACTACAGGCTGCCTGAGAAAATAATGGATGGATTTTCAAGTACTTCTTTTTTTTTTTTGTTTTAAAAGAAAGCAGTTCCTCCATATTGTTGGAATTAACTAATACCTACCTCAAAGAGAAGGATGCCAGTCATAGCCAGACTTTCTAAGATACCCTGCCTATGACTACAACTCCGTGAGATTACTCTATTTCTTCTTCTTTTTGGTTTATTTATTTTTGGTTTTTCAAGGTAGGGTTTCACTCTATGCCAGGCTGACCTGGAATTCACTTTGTAGTCTCAGGGTGGCCTTGAACTCACAGTGATCCTCTTACCTCTGCCTCCCAGGTGTTGGGATTAAAGGCATGAGCTTCCACACTCAGCTTTACTGAAGTTCTTATTTTCTCTCTCAGTCCTGAGGATGCCACCTGTAGAGCAGTATCCAGATTAGACTATAAAGGTAGAAGGCTGTGGGCTCAAAACCTGTGTTTACCTTTTATTAGCTGAATCGTAACATGCAGCACATAATTTATGGGCTTAATTCTTCCTGCACTAGTGCAGTAGTTATAATGGTATCTGACAAGCAGATTGCTATGGAGATAAAATGATACACTGTACACATATGCCATAGTATATGAGCTATAACATGGGAAGTACGATCAAGGCCTGTCTCCAGCCTTTGGCTTTAGCTGCAGAGTCAGTACCCCGGTGGAGATAAGAGTACTGCCTGCTGTGGTGGTTTGATTCAGATGTCTCCCATAAATGTAGATGTTCTGAATGCCAGGCAATTGGGAATTGAAGCCTCCTGAAGGTGATATATTGTTGGGATGGGACTTATGGGTGTTAGAGCCAGTTTCCCCATGCCAGTGTGTTGGCCAGGGTGATGTCCATCCTCAGCTCATTCCATTGTTTCCCCAACCCTCCTGGAGCTTCCCTCTCGATCCAGTAAGCCAAAATAAACATCTTGTATCCCACAAGCTGCTCTTGGTTGGCTGATCTCTACCAGCAATGCTAACCTGATTCCAACAGCTGGCCACTAAGTAACCTTATTTTTCTTTCATCCATTAATGCATTAATTATCAAGCATGTAATGCTTGATAATCAATTTTTATTCACATCCATTTTTCCCAGTACTAGGAAGATAGATGCAGAGGGAAGTCTGTTCCACACACAACTTGTTCTAGAAGGAGAAGGTAACAATGTAAGTACATAGTATAAACAAAGAAATGATAACCTGAGCACTTGGAGAAAGAAAAGGTGCAGCCACTGGGGTGCTGAATACTTTTGGTTTCCATTGCTAATAAATAATGTGAGAATAATTAACCCTTCTTGTAGCCTCTTTATAGACCTAAAGCTGAATTCAAATTAACAAAAATGAAGCCTTAGGAAGCAACACAGTATTCTACCTACACAGAGTTGGTGTGTCTGTCTGCAAACACAGCCAAAGCTTCAATTTTGGTCTAAACAAAATGAGGGGCCATCAGAAGCATGTTTTGTATTAAACTTTCATAAACTAAGTGACTCCTGGTCACTTTGAAAAGTTGCCTAGTCACCTAATACAGACATGATAAGAAACCATGGGCAGATTCTGAAAGATTACAACATGGCTCACAACGAGGGTGGGATCCTTAGAGAGACAAGCAGACTCCTCTGTGAAGTTCCTGGGAGCAGACTGTTGGTTGCAATCACCCTTGGGTGTCTCAGGCTTGAGCAAAAGTATCATCATATAGACGCTCATGAAAAACCTATCCTAGAGTGGAGAGATGGCTCAGTGATTAAAGTACTTGCCTCCAAAGCCAAGGGACCCAGGTTCAATGCACTGGTACTCATGTAAAACCAGTTGCATGAGGTGGGTGCATCAGGAGACCGTGGCATGCCCATTCTCTATCTCATGCCCCTCTCTCTAATAAATATTAAAAATTAGTATATCCCATCCAACTGAACTAAGCATTAGAATTTAAAGACTCAGAAAATATAAAGCCATTCCATAAAGAAAGCATTTTGGAGCTGGAGCGATGGCTTAGTGGCTAAGGCGCTTACCTGAGAGGACTAAAGATCCATGTTCAATCTCTCTCCAGATCCCACGTAAGCCAGAAGCACAAAGGTGATGCAAGCGCAATGCCACACATGTACACTAGGTGTAGAAAGCGTCTGAACTTCTAATGCAGTGGCTAAGGCCTTAGCGCACCAATCCTCCAATCCTCTCTCTCTCTCTCTAAAAAAAAAAAAAAAAAAAAAAAAGAGGAAAAAGCAAGCATTTTGAAGGTCAGGAGACCTGTGTCACAGAAATAAGATCTAGTGCCTCATGTGTCAGACTCCTTCACTGTAACAAAATACCTGAGGTAATCAACTTAAAAGAAGAAAGGGTTGCTTTGGGCTCACAGTTTTCACAAGTTTCAGTCCATGATCTGGTGGCTCTATAGCTTCTGGGCTTGGGGCAATGCAGACTTGCTCACCTTGTCTTAACCAGGAAGCAGAATGAGCTATAGGAAGAGGCAAGAGTCCCAATAACCTCTTCAAAGAGATATGCCCTCCATGAACTAACTTCCTCCAACTAAGCTGCACACCCTGAAAGTCCCACCACTGTGTATAAGTGCCTTGGCTGGCAAAGAAGCTTTAGCATGTGGTACTTGGGAAGACATAACGATCTAGACCTTAGCACCCAGTTAGTTCAGTTTTTTTATTTACTTATTTATGAGAGAGAGATAGAAAGAGGCAGACAGAGAAAGAGAGAGTGAAACAGAGAGAGAGAGAGAGAGAGGGAGGGAGAGAGAGAGAGAGAGTGAATATAGGTGCACCAGGGCCTCCTGCTTCTGAAAACAAACTCCAGTTTCATGAGCTACTTTGTACATCTGGTTTTATATGGGTACTGGAGAATTGAACCCAAGTTGTCAGGCTTTGCAAGCAAGCACCTTTAACTGCTGAGCCATCTCTCCAGCCCCGGTTCAATATTTTTAAAGTCTTGTAAATAGCACTAGCCTAGGGTGTTTGCTATCATGATTCTTGATAGTAAATGTAGGTCATAAATTATGAATAATAGCATTGTTTCCTTTTTATAGAAATGAATCCTAGTAACTATTCCTGGGTACATTGCTTTTATTTTATTTTTCATCTGTAAGTAATAAATAGATTGTGCAATCATCTACTTTCTTGAACAGCTCTTATTTTTTAGCATGAAGTTTTGTTAAGTTTTAATTTGTTTTTAGAAAAATTTAAAAATTTTTTGTTTATGTTTATTTATTTATTTGAAAGTGACAGACAGAGAAAGAGGGAGAGAGAGAGAGAGAGAGAGAGAGAGAGAGAGAGAGAGAGGCAGAGAATGGGCACGCCAGGGCCTCCAGCCACTGCACACGAACTCTAGACGCATGCGCCCCTTTGTGCATCTGGCTAATGTGAGTCTTGGGGAATTGAGCCTCGAAATGGGGTCCTTAGGCTTCACAGGCAAGCGCTTAACCACTAAGCCATCTCTCCAGCCCAAGTTTTCATTTTTAAGTTATCAAAATTACAAAATACCCTCCACTGTTCTTGACTCTACCCCTACACTTACGTCCACGTCTTTCTGTGTATTCATGAACATGATACATAATTTTATGTTTACAAAATATTTAGTATAAAACTGATGATAGTGCATATTGATTTTTACTGTTTTCCCCTTTTTAGGTACTAGACTGTGTATAAAAGTTATAATGTAATTTTATGCTTATTTCTATATTTAATTGATTTTAATCCCAGATGGTGAGCTCCATGCGGTCCTCTAGTGCATAGCTGGTACTCAAACACAGTGCTACATACAAAACAGATCTTGACCAGTATTGATTTGAAAAATTGAAAGTACTCAGTAAATGGAAAGGACATTCAGCCACATCGACTGTAGAGGGGCTGATCTTCCTTATCCTTCCCAGCACCTACTAGGATTACATAGCCTGCACGCCTTACAGCCTCTTGGGGGATGTGACGTCAAGGCCCTATTGGGAGGGGCGTAACTTCATTTTATTTTCTCATTATAAACCATTATATAAAATGTAAAGTATTACAGCTGGGGATTGGTGGTACACGCCTTTAATCCCAGTGCTTGGGAGGCAGAGGTAGGAGGATTGTTGTGAGTTTGAGGCCAGTCCGGGACTACATAGTGAATTCCAGGTCAGCCTGGGCTAGAGTGAGACCTTACCTTGAAAAACAAAAACAAAAACAAAAAAAGTTTTATCTATGAACAGTAGAATTATCCAAATCATAAGAAAAATAAATGATATATCATGAAAAATATTAGTTGTCTTTTCTCTACATTCTTAATTCCATTTCTCAAAATCAGCATTAGTATCACTTTTAACTACTTATGTTTTATTGTTCTTGGTGCTTCCTTTGCAATCTGAATAAGATATGTATGGTACCTTATTTGAAACACAATTTGGACAGTACTTTTGAATTCATAACTGTGAAAGGTAATAAAATTATGACATAGTATATGTAGTCCCTCAACTACTACCCATCATTTTCCTGCTTTTAAAAATGTTTTCTTTGGGCTGGAGGGATGGCTCAGGGGTTAAGGCATTTGCTTGAGAAGCATAGTGGCCTGGGTTTGATTCCCCAGTACCCATGTAAAGCCAGATGCACAAGATTGCATATGTACCTTAAGTTCATTTATCAGGGCTAGAGGCCTTGGTGTCTCCATTCAATCTCTCTCTTCTTGCAAATAAATAAATAATATAGTAAAAAAAAAAAAAAACTGGGCTGGACACATGGCTTTGCAGTTAAGGTGCTTGCCTGTGAAGCCTAAGGACCCAGGTTCAATGCCCCAGTACCCATGTGGTCCAGATCCTCTAGGTGACACATGCATCTGGAGTTTGTTTGCCATAACTAGAGATCCTAGTGAACCCATTCTCTCTTTTTCTGCCTCCTCTTTCTGTCAAATAAATGAAATATTTTAAATAATAGTAAAAAAGCTTTCATTTTTATTTTTCATGATCACCATTTTATAATATTAATATGATGTTGGCATATACTCAACAGTTTCTGATTTCTTTGTAGGTGGAGTTGACAATTTTAAAACCAAATAAATATAGCCTTGAAGGTATTAAAATATTGTTTGTTGCTCATATCCAAATTTCTTCTCAAAACAGACACCCACCTATTACTGGTTTTGAAAATTTAACTCCCCAGAAAAGAATATCCTAACTGCAACTTCAGTTTTCTTGTCTCCTTTCAGGTGCTCCTCAGTTGCCATGGTTCCTTGTCTTTCTGCTTTACACATTCCTTTATTATTTTCCTGAAAAGATTTTAGGGAAATAATTTTCATGCGAAATGCACACCTGTAAACTTTTTCAGTTTAAACATAGCTAAAAATATCTCCATTCTTAAAACATGTGAGTTGATTCAATCACATAATTCTGGGGTACAAATGGTATTTTCTTGGCATTTTTAAGGTGGTAAACTTGATATTGCAGTGTGCCACACTGTCGATGGCCTGTTGCCAGCTTTCCTCATTTCTCTGGGGGTAGATGTGCATCTTCAGAAATGTATTTTTAGCAAAGCAGTATGTGAGTCGCTCAGAACTGCTGGTGCTGTTTTCTGAATTGGCCAGTCAAGCAGGAGTGCTGATTCCATGGCGATCCTGACAACCTGTGCCAAGGTGATGGCGACAGACACTGAGGATACACAAAAGGTATGAAACAGAAATCCAGATGCTGCTGAGAGCTTAATGCTAAAGTAGACTTATAACAAGTCAGCCAAGGCTCAGGGAACATTGCAGAAGAGGGGGCAGAAAGATTTTAAGAGCCATGGGGTAGGAAGGAATACGCAAAGGCATTAGGCTTTGCAAAGAAGTGCATTTAACCACTGAACCATCTTCCCAGCCTCCCAGATACATTTTAACATTTATGTATCATGTCATTTTAAAGAGATATTTTATTTAGAGATCCTTAGTAAAGGCATACAGCTCTTATTTTATAAATTAACATATTCTCATATCTCTGAGACCATTATTCATAATATTTTTACAGTTTTCTTGGACACAAACACTTTCCTCCCAGATTCTTTATTCTATGTGACATTTTGACATTTTCTACTAGGCTGCCTGGATCCTTGGTTCTGTGCTCCCTTAAGAAAGGGACATGAAAGAGCTGCTGGGAACTCTGGGAATGTGGTTGGAACTTCCTCACTGTTGTATCCTGGCAGGAGAGTGCCTATGAAGTTTAATTAGGGGATATGTGAGGTCAGTATTCATAGGTTAAAACATTCTCTCTCTTTTCTTAGGTACAAATCTCCTAGTATGCAGCCTGGGAGCACATAGAGGTATAGCTGAGAACATTTTGAAATTCAGCTGGGAGCAGGGAGGTGAGTCTCAAAACTATGTATCTACTTGGACTTTTACTTATTTTTCTATTTTTAGCAGGATAGCCTTCTCTTGGCTTGACTGTATTTCTCTCAGCCTAGACACTCAGTGTTTTAGTCTCATTTCTATTAATTCAGTAATCATTTACCTTGCAGTTTCTGGCTTCCACAATTTTGTCAAAATTTGTCTTCCTGTTTATTTTTTAAATACTTAGTGGACCAATGCCTTTTATTTAAAAAAATTTATTTCATTAAAAAAAGGCATTGAGTGGAACATTCCAAGATTGTGATTATTATGTGTGTGGCATTCCTGATTAGAAGGCTGGCAGCAGAATTACTCTTCTAGATGGCATGACAGGCAAGAAAAGGTCTAAATGGGCCAGTAAACACGGGCATCTTTAAGCTCTTATTTTCTTTCTTTCTTTCCTTCCTTCCTTCTTTCTTTCTCTCTCTCTTTTTCTCTCTTTCTTTCTCTCTCTCTTTCTCTTTCTTTCTTTCTCTCTCTCTCTTTCTTTCTTTTTTTTGAATTTTCAAGTTAGGTTCATGCACTAGCCCAGACTAACCTGGAACTCACCATGTAGTTTCAGGGTGACCTCGAACTCATGGCGACCCTCCTGCCTCTGCCTCCCAAATGCTGGGATTAAAGTCCTGTGCCACTAGGACTAGCGAAGATATTCTTAAGGTCTGTCCTCTGCCTTCCCAGAGTCCCTAAGACTTAGGAGGGGTCTTCATCCCTGCTGCTACCCACTCCCTGCAGAGTTGGAGTGTGAACCTTGTCTTGGCTCTTGGCTGTTGAGTGTTAGCAACCTGTGAGAACCCTGACTAGGAAGCGAGGCCACCCTCCAGACTGGGCCAGTTAGGCAAGGGGCACAGCTGCTTCCAAAACCTTCCTGGTGGCCCATCCTCCTATAACATTGAAAATGTCGCTGTGGTCATTTACCAGCACATGCCATACTGGACAGGCGTTTCTTGAGTGCTATGCAGAGGTAGTACTTTCCAGCAAGAGATGAGGCCCCCCCCCCCCCCCCCGCCACCGCTCCTGGGCGTGCCTTGCTGCTCAGTGTCCTGCCTTTCCTCTCCCAGGCCTCTGGTACCTCGTTGCACCCCCTGGTATGTCAGTCTGTGATGGGGAGCTTGGGAAACAGTGTGTTTCTTGGGGGAGCTCGCCAGTGAGTGGAAACTCATCCTTTTGGGAGGCGTGGACTGCACTGGCGTATGGCATGGGTTTTCCTGAGTGTGCCTGTGGTGACGGTGAGACTGGCGCATACCAGCCTTAATACTGGGACTGCTGCAGAGAATTCTCCATTGCTCGCCAGCGCTCTTTCAACATGGCATATGGTGCGACTCAGATCACTGGGCCACTTCCATTCAGCACCTGGTGGCTGTCCTCAGTCCACCTGGCACTCTGGACAGCACAGGATTTCCCACAGGCACAGTGGCAGTTGGGACAGCTGCTGGTCCTTCTCCCTGGGGCTTCCTAGGGGGTAGAGGGGCTACAGGAGTGTGCAGGCTTAGGGGAAGAGGGCCCAGCTCCCAGGTGTGCTCTGAGAGCTTGCTCCTCCCGAAGCTCGAGGTAGGCATTGTCTGGACAGAACACGGAGCTGATCTTTCTTGCCCGAGGAGGTGCCTTTCCCCCATTCTTTTGAAGAACAGAAAACCTGTGGAGAAAGCCTCACTAGAGTGCAGGAGAGGAAATAGCTGTGTGGGACGGAGAGACTGGACTTCCCTCATCAGTGTGGCCTTGCAGACTAGTGGGCAGAAGGATAGACTGGTTGGGATGGACCTGAGGCTGGTTTCCTGGCAGGGTTGTTGTGACAACCACTTGAAAGATGCCCCAAGGAGCCTCATGGGCTGTGACTGCACATAAAATAGCTCTTGTTTGTTTTTAATGGTTTTTAAGTACTTTTGTACACTTTTGTCTTGCTTTTTAAAGCTTAAGTCAGCATCATCTTCCAATGTCAGGCTTCCCTCACCTCTGCATTGAACTTAGGTGTCAATACAAAGGACTGTCCACCCTGAGCCAGTTCAATTAGGTGTAAAATTTATACTATTTTATTTTTTATGCAATCTGATGAGTTAGATGAGCTCAGATTTAAAACCCTCTAAAGCATGCTTATTGTAGCAGGAGTTATTATGTATTAACACGCAGTTTTCAATGAAGATTAACTTAAAACAAAATTCATTGATATTTATTGTAGTTATAAATAAGTTTGCATTCATTCCAGTTGTCTTCTTATTTTGTATTTTCTATTTGCTTTTTCTTTTTAAAAAGACTTGTTTTCTCAGCTGTTTATATACATTTTTTGACGTATGACTTTTCCACTTCATTTCCATCCCTCATACTAAGGGTTTGAAATTTTGCTAACTTCATACAAATCTTCTGATACTTGGTCCTGAAAATTTAACAAAGACATTTTTCCTGTTGATATCATTAATTCAGTTAATAACTGTATCATTTCTTCTAAGTGATAGGAACTTTAGAATGCTTCTAAATCCTCCTTCATTTCTCCCTGCTACTTTTCCATATTGAGATGATCTTAAATTTTAGTTCCCAATTGTTACATGCTTGGCATATATCAATTATAGTATTATATTTTTATATCTTTTATGATGTGCTATGTATTATACATTGTATTTTTATATTTAATATATATTATATAATATGATAATTTTATATACTATGATATAATACATACAGATGGTCTCTGACTTACTATGGCTTGACTAAAGAATTTTTGGCTTTACAGTAGTGTGAAAATGATACATATTCAGTAGAAACTACATTTTGAATTCTGAATTTTGATCTTTTCCTAGGCTAGTGACATATGTTATAATGCCCTCAGGGGATGCTGGGCATTTGCAAGGCGCCGTAGCTCTCATGTTCATGGCCCTGAGAGCACATCGCTGCTACTCCTCATTGTGTGCAATAGATTTTTAGATACTGTGTTTTGCTTGAGTATTCCGTCATGTCTGTGAAACACACCTCCACATGTACGGATGAACAATTCAGTCTTTCCTTATAAAATAGACTTTGTGTTAGATGATTTTTGTCTAGCTATAGGTCATTGTGTCTTGAGCAGTTTAAGATAGGGTAAACTAAGCCAAGAAAAGATGCTCAGCAGCTTAAGTGTCTTAAATGTATTTTCAATTTACAATATTTTAGCTGATGATGGATTTATTGAGAGGTAACCCCACTGTAAGTCAAGGACATCTGTACAATGATATAGCATCCATGTTATATTATTAGTTATATTATGATTTTTGCTTTGATTGTTTTGGTGTCAAACTTCTTTCTCTACATATTTTGTTGTTATTTTGCTGTTGCACAACTTTAATCGTTCTTTGAGAGGGAGTTCACAGGTTTAAAAAAGTTCTGGTACCTTATGTGTTTTTAAAGTCTTTAGGGCGGACATTATGACGCATAACTTTAATCCCAGCACTGAGGAGGCCGGATGGGAGGATTGCTATGAGTTTGAGGCCAGCCTGAGACTGCATAGTGAATTTCAGGTCAGCCTGAGCTAGAGGGAGACCTTACCTCAAAAACTAAAAACAAACAAAAAAACCCCACAACAACAACAAAAAAATCTGAATTTGGATCTTCTCTTGAATGATGGTTTGCTGGGACATAGAATTTGAAATTCAAAATAAATTTCTCACTTGAGTATTTTTGTTTCCCAAGTGCTAGGATTAAAAGTGTGTGGCACAACATCCAGCTTCCCCACTTGAGTTTTTAGAGATAGCTCCAAGCAGCGATGCTTACCCGTCCTGTGGATATAGGGTGTTCAGTGACTCTTCCTGGGGGAGCATGAACAAGTATCAATTCAATCCATATAGGACCCCAAAAGAGATCAAGTGATTCCACTCAAATCCAGGTTGATGAACTAATTGGTTTATTAAGGTCACTTACTGGAGCATGGATGACTTTTTGGCAGTTGCATCACTGAAAATACCCCAGCCTGGGTGATCATTCCTAAAAGCTGCATCTTTGGAGCTGCAGGCACAGCTAGCAGGCAGGTCCTCCAAAGAGTATCCTCTTCTCAGCAGTTGTTGACTGCCTGTGTAACCTCCTGAAATGATCTCATGAGGCTTTAACCCTCTTGCCCCTGAGTCATGTTTCTTTAGCTTCCAGAGTCTTACAGTCTTGTTTCTCTCTCCTGGAGGGAATTTTTCCATGCAGAGGAAGTAGCTACACAACAGAGGAGCAGCGTATATGATCTAATTCTTTATTGTTTAAAATATTTTATTTATTTGCAAGGAGAGAGAGGACACACCAGGACCCTGTAGCCATTGTAAACAAACTCCAGATACATGTGCCTAATACATATGGCTTTATGTGGGTAATAGGGAATTGAACCCTGATCATTAGACTTTGCAGGCAATGGTCTTAACCTCTGAGCTATCTCTTCAGCCCTGATTCTGGTTTCTTTGCACAGCATGAGAGTATTTTTTCTTCAACAAGGATTTGAGGGCTGGAGAGATGGCTTAGCAATTACAGTGCTTGCCTACAAAGCCTAAGGATGAATGTTTGACTCTCCAGGTCCCACATATAACAGATACACAGTGACACAAACATGCAATGTCACATATGTGCACAAGGAGGTGCACGTATCTGGAGTTTGATTGCAATGGTGGAAGGCCATGGTGCACCAATTCTCTCTCTTACATTGAAAAAAAAGAGAAGGATTTGAATTTTTCTTCAAGTCTAGATTTCTAAACTTTTTTCATAATGTCTTTTTTAAGCTTAATTGAATTCATGTTTAATAATTACATGTCTTTTTCATTCATCTTTCATTTACCTTAGTAGTTCCCCTCATCTTGAGAATGCCTATTACCAGTTATAAGAAAGTTTCTTTATAACATCACCTTGACCGTGACATAATTAATGTTAGAATATATCATAATAATACTTGTAATTAATATTGCCTTCATGTTGTATAATCTCCTTTCTGGGAAAATTATGAGATTAATATAGGTCCTTCTGAGTCTATCCTCTGAACCTCTTATCTTTGTCCTTAGACTATCAATCTGTCATGTTAATGACTTTAAAGGAACAATTCCTTAATCTGATCGTCTTGCTAATTTATTGGTTCTTTTTGTTGCTTAGCTTAGTAAGTGAGTTTTTTTTTTTTGACTAAATGGCTAAATTCTACTTTTTATGATCTATACTTGATTCCTTTTATGTCTATTGTGCTCACTTTTATTTCTTTGAGTACAGAATATATTCTTAACCTGAATATTTCTTTCATCTTCCCTATTTTGTCAGCATACAAGTGCTTCCATTGGTAAAAATTTGATGACTGATGGGTTTTTTAAAAAAAATATTAAATTTATTATTTTGCCTGTGTATGTGTACATGTGTGTGTGAGAGCACGCACACACACACACACACACACACACACACACACACACACACACACACTCTCACACCCCAGGACCTCTAGCCAATGCAAAAGCATTCTAGGTTCATGCACTACTTTGGGCACCTGGCTTTATGTGCATACACTGGGGAATCAACCTGGTTCAGCAGGCTTTGCAAGCATGTGCCTTTAGCCACTGAGCCATCTCCTCAGACTTGACTGATGGTTTTGCTGTTACTTTTCAGACTAGAGACTCCACATTAGTCTATTGTTGAGCCTGGTTTTGGAAAGGGTTGGGAATGGTGGGAGAGGGTGCCTGGTGAGCTGTACTCTTGGGAACTGTGGAAGAGGCTGATGTGCCTAGAGCACGCATGAAAAGCTGGGTAGAACAGGTGCCTTTTTCTGTAATTGGACCTGGGGCTGTGCTTGTGATGACCCCAATGTGGCATTTCTGTTGCTCACCAAGGGGGAAGGATACTTGCACCATTAGCCCACTTTTCCCAAAAGCTGTCACAGTTAGATTTTAAACCCCTTTGGCCCTCCCCCCCCACTTCCTCTTCCCAAGCCCCTTTTCACATGTCTTTTGGTTTGTGAATACATTCTTTAGTCTGATCTCATTTGACTAGTATCTTTTGGGAGTTTTCTTCTCTTTTGTCATTATTCCCATAGAAGACACATTCCTTGTTTTTCTTCGTAGAGATAAATATTGAATTCTTTTGCTCATTGTTATTTTTCATAGATGGTGCACAGATACAGGCTGCCGCATGAGCTCAGTGTGCTGCTCAGAATCCCAGGACCCCGAATTTCCTTCAGAAAGGCCTTCCATGGCAGCACAGGGGGCCTGGCTTCTAAGGACCATGTTTCCTGGAATTCTTGATATTTACTTTTGGGTTCTTTTCAACTCACAGTTCTTTTACTTGGATTTTTTGTTGTTGTTGTTGTTCTTACCAGTATTATTATAGGATCATTTAAAAAACAATCTACTAACTTTTCTATTATACTACCAGGACATAAGAGGAGTGAGAATAGTTGATGCACATTTTGTCTTTTATCATGAATCATTGTTCTGTCTTGCAAATTCTTTTTTAAAGTATTATTTTATTTTTAATTTATTTATTTATGAGAAAGAGAGAGTGAAATAATGGGCATGTCACGGGCTTTAGCCACTGTAAACGAACTCTAGACACATGCACCACCATGTGCATCTGGCTTATGTGGGTTCTGAGAAATCAATCCTGAGTCCTTAGGCTTTGCAAGCAAGTGCCTTAACCGCGAAGCCATCTCCCCAGCCCCTTGTCTTGCTATTTCTTGAACCTTCTGGTCGGCTTTGAGTGAGAGCTGTGATCCCAGGCGGTGAGACAGCATCCTGTGGCTGTGTGCAGTCAGACCTCCCAGTGTTCTTTCTTCGGAAGCTTTCATTTGTTTGTTTTAGTTTACTTGCATTTCACTGACTTACAGTTTCTCCTCTTTGTGAGTAATCACACAACAGCATGGATATTTGTGAAGTCAGGCACCCATTTAAACCCAGAATATTGGCACTTCCGATCTTCAGCCAGAAGGCTGAGCAGCAGGCTCTGTTTCTGAGTCAGCCTCCACAGTGTCTCACAGCCCCACACGTTCTGCTTCTCTGAAGCTCACAACTAGCAAAACATGATTCTTTCAGGAAGTTTTCCTTGCATCTCTCCAAGAGTAAACACAAAGTCCAAGACCAAACACGTCTCTTCCGTTTAAGCTTTCAGATGGAAAAGGGCAAAAAATAAGAGGAGTGAAGTGAATTCAGCCTGATGATTTAGCTTCATTATACCAGAAGCTACTCCCTGATTTGGAAGGGGATCATGGTCAAGAGGCTGATGGATAATATTCTATGTAGTGCAGCTTGTGCATCAACATTTGCCTTTAAAAATAAGACTTGTTTTGGCATAGAGTGAGAAATTACTCGCTATTTGAGAATACAAGAGATTCCCTGTCATCCTACTCAGAATGGCGCTGATTAGGAAAATAGACAACAATAAATACCAGAGAGAATGTGAACAAGAGGAAACACTTATACACTGATGGTGAGAACATAAGTAGTCTAGCCTTTATGGAAATCAGTGTGGATGTTTCTCAAAAGACTAAAAATAAATCTTTCATTTGACCCAGCTATATCATATCTGGTTATTGACTCAAAGGACCCATGTCAATGTATCACAGACCCACTTGAATATCTATGTGTTTATTGCAGCACCATTTACAAAACCAAGTTATAGAACCAACCTAGGTGAACAAAACCAGAAGAATGCATATACATAAAATGTGGTCTGTATACACAATGGATTTTTTTCAGTCATAAAAAGAATGAAGTCATATTATTTATAGAAAAATGGATGTACCTGGAGATAATTATATTAAATGAATTAAACCAATCTCAGAAAGACAAATATTGCATGTTTTCCCTCATTTATGGTTCCTAGATTTTTAACATAGATTCATAAAACCACAGTATATTCACACACACATATATATTCATAAAAATAGAAGCAAAGCTTGCAGGAGAATAAAGGAGAAAATATGCTCAAAGTCCATTATATACTTGCATGAATATGTAACAGCTTGAAATAAAATAAAAATAAGGTTTAGGGCTGGAGAGATGGCTTAGCGGTTAAGCGCTTGCTTGTGAAGCCTAAGGACCCAGGTTTGAGGCTCGATTCCCCAGGACCCACACTAGCCAGATGTACAAGGGGCACACGCATCTGGAGTTCGTTTGCAGTGGCTGGAGGCCCTGGCGTGCCCATTCTCTCTCTGTCTCTATCTGCCTCTTTCTCTCTCTGTCTGTCACTCTCAAATAAATAAATAAAAGTGAACAAAAAAATTTAAAAAAATAAAATAAAAATAAGTTTTATGTGCAAACTAATTTATGAGTGAGATAATAATATGTATTACATAAGGTGAGCTTAATTTACAAAACACAAGTAGTCACTTTGACTCAGTAGTGGTAACAATTTAACTGTCACATGTGGTGCTGGGGACACTGTTTGGAGCTACAAAATATTAGTACAGATACCATTTTTATGTGCTTTCACTCAAAGAGAGTCTTTCTGCTTTCTGAAATGTACCAGTCTTAGATTTACTTTGTGGAGAATAAAGATACCACTGATAGTGAGTCTGAAAAGAAATACAAATAGCTATCTGAAGGCTATTATCTAGAGCCTTCCAGCGATGGTTCTAACCAGAACTTTCTTACAAAAAAAAATTGCTTTCACATCTGTAATTACCAAGGTGTATAAATAGCCCCAAGTGAAAGCTCAGTACTTTCTTTATTTCTTCCGCTTGGGAGGATGAAGTAAACGTGACATTCGGGCAAGACCTTGTCTACAATTCTCCCAAGTCATTATGCCTGCTCTGCCCAATTTAGAACCAGATGAGTTGCAGCTCTTTGTATAGAATAGTCTTTGGGAAGGATGTCTGCAACTTGGTGTTAATCAGAAGATGGATTAAGACCCACAGAATATTCACTCATGTAACTTTGCTCCCCTTTTCCCAGCTCAAACACATTTCTCTGATTTCCACATGTGAAGCCACCAAAGTTAACATTTAGGATGGACTAACAACATAACTTCCACCTAGATCTTTATTAATTTACTAAAACAGGAGTTTATTTATTTTATTTGGAAGAGAGAGAGAGTGGGTGTCACTACAAACAAATTTCAGTTGCATTCACCACTTTGTGCATCTGACATTGTGTGGTTACTAGGAAATCTAATCTGGGCTGTTAGGCTTTGCAAGCAAGTGCCTTTAACTGCTGAGCCTTCTCTCTAGGCCAGCTTTGAACTTTTATGCATGTGATCTTCTGTATTCCTCATAGTGCTTTAGGCATGTATGATTATCTGTATTTTACAACCAAGAAACAAAAGCTCATGGAAGACAGGTGTTTTATGCAGTATACAACTCATAAATGGTAAGCTAGATTTGAAGAAGTCTTCTACATCTTTTTAAATATATTTTTTGATTATTTTTATTTATTTATTTGAGAGTGACACAGAGAGAGAATGGGCATGCCAGGGCCTCCAGCCACTGCAAATGAACTTCAGATGCATGCGCCCCTTGTGCATCTGGCTCACACGGGTCCTGGGAAATCGAGCCTTGAACCAGAGTCTTTAGGCTTCACAGTCAAGCGCTTAACCGCTAAGCCATCTCTCCATCCCCACATCTTTTTATTATAACATGATTTAGATATTAATACACACAACTCTGGGAGTTTATGCATTATAATTTTCCTCTGTAGCATTGCACTCTTTGTGATTAGAAATATATTATTATTACAGGGAAATAAACTACTCAGGGTGACTGACTTATGTATACTGTGATCCTGTGGAGGTGTCTGCATTTTCTGGGCTCTCATCTTCCTACAACAAGAAGTTACTAAGACCTGAGAGCTTGTGGAAGTGAGACTAAAGGACTGGCAGCTTTAAGAACTCATGAAGCTCCTCCTGAGGATCAAAGAAGCTGCCAAAATTCCCTAACTAAAACATTCTCCAGTGTTGGGAATTTTTCAGATGATTGAAGCATTGATGAAATTCATTTGACAGAGTTATGGCAACAGTTTGATTTCTACCTGAATGAAAATGTCCACCCAGTTTACAAGACAGTTTGTAATAAAGAAAGGTTGTATTTGCAAGTGTCCATCTATGAGAAAACTCGTGAGGTCCTCTGCTTCTCAAAAAGGTTATATTTGAGGCCTTACTATTTTGTGTGTATTTTCTCAAGTTCTAACAAAACTATCCAACTATGCCCAGAAAAATTCTTATACATCAAATATAGTGTTATAAATCACGATGCTTGCGCAGCACTATTTAGCATTACTGTGTGTTTTTGCTTTTAAAAGTGTATCCTTAATTTGTGTTTATAAAGCATTAAGTGCAAGCTGCCTTGTTCAATGTAAGAGCTGTTGCGAGTATTTCTTTGAAGAAATGGAAACACTGAATCAGCAGCCATGCTTAGCAAGGTTGGAGTCATATGGAGGCTGAATCAGTCTCCTCTCTCAACATTGAGTGGCCTCTGCACTGTTCTTGAATGTCCCCTTAGAGTCACTGCAGACTTTCCATACTTAACCAATCTATAATATCCTTGCCTTAAAAATATTGTCTACCACTTAATACACATGCACACATATACATATCTGAGCATGTACATATAATGTGTATATTAAATGGACATAGGCATGGCATATATACAAAATGTACATTATTTATAATTTATATGCTTTATTTGGCCTCTCAAGATAGGTTTTTGCTCTATCCCAGGTTGACCTAGAATTTGCTAAGTAGCTTCAGGGTGGCCTCAAACTCAAGGTGATTCTCCTACCTCTGCCTCCTGAGTGCTGAGTGAGCCTGGGAATTTATGTTTAAAGCTACGAATCTTGTCACTGAGGTATGGGAATCATGTTATTTCTTAGTTGTGAGAGCTAAATGGGAAATGAATCTCATAAGAGACTTGGTCTCTATGTTAATAGTGAATATATTTCTAGAGTTGTGCAGTGTTGTAGTTAACTTCTTGTTGCTGGGATGACCATCCAAACAAGACATGGTTTATAGGAGGAAGGGTTTACTTCAGCATACAGATCCAAGGTTCCATCAATGGCAGGGGAAGTTCCATCAGTGGTGGAAGAAGCTGGCTCCTGTTCATAAATCCAAGCAGAGAGACACTACCAAGCAGCCAGCACCACAAGCAAGCACACCTGCAGCTCAAAAACCCTTCTGCACACCTTTAGGCTGGAATTCAGACCTGTCCCTCAGTGACACCTCTTCCAGCCAGGCAGCTGGAAATCTGGTGCAAGTTTTAAGAAAACACCTGAGTCTATAGGGGGGAATATACATTCAAGTTGCCACATGTATATAGGACAAAAAATAAAAGACTAGTGGGCCAAGAAATAGGAAGGTAAAAGTGGTAAGGGAGTAAAAGGCCAAAGTCTATTTTTTTTTTTTTTCTCTAATGGAATAGTCTGGGGTAATCCCTACCTCATTTATAGGTAGATGTAAGCACACACTGACCCATGTAGAATATCAAGCTTACATGCTGGGAGCAACTATAAATGGGAACATATAGGTAAGGCATTTTTTTTCCATAGGGAAAAAAAAATAGAGTCAAGAGGGTTGGGGTTGGAGGAGGGGACAGAAGACAGGAGAGAAGATGCATAGGCAGGAGGACTGTAGTAAGGGCTCTTGCTTGCTCACATATCAAGTACTATATTAGGTGAGCAGGCACAATGTGTACAGGTGTCTACAGTGTGCTCTGTCAGCTTCTTCCAGCACATCTGGGCAGAGGAAGGACACTCAGCTCCTTTAGGTGTCTGGATTTCACCCTGCTATGCCCCAAGTGGCCAGGCATATGTTACTTCCTCTGAGAACCCAGAAGCAGATATAAAACATATGGCAAGAGGAAAGGTTCACAAAGTCCCTACATATACCAGAAATCTGTGATCAGGGACAGGTACAAAAGGAGACAAGGTCTTCTCACCAGAAGTTACATATTTAGTCCACTGTGCAAGGGATACTGCTTTTTATTTTTTTGCATTAAAAAATTATTTATGTATTTGAGACAAAGTGAAAGAGGCAGGGAGAGAAAGGAGAGAGAGAGAGAGAGAGGCAGAGAGAGAAAGGAGAGAGAGAGAGAATGGGCACACCAGGGTCTCTAGCCACTACCAATGAACTCCAGATGCATGTGTCACCTTACATGGGTACTGGGAAATTGAACCTGGACCCTTAGGCTTTGCCAGCAAATGCCTTAACAGCTAAGCCCCTAGTACTGCTTTATAATGCCTCTTCTTTTTATATGATATTTCAAAATTCCAAAATAAGATTGCTAGCTAGAAATTGACCACTTGAAGGAAAAATTCCAAATACCTGGCAGATTGCTATTTTAACGTTCTTCGGACCCGCTGAAGTGGCCTGCATTCTCCCTACCTCCCAGCTTGCAAATGCTACCCAAGTGCCTTCTCTCTGCTTTGCTTCTCATTGCGAAGCAGAGGCTTCTCCGTGTCATTTCCATGTGTAGAGTGGGGAAAGGAGGATTTTGTTTCTTGCACAGAAGGTCAGAAACCCATAAATAATGAAACCTTAGCAAGCCAAGTGCTCAGTCTTCAACAGCTGTGAGTTTTCAGCGGGCACATAGGATGTGATGGATTGCTGCTGTTGTGTGACCGCCCTGGGGAGACGCTTAACAAACTCTGTTCACTCCAGATTGGACACTGAGAACAGAGCAGAGAACTGATTACACCCAAGTCTAGCTACTGAGTCAGCTGAGTTTACTGTGTTACCTATAGGAGCGTGGGTGGCTCGGACGTGGCTGCTGCAACACTGGTGACAGCTCATGGAAGCTGCCTCCCTGGGGCTCTCCGCACACTTGCACGCAGCTCCACCAGAAACTGCCTCTTGTTCCCAGCACCTGCTTCATGCTTTAATGACCTTGGGGTGGGGCCTCAGGAATCACGTGACTCTTTGAGCTTCCGGAGCCTTGTAACTGTCATTACCATCCTGAACCTCCTCCTTCCCTCCTAGAGGAAATGTTTCAGTTGGGAGGAAATAGCTATACTACAGCTGCATTTTACCAAGACTAGGAAATTTCTTGTAATGATAACTAAAAACTGACATTTATATGATAGTATGCAATTTAGAGTATTTTCATAAGTCTCATGTAGTTTCACCTTCAGCATTTAATACAACCTTTAAAAAGGCACAGCTAATACTCATTAAGTGTTATGCCAGAGTGGTACATTTAACTCATTCATTGCCTGTTTTCATTAATCCCCAAGGCAACCCTATACTTCTTCCAGTTCATAAATAAGACTAAAACACTAATAAAGCCAGCAGTCATTGGCACATGGAAGTCGTTCTATTTCTTGACACCTACACTGGCTGGGAATGGCTCTGTTGGAATAACTGCCAGAGAAGCTACTGCTCTCCTTAATATGTGGCATGTCCTGGGACAGGGGAGGGTGGGTGGTTGCCTCAGCCGGCATCGCCGACTGTTCTGTGAGCCATCAGTTCTGCAGAGTACTACTTGTTCTGTGGAGAAAAAGGCTGAGGAGTCAAGTAAGTGTTGGACTTAAGAGTTATACAAAACCAGTCATGTTTCCTTATTTTATTTTATTTATTTACTTTTTATTTTCTGTGTGTGTCTCAGAAGCCTCATGTCTCTGGAAGCACACTTTAGGTAATCTGATCTGGGATTACCCCCCCCCCCCCCTGAAAAAAGAAAAAGGCTGTAATGCTAGTGCTGGAAAAGTGAGGTATTTTGTTCTCTTAGGGTCTGACTTCCCCTTTTCTCTTCCTCTCCTGGAAGAGAGTCAGGAAAACATTGACGTGAACATGGATTTACTTAGAAATAGTGTGTGGAAAATAAGGCTGCCTAGTGTCACACTTGTGACGCTTGTCTTTCCCACCTCTAGCCTTGTTGGCATCTGTACTCCTGGTCAGGTGATCTGTCAGAGTACCCTGCAGTTTAGGGAGACAGGTAGAGCACTTTGGGATTCAATCCTATTCCTACTGCCCTCCTGTACCGTGTCCCTATGTAAGTTATTCAATCTATACAGGCTTTCACTGCAATGTCCTTAAGATGGGAATAATCACGCCGCTAGGTGGGTGCTCGCTCACAAAGAAGCTGAGGTCTGGTGCTGAGCAGGTGATTGACATGCCAGCTATTCTGGCAAACTAGAGGCTGATCTTGACTCTGGCCTTGGATCTGGCATATGAGAAGGACTTAATAGATGTTTGCTTGTCTGGCTTGGGACATTATTTTATATTAGCTGCGAATCTCCATGATGTCTCTTAACAAAAAACTCAAAAAAAAAAAATCCTACTGTATTTTTCACATAAAGCATCCGAGTTATACTGGGCAGTCCTTCTGGGAGTCCCTTGGTGTGTCATTAGTCTTAGACTTTGGTGAAATAAGCATGCTCACTCTCCAGCATCGCTGTGCGAGGACTTTCTCCTGGGGAAGCACCTTACATCTAGTTCCTTGACACTGAGAGGACACTGAAGGGCACAGGCCGAGATGGAATAATTGTGCCAGTAAGGGGGACCAGCAGCATTTCTAGACCGACTGTTTCAGAGCCTGTGAGTCCCAGGGATCCACCTGTCTCTGTCTTCCCAGTACCGGGATGACAAGTATGTGCTACCATGCCCAGCATTTCTTTCTTTTTTCTTTTTTTAAATTGAGTTGAAACTTTGTATGGCCCCATCATGGGTTGGTGCCATCATTCTCCTCCTCAGTGGGATTGCTGGTGTTCCCCACGGGGTTGTGGGCTATGAGCTGTGAGAGCGGCAGTCAGTCATTGTAGGGGAGAACAATGCCTCTGGATATCGCTCCCACCATGTGGCTCTTAAAGTCTTCCTGCCCTTTCTTCTACAAAGTTCCCTGAGCCATGGCGGGTGCATTTTAAGTCTACTTTTGTGTTGAGCCTTCAGAAGCTTTTGAATTTCTGCTTTGATATGTTTTGAGTATCTTCAGTATCTGTCTCCATCACCCTGGTGCAGGTTGACAGGTTTGCCATAGAAGCAGAACTCTTGCTCATGTCACCAAATCCTGGGCCCTGGGTGATGTGCAAAGTGTGCTTTATTTCCTCAGTTATCACTGTCTTCTGAAAAAGGAAAACAGATTCTCTAACAGAGATTGAGGTCAGTGTAGGGTAAATGGGATAAACATTGTTAATTAAGAGACATATCAATGGGTGTAGCTTCTCTTTTGGCCAAAGACTAGTGGGAGCTTCTCATTGGAGTCCATGATATTCATCTCCAAATGACTCTGATTCAGGTCTTAGTTCCAGCTATGCATTCCTTTCCACTGAACATATCTCTTAGCCAATCAGAGAGCCAATGGTTGCCCATCTAGGCTGGGTGCCACTATTACATAGATGTGTACATCTTGTCTGCATGGTTCCTTTTGTCCAGCAGTGTCCCCTGCTACCACACAGCGTCATTGGCCATTTTCCCCCAGCAGCACATGTAGCACTTTTCAACACTATACACTGCTCAGTATTTTTATGTGAGTTCTGGGGCTCAACATTGTGAGGTGAGAACTTTGTCAACTGACCTATTTCTTTAGCCCTTATGATTTTGTTTTTCTTTGATAAGTATATCCTATTCCCTTTCTCTTCCAGCCATGCTTCTACTCATGTGAAGGCTCTGCAAAAATCTCATGCCCTCCAGAGTTGCTGGGCTCCTTGCTGTCTATTGTGATAGCATATGGGTGCATCATTACAGGCACAGGACTTGTAAAGCCCTGACATGTTCACCTTGTTTATGGGTTTGTTTCACTATGAGCACCTAGAAGATATGGGCAGTGACTCATTGATCATCATCTTTTTGTCCCAAACACTTACTGGAATACCCAGAGAACCTCGCAGGTGCTTGTAGGTTGGTTGAAGGCATTTTCCTACTGAGAGAAGAACAGCTACAGGCTTAGTGAGTCAGAGGGTCTGGTGATTTGTTCTGAGCGGAGTCATTCGCAGTGTGGAATAATTACCTTACAGATCCAGCAATATCAGGAGAATCTGTGAGTCAAAACAGGAAAGAAAACAGGGTGCCTCCCTCCTCTGCTTCTGTCAGAGCTGACTGGAAGCCTTAGAGAACCCGGTTGCTTGCAACAAAAAAAAAAAAAAGAAAAAAAATTTTTTTTTTTGGCTTCTTTCTGGCAAGGTGTTCAAGTTTTCTAAAAATTCAGACTTTGGATGATGATGATGATGATGATTTCCTCAGTGAAGCCTTGCCCTTCAAGTTTCTGAGGACTTGAATGGTAATGTGCACTGTGTTAAGAGAGGGCAAACATTCCCTTTCCAGCACTTTATAGGTGTCTTCTGGGTGGCCCAGGTTACACGCACAGAGAGAACAGCGTCCTCTAGAGGTGGGGTCCCCCCTCCCAGTCTTCTCTCTCTGCTGGCTGACATCAGCAAGTCTCCTCACTGGCAGAGGCAGCAGAAGCAGAAAACAAGTCGCGACCCAATTAAGTGATCCTGGTATCTGAAACAGAGCCAGTTGCCGCTGAACAAAGCAGGTTTTCAGGGACCGGAGGGCCCCCAAGGAAATCAGGACAAAGCGGATTCACTGGAAGTGTGTAAATAAACTTTTCCAAGCCGGTGAATACTCATGGTTCCATGTGGTCAGCAGGGGGATTGGTTACCTGGGGGGTGGCGCTGGAATTTTCTGTCCCTGGGAACTTACCAGCAGGTTGCAGTTTGATCCGTCTGGAGCTAGCTGTTCAGCACAAGGGGGTTGGCAGCGGGATTAGTGGACTCTTAATTATGGAAACTGCCCTCCCCCCAGGAAGTATGAGGGGAACTGTGTATGATGATCTATAGATGTATTTTTAACACAAGCAAGTTTCCCCTTGGCTAACCATCGTGGTATGGCTTGTTTTCTATGATTCACCGTTCTTGGGATTCAACATGCTAAACGAGCCCCTTAATCAGTATCAAGAATAGCACAAGAGTTTCGGAAGACACAAACAAGACACAAACCAAGAAAAAAAAAAAGAGTTGTTTTAGTTCATCCTATAGACTAAAAACAGCTTAAAAAACCCCCGAATTAGTGAAATTATAAACAGATGGCTAAAATAAGGAACCACATATTTCTCATGAAGAGGCAGCATAGTGAAGCACATTAACTGTAGACTGTCTCTAGTTTCAGATTTTAACACTTCCAAATATTAGCTGTGTTACTTTGGGCAAGTGTCTTAAAGCTGGTTGTCTCAGTTTCTTCTATAAGACAAAGGAACAGTTCCTATTTCATAAGGACACAGTAAGTGTTAAATGAGCTCATTCATGTGAAGCACTTGATATGCTGCCCGGTAGGTGAGCATCAGAAAGAAAACATTTTAGCTGTTAACTGTGTTTGCCAAAATACTCATATGTAATGTATATCTATACCCAGACATGTATATCTACATATCTCTACGTATCTATATCTGTCTGTCTATCTATCTATCTATCTATCTATCTATCTATCTATCTATCTATCTATCTATCTATCTATCTATCATCTATATCTATTATCTACTATCTATCCATAGCCATCTATCTATCTATCTATCTATCTATCTATCTATCTATCTATCTATCTATCTTGTCTATATCTATTTCCTATCTATCATCTACTATCTATCTATCATCTGTCTATTGATCTATCTATCTATTTAGAGTATGGAAATACATCTCTAAGAGATTCTCATACTGAGTAAAAATGTCATCCAGGCCTGGGTGATTTGTCACATTTATATAGTTAGCAGAATTGGCAAGCGTTGCCTTCAAAACTGTTTAGCTTGGGCTGGAAAGACAGCTTAGTGGTTAAAGTGATTGTCTTCAAAGCCTAACAACCCCACTTGACTCCCATTCCCAGTGCCCACCTGAAGGCTGATGCACAAAGTCGCCATGCGTCTGAAGTTTGTTTGGGGTGAAAGGAGGCTGTGGTGCACTTATACTCTCTCTGTCTGTCTCTCTGCTTGGAAATAAAAAATTTTTTTTTGAAAAAATATCTTGCTCCTTCCAGTGGCTTTTGGCTCTTTGCATATCATCCTGTCCCTTGCGGCCTTCTGTGTCTGCGCATGATGGAGCTACTGTCTTCCTGGAGGGCTCATCACCTTTTCTTTTAGTCCTTCCTTCAGTGTCTTCTTTGGAACCTCTCCTTTCTGTCATGTCACAATCATCCATCACCTAGATTCCTGCCTCTTCTCACATCATCCCTGCAGCCTTCAAGACTGCTCCCAGACCTGGTCTCTCCTCCCTCCTTACTTAGTAATCTTTATGTCTCACTTCTTCCCACATTGTTTGATGGTCCCCCTATGCACTTGCCTAATCATTCACACTGGCTGTCCATAATGCCTAGCATAAAGTCTTCTATGTCATGAGTTCTTGAATCTGTTTGTGCACACTATAGTCACTGGTTATGGTATAACGTGACTTTTACTTTTCAGATTTCTACTCAGGATGTCCAGAATTGAATGTAACATCTCTACTTCAGGCAGCAGACATTCACTTTGGAGATAAGACTAGCATTTCTGTTCTCTCGTAGACAGAAGCGTGCTTTCCCAGAAAGGGAGGGAGCCTATGCTGGGTCCCTCACTGCAGTGCCATCTATCTTCTGATAAGCATGCCCTAGTATTCGGATAGGGTCCTGGGGTGGGGGTGGGGTCTGCTTGAACTGAAGTCCTGGAAGCCAGGGACATCCAGCCTGTGTGGAGAAGTTTTCAGTGCCTTCAAATATTTGAAGAGTTGTCATGGTGATGAAGAGGGTGAGACTCTGAAATGCTTCAGAGGACAAAGGTAGGACCAGTGGGTGGAAATGACCAGAGGCCAGATTCCAGCTCAATATTAGAATACTCTAATAACTGTCGCTATTCATCAGTGAAAGAGCTGGCCCCAACAGTGGTAAGCACCCCAGTGGGTGTGTGTGTGGGGGGGGCGGCGGCACACAGACCGATAATCTTCTGGCTGTGGGAGTATTGGGTGGGAGTCTGGGCTTCATGACCTCCAAAGACCCTTCTACCCCAAAGATTAATTGATTTCATGGAAATCTGTATTTGGGCAAAGGCTAGCATGATATATGTCCTGCTGGGTGCTCATTTTGAATGCTGCCTGAGTTAGGGATAAAGTAGTCAATGGCTTATTCGGTTCCCTTTCCCTAAGAAAGGGATATAAGCTTTCAGTTAGGGATTTTGTAAAATCCATTGTGTTTGATTTTTCTTGTCTCATGGCTTAAGTGCAAGGAGGTAGCAGCTGGGTTTTCCACTTGGTGACAGACTAAACTGTGTTTGCACAAAACATTTCCTGTGAGTCTTGTTTTTGCATCCATATTTCTAGGCCATCTCTGATTCCAGGGCTGTTTTTTCGAGCCTTGATAATTAGTGCAGCACTGGACATGCCCTGTGTGCTGGGGAGGAACAGCTATTTGTCATCTTGTGCTAATGTGCATTTCCTTAGCGACTCCAACAGTTTTCACACTCTTTCTACATGCTCCTGTGTAATGACAATGCTTGCTGGCTCTCATGCTGCTGATGTATTCACAGGTAAAAACAGCACACAGTGTATTTGCCTGAAAAGTCCTCTTCCTTTCCTCCTCTTCCTCCTCCTCTCTCCAGGAACACTAAAAGTATTTTCTGTTACTGATAAAAACCCTGTTTACAGTTTCAAAGTAACTAGCAAGATTCTGATGCATTTCTTGCATACTGTATGTTGCTCCTGGTTACCTCCCCATCTGATGCATAGCTTGTATGTCTGTCCTAACTCAAATATTCCTGCCCAGCCTTGCCCCTAGACAATTATCCCAGGTATCCTTTAATTCATTATCACTGGACAATGAAGAGTATTTCCCAATTCTACTACAAAAGTAGGCAGTGTGGGCTGGAGACATGGCTTAGCAGTTAGGGCACTTGCCTACAAAGCCTACAGAAACAGGTTCAATTCCCCCAGTACCCAAGTATGCCAGATGCACATGGTGGCACATGCATCTGGAGTTTGTTTGCGGTGGTTAGAGGTTCTGGCATGCCCATATTCTCATTGTCTCTCTCAAATAAATAAAATAAAAATAAATACAAAAGTAGTCAGTGTCCCTAGCATGCTCTCTGGACTTCCTCCTAAGCTGAGTTCAAACCAAAAAGACTATTCTGGAAACTTTGGGTGTCTCAAGGCAATTGAAGAAAGGAAGTGGCTTTAGTTAAATTTAAAGGCAGAGTTGCCAGTCCTTGGTGAAGGGACACTGCCACAGAGCAATGTCTGCAGCTTACTTAATTTAGAAACACATTTTTTTTTTCTTTTTTGCTGTCAGTTAAGCCAAAGGACCCATAGTGAAATTTGGGTAATTTAAGCTATGGGAAAATTAGTCTATGGATAATGTTTATGGTAATCTATAATAGAATTGGAAGCCACTTCCTGCCAACACACTGAATTTTGCAGGAAGAGTTATACAAGGCAGACACACTGCATTCTAGCTCAGAGGGGAGGCCAGAACAAGGAGCATTCCACTTTATCCACTGCTCACTCACTCCTCCTATCTTCACCCTGGTTGGAGTGCTTGTTCTTTTCTCATTAACTGATAACAGAAATAGGAGGAAAGGAGGTTCTTAAATGCTTTGGTTTTTCCTCTCAAAAGTTGCTACAAAATGGCCGGGCGTGGTGGCGCATGCCTTTAATCCCAGCACTCGGGAGGCAGAGGTAGGAGGATTGCCATGAGTTCAAAGGCCACCCTGAGATGACAAAGTGAATTCCAGGTCAGCCTGGACCAGAGTGAGACCCTACCTCGAAAAACAAAAAACAAAACAAAACAACAACAGCAACAAAAAAAAAAAGTTGCTACAAAACAAAACAACAAAAACAAAAAACAGGCTCAATTTTTTAGTTCTTTGGTAGGAATTGGAATAACTAGATGTTCCACATCTCCTCTCTTCCTAAGTTTTCTGCCATTCTCAGTGTTTCATTTTCAATGTGACTGCTGTCACTAGAGCAGAGAGAGGGAGAGGGAAAGAGAGAGAGAGAGAGAGAGACAGAGAGAGAGACACAGAGAGAGAGACAGAGAGAAATCATTTCCTCAGGAGGTTTCCAAGCTATTAGGATATTACTATAGAAACAGTCTTTCAGCACTGACATTCTCACACACCCAAATCTGTGTATGTAAAGGAAATGAACCATCTCAAAAGGTTCCAATTATTTCCTCCCACTTCCAGCTAACGGAGCCATCCTCTGCTTGAACTTTGATGCTATTCTCACAACTACTTATTCTACTAAGTAAAAAAAATGCTCTTTAAAAAATTAGCATCTGCAGTGTGGACCGTAGCTGGCTTGACGAGTACACCCAGCGCTCTGCTAGGTTCTGCCATGTGGTCAGAAGTGCTTCTTGTTTTACCTAGGTTGGATCATCGTACCCAAATTTTACTTAGGTTTTTTTTTGAGCAAAGAGGAAGATCTTTATCACTGACCTTAGTCTGTGGGTGGAGGTAGCAAGCTCTCTTACATGGTAGCAGAGAGCCATTTGGGAAGGCATACTGTCATCTTTAGAATAAAATTTCTTAAGGCTTTAGCTGCCCTTGGTTTCAATATTAAGTTCAAATTTATGAACTTGCAAAATCATCCTTGCTTTCCAAGTGGAAGGCGGTGGTTTTATAACACTAAGAAAATGAAACTTTAAAACATAAGAACAGAAATAAAATGGGAATTAAAACTTCTAAAGTTTGATTTACAAAATCAAAGATGTTTCTTGTTTAAAAAGCATTGCTCTTTATTTGCTTTTTTTTTTTTTTTTTTTTTTTTTTTTTTTTTTTTTTTTTTTAGTGGCTTCTAGCTTTTTTAGCTGACCATAGTTTTGGCAACAAAGTCTTCTACTGATCTTAGGAAGAGAGTGCTTCTCTCTGGAATTACAGTGGTGCTTGGAATGCCATCATACCATACTTGCTCTCACTGTCATCTACACAGTATAGCACAAATAGTGACTTTATGACATCCTATATACTTCAGTGATAGCATTCATTGTTTTTCTGTGGTCAGTTTTGTATGACTGAAAGAGAGTTTTACTAACCCTCAATTAAAAAAATATAGCTATTTACTTGTAAGCAGATAAAGAGAAACAGACAGGCAGAAAGAGAGAGAGAGAGAGAGAGAGAGAGAGAGAGAGAGAGAGAGAGAGAGAGATGTGGCATTTGTCTCCAGCATCACAACAGCGAGTTCCATGTCCATCCATGCTGGATGGTCTGCATTGACTGTCAATTATACTTCCCCAGCTTTTGTCTCTAGTTTTATCATTTGTGAATGGTTTACATTTAGCTCATGTTCCTACTTCAGCCAAGGTCCAGGTGAAATCACAGAGCAATTGGGGAGATGATAAAGTGATGCTTGCACAGTGAGCCTTACAAGGTGTGCTAAGGTGAAGGAGTTAGACGCCGAGGACCTACCAAAGCAGAAATCCAGAGACTCTGAAAGCTCATCACTGTAGTAGACTCAAACCACATTCACCAAGGATCAGAGAATTTTGCAGTAGAGGGAGCAGAAAGATTGTAAGAGCCACAGGTTGGGACATCATACCCAGAGGCATTCCCTCCCCAATAACTGATTGCTGTTCCCACAATGCCTAACTCCCAACCCCATGGAGAATACCAGCAACCCCACTGAGGAGAGCTTCCTGCAGAATGGGGGGCCAAATGGGAAATAAACTACCTGTAGAGTACATGAAGAGAAACAGGAAGATACTGGAAGAGACTTTAGACTTGAGAAAATGGAAGCAAACTAGGAGAGCATCGAATTCCCCCCTATATATGCACACTTAGTTTGAGCCTGAGGGCCCTACATGTAACTTGCTTGCCATGTAAGGCAGAAGAACCAGGGCTTAAGAAGATTGCCAAAGAAAGAAGGAATGTACAAAAGGGGAACGAGTAGAGACTTAAGGTGTAAATGTTCCCCAAATCTCTGGATGATACATGTACAAGGAAGACGAAACAACCCAGCTAATGAAGTTAACTACTATAGCGGGTGGTAATTATTGCAGACAGTCATAGCTGGCCAAAGTGCCCAGAATAAGGGATACTTGAGAGCTCAGTCCTAAATGAGATATCTATATCACTCCCTCCAAGGATCAGGAAACATTGTGGGGTGGGGGGGCAAAAAGAATACAAGACCACATGAACTCCCAGCAGCTCTGGTCATTTGCATAAGACCCGGACAAAATTGGGACCATGATGGATAGGAGACAGGGTCATAAGGATGACTGCCAATCGATCCTCCTTGCAAATCTGTTGAAAGCTAATGCTTGCTGGGAATGGAGGAGACTTTTCTTCAGTGGTGTAGGCACGAGTAATTTGCCCACACTCTGATAAATAACCTCCCACCTATGCCCATGCAAGTAACCCTAATAAATCATTGGGTCCCTCCAAAACAAGCAAGCAAAACAGACATGAAGCTACTAGGAACACTAGTTGGGAAGCTGAAGAGGTTCATCAGGAATGGGAGGAGTATGGAGAGGGTAATGGGGTGAATATGATCAAAATAGATTATATGCATGTATGAAATTATCATAAAACAGAAAAGAAATTACTTGCAATTTTGAAGTCTAGAATTTGAACTAAGCCAAGCTAACTGCTTGTTAAAACAAAAGCTAATATTCCATCAAGGAACATAATGCATCACTTATAACATCTGAGGTAAAAAGCCAAAATTTTTAGACACACAGAGAAATGGGAAAGTAATAACCATATTTCAGGGTAAAAGCCCTTAGTGGAGACTGAACATAAGAAGGAATTTCATTGCATTGAACTATAATGTATTATTGTAACTATACTAAAATAGGAGAAGGAAAGGGTTATTTATACAATTTAGGTGGTAAGCATATAAGTATCCTCTATACAGTTCTTTTCAGTCATTTGCACCTAAATTATTAAAAATTTAAAATTATGAAATTTTCATAATATCATGTTGAGGTAGAGAAGTTCTAGTATATTTTCATAACCTTCAATCATTACCTAAAAACTCTTTTGGTGTGCCCTACTTCAAGGCCAGGAACCAAATGACACCCTCCAAACACAGAAGGAAGTAAGAGGAAGGCATGGCCTGATGCCTGCCTCACCTCTCAGCTTCTGTGTTCTCTGCTGGGTGTTCTTAGGATTGAATATAGAATGTGTTGCTCAACAAAGATGCTAGACTCTCTACCATTTTACTACTTTTCTTCTCAATGTCATCATGCATTCAACCTTTGACAGATTTCATCTCAGCTTTGAAATCTCAGCTGTCATGTAAATTTCTTAGTGATTCCTCATCTAACCACACCAGAATGTGCCCCAGGCCAATACATCACTCCCGTCTTCCTTTATAATGAAAGTTTACGGTATATCCATGACTAGGTTCCTTTTGCCTAGCAAGTCCATTTTATAGATGTTTGTTGAGTCTGTGAAATATCTTATTCTTGATATACTTTATTGAGAAATAAACATTTATTTAGGTCCATGAATATGGTAGGTAAGAGAAAAATATTGAATCCCCACTGTTTAAATAGTAGGCAAAGGCAAGAGGAAAACAGAGCATTAGGAATTAATAGGAGTCAATAAAATGGTGAAGAGAGGAGGAAAGGCATTGTGCTTGGGAATATTGAAAAACAATTTATTTACCAATAATATTCCTTCCTAAAACCTTTTTGTTTTTTTCTTGAGATCTCACAGCAAATATCATTGTAAAACTGAAGATAGAAGTCAGTTATAAGTTAAACATTATTTTTCTTGGAGTTTACTGCAA